>NC_046205.1:5583333-8375000 GCF_011004875.1 Balearica regulorum gibbericeps | reverse complement strand
CAAAAGCCCTCTCAACAAGAGCTCTGCATTCAGCTTTGCTGGGTCTTCCACTACAGTTATCTCAGCAGCTCCATCGGTTGCTTCCTTGGCAGGGTCGGGCCAATAAAGCCTAACAAAGGACCAGCTCATGCTCTGAAATAAAATGTTTACTAAATAGGTATCTACTGACAGCAACTACCCTGGTTGCATCACTTAAACACCCACCTGAGGAATGCACCCTCCCTAACAATCAACAGGTAAAAACTCTCACAGGGCAAATAACTGCGTGTAAGCAAAGAACTCTGAACGGAGTTTTCTGCAGCTCTCGCAGCCTCTCGCCACTGCCCTACAGGCTATCGCTGCAATAACTTCACCGACAGCATAACCAGTATGCATTTCCAGCACACTATTCTAGAAAACATGAAACAACAACAAACCTTACCACCCCCAAAAAGGGAGCTTGGGGGGATGACATTTAAGGACGCCTAGAATTCTAAATTACTTAACATTTCTTGGAAATCGGACTTCTTTTGAAGCTGTATTTTACATAAAAGCCTACTGGTGATATTCATTACTGTAACTACATCATGTACAATACTACTGTATCTTCGATGCTCCGGTGGACGTTCCAAATATCCTCCAGCATGGTTTTAGAGAAGACACTCCTCACATCCCTGTATGTACCATCTGATACCCAATTAATCCATTGAAAACTGTCTTCAATTTGTGTGTCTCTCTTCCTCTATTGTCCTAATCAACTTACCTTCTTTTCTAAGCATTCTGCAAATTTCAACTGCTTCAACAGCTTCTTCTGCTTGTTGCTGAAGCGATTGTCCTGTTCGGCACTTGTTCCCTAAAGCGCAGGAAATAAGATTTAGTCTGTATGACATTCAACTATCTCCAAGGATTGTTTTCCCACATACTTGCACTGGACAGTGCGCAGCAACAGCGGTCATACCATTCTGTAAGCAAATAAGCCTTTTCAGGTGCCTTTCAATTTTAGCACTATAGTCTTCATCTGCTGCTGAAGATATAGGGGTTAGCAGGCTCCTGAGCTCTACAGTGACACCTTAATTGTATCATCTCCCTGGCATACTACTTTAAATTTAAAAGTACAGTAGTATCAAATTGCTATGAAAAGTACTTCTGCTGGAATTCACAAACTCCTCAGAAGGAAAAGGCTCTTTTTCCTCTGTCCAAGAACAAAAACATCACATTTGTTTACAGTGACATCTATGAAACCTGTGGGTAAATTTCTCTGAAGCAAATCAGCCAACATGGAGCCAGCAAGAGTACAAAGAATACTATTTTATTGATCATGCTCTGTTAAAGTTCACCAACTCGTTCCACTTTCGTGAACAGAAACTATAGGTTAAGTCATTTGGAATTGAAAGGCTTGAAAGCCCAGTTCTGGAAAATTTACTTGCACAGAAGTAAACAGAACCATAGATGAACAAGAGTATATGTGCAGAACTGCATCCAAATACCGATGACCTGTTAAACAAACCCACAGTTCACATGTGAAGTGAAATTTATTCAGGAAACCAACCTGACTGATGAAAACCACAGGAATTTAATACAAGCTATTTCCTGTGCATGTAAGAAGGGGTTGAGTACCAGCAATAATATAAGCTGCTAAGGAACCAAAAGATAATAAATAAGAAAAAGCTCAAATTCTAAGGTAACCTAATCACTTGACATGATCAGAAAGCACTTGGAATTAGCAATGTAACATGCTACAAAGTCATCAGGTGTTGAAAGGGAATTGTAACTATTAACATTCCCACTTGCTATTTTGTTCTGGTTTAGCCCCAGCCGGTAACTGAGCACCATGCAGCCGCTTGCTCGGCCCTCCCCCGCCAGTGGGATGGGGAGAAGAATGGAGGGGAAAAAACTCGTGGGTTGAGATAAAGACAGTTTAATAGGATAAAAAAGGAATAATATTATAACAACAACATAAAACAAGCGATGCACAAATGCAATAGCTCACCACCTACGGAAAAAAAACCTTGATGCTCAGCCTGTTTCCGAGCAGCGATCCCACTTCCCAGCTCACTTCCCCAGTTATGAACTGGCAGGGACTATCCCTTTTGGCCAGTCTGGGTCAGCTGTCCTGGCTCTGTTCTCCCGGCTTCTCGTGCACCGGGCAGGGCACGGGAAGCTGAAGAGTCCTTGATTTAGTGTAGCCACTACAACTACCCAGCAACAACTAAGCACATCAGTGTGTTTTTAACGTTATTCTCATCCTAAATCCAAAGCACAGCACTATACCAGCTACTAGGAAGAAAATTAACTCTATCCCAGCCAAAACCAGGACAGTATTCTGGAACACAGGAATCCTAAAGACTGATTATAGCACAGGCACTTACCAAGATTAAGCCTGTTTAAAATTCTTTATATTTGCAGTCTATTTTGTGGCTTACAAATTAGCAACAAACACAATACTTATCATCAGATCACTCAAGAATTTAAGGTCCTATACTTCCTTTTTTTTTTTTAATTCTGTCTTTCACAGCCCAGAAGTGAAATGGAAGGGAATGAAATTTTTTCTTAGCCCGTTTACAACATGGGGCAAGCAGCAAGGGTAACCAGACAAGACACAGAGAACTGTATCACAGGAATTCCAAGGCAGACACAAAATAGTTTGTACTGATACCTTTACAGAAGTGCGAAGAACTGAAAGAATTATTAATAGCACCTTTCTTGATACAGTAAGTCCAAACAGGTGCACTTTTGTAATTTCCACAAGAGCTTTGATTTCTCCTGAACCCAGACTAAAACTAGATGAGAAAACTGTTTACAACCCCATTTCAGTGTCATGTTGTGTTTGTTTTTATAAACAGTCACCTTTCACAGGCCAGTGGAAAAGAACATTAGATTTCTAGTTCAGTGTTTTCAGTCCCAGTGATTCCACTGTCAATTACAACTACTTGATTTGCAAACTTTTTAACAATTGCATTAGGCAGAACAAGTGTAGATTTAACCTGTAACTATTTTTCTCAGGCTAGCATGTTAATGCAACATTTAATTAAGTGAAAGGTTATGCATGCCCTCATGTTTTAAAAGCATCCTAGTTGCAGGAATAGAAAATAATAGGGCTGAACAGGTGAATGAATCTTGGAAAATTAAATTGGTTTCCAAACTTGTCAAGGAAACCCCCCAAAATATGTTCATTCTGGTTAATGGGGAAAAAAGGCTGAAAAGATAAGATACCCTAGGCAGGTTACTGTTAAATAGTCTCTGCAGAAAACACAGCACAGCTGTAAGAATAGAAAAGAAAAATTCAATTATTTAAAAAAAAAAATCACATGCCAACCTAAAAATACAGCTTAACTTCTTTTTGCTTTGAATACACTTAATAACCTTCATGTCAGAATTTAAAAGTGTGTCTTTAAAAAAAAAAAGAGTAGTTTTGTTTATTTGCTTTGAAAGTGGACACCGAAGTGCATTTCTCTGCAAAAGCCGGTTCACCTCCCATCGCCCCTCGGCCTTTCCTCCCACACTTCCTCGCATTATAAGGGTCCCTAGCTGGGGAGGCCGCTGTGACACAAGCCCACACAGGACAGGCCCCGACGCGGCGGGACCCCCTCTTCCTCCGGCAGGGTCAGAGGCCCGGTCGCCCCGAGGCCTAGCGCAGGAACGGCGGACCCAGGCCGGGCGAGCGCGGCCCTCGGGGGCGGCGACGGAGCCCGTCCTACGGGCACGTGTGTCCCCGCCGCGCACACGGCTACCGGCCCCTCCGGCGAGCCCGGGCCTAGGGCGACAGATCCCCTCCCCGCCGCTCCCCTCCCTCTGCCGCAGCCCCCAAGCGCCGCGGCCTCGCGGATGGGCCGAGCCGCACCGGCCTCCTTCCCGCCGCCATTTTCTTCGCGGCGGCTCCTCACAGGAGCCTGCGCAGGGCGGGGGCGGGCACGGCGGCGCTCCTCGGGGGAGCGCGACACCAGCTGCTTCGCCCCGCGACGGCGGGGGGCTGCAGCGGCCCGGCTCGGCCGCGTGTCCCCCGTCGGGGCTGCCCCGCCGCCTTCTCCGCCCGCCCGGCCCCCCCTGAGGCCGGCACTTACGCGGAAGAACCCCGCGTCCATCTTGCCTCCTCCGCCTCCTCCTGGTCGCAGCGCGCTGCCGTCCCGACGTGCACCGCGCGCCCACAAGCCCCCTCGCACGCTCGCCGCGCGAGGGGAGGAGGGGAGCGAAGGGGGAGGAGCCTGACGCTCCGCAAAAGGTCTCCGGCGCCTGCCGATTGGTGGTCGAGGCACCGGAGGGTCGATGCGCGCGCGGGAGCCGGCCAATCAGAAAGCGCGGTGTTCCACCGGGGTGAGGGGGCGGCTGACGGAACGGCCTTTCGCGGCGCGCGCGGTGCTGTGTATGTGGGTCTTCCTCTCACGAGATCTTGACGTTCAGCGGAGGGGCCCGGCGCGCGCGCGGCCCGCGGATCAGGTGACCTCGCGGCCCCCCGGCGCATGCGCAGAGAGGAAACGGCCGCGGTCCGGTCGGCTGGCCTGCGCGCGCACGTCGGCTCCTTCCTGGCTCTCCTCCCTCGGGAACCGTCTCCTCACGTCAGCTCGGGTTCTTCCTCGGCAGAACAGGTGTCCCCGGGCCGGTACGACCCCGCAGAAGTCAGCGGGACTTCAGCAGCACCGCGGCTTGGGGGGGCCGTGACCGCGATGCCGGCCTAGGCCTCTGCCCGCGCCTCTTTGGCCCGGTAGTGCTCGCCTAGAACGGGAGCACCACGGAGCGGCGGCGTGGTCCGTAAGCGCAACGGGCTGTCTTTAGTGATCCTGGTGTAAATTGTCACGGCCCTCCGTCCCACTTAAAACAAACTGGTGTGTGTTGTGCAGCTAGAACTTGTGTGTGGTGCGTTACTGGCGGAAAGACACGTGAGAGGCAGGAGAAGTAAAGTCACAGTTCACTGGAGTTAATACAAATTTATCAAAAGTAACAGCCCTGGGTTTTATTTAAAAGAAACTCTTACATCCTTTATCTTTAAAAAGACAATACTGTGTTCTTCTAAATAAAGTTGGATTACACATAAAGCACAACCGCTGCTTCCCACTCTATCAGCAGTCGTTACTAAGTATCACATACGAGAGTCAGATGGTTTTACAGATGTCTTTTTGGAAAATAAGTTGGTTATCTGACTCGGGAAAAGACCAAAGAGCAGCCTTATATTTTATCTGCTTAGACTTGCAATGATTACACCTCTGCATTTTGCACAGCCAAACTTGGGAGAACGTTCAACTCTGCTACTTAACGTTCCCGGCACTGTGGAGTAAGGGGAAGGAGGACTGGGCTGGGGGTGCAGGAAGTTCCTGAAAGTTAGTCAAGTTGGCAATTAAACTTGGAACGACTTCATGGTTTTGTCTGTTAAGAAAAACGAGTTGCAGCCTGTTAGATGGGAGGAGGACACTAGGTGGAGCTACGTGCTCTGCTGAAATAAGGTGGGTGACGGCTGGGGAAGGCGTGAAAGCCACCTTGCACAAGTTTTGGGAAACAAAACTTACCCAGAAGTGAAAAATTGAAACATTTTACAAGTGTATTTGCATCAGCAAAGTAGCAACTGTGAGATTCAAGGATCCAACCTGCTGCAGCTGTAAATTCTAGAAGACTTCTAGGAGCAAGTTAAAAAAAATACTAATTCTTGCAAGACCCACTGTTGAGTGTGCCCTTAGAAATAAATTTTAGCGATATTTCTTTATATGACCTGCAGAAGAAATGTTCTCGCTATAACTGCTGAATACAGCCCCGCTGGTGGTTTGTAAAGAGAGAAACTTAACCACAAAACAGAGTAAGGAACTCAAAAGGTTGCTGGTATCACATTGCAGAGCAAAAAGGTGCTCTGAGGCACTGTGCCACTAATGGTTCGACTTTGAATTAATTTGCAGAGCTTCATGGATAAGCGTTAACCAGTTCGTGTGAATCAGTTAATGCATTAGACATATGTTGCTTATTTTCTCCAAAGGCTTACATGGTCATGAATTTCTTTAATAGACCAATTTGCAATATCAGCTTTCACTTGTGTGTTGTTTTGTTGGTTGTTTGGTTTTTTTCCTAACCAGCAGGTTTACCCAATAGCAATCTGCACACAAAGGCATCTCCAGGGGAGCTTTTTCCAAAAACTAGGCGTTTGAAAATAGAAGCCGAGTGCCTCGACAGGGCAGGTGAAATCAGCACTGAAGCAGCTACTATTATAGGACAACGCTAATGTGGGATTGTTCCTGGAAAACTGTTAAATCCACAGCAAATTCCACAAGCCTTATAGTGATAGTGCAGTGGAAATACAGTGAATTTTGTTTCTTAAGGAGGTGATTTTGCTTGATCAGCACAAGCTCTGGATTTTGCTGACAGGAGTCAGAATGGATTGTGGGGGCCTCCCGGACTGTGTCAATATAAGGCAAATTTTACTGGTAAAACAGCACATTTTGAATTTTTCGGATTGAGCAATGCTAGTGTGATCAAGGCAGTAATTCTCCTGCCAATAATAGTAATTCTACTAATCTAGAATTGCTTATAGAAGTATTGCTTATGCTGCTTCAGTGAAGCACAGTGAACTTCATTGTTTTGAAATTCCGTAAATGGAAAGTAAACAAAATTCGCTAGAAGTAGGTCTGGCTGGTAATGTTAAAAAAATAACAGTAAAGTAAGGCTTATCTTCTCTAAAGATCTTGACTTTGATAAGGTGGAACATGCTCAGAAAACACCCTCAGCTGTCCAGAGATAGGAACAGGAGGCCAAGTCCTTTAAGTTTTTAGAAAAAAAAATTAAATTGGCACCTGCATTCCCTTTTGAATTATATCAATCATTCCTGCCACAAAAAAATACATGGGAGAACTGGAACAAGTAAAATATTTACAACAAGATTTAGAAACTTCACAAACAGCTGTCTTAATATTTAGTTTGGAGTTCAAACTGTGCTCCAGTTTCATACCAAAAAAAAAAAAATTGCAAAGTAATTGAATTTAGTTTCTGCAGAAAGATACAGTCAGTAAAAATGACCTGTTCGAAAGATTGCTTCACATCTTGGAAAAAGAAATATATCAACTGATCACTCCAGTCCCTCATCACTGTCCTCTGAGAATGGTCAGCTTTGTTTTGGCACCATGTCATTTAAGGATGTCACTCCTGGCCATGTGGGACAGGATTGGGAAGAAGCGTAAGTGAACCGCTGCAAGATGAAAACCTTTAAAGCTGGAGGCTCTCTGTGACCAACTCAGACAAGAGTAACGTCTCTCCAGCTCCCAAACAGGAGTTAAAATACCCTCCTAACAGTTTTACTGATGTGTCCAAACAGGCTGGAGTGCTCCGATGGCCACAGCAGCTGCAAGCTGACTGCTGGCAAAGTCTCAGTGCAAGACACAGGCAATACAGAAAATCGTTACTGCTGCTCTCCTCACTGCCCAGCCGTTCAAGTGAGCAGTACCCTAAAATTTAACACATACGCAGAGGTGTTTCTCAGAGCCTCACGTACTTCTATTTAAAACAAGGTTTAACTCCTCAATTTCTTCCTAATCCTTCCTATCTGTCCTGTCAGCCGGTGTTTCAGGGGCTGCTTTGATACACACACTCGAGACAATCAGCCACTGAACATCTGACAATGCTGCTGTGTGTTCCCACTTGGTGGGCTGTGAATATCCATGGGAATTTCTTTGTTGCGCTACTGTACACCCCCAGTCATCACCCTTGCAAAACAGCATCGCTTTTGATTACTTTCTAGAAAAAAATAAACCTAAAAATAGTTCAAGTCTAGTCTGCATTAGAGAACAAAGCATTTCAGGATGTGAGTTGTACAGAGTAACTGTTATTTTATATTGCTTTTCCATGCTTACTTTTTCAATTAAAGACCTTCTCAGATTTTTCTCTAAGACAAAACTTTCTAACGCAACTCCATCAATGAACCTAAAGCCATTCTTGGCATGAGAGTGAAAACCCTTAGACATTGAGTTCATTTGGAAATGGGTAGGTTACCAAGTTTATAGAAATATTTTTAAAATACTTGAAAATAAAAAGTAACTTTTTTTGTCTAAAACCATACATGTGTGGCAATAGAAACACGAAAGATGAGTAAAGATAAACACAATTTTGATATTTCCTGTACTATCCATCATGTATAAAATAGACTACAAACCTGTTTCACATAAATCATAACAAACCCAGGTTCAACCCGAGTTGTAGCTTGCACGTCCAAATTTTTCCTCCACTTTATCATCAGTTATGGCAGAACAAAAAAAAAGCTCAAACTCTCCGAGTAAGCAAAAGCTCCACGAACTATGAGTGTGCGTCCTTTCTTCCTTTTCTTATGTGGTGTCTCCATACCCAGAGCTCTGTAAAAAGGCTCAGTGCATTTCCGATGACTCGTATGCCTTCACCAGGTGATTTCAGTCATACAAAAAGCATCCAGACCTTTTCTTTTTCCTCCCAAAGAGAGAAAGCAGATTAATTACCATCTATAAACAAAAATAACAGCTCATTGTTATTCCAAATGCAGCGTCGCTTTGCTGAGGAGTCCCAGGTCCACGTAAATAAGAATTCCATCTCTCTCCCCTTGCAGGCAGGATAGGTGTTCCCAGTTATCTGTTCTGCATGTGGATATCCACAGGTATGGAAGCCACTGTAGGATGGTGGGACAAGCTGTTGCTGTTCTGCCCCAAAGCAGGTGGCATTGCTGTTTTGGTGGATTTGGGTTCCAGCTCCCGCTTCACTCTCATGCGTCTGTAAAGGTTAAAATGAAATTGTCACCGGAGCTGGCATGTGTGGTGTTTTGGGAAGGTTCCCGCGGAAACAGGTTATATCAAATAGTCAATACATCAGAAAGTCAATTCAAGCCAGGATTTCATCTCAAAGACACTAAGCAGCAAGTTGGTGCGTCTAGAGCAGATAGGTTTAACCCAATGCCCTGAAAAGCCAGAATCGAGCTCCTCTGGCAGCCTTGATGCACACAGACTTTCCTCTGTCAACAGGAATCCCTAAAAAGAGCTTCCATCAAGAACCTCTTTCTGCTTCCTAGCAATTCAATCACAGAACGCTAATGGTGAGATTCAGGACACTTTGATTAAGCACATTATAGTTTAGATTCTCCTGGAAGTATTCAGCAACAAATACTGAAATGGTCTGTTAGATGAGAGCATGCCTAACAGTGATTTTGGTTCTTCTTGTCTCACCTTGGTGAAGTATAGAACTTGGCCACATACCTGTTATATGTTTTCAATATGAGCAGAACTACCGTAAAAATAATAATCACTCCTACTACGATGGCAGCAACTATTGCTCCTGAACCTAGCAGGGAAGCAGAAGGGGGGGGGGGGGGAAATCTTATTTACAAAGTTGTCACTGTACTGTTTGAAGTTTGTTAAGTTCAAAATCCACTTTATAAAAAAAAAAAAAAAGCCACCACCCCACTATTTTTCTTACTTTGATAGAGACTTTGTTCTTGAGACTTTGTGGTCACATTTACTGAGAACTGAGTATTATTGATCAGTGGTGCAGCTGTCGTCATCTTGATTTGGCTACAGAAGAAAAAAAAAAAAAAGAGTGAGTTCATAAAATATTAACCAAAACTTGACAGTGATAATTAGGCAACTACTCGTTAAAGAGCCTGCTAAGTGCAGGCTCGCTGAACTGGGGTTCTTAATATTTTCTTAGTGGTGAAAACCTGGCCCTGCTGAAGTCAATGGAAATTTTGCTACAATCTAATATTGAGCAACTTGCCTTACAACATACGCTACTTAATATTAATAGAATAATGCATGGTTACCTATACATTATTGCTGTTATACAAGTTTTGGAGAAATACATGTATTTTACATGTTTTCGGATTTTAGATTATCATCTCAGGTTATGAGATTCAGATCACTGAGTAAATAAGTGTGAAGAGTTCTGTATCCAATATTCAGTAATATGTCTTTAAGAAAGGGGAAAAGAGGCAGCACAGAAAGGTTTAAAAACTTTTATAGAATAGAATTCAAAATAACTTCATTCCTCTAACATGGAGTAGATGAAGAGTGTAATCCCCTAACTTGAATCGCCAGAAGTTACGTGGCAAACACCGGCTATCCCACAACAGAAAAAAATACTGCAACGTTGACTATGACAGAAAGTTTACAGAGTTCAAACAGGCACCTCACTCGTGTCAGTGTCATCTCAGGTCTGCTGTTGGAAGAGGACAAGCCTGCCAGTGGAGACCTGAAAATATGCCTGCTTCTGTGTTTTGGTAGGATAAAATTGTAGATGTAGAAAGAGCTGCTTGTATGTTTACTGATTTTATAAGTGTTTTCCAAATGTTTTCTAAATGGGACTAGTAACCTTAGCCATTAAAAGACTCCTTCAGTCTGAGAAGGGTGTGAAAACCACTTCAAACAGACCTCTGAAACCATTTCAGCTCCCAACTTCAGCAAACTAATATGCTCAAACTATCCATCGAAAATTAAATTATTCTTCAACACCTGATACTGGAATAGAGTTTCCCATTTCAGATGCTGCCCAGTACAGCCAGGCAGGACTCTGCCCAGCTCCCTGTTATACTCCATTGGGATATTGAGGATGTGCAGCAAGTTCTTAGTAGCTTCGATTTTACAGAGCACGAGATAGAGAATAGCCAGAAAATTATGGAGTGGATAGTAATCAGTCAGTAATAAAGAGAAATGCAAATGTGAAAGGCAGCTTCCCTTCCCCTCCCATCCCTTCCCCCTCAGAGAAGCTTTCCTAAAGCTTTCTGCAAAGTAGCATCCATCAAATAAATAAAAAATAGCAGCGGGGCACAGATTTGGGATGCGAGGAGGACACAGCTCTGATTGCCCCTGACAGGCAGGGTGTTGTTTCGAGGCAGGAATGCCAATACCTGACTCAACACACGACGTGTACTTGGGAGGCTCCGCTGATGAAGAGATGAGGAATGAGAGAGATCAGTAACCAGCAGAAGGGGAAATGGTCAGGGTATGCCTAGCCATGAAGGATCAGAAGTGCAAAGTCAATTCATCAAATACTTTGATCCCCTTAAGTTTAAAAGGTTCGGGGGGTTTTCTTTTAATTTAAAACCCCAAAATAACTCTGTCTCAAGTCTGTAACTGGGTCATTCTCGTCTGACTGAATGATTCCTTTGTTTAGCCAAGGCCAAGTTAATTCAGCGACATGATCATCAGCTGTAGTCGTAGATCTTTCCGCGCCAAAAGAAATATTTTGTGTTTAGAGTTTGCCCAGCCTTATTGTCTAGCACAGCGAAAGGATTGACACACGCCTTGGAGGAATCTGAGAGAGGCACCGAAGCGCAGGTAACAGCGCCTTCCCCATCTGTTTCCCCACCCGGCCATGTGAAACTGCATTGATGGAAGTTCTACCATAGACAAGCAGAGGCCAGAGAGACTCTCTCCATCACACTGCAGGCTGGAGAAAGCTGAGCGAGTATTTTGACTATGAACATAATTCACAGGAAAAGCCACGTCCAACTTTTACCTTGTTGTTCCTGACTAGGAGAGTGCAAATTCCAGGTTTACAGAAGTGTTTTTCACCTCCTCTGGCTACTGAAATAAAAATCCCAAATTAAGAAGGCTGAATATTTCAATACTAAGCCATGTAATATTCATACTAACTTCCATCTGGTTCAAACCACCGCGGTAATGGTGAGCTATTTGTGCATGAGTCACCTATAACTAAAGAATTTTTATTGCTGTCAGTGAAACCGCCTGTTTACAAAAAGGATTAATTTATCCAATAGGATCTAAAAACTTGAAAAAGATGCAATTTGAAAAATGCAGCAAATGTTTTTTGTTTGCTTTTTTTTTTTTTTTTCTCCTGCATTGCATAGCAAGTAAAGAGGTCCAAAGTCTGTGTCTCAGGCCAGGGTGGGACATACCAGTCCTTAGTTCTGCCACTTTACCTACGGCAAGTCCCCACTCCATTCCTCACCTATGAATCAGCAGGGTTACGCCTGACCAAACCTGCGCCGCCAGACTCAAGGACCCAGCAAAGTCCACCAAAATCCATGGGAACCTACTGGTTTCAGGCTATTGCAGGCTGTTTAGAAATGCCATTTAGAAAAATATGTGGAAAATCAGAGTGCTCAATAAAAGCTATATAGCAGGGGAGAAGAAATGGACTTTGATACAGCAATCACAGGACATTCTTTCTTTATGACTTCCCCCTGTGCATACACACCTGCGCGGGGTTTTGAGAGCCACTAGATCTGAGACTGGGGGTGGGGACACATGCTGCTGGTTATTTTTGCATCCCCATATTACAGAGCTGGAAATGTTTTCCTAAAGTGAAGCTTTGGGCACGGTTCCATTTAAAACACCTTTGGCGATACAACATATAGGTTGTTTTGGCAAGCGGTAGCAATGCCCCCATTTATACGGCTTTCCTGCCTCCCCCTACCCTGTCCAATTTCAAGCTGAATGGCCGTGCTCATGCACAGCGAGATGGGGATCAGAGCTCGGCTGTCAAGCAGCTCCTGCAGCGCCTGGCAATTACAGGAGAGGGGTGATGGAGAACAGAGGGGCTGGCTTGAGTTTTTCCAGGAGAGCTGGACTTGGAGAGCCAGCTCCCTGCCAGGGAAGGCAGGTGCTGGTTAGGAAGACACACAAATTCAGTGCTTTGCCACCTACAAAAAGGTGGGTTTTACATCAAGCTGCAGGCTTTAAACTAGACACAAAATCAGCTATTGTTTCACCAGCAGCAATACATACTAGTTTTGACCCAGAAGCTCAATTAGAGAATTAATTCATCCTTTCAACTGCACCGCTGCACAGATAATATTTTTATCTTATATTGGAGCCAAAGGCTGAAAACCAGGTGATTTTCCCTCCTTACTTATCCAGGTCTGAGGAAGAGCACTGGCTGCCAGCTCTGCTGCTCTGGGACTTGATTCCCTTCCCAAAAATGTCAACAGGGCAGCGTCTTAAATCACAAAAAAAAACCCACTAAGGAAGGGGACAACACAACCCACCACTGGTTTGCTTGATTTCTGGTTTTCTTTCTCAGTACACTGGCCATGACAGCTGCTAGGAAAGGGAACATTCTCTAGAATATTTAGAAATAGACTGGAATTTGGGCTATTCTCGTCCCTCAAGTCCTCCTGCTGATGTAAACAAGCAATGCCATGTAAGAACCATTTTACATGATCAAAAAGCCACTGAGAGCTGAACTTACATGAACAGTACCAGGGTGCTGGAGCTGTGCGAGGAGAAGCAAATTATCAGAGGTATAAAGCATTGATTCCAATACATAAATGCCAAGATGGCATAGAAGAAGCCCATGGGATGGCCAGATCCTATCAGGTAAGAGGAGAACATTCTACTACAGGAGCAGTAGATGTCCTGGCAGTCAATAGAACCTCAGATTTGTTCTCTTGCAAGAATTCCACACCACAGACCCATCACCACCCCTTATCCTGCAAAAGAAGAGGCTGAAGAGTCAGCTACCGTCCCCATCTACACTCCCACCACTCTGGAGGAGCTTTGTGCTAAGGCACATCTGTTTGAGGCTCAGCTCAAACCATTTGAGGTCAGCTCCCTCATCAACCTGAGCAGCAAACTCACTCACATTCAAGGGAGAAGTTAATCCTTCTAAGTCAGTCCAGAGTTTTTCTCCCTTCCTAAAAGTGACTGAGCTCAAAAGCAATCCTCAGAGGAAGCGAACAGGTGTTTCAGCTCCGCTCCCGCCTCCACCCGAGCAGTCTGACCTTCCCTGTCTTTGCAAGGAGATTTACCTTGTCTAATCACAGCAAATACTGAGCGGTCTGAACCTGCGCATTTCATTGTTCCCTACTGTTTTCTGGCAGTGGGGGAATCAAGTGAGCATTCATAGCACAGTGCAGAAACAGGCTTATATTTAGGAGTCACAAACTCAGCTTCATTGCCCCATAACCTGGCAAACCATCCATCTTCGATCCAAACAGCCTCGCAGCAGCGCAGCCACAGGCTCCACGCTTACTGTCCAGCAGCATCATTAGGACCAGGAACATTGCCAAGGGTTTGAAGCAAACTGTAATATCAGAAAGTCATAAAAAAAACACGATGTGCTTCAGTGAGACCTGAACGTGCTTGAATTTACCTTGCGAGGCTCTAAGAGGGAGGAAGGGGGGTGGGAAACCCAAATTCAAACTGGCTAGCAGGACCTAAGGCATAAACGTAGCCTCGGGCAAACAACCCCGCTCTGTATGGAGCCGTACACGTCCTGATGTCAGACCAGCACCTTTATATAAGCATTTGTCTCAGGTTCTGGCATGAGCTCTCCAGGTTTCGCTGTTGTTAAAACACATATTAAAAGTATTTCATTTCCTTGCCAAGACAGAGAAAGTTACACAAACTGCAGGCAACTCTACTGTGCAGTTGCAGCACCAATAAAAAAAAAAAAAAAAAATCTCAAACCCCACAGTAATTCCACCTGCGTGGTTTGTATCTTGCAAGAGGCTAAAACCCCTCAGCTCGCAGAGACGACAAGAGCTGAGGAAGTGAAGTCAGATCGCCAGAAAGGAATGCCCTCCTTTCGAAAGCTGTGCCTGGAAATATGAACCAGATAGACTTTGTCAGTGACTTGCCCAGGAGCAGCGTCTAAACCAGACTGTGAACTGCAGATTTCCCAAATCTAATTTTCTGCCTTAAAATGCTGGGCCACACACATGTCTCCTCTCCCTCTGTGTGAATGCACTTATTCATGGGAACTGCAGCAACTCCACCATGTTCAGCAAAGTGCATTCACACTGTAAAAACACTGTAGATCCTTCAGGGTAGGACTGCCCATGCAGACAAGCCGGTATATGGAAGCAAAACAAGCCAGAGGTATTTTCCCACTGGTTACAAGCCAGGATCTAAGGCACACTCGGATTAGAAGACTCACTTAGACGCTTGTGAAATATATGTCAGAACTAGGATTCGAGCTTAAAATGGAAAAACCCCACCAGGCCACCTCCACACCGGTGGTTGAAGTTCCTGCAGCTCACAGCTTGCGCTGCTCAGATGCAACCAGTTCAGTGGGGTCTGTCGGGTTGAGCTCAGATGCCTGTTGTGGAAATTTTTTTTTTTTTTTTTTTTTTTAAACACCTTAACTCACTCTCTTTCACTGACAAATAACGTATGTGTCAGCTAGAGCTTCCCGCTAGCTCTGGCCAGCTGTCTGGGATTTCCCACCCTGGACCCAGGCACACTTTACTACTTGTCTAAGTTTCCAGGCAGACCTGTGGAAGTCGGGATGCATAAAACCCCCTTCCATCCAGAAATGCTAAACAACCCCAAAATTTTAAACTAATACATCATCCAAAAGAAAATGGTCTGTTTAATGTGCTGTGATTATACAATAAGGCTTTTTAAAAGACATTTACAATAAATCATTTGGTCCAATTGTTGCATTTGCAGAAGACTGACTTTGTTATTTAGATCTGAAGTGATTAATTTAAGAGGAAATGGAATAAACACTTTAATACAAAACTAGCATTTAGATGCAATGCACGGATGGTGTATCAGATAGCAATTGCTGGGAGCAATTTTGCAGCTTATTCCTGAAAGGAATCCGGAAAGAAAAACTTTTGTCGGCAGCTTTTTTTAATTATTATTAGAAGGCGCTTATTCTACATTTTTCACTTATGACTGTACGTGCACAAGATGCTAAATTAACCAGCTACAAATGGTGTAATCAAGAGCTGCAAATAAGAAGTCTCATGGGATCCACCTTATTATAACAAAGAGAGAAAGCTGTGATCCGCTGCTTGGTCTGGGGTTTTTTTGGAGAAAGGACTCCTTACTGTCCAACAACACAGAACCATGTCTCAAGACTTAAAGCAAAATAAAGCACAGAGGGAGCACACCAGTTTCCAGGTCCATCCGGTGATCTCCAAGGCTCAGGCAGTGTCAGTAATATTTCATTTTGTCCCTGCAGTCAGGAAAGCCCTTTCTAATGGCGCAGCACAACACGCGAGTGATTTGTACCTCCTTTGGGGCCGGAGCTAGCTCACAGTTCTCTGCACTGTGTCAAGAAGACCATACATCTTTTTTTTTTTTTTTTCCTCAGATGTGCTCTTCCACCAGAAGGCTTTGTCCAAGCAGATATTGAGCATTTTCTATCCCTTGTTATCTGGGCATCCTCAATTTCAGTCATCGCTGCACAGCTTCAATAGCTCAGCGTATGGCTACACATCTGGAAATCTGCGATACGTCTCTGCGCAGTAAGTCCTGTGCTTTCTGGAAGGGATCGGATGCACTTCTCTATTAGATTTTACAGCAAATTGGTATAGATATACCACTGCATCCCAGAAATGCTGCTTATGTGCTAGAGGCAGCTCGTATGCACACAATTCAGCCAGGAAAATCAACGTGAGGGACATGAAGGACAGCCGATTTACAGTGCAGAACAAAGCCCGAGGCTGATTCACAGCTCATCTGGACTCAGCAGGAGCTGGAAGCCCCTTCCGTGCACAGAGATATTAAAAGAACCCTATTTCTGAGCAGCACCTCCCACCAGTGTCTGGCAGCACCATTAACCTCCGGTTTGGGAATGACAAATGCAGTCTGGCAGATGACAAGTCTCACCACAGCAATGGGAGAAGAAAATCCACCCGCACTCACACATTTAAAAAGCGATGGCTGTTACAGCAGGTGCAAAGTATCGGAGGAGCCCAAAGCCCACGTGTGCTCCCCAAACACGACATAGTCCCGACTCTTTGCTTGCAAGGAAGCGGCTCTACTCGCTGCATACTGATAAGGTCCCAGGCACTCGGGTGAGGGGTGCAGGAGGGAAGGATTTGTAATTAGCAGTTAAATATTACCCAGAAAAAACTGAATCAGAAAGCAGAAAAATGCCTCCAGGCACCTGTATGAATCTCAAGGCAGGAATGACTCATGGGGGAGGGTGAACGAGACTCAAGGTGATAAATTTTAGGAACTATCAATGTGTGCACTCAAATGGAAAGCAAGAAAATTAATCTGAGCTGAACCCTGGGTTAGAGTCTGGCAGCGGTCAGTGGCATTGCGCATGCATCCCTCAAACCACACTACCGAACTGTTTGCCTCTGCTGTTCAGAGAAGTTCCAGTAAAGTGCATATTGGTCGCAAATTCAGTGGGTCTGAACAAATAGACCCCCAAAAAGCAGCTCTAGCTGCTCCAGCAAAGGCCCTGTTACTCCAGGACTCATTTCAGCTCTTCAGCAATATCTTTGCAAAATTCCCTACAGCTTTTCAGATTCCTAGAGAAGAGAGTTTAAAAAACAAAAAAACACATTGCAAATTCAGCAAGGTTTTTGCAGAAATTATTACCAGGCTCTGTACCTTGCTGGATCTGCCATTTACTGAAAGGCTGGAGCAATTCAGGAGATGATGCTGTTATAGAAATCTCCTCTCACCTGGATTTTTCCATCAGGGCATCTGCTTTACTCCAGGCACAACCCATAAAGAAGAAGAAGGATTAGGACTGAAACTCTGAGGGTGGGAACTCCAGCATTAACCTTTTTCTTTAAAGGTCGGAAACAGGCTCCTGTCTGAAAGTTCGGTATTAAATGGATAATCCCCAATGGTTTCCAATTAGAAAGAAAGAAAGAAAAAAACCCAAACAAACCCCAAGGGACTGTGGTATGGAAAAGGAATCGCAGCACAGAAGAGATTGGTTTCATTTAGGGCCAAAGTTTTCAACAAATGTAACTTGAAATGGAGTAACTACAATCACTTAGAGAAATAAAACACCCCACCACTTCCAGATCAACCCCCTGATTTCTGGGATCTAACCCAGACTGAACTGGTCTGAATCTGCATTCCTGCTCTGCAGTGCAAGGTGTGTTTTCAGTGCGTTCCCTAAAGCTCCGGAGCTCCTCAGAAGAGACAAGGCAAAGGTTGCTCGGGAAAGAAAAAGAAGATTCACCAATAGAAAACAGAGGAGTGTTTCCCTGCTGGTCCAGAGCTGGACATCTCAGTGTGATCTCGGGCCTTTGAAACGCCACCACTGCAGCCAGCTGAACTGCTCTGGGAGACAAAGCATTTCTCTTCGCTCACCAAAACTTGTGTCACAAAAAGTAGATATTGCAGCTACGCCCTCCTACGAGCGGAAATCTCTGCCGAGCTGAGGACACGGTCCAGGCATCAGGACCCTTGTCACCGTTCAGTATCTGTAGCCAGGCTTGGACGTGTTCACAGTGTGACCAGGCAGAACAGGAACACTCAGGAGGCCCTTATGCATCAGCCAGGAATCTGGAGAAGCCAGAGACGAGGCGGAAACGGCAGGCGAGAGGAGCCGGAGCAGGGTGAGGATGGGCTTGGAAATCCTGGGAACAAGCTCGCTGCCCCCCGTGAGCTGGCGCCCGACAGATGCTGAGCCAGGCAGTGGCTTGTCACTGCAAAGCATGACAGATGTTGCACCTCAGCCCAGTTCTCACAGGCAATTCAGAGAAGAGGAACTCGGCAGCCCATTTTGTGTTACTGGAACAGGACCAATAGAAACCACAAAAATGATGTCAAAGCATCATATCCAGCTGGAGAACAGCATGAAATTAATTAACATCTGTAGCACAGGGCAGATCTGGGCTTCTACTGTGGCATGCAGATCTGGAATCAGATCCAATTCCAAAGTTTCCCAGAGTTCAAGGAGTTTTTCTATCTCCTCTGGCCAGCTTGCATCCCTTCCCTGTGAAGGGCTGGCTGAGTTACATGCATGCAGCAAAGCAGCTTTCCGTGATGGTTCTGACAATGAAGAAGAATGACGTTTTTAGAGACACTGAAATGTATTTGTATAACCGTATTGTATACACCTAGGTATCGGTGACCTCTCGTGAAGAGCACAGCCCAAAGAGAAGAGGGGAAACACAGTAAAAACATCTTGCGCTTTGCCTGGACACATGGGGAACTTGTCTCACAGGACAAAGAGCTGCTAAAATAGTGTCAGCCACTTGTGACAAGAGAAGGAAAAAAAGGAGGTACCTGGAGCAAATGAAGACTCGTAAGGACAATTACAATCAAAAAAAAAAAAGAGACACAGAACTGAAATGCATTTAAATCTATAGTGTATCCTCCACCTTCCTTCCCAGCCAAACCCAACCATGGCTGGAGTCCAGTATCATTTCTGAGTGATTTGCCCAAACCAAGACTGGGATCCCACACTGGAAAACCACTTCTCCCAGTTCCCATACCATCGCACACCTCCCTGGCCAGTCTCCCTACTGTTCTCTGAATGCTTCATTGCCTGTGGGCAATTCACACACCCAACGGCACGTAGATGCCAGGAACAAATCCCAGATGTGCCTTCTGGCACCCCTCACTATGTCCACCAGAGCCCGAGAGATGGGAACAGCTGCTGCTGGATTTATCTTACACCGAGATGCCCATGGCACAGAGCAAACACCCATGGCTTGCACTACGCCCCACAGCAGGCTGGAATGAGTTCGCACCCTGAGCTGCCTTTCATGTCAGAGAACGGATCTCTGCATTTATCAGCACAAACCGTAGCACGTGAATCAACACAGCTCCCGTTTCCTGGCAGACGGGCGTTCGTTTTTTCTTTTCTAAAGACAAATACATTTGCTAGGTCAAGAGTTTTGAGGCTGTCATTACAGGCTAATAAGTAAATAGGAAACTTTGTCTTTCCAAGCAATTATTTGGATTTCTACTCTGCTCCTAGCAGAAGCATGAAACGGCCATGCAGCACGCAAGGCTGCGGCACTTTGGATTGGCACGGCAAATGATGGGCAGCCCCAGCATCCCAGTGCTGCTGCGATGATCCATGGTCTCATTTACCCTCCTCAGCCTGAGCGCTGCCAAATCCCACCAAAAAGCATCTTCTTCGCAAGCCCCCACATGAGTGGTTAAGTGCTGATGTTAGGCGGGATGCGTCCAGGAGGGTGTTTGATCCAGGGGGCTGTCTCCATCCAAATGGGGGGATGTGAGAAAGGCAGAGCCCCTTTCCTCTGCCCACTCACCCAACCTGGCACTCGAAGCAACTGCACCATCAACCTCATAGCTAGGCAGGGGGCTCCCCAACTTGTAGCTGGCCCTGAGCGGCTCACGGCAAGGAAGCACTGTGACTCCAGGGCCCCTGGAATTAGGTTATAATTTTGTTACTCCATGGAGGTGGTTGTGGAAACATTAAGCTATGTATGTCAGTGGGAAACTAGATGACTCAGACATCCCAGCAGCTTTTTTTCTTGCTTTTCTCCTCTGTAATCTCCATTCATGTCTCATCTCTCTCCCCGCAAAAGGTCTAACAAACACTATAGGTCTGGGCTGCATTTCCTGATTCCTGTGACTCTCAATAAAAGCAGCACAGTCATCCCCACCACTTTTTTTTTTTTTTTTTTAAATTCTCCCACATGCCCAACAATAAGCCAGGTCAAGGCTCACTCACCGGCCCCGACCAAACCCCCTCCTAACACAGCTGCTCTTCAGCAATGCCAATCCCAGCCTGGCATAAGGGCATGAGAACCTAGCGAGCGAGGTGGTATCAGCCTGGGGAGCTGGGGCTGCTTTGGTCAGACGCCAGCACCCTGCAGGATGTTCAGGATCAATGGATTTACCCCACGAGCACAGTAGCTGCTGATCTAAGACCACTGTAGGCACTCAGCGCATCACTCACGGGCTTCTCCAGCTCCTTTGTGCACTAAATCCTGACTGATTCACTGTTTATTGCCATAAGTAAGAAGAAGAATTTAGTTGAACGAATAAAAGTCATGCTTTCAGCAGCAGCAGGCAGATAGGAGCAGGGGTGCACAGGAAACCTTCATGAATTACTGCCAACAAGGGAGCGAAGTCTACTACCAGTTATGGGTTGGAGTTTTTGGGACTGTTGTCCTCTGCCTGCAGCTCAGCATGCAGTACAATGTGCTCTCCAGGTACTGGACTGGATCCTCTGCAACTGAAGCTGTTCATCCACCAGAAAAATGCAAATCTCAATACTGTTGTAAGTACCTCTGCAATTTACATACCCTTCAGGTTTTTCTGCACTAAAAAAAATAAAGAGAATTCTGTATGCAATATAGAAATGCAACTCCTTTCATTTTGCAACCAGCAGGATGAAAGCAGTTGCAAGATTTCTTCAAGTACTGCATATGCAAACTTGTTGAATCGATGAGGCGCATTCCCCTCTCCCAAGAACACGTAGGCAGTGCGATACGTTATGCTTATGCCCTATCCTCCATCAGAACAGTTCAAAGCTCTTGGCAAGCCCTCAGCGTTTAAACCTGACATCCACAGCCCAGTTACCTGTCCACACAGCAAGACAATAATTCTTACCAGGCCATGAAGTCACCAATTACTGTGCTGCCTTTGTCTTCTGGTTTCTAATCAGTAAATCAAACCCTCCTGCCCAAACACTCCATCCAGCACAATGTATCACATTAGTGAAATTTGTTTACAAAATACTATGCTTCCTTTAGCAAGGACTTCCTGGAGCATTAAGTACATTAATTACTATGAAAAACCAGAAATCACAGTTCAAACCTGTCAGCAACTTCAGCATGTTCCCAAATAATGAAAGCAGTGTAAGTATAGTTTTGTTCTGTGCTGGAGACACTCAGCGAACTGTAACACAATGCTCCAAACTTTCTATTTCTTTTCACGTTAAATATTAGTCTGCCAGCCCTTTCTAACATGCCAGTCAGCAGATTTGGGGGAGGAAAAAAAAAAAAAAAGAAAAAAAAGAGAAAAAAAAGAGAAAAAACCCCAACAAAATGTTATTAATGGTGCTGGGGTTGAATAAGTCAGGACAAGAGATTTGGCATATGCACAGCAATGAAAGGACACTGCTAGCAGAGAATAATCTTTCAAGCAGATGTGCAAACTTCTCTCCGTGGAGGAGGCAACTTGCCAGATCAGTTCCAGTCCCTCTACCTTAAAGGTTTCCAATTAACGAAACAACTGCTAAAGCAGCAGTTTAGCAGAAAATTGTACGATGACATCTACTCCGGATTTCTGTCTGGTTTTGAGTTACCGACAGAGAACTTTGCTGCACGTAGAGGCATTTACTGTAGCATATACAATCACTTGCACATAAACCCGGAGTAACCGCACTGAAACGACTATTTACAGCCATTCCACTGGCAGCAGAAAGTAACTTAAAGCTTTTAGAGCTGAAGAGTTACGTTTATACCAATTCAAAATACACACGTACCTCCAACCCTCCGCAAGCTTTTTACCCTCCCGGCTGCCGAGGCTACTCACGGGAGGATGCTGCAGCCTTCAGGAGCTCATCACCTGGCCGTGTTTCCCCGTGGAGGAGGAGGCGGCGGCGGGTCCCTCCCCTCCCTGCCGGGGCTGCCGCCGGTTCGGCCCCCGCCGTCCCGCTCCCGCCCCCGAGGGGCTCAGGGCTCCTTCCCCAGCCAGGCCGGGGGAACCCTGCCCTGCTGCTGCCCGGGGGAAAAGGGGGATGCGGGTCCTGGTGCCTAGCCCAGCGCAGCCCGGCAGCCGCAGGTAGTTCCCCCGGGGCCGCCCAGCGCAGCCCGGCCCCCGGCACCGCCTCCCCGGCCCTCCCCGCAGGCGAGTGCAGACCTGCGGGGTCTCCGCCACGGGGAGGGGGCACGGGCAGAGCCCCCTTTGCACTCCGCAACCACCGACGGGGCGGGGGGCTGGAGGGGAGAGAAGAATGGGAAGGGAGCGGACGGTGACACAGAAACGGCTGGGGCAGACAAAGGCAAAACCGAGCACGTTCATCGCGAACCAGCAGTGACTAGCAGGTCGAGGGAGGTGATTCTGTCCCTCTGCTCCGCTCTTGTGAGACCCCACCTGGAGTACTGCATCCAGCTCTAGGGGCCCCAGTACAGGAGAGACATCGAGCTGTTGGAGGGAGTCCAGAGGAGGGCCACGAAGGTGATCAGAGGGCTGGAGAACCTCTTCTGAGGACAGGCTAGAGAAAAGGCAGCTCCAGGGAGATCGACTTGTGGCCTTCCAGTACCTGAAGGGGCCTACAGGAAAGATAGTGAGGGACTGTTTATCAGGGAGTGTAGTGACAGGACAAGGGGTAATGGGTTTAAGATAAAGGAGAGTATATTTAGATTAGATGTTAGTAAAGAATTTCTTTCTGTTAAGAGTGGTGAGGCGCTGGAACAGGAGGTTCCCCAGAGAGGTTGTGGAGGCCCCATCCTCGGAAGTGTTCAAGGTCAAGTTGGATGGGGGTTTGGGCAACGTGGTCTAGCGGAGGGTGTCCCTGCCCGCAGCAGGGGGGTTGGAACTAGATGATCTTTAAGGTCCCTTCCAACCCAAACCATTCTATGATTCTATGATCATGAACCCACTGCCCCAGCACAGCCCCGCTCTGCCATCTGAGGTGTGAAGTCAGCCGGCACAGAGCGCCAAGGTACGGAGCTAAAAGAGCAGTCGATGCCCCCTGAAAAACCTGAACGCAATCCTTCTTGAAACAGTTGTGGGCATCCTGTTCTTGGTATGGCTGGGATTCGGTTCCTTCTTGCTGAGGGGTTTCATGGAGACAGGCAGCACTCGGTCAGGCCCTGCCTGGCTCCCAGGGAGAGCGCTGAAGCTTTGAGATCAGCCTGACTTCTGGAGGACTCCAATGCCTAAAGGTCTTCCAGGCACTTTTGGAGAAGAAGCCCAAACACATCCACCCCAAAGACAGAACAAGTGGGTTTGTCTACTCATTAGTAGAATCAAAAGGATCAAACTGGAAAGGAGTCCTTTAACCTGTACTTAGTTGGCTTTAGTCTGCATTTCCCACTAATGTGTGTGACCACACATGATTTCCACATTTTTTTATTTGGAAATCACACTTATAAGAGGGATCTGTCCCCTGCCTGGGGTCTGATGCTGCTCCCACCAGAAGCCAGGAAACCACATTAACAAGCCTGCAGCCCTCACTCTGGGCTCAGTTCGTGGTTTATAATTGCTGAGCTGCTGTGCAGGAGATATTTTCCCCCGTCCTGCATGTCAGCTTCCTCATCTGCAACCAGAACTAACACTAACTAACTTGATCTCTGTTATAAGGCAACCTGAAACATACAGGTGAAACCTGCCCATCAGAAAATCCTGCCTCCACAGGGGAAGGCAGCAACAGGGGCTTCGCAATGGTCCTTAAACGTTTGCAGCAAATTTCTTGGGAAAACCAAAATACATGACTCATGGCTACCCGGCTTCCATCAATAACTGCCTTCACTAGAGTCAATGGTTGACTGTTAATGAATCTATAAATCGTTGCTTTTCAGTGATTTAAACCTGTGAATCCTCAGGATCACACCTTGTCTGAGCTGGTGTAGACTGTGCGGTGGGATAACAACTTCCTCACTTCTTTTCAAGACATTTACAAGTATCAGTTAATCAGCTACCACTGGGGTGTGTAACAAGATGGGTTTATCTGCAGGTTTCCTAATGCATTCATCAGAAGAGGGGATTTCCGCATCCTGCGGGGTTTGTAACATGCCACTCCAGCGAAACTCTTCTGCTCCTGCTCATCTCTGCTGTGTCATGTGAGCAGCAAAGTCCAGGGTGGGGGTCTGGGCTGGCGTCCTTGGCCCAGAGTTTTGCTTGAGTTTGAAAGTCATAAGAGACAATCAGTGACATGAGCACAGATCCAAGATTTTCTATTGCATTTACAACTTCTCTTTGGGGACAGCTCTAGGAAAGCTGGGGCTCCTGGCAAGATGAGTTTCAAATGCTTGGTTTGTGCCAGCTGGAGCAAAAGTAAGGATTGCTGCAGGTCCCACACTGTGTTGGTTTTGCGGTCAACCCACCACACACACACACCTTCATGCAAGAAGTTGGTCAATGACAGCAGGCAGCTTCTCATCAAACCCAGCGGGGAACAGTGCATCACTCTTCTGCAGCTTCCTCCCCGAGGGCACGCTCGAACGGCTGCTCCATCCCTCCACATCAGCACCTTCTCTGCAGCTCCACGGGACCGAGCTTCCTCAGCGCAACCCTGAACCTCACCTTTCTCACCCTCCAAACACAGGTGCCTTTCACTTCCAGTAGCCCAGAGGTCAAAACTCGTGCCGACTAGTCTGAACGCACGAGTGTCTGCAGCCATGGAGCCTGGGTATCGCAGAACGCCAGCATGGCACATTTCTAATCATCTCACTGATAAGGCATTGCTAAAGCAAACAAGCTCATTAATGAATCACTGGTGGACAGAGGCAGAGCTTGGAGAGCACCGGCTTGTTATTGCTGGGTCTGCCCGAAGAAAAGATAAAAAGAAAGATCTAGAGGACAAAAGATTTTGAAAATATTTTGAAAGTTAGACAAAGCTGGAGAACCTACTACTGACAGAAGCTGGCAGGTAGGTATCTGCCTTGTTCACCTTTAAATGAAGCCTTCAAAGGGAGGACCAGAACTTCTCCAGCCCACAGCTGGGGTTAGATAAGCAAACAGGAGGGAGAGAGAGGGAGAGAGAGGGAGAGAGAGGGAGAGAGAGGGAGAGAGAGGGAGAGAGAGGGAGAGAGAGGGAGAGAGAGGGAGAGAGAGGGAGAGAGAGGGAGAGAGAGGGAGAGAGAGGGAGAGAGAGGGAGAGAGAGGGAGAGAGAGGGAGAGAGAGGGAGAGAGAGGGAGAGCTGGCTCCAAAAATCAAGAGCTTGTTTAAAAATCACAAAATTTAGAGTAAGTATCAACATTCACAGGGATACTTCTTTCTAGTTTTTAAATCACAGTTTTTCCTTTGCAGTCAGGAAAGAAAGAAAAAAAACAGACACACACCCCCCCAAAAAAAAGGTAAGATTCTTACACAATCACGTTTCTCCAGAAGCTGCTGCTTTAGAGAAACCACCACCAAATGGGACCCAACCTGAAGAGACGGCCCCATCCCAGGCTGCACACATAGCCTGCAGAGAAGTCGGGACTAAAAATGAGGTGCTTCCTTACCTTGCAACTCTCAGCTTCTTCCTGGGTGAGAAATGCTTCATTTTGGGTCACTCACAAGGTGGTGGTGGAGGAGTGGCCATGGGAGCAAAGAAGTCATGACACAGCACCCCAAAGCGACCACCACAGCAGGGAGCATGAGATGGGAGATGGCTCATACCCAGCTGGAGTCAGGCAGCAATGCTGCCACGTCACTCTCTTCCCATCAAGACCCAGATATAAAAGCACTTCTAGTTTCCCTTGCTTATGTGCAGCAACTCAGTTATGCAAAGAAACATGATACCTGCAGCTACATCTCACTGCAGACATACAAAATCCCCTTATCTTGCTCAGGCTTGGGGCTGTGCCATCTGCCCAGATGAGGAGCATTAGGATCTAAACGCAGCACTTGGTGTTGCACACTCTTTTCAGTACAAAATATGACATGCTGAAATGGGAGACATCGTTAATTCCACTCGATTCACCAAGTATTTTTCCACTCTGTGAAACAGCAGATTGAAATTGAAACCATCTATATCACAGGGTTGCTCTGTACATCCCACATACTACCAGAAAGTGCTGGTGAGGGACTGGAACCAGGCAGGTGTTTGTGTCTCTGAAGTTCTGGCTGTGTAACTTCTTGTCGGAGCAGAACAAAACACTCCTAAATGTGTGCGTTTTCCCTGATTTGCTTATTCGAGCTGGCTGGAGGAGGCCGAGAAAGGGCAGCAAACACATCCACAACTGACAGTCCACCTGATCTAGCTCTAGAGGAGAAATACAAATGCTGATCACAAATACAGTGTTTCACCACGTAAAGCGCTTTGGGAGCCACCGATAAAGATGGTATATGTAAACCTAAGCTTGCATTCATAAACCTTGCATTGGTGCCAGGCACCTCAGTGCTTGCAGCAAAGAGAAAGCAATGGCCACACGTTACATTTTATAAGCTGGTGCTCAACTCCAAGTGAAGATCGTAAGGAGCCAAAAAAATTGCCCATCCCATTGCAGTAAACAGATACTTATCTCCTAAAGAAACATTTGTGTTTTCCTAACACAGGTCTTGCTTCCGTTTGGCATTCACGACTGACTGGTTTCCACACTGAACCCCAAGCTGAACCCCACAGAACAAAAACATAGAGGCTTTCTCACCAGAGTTTAAAAATTAAGACTTTCAAGATCCAATTATTTAGCACAATTTTTTTTGTGTGTAGCTACAAAGACCCACATTAGTGACTTGCTGCTAAATCTTTTTGCCTCAGTCACATTAAAACCCCATGCAGATACCACAGCTCCTTAAAACCACAGACTGAAATCTCAGTAAAAGGATTACTCACCATTCATCTTTTCAAGGGAACAGATGTAGTTTGATTGGTTTCCTTACAATTACTGCCTCGTCCTGCATAAACAAGAAGGAACATGAGGCTCTCTTCTGGGAACAGGAGTGGTATCCAGCTGCATACTTCCCTGGGTTGTATCTCACTATAGAGAAGGGGCTTCTTTCAACAGCGTGCACTCATAACTTGGAAGAGGTACAGCTACATGTAAGTTAATAATAATGGTCCTAACTCAATTTAAATAGTACAAGAAAGGAGACACCAGCCACTGGGATTGTCAGGCAGGCCATGTTAATGTGGAAAGAGGAAAAAAAGCCCTGTATTTTCACCAAATTCCTTTCCTGTTGTCTTTGTGAATTGTTATGAAAACCAGTGCAGCGAGGTACATTGTAAGCTGTTCTCCAGATCCCCTGTTCCTTCCTCTAGGATGAAAATCTACGTCTGGATCCGGTGTAAGGCACAACGGGACCCCGAACAATCCTAATGGACGCTACAGTGCCTGGCAGATCCCCAGCCTTGTGTGGAGCCTACCGGGCAAGGCTCGGCTCAGTACAAATGCTTCTTGCCTATCTTTGCAATAAACCTTCCAGAATGTTTCTGAGCTTACACAAACACACACAGCACAGCACACCCTTACAGAGCTGCCAGGCCTCGGAGGCTGGATTTACCCAGAATCTGGCTCCTCAGGCAGCTGTTGGCTGCCTCGATAAATCTGAGATTTGGGAAAGTGACCAACAATTTGAAGATATCTGCACACACTCAGTCCTCCTTGTCTCCAGAGTCAACTATTTTCAGGGCAGCATGTTGGCCATTTCAGCATCAAGAAGAGGGCTTCGTGGCCTTTGTTACCACCACCAAGAAGAAAGCGAGCCCATCTTCAGCAGCCTGGTGAAATCATGAAGGTGGAAAGTGTTGCACATGCAGGAGTTTCTCCCTAACAAGGTTCCAGAGCCAGGATGTCAACAGATACTGGAAGACTAGCTAATGCTTGCATAAATATTATGCTAGTATTAAGTGCTGCTAGCCTGATCGCTGACTCTGGGTCATGGTAGCACATTTTGAAGGTTCAGCTGTTTCAAAAGCGTTACTTTCACTGCACGCAATATTTTATATCAGATTAAAGATGGAGACAATAGCATTTGTGGGAGAGATTGGGATTGTTTACCAGCACTGTGCTTCAGGCCTCTAATTTCTCATTTTCTTAGCTTCATCTGTTGTTGATACTGCCATAGATGGAAAGGAGGATTCACAGTGCAGACAGAAAAAGAGAGGGCTCACAGACAAAGTGTAGCTCAGCTTCTGTGCATATGGAACTGGCATTTTGCAGCACAGAAGCTTCTCATTCTTACTGTTTTGGAGGCCAAAGGAGTTTTTAATGGAAATAAAAAACAGAAGGAGAGTTATCTAGCATAACTTTTGCTCAGTTGAGCTGTCAAGACACCTCTGACATCAGAGTCATGGTTCGGGGCACCAGAAGAACCGTGACACATACTGGCTGTGCTGTGCGTGGCAGACACTGCAAACCTCACAGCGACAGCCGGACAAATGCAAAAGCATAAGAAGTAACAGCTCCTTCCACCCACATAGCGTAGAGAAGAATCTCCCCAAAGCGGGAGGAGGTCTGGAGAAACTCCAACTCCGTCCAGGGCCAGGATCCTCATTAGTGTACAGCAGTCTGTCTCTGGTGAGGACAAAACATGGGAGGCAGCATGATTCCCTCCCATCCCTTCAAACATTGCTGAAAAATAGTACCAAGCCCCCAAGACGTTCCTTCCTCACAGAAATCCAAGGCAGAGTTTGAAGCAGAATTCAAATCTCCTGATTCTCACAGCTTTGTTCTAAACAAGTACATGCCCTTCGAGGCAGGTATCTCAGGAGAGACAATTACATCCTCTCAAGCAAAACACTCTTGGAGTTTCTGTATGAAATATCATCTACAATAGAAAATGAATATAGAGGTTCCCACTGGAATGAAACAGCATACAGCAAACTAGAAAAAAAAAAGCCAAGTGCAATTGTTTCCAGGCGTCACAATGTGCTAAGTACCCTTCCAACTATTAAAAAAAAAAAAATCACCTTAATTTATTAAGTGCCATCGCTACTACAATGCTCAAGAAGGGGTGTGAACATCTACAACAAGGCCAAGTAAAAGCTCAATGAAAGCAAATGTGCCAAAAGAGAGGGAGGGTGTGACCTTCCCAAGAGCTTGCTTGGGAAGAAGTCCCTCACCAGGTCCTAAATCTATAGCCCTTATACTATTAGCTATAGCCATACACTAGGTTTATACATTGTTACATGAAGTCAGGGAATGCCAAAAGCCATAACGTAACTCTCCCATCACAAACTACCGGCTCACTTTGCAGCCTTTCAAAAACCGTAAGGAAGTAACACAACCTAATAATGTGTTAAGTCTCACTGTATTTATATATCCAGCTTACACTTCCAAGTAGGTTTGGTACTCCTCCTGGAGCATAAGATCAATGCACAGCACCACTGATTACATTGCCTGTTTGCCTGCAATTAGAAGGGTAGAGAGCAAAGCAAATATACTGGAACTGCCTTAGTAAGAAAAGAAGGGAAAGAACAGATGCATTACAAGGGGTATCATGACCTAGTAGAAATTCATTATCAGGTCTAGATTTGTATTACGAAGTCAGGACCTCAGTACTGTACCTGTATCCACAGCGACACAAAAATTACAAACTGCCACTGCGAGAGACGAAGCTGAACTGCAGAGATGAAGTGACCTGCCCCAGCAAAAGAGCACGTGGAAACCCAGGTGCCCGCCCTAATCCCTGCTTGCTGTGCCATGTTAGTCAAACAGGAACAGGGATACTGGCTATCGAGTCAGAAAGGACACAGGCTTTGTAATTTTTATATTTTACTTAACACAGCAAAACAACAGATCACAACAAGTATCTTTCCCTTCCTCAAGCTATATGACTGATGTTAGGGGACAACCCTGTAAGTCACACTCACTGAAATTTCAGCTTGGTCAATACTTACAGGAGAGAAAGTGTTTTATCTTACTCAAAAGAAAGGGAAACAGCTGCTTAACACACATTCCTCAGAGGTGTCAAGGACCACAGTTCCCTCCCACCGACTTCAGCTTCACCACCCAGCTCTGTTGTCAGCTCTCTGCACCTCAGGCTGACCTTCACGCGTGCAGAATGGAGCCGCCACAGAATGATGTATTGCAGGTGCTGCGTAAGCCCACACAGGAACAAAGGCTCACAGATCTAGCCAGGTGTGCGCCTCCTGTTTGGCTTCATAAAGGAAATATTTCTGCATTTTTCTCCAAGGGAATGAGGCTTGGCTGTGGTCTCTTTCCACATTCAGAGCACACTGGACCATGAATCCCTCCTAGCAAGTTTTACACATTAAGCAGAACGAGTAAACAAAACCCAGTAAGCATAAGATTCATAAGACAATCTTCTGTTCTGGGCTAAAAAAGATCAGTAATCCAAACCCAGACAAAAGTGGAAATATAACCGTTCAGGGAATAAATTAAGCAGGAGACATTTTATGCATGAGGTCTTTTGGGGAGGGAAGCAATTCGGTAACAAGGTAGAAATAGAACGAGAAGCAAAAATAGGGCCCATTCTTAGCTATTATAAAATAGAAACAAAGCACCCCTGGCAACTTTTTCTCCAGAACACACAGGCAGACTGCCCAAAGAAAAGACCATACTTTTTTTCAGCTGCTTCTCAAGAAAAATGCTTTAAAGGAATTTGGAATATTTATTTATACAAAGCGCAAGCTCAGAAGAGGACTGAGCTGGTGCCTCTGTACAAGCCTACGTCTAAAAATAGCACTTCAGTTAATAACAGGTCAGTGATTAAGAGAAACAGGTTCTGATGGTCATTACTGAATCAGCACACGAATAAAGCAAACTTTAATTTCATTCATGTTACAAGGAAGGCACTATCACCGTGGAGATTATGGACAAAGTCAAAGTGGAGCAGAATCACTTCTAATACCAATCGATGGCTAAATTCAGGTTTCCTTTCCGTGCAGCCTCTGCTTTGCCTCCTCCTTGCCCACCCATGTCAGTCCGTGTAAGGAGCCAGCCACCTAATTCCCTTCGGCTCCTGCGAACCCCTGCCTTCGCCACAGATTCTGAAGCAGATACTGTGCTCGACAAAGTCTCCCATTATATTTGCACAATGGGGCTCCTAGGCACTGCCACAGAAACCAGGCACAGCTTCACATACAGTAAAGGAATGTGATTCTGTAGCATTTTTAATATAATTCAATTCTATGGTGCCAACGTGTGTCAGAAGGGCACGCAGCCTCCCTCTACTAACACAAAAACACTGCCGAAATTTGCCTGATCTGAGGGGAACCTGGTGACAAAAGCACACACTGTGCAACAAGCTGATGTTTTACAATTTTGCTGCACATTTCATATAAAGTCTGACCATCTCCTTCCTGGGGAGATTTCTGAAAAACAAGTAACTAATTATCTTTATTACAACAAAACCTTTACAGAGCTCAGCACTGCCACCCAAAGTGGATCTTCTCTCCCGCAACAGTATAAGCAAGTGTCACACTCCCCTTCAAAGTCCCTGTGAGGTAACACGCAAAGGGAACTCTGCTGTGACAGCACACAAAACCACCAGAAAAACATTCTCAGTCCCTCCTTCAGCCCCGCTCTTCCCAGGATTTTTCTGTTGAAATCCCTAACTTCTTCAGGACTATTTTTCCAATAGTTTACTTAAAGACCATAAAGTATCTCGACTGTTCACTCACTTGCACAAGCATACAATAGTATTAGAAACTATCAAACTTGGGCCAATGTGGAATACAGTTAAAAAAACACATGCGAATGGCACTGCATTGTTTTTATTTTAAGTGTCTTTTCACAGTGAAAGATGTTGGAATGCAAGTTATTATACATTTTACACAAGACACATTGACAACATTACTTGCTTGATTTGCCTTATAAAACTGTTTCTGAAGGTTTTCCACTTATTCCTACTTACAGCAACTTCTACAATAGGGTAGAAATTAAACCATTAACAAAATATAACCACTACAGAAAATCCAAAACGGACTTCTGGAATTTTAAAAATACACAAGCCTGATCAACAATACAAGTTTTTTGCTGTTTTTTCAATAACGTGGAACAGTGAGACAGAGAAGTCAGACTTTGAGTGATTTTTAATACCTGAAGAGATACATAAATATCATGCCTGTGGAGGCAAGATGAACAAAACCCATTTTCCTACCTTTTTAATATATACTATTCCTGCCTCTGGAACAAGGACCTGCCTGCAGGATCCCATTTTGCAACTGGAAGCTGGTGGCAGGAAGGGATCATGAGCTGGCACAATATGGAGTTGAAAGCTACCATGCCCATGCAAATTCAGGACCATTACTTTTTCTCTCTGCCATCAATCAAGTGAAAACACTTTCGAAAATTCAATAAGCATGTCAGGTAGAATCAAAACACACTAAAATTAATTTGAAAAAGGTCAATCTTTGAATGATTTATATATATGAACATCAGCAGCCTGGTTTGTTCACAAATAATATTTTTTTTTTAAATAGAAAAAAGAAGAATCTGTCTAGGCTAAAAAAGGTTGGTTATAAAATAGCAGAAAAGCATAGGAGCATGTGTCATTATACTGAAATTTATTTTCCTCCTACTAAAACACTTAACACAAGATCACAAAATTAAAGATCTGTATTTCAAAAGATGCATCCTGGTCTCAAAAGTAGGAGATGCTCTATCAGACAGACAGGATGCCACACAGGAAAAAGTCTTAATGAAACACAGCAAACAAGGGCAGAAACTGCATAAAAACTAGCTAAGCCAGGCAACTGATTGTCTTAAAAGAAAACATCAGACAAGACAAGTTTAGGAGCACAAGTTAAAAATTAACCCTGGCTGGTTTATCTCCTAACATAATTTAGTCATAACATAACAGTCACTGAATTTATTTATAAGTGTAGGCTGTCTCTAGGACTGTAGAGGAACAAACATTACCACGTTTTCAGAGAGGCTGAGAGACAACACATTCAATAGCTGAATCCATATTTCCCTCTACACATTGCAATTCACTCCTAATTAGGTGTCAGTGCAAACCATCGTACCCGTCAGTGTACCGTCACAGATAGTAGCAGCAGCAGTGTTGGGGACAGACTCAGAGTCTGTCTGCTCAGTCGTCTGTGGTTCTTCCTCCTGTATTCTTCTCTGTGTAGTTAGCAAAACTACTTGAATTTAGTTCCATACGCGTATTTGTGCCTCATGTCAAATTAAAAATGCATACTTGGCATTTCTGAGAAAAGCAAAGATTAATCTTCACCTCAGAAGATTACTAGCTGGGAAGGAATTTTAGCATAAAGAGTACGTTTCACTTGTGTTTAACGCTGTATTAATTAGAATCTGTTGTACCAGTACAGATCAGCTTTTAATTGCTATACAACAAACTTTCTTGAATCCAACTGGGACAGTAAATAAGATATTATTTTCAGCACTTGGTACATCACACTGTACAGTATAAAGAGAAGAATATCATCTTAAAAAAAACAACCAAACAAAACATAACCAGACTTCCTATTTTTCACTATTTCAAGTCAGGTGGATTTGCTACACTTGGGGGACTAGTCCCTAAAATTAAAGTGCTTTTCAGAGCATTGGCATCCAAAATCTTGAACATGAGAGACAACTACAAGTAAAATCTGTTGTCGCTATATATAACATATAGCAGCAGTACAGACAAACACATGTACTCATTAAGTGTCTGATTTTTGATACTCCCTTGAGCATCACACAATTCAACAGTGCATAGTACCGCCTACCTCCAGTGTACAATCAAATGCTTTAGGTTCATTCAGTATTGTTGCAGGTGGTTCTGGACGCCTTGTCTGCATGATCTTCTGTTTGGGATTTTTGATTTCATCTTCCTCCTCTGTCTCACTTTCACAGACATGGACAACTACACTTGGAGTTGACTCTGTTCCTGCATGAAGCTCGTACTTTTCCCCTGAAAAGCAGGAAACAAAACTCATGCTAAGAACATCCTCAAGGAAAATCATTAAGGCACTTTATCCCAAAATGTCCTTAATATCTGCAGTAAAACAACCAAATATTCATTTATCCCTATCTCATCTTTAGCTTGCTCAACTTCTACACTTCACTAGGCCTGTTAAATGTTTTAAACTAGTCCCTGTATCTGTTGAACTGTACTTCGAATACAATAAATCTTTTAGTTGCTATTTAAATGAAGAGATGGATGGATGTAAAAAACTATCATGAAACACTGAAGACAGCAGAAAACAAGCATCACACAAACTTTTAAGTGACATCATTTATGCTGTACATTTATATGACATTTGTAAAGGAAAAGCTGCAAAAGCATTTGAAAACATTAAGCCTCCTGATTCCCTGCTTTTCACAGAAAGCAAACAGCACGTTTCCTTTATGAGCAAACAGCTCACAAAGGAGTTTGACGATGAAACACAAAAGTACACATTAGCATCCTTAATCACTGGAGCTGTCCATCTGCAAGATACTGCTTGTCTCCTCTTGTTTATTACTTAATACTGAGACTGACAAAATTCAGTATGTGGATGTGATGGAGCTGGCATCACAAAATCCAGTTCTGTGAAAGATAAGTAGGTAAGTTCCCTCAGTAACTATTTTTGAAGTAAAGTAACACAACAAGAGCACGTAAATATTCCTACCTGGTCCCAACTTGGAGACAGCACAAAGCAAGTCATAGTTTATCAGGGGAGTTGCATCTTCACTCTGTTTCCATCCAACTGGGGGAGATGCAGGTGGTGATATCAGGAACTGTTTAACAGGTTGTGGAGGAAGGAGGTAGGACTTGTCAGCTATTTCACTGGATACCTGTACCTTACGACAAAAGCCAGGAGATACAGAATAAGATGACAAATATTAATTATCTTTTTATTTAGTCTACTTCCCCAGTAATTCATGCCCATTCTCTGTATTAGCAATGCTTAATTCAGCCTAGCTTTAAAAATAAAAGTAGTACAGTTTTTGTCAGTTGTTGGTATGACACCTCAGAGAAATGCTGCAGGTCAGAAAATGGCCTATGGAAGTGTTGACAACGTAGCTGTATATGACATGCAAGCTGCTAATCCAACAATATGCCTGTAAAGCATCTATTATAAAGAGATCTTTGGACCCACTTTCTTTCTTTCAGCAGGTTTCTGTTTACATATGGGCTAAGATGGTTTCTGTCACTATGCAGCAACTGTTCCGTACCAATTACGACTCTGTAATTTCAAGCTGAAAAGCAAAACTGTCCCCTAAAGCATGAATTCCTCAATGAGTGAAAGTAACACATCTCAGCGTAGAAGAATGAGGTTGAAGGTAGCTTCAGATATTTATCACAAATGAAACTCATGGGCAAAAGAGGAACAAAGGAGAGACGAGGACACATGTACAACACCTTAGTGCCCATAATACCTGCGCAAAATACAGCTTCAGCTTTTTTCCACTGAAGTCAGTTTCATGTAGTTCTATCCGTGCTCTCGCTGCTGCCTCGGGATTGCTGAAGTTTATCCTTACTCTTCTAAAGCTTTTAAACAACTGGAATGTAACTTGATTATCGTAGACTGTGAAAAGTGCTTCAAATCTTTCCTAGAGATGAAGTACAAAGATTCTCCAAACACAAAATGAACATTTTCACTCAATGAAAATACATTTTCCTTTCACTTTCCTCTCCCAAATCCCATTCATTTCCTTAATCGCTTTCTAAACCTGCACATTCCATAATTCCCTCAGTTACCCTGACTTGCAAATCTGTATTCAGAACTGCAGTACTGCTTTGTTTCACAGCTTACATCTAAATTCCAAGAGCACATTGATGTGAACAAGCCTATAAAACTCTTAATACACAAGCTGCCACCTAGTGACAGTTACTCAGAGGTGCAGATGTCAACAAAACCACTGGTATTTGCACGACTTTCACCCAAGCATCTCCAAAAATACTATGCATGTGGGTTAATTTTTGTATTAGATAAACTAAAGCACTGAGTGCTTAAGGAAATGTCAACATTCTTGGGATGAAGGAATAACACCACTTTGGAAGAGACAAAAATCTATTATTACTAAACAACACTTGTTCACAAAAATAAAAAAATTTTAAAAATCATAGTTTATTGAATATGGACTCTTATCCTCAAGCTCTTTAACAAATAACAACTGAATTGTTATGAAATTCAATCTGTTTTAATTTACTAGTTCTCTGATCTACAAGAGACCTAATTTGCAGATTTTTTTTCCCCCAGCATAAATGCACTAGGAAATTTCCTAGTGTAAATTTTCATTCACTGTAAAAAGTCAGATTAAAATCAAGAGATGAGAAGTATGCAAGCAATCTCTTTTCAATTTTCTTTACTATGTTCTGATAATACTCAGTTACTCAGAGATCTGCATAGGCAAATAAGCAGAAAAGGAGTATTTTGTCAGTAAGAACTCTTTCCACTGACAATAGTGAATTCACTTGATTCCAATAGACACTGATCTCTTTACAAAAATCTTGTTGATGCCTTCATTCCTCTAAAAATAATTACAGGATGAGAGGCTTTCATTTTAAATAGAACTGAAGAAATGATTCAGATGATGCCCATGCTAGTTTTAACAAAAATATCGTTTTGTTGTGTAATTCTCTCCTATCTGTACAATGTCGAGGTCTTTATTAAATCAGAAAACCTGTTCCTTCCGCACACTGGCCAAATTTTGTACTTGACAAACACAAACCTGCAATCTAGTGGATCAACCGTGCAATTGAAAATGATGAAGACAGTGTTCCAATCATGACATTACCCTCAAAAGGCGAACATTTGAGAAAGAATAAAAGTACGTATTGTTGCTATCTGAATTTTTCATGTTTTGCTGTTTGAACTAAACTTGAAAAAACACTTTTAGGTGCCATGTAGAAGACAAAGTTATTAAAAGATGTATGCCAACTTACATCTTACAGTTTTTCTGTAAACATACTGCGTATTTAACTTACAACAGTTAAACAAAAAAAGTGGAAACTGCCAGCATTAAATTCAACAAACAATTCATGTTGAATTGACTGTTAAGTGTTGCTTTAGCAAATCAACAGAAAAAAACAGAAATATAGCTAGAAAATATAAAAAAAATGGATGAAAGAATTAGGGCAGAAATAGAACCATAAGAATTAAATAAATACAAATTTCAAATCAATAGTGTCTTTTTAGCCTTTTCTCCTCCCCAGAAATATTAATCATCACTCATGTGATATTTCATAAATGAAAATGCTGAGCATAAAATATTTGTGCCTACATACAGAACCAGACAATCTATTTTTTGCAGTTGTGACTACTACAAAATCAGGGAAGAGGAAGATTGATTTTGACAGTTTGCCTGCAAGTGCTGCTAGCTTTGCTAGCATTACCAAATGAACGAAAATAAAGTTGGGTAGCAAAACCGTAAGTGCCACCGATGCCCCCCACTCCTCCCTAAAAATCCTAAACCCAAAACAACGACAAATTTTCCAATTGCTGTTTGTGCAGACAGCACAATTTCCATTTGTTTCATGAACTCTTTGCTGTGCATTCAGCCTTTAAAAGAAGATGTAGGCAGAAGTAAATCAAGCCATTGACATGTGTGTCCAGGGGCTGACTAAGCTGAATTTCATAAAACAGATAAAAGCCACATAATATATCAAAGCACTTCTATTCTTCCAAGCACTAGGAAGAAGTCTGCATAGTAAGTGTCCAAGTTATAATGCATAATTCTCCCTTATTCTAAACTAATGTCTTGGCTATGACAATCAGCTTAGATGAGCTTGCTTGACAGTACAATCTATAAACTATATTTTAAATGAAAAATTTAAATTTGTAAATTTGTGGTTAAATTTACAAGTGGTTTAGTGTGGCAACTAATTATCCCAGTATCACTGGAGAAAAAGCTAGTGCACCTCCCTTGATTACACCTCGTATGCACAGACATACTGTGGGAATACTTTCACGGAAAAAATCAAATGCGCATTAAAATGACAAATCACATGTAGACCTGTGAACCTGGGAACAGGTTGCCCAGAGAGGTTGCGGAGGCCCCATCCCTCGAAGCGTTTAAGGCCAGGTTGGACGAGGCTTTGGGCAACGTGGTCTAGCAGAGGGTGTCCCTGCCTGTAGCAGGGGGTTGGAACTAGATGATCTTTAAGGTCCCTTCCAACCCAAACCATTCTACGATTCTATGTGCAAAACAGTTTAGCAAGGCAACATTTCCAGTGTAATCTTTCTACACCAGACACATGATGAATTACGGGGCACTGCTGTTTCTGTAGCATCAGAGTTAAATTAGTTCAGTGCATTATTTAATGCTCCATTGATTAACTGATGCTTTACTACCTTCTTCCAAAGGAAATAACTGCTGAAACAAATGGAGTGCTCCCTGCTTACAAAAGTCTTTTGAACTACAAGCCGCTCTAGTAGAAACAGTAACAATTTAAATTAGTCATCACTGAGTTAAGATTTTATCTAGAAAAGGAGACGTCATCTTGCATTTTTTTAATTAGATGATGTATGATTTACATACTCTCATACATCGCCTGTTTTGTTTTCCAGTAAAAACAGCATTAACACACAAAGCTAGAAATTAACTCTTCTGCTGATGTACACAGGCTAGCAACAACTCGTGCTCTTTGAAGAAACGCATTTAACAGCGGGCATATAAATAATGGCTAGTGAACTGTATCTCATTCTCTCTATAAAACACAGGAAAGAAAAAAAAAATGAAGCATTGCATCTGAAAATAAGCCACTAAAGACTCAACAGCCTTTTCTGGCACCTTTCTTTTGTATCATAGGAATACAATTACAACAAACCATATGAATAACAGCTCTCACTATGTAATATCGTCCTCCCAACCCAAAAGGGGATCTGTAAGCTGCTTTACAAACTGTTTGTGTGACACCACCAGCATGTTCTCAACCAATCACTGTTCCTTTATTCTGAATGTACTATGTCCATTTGTTAGGAGCACTGGCTTAGGAATTCAGGTCACAGTAAATACTTGAACTGTCTTACACATTTAAGTACAGAATTTAGCAACTCTAAGGGGCAGAGCAGCATTTCCTATCTGACACCACACCTTTCCCTCAGACGTTGAAATCTTTTCAGCAAAACCGTAGGCTTCATAAGTACTTTTGTAAACTGAAACTGAAGAAGCTGCAGACCAAAGCTTTCATATCAGCCTCTCCTATTTTCCCTCACTCACGTAGTATACGTAATTATTCCTGATGCTCTTGGAAGCAAAAGGAAAGTACAGATTTGACTGAATACAAATGTCAGCAAGCCAGAGAAAATTTAGTTTATTGTAAGGTCTTAAGCCACTTTCAAGGTGTTCTCTTAGCTCAAGTTAGATCACACACGCTGTAAATGTATCATGTTCTTTTAACAGAATCCTTGGCTTGAAATAAAACATTCAAATTTGCTTTCAGATTTTACTTAAATCTGCCCTTGGATTTGGTACCTCGTATAAAGAGGGGAAAAAAAAAAAAATCAGAAGAGCTTTTCATGGGAGAAGCACTGTGTATCTATTGACAATTTCAAATGCCAGAAAAGTGTAGTATTATCTGCTCTTTGGTAACTATACTTGTACTCATACTGATCTGAGCTTATCAGGTAAATATTTTGGGTTGGCTTCCCCTCGCCAATTATAATATGTAGTAATACACTGAAAATACAAGAATGTTCAATAGCTGTATCTATACTTACAATACTATACCCCAAATATGCCTCTCTACCTTACCTTTTCTTCCTGTACCTCAAACACAGCTTCATGAACACTGCAAGCAAAGAGTGAGGTAGGCAAGTCACTTAAATCCATCATCTCTTCCAAATCATCTTCATTTTCCCCAAAAATCATCTGTTCTTCCTCTTCTTGGTCACTGCTATAGAGGTCTGATTGGCTGTCACTCCAGGACTTCATAGTATCTCTGAGCATCGTTCACCCAAAGCAACTCTTCTTTATGTAAGTTTCTAACAGGGGTCTGCGATTCCAAAAAACAAAACCAAAACAGAACGTGAAGATACGTCATCTTCTTGCTTTGACTGTTCTTTAAGGCAAGTCATTTTACAAAAAAAGAACAGAAATCAACATTAAACTTGTTCTCTCATCCACAAAACATAAGTACTGTATCCCATTTCTGTAAATGGGATACAGACACTGCTGTTCAATCTATCAAAAGGAAGATAAAGTCACGTAGTCAAGTAAATGAAATTTCTCCTCCCTTTACTCTGTCATAAATCAAGAACCACAATACTGTTCTAGAAGCTTTTCTCCACGACACACTTTTCAGCTAATAGGTATTTCTCATTTAATAACTTAAAAGTACTTCCCAAGTAATCAGTCTTCTGATATTTGAAGAACTAGCTTTAATTCATCAATGGGAACACATGCATACAGCAAAATTAAATTATCTGTCCAAAGCCTCTGCAAGCCAGTGGCAGATATGGGAACAAAACCCAAGATGTCCTAATGTGAGGACATTTCCTTCTCGTAAGCACCAGAGAATGCCTTGCCCATAGGTAAGAGAGTATCTATAGCCTTGAGTAAACATGTCAGGGAAGGAAAAAAAAGTGCAAACAAGCAAGAGGCTAAATAATAGACTTTAGGTAAAAAAATAGTTTTTACGGAATAAAAAATATCTTAATAGAGCATACTTTGCCACCTATTGCTGCAAATATCACGAGGAGGTCATCACACTATTGTGTATTCTAATGTAAGTGATAGAAAACATGTAACTATACCATATCTAGATTTGGAGGGGGTGTTAATTTGTGATATAACACTAAAAAAAAAGGTAAGTAAACATATTATGTTTCATTGGCAATGATCTCATTTGAATATTTGCTTAACTAGCTTATTTTTTTGAAGCAGACACTGAGAAATGCCATCAACTGAAACAAATATGCATTAAAAAATCCATAATAAATTCATGCTCACTCATGGGAAAAGGTTTAAGATAAGTTTTCTAATTATCAACACCCAAACATTCTCAACACTTTGTACGTAGGGAGAAATAGCATGTGAAAATGAGAAAAAAAGATTTAATATCTATTTTAAGTATCTACAAACTGCTTAGAGATACACACACACACACGGTGTGCTGCTAGGTTAAATGAGTTAAATCCATGTAACCTCGGCGTGGACACAAAAGATGTCTAAAAGGCAAAAGAAAACATGTAGCTGGTGGAAACCCAATTTTTTGTGCTCACTGATTCATGCAAAAAGGAAAGAGAAAAGGAAAAGAAAATACGCCAACACAGTAAAAAACAAAAGCCACCATCTGGCTTGGCAGCACAGACTCCAAGAGAGTTCTGGGCTAATCAATCCAACATGCAAGAGGACACAGATACCTACAGTGAAGCCAAGCTACGCGCAGACAGAATTGAGAGCAACATGCTAGCCTTATCCTGGTTTTGGTCCTACCTCTCCAAGCATCCCCATCAGAGAGGAGTACGGATCACAATAAGAAACACCTAACCCACACATGACCGCTCCAAAAACCTGGTTTTCTAACAAATCAAAGAATGAGGAGACTTGCAAAACAAGCCAAGAGGAAAAGGAGAGTTTGGAGATGCTGGCATGTAAATTCAAAGACTTAAATTAACGGTGAATAAGACAGGGAGTAAGGTAACATACAGACCAATGTGAATTTGGTCAAGTCGGCCATGTTGTGAAGAGCTTTAAAAAGTTTGGGCTGTCTGAGCCTCGCACACTACAAAATGAAGTCAACAGACTGGAAGGAGGGAAAAGCATCAAGAAAGTAAGATTAACGGAGTACACTATAAAGTTTAAGAATCCTGATGGAAAACACACAAACATGCCTAGGCACACAGCTTTGCACACAGCAAACAGCCTCACTGGCTTTGAGTTTCATTTTATATGAATTTGTTGTAACATTTAAATACAGCAACAAAACATTTTACTGGAAGGTATTTTCCGCTCTGTAAAAAGGCAGCGGGTCTCAAATGATGCATATAAATGCCACCGGAGAGCTGCGGCAGTTTAAACCTCCCCATTGCCGTGAAGTAGATTACATTTTTTTCTCACCTAGTAACAAAAATTGAATTACCAGAAATCATCTTGTCCCTTTAGAGAACAAGAGTAGTAACTTGTACATTACTAAGCTGCAGAAGACAATGCAGTTATTCCCTTGAATTCCTGCAAACAGTCTGCAGGGAAAGTGATTTAATAGAAGCAGTCTTAGTCAAGGTTAAGGAAATATCGCAGCAACACGATCAACAGTTCTGTATCATTTACAGTATGGCATTTCTTGCCAGTATAAAAACAAAAATCCGAAAAGCTTCTGTAGAGAGCACTGAACTGTAAAAGCTACTTCAATTATGTTTTGGTTTTTTTAAAAAAAAGAATCCATCACATAAACCTACATGGTTAATTCTAGTTTTTTCACAGATTGCTTGTTTTTCCCGACTTCACCCAAATCAGTATCAAAACACCATGGTTACTGAGCAATCCAAGAATATCTAGCAGCTTCCCTGAAATAAGGATGAGATAGGTAAGACTGATGTATGAATGCTAATTAAGAAGTACTGTTGGAAACAGTACCGTGAGAAGTGATATTTTAACACACTAGGTAGAACTATTTTATTGTGCAATTATCAGAAAACAACAGAATCAGAAATACTCCAAGTTTGATCGGTACACCAATGTGATTATCAGTGCAACAGCCAAACTGCTCTGCTTCAGTTTCCCCTAGGCAAAATGGGAATTACTTCACTTACCTCTCTGGAATTTAAGAGATATCTATTTATAAGATAGTCTGATAGAAATGAAAATATACAAATACTATTTATTACAAACAGCTAATTCTTACTGCAATATCCAATTTAGAATCATAGCCAAATTCATTGTGTAGACAACTGACAATACTTGTTAGCCAGCTTTCTGATCACTCGCTCCCTTTTAGATTTTTAGATTAAATGGCCTTACACAGCAGGACTAAAAGGATTCCAAGAACTAAAGCCACTTGGATAAGACCTTTTACTAAGTCCTTTGTTCTTCTGAGAATTAATACCTGCTTATCATTAGATATCAGGTGACAGGTACCTCTGAAACACTTAAAAGCAAACTCTTCAACTTCACACAAAGCTTAAGACCTTCCAAAATTTAAGCAAACTGTGGAAATGCAGCTTCTGCCATTGAGAGCTTTAGTTCTTCATCACAGCACCGGTACAGACAGCACTAGTGTTTTTTACCTTTGCATGCTCTGGACTTCCTCTTCAGGCACTGCTGAAATACAAGCAGCTCATTTATGTTATCACATCCTATTGCTTCAGATCGCTTCCCGAAAACAAAATATACTCACAAGGACTAAAAACGACATGACAATTTCTACATAAAGAGTCAACTCTGCTCTGAGAAGTCTATGAACTCGGGCTCAATCCTGCAAACCCGCAGAGGACTGGTCTACTCCGGGGAGCAGCCCTGGGCAAATTCATGGGCTCAGGGATCAACACCCAAGTTCAGAGTTATGGCATGTGATAAGCACAAGGGTGGAGGCACAAGACGGCTCTGGGATTAGTCTTTAAAAAAAACCTCAAACCTAAACCCTCCGTCTGCGAGCAACTGTTAAAGGAAAAAAACAACTTCGCCGGCGCCGCTCCGCCCGGCAGCCACGGAGGGCGCAGGGAGCAGCGGCCCCGCGGGACGAGCGGGCTCGGCCAGGCCTCGCCGCGCCCTCACCGACCCGCCCGGGAGGCGGCGGCGGCGGGCGGTGCTCGGCGCGGCACAGCAAGCCGTCGCCGGGCCGGGCCGGGCTGGGCCGGGCCGCCTGACCTCAGGACGGGACTCCTGGCGAGGGGACGGGCTATGGTGACGGGGGGAAGCAACAGGGGAACGGGGGGAAGCAACAGGGGAACGGGGGTGGGGAGATGCAGGGAAGGTTGCTCACCGTCACCTCAGCGGGGATCCCCTCGGCACCAGCGGAAAAGGGTGGCCGCACAGGGGACGACGGCGGGAGTGCACACTCCCCACCAGTCGCCGTGCGGAGGGAGCAGCTGCTGGAGGGGAGCAGCGGATATACGCCTGCGCGGGCGCGCGAGCCCCCTCTCCTCCGCATCGCCTGAGGGAGCTGCGGGGGGGGGGGGGGGGGGGAGGCGGTGCCCCGGATGGACGGGGGAAACTCTGCGCATGCGCCAGTCTCGTCCAGGCAGGGAGGGGTAGCGGCCCTGGGGACGGGCTGCGGGGGTACCTGTTCCCGCCGCCCGCCTCCCCTCGCGGACCTCCTCCGTGGTTCCTGCGGCGGGCTTCAGGGGTATTCCACCCTCCATGGCGGATGGGTCTCCACAGCAAAGGGCGCTTTAGGAAAATGAACGGTGTTTTACATGTATGGATCCCTGAGGTGACGGGGCTTCCACTATCTGGCCTGGAGGAAAGGCTTTCCTAGGTTCTCAGGGGGATGACTGTGCTCAGAGTGATAAGAATTGATTTAAAAGCTGCAAATAGCTCTAGGAACTGGCTCTGGGGAAGCAGTCGGTGGCTGAGTTGCTGGCAGAGCTGAGTATGGAGGAGAGAGGCCTCTTCCACATTTTTAATTAGAGCCTTGAAAAGCTGCGTGAGACCTGAGGAAGGAGCGCCTTGGGTTGGCCTAGCAGGAAGCTCAGGTGACCTTGAAGGCTAAAGCCAGAGAAGAGGCCGGGACTGACAGGGAGTAGAGCACCTGCACCACAGTGCTTTGCAGATTTCTGCTGTGAAAGGCCCATGTACGCGCTGAGATGGCAGCCCGAGTCACTCAGGTTTACTTCACAGTTGGCCTCAGTGGTGGACATGCTCGGGCAGCTGCCAGATAGGAACAGCAACAATTTGTGTCTCTCAGAGTAAATCGTGGCTTAATCCAGCAATGAGATGATATGAGACAGCGGTCATCTGAACGGTGTGATAAATGAAGGCTCACATGCATTTACATCTAAAGAAAGCACAAATCAACATCCTTTTTTTGGTTGTATTCAGTTTTCCACAAAAAGCACACAAAATCTAGTTCAACAGCTTTGTCCTCACTCAGAAAGCCAGAAGACAGTTAGGATTTTGACATAAATACAGAAATTTCTGTGGTCGAAATGCTTTTCTCTGAAGTTTAGCTACAGAAAAAAGGCAGAAAGTAATGCTAAGCTGGTCCTCTTTACCAGGCTTGTAATTTGTTTGTCCACAGTGCAGACCTTTCCCTCATAAGAAAACAGGGCACAGCAGAATTCATTTTTAGAAAGATAAGATCAGCCTTACCTGTCCAGATAAAGGACTCTGCAATTTAGATGGCAGTTCAAATTTAGGCAGTAATTGGTAAGTCTCAATTACCTTAGCCTTTCTTCCCTGCAATCGCATGCTTTATTAATTCATTACCATGTTCTTCCTCCCTGGCCAGCAATATATTCTGCTTTAATACCACAAACTCCCAACATTTGTAGCCATTTCAGGAGCATTTTAAATGTCTTTTGTAATAACACTCCTTTTGTAGCATGCATCTTTGTAACGATCCCGACATCTGGCTTGATTGCCACTTCATTATACTAGCACTTAACACAGTTGTCTCTGATACAACACACTTACCCTTAAATGATGTATGTTAACAAAGTATTTCCACATTTACCAGGAACTCTGGGGCTTTGGTATGCTGCTTCTGCAAGCATTCAGTAAAGTGTTTTAATATCCGTGTCCAGGGACTTCTACGAAGTGCAGCTTCAACACCAAAGTGGATAAGGCTGCTCTTGTGGGGTTTTTTTCCATTTGTGGTTTGGGACCCCAAAAGATACATTTAATTAAGAGTATCCTGAGGGTTATCTTCCGCTTAGCCCCCTGGACTAAAACCCATACAGTGAGCGTTAATTAGGTTGGCAAGCATTCGATTAAGCAACATTGCCAATATTCTAAATTTATGACCGTATCTCTTAATGGCATTGACAGGAAATGCCCTTAAGCTGTCTACTCCTGCCACTCAAAGACACTGTATCTGAAGGATGGCATCTCCTATAGCACAGCATTCCCAACCACTATTTGAGGTCTTCGCTGTCTCAGAGAAGCATGCTGTTGTCTCAGCTTCAGTACTGAGTTGGTAGGCATGCAAAAATCATGAGTCAGACCACCAATAATGTCATGCTTTTGGTTTGGTGATTTGGCTCATCTTGCCCCTTATCCCCATGCACTCCTTTACACTATACTTGGATCACATTTTCAAGCTCTTCCGTGAAATAATGAATGCTAATATTTTTTTAAAAAGCCTTGTAAAACTAAGATTTAAAAGCAAATTGCATGATTCCTAAAGCTGACACCAAATACTTGGAGAGTCATGTAAAATAGCAAGCATTAGTAATGCTGCGGCCCCAAACATGAGTCGTAGCAATCTGCATTTCATTCACAAGTATCCTGTTAAAAAGAGATAGTTATCTGAATGCACACAGTACTTATGGTAGTAAACTAAATTCTGTCTTAACTTCTCTCAAGACATTTATGGCTGATTAAAGCTATACCAAGAGTACGGAGCAGGCCAGAATTCTAAAGGTTTCACCACAATCTTTTATTAAGTGTCATTTCCAAAGGTCTCACCTAAAAGACAAATAGAATTAAATAGACATGCAACATTGCTTATGAAAAATTAAGCAGTTATCCTTATAGTCCAATACTGTAAAGCTTGATTTATTTACACATTTTAATGTGAATAAAAGAACATTGTAGGCAGATCATTTTGTACATTCAGCCAACACAGGAGCCGTATCCCACAGCATTAAGTTACACATAAGATACACACTGAGAATGTATTAAGTGCTCTGGTGCATTGAAAAGCCACACGGTGTGGAGGCAATAGATGTCAGTTCACAGTCGATAAAGAAGCTAGGAAGTAGAGAGTCAAGGAGCTATTCCACCAGTTCAGTGAAGGAGATAGTTGATTTTTGTGCATGCTTTTTCAGCTCTTGATGCTGAAAAATGCTGCACATTTGGAAATATAAGTGCTCCGCCTCTCTCGTGATCAGCCGTGCATAAACATACACGTTTTGACATACACATGTTCAAGTGTGCTGTACACCAACAGATTATTTTTCACGCTGCAAGAAGGACTAGAATGTGGTACGGGGCTCCTCTCCTTTAAATCTTCACATGCTGTTTAGCTGTAAATGTTTGCTGCAATCCCAGGCATGGCCATTGTCACCTCAGACCAACAAATATTCTGTAAAAAGTATAGACTTGAGGGTACAAATACCTTCCTGTTTTCAGCATGTAAGTTCTGAACTAGAAGGGAGGCAAGGAGTTTATTTAATCCTGAGCTATGCCCTCTCTCTTTCAGAAAGAGCGCAGAAGTCCTACAGTCAGTTTAAACAGATGTTTGGCTTCTAGCAGCCCCTACTCATGCCTGCTCAGCAACAGAGACGGCAGCTGTAAGACTGTACTGAAGAGCAGAAAATAAAATCTTTTGGAAGCTTGGGAGAAAGAGCAAGAAAGGGGGAAGCACATAAAAAAAAAAACCCTCACATTTTAAAATTCAAGTATTGAACATAGGCAGCAAGCAGGAGCGAGGTGCAGTCTGGCAGGCCGACTACTGTGCTTAGGGTGGCTAATGCAGACTGGCAAAAAAGCAACCCTTACAATGTCAGTGCATTAAGTTGAGGTCTATAGCCTAAGGAACACCTCGGGTTCTACTGATGTGGCACAAGGGAGTAGTCTAAAATATTGTGATTTATGTGCTGTAGAAACAGACATCACCTCCCTTGGAGTCCTTTATCAGGACATTTCCAAAAGCAAGTCTCCCTGCAGGTAAAGGGAACTGCCAATATTAAGTAGATTTATTTAAACACATAGACTGTGTAAATAAAACATGGTTATATAAAGCTTTGGAGCAAGACTCTTGCCTTTAGAGTCTTTGAAAGAAAAGGGCCAAAACAACATAATAATACAAAAGCTCAGGTTATGGCTGGAGGAGGTTTCACTCGGAGCAGAAGACAGCTACGTGCTGACAATTGAAGGCTCTCTGGCAGAGAGGAAGGTCACGCCAGGAGTCAGTCAGTGCGCAGGCTGTGGGGAACCCAAGCAGCTTACTGGGGGGGGGGAAAAGAAATCACTGAATCAGGCCAGAGAGCAGCTCACAAAAGTACAAGCAGGGGCTCTGCAGCAGAGTAGCACTTTCCCCCAGCAAAGCACTCTGCATCTGTCTCTCATGATGTCAGGTCCCATGATTAGAAGAAAAACCTAACCAGCCATTTACTGGCTACAAACTCTGCACACCAGTCCACTGCAGTTGAAATACTACTGAAAAACTAAAAACTGAGAAAACTACGTTCTGTTACACATAGGACCATCCTAATAATAGAAGTCAACAGCACAACATTTAGGCCCTCCTGATTAATTATTTTGTACCACAGCAACATCTGTAATAATTAAACACAGAGAATATTGCCATGTAAAAAGTGGAATTTGTAGCTATGCATGGTTTAGCACAGCTTGTTTTAAAACAGTATGTTTCTGTGGTTTCTTCTGAATAGGTCAAAAATTCTTCTAATAGGTCAAAACAGCTACTGCCTCATTGATTAAGAGTGAAGAGATAAGAAAAAGCAGCATTCTTCTACCCTTCCCATTCAGCCTTCCCTGTACTACTTTGATTTGTATTGTTAATGAACAAAAGCTGCACATAAATTCACAAACAATTGATTACCAAGGATACAAAGCCAAAGGTAGTAAATCAGTGTCAGTGCAACTCCAACAAGATTAATGTCCTGGCAGCATTAGTCCATTAACATTGTTATCTTACTTAAACACAAAAAGTATTGAGGGCAAAAGAAAAGCTATTATTTCTTGAAGTTTCATAAGCTATAGTGTTTGGGATGCCACTGATAAGATCTGAATTGTCAGACATGCCAAGTTGGTGAAGAAATTTCACATATAGGTACACATACAGCCACTAGGCATCTACTCTTTGCAGGGGGGGAAGGTTATAATTTTGTTAACCTGCAAAAAAAGGTCAAAGCAGTCTGAAGAATTTCCAAAGTAAATTTCCAAACATAAGCAAAAGAATGGTTCTGTTGTCATATATAATAGCAAGAATCTGGAATAACTATATAGAAGTCAGTGGAGTTCTTGGGAACAGAAAGTGGCCATGAGTCAATTTAAAAAAAATAAAATAAAAAAAATGCAGAAAGCCACTACTGCAAGTCCAAGATCCTCTCAAACCCCTCAGCATCAGAGTAACCACTTAAAAGTGTGCAGAACACAAGCACTATTCATTTCAAATAAAGTCTTCTAAGGTCCTGGAGACACTCTGCTACACATACAAAGACACACCAAGTAGACTTAAAATTCTGTTTCCCAGCGAAACAATGACTTTTAGAGAGTATGACGATGACATCAAAGTGCCAGTGTAACTTGCATATGCCAGTAAATGTTGTACTTTGTCCTTTTCTCTTGACAAGTTCCCCCCCTCCGTCTATGCTCCATATCAGCTTCTAGCAATCTCTTGGAAGCTGGAAAGATAAATACCATGAGTACACAATGGTCCATTATTCTCACAGTCCTCACAGAGTGCTGGACTGTGCACGCTTCTTTTTTCTTCTTGAGTCATTCACCATATTAGACTAGTATCTTTTTTTTTTTTTCGCCTTTTTAAAAAAGATAAAAAATGGGGGGGCCCAGTGGCAGACACCCCAGCCTACAACACCTAGACTAAGCTTTTTAACTAAGGAAAGTCAACACCTTTAAGCATTTAAGGCTTCTAAACAAAGTTGGAAATCCTGCCTCAACCAGAAAGAAAATTAAAGCCATACAGAATTGGGACCTCATCAAGAACTACAAAAACTTCTCATCAGATACCAGTCACATTACCAATCTCATTTCTTCTTGTTCTCATACTGAACAGTGTTCCCTCTGTACCATTTAATCCAACTTGAAGCTCCTGCTATGAAACCAGAAAACTGGCAAATAATCTTTGTTCTTAACTGCCATATAATCCAGCGGTGCTATAACAACAATTCACGTAATCAGTGCATACATTCAACACCACCCAGAGAACAGTTGTACAGGAAGTGCCCAAGATTCATGTTTTGAAGGAATAGTTTGCTTACTCTAACCAAATATGCTGCTGTAAAGACACAGTAAGTTTCAGTATTCATGCTTGAAAACAACTACATTTTATTGCCATGTTAAGGTAGTTTGGTGGTTATGCTAGAGACATGAGGATTTACAACTTTTCTGGAAATCCGTCACAGTCTCTATATATGAGAGATTAAATCCTGTCCTCCTCTCCTGGTGAGCAACTCCTGGAAACTTCTATTTGGAGATAAACACACTCCCAGCAGGACTAAAAATTGCACAGTCACTTTTCCCCACAGCTCTGCGTTTTCACAGCATCTGCTATTTCATCAGGTTCATACTGCTACAAGACCGCACTCACCATTTCGTGCTTCCAGACAGCAGCCTTCAATGGCGAACTGTGATTTACTACTTGTTTAGACGAATGCCATCAACTTCACAACTATAGAGAGTTGTTTTATTTTAATAATAGCCTTGAAAGTTAAGTTTGAGACGAGCTTTAAGCTATATCACAGTTGGCTTTACACTTGCTTATATTTTAATGGGTAAATAAATAAAGGTCATACTTCTGACGATCCAAATCGGTTCCTTAAAGGTCGGTCACTCCTTTTTGCTGTGCTCCAGCACCCGGTAGGGTGGAGCAGAAACTCCTTTGGAACCATGTTGCTCCTGCACAATTGGCAATGTAGCTGGCGTATAAATTTCAGGCATGTTGTCATTGTTCTCTAGGGCACCGTAGGAAAAAGAAGCTTTGAGGTCAGGCTGAACTGCAATCCCTTTATCGTGCATGTTCTGCATGCCTGAAAAGAGCAAAGACAGAGATTAAATGCTTCGGAACAAAAGTGCATTCTTTCTGCACTCTGTTAAATCAGCAAATTATATAGTCTCAGTGTTCATGATGCACAGCTCATCAGTTCCTTGAGCGTTAAGTGAAAGACATAATGTTTTTCTGCTTAGCACTAAAGCAACTAATGGAGAAATAAGCTTCAAGTGAACGAGGGATGGCAGTCAGTTATTTATCAAGTGCTGCATATCTTTTATACAGCTTACCAGAAAGAGAGTTTAGTTGTACTTCCCAAAAGAAATTTCCGCTCCCCCTGGCCTCTACCTCTTGCAACGTATCTCAGCCTTCCCAAATAATCAGTTCTTCCTGCCAGATGAAGACCAAGCCCAGTCACAAGAATATCTGACATCCCCCCTGGTGTCAGAGGACCCAGCGTAAGTGGCATCCAAGTGGCACATCACCTCTTCTCTGCTCCACGCAAAACAGTCATGTACACCTTACAAGGCGCAAACAAACAAAAGAAAGAAAAACTAGAAAAAAAAACCCCACAGCTGCCTGATATATCCGGATACTGAACAGAGCCTAAAAGCTTGAGATTTCACTGTGAAGCCCAACACTTAGACTGATAAATCACTGTATTTTTACTGTTACCTGGCATAGCATCCATTGATATGTAAGGTTCAAACTGTACAGATTTCTTCCTATTTCTTGTGATCAGGAAGACACCTAGAAATGCTATGAGGCACCTGAGAGAGAAGACAAGATCTACTGAGATAACTGTGAAAAGGGAGAGGAGGTAATATTGCATGTTGCTGCTTCTGAGTGCCCATCATGTAGCACTGTATAGAATTTGGAACTGGAAGCGAAAGAACTGTGAAGTCAGAATTACAGGGACCTGTCTCGGCTGACTAACCCTCTGCAACAGTATTGAAATCCACCTAGCAATCAGAACAATTCCACCCTTTCTTTATCAAAACACAGGGAAAAGTTTTCATGTTAATTAATTAATTAACCTTGACAAACTAAAGGGGAAAGGAAGCATATCGAAATCTGGTTGTCTTTGATGGAATTCCAGGATTTAGCAGCCTGACCTTTGAAAGGTTTCCCATAGGTAAACACACTAACAACTGTCGACCTTGATTTTTACAGTATGTTGACAGAGAAAGGCGCAGGTAGTAACATTAATCTCCCAATTGTTTTTTCCTGGACTAATTACAGAATGTCCCCAGATTATGGAGAGCTAATCACATCAAGACACTGTACTAGGACTAAATACTGAGTTACACAGCAAATGTTTTACTGATCATATCTGCATTGTGTGCCCATGCCTAAGAAACAGGAGTCCAGAAGTCCAGTCACAGTTCAGTGAAGGCTCGGTACAAAACCAGAAACAGATTCCCTAGAGATAGCTTCTTTTGGTTATTTTGCAATTCTTCTAGATTCACAAGCAAGGAAGCTTGAAAAATAGCCCATATGCTTCAACATCCCAGCTGATCTCCAGTACAGTCAGTAAGGGATTTAGTATGGGGCATAAATTGTACAATTACACATAACCTAGCGTTATACGGACCGTTGTCTGCTCTAACAGAGAAAGTACTTTCAGGTTGTCCTCCTCTCCAAGACAGTATGTACCTCCAATATATATATGTGGATAGATAGATACGTATTTTAAAAATTTTAGTCATATGAAGAAATACTTTCCAGGTTTCTATCAAGGAAAATGTAAACACTTACCCAAGTGCAAACATACAGATATGGAGAACATCTTCACCAGTGAAGTCCAAGTAAAAAGTTGCTCCTTGAAAAGGAAATAATTCATGACATCTTTGTTCCCAGCTTACATGAGTAATTAGTGCTAGATCCCCAGCACTGGTCCCTCCAGAAACCAAATGATGTAAGATGCCTATTTTTATAGTCAACACCTTGGGGTTTTTTAATGATCTTGAAATAAAAAAGGTGGCCTGATTTCCACTTTAACACAATTTATTGACAAATCTTTCAGAATTTCACTGCCAAAATAGTTATACTGGTGTAACTAATATACTGTATAGCAGCACAGCAACGAGTACAAATCCTTTCATATTGGGGTAGGGGGTTGTGAAGGAAACATTGCTGGAACTATTGCAGGTCATTGCACTAATGAAGCCCGAGCCAAATTCTCACCACTCAGCAGTGGTTACCATATAAACAAGAGAGACTGTATTTCTGAAGTCCAAATAACAAACCAAATTGGATCTCTCTAACTACAAGATACAAACCCTTGACCCCAAACAAGTATATACAGCTCAAACCTTGTGTCCTGGATGTCAACAGGACACACGTTCTGGCTCCTACTCTTTACATTTCTAATTGGAGTTAAGTAAATAACCTGATGAATCCAAGAGCAGCACATGGCTTGGAACACAGCAAGAAATAAACATTAGCCAAAGAGTAGGCCATACTCTCTCATGACAGTGAAGAGCATTAAAAGGCAATGCATAATTTACAGGGGAATCTATTGCCTTTATATACCTAGAAGAGCATTACTATTTACACAGATAGTATCCATCACTGTCAAGCAGATGCACAGTCTCCAGTGTTAGGGTTGTGTGTTTTGGTTGGGTTTTTATTTTTCCCAGTTTTGCTCTTGTTTAACAAGAACAAAACCTTAACAAAGGCTGCTCATCAGGTTAGAATCCTAAGGGGTTTAAAACGCTCATCTTTGTTCATGCAGACAAAGCTTTTTCTGTGTGGGCAACGGCTGAAATTGGAGTCAAACGCTCAGAAAGAAAAGTACCTATGAAGTTGTGAGCAGCTGCATTCTAGATACAATGCAAACAAGACTATTAGGAAGAAAATTCTAACGCCTTTATATAGAGGAAGGAAATACATTTATACACTGTATCACATACATTTTAACCAAATCTAGATAAAATTACACAAGGAGAACTTTTAGCCATGTATTCAAGTTGCACATCTATGAGCATACATCACCCTCCTCTTCTACACACGAGCACGGTATGAGTAATACAGTCTCAAACGTAAGTTTCTATGCACTTTAAACAAAATGACAGAACTTAACAGAAAATTTTAACACAGTCTAATGGGATAATTCACATTTTTTGCAAGGAAAAACAAAAAACAAAACAAAGCCAGCTGCAGAAGAGAGATGACAAGAAAATACATGCCATCATCTTGCTGAGTATTCACCTTCCTCATTTGTAAGTGAGGATTATTTTCCAAAATCTTTTGCCCTTCCTTTAGAAAGGACCAACCCACTGTTTTGTACACCATTACCTGCTGTGACTGCGACTGTTGTGGACAGGATATAGCCAATGCTGGCAATCTGAGACGAGTCATACAGCTGTGAGGCTTGAGCTAAAAATCTGCAACACAATGTCAGACAACAGGAGCTGATTTGGGAAGGACACTCAAATTGTATAGCAGTTATCATGGACTAGTATGGGTCTCCTCCTTTTTGGAGCCACTTTTGAAGAGTGATGCATAAATTTAAGAAACTTTATTCTCTTTCTCACTAAACCTGCAGCAGCATCCCTTGGAATTAATATACATGATAGAAGAGTAAGCCTCAGGGCTATACTGACTAAAGGCAGAGAAATTACTGCAACTGACCTTAGGCCAGAACATCACTCACATTTTGAACAGCTTTTTATCCTACCGGCTTTTTATATTATTACAAGTACAGAGGGGAAAAAAATAAATAGACACATCACCACCACCACTGATTCTGCACTTTGATTTTAGCCAGTGCACAGATATGGTAATTAATTCCTAACATTGTATTGCAAATACTTGAGTGATGTATAAATTTGGGATTAAAACTACTTGGCCGTGTCACTACATGGAAAAGCAAAGAACAGCACTTTCCCAGACTCCTGTGACATGGATTTGAGGACAGGTCACAGAAGAGAATGGGTAATTCTTCTCCTAAAATTTAATCAGCATTCTTGGAATGGATAACAAACAACCCACTAATTACTGATCCACTAAAACCAGCACAATTATAGACAAAAAGAGAGTGAATGTCTTACGTCGCTTGAAAGATCGCTGTAGCAATCATGCACACCAACATGATATAAAATATAGGGTAGTCAAGTTGTAAGTTTCCTTGTATCGAGACAACAATCATGCCTGCCACAGCCTTCACGGTCACAACAGTCATGGAACCTGTGAATGTTTACCAAGACTCAGCTGAAGCACTGATACATCCTCAGTGGGACAGGAATGCTGCACATTTGCTTTATACCTGACAGACATCTGCAAACAAATCCAAGACCTACATGAACTTGAACCCTCCTTTTGCCAGGGCAAACAAGGGATGCAAACTGCATATTTTATCCCCAACTCTGCCAGTTTTATTCCCAACAACTTCACAACAGTGACCTTCAATAAATCACTTAACCTTTCTGTATCACAGTTCCCTTCTCTAGAGAACTGGGAGCATTTACTGTTGGGTTTGGTTTTTTTAAGTGTTTAAACAATGTTGAGGAATCACATGATAGACACAAATTTTCATTTCTGAGGCCATATTGGCTTAGTTAATAAAGCTAAGGAAGTTTTCAAAACAAGAATCAGAAAGAGCTTAGTTCCTTTCCATTTCTGAAAAGCACAAGTCAGGGCCATTCAGAATTAGGATATTTGCTTTGTCTGTAAATCATGCAGCCTCCGAGGCATCAGTTACCGAAATCCAGCCCCAAACACTTAAGGAAAAAGATGCAAAAAGATGCAAAAAGACAAGACACTGCAGTGACTGAAGTTGCAGAAGTAGCAAACAGCGAGGACTGTTACATAGATTCAACAGCACGTCAGACTGCGTCACTGCCTTGCTATTATTCACACTTTTTAAAGTTTAATTGATCACAGGTTCTTAAAAAAACCCAAAACAACAGACTAATGTGGAGAAAGGTACAAGTGAAATCCTGGCCTTTCCAAAATCACTGTCGGATCCCACTGTAGGCTACAAGGATATCAAAAGCATCATTTCACCCCATGTCCAGAGGCTCTCCCAATTTAAACAGGGACATGCTGGCATGGCAGAGTATTTATCATTTCTTTAGCCACAGAGCAAATCTTCCCAGAGCCAAGACGACTCTTGTAGGTCAAATCCTCTCTTTCATCCACTGAATCAGCCTTCCTTATCCATTGAACAGATAAGATATCATACCATGCTTTGCATGCACAGATTAAAATTAAGAACACTAACAAATAACTTGCATTTTCTATATTTGGCAGATTGCTCATCCTTATGGAAAATAAGTCTTAATTGTTCAAAGGTAATTTGCAAAGATCCTAAACATCACTGCAAGTTATTAGCTTTATCCAATTTTACTCCACATTTCTGGAGTGGGTTGGTGCATTTTATGACATTAATTAGGTAAATATAATCCCCTATAAGCCATAGATGCCTCAGTTTACTGTTATAAGCTAGAGTTAGAAGATCTTACAAGTCCATATTAACTTACCCAGCAAAGCTACCAGCAGAAGAATAACTACAATGTAGTTTGCATTTTTCTCCTTGTAAAAATATAGTAGCAGGCAGAATATGATGATCTCCACAAGCTACAGAAGACAAAAACAAGAATATTAAAAGACGTGGTGTGTATGGGGTTGGCAGTAAACGGGATTCTGAGCCAAACATTAGAATTACACAAAAGGGCAAATCAAAGGAAAATTAGGATCCCACACAATTATAGATCCAATTTAGCATGATCCTAGATTCTAATTAGATGAGCTATTCAATAGCTTCTTGCAGACACTTTGACATTATATTCATGGTAAAGCAGCAGATCAAATAATCCTGACTGAATATTCACATCAGAGATCTCAGCCTACTTTCTGTAATGAGTTTGTTTAAGGGAACCATGCAGCACACATCTTCTTTAACAGCCAAATCTCCATTAAAAAACAATAGCTTGCCTAAGACTTTCAATGGGAGACTGATGGCTCCAGAGGAAGTCAGTCTAGAACAAGCCCAGATGGAAGCACAGTATTTGGACACCTCTGGAGCAGTTGCTCTCAGCTGCCATCGGTACTACTGCCACAGGCTGAAGCTGCCATATCAGGGAGCAAGCAAGCTATTTTAAAACCTTTCAGTTAAAAGCTATTTAAATCCTAACAGAATAATTCAGAGAAAGAATGGGAGGGTTCAGAATTGTGCATGCATGTGTCCACATGCAATGCGGAACTGACACCCGGACAAGCCGGCACAGGTTCATTAGCAAGTATGGTAGTAACCATAAGGAAGAATCATGCTTGAAATGAAACTCCCAATCAGGCATATAGCAGAAAACTGTCCCACATTTTATGGGCCATCTTACCATATACAACAGAAATGGCCAGCTCACTAAATGCCTAGTGATATTTTCTCCTGTCATCTTCTCATGACTATTAGGTCCAAATGTTATCAGCAGATAAGTTCCAACAATTGCCAAACCACAGCCTACAAAGGACAAAACATAGCGTCCTTCGGCAACCAAAGGACAAAAAAAAGAGAGGACAAAGTTAGTGGGTTAGTGTGGATGCATGGAATTAGTATTGCACGTGCAGTGACCATTAATAACATCATGCACATTCCCCTGCCCTTCAGGCCTCACTTTTAAAATATTAGAACCAAAAAAACCCCTAGGCAATATGTATGCTGTGAGCTGAGAGAAAAAAGCTCATACCAGGTAGCATCTGCTAAACGAATAGGAGCTACAAGATCTATACCTGGGGCTTATCCTGCCTGGCACTGCCCACAGCCCATCTTCTGGAAAACGGAAGAATGAATGCCCCAGTTCGGCAAACACTTGCACACGTATGAAATGCGGCTGATTCAGTTGTGCCTATGCTATTGCGGAGTCAAGGCCCTAGGCTACAGCTTCAGCCCAGAGTACCACTATTCTCAAATCCTGTAAACAAAACACTATTTCCTGTATTTCTAAAAATCTATGAGATTCAGACGATTTGGCACAAGTCATGAAAAACAAACAAACAAAAAAATCCATTTTTAACAAACAGTGGATGAGACGACGCATTTCTTCACAGAGGTACTATAGCTAATGGAGATCTTGTCATCCCTTTATGATGCTTGAGAGGCCATGCTATGTGTTGAATGGGTTGTAAACAGAGAGGAAAAATGAAAAGGAACTGTGCAACTTACTCAAAAAATCCTTGGGCTTCCATTTTTCTTTAATAAATATAATTCCTATGATTGCACTAGCTATAAAAAAAGGAGAGAGAAACAGTGAGTTATGTATCAGTCCAATGACCAGCAATCTCACACTGGAACGCTCTCAGATTTGAATGGCATTGTCTCTTTTCCCCTTACCTATAACAGACACTGCACTGAGTGGCACAATCAGGGACAGAGGAGCAAAGGCGTACGAGGAAAACACTCCCAGTTCTCCCAGCACCAGCAAAAACAGTCCACACCACCACGTCTTGGTTTTGAAGTAGGCTCGGGGGTCTTTGGAACCTGCCAGTCGGATGTGGCTGTATTTCTAGAAAAGAAAATAAAGGCAAAGAATCTTTGGCATACTTGATGCTTTTTAATGCAGGATGCTTGAGGCAGGATCAATATTTGCCTCATGATACTCACCTGGAGGTTGAGTGCAATACTGATAACAAGATGACCAAAAATAGCTAGTAACGCACCAATCAAGTTCTCCTGTAAAAACAAAATAAACACACAGATATTAAATTTAGCCACTGGACCCTGAAGGAAACTGGAGCTTTTTACACAATCTGGAAAACAGCAGACTTTCAAAACAGTTCCTAGATCACCTGTCAATAAAATCTTTGTTTATCTTCCACTCTATCTACATGATCAAGGGTAATTCAGGTAAGTTCCCTGTGGCTGTGTTCCAAATCTGTGAAACTTCAGGTGAAAGATGACCCTTCCTTAACAGACATTTTCTACAAGAGACTTTAATTAGTGTGCATATATTTGCATTCTTTGCAGTTTCTCAGAGGAGAAGATGATAAAGCTAAACACAACAACGACCCACTCATTCACTCTTCCCTTTGAAAAAATCTTTTCATGGGGATGTTTGTTGCTCCGGGTTTCAGCAGAGTATGGATCAGGAACCTCTGCATTCTGTGGGTCATATTTTAAGAATTATTCTGCTCTTTTCCACTTACAACATGTGCTGGTTCAGTAGGTAATTTAGCCCATTTGATGAGGCAGCCCGATTATCCCAGATTTTATGCTGCTTTTTACATGAACCAGTTAATTCCAATGTAAAAGGCAACTGGTAGCAACTCCTAGCAAGCTGCCAGCCCCCTCCACATTAGCATTCCCAGCTCAACAACAATTCTCACGGTCTAAAGACAGAATTTGAAATAAAATGGGTGTAAAGCAGGCTGACTCACAAAGGAAATGTACATTAGGAGCAAACAGAAGAGCCTGAGGCTAAGCCAGGCCATTTAGCATTTGTGTTCTTCCAACAACTGTATAAACGTCATTAGATGTCATTAGCATTTCAGTGCAAGTCTCCAAGATACAGTGGAGTACTTACTCTGATTGATTTGAGATAACCGAGCTCACATTTGTATTCCTCCCTTAACAGTAAATACACTATTCTTGATTTTCTCATAGATAGTAAGACAAGGACTTTAAGATTTCAGGTTCTTATCTGCGAAACAAAAAGGTTTTTATCAGAATGTATGAAGATAAGATTCAGCCAAGCAGTTTAATTCAAAACCACCTGAGATATTGTCCCACAACAGACAGTAAAGTCCACAGAAAACCATCACTGTGTGGTCACAATGTAGCCAGAGAAGCTCAGCACAGTTTACTGGTTCAGCAACTGGACTTCAGCTTAGAAGAGACGGTGCCTCAGCTGAAAGCTGCACAAGTTTGGGACTGGCTTCTGGACTGTGCAAGCCTGCAAGCCAACGTCAGCCTGGTCAGCTTTTACAATGCACTTAGGGCTGTGTTCTCAGCAAAGTACTATTTCCTAGTGGGAAAGAAGAGAGAGAGGAGAAGAGAGAGGAGAAAAGAGAGGAGAAAAGAGCTCTTCTTGCTGGGATTTTCTGAGCATCTTCAGAATGAGGGATTCAGAGGAAATTGATTTGGGAACAGCTGTGTTCCCAGCTGGAGAATAAGCAGGAACTACAGAAACACATCCTACCTCAGCTGCAGGCTCTGTGCATGACCATGGGCTGACCCACCTGAAATTCAAGCACCTGAATATACCTCAGACCAGAACATCTGATCTCAGTCACCAATATATGGATTAGTCTGAAAAGGCACCTAGCAGAATTTATTGCATCTAACCACCTTTAAACATCCACATCTTTTAACTGCCAGTCCTTTCTTCAATTTGTCTAGCTCGTCAAGACACAAAATTTCTCTTTCTCTCACTGCCTGTATACACATCATATAATACCCTGGGGCCTCCAGGCACAGCTAAATATAAAGACAGTGCATTTTCTGAAAAAAAAATAACCCAAATACAATGGCATCATCAGCGTACTTGAATAGTTAGGGCCTTCTAGGGATAGACTGGGGTAGAAACCTAACCTTGTAAGAAAAGGAGTCAGTGTGTGGCTGCACAGAAACCGCTGCTGTGGCCAGTGGGAGTTGCTGAAGTTGTAGATTTGGACTGTTGCCTCCTTCCATCTTGGTTGATTGGAGTGTTTGGTTTTCACCCTCTTTGATGCTGGAACTTCTCTTTAAAGAAGAGACTTGGACCCTGCTGCAACCACCTTATCTGTAACTTGGTACCACTTCTTCCCATCCATTCTGTTTTGTTTGGACAAGCAACGGTTAGTTCAGTGAAGCACAAAAAAATTCTCTGTAGCCTGTTTGCTGCTTTTCTTCCCCCACCAGGTTACACGGAGATAGGGTAGGCACCGTAGGCAGAAGTGTAGTTGAGCCAATATTTCCAGCCAGTCAGTGGGGCAGCAAGGTTATATTCCTCCAAGGTGATACTAAGAAAAAAGAGAAATATATATACACACACATATATAATTAGGTCAAATGAACTTAATGGTCCAAAACTTGCAAAAATCCTGCTGAAGGATAGGCCACAGAAAACTCCCTGGAATCAAACTAATGGCTGCACAAACGAGCAGAGAAAGTAGAGGTTAAATGTCTTCTTACAAAGTCCCAAACACAGAAACTCACACAAACCTTGTTTTACAAGAGCTGACAAACTGGCTTGGCCCCAAGGGTGACATATTCAGCTGGCATTTAATGTCAGGCCTTGCCATTTGGAAAGCTCTTATCAAAAAGTCTCTGAAGTCCTCCAAGTCCTGCTTTTCATTTCTCTATTGCCTGCATACCTCTGTTGTTTGTTCAGGACACAGCATTACATTAGTCACACCATCCCCACATGCTGGGGATGACAGTGCTGCTCTTCACACAAACAGAGGTCATTTCAGTGTAATTGCTGTGAGCAGAGTTGGAGGCTAAATTCCTTAGGGCCAGACTCATTACAGGTGTCTGGAAAGCACCACCCCCTGCAAGCCAGTCTGTGGTCCCTGCATGCCATGATGGCTCCTTCACCAAAGACTTCAAAGAGCATCAGTACCATGCTCCCCTTTGTACAGGGGGAATGCTGGTATATAGACATTGTTGGGGTGTGATCCTCACAAGTGACATGTTCCTCTTGCTGCACTCAAAGACTGCCTGAAATGGGGCAAGCTGAGCAGACAGAGGTAACATGACAGCCTAGCCGCTAAAGGGGGAAAGGCACCCCGTTGTTAGGGGAGGTGGGGGGCAAAGTCTCCCCCCCCAATCGTGAGGAAAACCTGCCCGGGCAGAGCAGAGCCTGGGTGAGGGCAGGGGGTGCCTCCAGGACACTCTCCCCGGGTCAGACCGCCCTGTCCCGCCGAGACCCGCTGCCGGACCCCAAGCGACGGTTTGTTCCCGACAAAAACCTTCTGGAAAACCCGCAACACCGAGGGGGGAGCGAGGCGGCCTCCCCCGCTGCCCCGCTCACTCACCTGCTCCCTCAGGGAGCGGCCCGCACACTCCGCCCCTGCCACTCTGCCCCCATGGCCTGGGCCTTTGGCCCCAACTTCGGTTCCCGGCCGAGGGCCGCGTTTGGTTCCTGCCCGGCCCCTACCGATTTGCCGCCAGCCCTGTCAGTCTAGGGCCGGGCCCCGGGTGCCGGCGGGGACTGGCTGTCGGGCGGGGGTCGGGCCTGGCCCAGCCTATGGGCCGAGCTCGTCTGAGGCGCAGGGCTCTAAGGGGGCGGGCGGGAGGGCGGAGCCAGGTTCCGCCGCTCGTTTCGGTCGGGGCGGGGGAGTGTGGCGGCTAGCAGCCGCCGGAGCCGCCTTAAAGCTCATGCGCAACGAGGCTGTTCCGAGCCACCTTAACTAACCGCACGCACGGCGGCTCTGAGAGTTCGCCTGTGATTTGGCGCCTGCCGAAGAGCCCAAAGTAACAGGTGCTGTGATTGGAGGAACAGGTAGGTCGGCCGTTGTTTCAGCAACCAGGTGTACGCGTTCCCTCGGCTGCCGGTACTGCCGAGGGCCGGAGCGTCCCGAGACCCATGGGCAGGTACCGGCCGGTACAGACCGCGCCCGTCCACACTGCGCCGCCTCACCTGGGCAGGAGGAGGGCACCCTCAGCACGCACCGCGCTGCCTCACTCTGTCAGTACCCGCCATTCCCAGCCTGCACCGCGCTACCTCACGGGGCGGGCTGATGCCGTTCCCGGCATGCACCGCGCTATCACCGGGGCGGTGCCGTGACGTCACTTCCTGCAGCTGCTCAGAGTGCCTCTGGTCAGGCCGCCTGCCCGCCCCCGAAGGCAGCACGGTGGCGGCACTTACGTCCCGCCGCCCCTCTCACCCATCAGAGCGATCGTCCTGTACACAGGCACCGGTCACCGCAGCAAGCAGGACTGCAGCGGTTCACTGAGTGGAGAAAACAAAGGTTATTGCTGATCCGTTACATCTCTGTAGAAAACCAACGCAGGCCTTGCAGCCTCTGTCCGTCTGCTGCACGTTAATATTTGTGATTGATTTGTTTCAGAAACAATGGTGGTTCTACACCATCTTCGATGTGTGGTAGCTCTGTAACGTGGATACCTGCCATTCTGCAGATACTCCGTGGATGTTCTGGAGCGCTCAGTACACCAAGCAAAAAAGCAGTACTTGGTACTGTGTAGCAGCAATTTCAATAATCATTTCACAGCTGAAGAAGGAAAATCCCAGCCACGCAAAGGTTTTTCTTTCAAAGCATGACAAGGATTCATTAATGAAACAAATCAGTAGGAAGTGGTGTCCGAAACAAACCCATCCGCAGCCAGTTACGGGTGTTTCAGGTCCAAAATTGCTCTCCTTGGGGACAAGCCAGCACAAGAGAATTAGAAATGCTATCGAGTCATAACCCTCCAGTTGCTGTGTGTTTTAAGACAGTGGAATGTTTACTATTTGCACCCTTGTGGCACTGACCCCCTCCTTGTCCTGTCAGCACCCATGTCACAGCCCTGTCTCTAGCAATTACTCAGCCCTCTTCCTTGCACTAACCTTCCCTCTAATTGCAGAGCTCATCTAAAGACCTGTACTATCCTTGGTCAGAAGCACACGTTTTAGTTAAACTTTCCTAATGCAGTACTATTGCCAGTGCAGCTCTGTGACTAGTAGTAATAGCACCAGAGCTTGATTATATGAGGAATTTTTTTTTTTTTTTTGGTCATAATATGTCTGTGGGAGACTATGTAATTTGAAAACCTGTAGTAGCTTCCATCTCACTATCTCTTGGCTGTCAATGACACTACCTTTGATTCCAGGCCTGCAAAGCACAGCACTTCTGGGATGGCACCGGGCAGCTTAGCATCCGAGTTCGGCAGGAGCTGGGGCGCTCAACATCTTTTCTCAGATTTTCAATTGAGAGAGGGTCATCCTGGTGAAGCGAGTTGTTAAGATGACTGGCTCGGTAAATGAGGACAACCTGCAAAAGTGCTTTTACAGCACCGAGTCACCCTTAAAGTCTATTCAGCAACAGCAGTGCTGCAAAGTGCTTTTTTTTCCCCCCTTTGCTTCTTAAATTAATCAGAGAAATCAAGAACATAAATAACTGCTGATTTCTTGACTTGAATCCTGCATAAATGTCAGATTTGCCTTTAACTTACACATCCTATTTAAAATGAAAGCTGGCACTGTACATATGTTACATATTTCCTGTATCTCCATAATCAGAATTTTGTTACCAGTGGCTGTTCCTTTTAGGTTTCAAGATTTCCTCCAGTCCTTACAAACACTGTAGGAAAATAATTTCAAACTCAGAAAAAGGATTTAATTCTCAGTCAAAGAGATTTCAGTATAACCAAGTCAGTAACAAAAATGTTTCAGGTTCATGCCTCTGTTTTGAATTTTTTGCAACTCATAGTGATCCTGTTTTGTAACAAGAATAGCAACTAAGTTTAGATCAAGGTTGTTAAATTAACTTTGTAATCACAATTGGTAACAGTATGAAGGAAGTGGTAATGCAGTGTTACTGGTTTAAACCTTGAAATTATTCCCCATACGGTGCCCTGGTCTGTACCATCTCCCCATCTCTCACCCACCCAGCTTTGGCCCTGGTCCCATTTCCAATCTTCTTGAGCTCCCCAGTACTCATACATATATATAACTTTTTTTTTAAAATTTTTTTTTTTTTTTTTTTTTTTAGCAGCAAATTCAAAGAAATCAGTGAAATTAATGCTTGTGTAGTGGTAGGACAAGATGACCTCTCCTATCTTTTGCTATTCACCCTGATCCTTCCCAGATTTGCGGGAATTACATTGGCACATCCGTTATCTGGCCAGCAGAGGGAAGCAGAAAGATATTTTAAACCCATGCTGTTTTCCCAGCCTGCACTCTGCTGTGTTCCTTTTCAAGTCCAGCCAACGCTCAGAGGTGCCAAGGGCCTCTTGGGCTTTCTGGATCTGGCTTCCAAGCTACTTCCTCTGCTGCTGGAAAGAGGATGCCCATGGCCCCTGCCGACAGTCTCCTGCTGTCTGGTGACTACGTGGTAACCACAGAACCCTGAAAATTAAGTATATTAAGAATTTCTGAAACTTAGTGTACCAGGTATGTAAAGTAGGTACATCAAGGAAGTATTTGGCATCTTCCCTCTTTCTTCTTCTGCCTTTGGCATCTTCTCTTTCTTCTCCTTTGATCTCTTCCTCCTTGCTTGTCTCTCCCATCTCAGTGATATCAGGACTGTATTATCTCAGGACTGAATAACAGCAATCAAGAACGTAAAGGACAAAAGATGAGGGAAAATGATCAAGGTAGAGAAGTTGCTTAAATACCTTCTGTAGGCGCCATCAGTCTGTCTGGTCAGCTTCCAGGAGTTCCAGATGACCTGATGCTAAGTTCTGACTAAAAGAGAAGAGGCAGAGTCTTCAGGTAGCTTCACAAAGCACTCCCTTCCCTTTGAGAATTTCCTGCTGGAAGGGCAGAGCAGGCAGGAAGCCAAACCACAAGCTACACAAGGGCATGGCTGATTCTTTGTTACACTTTATCCCTAGAGAAAAGTTACTGCACCAGGTAGAGGAGCGGAAGCATTAGATCCATTAACTCTAGACCATTTTGGGGTTGCTGACTTACTTTCCTCCATCAAAAGCACTTGACAGTATCCTCTTCAGCACAGCCATTTTGGAATGCATTTCTGTACCAGAGTAGTCAGGGATAAATGCCAGTACACGAAGTTTACCCCCTTGTAATTTTGGCAGTGTAAAGAGCTTATTTGCTTCTTACTACCTGACCTAGAATACCTGACAGGTGAGTTGACCCACTTTTGTAACTCTGCCAGTTTACCATGTCTTCACACATCCCTGCAGGTATCAGAACACTGGAGTTTGCAGCGTATTTCTGAGGCACTTACCTTGCAGCTCAGTGCCCCTTATATTAGCAGAATATGACTCAAAGCATTCAAAATGCACACAGGTGCGCAGTCACTTTAGCAGGAGGTACATTTCCAAGGGCGTGCAGATATTTACTCTCCAATCACTTTCAACACCACTGAGGGCATGCCAAATGCAGCGCTGGATGTGTTGGATGGGAGAAGGGCTCTGTAGCTGTTTCTCTGACACGTGCTATCCTGGAAGGCGCTAATCAAGAACGTGCTGTCAGAGTAGTAACTCCTCTGTATGGGGCAGGGCTCAGCATGGTACTCCATCCAAGCCTCAGCAGGCTGGTCAGCAGGAGCAGCCAAGCCTGGGCAACACCAGGGAATGGAGCTTGCAGATGCAGTTTTTTATCAGCTGCTTTGGAAACTTGCTGCAATTTTAATAGCCAGTTCTAGCAAATTGGACTGATCATGCTTTCCTCAGCACAACCCTCTTGTCCATGGAGCACAGGGTGGAGAACCTCAGGCACGTGGCAGGGCTTCCACACGGCAGGGATGCAAGCCAGAGACCAGTGCAGTGCGCTGTTGGTTCTGCTTCTAGTTCAGGGGGGTGATAAAAAGTAGCTAGCTCAGGATCCCTGCCTGCTCCGTGTGGACAAGCTCTCAGACCACATCTTCAGAAATCTTCCTCTGTAAATTTGGCATCTTAGGAGTATCACACAGAGGCCTAACCAAAACATAGCATAAGTCAGAGCAGCTGTGCTGAAATTCCCACAGTTGCATCACATACCTCAGCTTTTGGGTTGTCCTGGAGCATTTTCCTACAAAGAAAAATATGTGGAAAAGATTATTTGTGACCATTTGCTTTATAACCCAGATGGCATTTTTACGAGGAAGGCCAAATTCACAAGGATTATGTGTGCAAATAACAAGAACTGGAGACCTGGGATCTGATTCCTTGCAGCGCTCTTCCAGTTTTATTGGAAGTGGCACGTGTTTGGGTTTTATTATTTTTAGCACAGTAGTAGCACTATTTCACTTGTTCATGCATGTAGCAAGAAACAGCTCAGCTGCAGTAGAAAAACAGACTGGTGAAGCGATTTGCTCATGATCTCACTATAAATCAACAGCATCTTCTCCAGCAGACAACACTGCCTGCCCAATCCCATCTAGTCTTTCCTTTTGTCTACTCTTTTGCAAGAACAAGCAGAGCAAGAACCTCAGTGCTTCTCCCTGACACTTCTGGTTGTTTCTTAAGGGGGAGCAAGTCATTCCAGCTGCCGTCTGGATGGTAGGTTTTATTCAACTATATACTCGTCCTATGCAGGCTTCCATTTCCCCACTTTTAATCTTGAATCTTTCCAGTTCCTTCCTGATCCTGCAAAAACTTCACTCAGCCTTGTGTCTTTGCATGAGTGGAATAATGTCCAAACTATTTTCTTGTGACTCCACATTGCCTTGTTCTTCAGTCCCATGCATCTTATTCTCTTTCCCTCACTGTTACCCCTGTGCTGTTTTTTGGAGGACATCTGATCATTGTCAAAATCCAACTCTGAAGACATCAGAACAGGAACTAAGTCACTTTCAGGTACTTCCAGGGTATTTTCCACTATTAACTGGCAGATAATTAATGAAGTTCACATAATGGTAGAATGCTCTCATTGATCATGAACTTCAGCTCTTTCCATCCTACATACTGGAATCGTTTCACATTTATGTTAGTACAAAGTTATTTGTTTCATCTTCTATGGTCCCAGACCTCCCAAATCCCACTTTTTTTCCTGGGATTGGCAGAAGTAGGGCATGCTACCAAGGCCATTCAGCACTTCAATGGACCACACCTGAAAAGCTGGAGGTATCATATAAAACACAGGCAAGTTTTGATTTATTTGGCTCTATAAATAGAATCCCGCCCAGTCCTCTTTTTGAAAAGCCCAAAAAGAAGAGAGTCAGGAAAGGTGTGGTGACTGCAAATAATGCATTCTGCCCACATGCTGAATTAACGAGGTCCAACTCAGATGATGGTGAGATTTTAGATTTGCTGTGGCTCCCAGTCTATACAAATTGCCACGTAGACAGTAGAGAAATTCGATCTTCCTCATACTCAGAAATATTCCGTTTTCCATGCAACAGGAGATTTGCATTAAAAGATTATAATTTTGAAACAATGAAGACATCTACCTTAATGCACAATTACAATTAAAGCATAAAATTTGGAGGTGCAAGTGATGGCTTGGAAAATGATACAGGAAATACAATAATACCATCATTTATGCTGCTAGTACACCTTCAGCTGGAATGTTATGTTTAGTTCTGGCCACCTTAATTCTAAAATAAAGCTACGGCAGAAATAGAGTCAATTTAGAAATAAGAGATATGATCATTAGAGTCCCAGTAAAGACTGAAAACACTGAAGATGTTTAATTTAGAGAGAAGGCAAATAAGATGACTTGAAATGTATGTGAGGTAATTAAGACAAATGAAATAGTGAGCTTCTCCCATATCATATGAACCAGAAGAATATCAGGATTAACTTAAACCCCAATAAATTTAAACCTGAAAGAAGGAAGTAATTGTACAAACATTGGCCATTCTCCATTTGTAAACTGGGATGGTAATTTACCATGAAAGCTGTTCGGAGCAACAGATATACAAATAAAATTATTAATAGTAGTTCATTTGTGGAACTCCAGCCATAAGGGCCAGTAAGACCCATTGTAAGCGAGGTTTAAAAGTTGTTTAGATACACATGGCCACATACAGACTGTATGGACCATTGCTTTGTTCCAGCATCACCATTCTCAGAGTTATTCCTTAAAGAATTGGTATGTTTTGGTCTGTGCTCAGAAAGATGAAGAGCAGGGATGTACTGGGGAAAGGAGCTGTCCCATTAGCATCAGTGTGAGCCTGTGCCATGTCTCATCGTGTTTGCCCCAGGAGAGAGGTAACTAATACAGCTTGGTCAACACGTGTGATATGTCTCTTGTTAGAATGAAAACCGAGGCCCAGGATGCTATACAGTAACTCTTTAGTCTGCAGAGATCAACAGCACCTCATTATCAAAGAAAGGAACTGGAAACTTCCCTTCACTGGTAAGGGGAAGCATTTTATTTCAGACTGATTTCCAAAGCTGCTAAAGCCACTTAGTGCCTTTGTATTGACTTCAGTGGCTCTGGTCTTTAACTGACTCTGTTGGCTATGTCTGCAATACCTATTTAGTGTTGTACTTGGGATGTTTCTAAAATCCAGCCAAGAAGGAAAATCATTTCTCGTTGTCAGACAGTTATAATTAAGGTGGAAGTTCAACAGGTATTCTAAGCTGCTTTTTCATGTGCTCTTACCTTTTAAATTTCTATTGGGGCTGAAATTTCCTTTGCTCAGTCTCACGCAGAGATGGGCCTTTTTAATTTTGCATGAACCTTTTCAAACAAAATTGGCAGAGCTGTTGTTAAGTTACCAAAGTGTAAAGAAGGATTCACACACACATACACTTTGTGGACTCGTTTAGAATATTGTACTAAGCTATCTGAAATTTGTAGCTAAAGTGGATAATTCCAGGATTTGTTCTAACACAAGACTTAAAGGTTGTCTTTAAAGTTTCTTTTGCAAGCTGATGAGCATCTCCACCCCAAAAAGAAGAAATGAATGAAACTTAGTACCTGAAAAAGTCACTCTTGCCCCCATTTCATCTCACAGAACTTGCAGCCATCAATTCTCTAAAGTTCTGCTGTTTTTAAAATGCAGAAAGTGATTTGTCCTTTAAAATGACATTTGGTAAATTCCAGGCCCCAGTTTCTTTCCAACTCAGCTATTGACAGTTTCCTTGCTCCCTCTGTTTCCAGGTTCCATACACCGCATGCAAGAAAATCTCCAACTATCCCACTGCAAATGCCTACAAATCTTATCATGTTTCCAGTCCAAGCAAGACTTTAAGGGAAATTCTAGCATGTTTCAACAACCCATTGCTAGGAAGATTGAGAAAATCCCCACTCCAGCACCCAATCAATACTATGTACGGAGATTTGGAAGGGAGGACAAGGAGGGGGGCGGCACAGCTAATCTGTAATGTTTGTGAAGTGATGTTTGATGTTCCAGAAGACACTAGAACTAGCTGTAACCTACCTGATTTGGGTACAGCTCTCAGGGTAGCTGCAACAGCCCAGAGCCTTGTGCAGGTACTTATCCCGTGCCTGATGATTTTGAGGTCTGTGCCACTGTGGGCAGTTTGGCACCAGTATCTAAATGCACAAGCATGACGCTAGGTCAGGTATTTCCACATGATCTGCTGTCTCACCTCTGACTGTGCTGCAGATGTACCCCAAGCTATTGTGAACCTTGAGCACACGTTAGGCAGTAACTCTTCAATACCAAGGGAGGAAGAACGCATCCTGGCCCTGGGACAGCAGCAACCCCTGTCCTTGCCACATCACTAGCTTTAATACTGAAAGACCCAGGACTTTTAATCCCAGAAATCCAACCTGCCTTGATTACTTATAGGGAACTTCTGCCAAGAAGCTCAAGGCAGGTGAACGTTACATCTGTAACAGGTACTGGGTTTTGAGGTTCAACCTCAGAGCTGGGAATCAGGTCTGCGTATGTACAACTGATGTAACTGTGCCCTTCCACTTGCTGTGGAGCTGTGCCAGTTTATATCAGCTGAGGAGCTAGCCTTCAGGTTCAGTTCCTGAACCTCCTGCTGATTCACCCTTGTGTAAGTCACTTAACTGTTCTGTACCTGATGCTCCACACCCATGCCACGGTGACCAGGCTTCTCTGGGGTGTTGTAAGCTTTAGTCTGCAGGAATTCAGAGTGTGTTCTGAGATATGGAAGATGTTAACAAACAACAAAGTGTTATTAATAATTATCAGAGAGTTTATAATAATATATGCACAGCTAATGGACTTTCCTGTCCCTTCAATGGTGTCTTGCTGTAGCTGTGATTACTTTTGGATTGTTTTGTTATTCTTCAGAAAAAGTTTTTGTCTTTTTCTGCACAGCATGCCTGCATTGCAGCCGTTTCCTAGTGAGCTGTCCCCTTTTAAGCTGCACTTTAATGCAAGATACATCCAGTGTGTGGTGAGGCAGAGCATGTTGACTCCTTATAATATTTGATGAGTTTGCATAGCCGTTTAAGACAGAATGAAGATGACACAATTTAATAAGCTTAATAAGTTGCCACTCATCAGCTGAGACATCTTAACTGGCTGCGTGCATGTTCTTGAAGCAATTAATGCTTTTATAAAGTAATTTGATACAGTTTAAACATCAGCAAAGGTGTTTTAAACAAACATGTCTTACTTCACAATTTGGGTGTGCAAAGAGCACACGTACAGAGTTACCAAGATTCAGCTGACATGGGGTAATCATGTCCGCTCACACAACCTATACACTAAGACTGTGAACTTTCTTATAATGACTCACTCCAACTGAGTATCTGTCCCAGCATGTTCTAAGTTGATTAAACTAGTTTGTAGGCCATAATTATTTTCTATATCATACTATAATGGATTCGCATCATATTATTTTTAACATTGTAAGAATTTGCTTCTGGGAACGGCCTTCTTGAATTAATCACTGACTCATGATTTACTGTAGGAGATAATATCTAACCTACAAGAAGCAGAACAGGAAACTATCTATTTAAAAGATGGCAGTGTCTGATAATTTATGACTATAGACAAAGAGACATCTGAGAAGACAAAGGCGGCCAGATCCTGCAGTCTTTGCATGGTCACTGCTCTCAGGCAAAAAGGAACTTCTGTCTAGTAACCGGAGGATCTGGTTTTGAGGCAGTGACAGCTGAAAGTTGACAAATATTGGAGAAAAAATGAGTGAGAAACAAGAAAACAGTGTCCCGAGCTGTCTTCAAATCTCTGGGACCAAACCCTATATTAAAATAAAGCCAGTTAAACGTTATGACTACTGTAGGCATTTCACTAGCTGAATATAGGAAACATAAGGAAAAAAACAGGGAAAAAGCATCAGTCTTTCTGTGTTTGAACCTTTTATGCAGGTTTCTTGCTACCTCCTCAGTCTTGTGCATGAACTGGACTCTTCCACTCACATCAATGGATTAGCTTGACTGTTAGATGTTTTCTCTAAGGCTGATTAGAAAAAGTCAATTTCAGCAGCCAACAATAAAAAGCTTTAAATTCTGGAGCATGTTGCAGGAGGTTAGGTTTAATCCAGGGAATGTGAAGGATCTTTCCCTTTGTCCCATTCTACCATGATCTATTCTGGGTAACTCATATAACCTTTGGCACCAGAGTGTTTTTCACTCTGTAAAGAGAGCGATTCTCACTTTGAGTGCGAGGCTCCTTAGGAGCTGTGGATGACATGTGTTTCTATGTATATTTGGTAGAAGAGCTGCAGTGTGCACCAGGGAGTGACTGCAGCAGGTAGCCAAGTGCTCCAGAAGAGTAGCGTGACCTGCTCCCCCAGGGACTTTTGGTACCTCTGTCCAAGTTAATTAGCTCATGGACCGCTAGAAGCATAACAACCATGCTGCACGCTGAGCTTGGTGCAAGTTGCAGGAGGGCACAAACACTCCAGCAGTTATCTGCAGGCCTGAACAAACTAAAATACAGATTCTTGAAGTCATCTTTAGCTTGAAGCCATCAGTCCACAGCCACAGAGACATGTCCTTTTCTCTGTAGTGCCTTCCAGGGGCTGCCATACAGACACTCCTTTGGTGTCTTGGCAGCACCGCCTCAAATTCTGTGTTCAATTGGCAACTTGAACAAAACCCAACACAGAGTTGACATCAGAGAAGTCTGGAGACAGCAGTTAAACACACAAAGCCACATTTTCTGCAAGAGTTTCAAATCCTCAGCATCTGTGTAAATGCAACCTTTACATGCTGGGCAGTCACAGAGACTTACCTACAGTTGGTAAGCACTCCCTGATTTTGGCCCTAATATGCCTACAGCTGTATCATTAGAGTCACTCACAATGGAGACAACTGGATTTTAAATGTGGGCTTTCCTTTGTTGGTAATTACCCACAGGTAAAGTCAATTCAAAGGCATTCACAAGCCCTTTTTCTTTTTTCTGAAACAGACCTCTGTGCATTTCTGCAAGCAAAGCAATAACATTTCTGGCCAGACAGTATTTGTGTCCAAAGCCATGAGAGAATTAAGTTTTGAAAAATTTGGAAAATGGCCTTCTCCATGTACCTGAGCCTTGAGGTGGGAGGAAAGATGTTGCTGGTGATATTGCAGAGCACCATCGCGCACAAATTCAGGTCACTCAAAGCTTCTTAAGGCATGTTAGATTTAAGTGGGTGTCAGGACACTAGTGAGTCTCCTTGCCAAGAGCTGTGGGTAGGTCCCTTAGAATCTCTGCTGAGACAACCATCCAGAAACCACCCTGACAGTTTTGAGTAGCTGTAAGGTATCACTAGAACACTCCACAACTCAGTGTAAATGCCAGAGGCTTCAGGAGAAGCCACATTAGTGCATAATGTGCCAAGCTCCACCATACTCTAGCTGCAAAGAAGTCTACTCCTGGCCCGTTGCCTGGTGAGGTTTGGGACCTGGAGCGTGAGGTCATGTAGCTTTGTAGCTTATCTTACAAGTCACCATGTGTGAGTTCTCCTCCTGTTTATTTGATTCTTTAAATTTCCCAATATCTCCATTTGTTCCTATGCTCAGGACAAAGTTTAGTGTTGCCTTATCAGTGTCCCTCGAAATAGGCTCTGCCCAGGACAGCACTTTTTAAATCCACACGTGATTTCCCCACACAGTCCTGTTATACCGGTTCTTTTTCCTTCTCTTATGCTCACTGAGTGATGCACTCTCTTTCCTCAGTGCCACCACTGTGGCCTTGCTTGGTACTCACATCCCTTTCCTGTTTGTTTTGTAGGTCACTACAACACCAACGATTCCCTCATCAAGGTGTCTCCCAAGGGTACAACATCTTGCTTCAAGTCAAAGACCTCCCCACCTAACAAGGATGGGCAGATTTACTCCACAGCCTGCAACCTATCAGCCACATAAACCTACCAAGGAAGCAAAGAAAACTCCTTTCAGCTAAGTCCATCCTGGAAGACATGGCACTTTCACGGGACATACGAAAATATGTCAGATGGCAGAGTGATCCTGCAGTGTCCCACTATATCGTCTGGTCCAGCACAGCCATTGCTGGTTTGTTTTTTTTTTTTTTTTTTTCATTGCCACAGGTTTACAGAAACTGGCTCAGAGGTGGAAGTGTTACCATGCTCTGCCTTGAAGGGGAGTGTGGGTTGATACCCTGGAGCAGTGTATCAGAGGTTCCTTTATCAGATGATCTCTCAGACATTTACAAACAGTAATTAAATACTGCACCACCCTGATGATGTAGGGGTAATTTCTTATCCCCATTTTACAGAGCAAGAAGCCAGAGCACACATGACCTGGAAAAAAGATCCTTCACATCCCAGGGAGAGGCTTTAAGCACTAGGCTGTGTTTCTTTTGCATTCCCAGTGCCTAAACTCACCCCTAGAGTAGCGCACTGGGCATAAAGAGTCAAATCTGGGAACTGCTGGGTCAGAACCGTGAGGGATGCTTGTGGCTGCGCAGCAGCTCAAGGCACCCGGTGGCTAAAACATGGGCATTTCCTCAGCCCCTCTGAAGGCTGGGAATTACAACTGGAAAGAGGCTGGTAAAGCTTTCAAGTACTTCCTTCAAGCCAGAACTGCCATTTCCATGTATTCCACCCTACCACTTGTTTCAAAGAGATTAAAAGGCATGAAAGGAAACTCCCTTCTCCCAAGCCCTCCTCCCCCTTGGTATCCTTGTGAGAAGGCAAATAAATCTGCCTATCAGCAAACTGTTCAAGTAAATTTATTGTCACCATGGAGTTACGTTGCCTGACCTAAGATTAAGATCAACAATAAATTCCTGACCATGGAAAAGAATGAGAACATGAGAAAGCCCACGGCTCTCCTTAGCCAACAGGTGTATCTTTACTACATCTCTCAGCAGTTGTATCTTATGACAGGGGTTTTGTAAAAAGACTGGGAAGCTGTAGGGTGGGAGGGAAGCAATGCCAAGTGGCATTTGATAAGGACAGAGGGCTAGAGGAAAGGGCAAATTAAATACGAGGAGAGAAGATCGCCAGTCGCTATTATCAGAAAACACAAAAACACTCCACGCCCAACTGCTGGGGTTAGAGCCTGCTCCCTCTCCCATTTCAGTCAGTGGGAAAGAATGGGAGGAACTCCCGGCTGCAGTCACTTGGCATGGCTGTCAGTTTCAGTGCTACCCTGCTCTGGAGTAGCTGAGCAGCCAGCTCTCTACAGAGCTCAGACCACTGGCGAGTCTTTGTATGTTAAAATAAATAAAGTGGGCTGTCTATGGCATTGCAATTGGACCCTGTTTTCCCCAGATCATTCCCAAAAGATTTTGGCTTAGGACTATAAAGCATCTGCCTCCCCAGGGTACTTAACAGAAACCACAGCTTTTATTTCCAGACATAAAACCCCATCCGTGTGGGACAAGTTCCTCACATTTCTTTCTACTGACAGGCAGAAAGCTGCCATCCCACTTTGTAAAGATCCTCCTTCACCTGGGCAGTACAACCTCGTGGATTACAAAGGGTGTCCAAGCAGGACTGTTCAAGTGCTGTGTTTGTCTCAAACACAGGGCAATGGACAGAGCGCGGATCACAGGAAGGGTTCCCTGGGCCAGTTAAAAATAAGAATTGTTCTGAAGTACTCCTTACTGCTAGAGACAGCAAGACACAAATGTGACTAAACGGCGCTATTGCCCATTCAACATGGAAGAAAAAAAAAAACCCCGAAGCACAGCAATTAGCAGAGCTCACCCACAAAGGCGTGTGGTCACCTGAAGGCACCTGACTCAGTACCACATGGCATATAGGACCTTTTGTGAACTGGGAATAGTAGGTTTATAGTGAGCACCAAGTGTCTAAATCCTTGTAAGATCAAAGCATAGTGTCTCCTGACACCTTTAGATGGGCTAGTATCATCCAAAGGGCCACACAGCAGCACCACGGCAGAAGCAGCACCAGAGTCCTGACTACCAGCTCTTTGTCCAACTTGCTGGTCCATATTTTACAATATTATTTTTAAAGGCAAGATTGAAAAAAAAAGCATGTTTGCAATGTAAAGGCCATTAAAGCATCACTGACTGTCAGTGTGTTCAACAAACAGGTTGTGTGAGTTCTGGTGCTGTTGGTACAACAGACATTTCACCTGCAGTATTTTTCTATTTGATTGGAAGAAAGGAGCACTTGCAGGGAGAGAGGAGGAAAAAACCCAAAACATGCCTTCTTAGAGTAGAGAGCCCCCATGCCCCAGCTGGAGAGCAGCATTACAGAGCACCTCTGCATGGTCTCCTTGTTTTATACCCCTCTGGCTGTCGTGGCCTCCATAGGCTTCACTGGAGCTTTCCTGACATAAAGCCAAGTGAAATGGTAGAAGAAACACATCCTGCAGCTTGTAATCAGGAAATGCCTGGGGAAGCAGGAGCAGGGACCCACCCTCAGCCAGGAATGGGTTAAACACCCCACACTGACTTACAGACGCCAGTCCCTCCGGCCAGGACCAGTGGGCAGCTGCCTTGCTGCTGCGGGCAGTGGTCACAGGGACAGCTCATGCAAGGAGCAGGGATGAGTTTTGACCCTCTGTCATTGGCATTGGTCAGAGAAGGGCAGACACAGGGACAAATCCTGCTGTGGTCTGCCTGTGCTGAGCAGTTCTCTACTGTGTGGATACAGAGCTGGTTGTGGGGTGGAGGTAGAGCTCAGCTCAGCCTGGGCGGATCATGTTCCTCAGTGCCCCTTGGCTAATTGTTGCCAGGCACAAAAACCATAATTTTTTCAGTTAGTCACACTCATATTTCTTGCCCTGTTTATTTCTTCTAAGATTCTTAAGTCATTCTGGGAGGTTACTGAAAGTCTGGAAAAGCAGACAATAGCAATGCTGCTATTATTTCCAGCATTTGGACTTAGCCAGCTGCAGATTTTGTACCAGCCACAGAGAGCAAGAGGACGTGCTGGTACCATGAGTCTCTCCAGAGCCCTTGTGGCAGCACAAATGGGGTAATGGGCTTTTCTGGAGTCACATTCAGCTCGTACCCCAGACTTGCAATGTACCATGTGAACACGCCAACTCCCTGAGAGCTGTTCTGCTGACTAGGCTAGGATGAGATCCGCAGCCAACGTAAATCAGTCTGTTTCTGAAGAAGGAACAGAGCTGGGCCAGTTTATTCATGCTGAAGATCTGGCACAGAATGGTTAAGGACGGTTACCAAAATCAATTAAAGAGAAAGGGAACAGGCTAGCAATACCTTCTGCAGATGGTAGAGAAATGCCATCTTTCATTTCCCTGGTTTTTATGCCAATTTGATTAGAAACACAACGCAATCCCATGTCAGTGCATGAAAAGGACAAGGGGACACCATCACCACAGACATAGCCATCACAAAGCAGCAGGTTTATCAAAGGCTGGTTATCCAGCAGCTGTTGATGTCTGGGCTTTTCGGAGCCAGGATCTCAGTGTTTCCAGCAGCTCTGAGTAATCCCTTGCACAGGAGTGACAGTCAAATGTACAATCAAGACACCCTTGACACACTCAGGCTAGCCCGACATCTGTGCACACCCAGTGGTAGCACTATAATTCTATGGCCAAGGGCACTTTGCAGCTGAAAAGACCAGGATGTTCACACAGGCTGGGGGTTTTAATACCAGTCTCATCAATCAGAAGTTTAGTTACACAAACTCCAAGGAACCAGGTGAGAAAGCAGAGCAGAAGGGATCCCCACTGACTGCATTAGAGCTTTGCACACAGCGAGAAAGGTGCAGGCAGGGTTTCATTTTCCTCTGTCTGATCCTCTCCGATACCCAACATGGCGCCAGGCCATCTCCAAACACAACGTGTGGGTGTCCCAACAGAACACAGGGTGCTGGTTTTCCCTTTATAGCGATGAAGAACCACACCACGCACCCCAAGATCCTCAGCTGCTTGGTTGATGATGCAAGGAATGAATAAGCATGAATAAAGACACAGAAACTGGGTGTTATTTGCAGAAGCGAAGAGCAGAGCCCTCCACCCAGTGCTGTGGATACCAGAGCTCTTGCACAACTCAGCTCACATGCTGCTATGTTTCTCTTTTTTTATGTATCTCTGTCATTGCAAGTGCTTGTTCACCCAGACAGAGCACATGGGAAGAGGCGCCCAGAGCAGCAGAACCCAGATGCCAAAGCAGGGTTCCTCCAACAGGACTTCTGCCAAGCTCTGCAAAGCAGATGCTAGCTCACAGTAAGCCGTCCCGTCCTCAGCCTGCCACAGTTGGCTGGCTGATAGTTCAGCAGCTAATTAGCGGTACTTGGTATTGTATATTGAAAGATGATCATTAGCTAAGATTGATAGAAAGTTTTGCAGATGTTGAATAATTACTACAATTAGTGCAAAAAAACCCCTTCTCTTGTGCTTTGATCTGATAAACCAAAGAGAAAAGAGGTGCTGGAGACTGAGCACGCCCACGGGAGACATTACCCTGGTGGGGAGTCCTTTCCTATCGCAGTAGGAATACGTGAGAAGGTAAGCGTGGGCAAGTCCCGAACCTCTGCCGCTTGCTGGCTCAGAGGATGGATGCTGGGTTTGCCATGCAGCAGAACACACATCACACCTCCATGGTGTGGGCCCTCCTCCAGGTACATTTTACAGGCCAGTTGAGCATTTCTGACTGGAGTCAGCACAAACTAGCTGCCGACTGTGCAGAGCAGACACCGCTCCAGAGGAAACTGCTATCATTTGTCAGGGCGAGCCCTTTGCAAAACACAACTGGGTTCATACTTTCACATGACCTTTGTTCACTCAGAGGTGAATCGCCTTCATCACTTGTATCTTAATCTTCAAAAGGAACTGGTGGGCTCCGGGCAAAGAGTCAAGAATGCTTTCGCATATTTGGGAGCTCTGCTTTACGCAATCTCTACAGCAACTCGCCTTTGCTGGAAGGGATGAACGATACTGAGCCAGTCAGCAAAACACCCACCCTGGGCAGGGGTGGCAGGGGGCGGTGACTCTGTCTGCTCTTACACTGGCGTGAATCAACTGGTATTTCCCTGCACATGGTGGAGTTACCATGATTTAAAACCTGACAAAGTCAGGATTACCCTGAACCCACACAGAAGAAGTACCTGAAAAGATGGGAAAGTGGGGGGAAGTTGTTTGTGCCATGCAGACGTGCGTCACTCCAGCCAGGGCAGTTCTCACCCTGCAAAACTTAGGATGGGTTTGTAGCTGGTGTGACAGGACCACTGTAAAATCCAGCAAAATTCATCACTGTTCTGCTGGGAACCTAAAGTTACCAGTGACATGATTTTCGCTGTTGTAAATTAGGAGTAACACTACTAGGACCAATGGAGTTAGACTAGTGTAACTGAGAAGAACATCAGATGGGTAGAGCTGTGTTTAGGCTGGTAGGAAGTCACCCCCAAAATCAGACCTTTAAAACAACTGAGGGACGAGAGGTCACCAAGAGCCCCTAACATTGCGTGCACACACATCCCCCCCTCAGTTGCCTGCAGCCATCCCAGATCTGTACTGCAGGGCAGAGCACGCTGCCTCTGCTACCAGGGGGTTTCCCCAAAGCCCCAGCTGCTGCCAGGGCAATGGCAGTTCATGGGGGAGAGCACTAGCACTGTGCAGACACCCGATACGAGCCATCGGGGTACTCCCAGCTCCGTCCATCTGCTGTTGGTACCGATTCCTTGTGTCCGGGCCTCTTGGGCAGCGCGGAGGACACGGTGCTTCCTCTGAACCACCTACTGCCTTGTCTGGGGCGTACTGCCTGGAGGGGGCCAGATGCTCCCTCTCCCACCGGCAGTGGGAAACCTCTGTTCTTACCTTAGCAGCTAGTGCTTGTCTACGTGGTCAGGCAGGATCAGTTCACCCTCCCCGGGATGAGCCACATGCGTGGAGTCCTGCTGCAGAGGTCTCCCCAAGAAGAGCAGAGCCCCTGTGCCCACCTGACGCATCAGGGTGATGAGGGAATCTGTAGGTTTCACGGCCATTGACGTCGAGCGTTGGTGGAGTCTTGGTGTGCCTGTTTTTAACTGGAGCCAAAATTCTGCTACAGCAAGACTGTAGGCACGGCCTTGCAGAACTAACACTGAATCAGAGAAATCCTGCTAAAGGAGGAATTTATGATATGAAGATGAGGGAGTGCAGATTGCTGGGAGAGATCTTTAAAGGTTGATAAGCCTTCAAAAGTTATTGGAGTCTCATCTTAGAGGCCCTCCTCATCATGATAACAACACTTAAGTAATCCAAAATTCACCAGCACAATGTGTTTCAGCATTTCAAACCCCCTTCCCAGGGGGAGTAGAGCTGCTCACTCTTCCCCAGTCACAGGACTCAGTGGCATCTCTCTGACAGGGACAGGAAAAGCAGAGGATGAAAATGAGGGAGGAAGAAAGTCCCTGCCTGGCTGCCCTTGGTGGTTTTTTACCTAACTGGGAAGCAGCTGCAGACAATTTTAGCACAGGGGCAAAGAATTAGTGGCTGAGAGGTAGCACATGTGGGGAGCTTAAACAGTGCAGCACGTGACAGAAGGTAACACTGCCTCTGTGACAAAACAGAGGCTGAGCTGCTCCTCCCATGAGCAGAAGTAAACCAGGGCACTGCTTTCTGACTTGCGCAAAATTTTACCAAATCTGTGTAACGTAATCCCTCCATCAAAGGGATGTGCGTAGAACTGCTCAGTAACCTCCGCCTGCCCGCAGCACTGTGACAGCACGTCTGCTCCAGCTGGCAGAGAACCACAACAGAGCCCAGCCTGCAGAAGGGGAGGGTTTAGGAAGAGGTGGGAGCAATAGCTGCAGAGGCAAGCAGATCGGCAGTGCTTGCTGTTTCTCACCCCTTCTCAGACAGACAGCTCAGACAGACAAACTCCTTGTGCAGTGCAAAACCAACCCTGGGTCCTTTCTGTGCCTCTGAGATCACCTCCCGGCCTGGCTCCTGCCCGGCCCTCCCCAACTCCAAGCTGCAGAGCTGGGTGAAAACAGTTCGTTTTCCATTTTTGAACCTTTATTACTATGGAATATCCAAAACAACAAAACCAACAACACAGTTACAAAAGGAGTTCACGGAGAAATGTGAAGCAGCCTGTGTTTGAAATGCTCTATGTCACCGTACTGAGTCAAATATAAAATAATGCATATTTATACATATATAAAATATAAAAGGAACAATATATCAGAAATGTATAAACAAGGGCTATGGAGGCCTTCATGGTATTTACAAGAGATACAGCAGGTGGGGGCCATGGGAGCAGGCAGTGTCCGTTCAGCAGTGAGTTCCAAATGCACCTGTGAGAGTCTCTGTGGACAGAGAGAAGCTCGGAGCTGGGCTCAGCCCCGCTGGAAATGGTTTGAAGATTCTGCACGACTGGTGGACTGGGGGAAAGCCACAGCCCAGGGTCGGATCAGTCACAGGCCAAGGCAAACCGCGAGCAGAGGCAGTCCCTGGCCTCTTGCCAGGCTCTGACAGCCATGTTAGTGTACCTTCATATTCCCAGCTGTGAAACAGAAGGTCAGGCCCATTGCCAGGAGGGAATAAAATAAAATAAAATTAAAAAATAATAATAATAATAATAAACTCAACAGAGAGAAGTTCCATGTTCACATCGATAACAGAGCTTCCAAGCAGTCTCCAGCCCGGAACCATGAGGCTGAGGCCCTCCCCAGAGGCAGTGTATTCAAGTAATGGCAACAAGTTGAGGCACTAGGCTGAGTTCTGTTGCATCAAACTTGCCGGGCTTGAGAGAAGTCCCAGTAAGTGCTGCCTATGGCTCTTTATAGCTCCTTGAGGATGATCTGGAACTTGTCCTCCGCTTCCACCATGTCCAGGAGAAAGGCCATGTGGTTGCTGTAGTGCTGGATGATGTTGTTGTCCATATTCACTAGGATCCTACAGGAGAGGGTGAACAGCTGGGTCAGATGCAGCACATGAAAGGGTTTGCGGAGTGGTCGGGAGGGATGGACATTACTGCATACCAGCCATGGACTGGGGATAACATCACTGACAAAGCCTCGTGGCACAGGGGCGGCCCTCTCCAAAATGTCTCCACACAAAATTCCCATTAACAATTGCCTTTACTGCCCTGTTACTGATCAGTTGTGTTATCGCAGCCGTGCTCTTCGCTGCCTGCCAGCCAGGCGGGTTGGCCGCTGCCAGGCTGCTCTGGGAGGCACAAGAAAGCACCACAGCTTCCCCCTTACCCAGTTTGAGTGGCTCGGCCCCTCAAATTAAAGCCACGATACAACACCAAAAAACATCCTGCGGAGCTTTTCGCAATTCTACCCTCAACATGCCTAGGCCCAGCATTTGCTACACAGGCAAATTAATCTGGATTACGGCAGGGTGTGAATTTAGAGCAGAATTGCTCACTCCTCGCTTCTTGCCTGGGTGCTTTTAGGGGTGCATTATTCTGAACAAGCTGTGACTGCTTTAGGAGTAGATGGAAGCAGTTTGGAATAGGATTCACTCCTCCTATCCAGGACAACCTCCCATGCAGACGTGCCCTGAGAACTGCCTGGGAGCCCTTTCTGTGAGGAACACACACGAGCAGGCTGAGCGTAAGCAGCCAGCTGCTCCAGCCAGTGGCAAATTCCTGCCTGTGCTCAAGGGCGCTCCTCCAACCCTGGCGCAGATCACATAGCTTTGCTGACCTGGAATCAATTACACGGAGACATGGGGAGAAGGAAACATCTCAACAGCTGATTTAAACCTGAGGCTGTGGTTCTGTGCCAGACAAGAGCCCCTCGTTATTGTAGAGGCAGTAATGGGGCAGCTTTGCATCACCCCGCTCTGTTCCCATAAATCAGATGTGAAATTTGTAACTGTTTGGAGGAAACAAAGAGAACAAATTATCTTTCTTTGCAGAAAGCACATCCCCTCCAGGTTCCTGCTGGGGTCATTAATGGGGCAATAGCATTAATTGTGCAATGCTCCACAAGCCAAGATTAAAAACAAGAAAAAGAAAAGGCTGAGCATCTAACAAATCTAACAGTTGAACAAGCACAAACATGGGCCCCGCTGTCCCTCCAGGGAATGCCTTGGAGGTCAGCACACCACACTGGGTTGCAGCGACTGTCCTGCCCATGGGAGCGCAGCACGTACGGGCAGGCTCATCACAGCCCTAGCCCAGCATGCCCAAATTTCAGAGGTGAGGGTGGGAGCTCTGTCCCCATGTCCAATCTGTTCTGGTGTGAGCTTTGTCCCCGGGCTCAACACCACGCTCCCCTTCAGCAGACACAAAACGCTTCACCAACAGGCTATTAATTCTGTCACAGCACAGCTGGGGAAGGGCATCCCACTCAATGTGGCAGGGGCTGAGACACGGGGTCCAACACCATCCAGGGTCAGATCGTAACCATCACGGCTGCATCTCACCTCCTGGCACCAGACAGGAGTGGCGCTGGGGCTGCCACTCTGGCTCTTGGCTCTTGGGGCCCAGAGCCCCAAGTCCAGGGAGTCCAGCCCTCCCCAGAGAGGCGGCGTGGACACCCAAGGGTGGATTCTCACAAAAAGCCTTGCAGCAGACCTGCCCCAGTTATCTCTGACTATCACAGCGCAGGAAGCCAGAGAAGTCACCTCTTGCTACCCTGCTTCCATCTGATTTCTCAACCACAAAAGATTCAAGGGAGTGTTGATTAGGAATCTGAGCCCTGTATTGTTTTTCCAGACCAAACCTCACCAAGATATGAAATTAGTTATTATTGCTCTTGAGTCACCCTGAGACTAAGTTCATGTGCGTGAGCTCATCACACTGAGGCGGCCCATGGCTGACAATAGGTCCTCACCTGCTGTAAATCCAGGTAGTACCACTGAGCTTCACTACTTTACACTAGATGGAGATATGACCCTCAAGCTGTAATTACCAAGAGAGGATTGTTTAGGGTGGAGCAACAGGATAAAATTGTTCAAAGGAAAATTAAATCTGGGGGAGCAGGAAACAGTGTCTGACCCTGCCATCTGATAGACTGGAGAAAATCTTGTATGTCCACCCCACTTCAGCAATAACCTATGGCATCAGGAATGTCCAGCTTTCGTTAAACTAGGTGTCAAGTTTATTTTTTGTTTAATTTCCAGGCGTTGCCTTTTCATTAGATACCTCTCTGGTCGTCCATTTTGGGGAAGAGATGGAAAGGACGTCTGCCTATTTTCCCTCCCAATCATTATTAAACAACATTTACTCTTATCAGATCACGTAATGAACAAAGCCAAAGCAAAACAAAGCATAGGTGGCCTCTCCCCTGACGCAGTGCCATTTCCTGGTCCACCTGCAAACTCATCAGTGCTTGGATCTCCCTTGTGGCAGATGCTCACAGTCAGCTGGTTCAGAGGAGCTGCCATCGTGATGGTCTGATGACCTGTGATGGCCACAGCACAAGCCACCACCACAGCTGACACACCCGAGTTTTGGCTCAGTCCTAAAGCTGTAATAAAAAACTGACACACCCCCCCCCCCATCCTTGGCAGTTGTTCTGACACTGTTCTGACACTTCAGGCACTCTCTGACTGAAGGGGTACAGGACAACCCCTCTCTTGTGCCTGTGTTGCTCATTTTCTTTGGGGAGAAAATTTGCATTTCTGGGGCTAGTGGATGAGCAGCACCCAATAGCACTGAGGGCCCTGAGTTCAGGAACAGGTGAAAGTGCCCTCTGACAACTTCGGATACCTCCCTATGGCCCATCCATCACCTTAAAATTAGGACCATATCTAAAATCCCTCCTAAATGGGGAAAGGTTGGACAGCTGTGGATTTAGAGGTGAGGGGGTTGTAACAGCTTCCCAGTTCAGTGACCCCACACCACAGCATGGAGGAGAGCCCACTGCCTCTCCCCCTCCAAGCCTCACCTTACTCTGTTCCCCTTGAAGCAAACAGGTGAAGTCCCATGGGGATCATGTTATGGTGACACCAAATGAGTTGGAAGATCCTATCTGAGGAGCTTTAGGACTTTCTCATCTCACTGTTACCAGAAAGCAAATGCAGCAGCAGAGCTTTGGACTAACCCTCAGCTCCAAGGCCTCTGTTCCCATGTTCTGTTATGCAGACGACCTCTCTGGGGGCCTGTGCTAGTGAGAACAGCGGGGCTGCGTAACATGGGCCTGGTATCAGCCTTGCCTTTCTGCCTGTCTCTCCCCATGCTCAAACTCTGGACCAGGGCCAGCAACAACAATGAGTTCATCTCCCAGGCAGTCACTGTTGCTTGCAAAGCCTGATTATATCTTGCTTGCTCACTCTGCAAGAAGGGCTCTGGATTTAGCTTTATGAAAATAAGCTTGGGAGTTTATGAGTCGTTCCCCTTCCATCAGCTGAGGGGAGAACTCACTGCAAGAGATGGAGACGACTCAGAGCAAGTTCTTCAGTCCAAAAAACATTTCTGAAAGTGGCACTTGGCTCCACATCAAAACCACCGCCCTCCACAGAAGACTCAGCGGCTGGTCCTCAGCCCATTCCTTCTTAGCCATGGGGGAGATCCACACAGATCAGTCACTAATAAATACAATGTTGAAATCACTTGAGAAGCCATTTCACATTTCCTGCCAACCTGAGCTGTCACCCCCTGTAGAGCTACACTTGTCTCCCAGCAGCACCCAACTGTCTCAAGTGAGACCTGCATTTCCATACCGGGGGTGCCCCAAAGGGTCTGACCCTTCGGGGTGGTGACGGACCTCCCAAATGAGTGTGAAGGTTCCTGTTGACCTCCCTGGTCTGGGGATGGGATGGCAAGGCTGGGACCAGACCAGCCCTTTCAGATCTCCCTTCTTTTCCACTCCAGTAGCCCATGCTCTTATTCAGCCAGTACTGTCTCTTTCTGAGCCAGGAACATTTAGGCACTTGGTTTGGAGATGCAAACATTTCTCCCTCTCTGATGGCGGTAAGATAAGTTGTCTATAACCTCAGGCTTTTAGACTGGACACAAAGGAACACCCATTAAACTACCCAAACAATTCCTCCTTCATCCAACTTCCTTTCCTTGGGAGACTTTGCACTCCAAACAAATATAATACAAACAAGCATTATCCCAGATCTTTAAAGCCCAGAAAGATCCAAGTTTTATATGCTCCAAATAGCAGACTCACATGGCTGTGCTTTTTATTATCTTGTTAAAAAGCTATTTCAGCCTATGGCAGGGTACCAAAGAGAATGGGGTTTTAGAGGTACAGCATAAAAGCAGATGAGAGATTAGCTTACCCTCTTTTGCATTTTTTGTAGACTTTATAAATGCTTTCTTCAGGAAGCCCATATTTTTCTGAAATCTGTGAGAGAAAACATGGCAATTCTTTGTACTTGTAAAATGGAATTCCAATGATAAACATCAAAGATAACACTGAGCCAGGGGGATTCAGCAGTGAAGGATTCCCCCTCCCTTTTACTCAAGAAAAAAGGCCAAAGCAAGGATCTGAACAGGACAATGTGAACGTGTCTGTGTCTTGCAGTGGGCAGATGGGCAGCAGGTCTTCACCACAGGCTGCAGGGGGATCTCTGCTCCGGCGCCTGGAGCACCTCCTCCCCCTCCTTCTGCACTGACCTTGGTGTCTGCAGAGTTTCTTACATCTTCTCACTCCTCTCTCCGGCTGCAAAAGCTCTCTAACTGTTTTTTTCCTTCGTAAATATGTTATCACAGAGGCGCTGATTGGCGTGGCCTTGGCCAGCGGCGGGTCCGTCTTGGAGCCGGCTGGCATTGGCTCTATCAGACACAGGGGAAGCTTCAGGCAGCTTCTCACAGAAGCCACCCCTGTAGCCCGCCCCCCCGCTACCAAAACCTTGCCACGCAAACCCAACACATTTTTCTTTCTCACGGCTACCACCAGGCCAGGAACCTTGGAGAATAATCTTCATTTTCTTTCTCTCGTTCCCTGGCCTGTTGGGGGCTTGACGCTTCGACCTGTTGGGCACAGAGAGTGCTGAGCTTTGCCTTTGCTGATGCACCAAAAGGTGAGAGAAACTACAGAAAGGGTTTGTGTCTGCTATGGGTGCATCCAGCTGCAGTTTTTGCTTAGGTTTTACCTGATCTGCAAAGCCTTCCAGCAGACCTGCCCTAGGCAAGTATAGTTACGGTCTTAGGATGACAGGAGTTTTGTAACTTTTTCACAAGCATTTTCTGTAGAGGTTTTTTACTCTTTGTGGTGAGGGACGGGGGAGAGAGAAGATGGCAAAGAATCCTCTGTGCTGACATTTTTCAAACTCTCTATTTTTAAAAGTTTGTAAAACCAACAGAGCTTAAAATACAGCCATAAAGCGACCCCAAACCTGGAAGGTTTATTGTTTGTTTCCTTCCCAGCAATCTCCAAAGAGAGGTGGGTTATCAGAGGTGCTGCTGATAATCATCACAGAAATATGTCTGTGCCCGCCTCAAACACAACACAGGGAATTCCAGCATGAGGCCAGAATTGGCTTCAGATTGCACATCTACAGCCTTGAGAATGGAAAGGGTGTTCTACAATTGAAAATATGAATGTATTGTCACAAGAGAAGACTTATATTATGATCTGAACAAAACATCTTGCCATGAGGAGTGTTCTTCCCCCCTGCAGCACTAACAACACACAGCCCATGCCAAGAGCTGTGGTTAGAATGCACCTGCTCCTCACAATTTCCATTTCCATTCTCAAGAGAAAGACGACATGAGATCTAAGCAGTCTTATATTCAGCTTCCTATATAACAAGTACCGTTGCCCTTTTGTCTGCAGTTTGTTCATGTGCCACAGTTTTTTGATAAGACTTACAGCTGTCCTGAGGCCCTGGAGATCTGGTGTCTTCAACATGAGAGCATCAAACACTTCCTCTGACTCCCTCCGCACATACAACAAGACTGAAAGAGATAAAGCACAGCGCTGAATCAGGGCTCCTTACGTCATGCTCTCAGAGTGATGTGGCCTCATGTAATTCAAGATTCAAGGTTACTTGAATCAAATGAGACACTACATTCAAGAAGAGTCCCCATCCCAGGGGTTACCTCTCAGAGGATCTTCTTCCTTGGTTTGCTTTGGAGGTATCGGGTCAAACTCATCTGTGAATGAGGCACCACTCCGTTTTAAGGGCAGCCTAAGGACAGGAATACAATAGTCTCAAGAGGACAGAACAATAGCAGCAAACAAAACAATTCCAGCTATCGAACTTTTGATTGAACAATCAATTACTTCAACAAACATCCAGCAATTAAATATCAGTTCTGTAAGTATGGCAGCAGAGTGTCTGCCAGAGTTGCAACTTCCTGCCTAACGCACACAGGGAAATCAGTGAGTGCAGGGAGTGGTTTTGGTATCACATCATAAACAAAAGCCTTTTGCACCTTCATGTCATTGTTTCTCTACTGATATCACTAGACAGTGGATCAAGCCCAGGGTAAATGCTGGTTCTCCACACTCTAGACACATTACAAGTGTGATTTCTACTTCATTCCAGTTTATTTTACAGCAGTATCTGCCTCTGGTTACTTGAACCCTTCAGTGACAGTTCTGTGATCTTTTCGTTCCCTCTTTCCAACATTGTCTCAATAAGAACAGCAGGACAGTCAGGGACCAGACTCATGTTGGAGCGGCTCACTGGTAGGGAAAGAAAAGTACCTGCGTTTCTGCATCAAGTCCATTCTACACCAAAGTTTAACACGTATTTTGACACTCAAGGGCTTCAGGGAGACACTGTGCTGTGTTACTTTGCACCTGTAGGTATATGCTGCCTATGGATATCAAACAGCCATAAGATACCCAAAGAAACAGAGCAGCTGATGGATGGGAAATACAAACTGCTGCATCCTTACCTGTTTGCAGAGTTGGGAACAGCAGGAGGGAGCACCTTGAAATGGAAAGGAAACATCGATCTTTTAGTTTGCCCAGTATCACTGTGTGCCAATGAAGCTGGGGCAAGGGAATATGGGCACATTTTAAACATGATTTCCCTCCTCCGAGTCCATCATTTTTCCTACGCAATTAAACCCAAACATCTGTATGTATTTCTTAGATTAAATGAAACCTGCTATAAAGAACCTATCTAGATTCTCCTCCTCCGTCTAGAAGAGACCTGAACACACCACTAGCTAGACCCAAAAGCAGATCAAATCTCATAACCTGCTTGGGATCAAGGACCGAGTTTCTCAGTGGGTTCTTTGGTTGTAAAACAGATTCTTCCAGTCCCTGTTTTTGACGCTGATGCATCGGTACAGCAGCTACCACAGTAGAATGCTACAGAATTGTCACAGACGGCTTCTCCCCCTTTTTGACAAACTGAGACAGTTGTTTCTTGAGGGAACACTGATGAGTTCTGAAGGATGTTAGGTTTAGGTTTCCTCAAGCTCAAGGGGATAGAGCAGGGCAGAGGACAAGTGAGAGATATCCCACATATGCAGGGACTGATATGGTCACATTTTTCTATAGCTTACTTTCGGCTGATATTTTTGCTACCACTCCAGTGCTCTGTGGAAGCTGCAGATGATACCTGTGAACCATAGGAATATCTGGCTGGGAGGAACCTGGAAAGGTTATCTTGCCCATCACTGTTGCATGACTATCTAGGCCACTCCTGACAGCTACGTCTTCAAGTTCACCACATTTCCACAGAACTGTGGTTTGGTTTTGCTTTTTACATAACACATGTCACATCGGGGGGGCTGATCAGTTTGGAAATGATGGGGGTGACAGATGAGGGCAAAAGGTTCGTTGTTTTTTGAAGGGACTTACCGTGCCACACCTCTGCAGGTTTGAAAAATGGACGTTGGGGATAAACAGGACTGGCTGGGTTTCGAGGTCAGTCTCTGGCCTCAGGAACGTGATTTCATTCCCTCTGAAGCCAGAGAGCAAACAGCCTTTCAGACCTACAAATGGAAAGTCTATTTCATCTCAGTTCAGATGGCAGTTTAAGAGGCAACTACATGCAGAGAGGGGAAAGTGCCTGCCCAAGGTGTCCCAACAGAAATATTAGAAAAAAGACGGGACCCTGCAGAACCGGACCTACATGGCTTGCCCAGTGCTCCCTCCCCTAGAGACAGCTCCCTGCCAAGACCCCAAGACAATTCAGGAAGGCTGGTTAGTATTAATAAAGGGCTTCAAGAGTCTTGGTAGAAGACCAGGCAAGGACCTGACTGACGAGTCATTTCTGAATGGTGCTGACTTCATCAGGCTTGGAAATACCCAGGGCCAGATCTTATGGAAGTTAACGGACAAGCCTACATGGATTTCAACACACTTCGGATCGGGTAACAAACACTAGCACTGACCATTGTTATTGGAGTCCAGGCATTTTCCTTTCCTTCTGAACTGTTTCCTTTCATCATCCCGCATTTTCCTCTCTGCTCCCTGTGGGGAAGATAAGGCAAAAGTTAGGGCATTCACAGTTCTAACATTGGCAAAAGAGGGTTTACTGGCCATCTCTGGGACGTAAGCACATTGAGGTAAAGGCAATCTTTTTCAAAAATGCTCATCTCAGAGACCTTCTACAGGCCATCCAGAACTTTCTGATACTTATAAATTAAAAAACAAAAATAAAATTTGCTTTTAAAAATGAAAAATGCTGACAAAAACAGCTGTGAGAAATTTTTCCATGGGAAGATATCTGACGCTGGGGAAGAACCTCTAAAGAGATTCTCATCTCTTCTGCTATTTAAAAACTTGTCAAAAATAGAGTTTATTATGACACACAATCCCATTTAGGTCTGATATGGTGAAAACTTTCTAATGACCCGATTCTACTAAGGCCTTAGCAGTGCAGACACATCTCTGCTGTCCCGTCTCAGCTGAGGGGACTAACCATCTCTATTCCTCAGCCCTGACCTCTAGGCTTGTCTAGGCTCTCACAACCTTTCTGGTTTTTTCTCCTGGAGTCACTGGCCACCAGTTTAAAATTCCTCTTGGACAACCTGGTGGAAAAGCAATATTCTACCTTATCGCAGAATATTTTGATCTGGCAGACGGCGCGGTGCACCAGCTGGCTGGTTCCGTTGCCGTAGTCGTAAGTGTCTATCTGAAGGTTGAGCGGGACACCTTTCACTCCTTTCTGGGAGGAGAAGTCTGTGCTCAGGCAATTCACCCCAATAAATACCTGAAAATAGGAACAGAGATTGGTACAATTTGTTGGTGCTGAAAACTTTATTCTCAAACAGCAATGAGAGCAGTGGGTAGGAACAAAAGCAGCTACTGAGACATCCTTCCAACCCTCCCAGCATCAGCCAGGGATGTGAATTGTTGGTTTCCCACCTGATCACAACCACAAGTCCTTCCACACCTACTGCAGCTCTCCATCTCTTCATTAACACTTAGGCTATCCACTCCCACCAGCTCAGGCAAGCGTCAGACCAGAGGCAAAGGCTGCCTGGGGATGTTCTTGCTGATATTTCTGATCTCTCATTTGAACAAGGGACCCTCAGACAGCAATGCCCTGCAGGAAGGGAGGAGGGCTAGACTACAGCTTCAGGAATTACAAATCATTGCTGCTAGTTAAGTAAATATTCATCACACATTGCTCTCCTTTATCACTGGGATGGAGTTACCTTCAGTGGAAACTTTTGCAGAAAAGCTGAGCACAAACCTAATCCACATTGTATCTCCAAATTACAAACTCATTTGTGTGACCTCGAAATTTCCCCTGGACTCTAGGGACAGATTTGCAGCTGGAGAAGCTCCCACAGCTCTCTCCAGCAGGGCTTTGTCTGAGGATTTCAGTCCTGAAACCTAATGTCAGATCTAGTCAGTACCTATATATAGAAAACCACTTAACTGTGGCATGAAGTTTAATTGCACGAAGAGAAGTACAGGTGCTACAGATGATGCAAATACCTGACCCCTCTTGTCCAGCTCCCAGTCCTCGCAGCTCTCTGAAGTCTCACCTTTACCTGCCCCAGGCCAGTGCATGTACAGACCTTCTGCTAAGAGTTAAATCCAGTTTTGCTGAGGTGTCCCTGAGGGCTTGCCACATACCTGACATATTTCCATTTCTGACAACTTCACCTTGAAGACATTTGTTAACCTCTTGGTTTGTAAAAGACCAAGGTCGCCTTTGGGCTAAAAGAAAGGTTTATTGAGATCCCAAAGCAAACCAGAGTTTTCCCAAGCTCTTCAGAGAGATGGGGTATTTATGTTTTTTTTTTTTCTTAGTTACTTCATCTTTTTTTTACATGCTTCTCTCAATCCACACTAGATACAAAGTGTTAACCAGAGACTGAAGATGCAGAAGAGAGAGCAGAGCTAGAAAGATGTTGATAAAAGCTTTACAGATTTTAAGGTCAAAAGGGACCTTGTGACCTGCCTGGCTCCCTTCCACATCACACAAGCCACAGAAGGGTGGTCAGTCATTTCTGCATCAACATGCTGCCTTGAAAGGAGGGTCTTTGTTCCCTAAGCTGTGGTTTATTTAAATAGGCTTCACTTACATGTGAGTAGAGTCCTGATCTAGGCTGCCTGCTGCAAAAGGCTTTCTTCAGAGTTATCCATCAGCACTAAAAAAACCATCTCTTAGCCAGTCTCAGGTGTACTCATAGTGTTTTCTAGCCAATGGCAATGCTTAAACACACAGAGCAGCATGGTGTCCTTCCTCACTGTCCTGGCAGACAAACACTACCTGGGGCCACTGGAATGGGATTGTTTGTATTTGAAACTCTCCCTGTCATTCAGCTGAGAAGTGGGAAGGACGTGCCTGGGCCATCAGAAAGGACGCTACAGTTTGGCTGTGGACCGAGGCTTCCCATAGCCCTTCCACAAGCAGTGTATACCTTTGCTTCTTCATGGATGTTCCACACAAAAGACAGTGCATTGTAGGCCAACTCCTCAATGTTCTGCACTGTGTTGAAGTTTTCTTTACAGTCAGCTGAAATGCAATGGAGAAGCAGTTTATACTCTAACACTAAGTTTATACCTTAGTGTACATACGTAAGGGAGAGACCAGAAATGACTCGAGGATATTGGCTGGCAACTGCCCTTTGAGTAGTGATGTTATGCAAAGTCAATGATGTAGATATTGCTTCTAAATTCACCCATGTTTCTCGCTCTGAACCACAAGGTGCTCAGCTGCATGGACAAAACCTCTGTCTGGCCCAGCATGACACACAGTGTGGTGGCAGTGGAAAAGGACCAGCAGTACCAAAGCCATTTCTAGCTCAGATTCCTAGACTCCAAGAGGCTATAGGTCACATCTGTAAGAGCCAAAATAGTTTAGCAGTTTCTGTCTCTCTGACTGAGGCTCTTCTTTGATGTACCTTGGGCTCCTAACGCATGTCCTTGCATTTGGCAATCACTGTCTTAGACCCCCCCAAGAGCTCCTCAGCCTGAAAGGATCTGAGGCTAGCAGATCAGCCTGCTCCTCCCCAATTTCCCCTGAGCCAGATCCTGGAGCTTCAACTGCATTACTGTGTATTGGAAAGGCAGTAAAATGGTGCCAGAAGTTATCAACTCCAGCCAGCCAGCACAATCAGACAGCCCTGCTCATACCAACGTCAATGACTCTCTGCTTGGCCGTTGGCTGGCGGGAATGCCAGTGCTTCCAGAACTTGAGCTGCTCCGTTGGGATCTTTTCGTTGTCAAAAACGATCATCACAACACTCTGAAACACAGCAAGGATATCCCATATCAGTATACACAGCAGGCTAATGCTTGGTGCCCTCACTGCCCTGTCCATCCAGTGCATCCACGCAATGGCCAAGGGCAGCTTAGTGTCATTGTTAATGTTTTATTGCTGGGGAAACTGAGGCAGACAAGGCAGGGCACTTGAACACGGTCATGCAGGCAGGTAGTGACAGAGCCAGGACCAAAACCAAGATGCCCCTTAATTGCAATGCTCATGAGTTTCCTCTGACTCCAAGGCATACAAGGACGCTGTGCTGGGGGAACATTAGCAGTGCTGCAGCAAGTATTAGGCTGGGACAGCCTAAATGGTCTTTTTTCTGGAAATTCTTAGTTTCAGGAATCCTGTAAGTCTTGAGATGTCCAAAGTCTAGCCCCTAAATACTGCTCAGGATTGGAGGACCGGGTTTCTTTGCTGGGAACTGAAGCTCAGCTTAGTCTCAGGGGTGGCTATGAGGCCTGGCTACACATCCCAAGAGCAAGATGTGGAGCCTCTCTCCACCTCAGAAGTCTTCCCACTAGAGCCCCCAGCCAGTCTCCAGCTAGCGAGGTCTTTTGTGCATCCCTGACCTTACTGTGAAAGGTTTCAACTGCCAGGTAACATGAAGGCTATTGCTGTGCATCAGAGGATTAGCTTGCTATGAGTGAATCCATCCCATTCATCACTTTAAGCCAACATGAGCCACAAAGCCATTACTCTTCATGTTCAGTTCTGTTCCCAGGCCAGTACAATTGCTGGATGTCTGATTACAGCATGTGTCAGCAAAATTGTCAGCTTGTCTCTTACCTTCACTTTATTTGAGGACAAGTGTAAACATTTGCTGTCTCCAGCTGTCCGCAGCGTGATGGGGTAGAACTGTCCTTTGTTGAGGTAGGCCATGGGAGAGTCCCCAGATTTGATGTGAATGGCTTTGGGTGACCCCAGAGTGTATTCAAAGTCACTTGTATGGAACAAAGAGAGAATGACGAATAAGCTCATGCTGCTGTTTCACTCCAAAAGCAAAACAAGGAGACATGCAAGCCTTCATCCTTACAGGTTCCAGACACTGTACACACAGGAGTCTCTGCCCTATTCCCCATCTCACACCCCTACAGTAGTGATTGAGCACCTCCCAGCACAGCACATACCGATCGTCCCCAGCACCCTGGGGAGCAGCAGTTCTCACATATCCTCATTTTACCCTTTGGTTTTGGCTTTAAAAACCCTGCACATTATTGTAACCAGTATTTTTCTGTGGATGGCTACAAAACCATTGCACAATCAAAAGCCTAAACCAAACCAAACAAAAATAGGTACCTGTGATGAGACTTTTAAAACATCCTAATCTCAGATTCCTGTCTCCCAATTCACACCCATAAATGGCTGACCCAGGAAAACTGTGTCCTAATGGGTCCTGTAGAAACAGGAGGACCTGCAGGATGCTGACATCTGCTTGCATATCCAGGTGCTTAAAAATGGACTTAGAAGTCTGGTGGGCAGCAACTTTAGTCTTTACAGAAAATATTTGTAGTGTTACACAGAGGAAGGTGGCATTGTTGACAAGCAAATTTAAAAGAAGAGCTTGATTTTCAAGAAGCCCTGCTCTTGGGCATTCACCAGCACCTATCAGTGTTCAAACCATGAGGCTATAGCTCAAGCTACTTTCTTCTGTGAGGAATCTGTGCAAGCCACAAGCCTTCACACAGATCCTTCGAGTGCCCTGAAGATCATCACATTCCTATTTAGTCACCAACCCATCTCTTTTTCCTGCTCCACCTCCCCTGTGATGCCATCTCTGTAGATAGGCTTGGCAACTCCTCTTATCTAGAGCCAGGAGAGCCAGAGAACTTTAGTGCACAAATAAACAGCAAACAGCTTGCTGACGAACATGAGCTGCTGCCTGTGTGAAAATCCCCACGTCTGACAGCTGAGTCACAGAGTCAGGTGACTCAGGAGACAAATAAAAAGTGGGAGGTGGAATAATGTTACCTACTCAGAGGTTTGATGCAGTATCTAGAGCAGGGAAGCTCTGCCTGAGAGAAGGGTGGAAAGGAGGAAGAAATCCCTCTCATGTTTTAGGAATGAGAGGCAGTGATACCTTCTAAAAATCAAGGCTGACTAACAGTGCTAAACCCAAAGCAAGAACCTAAACCTTAGGAGAAGGCTGCTTATCACCCTCATCAACTGTCATCCTCATTTTCTCTGTCATTTACCCCATTCCAAGTAGTTTGTGGAAAGATGGTGCAGCCACCCAGATCTATCTGACCAAGAAGCGCTCCCTGAGAAGGGGTGTTATGCACAGCAAACCCTCACATAAAAGACCTCAGTGCCACATCTCCCCTTGTGCAGGTCAAGGTGCTGATGAGATGTGACCAGAGCAGCGGAAGCAGCCGCCACTGGATTTATACCACTTTGGTCAATAGAATACAGTCTGAACCACACACCTCTCGAGGTAAAAAAATGAACTGGCACAACTCCATTTAGCAACTCGAATTTAAGATTGGGGTTGACTCCTTTTCAGAAAATCATTTCAAATCTTAATCCCTGCTTCCTACTACAAACACTAAAATTCATCCCTGCTTTGCATCTCAAAAGTCATGGAACAGCAACATGCTCCTAAGACACCAGGGGGACACAACTTCACTCTGCAAAAGCATGCGATTGATGAGTTTGCAATGGTCATTATGAAGACTGGCACTGGGAGGAGGAAAGGGATGCAGTCCTTCCCCATGAAAGGGACACAGCCAAAGGCACTGGACCCCAGAGACCATGGATTGGCAGTTACCTCTTAACACCGTCCGTAGCATAACTCTCAGGGCAAGGTGGCTCTGGCTGGGGTTTAAGGATATCACTGAAGAGCAGCGACTGTAGACAAGTGGGAAAAAAACAGTCAAAAGTAGAATCTTTCATTGCTTTGTCCATACATCTTCTCCCAGACATGGAAACAGAGACCACAGACAAAACACGGACCCTCATTTCAAAGCCTTATCCAACTTCTAAAACTAATGTAAAACCCCCAACAATTCAATGGGAATGGCATCAAGCTTCTAATGCAAAAGCAAAGCTCCCACTGACTCCAGCATGAGCAAACCCCAAACCAGGGACAGCCTCACGCATCACCCTCTGGGCTGCACTGCCAGCAAGCAACCCACCACCGGCTCTGACCTCCTGGGGATCCTCTTTGAAAGTGCTGTCTGGCTGCCACCGCTGCTGTGGTGGGGCTACGGGGATGGTCTCGAAGAGGGAGTTCAATGAGCTGTTGTCGTACACATCCCCTGGAGGGACCATGTAGTTCTCTGGGGTGGCATCCAGCTTGCTAGTGCCTGGTGGAAGCATGGCTGGCTTGTGAGAAGTAGGGACGCCTTCAAGACTTAAGCCATTCTTCTTCTGTGGCTCACAATATTCTTGGGTCATGGAAACATTTTCAGACAAGAGCTTCATGAGATGGGCTGAGCCATCAAAGGATGCGATCTCTGGGTCGTACTCCATGCCGTGGCAGTGCCTGATGGAGAAAGCGTCCTGTCTCAAACCAGAACAGAGGGAGGACAACCCCAGCAAGTTGTCACAGCAAGAAGCAAGTGCCTTGATGTGCTGCTGGAAGCAAACTGCACAGTCTAGCTGCCAGGTGACCTTGAGTCAGCCGTGTACATCTCCTGCTTGATATGGGAGATCTGACAGGCCCGTGGGTGATCTCCACACACATCTCTCTGCCATCAGCAAGAGCCAGAGGTGCTCAGCAGATACAGGATTATCACACAGAATCAGAGAATACAGTTTAGATATGGTTTTGGGGCTGCAGATCCAGGGCCTACATCCATTATTTCTTTATTTAGGCTATTAAACACTCAGAACAGCAGGGACGATAAGAAAGATAACGATGATGTGGTCTTTCCATCTTAGTCTTTTTAAGGATCATTGACACTGAAAGTTGATTTTTTTAAAATGTTTTTGTGGTTTTTTGGTTTTGTTTTGTTTTGTTTTGTTTTTTAAAGGAAAGCTGATTCTTGTACAAATTTACAAACTCCAGGAGCTTAGAAAGCAGAGAACATGAGATCAGTGAAAAATTGACATGGCTGCAATGTTGGAAGTGAGGTGTATGGCCCAGATTTCAGAGCACTTCTGAGCAGAAAAGTATAGGAGCCATCAAGTGATAAGGCCATGTACAAAACCGCACTCCTCTTGCACACGGAAACCATCCCTTTGTGCAGCATCCCAAGAACTGGTCCCTTCTGCAGTGGTGACTGTGTGACCCTGCTGACTCCGCAGCCCTAGCTGAGCTGGGAAAAGGTGGCTTATTGTCCCTGTTACCATGCTCAGCAAACAAACCAAGCCCCACACTACCAACCCGTACACCTCTTGGCAGCATGAGCTACACCCAAGGGAAGTAAAGCTGCACGAGTAGCTCCCACCCACTCTGCTTTAAGAGCTTCACCTTCAGGTATGTGCTGAAATTTCTGTAGTTGATAAAAAAATATCACTGTCCAGAATGCAGTGGCCTTTCAGAGAAGAGAAAACAGCTTAACTCAGCTTACTTACAAAGAAGGAATGAAGTATCATTCAAGAGGCTTATTCTGTCGAGTAGTTAAACCCAGACAACCAGAAAAGGTTGCCAAAGTACACAGCATCCAGGAAGGGGAACTGAACTCATAGTGGCAAATGAGCCATTAATTTAATAGTTAATTATCTAAAAACCTCAGAGGACAAATGGGAGTCACTGGAAGAGAATCCTGGGAGACTGGAAGCAAGTGGAACAGAAATCCTTATCAGCCTAATGAACAGAAGAGGACTTGATCATTCCCTTCTTGCTGCCAATGCTTAATCCCTTTCCCATTTCCAGTTGTCACAAAGTAGGAAATAAAGACAAATTCTTCAGTTGCTGCAAATCAGTGCAAATCCTCTGAACACAGCTAGACAGATCCTCAGTTGTGTAAATGGGTGTAGCTCAATTTATACCTGCTTTAGGATCTGGCCTAAAGAATTTTAATATATGTCTCAGGGTTAATAACCTCCACTGTTATTACCAACAACACTGTGCTTTGATGTCTATTTTATGCAAGCTAAGAGACCCATCATGCATGCAAGCAGCTGCAGGAGAATTAGACATCTATACAGAGCAAAAAATGAAGCTAACCTCTTTCCTAGTTCATTGCGTCCCATCATACCAGATGGAAGAATCCTCTTCTCCTTTGGGACCTAGAACAAGGCAGAACAAAGAGTTTGTTTATTGTTAGATTAATGGAAAACAGAGGCAAAATTAGCCTTGTCTGTGTAGCGAGTGAAGTCCCACAGAAAAAACACTGGGTGAATAATAAACACTGGGTGAGGACACAGGGGACCTGGGCTCTTTTGCTAGTTCTGCCACAGATTCCCAAGGTAACCTTAGGCAAGCCACATCATTTTGTTCTGGAAGGACTTTAAAAGCACCCAAGTGAATGGGAACATCAGCCTTATTGGTTTCAATTAGGGCTAAATCATATCCACATTTCTTGAAGCCCCAGCAACACTGGAAAAATAAAGATGCTAGGGTCGGCAAGGCACCTAGCTATTCCAGCTCCATGTCTCTCAGAGCATTCCTGTTCCTCATATGAAAGCTGTCAGGTAAAAAAAAAAAATACCAGGCTAAGACTCAAGACACCCAGGTTCAGTTCTCCACCCTGTTCCGGGTTTCTGGGTTCCCTCTACAGTATAATGGTGTTTTGTGCCTCAGTTTACCATCTGTGCACTGGGGATAATAGTGGCACTCTATGCCTGGGGGTGTTATGAGGTTCATTGCATAAACAATGTGAAGAGCTCAGGAGATGGGTACCCTTGTAGGGTGGCCGAGCACATATTTTACCTTCATGCTTCTCTTCTGTGACAAACTCCCCCAAGACACTCAGCCCCAGTGAGAACGTACCATGTAGTAGTCATAGAGCAGGCTCAGGGCAGCCACGCTGTCATCATCTCCGTTCACTCTCATCATAGCTTTGGTGGCTGCAGTCAAGGGGTTCTCTAGGTAGGTTTTCCAGGCTTCATCTTCATTGGTGTAGGGGAATTTCTGGAAGTTCATGGTGTCATTCTTCATCAGACGCACAGATCTAAAACTGGGCCAGACGGAGGAAACTGAATGAAGGGTAATAATTTTCCACGCAATACAGCTGAACACATGAAGGGCTTCCCAAAGGCACTGCTGGAATGGAGAAAGAATGCTTTCCTGGTCCTTAACTCCCAGAGTCTTTGGGATTACCAGTTCTTCTGCCTGTAGCTATGTACAAAATTAGGCCAGAGTCTCTCTGGTGGGGCCATGCAGAGAGGCAGACATACCTTTGCTTCCCTGCTCCTGCCCCAGGGATGCAAAACACCATGACATTGTCTGCAACTGCTCCTTCCTCAGCCAGCACACGCTACTGGCCAGATCACACACCGCCAAGGTGGGATGTTGGTCGGTAACTTGAATGCAACATGACTAGGAGACTTTGCAAAATTTTTCCTTGAATTTGGAGCTAAAGGCCAGGGCAGCCCACAAATGTAAGTGATCACTCGCTGTTCAGAGAACTTGACCTACCCAGACAAAACCAAACCCAGTCATTTTTCTTTGCTGTAGTTTGTGGTTTTTAAATTCAGTTCCAATCTAACTTAGGGGTTTTTTTTCAATCATTTGTATATGATTTTACTTAGAGAGAAGTAGACAGGCAGATCACAGCACCCTCCCTTCCACTAAAAAATTCCTGACAAAGGTGAGGCTCATGGGACTACGTGAGCTGAGAAGCAACATACCAAAATAATGCCCTGCCTGTCCTCTCTTCTGGCACTTTCTCCAGGTCTCTCCATCTTATATTAACAAACTGTCAGACACTTAATTACCCAAACATTGGTCATCTTTCATTTTCCTCCAGCAAATCCTACTAGCAACCAGCACAGAAGCACCTCCGTGCATTCCCTGGATGCTCCATGCTGCAGGTTCGCCCTGCTCAGAGAAGAATGAATCAGTGGCCGTACTCCTGTCACGTCCTTCAATCATGTGCATATGGTGTCACCACAACAGTTCATACTATTCATCATAAAAAACAAGGTTTGTGGACAAAAATTACTTTTTCATCGACACGGAAACTTCCTGGAAGGGCAGACTGTTTTTTATTAGTGGAAGAAGTTTAAAAAAATTATAAAAAGAAAGATTTCTTTAAATCTCCAAAGTTGCCAAGAGCAGAACTTTTTCAATTGCTGATTTTTTTTTTTATGGAAAGGCAAAGAAAATCTACAGGAATTTAGGTAGTGAATGCTACATTTTAATAGCATTTTATAAGGAATATGTTGTTTCCATTAAGCTACTCTCCATATGTTTATAGTAAGTCCTGGTCTAGACTTTTAAGTGAATCATTTGGAGAACAGTAATTCCTCTTGAAAGGAATCTGGCATCTCTGCAACTCCCAATTATTGCTAACCACGACAGACACTGCCAGCCCATTTGGTGTGAGCTGCCCATGCTGACAGGGTGAAAAACCAGGCGCTCAGCGGATGCTCCTGGGCTGGAAACTGGAAGGGTGTGGAGATGGACCTTGGATGCGGTAAGATGCTGGTCCATCCTCCCTGGCAGCTCAGCTGAGATGACTTCACTCCTGCACATGCACCGTTCTCTCACACTGCCACGTCTCCAGCACGGAATACACATATAAACCATGCATGGATAGTTCTGGTGATGTGCCTGGATCAAACTCAGTGTTCTCCTTGGCTGAGCAGAGTGGCAGCTCTATAATTGTACAGTCTCTCCCAGAGCAGCACAAGGGCCATCAAGGGCCGCCTCTGCTGTCCTTGTCACCTTTTTATTAAAAAATATGTTGCTTCCACACAGAGTCCCTCTGCATCTGAGCTGCACACAGCAGAGAAGCTGGTAACAGCTCTGCTAATGGCCTGAGGCACCCAGTTCCCACTGGTTTCTCTGCTCAAGTGGCAGCAGGCGCCTGAGCTCAGGTTGGTACAGAGAGCAACTGCTTCCATCTTACGGTTCTGGCCACCGCCAGCTCCCATCATGTACTGGTATAACGGAGATGCTGAGTTTGCTCCTCTTCTCCCTCGCACGTCGAGATGATGCACTAACACCAGTTTCACCCCACGCATGAAACTTCACCAGGTGTTTTGCGAGTTTCGTTGTCTTTAGCGTTTCTCACGCAGCCCTCCCTCCCCTTCAGTGCCGCTGCTGTCTCCAAGGCGAGCAATCGGCATGACTCAGATTTCACTGCTGTCGACTTGGCGATGGGCTGTTCAGTCCTGTCTGGACAGGAATCCTCACCCGTTCTCAATCCGATTTTCTCAGGGAAGAATAGGCAGCAACAGAGCTTGCTCTCATGGTGAGACTCAGCTCCTATCACTTGTAATCAACATAGATAAACACACCATAGTAAGATGTAGCAACGAAGTGTTCAGGAGCTTAAAAAAGCACAGATATCATAAGGAAAAATGCTTTGGAGCTTTATTCTCCCTCAGTCTGGCCCTCAACTGAAGCACTCCTTGTTGTGTGACTCTGTTCTGCCTCCCTGCCTCGTCACTTTGGCGTGGCACAACCGCTGTATGCGTGAGCGGTTGATGTTTTAGCATCTTATCACCTGGTCTGCTCTCTGGAGGAAGAGGGAAGTTGGGGGGGGGGTGCTGAGATTTCAACCCTTTGTAGCTGTGTCCAGTTTATGAAGAATACAAGTTTGAAAAGCACCCTAGGAGCCAGCATTTCATCTTCACATGGGGTTCCTGGCTTCACTGAGTATCTCTGGCTGTGGTGCTTGCAGACATCACCACCTCATCACTGCCTGCCCTACGCCTCTGCTAGGATAAACTGTTCCTGCAGCAGAGGTGGCACAACGGAAAACCTGCCCTACCCTGGACCTGGCATACTAAGGCAAAAGCACTCTCCTAATGTCATACGCCGTGCGCTGAACTGGAGAGCTAAAATGTGGGCACATGTTGCCTTATGGTACGCCTGTTACAAAGCAGCAAACTCCAGCAGAAAGGAGAGACTGGAAGATTAGGACAGCAGCATTTTAGGCTACTCCAGTACAACTCATTGGAGGCTTCAGTCAGGACCCTGTAGTGCTTAGAAATCACAAAGTCCTTGAAAGTCAGCATGCTGACAGCACAGGAACACAGCATCCCCTCCTGCGTGCTGGGAACTCCATTGGTCCCAGTGAGCTTGCACTGATTCACCCAGCTGAGGACTTGGACAAAGGTGACATGATGGGGTCATGCATTTACTCCATCTTGGTTCTTTTCCAGAATTCACATGATCCCTGGCAGTCACTGAAATATATCTCAGTGGAGCCATGTGAATTGCCGCAGATAAAACTCTGCAGCTAGGACAGATCTGCAGACGAGACGTAATGCAGACTCCATCCCACCTCACTTTTCCAGAGAAGTTGGCTCTGCTCTGACCCTATTCCCGAAGGTCAGCAGGGCTAAACAGTATCTGAAGAAAGAGGGTGATCTGAGGAGATAAGCAGATATGAGGACATGTTTAGAGGCACCTTTTTGACATCAGATGCTTTTCAGTTCATGCAGCTACAGCATACCCTCATGTCCGTTTGCTTCTACAGCCTATTTCCAACTCAGCATTAGCAATCTCTGTGAAGTAGAAAGGCAGGAAAGAGACATCCAAATCCAGATCCAAACACACGTGAACTTTACTTTCATCACTCCCTGCGATGCCCCTTCCATGTGGCTATGCCATGTTTGTCCACTGCAAATTGTCTGCTCTCTGTTTGGCAAAACAAACTTTCCCTTTACAGGCAGTCACCTCGGTGCAGTGACTCAGACAAAGTGAGGATCGGTTAGTGAAACACAAACATGTGGGACCAGCAGCCTCCCTTCTTGTGTGCACACACTTGCCTTGCCGGAGCCTCAGGGTCATGCACAAAGCAGTGCATGATTTTGGGAAAGGAGCAGTCTATTTGTTTCCAAACAGTTTAGAATTTGACACAAGGTGATACCAGTCCCCTTTCCCCGCTCCATCCCACCCAATCTCTGTTTCCCCTATTTATCTGCCAAGTGTACTGTAACAGTGGCCTCCTGATTATGAATAAACACTCAGGGCTATGCTGAAACAGGAGAATATGCCCAAAGGGTCTAGGTAGGGAGATCAGCCAAGCAGGAAAGAAACACTTGTATTTCTTTTGCCTTTTGTTGGGTTTCAGTGGGTGGTTTTGCTGGCCTTTAAGCTTTGTGTTGCTTGTCTTTGTTCTCTCCCCTATAACGATTAGGCCTCCAACCTAAATATTAGCCACACCAGATGCTGATGGCTTCAGAGAAACATCACATTGTCAAAGGAGCAGAGAATCCATGGCAACCAGCAGCAGGAATTCAAAGCCACAGAATAAAGACCCCGGCCCACAGGACTTCAGAGATACCCCAGGCAATTCACACGGGGGCTTTCATTAGCTCCAGCTTTGTGCCTTGCACTCCCCTCCCTATTGAAATAACCCTGACAGTTCCCCAAGTGCCTCTTATCAGTCATATGGGGAAGGATCAACACTACACCTGAGAGAGCAGGGCCAATGAAGAGCAGCATTTACCATGACTGCTTTCTGTGGGTAGAAATTTTAGCCTGTAAACCAGGCCCCCTTGCCAAGGAAGAACAGCATCCCACAAGGTGGCCTCATTACTAAATTCAAACTTCTCAGCTAAATTCTGATTTCACTTTATCTTTGCAAGTTTAATAAATAAGCAGATGTGAAGACAATGTGGCAGTACAGCCATCAGTAAGCATACTGTCACAGACCCATTCACACAGTCAGGAAAAAATCCAGACAGAGAAAGAATCAAGGGGAAAAAAAAGAAAAAAAAAAAAAAAAAAAGAAACATAACAAACACAGGGACTAATGATGAAAAACTTTGCTTGGATGCCAAGTACAATACAGTGTTGAACCATAGGCGTCAAAGGAGACCACTAATCTCATGGACCCTGACCTGCACTGTCAACCAGACAGAAATATTTTCTCTGGCAGCTGGATAACAATGTGGCCTCTGTCACTGGGTTTCTTCAGGGGCATTTCAGCTGCATGATCAGCCTCACGGTAGTGCAGTATGTTCACTCAGCACAGCAGGTAGATGTTTCCTAGCCATCCCTCAGCTCTGTTTCACCCACAAAGGCAGTGCCTAAGCCTCTCTTTTTCCTGGAAGCATGTGGCTTGCGTGGCACATGCATGAGACAGGCTAACCCCACCGCACTCAACCAGAGACCCTGCACAGATGCACACAACAGGGCATCTACCTGCATTTAATAAGTGCAGAGCAGAAATGTGCAGAGGCTGGGATGGAAAGGAAAGGGGCCATTATGAGCATCTTTGAGAAATTGCTCCTGTTTCCCAAAAGTAGCTGAGAGTCCTCAGCATTGACAGAAGCCAGCGGTGCTCAGCACCACCCAGAACAATGGGTTAGCTGTGCAGCTGGCTCCAGCCATACAGCAGGGAAGGTGTGGTGCGTCCCTACAGGTGGGATGGAGGAGGGTGGGGACCGAGGCGATGCACACTGTGCTGATACTCAGGGAGATAGAACCCGGCCAAGCTCTTTGACTGAATCCCCTACCCCAACTCTCTTGCAGAGCTGAAACCAGTTGGAACAGTTTGCAGGCTGACTCCAAAGCATTGTGGAGCCAGACAAACCTTCCAGGGACAGGCACTACCTGGGTAATATGTGGCAAACTCACCTGTCTCCTGGCCCTCTTGAGTTACTTACTGCTCTTTAGGACCCACAAACCCAAGATCCGAGCTCAGCGTTCTTCAATTTTTACACCAGCCTAACTCCCCTCTTTTGAAGCTATTTATTATCACAGGAGGAGAAAGTGAGCCATGGGGATTGACATTAAAATCACTTATCCAAGGCTCCTCAGTGAAGATCAGAAAACAGAACTAGACCTGAACCTCTGCTATAAACCTCGCCAGCATTGGACTGGTTCCTGCCTTCCTAGCCTGAAGGGCTCCATGAGACGATTCAGTGTTGAGTGATGTCTGGGGGACACCAGCTGGTATTGTGTTTTACCTGATAACATCATCCTTGAGGTATCCACCCACACAATCACATTTCACAAACAATTCATGCTATAGTGCCTTCCCTGCCTAACAAAACAAATTACTGCACAGAATTGGTTTGCAGTTCAGGAATTATGGCTGATTTTTTCCAGAAGCCCTTTATGATGTCGGCTGCTTCAGTTTTGAGGTGTCTTGTGTTTCAGGCTGATCTGCCTCCAAAGGGAGGACACCAAAACTAGGCTGTGAACAGTGTCTCTGACTGAGCATCTGCTACCACCTGGCACCTCTGAAATCTTGGTTTAAACTTCAGCCCCTTTCTTATTTTCATTGTAGACAGACAAGGACGCCTTATGTATACACATATTCATGAACACAGACCTTCATCTCCACTAACACATAACACACACACACACTGCACTGAAGCTCCCAGTCCTTCAAACACGATAAGAAAGATTACACATGATGAGAAGAGCTTCATAACTCCAAGAGTTCTGGTGTTTTCAGTTATCTTTTTTTTGTTTTCAGTGCTTATGGATTCCACCCCCCCAGCTTCCACATCTAATAACCTAGCTACTTGCTATTTTATTTTTTTATTCTTCTATATTCACTGACTCCAAGAGCTGTGGCTTTTAAATAAAAAAAAAATTTAAATTCACAGTTTTACAGGACTTGGATTAAAAAAAAAAAAAAATCAATGGTAGCAATAAAGGGATATGCAATCTTTTGGAACAAACTTTGTTTCTTTTTTTACTGCTCTTCAGGTAATCTGGTTTTAATCTAGTAATCAATTATTATGGGTTATTTGTACTGTAGCAGAGCCCAGTTTTAGTCAAGTTTCTATACTTCCCTCATCACATCCTATCAGAGGATCCTGCAGTAACACACTAAATGATGTTACATATTTCTGTGTGAACCTCAGCGCTCATTTAAGAAAGTAGTAAGAGTAGAGATGAATGTTGACCTCACGGGAGGTTTGCCACTTCAGAGTTATGCCTTGAGTCTCAAGCTTCCTACATGCTCTGAGAGCCAACAGGACAGTTCGGTCCTCCCATTTTAGGCTGGGATGTGCTGATCTCTTCCTATTGCCTGCAATCTCAGTCAGCTAACAAACTTGGCACCTGAGTTTAAGCTGGCTGAAGGTGGGTGAGGTGAATCCTCCAGTGAATTGCCCAAGAGGACACACGAAGTGTGTGTCAGGGCAGGACACTTGACACAAGCCTCATGTGATGCAGTTTGCTCCCCTGCCCTGTCAGTCTAACCTTGCTCGATCTCTGCCAGCAGCTGTACCTTCTTCAGCTGCACTATGACGATCCACAGACCTGGTGAGATACAGCCAGAGTTGGCTCTCTCCTTTTGCTTTCCTCTTTCTTCCCATCCTGGAAGGACTTTTCAGGCTGGCCAGATCTCAGCTGCCCAGATCTCCTATAACGTGCTTGGCTGATGTACTCTGTATGTACACTCTAGTGTATTCTGATTCAGAGTATCCTGTAAACACGTGTCCCCCAAGGTCAGGCAAGCCTTTTGCTTTGCTGTTTAATAAAAAAAAATAGCATAATGCGTTTCAATGTTTTTGCCAAACAAATACGATTCATCCCATTCCAGGTATAACCCTACTAAAAAACACATTTCTGGAGAGCAAGCATCACAGCTCAGACAGCAAAGGCAGAATGATGAAAAGTAACAAAAATTTGACAGACCAGGTGGCTGGCACCAGGGAACAAACTACTTTGGTAAATGATGCCTGCTCCTGTCCTATGAACACTTGTGGTTATGAACACTCTGGGGACAAGGACCAATTTTGGATCAGAGCCTCCCTCACCCACACCATAATCACAGCTACCAGCCAGAATAACATATCACCTAAAGGAATAACAAAAAACAAGCCATCACATTTTCTTCTCTTCCAAGCCTTTCAAACTTGGGTACTAGCAAGGGAGTCCCAACCAGAATATAATCATATGCTATATAATCAATTCCACTGATTAACGTATTTTTCAGCTGTTGCCTTTATCATCCCTGAGCATCATGCTATTCAAGGATCTGAGGCACTAATCAGGAGCAGGTCCCTGCCAAACAGCTGAACTGAAGCGCTTGCAGGTGCAATGTAAGTGCAAGTGCATTTTCAGATGAATACTTTAAAACGATCAACAATTTAAACACCAGACCAAACAAAGCAGGAGTAGATCCTCATCAGTATAACTGTCTTTATTCTACAAATTTCCCTGGAATTATACCAATGTACCAATCAGTTGTAAATGTGACCCAAAGCATCAAAGCAGAGATACTATGTAAATGTTGATTTATCGCTGCTTTGAGTCTAGAGTTTATTCAGAAGGCTTTTACTCCTTTGCTGTGAATTGCATAGCAGTTATTTGATTGTTGTTTCTTTAATTTACAAATCTCTCTTTCTCTTTACATAACTTAAAAAAAAATAAAACCCACGTCTCCCTTGAAAGCGTACCTTGCTTCAGCATGGTTATCCCTTGTGTGCTTTACTGCCAGGATTTTACAAAAGGGCTTTAACTTTTCATTCACCAGGAGCATAACTCAAGTTTTAATAACACACCTTATGCATGACAAAAATTTGCTTCTGGCGATCATGGTTTCGACCACAAAACCACAACTGGGAGTAACTCCTGGTTAACTCTTTCAAGCCAAGCCCACACATTGCAGAGTTAGACATAAGTTCAATTTATAAGACTATGGAAATTATCAGTTAGAATATTTTATAATAGGCAAAACATCTCATTCTCTCATGCCACGCTAGTCCCTTCCCAGTCCTTTCTGTGAAATTAAAATGGCAAAGGGAAGAGATGAGATTATTCTCCCTGTCATTTTGGGTGACGGCATCAGTCCATGGGGCTATCACACCTCCCCTAAAACCAGGTACATTTGGGCACCTATTTTCAGCTCAGATCCATCCTCCCCGTGCTCAGCTTGTCCTGGGGGTTGTGTAAAGAACAATGGCTGTGCCATACACACAGATAGGCACTGCTGTCCTTATCAGATCCTCTAAGTACTGCTCCTGAGAGCCCTTTCCCTCCTCTGATGTCTACGAAGCTACACCCTGTATGACTTTGGTCTAGGTGATTAACCAGAGGTGAATAGCTACTGCAACAGCCCCACTGCTCAGATGTTGGGCTTTAGCAGCTCTTCACAAGGTTCCTCCTCCCCGGTGACACCTTTTCCCCCTCATAGTAAACCCAAAAGCTGTCTGAATGTTTCAGCTGTGCCTTTGGTACCACGAAGTTCTCAGTTCCTTTATCTCCTATCAGGGCTCCTCGTCAGCCCTGGGGAGCTTTCGGTGAGGTACTCCAGGCCCATTGTGCTCCTAAACGCTTTTCCCCAGGAGCTGGCAGTGCCTGCCCCTGCCCTCTGACAAGGCATCAGCAGGCTGGAGTTGTTACACCTCTTGTTTGCACTCCCGAGAGAATTTTTTTCCTCCAGCTGTGGACTAGTGAACTAAAGTGAAATTTTCAGAGAGATTTGCAAACGTGTCTTCAGGTTTAATCTATAGGAAAACGTTGCACAGAGCCTTTTACCTCCGGCGGTAACTTAAGAGAGCCCCACACGCAGACAGCCACCTCTGCATTTTTATCGGGCTTTAGAGCCGAGATCTGAATCACAAAAGGGATGCTGCTCCCATCAACTCCCCCTTTCTCATGTGAAAGGCACAGGGGTTAACAGCCCGTTAGTAACAGAAGAGTCAAGCAACCATGTAATTCATCAGGTAACATAATGCCCCAGTCCATAATTAGTAATACATCAATCTAATTCTGCAATGCGCTGTGTACACACACAAACACTCTAGCATTTTGAAAGTAAACCGCATGGCCTGACTCAAGTTTAAAAAGCATCAAGTATAAATTACCCAAAGAGTTCAGAAAGGGAAAATTTAACTCACTGATTCTTAATCGATCCAAGCATACAGATCCCAGTATTTGCATAAAATAATAATTAGTGCTGCACCTTTTCAGGGTTCTTAATTATTAAGAGATTAGCTGTCACAACACCTCTGTCAGGCTTGTAAACACATACAGGCATGTGTTTTTCTTTCAAAATACACCTTCTGAAGCACCGTACCTGTACACAGATGTATATATGGACATATATTTCTTGATATACTTTATTATACACATTCATTTCATATAGGGCTATATACCTAGATAGCTTTTTAAGACTGGATTGACAGCAGCATTCACTACCATTGTTCAATATTCTCCAGCCTTTGCTACACCATCTCATACCAATATGACATTTGTTTGCTGTTATTCCAGAGGTGCAAGGCATGGTATGTTGTGCAAATCCATACCATCAGTATCCAAAGTCCAAACTATTTTGGAGGACTCAAGATTCGAAGCAAGAGTTACACAGGATCAACAAAATGTTAAGTGTGTTTTTTTCTTGTTTAAAAAAATAATCAAAGAATATAATCAATCATCATAACTTGATAGAATCATAATGTGAATCCATTTACTTTAAGAAAACAAGATTAAAAAAGAACACCACACAACAACCCTCACTCCAAAAAAATCCTAGAAACTCATCCAAAACTAGTAAATACTTTGGAAGGTATTTTCTAAGAAAAAAAAATTCCACAGAATCACTGTAGCATATGTTAGATTTTGTTGGATAGAGGCAGAACAGATTTCCCTCTAGACAGAGACAGAAACGTTATGCGTCAAATTTTAGTCTGAGGGGGGTGTGAGGGAAAAATCAGGATCCTGATTTTAAACAGCTCTGAAATAGTAACACTAAGAAGTGATTCCTCCTAAGAGCAGCAACAGGTTAGTGAGGAACAGAAAGTCTGAAAAACGCTCTCATACCATTCTTGTACTTCCACTTGCAAACAGCTGGACAGGTGGATTAACGAAGGAGTCTAATTCATTCAGACTCAAAGCACTTCAACAAGCCTCAGAAGAAACACTCAGCCTTTACAGAGAGGAGTAGGTAAATAGAAAAAAACTGTACTTACTCAAGTTCATTAGACATATTTCCCCACGTTTCCAAATCTTTGCAGACAGTAAATTCTGATGACTTCTCTCTTCTAGTACCTGCTAAAGACAGACATTGCCTGTGAAGTGTTTGATTTATGTTGAGGCTTTGAGTGTACAGGTATTTTGCTGACAGGTTGGCTGGCAGGGCGGCGGGGATTGGCTGCCGGTACAGGTGCCCTGGGACAGGTACACCCAGACAGGTGCAGCCGTAACCCTCTGCCTGCCGGCCCCGGGAGGATGGAGGAGAGGAAGGTGGGTGGGGAAGGAGGGAAAAGCCTTTGGGGGAAAAAAAGATAGGATAAAGGAGTGGAATCAGTTATTCATCTTTGTGATAATTAGTTTCAGTTTGGAGGACGTGTTCCATATGCTGCGATGCCAAATAGCTGTCATTTTTATGAATCTGGGGGTTGATTTGTCTTTTGCTGTTGCTTTATATATAAATATACAGACAAAAATACATACATATAGGTAAAGGAATAAATTAGTATAGAAGAAAAGCCTCTTAGTTTTCCTCTCATTCCTGAGTGGAAATTGTACTTTCTTTCCTTCTCTCACCGTCTCTTAGCCACTCACTCCAGAAAGTCCCTGTAGGTGTTTGGCTTTTTTTTTTTTCTCTTAAAAGAGTCACTTTAAAACCCCAAACTATTAGATGCCAAGACATGCAGCAAATACACTGGCTCAGGGGATCTTTGCATTACACTGGATATGTAAGGAAAACAGGTCTGCAAAATAACCTTTTTCTGTACCGTTCACATGCTGTCCTGCCTTCTGTTAGCACAGACAAGAGCGTAGTTACTCCAGCACACACAGGATGGCAGTGGGAAGCCCAGACACACACCGTTTGGGAACTGGCTGCAGGAATACCACCCAGGCAATAGCTCTGTAGCAACTCACCTGTAAACGGGGAAAAGATTTATGCAACAGAACAAAACTCATCATGGATTCAAGCACTCCTAGTTGGATGGTTTCTGTCATCCGTGTTGCAATGAGGAGGCAAAGGATGGGCTCAGCGGGTGACTCATGGTTGACTGGATTTGGAAGGCAGGAGAGGATTTTATGAGACAAGTTGGTACAAGCCTTAAAACAAAGGGAAAAAGAAAGGCTTCCACCACTCTTTCTCACCCCCCATTACTGTCTTGCTCACTGAATCGGTCCCGCTCAGCGCCCTGCACCAGTGGGTGAATACAAGAAAGCCTGTAAGTCTTCCTTCACGTAACAGTAAGTTCAGCTCTCCCAGCTTGGTGGCAAGTGCCCACTCAGGCAGGCGGAAGGCATGTCTACACAGGCAGATGTGAAGACAGAGCGTATTAATTTGGGTACGACACCCTTCAAATACATCTCTATGGCTCCTGGCTCAGAGCATGGCCAGCTCAGAGCGCAGGAAGAATGCCTGTGGTGTATCTGCACTGGCTGACAAGGATGTGCTGGGCTGAGCTTTGCCTGACCCAGCCAGCAACTATCACCCTCCACTCTGCTGTGCAAACTCCTGCCTGCCAGGGATCTAGGGAATGGACAAAGTCTGTTTTCTAGGAATGAAAACCAAAGGTCTGGAGCAATGCAAACTCCACTGGGGATCACCAGAGAGCACCAGTTGCCAAGACCTTGGTACAGCAGAGGACAGCAATACCTAAAAGTCAACTGAATGATGGCTGACGATCAGAATTAATGCCACAGCAGAGTCTGTGCAGTGGTGAGAGTACAAAAAAAGAAGAGGAAAGAACACATATGTCCTATCCAGCCAAGGAAAGCACAAATCTTATTCAGTGGTGGCATTAGTTGACCAATATTCTGACCATATCTCAAAATTAAGGAAACCTTGCCCAGTTCATGATGACCAGAGTTGTAGTCCTGGGTAGATGTCCTTTACCAGGATCCAGGCAGAGAGTATCATCTCACTCATTCTGGGTAGTGCAAAGAGCAGCAACTTTCCCTTACGGGATTTCCAAATTTCTTCTAACCTTTCAGTGAGACTTAGCAGATTTCAGCAACAAAAGTGAAGGAGGAGAAAACACTAGCTGAGCCAGACCATGCAGGGGAACGGCAGGGCACAGGATTCTCCGCAGGAAAAAGCCTGTGTCAAAGAAAAGAGAGGGAGAAATGTGTCTGGCAAAGCTGAGCAGTAACAGTCTTTGCTTTAGTGAAAGGTGCCCTGCAGGCCTCAGTGTCACCACAGCCAAGCCATATCTGGATGGAAATGTTCAGGTTTTCAGGCTTGGCCTTTTGCAGAACAGCAGGCATGAGGCCATCTGTTGTTCTATGATAGGGGACAGGAGGAAAATTAAGCCACTGGACCATTCTGCCTGCCTGGATCTAAGCTCTGTAACCAGCGTACTGCTGACAAAGCCTCATTCCTACGTTTAGGGGTTTAAGCTCACCCCTGCTGCACTTGCAGCTCTCGCACCACAGCCCAGGTGGAAATGGGAATGGCCAGGGCCAGTCCGGGCTTACCAGGGTCTTGGTCCAGCCTGCTCATCACCAGCGAGGCTACATGCCCTGTCCTGCTTCAGTGTCTGGAGTCTGCCTGAGAAGCCATGAGGTGCCTTGGAAGCTGAGAAGGACTGGCAGAAAGGACAGAAGAACAGATTCTTCTTTGAACGAATTAGGTGGGACTCCAAAAGGACAGTTGTGACTGTCTCTCTTAGTTTTACTAACTTCTGTTTTTAAGCATTAAGTTTCTTCTTAGCTTTACTGCCGCTGATCCAGGACCTTGTCTTTTTCCTGTGAGGATCTTATTGTAATGGTGGACTGAGAGACTTTGCCAGCTAGGAAGATGCGTGCTCATTCTCGCATACAGTCCTATTTCTTATGCAATTAGCTATGCACCTACCCGCAGGACTGAGGCACTCTCCCAGCCTCCAGGAATTATGGCGCCTTGGTAAAATTGCTCACAGCAGAAACCAGCCCCTTCGCGTCAGTACTGTGGGGCCCGTACACATGTCTGTCTGCTTCAAGGTAACACCAGCTTGAGTTTGCTCTCACAGACAAATTTTCAAAGCCACATAAAAATGTTAGTGACTCCTCATCACCAATATTCCTGCAGACAGGACCCTCACAGCCTCCCGAGTTAGCTTTATGTTATTGCCAGTGAAGGAGGATCAGGACCACCCCAGCATGCACTCACTAGTCTAGGTGTGATGTGTCCTGGTGGGAAACAGGGACAGCTGGCACCACCTGGGCACTGTGCGCTGCCTCAACACTTGCCCGCTCCTGCCAGACGGGACCACCCTCACCCTGCCTCTTCCATTCTCTTGTGCACCTTGTCTTTTTTGTGATAATGTGTGTTTTATGGTGCCTGAGAGGCCTCCAGGCCTGGACGCGTAGACAATCCCTTTGACTATGATTTCAGTATTTTTAATTGTTATTATCTCTTTTTTTTTCCATTTATACTCCACCCTCCAAGAGTATCTGGTGAGGGGGTGGGTTAGAAGAAAGAGACCAAGAGATACATTCTCTGTGCACAAAACCCTCCTACTTCCCTTCCCCTCCCCTGTTAAATATACCTTGGAACAAAAGCCCTTTATGATGCTCTAAAAATAAAGCATGCAGCAGTAAAGACAAACTGCAAAGTTTAAAAGAGAGGGCCAAATTTTGCTCACAGCTACGCCCTCTCTAAGGCAACAAGGTTGCACTTGTGTTTGGATTGTTAAACCCTCTTTAAACATCCAGGGGCAGACTGTGATTAGCTGTATTTTGTTAGCAAGAGATCAGCAGCTCCATGATTGTGGACATCACTCATCAGGTCTCCAGCCCTCATATGCCACTGCCGCATCAGGAGCAGGCTGGGTCTGCATCTGGAGGAGCCCAAGGTGCGGCGTGGCCCTGTGTCCATGCCAGTCTGATGTTCCTATTTCTCCTTCTGCCACCAATTTGCGGTGTGACCTCAGATAAGTCGTTTCACACTCCTTGTTCCCAGTCTGGCTTCTTTTCTGTATAACTTATAAGAAACTTCAAAGGAAGGGCTTTTATCCTGTTAGGATACACGGCTTTTCCCACTGACAGCTGTCAAACATCCTTTCCAGTTGTCCTGTGACGTGCCACGAATTTCAGCTGTCTTTGACCAAAGGTTATTAAAACACTTCAACAATTAATATGCAGTAAGAGGAAGCAGCCTGAAGCAGGTTAAAGAAGTGAGCTGTTCTCCAAAGGGAGATGTGGCTGCTTCAGGTCCTTTTCCAGCAAAAAATACAGCTTGTGCCATATAAGTTTGTAGAAACCTTTGATATCCAGACCAGACACTTTCCCAATGAGACTCCTTCTGCCTCCCAGAACCTTTTCCTTGGGAAGGCAGAACAAAAAGCTGAACTGGAACTTCCTTGGCCTGCAAGTCTTACTCTGGCAGGAACGCCCTTTTGCTCTGTTTGTACAACACATAGCGCAACAGAGGCTACACAAGTCACTCTATAGCGCTATTGTCAGAGTAATAATGAGGAAAAGGAAAAAAAGAATTTGGCTTTCTGAAGCGAGAAAGACAAACCCTCACTGACCCTTTCCCAGCAGTTGTTTTCCAGTTAGATACCTGCAGGGTATCTGGGAAGCCGGCTGGCTCTGCTGGATCCTAGTACGACTAAACAACATGACCCAATGCTTAAATGTCTTTTTAATAGAGTCAGGGCAGTTTGTTATTATCTGTTGTAGCCCACGGGGCTACAGGAAAATTCCTGTTGTCTTTATCTAGTTCTACCAGTTTTTACACAGTAACAAGTTTGGGTTGCAAACAACTGACCCAACTAACAGTCTTCAGGGCAACCACCTTCAGTTTAAATAAACAAACGTGACCCACCATCTCAGCCAGCTTCTCCTTGTGGAAGAAGCTTTGCTTTTTCTCACCTACAAAAGGATCCAAGTGCTTGGAAAAGGCCTTGCTGGGCAGCTGTGAGGACTGAAGTCCTAGATGGTCTGGAGAGCTGAGGCAAAGTCCCCTGTACCTCCACACCCAGAACACACACTTGTTCGCCCTGCATGCTCTGACCTGAGCTTGTCCCATGCTTTCAATCTGGAGCTGACTTTAGCCGACACCTGTCAATCCAAACGAGCTATAAGAAACCCACAGCAGGGAATGGACATGCCAGTTTAGTCTACAGGGGAAGGGAGTTGGTTGGAGATGTAACAAGGGTGTTCTCCACTTCAGCCAAATTTGCTGCCCGCGCTCAGGCTACCTGTGATATTCAGCAACAGCAAATATGTACAAGGAAGGGGTCAGGGTTAGGTTTCACAGAGGAAAACTGGGTCCTCTTTAAAAGGGACTTCAGATTGGCTCCAAGTAAACTTTGTCTTGTAACCCCAGCACCCAGCAGTGAGCACACGCTACAGCTCTTCAGCCATACCTAACTCACGGGACCTCCCTCCCATCAACTGTCTCACATACGCAACTCGACACACAAAAACACGTTTCCTCTTGCACAAAAACAAGGAGCTGAATTCCCCCCCCCAGTGATTACCACACCAGGAGCAGAAAGTGCTGTCAATGATGCCAGCACTGCAAGGAAGGTCTCAGGGCTGTGCCCACAGTGCTGTGACTCCTCACTGAGAGAAACTTATTTTTAAACACGAAAACAGCTTTTAAAATGGACCAGATGCAAAACATCAGGTATTGCTCCCAACCATTTTCCCCCATTGCTGCCGCCTGATCAAAGCTGCCTCCCTTCAGGAAGTTATCTGATGTCAGCCAGTGATGCTATAGCAGAGATGAGTTTGGTCTCAGATACCTCAGCTGACTCCATGTATCATTAATCAGCCCTTATGAGCAGAGATATGGAAATGTCACTGGCAGAGGTGTCCCAAGCTGCTCAGAATAAATTACCCTTATCAGCAAGTGGGTTAGATCCCAGCAGCAGAGACTGGGCTCAGATTCAGACTCCAGCTGAAGCATGAAGACTGTTTGGATCCCGGTATCTGCTCGGTTCACACAGTTGCAGAGATGCCAGTTCTGATTTGAATCTAAGCACAGCACAGAAATGGGATTTCATTCAGTAAATCTTAAGTAGCAAATAAAAAAGGAAATATTATGAATGAATATCAGTCTGTCCTGGTAGACTGTAATGAATCTGCTCAGGGAGCCTTGAAAGACATCTGTACATGACAACTTAGTTTCTGTAGCTAATTAGAAAAGCTCAGGCCAGAGATACTTATCTGTGTGCAACATCTGGAATTCATGTCTCAGGTTTGCCAGCTTTCATGATTTCATCACAAATCTGCTGATACTTGCTGTTGTTATTAGTTTATTTAGTTGCCTTTTTAAAGCCTGACTTCCTGTAATCACATGATCATGTGAAAGTTTTCTCGACATAAAAATCTCTGTCCTTCATGATTGTTGCAAAATGCCTCAAAACACAATCCCTATAGGCTCAGGAATGAAGACACAGAAAGGAAAATAACTCCCTCACACATCCCACAAAGTTAAGCAGTTTTAAAGGCAATCCTACATCTACCAGGAACCTGACTTGTGGTTTCTAAGCCAGCCCTGTCTTTGGCTGGACCATGGCTCATGACATATTAGTGCTAAGGCTGGTCAGCATTGGAACCATCAAAGCACTCTGCAAATTTTAATTATTTCTCACTTCTGTTCTACACCTGCCATTACTCATCTGAACCAGTCATGGGATACTGGTATAGGGGATGTTTTGGGATGGCTAGAATTGGCACACGGCAGCAGTCGTCCTGCCTTTCTCTGTCTCAGCACTTTGGCAGGAGCCGACTTTCCCACAATACCTTGAGAAGACAGCTGTTGGATGTGATTATTTATAGAGAAGAGGAAGAAAAAGTTGGCTCCACAATCAATCTTGATTTGACTCTAAAATTGTCCCTGGAGTTGGGATTCTGTGCTTAGATCTCAGGCCTGGTTTGGAGACACCTTCCACTCCTGAAGCATTCAAATGAAAAGGCAAACGCAGAGGGAGGGGAGAAGCAGTGAGGCTGGGCAGGGGCTTGGTACATCAACTGTGGGAACTGAATCTCATTTCCACTGAGAAAACTGGAAACCCCTGCCAAAGGCCTTGCATGAGTCACCAAGCTATCGTCTCGCTGGCTGATACTGCACAGGTAATACAACACAAAGTTCTGAACAACCTCACGTGGGAGAAGCACCCTGTACTTGGAGCTCTAGTTTTCAGGCAGGGAGGGATTTCCCTTTGAAAAATCTCCTGCAAACAGGCCCAGTGTTGGCCCTGCTCCCTCCCCAAGGGCTCCAGCTTTGTCATGCTAATGTACAGCCTTCAAAGGAAAAAGGAGAGCCCCCTTCGCAAAATATTCGGAGCCCACAGTGTGTCGTCAGTGTGTCGTCGGATGCTGCAGCAAAACCCAAGCGAAGCTGGCAGTGCTGAAGCCTCCTGTAAGTTCTGGGCTGGAGAAAAGGGAAATTCAAACTTTTGGACTTTTTATCTTCTGGTGCAAGCACAGCTCAAGGGAGTCGCTGCAGGATGTCATCTTCAGCTGACAGCGTGAGGGAGTCAGTGGCTTTGTGGCTCCCCTTTGGTGCTGCACACCACTGCTGTGAGCAGCAGAGTAACAGTAGGGAAAGCTTTATCAGGGGTCATGGGACCTTCTGAGTCACTCCAGCATCCCCCCAGCTGCATAGTCCTCCTCCATCCATGCTGCAGCTGCATCCACCCCTGGATGAAGCTGTGATCTGGATGCAGGTAATCACAGCCAGGTATCAGGTCTTCACCTGCCAGAGCTCACACACTGCAGCCCATCTCCTGCTGACACCTCTGTCAAAGAGACCAAAAGCTGCAAGGAACCTGGGCTCTGCTCTTATCTCTCCCTATCAGAGCTGCAGTATATGAACAGGCACATGGCACCTTGGAGGAGCCCCTGAAACTCCAACGGCATCGTCTCTCCCAAACATCCTCCCCATGGCTCTGAAGTCTAGAAGAGAGAGAAAGAAAAACAGATACCCATCTACTCCACCCTCTAGTAGTAGGCAAGCTCTCTTTGCTTCCTAGCTGGCATCTATCATATTTGATACCAAATAGAGGCCCACTTAATTCTGACTCACTCTACCTGCTCATATGGCTTACTTTTCCTGGCTAGGGCATAATCCAACATCTACGGTGAAGAATCTTGCCATCTTAAATGAAACCTAAATTCAAATCATATCATTGCATCACCTTCTCAGATAACAAATCTAACCAAACCTTGTAAGAACTTAGTAGATCCTTTCTAGATTGCCTAGCATCTAGGTCAAATGTATAAATCCACGAGCCTTCCTGCACAGCAAATCCAGCAGATGAGTTTACTTTTCGTCAGCATGTGTAGGGCTGGAACTCCCTTCTCAGAGCTGGTTGGTGGTGGTGGGGGGGATTAACTGAAAGTTCACTGCAAGGTACCCGTTGTCCCATGGAGTGGAAAAATATCAGGTAGTTTTGCAACATTTAAAGAGATGCACCAGGAACGTCTTTGGTGGCAGTTACCACATAAGGGCTGCTGGCCTTCAGGAGCTCGGGGATTTTGCTTCCTCATAGAAAATGCCTCTTGCAAGAAGCACATACCTATTACAAAACAAATTGTTGCTTTAGCTTTGTTAAATAAATCAATCAGTCTTGTTTTACTTCACGATCTGAGAATCAGCCTTTCTTCTAAGCTAACATTTTCATATTTTCCCCACAAGTATTATATGGCACCCAAATATCAAGCACTGATGGCTTGAGAATGGCAAACCTCTGATGCTGGGTCTGAGCAGCAATGGCACTCCTCATTATATTCAGGGAGGATCTGTTGCCATAGCTTGTTTCTAAGGCACTGAAATGGAAAGCAGGAGACCAAAGAGCTGCTCGCTGCACATCAGTGTGCCTGAGCTTTGCCTCTTGCAACCTTTGTGCCTGTTCCAGTTGGAGGCCTGTTTGGGCAGTCCCGCACTAAGCTCTTGGACAGATGCCACCCCTGGGGCTCTCATGGGATTTGCAGCCATGACCGTACAGTACTGCAAGTAATTTTATGCGAGTCTTAGAAAAATTTGCCTACCCTGAGTGTCTAGTCACCCACGCAAACCACTAGTGGAGATGTGACTTATAGCAATGCATTTTTACCCCAGTTTGAAACAAGATCAAACAAATTATACTACACCAGGATAAACTGTGTCTCTACTGGAGCCGGAACTGGTACTTGTGGCCAAACCCCAAGTACAGATGAGTCCTAAAAATGCACAAAAAGGAAGCTAAAATTTCATCTGAACCTGAAAGATTTATAACCTTGACAGCGAGACTTTTTCCTGTGAACTCCTACAGTAGCTGCCAGTGAAATCAGTGTCTGCTGCTCTGATTTTCAGCAGTGAATGAAACAATTTTAGGATGAACTAGAAAGATCTAATCTGGGTCAGTCCCAGCAGCAGCCAGATTCAGAGCTCAGTGAAGAGGCAAAGCTGAAGACTGGGTTCAGGTGAAGGATGCCAGATGGTCAGAGAAAGCCTTATAATAAAAGAATTTAAACATATTTTATCCATTCTTGAATAAAAGGTCAGACAAACAAGACATGAGGCTCCCACCTGGCCTACCTGCCACTCCATGTGGGTTTTTGCACTTGCAGGTGCTCGGCAGGTAGGCAGGTCTTAGGTATGCACTGCCTTTGCATTCCAGCTGATGGGATTAATTGCATCGAACTACTTCTTCACCTCAGCCATGCTTTGGAAGGAGCAGGACCACCATAGATGGGGAAGACAACACAACCTAAGGAGTTCTCCTCGCACCCAGCTACTTAATTCCACTATATGAGATGGTATTTGGGGAGCCCAGCCAGCTATCCGGAGCCAGCGTTGAACCTTGAGTGTAGACAGGTGTCAAATAGGCAGCGCAGGGCTGCTGTGACCCTTCCCAAGGGAGATTTTGGATTGTGGATTGTTCTTTTCTTCCACACAAGGAAAAACTGCCCTTTGCAGAGCCTTGCAGTGCAAGCTGGCATTGTGTGGCAGTGTGCAGGCAAGGGTATTTGGAAACTCTCCCCCTTGACCCAAGCATGACATTTGGCTGACATTTCTACCGAGCCCATCCCTGCAGTATCAGATCCTTTCTCCCTGTGATCTCTTGTGTCCTAAAGACCCCAGGCAGTTCCCCTGGCTAAGAGGAACCCAGATCGAATTCTGGCCATTTGCTGCCTGAGGTCAAGCTGTAAACTGAACAATCCAAAATTGCCCCGAAAGGCAGATGTACTAATTAGAGAAACCTTGGGTGGCAGTTCTGAGTACGATGCTTTTAATAACTGCAGGGATGTTGAGAAGCAAATAAATTATATGATGAAAGTCTACCAGGCTGCAGAACCCAGATATGTAATAAGCAAGACTGGCACCAAGACTGAAATTTTGCCCCCTGGGCTTGGCATTTTGTCTGATTGCCTTTCCAGATGAGAAGGTATCTGGAGCTTCCGGTCCTGACTACTTGGCAGAAAGGTATTTCTCAACAACAACCTGGGGAATCATCCCAGGAAGGCTGGAATTAGACAGCCAGCACTCACTAGCACTCAGGGAAGTACGGCCAGGTTTTCACCAGGAAAGAGTAACCGAGGTTTCTTTCCCGCCTTTTGGACTAAAAGTGGATATAAACCATATGGAAACTTCAAATGTCCTTGATATTGTAAAAAGCTAGCCCTCAGTTCTTCTCTTTGCCAGTGCACAGATAAAGAGGCTCTGGCAGCTCCAAGGGTCCGGATTGCTCGCTGTCTGCCTGTGGCCTCTGATCCCATCAAGTGTGCCACACTAACGATTTATCTTCCCAGTGCACTCATGAAGCCAGGAAAACCTCTCCTCTCTTCACACTACGAGGTATGCCTTCACTTTGCAACACAGCACAGTGCAGAGGTCTCCATGAAAATGGAGACAAAATTGTTCACATCTGCACAGTACAGCCCGCACATCTGGGCTTGCCGCCTAAAGCCACACATGGTGGGTCACATGAACGAGGCTCTCCTGTTTCCAGCCTAAGCCTGTTCTCCCAGCCACAGAGGCCCTTGTAGGGCTACTAAACCCAAAATGCCCAGCACAGTGTCATACAAGGAATCCCTGCAGAGCCAGGGCCACGCACACTCGATTCTGTGGCAGTGGGGACTGGAGGGACACCTACCTTGCTGCTTTTGCCAGTCCATGGAATACAGTGAGGCTCCCTGAGTCGCTTCCCTCCCTCCAGCTCAGCGTGTTACACTCCCACACTTCCTTCCATCACTCTGTGACCTCTTTGTGCCCTACATAGGGGATATCTGTGCCCACCTTCCAGCTGTACCACTCCACAACAACCTGGTCCACACTCCTCCCTTGGCTGGGATCTGCATGCACCCGTTGCCTCACCCAGCACACACCAGGAGCACCTATGGCCTCCACTGATGCTGGGCTCTTCTCCCATAACCCCACCTTTGTGGCTTGACCAACAGCTCTAACAAATCTTGCAAATGAGGGTCCCCAATTACAAGAGGTTTATGGCTCCCTGATAGTTTGCTTAGTCCCACAGGTCCTCACAGCTTTCCCCCAGGGTGGACCTTACTTGAAAGCAAACTCCCACATACATACAGACCCCACTTCAGACGTCTTGACCAGCAGAAACTATCACTCCTGCTGATGAGGAGCAAGGCATACTGGAAACATCTGCCCATCCCTAGCCCATAGCAGCCCGAGAAAGGAGAACACCAGTGTCTGTATCATACCTGTAAGAGCTTCCATTCACTCACAGGCTGCTACATGTCCCAAACAAGCCACACACAGTTATTTTCAATGGCAATTAAAGACTAGCTCTTGTTTCAAGGGCTGGACAATGAAATTGCAGGAAGAGCTGCCCTGACCCAGCAACCATTATGTCAATGAATATGCTGGATTGAGAGATGCTGACGCTCATCTCGACTTCAATTCACTTTTAATTCTCCTGGCCTGTAACCCTGCAGGAATAATATGGGGAGCTTGTAGCCATTGCATGGAGGATTTGAGAGCAGCACCTGTTTTAGGAGTAATCAGCCCAGCAGGAGGAAAGTTTCTCTCATCTGTTCTTGGAGTATTTACATTTTTGACCCAGTCTCAGCATGATAATAGTGCACTTTGTCAATCTTGCACAAAACCTTGCTGGGCTCTGTGACTAGTTTGTCCTGACTCCTGCATGGCTCTATTATGATATTTCAAAAGACCTCCCATAAGGGTTAAATGACCTCACATTAGTGTTAATTTGGGGCTAACTTTCCTATTCAGCACATAACAAAGCAATTGGTGTTTACCCAAGTCCCATAAAGTGACAGGGACCACACACAACCTAACTGCACTCAGCCTGGACAAGACAGAACTCCACCTCAGCCCTTTCCTAAGTACTGCCATTTTGTAAGAGAGAGGGAGGGGGAGGAAAAAATAAGAGAGGCTGATGGAAAAATCTTCACCCAGCCTGCGCCCAAAGCACACCAGGCTGAATTAAGCACCCAACAGTCAACCTGAAGCAGCTCCACTGCTGTCCCCAATGAGACTCTGCAATGGGAAGAGGCAGTGGCCATCCCTTCCGCTCCCTTACGTGGCCTAATTTCAACCTGCTGAATCACAGACCCACAAAACACTTGGCTGCCTCATTCCTTAGCTGCTTTTCTTCTCCACAGGCTCCTTCTGTATTTAACTCAGATTAATTTGATGCCAGTAAATCACCCTGCACAGCTAATAAATTAAATGTCTCATTGATGCCGCTTCTGGGAAAGGTTTGGTGGAAAGAAAGCGGTGCACAGGCTGACTGCACACCGACGGCTGCATGACTGTCACCACAAAAGGAATTGCCAGTCTCATCCCCATCCCATCTACCTCTCTGTGATTAATGACAGCGCAAAGTAGGGCAGGCTGAAAATAACAACAAACCATGACTGATGTTCCCAAGCACAAAGCTAGACACGGATCTTCAGCTACAGCAAATTGGTGTCACGACTGGAGCTGAACAGCAGATTTTACACCAGCTCAGCTTATGCTGCTGTGGTGCAAGGAGAACCAACAACGCCAGCCAAGGGCTTATTCAATGCATCATTCCACTTCATCAGAAGCTGATCTGAAGCACAAGGGTTTTTATTTAGCCATATATTTGCCCCCTTCCCGTTGCAATTAAATAAGGTCAAAACAAAACAAAACAAAAAAAAGGGAACGCAAACATGTTATTGGCTGCGTGAATAAACATTTTGGGCTCTTTTGCAATCATTAATGATAGTACAAGGCGTGTGTGAACTTCCTGCACACTGTACTGCAGTTCATTCTGAATTCACCAATGCAATTAGGGTGTCTTTTATGCAAGAGCTGAAATTCGCCTAGATTGATTTAACGAGTATAATTTCCTCTTTGAAACTGCTGGAAATTAATCATCACTTCTCCAAGCTCCATCTGGAATTCACTCTGTCAGCACAACACACAGCTATAATGGTGGCATCTAATGAGAACTGCATGCTGACTACACCATTGCTGACTTTGTTCAAGTATTTCCTATACTTGGAATGGGAAATATCTCAAATATGCAGCAAAGTCAACTATCCCTGCACAGTGTACACCGATTTTTTTCTCTAGTGACAACCATCGCACAGACAATAAACCAAATTCTCTTCTTGCTCATACTAGTTTTCATTGAGGCAACTGCACCAACTTAATTGGATTGACCCTAATTTGCAGTAAATGAAAGTAGCAGAAGAAACTGATGGAATATTTAAAAAAGAAATTAAGTAAATACACCTAACATCTCTAAGAAGCTGCATTTGCACATAAAAATGTCAATTTGTGCATGCAAATCAGGTAACTAGCCACCTAATTCCCTATTTTCATGGCTACCTGCCCGATTTGGGTGTACAGCTGTAGGATTTGGAGAGCTGAGAGCAGTGAATGCCTCTGAGAATGTGCCAGTGACAGAATTATCTGGACTCCCAAGATATCTATTCTTTCTTGCCCATCTCAGACTCAATGAAAATCTAGAAATGGAGGCAGACAAAGAAAAAAACTAGGACATTGTAGCATATGGGGATGGCGCTTAAGTGACTAGCAGCTAAAAGAATAGAATGCTCTAGAAAGAAAACTGTTTTGTTTATTAAAACAATTAATACAGCTTAAAAGGAAGAGCACTGAAGTAGGTGTGAATGAACTGCCCTTCTCAAAACTGAGGTGTGGCTGCTCCAGAGGTTTTCCCAGCATTTTGGTGTCTTTTGATGTAAACCACAGAAACTAAACTATATGAATTAAAATCAGAGCTCCTTAAAATTCACTAGTTCCAGGATTATTCTTGGGAGCTGACCCATCCCTAGAATACCCCACAGGTGTACCGTCACAAAGGAACTCACATGAAAGTTTGAGCAAGTCTTTGTTGACTTCTTCCACCCCAGTGTTGACCCATTTCTAGCCATCAGTAGTTTTCAACATTTTTTTGGACAAGAATCGCTATAAATTTTCCATTCTTCTGTATATAATCAGTTTAAACCAACTGACAATAAGCTTCCTTTTCTCAGTTACCATCTGCAGACCCACTAGGAGTCATGCAAATCCCCTAGGAGTCTGTGGTTGAAAAGAATTGATCCCCATCCCTTAATTGCTTCTCCAGCACACATCATACCCTTTACTCAGCCTGTTGGGAAGAGCCAGGACTTACTCCAGCATGTTTTTTCTCTGGACAATAACAGTTAGCTCTGCCATAGAAAGCTGCATATTGGAAGTACTCTACAAGGACCATCTAATTAAAGATTACAGCATCCCTGGGAGATACACAAACTCATCTGATTCAGTCTATTGATAACTGGGGAAAAACAGACTCAAAGCTGAAGTGTTTTTCCCAAGAACGCAGCATGAGAGAGCAGCAGAACCAAGATAACAACAAGCAGTGCTGATTCCTGCCACACTGTTTTCAGATTGTGGTTGGGACTAGGAAAAAACCCCACTCCTAAAATCTTCCTTCTGCTCAGCTTCTGCCTCTCTTTGGAGCAAAGACAGCTGGAAATCAAACAAAAATATGTCCTCTTAGAAGACCTCCATCCAGTTTTGCAAATAAACAGATAAGCAGCCACCCAGTGGGGGAAAAAATAGTAACTAGCTGGGCTCTGGGATGCAAAAGAGTGTGTAAAAAAAAAAAAAAAAGAAAAAAGCTTCAAGGATGGCAAGATGGCTGTGTAGGAGATGGAATTACAGACAATCTTAATAAGGGAAGGAGAGTTTGAACTTCCTGTGAAAAAGAAAAACCACAAATAAACCTGGGAGATTCTCAGAGCCATGGAGAAAGGAGTAAGTAGAGGAGAGGCTGGGTAAAACTGCACAAAGTAGGAAACTGCCACAGAAAACTTTGAGCTTTAAAAGTCTTCCCTTTTATCTAGAGAGCTTTGGGGTAAGAATGGAGTAAGGCAGTTATAAGCATAGGTGCTAATTGCATTGAGCATCTCCATAGAGCTTTAGATTAAAGACTCCAGCACCTTGGGGGGGTGTGAAAGAATCTGTAGATCTTGCAGACAGTATGTGGGGCAGGCAGCTGCACCCTTTGTTACTAACCTGCCTCCCTTCCCCATCTGATCATGTAAATGAGAGCTACAAATGCTAGAGTTTACAGCATGCAACATCTGAGTTGGGATCTCTGGAGAGATGGGGATGGATTTATTTACATGTTCTGAGTTATCTCTGCAAATGATCTAACAGAGGCCCCTTCACATCTGTAGAGTCCTGATGAAAGTAAAAACATTGTACCCAGGTATTTCTGTTTGTGCTTGTGGCACTGAAGACAAAAAGGTCAGATTCTCTGCCTGTTTTACACCCCCTTAGCACTAGCATTTGTTATAGTCTGCTCCTACAAAGTATGGCATGTCCTTGACAATGAATGTGTTTTTCAGGGCAAGAACCAGGGCCAGATTCAGTCTGAGTTGCCAGCTCTGTTTCAGCTTGGTTTCAGATCTTCTCCAGGGATCAGACCAGCATGGCTGATGATCCCGACTCCCCTAACAAAGCTGCGTGGCAGGAATAACTTCTTAGAGAGGGATCTCCCTGCCTCAGCAGAAGGCTGGGATGGCTGGGTCAGGCCAGATGTTCTATGTTATGGAGCCCTCCCCCTATCCCTACCACCAGGGCCTTGGGGACAATGACTTCACCTGCAATCCAAGTATGGGTGAACCCAGTGCCTGGCAGCAAGGATCAGCCCAGGTAACTGTAATCCTGTTTCGAGCCAGGCGGAAGGCAGGAGGGAGGACAGCAATCCCTCTGCTCTCCTCTGCCAGCAGCAAAGGGTGAAACAATAAGAAGTAAAGCCTCAGGTGCTGGAGGAGCAGAAATACTTTTTCTCCAGACACCAGGCCTACTTGGCGTAACACCCTCCACTCACTCTGTGCCTACACTGCTGTTCCCAGGCAGATCTGAGCAGAGGAAAAGCAGCCACAGCCACCAGATGCAGCAGCTGCGTGTTGCCTGCTTGACCTGAAATGTTTAAGTACCTACTCTTGCTGCAGGATGATGGTAGCCCAGGAGTGCTGAATTCACCATTCTTCACGTGCTTCTGTGCGTTCTACGTGGCTGATGTTATGTCTGCATTGCTGACAGATTTTGTTTTTGAAGAGTAGGGCTCATATGTTAACTGAGCAGTCCTCCTGTCAGTAAAGCAAGCAAACTCAGTCAGGCCCTCACTGTTACTGCCAGAAGGGGAGTAGGGGAAAAAAAGGAAAAAACCAAGCCATGAATCAGCCTCTGGAGCTATTTGTAACAGATGTACTGTCAGGCATGTAATTGCCTTCTTACCGTTATCAGCTGGAGCTCACACAGGCCCCACAACCACCTGCAGCTCTGCAGCAAGGATACCCAGGGAGCTAGCTTTGGCCACCACCCTGCTGCACCAAGCACCTTCCTTTGATTAAGCATTGAGCCTCTTCCCATCCTGGTGCTACCCTGCAGACTCATCGCTCTGTGTGAGAATGAAAGTGGTTGTCGCTGAGGATCACGGCTTTGTCTTGGAGCCACTACGAGAGCTACACAGCAGACAGGAAGCAAATCTTTGGATTCCTAGATCTCTGGATCTCTTCCTTCTATATAGCATCCCGTTGCCTTCCCTTTCATGTAGGTTACTCCAGAAAAATATCTACTACAAATGTCAATGCTAGCTTAGAGGACATACCATGTCATGTGGAAGCAACTTGTGCTTTCCATTTTTACCAGAGTAAAAGAGTTACCACTCTTGAGCATCTTTGTAGATGATTGTGCTTTCAATAGTATTCTTTCTTTGAAATAAAAAGATTTCATATTCTTTCATATAGCCCCACAGCCTGCAAACCTCTCATTTTGAAAGAATCTGAGTCATTTAAAAAAAAAAAAAAAAAAAAAGTTCTCATCCTTACTTATTGGGGGGAAAAAATCTAGAACCAAAAAACCTAATTGAGCCCCACAATTTCTGCAGTGCCCTTCCTGACTTATGAATGCATAAGGCTCATTTAAAGAGCAACAAAGACGGGTGGGGATACAGTTGTATTTCCTTAGGAAAAATGATTCAGAGAGCTCTCAACGGGGCTGCCCTGCTTATGGAGGGCATTGCAAAAACTGCACTCTTTGCTAACAGAACCATGGTGATGAGCAAAGCAAACAGCTTCTCCAGCCTGGCCTTGCTAAGGGGAGGCTATTTGCCCCATAGCTGTGACTCCCTTCCATACCCGCGCGTCTCTCTTTGAAGTCCTGCTGACTCTAAGGCCAGCCCTGAGCAGCGAGTTCCATCCTGCCAGACCCTGTGGGAAAAAGCGGGCTCTGAGTGAAATTAAAGGGCAGCATATGGCAGGCTCCTAAAAGGCAATAGCTGTGTCCAGTGCATAGCAGAGCAGAGGAATTTGCAGCCACAGGAAGGTGACTGAGACAAACAACACTGACTGCGTTTCAAACTTGAGTTGGAAAATTTTATGACTGCAAATAACACTGGCAGTCATATAACCCAAGGGAAAAAAATAGGGGTAATGAAACCTCCTGCTTTAGGGCATGAGCTGGTGGCCTCTAGGGACAACGGAGGAATTTTTCCTCCCATTTGCAGCATTGCTCAAGTAACTGCGTGCATTCTGTAGGAGTTTCACCATCCATAGAAATACCAGGCATTGACTGTTGATGGTTAAAAAACCAGAAAGATGCTGCACTGGACAAGCCACTGGCTTGATTTGGTATGGACATCTACCAAACAAGTCAGGCAGCAATACTGTCATGAAATAAGAGACATTGGATGACAGTCCAGCCCTGGGGTCCTAATGAATCAACAGGGATGCTCTCCCTGACCAGAGATAAACACATCAGATGACAAAGAAAAAGAAAACTGCAGGCCATTGTGTTTTGACTCGGAGATACACATTACTGTTAATGCTGGCCAGCCAAATAATATGTCTTTGGAACGGATTTTAAATTCCTACCAAAGGTAGGTAAAGACTGGGCATCTGGGTCTGTGGTTCTGTTTTCCTCCTGAACGCTGCCAATCTACTGACACAGGGAGGTTATGAAGTTTGCTGAATGTCTCCAAAATTTATTTCTAGTGGGCAGAAGTGTCTCCTCATTGTCGGTCTAAATCAACCCAGGGCCACTTTAAATTCACTGATTATTATGTCAGCATTGTCCTTCCTTTGAAATAGTTCTCATTTTTCCAATGTTCGCCTCTTGATGTATTCACTGTGAGTGACCATATTCCCACCTGGCATGGTCTCTGCTAGGTCACAGAGCCAGCTCTTGCAGGCTGATTGTCCTGGGACCCCAACTCTTAACCTGCCTCACTGCCAATCCGCTCTTCACCGACTGCTGATGACCACACCTATAGATATTATTTCTGATGAAGCTTTCCCTGGCGTTGTGCAAGGGCATTTGTACTTCTCTAGCTCCCCTGGTAATACTCTTCCCTCTATGCATCCTAATATCACATTTAGCTTGCTTTTACTTCTGCCTAGTCCCCATAGCTCACAGATCTGCTGTGGTCACTTAGCACACCCACGTCCTTCCCTTCTTTTGTTATCTCCAGATTAAACATTCCCTGTTTATAGCTGATTAGTTATTAATCCCTGAACACAAAAATTTGCATTTTGTACTGTGAATGTCATCTTTTTTCTACTGCTCTGGTCCTGAAGGTCACGTCGCTCTTTCTGTAGAACGCCCTGACCCTCTCCTGCTTTTGATGATAAAGTCCAGATAGGAGTCAGCAGATTTCATCAGTACACACTTTTTTGTTTATTCTGAAAAAAAAAAAAAGGTAAGATTGAGCCCAAAAATGATTCTGCAAGAACTCCTCTAGTAACCCTCTTCCTGCCTAGTACTTCAGCTTTCGACATTTACCTGTGGGGTAAGTCCTTCTGCCTCAGTTTTCCTGTCTGCTTCAAGTGAATTATCATGTCCAGATAGAATCTCATTTTTACAAGGTCTCAGGCAGCGCTACACACACGCACATGTGCGTGCACATGCACGTGTGCTCACTGAGGATACCTGCAAGGAATCCGTTTCTCAGCAGAAGAATGATGGTCTATGCAGTCCTGAAGCAGTACAAACCTGAGCTTCCAGGAAATCTTATTCTCAGACCTAAGCTGGCTTGGAGCCACTTTGTAGTATCACTCCCAGCACTCCCATAATAAGTAGCTTAAAAACCCAGACATCAGGACTCAGAGTCTAGCGACCGGCACAACAGCCTCTTCTGCCCCCTAACACTTTCGGCAGCTCCAAAGAGCACTCAGATACAAAGGGATTAGGTGGTTTATAGGACCAAAGCTTGGCAGATTTCCCTCCAGGGCCCCCAGCCGTTTGCTCTGTTGGTCATCATTCCTGTCAGGCTAGTTCAGAGTGTCTCTGCCTTTACTCTTAGTGGATTAAGGGGTGGTTGAGCGGTTATTTTCTCCTGCTTTGTTTCTTGGAGATGGGGCTGCAGAGGGGAATGAATTGCATCAGATAAATACATTAAACTGTCACTCTGAGAATTAACTGGAAACCTCCAGGAAAACGGTACAAATGTCAAGAGAAGAAAGTGCTGCGGAAGGCATCTCTGCTGTCTTTCACATGGATGGATCAACATGGACATAATTTTTCTTCCCAGTAATTAATTTCAGTGTATTATTAATTGTAATAACCATCAATTTCTAATGAATACACGGGATGTCATGAAAATCCTGGCACTTAGTTGTCACAATTAAAGTAACTGTAGTATTCCCTGATCAGCGGGGCTCAGTCCTTCCATCTGCTCCCATTCAGATCAGAGTCCAAAGCACCTTACCGCCAGGAAGGAAGCAGGTGACTGCAGCACTATCCCAGAACTCAGGGTCTCCACTGCAGATTTTTCTATAGGACTTTGAGGAAAACTCTCTTTACCTCCATCTCATCCAGTGATAACATCAGTCCTCCACTGAACTTGTTTATTTGGAGGTAAGCTTGTTAAAAATGCAGGGATGATTCAGATATTTAGATAACAGGATTCACAACAAACTGTCTGCTGAGAAAAAAAACATCCTAGGGAATCCTGCTAAAAATGTCTCCATAAAAAGAGCCAAGTCAGGTTCAAGGTGTTGAGGTAGTTTAAGTCAGTACAACTTAGATGTCATATCAGGAGACAAATACGCTAGCTGAGAGCTTAATCCAGACAGCAACATGAGTGTTTTTTATTTCCTCTGCACAACTTCATCAATTAGAAATAAAACAATGGATTGCTACATGTGCCATTAACCTTATACTTCTCACATCAAAAGCCCACTATAATCACATATAAAGAAACAAGTATTAATTACAGTATGAATATCTCAGTCACTGTCTTGATCAAAAAAAAATCCAAGAATTTTATCATTAAACACTCTTTCAAACGACAAGCAAGAAAACTACATGAACGTATTGATGACACATCCCATCAGAGCTGCACTCTCTTTAGGACAGGGACTTCCTTCTGTTCTGAGTTGGTCCAGCGCTTAGCACAGGGGTCCTGGCATTGCAGACACTACTGCAACAGTAAGTACATTTCCCATTAAGACATATGTATCTTATTATCAAGAGATAGTAGTTACCATTACTATAGCAAAGTGCTGAAAGGCAAGTCAGTAAATGTGTCAATTAATTTTTTCTTCCATTTCACCATATTCTTTAAAAGAACATATTCTGAGGACGGCATCAAGGCTGTAAGAGCCAAAACAGTTAAAAAGATCAAGATTTTTCAGGTCAGAGTTAAGGACACAATGTGACATTGAAGTACACTTCTCTACATAGCAGAAATCCCAACTTTGTGAAGCTGAGTGGAGAACTCCCACTGATGTCAAGATCTCCCAGTGTGTTTAGTCAAGGCAAGATTTGCAGCAAGGGGCATTATCCTTTACTGCTCCTGCTGATGGCAGAGGAACTGGGATTTCACAGTGCATTTAAGCAAGGCAAAGATTTGTAGTGAGAGGAGTTATCTTTTATAAACCAGATACTATGGCTTAAAAAACAGAGACAGTTTTGGGCACTCAAACACACATCTAGATCTGACTCAAAAGCAATGAATTCCAAATTCCATTCAGGCCAAGAAAATTTTGAGTTTAACGAAATTATCCTGATCAATCAGACAAACTGAGAGAAAAAGTGGTTGATATTTGTGCCAAGTTTTTGCTTGTTAGGACAAGTTCATGTGATGTTAATATGGCTAATGGACTTCCAGGCTGAAACAACTTCATGTTTTGTTGGCTCAGGGTATGGACAGATGAGGTTTGTGATTGCTTGTGCCTGTCCATGTAAATGGCCTGAACTGTGGGCAGTTATATACTTAGCCATTTCCGTGCTCTGACAGCATTGCGATTTACAAATCATGTAAGTAGGTATAATGTTATCACCTAGCAATGTTTTTTTTTAATGAAAATTTTTCATTCTGGTCTATGACCCAACAAAATGGTTTAGAACAACAGGTGAATCTCAGGATCTCTCGCTGTTGTAACCTTAATCCTCCCCTACCAGTCTCCTCCCCATTGTTTACTGCAATTCTTCCTTTGCACTTAGATTGTAAGATCCTGCAAGCAGGGCCCTATCCAGCCTTTGTTCAGGCTGCAATACATAAACAGCTATTTGCATTCAGTGGGAGACTTACCTGACCCAGGACTCAGAGTGGTGGGATCAAGATTAAATACATTTACATACATGTAAATTTTTACCGTTTGCTGTGCAAAAATATCTTGTCTCTAAGATACGGGAAAATATGGTTCTGACTCAGAATTGATGCTATCTTTCCAGTCAAGATTAGAGTCCAAATTGTGCAATCCAGCTTAACTCACAGTATCAGTTGCTATGCAAAAGACAATGTTTCATACAGAGGTGTGGTCTTTCAATGATTGCAACAAATACAGACCACAGCTGGCTTGTCATTTAGATCCAATACTATTGGAAAGCACAGGCAATTTTTCAGGTTTGATCCTAAAAGAAACTGATCATTCCTCATAAGATGTGGACTGACCTTAAACCATGATTAAACTAATGGGATCAAGAGCTTTTGAATGCCTGTGAATAAACTGTCCCTAAAGACAAAAAAGAGAAAAGGTGAAAGCACTTAAAAAAAAAAAAAAATATACAAGAAGAAGAAAAGAAGCTTTTTTCCCACAGGAAACTTCCATCACTGTTGTATTTTCCCTAAGGACATTTCTGTATCTGTCACTAAAAATTACAGCTGTCAGCGGTAATGCATCAGCACAAACCAGAGGGCTGGGTTTTGGTGGTCTGAAAAGGGATGTAAACCACAGTTGGTTTTAACCGTCAACTTACCTTAGCTCCAGTGAACATATTTATTATGCAATATATCCAGTTTTGTCTGGAGAAAAAGTGATGTCGGAAAGAAAAATTGTGTTGTTCTCACAAGTGCATGCCTGATGCCTAATCAAGGCTGAGAGACATTTCGCTCACATAAGGCTGAGCAACTGCCGAAACAGAGGTAGGAGAAAGGTCTGTGATAGCAAAACAACCTTCAAACCCCTGAAACAGCAAAACTGTCTTCCATCAGAGCCCCTGAACAAATGCTGTACAGTTTCAGTGGCAAAAGAAACAAGCCTAAAACAGATTTCCTCCATAATGTGAAATAACGCCTTAGAAAAATTACAGTACCAATAAAAAGCTAATGAAAAGGTCTGCTGGGAACGGTTTTGCCCTACAGATAACTTGTCCCTCCAATCTTAATGAATTCACTTGCAATTTTGACATGCTTTTATTACAGTGGCACTCAACGCCCTAGAAATCTCAGTGCTAGGTGCTGTTCAAAGAGATGGTCTTTGTCCCAGGGAACATGACGTAACTCTTAAAAAGGCAATGATAGAGGCTGCTAATTATTCATTGTTTGCACAGGGAATAAAAAAGGTTTATATGGAACTAGCGTGTAGGTAAGTGTAAGTATCATTAGTAGTAATTATAGTAACTGCTTCTATGATCCTCCTCTGTTATATTTGAGGCAGACTTCATTTCATAACTACAGGTTTGCCTGCAAAAAAATCCTCTTTCACAACAGACAGCCCACTGCAAGCCGATGGCTGTCTTCATGTATCCTGCCACTCTGGTTGAGCTGTCTTCCAGCACGCAGTGGTCTCCTTCGGGTTTAGGCTGGAGCAAAGCTGTAGCAGATCAGTGCTACCTTTCTCTTCTCAAAGATGTCTACCAAGGGCTTTGCATGGAGAGGTTTAATGCCAGAAATGTGTGGGTTGTCAAATCATCCAAGGAAAAAGACAGTGGAAGGCCCTGACTCTCTACTTTTTACACAGGCAAAATACCGTCTCGCTTCCAATTAGCATTTGATAGGGGAGTGGAGACGCAAGGAAGGGTATCTTCTGCCTAAATGGTTCTTGCTGGGTAAGAGCAGAATTAAAGAAGATGAAGAGGGTGTGGACTGAAGATAGGGAATGGGATCTCTTGTGATGCAAGAAGCATCTTTGTGCAATGGCACAGCCCGAACTGGAGCTCACAGGCTGCGGCAGTGTCTGCCCAGGCAGAGGTTCACCATTATCCCCCTGCCCCAGAGGGAGAGAGGTTTCCTCTCCGTGCCTAAAGAAAGCGAGAAGAACCACGGGTGAAATGGATTTTAATCCCTGTTGAGAAAATGCAATGGTAAAAGTACTCTGCTCAGCATGTGCTCACTGCCGAACCCACGCAGGCGCTCAGGGCGGGTCTGTTTGTCTCTTCAGGGCCACAGAAACCAACAAACAGCAGTGGGGAGAGGAGTTACCGCCGGTGTATCCTCATCACACCCACGCTCCCATGAGTGGCCTTCTTTCTGCCTAATGAACTGAGGATTAATTAGAGGAGGTAATAGGCTTCTACGGACAGCATTGTCAAGCACTGCTTATTGCTGTTTGTTGATTCAACTAGGCATTTTGTAATCCCTCACGTTGTTTTGCAGTGACTACAGGAAATAGGTAGAAAAGAGACTTGGCTTTCCCAAATTGAAGGCACCTACACAGACCCTTTAGAAATGATGGCTGATGCTGGATAGTACTCAGCAATAGCAAACATACAATCAGTACTTGAGTCGTCCCATTCATCTCCAGAAGATAGCTAGTCTATAACACATAGGATGGGAAACAACGACAACAAAAAAATTTTCTATTTTTATTCAAAAAGAGGCGGAAAATTTAAAGGGAATTGTCTTTGGCACTTGCTTCTTTTAAACAAAAAGTTATTTTTCCCTTACAATTTTCTTGCTGACACACTGTTTATATAATGGGGGAAATACTGCTCAGAGAGAGTGTGGTGACTTGTCCAAAAACAGAGTGGAGAGGAAAACTCAGCGGTTTTTGCTTTTCTCCTTGACCTGTGCAGAATACAGCACACCTCAGAGCCTGACTTTTCTTTGTCCTTTGCCACGTCCAAGGTTTTTTACCCATAAAAATACAGTGTGTAATGGTACTAGCCCTTAAATAATGGAGTGCATCCACGCTGCCTTGTGGTGGCAATGCCTCAACATGTAAGGCATCAGCAAGCCAGCCCTTGCTGTTCCCTTGCTTTCTGTGCAATTCTGCTTTGGACTGGTCCATAAACTAATATAGAAAAGGGTCTTCAAAAGTTTTCCCTGCAGAACTACTTGGCAAAGGACAAAGTTACTCTCCTGGAGTTGAAAAATTCTTATCTCCCTGGCCAACCCATCTGGATGTTAGCAGTCACTCTCCTGTCATGTAACTCAGTCTGAAGAGTATGAACAAACATTAACATTAGCAGGTTTAAAAACTGCCACATTTCTGTATTTGGGCTAAGCAGAGCTCAGGGCAGAGATCCAATGTTGTCTTGTGTATACAAACCCACCACAAAAAATAATTAAAGCACTGAGTCTTGATTTTTCCCCTTAGTTCCTTTCAAGAAAGGTTAGAACTTCACTCATCCACTGCAAATTTGAGGCCCCTTTAAAAACTCCCCCTGGATTGTATCTACCTGCCCAGCAGGACAGATGACACATTAGATTTCATTTCATTTTCTCAAGACGTGACATTTTTGTTGGCTCATGTAAGGGGAAGGTACCTCGTGCCTTTCTAAAGATTTTTGCATGCATGAGCACACCACCAAGCAGACAAAGCCTTTGCCCTTCCCAAGAGAGATATTTTGAAGAGGGATGTGCTATGAGGGGGACCTACGTCAAAAACAAGAGCAAGGTTGAAAAGCTGCGTGCTGTCCCGCAGGAACAGCCTCTGCAGGATGGGGGGGTGCCAGTAGCTCGGGATTTCAGGTGGGAATGTCCAGGAGAAGACTGGTTAGCGGGTTGGGCTCCTTTCCTTTTCCTTATTTTTCATACCTTCACCCTTCAGCTGGGTGGTGCCAGGGAATACATGTAGCTTAATGCAGGCTGCTATGGCTTGGGGACCAGGCAGCGGGAGGCTGCTGGTGGCAGCGGTACCAGCGTGCTGATAAGTCACTTCAGGCAGTGCCTGAGTCAGCTGGGACACAGGCTGTTCCTAATGGACAGGTCCAGGAAATCCCTGCCTGCCCTAAGGAAGCAGGAAGAATGACTTCCATTCATGAAGGATGCAACAACAGCTCCTGCATGCCTTCAAACAGGCTGAGCAAGACTCCTGCTGCACTATTGCTTCACTCTCTTCGTTGGACATAGAGGCCAGAGGAACTGTCCCTTTACTTTCACAGTGAAGGAAGATTTGCTGTTTTGAGGTATTTCCTAATGGTCATGCCAACAGCCTCCTCCGCTCATTGCTTCCTCACTCCTCTCTAAAATAGCTGAAGGCTATGAAAAATGCTGGAGGTCTACTGGAGTCATTTCAGATTGATGTTGAAACTCCTAGAGCATGGTGGAAATTCAGGGAAATCAATTTGAGTTCATAAATGGTAATAACTTAAAATAGATCAATAAAATGGCAATGAATTCTCATGCAGATGCTCCAGTTCATAATCAGATAGCCTTAACCAAGTCATGTAATTTGAAATCATTTTCAATTAAATTACAGTAAATCCAAAGAAGGCCCATTTAATTCTAATTGAGTCTGTATGGACCACTCTAATTCTAACTGAATCTAAAGGTGCTTAAGTAACTCACTTCAAATTCACATTTCTGAGACAGTGACAAAAGCAAGCTTGAAAACATGACGGGAGTAGAATACAAAATGTTCTCAAACAAGGGGACATAGAAAAGTAGTGCAAAATGAGTGTATATATTTAAAATCTCATGCTTTTTCTGCATTAGCATATTAAACTACAGAGATGTCATCTAATAATGTCTTACTCTCTACAGATTATGTCGCTGTTTAGTGCGTAACGCACATGTCATGTGCCAGGGTATCAATGGAAATCCCAACTCCAGGCCCTACTCTTGAGTCCTCTGGCTGACTCACTGGGCCACCGTGGGAGCCTTGTCACTGAGCTGCACTCTCCCCTGCTGACCTGGCCACACAGCAGTGCCTACAGCGCAGATCAAAGCAGGAGCAGAGCTGGGCTAATCAGCTGAGAGATGAGAGAAGCCACAAACGGAGCTACACACTTACTAATGAAAGCAAAGGGCTTGCAGACATCAGAGCAAAATGACTGCATTAGACCTATTAACAGTTGTTTCTTCCAGATTTAAAAATCTTGCTATGGAAGAGGTGTGCTGGGAAGGAGGGTCTCTAGTTAGGGTCAGTTGGATCCATGATGGAGCAGTGGCAGCCAGGTAAGAGGACTCCAGTTTAGACCTTCTCAAGGAGGTGGGTGAGGAGCAGTCTGAGCTCTCAGAGCTGCTGTGCTATGCCACATGCTTGTTGCCACCATCACTTTCACTCATTTATTAACAATGCCTGCAAACGTGATAGCTCCACCACACCGCCTGTGGTAGACATCCCACCCAAGCTGGTTTTTAGAAACAAGAGGCAAAAGGGAAGGCAAACTGTGTTCAGAAAGCGTATGCCTCTTGCTCAAAGTCACACAGGAGATCCACAAGCAGAACTCAGCTCAAAGCTGAGACTGATGCCCTTCCCGCTAAAGCAGACTGCCTCTTTCTTGGATTCATGGGATAAACAACCTCATTTCTTCACTCTCACTGCACTTCCTCTGCTCTGTCATAACCATACTGGGACTTCACTGGACCAAAGTTAATGCCCATACTGATTTTCCTCAAGCCTGGTTATAAAGATTATGTGTTACCACACCTGCCTCACTTGCTAGTTACACACTAGACACTGTTTGCATCATCCTGCACAGAAAAATCTGTATAAGAAACGTATATTTTTAATGCAAACACATTCCTAAGAGCACAAAGGTAGCCAGTGAAGACATTTCCTCATTGCTGGGTGCATGTGCCCAACTGCCATTAGCACTAAAGAGAAATAACAAGAGCCTGGGAAGACCCATCCCCTCGGGTGGAGGCTTATCATAGTGCCAGGTCATCAGACGAGATTTTAGGGTGATTCTCGGGGATTAAGACCTCTCATTTCAAATCAGTGACACTTGACATTCCAGTTCAGCTGCGAACTTGTAAAATCACTGCAGAAAGTGAAACTAGGCCACATTCACACCAAAAGCAACAGAAATATGTGCAAGTCTCCTCTCAGCCCTGGCAATGCCCATGCTCTCAGTTAACTGAACTCTTGAGCAATTTTTTGTTTCTGACCATTCCCAAATGGATTTCTTACAACATCAAAATTGACTACTGTCTTTCTTTCAACTTATCTGATAGAGTTGAAAGAAAACACCCTGGCAATGCCACTGCATCACAAGACAGGCTTTGATCATCTGGAACTGCCAACGCACCTTGAAGCGTGTTAAATATATATGACTTGGCTGATTGCATCTGCCTGTTTCCATTAAGTGTACCTGCAAGGGAGCCACCCGCTGAGAAGGGGGAGTACAAGGTAGAAGTGACCTGGGGTTTGGGTCACTGGATACTCCTTGAGGTTTTTCATAGGAGGAACTTTCAGCATTTTGTGTTTAGCATGTCACCCAGCTCAAGTAAGTAAAGGCCAGGTGAAAGTGCATTTCTGAATAAGTTTGTGGCAAGAACTGACCTTCCACCATGGTTATGAATGGAGAAACCTTTCAACAGTAAAAAAACATCTCTCACAGGCTTTGGGTGCTCATGTAAACTCAACAGATGAGGTTCAACTCCTTGGATAGCAGGTGCCACACTGGACACTGCTATGTTGGGGATTCTTCCCTCCCACCCCCTGCATAAGTCTCCCTGCTACAAAGGCCGTCCCAGTTGAGAACAGCTCTAACACTGCTTGGCTCAAGAACCAGAGCATAGATTTTAGACTCAGCTTTCAAAGACTCAGATTAGGGGAGCAGATAGAGACAAATGCTATAGTAGCAGACACACTGCTGCTGAAATGCTACAACACTTTGACACGAGTTATGTGGGGAGGTCTCAGAAGCCTCTTTTTTGATTTAAAAAAAAAAAGTAACCTGTTTCCATTAGCCTTTTATTTCCTGCTAATGGTTCAGGACTCTTCCCAGTTCTCTGGAACATGAAACACCAAGGCCACCTCATCCCATGCCCTCTGGGAACATGATTCTGGCTTTGTAGGTTATCTGGGGTGGGGGAGGAAGCAGGAGAAAAGAATGATGGGGTGCCGTGCAGATGATTGTCATTAATTTTGGAAGGCGTTATAAAAAGTAAGCTTTAAAGTCTATCCTAAATATAAGGATTCAGCTGATTGAGAGCTCATCTGCTTCTATCTCTCGGGTAATCACGAATACACTTCTGCTGTGTCACTTCAAAGGCTCAGTACAGCTGGGAGGGTTTTCATCAAAGCTTCTGCATGTCTGGGGGAGGTTTTCCCCCCCATGAATATACATCACTGGAGGCTCCTTTTCCCAACTTTTCCCATGCCTCTCTCTGATTGATCCTCATTTCATTCAGATGAGCTCTTCCTCTCTGGATGGCTAAAGGGCAAGAGACAGCTCTCTCCAAAGCTTTCCCACTCGCCTGGATGCCTCTCCGAAGATTTTCCTCTCATCAGAGTGGGGGAGGGAGGGAGCTGTTCAGACAAGAGATTGAGCCTTTAAATTAAATTCTTGTCATCTGAGGGCTGGGCCTGATAGTAGCGGGGGTGGGAAGCATATTCTCCCAGTATCGGGATTCTGGCCAGATCCTCATCTGGTGTAAATATGTGCTAGTGGACTGATCTCAGCAGTCATGTCATCAAAACTACAAGCCTTAAAACCCTCCTTTCTCTGCAAGGCAACAGGTTGCTGGGTAAAACCAGCATCATCCTCTGTGTGCCTGCCCTGCAGAGTACGTGAGATCCACAGACAAGGAACACTTGCTGAAATTGCTCAATTCCCCTCTTTTTCATTGGGGATGGAGGGCCGGGCAGCTTCGTGGAATTTCAAACACTCAGCCACCCTCAGCCGGGTTGGGATTTCACAACAGCCCAGACCCTGTGTGCACCCAGCACGTGCAAAGTGCTGGTGGAAATCTAGGCCTCTCTCCTGCTCTCAGATGGCAGCTCAGCCCTCCTGGAAATTCTGGGCCCAGTGCCACTTAGTTACAGCACGTCTCCTGGCTGGTGGCCAGATCAGAGGAGTCTGAACCTCATCTTAGCTCTTGTACCCTCCACCCTCTAAATTGCATATTCCCTAAAGCCAAAATGACCCCAGCAATTGTCAGGTCAGGACACTGCTGAAGCGACTGGATGTGCACTCTCTTATACCACTGGCAAAGTTGGCCCATACAAATGGTAATGCATTGCTGCTGATGATTTAAAAAAAAAATATGTTGGGAATCTCCTATGCACCTATTCACCCACAGAAAAGTGACAGCCTCAGAGATTACAAATGTCTGCTTGTCCAGCAAGATCTTCCCCTGTTCCAGTGAGACCCCTCAGCAGCTCTCTGAGAGCAGGACAGCTGCACAGCCACCACCAATCACCCACCAGCAAGTTTCACGAGCTCATGTCCTTACAGCCTCCTGTGCATCCTCTTAGCTCAGAGCCCCGTAAACCCACATCTTGGACCTTTGCCAGGAAGATCAAACCAGGTCCCCAAGGACATGTCACCCTCCAACACTACAATGTCTGTTGGCAGCTATAAATCCTGTCCTCCATGCTCAGTTCCAGGCTGTAATCCTCCCCTTTGGAGCAGGAGTCCCTCTGGAGAGGCATTCAAAGCCAGGTCACTTGTGTGGGTGCTGCATGTGACTGGGACATTTCTTCCCCACAGACAGTGATGGGATTTTCCTGCACCAGTCCTCTGAATAGTTAATTGGATCTTGAATGGTTTATCACTTCTTTCACTGGGGTGTGTGGCTGGATTTACTTTGACACAAGCCCCTTTCTGAATTGCAAGTTGGCAACAATAAAAGGGAGAAGTCTTTAATTAGTTATCTGGCTAATTAACTTTTACGGCACTGTATAGCTTTGGCATCCAAATACTGCAATGCAAAACACTGCAAACATTCAAACAAAGCCTTCCCATCCCACCAGGAAGCTGCTGCCACTGGTGGCTGCGGGGGAATAGCATCTCGCAGTTTTGGGCAGGGTGCATGGAAATCCACCTCTTGCTGTGCCGTGCTCCCTGGATTCCCTGTACATCCACTTCTGCAGATAGCTCACCTTCTTCTAATGATCTTCAAATTAATAATACAGAACATACATGGCTTCCCCATGTTGTACTCCTCCTTCCCAGCATGTGCACTCACTCTACCATTGGGTGAAATACACACAAGATAAAATTTATTTCTTGCTTGAAAGGGGTATGTAGACATCCCTGCATCCCCCTGCCACGCAGGAGAGAGTTTCACAGTCAGGGCCAGCATACTGGCATCCCACAGTCCTGAGCCAGGAGAGAAACCCCTCGCATCAGGCAGGGTGACATCATATCACACAGTAAGGAAATGCTCTCGAAGAAGGTTAAGCTCTGAAGCCTGTGGGGTGACCCCCAAGAGCACAGTTTGGCTCAGAGAGTACAACAGACAGGTTGCTAGAATTAAGTCTCTCTCTCTGTTGGAACATGCAGGGTCCCCACCACTTTTCCCACGCTGATCGGTGAGAGCTAGGGGTTTCAGGAGGCACGGTGCCCCCAGGACGTTTCCGTGTTGTTATATCTGCACCTTGTGGGCTAGCACATGTTTTATTCTGTGTGCACTGGAGTTTCGCCGTTACTGCATGTCCAGGCAAGCTCCCTAACTGCTTTCAGCATGAATAAAAAGGCACTGTAAAGGGGAAGGGACAGGTTTCAGGAAAAGCAAGAGAAACAGCATAAAACGGGCCATCAGGTTGAGTCCACTGGCTAATCAGTACCATCCCACACGTCTGCCCCACTGCTCGGGGAGGCACAGAGGGAAGGGAGAGGTCTGTCTGATCTCAGGCTGGGATCTAAACTATGTCTACTTTAACTTAGATCTATTTAACTGCCGTACTTATTTGTGGTAGAAAAGTATTCTGCTTGCTGGCAGGCCCAAGTCAACCAAGTAAAATCAGGGGTGATACTTTGCCCCCTTTCTGTACCGGTCCATGTAGGGTCCAGGGAATCTCAGCTGACAGAATCAGTGCCTTTGCTCCAGAGGCAAGTTGTTGCCTTTAATGTTAAGCAGCCAGCTGCCCAAGCAGGGTTGCTACAGGAGGATTTCAGTAAAGCAGCACTGCGTTTGCACACCACAGAGTTGCACACAAAAAGCAGGTCACAGGGAAAGTAAAAATTAAGTCAGCTTGGAGCTGCAGCATGAAGGCCCTCTCAGCATCCTGTAAATATGCACCTAAGAGACTCCTCTCCACATTCATTTGCTGTGAGCAAGTAAACCTGTTGGAAGGAATGATTTCACTCTGTGAGCACAGGGCTTGTGCCTGTTCAGTAGGGGCTTCTCTTTGCTGAGGAAAAAAAAAAAAGATCTCTGCAGATTTGCACTTGCTAAATGATCAAGCAGCAAGGGATGGTGCAGGAAGGATGGATGAAACCACTCATACAGGGAGGAGATCAGGGGAAGGTTGTCCCCTCCTAGTACAGAGGGGGACATGCATCTTACCAGTTCTCCCTGAACCAGAGGACCTAAATCTAGAAGGGATGGAGATGCCTGCGAAGCCTCCCTTTTTCCCCCACTGGCACTGGCCCATCCAGTCTGAGCTCCTGTATTCTGCCAGGGCAGCCAGGCAGCTCTGCAGCCCTCCTCCATCAGCAGCACAGTGGCATGCAGTCTGCCTGACTGCAATGTTAACGGTAATGAGGCTTACAGGGGAGGAGAGTCCTTTGACCTGTGACTACATGCTGCTTGTGCAGGTCTGAAACAGCAGTGAAACGCTATGCTCTCCTTAGGCAGCTCGTAAGGCCTTGTCTAACCACTCTTAATACCTGTCAGAGTACAATGGTCTAATGAAACTATGACACAGGTACAATCCTTAACACAAAGGCTGGCCTAGGGGGTCCAGGTATCTTTACAGGATTACGGTATTCTCCTTTAAATCATGACGCCTTGTATCAGGAACTGTATCAGCTGTGTACAGGCAAAGCCCTCAGTTCCTTTAAAATCCCTCCCCCAGAAGAAAAAATAAAGAACATGAAATGATTCATAGCACTTGTATGGGGAACATTTTATGGTTGTGTTTTTGCTTTTGCTTTTCATTTTAAGTCTTTTCAGACTCAGTTTAAAAAACAAATCAAACCCATTCTCTTCTCTTCCTCCTGGTGACAGATTGCCCAGATGCCTGTCTGGGTCAAGGGGACACTGCTGCATTTTGTTTTACCATCTGGCATCACCGAGCTCTGCAGATTTTTTAACCTCTTAATTCCCAATAGCATTTTGTTCTTTGCTGATCCCATCATTTTGTCATATTTGCTTTCCTAAACCTTCCAAACTAATTTCCATCAAACCCAAACACTCAGCAGCCTGAATGTTAGTGTCTGAACACAAATAGGAAATATTTCCCCTCCTGAGCTGCAGAAGATCAAGTGCCCCCAGTTCCAGGCCAGAGCTAAGCCTTCAACAAAAAGATCTCCCAGGGAGAGCCAAGAAGGTTCAAGTTCACACAACTAGTGCACTAAAGCCAGGATCAGGCTCGCTGCTAGAGCTCCTTGCTGTTTACAGTCTCAGGCTGTCACTTTGATATATCTGCTCCCCCAGCACCCTGCTGCCAAAGTCACAGCTGCAGCCACTGACAGGGATGGTGGCTGTTGCCACACTCTGCGTTCCTGGATGGTACAAATGCCTTTGCCGCACAACTCGTCCTACAGACCTACGCAAGCCAGGGAGAAAGAAAGAAGAGTTGGGCAGAAGAACTGCCAAAGAGATTAATGTTGTCTGAGTGAGAGCGATCGCTGAGCCTCAGGTTCAAATTTGTCCTCTTGGTGTGAGAAACTCAGGACAGGGGACGAAGTTTCCTGGTGACTTTTGAGTTGTTCAAAATTTTTCTGCCCCTCCCTTAAGCGTAGGTTTCCTTGAAGAACAGTATATTCTCCACAAAAATTACAAGTAGTTTCCAGGGAAAACTTTGGAACTGGGTGAAGTCTCACTTTCAATTTCAGACTATGCTTTTTGTTTAGTTTGGGGCCAATGAGTATTTTCTCTTCAGACACTGCCAGGCTCATTCAATTTTCCAAACAGGTGGTGAAAAACATTGAAGGAAAAATTCCTCTCCTGCCCTCAGGTTTTACTTTGCCTAGCTCTGAAGACAGGCCCATCCTGCGCACTTTTGCTACCACAGTTACATCAGCTCCAACACCTCCAGAAATAAAGACATTAAGCCAAGAAAAGCAATCTCGCACTGGTGAAAACCGCACCTCTGCTAGGAAGCTCTGCAGGTAGCTTCCTAAGTTGAAGATATTACTTTCCAACTGCCAAGCCTTGGGCTTGCACCTCGGAACTGTTACAGGGAGGTCACTAATTTTTTTCTGTGCCTCAGTCCCCATCTGCACAATACCTGTGTACACATCCGTGTTGAGAGGGATATAGGACCACGTTCTGGAGAAACGACGAGAAATGCTACGTGGGGTGTGGGCTGCCTCGTAAGCCGTGAGCACACGTACAACACCAAGCGCAGGGGCGGCAGGCTCAGCTGCAGGAGCAGTGCAGATAGCAGGTGCTGCCAGAACTGTCTGCAGCATCACACCCTTAGCAAAGCAGGGAAGTTAATTAAATGGCAGGAAAAGACCATTTAAAGAGCAGTGTCTGAATGACTAAAGGTCTTAGTCACTCATTTACCAAGATCTTAGGCAAAAACTCCTTTTAAAATAATTTTTATCTGGATCACCTTCCTTTAAGAAATTTCTCAAATCATCCAGCGAGAACTACGGGGAAATGTCACTCACATTGCCTGAGACTTTCAGCATCCAGCATGTTTGTGACAATTGCCACCTCCTCTCCCTGCCTCCAATGCTCTCTTAGGCTGAGAAATCTCACCTAGCACAGGACTATGAGAGAAGAATGATTTTGGTCCTGCAGGAATTGAAAATTTTCTTCCCAAAAAATACTGAGTTGAAACTTTCCAGTGTTTCAATAGAAACCTTTTCCAAAAACATCTTCTTGTTTCATTAATGGAAAAAAAAAGCTCTTAACATTTCAGAAAGAAACAAAAATCAACTGTGGAAGGTGCTGTGTGGCGGCTATTTCACATTTTAAGAAATACTGAAAACATTCAGCCAGTCCTTCACGCAGTGTGGTGGTGAGAGAAATGTGAGAGCACACAGGAAATGTTAAGTGTGCTGCACTTATGGATCAGTGGTTTGGTTTCCTATTGTGTCACTTGTACCAGAAATGCCCTGTCAAATTTTTTAATATGTGGGGTTTTTCTCAATGCAATCAGTGGTCCTCCCAAGCTCACAGCACGCAGCATACACAGCTCTACCAGAACAACTGTGTGCGTCGGGTAAGAGCAAAAGGAAGGAGCTGGGATGACAGTGCTTTATTTCCTCCAAAGGTTTCATAAAATTAAACCACAGCCCAAACTGTGCCTTCCTCACAAGATTAAGACTGTATTTCCTGCAGTGCCCCTCCTCAGGAAAGGAAGATATCAGTCAGTCTGACTCAGGAAAGGTTGCAGGGTTTGCCCTCGTGGTCTGAATCATCTGTTGCACGCAGAGAGGCAAGAGGTGGCAAAATTGAGAGAGTCCCCCAGTATCATTGGTATTACAGCTGTATGCAAAGGCCCACCTACAGATGAAGCATTGTACTAAGGAGTTACAGCCCCTATCTCAAAACATTTACGTGCCATATGAGTAAAACAGTGGGAGAACGTAGGCACGGTGGTGTGATTTGCCCAATGAAGGAGAGACACCTGTGGTGTTATCAAGTCCAGTCCTCTGCTGCAACAGGCATCCCTGCCTGCAATCATAAAGCCATCACAGTCCAAAAGATACCACAGCAGGCTCCCAGCACACCATAAATGCAACAGTGCTTCCTGCCCTTTGCACACAGGTAATGAATGAGTCTTGCTCCTGCCGGCACCTGATCCGTTGTCTGCCTGGGCACCCAAGACCAGGCACAAAGGCTAGTCAGACTGGAGAGCAAAACTTCGTTGTGTACAATGCAAACTCAGTGCCCGCAATTAGAGGGTGCTGTTAAAAATACTCATGTAGGCCACTGGACAGGAGGGTGCTAGGCAATGCAGAAGGAGTTTTAGTGAAGCTTGACAAGTTTTTAAATAGGTCTTGATGAGAGCCTGTCGCTTAGAGGAACCAGTGTATTTTGTTTGATAGGCAGCGACACCTCGTGGCACAGGCCTTCCCCCCCCCCCCCCCCCCCCGCCCCACTTGCTGCCAGCAGTACACTTATTTTTCCTGGGACAGGCTCTCAGTCGTGCTAAAATCAGGGGGAGTTTTGCCACAGAGTTCGGTGAAGCCCAGATTTCAGGGCTGATGTTTCACGGGAAACAGTGATGATGATAAGAATCACCTCTTGCAAACGCTTACTAAAAATCACACATCATCTTTAAGAGAAGCTGCCTGAGGACTCTTAGCAAGACCTTAATGAGACTGGTCCTAGAATTGCTTCCTATTTTGTTCAGGCTGCTACAGGAAGCATAAGAGCTGCGTGTTGGTACTAGCTCTGCAGTTTGGATGCTGAAGGGGAACAGATCTAGGTCCCTCCAGAACCTTTGCTTTGTTTTTTTCCTTATAAAGGATTATAGTTCTTTTTGCAGGAGAAAGAGAAACTTCGTAGAAATTAATGAGGTAGCAAAACAGCCAAGGAACAAGAGAAGTACTGGCAACAGACGCCTGTGGTAAGAAGTGGTGGTGATTTTTGGAGAAAGTTGTGACTGAAGAAATTTGTGTCTCCTCCTACAGCTTGGATCATACCATGTTCAGGGAAATGAGACATTTGGTACCTTTTGGTAAACATACAATCTCTTGGCAACACAAACCCAGCTCCATTGGCTCTTTTCCCACTTAGTACCCAGAACCTGACATTCACAGGTATAGCAATGGGCACTCTGCTGGGCTTGCTGAGTTTTCGATCTGGGGAAGACTCAGAAATGCCCCTTTTCTTTATGCTGGTGTTATCTTCCATGTGGTAACTTCATTCACCCATTTCCTTTCCTCATGGCACAGGCCTGGAGGTGATTGCTGTGGGAAGAGCAGGAGAGTAGACATGCCAATCAAACAGCATGACTGCTCCAGCTATTTTTTCCTTCTCTGTGCACAGGTTGCAATGGCACAGCTATTCCAAGCACATACGCCTGGGCATGTTGTACTTGGTAGCGTAGCTCATGGCTGAACTGGGATGTTTCCTGCTATGACAAAACTGCTGTCTCCGTGACTTTGCTTTAGGAAGATGTGTGAGGCTGTAACATACAAAAGACAAACACCTTGAGATTTTCATAGCTGCACATGCCACGGCCAACAGCCAATGTACTCATTGATAAGGCAGTGCAGGGGTCGAGAACCATCCATGTGTTGGCATAGTCCTGGCAACTGGTTTTAGTCGTGACTGATATTTTTGGGTTGATGACAAATAATTGATAAGAGGTAACTAAGGTATAAGGAAATTGCAGCACTGGCATTCAACAAACCCACAGGATTTATCAGAAGGATCCAGGTCTTTTCATTCCCCCACACTGTGTATGGGGCATTTCTGCAATTTACTTCCCCTCATCTGTAAAGTGGAGTAATTCCCTAACTTCTGAAAAACATTCTTGAACTGGTAACATAAATCAAGAGAAAATCATTGATCTCTTGTAAACACAAGACTATCACAATATCATGTACTACTGATTGAATGATGTTTTTATTATTGCTAGGTTATTATCAGATATCTCATGCAGTAAAACCTTATTTGATTTCTATTAATATTTCACAGACACATAGGTAAATTCCAAAGGTCAATTTTTTAATGAGGTGCCCCACAAAGTGCCTCACACTGTTTTACTGTGTTCCTTTTGCACATAGCCTGTGACAAAGATCAGTAAATGTTACACTGGAGGGCGTAGTACTGCAATCTTTACAACATTTTTGCTTTCATCAAAAGCACTCTCACATCTGCTCCTTTCCCAGTTCAATGTGCAGTAGTGCTATATTTGGGCCATACCAGGAAGTGAGGTTGTGCGCATGTGTGCAGTTCATTAACTGCATGCTCCTCCGTAAGTCATACAACTTAATATAAGAAGGCCACACGATGAAAAGGTAGCAAGAAAAGAAATATATTACACGTGGAAAAGTTCTACTTCGGCATGTGTACTTGGAGGGTCAGCATCCTGATGGCACTGTGCTTCCTGCGGCAGACTAAAGGTACAGGAGAGCTGTCTTTGTTACTTTTCATTTTGCTATGCTATGTGGCTTTGCTTGTAGGAGGAAAGACGTATACAGGTAAATTTTAAGCAGTTTAAATGGGAATTGTTCACATAAAGTCAAATATTCCACTATAAAGAAATGACAATTTAAAATCTGTCTTTAGAATGTGTCTTGTTGAAGGCTAGTGATGTACATATTTACCTATCAGAAACAGTAAGTACCAGGAAAGTGCAAGACATGTCTGATTCGTGTCGCTGCATTCAGATCCTATCTGCCTTTGAAGAACTGGGATTGAATGAGTGGTGTAAGCCAGCTCTGTCTGCCTCATCCAGGGGCTGGGAGGTGGGAGCACAAGGGAGTCAGGCTGGAATTTGTGCGGTTATAAACCAGGTCACAGGGAAATCCAGTGAGACCATGGGGGAAGCCACTGAAAATTATAAAATAGGATGGTTCACACAAATGTAAGTCCTACTTCTAAAAGCTGTTGAGATGAAGATGTTTTATAAGAGATGAGGAAACATACCTGCTTCCATAGCCAGTTTCCAGTCTTAAATGAACTGAGATGCTCTGCCCCAAATTTTGAGACCACCTTGGTCAAAACCAGGTGATATTTCCTTTCCCCAAAGATATTTTAAATCATTCACATAATTTTCCCTTCCAATCAGGTCATGTTCAACTTCCCCCTCCTCAAAATGTTACACTATTGTCAAAGGATTTTGACATGATTTTGACATGGACTCCTGGAAAAGACTCTCCACCAGATGTGACATACACTGTGAGGTATGAAAGGTAAGCACTTACAAAGGATGTCTGACTGAATGTATGGCACAGGGCAAACATCTATGCATGTATGTTAATCAGTGTCATTATCATCAGTGACCTGGCTGCATCCTTTCACCAATACCAGTCCTTATCTGTCTGGAAAGTGCTCCAAACTCTGAGCAAGATTTGGTACCCATCCTCCCCTTGCTCTATAGATTATAACAAAACATGTTTAATATTATGGTGTGCTTGTTTCTTCTTTTAGCCAGGAACGCATGGACAAATGGACAAAGGTTCCTCGTTGCAAAAATATTCACAGAACCTCTTGCAATCTGACTTGTGTGCTTCCAAACTTATTTGTTAAAGTCCGGGCTCGAGTAAAAGCTGTTTCTGGACAACTCCAGTCACCATGGGTAGAATCACAATTCAAGGAATACCACTTGGATGGTGAGTGGCTGTTAGGTTACAGCCCTGATGAAAGGACATCCCAACAACAGTGTTGGCATGAGCAAATGAGGAGTAGACCACACACCACAGAAAAAGAAACAGTAACTAGCAGCTTTATGAATGACAGAGATTTGAGTGGACACAAACAACAATAAACCATGATAATTTGAAAATAATTTTTGTAGCAGCTGTCAGAATTTGTTCATCAAGGTGAACAAACTGGCTTCAAGTTTTCCATATCACAGTGGGGGTATGTTAGATAAAAAAGAGGAATTCCTTTCTCTTCCTCCTTCCTTTGTGTCTATCACAAGATAACAGTTAAAGTGTAGATCAGTCACAGAAAAGTGTTACTTCTATGAAGCTAAGACAGCAGCAAGCACTATTCTTATGTCTGGTCATTCAACTACAGTGGAACTGGCTCCCCCAGTGCTAAACGTGAATGTCAAGGAGAATGTAATCCATGTGAATGCTTCCTTCCCTTTGGCCACCTGTGTGGAGAGTTTCTCTTGGATGTATGACTTGAACCTTTGGGAAGCTGGATCGGAAGACAAGGTCAGTAGAAGTGGCACTTCTTCGATGAAATGGAGGAACAATGCCCAGCTTGAATTGAAATAGCTTCAAATTTCTGGGCAGTGAGGGACTGGATCCAGGGCTGGGAGAAAATGAAATGGCCAAAACAGAGTAAAACCAAAGTCTGAGGAAAAAAGTAGATGTGTGTGTGTGTGCATCCTTATTTTATTGGTAGTTCCCTTTCCTATTCTGTTCTTATTTTTATCAGGAAGATGTGATGGGGAGGCTACACTATAGTCAGTATAACAGGGCAATACCTGAGGTTTAAAACAACTAGTTCAGGTACTGCTAACAGCATGCCATGGCAGCACAGAGCACAGCACCAGCTGAAAATCCCACCTTAGAATCCGTAAACCCTAGGAGAGATGCTTGCTACAAACAGCAAGCAAGACATGAAGTGCATCTCCATGCACCTTCCAACCACTGGAGCCACACAACATGATGAAGAGAATCATGGGCTAAAAAGGTAGAGAAACACTACCAAAATAATGAACGAATTAATCTTTCTAACCCTCTGTTCTTCTTGTTTCTGAACAGAAGCAATACGAAGGTATCTTTAGGAAGAATACAGTGACTATCGACACCACTGCACTTAGAGGCAACTACTGCTTAAGTGCCAGATCTTCCTTCCAAAGCATTGACTTCAAGCACAGCAAATTCTCCCAACCAGTATGTGTGCTATTAAACCCCAAAGGTATGTCCCTGCTGAGAAAAAGATGTGGTGAGACATCGAATGGGATTAGGGCAAGTCAAAGATTTCCATCAAAATTAGCTTTCAACCAAAAAAATGGGCTTCCTGTTAAACGGATCGGTTGGATTTTCTAGTGAAAAGTGTCTGCTTTCTATAGAAACAGTAGAAACATTTTAATTTAAAAAAGCCAACCCTGAAATATTTCCTGAAAATCCTGAAATATTGTACTTGAGTTATGCTCACAATGAAATTTTGGGAATATTAAAATTTCTCCTGAAAAATATGTGAATAAAGCATTTTACCTGCTCCAAGTAAGGCACTGGCTGGTATCAACATTCATTTCTGACTGTGACTTTGACTTAGAATCTGTTCTTAGGCAAGTCTGTTATAATTTTTCTGCATTTGTAAAATAAGGATCTTGAGCCTAGTATTTTCTGAGATTTCTGAAAGAAAAGCCAAGTATAACGGCCCATTATTAGTATAAAATTTACTACTATCAGGAGATTATTTTTGTCTTTTTCAGTAGTGGAATGGGAGTTCCCATTTTCTGCCACAATCCCTGCGTTTGTCCTCCTCCTCCTCCTTCTGACAAGTGCCTTCATCATCTCCTTGCTGAAACAAGATGCTAAGCGAAAGAAGATGCCGCGTGCTTTGGTATGGCCCAAATGCTGGGGTCCCCTCCTGACTCAAAGTCTTGCTGATTTTCAGAGGGTAACTGGAGTGGCATGGGGGAGTTGCATGGGCTCTGCGCTTTTCAGTTTTGTGTTCTAAAGTCCCATTATAAGTAAGATTTGATTCTGGCATGTCCTATATCCAAAATTTTCTTTAAAAAGCATCACTAAGTCATTGATCTATGTGTCTTGTTTCTTTTCACTGGTAGGATTTATCTAATTTAAAAGCTGCCAGATCAGACTTTCACTGTGAGACCAGTGAAAAGGAATTCTTCAGGGACTATCTTATCTGCACAGAGAAGCTAATGCCACAAATGAAGACAAACAAAACGTTAAGAAGAAACAACCTACCGTGGATGGCTTCTTTCCTCTCATCATCATCAGAAGAGGAGGAGGAGGAGGAGGAAGAAGACAGCAGTGCTTTCATCCCATACACTGAAATGTCTCAGTTTCCAAAGAGACATCTCAACTGTCAACCACCCACAACAGCTCAGGGGGAAACTAGCTTGGACTCCGGATCTGGAGGTCTCTCTATGGATAGTGAATCCGTGCTTGACCTAAGTACCTTGGGTTTCTCTTTCTTTCCTATGAGAAATAATGAGGTGGACACCTCAGGATCCCAAGAAAATAAGGCAGCATCCCTTTCTCACAGTTTCTCTTTGAGAAGAATATCCCTCGCTGATGTGAGATTCCCAAATCCCAGGGAACATGGACAGCATGATACAGACAGGGATGAATCCCTGGAAATGACCCCTCTTCAAACACTGATGGAGGGGATTTGTGCCAAACTTCCAGCCAACGAGCACTACCTGCATAGGAAGGCTCATCATTTCACCAAATATTATCAGAAACCAATAGTTGATCTGCATGTCCAGATCGGTGAGATATCCCAGCTCAGTGAGGATCCCAGCACTGAGATGCTCATTTCCTTTCAGACATTACAGGTGGCAGAAGATGAAGGTATTGCAAGTGACTGTGACAGCGAAAATTTTACAGAAGGGACACCTCCCGCATCCACGGTGCTAACTGACACATTTGAAACTTCAAATATGGAAGAAAAATATGATCAAAAGTTTAAATTCAAAGGCTACGAGCATGCACATTACATGGGAAGGAGCTAGAGAACCCTAGCAGTTCTGTGGCATGACTGGAAAATCCTAAAGAGCTCCAGCTATCCAGGCAAGGATACCTAAACAAGAAAAAGGACAAGTAACTGATAGTGGTGCTTTGTATTTATTCACCTAGACAGAGTCTTTTCTACTGATGTCTGGCCTATCAGGGTATATGGCTTTATGTGTATTTTTACTGCTAAGTAACTAATGTACATTCACCATCCCTCTGTACAAGTACAGCGATGATAAGGTGTTAAGGCTCTGGTATGAGGCACGCTATTCGAACCCAGCCAGGGGTGAGACATGCAGTGTAGGTATCACATAGCAAACATGCAGTGCCTTGTGTTCACTTGAGACTTCAGAGCAAGGTAACTTTTACATGTAAGTTATGAAAGGCAAAACCACCTCTGAGACAGTAAAAACACAACCCAGACCTCTGTGAAGCCATCGGCTGGGTTCTGAAAACACAGTGTTGTGCCTGCATGTGGATTTTGAGCCAGGATAAACTGCTAACGTTACATTCGCTTCTCCGTAACTGCAAAAAACTGCACCTCTGCTTGACTGGAAGTACCTTACAGAGACGTTTAACAACCTTTGCTTTTTGAGGGATGAAAAGATCATCTCAATCTACAGGGATCACCTTCTGCGTTTCAACAGAGTGAACTGAAGTCAAAGTGATAAATGTGAAGCATGTTTATTTATTTTTATACATATACAAATATACTTATTGAAGCTGAAATTCCTCCTGCTGTGCAGAATGTCGGAGAGCTGCTTTATGCAGAGGCAAAAATATTTTGATATATAACTCCATGTGTGCGTGTTTTTATGTTTCCCAGAACTACAAAGGGTGACGGCAGCTCATCCTGAAAAACATTTCATTTTAAAACAGGACTCCATCATGGGCTTCTTAATGCTTTGGTGTGAGTAGAATACTATGGGACTTCCCAGCCAGGTCACAGAAAGACCAGGACTGTGACCATCTTTCTGAGCAAAGAATCAAATCAGAAGTCCACAAGCAAAAGGCACAAGAGAGACAAGGCCTCCCTTGACCAGCCAATACTGACCTTTTCAGTGTATTTTTAATTTGCGCTCTTCACATCTCACAGAAACTTACTCTCCCATTTTATTCCAGTAAAAGGACATACAGAAAAGCAAAGCATTAAAAGACACAGCCATTCTCTGCATTCAGAGAGTTGCCTCAGATGAGGGAAGGGTGTTGATGGAGGGTATTAAAGCTGACATCTTCAGAGAATCAGGAGAACAATATTAGAAAGAGGCAAGAGGGTGATAGGAGGGGTTGGGAACTACTTTGAAAGAGGAAAGCAAGAGGTACTAATTAAGGTCCTGATTTAAAGTAAAAAGGGGAGGTGGGAGAAAAGATTCATCAACTAGAATTTTCCTTTTTTTTCTTATCTGTCCTCCACAAAGTGTCCTTAGGTACATCCTGCATTGTAATCCATCCTGTTCATTTAGAAAGATCAGCACTCATTTTCTTGTGCAATCAAGGAAAAAAACCCCAGGCTTTGAGTTACAGGAAGCTCTGAAGTTGTGTAACTTCTACAGAATTATTTTGACATGTCACAGCTCTGCAAACAGGGCCTGGGATCAGTTCTTTGTGTCCTCCAGGTTTGCTCAGGATGGAAGCTGAGGGAAAGGCTGCAGGCCAGGTGAGCTGTACTGGAGGAAACAGCATCCCACTCCTCCATGTCTTTTTTCACCACGGCTTGAGACTTGCTTTCCACCGCAAAAAGGTCAGGGACAGCCAGAGCACAGTGTTCCCTCTTTCAGAGCACTGTGTGTCCATATCTTACACCTTACTTAACAGCTGTACCTGTGTAAAGAGAAAAGCAGCTCTCCTCTCTCATTGGAAGAAGTATGACCCAGTCAACCAAAAAACCTGGACATTGCTCCTCTACTGGATAAGTGTGAGAGCTGGAATCAAATCTCCTACGTCCCTGGATCAGCAGTCACTAGGCTTCATGCAGTTCTCGCAGAGTGGGGCTCTGCAGCCTGAGCCCTGCAGCAGCTCAGAGGAGATAACCACCTTGGTCTTTTTGGCCTTAATCTACTATCTTTGCAAATCTCAGGCATGCAAGATTTTTCTCTTCTTTCCCAAGCTGTGCCAAGTTATAAGCAGGGTTCCATGGAAAATCTGTTACGAACCTCTCAGTCTGTTTTTGTCCTTAGGAACTAATTCCTGATATACACTCAGGGTTGGAAGTTGAAAGCAAAGTGTTTAATTTTAAACTTGGAATTTTTAAACTTTTGGAGATCGTCAGGTACCTAAAGATTCAGAGAGGTTTCTCCTGGTAATAAGGAATTTTCTCTCTGGAAATAAGGGCAGAAATAAAGTTTTAAGTTATATTCTCAAAACTGAAGTCTCAGGTGCAGTACAATGTCCCTCACCTCTGCCCTATCATGGGTTATCACACAGCAGAAGCATGAGGTAGTGACGTGAAGGAAGGAAAAAAATGGAAATACTTTAGCAAGCTATTCAGGAAACACCCTAACAAAGAGTTGTACTTAATTAGATGTAGGCCATACTGGTGGATAGGTGTGTCTTGTTAAATAAACCTGTGAGGCTTTTGCGTTTGTCCGAGTGAGATGAGAAAGACGAAATGCCAGCAATGCATCAGTGGCATGGTTTGAAGCATACAGCCCCATTAATAATTGAAGCAGGGCAGGGAATAGAAACAACCTCAGGAACAGGAATCCATGAGATGAAGGAGTAAGCAGAAGGGCTAGTAATTTCTATCACATGTTTGGCAACAAGAATAGAATAGCGAAAGCAGTGTGCTTTCAGCTTCAGAAGTACGCATGGTTTGTATTTTGATTAAATGGGCTGCAGGTGTGATGCTGCTTTTGGGACTCACTTGTAATAATAAGAAAAAAATCTAGCATTTAGGAGCTTTAAATAGGCTTTAGACAATATAGGAGCACTGCTTGTATGGAATTAGTTGAATGTGCAGCTGTCCTATGTGGTTTAGGGCAGATCTTTCTGTTAAGGCTTTTCTAGGGCTGAAGCGATCACAATTTGAACAGTTTCCAGTGCTCAGGACAGTCCAGTTGGTTTTGCTTTGGTGGAACCTCAGCTTTATGCAATGGTCCCAGGCAAAACTGAGGACTATGAACAATTAGGACCATGGGATAAAGTGAGCTAGAGAAATAAGCCAGGGAGGTTATCCAGTCTGTGCCAAGGGAACGGCTATACTATAAAAATTCAAAAGCAGTGGCTAAGGGAGTTTCCTAAGCCTCAGATGCAGGTGGTATGCATGAAGCTTTCTCCACTTAGGAGAGGTAAATGTTGGGTAAAATAAACAGCATGTAGCTGTACCAGTTCTTCAGATGTTACACACATCTGGTGGTTCTAAATCCACATCTCTTGGAGACAGGCAATCAGTTTTCACTTTTCACCAGAGAAGGAAATGCCTCTCCCTCTTCAGAGAAGAGCCTGAAAATGTAAGTTAACAATGCCCTGAAAAACTGAGAACGCTATGAAAAAGTAACTATATCTCTTTCTTTTTTCGATTTCATACGAACTCCCAGTTCTTACCATATGGCATTCACGATACTTGGAACAGAGCCTTATATTGCAAGCAGCCACAAAGATAAGCTGTTGGTCTACAGAGACCTCTGAGAAAAGCCACAGGACAGCACGTGCTCCTCCTACGGAAAGGCTACCTCCTTCCTCCAAAGGAGAGAACCTCTGCAGCCACCTGGTAGTGCAGAGTCATGGCAGACTTGAGGAGCTTGTGCTCTGCCCAGTAAGCAGCAGGGCTACATGATAGTTAGTCATTTGGCTCCCATCCAAGGCCAGTATGAACAACAGAAGAGCTTAAAACCTAGCGATCTGGCTGACTTTCATTTTAAGAAAGTATTCAAAGGTATTTCTTAAGGAAATAGGTGTCTTGCTCGCGGCAGTTATAAAACCAACTAGGTGTACAGCACTAAGTTTTAACTTCCAGAATTTTAACAGGTCAAAGTTACCCGACCAGAAAAGCAACCCCCAAAACTGAAAAACCTCAGTGAGGGATTTCAGGCAGGAAGCTCTTTATCACCAAAATGGTATTTGGCTCTCTTTCAAAAACTCAGGATTTTCTCAGCCTCTGGCTTGTGCACCTTTGTACACTTAGGTGTGTATACTCCAAAGGGGAGAGGCGATTCTGGTTTTACTCTTATATTCTCTCTTACACATGCGCACACATCTTTAGCTGGTGATCTCAGATCCGAATGCAGGCGGGATAGTAGCTCTGCAGCCTGTTACTGGGCAACAAATCCAACCTGGCCTCACAAATAAGAATTTATCTCATGTAAAAGGTGATTCACCTGTACACAGGATCAACTGCCTGCTCTCCCAGCCCAGCTTGCATAGTTATTCATGAAGCAATTTCTGATCGTCTTGGCTGTATTTTCAGTGCTCGGTAAGTCCTGACTTCTTTCCTATCACCGATAATGGTTGTTTCTGTTTGATCCTGTGGTATGGGAGGTAGTTCAATCATGTTTATAGAGAAAAGACCTAAAGAATGAGCTGTTGTTTGAGGTTGTTCAAAAGGTCTCTTCTGTGTTTCTCTCTCCCTTTAATATTTTCCAAGTACTGTTGCTGTGCTCAGTGCTTTAAGGATTAGTAGGGAGAAGAAAAGATTCCTTCACTTCAAAGCATTTGCCACTGATGTGTTACAACCCAAATCCTACAGGAGTAAAGGATATTCATTGACTTCAGGGGGCTTTGGATCAGTCCCCCTGTGTCTTAAGTGCAGACACAAATGAATAGAAGAACAGCCCTGATTTTAAAAGAGGTACAAACAAATAATGTATCCCTAAAAGCCATTTAATCCTACTCCAGATGTGGCAAATGTACTCCTGGGTGAATCAAGGGTAAACTTGGTATGTTTTCAAATGCCAGGTTTTCAGCAAGCAACCTTATTATTCATCTGCCTTTGTGCCCGTGATCTTACACTGTAGGGAAGGGGCCTTCAAAAGCTTCTAAAACAGAGGGACTCTCACACTGTGAGATATCCTGGGTTTTCCCTGCCTGCACTTGACTGTTCTTGCGTTACGCTGCTTTGCATAACTCTGTTTTAATATGGATGAATGTGGGAAGACAGAGATTTCCTACTTCTGATATGATCAGAGTACTGGTGACACAGTTTTCAGGGTGGCCAGACAGGGAAACCCACCCACTTTATACCGACTGCTGCTTTTCTGCCCCACCGGGAAGATTGTGCTTGAGCCTTGCACGAGCTGAGGCAAGTGTAGAACTGCAGAGGAGGTCAGGACACAATTTGGACTAGACTGCGATCCATTCTGCGTTGCTTCCCTGCCGAAATGCCGTACACAACAAGACTGAGAGCTGGATCTGTGTCTTTATGCCTAATTCTCCTCCTATACAGCACGCTAGTTTAAACTGCTGACACTCAGTTTTCCTCCACAGAGGCAGCTGGAGGGAAAGTGAGCAAGGATCCAGGAACTAGTGTGGTTTAGTCCTTGCTCATCCACAACTCCTCAATGTCATCTTGTCCAAGTCACCCCCATTCTGGTACACAGTTTTCCCATCTGTAAAACTTCTACTTGCTTATCACACCATTTTTTCATTGGGGTGGGGCTCATTGATTTTGAGTGTCCATTTACAAGCACCATAATGTGACTGTTCATTTTCAGCAAGTGCAGGCTGAAGCCCACACAAATTCAAGGTGTTCATCAATATTGCAAACCAAGAGTTGAGTAATGTATAAATTATCTGTCTTTGAGGATTTCTCTATAATTCAAATTTACAGAGTTTATCAATTCTGAAGGTTACTCTCCAAGTTAGAAGGTCTTGTGAATCAGCTTTGAGAAAATTTTGCACTGTGTATTCTCATGACAGAGAGAGCCAAGTCTCTAGGACGCTCTTCTGCAACGTCTGCTCGCAGCCAGTTTGCTGCAGGTGGATCATGGTGGTATTCTGCTCTGCAGAGGCAGCTCAGACCAGAGGCGTGTTTGTCATGTCTGCTTCGTAAAGCCAGAAGCCGTTCCCCGTGGGGAAGAGGCATAGGGCTCAGAAAGTAAGAACCTTAGTTGTTTGTGTTCACCATGGCACACCCAGATCAGAGTCCAGCCATCAGGTCCTTGCTTGTCACTCTGTACAGGCAGTCTCCATCCAATAAAACATGGAGCATGAGAGGTTAATGACAGTCACATCTTCCGTGATGTGAAGCTGATCTCAGTATATTACTTCCCTGAGTCTGGGCAGAAAGCAGAAACATTCATAGACATGAACCTAACCTTGAAAACAGGTTGCTGTTCTTATTTTTCCAGCCATTTAACTGCTTTAAAAGAAACCTGATAAGGAATTCAAAGATTGTGTTTCTGTCTCTGAATTTTTGAAGTTTTTCTGTAAAAATTCCTGACTTACATTTCTTTCGGATGAGTCAACAAACACTTATACAGTGATGTGTTCAGGGTTTGAATTCCTTTTCTGTTCACGCTTCTGCTTTACAGCCCATCTTTACCAAACTGGAATTGGCATACCTGGTATTTCTGTTCACTAAAAGGCTGAGCAACGTTGGACCCATATTCATCGGAGGGCTGAGATGCCAGAATATGCATTTTAATACTAGTTTCTCTGTTCCTCTAGGCATTGTGACTGCAGAGAGGTCACCATGTCTGAAACGTGCAGCATTTTCTTCTATGAACTTTGAGAACATCCTGACATGGGAAACTGAAGCAGATACTCCCCCTGGCACTGTATTTGATGTCCAATATAAACAGTATGTGAAGTTTGCTTTTTTTGGAGTTCTGTTGTTCTTAGGGCCACTGTTCTCAGACAGAGAAGGGCCAAGAAAGTTGATTTTGCTGTTTCTGCTGCTTGTTTTACTGTTATGAAAATGGTTATTAGACAAGAACTCAATAAAGGACAGGATTATTTAAACTGGTAGATGGTGCTCAGTTAAGCAAATACTTTTACATCTTGGCTTGCCAGCACTACTCCATTACTGAGCTACTCTTTGCCTTCAGCAACTTACTTCTCTCTGTTCTGTAGTTTCCTCACTGTAAATACAGGTAATAGCAATTCTCTTCCTCTGGTTCAGTCACTAAAGCTAAGAGAAATCAAACTAATGCTACACAATAGCTTTGTCGCATTTGAGTAGGTCTACAAACTCTGCAGCAAACTTGCATGCAGTCATTCTGTGTCAGAGCTGGGCAAAGAACTCCAGAATTGCTGACTTATAGGACACTCCTGTGTGTGCCTTGAAATAAGCTGCACTTCCTCAAGGCAATATCCACGCAGAAACCATCAACAGGAACGGATTAAGGGTTGTATTCCAGGGGAAGTTTCTCTGCCACTCCATTCCCCACCACTTGCTAATTGTAATAATGAATTTAAAAACTACTAAAAGTTGGCAAAACATCCTGTTTGGATGATTCTGGAGAAGGGTTGTATTGCATCTGTTCTACCAAACAGACTAAAAGGGGTTTTTTTGTTCTAAGGTATGGAGAAAAAGTCTGGCTTAACAAGCGTGAGTGCCAAAGTATCACGCAGCCTTTCTGCAATCTCACTCGTGAAACAGAAAACTTCATGGAGCATTACTACGCCAGGGTGAGGGCCTCTGGCCAGAACTACTGCTCCTCCAACTGGGTGCGCTCAGAAAGGTTTGAACCCAGAAAAGAGAGTACGTACCACTGCTGAAATCTATTAAATCTTGGTTGCTAGGGATTCATTCCAAGTCTCACTGATGTTTAGGACAGCATTTCCTCTAATTTCAGTATTGCAAGACTCTGTGCTTGATAGGAAGGGAGTGAAGCTCTGAAGAAGGCTTGTTATTGGGCAAGGAAGTGAATGAGGAAATGGGCAGAGCCTTCCCTGAGGTCTGACACCAAAGTGGGATTAGAGGAGAAAAGGAAAAGCCAGATGTCCTTGAAGGAAGAACTGCTACTAAGGCTGATGAGAGGGAAAAAGAAACTAGCAAGAGACATGATGGGCAACCTGAGGACAGCCAGTGATACAGTCATAGAAGCTATGAAATGTGAACTCCTGAAAATCAGGATAAGCAGCCAGACCAATGGATACTTAACACTCCCAACCACCAAGTGAGCTCTACCGTGGACATACAACATAGCTTTTGGGAATTCTCTTATTAGCTCTGTGTCTAAAATTTTCCCACTGCATATTTGTCAAGAAAAATTCAAGGTGGCATTAGCAGTCAATGATTATGAAAAGCCTTCATATTTGTGCACGGAATAAGCTTTGAAAGAGCCACAAGTTGCTTTGATCATTGAACATTCGCTTTTCATTGCAGCATAAGCATTAGCACCCACAGTGAGGTGATCCAATCCCCCAGAGCCATTCTTTACAGTTTGCCAGTTTTGAGATAGATGGCCCTGGAGAAATACTGAATGCAAATACGTTGTTATAGATTGGGTTAAACCTCTGTTTAAATGCTGGATATCGCATATGCCTTCCACTGAAGATAACTGTAAATACAAAAGAGCTGAATTAAGCTAAAGACAAAATCTGATGTAGGATGGGAATAGGAATTTAGATGTCAGTTAACTGAGTGCCCCATGGTGGGATTTCACACTCATCACACACTCCTGAAGGAGGATGTCCATGTGCAGGACAGGGAAGCAACATGGAAACAGTGAGAGCACAATCCTAAGGAGAAGCCTGGGGAGAGAATTTCTAGGGACAAATACTGGCTAAAGGTGGCAGAATGCTGAGGGAAGACAGTATCTCCTGTTGCTTGATTCCTCCTATGCTCAGTGAAATACAGCTCAAACACCTTTTTGTAGATAAACAGAAGTAATAATTTCCAGTGAGTCTGGGGTGTGTGTGTAAGATGTATATAAGATGATCTGGTAACATATCAGCTTTAATCTTAACAGCTGACACTGGCTGTTCTATGTTTTCTAGCTATTATTGGAGCACCAGAAGTAGAGTATATTCCTTATGTACGGTCCATAAAGTTTCTTATACGGCCCCCCTATACTCCGCTGAGAGGTGAGGATGACCACCAGCTAACCATAGAGGACATTTATAGCAAATTCGGTGCTGTTGATTATCACTTAACAATATTCAACCAAAGGACACACCAAAAGGTAAAGCACAACCTCAGGCCACTAGCCCACTGACTTTTGTAAATCACATTTCATGTAAAATGGAGAAGGACAACAGAGTTTATACGTGATGGATGCGATTTCTGATGCACAAGGGAAAACCTCAGAGTCTTTGACTCTCAGTAGGCAAGAGGAACTTTAAGCATTCCTCTCAAACTCTGGAAAAGAAACTGGAGTTTCCCAGAGTACTATATAAGTAGCAAAAAGTAAAACCGCTGGTGACTAAAAAATGGAACGTCTTAATTACTCCAAGTCTTAAGGAACTGAAATGCAAAAATTAAATACAGTAACAGTAGAAAGCAAATTATATATTTAGAATTCCATATATACAGAATTATTATAGTCCTGTAACACCTTATTAGTAAATAAAATTTTATGCTGAATTTTGCAATCTGATTTGAAGAAAACATATGCATTTAATCTTTCTAAAATACAGAATTTGCCTTTATTTTACATAGTGGACAAAGAATGAGCAAAACAAAGAATTTGAAATTTCCAACTTGGATCCAGACACTGAATATAATGGAACAGTATATATACATCTCCTCCAGAGAAGCAGCAGATCTCAAGTATTTTGCATTAAAACACTAGCAGGTGAGGCTGTTAACTCTACTAATTTAAAAGTCCAGCTGGGATATTGGATATACAAAAGAGCCTGATTTTCAGCTGGTATAAAACAACATAGCTGTGCTAAAGATCTTGAAACAACACTGACTTTTCTAATTGAAAAATCTAGTCCTATGAGACCAGACCTATGAAATCATTTCACTAATATAATGCAGTTTTTCTAATCCAACTCTCTGAAGCTACATTTTCCACTTGTTCCCTTCCCCACTAACCAGACAACACATGGCTTCTCTACTGTTTCGTGGCACTTGTATTCTGTGCTGTGCTGGTGTTTGCTGCAATTTGCTGTGTGATCTACAAATACATCAAGCAACACAGTGCACAGCCCATGTCTTTGGTAAGTGTTCTTTCTTAAGCCATTGCAGCAAATCTTTAAAATGCTCAGGACTATGTGCATGCACTTAAACAGCATTGCTAATTGAGGAGGAGGAATGAGCAGACAAGAGAATTGTCTAGGCAATCACTGCAGTATAAATCTGGTCATCCTATCACAGGTAGAGAAACTTTGTTACAGGAAGTTGTAAAGTAAGACAGCAAAGAGGTCTGCAGACTTGAAGAATCGTGGTTATTCTATTAATGGAAATAAACTGTATTGTCACTACAGGAGAGCAGGGCTCTATACTTATGTTTTAGAAGAGCTCTCAAAATCCAGAATCCCAGAAGTTCCCTTTCCTCTCCTCTTAAATCTAAAATTTTCATAAGTTTTTAAGGTTTTGGTTTCCAGTTTTTAAGTGACCCAAGAAGATGGATGCTCAGAACTTCCCCCAAATTGGGCCCCTTTAAAGGAGATATCAGGTTAGGCAGCTAAAACCTGAGGCATCCTAAATCACTAGTTCCTCTTGAAACCCTGGGCCTTCTTACCTATCCTTCACCTCCCATAGCAAGCACTGGTTCTGCATGCTAAATGAACTTAAGGGAAATCTATTTCCATGCTCCAGGGCTAAGGCCAAATTTTGCAAAAGTTAAAGAAGAATTTTTTCTTCCTCATATTTTAGGATTGCACAGTTGCCATGATGCATAATGAGAGATGTCTGTATTCCTCTGAAGTGTGATTCCACAGGAAAAAAACCCAGAGTTCTTTTGTCAACAGAGCAGATCCCTGGTCATTACTGGCTTTTAGTGATATTTCTCCAAAGAAAATTTTAAAGAATCTAAAGCAAACCTTCAAAGTCACAGCTTCTTGTTAATAACTCCTGTTTGTCTATCTACTTCAACAGGATTTCAGAGGGATTTCATCATTCCAGCCACTTACACTGACAGTGGAGCATATTATAAAGCCCATTAATTTATCCAAACCTTCAGTTCTCATCCCTGAAGTGCAGTTATCACAGATCAGCCAACATTTGGACAGAGCACTGGAGCCACCATGGTCTTTCCATCCACCAGAAATTGCCTATCAGCAACAGATGGATGCACTGACATTCCAGCTGCCCACTCAGCCGCCCTGCTTGGCAAGCACAGCTCCCACTGGTTACACTCCTCAAATAGCTGAGGAAAGCGTTCTTACTGCTGAATCCAGCAAAATACTGCCCGTAACCTATGGGGTGTGTGTCGAAGGCACAGACCATGTTGACACGAAGAATTTGGAGCCAAACCAAATTCTAAAGAAATTTTCTCCAGATAGTCCTGTTGGTGGAAAGCTCATAACTCAGATGCTGGGCCAGACCTGCACCGATTGGAATTATAAAGAACAGAGGCCAAACTTGGCATTGTGGAACAGCAGTGACACAAGAGAGTCAGTTCTTTTACAGGGGAGCCCCGGGGAAACTCAGGAACTGCTGTTGCAGACTGATGGGATGAAAAATAAAGTGCATGTGTCCCAGCTGTCACTGTCTTTGCTGGAACAAGGAGGATGCTATAGACGACAGACGGTAGAACTGCCACTGGTACTGTCTTCAGTGAAAGTTGACACAGACTATGTTGCAGAGGATGAATTGCTGTCATCTCTGTCAGCAGCTCTCCCCCTTTTAGTCAGTTCTGGTAAAAACTTCCCTGGAGTGAACAACACAGAGCAGTGGCTGTTGCCAGATTCTTTCTCACATTCTGGAAATAAACTGCAGTTCCTAGAGACTCAAGAAACAGAAATGTTAACAGCAACAAAGGAGCTAAGCTGCACAAAACTGAGTAATGTTGTGTCCCAAGACACTATCTCAGATGGGGACAATGGCACTCCTCTCACTATGCTGTTCAAAGATTTGGACTTAAAAGTACTGTGGGATCAGGATGAAAACACATAATTTTATTAGGATTACTTAATTTTATTAGGAAGATTTAATTTTATTAAAATCCATATTATATTTGCTTGCATGAAATAGTAGCCTACCCTGCAAACAGTACAATGCAAATAACATAGCTAGTCTTGGATGTATTAACATGGCACAGAGTTGTCAGACTGCTTCCTCCATCATTCTGGAGGAAATTGTGGAGATACGTGCCTTTTCTTACCTAATTACTTCTTGGTACACTGCAATACTGTATCTTTGCATTTAAGTAATAGGTCTTTATTTCTTGGATATTCTTCAACTTGCTTATGAATTGGACTACTTTAAAAGCTAAGTTAAGATTCAAGTTCAAATTCTGGATTCAGTTTACTGAAAATTTAGTGAAGTTCACAACAGAAATGGATTTGCTCTTTACCAACACCAAAGATCCAGGTCCAATATATTTCCACCCTTTGAAGAAGTTCAAGTGCAGATGTATGGAAAAGATAAGACAATTAAGTGTATTATGGCACAGTAAAAGAATTAAATATATATTGGTGATCTACCCTTGGATATATGATTTGTGCAAAACAATAGGCTACTTCCATGAAATGGACTTCGCCTTTAAAGCAGTTGTTGAAACTGTGGTAATAGCTCCTGATGCAGCAATTCTGTGAAACTACATGTCCCGTATCCTGCTGTGCTCTTTAATGCTTGGAAAGAGATAAAGTCTTTTTCATCTCTGCAACAGATTACTGCAGTCTTGGCCCAGTCCTGACATATTTCTCAGGTGCTGTTCACTTCTTTCTCTGACATAGTCACACATTCTCTTCTTCCCTTGAAATCCCCAAGGACAAAGCAGCTGGGATCACATTCCACGTAGGCAGGAATGTGAGGATTTACGCTAATCTCAGTTCAGACCTCAATCTCAATTTACACTAATCTCAATTCATGCACTCAGTAATCTACAAAGGAGACTAGGGAGGTCTTGAGCTGCTTCCTCCCACCCTTCACAGACATTGTTGATGAGGAACATGCTTCATTGACATGATAGAGAGGAGTCTATGATTGCCCTCCTCTGCTCCTGTTACCAGCACACCCAACCTCCAGGGCTGGAATGAACCAAACCCAACGTAAAACAAGAGCCAAATTCCTTTAGCACTGCACCTTTACCAAAAGCAAGCTAAATGGTATTTATTCAGGGGACAGAGGAGGCAATTATTTTTCATTAAAAGGAAAGCATAGTTCAGCCTGTTGAATTCCACTGGTGTGGTGAAAAAGTGTGAGTGTTCTGATGACATCAGTTTTAGAGAACTGAAACCATTTATAGGAATAAGCAGGGCTTTGAATGGTATGGGGAAGTACTCATGTGAACAGCACTGCCAGAGAAAGGCTGACCAGAAGCAAAACTCAGCTGTTCTCACCATGAGTGCACTTACGTGTTTTCTCAATCCAGGAAAGGTGAGCCTAAAGGCTAAATTCCACTCACTTTGGTGTGATTTTGCAAATAAACCATATCCTTATGAAGTAAAGGGGTTTGATGATTTAACCCAGGTTTAAAGGAATAGTCTTAGAAACTTTACAGCCAAGGGTTCAGCTCCTAACTCCAGCACCAATTATGAACAAAAAAGCACTATGGCCATTTCACATTAGGCCAAAAAGTAGAAATGCCAGATGTGGTGAAGAGGTGTCACAGCACATGGTATGAAAGGTATGAACATATGCATGGTCTGGGCAGCAACCTGGAAGGACATTTCCATTGTGCTAGCTTTACTTCATACCATCCAGTATCAAAGGTTTTATGGAATGTCGTCTGAGCTGTTTCATGTACTCTGTGTCCAAACTACACCATCAAACACAATACCCACAGAAACACTGCAGTGTCAGGAGCTGCAGCAGCCCAGCCGTTGTTTCCAAGGAGTGCGAGACCCCAAAGGTAACATTCTGCCCCACTAACTCCCCCCTGCAGAAGCTGCATTTCAAGCCAGTGATGCCAATTACCTTATTCAGACTTGCCAGTGGGCTGCATATCTAATGTCAACAACATTCCCAGTGATGCTACTCAGGGAATAATCAAATGCCACAATGTCAAAATTTTGGCTCATGTGGTGAAACATAACCCTCAACACACGGTCAGTATGGGTAGCGTAGCATGGAAGGGAGGGGGACTTTAGGAGAGCATTTGAAGATATTGCTAAAAAAATACAACATTTCCAACTTGGAAGCCTTTTCAAATCCCTCTGCAGACCCTCTGCCATAGGGTCTGATCATGTCCAGCCCTCAATAAATGTATCATCTTGGTGCCCCAGGAGGAGAGGTGGGAACTGAGGCGCAGAAAGCCTAGGACCAGATTTTTAGAGTGTATGTAGGTGCCTAAAGATGCAAAGTGTCCCACTGGAATGTCTATCTCTTCTTCAGGCACCTTGAATACCTTAAAACACTAATACCTTAAAACAGCCGCAACTGTAATAAACAGGGAACACAGTCAAGAGAGAGACTCTGTAAGCCATGTCTTAAGGAGGTGATTAACACCTCTCCTATGAAGACAGGCTGAGGGTGTTGGGGTTGTTCAGCCTGGAGAAGGGAAGCCTCTGGGGAGACCTTAGAGCACCTTCCAGTACCTAAAGAGGCTACAGGAGTGCTGGAGAGGGATTGTTTACAAGGGCATGGAGTGATAGGACAAGGGAGAATGGCCTTAAACCAAAGGAGGGGAGATTTAGATTAGATTTTAGGAAGAAATTCTTCCCTGTGAGGGCGGTGAGGCACTGGCACAGGTTGCCCAGAGAAGCTGTGGATGCCCCGTCCCTGGAAGTGTTCAAGGCCAGGTTGGATGGGGCTTTGGGCAACGTGGGCTAGTGGAGGGTGTCCACTAGGGCAGGGCGTTGGAACCAGATGATCTTTGAGGTCCCTTCCAACCCAAACCAGTCTGTGATTCTGTGATTCTATGGCAGCAATATTTTCAACTTCCTGCTCTGATTGTGGCTATGTCAATATTTATCTTTTAGGCCTTGATATACTAAACAGGCGGAGATCGATTCTTGTCTCATGAGTTACCTCTTTAACAGGAAGATAATCCCTTCTGAAACTATTTCTCTTTGGAAAAGCTTGGAAAGAGATGTTGACACTATTGAGCTTTATTGTAGCTGTGCAAGGAAAGCGTTCATCCATCCCCCATCAAAATGTGCTGGCCTTACTGCCTTCAGCTTCATTGCTTTTCATAATCAAATTGATAGCCTTGCTTGTTTCCAAATGCATCACAGCAAACAGCTACAGCAGGATCTAATTATCTCATTCGCATTTTGTGTAAGGACACTTTCAGATAAACAGCAGGATTTCAACATTGTTTCAAAGGTCTTCCTATGCAAGCCATCTGTATCTAAAAACAGACTGTTCCCTCATTTATCTCGACTTTTCCAGATTAACAGTTTCGATAGCTCTAGATAATAAAAACTAGCAGCGCCTTGCCACAAAGACCATGCTTATTCCTAGGCAGATGTCACGACGATGACAGGTGAGCATTGCAGTTCCAGCTGTCACAAGGATATCAGCATAGCAGGTGGCAGCTGTAACCCTATAGCAAAGTATTACTCTTTGTCTTCTCAGCTAAATCTGGGAGCTGCCACTTTGCCACTCCCCACACCAGCAGACTGCTCACAGCTTGCCAGGGATCCTCGCACAGGAATGAACATATTGCTGCAGACTGAGGCTCACGTTCTCCCTGGTTATTTGCTCGTTATTTGCTCATTATTTGTTTTGGCATTGAAAGGTGCCCTGTTTGAAGACTACAAAAAATCACCAATGATTTTTTAACACGTTCTTTGAGGAAAATCTTACTCAAGGAACAAATTAAAAGGTCCAAATTATGGACACAGAATGAAGCAGAGTTGAGGGGCAGCTCTGAAAGTATTAGGGACCCTGACAAAATAGACTTTATATTCTAGCTCTGGCATCACATTGGCCTAACAGTATTGCTGTTAGTGATGGGGAGGTATGATGCAGCAGAACTGCAGCATCTGGACCACAGTGCTAAGCAATGGCCTTATACTTGCTGGTTCAGATGCTTTAAAATGTCCCTGTATCTCAGACTGAGCTAATGGGAGCTGTGAGACATGTTTATAAGATATGTTTGTAAGAAAAAGGTGACAAACGTGGTCAGCATCCATATGAGAAGAGCATAAGTTACGACTCTTTTCCTTAAAACATACAACAGAGGGTTGATATGACAAAGATGAATGAAATTATTAATATTAAGCAGAATAGATGATAATTACTCATTACTTCTCATAATATAAAATTCAGGAAAGCACTCAAGTGGTCATGCAATTGTTTAAAACCAATGAAAGAAAAGTGTTCCTTCACTTTGACAGCTCAGCTTATACCAAACAAATTCAGTCATGCCTGCCTTCAATAGTACCTGTTCATTGCTTTTTTAGGAATGTCTGAAACGCAGCCACTAAATAAACTTCACACACAGAAGTCCTTGTAGTTCTAGTGCTGATCCTGCTGGGTTTCAGCTCTTTTATTCGGATGGTGAAGCAAAGAAAGAAGTGGATCCTACTGATATGAGCAGGGTAACTGAAACTCTGCCAAATTTGATGGTGCAATTCATTTCCACAAGGTTTTGTGGAGGCCAGAATCAGAAAGTGTTCAGAAAGGAATTAGGCAATTTAACAGGGACAGGACTATTAGTGACAATAAAGCATTGTGTCCAGAGCAGGAAAAGCTACGGGCCACTCTCAAGAGACAGGATACTGGACTGGATAGACCTTCGGCTTCATCCAGTATGGCAATTTTGTGTTCTGACATATTCTCTTTCCAGACTTCTAGCAGCTGTGAGAAGCCCACTAGTGATGCACTGACTGCTCAACATATAAAAAGTAGCTGGAAAACATCTGGCTCACAAACTGGTATTGCAGCCTCAGGGCTTCGCTACTTTGAAACCTTCATTTCTCCTTCTGACACCACAACAAATATCACCCACTTCTCACATGGCTGGGAAGGGTTTATCCTGAATGCTGAAACTTGAAGCCTATCTCAAATAAATGGAAAACCAGCAGTCTCTGTTCTTGTACCCTATGCCAGCCTCTTAGATACCACCATGGGCAGCTGGACATGCAAGCTCACTCGCTATTGTGGCAGCAAGACTTTATTTGCCTGTAATAAGGAAAGTATAATAGTCGCAGCCAATGAAAACATAAGAGGTGCTGTTAGCTCCTGATCTAATTATACACTGAGATAATTTGGCTGGAGTTGGCATTCACTAAAGAGATGTCAAAGTAAATTATTTCACTCTATTATGCAACAATGGCAATTCCTGGAGATTAAAATATTCATAATTTGTTTTAGATGCTTTGTGAGCTTCCATCCTAAATGAGCAGAGGATAATCCAAAACTCTAATGCCTGAATTTTGGAGGCACATATCTTTCCTTTTCTTATCATTTGGCAAAGACAATAATTTGCCCGATCTGAAAAAGAGTTTGTGATTAGTTGCCATTGCAGTAAACAGCTCCAACTGTGTAACCCCTGCCCGGGTCTCCCCATTGTCGCTATGATGGCATGGTAGGATGCTATATTTAAGACTCCAGGATGGGCACTCAAACATGGGGAACATTCTTTTGGGGAGAGTCATTCTTAGTGTCATCAACAGGCAGAAGGAAACGCTCCTTTGTCCTTTCTCTTTCATGAGGACAGGCACTCTCACTGTAATCTTCACAGGGTGAGTCTGGTTTATCTGTAAATAAACTACTCTTTATAGCAAGATTTTATAAGATCTTCATAGCAGCATCAGTTATTTTGTATGATCACTTTATTTGAATTGCACTTCAGAGATAGACTGCTTCATGATTGTATCTGCTTAAAAGTGTCATTACTGTTTTTCCAGTGTTGTTCTTATGAAAATACTGTTTTACTTCATGTTTTCTCAAAAGAATCTATTCTGGTTTACTGGTTTGTTCAGGAAAAAAAAAAAAAAAGATTGAAAACTATAGTTTTAGCAGATCAGAACTCTATATCTTTACAATAAACAGTGGATTATAAAGCACTAATTTTCCAGGGAAAAATAAAAAACATTATGTAGCAAAAGTTAACCTGGATTGGTAACTACTCATGAAAATGGAAACAAAGATCTGATGCCCAGTAGTGATTCTGGAGCTGAAATAGTCCTGAAAAGAGTAGCATTCTATAAAATTACAAAGATTTTTTTTTTCCATAAAAGCCTGTTTTATTTTCTCTTTCTTATACTTGCCCACATTTCTTTGTATCTTCCAAAGTTAATGTCTACTGAGGAAATATTGTGATAATTCTGTATTTTCATTTGCATTTTGGGATGTTTTGCATTTACCACAACAACTCTTCTTTTCCATACAACTGTGCTTTTCCATGGACTGTTTTTTAAGAAATTTATTTACAGAAAATTGTACTACTAGCAAAAGCTGAGGGGTTTGTAATTTTTATCAGTTTAGGATTAGAAAGCAGTGCAACTAAAATCCAAGTGTAAAATTTGCCAAGGGAAAATTTCAATAATGGAACATGAGATAGGGAAAGATTTACAAGTATGTTTGAACAAATATTATTCAGCAACAATTACATTTCCAAAGCTGTTTTTATGAAGTAACCTAAGCTCTTAGAACTTGAAAATCTGAACAGTTTAAGGATTCTGCTGTGCATTTCTGAAGCAATTGCAGGACAGAATTAAGGAGAGATACACTTTTAAAATTTACTTTAATGCCCAGTCATTAGTCAGTGCCTAAAAGCAGCACACTGCTCATTCCCAGAGGAGAGGCTGCAGCAGCAGCCTAGTTCTTTAGCAGCTAATGCAGGAGATGGATGGGAGCCAAGAGTGCTGATGTTTGCTCCTGCATTTCACCTGTAGGAGAGGGATCTCTCTGGGAAGGCTTCTCTGGACACTCAGGGAAAAATCGTGCTGTTTACTGAGCAACTCCTTTAAGGCTAACATTTTGAAGGATGCTGTGTTTTCTCCATGATTTATCAACTTTTTTCTAAAACAGAAGAAATAACTGACCTCTCAGGATGCACTCAGAGGACTGGATAAAGCATTATCCTCTTAAAGTATTGAACTATAACTGTTCTTGTCAGCAGTCTAGATACACAGATGGGAATACAGGCTGAAGAAGTGCTCTGTTTCAGCAACGGCAACGGCAACTGGAACTGGTTAGCTCCAGAAAATCCAGCTGGATTTTCCAACTACCACAGACACCAAGTGGTTCCTGCACAGCAGCCTGTGTGTTTGGTTCAGCAGCATTGCTTCATCTCACCCTGCACATCCAGGCAGGGTCAGAACATGGTGTGATCCCAACCTGGGTGGCAGGTCACAGGCTATTTGGCATCATAGCTACTCCTGCAATATAGTTTCCAGACTAAAAATCTGCTTATTTTCTAAACTTTTCCTCCATATCTCACCACCTGATGTTCCATACCTTATTTTGTCCCTAATCTTCCACGTCCCTCTGATCTCCCTTCTCATGATGCTCCTCATTTGTCTGCATGCTATATTGGGGGTCTGATCTAATGGAACTCCCTGGAAGAATATCCACCAGATTTAGAGCATAAGATCAGTCCTAGGAAAACAAAGATCAGTGCTAGGAAAATAAATCTACCCACAAAATGCTGCCTACTTACTGTTCTGTTACAGCTTCAGCTGCCTTTAAAAACTTACTAATTTCTTGATCTGATTTCATTCTTCACAGAAGCATCACGAAACAAACCCCTTTCATAGTTTGAATGTGAGAAGATAGTATTATATGAACTTTCATTCACGGCCCTTGAACGTCAAAGCAAAGTGAGGACTTAATGATAACTTAAAGAGATTCTGTTAAGGTGTCTTATTTGAAAGCCACTTTATGTTTTATTCTATTCCAGCAAGAAAGTTGGGTTTTGACTTCCCAGCATGGGAACCCGAACCTTCTTCCACCACAGAGAGGAGGAGCAAAAGGAGGAGAGGCAACAGAGCTTGCAAATGACGTCCACAACTAGAAAGAAAAAGTTCAAAACCAGGTAAGCCACAGAGTTAAGGATAGACCGAGTAAATCAGGTCCAGACAGGATTTTCTACACTCGGCACTAAGCATTCACAGATCTGTTGAATTTTGAGTTTATAAAATTATGGAACTTTGTCTGGATTCTTTTATGTGCATCTGCCTCTGGAAGTGAGGAAGAAGACACTTTCAGCCTTTCAGAGTTATCGATAGCAGCTGCCCTTGCCTTGACCTCCGAAATACCACAGTAAGTCAGAAATCATTGTAACTCATATACGACCATTGTATGCAACATTGTCTTTGTATATAAGGGTCACAGTTTCCAACTCATTTTGTTAGAAGCAAAAAGAGCAGGTTCAATCAAGAGGTTCTTCCTTTAAAAAGAAAAATGCCAGACCTCAACTAAAATGCATGAAACAAAATTATATCGCCTTTGTACCTGTGATAATTAGCAATATTGCCCCACTCACAAGCTAGGGCTTAAGAGAAACCAGGTTTCATAGGAATAAATGGAAAATACAGTCAGATTAATAAATTAATGGTAACAGACAGAACTCCCCCCTCTTTCCTAGAAAATCTTGGCAATGATCCTGCTGTCCATCCTTCTGTGATGGCTGAACAACCTAAGTAGTTAGCAACATCTCTCCTCCCTTTAATGCCTCTCCCAGTTCCCTGCCCAGGATTAAAAGCGGTCAAATAGTGGGTCCTCTTCTTGTGCCATTAAAGTATTATCTCTCATGGTAGTACTGCTGGTTCCTATGAGGCATAATTGCCTGGCATTCATACCCATACTGCATGCAAGCTGATGTTTTTGTCCTTAACACTGATTCTGATTTAACCAAAAATACATGCTATAGAACAACAGCAAAAAAGACCAAAACAAAATAAAAAACATTATCCTAACTTCTGTTGGTTTTTATCATCCTCTGTTCCAGGGATTACAAGCTAAGAAGAGAAGCTGCCATCCTAGAGCTAGAACAGAGGGGGCAAAAGAGAATTTGGTTTGGGAATGACATGGAAAAGTTGGAAAAGGAGGTTATTCGGAACTGCACACTGCTGCGTGTGAGAGCTGACCGGAAAGCCCTTTGGAGGAAGGTCAGATTAAACATCTCTCCTGGTAGCAGAAATGCCAACAGGATTAAAATTATCAAGACTAACTAGCATTCTGGAGAGGATACTAAACCTAATCAGGTGTTAGGACAACTAAAAACCATTAGAAATAAGGACAAGGCCTTATACTCCTGCTACTGAAGCATTATCACGTGCATTCCTTTTGTAAAAGAATTTGTGTAATTTGAACATAATCCCTTTCTATTGCCTTTATTTAGTCTATCCTTGTCATAGGCTGTCGAAAAGGCACGCGTGGAGAAGGAATACATTGAGCTGCGTTCAGGGCGACCACCTATGTTCTGGATCCCCCTCAGAGTACATGCAGTCTGGGAGAGGATGGAAGTGAAGCTGGCATGTACAGTCCTGGCTTCCCCACCACCACAGGTTACTTGGTATGTCAGTCGGCTGCAATGACTCATGCTGCCCATGTGGCTAACAGTCTGTGCGCGTTCCGGGAAGCAACCAGAGGAGTAACATCTGTGTCCTGCTAGAAAGAAAGAAGTGAGAGCTTCATAAAATGCAGAAAACACTTTCAATTCTCCAGTTCCAGTGTTAGGACCAGTAAAGACATTAAGAATTCAGAGGGCCATGGAGGCAGTGGACAGTCCTACGGGGCTCCTTCTGGGACAGGACTACAAGTCGTGTAGATTTCCCTGCTTCCCTTGGTGCTGTCCTCTGTCCTGCAGGCAAACTCAGGATTTAAGTCTCGGAAACCAGAATCTATTGCCAGCACTAAATCACTGCACATAAACACATCATCAAGGCTTGGCTACCTTGGACACCATGCAAGTTTTAGCATTACACTGCCATCACTCCTACAATTTGTAAAATACAAACCAACTCTTTCATTTACTCAGCTTTGCTTATTTACCAAACCACAGGACAGGAAGTGTTATGTACTGGGCCTGACTTCAGCATTTACTGTTAATAACAGAGAGATAGAAATACATGAAAGATCACCTCAAAAAGCAATTTGCAAAGTGTACTTTGATCAGTTTGTTAAAGTAATTGGCCATTCCTCCCATGGAAGGCTCGAAGTATGCAAACATTTGGATTACTAATGGCTTTGTAGGCAGCTAACTTCGCTACTGTCAGAGTTCCTGATGTCCTGTGTCCTTCCAGAGCAACCTCTTTGAATTATTCAAATGGCAAAGAGAATATGAACCTCCCACAGACCCTCAGTTAACACAAAGAAGCAAGAGACATCTGCTCGAACTCCCTCACGCAACCTGCAAAGCAGGGAGCATAAACTGAGGAGGAAGCAACAAGCCAATGCTAAGCTGCCCGTAGGCAGTCTGCAAGCAGCCCTAGGGAAGAAGCACATGCAGGACTATGGGGGGGCATCTAGGTTAGCTGCAAGGCTGCTGTGGATTGATGTGGGAGACCCATAAAAGAGGGAATTGTGTCTACTCCTCTTTCCTGTTGTGCCTTTCTTGTGTTTCACATGGTTAATTTTAAAATAAAGTGTTATTTTTACCAGTTAATTTCTCTGTCCTTTCCTAAGCAGCATGTTTCCTTTATGTTCAACTAGGTATAAAAATGGAGTCCGTATTGATCCTCGCCTAGCCCCAGCAGGAAAATACAAGATAAAAAACAAGTTTGGGATGCTGACCCTGCACATCAGCAGGTAATGTACGTGCTCTTGTCTGAGTTGGTTTTTCAGCTGAATAAGACTGCTTTCCTGAAACTCCAAGTTTGTGTATGCTAAATAAAAAAAAGACAATTCTTCCAGAATCTGACCCTGCTTGACTTCAGTGTGTTATGTCTGAAGTAAACTTTTGCCATTAGGAAGCAATCTCAACAGCAGTTCATGAGGTTTAAAAAAAATTTTAAAAAATAATTTAGAGCCTTATTTATTTTTGCTCCTCTTTTTAGGCATGGCCAAAATGTTCTCATTCAGGGTAAGGCCATGCACATTAAGAGCACTTCACAAGCAGACATACCAATGTGATTTGGGATGGATCAATGTAATCAGAATGATATTGGTTCAACTCTGTGAAGTATACATATATGTGATAAACATATATGCATATCTTCAGTGGAACCAAGTGTTCCACAGGTCTTTTACTTGTTCATTACTTGAATTATTTGCTTCTAAGTATTAAGAGAAAAAAATTACCATTAAGTATAAGAAATACCTGTAATCGAAAGGAAAAGCAGCTTCTTGATGAAAAGCAAAATATCTACTTCTAACCCTGGGATGAAAGGGGAATCCCTCTGAATTTGCCCTGTGAAGTATGAACAATGACTGAAAGCTAAAAAGGAGGGGAAATGTTTTTTTTTTCCCAGATGCTCCATGGAAGATTCTGCTGAATATAGTGTTGAAGTTAAGAATCAATACGGCGAGGCTTATTCATTTGCTACAGTGCTTGTCAGGAGTAAGTAGAAAATGTTCCTTTGGTTTTAAATTTTCAAATTTTTCACATTCTTCAAAATATTTTCAATGCTATACATTATATCACAGGAACACACAAGCACTCTGGAAAAAACAAAGAAAGAAGTGAGCACTGTTAATATGAGGAGAATTTCTCTCAGTTATTAGTGAGGAGAAAGCACAACTGGCTAAAATAATCCTTAGCTACCAGTAACTAATATATATGGCTGATATAACGGCTTCTCCTTTTCAGTCACTTCTGGACTCAGGCAAAATCTTTCAGATTCCATACGGACACAGCTGTCCTTCCACTGTGCTAAAATTGTACTAAATTTAGGTACTTATTTCTTCTGGTCTGATATGAAACAGCCATATAGTTAAATACATAACAAGCTTAGAAAGAGTCTGCTGCATCTCTGAAGATAAGCAAGAAATTGGTTAACAAGTAATGTGGCTTTCAAAAGGATCTCTCAGTGACACATGGCACAGAATACAATATTTCTCTCTCAAATCAGTAACTACCAAGAGCAAATACAAGATTTTCTTCTTTGATCTGTGCTGTTCTTAAAATAACTGGCACAGACTCCGTAGACACACATTCTGCACAAGCCAAATGCAGACATATGATGAAGGAAGTAAACTACCAGTACTTAAAAAGGGAAATTATATCAAGCTTTAAGAAATATGCACTGCAGTCTCATAGGATCATAGTTTAGCTCTTCACATTTCATATATATACACATATATATATAAAATAACAATTTTGTCATTAAAAGCCTGAACAAAATATACCCACAGAACTGCAGACAACTAAATGCTTCAGTGGGACTGACAGAGTCCAGGGAGTAACTCACAGAATCACAAAATGGTAGGGGTTAGAAGGGACCTCTGGAGATCATCTGGTCCAACCCCCAAATTCAAATGGTAACAGATGAATAGGAAGGGAACAGGTTTGCTTTCCACATCTTACTGGTCATGAAGAGATGAGTTTCTTCAACTGATGGAATTGCAAAGCCAGCTTGAACTATTTTTTTCAGACAGAAGGTGTCTTCTTTGGTTTTGATACCATATTTATTGTTAGTGCTTTAATATATTCTTGGCTCTGTCATGGGTTATCTTACTATCATACTTATTCTTTGCATGCCATATTTTGATCACATCTGAATACCCTTTGCGGATACATATGCATACAGAAGAATGTGATTCCAGAATTGTAATAGAAGTGTATTCTTTATGACATCTTTCAGATCCTTTAATTAAACAGTGTCAACATTCAGCATATCTGGAAATATGCATCATACATTTACCAGTTCTAAAGGGACACGTATAATAGCCCAGAAAACCTTCATTTGCAAGCCTTCCCAGATTCCCCTCACCCTAATGCAGAAAAATACAGAAAAAGTTACCAGGTGTGCAATGCTTCTCTTCTACAAAGGTTCTTATAGTATGTCCAGAACTCAGGAACTGGGCCTTTGTCATAAAGCAGAAGCAGCTGACTGAAAAAAAAAAAGATCCATGGCAATAATCACATACTCCTCCCAATTCCCATCAGAATCTTTAGGATCCGAGCAGGCATGATGATAGAATAAGGGCTGTGCTCTATCACAGAAAACCTTGGATGGGACTGCTCTCTTCACCTCTAAGTGCCTGATTAAACTGTCCTCCATCAGGCCTGATCATCATTTCAAACAGCTTGCAAACATTGTTCCTTGTGATTGCGGGTGAAAGGCCCACACTGTTCCTTCTCCCTTGACCCTGTCTAATGCCATCCCAGTAACATGATTCTTCCTTTTGCTATTTGCATTTAACATTCTGAAAATAGAGACTACACCAAGGCCTTAATCCTGCCTCCCCTGGAAACATTCCTGATCCCCCAGGCAAGCCGATGGCATCTCTTCTCCTGGCCCCATGCTGTCTGAATGCCCTTGATGCCAGGGGAGGGTCTCCGGGATCTGTGGTTCCTACAGCAGAAGTTCACTTCCCCTAAAGACATCACTGAGGGTCTCACAGGACCTGGGATGAGGCTGAGCTTCATCTCTAGTGCTTGCTATTTCTTTCCTGTTCAGCTATTAACACTCGGTTCTCATCTTTTGCTTATGAGTGAGCTCTGCTACTGCCAAGCTTCATTCATTGAAAAAACCAGCCATTATTTTATGTGCATTTCTTGCAGCTTATAAAGATAAGAAAGTATCTCAATTTCATCCTGTTAAATGCATCAGTTCTTAGATTTCAGCTTCAAATAATTTCATTTTGTGCTGTGATGCCAGCAGTTCTCACAGGCTAGATCAGGTGAAGCCGTCCAGCATTCACAAATGATGCCTCCAAAGAACCCACAGCTGTTGAAGCAAGTGATTTGGTAGGGGACACGTTTCCCTCAGCATCAGGAATTACCTCAGGGTCTCAGGACAGATATCCTTTCTTTCGTTTAAAGCTTGAAGTCCCAGTCACTGGTAGTCTTCAAGAATCACACATCATCCTCTGGGAATGCTGTTTAAACCCAGGGGTTTGGCCAAATTCCACTTCCAGTAATGTTTATGACACCAACCCTTTTTTCTTTCCTTTTCCATGCTGTATGTGGCAATGAGTAGCTATCATGCTCTGTCTCCAAACAGGGACATAACTGAAGCATTTCAGTTATGGGTGATCCTAGATTGTCACATTTCTAATTTAGACAGTACCATATTGGTACACTCATATGACAAAAGCTGTAGTCTCTGTATGCATACTTTTATTCAGCATAACTTTCCTAGTGCAGCTTAAAATGACAGAAATCAAATTGAAAAAAACCTCCTTAGCTAAGAGTAACTGTGTGCACATGAGCATTTAAAGCAGTATTACTTATACTAGTATAGTTATATGAACAATTTCCTATGCAGACACATCCTCAGTTGTTTGTGAAGGTCATCAGCTGTCAAATGAATTAATGTTTTACCACATGATGACACTCTGAAGGTTCACATTAAGAGCTGGTTTGAGGGAAAAACATAGTTTGCTGAACATCACTGTATGTTTTTGAGGGGAAAATAAACACTGGCATGAGATTTGCTAAATATATTTTCTTCTTGTCTTATAGAATATTACGGAAAGGAGTCAGGATTTGACTCAGAAATATACAGAAGTAAGTAAACGATTGATTGTTATTATTTCTTTATTTTTATAGCCTGAAGAAATTTGATTCTTTTTTTTTCCGAGCCACAGCTTTTCCTATTAACCTGATTGCATGTGACAAGTGCAAGGCTCAGGTACCACTCTAAATATAAGATAACAAAAATACTACAAGGAGGAAGGATCTGGGAAGTCTCTTTAACATGCTGACTTTTATTTCATAGGATCCCTTATGGCCAGAGAGGCAGATTTTGCTTTTCCACTGAAACCCTTATTTTCAAGAGAAAAGGAGCCTTTCACCCTCTCCTGTTACTTCTCTTCTGATTTACTTGAACACCAACAAGACATTACCTGGTTCAGAGATGGTTTGTATGCAACAGATAAGTTTATATACATATACCTACATGAATATACCATTTGAATTCATAGCTGTGATCTAATGTTCACAGAGGAGAATTAGAATGCAGGATTTCTGAGCTGCTCTCAACTCTTCTTGAGCTGCAGATGTTAGTATTTAATTTGTATGTTTTCCTCATTTGTAAAAAGATTATACCACTAAGATGTTTTGGAGGTGGTGACATTTCTGCTCATAAGAATAGTTTAAGAGCCTTAGTTCTAGACAGTGAAAGTGCCAAGCATTTGAAAAAACAGTGATTATCTAGTGAAAAAACATTTTGGATATTCTGTGTTGTTCTGCTGGCAACCACGATGTCGAGGTTAGCCAAACTGGTTATCTTTCTGTGCTATTAAGTTTTGGAAAGCAGAACCAACGCAGTAAGACTGCTCTTGCCATTCCAGCACTTCTGCCAGAATCAGCTGTGGAAATAGCAGGACCTATTGAATTTTAGTGATTTGAGGAGAATTTGGGTAGAGTTTGTATCTCAGATCTGATAAATATACACAAAATGCACAGTATGAGTCATTCTGGGTTTTTGCGTTTGAGTGCCACTCAAACAAAACATCCAGCATGCTGAGCAGTAATGTATCCTCAGTTAGAGCTGGCATAGTATTTGGCAGACTTCAGAGCATCCAGTTACCTGGTGTGGAAAGTACCTTTTACTCACTAATTCACCTGAAGCCACATTTTATTACTCTTTTTCACTTGGACTGCAAGCTCTTCAGGACAAGGACCATGCTTTTTGCCCTGCATTTGTGTACAAAGGGACCAGAGAGGCATAGCAACAAAGTAGGATCAGAGTCCATGACTATAACTCAGAGACATAATAATAATATCAGGAGTGTCTTACACATCCCTCATGTTGCTCTGTGGGGTTTTTTTGTGTCTGGAAATATGCTACTCCTGACTCAAGCAGTTCAGGTGGCATTCTTTTACCCCTTCTCATTCTTCACAGGGAAGTTGCTGCAGAACTCTGAATGTCGGGAACTAAAATATCAAGACCAGGAGGCTTCTCTGACAGTGTCATGTGCTTTCAAAGAAGATGAAGGATTCTACACTGTCCGTGTCCCCTCAGTGGATGGATATAAAGAGCAGACAACTTATGTGTTTGTTAGAGGTATAAGCAGGATTCTCTCCTACTTAGAACAAAAGCTCCTTTCAAATACCTTGGCATAAAGGAATTCACAAGCTCATTCACAAGAAAATGTCTCCCGGTTTTGTGCATGGATACAATTATGGATCAAAATGTCCAAATCTTATTTTCAGTAGTGATTTAGGTATTAGAAAATATCACTTGTATTACTGGGATGTAGGCCCTTACACACTTAAAATTAAGCAATTGAATGAAAATTTTGGTACAGAAAAAAACCCAACTCTAACCATTATCACTTGCTGTTTCTCTAGATGCTGCAGCAGAAACAGCCGGTGCACCTGGATCCCCACTCAATGTGAAATGCCATGACGTAAATAAAGACTGCTTAATTCTTTCTTGGGTAGCACCCAGTGATAATGGAGGAAGTCTGATCCTGGGATACTATATTGAAAGGTCTGTATGTTAATCACCTGTGAGCAAAAAAAGCTTATGATCATGTTGTGGAAAAACCACGAAGGAACTCCATGCGCTGTGTTTCATTTCAGGTGTGTCACTGGGTCGGAGGATTGGGTCCTATGCAACGACAAGCCTGTGAAAACCTGCAGATACCCTGTCTTGGGCCTTGCTGAAGGACAGACGTACCAGTTCCGAGTAAAGGCTGTCAATAAAGAGGGCATCAGTCATCCTTCAAAAACCAGTGATCCAGTTACAACATATGACCCCAGCAAGGACAAGAGAGTGACAGGTTTGTACTAAAAACAGGAAAATTTGTTCCTTACATACAAGGGGAGGCTGCAGGTATAACTGAACACAGTTTGTCCAGTTGCTCCCCATTCTCACAAATATCATTGCAACATACTGCCATGCTGTGCCTTTGCAGAACCCACTTTAATATTATTCCAAACAGAAAAAGATCAAAATAGCACAAATTATGACATTGTATGTGTAATGAAATGTATATAATTATGCATATAACAAAATGACACAGTCCTGGGCTCTGCCTTTTTTGACAAGCCTCAAGCATCTTCTTTTAGTGGGTAACATTGCCCTGTTTGACATTACAGTTATTCCATACGACGAAGGCAGGATGATAGAAATTTTCAAGGATGACCTGGAAGGTAAGTTCAAATTTATACTGAGCCATTCTCCCGGAGAGAAATTATTGTTATACAACAATGAGATTTGTAATAACATGACTCTGCAGAAAAGACACTTAGGAAAATATATGAAGAAACATCATTGTAAGCTGCATAAGGATCAGAAAATATCCTAAACAGCACAGCCTTTTATAATAATCTTGGTTTGCCTGTATGTCCCCCAAGGGTTTAAGTCTCCTCTTTTATATTAAAGAATCTTACTTTATAGTGGGAAAACAGAATCCATTTTAAAACAACCTTTTTTTTCCCGCCACATTATAACTAAAACATAGCCTATTCTGACTTCCCATAGGACATATTAAAATTCCCTTGCCACCCACCAATGTTCATGCAAGTGAGGTCAGAGAAGATTATGTGGCTTTGGCCTGGGATGAACCAGATCCAAGAGGCAGAGAGCCACTGAATTATTACGTGGAAAAGGTAAGAAAATAATATCACATAGAAGGGAAATTGCAGAACAGAATAACTTATTTCTCAGATGGTCTATAGCACAGGCAAGGCTATTCACTGTGTCAAGCAGAACTACAGCCTCAAAAACAGCTTGCTCAGCCTCTCTCCAGCTCCACAGTTTACTTGAGCTATGATCCTGACTCTTGATACCAACTCAAGCAGTAATGATTAACAAAGAATAAACAAGTAAGTTTTACACCACAGAAGAGTAGCTGAGTTTTAACAAGAAGACTGTTCCCACCCTGTGGGCCCTTAAGTGTGGAAAAGCTGTGAAGAACTGCACAACAGTACGCTTTCCTGTTCCCCACTAATCATTTTGCAGGTTAATAAGTATCTTCTACCAATCTCCTTTCATAGATACTAATTTCCCATTTCTGCTGCAAAGGGGCCCCCTGTTGCCAAGGAAGAAAAGTTTGGGTATATCAACCAGAAATACATAATTTACATTTTTTGGTTGGTTTGTTGTTTGTTTTAAAACTACTTTCCTATAAAGATCAGCTTTGTTATTGCTCAGGAGAGTTTTAAGCTTGAGTTACAAGATGAGTTGTAAATCATCACCTTTTTTGTTACAGTCAATTGTAGGCAGCAACTTCTGGCAAATGGTTAATCTGGATATGCCAGTTAATTCCCCAAGATTTGCACTCTTTGATCTTGTTAAAGGAAAATCATACTGTTTCCGCGTGCGATCTGTCAACAAGTACGGAATCAGTGAGCCATCCCTGCCCAGTGAGCCTGTAACTGCTGGAGCAAAACTGGGTAATTATTTCATTAATATGCTCTACACTAATGATATGGAAAAGGAGATGTACTATGAAAGTAACGTGTGGGTTCCCCTGCCCCTCCTTTCCTTTAAACTTCATGGTATATGATGACACAGCAGTTGCTTTCATATCAGGAAATCTCTTAAAGCCTTAAATCCTTATTTAATCACTTTGCAGTTGGTCAGTGCAGTGTAAATCTAACAAAGCAATGATGAGGGAATTACATTTAATAAAATAAGAAACAGTTGAAGCCCGTACTTAATCCAGCACTGTGTAAGAGAGAGGTTACACAGACCAGTGTTGGAAGGAATGATATGACTGCTGAAGCAGCCTGTTCCTGGGGGCTTCAGGGAGTACAGCAGTCTTTACTGGGCTGATTTGTTTTGTTTTCTTCCCTGACAGAGCTGACAACAGTAAGAGATGCAAAGACTCATGCCCATGTTTCAATTATGCAAAGAGATGAGCACTCACTCTTTCTTTTATTTTTTTTATATTCTCCCATATTAAAGCTGCCCTAGTGTTCATTCATACTGTCCTTTTTTCTCAAGAGTGTAGCAGGTTCCATTTTATAGCAGAGTTATATGAGAGTTACTATAAAAGTGTTGTTTCTCCTCTACTTTAGAAAAGGTTAAGTAGGTGTAACTCTGCAGAAATTAATGGGCTGTAAGGGCGAGGAACAAGAGATATGGCAAACCCAAACATAAATATATAGGCTGTGGATTGGGACAATGTCCATGGTATTTTGCTCTAATTTGAAAATTATGCTCTGGAAAAGGTGAATAAATTAAACAGGCCAACTCACTTATAATTTTTTTTTTATTTATAAATTTTAAAAACCTCTTTTTTTTTCCTTTTTTTTTTCCTCCTTTTTTTTTCTGTTATAGCTACTCTGCCTCCACCATCTCAGGTTTTAGCTTTCAGAGACACCAAGACTTCTGTTGTTTTGCAGTGGGATAAGTTAAAGGATGGTCTGGAGCCTCTTGGGTACTACATATACTGTCGGGAGACTGGGACAGAAGAATGGCAAACTGTCAATAATAAGCCCGTGAAATGTAATGAGTGAGTTCAGTTCTTACACTACGTTGCGATAAGACAGGATGCCAACCTGGATTCTTCTGTTTATGGCTGGGGTCATATTTTAGATAAAAAAAGAACTTCCTTCACTGCACACACATAGGAATGCATGCACACAAACACCACGTCCTCTTTTAGAATTAAGTATTGCTCGAAGTCTCACTTTTACATCCAAAGACAGACCGACAGCAAAGTCTGTGTATATCTTCATAGGCTCTGGATCTGCAGAAGGTAGACCTTGTGACACCAGCAGAACCACATTCCATTTTTTGCTTGTTTTCCAGTAGAGTAAGTTGGGGTCACTCACACATATGATTTAGAAAACCTCTCTAGCTGTGGGGGTCACACGTAAAGCAGAAAAAGTCCATTAAAACCTCCTATTTATTCTACCAATAATGCCAGCCAGGAGCGTGACACATCTCTATCTGATGTATACTTACTGTCTGATTTATTAGTAGCCATTTTGTGTGGCACAGCACACTTTAATTTGTAATGGCAAATAATGATTTTGTAAGTAACAATGTCTTATTAAAATGTATTGCTATCTGTTCAAAAGACTGTTTACCTGTACTTTGAACAGTCAAACACAAACATATTATTTTGCTCTCCTAGATTTACTGTTCCTGGGCTGCAGCCTGGAAAAGAATATGTCTTTTGTGTGAAATCTGTCAGTGAGGCAGGACTAAGTGAAAACTCACCAGAAACAGATCCTATCATCGTAAGGCCAGCTATTGGTAAGTAATGTATACACACAGATACACACAAAAATTAAATACCTCAAAAATGTATCTATCATGCATAGCTATTATTACATGTAATGATAATAATGTTGAGCAGATAAGCAAAGCAAAGCAACAGGGAACTGATTTTCTTGTACCCTGCAGCTTTTGTCATCAATTATGCTTGTCAAGGGTGGACTTAGTTAATTAGCATCATTGTGAATTTCTCCAGGGCAATTACAAAATCCTACTAAACACACCAGTCAGTATCTAACCCTCCACGTTCTCCATTTTATCGACCCACTGCTTCCATCTTTTCTATCAGACAAACCATAAAGCAACATGCAAGAAACATCCTGAGACACATCCTGTGACTTTTCCTGTGACTTCCAAATAAGAATCTGGTGGTTTTCAAATACTTTTACCCAGCAAAAGTGGTATTAGGGTGCCTTAACACAAACAGAATCACATCTAGTATGAGCACACAGAGATTTCCTCAGCCCAGTTCATCCCATACCTACACCTCTTTTCCCGATCCCTAGATCCCAAACCTGCATTGAACAATACCGTGTTTTTTCTCTCCCTTTGCTGCGCAGCTTGTCCATCAGCACCACACGGGTTTGTTCTTCTAAATTGTGGGAAGGCTGACATGACCATCGGCTGGAAACCCCCGAAGCGTAAGGGAGGAACAAAGATTCTGGGTTATTTCCTAGATCAGCATGATACATCTGAACTAGACTGGCATGAAGTCAATATTCAGCCAATTCCTCAACGAGTTCACATGGTATTCATTTCAGATATAACAATAGCCTTCTTTAAGCATAGTGGGAACCATAGCTATAACAAGGGTTGAGCTGTTTTTCCTCTACTTCCTCTAGTCTAGAACTCTTCCTACCCTCACAAGACTATGACTGCACAGGGCTGTACTAGTAATCTGTTTGCACTTCTGAACCCAAAGGTCAGCAACCTCAAGGAAGGTCACCTGTACGAATTCCGTGCCTGTGCAGTGAACATGGCTGGTGTTGGGGAAGTATCTGAACCCAGTGACTCGTTCAGATGTGAGGAATGGACAATGCCAGAACCAGGTACCTCTCATGTAAAAACAACAGCCAGAAAAATCTTACCAGGTATATTAGTCATCTCCTCACTCTTCTGTGAATCTGAGGGACTTCTGAAAACTATAGGTCTGTATAAGGGTGGCTCCCAGTACAGGGAAGCACACAAACACTTCTAGGGAAGTTCCGATTCAGATGTAGGCTATTATTTCTGCATTACACAGATACAACACCCAGGTATTTTTAATAATGTTTCCAGAGAATGAAGTATCTGCATCTAATATCTTAACGTCTTTGTATATTACATCAAAGCAAATAACATTAAACCAGCTGATGCATGCTTTTTTCTAGAACCTACCTCTACAGTTAATTAGCATAGAAAGCATCTCCTATGGACCCTCTATTCACTTGTTATCTTAAAACTCTCTGCTTTCTGATCTCGAACTCAAACAAAGTTGCTTTTTTTAATGTTACTGTTTGACAGCCTACCCTTCTTTGAACAGGCCCTCCTTATGATGTGAAGTGCACTGAAGTAAGAGACGCATCCCTGAAGCTACACTGGGAAGCACCATTGTACATAGGAGCAGGTCCAGTTACAGGGTATTATATAGACATGTGTAAAGAAGGGTCAGAGGAATGGAAACAAATAAATAAGCAGTCCATACCCACCACCCATATGAAGGTCTGTATATGCACTTAGTATCCAAGTGTTGCTTCTCATTTAGTCTTACATTAATTGCTGTCATTGTTTCCTGCAGGTTTCAGATCTGGAGACAGGGAAATGCTATATTTTCCGAGTAAGAGCGCTGAACAAGGCTGGAATTGGACCCCCTTCACTCCCCTCAGATCCTGTGGTGGCTAAAACCAAACCTGGTATGAAACTAGAAGTGACAAGATTGCACAAATCCTGTAAATCCTATGATGATTCCAGTAAAAAACTGCTTTATGAAACATAAGCTACATGTTTCATAACAAGAACGAAACCTTAGTCAAAATAAAGATTAGTAAATAAAACTGCCCAAATGAATTTACTCTAGCTATACACTCCGGATTTTTTTTTTTTTTTTTTTTTTTTTTTTTTTTGAGTTAGACATCCAGAAGCTAAGCCCTGATCTGTTTTGGTAAAGGAATAGTTTGTGGGCTTTTTTCTCATACAGGCACACATGAAATTGAACTTGGGGTCGATGAAGAGGGTTTCATTTATATGGCTTTTGAAGCTCCTGAAAAGAATGACTCCTCTGAATTTATCTGGTCAAAGGACTATGAAGGACCACCAGATGCTGACAGAGTTCAAACTGAAGAGAAAGGCAATACGTGAGTATATAATGCACACTGAGAAAATTAATTGTGGACTCTCAAATAAAGAACACATTAAACACTGAGAAAAATGTGAAGCCAAATGTTTCCCTCTCCTTCCAATATTCAACTAAAATACATATACACTATTGAACTGCAAATCTCTGTAGCTGATTCTCAGTTCTGGTGTCCATGAAATGGGGCATCCAGTGCAATCTTCAGGTCACAAAAGGAAAGCATCAGCCATCATATTGCTAATGCTTTTGCCTTGCTCCTCAGTGTCACATATAAATGACAATGAGTGCCATATTTGATGTTCCAGGTGTATCAAATGTATTGCATTCTGTTACAGAAGAAATATTTTTTGAGGACAATATAATTTTTAATTTTATTTCATTTTATTTTTAAGATCTAAGCTTATACTGAAAGACGCATCAGAAAAGGATCTGGGTATATATTCAGTGGAGGTCACAGATGTAGATGACGATATCTCTGCCAGCTGCTCTTTAACAAAAGAAGGTAAAAACTAATAATTGACAAGAACAAAAATCCAATGTGCATAATTTTCTTATATTAGATATTTAGAGAAAAATTTCTCATAGAGGAATAGTAAGTGATAATGATAGTGGCATCATTAGAAAGATGTTTCCCATTCCTTGAAGGCTCAGCAGCAGTTTCTTTTAAAGTCCCCTAAGAAAAGATTCCATGCTCCTGGAAGGTCATTTTTCCATTACAGTTTAGATTTCACACACAGCTACACCATCACAGTGATTTAAAACTTCTTTAACATGTTTCTTGAATTGATACAACCAACATTCTATTCAGACATACCTAAGAATCATCTTCACAACCTTTTCTAGTCCACCCCGCTATTGAATATTTTATACTTATTATCTTCTTCTTGAGATAAATAAAGGTCATTAACAAATTAAACTAAATTAATACAATGAATTTATTTTGGCCTAATCTAAATGACTTGTTATTCTTTGCATTTCAGATCTGGACAAGTTACTGAAACGTAGCCATGAAATCAGGAACCCATGTAAGTTGAATCAGTAAGAAGCCACTACCATAGACTCTGAAACCTGGCAGAACCGTGGCAGAACCCTGGCTGAACCAAATTCTGTGGTTTGCCTATGAATTCCCCTCTGTGATTCTCTCTGTTTTCAGTGATCAAGCTGATATCTGGATGGAATATTGATGTTCTGGAGAAAGGAGAAGTGCGGCTGTGGTTGGAGGTTGAAAAGCTGTCACCAAATGCAGAGCTGCATTTAATCTTCAATGACAAGGAGCTTACAAGTACTCCAGTATGTTTTGTTTTGGTTTTAATTCTGACTTACTTTCCTCCTGCTGAATAGGGAGATAGAGTAAATGGGTACATTCCCAGTTTTCTAAATTCCCATCACATATTTTGATGTGTGTTTTTGGAAAAGTCTAGGGCTTATTTCCCTCTGTGCATAAACAAAAAGCCAATTGTCTGATTCTCGAGATGCCCAGTCCTAGTATCAAGCAAGCTGCAGTATCGGCACTGTTAGTTCAAGACAGTCTAACATTCCTCTGCTGTGGCCACCAAAACCTTCAGTGGTAACACTCAGAGAATGTCCCCTCCTTATCCAGCTTTCCTGTTATCCCGCACCTCCCGAGGGGCTGTCACTAACAATCTTGCCACAGCAGAGACTTCCCTTTTATAAGGGAATTTTATGACAACAAACCTCAGCCATGTGTAATTCATCTGATACTACAAATGCGCCTGTGCAGGATGGAGTGCTTTTTCTTGGATGAACAAACGTGACTCATTTCAGTGGATGCTAAAGAAATACCATCTCTCACAATGAGACAGGATATTTTTCTTCTGTTTACCAGGCAAAGCTGCAAGCTTTCCACCCTTTCTCTTTGAACTGAATATAGATAAATCCCATGAATTCTAAGAGCAGATGAAAGTGATTTATTTCTGAGTCTGAGGCACTGGAAATAACACTGCATCATGTGTTACAGTGCTCTCCAACCTTCTGATACATTTAAAAAAACGTTATAGCCTCTCCTTGTCTTCCCATATCAAGTTAATATTATAACATTTTACAAGTATTTGGAATGACAGGACCAGAGGGGAGAACAGTTGAGAATGAAGAACAACATAAATCATTCACCTGTCAGTTAAATGCAGTGTAGCAATGCCAAGATAACAAAAAGAACAGCTATAACAAAGGGACAGGACTAGGCCAAAGAATTTCAGAGCTGTTACTGTGATGTTGGGGTTTTTCAAAGTAATGTGTAGCAAATTTATTGAAGGCTTTGTCTATTCTAAGAACTGTCTTTTCTGCACTGGAGAACTGGCAGGGTTATGCACAATTACAAAGTATTTGTCAAGCTCTTTGTAACAATAATATTTGCTTAGAGCAAACAAGGCGGTAAGGCATAATGATGGTATTTAAGTTCAAGTGTCTGGCAGGTTTCGGCATGTATATATAAAAAGTTCGCTGGTGCTTGCATGATGTCAAGAGGGTGGCAATATTACTCATCATTGCCCAAATATGCAATTACATGCCACAGATGTGTAATTAAGTGCAACACTTCTATTATAATAAAAATCATACAGATTCTGGTAAGCTGAAAAGTCTGTAACATCCAACAAGAAAGAATGTATTGGGTTACGTGGTTTTAACTGAAAGTCTCTCCCAGAGAAAAGTTCTGCTGTAAGCAATTCTACTTTACCTACATACGTAAACAAATACTAGATGAATCCCAGAATATAGCATATCAGAGTGCATTGGCTTCATTACCCCTGTAAGATAAGCGAAATATATAAGGACACATATATAAAAGGACTGTAATGTCTGAGTGCTGTAGTAGATGCTGTGCCAGGATCTGACCTTGGAACAGTTCCACTGTGGAAATACTATTCAGTTTATCATATTTCTTTTTGTTTTACACAGACACATAAAATAAACTTTGTCAAAGGAAAAGGTCTCGTAGAACTGATAATCCAGAATTTCTGTGATGATAATAAAGGGGTGTACACAGCCCAGCTGCAAGATGGAAAAGCTAAAAATCAATTCACCCTAGTTCTTGTGGATGAATGTAAGTGGAAATTCAGGATCAAATATAGACTGCCATGCTCAGTGGAAAGTTTTCTAGGCACTTAAGGCCCCAAAGTATTTCCAACAGTTATAATGGCACACTGGGAATGGAGAGAACAAATATTTATTTTAGGACACATTTAAAGTCCAGGAATCATGTAAGAAATTATCTGAATTTCTCTTTAACATAAATGGAAGCTTTTGGTCTTATAAATAGCGTCCCTAATGATAAGCATGGTCTGCTAAAGCAAAATATCAAGTGGAATGCTTAGTTATTTTTTTTCAAATGTTTTACATATTATCTTGCTATGGCAAACTGTCTGTGTCTTGGCATTAAACTGTATGGCATGTTATTACGTGTACTTACTTATCTCAGGACAGGATCAAGTTGAACATTCAGTGTATTTAACAGCTGGTTAGTTGCATTAAACTGAATGTAAGAAAGAAACCAGTGTTAACTGTACTCCACGACAAGTCCAAGCAACAAAGCAAGCTGAACATGAAACATATAGGGTCTTTGTATATGCTAGTACAGAGAGCCTTTTTTAATTAATTAAAAATAGAAAGCAACAATGTTCTAATTCAAATACTTCCTCATAGAGTGTCTATCTCTATTTTCAGTTCTTACAAACAGTTTGCTTTCAAGTGACCTTCTAAAGCTTCCAAACTTTTTGAGTGGAAAGTGTCTATAAAATGTCAAATCTGCTTAACTCCCTTTACAACCAGTGGAGAGAAACAAGCAGTTTCACACAGTGGTTTAGCACATGCTAAGTTCAAGATATAGAATAAGTTTGATGAATTGTGCTCTAGAAACGCTCATTTTTCTTTACTGACAATGAAGGAAGTAGAGATAACTAAAGTTACATTCTATGCTCTCTGCCTTCTTCTGTGTTTCTTACTTTTTAAACATTTTAATTTCAGGGTTTCTAGCTACCTTTTTGTATGGTCAAAACTCCTATTTCATTTCCGAAATGCATAATGGTCAGGTCTTCAAAGACTCTTTTGTTTTAATGAAAATAAATGCTAGGTTTGAGCAACCAGTACAATGAAAGAATGATGGTACTAATCTGTTCAGGGTTCTCAGTGGGGACCAGGAGTAACTCATGCACTACAGATGTCTGAAAAACAAGTATCACAGCTCTAATGATAACACCCTTTATGATCAGGAATGTCTGAAGAAAGAACTGAGAAATAGTGTGGGCTTTGTTGACTTTGACCATTGCTGTTCTCACAGGTTTCACTAAAGTTGCCGAGGAGGCTGATGCAAAACGGAGAGAATGGAAAAAAAAGCAGGGTAAGATAAGCTGAAGGTTAATGACTTGCCAGAACTATGCCACAGGATGGCAAAAGCTGAGCAAAGCTATTTCACTGCTGGCTCTAAAGACTTTTCTTTATCATCTTTTAAAGTGTATTATTTAAGCTGATTAACACACTAGGATAAGACTCCTTATTTTAAGATAATCTGGCCTGCTCTTAAAAATCAAAATAATTTATTTAAATAGTTTTAGCCATACTAGCCACAATCCTCAGTATAGATCTTCTCCATCAGTGCAGCACTGAACATTCTTGAATTCTGAAAGTTGTCCAATCTGAATATATACCATGTAATTAAGATCCACTCACTTTCCTTGTGGAAAACAGGATTCTCTAGATAAGATTAAAAAGACTCATGCATTCCGCTTTCATTTTATCCCCTATCTTATATTCATGAATAAGGAAGTTTATAAACAGTTTCAGAGAAAAACCGCTACCATTGGAAAGGTGATCCCCTTCTAGCGGGGATAAAAACATTCACTTAGTAACAACTGTGATACCACACTAGACTATAGGTCCAGTCTCCTGTCTTCAGAGATGCTCAGTATAAGGTGAAAGTGTATATAAAGTACTCTGTCCCCCAGTTTACCCTCCCAGAATCAGGAAGAGTATCAGAAAGTATATGGCTTTTCTATTCCATCGCAATTCACCTGGGAAATATCTATCAACTTCTACACTGAGCAGTCTCATAAAGGACCGGTTAGGCAGCATCACTAACTACATTTTAAAACAGGATTCCTCAACAAAGATGTTTTACCTAAGGACATTACAAAACCAGCAATAATGATACGCTCTAAACTGTCGTGCCTATTGCACGCAAAACTCAGTAGCATGACGCATTCCCACAGACCCTACAGCCGGGATTCACCGCTAGATGGAGGCATTTCTGTAGATAACACTTGAGAGCTGCAGAATCGCATTGCAAAAAATACTTATTTCTTTTATAGGTCCTCATTTTATAGAGAATTTGAAATGGAAGGTTACTGAGAACTGTGAAGTACTCCTTACCTGCAAGGTACATACAGCTATGTGATGCAACTGCACAGTCTGAATTCCTTTAGCATTACATTTTAGATGTGAATTTTAAGGGAAGGGTATGAACAGTGCTCATCCAAATGCTTATCTGCAGACTGCAGACCAATGAAAGTTAAGAGATAGTATATCTTGGACAGAAATTTTAATAAAGAAGGAAGTTTCTAAGATTCTGGAGCAATCTTCTAATGCAAGTGATGTTTCATATTTTAAGCTGAAGGAGGGTTGATTTAGATTAGATGTTAGAAAAAAATTCTTTACTGTTAGAGTGGTGAGGTACTGGAACAGGTTGCCCAGAGAGGCTGTGGAGGCCCCATCCCTGGAAGTGTTTAAGACCAGGTTGGATGAGGCTTTGGGCAACATGGTCTAGTGGAGGGTGTCCCTACCTGCAGCAGGGGGGTTGGAACTAGATGATCTTTAAGGTCTCTTCCAACCCAAACCATTCTATGATTCTATGATTCTATGATTCTATATTAGAAAGGCATCTAGGCATTCAGAAATAAAATGGATTTGGAACCCTGACTTCTAAATGTTGACTTCAAACAGGCAACCAACCTGAGAAGGGACACCAGCTTCCAATGGTTCTTCAATAAGAAAGCACGAGCAGGTGGTGTGTTTGATCCACAGACTGGGATAGGAACTCTTCTTGTTAAAAAGGTGAAAAATATAAGACAACTCAGACACTTTGGTGATCACATGAAAATGCAAAAAATATGGGTTGATCTTATTAATATTCAATGTGTGTTTTGGGTAGCGCCCACTAAATGAAAGAAATTGAACGTATGCTGAGAAAAACACAAAAGAAGAAACCATTGAACATTATAGTCAGATAGATCTGCATTAGAAATAAGATGTTTTTACAGTGAGTGCATGTTAAAAATTTAACATGTCCTGAGTGGCTAAAAAGAAAAGTGTGGGCTTTTGAGGTTTTCTGATCAGGACTGGTTGCCTATTCTGGAGATGAACTTTAGTAACAAAGAAAACCAAAAAAGTTACTGACCTCATTGTAGATGTAACTGAATGAAATGCTATGCCTTGACCTATAGAGAAGGCCAGATAAGCTGATATAATACCCCTTGTAATCTTAACTCTGCCTCAGAGAAGATATAGCTGAAGAAAGGGAGCTTGATGGTACAGTTAGAGTTTTAGTGCAATCTCTGCATGGCTAATTTGAATCTTGTTTGGGTTTGATTTTTCATCCTGATTTCAAACAGGTGAATCACTTATAGAAAACAAATAGATAAATGCATGTGAATCTCTGCTCACACAAGCCTGAGGACCAGGAGGAACACTGCAGGCTGGAAGTCAAGAGCATTGGCAAAGCAACAGGAGGAAAATTTATGGAGTAGTGGGCATTCATCATCACCGAGTCCCAGACGTACCTGTACTTTACACCACTAAGGGCACGCAGCAGTACAGGGTGACTGAGGGCAAACGCTGAGATACTGACTCCCCATAACTGACAACATATAGGTTCATAATGAACCAGGGCCCGTTTTAACCTTTCAAAGGAGATTCTGGGGCAAATTGCCTTTTTTGTCCTGCTTTCAGATCCATCCAGCCAAATGCATTGAGGGGGAAGAAGAAAATCTCAGCTTTTCCCCCTTTTCCAAATCCTGCCCTATTTCAATGATATATGAAATTTCTGTTGGGGGTGTGTGTGGGGGGTTTGGTTTTAGGTTTTGTCTTTTTCTTTTTTTTTTTTAAATAAATATTACATAGGTACATATGTATTTTCTAGATAACCAAAGCAGATGAGGGCCAATACAAAGCTCTTGTTTCAGATGACCGAGGAGAGGACTACACCCAACTTGATCTCACAAAAGGAGGTAAGAGAACCTTGTATCAGCCAATAATACACATTCACACCTCTGCCTGGGATTAATTTTGGATTTAAAAACAAATTTCATAACTTTCTACCACATTGTTAATTACCATAGTACCTACATGCCTTTATAGGAATTAAAACCTGCACAAAAAGTAACTGGTCAAATTTAAAGAGTTTCCTGATCTACCATAGCATATATATATATGCATGCTGATCATTTTAAAAATCACATTTCATGTGAGACTGATGTCATCAAATGCACTATGGAAAAACAGTCTCTTATTCTGCAAGAGTTATACAGAGCCCAGTGAACAGAATAAAAGTCTCCTCTGAATCTGATCTCAGAGCTTTTTTTTGCATCTGTCCATACTGTATTTCATTTGATAATCCACATTTCACTCCTGGAAGTTCAGCCAGTCCTCCGAAGCATCAGGAGAACAAATTCTATGTCCATTCTGCATCCCCCACTAGCGAAAAAAATTCTAGGCTGAATTACAACGACAGAATAGTTGTTAAAGACAACATTAAGTGGAAAAATAATCACATGTTACTGCAGATTCCTGCTTCACTTTTCAGTGTTCTGAATATGCTCTGGAAACTGAAAAATAAGCATGCAGTTCTGACATTCTAATGTCATTTACATATGTAGTCATTCATCAAGCTATGACTGCATTATAAATTCTGTCAAGCACCACAGTTAAAAGCTCAGTAATGTTTCAGTCACTTCAACTCAGCATCAATCAGAAGATTCTGCTTCCCAAGATTAAATCCTACCCTGACATCTCGAATTTAAACCTGATACATAAATCTGCTTTCTGTGAGGCAGTCTGTTGAACACATTAAGTGCTAAGGAAGATGGAAGCATCTATATTTAGTAAGAAATGCCCAGCATCTAAAAATAAATGAGTCAGTGGCAAAAACTCCATTCCAAGTAAGCTTTGCACCAGAAAAAGACAACAAATAATTACTAGATATGATACATCCTAAACATAATGAAATTAAGTTGGTAGATCAGATGTGATTTGCTAAATATGGTATAGACACTTAAATCTTTATGTCTTTGCAGCCTTTGAAGACCTTCTCAAGGAGCTGTGTAGGATCAGTGGTATGTCATTTTCTCATCAAGTGACACAGTGATAATGGAAGGGGAGAAAGGCAGGGTGCCAAGATCAGAGCAAACTGCTCAGGAACTGTTCCTGGGTTTGGATCAAGAGGTCAATATTTACCATCTCAAGTACAATACCACCCATTTACTATTCTTTTAGTGTTAGAAGCACCTTTGAACTGTCAGTTCGAGGATGATCAGTAAATAAACCCAGGACATAAACCCCTCCGCACTTACAAATTAATTCTGTGACCTTTACGTGCCAGCAGCCTACTCCTTGCCACATCACTTGTTATGTGAATTTGGGCAAGTTGTATGTTTCTGTCTATGAGATGTGTATTCTGGACCCGTATCTCTCGAAGAGATGCTGACATTTTTCCACTGGCTGCTGGCTAAAAGATCCAGGGTCTTCAAGAGGTAGAATACCATCCAGCTTTCAGCTAGCCACATTCCCCAAAGAGAAATGTTAATAGGTCGCTTGGGATTTTGCTGCGTAACATGTAAATTTGTGCATTCTTGAACATCCTCCTCAATTTCAGTCTTTTAATTATACTGTTAGCTCTTTCTGCTACACCTTTGAAAATTCAGCCTACTGAAGAAGGCATCAAAATCTACACAGATGTGAAGTACTACACAGACTACATGAAAACAACCTGGTATCACAAGTAAGTCCCCAAAACGTATTTGCAAGGCTTCTGGAGTACTGTTGCTTGTAATTGTTTATCATCAAAATTAAACATGTTGAGCCTGAGCCTGTAGCTTTTTAAGGCAATGGTAGATTTGTCTGAGTAAGGGCTGAAAAACACAATTCACTCTGCATCCTGAAACATGTCTGGCAATTCCAGAATAAGCAGTCATGTTATTTTTATTTTAGCACTGCAGAAATATTTGTAAGTGATCGTCTTTACTAAAATGATAATGATGCATTGAAGGTATTGCTCAGTTACAGGAAAAAAAGTTGTTGTTTTTTTCAAATTCTTTATTTCTACTACTTTGTACTTCCCTAAACCACTCTATTCCCCCACTCTGAATAACAAATATTCCCAGACATTATAAAATTCTTTCCAAACACTAGCCTCATAATGTCTTCATAAAATAGAGAAATGGTGTTTTATTAGATACCGCCTACACGTGTATATAAGGAGGCCAATTTTTAATAACGCTTAAGGACTAAATGCTTACAAATATTCAACATCTAAATCCTATTTAATCTCCTAAATAAGAACGAAGAGGTCTTTTGTAGAGTTTGTAGAGCTTTGGCAAACTGCCTAAAAGCACAGCTAGATACCCCGTGAGATTTTCAAAAGTGACTGAGCACATAACTCTCCATGAAATTAACAGCGAAGTCCTGACTCCCACTCTTACTCTAACCAGCATAGGTCTAAAAAGAGTTAGTGTTCTAATTTATACAACTCTGCTAAATACTATTGAAATTATATCATTTGTTTACTTAGGGAGAAACAACTGGAAAGCCGTGACAGACTGAAAGCTGGGAGCACAATGAATCAGATCTGGCTTCACATACTGAACCCAACAGATGCAGATAAGGGAAAATACACCCTGGAGTTATTTGATGGGAGCAACTCTCGCAAACTGTCAACTGACTTGTCTGGACAAGGTAAGCTGAGTCAAACAATACCATCATAGGAATGAGATATGCCTGAGGTGCTTTCCAAGATTCCTTCAAATTATGGGCAGGGATTCCTCTCTGCCTTATTTGAGCTGGAGCTGCAGTTCCATGACAGCACACTATGAAATTGGGTTAGTGAAGTGCCCACGGAAGTCAGAAGAAACATGGGGAGAGAAGTGCGCAGCAGAAAGGATTGAAGCCTTTAGGGAGCCTTGGTGCCATACTGCAAGGCAAGAGGAAAGGATGAGAGGGAGGGCAGCTGCTCCTGGGATGTGTCCAACTCCTCCATAGGCCAACACAGCTTACAGGGGGCATCTTGGAAAGGAGAATATGGCTTCAGCTTTACAAAGACTTTTCCGAACTGTTCAAAGTTGGGTTGGTTGGTTTTTTTTTCTCCTCTGGACTTCTCTTTGGAAAGGGAGTACTAGATCCCACTTATTTCAGTAGTATATAAATAGATTCATATTTTCTTAAGGCAGATATAGGTACTGTCTAGATATAATTATACATATCTATGTGCGCAAACACCTGTAATTTCAACACTGATGCATTCTGTTAAATCTACTAAGTCAAATGAAATAAACAGCAACTTTCCCTAAAATCTTTCCATTCCTTGCAGCCTTTGACGATGCCCTGGCTGAGCACAGGCGGCTAAAGTAAGTTCCTGCCTAAATATTTTCACAGCTAAATCTATTTTGAGTGTCATATTCTGTATTGAGAATACAATGCATAATAAATAAAACCACTATAATTTTATCTCTCTCACTTTCAGACAAGCAGCAGTAGCAGAAAAGTGTAAGTAAATTAATTTCCTTCCTTCTGCGAAACAAAGCCAAGCAGTATGCTGATAAGTAAAACTAAAAGGTCATATTTCTTCATTCCCAGGTCGTGCCAGAGTTGTTCAAGGTCTGCCAGATGTTGCCACCATCATGGAGGACAAGGTAATATTGAGTAACTGTTCATATAATTGGCCCTTGCACAGACATAGAAGAATAACTGATGGGGAGAAAACTACTTGTTTCCCCCTCCTGTATGTTCCCATCAGCTTTTCTGAGCTACTGCAATTGCCTAAGGTGTGAAGTGGTACTCTCCACGACACTTGTATCAGCCCCCTATATTGTTGGTGATGCTTCCAAACATGCATGTGCTTCTGCACATACAGGTGCTCTCCGTGGCACAGAAACCTCTTTTTCACAGGTTACGGATGTTACTGCTTCCTAGGTCTGTTTCATACCCAGATCCTTTCCGTTGTCTTCCCATTTCATAGGAATAGACAAAGGCCTTTAAGTGCTGGACCTGATTTTCCCATCATATAAACTTGCTGCTTACATTTTTGAGTCACATTCCCCTTTACTCATACACAGGCAGAATAAAAATCCTGTAAAGTCATTGCAAATTCACCATGTGCCTATTTAGGTGTCACTTTAAAGTGTAAGAGAGCTATAAAAAGACAGTAGCACAAATATGAGTCAGGCCCAGTGAATTCAGTCAGGTTAATCCTGATTGTACTGGACGATATCAAGAAAAGGAGTGGACAATCCTGGATTCTCACCTATTGAAAATCTAAGAGAATGGATTATTTTTCTTGATTTCCCATCAACTGAATTTCCATGCTCATTTATATCTTCATAATCTATTTCTGCTATCTGTTTTACAATAGACCCTGTGTTTAACTTGCTGTGTCTCTGGAGATCCTTACCCAGAAATCACTTGGTTCAAAAACGAGAAGGTTATCATCTTTAAAGATCGTTACAAAATGGATGTGAAGGGGGCAGTCGTTACAATTACCATAGAGAAAGTCTGCAATGAAGACACAGGAAAATACAGCATCTATGTCAAGAATAAGTATGGTTCTGAAACAGGGCAGGTTACTATCAGTGTCTATAAGCACGGAGAGATACCAATAGGAATGGGAGAAGAGCAAGCCCCAGGCGGGATTGTAATGGAAAAGCCTAAATGAATTTGTCAATTATGTCTCACTGAATTTAAAAGGACTTTTAACTCCTTCAGATTCCTTTCAGTGTCTGTGCCCCAAAATTCAGGCTCATGTCTCTATTTTTATTTTAGTAATATTGTACTATTTTTGTTTCGGTAGTTGTTAGAAAACAGTTCGTGCGTGTGTGTGTTCACATGCATGCTCACCTTACAGAGAAACTCTTTCCTAGTAAATCTGTGTGAGGAAATACCAGAGGATTCACATATGAGAACCAGGCTTTCAGTGGAGTTTTTTTTGTATTAAATCACTATATGTTACTGATTATCTTGTAGCTGACAAATGCTTGTGTGTGTGTATTATTAAACTTGGTGACATCTCAGCACTGTTGTAGAGTACATCCATCCTGAAATCACTCAGCCTGTGTGTGGGAAGTTAAGAATTTTCCTAAGTTGCATGCTGAATCAGGGCCTTGAAGTACAGACCTTTACAAACCTAAGCCATATGGGAAGAAAACAAGGCAGTGACATTTTCAAGGCATGGTTCTTTACAGAGGAACACATTCAGCTTCTATATATACACTGACATGCACTAATACGTTTACACAAAAGGGTTGAGTGATCATCTACGGAGGTGGACCCAGATCCTTTCATCCTACTGAACACCTATATTCTTTAGAATTAAAGAGATTTTTAGGTTTATTAGTTATGTTAGATACTCTGGATGTAGAAAAAGTGTGGCCTCTCAACGGCTCTGAAGCCACAGCTACACTCCCAACTTCTACCAGTAAAACTGTGTCAGTAAGAGATAAAAAAGTGATAGTATTCCTAATACAGCCATCCAGCTAAACACATTTATTTGGCAAAATAGCATCTTACATTGCTCCACAAACTAGTATAAACTGTCCTCACAACAGCAGTATTTTTCCTCATTATTTGAGGGCACTGCTGTCCCAGTGTCAACATAAATGAGCACAGCAATCCTGTACAGGATTGCCAATCATTTGACCAAAGGCAGTTACATTTCAGACATTATTGAAATTAAATTAAATGTATATAATTTATTAAAAAGTGAGAGAGTTTAGCTAATTGTCTAGATTTATCATACAGTGAATGAAGAAAAGCAGGCCCTTCCGATGGCATCATTAACATTACTCTATGGTAGAACAGATGAATCATGTCCTAGAAAAACTCCAATATCAACACGTACCTTTTGGAGCCACGTGTGTTACACCCCATGCATAAATACGGCCTTATTCATTTTCAGTACCTCATCCTTGCTACTCAGGTATTATCATATGTAAACGTAATTACAAAATTGGCTCTGTGTGTGTGAATTTTCCTTAAAATTACAGACTAAAAAAAAAGGTTGTGAATTTTTAAGAAAAGGTTCAGCATTGGTTTTATATTTAAATAGAATTACTGACCAGTATGGGGTTACAAAAGTTAACTTAGAAAGGTCATCTACCCCTGGGATACATGTTTTATTTGAATTAAGCAATATATATGCAAGACATATAATCTAATGAATGTCTTCCAAAATCAACAGTCGTGCTTGCACAGACAGCAAAGAATATCACTCAATAACTATAATGAGTGAGGAATTCTTGGTGCAATCGGTGAGAACAAAAATAATACATTCCATTTACTTCTTTCATTTCAGTTTCCAAAGTTCCATGTTTCATTTTACCTTTAATCTTCTGTGTATGCAGTGATAATTAAAAAACAAAACAAAACAAAACAAACTGAATTTAATACAGATTTAGATACACATTACTGACATCTACCGGGTAAAATCATAACCGACTGCCCCACCCCAACACAATTTTCCCTGTCCTCAAGCACTTGGAAGCCCATAATTTTGGAAGAAATAGCTGTGGATTTTATTCCCACCATTTAAGGTCCAAGTGCCCATAGTAGAGAATAGTGTGATAATTAGGAAGTTCCTGCTGCAAGACAGTAATTACCTCACATCAATTGTAAATTATGCCATTTTATCTGAAGAATTCTATCCAAAACACGAAAGATGTATCAAACATAGACGTTTGAACAAAAAGAAAACAAATTAATCCATGCAACACTTTACAACAATTATGAATAATTACCCAAGTTCAGTAACCCACAATAAACATAACATCTCAAACCAGCTGGTCAAGGTAAGACTTTCTACAAAGCAGAATGAACTAGAGGTTATGATCATCAAGAACAAATAAATGATTAATAATTGATACTTCATGGTTAATAATTAGCCAGTCATCTCACAGTTTGGGCTGGCCTTTCCCTTTCCATAAATAGCATCTGAATGACCAGGGAGAGCCCTCACTTTCCTGCTAGCATCACTGCCCTAAACTGCATTATAACATTGATAATGGCATTCAGTGGAACCTGGCAAGTCTACGCTCAAGAGAACTATGAAGCGTTTCTGAAAGCTCTTGGTAAGTGTCTAGCTATTTCTGAAATAATGGGAACACACACTTTGTATAACACTTTTAATTACTGTATTTCTATGCTGGTTTTGTTGTTGTTGTCGTTTGCATGACAAACTACCCCCTGCCAGATAAGTCTAATGTCTAATTTGGAAATTAAAAGAAGCTGAAAATCATATAGATCAATGTAGAAAGGTTAGAGATAACTCCCAAATCCCTGTCTTAACATGAGTCCCTCATGAAAGAGGTATATCAGAAATCAACTTGTTTTGATTAACACATAACTTTATAAGTACCTTTATCTAGAAACAAGTTGTCAATGATGTACACAGATTTCCAATGTGCTATTAGTCATGCAGGCACTTTCTATAGCACTAGTGATAGCTGTTTAGTAATCTGTAAGGAATCGACTTGGTGGCTATGACTTAGTAGGTGCCTACATTAAACAAAAATACACTTACCCTCTTGACAATCTTGGCAAAACTTTCACATTGGAGGTTTTAAATGTATATGAGACGTTCAGTAGAGTAAAACTCAGTTATAGTTGAAAAGCCTAGTCCTACAGTATGATGCCTGAACCAATCCCTCTATTGCTAAAGATGATACTCTCAAATCATGCCAGAGACACCCTGATAAGGTAGTTTGAGGTTACTTGCACTGTTGCAGCTCTGACTAGACAGACAATCCGCACCTCCAATCTCCCTGGGAAGAGGTCAGGGAAACAAAATAATACACACATGGTTTTCTTCATGAAGAAATGCCATCATATGGCAAGCCGTTACTGAAAGAAACAATACATATTCTGACACAAGATTAATAAATATAGTATCAAAATCTATACAGACTAGGTAGAATGGAACAATATGCCCCTAGAGAAGTGAGGAATCCAAAACAGACTTTGTTTTTTAACTCGGACATCACTTTCAATTATTGGTTTGTATCTTTTGCACCCTTATCACAGAAAAAGAATGTGCTATTTTAAATCAACACATTACTTCATAACAGAAGTCCTTTTTTGCCTTTTTTACAGCCTTGTCAGATGACATTATCAAAGTCGCCAAAGATATTAAGCCTGTTGTTGAAATACAACAAAAAGGAGATGACTTTGTTGTGACATCAAAAACACCCAAACAGTCTGTAACTAACTCCTTTACGCTTGGAAAAGAGGCTGACATTACTACTATGGATGGCAGAAAGCTAAAGGTAATATATTTCAGGAATGGGTGCATCTCTTTTTTTCATCCTTATACTTCAGTTTCCTTCTATGAGTGAAACTTGTTTGTACCATTTCCATTAGCGTACATTTCTATCATTTCAACAAACAGAAACGCTTCTTCTAAAACTCTTATTAAAATGCCTTGGTCTCCAGTTTAAATTAGCAGATGTGGTTATCAAGCATTGGTATCATTTATTTCTTATTTATGTAGTTCCCTACTTATTCTAATTGAATCCCAAAATCTAAATTTTTTTAATTATTTTGAAATCTGCTTCAACAGTGTACTGTGAACATGGTAAATGGGAAGCTTGTGTGCAAATCAGAAAAATTCTCTCATGAGCAAGAAATTAAAGGAAGTGAAATGGTGGAGGTAAGTGTTATAAAACAATGGCATATTAACAAAATGCTGAAGGAAAAAAAATGTTCTCTGTTGATTAGCTCTTGGTGTAGGCTCAATATCTTGAAAAAAAAATCCTGCCCCCAAAATCACTACATTACTTGCAGAATTCCTTACAGGTGCTTAAATCTGCAGATACAGAATTTTAGTATTTCAAACTAACCAAGGTTAGTGGAAAATACTATTAGTATCCTTTATTCCTGTTTCATATTAAAACCAATTGCCTTAGATGACTCTCCTTTAAACACTGCTCATATATTTGATATATCCTGCTCTACAAATCTTTTTATTAATTACTGCCCTGGAGCCAATTCTAGACACTGAAGTGTGAAAGGCTTTAGCAGCTGAGCGCGTTGCAGAAAGACATCTTATAAATTCCTCTAGATTACTATAGCAGGGTTCCACCCTTAGCTTTATCATAGAATCTTTAAGGTTGAAAAAGACCTCCAGGAACATAAAGTCCAACCGTCAACCCAACACCACCATGTCTACTAGACCATGGCCTGAAGTGCCATGTCTACACGCTTTTTGGTATGAATGTTATACACCTATTTATAGGCAGGTACTCTATATGTATTTTCTTGTGGAATAAACCAGATTTAAACATGAACTACAGAAACTTCTAGACATTTAGCTAGAAATAGATTTCCAGAAGTCTACATGAAAAAACAAGTTATCCATATTTGTCTTTTACAGACTATGACTTATGGTGGAGTAACACTTGTCAGAAGAAGCAAGAGAGTTTAAAGACAGATCAGCTCCTGTGTGACATCTTTACATACCTGAAATAAAGTGCAGTTTCCACAAGGTGTGATCTTTCTTATCTGAAAAAAATAGTACAGGAGAGAATTATGATTTCTACTTTCACACACGCATGACTTCCCATAGTTGTAAGACTCTGTTTTCCCTGAGTACACTTACATCCCCTCTATACTCAAAGTGACAGAAGTCTGTCTCCCAGAAAACCAAAACTGGACACTAACCGGAACATTTTGATTTATCATAACAATCCTTGAGAGTGGGCAAAAGATTATATAAATGCTTCTTGATTTCTTACATACTCACTGAACATATTCAGCTTTAAGTATTTTGTCTAGTAAAGTTTGGTCTTCTACTAAAAGCCCTTTCTCTATAACTTAGCCAGCATAGAACAATTACACATTTGTTCAGCTGATCTGCACCACATGTCTAACAGAAATAGAAACAGTAATATTTGAAAAGCCATTAAGTATTTAACAGTCATAAAAAATTACAAAGTAATAATAGGAATGACTGCTCTTAAAATGAAGTACACGAGTACAATTAAACAAAGGCAAAGGGAATTAAGCATTCTTCCAATTTGCAACGTACTCCGAATATCTGCTTGTCACAGTTCAAGTTTGTGAAGTTCAAGTACAATGTTCAGATTATGTGTCTCTGCTGAAGTATAAAATGCCCAGATCCATGTCTATAACCATTTCTCTGTTCACTGCTGATTAGATCCTACTATTATATTAGCAGTCCTATTTCATACTTTTTCAAGTCAGTGCAGATTTGTTAGAAATGGTCTTAGGTGTAAGACCTCCAGGAAAAAAGCTGCTGGACTGATTATGCCATTTAAAATCCTCATGGGGACGTTTTATTCCAATTAAGAGAGCTGAGTCTACATCTTCCTATGCTAGGAGAAGAGCAGTTTGTGAGGGGGGGAGGTTGTGTTTTAGTTAATAACACTTGCAACATGATATAAGCAATCTGAGAAATGTATTCTTATTCTAGGATAAGGCTGTCCTCATGGGGAGTTTTACTGGCGTAACCTTGCAAGTATCACTGTGTTCATTTTGCTTCCCAGGCAGTTCTAACGCTAAGTACACTTTTACAGACTAAATTAAATTCCATGTGAGTTAGATATAACTCTAAGATCAATGGAACAGAAATCAAGACACTGGTAAAACTCAGGAAGAAGGCTGCTTTAAATCATTGGTACTGCAAAAAAGCCATATAAGAGCTTGAAACGCTTCTGTTTGGAAGTTGCTCGGCAACTGCTGCCAACTACACAGTGCAGCACTACAAAACAGAGTGTAGTTTTCCAGCAGTAAATTCGCAGAACACTGCAAGTCTTCAGTGGCCAAATGTTGTACCAGTAAGTTGTAGGATACAAAGTATGAGACACTTCAAAGTCTGTTACAAAACAATTATTTGTTTTTGATATATTGTGACATAAAATGGGATTGCTGTTTGTGGTGGGTTAAAGCCAAATGCATATGTATTTGTTTGCTTTTAAAAAAAAACATTACGGTCTTTTTTTGGTTCAATGATTACTCAGATATTCCCAGCTCACTTGACATAATCTGCCTTGCAATCTTGCTTCTTCTCTATTCAACCTGTTATCAAAGTTCAACCTCAATACATGACACCTGGTATACAAAGGGAGTTTAAGTTATAGATTGTAGATACTACATACTGAAAACACACTAATCCTATACAGAACTTAAACCGATGCTAAATCATTTTAATTTGAAAGCACTAAAAACTCTTAAAAGAATACTTCACCTTACTAGTTTTGCAATTGCAGTGATTTAGTATTTCTGACAACTGTGCCAATCTTTTGAATCCAATCGCAACATTCTTCTGCCACAGGACAGCTCAGATTTAGGGGAAATATCCAGTGCAGTTCCTTACATGAAGCAGCCAAAACCTGAAGGATTTTGATCAGATTGTGAACCTTGCTCCATTGCCCAAAGTAATCAATCACTTCTGGATGACAAACCCTTATAGGTTTGGACAATAGTACTGGATCCACTCTTCCACAAAACCAAGTGAATTTTTCTGCAAAGTATTTCATGAGAGTATTTATAATCTTATTTTGATCTTGTTCAAAACTGTTCATTTCCAATTTGAAAAAGCTCCGAAAGGATAATTCTGGCAACAAGTATTTCTATCCATCACCAAACTGTTGTTTTTCACAATGTCTACAACAGGATTTTTTTCTGCTTTGTGTCACACACTCCCATCATAATTTCAGCCTCTAACGAGCTTTCTTGGCTTGATTTTCATGTTCTTTTGCTGACTGCAGATCAAGCAGATCTGTGTATATACTGCACAAGGTAACAAACTCAACGCGCTGCTAGCATACTTACTACAGAATAACATTAACTGTAAATATTAAATGCAGAAAATGTTGCCAGAGACCCCCATCTCTTTTCTGCAGACTCCTGAACACAGACCACTGAGCATACAACCATCATTTCCTTTTTCAGAAGAGCAGCATATACACCTCCTGTGTCAGTGATCAAACTTTATCTGCATTCAAAACCGGTAGAAATGTCAGGCAATTCTGAGTGTGAGATTGCCAGGATATGAACAGAAGTGTCCACCCACCAGTTTTTATTCACATTCCTCCATTAAAATGTGAAAATACACTAGCGACAGACATCAGGACTGCATCAACACTGTCTTTCTCTCCCATGTGAAGTCCACTGAAAATTCCTCATGCCAGCAGATACAGACACACTGCTTTATTGAACTCGTCATCAAATTACCTGTAACCGTTGACACAGATCTGCTGTTTATCTACCTATATACCTGTTCATGAGTCACACATTAAGGTGTTAAGAAACAATCTCTCTACCTGCCCACTTTTATTATTCCCATCACACAAATGGTGTTAGTTAAAAAGGGCTGGTCCTTTGCAAATAGTGCTGCTCTACAACTGCCCGATGAATACTGCTGGGGCACAACAACGCTGTCAGTAACAGGGCCACAGAACAGCGATACCTCGAGCCATGGGAAAAGGCCTCGCACACCCGACACCCCGACCTGCCACCGCATCAGTTCGTTGTGCTGGCCGATGGCACGGGAGCGAGCCACAGCGCTGAGAGCTGACTGCGCGAAGCAGGAGACACCCTCTCCTCAGAGCGACAGCAGCTCAGCCTCCATCTTACCCGCGCGAGCAACACTGCTCGCGCGCTTCTCCCTCTTTCGGCGGGAAAAGCCAGCTGCCTCCGGGGCGGAGCAGGGCGCATGCGCGGGCGGGGCCGGAGGGCGGGGCACCACTCCTGCTCGGCTTGTGGCCGCTGGCGGGCTCGTTCTGCGCGTGCGCGCGTTCCAGACGAGCCGAGGGCGCATGCGGAGTGAAGGCAGGGGCTAGTTTTGGCGTTGGCAGTCTCCTCCCACTTTGCCCCGTGTTTCCCTCCTCGCGCGGAGCTCTCGCCGGAAGCCCAGCGGGAAGTCTCGCGAGAGGCGGCGGGCGGGCGGGCGGCGGTGGTTGTGGTGGTGCTGCGTGCAGCTACGGAGGGTCGCCTCAGCCGCTCGGCTCCCCGCAGCGCCTGGGCCCTGCCGCTCGCTCGCTCCCTCCCCCGCGTCCCCTCCTCCTCCCGCTGCCGCCGCCATGTCCCGTTACCTGCGTCCCCCCAACACCTCACTCTTCGTGCGGAACGTGGCCGACGATACCCGGTGAGTGGGGGCGGGCGCGAGCGGGGCGCGGGGGCTGCGCAGGCTTTGGCGGGCTCGCTAGGCCGCACGGGTGGCTGCCGCCGGAGGGGCGCGGGGGCCCTCCTGGAGCGAGGGAAGGGGAGAGGGAGAGGCCGGCCTGCTCCCTTCTTCTGCTTACCTTTCTCCCTCCCTTGCCTTCCGCGCCCTTCTCCATTTTCCTCTCCCTCCTCGCGATGCTGCTCTTATTTCCTCCTCTCCACGAGGATCGGTTTCAAAACAATGTCCAGAATGAACAAAGCTGGGCTGGAAGAAAGTGAAACTCCTGTAGCTGTGTTTGAGTTGGTCCAGCGGGAGATCGAGGCTGGATTTGCACGCCCGCCTCAGGGACAGCCGCCTGTGCCCCTTAGTAGCGTTCGGCAGCCGCTGGAGTTCCGAATGCTCTTTTGAAATACAGCGATTGTTACTGGAAGGGAGAAAGCGTTCTATGGTTTGCTGTGGGTGTCCCCAAAATTCTTGGCGTAGTCGATTCCGTTAGTATGGTAATTGCTGTCGGTTTGGGTGGAATGTTATTGCATTAATTGTTATGTACCGTGTCCTCTCATGACACTCGGGGGGGGGGGGGCAGGGGGAACCAACGCTTTTTCTCCATTATAGTTGTAGCAAAATTCTGTAGAGAGTAAATATGTGCATCCGCTTAGTGAAATAACTTTTCATAGTGAATTAGAAAGGGTGCATTGCGCACGTTCTTATTTATTGCTTGGATTTTTTAAATGAACTGCTAGATTTCTCCGTTTCTGTTTTGCAGTTTATTTTGTCCCTTTTGTGTTTGTTACCGGCTGTGAAACATTTATACAGCATATTACCGTAGCATGCTTATGTGAGTTGGAACACACCTATGTTGATAATTATTGTAGAATTGTATGGAAGTCCCTGTAAAGTCTAGCTGTATAAAATGCAAGCAGAAGTTTTCAAACTTGGTGCCCGGGCTTCTTGCACCAAAGTTGTTCCGCAAATAACAGTAGCATGGGCATGATGGAATGAATTAAGAACCTTAATTGAACCTTAAAGAATTGTGGTCAAAAGCATAACTAGCTTCAAATTAATTTTAGTTTGTTATTTTATTTTTTTAAGTGAACTTTTTTTCCTCTTTCCAGTATTTTCCTGTAAGAACAGTCAGGGAGGACTATTACTTCCAAACTTTTTAAGATAACGTGCATCCTATTGAGGCTTTCACCATAAGCTTGTGATTAGATCGTACATTCTTCTTAGAGATTGTTTCATTGTGAGATCTTGATGTAGGTTGTCGTAGTTGCCTTCAGCCATTATTGAGTATATGCACTGCAGATTCTTTCCCAACTGACGAGAAAGAAATGAATAGTAGTAACTCTTTCATACCACATAAATACGGTATTACAGCAATCTTTCTCATACAGGTTATTGTCCTCAAATGACACAAAAATACATGTAAAGAAGCTGATGTGATTAAGAAACCTCTCTGTTGAGGTAGTTGTTTCAAGTATAGTTACAGATCTGTGGAACAGTTTTGTGCTCAGCTCTCTAAAGCCACCCTTTTGGAAAAGCTATCCCAAGGGCATGAATGGTTGCTCACTCAAGTTTTGTTCTATTTGATGTGGTTGTAAGTATTGATTATTCTATGGAAATGAGTTTGTGTGACTGGTTTATTCTTGTACTGTTTCTTTGGATCTTAAAGTTGATGTTTGCATATTGCAAAATCATTGTCAAGAGTTACATGAGGTACTTGAATAACAATAATTCTTAGATCCTTCTTTTCACTTTCTACCCACCTTTGCTAGTACATCCAGCATTGAATTGACTAATAGGCGTCACTTCTCAGTTTACACTTATATTTTAGAATTATGCTGAACACTGGTTCCAAAATGCTAGGGTAGTTCTTAAGCATCCTAAGTCTTGAGTGTTTCAGAAAAGCCTAGTGTGTTGCTTAACAATGAACTGCTCAAACACTTTTTTTCCCAAAAAATATTTTGCTACACACATCCTCTACCAACTGTTTCCAAAAAGATGGATGGTCGTATTGATGGTAGACTTTTAATTTTGATATTATTTTTTTAAAATAAAATTGGTGGATGTTTTGTAACACCTTAAGTAGTGAAAAAACCATGTAAGATATTTGTGATGTTCTAGGTCTGAAGACTTGCGTCGTGAATTTGGTCGTTATGGGCCTATAGTTGATGTATACGTTCCACTTGACTTCTACACTCGTCGTCCCAGAGGATTTGCTTATGTTCAATATCCTTTCTTCAGATGGCTGATTAGTGAGGGGTGTTGAAGTTTGAAATTCAAGTTTGTGTAAGAGGTAACAAATCTAAATGAAAAAGCAGTTTACTTTTGTGTTGTATCTAATAAGTGTCTTACTTATATTGTGGTGTTTCATTATTTTTGAAGATTAACTTCTCTCAATTGTTCTTTGCCTATTTGCAAAACTTAAATCAAGTCCAGTAATATAAAAGCTTGCTTATGTCGCTGAAACTAATACTATATGATTTAAATGAAAATTTATCACTGACTCAGAATTGTCTAGCACGTTTTTATTATCACTGGTATGTAAGTAAACTTGTGCTTAGCAAACTGTGGCTGGTATTCATTGTTAATTTAACAAATGGAAACTGGAATCACTTGATCAAAATCAGATTGTATAAAAAAATGAGGTGAACTTCTTTCTTTAATATTGTCCCCTAATTTACTGTCCTCTGTTGTTGCCTCAGAATGTAAAGCTGTACAGTAATGGCGACCCCAAAGAGAAAGCATGAAAGAACCTTTAGAGTAGAGTTCAACAATTAAGGCAAGTAGACAAGCCAAAGACCTCTTAAGGATCAGGCTTGAAGAGAAGGGAGAGTTTGGGAAAAGAAAAAATAAAGAAAAGCTGGAAGAAGGACAAGCCATAATGGGAGACAAAGCTTCGCTTTATCTACAAAAGGGGGAAAAGGTTGTTTTTCAAAGTAAAAGATAAAGCCATCTGTCATTTTTGGCCAAGCATCTCATGACAAGTCCTTCTGACAAGCACTTAAAGAGTTAAAGGTCAAGATGAAGTTGAATGGTGGCCAAGATTAAAGGAGTCATACCTGATGTATCCTACAGAATAACAGTTTTTCTTCTGTTTGTCACGTAAGCAGTAATTTGATGAATGATTCTGGTTTAGTCCATTGACAAAACCTGTAATATTTCTCTCGTAAGTGCTATTGTAATGTGGTCTTGAATGAAAGTACATTCGTTCTTGGTTTATCAAGATATATACCTACAACGTGATAGTTTAGTTTCTGCATAGATGATGCTGCTGCTGAACTGAGTTGCTACAAGCAGAAAGGCAACTTGTTCTCTCAGGTCACATAGCTGGAAGAAGGTGCGTGAATTACAGTAATGGTCAATCTTGTGATTAAAATTAGTAATGTCTGTGTTACTGAACACCTGACCTGACTGACAATGTAGGGTTTTAGTGTATGTTTTTATCTCGGACTGTTGAAGGTCTGTATACATGTCCATAGCATTACATAATTTAAACTTAAAATCAGTTGGTGAAGAAAAGGAAAACTTTATCCCAATTCTAAAATTAATAGACACATGTTAATTTTTACTGTTGGCATGGCTAACGTAATCTGAGAACCAGGGGTTAATTTTGGTAAAGTCAATGTAGTGGAAAGAACTGAATGACCATTAACAAATGTATTTTGAAAAGGATACCGGGTTTTGTTCCTTGCATAAGTACAAGTGGGAGAAGAAAAAAGTTAAGAGTATCATATAGCAACTTCTTGCTGATGGATGAGTTCATGGTCATATTATGAGATTTTAATTTTATTATAGGAGTTCTCAGATAGCTGGTGGTTGATTAAAAAAAATAAAATAGTGTGTACTGTAGCATGACCAAAAGAACCCTGTAAAATTAGAAAATAACTGATTTTTTTTTTTTAAATACCAAATCTATAAACCACTCAAATTCCCAAGTACCTTAACACTCACCACATTTGAAGATGTCCGTGATGCAGAAGATGCTCTCCATAATTTGGATCGTAAGTGGATTTGTGGTCGGCAAATAGAAATCCAGTTTGCACAGGGGGATCGGAAGAGTAAGTGCCTTGCGTGTATTTCATCATACTGATTTTAGCCTTAATGTTTAGTGCCAGGCAACACTACATGTGTTATTAATTGTTGTGATAGGTTGTCACTAGTATAGAAATAGTATGTGGATGTTTTGCTTTTTATCCAGTAACTATTAATGACTCATTTTAATTAAAACCAGATAACTAAGTATAACGGTCACTAACTACAATTTGAGTCTTGCTGCTAGCTGAAAATTCTTAAGAGCTTTCTGTGCAGCTCTACCAGGCTTTCTTTGCAGAAATGCACTGTTGAAAATTCTCCCTGTCAAAATGAGTAGCCCTGTTTTAATGTATTGCAATGTTTATATTGTGTTGGAACGTATTAGTGATTCTGTGTTGATGTTTCCCAGTGCGGTCAAATTTCCAGGATTGAGGTAATGTCTTAATTTTCATTTAGCTTCAGGATAAAAGTAAATTGCAAGGTGTCTCAATTCAACATGGAAGAGAAGTCTTATTTTCTGAACAGATAATTATAAAGAGAACTTACATCTTTTCCATCTGTTATTCATATACATATTCTTAATATATAGATATAAATACTATATAAAAATAAAACATGCTGTTGATAAACCTGACACATACCTGTTGATCTAAAACAAGACTGTAATACTCATGCAGCTTGGGAATAAAAGTGCCTTAAAGATCTTTCAGTTAACGCTGTCAAAGAAACAACCTAACTGTCCAGCTTTCCCTCAAATACGCACATTTAACTTCTGTTGAAGTCAATTGAAATTATATGCTCTGAAGGATGAGCTTCTGTCCTGTATATAAACATTAGGATTTCTTCTAAGTTTCTGAACAAAAATTAATGAAATCTATTTTAGTGTTGTAAACAGCAATGCTTAAAATATAAAAATTGTAGCCGTTTAGCACAGATAGTGTTCATTACAGCGTGTTTAAAATACTTTGAGCGCAGTCTTTGGGTTTGAATGAGAATGGGATTTAATACACAGGAAAGACAGCGGTGCTGCTTAGAGAAAATACAACAGGATACTAAGAAGTTCATTCAGTCTTCTTAATTATTTTAATAAGTAAGCTACGGAGTGAATGTGCATTGTTGTACTGGCGGGGGGGGCAGTACTTCTCTTTGTGTGGCATCCATTGTTGCTTCTGTATAAGCTGTCTTTTAATCATTAAAGACGACTGTGGATGAGGTTTAATGTGTGGTGCTATATTGTCAAGAAAATGGGTGTTTAATTAAATCCCTGTTAGCTTTCACTTTTGGGGTAAGTTCAAGAATGTTAGAATGTTTCAGTGATGGGTTTGGCTTGTCACACCAGTTTCTAGGTGGCCTGAAATCACCTTAGCCAGTTCTGGGTTTATAGAGCATTAGTCCTTTCTTACTGGTTTTTGGGTTGCCTTTTTTTTTTTTTAAACCCTAGATTCATAATGCCTGCAAGGCTGCATTAATTTTTGTCCAGTGGTTAACGCAGCAAAAAGCAAATGGCATATAGCAGTCTCTCATCTGTCCTTTGCATAAACATCTCTGCTAGGATCCGGAGTTAGGCTTTCTGCTAAATACAAAATATATGGATTAGTAGTGTCACTAAAGGGAAAGTAGGGCATCTTTTTTAACTTAAAATTTTAAATATTGCTATTTTTTACAGCACCAAATCAAATGAAAGCCAAGGAAGGGAGAAACCTGTACAGTTCTTCTCGTTACGATGACTATGACAGATATAGGCGATCTAGAAGTCGGAGTTACGAAAGGAGACGGTCTAGAAGTCGTTCTTTTGATTACAGCTATAGAAGATCGTATAGTCCCAGAAAGTAAGTGTAGTGTGTGTTTGGCTTCAACTGCATAGCAGTCTGTTGGAGGAGACGCACCACATTGACTATTTAATCGTTAAAATTTGGAATAATCTTTTTCTATACTTGCTTTGTAATTACTTGTGGGAGTTACGTATCTTGCATGCTACATCAGATCAGAAATATTGAATGAAATTATTCTGTGCTTCATTGAAGAATAACTAAAAGCAAATGCACAGTTTGAAAAAGAATTTATTAAGCATTTGTATACATACATAGGTATTTGTCACTGTTTACTTTTTCTGATGTACCTTTTTAGCAGTAGACCTACTGGAAGACCTCGTCGTAGCAGAAGCCATTCGGACAATGATAGGTAAAATATTTTTTCCCCTCTTTAAATTGAAAACTAGATCACTGTATTCCTTTAACTATAGGTTTATAAAAAAGTTTCTCCTGCAAAAAACGATGAACAATTTTTAATGTACTAGATGTCTAAGAATAGTGTTTTTACATTCAAATCTCCTCTCTCCCCTTTATTCTGATAGGTTCAAACACCGCAATCGATCTTTTTCAAGATCTAAGTCCAATTCAAGATCACGATCCAAGTCACAGCCCAAGAAAGAAATGAAGGCTAAATCACGGTCTAGGTCTGCATCTCACACCAAATCTAGAGGCACCTCTAAAACAGATTCTAAAACACACTATAAGTCCAGCTCAAGATATGAAAAGGAGTCGAGAAAAAAAGAACCAGCTAGATCCAAATCACAGTCAAGATCACATTCTAGATCTAGGTCAAAATCCAGATCACGGTCATGGACTAGTCCCAAGTCCAGTGGCCACTAACAGTGTATCCATGTTGTTTTTAGGCATGTAAGATTCATTTACACACAGTTCAGTTTACTTAAATTATCAGGAATATGATGTTGCAACAGTGCTAAAAAATATTTTCTTTGTCAGTTTTCCCTGTAGCCGACAATGGTTAAAATTAAAACAGTGTTGAGAAGCCACTGAGAGAGAGCGAGAAAGAGAGAGAGAGAATGTTCACTTGGTTAAATGTCATGGGCAGCTACTGATTTGGTTGTGGTGTCTCTATGTATATTTTTGTAAAGATTCGCATTTTTAATGCTTAGATATTGGTGATGACTTGATTGATCGTAACTTGCAACATTGTCCTATTAAAATGTCATACCCGTAGAGAAATTGGTACCAGTTTGTGCTGAACAGTTAAACCAACTGTTTAACTTGTTCTTTAATGCTAAACTTTGTGATAAAATGGAAAACTGGACAGCTGTAGTGCAACACTGACTGCTGTGAAATGCAGACTGGCAATTTTATGTTTCCGTTGTTCAAAGGCAGGTTTCTGTGTTCTCCATGCTCGCTGACACGAGTAGGTTGGTAAATGGAGCTCTATGGAGAGATACTGTTGTGATTTCTCTTTAACCCTGCCATCTGGAGGGATGGTACTAACATTGCACGTACTATGTGGGGAGAGAATTGGTCTTGGAAGCTCATTTGGAGACTCTGCAGTGTCTTGACTTGTCAGGATAGAGGCTTCACTGCTTTTGACCTGGCTGCTAGTATTAAATGTGAGAGGGGAAAAAACCAAAACACCTTGAAATGGAAAATTAAATTCAGATTTCAGCAAATGGCAGAGCAACTAAATACTAGGTTGTGTGTACATTTTATGCCAGTTTTGTATCTATTCTAAATTTTAGTGAGCAGTTAACGATAAAATTGCTTAGTTTTCCTGCTGTTAGATACAAGTAGATTGTTTTGAGTTGTGTGTGTACAGTATATAAGAACTAAACTTTTATGCCAATGACTCCTGTGGTTAGTTGGTGTATTCATAGATATAAAACTGTAGCCATCTCTCTTCTTGAGTAACAAAGGCTTGCTTTTAAACATCAAAAAGTATTTGGTCAAGCAAGTCTGAATCACTTCTTCCTCAGACCGGCTAGTGGTTTGGTTACAAGATTTTATTTTACTTAAGAACAAATGTTTGAAGTTGGATATGAACAAGAGCTGCATCTCTAGCTATTTAGTTTATCACTAATACAGTATATTTAGTAAATTGAATGTGAAAAATAACAAAACCAGTGTGTCATCTTACCAGTATTTCTCTAGAAGATACTTTGTTATGAAAATGGCTTTTGGCATTGTTGTTTGTTGTTTTTTTTTTCTCTATTTACCTTCAAAAGCCAGCATCAAACACCTAGTATTCCTTGCTGTCTTATGTAGTAGCATATAAAGACATTGATTTCACAAAGTTCCTTTTTAGAGAAATATTTTAGGTTTGGGTTTTAGCATTTTCAGCAGGGCCTTTGAAGAAATGCAGATGGCTTTTAAATATTGGCGGTGGAACGTGCTTAGGGGGTTGATTCTAGAATTTTTGTACATTTGATTGATAGTATTTCTAACTTTTTCTTTACTATTGGCAGTTAATGTTCATGTTCTGCTATGCAATCATTTATATGCACGTTCCTTTAATTTTGTAGACTTTCCTGGATGTATAGTTTAAAAACAGCAAAAAGTCTATTTAAAACTGTAGCAGTAGTGTGCAGCTCTAGCAGAGGAAAGTTGTGGGATTAAACTTTGTATTTCCTTTCTTATAGAGGCTTCTAAAAAGGTATTTTTATATGTTCTTTTTAACAAATATTGTGTACTACCTTTAAAACATCAATGTTTTGATCAAAATAACTAAAGACCCAGCTTATTTTCTGCTTGCTGTAAATTTAGCAAACGTGCTGTAATAAAAAAATGAAGGAAATACTGATCCACTGGAATTATTGTAGCTTTAGAATTTGACTCCAGAGCATGGTTAGGAGTAGAGCTATGCATCCCTTACGGAGTAAAATCCTTACTATGGTATTTCAGTAAAGTCAGGAATTTATCATTTAGTGTCTGGATAAATACCATTTCACATTTTTAAAGGGGTACTAGACAAAATAAGAATGATAAGCGTATGATTCAGTCTAATATATTGACGTTTGTATTAACTTTCATTATTGCTAGATGGAGTTCCCTGTGGTTATAATTCAGATGTTATTAGCCAGGTCATGAACTACTTAAAATCAGCACTTGAAGATTCATGTAGAACCAAATTTCTAGTATCACCATATCAATTAATATTTTTCCATATCAAAAATTGCACCAGCAGTGGTTCTCTAGAAGGTGGCACAACTTTGCTGATGACATTTAGAATTCGAGCTGCCTCCTGGCACTTGTATTTACAACCAGTTCTTCTTATGCCACCGAACGAAAACAACTCTGAAAAGCACTTAAGTCCTTTGATTAAACCCAACTCTTACACTTTGTAAGCTGAGCTGTGATCTTGTAGCTGTCCATAACAATGGCAGAAAAGCCCACCCTTTTTCAGCTTCCTTAAATGAATATAGTCTTCAACACTAAAAGCCTCCTTAAAAGTGATCCTCCTGAGTGTGTCGTGGGAAAGCGGTGTTATGTTGTTGTCAGCAGGCTGCAAGGGATCACTGTAATTAACATTCATGTGAGTCCAGCTGGAATTACAGCTGGATCAGTGGGGAGGAGGGAGGAGAAATCTTTGTGTCCAGACTGAGATTCTAATTTGAGACTGCAAACAGTAACCATACCTTAACTATTTTGTCAGTATGTCCTTATATTGTGTGCCTCAACATTTATGTATAGCACAGTTTAAAAAAATTTTTGTTTTGAAAAATCCAGTTCATTGCAAGTGTAATGTAGTATCTGACAGTTCTGATGGTTGTTTCTTTCTCTCCCAGAGGTAGGACTAAACTTTGACTTGACTTGTGTATATGAACAAGCCAGAAAAGCCGAACACAAACCCACGATGTTTCAAGAGTGCATGAATAAAGATGTTGTCCTAGTTCTTGCTCCCATGGAAAAATTGTGAAGAAGCTGTTCTGTGGGCCTTTCAGTTGGGGACGAGTTAGCAGGATGTGGCCAAAAAAAAAAAAAAAAAAAAGGGCAGGGAATGTTTATGCATTCATGCAAGTCAAGCCACAGCCCATCTAGATAACATCTCCCTTCCTTGATGCAGGTATCCTAGTCCTGTTCTAAAAAAAATAAAATAAATAAAAGCAGTAGCCTGTCTTGTGCAAGCTACCTGCAGGTTATGCACAGCTGGAATGCAAGAACATATGCAGGCTACAAAAGATCATGTCTAGGCATCTTTCTTTTGGAGTCTCAAGAATGGTGGGAATTATGTTTTTTTTCCTGTGGTAAACTAGATTTTTGTCATTCCTGCAAAATATGTAGAATTGAAGTAGTGTGTTTAAAAAATTTCTGCTGAAAGTAATGGCTGTGCTCCAAAATATCTGCAGCATATTGATTTATCTCAGCAGTCATAGAAGGCTCTATTGGAACTTCTTTTTCACCAAAAGTCCATGCACCCAACTGATAATTAAAAAAAAAATCTTAAAATTTAGTGGTGAAGTAGCTGGGTGTTTAAATTAGGGACTGTAATAGAGTGGTCTCTGAAAACTAAATGTTATCCTTTCTATGTCTTTTAAAGATGTTTAAATGTACATTATAATGGCTTTATTCAAAGTGGAAATTTTCAATTTAAATGTTATTTTGAGCTCTCTTCTTGGAAAGAGCTTTTTTTCTCCTTTTTCTTACTGTTTAGTCTGGGGTAACAGCTTGAACTATGTCCAGAGAAGGGCAAGTGGTTGGATACATATCGCAGCACTGCTACTTGATTTTTTTAGCAGGGATGTTGCAGATGAACATTTTGAAGTACAAAGGCATAAATTTACACATTTTTAGGACATAATCACCCATTAATAATTGCTGGGTTTCTTCCATTTATCTTGTAACTTGCTTAAAAAGTCTGTAGTCCATTGCTATAATATGTCTGAAGATGCTCTTACTGATGAGACTATTCTAGGAAAGGAAGACTATGTACCCTGTAGTGTGTTTGATCAAAAGATGCTAATGTTTTATTCATACACATCCTTTCTTCTTAAGTTTTGTGTTCCATCTGTGCAAATAACCCTGTGAATTGGGAATAAAATGTACAAGTTTTGACTATAACTTGAGAGCACCTTCTGACTTAATTAATACAGCCATAGCCTGTTGGAGATTGATCACCAAGCACCAAATACCTCGCAAGTTCCCTCTGGCCCAGATCGGGATCACAACTCTCCTCAGCTTAAGCTTATCTGCTTACAAGTCTGGCTTTCCTGGGCAGAGGAAAGTTTTTGTCTTTGTGAGTAATGCCAGGGTTGATTTTCAAGCCTCTGTGTTCACAAGTCACTGGCAAAGCATGAATGAAAGGGCTCCTCCTTTGTGGCAATAATAAAGAGATGCTTTTAGGGGGTGAAAACTTTATTTAAATTTTTGTTGTTTCCAATTTGTACATATACCATTAGTAATTGACAATTTGAAGCCAAGTATACACAATCATAATGGGATACAGCTTGTATGCTGGTGAAGGTCCAGGTCACATTGTCCCAAGGTTAAAGACTGCCAATTCCTTCTTATTTGGAGCAATAGATTTGTAAACATTGAACCAGCTGCCAATGCATTTTGAATGTACAGAAAGATCTCAAAGAACACTTCACAAGCTGCAAAACTCCCTTTCCAGTTAAAGCCCTTCTTCAGTAATTACTGTAGTTTGAAATAACCCTGGATTCTGTTATCACATTCAGTTGTTTCCATTACCAGATCAACTGAACTGTGACAGCACTGAAATCCTCGCTCTGGCAACTGCCCCATCCCTGTTCTGAAGTTGATGTATTTCAGCAAATATTAGGACAGCATCAATTCATTTTAGAAACAGCAAACAGTATTTCATCAAACACCCAAACTCAGCCATTTGCATTTCTTGAGAAACATCCAATTTGATTTTGAACACTTTAGTGTTTTTTTTCATCATTTAACACACCTCTCCTATACATTCAGAACATGAGTATCTTAAACTTCAGGTTTTTTTCATTTTCTTAAAAAATTCTAAATAAGCCTCTTTTGCACTGAGTTTACTTTAAAAATGAGCTCACAACCAAGTAAAACGTGCATATTCACTGTACGTTAAGTGCAAGGGCACAGCCACAAATGTCTTTTTTTAAACAAAAATATCTTTTAAATTCAGGCCATGTATTCAACATGGTCATCTTACATTCAGCAGTTTTGTACTAAAAATACTTCTGTGCAGGAAAGCCCAGCATAATTTACATATGCTACAAAGTTTTACACTTATTTACATGGCTCTGTCTTCCCTATGAAAACATTTTAATACCTGTCACAAGCTACTGGAACTTCAATTATTACAGGGTAACCAATTTAAGACCAACCTAAGTAATTACTCCAACCTTTTTCACAATTTAAAAAACTGATACAAAAGTCTATTTTAGAACTCATCAGTGCAGTTGGAATACAAAGGGTTTGGGTTTTTTTTAATTCCACCCCCCCAGTTTTTTGGCAGTTATCTGGCACTGCAGTGTCATTAGTTGGCACAGTCTGACTTGGTGAGAGTCCAAGGAGCATTCCTAGAGCCGGAGAGGTGATCACAGATTTGCCTGGTGTGTTCTTCCAGCCTTTCAAGAACATGCACCAACAGCTCCTAAGCAAATCTGCTCTGCAGTTTAACTAGCAAATTTTACACAAGTCTGAAAGGCAGCAAAGTACCTGACTAAAGCTTTCAGTGCATTTTTTTTGTTCCAGTTAATGCTGCATTAAGTTAGGTAAAAGCTGGTTTTCTAACACCATACCAGAAAGTAGTCACAATTTCAATTTTGAGAGACAGCCCCATTTACTCTTACTGGCAACTGTTCAAGATTTGATTAGATTGATCAGAGAGAAAATACCTATTTCACAGTGAACACAGCACACAATTTTTTGAGGTAAAACATTAGGGGAACGTAAACTTCCAGCCCCTTCTCTTCCAAGTGCCTAACTACATGCAGCAAGAACATCTAGTTCTGTACACCTGTGCATCTGGGGTGAGGAGTAACAATTCTCAAGTTTGAAACCCTGTAAATTTAAATAACTTTAAAAATACGAAAAGTTACATCTCAAGCCTGGACTTTAAGTAATGTTTTAAGCTGAAATGTCATTATTTCCTTATCGGAAGGTTTAAAAGAAACAGGTACCCAGTGGCTTGGTGGCTTAGGAAGAACACTTGGTGAGGGTGGCTCACTAAATTTTGCTCCAGCATAGTTCTGATTGGTTTGAGGTGTGAAAAACAGGTTGCGATTTGATAAAGTAGGACTCCAATTTTGATTACTGGGGAAATGAGCATTGTTCTTTCCCCCTTTTTGCATGGCCTGCCATGCACCAGATGATGAGTTGCATCCATGTCCTCTTTCTTTCTTCATATAGGTCTTCATCTGCGAGTTCTGGTCTTTATTCTTCTGCCTGTTTTTAAGTTGTTGTTGGTTCTTGGTGATATTTCTAGATTGGGGAACTGGAATGTTGAATCTTTCTCCACCACCCATCTTCAACTTAAATGTCACCTGTAAAAACAGGAAAGTCAGTGGAGTTTGCATTACTACTTTTTTTTTTTAAACAAAATATTTCAGAGAATTTTTAGATTCTAAGCAAGGGGACTGAAATCAATCTAACCAAAGCTTATCTCAGTTGAAACTAGTGGTTTTTCTCTTTTACTGGACACCACTTTAGCAGTACCTAAGAATTTAGCTGACATGCTCATGAGCACTGAATTATAATGCAGCATATCTTCCGAGTGGGAGATCACTGATTCTGCAAAGGCTGAACAATTCTGCTGCTGACAGTTGGCCAGCACATCATCCACCAATCCATCCTTAGGAGCTGCACCCCAGTCCCCTTACCCACAATCACACCGTTGTCTACCCAGGTATGAAAACACTGATCCTCCAGCCAGTCCAACTACTAAACACACCTCTTCTGATCAAAAGATGTTACTGAAGAATGTGAAAGACACATTGTTTGCAAAATACAGTGCCAATTTTAAGGTGTTAGTATTTAATCCTAAAGACATCTAAATCAAGCTTGTTACACCTAAAAGTCTGGACAAAATTTGCACTGATAAAGCCACTCCCTAGCCCTCCTGGTAAGTCCAAGAATTACTCTGATAAACCCAAAGTGAACTGAAACCAACGTCCAATGGAAAGCAGCCACTGTAGACTGAGACTTCCAAAGCAGACAGCCAGATACTATCACACAGTACTCGGCACCTTCATGTGGACTCTCCTGCACTTTACTGTTCCCCTCCCACCCCCATTTACCTTTCAGTTGTCTTCTCAGATTCCACACTCTCCAACTCTTGCCCCCTTTCTTGCTTCCAAGCCTGAAAAAGTAGGTGCTGCCTTTGCTTGACTCCTTCCTTTGGCTAGGGAAATAGAAGTTTTCATGGGCTGATCTGCTGTATTCAGCCAGGTAGCCGAGCCCAACATCAGATTCTCGGCACAGAAAGCTTCAGGGAGCAGTCCCACTGCATAAACGAGATGTAGTTTGAATCAGGTTAGAGGGAATTATTTGTTTCCCTTTCAGATTTGGAAGAAAAGAAAAAAAAAGGAGAGAAACTAAATAAATTGCAGATTCATAAAGTCAGTTGCGTCTCTTATTTGTTAGACAACAGACTTCAAACTTTAAAACATTCAATGAAAAACCAAAGACACAGCAGTATTTATCTTAGTCTATTTGTATATACTTCACCATCATACTTAGCATTTCACAAAGAATAGCATTTTTATCGTGCTCTCTCTACATATATCTCAAGTACTTTTAACAGGCAAAGAACTTTTTTTTTTTTTAAATAGGGGGGAAAAAAGTCAAATACAATGGAAAACACTTGGGGGCTGACTCTCAGGAAGACTAGCCCTTCAGTGCACCACTCCTAAGCACAAAGACAGCGTCCCCCGAAAAACCACCCCTTGAGGACTCACCCGCCCAGCTCTGTCCCCCCAACACTCTCCACGAAACCAATCGCACCCCAACCCTCTTCAGCCATTACACAGAGCTCCACTGCTAATCTGCCAGCTGGTTTTTGTACCTTCGTTAGCAAATAATTCCTTATTAACTCTTACAATAATTTCCTGCTTACCCGCGGCCCATCCTCTCCTGAATCTTGAGAAATTTTAATCTTAAGGGCACTCAATCTGTTCACCTCCCCCTAATCGAGGTGGCACTGTTCAGTCACCAGCACCTCACTCCATCTCTCCCCAAAGGCTCCAGGAAGGAGCTGGAGCCCTGCTCTCTCCACCAATGCCGCCGCAGCTTCACTTCCAGCTTTCGCCTTGTTGCGACTAAAATTAAAGGCCGAGGTGACACCATTAGCATAATCCAAGCTACTGTTTGCTCCACCATAGCGGGGCCCTCACAGGCTCGGCGCTTGCCCAGAGCTCGGCTGTTCGTCTCCAAACTTTCTCTCTATTGTTGCCCACACACCCCCGGTCCATCGTCCCGCCACACCCCACGGGAGCCGGGAACCCCCGTCCCCCACTTCCCAACCATGGAGCAGCCCAGCGAGCGCACATGGCGCGACAGCGCCCGGCCTTCCCCCTTACCGACTTCTATCCGTCTGGTTCGCCCACAAGCACAGACACACAGACACACAGGCCTTTCAGGAACCGACCTCGCTGCTCCTCCGCCGTACACTCTCCGACACCCCCCCCCCCCCCGGCAAAGCCATCAGCCCAAACTGCACCACGAACCCCTGCCGCTGCCCCACTCGTCGCTCCCACACAAAAATGGCGGCCAGCTTCCCTACGCTGTATAACACCCTTACCCTCCTCCTCCCTCCCCAGAGCACCCTGCTTCAGCCAATAGGAGCGTTCTGCCCGCTCTCTCCACAATGCGAGCCAAGCCCGCCTGTTGCCGGGAGGGGACAGGGCAGACTGACCGCCGCGGGCGGGGGCCGCCGTTTGAATCTCCCTCAGCGCAGGGCAGCTCGGGAGTGCGGCCGCGCCGGCACCGCGGCCCCTCCGCTGGGCAGCGCCCGCGGTACCGTGCGAGGGGTCCCCTGGTTGTGCTCCCCAACCCTCCCCGGCCACGCAGCCAGCTCGCTCCCTCCCTCCTCCGCTCAGGAATTAGCACAACAGAGGTGGGGGTTGGTCGCGCCAGCTTACCGGCTTGGTGCTTCAAAGAAGTAAAATAATTACAAAAAATCCCAGTCCCTCCGGCTGTGAGAGCGGTCCCCGGCAGAGAGGAGTCACTCAACAGCGAACAAAGAGCAAAAATCCAGCCCCGCAGAGATCCCCAAGGCTTTCAGATTGCCAAATGGAGTATCGCCGAGTAAGGGCTTTGTCACGCCCATAGCTCACACCTACATCTATTTAAATAACTTTTAAAATTTAAATTATTTAGAGGGATTTTCAATGTCAAATCGTAAGAGGAAAGCTTCCACTGTTTTAAGCTACTGTTGTGGGAAGGGATTCAAAACCGCCGAGCCCCTGGCTGTTTGTGTTTATATTCACATATCCTTATTTTGCCTCAAGGGATCATTTACACTGAACCCAGGAGATTTGGCCTTTACCCTGCACAGGCTGAAAATCATATAAACAAGAAACCTGCACACTCCAACTGTGTCCAGCACTGGACACTGCATTAAGGACCAAAAAGAGAAAACAAAAAGTTACTATTTCAGATTAACCAATGCAGGGGGGAAGTACTTAAACATTCAGAGTTTTTAAGGTATAGACAGACTCCTTGGGGAGTTCATTGAGGCACCCTGCATTTTCAGCTACAGAATGGAAAAAATTACTCTTATCTGTAAACCAGTTAAAATGGAGATGGTTTCTTACTGACCAACACCAAGTTTTACAGGACTCTGACCCACCAGCATCCCCAGGCACTAACAGGACAAAGATTAAGTACTCTTAAAGAGAAGCTGCATCTTTAAGAAGTTTGTATTTCATTATACAGTGTTATTGAAAAAAATGCTATGTTTTAATATACAAAGTGTTGTTGACCATAACAAGCCCAGACCTTTGTTCATGTTCTTTATTGTATGTTTGCACAAATAAATGAGATTAATTTGTTTTCTTCCCTTTGCTCTGGATTTTTTGGCACTTAGTGTCCTAAGATACTTTTAGTAGCTTTCATTTAGCTAGAAGACAACAGTATCTGCTGTAACCAAACACTTAACCCTTGAAATTCCACTAATTATCTCAAACAACTGTCCTATAATGCACATCAGCAGATTTTTGCTTGGTTTTATCTTTAGTGTGTCTATATCTGCTAAAACATCATCTCATCTGAGTGTGTAAGTGGTTTTAAGTCACAACATGTCACTGAGATTTAGAAACAGCATTTTAGAGGCTGCAAATGGACTTACTTGTCTGGGGAGTGGAACAGCCACGTTCAGATCAAGGACAACATGAGATCTGGCAGGTTTTCCTCACTATCTTTTAGATATTTTAAAAAAACAAAACATCTTGTTCTTCAGAATTTGTTTTGGGGTCAGGCTGACACATTTAGCCAGAGCAGAGCAGGAAATGTCAGTGATAAACCAATCCTGTACTTGTGCAGAAACTATTTCACTGAAACACACCAGAAACCAGTTGAACACTCCAGTAAAGGGTGTCATTCAGAGTTCAAGCAGGAATGCAAGGGGTATTTTTAAATCAAAAGGGCAGGCAGTCCAGAATATCCAACACACTACAATGCCCAACTCGCAAGCAAAGAGAAAATTACTCATGCTTCACACTTCAGCTGCTAAAACCTTGGTTTTCTCTCCTGCAATGGAAGAAAAGGAGACAAAGTCCTAGAGCTATGGTAATGCTCTGTATTCACCTCAGTTGTTGATGGGCAGACTAGGCTTCAGCGAGATGCGAGCTGCCCAGAGGAGCAGCTCATCCTCACCGCTCATGCCACACAGCCCTCCACCTGCCAAAGATGAGAACCAAGGGGCAGTGCCCTCCAATGTGCTGCTTGAACCTCCAAACCTGACTTTGCTGCACACTGCCACGTGGTGACAGACCTCAGCTCCACTGTGCTTTTGCTACATGGTCCTATAACCAATTCTACATGTTTGGTTTTTTTTTTCTATTGTGCAAATATCTGCTTGCTTGGGATTATTGCATTTCCTCCAGGCTGACTACAATCACTACTGAGTTTCCCCATGTTCCCAGGGAGCCAGTTTCTTCAGTGGGATCTACACTACTCAAATCCTCCTCTCCATGCTTTTGCTGCCACAGTGACAACTCAAGGTTTTCCCTAGCCACTACTATTTTCTGTTCAGCATCTCCATTCCCTCTCAACGCAAGTGTTAATACCAGCCCAAGGGAAGCAGCTCCATCTGTGCTGACATTGCAACAACTAGCAATTTGCACAGACATTCCAGTGAAGACAAAGTCCCCAGAGCTTCATTAGCCCCAAACTGAAACACTTCCAGCTGTGATCAAGATGGCTTTAACCACACCTGCCAGAGCATTTCAGTGGAACTACCCACTGATGGATGCTGCAGGAAGTCAGCAGCACAGGTGAATCATTTCTAAGTCAGTAGTGAACCATTGCCCAGTTTTATTCCACAGGTGACAAACATCCAGTGGTTACTTGAGTTTTAGAGCCATAAAAAGTAAACACTTCAGGGTTACTAAGAGTCCCCTGACACACTTGAAACTAGTTAGGTGTTTCCATCTGAGCCAAACATTAACCAGGGTACCAGTCTAGCTAAGTCTTCCTCATGTGGAAAATGCATTGAGTTTGTATTTCTTAAAAAAACTGCATGAAAGTATTGAGTATGCAGTTACATTTAGATTATCCTTTATTCTGTTTGGGCAGAGGACCCCTGCTTCTCAGTCAAATCAAGCTCAGGAAATCCACGGCAATGATCTACAGGAACTAACTAGGCATTTAATCTCTCCAGAGTAAACAGAGAAGAGGTACAAGGCAAGCACCCCAACAAGTCAGTAAAACTATGTACTTTAATTGCCTAAAGCCCCTTATAAGTTTGTCATTAAATAAAGCAGATGCAGGATACATAAATATACTTTTTGTATAAGCTGTAGATATTAAGTCAGTGTCCACCAGTGCCCAAGTTGCATCATCTCCAGAATGAGAGTTTCCTCCTCTGCAGTGCTGAAAACCAGTGACATGCTCAGGAGTGTTGCTGAGAACACATCTCCTTTGCATGACCACAGCATGCACATTTGTATATACACAGGACACAACAAAGCACCAAGAGTAAAACCACCATGAACATGCAGAGCTCATAAAAAAATCAGCTGTCCAAGCCCTGAGCCTTATGGCCTTAAAGGACTTGTGCTGAAGCACCTTCATTGCAGCTGATGTCCGAACTTTGTAAATAAAAGCACATCCAGGCATGACTCCGAGTCATACCCTTTAGGCTGTCTGTCTCAACAGCTCCCTGTTCAAATCCACACCAGCACTGACTCACAGAAGCCTGCAGGAACCTTCAGCCTGTTTAAATCAATATGCCTGGCTCGTATCCTATCAGCAGTAAAAACATTTCCACCCTCGACCCACCTCATACACAAGCAGAGGGTTCTCCAGTGGAACTGCTCACCCAGGACACAGGCACTGCCTTACCTAGACAGAGAGTGAACTCATCAGACAAGCCCCATTTCACTCACCTGAGCTATGCAGAAGAAAATAAGTGTGGGTTTTTTTCCTGACTGTTTCCTCAAAAAAAGTGCAGTATAAAGTCACCCCCTCTCTCTGATTCACACCTTATCACCATGAGCAGTGCCTCCACCCTCAGCCCTGCCTGGGCCACTCAGTTTTCAAATTTTCTGCCAGCACACACCAAAGAGAAATATAAACAAGTCATGGTCCTCCCACAGAGCACAGCCGCACTTTCTACAAGCACTGGTGACTAAGCACCCCATCACATGAGCTACATCCTAACAGAGCCCCAGGGTTGTTCCTGCTGCTCCTGAGACAGACACTACTACTGAGCAAGACCAAGCTCACAAGGCCTTTTCCCCACAGCCTGCACAGCTTTTCTTTGAGTTTTCCCTCCAGCACACTGCAGGACCAGAGCTAGCAGCTCACCAAAACACAAGCCCAGCAAACCAGAGCTGGTACCTGTGGGAGGACTGCAGGGAAAGCATCCCCTCCAAGGTCATCTCTCCAGCTTGCCCATTCCACTCAGCCTCATTCAACTTGTAGAGATCCAGTACAGCTACTGACAGCAAGGCAATAAATGCAAACTGCTACCAAGTCCATCCTGAAAAGCCCAACAGAATCCTGCACTGATATTTACACAGCAGCTCAGTTACACTTGATTGTGCTTCTGGCTTAAATATCATAAAGCCAGGTGCACAGAATCCAGGCAACCCCACCCAATTGAGAGAGAGGCCATTTAAATCCCACCTGGACAAGGGATGGTGTTCCTTTTGTACCCAGGAGTGAGGAGTTTGTTGTACTTCTGCTTGGTGCTAGCAGGCACAAAGACAAAAGCAGATCCTGACCTTTGTGGGACTATAAAGCTGATCACTGATCCCAGCTGCTGATCCTGGGTATGGGGGGGGGGAGGGGGCAAAGCAGGGTGATTCACAGCTGTGTCAGCTGCAGCTGATACTGGGGGAAAAAATCCAAGCTAGAGAGGAGCAGAAAGACCTTACATTACAGAAGTCAGCCTTTTAGGGCTTTCTTTTACTCTGGCAGGACAATTTTGCGACAAAAGAATGTCTAGAAACCAAATTACAAGCTTCTAGCTATGCTGCAGTAATAAAATTTCTTTCTTATAACACGCACTCCTTTGTGAGAACAGACAGAGGAAACTTGGGTCTGTATTTCACAGGATCCTCTGGATGTGAACCTGTGACAGAGCAGGGAATAGTTCGGGGCTGAGCGCTGCTTTTCTAACTCAGGACTAGTATCTTGCTGTTTTTCACGCTTTACAGTCTCATATTTGTTCCTGCAAGGGAAAATTTGTCAGTTCATGGGGACTGAAATGGAAGCTTTTATTTTTTTGAGACAGACCTGATAACCTGCCTTTTCTTCTTTGTTTATACAATAGTCCATGATATCTTTCATCTTTATTGTGATTTCCATGCCTGAGATCCAGAGAGGGGCTTTCAAAAACACCCAGCCCTGAGCAGCATTGGAAGGGTCAGACAGGTCCCAGCCATTCCCAAGCACCCCGGCAAGCGGGGGAACCCCCTTTTCCTGACCAGGGGCCAAGAGGAAGCGCTGGGTTCCCAATTCTGCCTCTTTCTCAAGCATCCGCAGGCCAACGTCCCTGCGAGTGTTGCGGGCTCCCCTGGAGAGGGCAGCCAAGCATTGCTGAATGCGGGGGCATGGCTGAGCTCCAGCAGCCGCTGGGAAACTCCTGAGCCACAATTAATGGCAATAGAGAATGCGTGAAGCAAAGATTTGGAGAGCAGGAGATGTAACTGCTACTCAAAACCATCGTGAATCTATCGAATGGAGCAACTGGGATCAAAGCAGGAGGGAAGGTTGAGTTTCTGCTTGGGAGAAGACAGGTCAATGGTGCTGGGGTGGGGCTGTGGGAGGAGGTTGCAGCTGCTCTGTAGGATGGTAGAGTGGGACCTGCTGTGTGGCAGGGTGCATCCAGGGGCTATGAAGCACGGTCTTTGCAGCCAGCACAGCGTGTGCTCCTTGGTACAGGTTGTATGGTTTTTATGCAACCACAACGTGGTCAATTCCTTTGGGATTTGGGGCAAACTTGCCTCCACCCACCAACATGGAGCCTCAAGTAACAGGAGATAGACTCCTCGGTGCTCTGGTGTCAGCTGCCAGGTAGCCCTGCCTTACAGCAGCAACAGCACAACCTGCGAATAACTAGTGACAGACTGCTGCTGCACAGCTGAGCAGGAGAAGTGGTTAGCTGTGAGGAAGGATAGCTGCGAGCAGGTAGGGCAGAGACCTCAGCCTCTGCAGCCCTGGGTCCATCACGACCACAGGAGTATGATTGTGTAACTTAAGACCTTAAGCCGTTTCCTTTCCCTTCCACTTGCAAAGAGAAAATCACCTTACCCTTCTGGCATTAGCTGAGCACATTTGTGTGCATAGAAGTGGCTTGCCCACTTTCTGGGGCACAGACCGGTGGGGTTCTTGCTCTTCATGGTGCCAGGCAAGCACACAGGTGGCAGATTGCTGAGCTTGCCCTTAGACCTGCACACAGCTACGTATACCCAGATTTTTCCATGTCTGGCTTCTAGCTCTTTTCCTTCCCTTCCTCTTCCACTTCCCCAGAGAAATCAGGAAAAGACCCTGAATGTCTCTTGCCTCAAACACAGCAGGTACATGGAGGAATTGGAGGGACTGAACAAATTATTTCAGCGAGTCGGAGGGTTAGGGTGGTTGTGAGATGTGGCATTAGCAGCCAGAAGCAGAACACAAGCCCCAGAGGAGAAGTGGGGAAGGAAAGAAAACCTGCCACACATTCACCAAAAGAATGCAAAAGAGAGCAAGAAACCAGAGGAAAGATTTGCACTGATGGATTTCCAGCCCAGGAGAATAAAACAGAATGGTACGAGAAACCCAGATGAAACCAGAAGTGATGTGAAAGGAGAGGGAAGCAGGCACTGTCCGCAGCTGCACAAACTGCCCTCAGACCTGGAGGGATGGGAAGCCCCCAAGCATCCCCAGCCCACGATGTGAGCGAGAGGAGGTGAGTGGTTTGCGTTTGCTAACCCGTGGGGAGATTCTGCAGCCAAGGATCCTTTTTCTCGCAGTAAAACATGTTGTACCTTTGAGCCCACGGTGCTGACACACACACAGGCAGTCTGGGGAGACTGCCGCACCAGGTTTGTCTCGGGGAGATTCCCGGTGTTATTCAGGAAAAACTGCAATGCAATGTATAACTAAGGGTGGGAAAATTGTTTTTTAGGATGAATACTTTCTTAACGAGAACACAAAAGGTAAGTGTTTAAATAGCAGACTGTGGATTAGCTCTTTACAGCTGTTTTTAGGAAATACTAACGTTGGATATTTCAGAGGTATTTCCAAATGTCTTGCAAGCGTGAATATGATTCTGAGCTCTCAGTCTGAGCGTTCTGCACGAGTTAGTGTTTATTATGACTCCGTGTGTGGTGGTTTTAGTGGAGTGAGAGAAGCTCTGCTTTGCCATGCTTTGTACCCAAACTGGCATTCGCAGTACTGCTCTGCACACCCCCCACCCCCCCAGCCCCCGTGCTTCAAATGCAGTCACACATGGACAGAACTGAACTCTGAATAGAAATAAAGCATGTAATCTGGCAGTTCTTACATTAGGGAGCTAACTCCGCTCAGCATTATTTAATATGGTCAGAGGGACAAACTGGGATGAACAGCTATTTCCAAAATAATGGCAAAACCTCTCCTGCAGCTAAACCAAGAAATCCTATACAAACTAAAATATTTGTAAAGCAAAAGATATTTTGCTTTTTCAGCAAGTGAAATGTCCAAGTGTTAATGACAATTTTTGCATAAATCACTTCACTTGTTCGTATTAGGTGATCACTTAAGACATTTTATTTTAGTGTAAAGATCAAATCTCTCAGAAATTCTGGCAATGAAATATTCAAGGTCAGCACTTTCAGAGTGCTGTAGACACATTGCACTGGCAGATTGCAGCAGGAAAATTTAATTTTACATTATCTAAGCAACAGGTATGTTAACTTATTAATCACAAGGAGTCTGAGATGTCTCTGTAAATGAAGAAACCATCCCAAGTGATATCAGAAACCATGCTGCTGCGTGCAAGGCAGTGTAAGTCTAACAGCTGAAATCAATTGCAGCAATGCACTGAAATGGAAGAGGACTTTTTCACTTGTAGATTTAATTTCCACTGAATCCAGAGTAGTTATTAGGCTGGAGTGAGTGGGCTCACAAGCAGATCTAATGGGGAGAAGGTTTCTCTGCTGCTTCTGGACAGACTTTGCAGTCAGTGAGGCTGTATCAGAAGTATATTGCATTCCTAAATGTCTTACCTGCATTTTGTTCCTAATAGCTGGGCTTCTTGTTCATTCAGTGTGTTGCCTCCAATTGCTGCCTCCTGGGCTCTGCTATTGTTATTGGCCCTGTCTGGGGGTTTCTCCATTGCTTTATTTTGGCAGAATATTCCCCATCCTGGGAGATCCTGCTAGGAGGAGGCACTTTGCTGTGCTGGGAGGAGAATTACTCCTGTGCAGAGGCCCGGGAAATTGCCTCTTGGCTCCTGCAGCTTTCAGGGAATCGGTCCATCTGTGCTGCAGCCTCCTGACTCTAAAGGAGGGTGAGAAGCTCCTTCACTCTTTCTTGCTGAATTGAAATGTCAGCCCATGAGGCAGGGACTCTGTGGGTTGTTGGGCTGGTTGCGGTGGGGATGCGCAATGGTGCCCAGGGCTGTAATTCCCAGGCAGGTGGAGATGCTGCCCCTCGGAAGGAGGTTTCCTCCCTTGAAGTGGGGCTTGCCCCGTGGAGGATGCCGCAGAACAGCTCTCCCCTGGGATACAGACGTGGGCTGGCTTGTTTCCCAGGAGCTGAAGTGTGCAGGAGGCAGAGGGCATGAACAAACAAATGGTTGAATCCAGGAGCCCATCTGACAAGAGATAAATGTCCCCTGGGCAGGAAAAAGCAGCCTTACGGCAAAAAAAAAAAAAAAGGACATGCATTGCAAGGAGAGGGGCTCACACTCTGGAGCCTCTGCAGAAGAGATCTTGTGCTGGAGCAAAGCCCCATGCTTTCCCTCACAGACATGGGAGCTGGAAGGAGGATTTGGGGGAGCTCAGTCAAAACTGCAAAGAGATTCATCCTTGTCATTCAGCTTGAGATACAACAGATGTGGGAAGAGAAGTTCTGCGATGGCTGGCTGATCACTACTAGCCCAGCACAGTATTTTGAACCTGAGGGCTTATCTGAATTATGTCACCTTAATGGAGAGAGCTGTACCAGAACAGTCAGTGCAGGAGTTATTTTGCCATTATAACCAAATTCTCTCCCCAAGCCACATCACGTGAGGGATAGAATTTTGCTGGCCTTCAGTCTCTTTCCTAGTGTTCAGTGCAGTTTCCTAAATATGTTCATTGGACATTGTGCAACTGCAGATACTGAGAATTTAAGATGGTCCTGGGAATGCTGGCTGCAATTAATAGATGTCAAGGTGATGCTGGAGTCTGCTTAATTAAGAGATATCTTGGTTTGGATGCTAGAGCTTTGGCTAGGGAGTTTTGGATACCCAAGGAGGCCATTGCTGCCCTGGTGACCCCTGGTGAGCTCTGAGATATGTCAAAGTCCATCCGTCTGCTAAATCCATCTCTCTCTGAAGAGGGAGATGTTGTCAGGTTTAATAATATCAGTTAGGAATTATTGCTTGCAGGAAACAAGAGTGCCGAGATTAGTGTGCAACATCTCCGGTCCTGCGTGATTACCCCATGCCAGAGCCTGATGTAAGAAGAGAGAAGCTTGCTGCAATGCCAACCACATTTCAGACCAAAGTCCAGGACTCCTCCCAAGAAATGCAAATGAGGGTTGAACTGCTCTGGCCGTAATGTGCACCAAATGCCTTGCAACCGCCAATGTTTGAGCCCCGACAGGCAGGCAGAAGCAAAGTGTGGGGCTCAGGCTCTTCTCTGCAATCTCCTGGGCAGCATCTCAAGTGCTCAGGGGTATTTTGCAACTACTGCAAAACACAGAAACAGTGATGGGTGCCAGAGGATGGGGGAATCAGCGGGGAAGGAAGTAATGAAGACAGGTATAAAATACATGTCACTGCCAAGATGTTGCAGACAGAGGTTTCTAGCGTGTTGGTCACTGCTGGCTATCATCACCTCTAAAGACAGCCATTGCCTTTGCTAAATTTCAAAAAACAGACAGAGAAGCTGCAGATGGTCAGCTACAGGTGTCTGGAGCCCAGAAGCGCAGCAGCCTGGCCCCTGCACCGCCTGGGCACTCGCTCCGCTCCCTGCGTAGCTGTAGCTGTCACACGTCCCATCTGCTGCAGCTTGTGCGTTGTGGACATTTCCTCTTTCAAAAGAGAGCTGAGAGCAGGGACAGATGGTGGTCAGTTTGCTCTGGGGGAAAGGGAACACTGTCAGATCAGTGCTGTCCTCCAGCAGCAAGAACTCGTGGTCCCATTGCCCGATGTGGGATCCCGGATATGCGAAGCCAGGCAGGTGTTTTTGAAAAGAGGGTTCCTGTCCCGTGGGCTTTTGTAGCAGGGCAGTAAGACCTGCTGGTGCGTGGCACTCGGGACATAGCATCTCTCTCTGCTAATAAGGCAGCTTTAGTGTATCTGACAACTGCCTCTTCATCTGCTCTCTATAACCTGGTCCAGGATGACCTTGTTCCCCCTGTTACATCAGGCAACATAAGGCAGCTGAGCCCTCAAAGAAAGTGCATTTGGTTTAAAGCATGAGTATAATCAAGAGCAAGAATGGGAGAAAAATAACATCTGAAGGACGAGCTCATCAGTGTAATGAAGATGAAGGGATTTAAATGCATTAAGCTGCAGAAGTGTAGAGAAAAACACGACTTTGCTGCCACAGAGTGCACCGAGCAGCTCAGTGTCTGCCTAGGGGAAAATAAGGCATTTCCCTCCATCACACCTCTGCTGAAGCTAAAAATATTGATAAAATTCATCTAATCCTGGGCATGGACAGGGCTGCTTAGGTTCAGGTGGTCTAACTCCTGCATGTCCCCATTTTTATGTCTAACCTGCACTCTAATATTCATGTTAAACAGTAACTTTCAATCACTCTGTCCATGGGACAAACTGACACAACACGGGGATTATGGGGGAGAAATGCAACTTTAACGAGGCTGAGCTTTATAAAACTGCAATGGGCAAGCTGAAATATAAACCTAGTTTTGTCATTTTATGTGTTCAAACAGCTTTGGTGAAGAGTAAATGCTTCAAAGTACACTTTGTGTTCCCAGATGAGTCGCACCGAGTCCCTGGCAGTGTGATATCCCTTACCCTTCTCCATCCCAGCCATCTCCTGGGGCAGCTTCACTCAGACAGGGCCTGTCTCTGGCCACGGCACAGCGTCACCATGAGCAGCCCCTTCCACCCCTGCTGGCCCTTAGCAGTGAATCCTGGAGGATTGGTAAGGGCTGGCCCAGGATTTGTACAATTCTCACCGTTTCTGCTTCCCTCTTGTGGTGAGGAAACATCCTGAGAGACAGGTGTGGTACAGATGAGGTACCCGAGGGCTGTGATAGATGAGTCTCAGCCAAATCACTGGTGGGACAAAGCCTGGATCTCTGCTGGGAAAGGGTGGAAGCTGGCTCTAGCATGTGGGCTTTGGACGTGAAAGTAGGTCTCCCTGGGCTATTTTCCTTTTGCCTGCCTCCCTCTAGGGAGAGGGATGTGTCCAAGTGGGTTGAATTTATTTCTTACTGTGCTCCTTTAAGCCCCCATCCCCTCGGTCTTTTTCAGAGCAGCTGAAGAAGTGTAGAAGGAAGCAAAAACACTCTCTGCAAGCTCCTGGCTCCAGTTATTTACAATGGATATTTGTAGGATACATGAAAATGCCTCCAAATGCAGTGTGAACACCATGGAGTGCTTCAAGGTCCTCAGCACGCAAGCGCAGAAGATAAGCATTGCCACGCTGTGCGGCCTCTTTGGGACACTGTGCGTTTTCGAGAACTCTTTGGTGCTGTACTTGATCTTCTCCTCCCCCAGGACCAGGAGAAAGCCTTCCTACCTCTTTATCAGCAGCCTGGCCTTGGCTGACATTCTGGCCAGTGTCATTTTCGTCTCCAGTTTTGTTAACTTCCACATCTTTAATGAAACCGATTTCTCTAAAGAAACGTTCCTGCTGCAGCTGGGAGGGGTGAACACGTCCTTCTCTGCCTCCCTGAGCAGCTTGCTGCTGACAGCCCTGGACCGTTACATCTCCATTAGCCGACCATCTGAATACAAGCTCCTCATGACAAGGAAGAGAGCATGGATAGCCCTGGGGGTGCTCTGGGTGACATGCATGACCATTGCTTCCCTGCCCCTCCTGGGCTGGAACTGCTGCACGCTCAATTCGACCTGCTCCGAACTCTTCCCGTTTGTGGATGATAACTATCTGTCAAGCTGGGTCTGCTTCGTCATGGTCCTGCTGGGCTGTATCATCTACGCCTACACGCACGTGCTATGGAGGGCTCACCAGCACGTTGCCTACATGGAGAAGCACCAAGTGCAGGTGGGAAAGCAAAACACCAGGATGAGGATGGATGTCATGCTGGCCAAGACCCTTGTCATGGTGCTGACTGTCCTCATGCTGTGCTGGTCTCCGGTCCTCATTCTCATGATCTACAGCATCTTTGTCAGGCTGAGTGATCACCTGCGCAAGGTCTTTGCCTTCTGCAGCACCCTCTGCCTGCTCAATTCCATGGTGAACCCCATTATTTATGCCTTGCGGAGCAAGGAGCTATATTCCTCCCTGAGAATGGTCTTTTCTCAGTTCAGGAGGCAGATGAAGGCCTCGGAGGACAGCCCAGAAACAGAGAGCGCCCACAAGTCCTCCATGACAGAGACTGTCTGTGAGGACATGCGCGCAGCGTAGGGAGGCAGCCATGGAAAGTCCATGCTCGGGCTGGCAGAAACAGTTTGGATCACTTTTCTTTTTCTTTTCTCTTCTTATGGAGGTCCTGAGAGATGAGGGATGATGGAGCCAGGTCCCACTGATGTTATTCTTAGATACTGGGACATAAAATGCACAGACTTACACAGGCAGCCAGTCCCTGAGCTGCGGAGATACCGGTGCCACGTCAGCGTGCCAGCCATGAGGCAGTGGATAACACCATGCCCCAGAACAGCAGACCCTAACATTTTATGACAACTCCTCCTGCCTGGCCTCCCGCCTGTCCACCAGTAACCCCCTAACCCATTTTTCTTACATTCAGTGATGTCTTCCTTACACTCCCTTAAAATACAGCTAACCTTAAGTGAAACACTCCACAGGTTCATGTTCTCTAGAAATCCCCAGGCATCACATAACTCTCTCTAAACCCCTTAACCGGGCATGGGCAGAATTGTTCAAGCACTGTCAGCAAAGTGCTAATAGCACTATCACTGCTAATATCCTGTAAATGCTGTCCCGGAGTATTATGCATTAGCAGCATGGTGACAAAGGGTCTTCAGGTCCTGGCAAATGTAGTAGAGAACAACACCGGGTCATGATGAGCTCCCGACAACAGTGAATTCCTCGCTGCATCACGTGGGAGCAGGACCAGCAGCAGCAGGAGGTACTTCGGTCCTTGCTGGGAAAGGGGCAGGTGGTTTCTGTGAACTCGCTTGCAGACAGTCCTGGCTAATCGTGTCCCTCAGCAGTTAGGATGGTGTTGGTTTCAGCGTGTAATTCTTTATGGAAAACCGAAATGCTCTCTCTGTGGTTTATGGAGTCTGCCGTAGTTAGGGATTTCGAGGCATACAGGACCCAGCAGGCAGCATGTTTCTTTCAGCAAATTTAAGGAAAGCTAATCTGTGCCATGCAGGCGTTTGTTGGATGTTATGTGATTAAACATTAAAGCCATTTTTCAGCCTTTTCTTCCATTAACCTCTGGGGCACAAACTCTTCCACACAACAGGTTTTAAGCCCAAGATGGGGCAGCTATTCTGAGCCTGAGGAACTCGGTAAGATTTTTTTGCAAATTACACAAAAGCAGCACCTTTAGCTGCAAAACCTGCAAGGAGAGCAGAGTGAGATGGGGCCCTTTGCCAGTGCCCCAGAGAGCAACAGGGCTCCTGCCAGCTCCCAAAACACCTCTGGCGGGGACGACCCTGGCTGGGCTGCCCAGGGCACAGCCACAAGGCCCTTGGACTCTGCCCTGTTTCCCCAGAGGATGCACCCAGCCCTCACGTGTGGGTGTTGGAGCCAGGCCCTGGACCTGCTCCAGCTGCCTGGGAGGGCCAGGGGGAGAGTGGTCTCATGGTGGCCAAGCTGCCGTGGGGCCAACCCCATGGGCTCTCTCCTGGCCCCTCATGGGATGGACACAGAGGCTCAAACCGCAGGATGAAGCACACAGGAGGCTACAGCGGGGCAGAGCCGGGCTGCGAAGGCGGGAGGGAGGGGGCCGCCAGCCCCGCTGCCAAGCGGACCGCAGCCTCGAACCGGCGGCCCTTCCGAAGCAATAGTGGCGCCTCGCCTTTGCCTCGGTAGCCATGGCGGCGGCGCGGCGCCGTTGCCTCGGTAGCCATGGCGGCGGGCGCGCTGACGTCACGCAGCAGCATGGCGGCAGGCGGGTTGCTGTGGGTGGTGGCTGCGCTGGGGCCGGTGTTGGCCGCGCCGCGCTACCGCCCGGACTGGGCCAGCCTGGACGCGAGGCCGCTGCCGGCCTGGTTCGACCAGGCCAAGGTGGGAGTGTTTGTGCACTGGGGGGTGTTTTCCGTCCCGGCCTGGGGCTCCGAGTGGTTCTGGTGGCACTGGCAGGGCGAGCACCGCGCCGACTATGAGCGCTTCGTGCGGTGCCGCTACCCGCCCGACACCACCTACGCGGACTTTGCACCCCACTTCACCGCCCACGACTTCCAGCCACGCGAGTGGGCCCAGCTCTTCCAGAAGGCTGGTGCTAGGTCAGCATCGGGCACTGGCTGGGGTGGTTGGGGTCCCTGAGGGGATGGGGGGTCCCTAAGGGGATGAGTGCCATGCCCAGGGGTTCCTGAGGGTATGGGGGAACCATTTCTGGGGATCTGTGAGGGGATGGGGGTCCCTGGTCACTGAGCAGATGGGGTGTCCATGTCTGGGGGGCTCTGAGGGGATGGAAAGGCCAAGTCTGGGGATCCCTGAGGGATGGGGGCTCCCTGAGCTCTGCTGGAGATCCCTGAGGGATCATGCTCAGGGTGCTGAGGAGATGATGGGTCTTGCTATTTTCTAAGTATCAATTGTTCATTCTTTTCCAGCATTAAAATCCATTAAAAACCCTTATTATCCTTGTAGTTGCTTCTAAATGTAAAGGGCTGTGAAAGAGGGCTCCTCACAGCATGGTTTTTCAGTCCCTTCCTTTTTTAGTGACTAGGCTTGCCAGTGAGGCTGGGGCATATCTTAGGTAGTTCCTGTGTCATCCTGATGGAATAGGGTTTTTTCTCTGCAGGTACGTGGTACTGACCACGAAGCATCATGAAGGCTTCACCAACTGGGGGTCGCCTGTGTCCTGGAACTGGAATTCTCTGGATATGGGGCCCCACCAAGATCTTGTGGGAAAGCTGGGACAAGCCCTCAGGGAGAGGTATGACACTGCCAAACTCTGCTCTTCCTTTTATCTGTGTGCATCAAATTCTCCTGTCTGTTCTTGACAAACAGCAGAAAACAGTGAGTTTAATATGAAGAAAAAGAAGTGCTTGCAAAGTCATGAAATCTGTGAAATAATAATGCCAGTAATCTGATCTGCCACTGGTTCTTAATCCCTACTGCCAGCCTAACTCTTTCCTCTGTGTTTTCTGTCCCTCAGCAACATACGCTATGGACTGTATCACTCTCTGTTAGAGTGGTTTAATCCACTCTATCTAGCTGACAAAAAAAGTGGCTTCAAGACCCAAGACTTCGTTACAAAGAAGACAATGCCAGAACTTTATGATCTTGTCTTAAAGTAAGAACTGCAACCCGTTAGGAATCAAGAGCATTTCCTGGTTTCAGTACTGTAGAGAAAGATGCAAAGTGGGTGCAGAGAAGAGAGGTGGCAAATGTTAATTTTTGCCAAGGCAAATGTGTTTACTTATCGGTAATGATTTGTGGTAATTAGAAAAGGGATTCACGTTTGCCCTGTGGACAGTCTGACTTGCAGAATAAGATAGAGACAATTTTTTCATGCAAGAGCAATTCCCTTTAATACTGCCTTTGTGCAGGGTGGCTCTGAAAGTGGAGCAAGCTGCTTAGTATGTGGTAGAGTAGAAGACTTGCCTTGCTTCCCCTTGTTGACAGAAATACGAGGCTTGGACACATGTTGCTCAGAATGGCCATAGTCCCAGGTAAAGAATGTGCCTTGTAATTACCTTTGAGATGCAATCTTCTGGGTTTTGGAAGAATTGCATCGTCTCTTGAGCTGTCATCAACACATCATTCTTTGCTGCTGCAAGAACCTTACTTGTTTTGTAAGTTTTATCTGAAGCAGAAAGTGATGGCCTAAACCTTCTGGTAATGTCAGGCAATATTCCTATTTCCTAGTGAAACTAGACTCCAGATGCAAGAAACACAGTGCTTCCTTTGTGGTAGGAGGAAATAAGCCATTTTGAAATAACATTCATCTCTCTGTTAGATATAAACCAGATTTGATTTGGTCGGATGGAGACTGGGAAGCTCCAGCGTCATACTGGAATTCTACCTCTTTCCTTGCCTGGCTTTATAACGATAGTCCTGTCAAGGTATTGCTTTCAGAGAGGGATTTGGCCTCTGGAGGGTCCTCTCTCTCTTTCCTTTGATTACACAGGAGGTTTTACGTACTTGCCTCCTAACTTAGATGCCTTTGCTAACTTAGGAGGGATGAATGCAAGCTGAAAAGTCTGAGACAAAACATTCTCCCTACCGAGCTGAGTTTCTTCTTTCAGGACACTGTTGTCGTTAATGATCGTTGGTGTAATAACTGCTCATGCAGTCATGGAGGCTACTACAATTGTGCTGACAAATACAAGCCAGGGACCCTGCCAACTCACAAGTGGGAGATGTGCTCCTCCATTGACAAGCTTTCCTGGGGCTATCGAAGCAACATGAACGTTGCTGAGTTAATGGACGAAGCAAGTATCATTGAGGTAAGAAATCTGAAATCAAAATAATAGGCATGGGGGAGTTACTGAGAGTTAGAGGTTTCCCTCATCCTTCTGCTTGCAGAAGGAGTTGTCATGTGTTTCATACAATCAGGCTGGAGTTAAAGGAGGACAAAGCCCTCCTCAGGTTTCTTTATTTTCAGAAGAGAAGATAATTCAGTTTGTTACCTTGGTTTACAGGAACTAGTGCAGACTGTGAGTTTTGGAGGCAACTACCTTCTCAATGTGGGACCTACAAAAGAAGGGGTGATCGTTCCCATCTTCCAAGAAAGACTTCTGGCCCTTGGGAGGTGGCTGGACACTAATGGGGAGGCAATTTATGGATCGAAGCCATGGAGAGTACAGATGGAGAACAGCACAGACACGGTCTGGTAAGGACCCCACTGCTCAGTGCCATGTGGGCTGGGACTTCCAGAGCTGATATTTATTTATTATTTGTTCATAAATTTGGTACACTCTGAAGTGTTGCCATCAGGTGCAGATGGCATTTAGGTAATATTCTACAATTGGAGTGCTCAGTTACTGCCCCAGGGTGTTATCTAAGGAATATCTTGCTGGAAAGAAGAGAATGAAAATCAGGACTTCATCCATCTTGCTTGATTTGGAAAAAACCCAACTCTTTCTTTAAAAAAAATTCCATGCTGCTGTCGTTAGGACTGTTGAAGTAGTGGTCCTGGCTAGTTTGAATTGCACAAATGTAGTTCATGTAAACACATAGAGCGTGTAAATGTAGCGATATTTGCTTTTAAGCAGTTGTATAATAGTACTAATTACTGTTACTCAACTGTTGGATTTATACTGACTGAGAAGGACAAAGTGAGTCAAGAGCCAGAAATGCTACAAAATGGAGTTGGTTTTTTTTCCCCCAAGTGTGTTCAGTCTAGAAATGCAGTGCAGTGATCAGGATAAGGCAGCATATCTGCTCTGCTGACCACAAGCTGAGGCGAGGACAGGTCGGCAAATGACATTTGCTTTTAGGAAGCACACACGGACTTTGTTTGGGTTTCATCAGTCAGTGCTGACTGGCTAAACGGTGGGTCCAAAGTGACAGATTTTGGAATGAGGGGAAAGTAGGTGACCCCTGTACGGTGACAGCAGGCGATGTGTTCTTGTACTGTCTGGAAAGGTCAAGCTCGTGTCTGGTTCTCTCTCTTATGGGGCTCTTCACCTTGCCAAACTCTTCCTCTCTTAGGTACACTTCTAAGGGACCAGTTGTCTATGCCATCTTTCTGCTCTGGCCTCAGGACAGCGTTCTGGAGCTGTCCACACCCATTCCATCCCCGGCCACACAAGTAAGAAACTTGAAAAAAAAGATAATGCACTCTGAGAGCCCACCTTGGGCACACGTGGGCTGGGAAGGTCCAACCTGACTTCACTTGGAAACTGGGGAGAGTGGGGAAGTTGTCATCACGTACTTCTTGTTCTAGGGTGCTCTGGCCTCCCTCCAGATCCTTGCAGGTTATTCTCCAGGCTTTAGCTCACTGTTAACACAGAATATTGGATAGAACTTGCCAGGACCGGCTCACAGTCTGCCATGGAATAGCCAGAGGCGCTTCTGCCCCACCATCTTTTGATCCTATTGGCATAGGGAGGTGAAGTAAATAACAAGCCTTACACATAGGAGGGATCACTGGTATTGCATCTCAAATTCAAATCAGGTACACTGACCTGCTAATTGTAAATGTAATTGTAAGTGACGCAAATGCTGGAGTGCCCTTTGCTCTAAACAAACAGAGGTAAAGCCTTCTTAGTTAAAAAAAAAAAAAAAAACACAACACACCAACCAAAAAACACCCACCCGTCCCCAAAAAGTTACAGGCAAACGTTTGGCCCCAAAATATCCCGTGTGTTACCTTTCGTGTGCTAGGAGCGATGGGTGGAAATGTGCGGGATTGCTTTGGATGTGTGGGAAATGCTGTACAGAGACTGCAAACGTGTTTTGGGTGTACTGGGGTGTTCAGATGGGAGAGAGCTACAACTGAGCATTTCCCCTGCCCTCTGCAGGTGACGATGTTGGGCTTTGCAGGGACTCTGGAGTGGCAGAAGTCCCCAGGTAAAGGACTGCTCATAACTTTGCCCTACATGCTTCCATCTCCTCTACCTCCTCAGTCTGGCTGGACTGTCAAGCTTGAGGGTGTGAAGTGATGGCTGCGGGATGAAAGCAGCAATCTCCCCCGCCTTTCTTTTAAATTGAGTCTGAGCAGATTTTTCATTTATTGTTGAATAAATTGTTTTTCTTTTAAGAGAATCTCTGTTCTAATCCCTTTTGCCCGTAAGTGATCTGTGTATCAGTGGACCCTGTTTGGCAGCAAAGGACTGACCTCTCCGCTCAGCAGTGGCAAGTCGGGATGTCTTTTGCAGCATTCTGCAGCGAGCCAAACATCTAAACTTGGAACAGCAAGGTTTTTTGATGTAAAGCTGGGCTTCTCGGGGGATGTTACTGCTGTGATCATAGGTGACGATGTCAGACAGACTCAGGGTTAGCGTGGGGCAGCTAAGAGGACCTGCACTGGGGTGTCAGGCCAGGCTGCGTGGCCCCCAGGGGTTAGCAGCCCAGGGGATGTGTATCTGCTAGGGAGGAGATGCTCACGTTAATGCTGAGAGGGTTTGCCCTTGTTAGAGCAGCTCACAGGACGTGGAGTGGCGGGAGCAGTGTCTGTGTTCACGTGAGTATAGCTAGTGCAGCCGGCCACGCACAGCAGCAGGGCCTGCACCTCCCAGGTGGGATCAGGCCCTGCCACTTCCCTGGCTTAATTACTCATAAAAATTAATTTTGATAAGCAATGTGATACTCTCATATGTGGAATCACGAAGCCTTGCATGTGATGGGCATGTTCTAATGAAGACCAACCACAGTACCATTGCAGATTCCTGCCTATGATATACTTGCATCCAAATAGGTACTCGATGAGGCGTTGTATGACTTTGGTATTGATTGAAACAATTACAAGCACATACTTCCATCATGAATAAATATAATGGATGCTTGTTGTTTGAAGAGGTCTAGAAGAAATCAGCTATAGAAAATCATAATTAAATCAAATCCATTAACTTTGATTTATATTCTGGTGGAGACAGCTATAAGCAGAGGAGTGTTTGTTCTTAAGTGAATTTAACAGAGAAGTCACCGTTTGGAATTCAACCTCTCACTTCTATTTCAGTGAAATAGGATTTCCTGCGTCGATGTTGAACTTCTCTAAAAAGGGTTGAACAATATGTGCTTAAATGATGAAACTCCTCACAATAGCGTACGTTTCTGCAGCACAGTTGTCGTGCAGGCCCCACAACGTTGCACACAGGCTTTATTTTGTTACTGTATGACATGGCGCAAACCAAAATTGCCAGAACATTTTGAGTTTAGCCCAAGCTAAGCCCCAGGGCTGGGACATGTGCTGAGCTGCTGTTACTCAATTGACAAATAACGATCTGTACTGACGAATCCGTGTGGACTTCAGAGAACTGGCACTGACAGCCAGATCCACTCACTCACGGGAGCATCACCCCGGCTGCGCTGATGACGCCATTACGAGCACGGGGGGGGAAGGGACAACAGAGCGGTGGCCTTTTTGTCTCCCAACCCATCACGCTGGTAACCTCTAGTGCGGGGAGGGGGCCCGTCCAAACCAAACACGCCGTGTTTATTCAGCGGCACGAGCCAGCGGAAAAGCTGTCGTATAAGTGCGCGGCTCCCGAGCGGCCGCGCAGTGCCGGCGTCGGAGGGAAACATGCCGCAGTGCGCCACCGGATCGCTGTCGCGGGACGGCCCGCGGGGACAGGTACGAGTTGGGTGTCTCTCGCTGCCACCCGACGGCCACCCGGGAGCGGGCAGCGAGCGGCCTTCGCCGCCGGAGGGGACCGAGGGGTGCGCGGCGAGCAGCGCGGCGGTCACGTGACCACGAACCCCCACCCCTTCGATCACGTGGGGGTGGGGGCGCAGTCACGTGAGAGGGAGCGGACATGGCGGCGGCGCGGCGGCTGGTGTCGCGCTGGGCGGTGTCGCTGCGGCCGGTGAGCGGGGCCGGGGGGGGGGGGGCCACCGGGCGCAGGGCTCGGTTGACGCTCTCCCTCTGTCCCCAGGTCAGCGCCGCGGCGGCGGGCGGAGCCTTCCCGAAGCGTGTGAAGGTGGTGGAGGTGGGGCCGCGGGACGGGCTCCAGAACGAGAAGGTACGGGCGGGCTTGGGCTCTCCGCGGGGCTCCCTCAGCACCTCACTGGGGGAGTTTCTCTAACCAAATACCTGTAACGTGCCATTGTGCCCCACCGACGCACCTTTTTTTTTTTTTTTTTTTTTTATGCCGCTTTTTGCTGTTGGAAGATAAGGGTTTTTTTCCGGTGGTTGAAAAGTTTATTGTGAGATAATAACTTAAGGTTGTTTTTCTTTTTTTCTTCTTAGAATATTGTACCAACACCGGTGAAAATCAGTTTAATCAATATGCTGTCAGAGACAGGGCTTCAGGTTATAGAGGCTACCAGCTTTGTTTCCCCCAAATGGGTTCCTCAGGTCAGTATTCAAACGGGATTTACAATTGTATGTTGTAAAAATGCCTAATTAAATAGTCATCCAATGAAAAGATTCGCTTGCTCAAAAATCCTTCTACAGTGGCTTGTAACTGGGCAAGAAGCAGCAAAGCCAAATAAAGGAGTTTGCAATATCCCAGACCTTCCCTTCAGACCCTGCGAAAGAGCAAACCTACAGCTCAAATGCAAACAGCTGTTTGCGCACATGTTGGCGCTGGCTTGGCTGGGTGGCTGAACTATGATTCTTCACGGGGTGCAATGCTGTTTGCTCTTTAGAGGCCTGTTTCTCTTATTAAATATTGCTGTCCTAGTTCGTAAAATTAAATTATTTTTATAATCTGTAGAAGTGGATGTTGTCACCCTTAGAAACCTTTCCTCTTTTACTTTGCAGATGGCTGACCACACTGAAGTCATGCAAGGAATTAATAAGTTGCCTGGCATTAGTTATCCTGTGCTGACCCCTAACCTGAAAGGATTTCAGGCAGCGGTAAGAGATCGCAGCGTCAGAACGTTCTCGGTGTCTCATGCACAGGGTTGCTTACGAGGGAGCATTTCAACTGTGGTTAAGGGTGGGAAGCGTGTCTTGCATTGTGGCAGGCAGTGGTCTCATGTTTGTAGTTCTTTTACAAGGGATTGTTTTGCTGGGGAAATAGAAACCTGTTGTTCATAATAGAAAAAGACCTTGATGTATTTTCTATTATTAAAAAAAAGTAATCTGTTTTAATTGACAGTGATGCTTTCAGTCTTATCTGCGTGTCCCATCCAGCAGGTGTAGCTTTACTGCTGCATCTGTAACTTTACGCTTCCTTTGAAGACAAACTTGGATGTGTTATATTTTTGCTGTAGAATGAAGTAAGAATTGGGTCATTCTGGGAAGAATTGGGGACAAAATATTTTTTATAAAATGAGAGAACTGTAGTTGTAGTTGTGCTTGTCGTTTTCCTTGCAAGAGAAATCAGCTCGCTTTAATTTATGCTTTCTGTTGGCAGGTGGCAGCAGGGGCCAAAGAAGTGTCAATCTTTGGGGCAGCATCTGAGCTATTCACTAAGAAGAACATCAACTGTTCCATAGAGGAGAGTTTGGCAAGATTCGATGAAGTGATGATGGCAGCAAGAGCAGCCAGCATTCCTGTCCGGGGGTAAGAAGTTCCTGCTGCAAACTTACCATTGAGCAGGTTGTGTGGAGAGGAGAGGTGTGACTGCTTCAGTTTATCTCTTTGGAGTCCAGCTCATGAAGCACCAAGGAGTGGGATTTCTTTTAAACTTTACCTTTTTTTGAGGAGTGTCTCTCTATCTGGATGGGTGTAAGCAGATGCGAGCTCAGCACATTGAAAAGCGTTCATTTGGAAACACCACCACACTAACACAGTTTCAGATGCTGGCTTGGTGCAAAGCCTGTACTGCTTGTGACAGTTTACGCTCTTCCAGACGGATTCACCCTTCATGTAATTATTCTGTCTTAAGCTTTACCAAAATATCCAAAATAATACTAGCTTCTTGGCAGACATTCCATGTGGAAATGTGTAGATCCACAAAACTTAACAGTCCTGTGTACTCCTGTCTTGGCAAATTTTTCATGTCCATGGAAGAAGTAATTGTTGAGTAGTTAATTATGTAAGCTTCATCCACCGGACTGATTTTTAGAATATGAAATTAATTCTTCCATTGTGCCTGCAAGATGCAGCACAAGTCCTGACTAATTTGGCCAGTATAATCGCACTTCGTTCTCTAGCTAAAAGTGCGTTGGTTTTTTTTAACCATAGATATGTTTCCTGTGTCCTTGGATGTCCCTACGAAGGGAAGATTTCTGCAGCTAAAGTTGCAGAGGTGAGTTCATCATAAATATAACCAGAATTTCTGAGAGGTTTTTGGCTCCCATTAATGGGTGTGAATTGGGCACTGGGTGCTGGAGGATGTGTCAAGGCATTTAACCAAAGACTGGGGAAGGTTACAGCTAGATGAAATGAATGGGGGAATTCAGGGAGAAGAGTCCGTTGTCCCCAGGGCTGTTGTGCTCCAGGGAATCACACTCCAATTCTTCTGTACAGTGGGTCTTCAGCTCTGGGGAAGGTGATGACAAAGCTGCCTTTTCAGTTAAACATCTTGGCTTTTGGACAGGTCTCAAAGAAGATGTACTCGATGGGATGCTACGAGATTTCCCTCGGTGACACCATTGGCATTGGGACCCCAGGGAGCATGAAGGAGATGCTGACTGCAGTCATGAAAGAGGTGCCAGTTGGGGCTCTTGCTGTTCACTGCCACGATACCTATGGGCAAGCTCTTGCCAACATCTTGGTAGCGCTTCAGGTAAGATTCTTGCTTTGAAGTACAGCATCCTTCCTCAAGTTTCTCCTGTGCTTGCTTGTGAACCATAGATTTGAAGAGCAGGACCACAGTTTGTCCTTTAAGAGGAGTTTTCTGATAGTGGTTTTGTTTGCAGATGGGTGTGAGCGTGGTTGATGCTTCCGTCGCTGGCCTTGGAGGCTGCCCCTATGCCCAAGGAGCATCAGGAAACGTTGCGACAGAGGACTTGGTGTACATGCTGAGTGGCCTGGGGATCCACACGGTAAGCACGAGCAGGCTTTGCCTGCAGCAGCAGAGTCTCTCACACAGTGACTCTGGTTGGGCTTCAGCGAGGGTTCAAAACTTGGCCCAGGGAGCCTGGGCATAGCAGGTGCAGCTGCAGGATCACTCTGCCTGCAGGTCAGCCAGGCTGGGCCTGAAGGCCTTGTCTTGCTGCATCAATCCCTCCCAGCATTTCTTCCTCTCCCTGTTTCAGTGCTCTGCAATTTGACCCTCAGAATCACACTAATGAGCAGCAGGCACTCAAGGCCTTGTTAAAATACTCTCCAGGCTCCCTCTCCCCCTGCTAGTCTCTCCCAGTGATGCCAGTTGTTACTGGGCGGCTTTATGTGGTAGAACCGGTACCAAGACATGTCGTATCTTTTTTTTTTCCCCCGTGAAGGGTGTGGATCTGCAGAAACTGGTGGACACAGGCACATTTATTTGCAATGCTCTCAACAGACGAACCAATTCCAAAGTTTCCCAGGCATCTTGCAGGCTGTGATACTGAATCAAGTTTCACTTTGGATCAAGAAGAAAGCAAGGATCTGATGTTGGCTGGGTTTCCTCTCCGTTCTGCTGCCTCTGATCTTCAGTGCTCCTTCCAGGCTCAGCGCTTGAGAGGAAATGCATAATCCACTAGAATCAATGAAGAAATGAGAAAAATGAGAAAAATGAGACTACTGTATTCAACCTTGAAGATGTTAGCCATTTGCCTTAGAGAAGGGAGGACGTGGATGGGCTGGGGGAGAAGCAGCGGACACAACGCTTGCTGTTCTGCAGAGGACAGAGCGCTACAGTCGCCGGCACCGGCTCAGTACAGTTCTGGTAACTTCTGCCTCGAGAGTGTGTTGCCATAAACTACCAGCAAAGGATAAAAACACAGCTTTTCCGGTTAGAGCACTTCTCCAGGTCAGCAGTGCTTCTTCCCTTCTCTTTCCTTGCTACAAACGTTAAGACAGAAATCAAAAGGCTCCCCTTTGTAATTCCAGTGTAGGGGCAGCCTTGGACGTTCTGTAGTAGCATTTAGGGACTGTAATAAAGGACTGTATCTGTTGTAAGATACTTTTAAATACTAGGAGTAATAAACACATTATTTAATATTCTAAACTATTAGAAATTTGGTTTAACTAAACCAGTTAAAGAGATTTGGTTCCAAGTGCCTCTTCAACTGGCCCTCAACGTGGAAACGCTGCATCATTGTGGGCCGTGGGCGTGAAATACGCTTAGTTTGTACATGCATGTACTCCTCACGGTAGACAGGGAAGCATCCCCCAATCTTCTATTTAAAATAATTTATTTAATAGTTTATTTGTGAGGCTGGAGACAAGTGCAGAGCCCCCGTGGGGTGGGCCTGGTTTGTAGCTGTGTGCTGCACCTTTCTCTGAGTGTCCCACGCGCTGCTTACAGGACCGTCTCTCTGGGTCTCTCTACATCACTTCAATAAGCTGTAACAATTAAATAAACCGGAACACTGAAATAAGCTGGAATCGGTGAATCAATCCGTGCGCTTATCCCGGGGCTCGGTGCACTCCTCTCGCCGTCAGGGGGCGCGGCGGGCTCGGGCGCTCTCCGCCCCTCCCCTCGGGTAGTCTGGGGTGGCCCCGCCCTCCCTCCGCGCTACTCCCGGCCCCGAGCGGCGTGGTCGCCGCGCCCCCGCGCATGCGCCCCCCAGAGTTTTTTGTCCCTGCTGCGGCCCCGTAGCTGGCGTGGTGGTGACACGTTTCCATGGGAGAGCGGGGCGCGTGGCACCGCGCGGGGCGGGGAGCGCGGCCGGGCCTTAAAGGGGCCGCACCCGGAGCCGGGTAGAGGGAGCGCGACGGCGGGAGGCGGCTGGAGCGGCGGGTGAGCAGCCGGGGGGCGCGGGGAGTCAGGCCCGACGGAGAGAGGGAGGGAGGGAGGGAGGGATGGATGGATACATACATACATACATACATACATATATGCGAGCGGAGGGACGCGCTGCTGTGCCCTCCCTTAGCGGGGAGCTTCCGCGGCCCGGGCCCTGAGGTAAACCCGGCCCTTCAGGTAACCCCGGACCCCACCCCAGCCCCCCCGGCAGCGCGCGGCCCCTCAGGAGACCCCCGGCCCCACAGGCAGCCCCGGTCCCGCATCCTCAGGTAACTCCCGGCCCCACTCCAAGCCCGGACCCACGGGTGTCCCGGCCCTGCGGGTGTCCCTGCCCCACGTACGCACCCTGCCCCGCAGGCTCCTGCCCTCTCCCGTTGCCCGTTCACCTGCCTGGGGAAAAGCAGCGTTGTTTTGGCTCTGCAGCCCTCGGCTGCCCGGCTCAGGCTCTGCCCTTGCCGGCTGTTGGAGCAGCCCTGGGGCCGGCAGCAGGCGCTGGGCAGTTCAGGGGGTTCGGCTCGGTGGTTTTTGGCTTGAGATGGAGCTCTGAGAGTGACTAAAGTCACCCAGGGAGGAAACTTTCCCTGTGCTGCCTCCGCATGCCTTGGTTACAAAAGGGATTCTCCCTCTGGAGCAGGAGCTGCTGCTCGGTTCCCAGAGACGGGGGGCTTTCTTGCAAGTGAGCTTCCAGGTTTCCAGTTCGTGCATGCTGGCAAACGGCCCTGGAGCCTGCAGTGAGGCAGTGCCCACCTTCCTGGGGAGCAGGGGTGGAACGGGGCCAGCACTGGGCGAGGGAAGGGAGGCTGGAGGAGTGCTGGGACTGTTGTAGAGGGGATTTCAGAGCTGGAGAAAACATGGGGAATGGGGGGGAAAAGAGCAGAGCTGATACCCCTGTGGAGACTACCCATGTTAATGCTGTTAGATGACTCCCAGCCCTTGTGCTTAGGGGTAAATTGGCTTGAGGGATTTGTGCTGTATATCATATGGGTGACACCAGGATCTTGACTGGATTTAACAGGAAGAACAAGGGGTTTTCCCTGGTATGTGACAAGTGGCAGAGAAACGTTCCCTGTCCAGGAGGTGTGAACCACGTCAGCAGGGTGTGCTACAACCTGCCTGTCCCATCCCTCTCCGGATGCCGTCCTGGCTCTGGCCAGGCCAAGCGCAGGGAGTGTCTAGAGGCACTGCTGACGTGACAGTGTCCAAGTCCTGCCTGCCCCTTCCCTCTCAGGGCCCCTGGCTGTCGTGCCCACCTCAGGCTGCTTCACACAGTGCTCTGCGCTGAAGGGCCTTGCCTTCCCCAGGGAACCATGGCAGAGAAGATCCTGGTGACTGGCGGAGCTGGCTACATCGGCAGTCACTGTGTGCTGGAGCTGGTGGAGGCTGGCTATGTCCCTGTGGTGATAGACAACTTTCACAATGCCATCCGAGGTACAGAGAGCCTTCATCCCTTCCCACACAAGGAGCTCGGCCCCTCTCAGCCTGTGCTGGGACCTCCAGCTATTCCAGTGCCTCACCCCCTTCCATCTCCCCAGGGGTAGACACGCTCCCTGAGAGCCTCCGGCGTGTGCAGCAGATCGTGCGCCAGCCCATCCTTTTCCAGGAGCTAGATATCACCAATGAGGCAGCACTGCAGGAACTCTTCAGTAAGGTGAGAGCAAGAGCTGCGGTGCCCCAAGGTGGCCTCGTGGGGTCCAAGGGGTGAGAGGGGTTTGTGCTGGGGTGGGAGCCAGGAAGGAGACATGGACTGGGCAGGAACTCAGCAGAAAGGAAAGTGCTGAGGAAATGCTATGACCACCAAACATTCCTCTGGGCCATGGAGACCACACAGGCTGCCTGAATGAAACTACCGGGGAGACTTCTGACTGGTTTCTGCCTGGAGCTTCTATCTGCTATTGCTGTAGCACTAACACCAAGCTCTTTCTCCCTCTGCAGCACCATTTCTCAGCCGTGATGCACTTTGCAGGGCTGAAGGCAGTGGGGGAGTCTGTGCAGAAGCCGCTGGAGTACTACAGGGTCAACCTCACTGGGACCATCCGGCTGCTGGAGGTGAGCGGGGCCGGGAGGCGCTAGGGACACGACTGTCCTCCTGTACTCAGCACTGGTGAGGCCGCACCTCGAGTGCTGTGTTCAGTTTTGGGCCCCTCAGTACAAGAAGGACATTGAGGTGCTGGAGTGTGTCCAGAGAAGGGCAACAAAGTGGTGCAGGGTCTGGAGCACAAGTCTGATGAGGAGCAGCTGAGGGAACTAGGGTTATTAAGCCTGGAGAAAAGGAGGCTGAGTGGAGACCTGATTGCTCTCTGCAACTAATTGAAAGGAGGTTGTAGCCAGGTTGGGGGGGGGGGGTTGGTCTCTTCTCCCAAGTAACAAGGGATAGGACAAGAGGAAACAGCCTCAAGGTGTGCCAGATTGGAGATTAGGAAAGACTTCTTCACAGAAAGGGTTGTCAATCACTGGAACAGGCTGCCTAGGGAAGTGGTGGAGTCACCATCCCTGGAGGGATTTAAAAGATGTGTAGATGTGGTGCATAGGTACTGGTGGACTTGGCAGTACTGGGTTAACAGTTGGACTTGATGATCTTAAAGGTCTTTTCCAACCTAAGCAACTGATTCTGACTGGCACTGGGTGTGATCCTGCTCTGGGGTGGCTGTACTGGCTGGCAGCCTGGACACTGCGGTGCTCCCAGGGCTGTAACGGTGCTTTTGTGATGGGAGCTGCTGCCTGTGGAGGACTGAGCTGCACAGCCGAGCTGGAGGGTGCGCAGCTCTCTGGCTCAGTGGTGGCTGCTCCTTGCTCCCCAGACCATGAAAGCCCACGGCGTGAGGAACATCGTGTTCAGCAGCTCTGCCACCGTCTATGGAGACCCCAAGTACCTGCCTCTGGATGAGAACCACCCAGTTGGAGGCTGCACCAACCCCTATGGCAAATCCAAGTACTTCATTGAGGAGATGATTCGAGATCTCTGCAAAGCAGAGAGGGTGAGGAGCTGCACTGAGACATGCGGGGCTGGGGACCGAGGTCTTTTCCCACTGGACTGTGCTGGGGTGGCCAGGCAGCACCGCACAGCACTATACCCTCCCCAGGCAGCCAGTTTGTGTGTCTCCCTAGGACTGGAACGCTGTTCTCCTGCGCTATTTCAACCCCATCGGTGCCCACGAGTCAGGCATGATCGGAGAAGATCCTCAGGGGATCCCGAACAACCTCATGCCCTACGTGGCACAGGTACTGCCCCGCTGCAGCCTTTGTGGACCCCCTGTGTGGGGCACGGGCTGACGGGGCTCTCATGCGCTTCTCCCTCTGCGCAGGTGGCAGTGGGACGCCGGGAATTTCTGAGCGTGTTCGGGAATGACTACAAGACGGAGGATGGAACAGGTGCGTCGCAGAACGGGTGGAGCAGGGACAACCCGTCCCCTGGGGCAGCCAGTGCAACTCCCCAGGCCAGCCATGCCCTGGGCAGGAGGGCTTTGCGCTCACCCTCTGTGTCCCCACAGGTGTCAGGGATTACATCCACGTTGTGGATTTGGCCAAGGGCCATATCGCTGCATTGAAGAAGCTCAAGGAGAACTGCGGCTGCAAGGTACGGAGAAGGCCGTTGTCTGGGGTGGGGCTGGGCCAGGGTCAGGGTCAGGCTCTCGCAGCCCTTGGGGAGCTAAAAGGGGGCCTGGCTTTTCTCCTCTTGTGAAAGAACCTGACCCACGTCCTTTATCCTCTTCCCAGATCTACAATCTGGGCACAGGCACTGGCTACTCCGTCCTGCAGATGGTCCGGGCCATGGAGAAAGCCTCGGGGAGGGAGGTAAGGTCTGACATGCAGCCTGCAGTGGCTTCCACAGGCTCCCTCTCACCTCCCAAGCTGTCACTACCCTGGCAGCCCTTGTGCCTGTGTCTGCAGTAGCTGCTGGCACTGCTCCCTCTGTTGCTGGGCTGTGGATCAGTCCCCTCTGCTGAGGGCCAGGAGCCCCCAGACCCCACTCTGCTGCTTTCCCTGCAGATCAAGTACAAGATCACAGGCCGGCGGGAGGGAGATGTGGCCTCCTGCTATGCCAACCCGGCACTGGCCGAGCGTGAGCTGGGCTGGAGAGCTGCCTTTGGCCTGGACAAGATGTGTAAGAGCATATCCCCCCCCACCCACCCCAGCATGCTCTGTGCTGCTGGCTGCTCCTCTTCTGGCCCACCCTTCACGGCCGTTCTCTCCCTGTTGCAGGTGAGGACCTATGGCGGTGGCAGCTGCAGAATCCCACAGGCTTCAGCAAGAACTGAGCCATTGCCTGAGGGCTCACCTGTGTGGGGGCAGGGGAAGTTCCTGGTCTCAGGGGAGAGGCCATGGCATGGAGACAGCTGCTGAGCACCGAACCTGCAGCCCTAGGAGCCCCTTAATTCCTCCACTCAGACCAATCCTACCCCAAGGCCACCACAGCTCATTTCCCAGCTCCCCTAGAAGGCCCTGACAGCTACTAGGGGCTGCCCTCCTTTCCTCTGCCCCCCAGTCCGGTTTTTGGAGACCAAGCCTCATCTCCCATATGCTCTGGCTGAGTTGGAGAAGCCCCTGCCTGTGGCTGTGACAGCCCTGGGCATGGCCGTCTGTGCCTGGCTGCATACAGCCCCCCTGCTGCTGTTAGAGTTGGCTGGTGCCTGATTTTGCTTCCTGTGGCAGCTGCTTCCATAATCATGTTGCCAAAGGCAGCCTGGGAGAAGGCTTTGCTCAGCTGTCAGATACTGGTCCTATTTATTACTGGTGGCTCTAAGGGCTTCATTAGGCAATGATGACGCACCAGCTCAGTTAGCTGCCAGTTGGATGAATAACTTATGCTACTAAATTATGAATTGAGCTTTTGATTTGTTTTTAAATAAACTTTCTTACTTTCTAAGTGGCAGCTCTGTTCTGTTCCCCTCAGCTGGAGCTGCTGTCCCCCCAGAAATGGCACCCTGGGGCTTCGGCTAATCCACTTGCCCCAAACCTCTGTTACAGAGGGGCTGATGATGCTTCCTGCCCAGCCACAAATGATGTCAGCTCTGGGAGAGGTTTACAATTTATTTAACCTTGTTTCTGGACTCTGTGGAACACACACACACACAAAAAAAAAAAAAAAAAAAAAAGCCCAAACATTTACAAGGAAGACCAAAGGGTGGGTGGGGGGGGAGCTGTATTGAGGAATGGAGAGAAGCCATTCTCCCTCCCAGATCCTCAGCATGGCCCTGGCCAGGCACATGCTGCTCAGGCGGGGAGTGAGCAGGAATGCTCTGCAAAGGGGCCAGAGTGGCCACCTGCGCCGTGCCCAAGGATAGCCACAAGTCCCGGGCCCCTGCTATGCACATGGTTCCAGTTCACAGTCAAATAGGTCAGTCTGTCTGCCAGCCCTTGGGTAACGTGCAGGGAGCTGCGTTCCCATCTCAGCCAGCCCCTCTCGCCTCCCCACCCACAGAGTGCAGGGTGGGGGAGGACACAGCAGCTTTAAAACAGACAAAGTAGAAGAAACAGCAGGACTGAACCCCAAAAGCAAGGGGAAGAACCAGGCTCCCCTGGCACCAGCAGCAGGTTTGCTGGTTTAAGACTTCGGGGCGGGGGGGGGGGGGCACAACAAACCAAACCCACACCAAACCAAATCCCAACCCAAAACAACCCAAGAAACCAACCAAGGATGGGTCTGACAGATCTGACGCGCCGCAGAGCAGGTTATTGCTTTGCACATCCCAGGCAAGGAGGGCACAGCTGGAGCAGAGCTGCTGGCATCAAGCCCCCCCCCCCCCCCCCCCGCCTGCCTGCCCACGGAGCAGCCCTGCGCCCTCGGGACAGTGCCGGCCCTGGCCACCCTAAGCCCGGCCACAGCTTGCTGCTGTGGCTCTGTGGGACGAGGGGCCGGACAGGACATCAACCCGCACAGAGCTGGCGCACGCGGGAGGGAGCGACAGCCCGTGGGTTTTGTGGTGGTTTGTTTGTTTTTTGTTTTTTTTTTTTAAAAGACATATACAGCTCCAGCCCGGAAGGGCCCAACAGTGCTGTGGGCTCAGCCCATGGAGGAGAGGCAAGGAGAAAGGCAACGCTGCTCAACAGCAAGTGCCCTCGGCCCTGGGGGAGAGGAGGGAGCAGCCAGGAGCCCACCCCTGAAGGAGACATTCGGGAGCTGCTCTGCTGGTGGGGACAGTCCTGGCCCTGTGCCCCAGCCAGGCCACCGCTTCAGAGAGGACAAGCCGTGGCTGCAGCCTCCAGCCAGCTGGGGGAGGGCCCTGGGGAAACAAGTGATTGTACACGGAAAGGCCAACAAAGCCCGCAGCCCTCGTCTTGGGGAGCATGGAGACATCCCCCTCCCCCCCGCCCCCGCGCTGCCCTGTGGGATGGGGTGCAGCGGCACCCAGGCCTTAGATGCTGGTGAGATGACGGCTGGGAGCAAAGCTGCTTCCTCCAGCTGCACTGGGAGCCATTCCTGGGGGCTGGGGAGAGGCCTCTCCTCGCCTCACCTCTCCCTCCCAGAGCCAGCCTGAGTCCAAAGGGAAGGAGAAGTAGCAGCAAGAGAGAGACGTTAAGGACCGGGCCAGCACCGGGCAGGCTCTGTGGCAAAGCCACTTGGCTGCCAGCTGTAAACAGCACAAAGCTGGGCCAAGGGAGGGAGAGATGCCTCTGGGACCGCCCCCCCCCCCCCCCACTGAGGAAGAGATTGTAAAAGCAACAAGAGAAGGAGTAAGAGGAGGGAGGCGATTATCTCAAGGAGGGCAGAGCTGCCACAAGCCCATGGCTGAGGCTGCTGGAGCGCGGGGCGAGCCTGCCGGGGAGTGTGCGTGTGCGACAGGGCAGGGGCCGGGGCCCCGTGCGAGGAGCTGCAGGAGCTGCGCAGATGCCTTTCTGCCGGCCCCGGGGAAGCCTTTGGCAGTACCGGCCCAGAGCAGAGCCTCTCCCTGGGGCTTGAGGTGTTCACAGGAGAGTCCCGGGTTCCTGAGCTCTGACTGAAAACCCGTGAGTCGCCTGAGCAGAGGCTGAGAGCAGCCGCGGAGAGACCGGGCCGAGGGCAGAGGAGGATCATGGGCTGCTCTGAGCCACCGAGGGCTCCGGAGGGTGCCCCAGCCCTGCCCTGTGCCCACACAGCTCCTCCCACCGCACGGGGGGGGGGGGGGGGGCATGTCCACCCCTAATACTGTTACAAAAAAACCCAAACCCAACCAAAAAAAAAAAAACCGAAAACAAACCAAAAAACCTCCCCTGTGCCATGCCAGACCCACACACCGCGGTGCCTGAACAGGGAGTCGAGGGAATGGTGACTCCCACAGAAACCGCTTGGAGCAAGAAGAGGAGAGAAAAGGCCACTCGAAGACTCGCCTTAGCTCCAGTCTCGGCTCCGAAAGCAGCAGGGACAGACGGGGCACCCCCAGCTGGAGAGGACACGGTGCGAGGAGATGGGGAGAGGCGGGGGCCGGGGGTGCGGTGGGAGGTGCGGTGGGGTGCCATGGCTTCTGTTTGCAGTGGACGGGTCACGGGGGAAAGATCAGCGGCTGTGACCTCAGCGTCCTTCCCTGTGACAGTCTTGATTGGCTCCGCTTAGATCCGGGGCAGCAGCTTCTCAATGAACTCCTTCACCGCCATCATCTCCTGCAGAGAGCACAGAGCCCGTCACTCCGGGGCTCCTTAAGGCCCACACGTTGTCCCAAGCGTGGGGACACGAGGGCTGCGCAGCCTCCCCAGAGTGAATCAGGGAATAAACACGTCCCGTGTGTTCTGGACTCAGCAATTTCCCCGCCCTGCCTGACCCACGGCGCTGGGGTTGGCCCCAAAGGCGAGGCCAGCCCCCGACAGCCTGGTCCCCTCTCTCCGCCCCGAGGCACTGACCTGAGGACAGGAACTGTGCATCACGCCAGGGTAGGTTTTGAACTGGACCTTGGTGGGGGTGACAACAGATTTCAGCTTCTCAGCAGTGAGGGCCCCGAAGCGGACGGGGATCATGGGGTCCATCTCCCCATGGCACTGCAGGATGGCGATGTCCTTGTTCACGCCGTTATTTGCCGCCTGCAGCGAGGAAGGAAGTGCTTAGGGGTGCCCAGGAGAGGGGATCCCCAGTGGGGAATGGTGTCCGTGCTTTATCTGAATCCCCATGCGCATCACCTGGCGGGTCCCCTCCTCAGGAGGCATGGGGGAGAGCTGCTCACACAGCACCCGCTGCCCTGCCACCGAATGCCTCCTCCCTGGCACATTGGCACATCAGCTCACACCAGATTGGCGGCAGAGCCCTGATCTCTGCTGTGCCCTCGCCCACTCCAGGTCCAAGGAGCAGGGAGGTAAGATTAAACCCCCACCACAGGTGCCTCGTGCCTCCAGCAGCCCCAGGTTCACACTGCAGAGAACTCTGGATGGGAAAATCCCCCCTCCCAACCGACCCTCCCTGCGGAACACACATGGTGGCAGCAGCACAGGGTACCTGCGGGAAGGCCTTGTGCAGCGGGAGCCAGCAGCTGAGCGCCACGATGCCAGCCAGCTGGTGCTGACAGGTGAGAGCCGTGTACAGCGACAAGGCGCCGCCCTGCAGCAGGGGAGGAAGGTCCATTAGTGGCCGGGGGTACCCACCAGCCCCAGCTCACTCAGCACCCACCCGCCTCCCTGCCACGGACACTCCATTTGAGGGGTGTCCTTGAAAGGAGAAGAGGAAACCCAACCCTCAGTCTGCTCCACCTCAGCCCCCCGCAGCTCAGCTCACCTGTGAGAAGCCCCCCAGGATGATGCGATTGGGTGGGATCCCGTTCTTCATCTCATGCTCAATAATTGCTTTAACTGGAAGAAGAAAAGAGAAATGGGTCAGTGAAGGGGCAGGGGGGTGCTGAAGAGCAGCACCCAAGGCCTGGGGGTGCACACAGGACACTCAGCATGTCAGGGAGATGGTAGGCTGCGATCAGGAGAGCAGAAAGGAGAGGCGGAAGGAAGACATCTGCTCCTGTCCCAGCAAGGGAAGAGATGCCCAGGAGCTCAGTGCTTCCCCTTCCCCAAAGCTTCTTACTGTTTTCTGCAGCTTTCTTGATCCCAGCTTCATCCTCAGGTGCATCTGGAGTCAAGCCCATCAGATCAAACCTGGGAGAAGAAGCAGGGTCAGCCCCAAACCTTCCCCAGCACCCAGGGTGTGGGAAGGCGGGAGCTGGGTGTGCTCTGCCCTTCCCCTGACTCGTCCAGGGCAGATGGATTTCAGCTTGTCAGTCCCTATCCCACCACCCCACTCCCCAAAATACACCTCCAAAAGGGTCCCACCCAAAGCACTGACCAGGAGGGCATAACCATCTTCATGTTGAGGGTCACCGGGATCCGGGGCCTGCAGAGAAAACAGTTTGAGTGTTTTAGTTCAAGTGCAAGAGAAGCAAGTCCGAGCCGAGGGGAGTGGGGTGACTGACCCTCCTGCCTGCAGCTGCAGGACGAGGCTCCCAAGGGACAGCAGTGCATCAGTGCCATCAGACCCAGCCTGGGGGCTGCAAGGTGACCCCAGGGATCATCCGTGAGGCCTGAGCAGATCCCGGCTGAGCTGACAACTCCAGGGCGTTGCCAAGCAGCCCGCCTGGGGAGGAGAGCACCTGCATCCCTCTCCTCTTTGCTGCTGCCGAGCCAAGAGATGCTGACGGAGCGGCTGTCTCTGCTGCGGAGATGGCACACCGGGAAGCCGAAGCCCCAATGCCGGGGATGCCGCTGGAGCGGAGCTCTCCCAGCCCGGTGAGTGCCCCCCGAGTGGGCTGCTATCGACACTGGGGACACAACAGGGAGCATTTCCTTCCCTTTCTGCTGAGCCCCCTCCTGTCTGACCAGAGGGGCAGGGAAGGAGCTCCGGCGCTTTTGGCTTTCACTGCAGCTGTCAGGGAGAGGCAGAGGACAAGAGTGGGGAGAAAACAGACTCAGAGCAGCAGCTCCTGTGCTGATCAGCTCTGTGAGGAACCACTCTGCCTACAGGCAGAAAATGTCAGGGCTGGGGCCCTGCATGAACTGGCCACAGCAGGAGAACAAGCCTGACTGCACAGCCCACAGGTAGGTCAGGGCACAGGCCACCGTCTGCCTTCCCAAACAGTCTCAGCAGTGGGCACCGGTGTCACAGCCCACCCAGGCTCCCAAAGCCCCTTCCCAAGGCAAGGACAGCACTTACGCGTGAGGGCAAATATATTTCACGTAGGGGAGGCGGATGGAGGAGAGAGCGTCAGCCCAGCTGTGCCTGGGAAGAGAGGAGAGGAGGGAGTTCAAGGCTCGCCTTAGCACTTTGGCAGATGCTGGCGAAGGTGTGGGATCTCCCCCAAGGACAGGTTTTCTCCAAGGCTGCTGGCCCCTTGCCCTGGCGTTATTTTTCCAGGTCCTGCCCACCCCGGCAGCCTGAATCCCAACGTGAACCCCCTGGCACACAAAGCCCCGCAGCTGGAGGCAGAGAAGCTGCTATCAGCAGGGGAGGAAGAAGAATCTCCTGTGCAGGGAGAAGCCTTTTGTTACTGCTGTATCTCACAGTGTCCTCTAAGGTGGCCTTGCGCATTAAGATACACTCGCGTAGATACAACCCAGCTCCCAGCCCTCCCAAGGACTGGAAAAACCGCAGTGCTTATCTGCTTGCCTTAAAGAAAGCAGAAAATCAAACCCACGGGGGGCTGCCACACTGCCGGGATCATAAATATTCAAGCGCAGACAGCTGCTGCCCGGTGATTCCCTATGAGGGTGGCGTAGGCACAGCTATCTGACTGAGCTCAAAGCCCCAGACAAATCTTGGAGCTGCCCCTGGGGAGAGCAGCCCTGGCGCTCGCAGCAAACAGCTGGGCCCGGGTCCGCATTCAGCAAACCACGCATCACAGCCAGAGCCAGCTCCAGGAATACTCACCCCGTGTCTCCAAGGCCATGTAAAAAAATGACCTGTTAAATTAAGCAGAAAAACGAAAGAATTAGCTGGTGTGAAAGCCGGTAACCTGGGAGAGAGGCAGGGCTGGGCTCGTGGGGAAGCACCAAAAGGCCACTTAGTCACTAACTAGAAGAGACTCAAACAGGCAGAAATTAGCTGATGCTAATGACACGTCTCTGCAGCTTTGAGCATGACGGATGGGTGGAACAGGCACATCATTGTCACAGTGCCACAGAGCCTGCTGTCAGGGCCAGGTTCGTGGGTGTCGTCGGCCCCCTTGGCTGCCCAGCGCAGCAGAGGGCCAGGGAGCAACGGATCGTCCTGCCAGGCTGCATAGCACCACGCTGAGCGGAGGCTGAGCTTGCCAAGGACTCATGAAATCCATCCCTGCAGGCTTTTCATCTAAGGCTGGAGCAGCCCCTAAGCCGTGGGGAGCAGAGGGAAGGCAGCCTGCCGGGCCCCAGGGAAGGACAGAGGATTTTCTTTGGGGGATTTGCTTTTAAAAGCTTAAATAGTCAAATCAGATCCAACTCCCACTGACTTCCCTGCAGGTCAAGCCTAGCTGTGAGGCTGCGCTCGTGCTTCCGCACTGGACCAAGCACCAGAAAGAAATAGTGCAACCCAAAGGACAGTTACTTTTCCCCAGCAAGACGAGACCTTGTTGATCCTGCATCCCCTTTGATGCACCAAGAGGTACATCTGAAGAGCTGAGGGATTACGGGCTCAGCTCATGGCTCCTCTGAACCCTAAAGAAGCAGCTTCTTATCTTCAAGACTGCTAAAAGGGAAGAGGCAGGAGGGGTCCGACCCTTACCGCGGCAGTCTCCCGCTCTGCCCCTGAGACAGTCACTGCGTCAGCGAGGAGGGGGACAGACATGTTGTTACCACACATACACCGAGAGGGACTCAGACACTGGCACCTGCGGGACAGAGGGACAAAGGTAAGGTAAGAAAATGCTCCCTTCTTCCCCCTGGCAACAATTTGCTCCAGAGGGACCAGCTATTTGGGGGAAAATTAAAGAGTACACAAAGGTTTTGATGTTTAAGGTCTTGGGACAGCCCCGCTCCATCCCCAGCCTGGCAACGCTGGAGAGCCAGGAAGCAGCAAACACTTCCCACGTCACAGCACCAGATGCATGCGAGCGGGGATGTGCTCGCGGGGCGCTGGAAGTGTTAAAATTAGCTCTTTCTGTTACACCTCAAAGCCAAAGTTATTCCTGTGACTGTAACGATGTGGGCAGAGGGCGGCTGGGTGGCGTGCAGCCTCAGCATCCCTTCCCGGCTGCCAGCGGAGCCGAGGAGGAGCCTGACCCACATCTGCTCCGACAGGGAAGCAGGAAACGCCAGCCCTCGGCACGCAGCAGTGCAGGCTTTACAGCACTAATAAAAGGTCCAGCCCTCTTTTATGGAGCTGTTTAGGGATAAACCAGAGCGTTCAGGCGCTGCCTCCCGGATCCTGCGCCCCTCCAGTGAGATCATCCCTGTCCCTCCCCACCGGGCAGCCAGTCAGGGCCACCACCGCTGTCCCCACCACAACAGCCTCCTGCCAGCCCGAAGGGCTGACTGTCACCTCCCAGATCCCGGTCACCTGCGGGGCAGACGACTCCGGCGGAGCTGACAGCCCCCACGACACCGCCTTCAGACACGACAGTCAATGCTGTTTGTTCCCAGTCCGGCGCAAATCATTAAAACTACCGCACTTCACGTGACAGGCCCTAACCCCTGCTTACTGCCCAGGACTAATTAGATCAGAGCACGTTTACAGCGCTGCTATCGTCTCCCAGGAGCGAGATCAGCCTCCTGGCTACTACCAGGAGCAAGAGCAGACCCCATGATCTGCCCAAGCCTTCACATCTCACAGCGAGCACCATCCCCATAGGGTTTTGGATGGCACGGGACCACCCAAATCCCCCCAAACTCCTGGTACCCCGGCAGACAGCCTTACCCAACAGAAACAGCCTCCTCCTCTACCAGCCTGGGCCAAGACCTGCCCGACTCGTTTCACCAACTGTTCGTCAGCTGTTTTCCTGACTCAAATAAAAACACTGGGAACAACAAGCTCCCCGGGTCTGGCGAACCTCGCAGACGCACAGCCCACGTGCTCATGTGTACTCCAGGGTCAAAACAACCAGTGAGGAAAAACAGCACCTGCCAAAAATCCTGGCGAGAAGAGCCATAAATAAAAAGCATCTTCCATGACAGATGGAGATGCTGAAATGCGCTCCACGAGCAGCCACGGGCTCACGTCTTTGCCTGATTCTCAGAGGAGTCAGGGAAAGGAGGGGTTTTGGGGTCAAGGCTGCCCGAAGGCACCCCACGGGTCACCCCGGATTTCTCTGGGCTGTTTCTGCTCCACTCCCGGGGTATTTACCGGAGGATCCACGGCCGCCTCCGCAAGAACAGGTCGGGCAGAGGCAGCCGTGAGGCCAAAACACAACACGGGAAGGATAAAGCCCCCCCAAAAGGGGCTGCACCTGCATATAAAAGCACCCGCACACAAAAAGAGGAGATGAGCTTGTGTTTCGGAGCAGCCCCAGAGCTATCGCACCCCGCCCCGACCCCTCGCCCACGGGGGTGACGCCAGCGGGCGACCCGCAGCCCGGCTCCGGAGTTACGCCTCGGCGCTGCCGCCTTCCTCGGGGGAGCGACTCGCGAATCGTCATTTAATAACGTGTCCCGGGCGGAGGGGAACCGGCGCGGGGGGGGAAACGCAACAGGAGGCTGGTGAGATCCCTCCCGGGAGCGGACGGACCAGAGGGATCGGGCGGGGAGCCAGCCTGAGCCCCACGCACGGCTCGGCCGCCCCGCGGGGATCCCGCCTGCCGCGGCTGGAACTCGTTTTCCGTGGAAATGGGGTTTGGTTTTTTTGGGTGTTCCTAAAGGCTGGAGGGCTCGTACCGGCCCGCGGGCGGCCCCCGGGCGGGGGAGGAGGTGGGTTTGCGGCTCCACGCTGCGTGGAGCGGCCCCGTTACCGGCAGCGTGCCCTCCCGCCGCCCCGAGCACGAGGCCGCGGAGCGCCGGGGCCCACCCGGGACCCGCCCTCGGCCACCGGCCGGAGACACGGCCACGGCGAGGGGACCGGGGGAGCGGAGCCCCCCGAACCTGGCCCGCACCTGCACCAGCCGCCTCCTCCCCGTTAAAAACCCCGGCAGCACCGCGGGGAAGGGGCCCTTCAGCCCGCCCCGGCCTCTCGCCGCCCCCCGCCCGGCCCTCACGACCCCCACCCCGCCGCCGCGTTCCCTCCGGGGCTCCCGCCCCGTTCCCGTCCCTCCCCCCACCCCCCCCCGCCGCGCCCCGGTGGTACGTCCCGCCTCGCACCTCTCCCGCGGTCCCGGCGCGCGCTCTCCTCCCGGCTCCCCCGACACGCTCCCACCGGAACTTCCGCCCGCCGGGTCGCGGCCGGGTCAGCGCGGCGGAAGTGACGCACCGCACATCCCTCGGGAGTGGCCATCTTCGCAGCGGGACCCGCAGGGCGGAGGCGGCGGGGTCAGGGCCCGGGGGAGGGGGGGAACGCGGGGCGGCTGGGGCCGCCGCGGGTTTAGTGGGGAAAGGCCGCGGGAGACACCCCCCCCGTCGTTACCACAGCGGCCCGGCCCCCGCCCCCCTTACCTTCTCTGCTGCGGGCGAGACACCGAGCGCCACCCCCTCCCCGCCACGCAACGGCCGGTGCCAGCCGCGGCCCGCAGCCGTCCCCGCTCGTTCACCCCCGCACCCGCCGGCTCCCTGCGGGGGGAGGAGGGCCGCCGCACACACGGGCTGTGACCCGCGCTCAGGGACAGGGATGGGGGTGACCAGGCCGCAGCTCTGCACCTTGGCGCGTTTTATTGGCAGAGGAGTAAACAGTACCAGACACGAGCTCGCCACCGCCTAACGACCGAGTCTGCCGTTACGAGAGCAGATCTGCTGCTTCTGTGGGACCCAACACACCACTTGCCCTCAGCGGCCACCTTCGTACAGGCATTGCACACACTCGGCGCTCTGCTTTCCGAGGCAAAGACTGAAACGTAAAGCTGATCCAACACTCTCCAGTGCTTCAGGAAGCCATTTCTGTCCGAGTCAGCCCATCACATCTGTACACTTGTACCAGAGCCTTCGGGAGATTCCCGACAGCACTGTTAGGAGATGAAGTGAGTCTGTGGGGTGATTTGTTCCAACTTGTGATCAGCTGGGTTTGCTGATGCTTCGTAATTGCAGATGGTGACTTCATGGCGATGAGCCTGAATTAAGATTAAAGGTGTTAGTGCAGAGCAGAATTCAAGTCCCTCCTAAAACACCCGACTGGCAAGAGCTGAGCAGGTTCCCATCTTACAGACTTTTCATCGCAGACCCTCCCACACTACTCCCACTTCATCCTTACTGCTAGAGCTCAACTTAAGCTATGATTTAAAGCCCTTTTTACACTATTAGCACAGTCTCAGTCATCTCTGTTCTCACCTACCTCCGTCCACTCTCCTTTCAGGCCTATATAAAAAATCTTCGTTGTCTCCGCTCCAAAGTTCTTTGGAAAGTGGATGGAGAGGTGGTAAACATTGGAGAAACGGGCAATTCTGAAAGAAAACACACTCTGAAACCAGAGCTGCGTGTACAAGCTGCCACTCCGCTGTGTTGCCGCCTCCTCTTGGCCCCACACCATGTGTAGCTCCTACCCTAATCTGAGTCAGACTTGGGAGCAAACAACTGAGGGTGCAGGAGGAGCTGCTTCTCTCACGCTAGCCAGCAACAAGCTGTGACTGGGGACAGGAGCAGGGGGCACGACACTGGGATGATTCTGCACCCCAAAAAGTGCTGGATCACAGACACAGGCACCCCCTTGGCTCCAGGGAGGATGTCTGCAGAGCTTTCAGGAGGAGCTGGGGAGGCAAATTCTACTGTGGGCAGCTTTGAGAAGCAATGGAAGGAACTGCCCTCTGCTAACGCTTTCCTAAAACTCGGTGGCACATCAGCAGGCTGGACAGAGCGTAGCCTCCAAGCTCGGGAGGAGCAGCCCCCCCATGACCCCTGGGTGCGGGGGTCCCCGTCATACTTGGTGGGGTACTCCAGCTCGCCCGCTGGATCCCGGTTCAGGCTGAACATCTGGTCCGGTTCCCTGGCTGCGTCATCGAAGGACATGTGAGGAATGTTCCTGAACCTGGGAAGAGAGGGAGGAAACCCAGGAAGTTGTTATCATACACGTCAGCTTATTGGTTTCCTCCCCGTGCATTAGCACTACCCAGATTCTTCTCAACAATAACAAACTGGATTTGTTTTGTCTTCTAAGGGGGAAAATACCAATGCCACCACAAAGCATCATCATGTTCCAGAAAACCCAACACTCTAAAGAAATAACAAGGAAAAGCTATAAACAAAGCTCAGGGATACAGATCTCAGCCCACTTGTGTATGGGAAGAAACTGAGACCCCAGTGCACTGGAGACCAAAGAAAATAGGGGCTTGATAAAGCGTATTTCTTTCCCCACAAGCAAAAATTGCAGAGTACTCAATACTCTTACATTAAAAAAAAAAAAAAAAGGCTGTATAAAGATGTATTGAGGCATCTCTCTCCCTTCAAGAGCCATGTGGCCCAGCACAGCCGGACAGCTGCCAAGAGCCTTACAAACCTCACCTGCCTGCAGGACACTGTCACCTGTGTCCTTCCCTCCCTCCCAGCCCCCAGAGCTCCCCCCAACGCGTAACCCCCCTCGGCCCATCGATCCCCCTGCAGCCTGCTAAGCCAGCAGCAGTTGGTTTCTCCACAGCACGCCCAGTGTCTCAACCAAACATTCTCTTCTAATTAAGAGCTCCAGCAAAGTTAATGCTCATTTTACTTACAGTCTCATCTCTGCTGGATGCGTACCGTCCTCTTCTCCCATCACAATTACTCCTTTTAATTTCACATTACCCGTAAACCTGCCGAGAGACATAGAGACGGCGTTTTCATCTCCGTTCTCTCCAGATCAGCCCCGGTTACAGGAGCACACTGATGTGCCTCATTCCTAGGCACAACCCCTGTCCCCAGCCAAAACGATGCCAAAGGAGCTCAGGGAAGGGACTTACGGGATGTTAAAGAGAAGCTCCTCATCATCGTCGCTTTCTACGAACTACGGAGAGAAAGGAGCAGGTCAGGGCTGGCCCCGGCTGCGCAGGTACGCGGGTGTCGCACCGGGGGCTGAGGGAACCAAAGGACCGGTGGGGCGGGTAACCGCGGAGGGGCTCAGGGGCAAGGCCGGACCCGCAACACCTCGCTCCCCCCTCCCCGCCTCCCGGTTCTCCTCAGGCGGCGCCGCTGCAGGGCCCCCGGCCCGGCCCCACCTGGGCGCGGTCGCCGCGCTCCTCCCAAGCGCGGAAGACGAGTGCGCCGCTACCCTCGCGGCGCTCGTTGAGGCACTGCAGCCGCTGCCGGTCGATACGCAGGTAGAGGCCCCAGGCCGCGCCCCGGTCCCCGCCGACCGCCTCCTCCCCGCAGCAGCAGCAGCGCCCGTGACCGTGCGCCATGACTGCGCCGCGCCCCGCCCACCGCGCCTGCGCACTGCAGACGCCACGCCCACAAGCGAGGGGGCGGTGCGTGGCGCTGCACGTGCGCGGCCCGCGGCGGGCCGAGCCCCAGCGAGCGGCTGGTCCCGGGGGAGGGGGCTCGGCCCCAGCCCGGCCGCGGACGGACACCGAGGAAGGCTGAGCTGCGCCAGCACCGTCAGCCGCTGGGGGAAGAGCAAAACTGCTTTCCAGCAGCGCCAGGAAGAGCTCCGGGGGTTTGTTCCAGCCGGGGGGTGGGGGGGGGAACGGGAGCACGCAGCCCCGCCACCGGCGGGATACCGGAGCAGAAGCCCACCTAGGGGCCGCAGGGCCGAGTTTAGCTAATGGCGTACTTAACATTCATTGCTCAGAGACAGAAAATAACAGGCAGACACAGTCCAGTGTTTGGCTTTTATTGAGACATGATTTTCCTCTTTTCATATAACTTATCTAATTAAAATATTCATCTTAGTTACCACAAAAAAAGGAACATAGAAAATTGTATATACACAGTTAGGGACCAAAATACAAATGCAAGTCAAAGTCACTCCCCCCCTGCCCATGTTACTCATCCCACCACCAGCAGGGCAGCGAAGGGGGAAGAGGCAGCTCTGCTCAGTTCCTTCGTGTGTAGTGTAGCACAGAAACATTGCACAAGTGTAACACTCTGGGCACCAAAAGACTGGGACCAGAGCCAGCACTTTTACCCTTGGCTTTGCTTAGTTTGTGTCTCATTGAAATAACCCTCCTCTGGTGCCCACCTCTTCCAGCTGTGTGGGTTTAATGGCTGAGGAAGAGGTGGGATGGGTCCCAGTACCAGTGGGACCCACTCAGTGCAGAGGGGAGGCAATTCAAACCCCGTGCCACATCTCATCCTCTCTGTATTCACACCCCCCCATCCCGCCCCACAATCCAGCTAAGCTACAGACCCAGTTGGCAAAGCCTAGAGCAAAGAGGCTGCTCTGAGAGGGAAGGTACATCATACTGTAACAGCAATGCTTTGGGCAATACTCACAGCTGAGGATCTAACTGTAGTATTAAGTGGCAGTTTAGCAGTGCCCAAGATTGTTCTTGGGCCTCACCCAGATCCTTTGCTCAAGGCTCCACTGGGGCCTGAACACAATGCCAGACTCCCCTTCCCTCCCCTCTGCCCCTACCCCAAGTACAGAGGAGAAATAAATGGTAGCACAACGGTCAGCAGAACATATATTGTTATCTAATTAAAAATACAGCAAAATTAAATACAGCAAAAATGCAAGAGTAAGGAGCCATTATTTTACAGCACAACACACACTGAAATGCTGCACGGTAACATTAAAGCATCTGGGACTGTAACAAACTTACAGCACATGAGAGTCTGAGAACATTTTTCCAAGACCTTCAAAATAAGAACAGACCAAGAGACAGGTGTCCAGAATGGTTTTAACAAAAGAAAGAAAAGGGGAAAAAGAAAAAAAAAGGAGAAGAAAGAAAGAAACCAAACAGAAACCAGAAGCATACAGGGATTTTTCTAGAGCCCTCCATGGAGGGCTCTTCACAGCAAGGTTTCCCCCCCGGTCAGTGTGCACGGGACAACTCCACTGGTTTGGGATTTGGCAGCCACAGAAAGCCAGCAGCAAAGCTTCTCAAGAGCCACCACCAGCATCCACTACCAGCACCTCTTCCACCTAGACAGCAAAATCCTAGGGCAGCAAATATGGCTTGGAACAGGAGAATCTCTCCCCTTTCCGATCCAGTCGGATGTCTGAGCACTAAAAGAGAGGCCGTCTCCCTCGCCACACAACCTGGGTCTAACCAACTCCATCCTCTGCTTGCACCACCTCTGGATAAGTTTGCTTTTGAGGCAGATGTAATCCACCAGCAGAAACGTTCACCACAATAAGGCTTCACACTTAATAGCAAGTGCCTAGTTGTGTCCAGCTCCCTGATCTCTGCTGCAGCCTCAGCAAGTCCACCTGAATCACACACCCCACGCAGCACTGGCTCCCAACCTCTCCAGAGAAGCTGTGGCACCTCCTTACACTTCCAGCACCCATGTCCACCAGGTCACATCGCACACCCTTTCCTTCCAGAGCTCCAGTTCCTCAGACACCAAGTACAACCAAGATTTTTGAACTCCTGCTATTAGTATGCACACATTAAAAAACAACCACATTCCGTTATTCACTTTCCTCCAACCCCAGTCAAGGGTTTTCAGGTTCAAATCCTTGCCTTTTCCAGAGGGGGCAAAGGAAAACATACAGGGAAAAGACAGGATTTAAGCACCAGCTTCCAAACTGGAAATAAATCCTTCCCAATTCCACAAAGAAAACAAGATAAAAGTATTCCTTCTTTCCACTAAAAAGAGGCAAACCGATGCCTTCATTGATGTTTAAAAACCATTTTTAACTTCAGAGGCAGACAAAGTCTCTTCTCTCTCAAAAAAAAAAAAAAAGTTAAAAGTCTGACTTGGTGCACAGTAAAATTTCTCCCAAAAACCCCTCATAGTTTTATTCCCAGTTGCCAGCAGAAGACAACAGCAGCAGAGAAAAAGTCCCCAATGGCTCTTGGCATCCCTGCACAACAACATAAGCATCTGTACAAGATCTACAGTAACAGCAGAGAGAAGGTCGAGAGCTAAGATTTTATTAACATACACAAGTAGCGAGCAAAGCCTTAGGACTTGATGTGCTTGCCAAAGGATCGACAAGCAGGTGGGCTACTGGTCCTACCTGTCCCAGAGAGTCCAAGGGGGACTTTGGGCCCAGCAGGTACCAGATCATGAGGAAAGACCCCCGTGATACCCAGTGTCATGGACAGATGGATTCCTGACAGCTCGAGTCACAGAGACACTGACCCTTGCACTGGATTGGGAGGGCAGAGACTACTGGGAGCGACATAAATAATACCAGCGGGAGAGAGGGGCAAAATATTAATTAAAACCATTTTATAATTTATTAAGAGGTTAAATAGTAAATAGTCTCTGGATCTTCCACTCTCAGCAGGTGCCAAGACTTCACATTTTCTCATGTGGGGAGATTCTGTACACCCTTCTTTTGATGGATGACAAAGCTAAAACCAGGATGTTAAGGGCAGGGGGGGAAAAAAGGGGGTCTTGACACTGAGTGAGGGACCAGAATAAAAGATAAAATACTGTGCTGTCGTCTTGTGCAGATCGAAGCCTCTCCCAGCAGCTGCAGCCTCCAAAGAGTTCAAACAAAAGGGCTGTTTGGGTACCTTCTCCCCCTTCAGTGCCACTCCCCCATGAGAGGGAAAGTCCCAGATCTGCACTGCAAACTTATCTCCGAGAAAACCTGTTTTTGAAAGCTTTGATAGTCTTTGCCATCATGGGTGCAATTTCTGCAACAGAGAAAGAAAAAAGATAAACAAATCAAACAAAAACCCCACACATTAAAGCAGCAGTCACAGACTAGGAGAGCAGAGAGCAATTCAAAGCTGCAGCCCTGGCAAGGCAGATGCAATGTAGATGTAGGTGTGTGCTCTCTGATCATGGCCTATCATATTTTCAAGTCAGACTGATGAGAGCCCACTCTCTGATACAATCAGCACTGGGCAGGAAGGCAAATCAGACATTTGTCTATACTTTTTCTTGTGCAAGAAGACTTTACACCCTCTCCTTAGAAAGAGGAGAGAGGCCACCAACATCAACCCTCCTGCATACCCTGGATTTCCCTTACAGCAGCAGCAGATTCCTGCATTTGTAAAGGAGAAGCTCTAGGACACCACACAGATGTTCTGCGGTTTGTACTTACTCTTCACTGGTGGTTTCCTGGGGTCATAGGAGGAGAAGGTGCTACCTGAAGATGGGACAGAATGGGCACTGCTGGTGCTGGGCCCATCATAGGCCTGCTCCTCGCTCACACGAGAGTGGCTTTTACTAGATGTATACAAGTCTGGTTTTATTCTGAAACAGAGACGGGACAGACATTTCAGTAGAGGAGTCACTGCTGTTTGATGTAATTCTTCAGACACAAGCCACACTTGTTAACAGCAGCATGGCTGATACCACATGGAACCAGCAGTGACCAGCATCTCCAAACTTCCTAGGAAGAAAGAAGCTATTACGGTTACAAGTTTCACTGCAAAACGACCTCACAGACACACAGTATCCTTTCCTGCCAGGATGCAGAGCTTCAGGGAGAAGCTAGCAGGAGCCCACAGGAAAAGAGGCCCTGAACAGCAAGTGCCACTGAGAAATCACTCACTTGGTCTTCCCTGGCAGAAGAGGTCCTCCAGTTCCAAACTTCTCTTGTCTCCTTCGTACATCCCGAGGTGGCTTTGCTGCAGAGTTCACAAACGCCATTTTGGCCACTCTACCTGTAGGAGGGCAGAGGGAAACATTGCTGAGATCCAACTTACTATAAAGGAGGCTCCTCCAGTGCTTGTCTCACTACAGCAAGCTCCACCTCTCCCCAATCCAACCATGCCAAAGCTCAGGCGATAGCCTCGTCCCTAAGGTCTGAACCTCTGGCAGTCACAACATGGGCTGTGAGAAATCAGACTGTTCAGGTCAGTAGTTCTCATCATGTTCACCAGAAAAGCAGGAATGCTTCCCTCCATCTCGGTATTCTTCAACCCCAGCATGGAGAAGCCACTCTAGCAGAACAGGAGGTGACTCTGCAGCCCTACATGTTCTTGCTATAAAATATTACTCTGTCTAGTCTGCATCAGCAACACTATGGATGGAATCTAGAGCCTGCTAAGCCATTAATGATCTCTGATCATTCTGCCCTACTTTACCTTTTGGTTTGTTGGCATGAGCTGAGCCGATGTTCCGTGCTAACATGAGCAGCCGCTGCTCTCGTGCGTCATGAAGTCGAAGGTACATCTCCCGCCAGGACTCAAACTCTTCTGGCTTCTCATTCTTGAAGTCTCGGAGACAGTGATTGTGCCACAGTTGATCCGTATCCTCAATAAGGACCTGAAACAAACCCACACATTAACTGGGATCCCTCCCGACACCTTCACTCCCCTCTCCCTCAGAACCAGCTAGTGCCAGTGCCACTGGAATACCACAGAGAGCAAGACAGCTTAGGGGCCAACTTGCAGCAAGAGATGGGCAGAAGGCAAATCCAGGAACTCAGGATTACAACAAGAGGTGGTTTTTTTTGCTAAAGAGCATTGTTCTTTACTACTCTGCTATTGCAGATGAGGACAGAACATCACTCCCACGTCACCATCCCTTTTCCAGGCCCAGGCACTCACATGATTACATTCCTCAATGCGATACAGCTGCTCTGGGGTGCATCTCTCCAATACTGGCTCCAGCACTGTGAAAGGGACACCACCCACTTCAAAGATCGCTAGAGAGAAACAAGATGCACAGAGTATTTATCCTGCTCCTTTCTTGCCAAGGAAAAGGATTGACACCTTGAAATCCAGAGGAAAAAGCTGCAGTGCTACAGGACACTACACAATATAAGGGAAAGGAGAAAGGAGCCGAAGGTGCAATAGCTCTAGTGAGTCATCAGGCACTAGCGTCTCCAAGTTAAGAAATGCCTGTGCAAGGCTCTGTTTACCACTATTTCCAGTGCTTTAGCACTCCCAGAAAGCATGCTGAGTGCTGATTCCTGCAGCATCTGAGCTTTCAGCGAGATCTATCCCATATTAGTTAGCTTGCCTTGCAAAAAAGGGGCAACTGTGCACATGCTCCAAGCCAGATGCTGCTGGGATATATGCAAACAAGTTACCAAAATGTCAGTATACCTGTATGGCAACATGACTTCAAGACAGATGAGGAAAGGTACTTACAGTCAATGTTGTTACTGAGGACTCTGATACACTGCTGATACAGAGACATCATCTTTGGGAGGTAGGCAGTTTTGGAGCCTGAATACACTTGCATCTTTGAATTCAACCGTCGGCCTGTAAAACCCGCTTCGCTCTCTTCAACTGGCGAGGACACCGCTGTCAAGTGAAAGACTTGGAGTAAGAAGGGAACAGGGAAAAGAAGAGCCCCCCCCCGATGAATGGCACAGGGGACACAAATCAGAGTCACCCAGAAGCCACCTAAAAGGGCAAGTCTTCTCTAAGAGACCTGTAATCTAGTTCAGGAAGGGCAAGTCCAAAGCCCAGGCCTCAAAGGATCATCTTCATTTCTGCTACAGCATGTGGGAAAGAAGCCACCTGAGCTCTGGGCATCAGAGGCAGGACACCAGACCCCAACAGAACGGCTTGAACCCAGCCAGCATCCACTCCCTCCCACAAACAGTGGCTGGAGCCCATTTCAGACCTATTTTCCTGCCAACATACCTTTCCTTTTTGTCTGGGAGCAGGTAATGGACTCGATTGAAGGAAGAGGGCGGTAATTGGCCTGAATCGGGGGCAGTGGGATGTCTGGTAACGTTGGTACCACATCTAAAATTATCTGGAAGGAGAGCATGTACATGCAAGTAAGCCAAGAATACAGGAGAATGCTACATCATCCTGCCAGCGTACAAGCAGCACTGAACTGTGTTTTATTTGATATTTTGAATAAGCCACTCAATGCCGATCAGCTTGCACCTGGAAGTAGCCTCAGAGGAGGCTGCACTTCTGCCACTTTACTGTGGGTCTGTCCAGGCAGTCAATACAAAGAAGCCAAAATTCAGGATTGGAATCACTAAGCTCCCTCCAGTAAGAGCCATCCACATCTTTAACCTACTAGGTTCGGTGCTAAAGGACACGTGCGAGAACCCAAGTCAGATTAACAATGCAAAGAACTGGAGAAAAAACAGACAAGAAAACTAGCAGAAATATTTCCTTGATCTCAAACACTCATTTACCCGTTCGGTCTCTTCTCCTCCTCCCCACCTCCTGCAAAAATCTCCACAGTGGAGGAGGAGAGGGGAACCTCACAAACTGAGGGAAACCTAAAACTTTGACATGAGGCACTTAGAATGAAGAGCAAATCATGCTTTTAAAATGCTGCTAGGATTACAAAAACACTTTTTGAAGAGCAAGGTGTTTCAAAGTTGAGTAACAAGATTAAGCAGTAAAGGTTTTACACATTAGTCCCTATTTATATACAAAACCCTGGAACCCATGTGGCAATGAATATGTACAGAAATCTCTCTTGTTTTTCAACCTTTCACAAAAGAAGGTCTGTCTTCTAGAATAAGCTGCATTGTAACACCAGTCCTCCCATTTCCCCCAATTTCTGGAGACCAACAAATTTAGTTAACAAAACTGTAGTATTCATATAGATTAAAAAAAAAAAAGTCCATTTTAGAGAAGCATAAATACTTGAGGAGAGACAAGGGAACCTTGCTAGCAGGTAGAGATGCACTGCATATTAGGCCAGATAGTAAGTTGACTCACATCTAAAGATATTCTGCATGCTTAACAAGTGTATCATGTCCAATATGCTTTCATACAACTACTTAGCTGAAGGTGTTTTCTTTTACTCTCCCCATTTTTGAATTAACAGGGTTTTGCCTATTGCATTTCTTTTTTAACCCTCCCTCTTCACCCACTTTTCCAGCAGAGTTCTGCTCCAACAGCACAAAGTGACGCCTGCAGCACAGGCCATACGAAACACACAGTGTCTCCCAACAGGAGCCAGGAGCCACAGCCCTGGATACCAATGAGACACTGCAAGCGCAACCTGATGCGGGACACAGCCCAGCACCTCCAAGGGGAAAACTGATAAGCCTCAGATGGCAGAGGACCGAGAGCAGCTCACCCCATCTTCTTTGCTCACTTTCAGATCCTTCAAAACCTTACCCTCTTTGGTTTAGGAGGCTCTGGTAGTTTCTTCTCTGCCTTTTTCTCACTTGTTCGCTTGTGGCTTGGACTTTTCCGACTCGAGCTGGAGCTGTTGGTACTGGCTTTGGATCCATTCTGTTTGCTGTGCCCTCGGTCTTTCTCCCCAGCTGACACAGAGGAGGGTTTAACCACTTTCTTTTTCTTTTTCTGGGGCTGGTCATAGCTGAGGTACGACTCAAAGGACATTGTAGGTTGTTCAAATTCATCCTCCACTTCCCCCTCCCCAAAATTTGAGGAAAAGCCCATCGATTTTTTGTCTACATCAGAGACTTTGCGCTTCCCCTCTGAAGATTTTATGCTCCCAGAAATCCCCTTTTCTTTAATCCTATTTGATGAGTCACACTCAGCTTTCTGTTTCTCCCGCTCTGTGTTAGAAGTTTCCAGGCTCAACTTAGGCTTTTCCAATTTGCTTTTTTCGGAGTCCCGATGTTTTTGCTTTTTAACATGGTTGTCCAAAGACTCTTCCAAGCGCGGCAACATTTGCAACTTCTCCTTTCTGGAGGTGCTGCTTTCTCGATTCTTCTCCTTCTTGGCACCATCTGATGTCCTCTTCTCCTTGCTGCCCCCCGCCATGGGGGCTTCTCGGAGCTGCTCTTTAAAAGAGGCCTTGTGCAATGTTTCTGGGCTGAAGGTCCTGTCGTCCCCTTTGCCATCAAGTCGCTGCTTCTTATGAGAAGACTTGTGCTCTTTGCTTCGACTCACATTCCCTTTGTCGTAGAACTCACCAGGGTTCCTCTCCCGGCCTCCCCCCAGCTTCTCCTGAAAGCTGTGGCCTTTACTGACTTTCTGATGAAATACTGTTAGTTCTTCCTGCTCCTCAGAGGCGTAAGGGTCTGTGTACATATCCTGAGGGCTCTCACTTGGCTCAGGTGACACAGCTTGTCCATAGTCCGAGTACTCCTGATCTGAAGAGAGCACTGGGGAAGATCTGCCCCAACCCTTCCCCTCATGGCTGCTACAGCCATAAGTCTCATGGGCTCTCTCAGGCCTAGGATACCTTTTGGACTTCTTTTCCCTATGATCTGGGCTATAGGACTGGCTGCAAGACGGCTGGAAGTGTTCTGGGTACTCCTGGTCAGGATCATCATCCTCTCTGAGGGAGGATTCTTGATGTCTTTTGCTTGAGCTGCTCCTCTCGTAATCACGGTCTTCAGAATCTAGGTTATTTCTGAAGGGATTAAAAAAAAACAAACCCCAAAATAGTTAGTTTAAAACTTCCCAGTATGAATGAAAAGAGCAACAACTCCCCATAGACCACATGGACAGGAACCTCTCTTACAGAAGACTAGCATTGTATTTGGTAGTTTTGTGGCAAGAATACCAGTAATTCTCTCAGGCACAGCAACATTCAGGGATTTAGAAACTGCATTTCTAGTGCAGGAATTGATTAACCATTTTTATTAGGACTAGAGACTTCACAGTTCACTGGGAAGCAAAGACAGAAGTATACAGAGACTTCTCCATGCCTACACACTCCTGGCTGTGTGGTACCTGTAGGAAACACGTTCCCCAGTTCACCAGTCAAGCATGCAGGGATACCACAGCCATCAAAATTGTCATGAATAACTGGGTCTTTATCACCCACATCTACATCTAAATGATCTCATTGCTGAGTTCAACACAGCTTTGTTACTACAATATATTGGCTAGCACTAACTTTCAGTTTCCGTAGGATTTTTTGCACATAACAGCCTTCTTTCAAAGCAAACCACTTCCTTTACTTGAGCCTAGAATTTCCTCTCTTCAGCATCATAAAACGGGAAGCAAGCAGATTGCATCTCTTGCTTTATTAAAGGCACTTTTCTGGCCTCTACGGTTAATCTCTTCATCAAACTGCAAATTATTGAAAATCGGTCCCTACTTTCATGCAAAACTGCAGTTGTCAGCAACCCAACACTCCGCGGCTAGCCAAAGCAGGAAGTTTATGCTGAAACAAGGCAAAAACCCCATGCAGAGTTAGCACGCTTGTATTACAAGTTTTTCCAGAGCCTTTGCTTGTTACCTTGGTCAGAAAAGTTTATAATGTCTACTGCAAAAATATAATAAAGCTTATCCGTCATGATAACTGAACAGGTTCACTTACCGGTCCGCCTCTTGGGACACTGGCACTAGCTTCTTCCACCTGGCTACGAGATTCTTTGCAAAGTCTCCTACAAGCTCGTGTTTCCGTAAACTGTTCACAGTCTTCCCAACACCTGTCTCCTTCACGAGAGAGCCAAAACATGAATTAATGTTAGCAAAACAGTATTCTCACCTCTGCTAAAAAGCGAATAAAGTTAACCTGCCACTGATCACTGCTAGGTAGAAATGAGCTTCCTTGATCTAACAGCAAAGTTATCACATATAATATATTATGTTTTCAGCAGCCATTATATGGTTTACTACAGCTCTGTAAATCAAAGATAACTTAACTGTGCCTTAGTCAGACACTAGTTATTTGTATTAATAAACCAAGTTAGTATTTACCATGACTGTTGGTAAGTTTGAAGACAGAAGTCACTAATAATTTTAACGATTAGCGCTTTCTAATTTCATGCTGATTCAGTTATTGTTAGGAACAGCTCTGACTCATATCCCAGTCAAGTGTTAAGCTTTTGGAAGAACTAAGGATGACGAATTAACCTCCATGCTTCACACTTGCTCTGACACACTCCTTCCCCGAGCTTGGAATCCCTAGAACCTCATCACAATCACACCTGTGACACCGGGCTGTAGCACGTGGCCAAGGCAACGCACCCCATTCAAGGGAAAAGCAGCATTTCTGTGACAAACAGTTATCCTGTGACTTGACAGACACGATGAAAGCATGAGAGATTTCACAGCTCTTACCACAAGAATGTCAACTGTGATGGGCAACTCAGACAGCCTCTTCAGACTTTTCAGCAGCTGCAGAGACAAGAAGGAAAGTGTTCAGACTTGTCATACTGAACCACATACTGTGATTAGAAAGGAAGAAAATTCTGCAGTGCATGAGAGCTTGTTAGAAAAATCCAAGTGGCAGACAGCTGCTGTCCTGCTCCAAATCAAGCTCCTGAGAAGCTGAACACAAGGGCCAACTGTAAAAAAAATTATCGCCTCTTTGCCTACAAGGGCCCATCTGAGAATTTTAAAACACACTCAAATATTAATGCTTTCTTCACACAGGACTGCAACTTATCTTTGGCTTAAAGCATCAGGAACAGAGGCACAAACCTCTGTTGCACAGCAAGGTGAAGAAAAGACTCAGAAGCTTGTGACTCTCCAAAGGTGGTGCTGAGAATCGCATTACTTGTTGAGAGGAGGGGAAAAAAAATATTCAGTCCTTTCTAAAGTTTTCCAAGCTAGACACTGAGGGAAGGAAGATTTCTAGATGCTCTTAAAGAATTAAGATGGAGTCCCTATCTCCCTTGCAGACCCTCCACTCTGTCAGTGCTGCTGACAATCTCTCTCCTCTCAGCTATACTCTGTGCTAAAAAGGCAACTGATCCCCTCCACAACCACTGCCTCTCACCCCACTCTTTCCCTTCCCTTCACCATACACCAGTGAAAAATGTTGTTTTCCTCCACACACGCTGCCAAATGAGGCCCTGCCAGTGCGCACAGCTGCTCCGTGGGCCAGGGAGGGAAGAGGGGCCCTCTCCAACTTGCACCCCGGCAAGGGGCTGCAGGTGAAGTGGACACACTTGTCCCTCTGCCACCAAAGTGGTTTGGGAGACTGCTTCACTGAGATGTCTACAGCACCACTGCCCCTCATGTTATTTCCCACAGCTCAGCTACAGCCACAGACCAGCCTCATCAGCATTCCCATTATTAGAGCCCCTATACAGCCCATGCTTTGTTCAGCACTGCTGTGCTATATGCCATAGAAAGGGCTGTCCCTGATCCAGATCTTCTCTCTAAAGTGCTGTGCTCATGCTCAAATTAGCACAGTCGGCCTCAGCTATTCCAATCACCCCCACTTCCACCGCACAAGGATCAAAGAGGTTTCCTTCCTTTTGAAGGAAATACATTCTTTTAACCTACTTGAAGAGTGCTATTACTTTCAGAGAGAAAATACTCCTCGACACAGAGATAAGGGTTTATCTAGCTTAAGCAGAACACCAGGACGACTTCTGTTCACCAGAAACCACTGCCCCATCTTCATTATATTTAGGACTTCATTGCCATGACTGAAGTTTTATGTTCTCCTGTTTGTTTTAGAAGAGCGTAACACTGATACCAACAGTATTTCAGCACTCTTGAGCTGGGATGCAGGGAGGGATGCAACAGTTCTAACTGTGCTGTAACCACAGCTAACCGAGTCTTCAAGCCCTCTGTCTCTGCAACTCCAGGCTCATGGCAATGTGGAGTCTCCTCCAGGATTCACAGAATTCCCAATTATTTTCTAGCTACACCCCACTGTAGCATCTTCCACAGCTCTTTTTGCTCTTTAGTTATTTGCTGCGTGTAGGGCTGAATTCCAAGAAGAAAAGCGTTATTCTCGATGGCGCTCATGTCTGGATTTTGTAGAGCCAGGGGAAGTGTGGTTTGAGACCAGGGGATCCACACATTTGATCCAGAACATGTCTCATGGTGAACTGACTTATTCCACACCCACTGAGGTCAATCATCTTATAAAACACAAGAGCTGGGTGTGAGAGGCCACGATACATATACCTTTGCTTAAGTGCCACTTCACCAAGCTTTTATGCCTGCACCTTCATCAGAAATGTTAACGCAGTTGGAGTTCAGCAGACTCCCCAGCCAAGTTGTAAATCTCAAAATGACGCCATCAGGAAACAAGGCATTTTTGTTACCTGCGTCATCAGTAATGCACTTATCTGACAATCCAAGCTATCAAAATCTGTGCTTATTGACACTGTCCAAGTGGCATGCAGCCTGGCAATATCTGAATAGGGATCTATTTGGGAGCTGCGTTCATACAGCACAGCAAAACCTTGCTTTGCTTGCAACCTCTGTGGACCACAGGTCCATGTGCATGAAACGCACCAAAAGAGACAACTCTGATGCAGCGAGGCTTAAGAACTTGTACTAATCTGTATTTCCTCTGGGAATAAGCTGATGGAGTACACCCCACTGCCTTCAGCTGAAATCAGCCAAGCAGACTCAAATCTGACAGCTCATTTCAGAAATAACTGAGATCCTACAAGTCCTGTGAGAAAAAGGCAACTGGATAGAAGACAGAAAACACAAGGCTTGTATCTTGCTAGACACCCGATGAAATACATACGAGAAAGCTTTTCTAACACACCCCAGTGTAAGGTAGAGTTTCAGTCAGTCAGCCACAAGACACAAACCATAAAAACTTCACTTAGTTCCAGTTCCAATAAATTTTTGTTTAACATGGGTGGATTGTTTTCTTTTTCTAAAAGAGTCAGCCAGACCATTACAACACACATTAATATCAAATTACTACAGCATAGCCTGGCCTCTTCCTCTCCGTGAAGATGCTCTCTTGTTCATGTTTCCCTTACTCTCTTTCTTCCCTCAGTCCTGCAACAGAGCTTGTACCCTCTCTGCTGGGGAAAAAAAAAAAAGACTTTTTCCAAACCATTACAGCAGCGTCCAAAGCTTCACTCATACAGTTCTGTGGCAGCAGCCCAATTTTCACCCAAAACCAGTATTAGTACTTAACACTTTTCAGGAAGGCAATATAGAGTTGTACACGATACTGGGAAAATATTATTCTTTTGTATTACTGATAAAATATTTCAAAAGGACAAAGCAAGAAAACGGAAGACTGGAAACAGCAGTGCCAGAGGTGCCGTGGATTTGTCCTGCTGACAGGGTAAAGCTGTAGCTGCTACAGAACTGTAGTGGAAATAGTTATTGCACAAGAGCCAAAAGCCATTTTCTGACATAGGAGGGTGCTCAGAAAATACACAGTATATTAAGACACTGCAATGGCAACTAAATTCAAGTCTAGAAACACTAATGCTGCCAAGGATATAGCTGAAAAGGTATCAGAATTGAAGAGTATAGGTCATGGGACCTTTCTGCTGGGGAAGAGAAAAGGTTTAAAGTCACGATTGTAGCTGGTGGCAGCTTGCAAATACTTAACACATCCCCCTCACCTTGCAAAAATGCATAGGATCAACAGAGAAAGAAACGACTTAACACCGCAAGGTTACTGGAGGAAGAGTCAGCATGTGCAAACAGTGCCTGAAGACTTACAATGCCCAAGAAACACAGACATGCAGTTATTGCCCCAAGCTGACACAAGGGTCAGGAAACGGGAGCACTAATTCTCAGCGCACAGCGTGCTGAGCCAATATTTGAAGTCTTGCGCGTGCTCTCAGTACCATGGAACCCAAGACCCCCTGGAATTGACTCCTCAGCAGTTGCTCAGCTCCACTTGGGGCCCCACCAGTTAAACCATGCTTTGGTTTTAGCTGAGAGGAGGCACCAGCCTCCCCCCTGCTTCGCCCCCAGCTAGGCTGGAGCTGGGTACACGGGCCTCCACTTCAAAGGGTCAGACCTTGAGCACTTCGGGATCCATCCTTCTTCACGGTGCGAGGTCTTGGAATGAGAGTGGTTCTGCAGGGGTTTGCCTCAGTTAACGAGTTAGCAAGTGCAGAGCACCTGCACTGCCTTGTCTGAATTAAGCAAAACGTAAGCCAAACACCTGTAAACAGTCACAACAGATGCTCCCCCTATAAAATATGACATCCTAGAGAATGGGATAATAGCACGTGCCGAGCCCACACCCAAGCTCAACCCTAACTCCAAATTTCAGTTGAAAAAAAACCAGCTCAGAACCCTGGTGCCCAGCAGGAGAGTAGCTGTCAGCAACAGAGGCAGACGAATGTCACTGAACAGATTCGAGCACCAGCGTAGATCAAGGCAGCGCACACGGTGGCCACTCTGCGACAGCTGCTGTGGGCAGCAGATTTCAGCAGCAGCCACGTTCCCTCACAGAGATGGGCGAGGGGCATCAAGCAGCTTCCCCAAGGCCAGACAGGGAGCCCACAATAGGGCAGAGTTTAAAACTTGGCAAATTCTTGCCCTGACCCCAACTCCCCGGCTATCGTGGTGGCCTTGTCGCGATCCTGGCCTTCCCCAGTCCCGTGGTAGGGCTGCGCCTCCCTGTCACCTCTCGCCAGGGCTCATGCCAGGGACCGCAGCTCTTCCACCATGAACACGTCACCAGGACAAGACTCTTCCGGCAAGTTCTCCCGTTGCCCACTTGCCCATCTCTCAAGCCGCCCCCCAGCGACGTGCCGCGGGGGGACCCCACATAGGGACCCCTGCACCCCGCGGCGGGCCTCCTGCGGGGCAGCTGGGGCCTGAGAGCCCAGCTCAGGCTGGCAGCAGCGCGGGGGGCTCCCACTGGGGACAACCCACCGGGCCTGCCCCGCTGCCGCGGCTGAGGCCGCCCGCATTGCCCCACGGACCGCGGTCCCGGCCAGGCAGGAAACTTCGCGGGGGTGGGGGGAACCCCGGCGGAGGGCAGGGCAGGCCCAGCTCGGCCCCGCTCCCCGTGTCCCCCACGGAGTGGCCCGGACCCTCCCGACCCTCGGCGCCGCCGCGCCGCCCCCGCCGGGGAGGGGGAGCCTCGGTCGCGCCGCCGCCCCCGTCACCTTCTTGGGCTCCGAGCTGCCCGCCAGCCGCGACTGCAGCTTGCCCACAACTTCCAGCACCGACTCCGCCATTTTTACTGCTGGAGAGGCCGCGGCGGCGGAAGCGGCTTCATCGCCCGCTGGCCACACGGCGTTTCCTCACCGCTGCCGCCATCTTGGCTGAGGGCAGGAAACGGAAGCGGCGCAGCCGTTGCCCCGGCCGGTGGTGGCCATGGCGGGTGCGGGCACGGTTCGGTGGGTGCCATGTTAGGGCCTGGCGGCGGCGGGCAGCGCCATCTTGAGTGCTGGCAGGGCGCTGCTGAGGGGAACGCGGCCGCCATACCCCCCTCAGTGGGGCGGTGGTGCCCTCCCCGGCCCCACCGCAGTCAGGACAGGCTTTCCTGAAACAAATGTCGCTTCATACCTATTCCCGTTGGCTCCTGACGGCCAACGGCTCCACCATGGCTGTTGGGAGTGAGTGAAAAGTAGGTTTTTAGATTCATTTGTGGCCAAAGGCAAGAGCGGGACTGCAGCTGCCCAGGCCAGGGGCTCCTCAGGTCGGGGGCTCGGAGCTGCCGTCCCCTCTGCTCAATCAGGACAGTGGGGAAGGCATCAGCAGGCTGATGTCCCCCCAACTCATCCCCAGATGCCCTGGTGAACCCCTCTGGGGTGGAGCCAGGCTTTTGGCTGCCTCCTCGTTTCCTTGCTCTTGGCAGTGACCAGGTAATCATGCCTGGCCTTTGGTTTACTGCCTTCTCCTGGTGCTGGCTGCGATGATGCCCTTGGCCAGAGCAGCGCTACCTGAATCCAGCCCTTTCCACGTATCCCGGGACTCGGCTGAGAGCGGCTGTCCTCGCATCACCCCAAAAGCCTGCTGTAAATGTAGAAGTGATAAGAGCAGTCAGCTGGCTGGGAGGGGAAAGGACGGAGGAGGTTGTTGCCTGGAGAAAGCTGAGGGTCTCTGTCTTTCAACTTGCAGAGCCCTGTGCTGGTCAGAGCTTCCCCTTGGACTAACTGGTCTTAACAGCAAGGTAAGGAGCAGACGCAGCCTATAGCTGAGTCACGGAGCACCAGGGCTCGCCTAGCAGGATTTGCAGACGTCTTGCGTGGGGCATGAGAACTGCTGAATAATGGAAATAATGGCATGGGGAAAAACTTTGCTGTTGTCTAAAATGGGGCTGCAGGAATTATAGGCAGCAAAATAGTGCCCAGAGCTGCAGTATCCAGGTGGTTTTCCGGGCCAGCTTGGTGTTTGCTGTGGCTCAGACCCTGCTTGAACACGGGGCTGGGGGCACCGGCAGTTGAAGGAAAGGGACTCTGCCTGTTCAGTTAGATATGAAAGAAAATCAAGCCTGCCATAACTTTCTGAAGACACAGTATCACCCAGCATAGGTCCTGATTTGCTGTTAGCTCAGTAATATGGTGCAGGGCTGAGATTAGTAGCACTGACAGGATGTGAGGATAACTACTGCCTTTTAAGAGAAGTTTAAACAGTTAGAAAAAAGACCTGTCTTCCCTCCTTTCTGTCTGGGTCCTTTGAAATCTCTTCAAACCATCCCAGCTCCCTAGATTAATCTAGCAGCCAGGATTAATCTGTAGGAAAAACATCCCTTTCAAGCCACTACAGTGGTATTTCAATCAGAAGCAGCAGTGATGTCCCATTTTAAATTAACTGCAGGTAGTAAAGGTCACTCTGCCCTCCTGCAGCCAGACACTGGAATAACATGACCACGCGCTTCAAATCGGAGTCTGTCAAAGGTGCCCAAAGGGGACAGGCAGGATCCCACAGACATCAATATGAGCCCAAAACTTCTCATGGCTCTGTTGCACTTGTATGAAGTGTAATGCAGTTAGAAAACCTGTTTTATCCCAGAACAACTTCTCCCTTTGACTCCTGACTGGGGTGGACAGGGGATAGAGAAAGCCAGCTGCATTGCCGGGCTTTCCGGAAGGAGTTAAGAAGGCTTTCAGAGATCAGCTTGCCAAACTGTGATGCTGGGCTCCACACCAGGCCCACAGGAGCTGCTGAGCACTGGTGTCACCTCTCTAAAATGAGGTCTGGAACCCTTGAAAGGGGGTGAGCAGTTTTATGGAAAACAACAGTGGCTTGCTACAGATACTGTGCTTGTTTCTTTAAAAAAAGCAAAATCAAGGCAGTCGGGGGAGCAGAAGGGATCAGGCAAATCCTCAGCGCAGCCCAGTCACTTATTTCACAAGGCCAAGCCCTCCTGCTCCGGCAGGTTGCAGACCTCAACCTGGCACCCGTCCTGCTGGGACCGGTCTCAGTGTGGGGGCAGCAGAATGGCCACCTCCCTCCAGGACAAGTCCTGCTTCTCTTTGGGTTTGTTCGGCAGCAAGGAGGTTCTCGCAGTGTTGTGTCGCAGAGAGATGCAGGTTTGAGGGATCAGGATAGAAGGCCTGGAAAAGTATTTTCATTTCCTGGGAAATTCCAATATTTAACCTGTATTTTCACTTCAAATCCAGCTGAAAAGCTGAAACTGCAAATTTTCCTGGGGAATGGATAGTCTGAACAAAATGCGTGTTTGGAAACATCAAAGTGGTTTTGCTCTGAAAGGGTAAATCCCAGTTCCTTTTCCCAAGCCTGAGCTGGGTGTCAGAAATCATTTTATATCCAAACACACAGAGAGAATGGCATTTGCGTGCCGGTTTCAGACAGACTGATGTCCACTCCAGGATATGACACTGTTACAGATGAGTCTGTGGTGGTGTAAACTGGGGAAGCCCCATGAAACGCCACAATACCAGGGATGGCTCAAGTGCCTGGAACTTTGCTCCTGAATTCTCTTGGCTTCTGCGCAAAGCCAGGGGTGAGCCGAGTCTGTGGGTGGCTGTGACGTCCTTGCTCCTTCTGCTCACCCCAGCCAGCTGAGCTCAGCCAGGCTGGCACCACTGCATTCCCCCTCGGACTCAGCCCTGAATCCTCTTTCCTGGCAGGGACTTTTACTAAACTTTTTTCTTCTCCATATTTTTGCTGAAGTCTCAAAATGCCCCCCCCCCTTCTTCTTTGCCGAGTGCTAAATATGAGCTGATTATTCAGTTCCAAGAAACCTGATCTTTATGGTCAAGTGTAATAAACAGTACCCAGACATGTGAGACAGTGCAGTAACAGCTATTTCTGGCCGGCAGATTTGTTCCCTCATACATTGGCTGCTCCGAGCTCCCTTGGAGGAGCTGAGGTCACTCCTGAGTTTCAGACTGGAGTTTCAAGCTAGAATTTGGGAATATTCAAAAGCTGGATTTTTTGTTGTTGTTATTCTTTTTTTTTTTTTCCCCTCTTTCATCTGCAGTCTGGTCACCCCAGAGGGCAGCTGGCCCCACTGGTTACTGAGCCCAAGGGCCTTGCTGTGCCCGAGGGCCTGGGAAGGGGGAAATAAACACCCTTTTCTACACTGTCCTGCAGTGCTGGGCTTCATCTCACCTTGCTGCTGTGTGAGAACATCTGTCAGAGCTGCTGGGACTTGATTCACCCCATCTGATGTGCACTTGAGTCAGGCAAAGCACACCGTGATTGCCGGCTTGGTCTGTCTGGAGTCTATGTTACCCCAGACAGTGGAGCTGTCAGTGAGGCTGAGCACGGCCCCATACCCCAGGAACAAGTGGGTGCTCCCAGTTTCCCAAGGCAATCATCCAAAATCCCTAGTCCTTTTTTAACACGGTGAAGGTGCTGGTATTGGTTGAGAGTTGAGGATCCCCTCTTGCAGTCATGGCCCCCAATGCCTTTAATGCAGTTCAGAGGGGTACAGGGCTTAGGAGGTGGTTTCCTGATCCAAAGCGTATATGAGTCAGTGGGAGTTTTTCCTTTGCTTAATGGAATGTCTTAAAGAGCAGAAGGACACCTGTACCCTTGCTACAAGGCTCCTCACCTCTCCTTTCTCACCAGGTTCCCACTCTGATCCTCCCAAGATGGCACCCAAAAAGAAAATCCCCAAGAAGCCCAAGGTGGATAAAGAGGATGCATCCATCACCCCAGTGGTGGTGGAAGATGCTTTGCTGGATGTCGAACACCTCAATCACCTGAATAGTTTGTACGACAGCGGTTCCAACGGCTTCCACTGCACGGCCACGGAGGTTGAAGCACCGGACCATGGAGCCAGCCTTCTGGAGGGGATGAACCAGATGCGCCAGAAGCGGTTCCTCTGCGATCTCACCGTTGCCACCAAAACAAAGTCCTTCGAGGTGCATAAACTCATCCTGGCTTCCTGCAGCGAGTACTTCCACCGCCTGCTGCAGAGAGACCCTCAGCTGCACCGTGTGGAGCTCCACGACGTGTCCCCACTGGGTCTATCTGCCATCATCACCTACAGCTACACGGGGAAGCTGAGCCTCTCACTGTACACCATTGGCAGCACCATTGCTGCCGCCACCCAGCTGCAGGTGCCAGCACTGCTGAACATGTGCAGTGACTTCCTCGTTCAGGAGATAGCCGTAGAGAACTGCATGTACATCACCAACATCTCAGCCACCTACGGCCTCAACCAGGTGAAAGACACTACCCGGAAATTCATCCGGGAAAACTTCCTGGAGTTCTCCAAGACTGACCAGTTCATGAAACTCCCCTTTGGTCAGGTCAATGAGCTGCTGATGGATGATGGCCTGCAGATACCCAGTGAGGTTGCAGCCTTCCAGATTGCTGTCAAGTGGCTGGAGTTTGACCCAAAACGGGTCCGATATGCTGCTGACCTCCTGGGCAACATTCGATTCGGCACAATCTCAGCTCCAGACTTGGTCAACCTTGTGCAACCTGTGCCACACATGATGCAAGATCCACAGTGCCACAAACTCCTCGTGGACGCGATGAATTACCACCTGCTCCCCCACCAGCAAAACAGCCTTCAGTCTCGGAGAACCAGGATACGTGGAGGCCAGAGGGTGCTTGTCACAATTGGGGGTCGTCCAGCTTTGACCGAGAAGGCTCTTAGCAGGGAAATCAGCTACAGGGACACAGAAGGAAACTGGAACAAGCTGACAGAGATGCCAGCAAAAAGTTTTAACCAGTGCGTGGTGGTGATGGATGGATTCATCTACATTGCGGGTGGTGAAGACCAAAACGATGCCAGGAACCAGGCCAAGCATGCTGTCAGCAGCCTGAGCAGGTAAGACGGGCTCCACCTGGCCATGCAGGCCCTGGGGAGGGGTTCAGAGTGGTGCTGTGTCTGCCTGTGCCTCAGGATCCCCTGTGGGGTGAGCATGTCAGAAAGGTTCCTCTGCTATCAGTAACCAGGAGGTAGGTCTGGCCTCTGGGATAAAGCTTCCAGGGAGGGACGGCCACAGTGAGGCCCAGCACAGGGTGCTGGACTGCGAGACACAAGACCTGGAAACCACTTCCGGGGATTTGGTCTATGTGACCTCAGCCAGGGCTTCCCCTGGGGACTTTGGCACCTGGGCTGTGCTGCCCATGTCCTCCAGCAGTGCACAGCACCGGTGCAGGATGAGGGCAAGACAGGGCCTCTTTGAAGCTGTGAGGCTCCTGGAGAAATGTGAGCCCTCAATATTTAGAAGTAAGCCATTTTGTTACTCTGAGGAAGCTCCCCTTTTAGTCCACTGGCTGTTCCTCCAGCCTCAACCCAGTCTCTGATTTGTCTAGATTCATTTTAAGGTAGATTTACTGCCTGTAGGATTCCCATTGCCCTTCAGGCTTTCGTCTCTCTGCCTCCATTTCTCTCTTCATCATTTAAATGACGAGGTTTGTCTCCTTAATCCCCATAAACCTGTCACTGGATTGCCAAGGGATTACTATTCAAAGAAAGGAGTAACCATGACAACCTGACATGCAGTATTTTGTTTGCAACCTAAACCTGAACTTCCCAGTGGCTCTGCCCACAGCTTGGCTCAGCCACCTGAGGCTCCACATGCAGCATTACTGGCACTGCTCAAGGCCAGCCCTGATCACCCCTCGGTTAGGAGCTGTCATTGGGCTCTTTCTCCTGCACCGAGTGAGGTTTCAGGGACCCACTGGTGTAGTTTTATTTCTGGCCAGCAGCTTGTCCACCTTTCGCAGCCTGGCCTTAGTCCCCACGGCATCGCTCTGGGGACACAGCAGCTCCAGTTCCCTCTGCCATCTCGTGGGCACACAAGGAGTCAGCTTCTTACCATGTGCCTGGCTTTGGCCTAGCAGGATGAGCAGGGAAGACCTGCCCCTAGGTCCTCTTCTACCTGCCAAGACCCAACAGAGGGAACAGTGATGGTGCTTGAGGACACCTCAGATTGGTAGCACTGGCCATTTCCAAGCCAGGCCAGAGCTTGTGGTGGCATCCCAAGGGTTAGGGTGGAAACAACCCCAGCAGTCACAGGTAGGATCCAGTCCTGTGCAGTGCCATCGTCTTCATCTGCACAGCCTATTCAGACATTTTTTTACTGCTGGAGAAGACAGAGAGGCTCTTCCAGAGCACGAGTTGTCTCCTCTGAAGGCAGATGTCTGGCAGGCCCCACTTCTCTGATGCTAGCTAGTCATGCACAGACAGATCTGCCTGCCCTTCATCCCCCAGGTATGACCCGCGCTTCAACACCTGGCTGCACCTGGCCAGCATGCAGCACAGGAGGACACACTTCAGCCTGAGCGCCTGCAACGGGCTCATCTACGCTGTCGGAGGGCGCAATGCTGAGGGCGTGTTGGCATCTGTTGAGTGCTACGTCCCCACCACCAACAGCTGGCAGAGCAAGGCAAGCCTGGAGACACCTCGCTGCTGTCACGCCACCACCGTCATTGATGGCAAACTCCTGGTCACCGGTGGCTACATAAGCCATGCCTATTCACGCACTGTGTACTGCTATGAGCCCAGCACCGATGCCTGGAGGGAGCAGGCAAGGCTCAGCACCCCCCGGGGCTGGCACTGTGCGGCCACCGTGGCCGACCGAGCGTATGTGCTGGGTGGGAGCCAGCTGGGTCCCCAGGGCGAGCGGGTGGACGTGATACCTGTGGAGTGCTACAGCCCAGTCACGGGGCAGTGGAGTTACATGGCACCCCTGCCCACAGGGGTCAGCACAGCTGGGGTGGCTCTGCTGGAGGGGCGCTTGTGCCTGGTGGGTGGCTGGAACGAGAGCGGGAAGAGGTATCAGAAATGCGTGCAGTGCTACAATCCTGACCTCAACGAGTGGGCCAAGGACGAGGACCTCCCTGAGGCCACTGTGGGCGTCTCATGCTGCACCATCATCCTCCCACGCTCCCCAAGCTCCACGTCCCGGGCCAGCTCTGTGGCCTCGGCAGCTGCCAGCACGTAAAGAGTTCTGGGTGCCACAGGGCTTATGCCAGCAGTTAGGGAAGGAGACAGAGCTGAGGAATGTGGGATAGCTGCATCTCCATCCCACAGCTTAAGCAGGGATTGCTCAAGCAGGGCAGACATGGAAGCAAGCAGGACAGAAGAGCTTTTCTCCTCAGCCTGCAGCACTGCATCGCAGTGTGGATTGGAAAAAAATGGGAAAAAAAAGAAGAGAAGCAAACTAGAATAATGCAGGAGAAATTCTACTGTAGGAACAGTACTGTAAGACACTTTCAAAACAACAGTAGTATTGGTATTAGGTATAAGAAAGTGACAGGTCTATAATATATCTTGTTGCTCACATAGCATTTGTTCAAGGGAAATGCATTTAATATTTACCTATTGAAGCTAGATACCTTCAGACCAGAAATAAAGTGAATCTTGATAGCAAGGAAGAGAACTGTTGGAGCAACTCACCAAGATCTCTTGCTCTTCCAAGGGCTGTGCTCTAGCTCAAGCAGAAGGAATCGGGGAAGTGCTGGAAGATGCTATGAGGTGCCCTGAAAATAAGTATTAGCTGGAAGAGAAGCCCTTCACATCTAAACCAGGAGCTTTTGCAGATCTATTCCTAGCCAAGTCCTCGTTCTTGTACCATCAAGCTGACAGCCTGGGTTTGAACTCAGTCAGTGCTTCCCCATTACTGTAAAAGCAGTCTGACCTGTAAAAGGAGAACTGATTAGGAAACTTTCAGGGGCAAGCACTTGCTCAGTGCCTGGGGTCCCTCTCTGAGACAGTTACCAGTCTTTATTAAAGCCCTGTGTGCCCTTTCAGAGGGCACAGGGACTGCAGATCCCCCCTTAGAACACTACAGAGCAGACTGGGGCTCTTGGGCTAAGTATGTCAGCCAGCAGCACTCCAAACCCAGCCCCGGTGGCTCTGCAATGCAGCCCCAGAGCAGGGATAACTTGCAACAAGCAGGAGGCAAGAGAGCATGGCCGTTATTTCCTGGTCTCCAGCCCACAGTTATTACATGACATCACACAAGAGTCATATGCCAAGGCCAGGATCTTCCAATAACAGGTCCTGTTACTGGAGCACATTTACAAGTGATCCTAGACAGACTCATCACCTTCGTCTTGGGCCAAGGCAGCTAGGCACTGCTGAGCATCTAGGCAAACACTCCTGTTTTTCTTCCAGTCTTTTTTGCACAACACAGTGAAATTGCATCCAGGAAAGCCCTGAGCCCCTTGAGGGAACTCCAACATGCTGTAAGATGCCAAGACAACTTCAGTAAAGCAGGCTGGTTTGTGCTTCCTTTTGCAACTCACAAAAACCAAGCAGCTTGCAGAAGTTACAGGTCACAGAGATATTCATCTTTCTTTGGAGAATTCACCCTCTCACTTAAGAGTTCACATCAAGCACAAAGGTATAGAGAGGCAGAACATCATTTCTGCTCAAATTCTGTTTTCCTCTGTGCATTTTCACATGCACAGCACACACTGCGCTGTGCATTTTGGAGTGGGCTCCATCCTGAACAGTGCTGGCAACCTCCCCTGGTTTATAACTCCACCAGGCTTGACAAAGGAACCATCTAGTCTTTGAGACAACACTGCACAAGCACTGGTGTTAGTATTTATTCCTTTTATTATCATTTTTTACCGTAAGAGGCAGGAGAGAACTGAACACCAGCAAGAGGCAAGGGTGTTGCAGAATTCCACCTGTGTGAGCTGTATTGCCCTGCAGGGAATTTTCCTCTTTAAACAATAAAGGCCACTCCTTTGCAGGGGAAAAATGTCTGGCTTTGTAATTACAGCAGCATACATTCACACTCCTGAAACATTTTAAGAAACCAGCCAAGATTCATCCTCTACATTCCAAGCACATCCAGTAATTGCTTCTGGATTTCTACAGCCCATTGAGCACACCACAATCTGTGGGGCAGAAACACTGTACCAGCTGCAGGTACTTGAGTTCACTCACTGCCCACAGAAGCAGCATGGATCAGGGGGTTCTGGCTGATCTCAGCCCCTTCTTGTGGCACCAAGTTCAAATCTCTGCTCAGAAGCCTCACCAGTCCCGCAGCACTGCCAGCACCACAGGTCTTACTCATTCCCTTCCAACCAGTTCTGTCATGCTCAGAGAACCATCAGCCACTTTTTGGCTTTATGGCTCTGCTTTATTAAGAGGATATATGTGCCATTTTCTTTGGCTTGCCATTGAAGAGTCCCCACAAAATTCACAAGAGAAGTTAGGGGTTAGAAAATTTTATTTGTTTTTTTGGTAACAGGAACTGCTTATTTACCAGGAAGGATGATGCCATCATACTGTGAGGGGAAAAAAAAAAAAAAAAAAGAACCAAGTGAGAAAGTACCACCAGGTAAAGGTACAGTACTGCTGTGCAGTAAACCAAGTCACCATGTCCCTTCCAAGCCAGCCAGACAACATTGACATGAAACACCAGTTCTCCTACATGAACACCTAACTGCCTTTCTACTTTGCTGCTGTGCTGTGAACTTCCAAGGGGGGCTCTGTTCAGATCAGCATTAAACTCTGCTCATCAGCCCAGCAAAACAGGAGGCCCCACCCTTCAAAGGTTGATCTGACCAGAACTACACTCATCCCTTTTACACTCCCAGGATTCGGCCCCTGAAGGTAACTGTGCCACAGGGAGCAGAACCAGGCATGAGGGGGGAAAAAAGCTGATCAGCAGGAGCAAGCTGAGCCCACTCTGTGCAGGGTGTGGCCAGCATAGATCTAGGCAGAGCAGCCTATAACGAGGCTCTGGACTGTCGACCCTTTCCACCTCTGAAAAGTACCAGCAGTCCCCATCAGGCTTTCGGCATCTCCCATTCATTATGCAGTCTGTGTTAGAGAGCACTAGAGACAAACCGAAGGACTGGTTTTATTTAGATCACTCCATCCTCCAAGCCTGGCAGCTCATCTAGGAGCTGTGTCAGATAAATCCTAACCCTGCCTTGTCACTTGTGATCACATACATGTAGCACCTCCAAAAACTATGGGAGACAGGTTTACACAAGAGCTGATACTTCCAGCTATCCTGCAAGAGCTGCTCTTTCAGTTCAGCACACACACAAAAAAAAGAGGGGCACAAACAACACTTGTGCTCAAACGCAGCTTCTACTGCCCCAGAGCAGTAAAAACTCAATGATTTAAACAGTGATAAGATCTCCTCCTGGCCAGTGACCTGTTCCAGTCCTTCTGCATTGAAGCATTTTGCTGCTACTTGCTAGGAAACTCTTGGGATACAAAAAATAAAGATGGATTTTACCTTTTGCTGAAACCAGCGCATGGCTTCTTCCTTTCCAATTCTGTGCTTGGCTCCAATGTTGCCAGTCCTGCGTTTCTTGTCAGCAATGCTGAAACCAGGCCTGCCCAGCACCTGCCAGGAGAGGAGACCAACAGCACTATTTCATTCTGGCATTTATTTATTTTCTTAAACTTAACAGTTTTCTAGGAGGGAAGGCTAGAATTTCCACATCAGTAACATCTCATTGTCCAAGCTGCAATCAAGACTGAGCACATTATCCTCTACAGCCTCAATGCAGAGTGAAAATAACTCCTGAGTAGCCAGGTAAACTGACAGGGACAGCTCCTAGGTTGACAACTTAGTACATACACTGACTGAAACCAAAATGAGTGTGGAAGATGCACTTTTCCATACACAGAGGCCTCAGCTCTGGAGAAAAGATACATTGATTGAACAGCATTGCTAACGCATACAGAACAGCTTTGCTCTATTTCAGAGTGTTAGTGAGACACAGAATGGAATGACTCAAACATGCCAGCCACCGCCGCTGCCACATGAGCCATCCCCAGCCCTCTGCATGCAGATTCTCCTGAATCTTCCAGCAGTGCAGCCCATCTTTCAGCCTGCGTTCCCAAAGCCCTGCTGCTCCTTCCTTCCCCACGCCTAGCACAGCTGTTTCAGTATTAGCCCAGGAACATCACTAAATGCAACGGTATTTGTTTCTGAAGAGGCTTTGTGAGACATGCCACAAATTGAGGATTTTACAGCAGCCCTGGGAATCTCAGTTTAGACTTGCATTTTGTTGACGTTTTTCCATCTTCCAGCACTGGGCAGCAAATTAACATGAGCCAGTTATCATTCTAGGGCTTTCACACAAACCCAGTAGCCGTAAGGAAGCAGGGAATACGCACCACGTAAAAGTCCAAGCCGTAGATACCAATACTGGGATCATATTTAATTCCCAGATCAATGTGCTCCTGGATTCCAAAGCCGAAGTTCCCAGTGTCTGAGAAGTTGTTTTTTCTCAACTCGTATTCTCGCACCTGAAACATTTGTTGTCAGTCACTATTTCATTATCGACTACAAATACAGTAGTTCTACTTGCGTGTTCTACCAACTGCTACCAGACCCACAACTTGCTTGCATGCTATTAAGTCTTCAGCCCTAAAATTTTGCTCCCACAGCCTGCACATAAGTCTCAGCAAAGACAGAATCTCAAAAGAAAGGAGTAACTGCACCAACTAGCTCTTAAATAAGGATGAGAGAGCAACCTGCGTATCAGACAGAGCTGCTACCCCAACCCTTAACATCTATGACTGATCTGTAACTAGATCAGGTGCAACACTTCAAAGCACAGATCTTTTCAGTTGGTATGGATTTAAGCTTTGCTCTTTCACAAATCAAAGATCCTGACCAGCCAAATTCTCACCTTCAACCCCTTCTCCAGAATCTCCTCTGCTTTGGCCCCACGAACCGTGCAATGAACAGCAATCTTCTCATTTCTCCTGATTCCAAAGGATCTTACAGTGTATCGTGCTGTGGGCAGCAATAATTACACTTAGAGGCTATTCAAAAAATTCCCACCTGAGGGATTCAGAGCTTGCTCAAGAAGACCAAAGAAATGACTTTAAATGAAAGAAAAAAAGAACCAAGGCAACTAAATGTTCCCTCTTGGGGAATGAGCAGAGACCAGCACCCAGAGTCTGGGGGCAGAACTCAAGTGACAGAAACAACCACCGGCACCCAAATACTAAGGCCCTCAATTCTCACAAGGCTCATGTCAGGGCAGACCTCCCCACGCTGGTTCTGCCAAGGAGCCTCTTCCCTGGCAGCCACACTCCCACTTCACCCTCTGCGTGCTCAGGGGAGGAAGGAAAACAACCTGCTCCTTTGCAGCCCTGCGACACCCAGCCCCCCTTGGCAGCCGGCAGGAAAACCCACCCCTCACCTTTGGAGAAGACGGGGGTCTGGCCCGTCAGCTGCTCCAGCACTTTGGCCGCTCGGGTGAGCCTGTCCCCGCTCTCCCCAACGCAGATGTTGAGGCAGAGCTTGCGGATACGCAGCTCTCGCATGGGGTTCTCCTTTTCACCCTGGTCTTGCTGCAGAGAAACGACACGGGGGCTAGTGAGGGGCGACCGGGAAACAGCCCACCGCTCGCCCCAGAAGGCTTCGCGAGGCAGCTATCGCAGCCGGACACCGAGCTCCCCCCCCGCACCCTGCCGCGGCGGCGGCCCAGGCACCGGGCAGGCCGCGGCCTGTCATGGCAGCCGCTTCCCCAGGGCGGCTCGCCGGCTTTTCCCAGCCCCGCAGAGCTCCCTCCCAGCCTTTCGCTCTCCCGCCCGCACGGGTCCTGGCCCGGCCGGTCCCCGCCGAGGGCGGATGGCGGGGGATAGAGACGGCACAGCCCAGATGCGGGCACCGCTACTCACCGCCATGATGGGGGCGGGGAAGAGATCAGTCGGCCGCCGCCGCGGGGTCTTATGGGACGGCGCGAGGGGGTCGGCAGCGCCCCCTGGCGACCAGGAGGGCGGCGCGGCGGCGCAGCCGGTTTCCGGGCAACCGCCAGCGGGCGGGGCCACGCGGCCATTTTATCCCTCAGGCCCGTGGGGGTGGAGGGCACAGGCCGGCCCTGCCCGCCCTCACCCCGTGTCCCGGAGCCAGGCTGGCACCGGGGCTCGGCCTGCGCCACCGTGTGCTGCTGTCCCTGCCCTGGGGCTCGCTCCGGGGAGCGCTGGGGCAGGTGAAGGGGGCTGGGGGCCTGCCAGGAGCCCCAGTCTGGCGCTGAGGTGAGGAGGGATGACTTCCAGCGGCTTTGCTGGGGGATGCCACACCAGAAGGTGTTGGTGCTTCTCCACTCCCAAGCAGCATTGAGTGTGGCTGACCGGAGTTTCTCCCACCCACCCCCAAGTTCCTTAAACCAGGCCTGGGTACATATTTCCATTTCACTTCACTCTTTCAGGGAAGCATTTGTGAGTTTCAAATCTCTACCTGGGATCTGGATCCTCTTGTTGCACCATTGCAGCCCACTCCCTTGCTGTGCAGAAGACAGCTTTTCTGGGAAGGCAGCAGCTGAATTCAGACCCCTTTGTAGGTCCAAACATCTCTTTTTCAGTGCCCACATCCTCAGCTGAATGCTTGAAACGAGGCTCACTTTGTGAGGATGACACCAGCTCAAGGTTTCCCTGCTTACCCCCTTACCTGCCTCCTAGGGACCATGCTCAGAGCTGCAAGGTTGAACTCTGTAACACCCTCACTTATTTTTTGCCGCAGTTGCTTCTAAAAGGGGAGGAAGGATGAATGAATAATCAGCTTGTCTCATTAAGAAGAGAAAAAAAGTGCTAGGAGTCTGTGCAGAGGGTGTGAGAAGCCGCTAGTTAGAAACTAACATTACTCTACTACTTCGTTATCGATTTACTTCATCTAAGAACAGCTTTGCTGGAAATAGCCACAGGCTCCTTGCAGAGCTCAGCTGACAGCCAGCTTTACCAGCTCTCCATGGATCCTGTTCAGGATCTGTCCACACTGCAGCATTCCCTCCTGTGCACAAAGGCTGAGGGCAGGGTTAAATGCACAGCAGGTCATGCCTCCAACAGGGAGTAGACTGGGAGCAGAAAGCAGACAGCGCCAGGTGAGGGTGCTGGACACTTCAAGAGTCAGGGTGCAGGCAGGGCTGCTTAGCTTGAGCCATCGCCTGAGGATGCTGCGAGGGCTGTGGGAGTGGGCAGGAACACACGGCTGAGCTTTGCTGCGCAGGTGAGAGCAGGATAGTAGAGGAGGCTCCTGCCTGACCCGTGCCCATTTGCAGATCATTCCCCTGTGTTCCTTCCCATGCTCGTGGCTCTCATTGCACAGCAGTGTCCTCCCTAGCCCAGTCTTGGATGGTCCCACTGCCAAAGGCTAGGTAGAAGACCAGGCCAAACACGTTGAGGGCTGCAGATATGAAGAAGGCATTCCTCCAGCCCGTCTGGAGATCCTGGGGGAGGCAAGAACAGATCACGATGGTACTGCCCTTCCCTCTACTGCCATGTAGTGATCACCCAACTATTGCCACCCAAATCACTAGCATTAAACTCATCTCCTTCCTCTGCTTGCTACTAGTACCAACAACAGAAGAGCTTTGCTCAGCTCAAGACATATGTCAGACCTCCTCTCATTGGAGATGCGTTTCCGGCCTTGGCATTTTTGGAAACATTGTGTGCTGAGCTGAATTCAGGAAGCTTTCCTGCCTGGCACAGAGCTTCCTCCTCACCCCACTCCCTCAGCCCTCTCTCCATCTCTAAGTACATCCAGATGGGGCCCATGTGGAGCTCTTCCTGCTTTCTGAGTCATCCCCATGTCCTCAAAATGGTCCAGACCTCTGGTTTGCTGTGTGCTACATCACATGTGTTTGTTGGGAGGGAGGCTGGCTTGCAGTAGTTTTTGTTTCAGTGCAAAGAAAGGAATCCATTTCTGACAGCAGACTTGTGTTTTTTTTCCAGGGATGTGCTTGTGGTCTCAAATTACCTGGCTGATGAGAAGTCCAATTGCAGTAGGAGCAATAATTCCTGCAACTATGCCAAAGGTATTTGTGATTCCCAGCAGGAACCCTGCATATCTGGGGAGAGGAAGTAAAGATTTCCTGAGTGACGCAGAGAGGAAACTGTCACAAGAAAGGAGAGTAGGTGCTACCAATCCCTTCCCTCATCTGTGTGAATACTGCCTGTCATGCTGAACAACACTAGGATCTTCCCAAGAATGGAGGGATTTTAAGCATTTATTTTACTACTTAGCTTACAATGCCACCAGCTACAAAAGATATGGGAAGGGAGAGTAGGAGTTACAGAAGCCTTGGGGGATTGGAAATAGGAAGGACACAGAGCCAGGGAGGGCACAGAAGTCAGACCCGCTTACCTGGGTGCTATATCGATGTGGTTAATATTGATGCCTGCCCCTGTCATGCTGATTATTGTCAAGGCCAGCGTTAGAAGGACCACAACAACCGTGGAATTGCAGCGTATGTAAGGCACAGCCACCAGGAAGATGGCTGGGAGCAGCATCCCTTGGGAGGAGAAGGGGATGTGTTTTATAACAGGCCACACAAGTGTGTTGGAATGGCTGGACAGCAGATGAAAGCTTGTCCTTACCAAGTGCTGAGAAGAGCTTCCTGACGGCTGCTGTGCCAAGCACTCGCCTGGCCAGGAAGAAATCAGCCAGCAGCCCAGCCAGGATGTGCCCCAGCCCATTCCCAATGTAAGGCAGGGAGGAGAGGAGCCCATTCTGCAGAGCACAGAACAAGGCATTGTCATGTCCGTGGCACAAAGCAATGGAGCCAAACTCCAAGACTGCAGCTCCCTTAGTAGCAGAGCCACCAGTCTCCAGGAAGAGATGTCCCTGAGGAACCTCCATGTTCCTACCCTACAGAGGGACTGAGTTCTGTCACTGTGGAGGGAACCAGCCTCAGCTGCAGGGCAGCACTCACCTCTCCAAGGTCAAAGTGGAGGACGTTGCTCATGAACGTGGGCATGGAGGTCAGCAGCATGTAGAACAGCCAGTCTGTGCAGAAGCAAGCAATGGTGATTGCCCAAAGAGGCCGTGATTTAGCCATAGCCACAAGTGGGAGGGAAAGGCCATGAGAGCTGCTCTGGAAGGAATAAAATCTCAGCCAGTGTCTCCTTTCCTGCCTCACATCCCCTGGGCAGGCTGTCCAGGCTTTCCTTGGCCTCTCCACCTGCTGCTGAGAAGACAAGGACTATCCCTGGCCACTAAGGAGCCCAGCTGAAGTGTCTCAGTCCCTTTGCCACTGCATCTGCAGTGTGGTCAGTCGTGGTTAAAAGGTTTGTGTGTACCTGGTGAGCCAGCGCCAACACGATGTACTCCTGCTCCCCAGCACTAATCCATGGGTGATGTGCAGGGTCCTCATACACGAGGAGGAACCAGCAGAAGCACCAGGCACAGCCAATGCCACCTACAAGGAACAGGGCTCTCAGTGCCAGTTCCTCTTACCATGAACTGTGGCAGAGCTGAGAGCCAGCAGGATGGAAGCTGGAGCTGCAAAATGATGAATGCAGAAAGATGAAGAGGGAAAAAGTCCCCTGAACCCATTGCTCACAGTGGAAGGGGTTGGGTTGATGGCACAAAAGGTTCAGCAAAGGCACGGTTCCTAATAGTACCCCAGCAAAATCGCTTCATCCTGGTCCGGCAGGTGAGCAGGGAGCCCAAAACTCTGGGTGGGACTACTAAGGACAGAGCTGGTCCCACAGGGCTCCAATGGGGAACCTTTGGGATCTCTGCCAGCAAACGCTCTGCAGTGGGGTTGGAGCAGAGGGACATGATGGACCATTACTCACCAAAGATGTAGAAGACAAGAGGCCACCCCAGACTCTGGCAGATGATCCCAGCCACGAGGAGAGCAAAGAAAGTCCCAAAAGTGCATCCTAGGAATCAGAAACCAGAAGAGTCATTTTAATGGGACTTTGTGTGACCAGCAGTGAGTGGGACAGACCTACAGCCTCCACCCTGATTTGTGATGGGAAAATGTGATGGCACAGATGAAGTGCCTGTGCAAACAAGCACCCTTGTATCCAGGTTTGGTCCCTTCAGGGTTCCTCTCCTGTGTCATGCTGACCTGAGCCAAGGAGACAGAAAAGACACAGGATGGGAGGAGGAGAGGTGGAAGGGCTGAATGCTGCCAATGTTTCTTTGTCAAGGACCCACAGCCTTGAACTTGAGGCTTGCTTGGAAAGAAGGGAGTGAGGGGAGGTCCTGCACTTACTGAATCGGTGGTAGGGAAAAGTCCTTGTGTCTTACCAGCATCAGCAATGTTCATGAGCCTGCTGCGTTCCAGCGGAGGGGCCCATTTTGCCCAGAGCGTGTACTGAGCTGGAAATATCACTCCCTGCAAAGATAACAGGGAGCATGAGAGGAAGGGACACGGCAGGGCTAACTAGGTTTTGTAGCCTGGCAGCACCCGGAGCCACAACTGACCTCAGCCAAGCCCAGCAGCACCTGCAGCCCGATGAGGAAGCTCACACCAAGCTCTGCTGCTTCGGGCACGAGGAGGGTGAGCACAGAGGAGAGCAGGAGCCCACTGCCCAGGATGAGTTTCCCCCCGAACAGCCCCGAGCAGTACCCGCCCAGTGCCTGTGTGAGGCCATAGCCATAGAAGAAGGAGCTGAGGACAATTCCTTGAGTCTCAGCACTCCAATTGTACGTGGGAGCCTGGAGGAGACAGAACACGTCTGTCAGACAGAGATCTCTATTTTCCAGGCACAGACTTCTCCGGAGGGGTAGAAGCAACCAGGAAACACAGCCCTGAGTACAACAAACTGAGCTCTTTGTTCTTTCACCCGCCTTGTCCTCAAGGCTTTTCTCTGCTGCTTCCAAGTCCTCATGCAAAAGCAAGAGGGGACCGAGCCTGGGAAGCACCCTTCTGTTATCTGCAGCTGCTTTCCACTTACTTCCTGAGCAAATCCTGGGTAAGAGCTGCGGGGAGCACTGCCGGACCAGCCGTGGGGATGGCTGCTGTTAGTCATGGCGACAATGGCGATGCTGAGGCTGACCCGGAGCACGTACGCCATGAAGAGAGAGATGTGCAGGACCAGGGCCAGGCCACAGCGAGCGGAGCAGAGCCCTGTGGAGGGAGAGCACCCACAAAACAGGGCTGGTCAGAGAGGCCGCAGGTGATTAACTCTCACCCCCTCCTACAGATCCGTGTTGTGAGGCAATCACCTTACTGCAGCAACAAATGGCTCTTTCCAGGTACCCTCCAGACATCTGCTACTGAGTGCCTGCCCTCCTCCTTCGCAGGGGGGGCAGTTTGGATGTACAGAAGGAGAAGAGAGGGGCAGGAAGGCAAGGAGACTCGCCCAAGAATGGAGGGGACACGTCAAAGCCTGAGGTTGCTGGCTGCCTGCCCCTGCTGAGGCAGCACTTCAGCCCACTCCTCCCCAGGGAGTGGATTTACCTGTGCTGGAGGAGGGCTGCTGAGCAAGCAGAGGGGCTTCATCCTGCTCTGCCTCTGGCCTGTCCCGGGCCCACATGTTGTTCGCGTGGCACTGCATCCTCATCTGCCTGCAATGCTGCTGCCTGTTTCTCCTCAGGATAACGTTCGGCCCTGTTGGGAAGCAAATCTCAAACGTCCACAAGCATGCGAGCAGCTGGGCCACCCAGCAATGACCTCTGGCATTGCCTCCCAATGCCGTTACTGGTTACCGGCCCGGCGAGAGCAGAGCAGGCTGCTGGTCCAGATGCCTGCACTGCTGGCACAAACCCTTTATGAGCACGGTTATTTACAGTGGCCTCAGACCTCCCTGGGATGGCCTTAATTGCATCCCTGGTTTATAACCCTTGACCACAACAGCCTGGAAGGGCAGGGGGTCTGTCCTACCCCGGGGTGCTCCTGCGGACACCCTGGGGGTACCCACTGCCCTCCCTCGGCTGGTGCAAGGGGAGGCTCCTTCCCCACCCACCCCATTCTCCAGGGTAGCTCACCTACAGGGAGAGGTGTCTTCCCCAGCCCAGAGGGGACCGACGAGGTCGTGGGGTCCCCTGGTTCCGTGTCGCGGGGCGGGGAACGGGACACAGGCACGTGCTGCGCCGGGATTTGGGATTTCAGGGACGTGCGTGGGATTGAGCAATGCTGGGACTCGAACCCGCTCTTCGGGTGGGAACTCCTGCGGCCACGCCACGCCGCCACTAGGCCACGCCCCGCTCCCTCTAGCACCGTCCTCCTCCACAGGTCCCGCCCCCTCCAGGCCACGCCTCCACCGGCTGTCCCGTGTCGCGCGCGAGTCATGTGGCCAGTCAAGATGGCGGCGCTCAAGGTGGCGGTGTTGGTGCTGCTGGGGCTCTGCCTGGGCTGCGCCGCCGCCGTCCCCCTAGTTATCTGGCACGGCATGGGTGAGCCGGGACGGGCAACGGGGGGCGGGGCCGATCCTCTGGTATCGGCTCTGTGCGCGGGGCGGTGGAGCTTAGCTGGTCCGGCCCGCAGACGAGGCCGTGCCGGGACCCGAGCAGGCCTGAAAGGTGCTCCCAGGCCGCCCCCGGTACCCGCACCAGTGTCCTCCTCCTCCTCCTCCAGACCGCGGGTTTCAGCAGAGGCTGGGAGGTGCTGACCCTCCTCCCCCGGGCTCGTGTGTGCGTTGGCAGCTGCTGGCCCCGTTGCAGCAGAGGGGGTGCCCGGTATGTTTGTGGAGGCGAGGTGAGGGCCTGGGTGGTGGCATGACGGTGTGTCTTGGTGTTGTCTTTCACAGGAGACAGTTGCTGCAATCCACAAAGCATGGGCTACATTAAAAAAATAGTGGAGAATAAGATACCAGGGATTTATGTTCTGTCTCTCAAGATTGGAAGCAACCTGATACAGGTAACTAACTGCTGTCACTCACGTTTCTGCTTAGCAGGGTGGTGGCAGCATGCAGAGCTGAAGGTGTGGTAGTTACTGCAGTCTCTGTTAGTAACAGGATTCCACAAGGACTCGTGTTGTGCTTTCCCTGCTAGTTTTTTCTTCTTTGTGAAATAAATGTCTTTGACAGGTAGAAACCAATAAAATCTAGATAATACCTGCAGAAAAGAACTGGGGAAACCCAAATCCCTAATCTAAATTGGATTAATATGCAAATCCAGTGATTAGCACTCTAACCACTCTAGGTAATACAAAGGCACGTGATAAGATACTGTGCTAAAGCAGAGCTTTATCCCTTGCCATCCTTTTTTATTTACAACCATTTATTCCCTATACATCTTTACTATAATAAAGATACTGACTTCTTCTGTGCCCTTGTGGTTTTGGCAGTTTTATGTGGCCCTACAGAATTTCTTTAAATAGTCTCTCAGGATAATGGGCAATGTCTGTTATTTTCAGATCAGGAGAAGATGGGTGAATTTTGATTTTTAATTTTTTAATGTTTTTTGTATATATACACACACACACAAAATCTGAAGGGACTCAGATTGTCAAGAAGTTTGGGGAAATGTCACTGTTCTATATGAGACAGTTTTGTCCGGCAGAGTAGGAACAAAGCCGTGGTGAAGCGAAGTCTCAAAACTTGAATTTAATTTCTGTCATATTGTGAAAGTTAAGGTCCTCTTTCAAAAGCAGAACTGTTAGCGATCTATTTCCAGAGACTAAAATAATATAAGCCATTGTAAAGGTACAAGTTATACGTTCTAATCTGCCTAATCCATCAGGATATGGAGAACAGCTTCTTTATGAACGTGAACGATCAAGTGAGAGAGGTGTGCAGCCAACTTGCCAAGGACCCTCACCTGAAAGGAGGCTACAACGCAATGGGCTTCTCTCAGGGAGGCCAGTTCCTGTAAGTTTACACTTCTGTTCCATTTCCAGTGATTTCTGTTGGGTTTAGGTTCTGATTTAAAACTCTCTTGAAGTACTAAGTGGATGTAAACTGACAAACCCCTTCATAAAGGTAGGAGCACTCCAAAGGAGGCAATAATGTGTTTGCCTGTAGCCCTCATCTACCAGGAAGGGTTGTTACCCAAGCCGAGAGCTGCATGTGAACCAGCACTGGTGGTCTGGGCATGGAGTGCCAGCTCAGCTCCTTCATCTTTCTCCACAGGAGGGCGGTGGCCCAGAGGTGTCCTTCTCCTCCCATGCTCAATTTGATCTCTGTTGGGGGACAGCACCAAGGTAGTGTCCTCTTAAGCTACCTCACCTCCTTGAAGGGTGGGGGGCTTTTGTTGGCAGGAGGAATGGTTGGTTTGGGGTTTTTTTTCCTCTTTCTAAAATCTGACCATTTTCTCATGAAGTCCCTTTGTTTTGTCTGAATCTGGTGATCTGCTTTGGCCTAGTGGTTAGCTGACTACATTATCTTCTGTCTTGGTCTTGCTTAACTGGCAATGAGAAGAGACCTTTATAAGTAGATGACTTACTGTCCGGGTAGAATTCTTCTATGCTTTGGAAGCATTTGGGATTAGGTGTTTTGGGAGAAGAAATTTCTAACTACAGAGCAAAGCCTTTGTGAAACTACACGTTCTGGGTCACAGGGATATTTTACAATCAGCATCTGGAAGGCTATAAAGCTCCAAGGAAAGGGAGGTGCTTTCTGCAGTAGATTAAAGAGGCAGCATGAAATGGAATTGAAGAGGTGTAGAGTTAAGAGTGGCTGGCAATGAATTTCAAATACTCTCCCCTGAGAATTTCCACGGCCTGAGTCTATTTCTTTGTAGTGTAGTGGGAAAGCTTGTTGGGAACCATCCTGAGACCTCTTGGGAACACACCAGGCGAGCTGGACAGTGTTCTGCTTGTCTGCATGCCCCCATTCTCCAGAAATACCCTTAGCTCGAGAACATAATCCATTATCTTTGTGTGTAATAGTGCCCAGGGGCAGGAGGGCTGTCTAATGAGATTGCAGGATTAAAGGCTGCCTGATTCCCCAGGTAATTCTTGCCACTGCTCTGTAAGAGGGTGGTTCTTTACCAGCCAGAGGGATTAAGGGATCTGAGTTTGGCTCACTGAGTTGTTACACATGTCTCCATACCCTAGGCGTGTACGGCTTTCCACGCTGTCCTGGTGAGAGCTCCCATATCTGTGACTGGATCCGAAAGACGCTGGATCTGGGCGCCTACACACAAGCTGTTCAAGAGCAGTGAGTATATTCATCAGGGCTGGAACAACGGGGGCTGGGCCCATGTGAGAAGCTCTGGGTTTCTGATCCGATCTTTGGTTTCTCTCTTCTCCAGCTTGGTACAAGCAGAGTATTGGCACAACCCCCTGAAGGAGGAGGACTACAGGAAAAACAGCATCTTTTTGGCTGACATAAACCAGGAGAGGGTAAGGACCTGGTTGATGATTGAATGCTAGCAGGGGAGCACAAATCTTAGCAGTAAGTTCCTTCACATTAGCTCTCCCTGGCAGTAGTTTTGCTGGAGTTTGAAGGGGAACACCTTTTGTCCTGCATCCCATCACTGGTAGGTCTATGAATGAGACTTGTCAGTGGCAGAGCAGTCCCCGTGTCACTGCACTCTTCTGGAGTGGTTAGTGTAGATGTGCCATGTGCCAAGTCCACCCATCACCATTCAAGTGGGCAAATCCTCTCCCTCCCCTGGGAAGGCCCATCCCATCATTACAGCCTGGAGATGGGGGTGGGTGCCATGAGGGAGACTGGTGACAGAAATGCACATTCCTGCCTCCCAGGCTGGTGCAGTCCAGGGTTTCCTTTGCAGGTGCAGGGCAAGTTGAAACAGGCAGTTTCCCTGACCTGTCTCAGTGGGCTTCCCAGTGACTTGGAGCTTTTCTCTGTTTCTTTCATCCAGGGCATCAACGAGACATACAAGAAAAATCTGATGGCGCTGAAAAAGTTCGTGATGGTGAAATTTCTCAATGATACCATGGTCGACCCTCCGATCTCTGAGGTGAGGCAGGCAGGGCAGGTGCTGCTGGTTTGGTTCTTGCTTGTTCCTCGTTTGTCCTTTGGTGGTGAGGATCAGGCTGAGCACAAACACAGACCTGATACTGCGTTGTCTGCAGCAGCACATCTCCAGCAGGAGCTGGTGAAAGGCTGCTTATCTCCTGGAAGCCCTTCAGCAACCGTTCCCTTGTTTTTATTCTGACAGTGGTTTGGGTTTTACAAAAGTGGCCAAGCCCAGGAGACCATCCCGCTGCAGGAGACCTTGCTGTACACAGAGGTACGTTCTGCTGGGAGCTGAGGGGTTTCTATTTCTACTCTATAGTGTCCCTGGGGCCTTGAGGCACTCCAAACCCTACAGCTCTGCACTACTCACCATTTCTGCCATTCCTGGGGCACAGCCTCCTCTTGCCAGTAGCTGTTTGGGAAGGCATTTCTCTCCAGGCCCGTTCTGGCAGTGGGAATTACAGTGGTGGTCTCATGGCTGGCTCATGATGCCCTTCAGCATCTGTTTAAGGAACTCTGCTCCTTTTCAAAGCCTTGTTGCAACACAGGCAGCTAAACACAGCTCTACCAGCTACTAGGAAGAAAACTAACTCTATCCTAGCCCAGCCGAAACCAGGACACATCTAAAATGCCTTTTTCCTCTCTGTGAGAAGCTTTGAAGAGCAGAGGTGCACCCACTCTAGCCTGCCAGCCACTTCTGCTGCAACAACGGTCTCTGACCATCAGTCAGTGCTTTTCTCTGTGCCCAGTTCCCCAGCCACTGCCAGCGTTTGGCCATGGCCGGGCCTCAGGAAGCTATGGTCATGCTTTTCTCTCTGCAGGATCGCCTGGGGCTGCAGGAGATGGACAAAGCAGGAAAACTGGTGTTCCTGGGGGTGGAAGGGGATCACCTGCACTTCTCAGAAGAGTGGTTTTACACCACTATCCTCCCCTTCCTCCAGTGAAGCCAAGGGGAGGTACTTGGAGCACTGGGGAGGGTCTACCACTGTAGTTAATGCAACAGCTACTGTGCAACAGCACTTTCTGGGTACAAAAGCCTGCGGGGATCTGGGGAAGTGGAAGAGGGGGTTCAGCTCAGCAGTTCCACAACGTGCAGAGGTAGGAACTGTTACACTGCAGTAAAAGACGGGGAATTGGCTGGATGTCATTACACTCCAATACGGGTGGACTGAGCCTTGCACTAACTGTGAAGTGCTCCATCCATTCTGTGCAGGCCCTGGTAAGTCTGCTTCAGTGCTTGGAGCTGCGCCAGTCACTTGGTGATGACAGAAAAATTAGCTGTGCAAGAGATTTGTTTTCCTGTTCCTCGCAGGATGCAATGGCAGTATTAACTGAAATCACTAGTGCAAGAATGCTGCATCTCTTAAGGGGATCAGCAAATAGACATACATGGCTGCATGCGGGGGAAAGATGACAGCCTCTCCTTCAAGAGGGGGAAAAGGGCCAAATTTAGGGGTTTCTGGGGACAAGGGAGGGTTTTGAATTAAGTGGGTATTAACAGCTTGAACAGTTTTCAACTAATGGCTTGTTTTATGCACTTTTGTACAGCAACTGAAATCAATAAAGATCTTTACGTCTATCTAACTAAAAAAAAAAATAAATAAAAGGTGAGATTTGACCACTACTGACGAGTTGAGGGATGTTCAGCAGTCAGGCAGCAAGGGGCATCTTGTCCTGCCTGAGGTCCTGTGTGCCCCCAAAGAGTAGACAAGAACCACTGTAATGAGCAAGTTGGCATTAACTTTATTCTATCTTCTGTATAATCTTAAGTACATAAGAAAGGTATGTATGACGAGTACAAGTCACAGGACAGTCTCAAAATAAAAAAATTGCATATTTTTTTGCAAGTTTTGTCCTAGAGAAAAAGAACATTGACACTTTACAGAGAAAATGCATTTAAGATATGCTTATGCCACCCAAGGTGTTGGAAAAATGAAGGTCAAAGCATGTGCAGCTCCCTTTATGGGTCAGTACAGTACTGTGTCTTAGATCCACCACTCTGCTCCAGGGCCCTGGAACAGAGGCTGCAAGCTTCCACCAAAGAAAGAGCCAAGCAAAGGGGAAAGGGGAGGTTGAGAGGATTCACTTTATGGGGACTGACTGAAGATGAGGAAGAGAGTGATGAACCAACTTGATCCAACATGGGTATTTACTGCACTACTGACCCTGGAATGAAGGAGATCCTTCCTCTGCAGAAGGGGACGGGTTCAGAAGAACCGTCCTGGAAGACTGAACCTGAGTTCAGCTGCTCCAAGAAGGAAGCCCTGGGGCAAAGATTCCCTTGCGAGAGTGGAGAGCTCATGGAATAAGAGGTGCTCAGCTCCAAGCTACCAGCCAGACTGCTGTAACCACAGTTACCCCACTGCAGTCTTCCTGTGGCACTGGTTAATAGAAAGCCTCCTGTCATGGCACAATCAGAAATACACTGAGCTAGTAGGAATGATGAAAGAGAAAGCAGGGTGGAATGCTATGGCCCAGGTCCCCAGCCTTTGGTCTGATAAAACCATTCCCACATCCTGTAATGCCACCAAATAGTACACAGAGCTGGAATTAGCAGCTTCCAGGACCTTCTTGAGACATTTGCCATAGCAACTGGGTACTTGGGATCCCAACATAAACCATTATTTGTTAAAAAGGGGACAACATTCCTCTCTCACGTGAACAGTTTGCTTAAAGGCAATACAAAAAAACCCAAAAAAACCCCAACAAAACCTGAACAACACTCAAAGCCAACTGCCAGTACTGGCTGTGAAGTTCACCAAAAATCTGACTTGATCAATTGGTGCAGTTAGATCAGACAAGGGGAGAAAAAAAACCCACCTTCCTGCTAATAGATGTGGACAATAACTGACCTGCCACCTACACCAAACCCCAGCCAGAGGTATTTCAGTGGTGGCAGGTAGCTGTGTCTCCTGGGTAGAAGAGAAGCAGTTTGAGAGCAGAAAGGTACAAGAAATCTAAGAGAATCATCTGAAAGCAGATTTGTCCCACAGCAGGGCCAGGGGAGGGCGTGAGCCTTGGAGCTTTTCTGCTTAGCCAGCAATTTCTGTCACAGTGGTAACCAACTTCTGACCGTTCCACACTGTCTTGAACTGTTCTGGGACAGGGAATTCAGTCTGGAGGATAAAAATAGAAATGTGTTGTCAAAAATCAGTTTATGGCTGAGACTAGTAACTACTCCCACTGCTTCAGGCACTTCTTTTCTCATATACGTGCTATGTCCGCTCTTGTACTACAAACACTGTCTGCTCTGCCTGCCAGAGATCCTGAGGAAGAAGAAACTCTCACAAAACAGCAAGTATCTCACCGTAAAGACAAAGAACTTGATTTGCTGGTTTTAGCATCTGATCATCATTCACAACCTCCAAATCTAGAGTCTGGAATTGTCCCTCCAGACCTCACTGTAACTGTGCCATTCCCTGCACGGCTCAAAAATTAGTCCTGCCCTGCATTACCCCAACCCCAAGCAGACCACACCGATTTCAAAACTCGACACTCACAAAGTCACCACCCTCTGTGGGAATAAGGACGTTCATCTCCGATGACTTGGCACTGACGATTTCACAGTCTAGGGAGTTCTTGCTCAGATACACGTGGCAACCGTCTGTCTTGTTGATGGAAATCGTTGGCACTTTACCCATTACCTAGCAGGGTTGTCAAGGCAGCTGTTAGAGGAGCATTAGCTTGAACTGGGCAGCCACAACATTTTTCTTTTGCATTTGCCTTCAAGGCAAGGTTTGACTCCAAAACCCCCTGCCGCAGAAACACTGATTCAAGTACTCTCATCTTTGGCAAAAGCCTGAGGCTCTTTCTCGTTTTGATCTCTTTAGAACAAAACTACAGCAAACGCTGGGCAAATCGACCATCCTAGATCAGATCCAAAAACTGAAATCAGAGTAGATTCTACTGCTGGTCTCCTACTTTGGCAGTCATATCATGCTGCACGCCTCAAAGACTAATCTTTTATCTAGAGCCCTGACACAGCTCAGTGAGGCAAATTTCAGCCCTTTCCCAAGGGCTGGGCAGGGTGAGCTGCAGAGCAGTAGTACATACGGTGTTTCATGAATGTTCTCCACGGATGCACATTCCTGTTCTGAAAATAAAACTACTCAAAGGAGCAGATGTTACAGACACCCTGTTGTACAGTGCACACTCATACTCCAGAAGGAGAACAGGTCGCAGACACTCACCTGAACTTTAATGTCCCTGCTGTTTATGATCTCTACGATGCCCACCACATCATCGAACACCAGACCTAGCTTCTTACAGTTATCTGCAAAGAAAAGACAGAGTAGGTCACAGAAAGGTTTTGGAGATTCAGCCTTCTGCAAACAGACCAGCACGCAGAAGCTGTTTTCAGGGTTTCTCCACTTACCGAGGGTGATGGAGTTGATCTTGCCTTTGATTTGGAGCGTACTATTTGTGCACTTGAAAACATATGCTACCTGCTTCAACTCTGTGTCACTAATGACCAGGTTAGTGGCATTCTCCTGGTTTTCCTGAAAAGGCAGGGAAAACACACTTTATTTTTGGAATACAGACCAACGAATCCACATGAACAGCAGTGCAGCCCCTTTAAAAACAAACTGCATGTACTTTCAGGCCGGTACCTCTTACAAGAAAGATCTGCAGGACACACTCCTTCCCTGCCACAAAGCTTCCACCCCTCCAACGCACTCACAGTGACGCCAGACACTCACCACTCTCCACTTTTTGCCCTCTAATTCTAGCAATGCAGGCGCCTTTGGAGAAGTTTTTTGGGAGGGATTAGCATTACAGGCTGGTTTGGGAGCAGTGAAAGGTTTGGGTCCACTTCTCACAGGACCGCCTTGGTTCTTCAGTGCTGGATTCTTGTGGGTCTTCATGTCATCTGAAACATGTCTTAAGCCTGCAAAAGAAGTCAAACCTGAGATCCAGCTCTCCTCCAAGAACGCAGTTTCACAAACACTAGACGTCAGTGATTACAACAATCAGCATGACAACATTTTTCAAAATGCAAATGGATTGTTGAGACTGGGCCTAAGCTGAGCCTAAGTGAAGGTGAGCAACAGCAAGTGAAAGAGGGAGCAAGACACATTGATGCAATACTGATGAGAACACAAGATGTACTGTAGAACCAGAAGGCACCAGCTCTTCCACTCCGCAGCTGGAAAAAGCCCCGAGCCAAGCACCTCGCCTTTGTTTCACATCTGTCCCGATACGCTAACCAGGTAACACACAAAAGGGATACATTTTGTGCAAACAGGTGCAAAATTGCACCTTTTGTTCTCGAGCTGTGCAGGCAACCAAGGGCTCGCTCGCCCTGTTCCAGCTAGAGATTAATCTCTTGCTACACCTGGCAGATGAGGCTGAGAATGTTAACTCAGATGTGCTCCCTTTGTCCCCGTCAACTGCCTCAGGGCTGCTCCTGGCTCCCAGCCTCATCCTCAGAGCAGATGGTCTTTTGTTACTGCAAGCATCGTTTCTAAGCAGGCGTATTGAAGGGACAGCAGCAAAACAAGGATTTGCAGCACAACAGTGCTCTCGCTCGTGGCTGCCCTCCTTCTGCTCGCTGCTTCCACCTACCAGAGGTGATGCCTTCTCCCCGATTGATCTGGGCGAAGAGCGCAGAGCGGGAGGCAGAGTCATCTGTGCTGGAGCTCGTGGGGGCAGGAGCAGGTGGGGGAGGAGGGCCTGGTGGGGGAGGCGCAGCCCCGGCTGGGGGAGCGGATGGTGATTTAGCCCCTTCTGTTGCTACAGGACCCTGTAAGAGGCCAGCAAGAGGAAAGGCAATTGCACAAGCTCCATTATCTGCTGCAATAATCATGCAATACTCATCTAAGAAGCTCCTGCAGACGTGGCCAGTACTTACTGTTTTGCTCCAAGTCAGCCCTGTGGTGTGATACTCTTTGATGTAGGCCTGCAGCTCTGTCCAGATACTCAGATAAGCTTTCACCCAGTCCACCTGCTTTTTATCTCTGAGGACACAAGATCACGAGGAGTGAGCAGGTGCATTTGCCGTTAAAACCCAAGGACCACAAACAGTTCTTTACATATCTCCACCTCTCAGTCTACAGGTAAAACATGGCTGGACCAGCACAGCAACCTTGCACCTCCAGCACTGCATTCTAGCTTTAGTATTAACCTTGCCCCCACAGCCAGAAGGCCACAGGCCTGCTCTGCACTGTCACCCATTTTAATTGGTGAGCTGGTACTTCCAACAAGACCCATTCCTGAGACACAAGTTGCTGCCTTGGGAAAGAGTTCAGCCACTTCCTACCAGAGATCCCAGATGCAACATGAATGCAAGGAATCTTGTTCCTATGGATCAGGAAAGAATAGCTAAGTAAGGCTTTAGAAATATAACTGTCTTTAAAGAGAAGACTGAATTACAAACCAAGGCAGCTGTGGTTAGATACTGGAGTAGCCCAGTTAGCTGTGTTCAATGACATCTTTAAGAGAGAAGGCGAACTTACACATCCTTGTACTCCTTGAGGATCCGGTTGGTATAAAACATGGCAGCATCAGTCATTTCCTTCACATAAGGACCAGGCTTTGGAGCCTAAAGAAGAAAGAACAGATTGTCATGGAGCAGCTGACCAGGGAGCCAGACTTTTCCCACCAGCCCAAGAAAACCACTTCCCATGGAGTTCTTACCATGGCCACCCAGCCCAGGGCTGGGATGCTCTCGCTGACTGCTGATAAGTGATTGAACAGTTTGCTACCACGGTTCTTCTCCCTGAAATTCTGCACCACCTGGATTTGCTCTGAAATCGGTTTCAGAAGTGATGAAAATGCATTCTGCAGGACGAGAGGGATGATAACAGTTAAATACATTAGTATTGCTCTGGAATGGCTGTACATCTTCACAGGCAGCTCTGCTGAGATGATGGTCACTTGGAGGAAGATTCCAACTGGCACAAGTTACTGCTACACCTCCTGTCCAGGCCTGGCCCTCTCCATGAGCCGAGCTTGGTCCCACACCCTAGCTCCTCCAGGGCTGAAGTCATAGCTCCCAAACGGATTGGTACTATGAGAGTACGCCAAGAACTGTGACTCATGTTCAATCTAAGAGACACTGACAAAGCTTATTAGTTCTGAGGACAGAAATAGCATTTGCCTTTCCTGGCTTCTTTTGTTCCAAGACAGTTTGTCAAATTTTTCCTCTCCTTTATAAACCCTCAGAGAAAGGGGGTGCTCTGCAGGTTTTTGCAGTTTGGGATCTACAGCCTGCATTACAATCAGAGTCCCAGCAAGTTCTCAAACCACCCTATCAAGCTGGATTTCAGGATTCAAGTTACTTCTCAAGTCAACCCAAGCTTTTAGTATTTGGATGATAAAAACTGTTTCTGTGTGTTGTTCACTTGGAATGCTGACTGAAAGCGCTTAGAAGTCTTCTGAGGTCAGAGCAGCCAATTAAACAGTTCCAGAGATGCCTCTTGGGCAACTTTTCTTTCCTCTAAGATCAGAAAGTCTCCTGCTGGTGGCAGCAGTGAGGGACAAATTTGGGCAAAACTTGCTTTTCAAAGCCTCGGCTTTTCCATTTGCTGTCTCTTCCTCTGTTTAGGTGAAAACAGAGGTGCCAAGCTACACTTACAGAAGCTCCAGCCCAGTGCCACTGTCAAGTAACAGGATGGGGAAATTCTTCGCCACAGACAATGAGAGTTCGTACATTTTGCATTTTAAACTGGCTACTCCAGAACTGACTAGACTTCTCCAAGACAACCTGCACAAAGACCTACATTAGATTAAGGTTGCTGTTTGTTCATATTCCTTCATTTAAATAACGTGTCAGTGGAATTTGTAAGCAGATTCTCAGGTTAGAGGCTACGCAGAGCAGCATCCCAGCAAGCCTGGCGAAAGTTAAATAACCCTTCAATGCGGAGCTTGGGGAAAAAAAGATGCAGATATATTTTGCAGTGAATAGGAAAGTAGCACAGAAATCCAGCTACCATAGTGTAACAGTAGAAGCCATGACTGAGGCAGATAATAACTGCAAAGAGAAGCAAGGTGGGATCCTGTTGCTCAGGAAAACAGTTCTCAGCAGGGAAAAGCCAATACGTTCAGGATGAGATTTTCAGTCACACATCCTGCTGAGAAGCAGCAGCCTAGGCTAAAGTGTTAAATTACTTGCTAAGGACAAATCAATCCTAAAAGCCTAGCTATTATTCAGAGACTGTTCAACAGAAACAAGTGTCTGTTATACTTCAGAAGGAGTTTAATGCCTGAAAGTCTATAAGCATCACATAATAAAAAGCACGCTCAATGCAAACCCCACTGTGGCTCCTGTCTCAGACAAGTTCCTGTCTGTAGGTTGCCTCTGAGGGAACAGTGATTGTGCAGCACTGGTGCCAGGTGAAACTCGAAACAGACGCTGCGAGATGACACTCACAAGCTGCTCTGACACCTACACAAAACTTGTTGCTGTAATGACTGGAAAATGCCAGTTCTGCAGCTCTAAGAATCAACCTCCGGAATTCTACCCAGTGTCAGGTGAGCAACCAGAAGAGTTCATGCTTTCAGCAAGTGCTACCTCATGGATGCAAGTGCCTCCCGTCCTCCTCTGGTTCCTCTTTTGGAGCAACTGTAACGGCCCAGATTCCCCTACAGCATCAGTCATCCCTGACTCTGAGGTAGGAGCACACAAGGTTTCTGATGAATGATTTTGCAGACTTACCTCTGTTGGCTGCTGATGTTGAGACGCCATCACCAGAAGAGCCCTCTCGCTCATCAAGCCCGCATGAACCATCTCAGCCTAAGAATAGAAAGAAACATGAGAGCGCGTCCCTTGCACCCAGCATAACGCTAACAGGCATTCCAGCTCCCACCACTCGCAGTTCTTAGTCTGTAAGAAAGCAGCTATGCTGATCTCAAAGCACATATTCTTGGAGACACCCACCCTCAGACAAAACTTGCAAGAGCGTAACAGTTCTCGGGCTGTGTATTTTACAGGCCCCCTGAAAGGCACGCGCCAAAGTCCATAAAGAGAGCTAGGCACCTAACTAATGAAGATTTCAAGAAAGAGGTGTGATTCACAGCGGGTGCAGGTGCCAATCTGATGGAGATTATCTGGGCATCTGCATTTGTTTTGAATTCTTGAGGATTATAAACATCCTAGAGTACAGCACTAAAGGAATGCAAACACTGACAGCAAACTTGGCCCTTAACAGCCCTGAAGAACAAGCAGCATCTATTTAGATTGGAGGGAGAACGTGAGTCCTTACATGCTTCTGCACATCCCCACCAACTTCTTTGCTGATCTTGATGTACTCAGCTACTGGGCCAGCCAGAAGGGCATCGAAAGCCTGCACGTACTGAGCCACTCCTGTGGAGAAGGAACCAGAGCACAGGTATCACCGAGAGGCACCAGGTGGGCTTCTGGGCCAGGAGCACCCACGCACACGCACTGCGCTCCTGGGCCGCACCTCCCACCTGCTCCACGCTCAGCCTTCCCCCAGGTCACACTGACGGAACGCAGGAGGCTCAGCCCAGAGCACGCAGCTGAACGCAGATGAGGGAAGCACTGCAGCCACAGGAAGTCGTTATCTTAGCAGGATGGTAACCACAGGCTTCTCTGCATCTGCGCAGTATCTGCTGCGAAACTCATTTCCCCTCTGCGCACAGGCAGTTCACCTAACAGCCCTCTGCATGCCCTGCATGAGGGCCGCCCGGTCTGCAACAGCTACTGCTGATGTCCGACACTGATGCTTCAGCACAGGGAGTCCCATGCAGCGATGCTGCTGGGGAGGTGCTTTGGGCCTTACCTTTGGAAGAGCCATCTCCACACATGCCAGGTCCTTGGCACACTGTCTCCAGACGCTCCACAGCCTTCTCTAACCGTTCAACTAGTCTTTCCATATCTACCGCTGTCCACAACCTGCACAGACAGAATACAATTATTCACATCCTCTGACAGCATGAAACTTGTAGGCCCAACACTGAAGAGAGTTTATCAGCCATCTGGTACAAGCTATACCAGTTCCAGAACAGTAATTTCTACCTCTCTCCGCACCCTGATGATGGGCAGCAGGGTACCCTCAGATAAGCAGAGACGTTTGGATTACACAACCACGCACACAGCCACTTTCTATTGCCTTACATGTATAAGGACGCTAAAACTTACATCTTCTGACCTTATATTAACACCATTCGGTAAAACAAAGGTCTGCACAGAATCTCAGTGCAGTCAGCTCTTGGCCAAAGTCCCAGTTGTGACCATACAGCAAATCAAGTACGACTGCTTCGCTGGGAATTCACGCACTCCAGGTTAGAACTTGTGGTTCTACAAATGCATCTGTGGGGACCTCCCAGAGTCTTGAATTCCTCCAAGGAACATCTATAACTCCAGCATTGCTACAGTACATAGCATCGGAGTGCAAAACAAGCCACCCTGGCACACACTAAAGGCGAGCAGCTGCACAAGCCAAGGCAGCAGAGCTGCTTCTACAACAATGTGCCCCTGTTCATCCTCTCCCTCTACAGGCTCCGGTATCCAAACTGCGGAATCTACTCTGCAAGTACCACACAGGAAGGCAATTTAGGCACATAAGTCATTTGAAGCGTCTCATCTGGAAAAGTCTTAAGTGTCTTATAAACTTCTCATTAATTACTGCTTTGCAGAGACTCAGCACCAAGGAGCAAGACAAGTCACACTCCGAGCACACTAATGCACAGGGAATGCAGGGAGGGAGTAGCAAGTCACCAATTGCATTTTTGTCTTATCATCGCTCACTGAAAGATTTTACTATGTGAATCACTATTATGGGCTGGACACAGCTCCCTTCTTATCACAACAGCCTGCAAGAGCTCAAAACCCTGCCTGAAGGAGAAGGTCCTTCCCAGCACACGCAAAAGGAAGACAGGGTTTACCCAGGTGCCTCAACAAACCAATGCTAGATCTCCCTCAGAAACGAAACTCTAAGTTCTAACTAGGGTTTTGCTTTTGCTCACCAGCCTTCTCAGCCCTGCTCCAAAGCGCATGTTTTCACCCAATTTCCAGAGGATGTGGGGTAGATCCAGTGTTAGCCACGAGTGGCACTGATGTCACAAGACAAACAAGGCCGTTTTTCCATCCTTCTTTCGCCTGCTTGCGTCAGGAGAAGCAGCACCGATGTGGGGGTGGGGGAGAGGCCACCCCCCTTCCAAAAGGAAGAGAGAGGTTTCCTCCTCTGTGCAAGAGTGAGCAGGAGGAGACACTGTCCATAAAACTGGACAGCAGGAACTGGATGGCTTCCAGATACAAAAAAGTTCAGAGAGGCTGAAACTTGTGGGCAGTCACCCATATAATCAACAGTAATGAATGCCTCTTTTTTTGTTATTTTTTTTTATTCCGTACAATGCAGAAATCCTGACCACAGGATCGTCAGCGCTCTGCCGCGGCCAAGGACGATGCATCCAGAATGGGGCTCACGTCTTCAAGTGGGAGCGCAGCCAAGAGCAGGGCTCTGCCTCCCCCGCTCTCAGCACACTCACAGAAGTGGTTATTCTTCCCCCCCAAAAAAGCCACCTGTTAAGGAAATTCTCCCATGCTTTGAGAGTGCGGTGAGATAGAGGGGTGTAACGCAAGGGTTTCAGGAAGGACACCAGGTTTACTGAGCACTGAGCAGACAAAGCTGCTGTTCTGCACCACTGATCCCCGCCACATTCCACACGAAGCTCTAATCTGATCAGCCCCATTACCGAGTTGCAAACTGCATTTCAAATCGGGATTACAAACCAGAAAGTCCAGCTGGAAAGCTGCTTCCGACCCCCAGCAATAAAACATGCTGTTGTGAGGAGCATATCGCACCAGTTCTAGATATGTGGTTGGGATTAATGTCCTTTAACAAGAAAGTGTTCCTTGAGATTCAGGTCCCTGCCAGTCTCCTTGCCATTTGACACATCCTTCCTGGGTTTTTGTGACAGAAGCCATAAACTCACAGTACTCAATACCAGCTTTGCAAATCTAGCGCTATGCCAGATGGTGAACTCATTTTAATTTCTGTTTAATGGGCAGCATTAGGACAAGTCGCAAGATAAGTCACTTGGTAAATTGGCAGCAAAATCAGAACTAAATGCAGGCAGCACAAAGTCCTAGAGCAGGCAGCTATATCTCAGTCACTCCTTGCTAAAGGTGTCTTGACTCACCCTTACTATGCTCTTTGCCCTGTGGATGAAGCTCTTTCTGCTACCTATGTACTCATCTGGAATGAAATAAAAATATTTAGTTGTACAGACCAGAACCTAACTAATTGCAGCCAGAGTCTGCAATCCAGAGAGATGAATGTTTAGCAAAAAGAAAAAAAAAAAAAAAGAAAAAAAAAGGAAAAAAAAGACATTACAAAGTAGACCTGCTTGGGCTACATCTAAACAGCATTTTGTCTACTGATTGCTCTGAATGCAGAATAATCTGTCGGTAAGTGACAAACTGACTTCACAGATCTCAGTAATAAAATGAGATCTCATTTGCCCTCTTTAAAGAGGAAGCTGAGACATACAGATCATTGAAGAGTCATTTTTGTTCAGAGCATTGTCCCGTGCGCAGGAGGAATGAGAAAGGCTTTCGAGATACGCTGTGCAGCCAGGGTTAGAGTTCTCTGGTTGACAGAAGCGGAGTTGAAGCTCTCCCTTTTGGGACTATAATGCAGGATTAAATCTAGGTCTTGTTTAAATTCAATTGAACTTTGATTACCAGTGGAGCGGAAGCCATGAACTTGCAGCAAATGCGCATTTCACCCTGGGCCAGAAAGTCCATCCATTTTCATAGCACATTCAGTTAATCTATTAACTAGCCTTTATTTCCATCAACGCTTGGGAACATGGTTTTGAACACACCATACAGCAAACAGGCTTTCATCTACAACTAGACTCTTTTGATATACTGATCAGAGCAGTAAAGGGAAAGGATTTTATTTGTAAAACCACTAGCTATCCCAAAGCTGATCCTGTACGACAACACAGTAAGAGGAGTTTCCTGTTTGGATAATATCAGGGAGTTGGTATGTCCCAGCCAAAGGCTAGTCCTCAGGAGTGAGCAAGTTCTCATAAAAAACAGCATAAATGAGATTCTTCCGGTTGCCTGAAACAGCACACTAACCTGAGCCCTCACTTAGACATTCTGGAAGACACAAATGTTAGTTTTATAGCCAAAGCAAGTCAAACCTACGCCTCTGTTCAGATTCAGCTTTTGCGAAGCCTGACAAACTGCTGTCAGCAACATGAAATTTGCATCAGCTACTTCCTGTTTCTACAGGCAAAAGGAATAAAGATGGGACAACTAAATTAAGAACATTCCACAGTTTATTTCTGAGCTGACACTGGAATATCTCAGGGGATCAGCTACCAGATGATTTCCAACATTTACATCTTCTAAAAACCCAAAGATTTTTTTTTTTTTTAAACAGTTCAGCTCATCAAGTAAGGAACTATTTGGAGCAAGACAGGACTCAAATGCCTGATTTTAGTCAGTTGTCAGGACCAGCCACAAACGCACGACAGCTATTGCTAGTCCCAGCGGCTGCCAAGACAGAGATCTCTGCTGTTTATAGTACAACAATACTTGTTGACGTTGCTCCAGAACCCATGATGTCTACTTCTGGTATTTCAGATCTACTTTATTTAGAGAAGCAAAACCACTTTAAAAAAAAAGTCCATCTGGACCCTATTTAAGCTCTCTCAAATAGCAAATCTTACCAAAATCATTACAAATGTTATTTGGCATTTTTAGTCAAATATTAAGAGACAGTTAAAGTATCACTTCACACTAGAGCAAGCACAAGGGCTCCTTTTTCATCACAATTATATGAAAACTGCACTTGCTAGACTCTGTTGCTACACTCCTCTCAATTCCATTCCCTGTCAGGGCAATGAATCCACCAGGGAAGTAACTGAGGATCTCAGATCTAAGCTAAATTGGATACAGCACCAAGCTCCATATCAGGAATTCAGAGCATCGAACTCCGTCAGCATCCCTCCTGAGCTGTGCCTGCTCAAGCAGAAGCTGCTTGGCTGAACTTCGTTACGTGAATAACAGGGGGTATTTTTGGCTTTCAGAAAGCTCAGCAATATTCCGGGGACGCAAAGATCGCTTCAGGAAGAGAAAGAGGAATACAGCAGTTTCTTGACGCCACAGATTCCTGGGTTTTCAGTGATGTGCATCTATATCCCAGGTCTTGGGGAATTCCAGAACCTGATGTGCGAAATCCTGTGACCTGACGCGTGAAACATCCGTATTATTTTTTTCATTTTGCTATCACAAACTCCAAAGCAATCGCTTAGGTGTTTATCCCGTCCTAACCGCCACCAAAACACAAAAGAGAAGCCAGCAACAGGCTGAAGACAAAAAAAACCTACCCCGAGCCCAGTAAAATGAAGAAAGTACCTGGTGTTGGGAAGCACAAGCTATGTGAATATCCTCCCTGGAGGCTGCGGCCAGTCAGCCCGGGCGCGCAAAGCGGGATGTATCACCTGGGCACACACACACCTCCTGCCCGGGTGAGTCACCCTGGAGCCGCCGGCCCCGGTAACCACCGGCCCCTCCGCCTCCCAACCTGCCCCCGCTCGCCACATCACCGGGGAGAGGCGGCTTCTGACCGAGAGCTGCCGGGATGGCAGCAGTCGCCGGTAGACCAGCGCACCCCGCCCCCCTTCCCGGAGACGGAACCAGAGCGGGGAGGATGTAAACGCCTCTCGCTGGGGTTGTGGGGGCACGTACGGGCCCCCGGCGCGACCCGGTGCCGGCGGGGATGGACCACGGCGGCCCAGACCCCGGTAATTCCCCCCCCCAGCAGAATTCAGGCGCAGAGACACCCCCGGGCCGGGCCGGGCCGGGCCCCCGTGCAGGAAGCGCCTCCGCTCCGCGCAGGAAGCCCCGAAGCTGCCCCGCCCGGTACCAGGGACGGCAACGGGCCCCGGGAAGAGCCGCGTCGGGGAGTTTTTACCGTTCTGTGACTAAATTAACCCGAAACCTCCACGTTTAACGAATTTACCCCCAGCACCCAGCAGCCCCTCCTGCCTCCCTGCGCCCGCCCAGCGCGGCCCCGGCAGAGGCGGACGGAACCCCCCCGCCGCAGCCCGGGCGGGCCCGAGCGCTCACCGGCGCCCCTCGGCCATCCTCCTCCCGCCGATACCGGCTCCAGGGCACGGCCCCCGCCCCCGCCCCGGCGCTCACCTCCCCGCCGCGCTCCCGCTCCGCCGCCGCCCGGCGCCGCCCAGCACCCCCCGTGCCCGCCGCTTCCGGCCCCCGCCCCGCGCACCGGAAGTGCGCACGGCGCGGCGCGGCTGAGGGGAGGAGCTTCGGTCAGTTACCGCCTTGCGATTGGCAGATGGAGTTGGGGGCGTGACCGGAGAGAGCGAGGGGCGTCGTGGGGGGCGGGGTCTCGCTTGGGGGTGGGGCCACGGAGGTGCTGGAGCGGGGGCGAGGGGCCGGATGGGGCCGGGACCCCCGGGAGGGGCTGGGCGGCTCCGCGACCCCCGAGGTCCTCACAGAGGGGCTGGAGGGGGGCTGACAGCCCCCGCGGGGGTAGCTGGGACCCCTCCCCCAGGAGGGGCTGTTGGGGCAGTGGAGTCCTCGGGAGGTCTGGGACCCCCCCGAGAGGGGTTGGGGTGGTTTGGGGGGCTGGGAGGAGGCGGGGACCCCTGAGAGAGGGGTGAGGGTGGAGGCCTGGAGAGGTGGCTGGGGGCTGCAGACTCGGCCCCGGGGTGGGGCTAGATGGGACGAGACCCCTTGGGGAGGGGGATTGTCCCAGCCTTGCAGGGACAGGGCTTGGCTGGGGAGCAGGGTGCCCTGCGGCTGCAGAGGGGGTGGAAGGGAGACATTGGGTGCTCCTGTCCCTCAGGAATGGCATCTGCCTGTGTCAGGGGGAGCTGAGGTCAAGGCCCCTCCAAGCTATGTCTGGTGGGTGTGGGATGGGAGAAAGGGTCCCTCTTGACGATCAAAACAGCCACACTCCTACACAGGGTAAATCCTGGGGGGCTCTGGGCCCCTGCTGCTCTGTGCCAGGGGTGGTTGTCATTGCTGGCTCTGTGTGGCAAAGATGGTTTTACTTTTGGTGTGCACTGGCTCATCCCAAACATCAAACAACTACAAGGCTCCCGTGCTTCCCTGGGTACAGAGCACTTGTGCTCACAGACCCTCTTCGATCCAAGGGTCTAAAAGCATTTGGCAGAGGGTGGGTAAATACGGTTGTCCTAGCTTTGTTGCTGGAGAGACCAAGAACAGGTGGTCAAGGGAAAAATAACTCGGAGTCAGGAAGAGGTCCCTGGAGTCAACACAGGATTGTTCCCACAGAAGGCTCTGCTGTCTGGTTTTACCATTAGGGCAGGACTTGCTCTAAAAAGGTGTTTGCTGCCACAGCTAGAGGAAGGGCAGCAGTCGTCCCTGCCTGCTGTGAGGGACCTGGAGCTTTGCTCTGTGTTTTTGGGTCCCAGCAGCCCCAGAGAGGGAGTTGAAGCTGCCCTCAGAGCTGGGGATCTGTGCAGACAGACAGAGCGTCTGTCCTGGCGAGGGCTGGGACATGTTGACAGGATGGGAAGGAGGAGAAAACTCAGTGAGGTTGGCTGACTTTACCACCGCTTCCTGCCCTCTGCTCCGCTACCATAGATGGTCACATCTGCTGCAGCGTGGGGTGGAAGTGGGGCCCATCCACCGCCGAGCTCCCGAGCAGAGATCCAGGCTCCATCTGTGGGATCCTGACTGGGGCAGGCAGGAGCGAGACCAACCCTGGAATCGGCCATGGCTTGGAGCGTGGCTCTGCTGACATCTAGTGAGGTTGTCTCCTCTGGCTTCGTGTTCCCTGCGAGGTGGGGAGGCATTCAAAATCCTTTGAGGGTTGGGTTTTTCTGAGCAGCTGGTGGGTAGGATTCGTGTGTCTTCTTGGCAAAGACACAGCTCACCACTCTCCCCTCTGTGCAGCCCCCCTGGCTCCCAGCCACTGCCCTGGCAAAGCACATGGAACCAAGTGGGACCTGCACCACTGCCCTTGCATCATCCTTCCCAGTTAGGCTGAAGCCTATAGAGGAGACAAGCAGCTCCCTGTAGTCACCAATGCCATTTGCTCAGTCTTCTGGTTCTCTTGCCTCATTTTCCACCCTGCCAACACCTGATCTGCCTCTTGCAGCTGTCTTCATCATGATCAGACACCTTAGGATCAATTAACATGATGCAAAATAGAAAATAAGATACAGCCACCTCTTTTCCGTGCAGCCAATGACTTCTATTTTATAGCATCCTGTAAGTCCCAGCAGTGAAGCACCAGCCACGTCCCACCTTGCTGGTGCGGGGGCAGTGATAATTCTGGTGGGCAGCACAGGCAGGAGCTGTCCTCCTGGGCTGCAGCTGCAAGGAGGAAGCGAAACTGGGGAGAGGAACTAGAAACAACCAGAAAACAGGGAGAGGAAGTGTGTGGCTCACTGGGGATATCGCAACCCAGCCCCAGGCTGGTGTGTTTGCTTCTGGGGTGGGTCCGTTCAGCTGAACGTGGTTCCTGAGGGAACAAAGATCAAGTTCCTGGTAAGGCTGGGTCACGGAAGAGCTGCCTGTTACAGGAGGGCTGGAAACCAGGTTAGTGCTCTGTGGGGCAACCTGGTGCCCATAAACCATGCCAGCCTGTGGCCATCACTGTCCTGTCTCCAGGGAAAAGCTTACAGCTTCCCCTTGTCTCCCTTTCCTTCAAGCACCACATGAATATTTACTCCTTTTTTTTAGCCATGAAAGGGCTAAAATGCAATGGCCATGAAATGCCTAAAATGCCTTTGTGTCCCCTAGACAGCACCCTTTGGCTTGTTGCAGCCAAAGGAGAGCGCTCGTCCCTGCCCTGCTGTGGTGTGAGAAGGGCATTTGTGCAAGCTCCAGCCCAGGTCCTTGTGGTGCTCAGCAGCCTCCAACTCCTCCACAAGAGCAAACACAGTCCTGGCGGGGGCTAAGGCAGCCCTGCGCTTTCAGAGCTCCCCGAGCTTAAGGCTAAGCCCAAGTGCCTGGCCTACACGCAGCATTTCGTTTCCCAACAAAGCAATTTAAAGCTTTCTTCCTGGGAGAAGGGAGATTCTTGGTAGCAGGAAACCATCACTGCCCCATCAGTTTCTGGCCCTGTACTGCAGCGCTTTGGCTGCTTACATCCTTGGAAACAGTGGTTTTGCAAAACATTAACGAAATCCCACCAAAACAGGTCGGTAGCCATCAGTCTCTGTTTGCAGATAAAGTGACCTCAGCCAGGTGGCACAGACAAGGTGACCCCTGGGGACAGCCGTACCCAGGAATACCTTCATCCTGCACCCCTTGGGTTGTGCTGCTGGCCCTGGGTTAACTCTGCCTTCCCCAGCTGGTTACAGTCTCCAGCCTGCCTGGGGATCAGTGTGCCAGGGAGGGGGACCTGCTCACCTTAACCCGCTGGCCAGTGCCTCCATCCTGAGCACAGCCCTGCTCCTGCAGTCTCGCTTCTCCCCAGCGCCTCCCAGGCTAAGCTCATTTCCCACCGGATCAGTTCCCTGATCCAGCCCCCCCAGAGACTGTACCAGCACAGCGGCATGGCTGTGCTGTCAGACATCCCTCTTCGTGGGAGCCCATGCTTGGTTCAGCTTGAAGTGTCCATGAAACCAGCCCTGGGGATTTCTGCTGCAGTGTGGGGCACACGGGTCCTTCCAGCCCAGGGAAAACCATCCCCACCAGCAGCTGTTTGAAAGTTTCGTAAATCTCTCCTGCTGCAAGATAAACCCAAAGCTCTTTGCCCTTTCCCTGGGGATAAGGAGGGGGGTTATTCCTTGCCCTCTGCAAGGAGAGACTTCACATTTCCTTATCCTCCGTAGGGTACACAGACACAGTGTGGCTGCTCTCACCTTGGGGAATCTCCCTCCAGTCCCTCCTGCTGCCTCAGCCAGGAGGGGACCTGCCTCTTGGCAAAACCATCCTTGGTGACAAACAGGATGCAAGTCTAATTTCACAGGTTCACGTGCTGCCCTTTGGCAGGCATGACTGATGTTTGCTTGTTTTTGTCCCCTCCACAGTTGTCTCCCAGGCCGAGCACCCTGCGGTTGGGATGAACATCTGTCTGTGTCCCATCACCTCCCAGCTCCCTCTCCGCCTTCCCCTTGGCATATCCCAGCCCTGACGGCACATCACTTGCTCACCTTGGTGCTGCCCTGCAGCACGGGCAGGCCAGCACCCTCCTGAAGTGCCCCTTGGAGAGCTTTGTGCTGCAAGAGAGGCAGAGCCGTTCACCAGTCCGTGCTCCACCACGCACACTGGGTGCTGGCACCCAGCAGGTTTCCGCAGGGCTGGAGGTGAGCCTTGCAGCTTGGCCCTGGGAAGAGTATGGGGTGCACTAATGTACTCTGGTGAGTGTCGGTGGAGAGAGGGGGCCGCTGCAGCCTGCCCTCCATGCTGAGCAAGCCCTGGGTGCTGGGACACAGGCCTGCAGCCCTGCCGGGCTCTTTTTCTGAGCCCCATTGCTCATGTGCACCTTCACCAATGTACAGTGAAAGGCTCTTTGCCTTGTGAACAAACAGTACCAGACAACCTGGCTCCCTGAGCAGAACAGAAACCCTCTGCTCCCTTGCAAGATGGGCAGCAGTGCCCCCCAAGTTTGGGGGGAAGGCTCCCCAAGCCCCTGGCACCAGATGGGTAGCCCCTGCCCCAGGAGCCCTTTAAACCCCACCAGCTGGGAATGGAGGCTGATTCCCAGCACCCACACAGGGTTTGTGGGCAGCACAGCCCCAGCCCATATGCCATTACAGGCATCAGCTCAGCAGGTGCTGAACGCACAGCTGACACTCTGCATTTTCCATGTTCTGGCTTTGATTTCAACAGGGCCAGCACTGCCCGTACGCATAGCTCACCCAGCCGGTGCGGAGGACACAGCAGTAATGTAACTCCAGCCATGCAGGGAGGTGCTTCCCGGACATTTGGGTGCATTTGCTTCATTATCAAGGTTAGTATGGATTAAAGCGGTAGCACAGCTGCTTGCTAGAGGCCAGCTATAGGTGCAGGCAGCATCTCCCTGCGCAGCGCTGGCTGGGAAGACTTCCCATGCCAGAGAGGCTTTCTTCATGCTTGGAATGAAAGCCCTCTGTAATCACAGTTGAAGCAAGACATGGTTTCTGCTTCAAGGCTGGAGTCTTGCCCAGGGCTCAGTGCTATCAACTCCCATGGTCATTTTTTTCCCCCTGCATCTATTTTCTTAAAAGCCTCAAATAGAAGAGGTGTGCTCAGCTAGGAATGTCTGGGCCCTGGTTCAAGCTCAGTATGCTTTCAGTCTCTTGAGCTGGCTGCAAAAAACGCGAACAGAGACTCCTCATGAACCCCACAGAGCCAAAAAAAGAGGAGGCAAAGAATAGCATCCCTGATTTCTGTTGAAAACTTTTGCAAAGAAAAGCTAGCAGCAATCTTTCAAATCCTTGGAGACAGCAGCGCTGCCTACACCCCTCAGAGGCAGCCAGGTCATAGTAATGGCCAAGATGACTCCTTGCAAACCCGGCCAGGGGTCAGTATATTTGCAACAATCTCGAGCTCTGTGCTTGGCTGGAGCATTGCCCTCCTCCTCTCGCAGAGTGTACACGTGGTACCTACCTGCCCCGCCGCAGGACTGCACTGGTTTTGTCCCCCTTGTTCCTTCACTGCAAGCTCCAGCCCTGGGGGAGCAGGGGGCACCCAGACCATGGCTGACGCTGCCTCTTGCCCTCTGCTCAGCACAACACCAGCTCCCAGCCTCCTTGCATCACCCTTTTTGCTTCTTTCCATGACCCCCACCATGGTGACAGTGTGGGGCCCAGTTAAGTATTCACAGCTAAAGTCTAATCCCTCCAGCTATATTTAAAACCCCATCCTCATTCCAGTCCTTTGTACCCAAATGTGGAACAAAGGATAAGCCATCCTTCCCCCAAACACCCCTGCACAGAGGGGCTGCTCTCAACTCCAGCACTGACCCCACAAACTTCTTGGCATGACAAATGCCCTTAACAAAAGGCACCAGCCCTGTCCCCCAGCACAGCAGCCATGGGGACAGCGCAGCAGAGCTAGCAGTCCCCTCACACTGGGCATTGGCCCCCAGCTGTACAGGTGGCTGCTTCACCTCTGGTGTATCCTCCCTGTGCCCTGTACTTCAGCCCGCTTTTCCCTTCTGCATTGTATTTGCTGCCACAGGAGTGCAGTGCTCCTGCTGAGCACGGAGGGCAGGGCTCTCCCCTTTTCTGCTGCGAGGAGGGGAATGCGAGAGCAAGGTATAAATATCCACTGAGATTAGCGCTTGCACAGCACTCTGCCCTGGGAGAAAGTGTTGAGTGTCACTCACAGCCCACATTCCCTTTCTCTCTGGTCCCCAGCTGCCCCTCCTGTTTCCAGCCCTGGGTTCACAATCTCCGCAGCCAGCGCTTTCATTTCATTCCTCTCTCCACCCCTGTTCTCTCTTGAAAGAGAGAAAATAATAGAGCCTTTGTTGTGTTGTTGCGGCGCAGGCACCAAGCAAGGAACCGCATGGGGGTAAGGGGCTGCTGGGCACAGCCGCCTGCCTGGATTATGGCATTCCTGCGCCTTCGGCTCCAGGGAAGTCAATCCTGCACCCCACGGCATGTAAAGGGACTCTGGGCTTGCTGACATCCACACAAAAAAAGCCACCAAACAAAAAAAAAAATCCTCCACACCCACACTCCTGACTTTCCCCACTTTTATGTAAATATTAATAGGTCCTCAAGTTCGGTTTCTGTACAGATATATACAAATAGGAAATAGTTTCATATTTACACCATTAAGTTAATTAGGCTCTATAAAAAGGGAACAGCTTTCCAAATTAGTGTCATATGTACAGTCATCAGAGGTAAGCTCACGTCCTTGGCGCGGTCACATTGACAGTGTAATGTACACTAACCATTACCCCTGGTCCCACAGGCAATCGGCATGAGTGTTATGAGCAAAAGGATCCCGCTCCAGGCTTTTCTGCTCTCCGGGACCCAGCAGGGAGTAGTGCTTCTTTCTCATGAGGCACACAAGTACCACAGGGTCAATTCGTGTAATGTACACTACCAGCACTCTGTGGATCCCGTGGAAGGCACAAGACCGGCACAGATCTCCTGTTCGAGTTGGTGGATACTCTGTACAGCTTCTCTCAGGTGCTCCTCAACGCGCACACCTACAGCGGCATGATGCTGGTCCAGCCTCCAAGGGGCCGAGTCCTTCAGAGAGTCCCGGTGTGAGCAGACGGACCCAGCCCGGGGTCACACGATGCTGGCCAGTTCTGTGTTGTCTGACTCCAAGCTGCTGTTGCTGTCCTCCCTGGGGGCAAAGTGTTGGGGAGGAGGTACAGAGTGAGCCATGGAGCAAGCCCTGCCCTCCAGGCAGACCTCTGCCTTGGAGCACAGCAGCCTCTGAAGGGTTTGAGAGGGACGTCACTGCCTTGCACAGTCCCCAAACAAGTTTTCTTTAGCAACTGGGGCGGGTTCCCTGTTGATCTCAAAGGATTCACGCCATTTCTTTGGAAGTCGGGATTGGAAAAATAAGCCAGCCCTTCCCTCACCCCACCACCCACGTGTGCTGGAGGATTCCTGGACAAGTCACAGTGTGTCCCAACCTGTCTGGGCCTGATCCTGCCTCCACACACCCTGCTGGCATGCCATTCTTGCTACCTCCATAGCGCAAGTTGACACTCACCTTAAGTCCTGCAGGGCTTTCTTGTTTTTCCTCCGCTTCTCCTCATCAATGGGGTACAGCTTGAACAGGAGCAGGCCCAGCAGGATCAGCACCACAGGCACAGCCGACACCAGCATCTTCAGGGTGACGTTCACCTCACTAGGCTGGGAGCAACCTCGGGTTTGGTACCCTGCAAAGCTGTGGACAGAAAGGGACCTTCAGGCAAGGGAAACTGAGTTTGTAGGAGACAAACCTGTCCCTGCAGGTAGAGTTTTGTGGAGCCACAACTGGATTTAGACACACACACACCCCCCCCCACCTTCCTCCCAGCCCTTGGGAAGCAGAGATGCTGGATGTGGAGGCACCAAACTGGCCTCCCTCTTCCTCAGCTCCCACACAAAAACTCACTCTAAGCTGAGTGTGGAGATGCCCAGGGAGACCCCAGAGGTGAACTTGGTGAAGAAGACGTAGAAGGAGAAGAAGATTGCTTCATGGCCATGGGAGTCAGGGTGCTGCAGCTTGAAGTCATCTATGACGTCTGGGAGCATGGACCTGTGCAGAGAGCAGAATGGTGAACACTAGGACAGAGCCAAGAAAGCATCTCCTCTCCCCGCTGAGAGGATTTCCCTCCAAAAGCCCTGGAAGCACCTCAGCCAGTTCTCGGGGTGCAGTGCCAAGAGCACCAGGACCTCACGCTCACCAGGGCAGGAGGAAGGCAGCTGCCACGCTGATCCCAGCTGCAACGGCCACGACGTAGGTGACGATGATGTTACTGTCCAGGACAGCCACCATGATGAGGAAGGGGATGGCAGACTGGAGAGGGGGCAGAAACCAGGTTGCGTCAGCAGTGTCTGACCCACCCAGACTCTTGGCCTTTCCCCTTCCCTCCCATGCATGCCAGCCCTCCAACGGCAGGGACAGCTGGGGAAGCAGCAGTGCAGCCTTCGTCCCAGAGCCCTGTAGTAGCCATTTCCACTGGCCTTGGCCGCATCCGTGACAGCACAAATAGCAGGACGAGGGACAGGCACCAGATCAGCAGCACCAGCCCCATGCCCAGCTCCAGCCCCTCTCAGGGGGACACAGCTCTGCTCACCCCATGTGGGAAACACCATCCTCACGTGCATGTCTGTACTCAAGGGGACTCACTCACCGAGATGCCCACATAGACAGCCGTCTTCTTGCCAAAGCGGGTAAGGAACCACTGCCAGAAGGGAATGGTCAAGGTGGCCGAGAGCTATGGGGACAGAAGGGGGTCATGGTGTCACTTGCTGACCAGCCTTTTCTCTGGGGGAAAAGTTCTTCCTAGCAAGGAGCAGCTCCTGGGCACAGCCTCACTCATCACATTTCCAACACCTCTGATTTCCACACACTCCCAGGGATGGCACAGAGCCACCCTGCCTGCTCTTGCCCTCACCCCATCCCTCACCTGCCTCCACTCCCAGGAAGGGGAGCTTGCAATTGGAGCAGGTGCGTGGGGCCACCTCCTCCCCGCGTGGAGAGCACCGTGGTACCCAGCACCACCATCCTCAGGGCACCCGGCAGATGCCAGCACACTTGCCCAGAGGGAGGACCTGACTCGATCCTCGGTGTGGGAAGGGATTTAATCTCATCATTGCTGCCTGCACACAGTGTGGCCAAGAGCCAGGCTCTGTGGGGACCTTGGCATCTTGGACCTCTCTGCCCCATCAAACAGGGAGGGTGAGAAGGGCTCCCAGGGATGAGGCAAGCTGGAAAGGTCTCTCAAGGAGCTGTTTTGCTCCATCCTCCTGGCAGTAAACACTGAGATCCTTTTCTCCAGGCGGGGAGGAAGGGAGATATGTAGCAGGATTTGGACAAAAGGCCCCCACGGCTCCTGGTCTCCCCCATCTCTGGCCGCCTTCACGTGGGAACAAAGGCCTCGCTGTTCCTGCCAACTCACCCGGCCTTTGCAGGACGTTTGGCAGCTCCCTTCTCTCTTCCCTCCTCCCAGGGGACCTTCGGTCACTGTCCCCATGGTGGCCTATCACAGCCCCACTGCCTCCCTCCACTCAGCCCATGGAACACCCATCCCATGTCAGCTCCTGGGGAGCACCTAGGGGATCCCATAGCGTGTGTCCCACCACAGTCCCAGCCCTGAGGGGTTCCAGGACAGAGCTGTACGCACCATGATGGCCAGGAGGATGTTCTGGAACGCATTGCGGAAGCCCAGGGTGTAGGTGCAGAAGAGGGCAAAGTTGCCCTCCAGCAGCTGCAGAGGAGATAGACAGCAGTTAGGGGGAAACAGGCACCCCAGCCACCCTGGAGGGATGTGCTCCTCCTCACAACGCTGTGCCCAAAGCACAAGCAGGGGAAGAAAGCAGCTATTCACCAACCCATCCAAGGGCACGAGGCCACATCCTTCCTCTCTGCCTGGGGCAGGTCCGGCTCATTGATCTGCCACCTCACATGCTCGCAGCCCACCAGAATCCTATTTGGGCTCTACTCTGCTTGTCCCCCAACCATCTCCAAGCTGTGCTGCTGCCGTTCCCTCTCCCCCATCCTCCAAACCTGGCTGTGCTTACCATGAAGGCCAGCGAGGTGAAGAGGAAGCCGGCAATGAGCTTGATATAGGCACCATGGTTCATCACCAGCTTCAGCCCCCGGAAGAAGGAGACAGGCTCATCTGACTGGAGCTCAGAGGACTCTGGGGAGGACAGCAAATCAGCCCATTGTTAGACCCACTGAAACAGCACCCTTGGGTGCAAGGGGTGCGCTCCCTCATGTCTGCTGCTGAGCACCCTGCCCAAGCCCCTGCCCACCTACAGCATTCCACCCCAAGGGAGTAATGCCTGCGGAGTCCTCCCTGCCCTCACCCGGGGGTCCCTCAGCCCCATAGAGGGGAGAGGATAGCCTGGCTAATTCAGCCAGGATAAGAGCTGAATTGCAGATCTGGTTGCAAAGCAGAGGGAGGGAACAACAAGCTACTGGACTTTGGATATCACCTCACCCCAGGATGCCCTAGTTGGCACTAGCAAACTTGGCCAGACAAAACTATGCAAGATAACATTTATCTCTGACAGTGCAGAGCAGAGAGCTAAGTCCTCATGGCTGTGCTGCAACGGACCCTAGAGAAGATGCTCTGGCCTCCTGCCCACAGCATTGCCCTTTGGCAGTGCCTTCCCCAGAGCCCCATACCCAGCCCTCAGCTCTACCTGCCCCTCTCCCCTGGTGCTCAGCCATGCTTCTGGGGGGACCCTGGCAGGAGCCACAGCTTTTCCATTAGTCCAGAGTATTCCAGCATGTCTCAAGCCTCACCTCTCTTCTCCTGCACTCCCACTGATAGGATCACAGCACAGAGGATGTAGAGTCCCCCAATGACCCCTGCAGCGATCATGTAGGCATTTCTCTGTGCAAGAGAAGAGGGAGTGGTGAGGGAGGGGGCTTATCCCAGGAGCCAGCCCAGTCAAAAAGGCAAGGAGAATATGGCGGGGGCTGCCAGCAGTTCCCCCAAGCAGGTTCCCCCAGCTTACTGTGTCTGTGAGCGAGCCGGTGTCATGGGTCATGTTTAGCTCCTCCATGGCCACTGAGGAGTTGGGCTTGCCAATGAAGACGGGGCTCTCAATGCAGGGAGTAATCACCTTGCCCACGATCTGGCCCTGGATGGCAGTACCTAGCACAGTGCCCAGCACTTCCACCGTCATACCTGGAGGGAGAAGCCAGCAGGACTGAGCAAAGCTGTTGGGCACCCAGCGCAAAATCCTTCTCCACGGCAAAGCCTCCCCAGCTGAAATTCCTTGCCCTTCAGCAGGGGAAGTGAGCCAGTCCAGCTCTCCTACAGCTCCCTCCAAATCACCAAGTGATAAAGCCACAGGGAAGGAGAGTGTCTGCTGGGGAAACTGAGGCAGGGAGTGAGGCCAAGACTTGGTCATGCTGCTCCCACTGCTGTATGACAGAGCAGGGGGAAAGACTTGGGAGCTCAGATTCCCCCATCATCTGCTCCAGGCTCTTGGCCGTAACCAGGACCACCTCCCACTGGACTAGACAAGGATGTCTGCAGGAGGAACTGGGGAATAGGAATGGGAAGAGCTGGACCAGCTGCACTTCAAGCCCTAAATGATGCTGATCACACACTGTCCTTGGGATGGGGTGTGATCAAATAAATGAGCCCTTCCAGCAGTGCATCTGGAGGAGGATCATGCCCCAGCAAGAGCTGCCATAAAGGAGCTGAGCACTGGCTGCCCCCCAGCCATGGCAAGGAAGGGAAGGAAATACTCTTACGGTAGGCAGTGGCCGAGTCCCGCTCGCTCTGCTCCCTGCTGATGAACATGGTCAGCGCCGAGTAGGGCACGTGGAAGCACTGCAACATCATGAGGAGAATTAGCTCAGGGATGGGAACCTGCCCCTCTGTGTAGCTCAGTGAGGTGAAGGCAGGACTTAATTCTCTCCATCCCTCACCCACTGGCCCTGCTGTGTGCAGAGCCCAGCTCACCGTCACAAGGGTCTGGAAGATGCAGTAGAAGATGAGATACCACATCACTTGGCCTCTGGAGATGTCTGGCACAAACCAGATAAGAAAGTAGGAGATGACAGCAAACGGGGTGGAGAAGATGATCCTTTGGGAGAACACCAGTGTTAGCTCACAGGTATGCAGCACTGGGTAACTGCACACACACACACACACACACACAGAGCTCTCCCCACTGCCACGCATCCAGTGGGGCTCAGGCATCTGATTTTGGGGGGTCCTGAGCTGCCCTGGGGCAGCCCACCCTGCTCCAACACTTTGACAGGAGGTCAAAGGAGGTGGTTGCCACAAGGTGATTGAAACCATGCTGAAGGCAGCAGCTCAGGTCTCACAGGGGTGGAAAGACCTGACTCAAGACTTCCACGGAAAAGCTTTATTTGCAAAAACAGGCATCCCTGCATCAATGGAAGAGACTGATCTGCTGCTGCCTTCAGCTTCCGCCCCTCCCCCAGGCAGCACTGCTGCATGTTCAGAGGGATGTAATCACCTCTCTCATCCCAGCAAGGGCTGGGGAGCAGCCAGGCAGCACAGCCCCATGGGCCCAGCAGCCAAACACCTCTCACCAGCTTGGCTCTGCTGCCAGCCCCCGCTGAGCCCTGGGCACCTCTGTTCCACTGGCAGGGATGGGGCAAGCCACCACCAGCAGCAGGCTGGCTCCTTCTTAAGGGACACAGGATGCAAAGCGTAACAGAAGATCAGAGAGCATTGCTCAAGTGTTGGGCCTTGGAAGCAGTCCCAGCAGGACTGGCCAGCAAGGGTGATCACATCGGGAACCCACCCAGAGCATCGCTCCACTTCACCTAGCAGATGTCATAACCCTTGTCCTGCTGCAGCCCAGACAGTGAACAGCTCTACCCTGCACCAGCAGCCTGAGGACAGCACAAGCACCCAGGTACCCCCATCACTCAGGAGGGCATGGGAGGAATTCCTCCTCCTTAAGGGAAGTGAACCAGGTGTTGTGGTTGCATCCACATCTGTTTGGAGATTTGCAAGCACCCTGCACTCCACAAACAACTGGACAGAGGCTGCGTCCTGGAATGAAGCCAGCAGAACCAGACACAGGACAAAGCCATGAGCGACCAGGGCTGCCCCCTCTGCTGCTCCACTGCCAGGGTACAGCGAGATCTTTCCATCCGGGCTGACGTACAGGATGCAAAGTTTAAATTTAAAGGGGAGTGGGGGGAAGAGCAAGAAACCAAATCTCCATGGATGGAGAGCCGGCAGAGGCATTGCACAGGACCCAACACATGCACATTTTTCCATGCGCACGTCACCCAGCGGGGAGAGGAAGGGGGCGAGCCGCCTCCAGCCAGTCCTCTCCTGCGTGCTTATCACCACACGCATACGTGGAGCCAAGGGAAATTTTGAATGAGTCACTGCAGCCACACGGCGGGAACCACGTCACGCTCACTGCGGGTGCCAGCGCATGCACAGTAGATGTGCCAATCCCCCATGGGTCCACTCCAGCACTGGGGCCAGGATGCTGAAATCCCAGCCAGGGCTGACCAGCAGCTCCTGGCAGCGTCAGAGTGACTGCAAGTTACCCCTGACCGAGGCGAGGTGATTAAGAAGTTCGCTCAGAGGAGGAGGAGGAGGAAGCCATGACGCGCTCGCCTGCTCATTGGCCACGGCGCGATGGTGTGTTCCTTTGTGCCACGGCCCAGCAGTTAACCGTTTGCAAACGGCTGCTGCCCCGGAGAAGGTCAAAGCCGAAGCTCTACAGTCACCAACACATCAAGGAAAAGTTTTGTCACCAGGAAGGCTGGGATGTTTGAGGAAATGGGAACCTGCTCAGGGCTGGGGACAGAACAGGGTCCCCGAGGCTGGGGGAGAGGAGGAGGCAGCCAATGGATGAGCTGCTGGGACAAAACACGCCAAAAAGTTTCAGAAAGAAAGAGCTGAAAGGGAGAGAGGTGATGGCCCTCTGGGAAGGTCTCCTCTCCCTTCCGAGGGGCCGGAGCAGCCCTGAGCTTTGGGCTGGAGACACCAGCAGCCGGCTGGGCCTCAGCCTTGCAGATCAGACTCTTCAGAGCCCAGCAGAAACTTTGGACAATAAACCCTTACACACAGCAGGGTTACACAGGGTCACATCACGGGTATGGAGGGTTTAGGGTCAGGCAGCAGCCTCTGAGGCCAACCCAATCCACGTCCTGCAGCACCTGCAGCTCCTGGCTTTGCACACAGGGAAACTGAGGCAGCAGCAAGCAGCTCTGCAGCCACACCAGCCTGGGGCTGTGCAGCCCCACACAGCCAGCCCCGCTGTGACCCACGAACCCCGAGTTTGGTAGGTTTAAACTCAGCTTGACTCCATCCAAATTGGACTCAGCCGGTTGCCCTTGAGCCATGTACAATAGCAGCAAACTCCTCACAGCCGGCTGCCTCGGCACTGTGAGGGGCCCAGCGCAAATCAAAAGCTCTGGCTAATTTTAACAAAGTGGGAGCCATTTGGAGGAATGCAGCAGCTCCATCCCCACCCCCTGCCTCGAGGATGTGAGATTACAGAGAACGGAGCCGCGGCGGCCATGGGAACACGCATGGCTATCCCACACAGCCCTGCCTGCACACCCAGGCGGCTCTGCGCAGGCAGCCCTACTCTAATCTCCAGACCCCAGACTCTGCCACACATGCGGCTGCAGAGAAGCTATTTCAGGCCGTGCATGGAGCCTGGCTTTAGTGACAGCCGACTGCCACTGCCCAGAGCTATTCCAGGAAAGCCCAGAAGCAGAGGGTATAATCTGCGGGGGAAAGGACTTGCGTCCCTCTAATTCCACTCCCTCCATGCCCACCCCCTTTGCTGCATTGTATTTCAGCCGTCCTGCAGGTGCCCAGGACGTGGGTTATTTTAGCGCGGGACATGCCACCATGTCCACACTTAGGCATTACCACCCTGCAACGCTGTGTCCTGCACACAGGGCAAGTGTTTACAGACGTCCTAAGTCTGCCCTGGGTGCAAGCAGAAGTCCTTTGGGGCTTTGCAAACCCTGTCACATCTGTTCCAACTCCCTTTGGCACCCCTTTGCTCAGCACCCTTCTCCCAAGGGCAGCAGAAGCACCCACATGCGGACACTCAGATCCATGATAGCTGTTTTCCTGCCAGAAGAGCATCCTCATGACTGTCAGCTGGTACCCCACCACGTCCCGTCCCCCCCCATTCCTCTTCCCTATGGGTGTGATGCCATCTGCTCTGCTGGCAACGTGGCCCTGCCACCGGCCAGAGCTCAGCAACCACCACAGGAACAAAGTCCAGCATCGGAGCATGGCATCAGGGCAGATCTCAGGGAGACTGGAGCTGCTGCAAGCACAGTGACATGAAGGACAGCTGGGCCCAGCTCGTACAGGGATGGCTTGAGACCAGTCAGAGTAACAGACACAGACTTGAAGCTGCAGCTGTTGGCAGCACTGTGGGCTTTTTTGGGTGCTTGGCACCTCACCTGGGTGAGACAGGGTGTCAGCACGTCCTGCCCTGCAAACCTCACGCCCAGGGACACCCAAAGCTGACTGGAAACGCTGTGACACATCAGGCAGGGATGCAGGGTGATACAAGTGGCTCTTACCAGGGCATCAGGCGGCCAAAGCGAGTCCATGATGTTTTGCTGATAAAGAAGCCCACCATGGGGTCTGTGATGGCATCCCAGGCTCGCCCCACAAACAGGATGATGGAGGCATAGAAAGGGTCCAGCTGCAGGAAAAAACCTCATGTCAGGACACACAAACCCCCATGCCCCTGACTGCCCTTCCAGAGCTCCACAAGACCTTCCCAAACGTACTGTAGCCCCGCTGCCGTTTGGGAGCATGGATGCATCCCTCAGCCTCTCCCCCTCGTTCAGTGGGATTTGAGGCATGGTGACCCAGTCTGTCCCAGCACTACCCCACCGTGCTCCCTCCACACCAAACTCCTGCCGTCTTGGAGCAGATCTCCCCCAAACCCACCCCACAGCCAGCACAAAGATGCCCGACGGACACTTCTCTCTCCCCATTTCACACTGACCCAGAACGCTGCTGGTTCGTGGGGCAGATCCCACGTCCCATGGGCCACACACCGCAAGCCCGTTTCACAGCCAGAGGCACGAAGTGGCCACACAGCTCCACCCGTGGGGCCGGCCTGGTGGAAACCCACAGCCTTCGGACCGACTTCCACGCAGGGCCGTGACTCCTCGTGACCGACACACGCTCCCCTGTACCCCCCCCCCCCCGCTCCCGGCCGTACCTGCGCCACGTCCAGGAGGTAGATCTGGAGGAAGAAGCCGAGCGCGCAGCCCGTGATCTGGTAGGGGGCCCCCCCGACGGCGTAGCACAGCTTGCTGCACACCGACAGCCGCTCCCGGCTCTCCTGCAACCGCGCCGGGCGTTAGCGCCGCCGGGAAGGGCCCCCCGACCCGTCCCGTCCTCCCCCCATCCCACCCCACCCCACCCCGACCGACACCCCCCTCCGCGCCCGGAGCTCACCCTGCGGCGGGGCTGGCGGCAGGCAGGCGGCAGGAGCCCCCCGGCCCGGACCCGCTCCGCGCCGCCGCCCCCGGCCATGCCGTGCGCGATGAATGGGGCCGCGCTGCCGCCCGCGCGGGCCTTGTACCGGCAGCGCCCCGCCCCGCCCGCTCCGCACCCCCGCCCCCGCCTCCCGGGGGCCTGCTGCTCCTCCTCCTCCTCCTCCTTCTCTTCCTCCTTCTCCTCCTGCCCCGGCCCTTCTCCCAGCCCCGAGCCCCTTCCCTCCATCCTCCCCGCCTCCGGCCCCATCCTTCTTCCACGTATCCTCATCCCTCAGCCCTCCATCCCCATCCCTCCATTCCCCATCCCTCCATTCCCCCATCCCTCCATTCCCCCATCCCTCAAGCCCTATCCCTCATTCCCCATCCCTCATCCTCTATCTCTCATCCCCCATCCCTCCATCCCCATCCATCCCCCATCCCCCACACCCCTACTCCATCCCTTCCCTCCATCCCTTCCCTTTCTGTATCCCCCCATCCCTCCATCCCACCACCCCTCCCAGGTGCCCCCATTGATGGCAGAGGCTGAGTGAACACTGCATTGCCCTACAAGGGGACAGAGCTGGCAGAGGCTCCATCAGCCTCCCTGTCCCATGGGTGCCCAGTCAGTGAGGGCACTGGAGACCCTCAGTGCCAGCCCCCCCCAGCATCAGCTCCCATGGTCCCTGGCTGCTGCACAACAGCTTCAGCAGGCAACAGTGGCTCCGAGGCCTCAGCATCTCTCCCTGTGCCACCTGCAGTGTCCCCTGTGGCAGATGGCCAGGTGGACATTGATCCCAGCACCTCTCAGCTGTGCTGGGTGCTGTTTGCCCACCGGCAGACACACGTACACCTGTGCCAGTGCCGTGTCACCACAGTGACAGCCGTCAACTGCTTGGCTCAGGCCACCAAGGTTCAAAGATTGCCCTGAGATGTGCCGCAAGATGGGGCTGCATAGCGGGGCCGAGCAAGCGGGGCCAGCGTGGCACCCAGTGCCATCACCTGATTGCCACTTGGAGCTGGACTTGGAGCTGCTTTTATGTGGGCACAGGGATGGGCAGCTGTCACCGAGCAGGGATATGGGATGCAGCAGAGCCTGAGCAGGCACTGGAGATGAGTGGGGCGGGTGGCCCCTGGCATGAAGCAGTGGCACAGCAGCTCTGGGCACTCCCTGGTTTTGGGAGCACTGAGCCAGTGTCACCATTTATTCATGGTTTCCTGCCCCTTGCACAATGTGTGCAGTGGGTTGGTTCCCTCTGTGCTGCCACGTGTCACAGCCCTGCGCCCGGCCCTGCTGGGTGTGCAGGGATGCCACCCATCAGGGACGGGGACCCATGTGAGGCTTCAGGCTGTTCAAATTTGTTCAGTGACACAAAATACCTTGAAGCAAGAGGGGAGCGAGGCATGGGCAACACCACTCACTCAGCCAGTTTGGGAGAGACCTGCCTTGGGCTCCTCACCCTGCTGTGCTGTGCTGGCTCGGGTGCATCTGGCACTGGGCGGCCCCAGGACAGACACCCTGGTGCAAGCTGGAAGTCCCCCAGCACCCCTCGGGAGAAAGTAGCCTCATATCAGGAATGAGCTTGTGCCTACGTCTGCTGGCACACTTGTGCCATGAGTTGGCTGGGGTCCACCATCCCTGAGCATCAGAGCTCGGGAGATTGGGATGAGCATTGTGACCCAGTGCTGAAATGAGCAGCATGAACAGTTTAAGGGGTCTTGGGATTGGGGCTTAAGGGGTCTCAGTTTCGGGGTCTGTGTGGGTGGCCAAGAGGCGTGTGTGGCCATACCATGTGGCTGTTGCCAACTCGCTGCTGGCTCTGGGTGCTGATACGGAGCAGAGGTCCCTGGACATCCTCTTGCTGGGGATGACCGTGTCCCTTGGCAAACATCGGTGCAGCTGCTGGGGACATCCACGCAGGTTTGAGTCCCTGTCTGGGCCCAGTCCTGCACCATCCCCAAAGCACAGATTTGGGTATCCCAAAGCACTCTGCTCCCTGGCACACGTAACCAGGAGTCTGCTGGGGAGACATGTTTGGGTCAATACCCTCCAGACTCAGTGCGGGGCCCCTGCTCTGTGCCACAGTTTCCCTCTCCACAGAGAACATCTCTTGCATGGGAGCAGAGGGGACTTCCATGGTGGCATGTGCCTGCCCTGGAGGGACCAGGCTCCCCAGAGATGGGATAATCTTGTCCTCAGCTCACCATTGTGTTTGGCCCCAGCACTATTGCTCTGCTCCCTTTATCCCAGGGGCTCCTCCACTCCTGATGCTTTTGGCATTCCTGTCCTTGAGCAAAGCACTGAGAAACTGCCTCCTGGGCAAACGAGGCTTTAGGAGAACAATGAGCCACCCTTTGTGCTGGAGATTGTGCAGGAAGACTGCAGATAGGTGTAGCCCTGCTTTACATATGAAGTAGAAGTAGAAAGACCAGGAATTCCTTGGATTAGGAGGATTTTCACCCCCAAGTCTGGTATTGCACAATTTCCGGTGGGGGGATTTTAGACCCTCCCAAGGAGATGCTCTGGGGGATCCTCACAGCAATAAATGAGCTGCCAAGGGTTGATTCCAGTGGGGATGTCGGTGCAGCAGCTTCCACCAGGTTTGGGGTCCCCAGGGACCCCAGGAGGCTGGGTCTGGGGCTGGACCACTCACAGGATCACCCTTGGCACCAGGACCAGTCCAGTGTGATGGTCTTGCAGGCAAGACCAGAGGTCGAATACTCCTCTGATGATGATGCTACACCATCCCAGCCTCTACATCCCTGAGCTGGGGACACCGTCGGGCTTCAGGGATGACTCTTCAGCGGCTGGGACCCAAATGCTGACCCTGGGGACATGGTTCAGCCCTGGGGACAGGGATAGGGAAGGGGGCTACTCCAGTGGATGATGGCTCTGCCATCCTACCTGCCACCCACACTCCCTGCTGTCACAGATCTGGAACAGCTCAGAGCAGGAACTGAGCAAGCGTGAGCGCACCTGAAACCAGACAGCCCTGCCAGGCTGGGCCAGCCAGGACGGGGAGGATGGGCTTGGGAGCAAACAGCAGTGAGTGGGTCCCAGATCTGTTGGAGGGCTGTGGGCCAGCATTGGTGTGGCTCCTCAGCTTGGAGACAGCCCTGCCCACACACTGCAGAGCTTCTCCAGGGCTCAGGGCATCTCCTGGCATCAGGCAGGGTGTGCCAGGGGCAGAATGGGTCCAGAGGGGCTGAAGAGGCAGCAGGGATGGAGCCAATAGTGCATTTTTCCTCCCCCTTCTCTGGACTTCACTGCCTGCTAAATTCAGAGCGGGTGGCTGCACCCCCAGGGAGTCAGGACTGGTGTGACCCCTGTGAGCGCTGTCCCCTGCCCCATACAGCCAGCAGTATTTTGCGGTGGTCCTGTACCCCTCAGGGACTTGGGCAGGTGTTTTGCAAGGGCCCCGCCAGTCCCCGTGGCCACTGTCCGACAGCTTCATGGGGACAAAGGGGACACATTGCATGGCAGCACGCAGCAGCCGCCCTGTACTGCCCACACCTCTCCTGCATGGCACCCTGGAGAGTGTGTCACAAAGCTGAGGGGGATGAGACGGGGCCAGGATGTGTTGGCATGGGGATTCACAGTCTCTGCTGTCCCTGGGGACCTGGGACCCCCATGGGGACAGCTGGGTGGCTCGGAGGGTGCTGCTGCAGCAGGATGGGGACAGTCGGAGGCAGAGCCCAGCTCAGGGTGCCCCCAAGACACCTGTCAGACTCGAGGTGACTGACCGCTGTGGGGAAGCGCTTTAAGGCTGGAGCTTCAAAGTCCAGCCCTGCTGTCAGTGGGGATCCAAAGGGCACAGGGGGCCAGGAACTGCCTTGCGTCATGTTCCGGAGCCGTGCCAACTGCCAGCCGGGCCAGGGCAGCTCCTGCGGAGCTGTGCCAATGCCGGGGGCACGTGCTCAGTGCTGGCCATGGAGTTGTGCCAGCGCCCTGCAACTGGGGGGCACAGTGAGGTGCCAGCCTGGCCAGCGGGTGTCCCCCAGCCCTGTCACCCACAGTGCCGCAGCCCCCGGGGGCACTTACCCACCCATCCCTGTTTGCACTGCCAGTTCCAGCCCTGGTAGCAAGAGGCTCTCAGGTCCTGTTTGCCGAGCGCCTGGAGAGGTTGGGATGAAAGGGCTGCACGGCCCCTCCAGCCCTCTCCAGAGGTGCTTTCACACCTTCAAAGCATCCGCAGCCCCTTGAAGGCAGGATGAGCTCCTGCCTCACCCTGGGAAAAGCCAGAGAGATCCCCAGGCCAGCAGGGAGGGGGAAGTAGACGTGGCCAAGAGCTATAGGTTGTAGGAGCCTTTGCTCCTGTGCCCACAGGATGTGTTGGTGTTGGAGCAGGCAGTCTGGGGCAGTGCCAGCTGTGTCCCCAGCTACGATCCCCTGTCCCTGCAAGCCTCCACAGAACAAGTCTGCAGCAGCTCAGCCCCTGCCCTTAATGTTGACAGAGTAATTTTGTTTCCTAAAGAGAAAGCGAGGGCTTCACCCACACTTCCCGGGGAGGGTGAAGGGCTGGGAGCAGCCCTGGGGTGGAAGAAGCCCAGCTGGGGACACCCTGGGGACAAACCCAGGGCTCCCAAACTGGCTGGGGACTGGGGCCAATGCTGAGACAGGAGCATGAAGGAAACATCAGCCTGGGCTCCCTGGGGCTGTGTGGGTCTCGGGGCTGCTGCCCCAGCCAGGCAGGCATGCAGGCAGGATTGGGGTGCTCAGGGTTGCTCTGGGTAGGCCAGGAGGGCATGTAGGGTGCTGTGGCCATTGTGGGGACCCCATGGCACCTTTATGGCTGGGAAACCACAGGACCAGACCCAGGACCTTCCTGCTGCACTGACCCCCATGCATGAGGCTGGCAAAGCTTTGCAAGCTCAGCTTCACCCCATGCCAGCAAGGAAAGGGCCGGAGCAGTCCTGGGGCATCCCACATGCTTGGGACCCTGGGACAGCCGCCAGCCCAGTGTTTGCTGTCAGCCCTGCTCCTCTCCCTCCTTTGTCCCCTCTGCCAGCTCGACAATGGGGAAACTGAGGCACGGAGCTGTGCGCGGCAAGCAGCGCCGTCTCCCCTTGGCTCTCCCCTCCGGGTCTCTACCCCAGCTCAGCTGAGCGGGACCGCGGGTGCCCGGTGGGGTGTGTGTCTCCCCGTCCCCGCTGCCGCACAGACGGTGGTTCCCGGTGGTTCCCCGGTCCCCGGCCGTGCCCGAGCCCCAGCAGGTGGCGCCCCGCGCCCGCCGGTGGCGGCGGCCGGAGCCCGGGGCCGAGGGGGGGTCGGGGGGGGGCCGCGCTGGACGGCACTGGGCAGCGCTGGGATGTGCTGGTTCATGCGGGGTTGTGCTGGGCTGTCCTCATCCATGCTGGGCTGTGCTGGTCCGTGCAGGATCATGCTGGGCTGTGCCAGGAAGAGCTGGATTGTGCTGGGCTGCAGTGGGCTGTACTGGGAAGCAGTGGGCTGTTCTGGGCTGTGCTGGTCCATGAAGGACCGTACAGGGCTGTGCTGTGCTGGGCTATGCTGGTCGCTGAACTGGGCTTGATTGCTCCCTGCAGGGCTGGTCCTGCAGCCCAGAGACCCAGCCCCCTGATTTCCAGTACCACCGGACGGGGCAGACCCCGTGGCCCCGACCGCACTCGGTGGCAATAGGAGGGTGCTGGGGCTGAAGGGGGTTAGCGGACGCTGTTAGGGGGGAATCTGCTCGTCCCAGATGAATGCCTCACCATGTTTTCACAGTGTTTATTGCCGTTCCTAGAAAGACCTTGGCAGTGGAAAGATGCAGCATCGCACTGCACTCTCATGGATCCCCGAGAACATGGCCTCTCTCTGGACCCCCAGGCTGAATGTGCTGGGTGCTGCATGGGCAAAGCCAAGTTTGGGCAGCAACGATGGGGCAAAGTGCTGGTGGTGGGAGCTGTGTGTGTGAGAACCACTCTGCTGTGCCCTAGGCCATCCTTGGCTTCCCTCTGGCCCGTTGCTCCTGGCTTCACTGGCAGCTCCCAGCCCCTCCTTGGGGTGACAGCACTGCAGCGTCCATGCTGCTGGCGAGCACGTCCCCAGGAGGCAACTGGTGTCTGTGCACGGCCCTTCCTCTGTGCACAGACTGAGTTCCTCGTGTGCACTTGGAAAGTAAAGCACCATGTCCCTCAGTGCTGGTTTTCTGGTGTTCCCGCCGCCCCTTCTTATTTTAGGTGCCTCTTTGCTGAGTTGGTGGCTTTCGGAGGGGCGAACCTCCCATTTGGGTTCACAAGGCCTTTGGTGGCTGTGGGGACACCTCCATAGGAACATCCTGGGCAGGACACAAACACTGTGACCCCGTGGCTGCCCATGAGCAGAGCTGCTCGCCTGCCTGTGCTTCAAGGAACAGCTGTGCAGCAGCGACGGGTCACTGTGGCAGAGGGCGGTGATGCTGCCCTGGTGTGGGTTCAGGAGCCCAATGGGACGTAGGGGGGATGCCAAGACCAGGGGGCGGTGTGGGGGTGTGGATGGGAAAGGGCACCCAGGGGTGATCTCCAACAGCAGGCAATGCCTCCCTGTGACTTGTCCCCACTTCTCCAGTTTGCTTTGCCACTGCGCTCAGCTGAATGTCCCCAGGCTAGCGGCACAGCTGTGCTTGGCCTGGGTGTCCCCAGTCAAAATCTTCCTTGCAGGAGTCCCTCCTTAGCGCCTGCAGAGGGGGGGGTCCCCCAAACCCTGACCTTTCTGGAGGTTGGCATTGGGAGCTGGTGGAACACTGTGGGGGGCAGCGAGGGTCCCCAGCACACGGGGTGGCCACTGGTTAATAGCCCCGTTAGCATCCCCGTTAGCAGGACCGGGGAACCCTGCGGGGGGGGGGGGGGGCCGCGGCATTCCTCCCACCGTGCCCCGGGGGCGGGGAAAAGAGCATGGCCCCGCCCTCTATGCAAATCACAGCTCGGCGATTGGCGGGCGGGCGGGGCCGGGCGCTGCAGACAGGCTATAAGAGCGGGGGGGAAACAATGCACCCGCGGTCCCGGCTCGGTGGCTGGTCCGCCGCGTCCTGCAGCACTGGGCGAGGTGGGCGTACGGGGAGCGGGAGCTGCCCCCCTTCCTCCATGGGGCTGGGGACGCCCCTTTCCTGATCGGGCGGGAGGTGCCCCCCCTTTTTTTTTTTCCTGCCTTCCCCCCCCCGAGCTGCTTTTGCCTCACCCCCTCCCACGCAGAGATGGAGTTTGACTCGTACCAACACTACTTCTACGACCACGACGCCCAGGAGGATTTCCACCGCTCCACGGCACCGAGCGAGGACATCTGGAAGAAGTTCGAGCTGGTCCCCACGCCCCCCCTCTCCCCCCTGGGTATCCCCGGGGAGAAAGCCTGCTGCTCGGGGGCGGAGGAGCGCTCCGGCTGGCTCTCCCGCTACTGCCTGGCCGGGGAAGAGCCGGAGTATCTCATAGGGACGGGGGAGATTTTCGGGAACCTGAGCGCTTTCATCCTCAAGGATTGCATGTGGAGTGGGTTTTCAGCCCGGGAGAGACTGGAGAAGGCGATGACAGAGAAACTTTCCACGGGCACGCAGAGGTCCACCCCCCACAAACCCTCCTTCGCCCAGGATTTTGGGTTCAGCAGCTCGGTGAGCGAGTGCGTGGATCCTGCTGCCGTCTTCCTTTGCCCGCTAGCCGAGAGCAAGATCCCCGCATCCTCGGGATCCGAGGGCCAAAGCGATTCCGGTAAGGGCGCTCCGCCGCCGAGGTGCGGGCTGGCCCCGGCCAGCCACCCTCCAGCCTCGCTGCAGCCCGCGGGGAGCCCGGCGTGGAGGACACGCGTGTCCACACATGTGCGTGCCGGGAGCCTCCCAGCCAGGCAGCGCCTTTGTTGCGACTCCAAGCAAGCCCCGGTCCCGGCCTCACGAATAAAACGGGCTTGGCTGCTCCCCTTCCCACGGGGCTTCTGCTCGGGAAAACCCTGCCCTTCAGAAGAGTGCGTGGGGCTCCCCCCCGGCCGCTGCGTGGGTCTCTGGTGGCCCCTCTCGCTCGTCCCGACCCCGCGGGAGCCTCACTGGCAGGTTGGTGAGGGGCAAGTTTGCAGCTCACCGTGGAAAGTTTGGGGTTTTTTTAAGCTTTGTAGCGTGCTCTGCTGCCGGTTCATAACATCGGCTGCTTCCCCTGTCCCCCACGCTCGCAAGGCCCACCCGGGACGGGCTTTCCTCGGGACAAAAGGCAGGATATCCCTTGGGGCCGGCAGGTTGCGGAGTAGTGGCCGCGTCCCCCGAGGCGGTGGCTCCGTGGGATGGGCAGGAACATCCCGCATCAGTTGTGGCGCGTCCCAGACCACCCCCGGGGCACGTCTGCTTGTCCCGCGTGGGAGGGGGGGCGTGTTTACACGGGGGGTCGGGCTGGGCAGCGGGTGCCTCTGAAACCCACCAGCCAAGAGCAAGGTGGTGCCGACCTTCCCGCATCTCGGGCCGTGACCACGCATTTTCGGTCCCCGTTTACAAACGCCCCCCCCGGGGGGGGGGCTCCCCAAACCGATCCGCCCCGTAGCCCCGGCGGGGGCCGTACGCTGTTTCCCACGCTCCCACAGAAGCCGGGCTGACTCGGCCGCCGTGGAACCGCTGACGCGGCCCCCCGCGGTGCCTTGACCCCGTTAATAAATCTGCCGGTGGCACCGACCTGCGCCGGTGAGTCACGGTGCGGGACGGGGACTTAATGCCATTAGGAGCCCGGGGACGGTAAGCAGGTCGCGGGCGTAAGAGGCTTAACCCAAATTGGTGGTGGGGCTGGCTGGGTGGGGGGAGGCGCGGGGGTTCCGGTGCTGGTGGGGTCCCGGGCTCGGTCCCGGTCCGGATCCGGCCGCGCCACGTGGGCGCCGAACAAAAAGCAACAGATTGCAAACAATGAGAGGGGCCGCGCTGATGGACGGGGGCGGGGACCAATGGGATGGTGTGGCAGTCGGTCGGTCCCGCCACGCAGCCAATGGGCGGCTGGAGGGGCGGGGCCCCGCGGTCCAACTGTTATTAATAAGCGGCGGGGGGGTGTGTGTGTACACACGTGGCTGAGACCGGTCGGGTTGTGACACTGATGAGCGCGGCCGTCGGCCTGTGTGGGAGCAGCGAGTGTTCCCCCCCAGCAGCAGGGTGACTTTGGCTTGCTGGGCAGAGCCCCCAGAGCCTGGGGAGTGGCTGGGGTGTCAGTTGGGGGCCACAAGCAGGAGGATGTCCTGGAGCCCAGCTCCTGGCCACCACTGGCCCTGTCACGGGAGAGGGGCAGGCCTCCGCCCAAGATCCTGGTGGGGATTTGACCATCTTGGGTGACATTTAGTGAGTGGCTGTATTTTCTCCTGAAGTCTTAAGGAAAAAAAAAGTGGAAGTGCATTCCTAAAAGGAGAGTGACTGCAATCGGGGGGGGGGGGGAAGGGGAAAACTGGGGCCAGTTTTCTGCCTCTATGCTTTGCTGGGGTAGGACAAGCTGCAGTGACAACAGGCAGGGTGTTTTGGGTCCACTTATGATTTACTTGGGTCTCGCTGTTCACAGTTCTGATAACCTTCCCCTGCGGACTCCTGGGCTTGGGATGACTTCAAAGTTCACCGAGTCTATTGGAGGGACCCCTTCACCTCTCCCTCCCCCCCTGCACCGTGGGGGATTGTCCTCTCTGTCCCCAGGAAGCCTGGGCTGAATGGGGTTTATCACTTGTGAAAAGTAACAAGTCACCGAAGTGGGGAAGCTGCAGCAAGGGGAACAAAGGGCAGCTCTGCCCCCGAGTCTCTCATTTACAATTCCAATGGGCCATGAAAGCTCAGACCAGGATGAACTTTGGAGTTAGGCTGTTCCAGGTCCCCAGCATCCTGCTGCTCCTGTCCCCTCCCTGAGCAAGTGTTTCTTGCCTGATGATTCTTTATTCCGGACACATGTTGCTCCTGGTGCAGAAGTGAGGCAGAAGTAAAGCCCTATCCCAATTTCAGGGGACTAGGCACATGAATGTGGAGGGAAAGCTCCTTCCTGTGCGATGGTATTGGAAAAGCATTTAAATCACGTGATCCCTTCTGGAGGTCACGGAGCGGCTTTGCAGTTCATGAGCAAACTTTTGTGGGATGGCAGCAGGGAGATCGTCTTCGGGCTGTGGGGACCCCTGGCAGGGTAACAAGGGGTGATTGGGGGATCCCAGCTGATGGTGACTTTTTTCTCTCTCTGTGTCTGTTTTGAGCAGAAGGCGAGGAGATTGACGTGGTGACAGTGGAGAAGAGACAGTCGCTCAGCCTGAGGAAGCCGGTTACCATCACGCTGCGCGCTGACCCTTTGGACCCCTGTATGAAACGCTTCCACATCTCTGTCCACCAGCAGCAGCACAACTATGCTGCCCGCTCGCCACCGGATGCCTGTGCCCTGCCAGAGCCACCCCAGCAGGATGAGGACGAGCCACCGAGCGCTGCAGAGCCAGCCCCTGCCATCACGCTGCCAGAGCCTTGCTTGCCGAAACCTGGCAGCAGCCCCAGCTCTGACAGCGAGGATGTGGCCAAGAGGAAAAACCACAACTATCTGGAACGCAAGCGGCGCAACGACCTGCGTTCACGCTTCCTGGCCCTGCGGGACCAGGTGCCTGGGCTTGCCAGCTGCCCCAAGACACCCAAAGTGGTGATTCTGAGCAAATCCTCTGAGTACCTGCAGTCGCTCATCAGTGCTGAGAGGAGGATGGCAGCTGAGAAGCGGCAGCTGCGGCTGCGGCAGACCCAACTGCTCAAACGGATTGCTCACCTCAAGGGACACTAGCACCCAATGTGCCCCCTATCCTGGTCACCATGACCCCCTGGCTCCCTCTCAATTTGCACATTTTTTAATTTTTTTTGGTTGTTTGTTGAACTGTTGGCCCCAGGGGACTGGAGCATGTGGTGGTGGCTGCAGGAATGGAGCCACAGTGGAGGGCTTCTCCATGGCGTTGCCTGCCTTGGGCTGGCTTCTTGGCACCGGGTGTTGCACAATTTCCCATTGTCCGTCCATCCCCCTCGTGAAGCTTTCTTGAGTGACTGCTTCGAATCGTGAGCTCAACTCCATTCCCCCTCCCCAACAGCACCTGCACCCCTCTCTGCCGTTTGCCACTGACAGTATCGCTGAGAGCTGCCCCTGGGTGTCCACCTCACCCTAAAAATCCCAAACAACTGTGGTCTGCTTTGGCTCAGGGAAGCAGGCGGAGGCAGATAAGGAGAGCCCAGCACGGGGCTCGTCTCTGGATGGATCTCCATGGAGATGGTGACAGCAGGATATCTCTCTCACCAGGGTTAACAGCACCCCGTGGGTGATCCCCTTGCTCGGCTGGGCTGTACCTCACTTTCTTACCACTTCATGCAGTAGCTTGTCTTGGATTTCATGTTCTAGAAACTGCTGCTGTAACTGCAAGTCTTATACTGGAGGCTGTGTTTTTATACTGTATTTTTGTACCACTTTTTGAGAAGTATTGGTAAAGAGTTTGCTTTTTTATATATATATAAATGTTTTTTTGGAGGGAGGGTTCCTGCTGCAGGGGAGGGCTCAGTCCTGCTGCACTTTAGGGAGATCAGGAAGGGGCTGGCTCCTGCTGGACCCTTGAGCTGAGTCCTTGTGGAGGCCAGTTCACCCCTTGCAGCTCTCCAAACCACCCATTTGCAATAACAGGGGATTTTTTTCCCCTTCCCCACCCTCGTGAGCATCCCTGTGACCCCCTTTCCCACCCTCACCAGCAGCCGCTTAAAATCCCCAGTGAAGCTTTGGGCTTTGCAGGGAGCCTGGCTGGAGGCAGGAGGTTGGGTGCGGGGGGGGGGCAGGGGGGGCTGTGCTGCCTTCGAGGCTTCCCCCCACCTGTGCCATCCTGCTGCCCAACCTGTGGTGGGGTATGTGGGTGGCAGAGTCCCCTGTCCCCTCCCAGGTGTGCTGGCAGTGGTGGCCCTGCAGGATGGCACCCTTGAGGTCCCTGCTGAGAACTGTTAGAGTTAACACTGTGGTCGGATTTAGCACTTTCTTCATTACCTCACACTTCATAAATAAATATGTTTGCAACAGCCTGGGCTGGCTTTTTCTGTGCAGACAGCTGTGGGTTTCCATGCATTGTGCCATGATGCTCCTGGGGGGGCTGCTGTGTTTGGGGTGTCTTGGCTGCTCATGGGCACGACAGAAATTAATACATTTTGCACCAGGGCTTGGCTGCCTCCCTGTCAGTGAGACTGAGCTCTTTGTCCTGGCTTTCTCCCAGTGATGGAAACAGAAGTGGTCACAGCGGTGGGGCCGGGGAAATGAATCACCTGGATTATTTTTCCTCCTTTTAAGTGGCTTTATTGGCAAGGAGGGGTGGAGAGCCTACACTAGGCACAGAGAAGGCTTTGGTGTAACTGTAAACCCCCCTAACGGGGCTCAGGGCAGTCGGTGTGGGGTGATCACTGCCCCATGGGTCAGGGGATGGGGCCGTGGTTAGCAGTAACCCTATAGGGAGGGGGGAATGCAATCTGCTGCCTTCAAGGGGTGTTGGAGAGCTTCGTATACCCAGGTCTGCCGAGTGGATGAAATTATATATATCTGTGTGTTCTCCCTGCTGTCTCCCCAAACTCCATGCATTTGGGTTTCCTTCGTACTGGCAGCAAAAGTCTTGCTCTAAATGCAGGAGGGACATGGGATCCTGTTACTGCTGAGAAGTCAGAAGAGAGCTGCTGCTGCAGGAGACTCAATCACTTGGGGGAAGCCAGTCTTAAAAAGCAGTGATTCTGTGCGGAAGCTCTTAAACATCCATTCCCTTTGGTTCCGGCAACATTTCACACTTTCTGCATGTTACATCTCACGTGTCAAAGCGTTTTAGAGCTGTATTAAAAGGTGCTCACAGGAACCGCAGTTTAAACACGGAGCTGGGTGACCTAAATCTGACTCCTCGTCCAGGCGCAGGAAACAAAGCCCAGATGTACCAGTCCCTCAAACGTTTATTTTTGTTGTGTGTACACTGACACTTGCAGACTGGTGTCTTTTTTCAGCTCAAAGTGACCCTCCCAATAAGGTTTTTAGTAAGGTATGCTTTTTCTTTTCATGTTGAAGGCACGTAGGATATTTAAAACATTATTTTTCTTTCTTGAAAAATGATGTGCAGATCCTGTGGCCTGAGCTGAGACTGTCATCAATGGAAAATGTAGTCAGTCTCAAATCAAACTGAGGAGCAGTAGCAGTTTTGCATATACCTTTGAGTTCTGCTTGAAGCCCTCATGCATAATATATAGATCTACCTGAAACTTCCCTGATTACTAAAGCAGATGTCTCCCCTCATACTGCCACGGTAAGGACCAGGAAAGCAGACTGACTATTAAGCGAACAAAATAAACACACAGGGGTTTTCCTCCTTGCTTGTTCAGTGCTGCAATTTGCAAGTGTCGGCCGTAGTCACTGCAATTCAACATTTCCAGGCAGGATACGGTTATTTTTTTAATGCAAATTGCCCTGCTCACACCCTGCTCCTTGAAACTCACCCCCTTGCCCCTCCTACCATGCCCCCCCCCCCCCCCGGTTTTGCATGGGGCAGCCTCAACTGGCCCAGGGTGCCATGGGCACGGTGCCGCCTTCACGCCTGGGCTGGCAAATTTTTAGGACAGTTTCCCTGAGGCAGTGATAATCCCTCTCCCTCCGAGGGGGGCCAGCTGCCCGCACCCCTCCCCGGCCCGCAGCCTCCTGCTCCCTGTTGCTATGGCAAAGGATGTGTGTTGCCAGGGAGAGCGGCACGGTGGAGATACCCTCCTCCCGCCGTCGCCATGTCAACCGTCTCCCTGCCTTCTCTCCCCTCTGTTGCCACGGAGACAGTCGCTGGCTCCCCATCTCCCGTGTTGCCGTGGTGCAGGGGAGGACGAGCCTCCGTGGAGGCTGCCGTTGCCACGGCAACGCGCTCCCCTGTTGCTATGGCAACAGCCCCGCGCTTCATCCTCTTGCCCCGTTGCTATGGTAACAGCATCCTTCCCACCCCGTCCTACCGCCCCTCCCCCAGCCCCCCCCGAAAAGGTGCCACGGGGCAGAACCCCACTCGTGGACACGGCCCGGGTGCGGGGGGCCGGGGAGCCCTGAAGGCGGGGGGTGCCCGGGGGACCTGAAAAGGGGCCGGGGGTGTGGGGATGGGCAGGGCAGGGCCCTGGCACAGGGCAGGGGCAGGGGACAGGGATGGGGAGCCGGGCCGGGGCCGGGGGCAAGGGGAGGGACCCGGGCTGGGGACAGGAACCCCGCCTGGCAGAGGGACACGGGGCGCAGGGCCCGGCCCCGTCCTCCCCGCGGGTGGTCCCGGCCCCGTCCCGCCCCCGTCCCGCCCGCCCGTCCCCATGGCAGCCGCCGGGCCGGGCCGGGCCATGGCGGCGGCCGCGCTTTGCCTGGGCCGGGCCTCGCAGCCGCCGCGGCCGCTGGTGGTGATCCTCGGCGCTACCGGCACCGGCAAGTCGGCGCTGGCGCTGCAGCTCGGGCTGCGCCTCGGCGGAGAGATCGTCAGCGCCGACTCCATGCAGGTACGGCCGGGCCCGGCCTCCGGGGAAGGCCCGGGGAAGGCCGCGGCCGGCCGGGGAAGGCCAGGGATAGGCCCGAGAACCGCGAGACGCCGGGGCCGGGCCTGGAGCTCGGGAAGGGCCGCGCCTGGGCCCGGGGGAGGCTGCGGCGGGGCCTGGGGAACGGGGAAGGCCGGGCCTGTGCCCGGGATCTCCGGTGGCGCCCAGGGCCTGGCTGAGTGTGTCGGGAGGCGGCCTCGCCTGGTACCGGGGGGGGGGGGGGGGCAGTGGGGCCTGGTCGGGGCCCGGAGAGGCCCAGCCCCACAGGGCTGCAGGCTGGGCTCCCCCGGGGACTCCAGGCCCCCTGGCCGAATGCCCGTGCGGGACAGCCCGGAGGACGAATCCTGCCCGCTGGGTGTGCTCCCAGCCCTGGTGCCCCTGTCCTGGGGAAGGGGCAGGCACCTGGCCGGGGCTCAGGGTGTTTTGGGTGATGTCCCTTCCCGTAACTTGTCCCCCAGCCACGGGGCATAGCGTGGTTTGCAGCACTGGCAAGCCATGGGCTCTCCCCTCGGCCACAGGGAGACCTGTACCCCTCTGCCATCGCCGGGCCCCGCTGGGTGCCTGCGCTGTGCCTCGCGCCCTGGCTGGGGCACCTGGCGAGGCAGCGGTGCTGGCTGGTGCCATCCATCCTTCCAGAGGCTGTTGTATGGACAAAGCGTAAGTGAGGCTTTAACGTGGCAGACGAAGGCAAGCACTCCCCTCCCCGGTCACCCAGCAAAGGGACACCGACACAGGAAAGACTGTTAAAAATGATACTTGTTACTTGCCAGTGACACTGTCTGTGGTCTCGTCTCTTATTGCAAGCGCCAGCGTGGAATATATCGGTTGTACAGTCAGGGTCAGTAAACACCAAAGAACTGAGCCTCATTTCTTTGGTCCTAATTGCGTTCAGCTACAAGAGCTTTGTCACAACAGGTAGATTTCAGGGATTTTGTTATTGTTTAGCAACATGGTTTCCTTCCTAATCAACACTTTCACTGTTCTTTTTCTGTAATGCTTGAACTTTTCCGTCAAGTTTAATGTTTAACATATAATTATTACACTTTATAAAAAGGTGTTTTCGGCCAGCAGCACCCTTTGCCCTTTGTGCTGCTCAGAGGTTGACTCTCGCTGTCCTGTGGCCCCCCTCCTGGTTTCCTCTGTTTGTATCCTAGAGAGCTAAATTTAAAACCTCCCTCTCCTGAATTTGGAGCAAGCAATCGGAAAGCTTTAATTTTATGGAATGGTTTCCTTAAGCTCTTGGGGAAAGAGCGTTTGATGGCTAAGCTGAGTTGACAAAATCCTGCAGGGGCAAAAACATGTGAGATGCGGAAGCTTTGTCCAGTGCTGCCTGACTGTGGGCAGCTGCCCTCCCGGCTGCCCGGCCCAGCCGACGCGAACCACCAGGCATTGCCGGTGTTGCGAGCCTTACCACATGCTCCCTAACGAAGGATGGGCACTTCCATCTTGCTGTCCGCAAGCCTGGGGTGGAACTGCCTGTGGGCTGGTTTTCTCTGCAGACCCTGTCTGGGCTGGGGTGGCTTTTTTTTGTTTTCTTTGGTTATTCGTGCCCATTTGTGTACTGTGAATGCCGAGGTTCTCCAGCCTTGCGGTGACTGCCAGCCCAGTGGGCTTTGGTATCAGGGAAAAAGTGCTGGTGACTGGAGCGATCCTGTGAACATGAGGCTCCTGCTGCAGCCTGAGCTCTGCAGACGTGGCTGGAGCCGACTGGCGTGCTGTGGATTCTCATTTCACGCTGGTGGATGTTTTAAAGCGTGTATTTTGTGCTCTGGTTGTTTCAGGGCCCTCTATGGGAATGCAGGCGCTGGGAGGACTTTGGCTGCAGGCGCCCAATGGCATCCGGGCTTGAGTGGCTCTTGTCCTCCTTTCCTTTTAATCTCATTCTAGCGTGACTGTGGAGCGAGAGCCGAGCAGCTCTGCTACTTTTATCCCGTAACGCGGCATGCTTTCGGCGTGGCCTCTCTGGGTGGTGAGGCGGGGGAGCCCTGCCTCTCCACTGCCCTGGCCGCCTGAAGGCACAGCCTTGAGCAGCGTGTGTCTGCGCCTCCCCCACCACGCTCCACTAACCCCCATGCCCCGCTTAGGCAGCCGCAGCCAGCCAACTGGGTCTGCTTTCTTGCTGGCTTTGTTCCCATGGAATATTGTCTCCTCGCTGCATATCCTTTTGCCTCGCAGAGCTGGCTCCGATGTCCTTGCGGAAGAGTCGCTGGGTTTTAAAAATCCCATTGCTTATTCTCGACTGACAGCTGCCAGCGACCATGTCGCCCTCAGCCCCTTCTGTCCATTCATCGCTGCGCTCCGTGCGGGCTCCGTGGAGCTCTGACAAATGCTGGCAGTGTTTTGGGCAGCTGCTGGAGCCAGAGCCAGGCTCGGGAAGGGGCCGGGGAGCCCCGAGCCCACCTGTTCCTGCACACAGGCACCCCTCTATCTCCAGGGTGTGTTCGTCACGGCCCTGAGTTGCTGTGGTCAAATTACAGACTTAGCTGCTGCCTGTGTGCAGCTCAGGAGCTCCAGTTAATCTGGTAGCCTCTTAATCTTTCTTTTTGTCCTTTCTGTTGCTGTTTGTCATCCCACTGAGTTTCCTTTAAGAGTAAGTCATTCCCTGGGAAGCCAGGCGGGGTGAAGCCAGTCCTGCTTCTTCATTCCTGATGGAGCAGTGAGCGTGCAGCGATCCCAGTGCCAGCTTGCTGGAGGGCCCCATCCACTCCCGATCCCACTGTCCCCTCTGGATTTCATACTTTGAAGCGGCAATGCAGTCCTTCTCCAGGGGCTGTTGTAGCACACTGGCTACATTTGTCAGTGAGTGTGTCAAGTCAGGACATCCTAAGAGCCTTTGCTGACGTCCTTCCCGTGGTAGGGATCAGAGAGGGGAGTGAATTGTGCTCTCCTTGCACCCTAGCTTGGTTTGGGTCCTCCATGTCCCTCTCCAGCTGGGAGATCCTTTGGCCCCTGTGAAGTCTTCACGCTCTTCCCAGCTGTAGGTGGCTTGGATGTGTCTGGGGTCCCCTTGCTACACAGCTGTTGTGTCACCTTCAATACCGTGGTCCCTGCACTCACCCTGCCTGTGCCTCTCTAGTGCAGATCGGGACAAAGGGACAGAGTTTGGGATTGTGCATGAAACTGGTCGCAGAATGAGGGTTCGAGAGAGCCCACCCTTCCTAGGCTGTGGGCTGAGGATCCTCACAGGCACCATTTCCTGAGGATCGCTGGTGTTTGTGCCTCCTGCCTCAGTTTCCCCACATGTTAAAGGAGGAGACAGCGCTGACCTTCCAGCACAGCGCTATGAGCTGTGGGGCTGATCTGCTGGGGGTTTCAGTGGCAGAGGTGGGAGGATGCCGTCAAGGCTAAGCATCTTTAGTCCCCAGCTTGTATTCGGTGTCTCGGAGGCCTGCTGCTCCAGGCTGCTGCTAATCTGTTTTGGGGCCTTAGAAAGCAACAAAGGCTTATCTGAGCCGCTTGCTGAAAATAGAAATGAGTGTCAGGAGGATGTCTCGGTGCGAGGCCCTGCCGACAGCCAGCTGGTGGAAACCTTCTCTGGGCTTTGCTGGGTGTGTGTAAAAGGCCGCCTTTGTTTCTTCCCAGCCCACACACTGACACTGCATTCCTCCTCTTGTTGCCAGATATTCAGGAAAGCTCTTGGTGTTTAATCTCTGGGAGAACCTTGGGGGATTGGAGCCTCAACTGTAAATCCTGGCTCTGCCCGCGCAGGGCACTGGGAGCTCCCGGCTGCCTCAGAGCCTCCCCGTCAGTCCTCTGTATTGACTGTGATTTCAGGCAGACAAGTGGGAGTTGGAGGAGCAGGAGGGCTGGACTGGCCCTTGCTGGGGGAGAGAAGGCATTGAGCCAAAGCTCGCTGAATTCAAAGGTTTTTTGGTGTCGACTGGAGACCTGTGTTGAATGGTGCTGCTCAGCCCAGGGCTTGGTAATGGAAGGGGATCAATAGGCTGCAGCCAGCCACGGGGCATGTTGGCAGAGAGCTGCCTCTTGGGTCTCTCCTCCTGTCTGCTCAACGTCCCCTGGAGCCAGCTGGGTTTCTGCAGGGCAGAAAGGAAGAGCATTTGGTTGCCCTCCTGCTCCCCCCCTCACTTCCTGCCTGCAGGCGAGCCTTTCTCCGCTGAGGGACTCGGAGCAGGGGCTGGCCCTCGCTCTCCAAGTGGCAAGTGCAAGAGTTAAGCAAGATGGGGAGTGTCTGCCGGGCTGCAGCCGGTTCAGCCGCCCCAGCAGCTCGCATAATTGCTCCAGGCAGGGATCGGGCTTCCCTGCTCCACTAACCTCGAGTCATCCCTTGCTGCTGCTCCATGTCTTCTGCCCATGGGTCACCTCTGTGTCACCTTGTCCTTCTGTCTGGGACCAGGGAAGGCAGTGGGTGGAGGCCGCGCTGCAGCCAGAGGCTGGGCAGCTTCTCAGAGGGGATTAAGGGGAAACGTGTTTCTGGAAGTCTGGCCCTCTGGCTGGGGTGGTTTCTGGGTAATTGAGGAGGAAGTGAGTTCGGCCATTTTCAGTCTCTTCCCCTATCAGGCCAGTTTATCCCAAGCTGGGAGACTGCTCCAAGCGTGGAGGTGTGGAGAGCTAAACACATCCTCCCTGTGACCACAGCATAAAGCAGAGCTTTAGCCACTGCCTGGCACGGAGAGTGCTCAGTCCTTGGCATGGCGCAGAGCTGGGCTGGACAGAAAGGCTTTATGAGCCCCACTGCGACCGTGTGCCTGCTGCCAGCACCCTCGGGGTGCGGGTCCCCGCTCAGATCTCTGTTTGTCTGCAGCTCTGCGGAGCCTCGCAGCACCCACTGACAGATGTGCCTGGGGCAGTGCTGGGGCCCAGGGGCACCCCGTGCCGAGGATGATTGTGTTTGCATGCTGTGGGGAGCAGGGTGAGGAGCCTTCCTCCCTTCTCCTGGGTGAAAGATGCTCTCATCTGAAAGGGTTCTGCTCACAGGACCCAGCCGAGCCGTGGGGACAGGACGCCAAGCTGAGGCGGCTCTGGTACTTGCACTGCCTGGGTCTGCAGGCTGGGCTGTGGTTGTTGCTTTATGCAGCCTGGAGGGTGGATTTGGGCTGTGGCTCAGATGCGTGCTGCTGGGATCACTGCTTAGCTCTTTACCAAGAATGCTCCCAAAGGGTTGGTTCGGGTGGCTTTTCTTTCTGCTCTGCTCTTAGCTGTCTAGCTAACGGCCAGCGTCTCTCAGCAGTGCTGTCCCAGGTGGTATATCCCAAACTCAGGATTGAAGATGCACCTCAAAGCAGCGAGATGCTGCTGGTTGCACTCACCAGTATCTCCTGGCACCTTGGTGCAGGACAGTGCCTCTTTTCCCCTGGCGTCACTGACCTGCACCAGTGTGTTTTGCTCCCCTCTGTACCTGGCTGGCTTGGTGAGAGCAGGCGATATGCCAGGTTTTTAAGGTGTGTGTGAGCTGAGACTGTTTGTGTGTTTAGGAGGCTCCTTGAAGTTGCATGTTGCATCCAGAGAGATCTTTGTGTGTTATGGGAAGCAGTGATCCTTGTTCCCAAAAGAGAGTCAGTGCTGTGCTGGGGTGTTTGGAGAGAGGCACGCTTGAGCTTTTAGCTGCAAAGGCAGCAGATGAGGAGCCCACAGCTTGGAGTCAGCTGCCCTCTGTGCTTCAGAGCTGGGCTTGCTTGGTTACGTTGACCGGGCTCTGACACCGCTCTCTGATCTCTCGATCAGCCTTTCCATCCCTAACTGCAGGGTTATATCAGACCAGGAAAGCAGTGGTGAGCCGTCACACTCATGGTTCATCTCCCGTGGGCAGGAACAAACACCAGAGAGAGGCAGTTTGGCCCTGGCAGGAGGAGGTGTTGCTGAGATTCCTGCTGCCTTGCCTGAACGGGGCATGTGCCCCTTGCCTGTGCTGCCTGCTTCTCCAGAGACCGGCAAGGGGCTTGGAGGGGTGATAGGGGCAGGCAGCAGCTGTGTGTGGGGGAAGGAGTGGGTGGTGATGCAGAGGTGAATGACAGGCTCTTCTCCTCCTCCTCAGGTGTACAAGGGCTTGGATATCATCACGAACAAGGTTTCTCCCCAGGAGCAGCGTCTGTGCAGACACCACATGATCAGCTTTGTGGATCCCCTTGTCTCTAACTACACAGTGGTGGATTTCAGAGACAAAGCCGTGGCTCTGATATCCTTTCATGCTGCGGTCTGCCTGGCTGAGCAGATATGGATTTCCTCCCCTCTACATCTAGATCTGCAACAGAGATCAGTGTTTGCGGCAGCCTTGGACTCTCCACATTGCAACCACCTCCAGTTTTCAGAGGATACTGCTGGCGAGGGGGGCTTGGAGGTGCTTTTGCCCAGGGCAGCTCCTCCTCAGGGATGGTTGGGGAAGATCTCTGCTGCACCGCAACAGTGCTGAACCGGGTATTGCCCTCCCTGGCAGTCCCTGGGTGTCCCTGAGTTTTGGTGGTAGCTGGCACAGTTGGCAGAGGATAGTGAGAGATGGGGGACATCTATAATCCTGTCCTGCAGCCTCACTGGCTCTGTGGGGCTGGAGAGTAGGCCCCAGGCTGTTGCTCCCCACAGCCCTCCCTCCCTGTCATGCATCTCTGCTTACGCTCCCTGACTGTGGCACATTGAAGATATCTTTGCCCGAGACAAGATCCCAATTGTTGTGGGAGGAACCAACTACTACATCGAGTCCCTGCTCTGGAAGGTCCTTATCAACACCAAGGTACTGTTGGAGGGCTGTGTATTGCTCCAGGAAAGGGTGAGCCCCATGTTCAGGGCAGGCTTCCTGTGGTTGGGCATGATGTTCCCCCTGCTAGAGTGGGGCAAGGAGGACCAAAAGCCCCTCGTTCACCGTGTGGGTCTGGGGGATCGTCTTGCTCGTGCTGGCCTTGCACATGGATGAGTGGCTTGACCCAGGGCTGCCTTGTGCCCCACAGGAGAAGGCCAGCACGGCCCCTGGGCTCGTCACCGACAGGAAAATACAGCTGGAGCAGCTGGACGGTGTCGAGCTCCATCGCCGCCTGAGCCAGGTGGATCCAGAGATGGCGGCCAAGCTGCACCCCCACGACAAGCGCAAAATGGCAAGGTGAGCTTGGCGTGCCAGGGGCAGGAGGTGCCAGGGCCCAGCACCCCTTCTTGAAGCAATCATGTGCCTGGGAACACAGCAGGATGGGCTCTCCCGTCCCAGGTGGGTGCTCCTAGCCTCTTAGCAAGGTGCTTGGGGACCTTGGAGCACTGATGTTGGGGAGCTCTCTGGGATGTGAGACCTTTGGCCACGGAGCCCCCAGCTTGAACTGCCTTTGGGGACCAGGACAGCCCATTGCTCCTGGCTTGTGCACGCTGGGGCTGCTTCCGCTGCGGTGCCCCAGCAGCAGGGTTTATCTGGAGCTATTTAAGGAGCAAGCTGCCATGCTGGCTGAGTAACATACCTGAGCTCTGTGGGAACAGCACGACAGCAAGACCAGGCTTGCTGCTTCGACGGGCCCATCCCAGCCAAGCCCTGGCCCAGAGGGAGCAGAACGCCGCCCACCCCATTCGCACGGTGCAGGGGGACAGAGGGTTGGGCACCCCGCATGGCTTCCTCCACCTCCCTGGCTGGGCTGGGCTGAGCTGGCAGTAATGCTTCGCAGCATTGGCAATGCTGGCCTCTTCCCTGCAGCCCTGCCTGGCTGGAAAGGGCAGGACTGGAGCCAGAACCCCATCCCCTGCAGGGCTTGTCCCGGTGCCAGGCAGGAGTGGGTGGCTATGCTCTGGGCTCCTTGGGTGCCATCGCTGTGCTCTGCACTGCATTGCACCCTCAGGACCTGGGTGTGCTTGGGATGCCAGGCACGGGAGGGGGCAGAAACCTGCCCTCCCCCAACATGAGAGGGTTGGATCGTAGCAAGTGTCTGCGGTTGCCTTTGGTGGAGCCCCCAGGGCTGCTGGGGAAATGGAAAAGCTCATCCTCACCCAGCCTCTGAGCTCTGTCTGTCTCTGCTTACAGGAGCCTCCAAGTGTTTGAAGAAACGGGGATCCCCCATAGTGAAATCTTGCACCAGCAGCAGGAGGAGGAAGGTGGGGGGCCCTTAGGGGGGCCCCTGAAATACCCACATTCCTGCATCTTGTGGCTCCATGCAGACCAGGCAGGTGAGAGTGGACTCCTGGCTGTCTGAGTGAGGTGATGCAGGATTAGGGCTGACTCCCTGCTCCTGCCCCAGCCTCCTCCCTGAACGAGGCAGCAATTCCTTTGGCATCAGTGGGTGAGACAGAGGACTCGCTCCCCTTGCCTGCCGGGCTCTGCTTTCCTCAGGTGGACTGGGAGGCTGGCAGCACCACACTGTGACCTGGCATGTTGTCCAGCTGTGGGCCTCCCAAGGGCACGGCTCCAAGCGGCTGAGTGTGTCCTGCTCTCCTCCTCCCAGCTCTGGACCAGCGGCTGGAGAAGCGGGTGGATGACATGCTGGCTGCGGGACTGCTGGAGGAGCTGCGGGATTTCCACCGACGCTACAACCAAGAGAAGGTGGCTGAGAACCGGTGGGTGAGAAATCAGCTCCCTCTCTGCTCCCACTCCCACCTGTCAGACCCATGCAGGGCCCAGAACGACTCTGTCTGCAGTACCTCCGACATATCACTGCTCCTGCAGTGCCTTCTCCTGCGGCAGGGCCAGCAGATGGGACAGGTGTCTGCCTCAGCAGAGAGGTCTGAACCAGCTAGACCCTCCAGCACTTCCTGGCCTTCCCTGCCAGAACCCTTAGACCAGGGTTGGTCAAACAGCAGAGTCCCTGTGGGTCTCAGTGTTGAATGAATTTTGCCTGAACTTCACCTGCCAAGTGGTGATGTTTCCCCTCAGTAAAAATTGCTTGGTGCTGCTTGAGTGTTCACACAGCAAAGCTGACATGGCATGGCACTGAAGGCACTGCTTTGTGTTCCTGTGTGTGCCTGGCATGCCTTGTCCCCTGAGGCCATGGACTTGTGTCACCTGGGGAGGTCCCCGCAGGGTGAGACACAGAGAGCTCAGCTATTCTGGGGAGGGTTGAGGTCTCCCACTGTTCCGAAGGAGATGGTCTTGACCTCTACCTCTTGTCTTGTTGTCCAGGCAGGATTACCAGCATGGCATCTTCCAGTCCATTGGCTTCAAGGAGTTCCACGAGTACCTCGTCAGTGAGGGGAACTGCTCGCCCGAGACCAGCGCCCTACTGCTGCAAAAAGGTGGGAAGAGCACTCTGCATGCCCTACGTCCCTCAGCCCCACACAGCTCCAGGTGACGCTGCGTGATGGTCTGAACCAAGCTCGAACCTTCGGGCAGGTCTTCTTGGGGTCGAGCTGCACCTTTTTCCAATTCAGCCAGCCTGGGGGGGCAGGGACTCCTCAGCACAGCAGAGGTCCCAGGCAGAATCGGTCTGTGTCGAGGAGGGTTCAGTGCGAAGTGGAGATGGAGGCTGAGGAAACCACAGAAACGATAAAAGCCTTGAAAACAAGTCTGGTGCAGAAGCGTCATGTTGTGTCTGCTCAGGAGATGATTACAGAGGGATACGATAAGTCCGGTACTAAATATTGAAAGGTTGTACAGTGGTAAACCATCCTCTGGGCCCACTGCGGGTAGGACAAGGAGTCCTGGGCTCTGTTTGTGCAGGGAAATACTCATTTAGGCGTTATGAGAGCAGTGCAACCCCTGAAAAGATTGTCCTATCTGCTAAAAGCTTTAGGGGGGTTTTGGGCCCTTTGCACCCAGTGTCCATTCAAGAGCATTTGGGACACGTTGTCCAGCCCTTCTGCGCTGCCCCTACACTCTGCCTGGCAGGGCTTGGCTGCTTTGCTGTGATGACCACTTCTCACTGCTGGCCTGGACACCTCCAGACTGACAGAAATACTTCCCTTAAGTGAGCACCGTACCATCCAGCACAAACTTTTGCCCTGTATGATTTGCTTGCGCCGGAGCTGACAGCCTCTTCTCACTCTGCTTTGAACTCAGCTTGCAGTGTTGTGCTGACCTTTGTTTTTATTTTTTACTCCCTCTGTTTCAAAGGGATCGAGGCCCTGAAGCAGGTGACTAAGAGATATGCCCGGAGGCAGAACAAGTGGGTCCGAAACCGCTTCCTGAGACGTAAGTCCTCTGTTCCTGCCCTGCCTCGCCATCCCTGTTTTTGCATCTCTTCTCATCCCTCCTTCGTGCATCCCCTGCTCCCAGCTCAAGAGAGGAGAGTGGTGGCTTCTGCTTTGGGGCAGCGTGTGTGAGGGGGATGCGAATCCAGCAGAGGTTGATCTTGCCTGGATTCTTCTGGCTGGCCCAGGCTGCCCTGGCTCTGCAAGGGTCTGCTACCAGCAGAACCCTCCAGGTTCCACCCACCAGGCTCTGCCCTGCTTGCAACCTGAACATGTGGGAAGGAGAGCAGCCGCTCGGTCCTCCTGAGACAGCCCACTCAGCACTGTCCATGTTTATCTTGCCCACAGCCTGCCTGCCCAGACACTCGGGAAGCCAGCTTCTTCTCACTGCTTCCCCTGTACCCCTGCCTGTCAAGGGAAGCTCTTCCCCTCCCAACAGAAGTGCTATCAGGATGGCTAATACCCCAACAGAACAAACAAGCAAAGTCTCAGCCCTGTGGCAGGCAGCAGTAGATGACTATGGCTGCAGCATCCCTGCTGCCTATCCTGCTGACGGCTCCCGAGGGGCTCGAGGAGGGGGCACGCAGCTCTGTCCCTCTCCCCACGCACCCAGACGTGCTCCCCGTGCAGGGCGAAAAGCCCAGTTGACAGCTGCCCTCCCGATTAGGAGCAGGGGCCCATTGGCTGCTCTTAGCCCGGGCCCTGCTCACTGCAGTGGCAAGGAGCCAGCAGGACTTCCCCGTCCCAGCCCCAGCCTTGGAGCAGGGCCAGCAGCAGCAGCTGGGAGCCAGGAACTTGTTGAAAGGTGCTTGGTAGGGGCAAAACAACAATAAAATAAAATAAAACTGAAAAAAAAAAAAGGCAGGGAGAAACTTGAGTCAAAAGATGGGCTTTGAATGGAGTGCAAGAGCTTTCCCAGAGCCATGTGCTTGGTGGCTGTGGCTCACCTTTCTGGTGGCAGGTGTGCTTCAGATCAGCCCTGCTTGTTTGGGAGCTTGTTTGTGGTTACAGCAATAAAAAGCAGCACCTGCTGGAGACTGGCGTGCGGCAGCCTTTGATGGCTTTGTCCAAGCGGGACTGTGTGCCCAATGTCTGCAGGCAGGTGAGCCGTGGCAGGGCAGCGACATCACCGGAGGGAGTGGGCGCTCTCTGATTGCAACTGTCTCGCCCCGGTTGGGTTGCAGCGAGTACCCCATGCCCTCGTGCCAGGCTGCGGGAGGCCAAAAGGGTGGCTTTGAAACTGTGCCTTGTCAGGTCGAGGCATTAGTAAAGCGTTTCCTGCCGTGATCTGCTACTGTGAGCCGGGAGTGTTGGCCCCTGCAGCGGCAAGCAATTACAGCTCTGGGAACCTGCACCCACAGATTCCTCATCCAGACTCCATGCCTGCATCTCCTTGTAAGCTTTGTGTGATGGCTTTGTGCCTGGATCTAGCTTTTGATCTTCTGTGGCCTCCTGTGGACTGTGGCCGTGATGAAGTGTCTGCTGTTATGATGGGCTGTTGGTGTCCTCATATTTCATTATGCTGCCCTGAAGGCAGATAACCATGAAGGTGCTTGCTACAGGTCTTAGGTGTTCTTGCTGTTTGCAAGTGTGGTGCCCCCCAAGCTGAGGTCTTTGATAATTTTGGCTCTGGAAAGGCTGGTGCTGTTTGCTTCTGAATGTTAAGGGACAGCTAGATAGGAAGGAGCAGGTCTCCCTGGTCACAGCGTAGCCCTGTGGGTGCTAGGACATGATGCTGGGGAGGTTCTGGTGGTGGCCTACCTTTCTGTGTCTCTGTAGGTCCTGGACCCAATGTGCCCCCGGTATATGGGTTGGAGGTGTCTGATCTCTTGCGGTGGGAGGAGGATGTGCTGAAACCTGCTCTGGAGATCGTGGAGAGCTTCATCCAGGTACTGGGTTAACATGTGAGCCGTGGCTGAGAAGCCAGCTCTTGGTAGTCTCCATAACTTGGCACTTAGTCTCTCCCTTGAGCAGGGCTGTCTGCTTACGTGTCCAGCCTTGGCCTTTCCTCGCAGTGGCAGAGGGTTGTTGTCTAAGCTGAAAATTTCTCCTAATGCCCAGTACTCGTCTTGCATGATAAAACTGCAGCTTCTGTCCTGCTAACCTTAGTGTCTGCGTATGGCAAGGTCGCATCCCAAAGCCTGCCAAAGTGAACACAGCCAAGCAAATTTTCATAGTAGAAACCAATTTGAGACGTTATTTAATCTACAGGGACGTGAGCCCCCAGCAGAGCCTGTGAAGATGGAGTACGATGTAAACGAGAACAAACGGAGTCATCGCGTGTGTGAGCTCTGCGACAGAGTCATCATCGGGGACAGGGAGTGGGCAGGTAGGATCCGGCAAGGAGGAGAGGAGAGGACCTGGGAGGGGGCACAGTGGATGCTGTTATGTGGAGGGATGGAGCAAGGCAGTTCTCCGGAGCAGAGCAGCTTCCTTGGCTGTCTCTGCTTGGCGGGATGACCCTCAGCACATGATCGTGGCCTTTCAAGGATTGTTTACAGCCCGTGTATGAAAGCAGCCATTTGCAAGCCCAGAGGGGGTGCAGGAGCTGTGCCACAGCAGCCATCTGTTGGGCTTCCCCCCCTTCCCCGGCACCCAGTAAACACTGCCGCTCTCTGCCGTCACACCAGACGTGGGGATCTATATGTAGCATCAGGCCTCAGAGCTGTCTCTGTTTAGTCAGGGCTGCCAGTCCTGTTCAGCACTTTAGATACTTTGTCAAAAAGCACAGAACAAATCTATTTCTTCTAAAATTTTGTTGTGCAAAATGAAAGTTTCTTAATGTTTTTAATAGCTCAGTTTTGCTCCAGTATCTCCTGTTTGTGTGTTTGTTGGTTTTTGGTTTTGTTTTGTTTTGTTTTTTTTAAAAAAAAGTATTCCTAGCTGTAATGGTAATATAAAGGGATTTTCTATTTTCAATAGACTTACTTTAAAAGAGCTCAGTTGGAATCAGATTAGCTCAGTGAATTTATCTCTGCTGTGAGTCTCATGCTGAGAACCAGAAACAAAAAGTAGTGGAGAAACTGGCTGCAGAAATGAAACTGATAAGTCTCCATGTGTTGCCCAAATGCAGTATATGCAGACACAGTGCAAAGATAAATTTCTCAGGTCATTGGTCATCGGATTTGAACGAGTCACTTATTCTTACTGATCCAGGGAGCTGCTGAAAGCAGAGATGGAAGTAGGCACAGAATAGGAAGCTTGTTGTTGTGAGATCATTTTGTAAGTGTAATTGTTATTTTAGCCAGTCTCAGCTGTCTCAGCTTGGAGGTGCTTTGAAGGAGCTCTCCCTGCTCCAGAACTAGAGGACTCTGAAAGCTATCGGGGTCCATGCCATCCTTCCAGGTCCAGCAAGTTTTGTGACCAAGTGGAAAGTCAAGATCCCCTCAAACACCACAGCTGCAACTACATGTCCTCTAGGGATGTCATCCTGAATTCTGATAGGTGATGACAATACCTTTCTCAACCAAGACCAGCTGTTGTTCTCTGCATCCAGCTGAATTTGGCTCAAACCCCTAGATGGTGGGAGAAAAATGGTTCAAAACCTGGGTGTTACTTGTAACTGCAAAATTTAAAAGCTCAAAGGGAAGTGAAAACAGCAGTGGGAGCTGAGTCGATCTGCAATCTGGTCTGTTTTCTCAAGTCAAGTTACAGATAGTTCCGGGAACTGTTTCCCAGTACCCCACTGGCTCTGGAAGATTTTAAAATTTTGTCTAATTTTATAATTTGTATGGACTTAAAAGAGCACACCTCCCCAGATAGCAGCAGAAATCAGTGCTTCGTCCAGCCACTGTACACTTTGGTATTGCTTGGGACAAATTGTAAGAGGTGAGACTTTACTTCCAGCTGAGGGTGACCCTACAGCATTGGGATAAAGCAGCAGCTTTGCATCTTATTTCATCCTTTGGCAGAAAAGGATGACTTGAAAACACCTGAAGGCCTTGATTCAGTGAGCACGTACCCTTGTTTAATTAAGGCCCTGCTTGAAAAGTTTGCTGCTTTAATTGCTGCTCTGATCTCTTGGAAATAGCAAAACTGCCCTGCTAAGATGGTACATTGGTCTGGTTAGACAAAGTGCCTTCTACTTAGATAATACCACTGATACAGGAGGTTTTACTGTCCTTAACTATGTGATTTTGAACAGAAAAGCAGCTCCTGCTGCCCCACTGTGTCAGTACAAGTTGCATCCCTGGGATTATGCCTCTGTTCCCATCTGACTCCTGCTGAAGTGCTCCTGTAGCTGGAGGCCTTGCCCTGGAGTTATGCAAAAGCATAATTATGCTCGGCTCCATCCCTATCCGCGCTGTAGATGTATAGGATATCCCCAATGCTGTGGTGCAGGCATCTAGGCTTACAAATGATCCTGGCTGCGCTCCATGGCATGGCGGAGAGTTGCACAACCTCACCCGCATCCTGCAATGTGCCACCTCTTTGGTAACACTTTTCTTTCTCCTGTCCTCCTGGCGTCGTGTCTCGGTTAAGAGCAGGCTTGCTGGGAGAGTTGAGTCCTGACAGTCTGGAGTCTTCTGCATGTACAGAGCCAGGTTTTTTCCCCTCTCCCAGTCCTTCCTGTGGTCAGGAGAGGGCTTGGAAGGGTTGTCCCCCTCTGAGCCCCAATAATTTGGCCTAGAAGTGTCCTGAGAAGTGGCCAGGGCAGGGCTTGGGAGTTCACTTTTCTGTGAGAATGAGTTCTGTGGGAGGATGGGAAGGGAGGGTGCTCTGCACTGCACAGGGGGATTGGGTCAGGTGTTTCCTTCTCCAGTTCCCCAGAGTTAAATGCTCTGTTTGCCCCTTTCTCCAGCTCACACACGATCCAAATCCCACCTGCACCATCTGAAGAAGAGAAGGAAGCTGGAGGCCGCCAGCCATGCTGCAGAGACCGAGGGGGACAGTGGGGGCGCAGAGAGCTTGGGCGAGGACAGCAGCTTGCCTTTGCTGTAGGTTGCAAAGCAGCTGGGGAAGAGGAGCAGCCACGCTTCCACCTGCACGGCGAGGAAACGACTTAGTCCTGGGAGACCTTGAACCGAATGAGCTGAGTAATTTTTTTCGGGATGAGGCAGGTGCAACCAAAGGCCGCATCAGATCCTCTTCATGTGGCCTCATCGCGCCATGTTCCCATGCTTCCTCAGCCCTGCCTGGAAAGGGCTGGGCCCCAGGGCAAGGCTGCTGGGAGCATTCTCCCATGCCAAGCATTAATTCCTGCCAGAGACGCAGCATTATCCTTGGAATGGTTGAGCCGATGCTGCTGGCGTGTGAACGTGTTGTTCTCAAGAGACAGAAATACCCTGCACTCCTCCAGCTTGGCCAGGAGTGCAACTCCCTGAATGATCTCTTACTGCCTTTATTGTGGAGAGGATATTTTTTTTCTTTTATATGGAAATAAAGTTTCAAGATTATTGTGGGCTCCCCTCCCTATTAACAAGTGCAGTTTTCTTGCTCTCTGTTTCCACCTGGCCCAGGTTCCTTGCTCTGGGCACAGGGCAGGACATCCAGGCCTGGTTCCTTCTTCCAGTCACCTTTTCTGCAGCTTCCAAGGGAGCTGAGCAGATGTTCTCAGCTTGATGGAGGCAGGCTGATCCCTATGCACATAGCAGGTGCAGAAGGAGCTGGCACCTGTTAAACAGGAACTTGGAAATGATCTCATCAAGTTTGCAGCAGATGAGTCTGTCCTAGTTAAAGCTGAATTCCCGGGGGTTTACACTGTGGTTTGGCAGTGGGAACCAGCCCTGCATTTGAATCTGAGTTGCTGAGCAGCAAATTCCTTGTGCCACGTCCATGAGGCACTTGGTCTCAGCAGCATTGTTCCTGGAGGACGCGAGACCTGTCTGCACCACCGCTCTTCCCGGCGTGCCACTCTGGTGAAACCAGGAGGGTCTTTTCCAGGGCATTTGGGATTCTCCTTGGCAATGCAATCAAGATGGTCCCTCCTGGTAGGGTTTTGGGTTGGTAGAGCACACTTGCGATACACCATGTGGTAAGAACCATCTCCCAGGGCTCAGCCTGCAAGGGGAAGGGCTGCGTGGGTGGATCTGCCATGGCAGGCTCTGGAGATGCCTGCTCTGGTGGGGATTAGATTAAACCTCCAGTTTGTGTTCCTCAGCACTGAATTATTTCTGTAACGCTCTGTGGGGCAGCTGCCTTGGGCTGTTTGATAGGGGCATGGGCTGGCTTGGGAGCTTGGACTAAAGGGAATATGCAGGGAAGAGCTGGGATTTTGGGTTGTCTTTTCTCTGGCAGTGGTGGGCAGAGCTGGGCATCAATTTTGAAATGCTGGGTGCCCTGTTTGTATTACTGGGTCTATCTGCAGGGCCAGCTGAACCTCTTCTCCAGCCCAGACTTGTTTGCCATCCACGCTGACTCAAGCATATGTGGATACGGGTTCAGCCCAGTGCTGGAGCACATGGCCAAGGGGTTGTGGCGTGGAACCATGGTCTCCTGGCCTGGATGGGTGAGGAAGCAGGTGAGGCCGGGTGTAAAGCCCCATTTTCCGCTGATGTGCTGAGTGTGGTGGTCTGATAGACAGCGTGGACATGTTGAGTCATCTCCCCAGGCCAGGCTGGATCATCGGGGCAGCTCTGTGAATGAGGGATGGGATTATCTGCTCTGTCTCCTGAGTGCAGTCAGATGACCATACTGTTAGAAATGGATTTAATATCCTTAATCGGTTTAATATGAACTTTGTTATCCCCACAGATAAATGTTATTCCTCTACCACAATAGCTGTTAGTCTGCCTGTTGTGTTCACGAGCCTGCTCATAACAGGCTGTGCTGTAGCCACTGTTGGGCAGGGTCTCCCAAGCCTTCCCCCTGCTCTGTGCCACCCGCTGCAGTGCCTTGTTTTTGGGGGGAGCAGCTCCCACGTGTCCCAGGAGAATGGGGGTCTGGCACAATTCCTTGTTCATACTGTGTCTGGACCGGTGGACCACAGGAAGGTGGCAGCGTGCCCTGGTCCTGCCAGCAGTGAGAAGCAGATGAGTTTGCTTTCTCTGAGAGGTAAGGATTGTCAACTGAGGATGTGGCTTTTTATTTATGTAGAGCTAGGGCCAGCATCCCTGCCATGGTTTGCTCTCCAAGGCAGAAGCTGGTGTCTGTTGTACCTCTGCTGTTTGAAGGACTCAAGGCAGGGACTGGGGTCGAGCTCCTGCCAAGGATCACACCAGTTCTTGGTGCCAGCACATGTTTTTTAGCTCCTGCTCCTGTTGCTCCGGGCCCTGCCCACCTCCCTGGCCCCCTGCAGAAGGGACAAACAATGCAAAGTAGCTCTCCAGTCCGGCCAGGGCTCGCTGAGAAAGTTGTTGTGGTCTCAGGTTTCAGGCTGCTGTCAGTGCGGAGGTTTGGGGATGGGGAATGGCACTTCACTCCATCTGCCCTCCGCTAATCCCCAGACAAATGCAGCTCTTCCATCTGTGCAGCCAGAGCCGCCAAGCCCATCACACCAGCCACTTAATCTAAATGGCTTTGGCCAAAGATAAGGTCATTAATTACACTGGGATTAGAAAACAGTACGGGCCTGGCATGGCTTGGCTCGTCATCAATTACAGCCCTTGGTGCCCTGGCCCGGCTGAGCGTCGCAGCTGGAGGGCTTGAGCCTGAAGAGACCCGTGCCCTTGCTGCCACGGCATCGTCCCTGTGGTGCTGCCTGTCCTCAGGGGTGTCCCTTCACCTGGGCGCTGCTGTTTTGGCACGGCGCTGGGGTGAGCTCCTGTCCCCAGCCACCGGCAGGGCTGGGTGCCAGGCGGAGTTGGGGACACCCTTGGGAGGAGTGCAGGGGTCACGGCAGCCAGTGGTGTCCCAATCCTCACTTCTGGCAGCGGGAGGTAGATGAGCAGCATCCCACCGTCTGCATCCCCACCGCTTACTGTCTCCAGCCTTCACCCTTCCGTGGCACCGCATTGAGCGTGGCACCACATGGAGCTTGGCCCCGACTTGCTGCCCGTGCAGGAAGGTTGGGCTGGCCGAGCCCCGCTGCTCTCGCTTGCGGCCGCCATCCCAAGCTCAAAGCAGCCAAAGCCCCTTTGATCTCAGGTCCAATGTCTGTCCCTGATGTTCGAGGACTTGGGCTTGCTTCTGTTTCCTCCACTTTTTGGTTCCCTTTTCTTACCGTGTTTTGGCTGTAAAATGCTTCGATTTGCTCATCCTGCTGGAAATTTCTCATCGGTGCGGTGCTGCCCTTCACTGGGGTGGGATGTGCCGCCTGCTCTCCCCACAGGGTGCTGCGTGGGGACAGTGGGGCTGAAGCCGCAGATGTGGCATGCGTTTGGCTTTAGCCCTCCCCTCGTAAGGAAGAGGCAGCGCTGCGGGGGGCCAGGGAGGGATGTTGGGGCGGCTGGGCTGGGGCTCTGCACCAGGAGCCAGCCGGCACCAGGGACCCATGGCACAGCTGCCATCTCGCCCGGCACCGATGACCAGCTGGGGTCTGTGCTCATGTTCACTGGTAGGTTTAAAGGGTCTGTCTGTCCTTTAACTCCTGCTAGAGGTCCTGGGTGGTGACACTGTCTCAGCTCTTCCCACCCCAGTTCCCACACTGCGGGGGACAATCCTGTGCCAGTGCCTTGGACGGGCTGGGCACCGTCTGGGGGATGGTGTCACCTGGGGACAGTGGCTCCTGCAGACATGCGGCAGCTGCAGCCACTGAACCAAGCTGTGTCCTGTATCTTCAGCTTCTAGGTGGGATCATTGTGCTGTGGAGCACCAGGGAGATTTAATGAAGCCCTGGGTGATTGGCTCAGCGAGAGGGAGCCCTTGGGGTCAGCAGGGTTGGCTGCCACCGCTGCCGTCACAGGGCTGGTGGGTGAAGGTAACTAACGGGGAAACTGAGGCACAGCTGGTGCACAGAGTTGCTCTGAGAGCTGCTGGGGCTGGGAGCAGGGCAGGGTGTTTCAGATTCTGTGGCCCATCTGGTGTCTCCGCGGCGTTTCGGGCGGGCTGCAGGGAAGCCGTGTTGCAAGAGCCTAAAAATAAAAGGAGCTGTTGGCCGAGGTTGTGCAACAGCGTGTGTCCCGCGCAGCGCGGGAGTTTGGCGACTTTGGCGGCAAAGCCTGGGTGTATGTGGCTGGATCCTGGCACCAGGCCTGGGAAATGCCAGTATCTAAAGGGCTGGGGGCTGCCAGGTCTTCCCCTTTCTTCATCCCCATCTTGTGCTGCCCGTGAGCCCCCGAGGCTGCCATGGCTGGAGGGGGCTGGTGGGTACCTATGAAGGTTTGGGGACATGGGGGCTGAGTCAGGCTGCAGCAGGCAGATGGGCAGGATGGGTGTCCCTGTGTTGGCACCCTGAGCAATTCACTGGGGGGGTCTGGAGCCCAGGGGGCTGCGAGGAACCTCCCCGTGTACCCTCCAGCGCACCCCCAAGGCAGCAGTGGTCACCCATTGCACAGGTGGGGAAACTGAGGCACAGGCATGCCACCAGGGAGGGCGCTGGGGTGCTGGTGCCACACACGGGGTGCCCATTGTCCCCTGGCAGCGCAGGGGGCCATGAGGGACAGCGGGGGGGTGGGGGGGGTGGGCTGGCAGTGCTGGCAGCTGCCTGCGGCCGCCTGGCGGGAAAGGCCGCGGGAAGGAGAGCGCCGTCCGGCTGGCGGGACACCAAACCCTGGGGGACTTGGCCCCGTGCCCCTGGAGCGTGGCCGTGGCAGCGGGAGCCCTGGGCTGTCCCCGTGGGGGGGTGATGCAGCCCCCGCCAAGGGCTGGCACAGAGCCTCGTGCTGCAGGGTGCCCGTCGGGGCCTCGCTGAGCTTGGGGGGCTGCGGGTAGGGGGCCGAGGTCGAGTGGGTCCCCCCACAATGGGGCTGGCACGAGGGGGGCCGCTGGGGCTGCTTTGTCACGGTGCCACAGGGCCATCTGCCGGCAAAGGCACGGGCCCTCTGGCAGCCAGCCATGGCCTCCAGCAGCCTCCCAGTCCTCCCAGTCTGCAGCGGCTGGGGCACTGGGGCAGGAGGGTCCCCTAGATGGGCTGGCTTGGGGGGTGTGGGGGGTGGCCCCACCATGGGAGGGGGTCACCCTGGTAGTCCCTCCAGGAGCTCCTGGTCACCAGCAGTGTCACTGTGGGGCTGAGAGGTGATTCCCAGGGCGTCACGGAGGGGAGTCTGGTCCCTGGGTGGGGGGGTCAGTCCCTGGGGTGTCACAGACGGGACCCACAAAAGCCAGGCACGGTGGTCTGGGTGCCTCCAGCCAGCGCGGCGCAGGATGGGACGCAGCAGAGACGGCCCCGATCTGGCCACAAACAGATTAAATGTCATTTTATTTCACACCCAAAAAAAAAATGTAGAAAAGAAGAGGTGAGTGGAGATTTAATTGCTCATATTAAAAATCTACCAAGTGAGACTGAGCCGTTTCCACCAGAGTCAGTGCAGATCTGCAGGGATGCTTATTCCTCCTCCTCTGCAGCCAGATGCTCGAGGATGAGGATGGGGACAGGGTCGACGCCTGCCCCTTTCCCCCCGCTCCAAGGTGCCCCTGTGCCATGGGTGCTCGCTGCCACCAGCCCCATCGGCGCATCCCTGCCCGCGTCCATCCTGCCCGGCACCCCCAGCACGATGTCCCCATGGTGCCACCCCCACCTTGTGTCCAGTAATCGGGTGCTGATTTGGGGGATGGGAAGGGGGAGCAGGACCGTGTTTGGGGGTGGCCTTGGGCCTTTTCGATTTTCTTTTTGTATTTCTGCGTATTTCTTATTGTCCCTTTTCCCTCTGTACAAAATGAGCGATATGGTCATGGGCGTAGGTGACACGGTGACGTGTGTGAGGTCGGGGTGGCTCTGGCGGCCGCCCTGCGCTCACTGCAGCAGGGCCCGGATCTGTTTGGACGTGGTGTCATCATTGAGGTGCCGAGTGGTGTACCTGGACAGAGAGGGGACGGTCACCCCGCAGCACCCCAACCCGCTCCGCCGCCACCATCCCACAGCACCGGTGGGGGATGCCAGGTGCCCCCCGTGTCCCCCAGCCTCCTGGCTCACCTCAGTGCATTCAGGAGCCCTTCGGTGCTGGTTGAGGGCTGGTCTTTCAAGACTTTGATGCAGCCTTTCATCTGGTGGGGGGGAGCGAGAGAGGCAATGAGCACCCAGATGTGCCATGGGGGGCTGCTCCCCTTCCTCCCCATCCTCCTCCTTGGTGCCTGAGGGGATGAGTTCCCCTCTGGACCAGCTCAGAGATGTCCCCACAGGGGACATCCAGGGAGAGGGACCCCCAGGCATCACAGCTGCACTGGGATGAGCAGGATGGCTGTGACCCCCCATGGCCACTCACATCGATCTTGGAGGTCTTGGCAAAGGCCCCCACGGGGTGGACGTGGTCATAGAGGATGATGACGCCAACCATCACCCGCATGCAGAAGAGGAGGGTCTCAGTGTTGGTGAAGCGACTCCGGTACTCCCTGTGCCAGGAGAGGGGTTGGCTGAGCCCAGGTGGGCGGCAGAGGGACCTGAGCACCGAGATGTGTCCCCCCCATGCGGGGTACTCACGGGGTCTCCAGCATCACCCTGCAGACACAGGCCATGGTGCTCAGGCAGTCGGTTGTGTCCTCGATCGGGAGAGTCTTGTTCTGAAACCCAACAGGTCCTGGCTGCTGTTTTCCCCTCCTGATCCCCACATGGTGCCAGAGCCGGAGGGGGGCTCCCCCCTGCCCTGAGGGTCCCCCCCAGCCTTGCTCACCTCTGAAACAAACTTGGTGGTGGCATTGCTGAGCGTTTTGAGCATGGGCGTGGCCTCGGCATAGAAGAGGGACATCCTGTTGGCCATCTCGTTGTTCACCTCGCTCTCCGCGTCCAGCTGCAGGGTGGGATGATGGGGGTGGTTGGGGTGGCCGACCCCCCTCCCAAGCCCTGCCCAGTCCTGTGACCCCCCCCAGGAGAGGCCATCCCGGCGCTGGGGGGGATGGCATTGTCCTCTGACCTGCAGGTTGTTAATGCGATTTCGGCTGATGGTCCTTCTGTAGTAGCTGAAGTCATTCTGGATGGCGGGGTTGGTCATCTGCGGAGGGGAGTCCCGTGTTAGGGGCTGAGATGGGGGCCATGGCCAGCTTGGTGTGCTCAGGACGAGCTTTGGGGGTCCCAAGGGACTGTGCTGGCTCACAGCTTTTGCACGGTCCCAGTGTGGGGATCCTGTGGGCCCCCCCAGCCCTCATCCTAGCCGGTGGGGCATGGGGAGGTACCTTGAGCTCATCGAAGCTGAGGGTGAAGTGGAGGATCTCGGCAAACTGCTTGGCCAAGGCTTGCTCCCGCTCGAGGTGCTGGGTTGGGGCGTACGGGGGGCTGGTGAGGGCCTCCAGCAGGCTCCGCAGGGCGTTCTCTGGGGACGAAGCACTGCTGGTCTCCATCCCCGGCTGGGGAAACTGAGGCACGGGGCAGCACGGCATCTGCGCCATGGCCAGGGCTCCCCCCAACCTGCCCCATCCTTGCATCCAGGGAGGGATGTGGGATGCAACAAGGGGATGCGGGGAAGGGGTCGGGGGCTTGGGGCACTCACCCAGCCGCAGGGAGAACTCATAGAAGCGTTTCAGCTTGGCAACGAGGGGGCAGACGGCGCTCCAGGCTCTCTCCTGCAGCCGCAGGTCCCCGGGGTTTTGGATGGCCTGTGGCGGGGAGAGCACCAGCAGTTGCCCCAAGCCATGGTGGGTGGGTGGGCAGCGGGTGCCAGGGCTGCACCCACCTCTCGGATCTCCTGCCCAGCACCCGTGTAGGACTGCAGCTCGGCCAGGATGGCCTGCGCCTCCTCCAGCACGGCGTTCACCTGGTTCCACACCGCCGTCTCAGCCTCCGTCGGCTGCGCATCTGCAGGGCAGTGCCCCGGGGAGAGAAACCCGGAGGGCTCTGAGCGGGGCCCTGGGCGGCGAGAGCCGGAGCAGGGGGCCAGCACCCCAACCCACAGCTCTCCCGCCAGCCCACAGCCCTTGCTGCCGGGTTTCTCCCCCCGGTCCGTCTCCTTGCCCGAGCTTGAGCCAAGCCGCAGAGGAGGGGCAGGTGGGGGTATGTCCTGGTTGCCCTGTGACCACGGTCCTGCTCACGGGGGTCCCCGAGCAGCCCCCAGCCCTGGGCTGGCCCCAACGGGCTGCAAAATGCCCCTGGGAAGAGGTGCGGAACGATAGCCCCCGGCCATGGGTCTGCCCTGGTGGCCGCGGTCCCCCCTCCCCGGGGAGACCCCCGGACGGCGAAGGTGGGGGGACGATGTCTGGGATGGGCGCGATGCGATGGGCGATGGGTACGAGAACTCAAAATGGCGTGGATGTGGAACTCAGAATAAGTACGAAACAAAAAAGGAAAATAAAAATCCCATCTCACTTTCAAAGTCAAGGAAAAAATTAGGGCCTTGGTCAAGTTCGTTATAAGTCAACACTTTAAGAAGGTTCCCCATGTGAAACCTGCAAGAGAAGAAACAAGAGGAAAAAAGCATGATGGTGAGGTGGTGCTCGGGGAAGAGGTGCTGGGCTGTGGGAGCGGCCGGCGGCAGCCAGAGCCCCTGTCCTCCCCCCGTTGCTCCACGGGGGCTCGAGGAGCTCCCAGCCAGCTGTCGCTGTCGGTGACCCCGCGGCTGCTCCCAGCCCCAGGCTGCAGCCTCTTCCCCACCCTTGATGGTGATGAGCGCTGGCGGATGGGGTGATGGAGAGGAAGGAGCGAAGGAAGGAGAGAGCCGCCGGGCTCCAGCAAGGAGGGCGAAGCGGTGACTGAGTCCCCAAAGTCTTGGCTATGGGCGTCCCCCCCTCTAGCTGCAGGGCCAGCCCTGAAATTGGGGGTCCTGGGGAGGCCCCACAGCCCCATACCTGGGGGCTGCGGAGGGGGCTGGAGGCAGGCGAAGGTTGTGCTGCTGCAAAGGACCCACGAGGAGCTGGGAGGTCCCCTGCTGTGGGAGTGGGGTGGCTGCGTGACCCCAGCCCCACACCCCAACCCCAGCTATTTTGGGATGTGCCGGTACCGGAGGCAGTGCAGTGAGCTGCGTGTGGTCTCTCCCCGCTGGGGCGAGCGGTTGCTGCTGCACTATTTTTACCCCCCTCAGTCTTGCTCTGAGCTGTGCCCCGGGAGGAAGAGGGGGAGAAGGAAGAAGGTGAGGCCATGGGGCTGTGCCGGGTCTGACACCCTGCTGTGGTGGCCACCATCTCCCGTACATGTCCAGCTTGGGAGGTCCATGAGCCATGCTCCTGCCCCAGTTAGCCCAGGCCAGCGGGAAGCTGGGGCACATCCCCAGGGCTGGACCAGGGTCCCCATTCCCATCCCTCGGACGCAGGCTGCGATCACTGCGCTGCCCCTCCCAGCAAGGCAGGAGGCACGGATCCTTCCCTCCTCATTCCCTGGCATCCCCAGCCTCCGGGCTGTCTCCACCGTGGCGGTGGCAGGAGACGTGCCGCACGGCCACCTGATGCCATTGACTCTAACAAAAGCGGACATGTGTCTGAGGTCCTCATGGGCCAGGTCCTGCTGCCAGGACACATCATCCTGCATCCCTGCCACTTGGCCAGGGACATCTCCCCGTGCTTTCCGGGATGGGGCATTTCTCGGGGTCCCGCTCCCCTGCCCCATTCAGCCCTTCATGGGATGTGTGGGGGGCTGCCCCGAGGTGCCTGGGGACACAGGGCTGCTTAGGGACATGGCGCCTGTCCCCGTCTTCCAGAGAGCAGTCGTGGCGGCAGCCCCGGCCCCCTCCCCGCGCCCACCCTGCTCACGGGACTTACTTTCAAAATCCAGGAAAAAATGAGGACAGTTTTCTAAATCTTTGCCCAATACCTTTATCAGGTTGCCCATGGCCAGCAGACCTGAGCGAGAGAAACAGAACAGAGTGGAACAGCACCGGCGCCGCCGGCCGGACACCCCAGCATGCCCGAGCCCCCGCTGCTGTGGCACCTACCTGCACCCGTCCTGCCAGGCTCTGCACCCCGTGGCCCTGCCGTCCCCAGCCCGCACCCTCCCAGCTGGGGTGTGCGGGTGTGAGCATTCGCCGAAACTTGGCGGCTCTCCCCAGCACTTCTGCTGCTGCCGTTTGCTGAGGCGGGGAGGGAAGCGGGGCGTGGGTTTGCAAGCACTGTGCTTCCTGTGGGCGCCTCTGGCTGCACCACCTCCCCCAAGGCACCCCGGTTCCCCAGCCCCCCCGTGCTCAGCCAGGGGATGGGGGGCTGCCCCAGGAGACCCCTGTGGGGTGGTGCCAGTTCCCCCGGGTGATGGGGCTGGGCATCCCCCATGGACAAGGAAAGACCCCAGTTGGGATTTCTGCCCCACAGACCTGGTTTGGGGGTCCTGGTGCCCGCACCGGAGCATCCCACCCGCCCCACGACCATGGCCCTGGGTCCTTACCTCTGTGCCCGGTGCGGCGGCGGCAGCTACGGCAGGAGCAGGGGCTGTGCCACCCACCTGAATCACTTCATGGGCCAGCAGGGACCTGCGGGCAGGAGGGCGAGAGGGTCAGGCCTCTCCGCTGGGCACCTCTCTGCCCCGGGGACCCACCGGTGGGTGACCAGGTGGGGAAGCACGGCCGGATGCTGGGTCCCCCTGCCCCAGCTTGCAGCCCCATGTGCCAACACCGGCCTTCACCTTATTTGCCTCAATTATTTTTTTATTGCCAACAGCCGGTGTCACTGGGAGCTTGCCAGGCACCGGCTGAGCATCCCCTTGCCTCCGCACTCCTTGGGGGACCCGCGAGCTCGGGGACAACCCCGGGGCCAAGCCATCTGTCCCTATCCTCCTCGGGGAGGCCAAGACCCCCGGAATGACTTTCCCTGTGCCGCTGGCTGGGTTTGCTCTTTTCCATGTGTTGCATGAAGATCCCTTTATGTCACAGATGAGCTGCAACCCAAATCCTGCAGCCCCCTGGTTCCCCCATCCCCCACGTATCCTACGGGGATGGGGGGGGTCTGGGCTGGCCCCATAGTGTTAGTGGGCTCTGAGAAGCAGCCATGGGATTCAGTAGGTTGTAATTAAGCGCTTGGGTTTAATTAACATGGCTGGGGAGGGGAGAGGGACAGCTGGAGGAGGCAGCAGCAGTAGGGAGGGATGGGGTTGCTGCCCCCCAGCCCAGTGCTTCCCCGCTCAGCCCTGGTGCAGTCCTTTGGCATCAACAGCAATGGCTCTGTCTTCCTCCTCCTCCTTTTCCTCCTGGGCCCGGTAAGCAGTTGCTTTACACTGGGGCTCCATGGGATGCACCAGCTTGATGCTGAAACGCAAGCTGCTTTGGAGGAGCCAGGGCACCCAGGTTCCCCACCACACATCCCTGCCTCGGTTTCCCCACGTGTGGTGGGTGCTTGTACCCCACAGTAGGGCATAAAGATGCCCAGGGCTGCCCTGGTGCAGCGACCCTGGGGTTCATCCCACTGGGTGCTGGGGTGTTTTGGAGGGGTGCTGGGCCATGTGGGGTGGTACTGGAGGGGCCATGCGGTGCCCCAGGCAGCCGGCCAGGTGGGAGACTCACACCCGCTCTGCTCAGGGATTTCCATAAACGCTATGATCAGTGTGTGGGCATCCTCATGCCTGTGCCATGGTTGTCCTTGATGGGTGACTTGGGGCTGGGGTTTGTCACTGCTGAACTCTGCCTGTGCCCAGGGAGGGGACGCAGACGCATCCCCGTGGTCCCCAGCGTGGGGGTGCCCTGGCACGAGGCCTGAGCCATGGTACGGGGGGCATCGGTGCTGGGTGGGAAGACAGGGATTGCTGCAGCCCCCTGGCCTGGCAGGGTGGCTCTGCTCGGGGTTCGATGCCGATTGGCACCGCTTTCTTGGCCCAGGTACCTACACCCCATGGTGGCCCTTGGCCCTGGGGGCCACAGCACATTCTTGGGTGGCTTTCAAGGAGAGCAAGGGGCTCCCTCCATTGTGGGTTGCCCATCACTGCAACACCAAACCAGGGGAATCACGCACCCCAAATCACGCACGCCAGGAAAGACACCCCATGCTGGGACTGCTCTTGCACAGGGGTGCGCTGCTGGAGGAGTGCTGCCTGTGAGGGGCACGGGGCTGGAGGCAGCGGGGTCCCCCCCCCAGCCACACCCGAGGTGGCCCTGGGTTTTGTCCCTCCCTGTGCCCCAGCCCTGCTCCGGTACCTGCTCCTCTCCCTGCTCCACCACCTCTCCCCTCTTCCCCTGAGCATCCTGCCCCATGGGGACCCCATGGCTGTTGTCACCTCCATGGGGACATCCCAGCCGAAAGGGTGAAACCGCCCTTCCTGCTTCAGGCAGGGCCAAATCCTGCACCCAGGAGCATCGCTCCCTCCAGCCGGCGGTGCCCAGCCTGGCCATGCCAAGGGGGCAGCAGTGCCCTCGGATCAGGCCATCCCCATGTCACCTGGGGCCGTTTTGGGGCTGTGCCCCTTTGCTGCCAGTGCAGTATTGCTGTGGGCACCGCAGCCTGGTGCAGCGCCGCACCCCCCAGCCGCAGGCTGGGTCCCCCTTCCCCTTGGCTCAGCTTTGCACCCCGTGCCCCCCCCCTTACCCACTGGGTGCCTGAGCTGGTGCTCACCGCCACTGCTGAGCCCCTCCTGCCGCTGCCCCCCACCCACGGCTGCCCTGTCACCGCCGCAGCCGTGGCAGGATCGGATGTGCGGTGCCTGGAGGATTTTTCATGGGGGCACCTTATCCCGGGAACCTGGGTGCCAGGGCCAGATCCTGCCCCAGGATGAGTGAGGGCACCCCCCGGCACTGCCCAGGGTGGGGTTGGGGCTTCCTGGGGCTGTCACCCCCCCCAGTCTGGTGACCTCCCTGGCTGGAGGGAGGCATGAATCCCCCCCACAAGGGGCTGGGTCCCCCCCAAGCGGGGCCGGCGGGGTGCCGGGGGTCTCCCCTCTGCCTTGCTGCGGCTGCGGGCGAGTAGCAGGATTTACCGCAGGGCTGCCAGGGAGCTGAGCCGCAGCACCCAGCCGGCGCGGGTGAGCACCCAGCCATTGCCTCTGCACCCACCCAGGGCCACCTTGGGGCTGCAGCATCCCATGGGGGGAGGAGGGGGGAAGCTGCACCCACCCCATCACCCCCACTCCTGGGGACACCCAGCAAGTGTTGGATGCACTGGGCTGGGGGTGCAAAGGGAGAACAGGGCCCCCCTGAGAGGGGCCGCTACCGTTTTTGGGTCCCCAAGGGAGGCAGCCAGCTGCTTCCACCGCCCCCCACCCTGCTCTCAGGCCTGGTGGCACCCCTGTCCCCATCCCCCATGGCGGCCCTTGCTCACCGTGGCGGTGGGGATCTTGCGGCGTGGGCAGGCGGTGGCCACTGCCGGTTGTCTGCGGATGCTGCCAGAGCGCGGGGTGTCGGGGAAGAGCCGCCCGCCGCCTGCGTGAGCCGCCCTGCGCCAGCTGCCGAATGCACCACAAAGACCACCATAGCCCCTCGGCCCCCCCCTCCCCACGCCACTGGTGACGGTGACGTCTCAAGTGTGAGGGAGACAGGGATGCTTAACCCCCTGCGTGCCGGCCGGAAAACCTCTGCAGCCTGCCCGGGTGAGGGGCCTGGGTCCCGCTGGGGTGCTGCTCCCTGGTTTTGAGGGATGGATGACACCCACCGGGTGCCTGCCCCCCCTGCCCGCTGCCCCGCTCTGGCAGAGCCAGCCCGGCTCAGCCTGGCTACCCACCCTGAGCAAGGGGAGGGAAGCCCCAAATTCAAATTCTCCTTTGCTCCTGCCCCAGCCCATGAACAGCACTGCTTCCCCCTGGCCCCCCTCTCCGGGGAGGGGGACAGCCACCAAACCCACCCGGTGCCACTGCCACGGGGCCAAACCAAACGCGTGCCCTGGGAACCCCATTTTGGCAAGGCAACGCCAGCCGTTCCCCCTCGGCTCCCCCTGCCCAGGGCCAGGAGGGGTTTGGACAGTGTTTTCCAGCACGGAGCTGTTCCCACAGGGCGATGCTCTGACCAGGGAGGTGGGAAGCAGGCGAGGAACCCCAAAATTGGAGTATTTCTGCTTTTTTACCCTGCACGTCCTTTTCCCAGGCCAGTGCTGAGCATCGTGGTAGGGACGTCAAGTGGGACCCCCAGTGTTGTGGTGACCCCAGGTCCGGTTTGCCCAGAAGGACCCAGAGGTGCCCCCCAGGGACGTGGTGCATTCTCCACTGCTGGTGACAGCAGCTCCTTGCTCCTTTACAAGGGCATTTCTGCACAGCAAAGCACAGCGTGGGTGCCCACCCTACACCCCCCAATGCTGGCCAGGGCACCCGGCACCAAACCTTGGCCCTGGGGCACAGCGGGCAGGGAAGGGACCTGCTCCAGGATGGCGAGCGGCTGGGGGAAGGCTGAGGCCGGTGGTGGGGGTACACAGCCCGAAGGGAGGGAGTGGCGGAAGAAATGAGCGAGGAAGCGAGAAATCCCCATTTTGCTCCAAAACGCTCTGCAAACCACAGCTCAACCCCCAACGCTGCCCACAGCGGGGCTGGCACTGGGTTCCCCTTGGGCACGTGTACTTGTGGATGTGCCATCCACAGAGGGGCTGTGCCAAGGGAGAAGCCACCCAGAGCCCATCCTGATGTCCCAGCGTGTGCCCATGGCCCACCGTGCTCGGGCCATGTGGCTGCTGCCCAGCGCGTCACTGGAGAACGGGGGATTTTCTGGGGTTGCACTGGCCGTGAGTGGTGTGCCCTGTCCCGAAGGGACGCTGTCCGTTCCGGTCCCCAGCCCTGCCCAGCTGATCCCACCCGGGGTGATGGGTCCTGCCAGGACTGTGTCATGAGGAGAAGAGCGTGGGGTGCACAGAGGGGCTGGCTGTGCCACCGGCACCCCGAGCACGGCTGGTGTCACAGCCGGGTGATCTGGCAGCAGGCAGGACAAGGGCTGTCGGGAGGCCGGGGAGAGCGTCCCGAGCGGTGACTGCCGCTCCCCACGGCTCCCAGCAGTTTGGGGGGCTGATCCTGCTGCAGCGGCCCAGGGCAGCGGGGTGCTGTGGCTGCGCTCCCCCCCCGGTTTGGTCACTGCCCCCCAAGCCGTGCTGGTGCAGCCCGTAGCCGCTGGGGGAAGCTGCAGCCCTTTGCATTCGGCAGCGCCGCCGGATAACAAAGTTTTTAGGAACGGGTGAGGCCCTGGCAGCTCTGCACCCCGGGGACCCCAGGGCCAGGAGCTGGGGTGATACTGCTGCGGGAGTGGGGAGCAGAAGGCTGCCAGGGAGCCAGCACTGCCTGCAGAGCCGGGTCCCCCGGATAGCCTGCTGCCCCCCCTGCAATCCTGGGGCCAATGTCTCAGCTGAGCCTGGGCTTATGTTAGGGCTTGGGGTGCCCTGATCTGGGTGTTGGGCTTAGCCGGGTGCTCCAGCCCACGCGCTCAGGGCCACTGATGCCACCAGCCCTGCATGAGCCCGGGGAATCTCCCCAGCACCAGGACTCAGGGTGTCGCAGCTCCAAAAGTGCGGACACCCCAGTACCCCACAGCTGTCCTTGTCCCCATTCCCTGTCCCCAGGGTGTCCCTGTCACACCCCAGCCTGGTGGTCCCCGGGTCTTCCAGCCGCCCCATGTCCCTTCAGTACACCCTGTCCTCTGAGCTGAGCTGTGCCGGTCTCAGCCCTGGCAGCCATGCTGCATCAATTAAGCCCTCATTAATTTTTCAGTCCCCCTGCGCACCCTGCACGCAGGCAGTTTGCAGTGGTGCTAATTGATGTCTTCTCCACTTAAGTATGTGAGAACTGGCAGCAGGTTGCCCAGCCGGCACAGGGTGGGGGGTGTGTGTGGGTTTGTCCCCCCACGCTCTCCGGGAGGCTTGTGGAGAGGCTTTGGGGCCAGATAGAACCATGCGCCCAGCGCCCGGCAGAGGCTGCTGGAGTGGCCTGAAAGCCGCGGGGGTGAATCACCCCACCTTGGGTGGGGATCCAGCCCCAGATAGGGGCACAGTGCAGGGATGCCATGTCTGGCTTTAGGGGGTCCCAGCCCTCCTGCCCCAGGGTGGGTGGCTGATGGATCCCTGCAGCCGCACTGCATACACACAGGTGCAAATATTTGTGTGTTTTTGTAAACCAGCCCTCTCCTACCTCTGGTTGGGGCAGTTTCTGCAGCTTCATGCAGTCACCTCCACAGTGAGCGTGGGCACACCTGAGAGCAGGGCTGGGCCAGGGGATGCTGAGCCATGGGGAAGGGCAGAGCACCCATGGCACCCCATAACCCCACTGGGGACTGGGATGGGGACCAGCCCTGGCTGGATGGAGACTTCATACGGGCTCAGTGGCCACCAGCTGCAGAGGGGCTACTGCGGGTGGGCCTGGTGGCACTGTGATCACAGCAGGATGGCCAAGGTCAGAGGGAAGAGCCACCAGCAATTGCCATGGAAACACTCCATTTGGTTCTGGAAATCAGAGCAGTTTTCTCAGCCCTTTCCCCTCTGTGCTTCAGCTGCAGCTCTGTCCAGCAAGGAGGACTGAGCTGTGTCCTGGTGTTCCCTCAGTGCAGGCAGCGCAGGGCCCTTCGCTGGGTGCCTGGCAGGGGGATGCAGGCAGCGTGGTCTCTGCTGGCCCCTGCCAGCCCTGAAGCACACCAAGGGAAGGGGACTTAGGGGTGTTTTGGGATGAGCCACTACCAAGGACAGGAGCCAGAGCCAGGTGAGTGGGGCAGAGTGAGGAAGAGGAGGAAGTAGAGAAGTAGCAACAGACAGCGACAGGAGGGGCAGGGGCAGGGAGAGCAGGGGGGTCTGCTCAAGGCTGGGGACCACACAGGCACCTCCAGGCGGGCAGGACCGGCAGCGTCCCTGGTGCTGAACCCAGCACCCCCCGCATCCCACCGCCAGCATCCCCCCTGCAACCTGGTACCACCCCCCATCCCGGTCCCAGCATCCCCTCCACCCTCCCCTCCAGCATCCCCCAGGGTCCCAGCCCCAGTTTCCCTCCCAGCATCCCAGTACCCCCCCCAGTATCCCACCTCACATCTCTCCCCCGCGGCCCCTCCCGGTTGATTGACAGTACTCCCAGCCAATGGGCTAACGTTGCCGCCGGGGGGGCGGGCGGCCTGCGGCTACAAGAGGGGCGGGAGCGGCGGGGGCAGAGCCGGCGGGCTGGACCGTGGCCCCTCCGGTACCGGCACCGCGCCCAGCCCGGCTCCGCCGAGCCGCCGCCCGCCCGCGCCATACGACAGGTAAGGGCCGTCGGGGCCGGAGGTGCCCCCCACCCCGCTCCGGGGCTGGGACAGGTTTCCCCCCGCCGGGACCCGGTTCCCTGGCGCGGAGCTGCCTTGTCCTCGGGAGTCGGTTCCAGCGGGTGTCAGGGCCAGTGCCCGGGAGCTGCGTCCCCCCAGGTGGGCAGAGCAGCCCCCGCACCCCCGAGGGCTGCTGCCCTCAGCCCGGCCGCCCCATCCATCCCCTGGGGCTGGGTCCTGCTCCCTCCCAGGGTGCTGGGCTGTCAGGGTGCTGCTGGGAGCTGGGTGCCCTGCACTGCCCAGGGTGCAGATCCGGGGGGGGATGACCTGTGGCCACCTGCCTCTGTCCTGGTTTGGGACCAGCAGCCAGTGACTGATGATGATATTGGTGCTTTGAGATGAGTGGTTTGTGTCAAGTGTGTGATGGCCCTTCTGGCTGCTGGCCCCAGCAGCTGTCCCTGTTGTCCCCTGCCCTGGTATGGCCTCTGGTGGGCCCTGGTCAGAAAAGGGACTTGAGGTCTATGGACTGAGGAAGACTCTTCTTGTGTCCCGGCCTCTTTGAGGGCTTCACTTGCAGGATAATGTGTGGTGATTCTAGCAAAGGTGAGAGGTTCCATCCACCTGCCAGCACGGCTGATGGGAGATGCAGGAGGACACGAGCATGGCACATGGTGGGGATTAATTGCTCCCTGTCGGTCAGAGCCAGGCTGCGGTGCCAGGAGGGCTCATGTAGCTCCGCAGCTGAGCTTAGGATTGCTGGGGAAGTGTCGTGCTTCGTGGGCGTCCGGATGTTTCCTCGGCTCTGGCTGCCGAGGGGTGGTGGGTTAAGTGCCGCCGTGGCAGACGGTGACAGATGCTCGTGGGATGATGGGGCAGGAAGCAGCCTCTGCCTGTGGGGTTAGCTGGGAGCGGGGCTGGCTGGGAGCATGAGGAGCCCCACGTTGCGGCAGGGGGAGGCTTGCGCCCATCCCAGGGTACCCCAATGTCCCCCAAGCCCACATGGCCAGGAAATCAGATGCTTGGAAAGGAGATGGTGCTCTGTTGGGCTCCAGGTGAACTTCTACTCAACTTTATGGAGCGAGAAGCTCCAGGAGCTCTCAGCAAACCATCTGCCGCTCGGGCTGAGCGGCGCTGGCAGCCAAGGCTGCGTGGGAACGGGCACGGCGTGTATCAGAGCAGCTCTGCGTCCTGCCCACGCAGCCGCGGGCTTGCCAGCACTCCAGCGCACTGGGCTGCGGGCAGCCCTGCGGCAGAGAGGTGCCTGGTCACAGACCCCATCCTCACCAAGGGCTAGCCAGGAGCGGGTTGGGCATTGCTGTTTCTGGCTGGATGCTGCAAGTCAGATGGTGCTGGTGAGGTTTTTCCCTGCTTTAATGGCAGACTTGTGTTGCCTCTTTTGTCCCATCCTTACAGAGGGCAGCTGGATATCATGGTCTAGTAAAGCGAGTTCTGGGTCTTTGGTTGCTTTTTGAGTGTTTTTCTGCAGCACAAAGGGAGCCAGCCTAGGAGATGGAGGGGACTGAAGGTGATGCTGCTGGCTGCATTGGTGGGCTGCCCCAAGGCCAGCTCCTGCACTTCTCCAGCAGCAAGGGCCACAGCTGAGCACAAGCATTGCGCCTGTCCTCAGTGCCACAGTCACTGTCACTGTCCCAGCATTTGACGGTGCACAGACGCTCATCAGCTCTAGTGTGGGAAGAAGCAAGTGGAGTTGGCCAGCTGCTGGGGTGGAGGAGGGCCGGGGAGCACCAGCCCTCCTTGTGCCTGGTGTGTAGGACCTGTGTATTTTCCCTCCCAGGGCCAGCCATGGGCAAGCACAGCAGCAAGCTGGCCCCAGAGATGCTGGATGACCTGGTGAGGAGCACAGAATTCAGTGAGCAGGAGCTGAAGCAGTGGTACAAGGGCTTCCTCAAGGACTGTCCCACTGGCATCCTCAACCTGGAGGAATTCCAGCAGCTCTACATCAAGGTGGGTTCCAGCTGAGGGCTCGAGTGCTGCCTGCAGGGCTGGAGCACCCTGCTCCTGCTGGGGCAAGGGTGCTGCTTTGGGTGCAGCCTCCACGCCGAGCTCCCCCTCCCCATTTGGATCTCTCTCTTCTCTCCTCCCTGCAGTTCTTCCCCTACGGAGATGCCTCCAAGTTTGCCCAGCACGCTTTCCGCACCTTTGACAAGAATGGTGATGGGACCATCGACTTCAGGGAGTTCATCTGTGCCCTGTCTGTCACCTCCAGGGGCACCTTTGAGCAGAAGCTCAACTGGGCCTTTGAGATGTACGACCTGGATGGGGATGGGAAGATCACACGCTTAGAGATGCTGGAGATCATTGAGGTACTGATGCTTAAAATCAGCAAGTGTAACTTGCTTTTTTCCAGGCTTTTCACAGCTATTGGGTCCCTTCTGGCACCAAGGAATGAGTTTTCCTGCCCAGAGCCTTGTCTGAAAGGTACCTGGTGTGCACCTGATTGTAGCCGTGCAGCAGCATAGCTCATGCCAGCAGCTAACTGGGTCCCAGCAGAGCAGCAATCCTGTCCCCTGCCTTGTCCTGGGACCTTCTGTTCATCCAACATTCCCTCTCTAGTACTTTGCTTCTCTTCTTGCTCCAGGCCATTTACAAGATGGTGGGGACTGTGATCATGATGAGGATGAACCAAGATGGGCTGACGCCCCAGCAACGTGTTGACAAGATCTTCACAAAGATGGACAAGGACAAGGATGACCAGATCTCCCTGGAGGAGTTCAAGGAGGCAGCAAAGAGCGACCCCTCCATCGTCCTCCTCCTGCAGTGTGACATGCAGAAATAGAGCCCTGGGGGCTCATTGCTGGACTGGCTGTAGCCAAACTCTGCTCCTTGTGATGGTTTCCATCCTTAATTACTGTTGAGTCCCCCCGTGCTCGCTTGGCCCCAGGCACGAGTCACACTCCATTCCTCCTGCTACCCACCTGCCTCTGCTCTTGGCTGCATCCTGAGCAGCCCACAGTCCATGGGCTGTAGCTCTCCCTTGATGGGTAGAGCCTGCTCTGGGTATTGCCAGCTTGAGGTTACCCCCAAATCAACCCTTTCCCATCCTGGAGCTGGACTCCCTGCATCTGGTGGCAAGCATCCTGGCTCCCCAAGGCCAACTGCTCCCCCACCCCTGCTGCCTCCTCCCTGCTTTCCCCCACTGTTCTGCCTGGCCCATTCCCTGATCCTAACTGAAACCAGCTCTTTCCCCTTTCTGCTGATTCCCCCCCCCCTCGCTTGTGATGTCTCCAGGGAGGCTGAAAAGTCCCAAGTCCTGGCCCTGGTCTCTCCTTCACTGGCAATTCCCTACAAAGCTGCCCAGAGGGGCCAGGGCTGGCCCAGGGTGCTGGGAAGCTCAGGCAGGGTGCTGTACCCTCCCCGAGGGCTCGCTGCCTTGGCTTCTGCCTGGCTTTAGCTTTTCCACCTCTGCTTTGCCTGCTGGGAACAACCAAGGCTGGTCAGGGGACTTTAGGGGAGAGAAGAAGTGTCCAAGGCCACCCCTGGATGTGGCCAGTGTCTGATCCCAGAAGCCACCTTCCACCCCATCACCTGTGTGAGCTGGCAGAGCAAGTGGGTGACGTCCACAACTGCCCCAGCAGCATCTTGGATGCTTTGTGGAGTTTCTGACTCTCCTGGATATTGAGGTGATGCCTTGGGTCCAAATAAAAGGCAGGGGCTTCCAGACTCCTCTGTGGGCTGCCCTGGGGCAAGGTCACGACTGTGGATGTCAAAGACATGTCCTGGTGTGTGGCACTACTGTGGGAACTCGGTGGGTCCTGGGTTGGGGCTGTGGAGAGGTGTGGCTGGGTTCTGTACCTGCTGAGCCTCCTGGCAAGGCTCTGAGGCCACAAGAAACATTTCTGTCTCCTTCCACCCCCCATCCCAGCCTGCTGCCTCCATCCCTCCTGCTCCAGGACAGGAATATTGTGACAGATCGGTATTTAGTCTGTACGTTGTGGTGTTGATGATTGTAATATCTGTTAGGAGATGGTGAAGTTGTTATCTATTTTTTTTTTAATGGAAAAATAAACTGTCCCACATGTGTGGTGTTCCCCCTGCATGGCTTACTGGGGGGCAGCTGGCTGCTGCAGCTATGGGGACAGGGAGATGACAACACTGCCCTCCTGAGCATCGTTTATGGGTCTCATCTGAGCCTGTGACACCCCAAGGGATGGGGAAGCCCTTGGGGACGGTGTGGTGGCGCTCAGCCTGGGAAGCCTTGAGGATGGGTGAAAGTGTAACTTCAGCCACGCAGTTAGCTCTGGGGAAGGGAATGTTATCTCTTGGTGAGAATAGGACCAGACACCCCTGGTCTGTGCTGGAAATAGGTCTTAACCAAGAGCCTGGATCCTGGCTGTTCCCTTCATTTGGGACTGGGCATAGCCAGAGGACCTGGTGACTTTGTCCTGGGCCCCATTCCAGCCAGCACCATCAGCAACTGGGACCTGCTGTCACTGTGTCTTTGTCATTCTTCTCAGCCTCCTCTTCTCCACCTCCATCTTCCCTGCATGTATTTTCCTCTGGCCTTTCTTCTCCATCAGCAGCCTGCAGAGACGGTGGCTGTTGCTAAGGAGCTCTCACCAACTTTAACTACTTCTCTGTAGTTAATCAGGCAGGGCCGGCTCTTCGGCAGCAGTGCTGGCTCCTGGGTCTGCGGTGCCACTCAGCCCACTCCTTCTGGATCCAGCGTGTAGGGAGATGCGTGGCTTGGCTTCCACCCTGCAAATCACCAGCATCTCATCTGTCCTGCAGCAGCCAGCACCTGAGCACAGAGATGGGAGGATGCCAAAACCATAGCAGTGTGTGTATTTTTAGGAGTGCTGCTGAGGGAGAGCTCTGCACCTTGGGTTTGGCTGCCATGCTCACCTGGGCTGTCCAGGAGTGCGCGTGTGTATTTGCAGCTCAGCAGTGCCTGGGGAAGGAGGGATGGGGCAGGTCATCCCTGCTCTGTGGGAGCCTGGGGACGTGCCAGGGCTGCTGTCCGAAAGAGCAGCAACTCAAGCTCGAGAAGGGACTCGGCGAATAGCTCTGGTGATCCTGGGGCCTGCGAAGCTCCTGATTCCCTTGGGACCACCCCAGAGGAAGCTCAGGTGGTTCCCAGGGGGGACCTGCAAAGGCCTTTGGGAAGGGGAGTCTCTGAGGCTGAAATGATGCTAAACTCCCAGCAGGGCATCCCAAAGGGTTTGGGATCCAGACAGCTGGGCCAGCCCTGGACCCAGCCCTGTTCACCAGCATCTGGCCTCCCCTGGCTCTGCTTTCCTGGGTGAACCTCAGAGCAAGTGAGGTTGTGTTTGATCCATCTCATGGGTACGGACATGGGGGTCCTCAAGGCTGTGGTCAGTAGGGAGGGTTGGTGTTCAGCTGCTGGCACGAGCTTTGGGCAAAACTCTTCTGCTGGCCTTGGTGCTGGGGCTCCGGGGCACTGTCCAGTCCCAGGTGAGATGAGGTGGGACACTCCTATCACATTCCTGGCTGCTGTGTTTTGGACTCTGGGGCACACTCCCCACTCCCTGAGAGTCTCAGGGCTGGGGGGGGGGGGGGGCGGGTCTGCTGGTTATGGTGTAGTTTTCATCCCGAACTGAAAGCTGGGCTCTATGCATAGCTCTGTGGCTGGACTCAATCCCACCAGCACTCGTGGGAGACCATATAGTGAGGAACATTAATTAATATCCACACTCACTCCATTAGCAAGCACACAGCGCAGGTTTCCCTGGCATGGAGCAGAGTACGAGCATGCCAGTAACCCGCTATGCAGCCACCGCCACGGCTGCTCCTTCCCCTCCGGCTTGTGGTGCTAATCACCCTTGTGCCCTTCCCCGGCACCCATCGGTGTGAGGATGGGCAAACGCAGACCAAACGACCCCCCCCCCCCCCCCCCCGATGCTCTCGGGACGAGGGTGAGCTGGTGTCTCCCGTGGGTGCACTGTCACCCTGCTCCCGGCTCTCTGCTGATGGCACCTTCCTCCCCCAGCCCCTTCCCTTTGCTTCCCGGGGCTGACTCTGCCCTGGAGTGCCTGCGGAGCGCTCCCGCCTCCATCCTCCGCCAGCACCCCGGTATTTAAGGGAGTGTTGGGAAGGGTGCGGCGGCGGGGCGGGTTCGGTCTCGGTCCCGAAGAGGTTAAGCCGTGTCCCGGTGGGCTGAAACCCCGGAGCTTCATGGGATGCCTTATAAAGCGCGCTCCGCCGGCCCGGCAGCGGCTCCGGGAGCTCCCGGTACGCGGGGACCCGCCACAGCCACGCACGGACCTGCAGCAGCCCCGGAGCCGCCGGTGCCCCGGAGCCGCCGCGCTATGGAGCCTCCGGGTACCGCCGGGGCGCCGGGCGCGGCGGGGCGGCCCTGGGAGGAGGCCAAGGCTTTCTACGATAACCTCGCCCCCAAGAAGAAGCCCAAATCGGTGAGAGCCCCCGGGGTGCCGAGCCGGACAGCGCTTCCCGCCCCGGGGGGAACCAGCGCCTCTGGGTGCCCCCGGGTGCACCATCTCCTCTGGTTGCCTCTCCCTGCGTGCCCCATCTCCTCCAGGTCCCCTTGGGTCTCTCCAGGTGCCCCATCTCCTGCAGGTTCTCTGGGGTCCTCCTGGGTGCCCTGTCTTCTCTGGGTTCTTCTGCGGATCCCTCTGGGTCTCTCTGGGTGCCCCATCTCCTGCGGGTTCTCTGGGGTTCCCCTGAGTGTCTGTTTTCTCTTTAATCCCCTTCTCTGTCCAGGTCCTTGGAGAAGCCCCGTGTCTCTCCAGATGCTCCCAGTCCTCTATGGCATCCCTGGGTTGCCCTTGGTCGCCTGGGTTCTCTCCAGATCCCCCCAGTCTCTGGGTCTCCCTGGGTTCCTGCAGGTCCCTGGGGTGTTTCCGGGTCCCTCCTGCGCTGAGGTGTCCTTGCGGAGCAGCTCGGTGCCCTGTGAGCCGCCTGTGCCAAGGTGGGAGGCCCTGCCAGGGGCAGGAGGGGTGGCAGCGGTGGAGCAGGGGGACAACCCAGGGGCTGAATCCCTGCCTGGGGCAGCGGGGTGTCGCAGGGGTGTAGCAACCCCTGCCAGGCTTGCCTGCTCCAGAAGATTAGAGGGAAAGCCTGTGTTATCTAACCAGGGCTGAGCCTGCTGGTTTTAAACATGGGAGTGCCTGGAAGTGCTGCCGTATCTCAGAATAGCTGTGGCAGCGTGGGGCTGGCAGCCTGGCAGGGCTGGGAGCTGTGCCCTGGGAAGGGCTGGCCCTGGCCCCGCAGCTTGCGAGCCCACCCAGCCGTAGCCATCCTCAGGGCTCTGGGTCACCCCAAAGCATGGGGCTCCAGCAGAGGTGCTGCCCGCAGCGATGTCAGGAGCCCGGTGGCGGCCAGTGCTTTTCTCAGTGAAGTTCAGTGTGTCTGACCTCTCTGGCGAGGGGAGATGGCCAAGTCCTTGCTCTGTGGACCCCTGTGCTTTCCCCACTGGGGACCTGGCTGCAGCCCCTGGTCCTGCCAACTGGCAGCACTGCTGCCTCCCTCCTCCCCAGGGGAGAGGGACTGACTGGCTTGGTGGTGGGATGTGGCTGGTTGTCTTCCGTGCTGTGCTTTCAGCCTCCTGTGGATATTGTCTAGGCTTTTCCTGTTCTTGCAGTGAGCTCAGTGACCAGCACACCCGTCTTTATTGTACAGATGGGGAAACTGAGGCATGGGGCAGTGATGTGGTTGGCTTGCACAGCAAACCAGCAGCAGAGCTGAGATGAGGCGCTCGGGCCCTGAAGTTAGGCTGTGCTATCCACCCATGCAGGGCTGGGGCTGATGCCCGTGGTGCCCGGCCCCGTGCCCCTCTGCCGGCTCCATGCCTGCGGCCAGGCAGCTCGGCTGCCCTCACACACAGCTGGGCTGCCCTGCCCTGCCAGGCAGCTGTCACACCCTGTGATGAATGGCTGTAGAGCGCTTTTCTGTATTATAAATAATGCGCTTGGAAAACTCAAAAACATCTGAGCCATTGCCCTGAACTTTAATCTGATCCCGAACGGGGGGCTCGCGGCCGCCCAGGGCTCCCTCGTGCACATGGGCAATGGAGTTTGTTGTCGTCCGTCTGCGCCCTTGCAGGTGCCGGTTCTGTCCGTCCTCTCAGCTGAATATCTCTGCCAGCCGGAGCAGGTACCAGTGTGGGAGCAGGCACGAGCTGGGGGCTGCTTCCACCTGGAGATGGGCTGTAAGATGGCAGGAGGCAGGGTGATTTTGGGGAGCATTCCTGGGGAGCCCATTTCTGGCTGAGGAATGGGTTAAACGGGGCGTCCCTGCAGCCCACGGGGCTCCCCACTTTGCAGGGGTCTCTGTTCTTCGCACGCCCCAGCTCCCACGCCTGCTCCGGCCTCGCTCCTGCCAGCTGGGGAGGTCAGCGATGAGACTTGTCACTCTTCAGCAATGCGGAAAATGTCCCCCAGCCTCTCCAGTGACGCCGCATGGGGAGGAGAGGCTGGGTTGGTGGGAGCTGGCCTTCTGCTAGCTCCACTTCTCTGGGTGCCCTGCTCGTCCCCTGCCCTGCCAGTCCCCTGCACATGCAGGGACCCATCCAGCTCACCGGGGTGCCTCATTTTTGGGATGTTTTAGCTGGGGTGGGGACCACGCTTGACCCTGGAGCAAGCCCTTCTCCCTTTTCTGTGTCCGAATCTCATGCCAAAATTCACCTCCAAGTTTTGAATTTGGCCACAAGGATTTGGTCTTCTGCAGCATCTAGGGAAGTGCCTGGAGCTTCCGGAGTTCCTCCAGGTTTTTAGGATCAAGGTGGGTCCAGCAGATTCAGCCTCAGGCAATGCAAAAGGATCTGCTGCATCAGGGGGCGTGGAATGGGGTCCCCACCGTGGCCCTTGCCGCAGCGCCAGCCAGTGGTGGCCTCCAGGGTGGCAGTGAAGCCACTGGTGTCGGGTGCCACTGTGGGCACCTGTTGTGGGTGGGAGGGCACGGCCCCGCTGCGCATCCCAGGAGCATGTGAGACTTCCAAACGTCTGCCTCTAATCCTTGGGGGGCTGCTTAGGATTTACATGCGATTAGGAGAGTGATTTAAAGGCCTGCCAGCTGTTGGGTCTGCAGAGGAAAATGTGCCATTTCCAGTTGCTACTGGAATCCGCCTTTACCCCAAAACCGGGGTGTTTGGGTCTGGGATGGGTTTTGCACTGGAGCCTGCTGGAAAGGTCACTTAAGCTTCTGAGATGGGGTGTGGACCTCGAGGACCACCTGAAGCTGTGCTAAGGGCTGATGTTCTTCTTCAGAGGGCAGGACATGTCCCTGCTCATCCTTCCCGTGTGGCTGAGCCTGGGGATGGGTTGGGATGGGACCTTCCCCCGTGCTGCCCTGCTCACACTTCTGTTAAACACATCATTAATTGATGTTCAGGATGGGGCTGGATCTGACCTTCCCCGTGGGAAGGGAGGAAAGGAGAGGAGCTCACCATGAATCCCCAGGCAGCAAATTCGGTTGGATTCAGCTGAGCAGAGCCCCACAGCTGCTTCCTGGGCTTGTGTTGGATGATGAGCTTTCATCGACCTTGGCCGACCTTGGATGCTGCTCTGAGGGTAAAACGGGGTTTGTCATTCAGAGTGCCCAAGCCTGCCGGAGCAGGAGGCTGTGTTGGGATGGGGTGCTGTGCAGGCTCCGCCACAGCTCGCGGGACTAAATGCGTCCCAACGAGGACTGCGAGTGGGACCCCTCCCATGCACATACTTCCTGTTAAAAATGAAGTGTGTTTTCCCCCAAAACTGTGATGCTTCAAGGCAAAGAGGCATTTGTTGGGTTGTTCGCAGTGCTCTGACGGGAGGATTTGAGGTGCTGTGGCTCCTGTAGTGCTGTGACTTTTTAAAGCCCATTTTTCAATGTAGTAAAGATCATCTGCAGTATTAGTGGGGATGGAGAAGCATCCAAACAACTCCGGGAGGGAATGCTTCCAAATGAAACCTCCACTTCAAAGAAAATGTCAAAATACGGCTCCTTCTGTAAGGCAGAGCAGAATTGCCTTATTTTTTAAATGTCAGCATTTCCCAGAGAATAGCAGGGCTGTCGCAGCCCAGCCGGAGCTGGGAGCTGTGTTAGCGCCCAGGTGAGACTTTCCTGCAGAAAGTGCTCCAAAGCTGCAAATCTTCCTTGGCAGGAGCAAACAGGATTCCGCAAGTCCCATTCCCTGAGGCCGGGCTTCCCGCCCGCAGGCAGCTGGGGCTCCAGCAGCCCACGCTGGGGCAGAGTTAGGGCCCCAAGCTTACAGTTATTTTTATTGCTGTGTTTATTACCTCTTAAATTAACCTCCTGGAGGCTGATGCCTTTAAATGGCAGGGAAGGGACCTGGAGCAGCCTGTTACTGTTGCGCAAGGTGCCTGGGCTCCTGGCACCCGGGATGCAAGGTGTGTGTCGTGGGGAGATAGAGATGCAAATTTAGGCTGGACACCCGGCTAGGCTCGACTTAAGGCCCTGCACACGCGTCTCATCCCCTTGACCATGCCTCTGTGCTGTGGGTGCTGCTGACCTACCTTCTCTGCTGGGGATCCTCCTGCAGGGCTGGCTGTGGAGGATGTTCTGCCCTGCGGTCCGACAGGGACCAGGGAAAAAACACCTGGCAGCTCTCCTACATACCCAGATAAATAACCCAGCACTGCAGGGACTCGGGAGCAGCATGGAGTGGCAGGACTCCTTGCTGAAGGCTAATGACCGGATGTCCTAAGACCTTTAATAGTTATTAATATTTTCAGCTAATAAATGGCCCATGACACCAGAGTTATTAATTAATGAGATGGAGTGCCAAGACTTGGCCCATGACAAGTTAATAGCTAACACCCCACCGGGCAGCTAAATGTAAGATGAGGACCTGGTTGTGGATCACTGGTGGGACCAATGCTGGTGTCGCTGATGAGCTTCTGCGTGGACCTGGGTGATCCTGCGTGGCCTCGGGGTTGTTCGCCTGCTTTCTCAAAAGAGCCGCTTCCAGATGGGACCTTATTTCTCTGCAAACGCCATGGGAAAGGGATCCCTCTGGCAACAGTGATGTTCTCAGCCTGAGCTAATCTGTGTCTAGTCCTAATCACCCACTGCTTAATCTGCTTGCTGGGGATTTTGGGTGCCGGTGCGGCCTTGGAGAGGTGTCTGGGACCAACCACGCTGCAGGACTGGCCTCAGGCACCGCTGACGGTGATGTGCGGTGCTGGGAATGGCATGGGGGCTGCCATTGACTCACTCCTGGGTGCGTCTCCGTGCTGGGCAGGATCAACGGGGCTGGGATGGGGCAGAGCGAGTCCCAGGGCAGACCCAGCCCTGCGGGGAGTGAAGATCCCCAGTGCGGATGGGGTACCTTGTCTTTGCCAGGCTGCTGTTGCTGTAAAGCTCAGCCCTAGGCAGGGTGGGAGCTTGAACTTTGGAGCACCTGGGTGTGTGGAGCAGCTGGTGAAGGCGTCCTCCTGCCCCTGGGCAAACAGCATTGCTGGAGGATTACTCACGGGGCAAGGTGCTACATGAGGATCCTGGAAATCACAGAGGAGCTGAGGGTGAGGTGTTTCTGAAGTGCTGATGGCCTGGATTTCACAGGCTCCCTGTGGAGATGAATCCCTGAGCGCAGCCAGAGAGCGCGCAGGCCGGGACTGCTCCCAGGGAGCATCCCCCGTGTGAGCACCCGAGCCCTGTCCTGCTCCCGGGACTCGCTGCAGGCAGAGTCTGCTGGGGACGGGGCTGCCTGCGCCACTGTGCCTCCGTAGGATTTGCTGTTCTGAGCGCGAGGATTTCTTGTTGGCCATCAGTAATGAATTTGCTTTCATGCTTGCAAGTGAGTGATGGGGATTAACACCCCTCTGCCCTCCAAAGGCAGAGGGAGGACGAGTGGGGGTCAAGATGAGATTGACTTTCGTGGTGTCCCCTCTCTCACTGCCAAGTCCCACTAGAGGCCCCTTGTTGACTTCAGTGGATTTTGGATCAAGCCCTCGAACATTAATAATAATGACTCATAAATCATTGCTTGCACCACCTGTTTGTCATGTTTCCGCCCACAATAACTGTATCAAGTGTTTTTATAAGCTGAGCTGGTGCGGGTTGTTTGTCACATCTGGACAGCATCGTGGGAGTGCAGATCTGGCCGAGCCACAGTGTGTGGTTTTTCCTGGCTGGGAGGGAGAAAGCCACACAAATTCCTTCTGCATGGGGTTGAGTGGTTCTCCTGGGGTAGCACGTTGGGTCTGGATGGGTCCTGGGAGCCTGTTTGCAGTGGGAGGGCTTGGGCACGGTGCGAGCAGCAGAAAAAGGATCTTGGGTATCCCAAATGTGTGGGGACGGTGCATCAGGAAGCATTGAAGCATTGGAAGATCAGGGTTGCAGCTGCCCCATTACCCTCCAAATCGCTATGGAAGTGTCACCCACCCCGTGGGCTTTCATGCTGAAAGTTTACAGACGCTTTCTTGGTCAGCGGGGCTGGGTGCAGGGGCTGCCTCCCCATTTTCCCCCTTTCCCTGCAGCCAAAGCCCGAGAACGCCATCACCATTGCGGTGTCATCGCGAGCACTTTTCCGCATGGAGGAGGAGCAGAAGATTTACAACGAGCAAGGGGTGGAGGCCTATGTGAAATACCAACTGGACCATGAGAACGAACCCTTCCTCCCCGGGGCTGCCTTCCCCTTTGTCAAGGTGAGCATCTGCCCACCTAAGCTGAATCTGCGCTGTGGTCCTGGCCCGAAAGCTTTGGGGAGAGGGGAGTGCTAAGGAGTGCTTGCATGGGGAGGGATGGGAAAGGACCTGTGTGGTGGAAGGGATATAGCCACAGAGCAAACAGAGGTCAAATAAACCTCCTGGCAAGTGATGAGCTTCTTCCAGGACTGAGGAAAAGCTGAATTTTCCAAATTGGCAACTGAGCCTAAGAATTGAAGAAATCATCTCATTGGATCATATTTAAAATTTCTCTTTAGAGAATTCTCTTCTTTTTTTTTTTTTAATTACAATTTATTTATTCTTTTAAATTGACTGAATTTAGCCTTGCTGCGGAGTCGGCCAATTTCTAATGTTGACATGTTGAAATGAAGCACTTCAAACTTCAAAAATATTTTCCAATTTCTGCCTCGGTTTCACTGGATTTAGTGCAGTTTTGTCTGCTGGCCCTCACTGAAGCAATCTCTTGCCTGTTCCCAATGAATAAACTAATCCACTTGGAGAGGAGAGACTTGTTCCATTCCTGATTGCTTGAAAAACACTTATCTGTAACTTTGAGCTAATTTATTCTCATCTCCTAAGAAAAAATTGAAACCTTTTGTGTTTGAAAATAGAAGAGTTAGCTATGTGTTTTTTCCCTGCAAATCAGTCTCTTTTTCCCAGCTAAAGCTGCTTGCTGATGTCAGCTTGGCTCAGGGTGTAGTTGGGGTTGGGCCAGATCCCTGGTTTTGGTGAACAGAAGTGTTTTGCTCAGTGAAAAGGGGGTGATGGCCATGCCGGGGGCTTGCTGACACCCCACCACCACCCTCGGGTGCTGCAGGCACTGGAAGCGGTGAACACACAGCTGCGTGAGCTCTACCCCGACAGCGAGGAGCTCTTCGACATTGTCCTCATGACCAACAACCATGCCCAGGTTGGGGTTCGCTTGATCAACAGCATCAACCACTATGGTAAGCTCAGAGCAAAGCTGTCCTTTGCACGGGTGCTGCCAGCTTTTGGGCAGCAGGATGAGGAGACACTTTCTCCTGTCTCTTCTACTAAACGACACACTGAGCCCACTTTTCCCAGTTTTCCTGGGCTTTGAGTGGAAGCTGGCTGGTGGTGAAGATGCTCTGGCCGCTGGCAATGCTGTTTAACAGCGGTACCAAAATTAGCCCCCATCCTGCCGACTCTTGGGAGCCCATGGGGGAGCAGTGCCAAGGCTTGTTTGGGGGGGCTATCAAGCTCACCCTGGTGTCCATCTGCCCTCAGATCTGTTCATTGAGAGGTTCTGCATGACAGGAGGGAACAGCCCCATCTGTTACCTCAAGGCCTATCACACCAACCTCTACCTCTCCTCTGATGCCGAGAAAGTGAGTGGGGCCATTGAAGAGGGTGAGTCTGGGGTCCAGCTTGGTGGGGGACAGCTGGGGGGGGACGGGACCTGGAGCCCTCAGGGGGTTGGTGCCAGGAGTGATAGCTCCAATGTCAGTGTGCCTATGCCAATGTGCAGCTAGGGTCTGCCTTGTCCCACATCCCATCCTTGATGATCCAAAAAGCCTGTAGTTTCCATAGGAATAAGGCTTTCCTCAAGCGCCACACCTCTTCCAAGGCAAAGGCACTATTTTTCCCTGTTAATTTTGTATGCAAAGGGAGGTTTTTCATCTGGGGATTTGTTTTTGCTGTAAAAGGTCTCGGGGCCAAGCTGCAGGCACTATTGGGTGCGTGTATTTCCTTGCACTGTTTGCTTCCAGCCCATTGTGTTTTGCTGTGCTCAACAGATGAGCCACGAGACTGGGTCCTTGGGTAACTGTCACCTCTTGCCTTCTGCTTTACGTCCACAGGGATCGCTGCAGCCACCATCTTCAGCCCCAGCAAAGACCTGGAGGTGTCAGAGAACCAGCTGCGGGTGGCATTTGACGGTGACGCCGTGCTCTTCTCTGATGAGTCAGAGCAGATCGTGAAGGCTCACGGCTTGGACATGTTCTTTGAGCACGAAAAGGCTCACGAGAACAAGCCTCTGGCACAGGTAGTGCTGGGGTGCAGCCAGAAAAAGCCTCTGGGAGAGAGACAGTCCACAGGGATGCTCTTGCCTCTGGGAACAAGCCAGGGATCGGCATATGGAGTGTGAAATGGGGTGGGTCAGCAGCCTGGTACGGCTGGATTTGGCCCATGGGATGGCTGCGGCCGGCCCCTCGCTGTCATTTCTGGGGGCTTACAGGGAGAGGGGATCAGCCAGCATGTCTGGCTCTGCTGAGACTGGGTGCCTGGAGATCTTGGGAGTGATGGTTTCTTCTCGCTTTGGCAGGGACCCCTGAAGGGCTTCCTGGAGGCCCTGGGGAAGCTGCAGAAGAAGTTCTATTCCAAGGGGCTGAGGATGGAGTGTCCCATTCGCACCTACCTGGTCACTGCCAGGAGCGCAGCCAGCTCGGGAGCCCGGGCCCTAAAGACTCTGCGCAGCTGGGGCCTGGAGACGGATGAGGCTTTGTTCCTGGCCGGGGCTCCCAAGGGACCGCTGCTGAAGAAGATCCGTCCTCACATTTTCTTTGATGACCAGATGTTCCACGTGGAGGGAGCCAAGGAGATGGGCACCATTGCTGCCCACGTCCCCTATGGCGTCGCCCAGAAGCACAAGCGGCCGGCGCAGGAGAAGCAAACCCCGAACAGCAAGTAGCAGAGCTGGCTACGTCCCGTGGCCCCTGGCGTGTTGCACAGGCTTCACCCCATGCACCACGCTCTGACCTGGGTCGTGGTCTGCAAGGCAGAGAGCGTTTGCCACGGCAAGCGTGAGGTTATTCCCTGTCGGGAGCCTTGTCGAGGGCACGGATGGAGGAAGGGGCTGACGAAAGGCTCCCTTTCGCCTCTGTTTTCGTTGCAACATTGTGGTGTTGTCCCCGTGGGGCCAGAGGATCCCCTGTGCCGGGCAGCCCCGTGAGCCATTTCCCCATTCTTCTGCGCTTGCTTCAGGCAAAATCCTTCAAGGATGGATCTCGCCTTTTGTGGACTGTTTGTGCCAGGCAGGTTTAACCTATTGGTATTTCTTTAAAACCCTAGGTAATTTCCAAAGCCTTTGATTTCCAAAGCAAATGTTCAGGCTCAACTGTTGAACTGGAAAGTTGGGAGCACACAAAACCCCTTCTTGCACTTTGAAACAAAATCTTGTCCCTCTTAACTAAAATTACATCATAATACTTTTCCTTAACAGACCCAGCCCCTGCTCCTCAACCAGAAAATCTTTCATGTCTTTGTCCTTTCAGCAAGATTTTGTCAGCTGAACAGCTTTCCTTTCATGCACTAAAATTTGGAAAAAAAAGGAAACAAACACTTATATATTAAAAAAAAAAATAATAATCCTGTTTCCTGCTTGGAGCTTTGGGCTAGTGTACTGTTGGCCCAGGTTTTTAAATTTTGGTTTCACAGTTGCATGAGTTAGCACTTAAAAATAATAATCTCTGAGGCATCCAAAGCCCAGCTCTTGTGTGAGCCATCCAGGGTCTGCAGACACATGCCTAGGGCTTGAATTAAGTTAAAAGCAGGCCCTAATATATTAGGGACATAATTTGAAGTCCATTTAGGTAAATCTGCAGAGAATTTCAGCCTGGGGGGTTTAATTAAGGGATTTTTTTTTCCCCCCCTTTCTAGACTGAGCCCATATGAGTTGATAATCTTTTCCTCCTTAGCTTCTTAAAACCTCTGGTGTTTCCTAAAATAGACATCTCTGCTAGTGATGCTGTGAGAGAGAACCAAATCTCTGATTGAAAAACAGGAAATCAGTTGAAGAGCTGCTCCAAAATCGGTGTGAAAATCACACTGACATTTCTGCACAAAGCCTTGTCCTGAGGGATGCTCTCAGGAGAAAAATTTAAAGATTACTTCTTTCTTTTGGGTTTGTTTCCTTCCTTCCTTCCTTCCTTCCTTCCTTCCTTCCTTCCTTCCTTCCTTCCTTCCTTCCTTCCTTCCTTCCTTCCTTCCTTCCTTCCTTCCTTCCTTCCTTCCTTCCTTCCTTCCTTCCTTCCTTCCTTCCTTCCTTCCTTCCTTCCTTCCTTCCTTCCTTCCTTCCTTCCTTCCTTCCTTCCTTCCATGGCTAGGCACGAAGGATGCCTGGTGTTATCAGACAGCAGTTTTCTACAAACACCAACTCCATGGGCTGAAGTTTTCCGAGGTATGTGTCTGCCTCTGGCTTGACTTTGCAGGGAGGTTTCAGCTAAAACAGCTCAGCCCTTCCCGACAGTGAGGCTAGAGCTCAAGTTATCGCACTTTTGACAAATATATAAAAAAAAGCTAGTGACGCCTTCAGTGGCTTGGGAGACTGTTTTCTCATTGCACTAAATCCTGCTCTGGCAGTGAAAAGCAAATTGCACTTCCCTGCCCCCCCCCCCCCCCCCCCCAAACTATTTCACTTTGATAGACTGTTATTTGTCACGTCTGGGTGAACAAGCACCTTAGAAGAAGGTCTAAAATCCAAACAAACAAACAAAAGTCTTGAAAGAAATTAGTATCTCAGTAACACATCTATTAATATACAAGTTTATAAAAAGGTCTCGTCTTTTTATAATGTGAAGCCCAGATATTGGGATCTGAACGCTATCTCGGAGACCTTTTTGGCAGCTGGGAGGGGGACAACAGCTTGGCCTCCCAGTAAACATTTCCAAGGTGTTTCCTGAAGATCGCATCATGGAAGCCCAGCCAAGCCCAGCTTGCAAACGGGCTGCACCGGGGCTTCCCGCCAGCCCGGGAGGTGATGTTGCAAGAGGAATAGGGCTGTCAGCAAGCCCTTAGGAACCCCCGGCCAGGGCAGCGTGCCCATGGGATCGGATACAGGGTGCGAGCACAGCCACTGGGGATGGGGGCTTGCACCGGGTGCCTTGGGGATGCGGGGCGTTGGCAGGGCTGGGCTGTGCAGGGGGAGATGCCCTGTCTGAAGGTGCTGTTAGCTTCAGGGAAGCAATGCGTTTTGGGGCACGGATGTGGATCTCAGCAGTTTTCACTACTGCTGTTCCAGGTCCTGAGATGCACAGGGAGCTGCGTGCAAGGTGGGGGGCACTGCGCAAGCAGGAGTTTTAGTGACTCTGCTTAGGGTCCTCCTGCTGCCAGGCAGCTTAGGGGCTCGCTGGGAGACTTGGGGCTCTGGAAATGGGCCCCAGGTGAGGTAGACCTCCTTTGGCACCTCCTGAATCCTTCCAGTGTGGGGAGGATTTTCCATTCCTGCAATGGCTGCCCCATTTGCTCTTATCCACATGGCTTCCTACCTTTTTTTTTTTTCTCTCCATCACTACAACTGGCAGATGTGGATTTAGTGCTTGTGTACTTTGCCTGTGTGCGCATCTGTGACATCCCCTTGGGCTGGGGGAACAATGTGCTCCTCAGGACCGGCTGGGCACATCTCCCATCCCGATGGACCAGTGCGGTTGTGCCTCTTGTGCTGTGCTGGCCAACAACTGGACTTTCCTGCTGTGTGTTGTTGCTGTGGGTTTCATTTCATTGTCCTCTGGTGGTTTTTTCTTGTGAATGGACTGCCATGTTAATGAAATCCCTCTGGGTGTTTTTCTGTAATAAACTGTGTTGGTCCCAGCCCGGCTCTCTGTGTTGCCATTCTCACAATGGGTATTTTGGCTCCCTGGTGCAGCCAGCAAGAGAGTCTGGGGTCCCTGCTTGGGACCTCCCAGGTTTTATGGTGAAGGGGTTGGGGTGATGAGAAGGAAAAGGGCTTTCTTGGATTTAAGGGAATTCAGACAATGTAATAAAAGCAGCTACCTGGGAACTGGAGATGTCTGGGAGAGGTGCGATTCCAGAGTTGAGAGATGTGCTGTGATACAGCTGCCTCCCCCTGCTTCGTGAACAGGCTTTTATTGTAACCTGGACTCGTGATGAAGTCCTGGATAAAAATACAATTTGGCAGAAGACTTCTGTCAACTTGATCTTTTCCCAGCCAACAGGTGGGAGGCAGCAAAAGCTTTTTAGAGGAGATTTATTGCTGCTGAAGTACCGGGTTTATCCGAATAGCGACACTGCAGTTCTGGTGTTAGCTCCTCCCTGCCAGTAAAGAGAACAGATGGGTTAAGGGGAAGCAAATTCTCCATCCCTCACCAAATACGGCCAAGGACTGTCCATAGGCCCCAGGGCAGCATCTCTGCTATGGCTGTTCGTCTAAGGGATGGATGGCCCTTGGTGGAGAGCGTTCTTGTGCAGCCTTGTTTGCTGGGACGCCTTCCCCATGCCCATCCCCAATCCTGGATGTTCTTCCACCAGATCCCTCGGTGTTCCTCAGTGGTTGGTATTGGGGCCAGCGCTGCTTAACATCTTTATCGGTGATACGGATAGTGGGATTGAGTGCACCCTCAGCAAGTTTGCCGATGATACCAAGCTGTGTGGTCGACACACTGGAAGGAAGAGATGCTGTCCAGAGGGACCTGGACAGGCTGGAGAGGTGGGACCATGCGAACCGCATGAAGTTCAACAAGGGCAATTATTGCGTCCAGCTATGGGGTCCCCAGGACAAGGAGCTGTTGGAGTGAGTCCAGAGGAGGCCACGAAGATGATCCGAGGGCTGGAGCACCTCTGATATGGAGGCAGGCTGAGAGAGTTGGGGTTGTTCAGCCTGGAGAAGAGAAGGGTGCGGGGAGACCTTAGAGCACCTTCCAGTACCTAAAGAGGCTCCAGGAAAGCTGGAGAGGGATTGTTTACAAGGGCATGGAGTGACAGGACAAGGGGTAATTCAGCCTTAAGCCGAAGGAGCGGAGATTTAGATTAGATATAAGAAAGAAATCCTTCCCTGTGAGGGTGCTGAGGCCCTGGCACAGGTTGCCCAGAGAAGCTGTGGCTGCCCCTGGCTCCCTGGCAGTGTTCAAGGCCAGGCTGGATGGGGCTTTGGGCAACCTGGGCTAGTGGAGGGTGTCCCTGCCCATGGCAGGGGTTTGGAACTAGATGGGCTTTAAGGTTCCTTCCAACCCAAAGTGTTCTGTGATTCTATGGAAAAAATCAAATTCCAGCACCGATAAGGCCTGTGCCGCACCAGTGAAGGTCCAGGTGGGCCCACCCAGCTGTGAGAGGTCTGAATGTCTACACCAAGTCTTCACACAAAGACCACTACAGCCCTTGACTCGCTATTGGTGACCAGCGTTAGCAGTGGGGCCAAGGAGTCAACGGGTCATGGAGACACATGGGCCAAGGCTATGCAGGGAGGGAAGGGGGAGGTTTGTGCAGTTGGATCTGTGATGTCTTGTTGTTGGTTTGCTGCAAGCCTGAGGTTTTGTTTCTGTTGCCTGTTTTCTGAGCTTTTTCCCTCCATCAGGCATCAAAGGGCTTTGCAATGAGTGTGCTTTAAAATAAAGAACATAAAGGAGGAGAAAGCAGAGGCAGAGCTGATGGAGAATTATGCTGCCACTCAGCTATTGTCAGCACAGATGTTCACAAGATAATCATGGCCTTTGAACAGCAAGAACCGCTTTTCATGACAAATCCAGGATTTAACCCCAAGAACTTGTGCGGCCTCTTGGTGAGGGTGTGATGCTCCTGATGACCAGCTGCATGGCAGGGAGGTCGAGCAGAGCATGGGCTCTGCTCTCCTCATCCTCATGTATGTAGGGAAAGTCATGACACCTCCCTGCCTCAGTTTCCCCATCACCATAACAGAGATCAGAATGATCCAGAGGTAATGTCAGGTCTGGACGGTGACTCCAGCTTCTTGCAGAAGATGAGCAGAAATCCAGGAGTGCTCTCAAGTGCAGCAAAACCCTGTACCTCTGTGGTGATGCCTGCATGCCCAGCAGCAGGGCCCAGTGTGTAGGGGCCATGCAAACACAAAGCTGTCCCGACAACCCTGTGGTGTTGGCCATGAGGAGTCTCAGGGGACTCCACCCTGTCCCTGCAGCGCATTTCATTTTACGTCCTTTCTGGAGTGCAGAATAGGAGCCAACGAATGTGAGCAGGGACCTGCAGCCATCCCAGGAGGCTAAAATGTCAGGGCAGGGAACCTGGTGACAGGGTGACAGAAACACCCGGAGTTGGAAGAATAGATAAGAAGACCTGGCGGCAAGAGAACAAGCAAAGGGCACTTGCTATCAGCACTACTGGGGCCGTGCCAGGATTTGGACAGCCTGACCATCTCGTTCCTTCGACACCACTATTTATAGCAGCGTTCGCTGATGCCTCTGTCACTGGAGCCTAAAATGGTTCCCCCGTGTGCACCCGGGGTGGCTGGGCTCAGCCATCCCGCGCTGGGGAGGCCACCAACGAAGCAGTGACTCAACAGAGCATGTGTGAAGCTGCTCATTGCCCTGCTGACGGAGGAACCCGGCATCTCCCTCTGCCAAGAGGCAGCTCCACGCTGGGCCAGCTCCTTGGAAGATGCACCAGACGGTTTCTGCTTAAGGCTTGGCCCCTCTCCAGGAAGAATCAGTGGGGTAGACCCACCTTCTACTCTGCTTCTTCCTTCCTCCCCCCCACAACTGGGGCTTGTCCAGCTCTGTCTGGGAGCCAGCAGTTTCCACAGCTTGATGTTTGTCCTTAAGGTAGCTGTGGGGACAGATCTGTGCATTGCCCTTGCTGGTGGAAATAACCCTTTGGTTACTGAGCTGGAGCAAAGTGCAAGAGGGCAAAAAAACTTCTAACTGCAGAGGAAATATGCCCTGTTCCCTGCCTGGAGATTTGCCTTTTAAAAAAACTGCTTCGTTTTCCCAGTTCTACCCCAGCCAGTGAGCGATGGAGGCAGAGATCTCTCTGTCCTGGTGTTTTCCCATTCCTGCAGCGAAAGCTTCGTTACCAGGGCTGCACTTCAAAGCTTTGCTGGCAACGCTGTGCCAGATAGGACTGTGCACATAATCCCACCGAGGAGGAGAGGAGGGGGTCTCCGCAGCCCTGGGGCTACAGATGCCAGGCAAGTATGGCTGCACCCACCAGGGAGCGATGGCCAGCCCCACGCTGCTGCGAGTTTGGCACAACCCATGCCAAATCTTCTGATTGAATGACTTGAGGGGAGATGGGCATTAGTGTTTAAAAAAAAAAAAAAAAACCCAAATAAAATCCTCAGGGATAGCGTCCAGGAGTCCTGTACGCAGGATAGGACTTCTGCTTGTTTTCTCTTAGGGCAAATTGCATGGTTATCCCTTCTCTCTGCGGCAAAAAGGGGATGCAGAGCCCAGGACCGGCTTTGAATTTTTAAGCTTCACATGGTGGGAGCTCCCATCCTGTCGGCCGGCAGTACTCATGAGCAACCCCGCAGCTGGAACCGGCCCATGCTCGTGTCCTTGTCACCGTGGCCGTCAGCAGCAATCAGGGAGCAGCGGTTCTCCCCTTGAGATAAAGCATTCAGGGATGGTGCAAGTCAGCATCCGCAGGCAGCAGAGTTGACACCATCCCACCCCGAAACAGGGACCACTTCCAGTCACAGCCACCCGACCACCACCTTCCAAAATGCTGCCCAGAGGCGGCAAAGCCCTGAGCGAGGACCAGCAGAGTCTTTATCTGGGGAATCCTGTGAGAAGGAGGATAAATGAGGGAAAATTTGCTTTGATTGTCCAGTGAGGGAAACCTGGTTTTACCGGCCGCGCACGGTGCTTGCTTCTGGGCTGCGTCTGTCAGGAGTTTGTGCATGGGTGGAAGTGGTCATGCGTGCTGGAAATTCACATCTGTCTTGGCAGGGATGCATTTAGCCCGGGGAATGGCGAGCCTGTTTCTGCAGCCACGGTCATGGGGACAAGGACGGGGACTGTGACGGTTGTGGTGCTGAGTGGGTGCCACGAGAGGGCGTGAAGGGCTGCGTGGCAGGAGCCTGCGATGGTGGCAGGTGTCCCCCTCACAGGCATCCCCCTCCCAGGTGTCCTTCGCAGGCCAATGTGCTCCAAGTGGCATCGCCACCTTCCACCATGCCGCCTGTTGCTCCTTCCCCTTCAGGTGTGTGTTTGGGGGAGTGCGCGAGCAAGCATCTGCCTCAGCACAGCCCCGGTGGCCATCTTAGCCCCCCAAACGGTCCCAATCCACCACCTCATGGGGTATGTCCTCCATGGGGAAGGGCAGCAGCTTGAAGCCCACTAAACTGGGAATGGAGACGTTTTCCTCAGTGCCAACTCCAGCATGGGGTACCATGTCTGTAAGTGCCAGTGTGGCACTGAGGTACAGCCACTGTCTTGGGCACTGTGGTGCTGAGGCAGGGCCGCCATCTGGGGTGCCACGGCAAGGCTGCCATCTCAGGCACCTTGTCACTCGGGGTGACCAGACTGGGGGGCCACCCTGCACGGCATGGCTGGGGTGATGGGGGTCTTTCCTTTCCTCCTGGCTGAATAAACAGGCCCCTGCTTCCTCGGCGGCTGGGCAGCCTCCTCCAGGTGCGGCTGGGAATCATTAGGAGCTCTCTGCGCCGGGCTGAGTGTGGGAACTGGAAGAGAAAGCTGGAGAGAGGCCTTCTTTCATCTCCCCACTCCCTCCTCCCCCTGTGTCTGCCAAGCCTGGCTTCCTTTTGAATCCTTTAGCTTGTGCCAAGCGAGAGAAAAGGGGGCGGGGGGGGGGAATAAAGAGAAAAAGGGAAGGAAAAAAAAAAAACCAAACCCACAGGAATGTGTCCAGGGATCTGGCTTCATTCAGGCTGCTGAGCCCTGAATGCCCCGGCTCCCGCTTGGGAAGCCGGAGGGAGGGAGGCCGCGGCCGCCCCCACGATGGAGGCAGGGGGAAAACAAACAGGGAAGCGGCATTTGCGCGGCGGCTGTTACCACAGTGACTGACAAAGGGCTGTCTGGGAGGGGGCCATGGCCGCGTCCCCCCCGCCGCGGGGCTGGGGAGATGGGAGCGCCAGGTCAGGGCGCCCCAAGTCCCGCGGGGGGAGCGAGGGCTCTTGGCGTCTGGGCGAAGCCTGGGCCGCGTTTCATCCCGGCGTGGGGACGTGGTGCCCAGACAGACGCCCTTGTGTCGGGCTCGTCTCGCAGTACAAAGGCGACAGGGCTGCTCGCAGGGAGGGCGCGAGGGGGAGGGCAAGAGGCTTTTCTCCGGCGCTTCGGGAGGATGGTTTTTTGACTCGCTGCCGACTTTATTTCCAGCAAATTAATAATTTCCTCTCGCGGCAACAATGTTGGCCTGTGTGTGTGTGCGTGCGTGTGTGTGTCGGTGTCTCCCAGTGCCCTCCCAACCGGGTTTCCCCCCCTCTCCACTGTGCACAGAGGGTCCACGCTGCCTGCAGCGGACTTCCTCCGTCCTCATCCTCAGCTGGGCTTCTTCCAGCTGTGTGTAACTGTCCGACTCAGTCCAGCTGTGACAGCCGCCGCCTTGGGAGCATCCTGGCAGGAGCGCTGGGCCCCGGCTATGAACTGATGATGTGAGTGACGGAGATGGTGGGGAAGCACGTTGGGTGGCAGGGAGGGACGGCGCAGCGCTTGGTGTAAACGGGAAAGCGAGCAGGCAAGCAAGCATGCAGGGCAGCCACCAGCACACAGGGTGCTGGAGACGCAGGGTAGCTGCAGGACAAACCCAGCGCGCCAGACGGGAGCACCAGCCACCCCAGCTGCTGCAAAGTGCCAGGCACTTATTCTCGTGGTGGTATGTGTCACCCAAGAGTACTTGCATAGCTGTGCACGCTCACATGAGCCCATGCACCCGCGCTTGCCACTCCTCATGGCGGCAGCCTGCTCGCGCACACACCTCCCTGCATGCCGTGGCTGTGCTCTGTGCATTATCCCTGCGCATTTGCTCCCATCACCCTGCAACCCGTTCCCACACCGCCCTGCCTGCATGGCTGCCTGGAAACATGCAGGGCTGCCTGCGTGCCCATCACAGCACAGATACCTCTCTCTTGTGCGGGCACACAATATGGCATACGGTATCAGGAGATCTTCTGGGAACACAGTCCATTCCTCTGGCAGCATTGTGTTTTGTTCCTTATTTATATCCCCGGGGTGGTGCCACAGGTGGGGAATTGTTCCAGCTGACAGCCTGAAAGGCAAAGAAACAAGATTTAACTTCCTGCTATTCAATTAGAGAAAGTGAGCATTCATCACCAGCTGCTGGCTGCTGGCAGGAACAGACCCACCCACCACGGCGGGCGCAGGAAAAGCTCTCCTCGGCAGGAAAGCGGCCTGCCACCATGGGCATGGCAGGCTCCCCGCATGGCCCGGCTGCCAGCACTGCTCCAAAGAGCCTCGAGGTAAGGCTGGATGCTTCCCCTCCCGTCCTGCACTGCCGTCGATGTTCTCTCCTGCATTTGTTTCTGGAAAGGAGATTGCCTGTTCAAAGCAGGTGTGTAGAAAGCACCAGCGTGGGCTGGGGGGACACTAAGCAGGGAGCAGCCACGCAAGGAGGGAAAGCCACGAGCTTGCAGTGCGGGAGGAAACAGCAGCACAGCGGCTTCCCCCGGGCCAGCCCCGCTGCTGCAGGTTCAGCCTCTGCCCTGAACTGCACAATCCCTGACCCTGGGGCCTCTGTGGCTGAGGGTTGGCGGCTTTGGGAGCCCTTTGGACATGCACTTCCCTCCTCTGTGCTTGAAGCTTGTCTTTACCAAGCCAGCAGACACCGGGTGGTGTGTAGAGGGGCAGGGGATGACCCCTGTCTCTACTGAATGAGGACCCAGAGCCTCCTTGTCCCTATTTCCCCACACGTGTGTGCATTCCCTCATGGTATTTTCTAGGCTGGCAAGGGAGGAGAGAATGCACACTCGTGCCAGCTCCTTGCCTGGTAACAAGCCTGCTTCCATCTTCCCCTGCGCTGACCCTGAGCCACCCATGTGGCACCCGTTCACCAGCGCCTCGTGGAAACCCCTGCAGTGCCCGACTGCAGCGAGGAGCCACGGGGCTTTCAGGGGCTCCCTGGCAGCTCCACGTGCCGGGACCCCAAGGCCATTCCTGCTCCATTTCCTTTCCTCGCTCTTCCCCTCCTGAGGCCGATCCAATTGGAGAAGAGTCTCCCGCTGCGTCCTCTCCCATCCCCTCCCCGTGCCATCTGTCCCCGGCACAGCGACAACTTCACAGCTCTGCGCTGGTGGCGTTTCTGCTAAAGGTCCTTTTGTGCACCTCTTAGCTGGCTCTCTATTTTTAATCCTTCTGTCTCCACAGGGACTCGGGGTATCTTCCAAGCTGGTTGTGATCATCAGGGATACAGTTGGAATCCGTTTCGCATTGCTGCATCAAGCCACATGCACACGTATATGTTCACATGCCTACACGCACGCCGGCTGCCGTGCCAGACTTTGCAGCACTGTCACTCTCCCCTGTCTGAGAAGACAGGCGCCCCGTCGGGTAGGACCAAGCTGAGCACAGCACCTCGCACGAACATCGGTTATTACCCCAGACTAGGAAGGTAACACGCTGCAGCCAAGACAATCAACAGCAATTAGTCCTTTTGGGAACTCGACTTGAAATGCTGCAGAGGCTTTTCTGTGCGTGCCGATTGCTCTTCCTCCGGTCCTTTGGAAGTGATGCAAGTTGGACATGCCAAACCACTGGTCATGTCTGAGCAAAACTTGGTGCCTCGTGTCATTTCCATGTGGCTGGGAGGGCTGGGGGGGATGTCTGTGAATGTTAAAGGCACTTGTGTACCCAAGCAGTGAACGCACATGCTGTCATTACCTCTGCAATGCCATCTGGCCAGCAGCAATGCAGCTAGAACCAGGGCTGTGCGCAGAACATTTTACAACAGAAAGCAATTAACCGAATAAAGCCCTTTTTAAAATCCAGTAATTAAAAACAGTCCCTCCCCCTTGTTTTCCTTTTAAGCTGAAAGTTGCTGTTTACTCATTTGCTTTACAAAGTGTGCCTTGTTGTGGCTTCAGAAGAAATGAAAGTTTGAAGTGGTTAGAGAAGAAAGGCTTTGGGGCTGGTGCGTTCCAGGCAGGGTGGAGGGGCAGGGGCTCTCCAGCCTGGCTTGTTTGTATTTGTTCTTGTCTACTCACAAGATCGCTAAACACACATTTAACAAGTGGTGAAACTGTCTACCAGCCTGATCTCTCCCAGGGTTCATGAGAAGAGGCCTGGCACATTAGCCTTGCTGGGGGAAGGGGAGGGGGGGAACACGCCTTTTGAAGGGTTGGTGTTTTGGGGCTGAGGGAGGGAAGGGCTCCTGGTGCAGGCCGAGTTGCAAACAAAGGCATTGTGTTCCCCGGAGCCCTGGGGACTGTCCCTGGGGGAAGGCCAGGGCCTGGCTTCACCGGCCATCGGTTTTTCCATCCCAGCTCCTCTTGTTGCTGTAGCCAGGTGCAGCCTTACAGCCATCCGTCTCCTTCCAGCACCCGGAGGCAGGATGGGGCTGACACTTCCAGGGTGGGCTCAGCCTGCCCCTGACAGCCAGGGAGCCCACCATCGCATGTAGGGCTGCAACGTTCATGCAGGCCACCCCGTACCGCAGCAGCCCACCTTGTTGGCATCGCCATCTCCAGGTCCCAAACACGAGTCAGGAGCAGACCTGTGTCCACCGACAGTAAGTTTCTGGGCCCTCTCTGTGTAGCCACAGGGGAGCCCTGACCACGGTTTGGGCTCCTGGACGAGCCAGTAACCCCGGCTGTCAGCAGGGCTGGTGCAATATTAATTATCACTCATCACTGCTCCTCTGTAAAGTGAATGCCCAGTGCATTAGCATCATTATGGGTGGGGAAACTGAGGCATATCAAGGGCAGTCAGGACTAAAATGCTGGCGTCGGCTGACACTAACCGTCGGGATGCACTGCTGACTCTGGAGCAGGAAGGCAATCCTGTTCCTGGCTGTCCTCCAGCCCCGCTGACCTGGGGATGCAGTGACAGAGCTGCCTTATGCCTGGCATTCAGAGCTGCGGGTCCCAGCCTTGCCCTGGATGGGGGCTCAGGGGGACAAGCACCATTTTACAGGGCAGAAGCTCTTGCAGAGAGCACAGCACCTCCAAGGTGTCCCGGCAGGTGCAGCCTTGTGGTGCCCCATCCCACGGGGTTTGCACAGCTACCCAAGCTGAGCCGCATTCCTGGCCACGGCGGCAGGGCTGGGCGCAGACCCGCCGCGGGGCAATAGGCGTGAGGACACAGTGGTGCCAGGGCGGCAAGGGTAGCACCGAGTTTCAGTCGGGCCCCGAGCAGATACAGGATCTGCCCTGTCCCTGCCTGGGGAAGGGTGAGGCCAAGGGTTTGTGGGAAAATGTTGTTTTTCCCTCCCCTGGACTGCCCCTAGCAGTCGGCTGGGGCGGCTCTGAATTGCGTGGGCCGGGGAAGTGGGGGGGGTTAACAATTGTAGTGCCTCTGGCTTGGAGCAGAGCCACGGCAAACAATCCTCTCCTGGCCGCGCTCCAGATCTGACAAAACACGGAGGTGATATCGTATTTGTACCTACACGCTTTCATCCCAAATCACCTCCCGAAAGCCCTGCGTGATTCTCCCGTCTGTGATGAATCCCTCTGCTTAGCCACAGAACAAGACAGCCCATCCACAGCACTGCAGCCAGGAATTCCGTCCAGCATCCCTGCGAGGCCTCTGCTTTTGAAATTACAGCTGTGGATCTGGCAGCCAGTGGTGGGACCTGAGGTTAGGAGGTGATGTTGACTGAAGACGTGCGGACAGGGCATTCCAGGCATGCACGGGGTTAAATCAGAGGTGTCAGTTCATGGGGAGGTAACAGATGTCCTGCTCTTCACTGCCTCTGGCTTTCCAGAAGCATTGCCCTCCCTCCCACATTCCAGCTGCTGCAGCTTTTCACAGCTGGCTGCTCTCCGGGGACATTTCCCAGAGCTGAGCAGGAGGGAGAGGAGGGAGCAGCCGTGGTCCCAGCATGGGAGGGGGGTCGGTGGCTGGGCTGACCATCACACACACACACCCCCCCCAGGGAACCTTGGGCTGGAGCCCTTCACCCCCCAGGAGCGGGCTGGCACAGGCAAACCTGGGCAATCCCAGGTCCCTGGCAGGGATCCACCCTCAGCCCTGGCCTGGAGAGTTTTTCCTCCTGCAGAGAAGGGACATCAATCTTTGCAGCTCACTTATTCCTTGGCCTCCAAAGCAGGGTAGCCAATTAGTGCTGGGTGTGATGGATGGCTTAGCCCCATCCTCGTGACACCCGTCCTCTGGAAACAGCTCTCACCATGCAGAGGCACAACTAGCCATAGCGGGGGACGGCTCTCGCCAGCCTCTGGAGTCCCAGAGGGTCTCACAGGGGTCCCAGGGACAGGGACAGGCACTGCAGCAGTGCTTGCTGAGCTCCCAGAGACCATGCAGGAGGGGAAACAGCCCTGAACGCTGGGCCAGGGTTGATAATTCAGGACTTGGGGAGAGATTTCCTCTAGTAATTCCCTGGCTTGGCTGTGGCAAAGCCTGTAGCTCTCTGGGAAAGAGCGGACCGGCTCTGGGTCGGTCACCCACTGTTTGTGGCTCTGCGCTTGGGGCCAGGCTTTGCCACCGCAGGAAAGCATACTGTGGGAATAGCTTGCACGGATGCTCGGTGAGAGGCAAGCAGGCAGCAGAAACCCCATTTCTGCACTTAGACCCCATCTCCCCTTCCCCAGCATCACCCCTTGCCCGCTCTCTCCTGTGAGACTTGGGTGATGCTTACTGAAACCCGGCTTCCCTCGCATGCAGCTAAGCCCATTTAATCCTTCCCTGTTGTCTCCACTGAACCAACCTGTGAGGGGTCTCAGCACCCGTCTCTGCTTCAGCTGCTGCTCCACCACCACACAGCTAATCCTGGGGTGGTTCAGATGGCCCTCGCGATCCCCCGGGACTTGCCGGGGGCGATTATAAACGACTCTTCAGGAGCACAGGCTGGAAAACGGATCCGATTACAGGAGAAGTGGGTTTTGGGGGGGCCCCCACTCTGTTCATAATGAAGTGTAATCCTAGAAAAACATGTTGCCAATTACACTTCAATTGAACCCAGATAATGATGCTTAGACAAGGCCCAGAAAAGACGGAGTCTGGACAGTGAATTCCTTTCTAATGGAGAAGAAAAGTGTTCCTCCGTGGCAGGTCTGGGCTCCGCTTGGTTCAGGCTCATTGTGATATGAGCAAGAGCCTGAAATAACCAATCTCTGGATCCCATTTAAATCGTTTTATCAGTGGAAAGAGTATTAATCTCTCAAAACCACATGTTTATGGGAAGTTTAGTTTGGAGATGTACGTATTTTTAACTGAAATCACTTTGGAAAGGGAGGAGTGGGTCTCAGAATTGCTAAAATAACACATTTCTAATTCTTCTAGTTCAAAGTAACTTTTCATTTTGAAATGTAAGCTAATAACAGCTCAGTTTCTTGACCAGTTTTATAGTGAAAATTAAAACAAAACAACAAAATTACAGAAACAAAGTGCTATAACTTAAAGCAAATGTTTTATTCTCATTTTTCTGGGGGGGTTTACAAACACTTCTGAGACATCAGCTTTCCACTCCAATGCAGGATGTCTCGTTCGGGTCTCTGTTGTTTTAGTTTGGGAGTGAGGACGGTGTGGTTCAGTCTCAGAAAACGGTCATGGGGGCCGTGTGCGCAGGGCTGGGCAGGTGTGGGCAAAGGGCAGGCGGTGGCTGGGACGCATAGCTGGCGTTTGGCTTTTACGGGAGCTGCTTGCGAGGTGCTGGGGGATTGCAGCCGTCCTGGGGTTGGCGGGTGCAGCGCGGGTGAGCTGGCAGAGATGGCTGAGGCAGATAGGGAGCACCCGGCCATGCGGCTGGGCGCCTCCTCACATGGGAGACGGGTGGTGCGGTGGCTTGGCTGGCTTGAGCAGCAATGGGCTGTTATCGCCGCCACGGTCTTTGCAAAAAGGCTTTGGGAAACCCACGTGTTGCCAGATCTCAGGGCTGATATATATTTTTTTTTCCCCAAATAAAAGGCATTATTTTTGTACTGTGAACCTCCACTTCAGCGCTCTCCCTCCTCCTCTTTCTCTCTCCCACACGCACACGTTTTTGCTGCCTTAGGGGATTTTAGCAGCGCAGGGCTCTGAAAAACAGACTCCTACCTCCTTCCCACAAGCTCAGGGAAAGCAAGATGCTCCCTAGATGCTGGGCTGCGGGTCAAAGTTTCCAGCATTATGGAATGAGACAAGAAAACAGCAATTCATCCTAGTGTCATAAAATCTAAAGTTGGGCTTTGGTCAGTTTGTTTTACAGGGTAGGTCTCAAATTCCCTGGCAGTGCCATGAGCTGGCACTTGAAGATGCTCCAAGGCTGTGGGAGCGCTGCAGGAGGCCGAGCTCCTGGCGGGACCACTGCAGCATGGTACCAGGGTGCCGGACCCATCCTGATGCCTCCAAGCGTGGTGCCACCGCTGCCATCCCGGCCCTCGGCCGTGGCCACTGATTAATCCCAGGCGAGGGCCCTTTGAGCGGCGTCCTCAAACAGCACCGCGCTTCAAATAAGCTGGTTTCCATCTGAATCATAAGTCTCCAAAAGTGCCTGCGCCGCGCAGAGCCGGGCAGACATGTGTGTGCGTGTGGGGCTGGATGTTGATTTTTCCCTGAAACAACTCAAGGCTTTATCAGTCCCATCTCTTTCCCACGGTTTTCTGTTGCCAGTGAGGTCACTGGTCCCTTTAAACTGGGGCTGAGGCCAATGTGCAGCGGGTGGAAGGGGGGCCGTGGGGAGAAGGGGGGCCGTGGGCTGAAGCGGGGGACATGAGACGGTTCACACAGACTGTTCCTTTTACAGGAAGACTTGGGATTTCGACCAGCGAGCGGGAGGAGGAGGCGGCGGGGGGGGGGGGGGGGGGGCCTGGGAACCTGGGAGCGCCGGCGCGGCCGCGTAATCCGTCACTCCCGGGAGATGTCTCATTAACCCATTAACCAGGGAGGTTGGGGACGTGCTGGGAGGAGAGCGAGGGAGAAGCCGGGGGTGTGAAAGGCAGAGTGCGGCAGGGGAGGAGCCGTGCGAGGCAGGCACGCACTGGGGCCAGCTCCTCCGCGCAGCCCGGGGAGGGACGGCACTTCCCCGAGGACGGCGGGGAAGAACTGCGGTGACCTCCGGGGACACGCGTGGGGTAGCAGCGTCGAGCCCACCCGCCTCTCCCCCAGCGCCCCGCGGCCGCCCGGCGCCGCCGAGGATGAAGCGGCTGTGCGAGGAGAGCTCGTCCGACACGGAGTCGGACGGCACCATCGACGTGGGCCGGGAGGAGGAGTACAGGTGAGGACACGCTGCCCGCGGCAGCTCCCGCCACGGGGGACGGGTCCTTCCCACGGCGGCCAGGGCGATGGGACGCAGTTTTGGGTTTTGGGGTCGCTGCTGCGGGGCAGCTCGGCATCCTGCGGGGAGCCCAGGCGGGAGCGGGGTCCCCGGCACCGGGCACGGCGCTCGCAGCAGCTCCCTGCGAGGTTCTCGGGTCGGCGCTTTGCCGGGGCATGGCACGGGAGAGCTGCCGGGTCCCGGCTCCGCCGCGCACTCACCGGGACTCGCCTGGCACCCCGGTTTAGCCCCTTCGGGCTGGGCCGGTCCTGGGCCGGGCCGGGAGCAAGCTGGATCGCTCCAGCGTGCAAGTGTGGGCTGATGCTGGCGTTAGGACTGACCCCGCAAGGAAACCCAAGTCGTATTACAGGGATTATAGCTGTGTTACGAGCTGATCGCATTCAAGAAAATGCCTCATTAAAGCCAGAGCAATTACCGCCTTCTGCCCGGTGGGGAAAAGGGCAGCTCTGATCTTCGTTAGCGGGAGTCCGGTTGCTCCCCGAGATGGGGCAGTGGCCCCCCCCTCCAGTAAAGGCACCCGTCTGCTGCCTGGGTGCCGCTGCAAGTCCCAGCGATCCAAGGTCTCCCAGGGAATGTGGAAGAAATGAGGAGGTTTTTGCATGAGAAACGCTTCTGCTCTGCTGAGGCATTTGTAATGCACCAGCTGGGGCTTTGATCTTTATTACCGAGGGAGCCCGTGCAGTCTGGCCGGCGAAGGGTGCCCCGTTTTAAGCTGCGCTTTGAGTCTCGCAGTTCACAGGCTCCATCCCATCACTGCTCAGCTGCAGTTTCGGCTCCGGGGCTTTGCTTGGTGAACTAGTGAGGACAGGACCTCTGTGTGAATCCCCAGCAATGTCCTCCGGCTTTGTACCACGTTCCCCTGGGCTGCAGCTCTGCTGGCAAAGGGCATCCCCAGCTGCCGCCCGCAGCCCGGGTTCCCATGCTGTGTCAGCCGTTCGCGGGCGTGCTTGGGCTCCGAACACGCAGACAGTGCTGGGGATGAAGTAAGGGCTCTGTTATTTGTTCTCATCCAGAAATCAGCAGCTTTTGAACTTTTTTTTTTCCCCCAGTAGCCAAGTGTCCCTCTCCCTCTGTGTTCAGCAAGGCCCCAGATGAATTCATTCCCTTTTGCTGCTTGGTATCCTGAGTGGAGAAGTTGTCCTGCCCAGTGCCGAGCTCAGGTTCGGCAGAATTGGGCATGTCTGACACGTAATGTCCTGCACAAATTCACTGGCCCCTTATGCAGTTTCCAATATTTCCATCAATATTTAACCCACCTTCCTGCTGCAGACGAAATATATCCCACCTCTTTACCTCCGTGCAGCACACTGAGCCTACAGTACCCCGATGGATGAAATAGAGGAATTGTTGTAATATTTTATTTCAGTGAACAGTAACAATGAATTTCTGATCTCTCTCTGGTGCTGCTAATATGTTTGTCTTCTCAAGCTAGTCATAGAACTGGGTAGCACTGAGATCTGGTGGTATTTGTGTACATTTGTGGTGTTGCTCATGTCACGCAAACACATGGCCAAAAGAACTGTTCCTGCCCTGACGAGTTTATACCCTGAGTAATGCAGTCCCGCATGGGATGCTGGTGGATCGGGCAAAATGAAACACTTCCAGGTGGGGAGCGAGGACAGACTAGGGCAGAGGGAGGCAGTCGGGCGGTCTGGCCGGGGTTCCCAGCCCATTATCCATCGGTCTCGTGGTTTGGGCAAACCAGTTCCCCTGTAGAGCAGGGATGAGTCACTCCGGGTGTGAGGCTTGGTTCAGTGCGTGCAGCAAGTTTAGACTCTGGGGTCACTGCAGAAGTGCAAAATATTGCTTGGTTTGGAGGTGGTTTTTTCTTTTTGTTTTGAGTAAACAGCCAAAGTTATGCTGTAAATTATAAAATCGAGAAATGCAGAAATTTTAATCATCAGAGAATATAGTTATGGTATCTTTTATGTGGTTCAAATCTGTCAAACATATTTTTAAAATATATTTTCCAGTAAGCTAGGTCTTTATATCCACATCTGGAACCGTAGCTCACAGAGAGCAACGCTTTCGGACAGCTCTGCAAAGAGAGTTTCAAAATTCACTGCTACAGACTCCTTGAGTATGTACTCTGCATTCCTGCACTGCCAGGCGAATTCAGTACCTACCCCTTGCACGTAAAACACCCCAGCGTCCGCGCAGAGCCCGTTTTCACATCATACGTGCTCATCATACGTGCATTTATGTATACTGGCAGCGCATGTTCGTACTTGTGAAGCCAGCCAGCACCTATGCCCAGAGAAAGCCCACCCAGCAGACATTCAAATAGGGTACCTGTATGGAGATGAGTGGAGCAGTCAGTAGAAGAATGTGTTATTTTGTCTGATTGTGTAAAACCACTTCTGAAAGCACCTCGCTTGGGCCTAACAAAATGCCTTTTTAATGGGCTGAGTTTGGGCTAGTTTTTGGCTTGCTGTGCAGACAGCACTGTCTCTGCAGAAACATCCTTAATAGACTGCTATTAAAATGCTTCATCAAACTGAAAAATATTTTGATTTGACGGGGTGAACCCAAATGCCCCTTTCCAGATTTGTATGCCTTACGCGGTCTCCAGGTCCCTCCAGAGCTCTGTGCTGGCTGGGGTTGCAGACTGCCGTCTCGCCTGCGTGTTAACATCCCTGTGCCGAGTTTCGTAAGGCACAGACAGAGCCCCGAGCCAGTCCCGCTTTCCAGAGGCAGAATCCTGCTCAGTGGAGGTAGAAGGTGGCCCAGCCGGCCTCCCCCCGAGCAGAGGGGTTTTCCTCCAAGGAGTTTCCCTACGTCTGGTTATCCATCCTTATGGAGACTTCACCTTCATGGGGACCTAAGGACTGAACTTTGCCTCCCCGTGCATGTCTAGTGCTGACCTTTGGTGTCTTTAGCCTCACTCGTGCCCACCAGGCACAGGATGGTTTGTGGGAGCCTTCTCTTTAGCCTGTCCCCCTCCGTGTCCCTTGTCCCTTGAGCCAGAGCTGGTCCCTGGGGCTGTCAGCCTGCAGACAAGGTCCCTGCTCCATCACCTCCTGCTGAGAGTTTCCCCTTTCCAGGTCCTGGCCCCCTCTCTGTCTGGTTCAGGGGCATCCATGCATTCAGAATATCATGGCCCACCCCAAAAACTGTGGTTTTTGAAGCGACTTTCCAGGAAGCCCTCAGAAACCACATCAACGCTGCCGTTAGCCTCACCCTGAGGAGCGACCAGCCCTTTGCTGCCGCCCTGGGTGGGAGCTCAGATACGTGTTCATGCTATCGCAGCTCTGAGATGCAAAGCCCTGCAGACAGGGCAGGCTCAGACACGAGAGTCAGGAGGTTCGCACATGGAGGAAAAAAAGGGCCATGACTCCAGAGCTCGAATCGCTGCTTTTCCAGCCCGTGGCGATGCCAGCACGGGCTGAGATCGAAGGAGATGTGTGCCTGGTAGTGGATGGGCAGTTTGGTGCAGAAATCTGTCCCAGGCTGGTGGGAGACTCTTGGAGGGGAGAGAATGGGATTTGAGGCTCTGCTTGGCTCCCTGTCCCCAATTCCTGAGCTCTGTGTTGTGGGTAAAAATGAGATGGGAACCACAGAAGACATTATTCAGGGGAGGGAAACTGCAGATGGCAAACGTGTGTAAAGCATATGTGCAACAGAGGTTTCATTCCAGCTAGCGCAAGAAACAATTCCCTCTTTTTCCTTTCCAGCCACGTTTCCAGGTCTGTGTCTCCCACTACGACATCTCAGATACAAGCCAGGAAGAAGCGGAGAGGGGTGAGCCTCATTTGTGTTGACCAGGGTGGTTGTGCTGTGTCTCCCCGGGGGGTGAGGCTGGTCGCAGCCATGTACCAGGGCTCCCCATGCAGTTGGCATGTCCTTACTGTGGGGACACAGAAAAAAATCGACTTTACGCCATTCCCTGCTCCATCTCCTTCCTGCAGAACTCCCCCCACAGCCAATTGAAGATTTTTTGCAGAGGTTTGGCCTCAAATCTGGCAGAAAGGGGTGGGGACAGGGGTGGAGGAGAGCGATTTCACCTGTGCTTATCGCACCAGTCAGTTAATGTTTCTTTGCTCAGCTTTTGCACCCAAAACATTTACTTCTATGGCCCTGTTCAAAGCGCCTCTCTCAGCCTGCCATAGCTGTTAATGAGGGCTTTAAACCCGTGAGCAGTGGCCATAAATGACTCTGGTTTCTTCTCTCCGCTTGGAAATCTCCTGCAGATCATTGAGAAGCGGCGCCGTGACCGTATCAACAGCAGCCTCTCTGAACTGCGGCGCCTGGTGCCCACCGCCTTCGAGAAGCAGGTGTGTGTGTGTCCACGATTTCCACCCATCCTCCGGTGCGGGCTACGTTTCAGCAGTATAAGGGTAGGGCCCTCAGAATGAGAAAGTCTGGAGCATTGCTGTGTCTTTCTTATCATCATCACTTCAGGGAGTAAGTAGGTGGTGAAACTGGGTGGTAAAACAATATTAACAAATATTCAGGAGCCCCAGGGAGAATAAATTCAATCCAAAGAGTATTTTTTAGATATGAAGATGCACAGAAATGGGGATTTTCAATTTGCGTCAGGGGAATCTTGGGAAGGAGCTCCATTTTCTACTCACTTGATGTGAAAACCAGAGCCAATGTCCTGGATGGATGCCCTGCTCCAATCTGAGCACTCCTGGGCTTCAGGAAGGTTTTGGGGAGGAGGTCACAGGGAAAAACACAGCTCCTGAGAGGCACAAAACCCTAGACCATAAAATGATGAATTGCTCTTTTTTTTCTGCTCCCAACACACAGGGGTCTTCCAAGCTGGAGAAGGCAGAAATTCTACAAATGACAGTAGATCACTTGAAAATGCTTCACGCCACTGGAGGAACAGGTAAGAACTGCTCTTATAAGCATATGGGTGAGGCAAAGGTGAAAACTTGGAAGGAAAATTCCTCATCAGCCTCAGCAGCAATATCTTGGTGTGCCTTGCTGACACCAGCCAGCACCAAAATGAAGGCTGCCCTGCCTGCTTCTCAAGGGAAATATTTTTTGAGGAAGGGCAGATGGATGTTTCCTGCCCTCTTGTTTTTCTTATGTCTAACATATGGGTCAGCATCCCAGGCGTACATTTGGAAGACTGAGGTATGTGGGATAGCAAGTCCCAAAGACCCACAGGACAGCACCACTGCTGTTGTCACACACCCCACTAAAAGCCAGAGGCGCATTTAGTCCTGCTCAGAAATGGAGCCTGCTTCCACAAAAATATTAAACCCTTTACCTCCTCCCTGGGATACATTTCCTGCAGAGGCTAAATTCTGCATGGGGACTCTGCAAATAAACAAGGCTTTTTTCCTTTTCTGTTCTTTTTTTTTTTTTTCCCCGTGTGTCTCTTGGTTGTTATAAGAAGAGAGAGGGAGCCCTGTGCAAAATTCAACAAAGGTCTTATTTGTACTGAGACCTCAGTACAGACCCTCTGTCCTGTTCCAGTTAACAGGATGGAGATCACAGCTCCAGTAAAGAAGCCTCTGGCTTGCTTACCACCCATTTTTGGCTTGCTGGGGACATTGCTGGCATCCAGGCTTTGGTTCAGAGCTGTAACTTGGTCTGGAACATTTGTTTAGATATTCAGTTTGACTGCACTGCAACAAAGGGCTGTATTGTCACGAGAGACCCTGTCAAGCAAAGTGGTCCAGTGCTTCGCTGTGCAGTGACATTCTCTGCTTTATTGCTTATCGTCTCATGAAGCTGCAAGTAGGGAGCAGAAGCCTAAAAATCAACCATTGGTTGTATTTTATCTCGTTGATTTTTATGACTTTGAGCTTTCTCAGCTCAGCGGTTTTGGTTCTGCCACTGTCTTGTATGTCCTTCAGCTGGACATACGTTTAAATGAAGTAAAAAGATTGGGACGCAGGCAGAGGAAAATGGTGCTAAGCTGTGCATCGAGGAGATGCAGTATCCCCCTGTTCTGCAAGACCGGGGATGGTCCATTTGCAAAGAGGAACCCAGTGCCCATCCAGCCCACAGTCATGTCTCTAGCAGCGATAACTGATAGAGTCCAATAGGAGAAATTTCTTCCTTCCTGAGCACAGTTAATGAAACCTCTTACTCATCTCACATGCTGGAGTAAGAGGCTTCATGACCCTGGCAGTTTTATCCCGATGAGATAACCACAGATGCTATTCTCACGCACACAAACGTCCAGTCCTTTCGGACACCCACTTGGCTATCTGCTTCAGTAATATCACATGGCAGCAAAGTGCCTCAAGTGAAATACACAGTGCATTAGAGAGGGTAGTGAAATCAAAGCACATTCCTGAGCTCTGCATGGACTTACTGACACCCATGTCCTCTCTCTACAGGCTTCTTAGATGCTCGAGCTCTGGCCGTGGATTACAGGAGTATTGGCTTCCGCGAATGTCTCACTGAAGTTGTCAGGTACCTGGGCATCCTTGAGGGCCAAAACACCACTGACCCCATCCGGCTGCGACTCCTCTCCCACCTGAATAATTACGTGGCAGAAATGGAGCCTTCGCCTGTGGCCACTTCCCTCCTGCCCATCCAGACCTGGCCATGGTCCTTCCTCCACAGTGCTGCTGGCCCCATGCAGATTCCCAGGAGGGAGGCTGCTCCTGCTCCGGTTGTTTTGACTGCATCTTCTCTGGCTTACCCAAGCCCCACTGTGAGGCCAGCCCCGCTTCGCCGTGTCCCCAGCGACATGCTGCCCTCCCGCCGAAGCTTCCTGGCCAGCAGGATGGCCTCTTCCAGCCGGAGGGCCCGAGGGACGGGCTCATCTGCAGCCGTGGCAGCCGTGCCCAGGATGCCGTCACCAGCGGGCGTGTTGAGAGAGGGTTCGTCCAAGAGCAGCCAAATCGCGACGTTCCTTTTCTCACCAGCCTCCGTCGGTGTCCCTGTTCCACCGGCTTACACGGTGCCTCCCGCCTTGGGTGCTACCGCGCAGGGACCCGGGATCAGGGTTGGGACATCCAGGATCTGCCGCTCCTGGGCAACTGAAATCGGGGCTTTCTGACCCTCCCCTCCCCTTTGGAGACAGGAATTCTTCAGCACTCATTGCCCACAGGCCTAAGAACAAACTCAGCTGAAAAGGCATCTTTCCTGCTTTGCAGAAGCCAAGGATCCATAAAGAAAATTCTCTTTACTCTTCCCTCCCTCCCTCACACCGCCTTCCTTGCCTCACCATCACACGTCCTCTCCCTTGTGATGCCTGCAGACGTAAATCACATCCAATTCGATGCACTTGTCTGCACGCGGCTGCACTCCAGATCCTTCCAGCTACAAGGGAGGGGGCACACGCAGATCCCAACACTGTTCCTCCTCCAGCAAACCCCTCTGCAGAGCTCAGTGTTGCTCTCCTTTGGAAAACAGCCAGCCTTGAAATACTGTCTTATTTCCTTGGGGACTCAGAGCTGCCAGGCAGAGACTTGCTCATGCTGATTCCCTGCGATGCGTCCCCCAGCTGCAGCACCTAATTTTGGTGTGGTGGGACGGACACAGCTCACCCCCCTCCCCAGCACTGCTGGCACCCCGCAAGGCAGGCTCCCCCAGCTCCCTTAGCAAATTGCCTGCCTGCTAATCCCCACACTTTCCTCACTGCATTACCAGCTTTTCCCACTTATGTGCCCTTAAGGTGGAGTGAGGCAACAGCTTAACAGAGCTCGTTCCCACAGCCGAGCTGAAATACCACCGTGTCTGCAGGGCCTGTGCCGGGTCCCTGCACAAACCGTGCAGGCACAGCCGGCCAGGCCGCCTGAGCAGAGGGAGGCTTCTGCAGCCCTCGCTCTGCACAGAGGTGTGAAGAGGCGAGACAGAGGATTTCAGAGGGATGTCTGTCATGGAGAGGAGGGCTCTCACAGCCAAAGTGAGAAGAAAAGGCCTTTCCCTCTGCCGGTCTCCCCGCTGGAGCCGTCTCTCCTCTGTCCCCTGCTGAACAGCCGTGACTGCAAAGGAGGTGGAATGGGTCCGACCAGCCTGCATTTGAAGTGCCTCCCTCGTTCTCCCTCAGCCCTGCATCCCTCACCCGCTCTTCCCACAATGTCTCTGTTTTCTTTCTTCAGCACCATGTTTTGGTCTCGCATTGCTCATCCCTCTCCTTGGGCTGGGACCAAAACCCACCGAGGTTTCACCACAGACCTTTGCAAGCTCTGGGTCTGCATTTGTCCTGATTCCCGAGAGCTTCTTCTGCCTTGGCCTGCATGCCCCTAGATAACCGACGCAGCAGATATGCCTCTGCTCCTCCAGCTGTCCTCTCCTCTCTTCTTTGGGCAGAAAAGAACAGAAACCTAAAGCTCTTGAGCCACCCTGCTCCTGTCCATGTCCCTAAGTCCCATGGCGGCCGGGGCAGGGTCTCACAGTGGTCCCCCTCATCTGAACAGCCCCTGCTCCCTGTATCTGTGCCTTGACTTGCTGGGATACACGTGCGGAATAGCCTGCATCCAGCTGTATGCCCATCCCAAGGAGTCTTGCCCACCTCTACAGCACTGTGACACGAAAAGAGAGAAAAGTGTGGAAAGGTCAGCACAAAGAAAGTTAAAAAAGAGGGAGAATATCTCTCTTGAATGGGAGAGGCTCTCCCCACGCCTCAGGTCAAAGGCGCAGCCGGTTAGACTGTGTGGATGAGCTGGTGGTTGCGTTCCTACAGATTGTATCTGCATGTCAATGTATGTATCTGCTATTGTTTTGAAAGTGAGTCCCTCCCAGTTGTTTTGATGAATGTCATCGCACTTAACGCACAGAAATGCCTCCGCTACTTCTCCTCACCTTGTCCTGAAGTGCCAGAATCAGCCAGGAACAACATATTCCCTTTTAATAAAGTCAGAGGAGGTCTTCGTGGACCTTGGTTGTTCCTGCGGCTGGTCAGCACGCTAGAGCTCACAGCAAGTAGCCCGGCCTCACTTTACACTGTGCAGAGCTGTTAGATTCACGAGCTGTGACATCCAGCAAAGGTGTCAAATAAAGTCTTTCAAACCCCTGTCCTGGTTGTGAAATGTTGTGTTGATGTGAATCTATTCTGCTAATCCAGCCTGCTTGGATGACTGCTAGTTTTGCGGCAGGTGAGCTTTTGTTCCTGAAAAGCTTCAAAACAGGTAAGATGTAGCTTGTAAGGTGACATACTGGTTGTTTTATAGCTGCCACTCTTGGTAACTGGTCCCATGACTTTTTAATTTACAAACTACTACGTGAGTCAAAATCAGCTGGGGAGTCAGTAAATGCTTGCCCTGAGATTGGCAATAATCCATGGCTTGAGAACAAATCATTTATTTTAGCTACCAACGTCCAGAAAAATGTCAGGGAACAAACCGGGTCCAGCAGAGCCTTGCAACCAGACTCCGAGGGCTTGCCTCGGTCTCCTGACCCTTTGCAAGCAGGACCAGAATAACCCCTGCTGCTTCTTGCTGTCGGGAAACGCTTTGGACTAAACAAAGAGCCACAGCTGAGAGCTTGTTTCTGTTCTGAGGAAAAGACCAGTAAATGATCCTGCTCGTGAAAGATGCTGGGAGAATTTTCCAGGGAATGGTGGGAATTCAACTTCCTTTCCCATAACTCCTTCTCGCTCCAAAATGCCTTTCAAAACCGCCCATAAATCCCTGCCTTAAGTGCTGTGTTGGGAATTGCTGGAAGGGAGCAACTGCAGCTGTGATGGAGTAACGCAGCATCCGTCTGGAAGCGGAGAGAAACTTCAAGAGCAATAATAGGGCTATTGATGACGGGTCGTCCCGCTGGTGCCTGGGCTGCCCTGACCTGGCTGGAGGCGGCGGTGGGAGCTCGGTGCTCTGGTGTGGCCTTAGCCAGAGAGAGGAACCAAATTACCCTCCGTGGGAGGCAGGCATACAAACCAGCCCCGCGGGCTACAGTGGTAAAACAAAACAGACAGTGAAAAAAACCCCAACACTTCCTGATCTCTGCTGATCAAACAGGAGCCGGACGGGTGGGAGGGCATCAGTTCAGGCCCGTGGGGTTTTCTCCCCACAGCAACATGGTGATTAGAGGAGTAGCCTGGGACTGAGGCTTCATTTTTTCCCCCAGGGTTTTCTTTAGCCTAAATGTCTTTTCTAACACATCCTGGCAACTTTTGATCTACCCTGTAGGGGAAATCCCTGAACTCTTCGCGCACTCTCTTCATCCTTGTTCTTCAGGCAAAAAAAAAACCATAACAAAGAGGCCTATGGGAACGCGTGGGCTGCGTTCAGTGCAGTCCAGCTGGGGTTGTTAAACACCGCTCCAGCTCCGACAGCAGCGAGGCTGGAAAGAACAGGGTCCCAATGAACGAGCCTTAGCCTGCAAACTGGAGGGGACAAGGCCACTTCCAGGCTGCAGGAGATTTGCTGTGCAGCAGGTGCTCTAGCAGTGAGTTCTGCTCTCCCAAATTCCCCCACATGAGAGATGGTGCTTATCTCAGTTCTGCTATCGCCTGCCCTGGGTGAAACGCTCTCTTTCCCTCCTCCGTTTTTCTGTTTGTGGTGCAATCCCGGGATGCCCTCTGCTGGTAAAATCCCAAAGCTATGGAGCAGAAATCCTAAAGCAGGGTCAGCGTTTGGCTGAAAACTTGCCATATGTGTGGAAAAATGAATGATCTTTTATGACAGACCTCAGCGACTGAGACACCACTCAGACACAGGGTAGCAGAGCAGCTCGGGAGGCCTCTGAGTGATGGGTCTCATTCCTGTGTCGTCGATGAGGATGGCGAGATGAAGACATTAAAAGATGTAACCTTTGCTCCAGGCACTGCTGAAGGGCTTGAGAGGGTGAACGCGTGGGATCTTGGGCATCACTAGTCACCAGGAGCAGCTGCACTCACGTGTTGAGGGTACCAAGAGCAGTTTTGGGAGGGTACCCCCAGCCCATCGGTCCATGTTGGGAGTGAAAAGGACAGAGGAGGACACAAGACTGTAGTTGTCTGCGTGGTGTCCCCTGGGAGGCGACACAAATGTCAATAAATGTGTTTCAAATAAAAGCCATTCTCAGTGTAGCCACAGTGGCTGCTTGCAGCCAAAGGGCGTGTTATGGGGAAACAAGTTCTTCGAGGTCCGCTGTCTTTTAACTTTAGCTGTCAGAGCCGGAGCCACTCCGAACTCCTTCCACGGCGAGATGCCTGTCTCAGCCCGTGGTCTCCCAGCTGAGGAGATGCCAGGCTGCGGAGGACCGAGCCATGAAACAGCAGCAGGCACCAGGCACGATCCCACCAGTGTGTACCAGTGCTGGCTGTTGGGAGGAAGATGATGATCTTGGGAGAAGAACGATTTGTGTCTTTAGAAAATAACCTGGACTGAAAATACTGCAAAATACTACAATTTACTTTGCTATTGTTACTTTTTATTCTGCTACTCTTGATTATTCCACTGTAATGAAGGGCTAGGTTTCATATCCCATTTTTATGATAACATCGTATCCCACTTTTAAAGCAAATTAAAGGCGAAATGACAAGTCACAGCAGACCAGCTACCAGCCTCTATAGACTTAGTCCCCCTTAACAGGAGATCCATGGTGCCTGAAGGTCACTGATGAATCACTGAATCCCATGCTGCTGTGTCCTCACGCTCTGCTGAAGATGCTGTAAATAATTACAGGTCTCCCCAGTGCTGAATCTCATGAGCGTGAAGCTGTGGGACAGTGGAGGAGCATGAATCCCTCTCGTTCCAGCGGCTTTCTTCTGCGTTCGGGGTTGTTCAGCCCTCACCCTGGGAAGAGGGACTGACTGTTCGCTTCCACAGGGAGACATTGAGGACCCTTGCTCCCGCCCCAGGGCAGCCTGTGATGTGAGCTGGCACAGCGCTGGGGCTGCTGCGGGAACTCGTACTTATTCCAGGAAAAATTATGCTCTGAAGAGGAGGAGAGAGATTGCTGTGGGAACAGCTCCAGCTATGCCTGCTCCTCATCGCACTGCCAGTGACACCTCCAAAACCATAGCTTGGAGCAGCAAGAAAAAATTTATCCCAGAGGAATTATTTGCTTTCCCAGTGCGTTGCTCTGCTCATCCTGCTCCTTGCCCTGGTCCCAGCTCTCTCCAGGAGTCTCCATTTGGCCCCTTGTGTTTCGTGATGGAACTGAGCTGCCCCACAAGACATCTGCCTGTGGAGGATGGGGATGGGAAACAACTCCAAAAACTCTCTTCTAGGGGTGTTGCTGTGGGTGCACGTCCCTGCCAGGATTGTTTTGCCCTAAATCTGGCCCACCGTCCTCGTGCAGGGACAAGAGTTTGGTGCTGCTCAAGCTGTCGTGGAACCGGTATGTGGACTGAGCTGTGGGACTGCGCAGCTCTTCTCCAAATGCTGCCTGGGCACCATTTTGCATGGTGACCACATAGATTGATAGGGTTAGGAAGGTGCAGTGCTTATTTATTGGGTGGGTTGCTGGTTTGGGGGAGGTGGACATCCCTGAGAGGTGAGGGGTGGGTGCTGTTGGGCAGTCTGAGGAAAACCAGGTCTTGCTGAGGAGCAGCGAGGGGCTGGGGTCTGGAGGGGAGCGCCTGGCAGTGTGGCACCAGTCCCTCCTGCTGCGTGTTCATCGTGAGGGGCCAGAACCACTCCAGGGATTTGGGATTCCTGGCCCTGGGAGCAGTTCGGAAAGAAATGGAGGCCCAGCTTGTCCTGGGGCACTTGAGGAGGCCGGAGCCAGGGCAATGGCACGGCAACCCTGAGGGGCCATACGCCGCCATGTCCCCGCTGAGGGTCGTAAACTGCCGACCCCAAAATGGCGGGCGGGGCTGCCGCGGCGGGAGGACGCTCCGCCCCGAGCCCCCTCAGCCCGCCCCTCCGCCCGCCCCAGCAGTGGTCCTCCTCCCCGCTGGGGTCGCTGCAGCGGGCGGCGGCGGCGCGTCGGGCGGCGGGGGTCGCTCCCCGCCGGGCCTCGCCGCCTCCTCTCCGCGGCACGGCGGCCCGCTCACGCCGCCGCGGCGGCTATAAAGGGGCGCCCGCCGCCCGCCGCCGCCTCTCCGTTCGCCGGGCCGCAGCGCGTGAGTCGGTGTCGGGCCCAGCGCCGCCCCGGGCCGGGACCGCAACGCCGGGAGGGCAGGGAGGGCACGGGGAAGCGCGGGGGCGCCGGGCGAGCGCGGCTCCGGCCCGCTCCCTCCTGTCAGCCCGGCCGCCCCGCTGGGCGCTCAACCGCCGCCTCGGCCGCGTGTTGTTTATTGCCCCACCAGATCCGATCTATTTTATATATATAAAATACAAACCCAGCAGAGAAGGTTTAATTTTAAAAGAAAGATTCGTATAAATATATATATATTACAGAGACCATTATTTTTCCTAATTTTTTAATTTTTTTTTTAAACCTCAGAAAATCAAACGGCCTCTGCTGTGGAGATTTGGGGCTAAATTAGACTATTAAAGCAAAGTAAGGGACGTGGTTTTAGGGAGGTCGAGGAGGGTTTTGCCCCAGAGCTGACGGGAGAAACGCTGAGGAGCCGGTCTGTGAATTCTGGCTTCGTATCCTAGCCCCGCTCTCCTGGACGTTTAACTTTGTTTTTTGCTGATTTTTCAGGCCTCTCCTCCCCCCGCAGCTGCTCTCTGTCCCGGGGCCTGGCGTGGCGGAGCTGCCGGTGCCCCCCACTGCGCCCTCCCTCCGGTCACCGGCCTCCTGCCAGCCCCCCTGTTTCTGCAGGTCTGCTTAGTGAGGCTTTTAAATAAGACTTTGAGTTCTACCCCAGTTTAAATACTTACAAAAGATTGACCTAAAGAAACGCCAGAATAAAACCCTCTTAGTTCGTGGTGGTAGTGCGTGCTGGGTGGAAGATGAACACGGCTGCCAGCAGTTACCCGATGGCATCGCTGTACGTGGGTGACCTGCACCCCGATGTCACCGAGGCCATGCTCTACGAGAAGTTCAGCCCTGCTGGGCCCGTTCTCTCCATTCGGGTCTGCAGGGATATGATCACCCGCCGGTCCCTTGGGTATGCCTACGTCAACTTCCAGCAGCCAGCAGATGGTAAGTGACTTACCGAACTACGTCTATGGCTTTTTTTCTTCACTTTTATTCACTTTTTTCCACTAATCCACACTGCTGTTCAGTGTATTGCCATGAAACTGCTTACCAAAATGTTACAGTTACAGGGTAAGTAATCGCTTGCAAGTAACTGAAGCTGGAATATTTTTACTGCTCGGTGTCTACAAAATACTCAGCAAATGCACATCTTGGTAACGTCTCTGATAGATAGGCCTATTTCTCTCTTACTTATATTAACTTTGGAGACTTGGGTTTGTTCCAGCTCGCATAAGAGAATAATCTCCACTTCGTTCCCCTTTGTGTAGGTTTGGGCTATTTGTCAGTCCTAGCAGAAAAAGTTCAGAGTGGTCAGCCCTGGCTGAATGCTCTGTTTGACTGGCTGAGCCTCTGGCTGCCCACTCATTCCAATTTAATATTTGGGAGATCTGGTGGACTGCAGGTGCTGTGTGTCCAGTCTGGGAAGTGATATTCTGGTATTAATGGGAAAGAAGATGCATGGGAAACCAGGTTGTCTTGCATGCAGAAGTCAGGTTGACTTGCTCTTGCCAGACTGTTTCTTTTTTTTTTTATAGTTTAATTTGGCTCCTGCTCAAGTAGGTATTTCAGAGCTGCAGCAGCAGTAGCATGTGAGAGATGAGACAGAAGAGGTCATTTTGGAACATGTATTTTCTGGAAGAAAAATGGGTCAGGGTTTTCTGCCCTAGTTTTCAGAGCCTTTGCTTGTTGACTGGTGCCAAGTTTATTGTTCTGTGCTGTGATTTAGCAATATCTATGTGATGGAGACATCCAAAGGATAGATGAGTTAACTTTTTCCTTTAATTCAGAATCAATTCAGAACCACACAGACTTCAGCAGCAAGTAAACTTTCCTTTAGCCTGTAGTAGGTTAACCTGCTTTACATTTTTACAGACAGCAGAGTGGTCTGTTTGTTGCACAGGGTAACATATTGACTTTGGATCAAAGTATTTGTCATGTAGAAAACAAACATTATTACAAAATTATATTCCTGCAAGCTAGCAGGGTCTCTGGGATTGAGTTCTTGGCTGGAATGTGTGGATTTTGGGTAGTCTGTTGTGACTGTGTGCCATCCTAGCTTCCATCCTCTCTCCCACATCAGAGGGCCTTCTGCGTGCCCTTTCCTTGGGATGCTGACTGATTGAGCACTTGTGATTCTTTCTCTTGCCAGGCTGATAAAAAGCTGTCTTGCACCCCAGTGCATAATTTCCCATTCATGGAACTCTCAGAAGTGCTTTTTATGCAGGCTAAGCAATGTATTTGTGCATTTTAAAACTTTTCAGTGAGAAGGAAGGAACCTGAGAGCTGGTATATGTGGTCCTCTCCTGCTCTGATGAACCTGTCTGCTCTGACTCCCTCTTATAAAACCACCTTGATACATTCACATGCTGTACAAGCAAAGGTACAGTTAGTTATCTGGGCTCACCTGCCTTTGTCTAGGCTATTACCTCATTTTTGCAGGGTAAGAGAAATAAAAACAAGCAGCAGAAATAAAGTCAAGAAGGAACTCATAGCTCAGATTAGATAAATGTTGGAGAGATGGGATGCAAAAGTATAGATAAAGTTCTCTTAAAGTAGAGAAGACATGTATGATACGTGTAGTTATGATGTTAAAAGGGAAGGGTGGCTAGTCAAATGTGCTTGCTTTAGCAGAAAGAAGTTCTGCACCTCATGCAAATACAAAGACAGGTGGCCTTGCAATATATTTCAAGGTAATCTTTTATGGTAGTAAATAGGCAGGAATTTAGAAGGAGGTTGCATCATTCTGGGCTCCTGGAGAGGTAGCAGACATTTTAGGAAGTCCCAGTACTTCAAGTGATACTTTGACAAAGTAAGTGGTGTCTTGTTACTGGTACGTCTTAGAAGGTCAAGTGATTCAAACCTAATCATTGAATTAATATCGGGAAGGAGAAATATTCAAACTCCTCCTGTCCTCACTGAGATCTCTTCTGAAAAGCTTCTTATTTCATCTGTCTGGCAAACTGCAGCATGTGTTACTTTGCATAAGTAAAAACCAGCTGCTGTGCTAAATGTAACACAGAACATAAACAGGTAACTTTGGGAAGGTGAGCCTGTTGGTGGTGTGTTGTGGTCGTCCCAAAACAAAGACCTGAATGTGAAGAATACAATTTTTATCGTCAAATGCAGAAATTTGGCTTTTGTTTTCAAGGTGGCAGTATTCGCTACTGCCTGTATGAGGGCTTTCTGAAGGGAGGAAGGATCTGGATTTTCTTCCAGGAATGCCTAATCAGAAATGCATTTTGACCTCATTTTATTAAATCTGTGAAAAGATGGGGGTGTTCTGTAGCGCTGTAGGGATCTGTTTTGATTATGGGTGATAGCAGATGCTAGAAAAATGCCATGTAGAAGTGATCAGGAAGCTTTGTGCTCTGAAAACTTGTAGGGAAGTTCTTGCGGACACATGGTTAGAATGCTTGAAGGGGTAGTAGGTGTTAAGAAGTTAATATATGATAGTTAGCATTTCCCTGGCACCTTTTGTGGAAGGATGGGTGCTTCATAAATCTGAAGAAAACAATGTTTAACTTTTTTGTGTGGTAAAGAGGACTCTGTCCATATGACTAGAGAAAGACTATAGAGCAAGTCAAGTAGCCAGAGCTCTTCCCCATTATGTGGGGCCACCGGGAAATCACACTGTCCCATCCTGATTGTGTTCTGTACTTTGAGTTCCTGTGTCCGAATTGATTCAAAGCTTGCACTTTTTCTTACATTTTTGTTAGCTAATGGAGTCATGCTTGACCCTGGAAGGGGTTACTTTCTGCACATGCATTGTCTAACCGGTAGTCTGTTGCAGAGAGGTTATTTTTAGTGAAAATAAGCTCTGCTGTTTTCGATTGCAGTTCTTTAGCGAGGTAACCAGTGAATGTTGAATACTGAATCTGTCATACTGTGATAGACAGATTAAGGAAATGTTTCAAAGTTCTGGCTAGTTCGGGCTCAGCTGTAGTCGGTAATATTTATTCTTTTTGACTGTGAAGAAGGGAAAGAAAGCAAACTCATTTCATTTGAAAGAAAAGCTGAATTTCCTTTTTCATGTGTTCTTTATGCAATTCAGTTGCATTCCAGGGTTTCATAACATTGACAACAGTTATGACATGACAACTCAGATAATGAAGCAGGGAAACTTTAATATGGCTGTAGAGATAAGCTGTTCCAAAGTACAGAGAAAACAGAACATTTCCCAAGCCAAGAAGGAACTCAGAGTTGGGATTAAGATAAGTGTCTCTGAAGACAGGTGTAGAAGAGAGTATAGATAAACTCTTTGTCTCTTCCTTAAACAGAAGACCTGTGTAATGTAAATGCAGGTATGAAGTTAAAAGGGGGAAGAGTGATTACTTATATATGCTTCATTGCCAACAGCCTTTTGTTCTAACTTCAGTGATCAAGGGATTTAAGTCTGTTCTATATGCAGCCTCTCTTTAAAAAACTAAGTGGTTAAATTTGTACTATGTGCTTTTGTTGTTGGGTCTTTTTTGCTTAGTGATGTGAGAGCCCAGAGGTTTGTGGAGCAGCCATCTTTGCAGAATAAAACTCCTTGTGCAGAGTTTCTCATGGGTGAATCTTTGTGTGTGTGCATGTGGTTATCTTTGTGCTCCTCAACCACGGTTGCTAATTCCAGCATTGTGTTAGCTCTGCATCAGGGAGCCTGTAAGGGAGATTAATTACTTTGAGGCCTGAGGCAAACTGCAAGGAGTATTCATATGCTTTCCCTATCTAGAGGGCTACAGAAGTGGAATTAAAAGGAAGCCTGAAAGGGGTTAAGAGTGTGTAAATGTTATATATGAGTTGCAGTTGAGTCTGCTGGAAAGATGACAGGAACCAGTGGGAGAGAAACAGATATAGGAACTGAAATGGCTGAAGCTTTGTGGCTTAAATAGAAGAAAATGAGAAGGTGTTTGCTCAGATTAAGGAAATGAATCAGATGTGCTTAGTCTGAGTCATGCACATAACTCATGCTGATCTTTTACAGGATTTCTTAGGTCCTGGTGTAATGTGATTGCATTTCCACCTGTGGATATGACAGACCTTCCTCAAATCAGGACATCCATCTAGGGCTTTCTTACACCATTGCTCACAAGAAGTGTCTGAGTGAATTTCAAGCAGAGTATAATAATAGAGTGGAATACTAGCAAGCTATTGAAAGAGCAATGCAAAAGTATCTGTTTAAGTATATGCTTAGGAAGCTTGAAAGAACTTGGGAGTAAGTTCAGAACTAGCCTATATCTCAGTAGCTGCTGCAAAGTGTTTCACAGTTCCCTCTGGTTGCATGCCACTGCTTCATCTGCTTGTCACCTTTCAGCAGGAGCCCTGTTTCTGCTGCAAATGGTATATACAACTAGCTTGTGTCCTTGCCAACACATACTTCTGGAGGACCTCTCCCTGCTATAAATAAACACTGCCAAATTTGACAATCTAGACCAAGTTGCCTGCTGAAGTGCCTACTAGGAATGGACTGCAGGAAGAACCTCAGTTGCATTGATTCAGAGTAGCAGCTGAGGAATCATCTTAGCATGGCAGTTAATTGCATTTAACACCTTTGACTGAACAGAGCTAGTAGAGTTATAGCAAGTAAACTTTCCTCCTTAAATTTTTTTTTTGCAAGTGTGACTACTTCAAGAATGAAGTCCATCAGAGTTTGTTTTCCAGCTGGGGATATGTGTGAAGGACTGGGGAAAATGGTGACAGCAGCACTTCAATTTAAAAAGCAACAACAAGAAAAAACACTTTCAAAACACATGAAAAATTCTGAGAAACTTCATGCAGTAGTTGAAACTGACTCTGGGGGTAGGGACACTTGTAAGGCAATGTCTCGCTGGAGTTCCTAGAGATAGTTCCATGAAATGCTGAGTAGTTACTCTGTTTGCACTAGCAGTCAGATGAGAGAGGGTGCTTGAATTGGCATTTTCCTTGAATTTGCTGCTCCTGAAGTAATCAGCAAGTATCATTGCATGAAGGTGGCCTGGAAGAATTGAGACAAACAAATTTGGAAGACTTGGGTTCTGCCCTGTTAATATTCCTCGATTTTAATGCCTATTTCCCTGCTTCATGCTGGGAATTAACAGTCTGTCGTCTTCTCTGTGCACTCCATGCTGGGAGTGTTTTCTGGCACAGAAGAGTTCCAAGCATCTCAATTTTATGAACAAGATCCTAATGTGTATACGTAATGATCCTTTTAATATATCAGTAGGTAGCAGAAATAGAATCGTGGGGGGGATTTCAGTGTAGGTTAGAATGACAGTGCTTGGGATTTTAGAATTTACATAAACACTTCCCTGTTAATAAGATCAGGTATATGGGCTTTTTTCCAGAGTTTTATCCACTCTTGACATCATCTTTAGATTGAGCAACTTGGGAATAATTTTTTATTATGTCAGCCACATAAGTTATAGAGGCTGACTCATGTCTTCCCAGCCAGCCATGTGTTCGTGCACATTTTCCCTGACCTGACAGGGAGATCATCCTTTTCTCTTAATAGAAATCAGTATGGGTAGATGTGAGCTTTGTGAAAAGCAGGCAAGCCAAACAGTCCCTTTTGTTACTTCCCTTTTTTCCCCCAGGGTTTCCTGTATTTCCTTTCGTTCTTTGAGTGCAACAATTTACTGTTTATAATAGTTAAGAATGTAACTAATAAACCCCAAGCATTTTGACATTCATTTTGCTGTGGATGTTAAAACATTACTATCATGTAAACTTAAACTAGTCTATCAAACCTATTATATACTTAAGTATATCTAGTGACTGTGCTGCAAAGACCTCCCTTGAAACATTGAGTTGTTGAAATTGATTGCCCATGATATTACCCCAGATGTTTCCATTAGCTGAGCAAAATTCAGAGAAAACTCACCCACATGATGGAAACCTTTATTCTTTAACAAACCACAGAAATCTGTTCTTGACTTCTCTTGCAGCTGAGCGTGCTCTAGATACCATGAATTTTGATGTGATCAAAGGAAAACCCATTCGCATCATGTGGTCTCAGAGGGACCCCTCCTTGAGGAAGTCAGGGGTTGGGAATGTCTTCATTAAGAACCTGGACAAATCCATTGATAACAAGGCACTTTATGACACATTCTCAGCGTTTGGGAATATTTTGTCCTGCAAGGTGAGATGTGGTTACTTTATCCAGTTCTGTTATAGGGGTGACATGATCAGACACATCCAGCATAGGAAGCGAAAGGGACACCTTTCACTGAGTGAGGAGTGGAGTCTCTAAAAGGCAGAGTTAACCAAAAGGTCAGGGATAGCTGCAGTTATGTTAGATTTGGTCGTGAGGTGTGCAAGTCTGAAACGCACATAACGTCTTCCTAGTGTTGACCCTTGGCAGTAACCTATTTTTGCGTGCTGGCCTTGTGTCTGAGCGTGACAGAGGAGAAAATGTGTTCAGAGAGCTGACGTTTTGTTTTCCTTCCACATGTCTAGGTGGTGTGTGATGAGAATGGCTCTAAGGGCTACGCATTTGTGCACTTTGAGACCCAGGATGCTGCAGATAGAGCCATCGAGAAGATGAACGGCATGCTGCTAAACGACCGCAAAGTGTGAGTGTCACAGCCAGAAGCAGCAACGATCGCATGAACCGTGATGCATCTCGGTATTAACAGGGACACACAAGGCACTGGTTCTCCTGGCCCAAGCCTTGGCCTGCTACCTCTCCACTACAGGGCTGGTGAGTGACCCTGCCCAAGCCATGGCCTGCTACCCCTCCATTACAGGGCTGGTGGGTTTCCCTAACCAAGCCTTGATTTGCTACCTTTTGCTAGTGGGCTGGGGTGGGTTTCTGCAGCCAGTACTCTCTCCACTGCAGAGCTGGGTGGGCATCCTTGTCCGACTCTCTCTGCCATAAGATAGGTGATTTTTCTGGTTGATCTGCAGCCTGTTTGTCCTTCTGCTGTCACCCTTTCTTGTCCCTGTTCCCAGCTTCTACTACACACTCATTTTTTGCCCCTCACTGCAAATCACACGTCGTTTTTCCACACTTGGAAACAAGCTGCTTATTGGGATTTTCATTCTTTCTTACAGATTTGTTGGGAGATTCAAGTCTCGTAAAGAGCGGGAGGCTGAGTTGGGAGCCAAGGCAAAGGAATTCACCAATGTTTATATTAAAAACTTTGGGGATGACATGGATGATGAAAGACTAAAGGAGCTCTTCAGCAAATATGGTAAATACAGACACACTTTTAATGGGGCTGTGAATTTCATGACCCATGGTAATTTAGCAGTGCTGCTGCCAGCTGTGTAGCTCTGTGGGTCACTTTGAGGCTGCGGAATACAAAGAGTTGAGATGTGAGTAGTAGTTGTGCCAAATGGTGGACAGGAAGCAGAGGCTGACCAACAGATGAGAGAGAGAAGGCTGGGGCTATTATATGGAATTTAATAGTCTTGAAATGGTTTTATGGTATTTCACTAACCCTGTCCCTTGGTAATAGGTAAAACTCTGAGCGTTAAAGTGATGACAGACCCTACTGGAAAATCCAAAGGCTTTGGCTTTGTGAGCTTTGAAAAGCATGAAGATGCTAACAAGGTATGACTTTATGCTGCTTGGGTATTTTCAGAGAAGAACAACTTATTTGGTTTATCATAGGGGGTCTGTTACTAAAATGAGAGAAAATTTTACCTCAGACATAACCTCTTCTAGATGTGGGCACTTAGAGACCTTTTGCACCTTACTAGCTTGACATTCAAGGGTAACTTGGCATTTCTCCAGGTTACTAGATCCACACGGAACACAGTGGTATAAACAAGAATGTTAATTGCTGAAGTAGTACTACAATGCAGGGCAGGAGGAAGCCTTCTAGAGTGAAAACATCACTTAGAAATGGTCTTTTGTAAGCAGAATGCTTGTTAAAATTTGGCCTTAATTGCAAGAAGGAGTGGAGATAAATTCATAAGTTGCTGTTAAACCAGCATCTACAGTGGTGGTGTCAGCATGGTCTCTCCTGATAACTTCAGTTTGTCTTTAATTAGCCTGTTACACAGAAGCAGTGCAAAAGTAATACGGCAATCTTGGTTTATTGGCTACCAGGCAGGGATACAATGTGACTTTGGACAGTCCTGTTCTTAACACGATCAGGTACTGTCTTGTTTCAGCAGTTGACAGTTTCCTCTTGAACCCTCTATCCAGGCAGTAGAAGAAATGAATGGGAAGGATATCAATGGGAAAATGGTATTTGTAGGCCGAGCACAGAAGAAGGTTGAGCGCCAGGCAGAGCTGAAACGGAAGTTTGAACAGCTAAAACAAGAGAGACTCAGCCGGTATCAGGTAAATCATCTGTTCCTTTTCTGAATTTAAACACTGTTTTCAGTCTTTTGGCAGGAATTGAAAGGAGTTGGCAAAGTAGTCAGTCACTATCCTATGAGAGATCCCGGGAGTTAAAATGTAAAGGTGATTTCATGGTGTTTGGGGGCAAAAGGGGCATCAGGTCATAGTCTTGGCAGTGGAATGTTCAGGAGGACATGAGAAAAGTCATGCAGTTTCCTTTACTTTAAAATGGGGATACCTAGAAGGATGGAAGGAGGCAGCGTAACCCTATATTGTTGTCTCTAATTTATGGCAAAACTGGGTGATGTCAGAGATTGCATCTGAATCTTTCCCACTCCTCGTGATAAAGTGCTGGACTGGGGACACATGATGCAAGAGGAAAGCAGAGGAAATCCAGACAAGCTCCCTGTCACCACAGTGGGACTTGTCTCTACGCCTTTGCAACATTTATCACCTTCAGCTTTGGGTGGTACGAAAGGAACATTATGCTAAATTAAGAGTTTTCAGGCAAATTACAGCTCTGGCAGATGGATGCTAACAGTTGATATGCTCAAGATTTTCTTTAATGTTATGAATGTCTTGCTGTTTTCTCCCTTCTAGGGTGTTAACCTATACATTAAAAACCTAGATGACACTATAGATGATGAAAAACTGAGGAAGGAATTCTCACCATTTGGGTCAATAACGAGTGCCAAGGTACTGTGGGGTTTGGGGGTATTTGGATTTTAAAGCCTGAAGAAGGAACTGTTAGCAGCGTGGGATTGAAGGACAGTTCTTGTATTCCCTGGTCACTGTGGTCCTGAGAACATCTGGACTAGTAAATACACAGATTTCTTGCTGTCTCAGTGGGATTTTACAGAAAACTTGCTTCATTCCCTCATGAAAAGGAGGCAGGAAGTGGCAAAACATGCTTGTTTGATATGACTCCCAGTAAGCATGTACTGGCATTTCCCTATGTGTGTTCAGCGGTTGCACCAAATCTTTCCCATTCCTTACTGTGCAGTGTGGGCCTGGGGACACATGGTGCTTACAAAAAAGCAGAGTAAATCCAGACAGGTGACTTCTCACTCATCGAGTACCTGTCTCTACACCTCTGCAACAGTTCTGTCCTACCTGCCTGAAATCTGACCTTAAAAATATGGATTCTTAGGCTAAGTTCTTGTAATGGTACTCCACTAGCAATTGATCTTTACTGCAGGTGATGCTGGAAGATGGACGGAGCAAAGGGTTTGGCTTTGTCTGCTTTTCGTCTCCAGAGGAAGCTACAAAAGCTGTGACAGAGATGAACGGGCGAATTGTGGGCTCAAAGCCATTGTATGTTGCACTTGCACAAAGGAAAGAAGAGCGAAAGGCCCATCTAACTAATCAGTACATGCAGCGCATTGCTGGGATGAGAGCCTTGCCTGCCAACACCATCATTAATCAGTTCCAGCCTGCTGCTGGGGGATACTTCATGCCTGCTGTGCCCCAGGTAAGCTGAGCTAGTGTGGTTTTTCAACCTGTCTTGGAGCTTTGATGGTTCAGCTGCAATAATCTCATTGAGCCTTTCTTATGCCTATAAGCAAATCACCCGTAATGAGGGGTGCAGTGAGTAGAGTTAATTCTGTGACTTCCCAGCTGCCTGTTCTCTTAATGTGAATTGAGTGTTGAGTCCTGGCAATAATGTTTGTTATTCACTTAGATGTTGCCTCTGAGCTTGTCTGATCTTTCTTCAGGCTCAGAGCAGACCCACTTACTATGCACCTAATCAAATGACACAGATGAGACCCAACCCACGCTGGCAGCAAGGGGGAAGACCTCAAGGTGAGCGTGCTAGAGACAATATTTTGGTTGTATGACCCTCTTGGCTGTACTTTCCAACAAGAACAGTGCACGCTTTCCTTTCTATGCACAACCCCAACCTGCTTTCTGCAGCTGACTGTCCTGACTTGCCAGTCAGTTCCGTTTTGAGGATTTCCCCTTACTTCTTCCATTAGGCTTCCAGGGAATGCCCAATGCCATGCGCCAGTCTGGACCACGGCCAGCGCTGCGCCATCTGGCCCCTGCCGGCAATGCTCCGGCCTCTCGTGGCCTCCCTGCCGCTGCCCAGCGAGTTGGTAAGGTGTTTGCCTCCTGGGCTCTTCCCCTTGTCTGTGAGGGAGGGGGATGCTGTTGAGACTTGACTTCTGCTTCCAAAGGCCACCTGGAGCAAGGGGCAGAGACAGCACCTGAATCTTTCCTGTTCCTTGCTGTGCAGTGCGGGTCTGGGGACAGTTGGTGCTACAGCACAGCAGTGGAAATCCAGATGGGTTGCTTTCCACTGGTTTGGAACTCATCTCTACACCTCTGCAACATTTACCACACAATTTAAAAAAAAAAAGGCTCTGTAGGTCATGGATATTGTTTTCAGAGTAGAGCATCCAAATTTGTTTTATTCCAGTGATTAACTAGAAAATATCTTAAATGCAGGATGTGGAATGCATGGTTTAGTTTGGGGAGAATAGCCCCTTCCTAAAGTAGCCAGTTGCATTCTTGGAGACACTAATTTCTAAAGAAATATTAGACTGTGCAGGGTATAGTCTGAATTCAGCAGTTAATATCAGACATCCCAACTTGCGTGTTGCTACAGGTGTTTGTTCTCTTCCTCTGCAGGCGTTGGCACCACAGCACAGAATTTAGCTCCTCGTCTGCCTGTAGCTGCCCCTGCTCCCAGAGCAGTTCCTCCCTATAAATATGCCTCAAGTGTTCGCAGCCCCCATCCAGCTGTACAGCCTTTGCAGGTAACAAAGGGGCTGGGCTGTGAAGTCCCTGCAGTTACTGCAGTCCAACAGGTTTTACATGCAACTGAAGTGTTTTTACAGAAACTTCAAGCTAGTTTTATAACCCAGACAGGCATCGTAATTTGGAATTTAAAAACCTGGCAGTTGTACCTTTGCTCGGGCAGCCTGGTTGGTTTATCTGTCTTCTACTTGCAAACCCTTTTTCACCCAGATTTGCTGTAAGGATATTTTTCTTGGTTCTTTGCTTTCCCATTTTGCAACCATTTGTTCTCTCACCTCTTTGCCAAATCCTCACCAGAATATCATTGAAGGCACAGTTTGCTTCTCCCATAAACCTCTGCATTGTACAAAAAGAGCAAGTTCCATGCCTGATTTCTCATTTGCGATATTTATCTCAATGTTTGATCCAGTTTTTGTAAGACATTTATAGACATTAGGGGGTTTTTGAGTTCAGGACTTGGAGGCAGCATGTTTGTGAACCAAGGGCACCTTATCCGTCCTTTTCTGAAACTTAAGTCTGCTGTAGGCTTGACAAAGATTGTGTTTTAGAAGGAGGGGGAGTATCTTACTGTCTCTAAATATGAAGCAATCAGCCTAGTATCTATTTCAGAACCCTCATCTATGTCCTTCTATAGGCACCTCAGCCTGCAGTACATGTGCAGGGACAGGAACCACTAACAGCCTCCATGCTGGCTGCCGCCCCTCCCCAAGAGCAGAAACAGATGCTGGGTAAGTGAAACTCCAGTTCTGACTGACTGTTTTACTTTGGAAATCCCCTCAGGTTTCAAAGATGACTTTTTAATTGAAACTCTGCTGTCTGAACTCCTTTTTTTTTTTCTTCTCCAGGAGAGCGTTTGTTCCCTTTGATTCAAGCTATGCACCCCAGCCTTGCAGGGAAGATCACAGGAATGCTGCTAGAGATTGACAACTCAGAGCTGCTGCACATGCTAGAGTCTCCAGAGTCCCTCCGGTCAAAGGTAAACTGGGCTGTTCCTTTAGATGGAGTGAACTGTGGGAGGTTTTGGTCAAGAGAGCAGGTCTCACCAGATAACTTGTCTCCCTGAGGTGGAGGAGGCTGTTGCAGTGTTGCAGGCTCACCAAGCCAAGAAAGAAGCTGCCCAGAAGGTGGGCGTAGTTGCTGCTACCTCTTAAACCAGGAAGACTGGTGAGTGTCTCAGTCCTTACCTTTGCTTAAAAGTGTCCGGAATCAGAATAAAGTGTGATCGTTAGTGAACGCAGACGTGTAGGTCTGGGTGCTGCCCTTTGCTTTTAGTCCACTCTTTAACAAACAAAACAAACTCCCTAATGGCATCTTTAATATAGAAGCTTTAAGAAATATTCTTCAGAAATCTTATTTTAATTAAACATCAGAAAGATGTTGTGTTAAGTCCCTGAAGTGTTCCTAGCAGTTGACATGTCAACGAAGGAATAATGTATTGATGAGTCTTGTGAAACTGCTATCTGGGAAATAAAATGACACACAAGATGTTCTAGTAACTTTGAGGCTAAATAGGCTGTTAATGCCCATCCCTTATCCTGACAATCATCTGCCTACAGTACATATTAAAGTGCTGGTGTCGGGAATGTCATTTCACTGCATAGGTCTGTCTGCCATCTCCTGTGTTTGGAGCTGGCTCTTGGTTAACTTCTGAACAAGGTTTTTGGTTCCTTGAATGCCTTGTCTCACTTTTAATGATTCATTTTTCTGTGGTTTGTCTGGAATTGCCATCTTCAGCACTTTGTGAAGCTTGTTGTGGTCAGATGTTCCAACTCAAAATGGTGAAGGAATTAAGGTTCTTAATTTCATCCGTGCGTTTCTCAGTGGCTCCAGGCCCTGGTTTGCTAAAGACTTTGAGTTTCTTGCCAGATGATCAGAAATGGATGTTATCCACAGCTGCTAACGGCTTCTCTGTATATGTTGGTGTCATTATGGTCTGTAACACTGGAAAGAAAGCTCAGTAGCCTGGAGTGAGGCGTGCTGCACGTGGGTAACGTGTCATCTCTTCCTATAGGATGCAAAGAAGCCAAATAGCCCCTTTCTAGACATCAGCTCAAGATGTTTGAAGATTCTTCACTGTCCTGCAGAGCTCAATGCCATGCATCATATCACATAGTTCTATTGCATTTTGTAAATTAATCTTTAAGATCGTATTTAAAAAGCCAACTTTGAAGCTCTAGTTTTCCAAAACCAGAACTGGGCTTGCAAGCTTTCCCCTTGGGGTCAGAACAGAGCTGCCCTTTGTGTCTTCTAAGCAGGACATGGAGGATTTTAGGTTGAAAGTATTTTGTGGTTTTGGTTTTAACTGAACAATCCAGTTTGGAAAGTCTGGAAAGCATTTATCAATAAAGGAGTAAAAACTTTCACTGTGTTTGTAATTTTTTTTCTCTAGATTTGATAAGTAAATGTGGTGTGGCTTAGTAAAAATAAACTGGCAGGTAGTTCTCATGATGATACATTAAAATTGTGATTTAATGGGATTATTCTGCTTGTTAACTTCAGCCAATCACTGTTTTGAAGCAGCTGTGTTACAATTTGCCACAGGATGGTTATGTTGGGTTTGGTTTGTGTCGGTATGGCAGATGAGGAGGGTGGGGGAGGGATCTTTCAAGTGAAGTGCAAAAGGAGTTTGGCTTCGTCCTCTGCAGGAGAGGAGACGCTTCATTCTTTGTGTGTCTTTCTATGTTTTCAGCTGGATGTTTTTTTTATTTTATACTCCAAAGGTGGCTGCATTCAGAAATGATTTGTAAACTCTTTTGGGTGATGCTTTGGGATAAAGTGTGCAAAGTGTCAGCGCGGACACTACGGCTGCTGCTGCAGAAGGGGGGGGGGGCAGCTCCACCGCCTTGTTTATCCGGGGGCACAGGCTGGCGGCCCGTGGCTGGCAGCAGCGCTCTGCCCGCCCCGCCCCCGTTCCCTGCCCCCCCCCGTTCCCTGCCCCCCCCGACAGCGCGGGGCGGCGCCCCGGCAGCACCTCGTGCCTTCCCTTTCCCGCGGAGGGGCGGGGCCAGCGCGCGGTTCCGGGGCGGGGCGGGCGGAGGGAAGATGGCCGCCACCAAGCGGGTGCTGTACGTGGGTGAGTGCCGGGGCCGGGGGCGTCCCCGAGCGGGGCCGGGGGCCGCAGGCGGTGACCGCTGTCCGCCCCGCAGGCGGGCTGGCGGAGGAGGTGGACGAGAAGGTGCTGCACGCCGCCTTCATCCCCTTCGGGGACATCACCGACATCCAGATCCCGCTGGACTACGAGACGGGTGCGTGGCCCGGGGCGGGGGCGGGAGCTGGTCCCGGCCGGGGGACGCTGCGGCCCGTCGGGGCATCCCCTCGGTTAAGGGGGGAACGAGCTCTCCCGGGTGGTTTTCCCCGGGCGGGGGTGGGACCCAACCGCTGCTGGGTCGCCGTGGGACCGGTGTGCCTGCTGCCCGTGACCGCTGAGCTTCCCTCCCTCTCCAGAAAAGCACCGGGGATTCGCCTTCATCGAGTTTGAGCTGGCTGAGGTGAGAAAGGGGCAAATACCTGGGCTGCTTGGACCCTCCTCTTCCTCCCGTGGCGTTTTTGGGCTGGATCCTCTTCCCGCCAGGACAGCGGCGTTGCGGTTGATGGAGGCAGGAGGGGGTTACCTGCCTCAGCCTCGGGTCTTGCCCAGCCGCGGGACCCGCTGTGCTGCCTTTCGAGTTCCTGCTTTTCCCATTTTTTTTTTGGGCTGAAGCATGGCCACCGCTGGTGCAAACTGCTGTCCTGCTGTCCCTGGAGCTCAGCAGCAGCGGGGGGGGGTCCTGCCTTCGGGGGCAGCACGGGCTGTTGTATATTCACCATCTGATAATCTGTCCTGGGGTTCATACACCAGATCTGTCCTCCTCTCTCAAATACTGGTGTAAGTGGTAAAGCACTGTACATAAAATTAGTTTACTGGATGGGTTGTGGGAAAAGGAGCCCCAGATACTGGTTTAGATACGGCTCTTGCAAGATCCATCAGTTTTTACAACCCTGGGGTAGAAAAGGTTTAGGAAAACAGTCCTTTGGCAATCTTTTTTGCAGTGAAACACTGGGGCACGTATATGCTGAGTCTCATTTTTAAAGGTACAGAGAGAAGAAATGGTAAAAATGATTTTCTTTGGCTTTTTTGGCAGGATGCAGCAGCAGCTATTGACAACATGGTACGGACCCTGTTCCCACTGTCCTATGGAGACGTGTGGCTTTGCCGTCTTCCCAGTAGCACAGAGTGAGGCCCTATGTGCTGTGGGCTACATAGAGAGAGCAAGCTCTGTTCTCCTCTGACCTCTGCAGGGATTTGGGGGGCACGGTGATTTTTTACCTTTTGGTGGGTTTTGTTGTGCTTTTTCCCCTCTGCAGAATGAATCTGAGCTCTTTGGCAGGACAATTCGTGTGAACTTGGCCAAACCAATGCGAATTAAAGAAGGATCATCCAGGCCTGGTGAGTTGGTGCCCGGGAGTGGGGAGCATCCCCATGGATGTTCAGAGCTTCGTGCATCAGCCATCAGCCTTTCTGCTGTCCCAGACCCTGAGGCCGAGACCTCTGCTCTGCCTCCCGTTTGGGGATCTCAAGGATCTGAGCAGCATCCTAATAACCAAATAACTTAATAACCAAATCATCAAAAATACTTCGCAGTTCCTTGGATGGAAACACTCTTGGCTGCGTTTCTGATTGCCTTCACGTCCTCTGACAGGGGGCACAGCACACACACGTGTGCCAGGCAAAATTACCCACACATCTGGCCACATCTGTAAAAGCACTTGCGCTGCGTGGGGGTAGTTGCAGCAAACAGGAACACGCTTGCCCTGCCCAGTGATGTGTGGCATGTCTGGGAGGGAGAAGAGATGACTTTGCCCCTTGTTTACCTGCATCCTGTTCCTTTTGGGGCAGGCTGCTGCCAGCTGAGTGATCCCATGCCTTGGGTATAGTCCTGGTGCCAGCGCCGTGCTGTGCCCTGACCCGTGCAGCTGCATGCTTCCTCACGCCTGGCCCTTCGCTTCGGTTCCTGTGCTCTGACCCTTCCTTTTGCCGTTGCAGTCTGGTCAGATGACGACTGGCTGAAGAAGTTTTCAGGGAAGACACTGGAGGAGAGCACAGAGGAGGCAGGAGCAGAGGCCCCCAAACCAGAGGTGCAGGAGGTAGGAAAAACAACCGGAGCCATCTGTATCCCTGCTGTCCCAAAAGCTGAGAGTGCAAGCCCAGCTGTCTCTGGAGGCAGAGCAGAGGAATGTCATCTCAACTTGCTTTTTTCTTTTCCTGCCCAGGGTGAGCCTCCTGCCAAGAAATCCCGGGCCAACCCTCAGGTTTACATGGACATCAAGATCGGAAATAAGCCTGCAGGGCGGCTGCAGATCCTCCTGCGCTCAGACGTGGTGCCCATGACCGTAGGTGAGGAGAGGGTCAGCCTCCCCAGCGTGGTGGCTTCCAGCTGTGACACAGCTCTCACCTTTCTCCCCTTGCCCCTGAACAGAGAATTTCCGCTGCCTCTGCACCCACGAGAAAGGCTTCGGCTTCAAAGGGAGCAGCTTCCACCGCATCATCCCCCAGTTCATGTGTCAGGCTGGTGACTTCACCAACCATAACGGCACCGGAGGCAAATCCATCTATGGGAAGAAATTTGATGATGAAAACTTCATTCTCAAACACACAGGGCCAGGTAGGACCAACTCCTCGCTGGGGCTGGAGAGCAAAATGGCTCAACATCGTTTAGGGTCTGTTTTTACCTGGACCACGTTGATAGTAGTCACTCTGAATTATAATCTACGTTGGCCAAATGCTTCTGCCGTGGGTTAATCTGTCACGGTCAGACCATCGTGTATTAGCAAGCAGAAATGCATCGTTCTCTTTCCATCCACGTGCTGTTAATTTCCAGTGTTACAGAACGGAGAAAGCATTTTGAAGCTGCTTTCCTGATTGATTTTTAAAGGAGGAAAGTCACAGCATGACTATGAAAAGCAGCGAAAAGCCAGCGGGTTTATCTCCATACAAACAGCTTTTCTATTAGTGCAACTAAAAATACATGAGCAGTCTCTACCCCATTCCATTTTTCACGCTTGCAATTGCTTTTCTCTCAGCGTAATTGGTTTCCACCAGTTTCTATGGCGTTTAATATTCAGAGGCTCTCTTAAAACCGGCAGTGCTTTGCAGAGCATGGGACTGGGTTTGGGTCGAAGTAGAAGCTCGTGCTGGAGCTCGTCACTCCCTCCCCAGCCATAACACAACACTGTTTGATCACAGGGCTGTTATCGATGGCGAACTCTGGCCCAAACACCAACGGCTCCCAGTTCTTCATCACTTGTGACAAAACAGACTGGCTGGACGGGAAGCACGTGGTGTTCGGTGAGGTGACGGAGGGCATGGATGTGGTGCGGCAGATCGAGGTACATGCTGGCAGCGGGGCAGTTGGGGCAGAGCCCACCTCCTTCCTGCCCTTGGACTTCGTGCCTTTAATTCCTGCTGCTCTTTTCTCAAAGGCTCAGGGCAGCAAAGATGGAAAACCAAAGCAGAAGGTGATTATCTCAGACTGCGGGGAGTGCCCGTGAGCTCGACTCTTGGAGGGGGCTGGATGGGGGGAGCCTGGCCAGGAGGGGCCGGGGAACCACCTGGGGTGGGACAGCCCTGCGACCCCCCCTGGCAGTGCCCAGCTCCCGCAGCTTCTGTCGACATCTTCCTACAAAGCTTGGTGCGAATGTGCCTGTGGACAGCGCTGCGGGGGGTCCGACCCACCTGAGGATAAATCGCTGTTCAGCCTGCACCATCCTGTGCTGCCCCGAGCTGGTTCTGTTGCTGTGTTTGGGAAAGGCTTTGGATTTACTAAAAATAAAACCTAGTTTTAAAAATACAGAGGACCTACCCCTGGCCATTGAATTTTCACAGGGTGAGGATGGTGTTTGCTTTTAAGCAAAGATGCTTTTTTTGCATTTGCTCTCATCTTCTCCAATCCTAAATGCCTAAATCCTGGCTCCGGGGGAAGTTGCCCGTGCCAGGGCAAGAAAAACAGAGCTGAATGTCTCGCACTGCCTGTTCCAGCAGCAGGATCTCGTGGAGGTGGTTCTGGCTGGTCCCTGGCTCTGTAGTGTCCTTTCCCATCAGCAGAGGGAGGCAGGTCCCTGGCTGGGAATCCAGCCTGGTCCAACTCCCATCTCCATCGAGCAGGAGGGCATTCACTGGGATGTGTAAGTGGGAGAAGAAGATCAGGATGAGAAGCACCAGGAAATGAAGAAACCCTTTGGGTGATAATAAAGGAAAAAAAAGCAATGAGGCTGTAGGAAGGGGTTTAATTCCAAACTCTGGTTTGCAGAGTGGGATAGATGTGTACCTTTATAGTTCCCATCAGTGGATAGCTCTGGCTGTGCCCCGTGAAGGTAACCACATTGTTGGAAAGTGATCTATTTGGGGTTTCCTATGAAATTATGGCACCGGGTACTTCTGGGAACGCATGTTTGCGGGGAGGAAGGGATGTGTGATTCTGAGTTTGCGCAGGCGTTCGCAGGAGGGCTGGGGCTGTCAGGGCAGAGACGAAGGTTGGGGTTTAGGGGATGTTTTTAAGAGCTTGTGCAGTTGGGGATTTTTAGTTTCACCAACGCAGCCACTCACAGATCAGGGGTGTTGCTTTTCCATAATAAACGCCGGGTTGCTTTTATTCACTTGCTGATTTCCCACACTGTTTGGGGGTCGTGCATTGCCCTACAGCTGGGACAAGGTAAGATACAGGTGCTCGGAGGTGATACCTGACAGACAAACCAACCCAGCATTTCCCTTCCTGGCTCCCTTCTTTTTGTTGTTCAATTCTCAAATTTTTGAAGACAGACCTTGCAGAAATGTTCAGCAACACCTGAAGCAGAGACAGCCCTTGCTTGATGGAGTCGGTGGAAGCCGTGGGCTTTCTCTCTGCAGAAGGCACCACGTCGCACGAAGCCACGATCACATCCTGAGCTGTATTTCATGTGGAATTAGTTGGTAAATTAAATCTTTCTGAAGAGGCAAGACCTTTTCTCAGGAAGCCAGGCATTGGCAGGGAGCAGGTCTTTCTTATTTTGGTGGGTTTATTGGGATTTTTTTCCTTTGTATTTGGCTAAGCCAGGTTCATTATTTGTTCAGTGACACAAGGTTCCCTGGGTGCCCGAGCTGCAAAACAGCCCAGGCCCTTTCCTTTTAAAATCAGAGCAAATAAATAAGTTAATTGTGCAAATAGCCCAGGGAAGCTGCCTGGGGCTGTTGTAATCCACAGGAAGCATCCACCGGTGAACACAGCTGCTCTCCCAGCCAGGGAGACACAGCCTGACCCAAACCTCGCATCACAACGCTTTGGCGGGGTTTATTTTCAAGCAAATAGGTACAATTTTAGCCAATCCCGAGTATTTTTTTCATTGCGAAATCCCATCAGCCGAACAGAGCGCTGCTGTGCCGTGACATTTATTAAAAAACAAACAGCAAGAGAAATTAGGTGTTTACTTTCCAAACTAGGCGTTTATTTTATAACAGTGGCATAGCTCAATATGGATTTTTATTTTTTTTTTCCAACTGGCTGAGTTTTGTGAACTTTAAGTAAACAGGAGCGGGTTAGTCAGCCAGCTACTTAATTAGCTGACGGTGTTTTCATTAAGGGAATTAAAAGCGCTGGTTAGAGGCGAGTGAGTTAGACATACGTGGCTAGAAACAGCTCAATCCCAGAGCAACTCAGATGCTGCCTCCCTCGTCCTAAATACCCTTCAGCCCAAACTGCCTCTGCGAACACCGGAGACGGCATCAGCCTGTGAGCCAGCAGCGCCGGGGGAAAACACATCACCCGCAAACAAAACAGACACGTAACCAGCCGCAAAGCCTCTCTTTCCTATATGTATATATATGTATGTGTCTCGTTAAATGTAGTAGGAGAATAAAAGTTTTATATTATTTACATCCACTTCTAGGAAGGGGTGGGAGGGATTTATTTTTATTATTTTTTATTATTAATGGACTTTGCTATGATGAAACTCCTTTTCCACACACGCAGCAGAACCCCAGTGTCACATTTCTCCGGTGGAGAGGGGACGGGACGTTCAGGGACGGGATCCGGCCGTCAGTGGCAGCCGCACGATTTCACCACCATGTTGCGGTGTTTCTTGAGGATGACGTTGTTGTTGCTGTCGTAGTAGAGGACGGAGGTGGCGCTGAGCTTCGTGGGGGCACAGCACGCCTTGGGCACGGCCTCGGGCTTCATCAGGTGGACCTGGGGGACGGATGGAGCCCGTGAGCATCGGCAAACGAAGCTCCAGGCAGAAGTAAAAGAAAAACAACATCAAACCAGTTCTTAACTGCAAAAAAGCCTGGGTGAATGGGGAGATTATTTCCAGCTTTTTGGAAAAATATTTATTCTAAACTCTGGGCAGTTCTTGCTGCAGTTTATATTGGATCAGGGCTCATGGCACTGCATGGGCCAGGCAGCCCCTTCATTAATTTGGGATTTCTGGGCCTTTTTCTCACTGTAAATAGGCAAATGACTGAAAAAATAAAATAATCAGTGCGGTGCAGGTTTCACTGCGGCATGGGTGAGGGGTGCCAGATGCTGTTGCAATAGAGATTTTTCCTTCAGGGCTCAGCGCCGCCCCAAATTTAACATATTGCACTAAAATCTTAAGTACACAACGCCTTTCTGAACACGACTCTCCTTCTGCTCGTTCATCCCCTGCTCAGGACACACGTTATCCCAGCGATTCACCGTACAGTGTAAGCTGGGAGGTTCACAGGCTGCTGGACGCAAGCAGCCCTCGCTGCCTTTACCCGACATGTGCGATTAATTTATTGCAGGGGCAGCCGAGCTCTCCCAGTTCGGAAGTCCGGTGTTTTTGCTGTCAAACCCTGCTATTTGCAGCATCGGCCGGGGCTGGCACAGCTTCCCCGGCCGCGTTTGCCCTGGTGCTTCCCAGAAGGGCCGGATCCGGGCGCCAGGTGATTCACATCCTGCCCAAACGGCTCCATTTTGGGAAAAATGTTGGGTTTAGGGGGTGATGGGTGGGTGTAAGGGGAAAGGGGACCCGTCCCTGCTGCTGCCGGGATCATGCCCAGCCCTGGACGGGGCCTCTGGCAGCTTCGTTAATGCAAAAATTAAACCCCGCCAGGCGACACCTTCAAAGGCTCGGTGCTCCCTGTAATTAACTGCGAACACCGGAGCCGGTGTGACTCTGCCATTGGGAAATCAAACACTCACAGGGCAGGAAATTCCAGAAATTAAAGCACCGGCTGGGATGCAGGGTGGGTTTGGGAAAAACGGGGCATTAAAGCCTTCCTGCTTGGAATATGCTGAGCCCAACATTTGGGTGCTTTGTGGGACCTTGGACCAAACCCTCACGCACGGCTGGTGAGGAGGACGTGCGGGCGACACGATGCCCTTCCCCGCCAGCTGACGGGGGAGCGCCCATCCAGATGTGCACGCACGCACCGACACTGTACTGGGAGCTGGAGCTAAACTGCACCCTCTGACCTAAACACTCTCAAACACAGGCATGCTCAACCCCAAATTGAGCTCTCCATCGGGACCTGCTGGGCTCTGACTGCTCCCCCAGAAACCCCAGCGTCCCCCCCAGAGCTGCCATCGCGGGTTGCACCGACCAGGGACTGCAGGATGGCGTGGTTGGTGGCATTCATGCAGGAGTCCAGGGGGAAGGCGCACTCCCCCTCGCAGTAGTAGGCTGAGTATCCCTGCGGGGCGATCACCCAGTCCTGAAGAAAAAAGAAAAAAAGAAAAAAAAATTTACACAGGTTACGCCGTGGGCTTCACCCTTTCTGCACCCCTTCATCCATCCCCCACCTGCAAAAACAACCCAGCCGGCTCCTCCCCGCGTGGCTGCGCCAGCAGCAAGGGTTTATTTTGATTTTTCGGACACAGCCATGAGTTGTTCAGGGTCACCGGTGGGGTTTGGGGTTGTGGCAGATCATGTTTGCCTTCCCAGCTCCCGGGATGGGTTTGCGGCATCTCCTGGCTGCCCCGCACTGCTGTGAAGCTGGTGGGGGGACAATGATGGGGGGTTTTTTTGCATTTGCGTCTCCCGGTAGATAAGTACCAGCCAACCGAGGTCCTGAAAGCTGACGTAGAGCTCGTGGCGCCGGCAGACCTGCCGCCCGTCCGCAGCCTGGACGTCGTCTGCAGAAGAAGAGAACAGGCAGCATCAGCCCCTCGGCGTCCCGACCACCCTCTCACCCCCCCACCCCGGCTGCAGCACACAAGGGTGGGATTGAACAGCCCGGACGATGCCAGAACGAAAGAAGAGGAGCCTCCGTGGCTGCACAAAAGGAAAAGAAGCTTCAGACCAGCCCGAAATTTATTGCTCCAACGTTGGGACAAGGGGACTCAGCCTGGGAAGGGCTAAATCCAGCCCTGCTCGTGGTGGAATTGGCTTCGAGGGTTTCCCAAGCTAAATGAGTTTGGGGGAGCTGCGGCTTCTCACTTCCCTCCTGCCCAGGGCTGTGACACCCCCCCCGGCGCGGTGCCCTCCCAGGACTGCTTCGAAACTGAGGGCAATGATGCAAAAAAGTCCAATATTCAGGTATTCCCCAAACCCCACGAAACACCATCACCTCGAGGGTGCCCACCCCAGAGCCACCGCACCTCCCGAACCGCGAACAACCACAATCCTAAAAGCCCAGCGCTCTTTGCTCCACTTGCCCTGGGGATGCATTTCTGGGCCAAAATTGGGACCCGGTACTAACAAAAGGTCCCACGATCGTGGCAGCAGCAGAGCCTGGCGATTTCCGTAGGGATCGCTTCTCGCCCTGCAAAGCTCTTACCAAAAATTCCCGGCAGCTTGTTCGGATGTGGGAGGTCGTTCGTCTTCTTGGGCTGCCGCCTCCTCAGGGGTTTGGCCGCCCGCGTAACACGCGCGGGGCTGGGACTCGCCCGGAAAAATGTCACCATGAAGGGCTGCTTGGATCGGGGCCCCCGGCGCCCCAGCAGCCCCGCTGAGCCTGGGTCGACGCTGTGCCCTGCAGGGATGGAACCACGCGTGAGTTTGCTCTCAGCATGAACTCATTAGGTTAAAGCAAGGAAAAAAAAAAATACGGAAAATTTGCAGTGGAAAGACGTGGATTTGGCATCCCGAGTGGCCGGACCACCCTGGGGCTCCTGCTCTGCTGTTCCCCCCACACTGGGTGGGTGTATGATGGGCAGCTCACAGAGGTGATATGGCCTCATCCTGCACAGCCACCACCACATGGTCACGTAGAGCAATTCAAGGATTAAAACCAAGTGAGACCCAAGCGACTGATTTTCCCCTTCCGCACTGGGGAGGAAAGCTCGGTGCACTGGGAGGGAAGGGGATGGACGGAGCATTAGCAGGTGCCGTTTCTCCTCCCGTGGGAACGGAGCTGGTCTTTGTGTACCTGTGCACCTGCAAATGGCACCTTTGGAGCATATTTGACCCCTTGGTGAGAAGAGGTACTCTGGCAGATACCGGAGGATCCCTCCAGGTAAGGAGTTCATTAAGTGCTAAAGGGGTTATTACAGCCCACACCAGGAACACCATTAGCATTAATGCCTTTGGGAGGCTTCGCCATCAGCGCTTGCCTGCAAACCCAGAGCTGCTGACTCCTGGTGCCCGCTGTTCTCCATCACAGCTGGAAATTTAAAATTGCAGAAGACAAACACACACACACACACACACACCCCCCCTCCACTGCGGCACCATGAGGGGGTAGGAGGACTCCAGTTCCCGGGGATTTGGCCCCAAATGGTGCAGGTAGGTTAGGCAGGCTTACCATCATCTGTCTCCACGTAGAGTCGCAGCCCCAGGTTGTATTTCCGATCCACTAACCAGTGGTTGCTGGCAGCTGTGACGTCAAACACCAGCCAGCCCTCGGTCCCAGCACACAGGTCCTGGACATCCAGCAGGAACAGGTCAGACTCCCTGTGGAAATGGGGGCGAAAACCCGAAGCAGATGAGTAATAGCACCCAAAGGGCATCAGCACCAGGAATAATTCACGGAAATGACTCCTTGGTGCCTGTGTCCATACAGGTCCCGGCACAGCCACGTCAGGATGGCGGCTCCCAGTGCCTACGGCTGTGCCGGACATGATGGTGACACCCTGACAGCTGTCCTGGGAAAAGCATCCTCCCAGCCCCAGCCAAAAAGCCAGGGTGTGGCATTGCCCAGTGGGAACAGCTGGCGCAGTGGTGCTGCGTCCCTCGCCATTTGCATGGTGGTGGGAAGGGAAAATGCCAGGGCTGGCGCTCACTGGCGGCCCCAGCCCCATCTCCATCCCCAACATCTTCATTCCCGTCCCCATCCGCATCCCCATTTCCACCACCTTATTCCCATCCCCGTCCCCTCACCTGTTGGAGTGCTCGGCAGCGATCTCGTAGATGCTGACGTGGAGGGTGTTGTTGGCGTGACGGGTGACACCTCGTGCCTTGTAGATGCGAAACTCGGCAGCCGTCACCGACTCGCCCTTGGGCACCTGGGTCAGGTCGAACCTGAACTCCTTCCAGTACGGCTTCGGGGAGAAGATGTCCCGGTCCTGCTCGACTGTGGAGCATAGGGGTCAGGGATGGCCATGCCGGGTGCTCGCCACACCACTGGCCACCTGCAGCTCCCTGCTGAGTCCCACCAACCCAATTTGTCCCCGATTTGGGGACAGACCCCACTGGCTCCCGGCCCCTCACCCCGCTGAGCTCTTGGCTGCTGCAGATTCCCATCTCTCCTCTCCCGAGAGTTTTAGCACAAACCCCCCCCCCAACTTTATTCTGCTGTAAACCCACCAACCTCCCAGACCTCTTTCTTTATTATTAATTTAAAAAAAAAATAAATAAAAAATTAAAAGCACGAAGGCTTGTCTATGGTGGGAGCACAGCGAAGCTGTCCCTTGTGCTGTGATTTAGGGGCTGCAGCCCTTTGCGCTTCTCCAAAGGGTGAAAAACCCACCCAAAAATCCAAGCTTTGGGGGGCAGCAGGACTATCTGGAGCAGGAATTGGGGTTTTCCCAAGCTTTTCTGGCTCCAGGTGCTCAGGGGACAAAATGCGGACAGCCTGGGGTGTCACAAGTCCCCTCTCCCCTGCAGGCTTCGGGCTGCTGGAACGTAAAGATTTTCAGCCAAGGGGAGACCGAGGGTGGGGGATCGTCAGGTCACTGCTCTGTAAAAATAAAACCTCGCTTTTAACTGAAAATACCTACTTTTCTGCAGAAATTTAGTGCATGTTGGGAAAGGAAAAAAATCTGGTGGGTTTTTTTTTTTTTTATTAAGTCCATAAAGAAAAAACTGCTCTCTGTCTTTACTGTAATGCAGCCCCACACAGTTTTTCTAATATGTAATTATTTTCTTCAAATTGTTCTTTAAAAATATTCCACGCTGCCATGACTGAATATAATTAAAGTGATTAAAGCTCCTCCTGCTTCAGGCACAAAAGCAACATAACAAATCTGACCCGGCGCTTACTTTTAAAAATAAAAAACCTAAATGATTAAATAAATAAAATCGCATGTTTTAAATGCAATTTTTAACTGATTCGGGGGGGAAACTAGTCCAAATTGAATACACCATAAAGTTGCCGTCCTCGTTTGTATGGGGGGGGAGCAGCGTGGCGCATCTCTCCAAAATGGGATTTTAAATTATGCATCTGTGGATTTTTTTTTTATTATTTTTTTTCCTTTTTTTCTTTTTTTAAAAAAAAAAACCCCACATTCCCTCCAGCTACTGGGCTCACCACAAGTTATGTTATAAAAAAAGCCCAGGGCCAGGCGGGCAGGGGCGGATGCGGAGAGCGCTTCCTGCTCCCGCGGGGAGGCTGCCGGCCAGCTGCGGGCAGGAGGATGCTGCGGGGAGCTGGATTCGGCCCCTGCACCCCCTCGGGGGGGGACACAGCGGCCCCCCAACCACGCTGCAGCCCCTCGGGGGCTCCCCAGCCCTTTTCTGCATTTCCATTTCTTCCACTGACCATCGCTGATGGTTTAACACTCCTGGGCCACTAAAGATGCTACTGAGGGTGTTGATGCTTCATGGCTCTTGGAAAATCCTTAAATGCCCCCAAAACACAACCAGAGGAATCCTATCCTTTTTTTTTTTTTTTTTTTTTTTCTCCCCCCACTGATAAACCCCCAGCGAGACGTCCCGCAGTCTGTCCAGGGGACACCCAGGTACAGAGCGGTGTCTCCTCGGGTATTTTCGGACACCCAGGTATTTCATGGGTCACTTGGGTCTCCCCTTTGCTCCCTGGCATCAGGTGAGACCCAACCAGATTAAATACCGGCTCAGAAACCACCACGACCTTCACGGGCTGAGTGTCTTCACTCATTTGGGACCGGCTGCACGGCGTTCAGCAAACAGCAACCCGGGTTGATGATAAGCAGGTTGGGGGAGGTTTAATATCGCTGTGTTTTCTGGCAAAATTAGAGATGACTGCAAAATTACAATTCTGCGGTGGGGGAGTGCATGTCGCATCCCGAAAGCACCCAGCGCCCTTTACCCAGGCAGCAACGTGGGTGTTAAAATGCTGCTGGTGCTGGGGGGCGTGCGGGGCGATGGGCCCTCCCCGGCCGGCTGGGAGCCCATCGTGCCTGGGAACCTGCTATTGATTCGAGGCGGGTTGACTCAGCCACACCGCCAACCCTCAATTATCTGTGGGCGGATTATCCGGATTGCGGATGAGACACACTAAAAAAACCCAACCCAAGCTCTTCGCTCTCCTTGCCCCCTCCTTTGGCATTTACTGTCTCGCCCCTAAGACCCGCTACATCTTTCCCCAAAGCCGAATGCCACGACTGTGCTGTGTCCTCTCACCAACCCCCCCCCAAAAAAGAATTAAAAAAAAATATTATATACATATATAAATGGCTGTGGGGCCATGCAAGCCCTGGCAGGGGATGCCCAACTCCGTCCGGGCTAAGCCCCACTGTCTCCCAGCCCCAGCGCGCTCCCGATCTCTTCCCAAAACGGGGCGCCAGGGCTGCCTGCCCTTTGTCCTGCTCCCCAGGTTATTTTTAGCTACACTTTTTCAGTGTAAACTTTCTCTGTTTCTATAAACTGCGCATCATTTGTAATTACTGGTCCTGGCTGCTCCCGATGGTCCCCATGATCATTTCAGACACTAAATTAAAAGGAAATGCCAGGATATTCAACCACATCAAGTACTCTGAGTCCTAAAATAGGTTTAAAGGAGATGCAAGGAAGATGCTATCCTTCACTTGCAAGCAGGAAAAAATAAGCTCCGGAGGCTTTCCGAAGCGGAGAGGCAGTTAAGAGTTATCCCAAGCGCCGTGAAATGCCGCCGAGCCTCTGGCAGGCTCCTGCTTCGATTCACAAGTGCTTCCTCCATCCTCCCAAGATGAACGTCGGGAGGTGCAGACACGGGGCTCAGCATTGGGCACCCCCAGCCCGGCTGCATGTGGCTGTGAGGTGGCCTTGGCTCCCGCTTGTGCCCCCCCCCGCCCCCCGCTCCCCCAGAGCACCGAGAGCACGGTGTCACACAGGGATTTTTATTTGCAAAGTTTTTTCCTATTTAAAATGAACGGCAGGTGCATACGAGCACTGACACCTCTGCACGGGCTCGTCCTGTGCTGCTGGAAACCGCCGCCACACGTCTCTCAGCTGCGCCGGGTTTTCTGGTGAAGCCACTGCAGATGCCCAGAGGAGAAGGTGCAAACGGCTGCAAAATGAAGTCAGGAGTGGGAAAATCCTGACCCTGCTGCTGGCAGCGGTTGGATTTCGGTGGGAATTGTGTGGAGGTGAAGGTGAGCACCCACACAGGCACCGAGGCTGGCAGCGGGTGATGCTCTGCCAGATGCTCTGGGGAGCAGAGCAGCACACCCCATCTCCCTGGCTAAATTAAAGAGGTTGCCGTGAGCTCCTACCCCGCACTCAGGGCTCTTTGCTGCGCCCGGGGCCCTGCAGCTATTTTTTGCAAAGGTGGCAGCGAGCGCTGCCCTGCCTGCCTTCCCCAGCGCTCCCCGGGAAGCAAATCCAGTGAAGCCAGGGTTTGCCAGAAAGATGTCTGGCTGCGGGCAGAGCTGCCCCACCGCTTCATCCGAAGTGGCTGCGGCGGGGGGAGTCTGGCCACATCCCGGAGCAGCGGCGGACACCGGGAGGGAAAGGGAGGATGTGTGTGTTGTGGTGTTGATGGGCAGTCGCGGGGGGCTCGGGCGTGCTGCAGCACTGCAATCCTCCACCTCACCTTCCCGTTACAAACCTCTCTGCTCCATCATTATACTCTGCGTGTAACTGTGACTCACGGCTGGTGGCTCAGCTCTGGCCAAGAAGAAATCGCAAAGCCCATCCCTACCCCAGGCTTAAAAATACAACCCACCTGACTCCTTCAGTTAGCGCACAGAAATAGAACGGGTCAGTGTTTTATGTTCACGCCAAGAGGCAGCGAGCAGGATGGGACGGGTGGAACCATCATCACTAAACCCAACCAAAGGTGCCTGGTGGCCACCCATCACCTGGAGACCCTCGCTGCCCCCGGTCCCGCCACCTGCCCAGGCCAGCAGGCAGGGTGCTCTGCCCGCCCAGCCCGGGACATGTCTGTGTGCTGGGGAGGTTTGTCATTTCCCCTTCCCAGGAAAAAGGTGCGCCGATGGGAGCTGCGCTCTGGCCTGGCTCACACAGGGCTACACGGGGTGGCTGGGAGCAAAGAGGTCCAAGTGCCCAATGGAGCACCGACTTACTCCATTTGCATGTCCCATCAGGGTAATTGTGCAGCAAATTATGCATGCAAATGAAAGCTAGCCTTCTCCCACAAAAATTTATTTAATTAACATGAAGGGGCTGACAAAGCCACAGAAATCAAAGCCATTCAAATCGAAGGCTGGAACTGTGTTCCCCAACTCTCCTGGCTGCTCCAGGAGCACCAGGAAGGGGAGCGGCACCAGCACCCCTGTGCCAGCACCGACGCCTCCCGGGTGGCTCCCCAGCCCCCTCGAACATCCCACCCTGGCTGTCATCAGGCCTGGCCATTTTAAAGAACTTTTTGGTACTTGTGTGTTGAGTGCTGAGGGGAGCTGGGATTTGGTGCCCCAGTAGCTTCATCCCTAAGTCTCAGCTTCCCTGGGATACTGAGCCCCCACAGCCCTCAGGGCTCTAGTGGGAGGTGGGTGCTGGGTGCCTGCACCCGTGGGCACCCCTGACCACTGCCCAGAGCAGCAGGGTCTGTCCCAGGGAGCTCCCTGGCCTCTTACATCCACATGTGGCACAGGGGATGTAAGAATGGATGGCGAGGACTTGGGAGATGCCTCCCCAGCCCTCCCTCACCTTCTCCCGAGGGTGCAGGTGCCCTCCCTGCCTGGGGTCCCCAGGGAGGGTTTCCTCCCCATGCTCAGCGCACTGGCTGTGCGGGATCCTGTGCAGGGCAGAAACGGGCCCTGTCTGGTCCTTGGTGCTTCATGGTGAGGCACCTTCCCATTGCACGCCCTTCGGCACACCACAGTGCAGCAGCCAAATCTGGCCTTGCTCTGGGACACCAGCCACGGCTTCAGCTCAGGGGCCAGGGCGCTGCTCCATGCCTACTAACATCCCCCTGCCCCACACTTTGTCCCCAGTCTTTTGCTGATGCTCCTCAAAAGCGTTCTGGTTGGCCTGGACAGGGACACCCGAACACCCCTTAAAGCAATGAGCAGAGGCAAGGAAAACTGCATATCCAAATTCCTGGTCCTCACATCCCGCTGGGTCCAGGCCACCCTGGTGCCTGCCCTTGTGGGGGACCCCTCGCACCTTGAGTGCTCATGGCCCCACTGATGTTGGCTGGAAATAGCTCTGCTTTCGCTGCCACTCATGCAACCGCCTGGAAATAGGCTGGTGGCTGGAGCCCGGCATTGCTCAGTAACCAGCTGGACGGGATTCCAGCAATAATTAGCAACCTTGAGGATTTTATTTTGAACCGTGATTCAATGTCCCACCGCGGGTAATTTGGTCCACCCTGCTGCTGGCACGAGAGTGCTGCTGTCCTGCCTGCATGTCCCGCTCGCTCTGCAACCAGTTCATGCGCACCCACCGAAATGGGGAGTGCAAGGTGGGCAACGCAGCTCCTAGGAGCAGGAGCCCGACTCATCCCAGGGTGGTTTCCAGCCTCTCTCCGCTGCGTTACGATATAGTGTTCAGGGGAAGCAGCTCAGTTCATTGCAACTTGGGGACAAACTTGCCGAGTTGACCCAGCCCGCTGGCCCTCAGCACACCCTCACTGCGTGACTTTCCCCATCTCCATCTCCATTTTTTTAAGCGGAGCTGGGTTTCGTGCCGAGGCCCCGCGCAGCCTGCCAGGGACCACGGCGGCTCTCTCCCAGCTCCCTGGGTGCAGCCCCACGGCCACGGTGTCCCTCGTGGCCGCTTCCCCACGGTTATTGAGCTCAGCTCTGTGCACAAGAGGCTTTTCTGAAACAGGGACGCACCCCCGGGACCGAGGGATGCTCGGAGCCGTCGGAACAGCAGCTGTGGTCCCCTGCCTGCAGCAAGGGCTGCGCCAGGACGAGGTTTGGGTCGGGGTCAGTTCGGCAGCCCGGGCTGGGCTGGCAGCGGGGCTCCGTGCCGTGCCCAGTCCCCACAGCGCGGCCGCCGCAGCCCCGTGCGCCCCGTCCCGCCGTGCGCGGCTCCCGGTGCCCCCCGGGCGCTGCGGGCGACGATCCCGAGAGCCCCGGGACGCTGCGCTGGGCGGGGGCTCGGCCGCCGCCTCCACCCCCGGGTCCTGCCCGTGCGCCCCGGTCCCCTCGGTGCCCCCCCCCGCAGGCTCCGGTCCCGTCCGTGCGCCTGGGCTGCTCCGGTCCCCCCTGGTCCGTTCGTGTGCTCCGGTCCTGCCCAAGCCGCCTGGATCCTTGCCCTTGCGCCCCCGTGCCTCCGCGGGCTTCAGTCCCTCCGGTGCGCCCCGCTCCGCTCCGGTCCCCGTCCCCGTCTCCCCGGTCCTCCCCAAGCCGCCCGGATCCTGACCGCACGCCCCGGTCCCCCCGCAAGCTCCGGTCCTCCCGGTGCCGCACGTACCCAGATTGACGAGGCTGACAACGGTGTCGGCGCGGCTGAAGACGCTACCGGGCGGGGGGCTCTGGGTGCTGAGCCCGGTAAGCACCGGTCGCGACACCGCCGCCTCCTCCTCCTCCTCCGCCTCCTCCTCGCCGGCCACGGCGTGGTAGAGATCGAGCATGAAGAGCGGCGCGGCGGCGGCGGGGGCGCGGGCGGCGGCGGGGGGCCGGGGCCGGGGCCGGCCGGGCAGCCCCAGCACGGCCAGGATCTCCCGCTGCACGTCGCGCCGTTCGCCGCCGCTCAGCCGCCGCTGGAGGAAACCGGCGGCGTGGAGGCGGCGGCGGAGGACGCTGCCGCTGCCCAGCTGGCAGAGCACCGCCGCCGCCCAGAGCAGTGCCAGGGCACCCAGAGGACCCCGGCCCGCCGCCGCCCCGCGCCCCGGCCCCATGGCACCGCCGCCGACCGGGCGGCCGCACCCCCCACCCCCCCCCACCCCCCGCCCGCACGGTGCGGTCCCGGTCCCGGTCCCGGCGGGGCGAGGGAAAGGGACGGTCCCGCCAGCGGCGCCGCCCCGGCCACGGCTCCGGGACGCCCCGGCCCTCCCCGCCCAGAGGCCCTGGGGAACGGGGCGCATCGCTGGGCACGTGAGCCCGTGGGCAGCCCCCCCCACCCCCCCAGGGGTGCTGATCACCCTCGTGGGGACTCAGACCCCTACACAGCTGAACCCGCGGGCACCCATCCCTAGGGACGCTCACCCTCGCGGGCACCCAAACCCATGGGCACCCCCGCCCCTCCGGATGCTCACCCCCCCGTGGGCACTCATGGCCACCCAAACCCATGGGCACCCACCCCCATTGACACCCAAACCCATGGGCACCCACCCTGAGCATCCGCCCTCGCAGGCACCCATCCCCATGGGCACCCCCCCACAACGGGTACTCACCCCGAGCACCCACCTCACCCACACCCGACCCTACCACGCACACACCTCGCCAGGCCCTCTTACTGGCAAACGCCCACTCCAACAGCCACCCTCACCCGTGGGCACCCACCTCGCCAGCGGGTACCCACACCGGGGAGCATCCTCGCCAGCACCCACCCACCCACCCGGACCTTTTAATTTTGGGGCTGGTGGTTCCCTGCTCCGTTCTGCGAGGAAACCCGCGTGCAGACACGCCGTGCCTGGCTCAGCCGCTGCCTCCCTGCACGGGATAAACAGCTCCAGCTCTCGCACTTAAAAAGTTAACACGGTGGAATAAAGTAGGAGGCAAGATTGTTTATTACCGCAAGCAATTTTAATACAAAAATGTGTCTGGTTTTTAAACAATTCATTGGTAGAGCTTCAGTTTTGCCTCAATTTAAACCAATTGAGAGAATCACACAGCAACACGGTCAGAGCCGGAGAGGAACAATATTTAATAAATACAGGAACTCTGGAGAGCCCTCTCCCCCGGCCCGTCTCCTGGTCACTTGGTCAGTTTGATTTTATTACAAAGAAAAGTAGCGTACAAAAGCGAGACAGGACTTGTAGCAAGTGTGCTGGTGAGACTCATTTCAAGGACAAGCAACTGTGCGTGTAAGTCCAGATTTCTTCTAGGAGCAGAGGTCACATCAATCTCAGCCTGGTTGGAAGTGGAATGACCAGTTAAATAATAAATAGGAAAAAGAGATGCGGATAAATAGCGATTCTGTAAGGAACATCTTGGGTCGGTCTCTTAGGCCATCAATCCAGAAGAATCCTCTAATTTGTAGGACCCACCACCGCTAAGGGATGTATCTGAGTGATCCAGACCTGCAATCTTACAAGCGTGCTCTCCTCTGGCCAGCTTCAGCGTGAACCCCCTCCCCAAACCCATCACCATGTGTTTGTTCTTTAAAAACGAAGCTATTGGGACAGTATTTTCAAGACAGCAATTGTCATGACCTTCGCTGTAGGGTGTGCAAATTTTATTCAGTCAAACTCCGCTTTCATCAGGTAAAACCACATAGCTTTAAAAAAATGGAAACATAAGCCCCAAGTCCCCTCACCTCATGTTTCTCTGGTTGAGGTATCTGTGATTTACAAAAAGAGAGTTCCTTGAACACTGTAGGATTCAGGTCTTTGCTTTTAAATATAATTTACCTTGCTGAGACAGCAAGTTAAGTTTATAAAGATGCATTTAGGAAACAATCCTAAAAGATAAAGCAGGTTTGCACCCTGCACCGCGCAGAAATCCTATTTATATTTTAGTTTTTCTTTACACTTTCACATCTTGACCTTTTTTGCTTCCTTTTTTTCCCTTTTTCTTTTTTTTTCTTTTTTTTTTTTTCTTTCTTTCTCTCCCACATTTCAGTTTTCCAGGCCCCTCTCTGAACAGGGGTCACCGAGAGGCAATTTTTATCTACATAAATATTCACATGAAAATAGTAACTTACAAAAAAAGAAAAAAAAAAAAAACCCCAAATAAGGCAGCTTCATAACACAACTTTCTTTTACACTTTTAACAATATAGTTTCTCCCATTTAGAATAAATATACATCCAATGTACGTAGCAGGGTTAAAAACTGGACACAGGTTGGGCTTGCTTTCTTTCAAGAGGGCGTGGGTACAGTATTATCTTTTAGGGCCTGGAGTTTTTGGGGTGGCAGTGGTCGTTTTCTTGGACATGGTTGGGATTTTGGAGGGTTTGGCCATCCCCCGGCGCGAGCCGCCCTGCCCGCCGGCCACGCTGCTCTCCGAAGTGTCCGAGCACGCCGACTGCGTTTCCAGCAGGTCAAAATCGGAGGCGTCGCTTCCCCGCCGGCTGCTGGCCCGGCTCCCCGTGCGGCTCCCGGCGCGGCTGGTGGGACGACTGGCTGTTGTTTTTTTAGGATCTGCAAGGGGAGCCGAGAGTGCCGTGAGCAGGGGGAGGAGAAGGAGGAGCAGCAGCATTCCTCCCCCTCCCCGGACCGATCGGCACCCAAATCCCCAGCACCGCTGTGGCTGCTTTCAACCACCCGCCCAGCATCCCTGAAACGGGTGTTTCATCATCAAGACCGATTAATTCCTGAGCTTTTAACGAAGCAGCAGCAAGCCCTCGCACTGCGAAACCGCTGCGGCATCCCCTGTCCCAGGCAGGGACACAGCGGCGGGCATCACCCTCTCCGACTCGTTCTGGACTCCTCAAATATTTAATTCTTTCTCTGCCAATTTAAGCAGCCAAATAGGAGCAGCAGCAGGAATTTTTCAGTCTTTGCACCTAACTTACCTGCCCGACTGGTTTTGGCACCTGTAGAGACTGGTGAGGAGCTGTTACTGGTGTCCCCAGCCAGGGAGGTTCTGCTGGAGTGGAAGGTGGGTCGCTTCAGCTTGCTGCCCGCGGAGGGGGTCACCTTGGGAGGAAGCACACACAGAGCATCTTTTAGGTGTCACCCGGGCCATAATGGGCCGAGAGCACGTCCGAGATCAGTACCGCAGCAAAAAGATTTGGACATTTCAGAAACATCCATCTTAACGGTCAAGGAGAACACAAGCTGTCGTTTCAGCAGCAGTTCGTAAAAAAGAAAAAAGCCTGGATCCTGAAAATTTGGAGGGCAACGGCAGTTTGTGCACTTCAGGGTGATACGCAGCTATTTCTAAGCGTTTGGGAAAAAAATAATATAAAAGCAAAGCCGCTCTCCATCCAGAGGAGGACAGCATCATCTGGACTTGAAAGCTCCCCAAGGAGAAAGTGAAATGTTGCAAAAACAGGTATTTTAGCATGTAAGCAGCTCAGGATCATTTTGGAAGGTCAAATACAACGCAGTGTCTCAAGGAACTCATCCCGTTGTAGGGAGGCACCAGCGCAGCGTGATTCTGCGAGGCTGGGGGACATCGCCTTGCTGCCGGAGCCCCGGGCAGGTCCGTGCACCCACCCCCCAAGGGCGGATAAATTTGAGCAGCGAGATACCAGCGACGAACACGGACTCAAAAGGCAGCGAATCAGCTTGGGTCGCATCCTGAAACGGCGCTTTCCCCGACCTTTAAGATGTTGTAAATGCAGACGAAGGGGGTGAAGAAGCAGCATAACAGGCAGCTCTGCTCCCGCCGCTGCGGAAGAAAGCGAAGGGACGAAGGGGAAGGTGCCGGCAGGGCGAGGGCACCTGGATCCAGTCAGAACGGAACGGGCAGCTCCAGTTTCTAGAACATCAACCAAAGGTCTGGGTTTGGGGCAGCGCTGCAGGAAAAGTGACTGCCCGTGGTGTCCCCACTCCCCCGGGGCTGGGGGAGGCAGCACTGCAGGACAGCTCCAGCCCAGCCACATCCCCGGACAGAGGTACGTTAATATCCGAGGGCATTTCCAATGAGCTTTAAAGCAACAGCTGGAGAAGCCTCCTTCCATCCCCTGCAATTTTGTAATTTTTTTTTTTTTTTAAACTTAAAAATCTTCAAATGTCATAAAACTGGAGCTGCACAGGGGGAGAGGGCGGTGGAAGAAGGGCAGCCAAGCAGCAGGCTCCCCTTCGGGCACCAGGGAATTAAAATCCATTAACACGTGATTGCAAAGGTACCATTTTCATCATCAGAGATTTCAATTCTCATCCTTGATCCTATTTTATAAACAAGTTAACAGCAGCAAGCAGGCAATTTAGGGCAATTGGGGAAGTGCTCCTGACATTCTGATGATTTAAAATAATTCCTTTTCCGCGTGAAAGCACCGCCGAGCAAGATGCAGTTATCTTGCCAGCGCACACCACCACTCAGTGAATCACCAAGATCTACCAGGTATTTTTCTCATCACTGATTCACAAGGTCAGGAAAGTCCGTGAGGAAGCTGAAGCTTTAGGGAGATCAAACAAAAGTCTCAGCCCGAATTCATCCTCCTGGGAGCATCAAGCCGGTGCCGGTGCCGGACACACCATATGTGCTTCAACACGGTGATAAATACGAGCGCTTCATAAAAATGAAGGCGATGTGGTTACCGTGCATGCGCTGTAGCTGATTTTCAAGTCTCAACTCGGCTGCTGGATTTCAATTTTTGAAAGCCAAACACGGCCGCTTTTCAATGCTTAAGAGCTATTAAAGCTTGGAAAATTTTTGCTTTTTAAAGCACAAGAGGATAAACGTCGCTCTCTTGGTTTAAAAGCAGGTAAACGTGAACTGCAAGCCGTCATGCTTTACTCGACGTGTTATTTAATCCGAGTTAGAAACCTATGAAAAACGCTAACAGTCGGAGCGTTAGCGGTGCTAACAAGCGCTGCTCTACCACAAGGAAAGCGTTAAAACAGGCAAGGACGCAGAATTTCTCCGTGCCAGCGGCACTCTGGCCTGTCAGCAGGTCCTCAGGGCTGTGAGACCATACTCTACCTCGGCGCTCGAGAGCTGGAAGTCGGAATAATCGAATCCCCTCAGGGGGGTGCTCGCTTTACTGTTTATCAACCAGGGTTTGTCATAACATCGAGAGAAGTGATGCGGAGTCTGTGAAATGGAAAATCCAAGGAGGGGAGGGGGGGGAGGGAAAGAGGTGGAAGTGAGTGAAGAAAAAAAAAAAAAAGAAAGAAAAAAAACAAAACGGGAAAGTATCTGGAATGGGAGGAAATGGCACTAAAATGAAACGAGAACCAAACAGGAAATATATAAATTAAAATAAAGGGGAAAAACCCAAACAGATGATGAAATAAAACATGCACGGGCAGACGATATGGAGGGAAAGTAGAGACGACAGGCGACGGCTTCTTCCTGCGCGCCAGCCAGACACCACGGCCGCGGCACAGCCCCGCCTCGGGGACCGGGAGCCTTCGGCTGCACGGCGAGAGCGGGGACCCTCCATGAGCACCCAGCTTGGGCTGAAAACCTGTCCTGCACCATCCCACCCCACCCCATCCATCCTGCGTGGACAAGCAGGGTTGGTTCTTACTGCAGGCACCACAAACATCTAGAGACCACAGTAAGCATCAAGCCCCCAAGCCCCAACCTTCCTCCTCCTCCTCCTCCTCACACCTCCTGCAGCTCCTCGTCTCGCCGGGATGGGTTTGGAGGCCCCTGGTTTCTAAAGGAGAGGAAAGAGGAAGGCTTCACGCGCGAACCCCACCTTGGCTCCGCTGGCCGGAGTTGCGGGAGAGGACGGCATGGAGGCGCAGCTGTGGTTGCTCTGGCTGGCGCTGGAACTGGATCGCGTCGGGGAGGCTGCCCGCGAGGATGGTTTTGATCTTCGGCCTCGCGATCGGAACGGTGTCATTCCCTGGGAGGCCCCCTCCGGCAAGATGAATTTCTCTCGGAGTTCAAGGTTGGTCCGTCCTCGTGCTGGAAAGGGACAAAAGGAGAGGAGACCTGAGGTTCGCGGGAACCCGGTGGTGTTACGGGGGCTCGGGCGGCTCCGGGGCTCGGAGCGCGTGTCCTTGCGGTGTCTCCCAAAGCCCATCTCCAAGGGCGAGCGGATGGCAGTGAGATCATCCGAGCTCTCGCTCTGCCCTAACCACCTCCTGCCACAGATTAGCTCTTTGAGAAATTATCCGATGAAAAGCTGCCTGAGGCCCGTGAATTCATACTGGATGCTCTGTTATTCTCTAGCGTCTTGGGGAAAGCAATCCCGATGGCCTCTATACATGGCACGTTGCAACAGCGGCTGATGTCACCTTTAACATAGCTGAAAAATAGTAAGAGCAGCTTTGAAGGGTTGCGATTCTGTGCGCTCACAGCTCTGGGCAGCTCTTCGCCACTTTTGGGGGAGGAGAGAAATGGGCACCACCCATTAAAAGCCTTTAAAATTTTCACCCAAACGCCCCAAAGAGCTGGAGGGTCTCCCTTCGACAAGCGAGGGGCAACCAAGCAGAACGAAGGTCTGGGGACTTCAGCTCCTGGGCCAGCTGATGCACGCCAACGTGTTTCACACTCATGGCATCTGAACGGAGAGCGAGGGCGTGCACCGAGCCCTACGGGACACGGCAACGGTTTCAGAGTCGATGCAGTATGGACCAGAAAGCCAAGGAAGCAATTGCAGAAGGGAAGCACCACGCTGAGATAACCGAGGGATGGAAATAACCTCGATGTCAGCACCGTAAAACAGCTGTTGCAAAGCATGAACGGGAGAGGCCGGAGGAGCAGGAAAGACCCTGAAGGTTCCCCAAAGCAAGCGGCACACGCTGTAAATCATGCCGCTTTCACCAACAGCCGTTAGGCAGCAGGAGCAAGGAACGGTTCGGCAGCAGCTTGAAGATGACATATCCGAAGCAATTAACATCTTGGAGACCCCAGTGAGACAGGGACATATGGAGTACAGACCTAAGGTCTCCAAAATACGCAGTGAGCTGCTATTAAATGCTCCTTTCCTGCTGGAGTAAGGGGGCGGGAAGGTGGGGCTGCCTTCCTCTTTGCCAGGGCAGAGCTGCTCATCCCACCATCCTCCCTGTGAACCGCACTGGGGGATGCTCCTGCGAGGGCTCCCGGCTGCGTGAAGCAGAGATTGGCGTTTCTGGTGGGAGAACAGGTCAGACTCCTGCTTTCTTGCCCCTTGATGCACTTAATTCCTGGCCATCCCCCTTGCTGATCCTTCTCTGTCCCCCCGTCACAGCTCTCAGCCGGTCACAGCAGAGCATCGCTTCCAGCCCAACAGCTCCAACCATGATAAAACCTCAAGAATAAAGGTTTTGGAAAGGAGGCGATCCTGGTTCTCCGTGCCCACGGTATGCAACCCTGGTCTGTGTTATCCCAAGCGTCCCTTCCAAACGCGTCCCGCTAAAACAGCTCCAGCAAACACTGCTCAGCCCTAAAAGCCCAAGATCGAGGCGGCTTCAAAGGGAAGCCGAGACCCCCAGCACAGCAATGCAGCTCCACTTGCTGGGGTCTTAAAAACAAGAAACACAACTCTTCCCTCTTCTCCTCCCAAGACACCGGGCTACACGCTGCGAGATTTGCTGCAGTATCATCAAATCTCACAATTTTAAGTTCTATCGTTTGCTTTGGATCAGTTTTCTCCAGCTCCTGCCTGTTGTTTGGATAACCCAGACCCCCTCTGGTACTGGTCATTCACAGAGCAGACAAGTTCTCAAAACTCCCTTTACTGGGCAAGACGACCCCAGTTGTAGAAAAGCCAGGGATTGCCCTACCTCTGCAAGGATCGTTCTTCACTAAAAATTCATCCAGGGCCATCCATCCTCCACCGACACGAACCATGACCGTGCTCCGCAGGATACGGACCAGCCGCAGCTGCTGGGAATCGCCGAACTGTGGAGCCAAGAAACAGTTCAGACAAGGGGAACACAACAAGGGACACTCGGCTCCTTCCCGCAGTGGGCTGCACCAGGGCAAAGCTACTGGAAATGCTCTGTGTGGTCCCAAACGCTCTTATTGATCTACTGAATATTTTAAAGGTTTCTCCGGACAGGTTCATCTGGGATAAATGCAGGCTAGTATGAATTTACAGGAATTTTTCTGCTGCGTAATTTTAAGATGATGAAACTATTCAAATCCTTTAGTTTTAAAGCTGGAAAGAGAGAATTTTTTTGAGCAGCAAATGAGAATTTGGAATTTGTTTTTTGGATGGGTTTTCTCAGCCAGAATTGTAGTTTTTCTTTTTATCACGAAGGAAATAGAGGCTGGCAACAAAATGACCCTCCTGGTGTAGCCCACGTGGAAAAGAGCCGGCTGACTCAGATCACTGAGTGCTGGTGAATCAGCGAGGCAAGCAGTGCTGTGTCACCGCTGAGCGAGAAACCTCTCATCATCAAGTCTGAAGTCCAGGGATTTCACCGAGCCTCAGACTTGACCCCACCAGCCAGAAAGCCCCCGCCGCAGAGATCGCCCAGCGAGTGCAGAGTGATGGGAATCCAGGCAGGAATCCCGCAGCAATGTTGATTAGTGATTGCAAATGTTCATTAGTGATTTTAAATACCTGCAATTTCAAACAAGTGCACCCTGAATCAGAAGCATGTGCCTGTTTTTCAAAGCTCCCTAAATGTCCTGGACAGGCAACCCCAGGCTCCTGGTTGCCCTCTGCACGGGGCAGGCGGCAGAGCCGGTGCAGGACACCGGGAGCCTTGCTTGGATGTAGCGGCTCTGCATCCAGGTCTACAGAGCACCTGCTGTGATGGGAAGGTGGAGGAACCAGCCCCTTTGGAAGCAAGACCTTCTTCAGAATCATTAAAAAAAGAAAAAAAAAAAAAAAAAAAAAAAAAAAAAAAAAAAAGGAGCAACATTTTCCCTGGGCGGGTAAGAACGCAAAAACCAAGAGATTAAACGAAAACGGAGAGTGCAAAGCCACACTGAGACGGGTCACGGCAGGCAGAGGGGCGGGAGGTGACAGCATCTCCAACCCTCCTTCCCACGGGGCATGGGACCCTGGACTGTGTGCTGGTGGGTCTCCCTGCTCGGGGGTCCTGCTCGCCCCAGTGTCACGGTGAAAGAGCTGCCACAGCCGCGCTCGGCACGGCCACGGTGTCTGCGGGCAGGGAGGAGGGCAGGGCAGCTGCCTTCCCTCTCTCTGGGCTCTGCGTAAGGCGTCCTTCAAGAGCTAGTTCTGCACCAGGGAAAACCAGGGACAAATCAATTCTCATTTCCACTGCCACACTGACATTATTTTACAGTTGCTGTTGAAAATTCTTCTATAATCACTGTCTAAATTAAAGCCAGAGCTCTCTTGGATCCATCCACTTTGGACATTCAAGTTAGTTTCTTTTTGGGCATGTTTTTGGTAGAGCACCATCATTTCACATGGAAAAAATCACACTTTTCTGTTTGAGCGGGGAACAGCGGGCACATCGTAACGGGATGTGATGCTCCAGTCCCGTTAAAAGAAGAGCTCTGCCCACCCCAAACCAGCTGGCACTCACGCACGCCGCACCGCTCATCCTGGGTCACGACAGTAACGAGTAACGGGGATACATGCAGGTTTCGTAAGCCTTGCTCCAGTTAGGAGTTACTCAGTGGGTGTAGCGGGGATGAGGGTTTAGTTATCGTTACCTATGGGATTAAAGGGGTGGACCCAGCATTCTCATTCCACAGTGACTGCGATCCAAACCCACCAGAGCCTGGTACAGCCCTCGTGCAGGCAGTTGCACCCCCGCGACTTCATCCGGGCTGGCCGTCCCCGAGGGACAGTCCCGGGCACGAGCCCGCCTGTACCCCACTGCTCCCCCCTGCAGGGTGCCGTGGTTTGAAACTGGTTACCATCAACACCCCCAATGCATCTGAGAAAGGAGCCTAGGAGAGAAAAATCTCTCTATTTCTGTCAAATCCTGCTTTTTTCCATTGAATTTTTCTCTTTTTTCTGCCCAATGAATTTTTCCCTTTTTTCTGCCCAATGCAGGTTTTTTTTTTTCGGGTGGCCCCCCCAGCTCGGGCACTCCTCTGTACCAGGCTCTGCTAAACAGCGCTCACAGATCACATCCTCCCACAGCAACAAAGGACAGAGCAGCATCATGGACACACAAAGCTATGTTCGTTAAAGAAAAAAAAAAGAAAAAAAAAAAAAAAGAGGTGAGAGACAGCATTGCAAGGCAAACTGTACCTGATTGCCGAGGAAGAACTACGGAGGGAGAGGAGTTGTGGAAGGAGAGGGGATGGGGGGAAGGAAAGGCGAGAGGAAAAGGAGGGGAAAGAAAAACAAGAAAAACATTTATGGGATTAACAGTGCAATAATCACGAAAACTGTTAACTGCAGGTAGTTAGAAATCCGTGGGGTTTACGCTATTTGGGTGTAAGGTAGAAGGTCGGGGAGCCCGGGGCCAGTGCAGCCGGGGGGTGAGTGCCGCAGCTCGGCTCCTCCCGGCCGGAGCATCAGCCCCAAAGTCAGCGGGCAGGAAAGCGGGCAGCTCCGCTGCCAGCTCGTTTCACCAGTTCACCTCGGTGAGCGATGTGAAACACAAACAGCCAGCCCGTTACAAAGAGATTCTTTAAGGAAATTATTCTCCCTTCTTCGGGAGCGAGCTAAGAAAAACACAGGCGTAAGGTACACTCATCCACGAGGAAAACTTCAAGGGCGGCTGCCGGCAGAGTGAATGCAGCGTTTCACGGGGCCGGCGGGCCGGCTGCCCCAGAACAGGGCCACTTTTATACTCTCCCGATTCGGGGAACGCCCTGGGGCGAGGACGGCGCTGGGCAAACACGGCTCAGCCACCTCCCCCAGGAGCCGGCGTGCCGGAGGACGAGGTCTCCATCTCACCCCGGGGGGGTCCCCACACCAGGCTGGGCACCCCGTGGGTGATCCCTCCCCAGGCGGGAAGGGGGAGCAGGGCTTGTGCCGCCGGGGCGACGTTCGGCCCCCTCTGCCTTACCCGGTATTTGTTCTCGCCGATCTGCTCCACTTGAAACCTCTTGGCACACTTGCACTGGGCCACTTGCCTGGTGACCTGCCATCACCAACAAGAGAGGTAAGGGACCGGGATTTTGGGAATCTCCCCCAGTACAAGGCACTGCTGGGATAACACACAGCCCTAAGCAGCTTTTGCTTCAAACACACGGTAGGTATTGGCGGTGTTCAGATGAATTATTTTGGCTCAGCACCGACACGATCCTTTTCCCCCCCTCCCCTTCCTTGTCTTCCTCAGTGCCAACCGGCAGCATGAACCACCCCCACACCCCCGAGCGCCCGTCTCTTTCGGTGCTTTACCTCATCTTCGATCTTGTCGGCGTCAGTGGTGGGGCGGTAGGCATCCTTGTTGGGATGGAGAGCAGCCACAAACTCATAGTAATCAATGTAGCCGTCACCGTCACGGTCAAAGATGTCGGCCACCGCGGTCATTTCAAGCTTTGTGGTGGGGAATTCTGGAAGGAGAAAGAAATGAGCAACTGATGCAGGGACCTCACTCGTCAGAGCACGGTCTGCATCTCAGTCCTGGAGCAGGGACAACCTCTCGTCACACCGAGGTGGCCGTTTTCCAAGCTCGTTTCAGGCAGACAGGGACTTACTAGAGGCCAGGATGCCATCGATAAACTCCTGCCGGGTGATCTTCCCATCTTGGTCTTTGTCGATGCGCCGGAAGAAGTCCATGACCCGAGATTTCTTGTGGTTCATCCAGCGCATATACTTCTTTCGCCAGACATCGAAGTCAAAGTTTGCAAATTCCTTCAACTGGAAGGAAACCCGTGAGAGTCAGGAGGGGAAAATCCCCGAAGGGGCAGCACCCCCGGCTCTACAGCACCCAAAGCCACCAGCCTGCAGGTGAGCCCGTGCCCGAGCTCCCGATGCTAACGCTCACCACCCGCCCTCCCGGGAAAGTTAATCTGGGTTTATCCACACGACCCCCCGTTAACGAGGGGGCCACTCAAATCGATTTTCCAGAACAGAAGGACACACAGCGTAGCTGACAGCCACCACGTTGGACCGCGCGTCACGGAACCACTGACACGGGATGCAGCATCCCCCACGGCAGGATACGTACACATATGCAGAGATGTCAGCTACCTGCACACAGACACACGCACCCCCCCCTGTCTCTGCTTGGGAATTTGGGGATACTTCCTCGCCTGGGATTTTGCCTAACGACTCGCCAGGCTCTGCCCGGGAGGAAAACCCATTGCTGGCATCATTTTGGGCACGTGTCTTCCCTCTCCCTTTCCCTCTAAGCAGCCGAGAAGGGATTTCTTGCTCATCTTCCAGGTAAGACAGCAGCTGGGGCACACCTCAGCTCTGCAAACCCTGGCACCGCGGCTCTGCCACCAGCCTCTGATGAGCCGCTCACCCTCCAATTTACACTAACACTCTTTTTATCCACACCCCCCACCCCCCCCGAAAGGACCCTCATGATCCCACCAGCTAAAGCAGCTCATAGCAAGGTAATGCAACAGTTTTTAGCACTTTTTTTGTCTTTCCCCTCTAAACATTCTTGGAGTTAAAAGCAACAAAGAAAAAACATTAATACGTATAAACTGAACTGACCTACAGCAAAAGCAACAAAAAACAAAAACACTCACTTCTGGGCATAGCTGCTTTGTTAAGCATAAACAAAAACAAAAATTACATTAGATGTTTGGAAAAAGATATAGACAGTAATTGTTAAACTAATTACTAGGAGTAAAGCAGGCCTGGCTGTCATTACCTCTACAGATACCGACTGCAGGGGCACAAAGAAGTTCATTAACGTGCAGTTAATTACAGAAGGTAGTTTTCAGCCTTAATATTTTAGGAATTTTTTTTTTCTTTTTCGTTTTCAGGAAGGCAGCAGTAACTGTCTGCAAGAGCTGGGCAATTCAAGAGGCAGCACTGATTTAAAACTCTTCTCGCACCTCTCTGGCGAGCAACCCCCCGGCACCGTTCCCCCTCCCCGGTCCAGAGCAGTCGGTGGCCGTTACCTCCTCCAGTCTGTCCAGGGCATCGTTGAGCTTCCGCTGCCGCTCCAGCGCCAGCAGCCAGACCTGCTGCCAGCGAGCCGAGAGCTGGTTGATCCGTGGGTTCTTTGTTTCCGACTGGGAGATAATGGGCATACTGGGAGGGGCGGCCTGACTCAAGGATTTTCCTGGGGAAAAAAAGGGGAGAAAAGGAATTGGTGGAGGTGGTGTTGATGGGTTCGGCGAGTCTGAGCGAGCGGTTCAGGAAAGAGCGGCAATGAAATATGTTTTATTTTTCAAACAGAAAGCCTCCCACGGCCTCGCTGGCTGCTCGCCGAAGGGAAGCAGTGACCCCATGCAGGAGGATGGGGTGACGGACGGTTTTACACCCAAACCCCCCCTAGCACGCCCTTCGCACTCGGGAATTCACATTGGACTCTGGCTTCAGGAAACAACATAAAAAAAGACCCCAAAAAAAACCTCATCACAAAGCAACCGCAGAGGGAAGAGAAAAGTGGCGACAGCACGAGCTTCCCCAGGCGCAGCACAGCCCGCCACGGGCCTTTGGGTAAATGCCACCTGGATCTTCCCCTCCTAACAAGTTTCAACCGCCTTCCTGGTGCCTGTCAATGCAGGATGCCTTGTTAATTGATAATCAAAGTTAATTAGTTTCCTAAGCGTTTCATTTCCTCCCATCGTAGCACGTTTTGCCGAAAGCTGCGTATCGAGCAGAGACATACTGTTGCTGCGGGACTTCTCGATGAAAGGTCCGTGGGGGGGCTCCGTAGCTTTCCTCTTGTACGTCTTCGTGACCCGGTCCACGTCTGGCTGTTTCCGTGTCATCTCCTCCATAAAGGACTGTCAAAACACAGAAGGGACAGGAGAACCTTTGCATTTTTGAGATGTTTTCAGTCTCCAGCTGCTGTCACTCCGGATCCTTGCTGGGACATGGAAAACCCAAGGAGGAGATGGGAACACTGACCACAAACCCGCATCACCAGTGATCAAGCTTATTGCACAGCGCGGGCTCAGATCTGCAAACGCCGGAGTTCGTCCCCTTGCCCCCAGGTGACAGCTCTGGTCGGGTTTAATAGGGACTTCCAGAGAAGACAATGCCTCCTCCATGGAGGGGCAGGAATAAACCCCCGCCCCGTGCCTCTTCTGACCGCCTGCTGTGCTCGGCACTGGGCTCACCTGGTGTTCGGAGATGAGGGCTTTGACCTGATCGATATTTTGTGGCGTGGGCTCCTGGTCCCGCTGGATCAGGGTTGTCTCAGCCCACTGGATCCAAGCCAGGAGCTCTTCCAGAAGCTCTGCGTTCGCCACCAGCTCGGAAAGTGCAGACTCCAGTCTCTGCTGGTGCTGCTTCGCCCACGTGAGAACCTGTCGGAAACACAGAGACGACCATCAGCCTGGGGTGGGAAACCAGGGGCAGGAATCAACACCCATGTACAACGATGGCCATCCTTGGCAGTGGCGTCCACCACCGCCTCTCACCATCAGCCTGGAACAAAGCCTGGTGGACTCACCTCCTCGAACCTGGCTCGGATGATGGTGATCCAGTGTTTGATCGTGGTGATGCAGTCGGGATGGCAGGCGGCCAGGATGACCTCCCCCATGCCCACTGCCGCGTTCACGTCCACTCTCTTCTCCTCCACTTTCTTCATGAACTCCTGAAAGGCCCAAATGAATTATTTTGCAATATTCTCCCCCACAAATTTTGCTCGGGTTGCGTTTCAGAGCTCCCCCACTACCTTGTGTGCGTCAATGAGGGACTGCAACGCTTCGGCGTCGTCGGGAAGCGCTCCCCGAAAGCGCAGGGACTGCTCTGCCTCCGAGAGCCACTCCAGCAGCATGTGCACGGCCGTCCGGAACTCCTCTGCCTGCGGCGACAAAAGCACAGACGTTAGCCCTCCTCCTCCTGAAACGGGCCGCTCAATTCACTGCTGAGAGCTGCAGAGACAAAGGGCTGAAAGGGACTTCAAAAAGCAAATAAAAAAAGGGGAAATAAGGCCTGTCTGTGGGCCTGGGTTTGGGCAGCGCCAGCAGACAGGTCCCACAGCGGCCAGGCACCTCCCCTTCGGCATTAGCAGCACTATAGAACTAGATGTTTATTAAAACAGCACAACTACCTGTGTTCTGACCAGTTTGGCACCTGGGTAGTTTATTCTGTAAATTGACTACTTGACATAAATCCTACTTAAGAGCCTTTCGACCTGTGTTTTTTTTTTTTAAAGCTCCAAGCTAGGTCTCTGTCTTGCACTGGACATTAGCAAACACCAGCCTGGACAGTCTGACCACCGCTCTGTTCCCACTGTGCACATCAGTGAGATCTTTTCATCCTCTTTTTTCAAATCAGCCTTTATCAGCTCTTCTTGGGGGAAAAGAATAAGTAAATAACTGACACCAAGCCACTGGTTTGCAGTTCTCACTGGTAACTCCTGCAGGGCTGGGGTGTCCTGCTCGGCCGGGAGACCAGTCCCTTTGCTGATGTGTGTTGACCTCTTGGCACAAACCTGTAGCCCCAAGGAAGCTCTCCAAGACTGCTTCCACCCTTAGCCTTCTGCTCACCTGCTTCAAGGCCTGTTCCAGACGGGTTTGTTTGGACACGGACAGCTTGCACACCGTGTCCCATCGGTTGCTCAGCTCCTGCAGCTGCACCTTCACCCAGGTTGTGTCATCCCGGCTGTTCTCGATGAGCTCCCGGCCGGAGCGTTTGAGCACCTGCACCGTCCCCGTGCGCTTCCCCAGCTCCTTCTGGAAGACCTGGAGGGAGAGAGGACAGAACCCAGCGGGTTGTTTCACGTGGGGAATGAAGCAGGGGGCACATCTGAAATAGTTCGTAACGTGGGTTTTGCACCCACATCAGGGATCCACCACAACCGGTGTGACGGGAGAGCAGGCAGGCAGGGAGCTAGGCAGTGCAGGCAGCTCCTGAGAGTGTTTTGGCATAAGTGCACGTGGGCAGGAGCCCCAACTTTCCACCCTGGCAGAAGCAGTTGTGACCTGGAGCAGGCAAGCTCTAGCCCAGGAGTTCCAGCGGCAATGCAACGGCTGCCCTGAACAGACGTCCAAGCCCTGTTTGTGGATTTCAACATAGGACCTAATCCAAACCCCGGAGCGCCAGTCTCCAAGACACGCTGGAGAGAACTGCCAAGACCAAAGTTTATAGAGGACTATAAATTCAGTCACCTTTTCAAAACTAAACCCTCAACAGATCTGACTGATAGCATCTCAGAAGAACAGAGCTCCAGCTCCTGTAACCTACGGGAAAGTTTCTTCCCACTCATTCCCCTTGGTTTTGCCCTCCTTGTCCACCACAGCAAAGCAAAACAGTGAGACACGCAGCTCTGCAGCAACGCGCCAACTCTGGCTCCTCCGTTCTTTGGCTCTTGGGGAAGACAAACCCTACTCATGTCCCAGAGAAGAGCTGGAAAGGCGCTCTCACCTTGTGAGCATCCATCAGGTTCATGACCAGATCCAGGTCACCATGGACAGGCTGGTCTTCAGCTAACTGGGGTTCCACCTTGTAGAGCCAGTCCACCAAGGCCTGCAGCGCATCCATGAACTGGCCAGAGAACAAGAGGGCTTCTTCCAGCTTGTGCTGCCTGAAAAACAAACATCCCCGTGAACTTCCATGAACAAACTCACCTTCTTTCGTCGTATCCCAGTGACTTCCTCCAGCCACCCCACGAAATCACCTCCCCTCCTCTGCTCTCCACTTTGATGAGTCCTCGGCAAACAAGCGCAGTTGGTACAACGTTGGGGCTGGGCTTACCTTTCCACAGATTTGCCGCACACTGTGTCCCACTTATCCCGGACTTCTCCCAGTAAATTGTCCAGCTTTTGAGTGTCATCTGGAAGCAAGGCTTTTTCTTTGAGGGCTCTGCCTGTTCTGATGGTGGTGTCGTAGACGGGCTGCTTCCCTCCCAGCGTCTTCTGGAACTCCTGGGAACCGGAGAGAAAACAGAACTGTTTCAGAAAGCCTGGCTTTGGCTTTCTGAAGATACACGGTGCTTGTGAAGGTCCCCAGCTGAACATTTCCCATGGCAGCGGTAAGCGTGGACATGCCTTTCCCCTGTCCTGATGGCAGAGGAGGTGCTGCCCTGCTCCCCCTCCGGACAAAGCCCCCTTCCACCCAGTGTCCAGCACCGGTCTCGCTTTGGCAAAGCTCTACCTTGTGTTTCGAGAGCTGGAGCTTGATTTTATCAGGATCATTGGAAATCTCCAGCTCCGAGTCCAGGTGATTCTCTGCGTCCTCCAGCCAATCAATCAGTTTCTTCCAAGCTTCGTGGAACTGCAAAGAAACAGGAGCAAGTCTGAAACTTAACACTGGTGGTGCCCCCAGTCCCTTTGTGGTCTTAGGACCTCCTGTCCTCCATGGTTGGCCATACTTAGGGGTCTGTCGCACCCTTCCCGCGTTTCTCACCTGCTTCGCTCGCTTCCTGGCATCATCAAGAGCCCTTCCCCGCTCCACCGAGCGCTGGACGACCTTCTCCCAGCGGGACTGGACGCTCACCAGCAGGTTCTTGATCAACACCACGTCCTGCTTTTGACTGAGAAACTTCAGCTGGTTCCCTGTTTGATCCAGCTCGATGATGCGGTCCCGATGAGCATTCACCTCGTTGGCGAACACCTGCAAACGGCAAAGATATCCTCTTAGCCATAAGGGAGCTGGACGTGCCTGCGAGCAGCCCGTGGGCGCAGGGAAGATGAGGTGCCACCCTTGTTCCCTCCATCCCGGGGAGCCGTTGGGTGCTGATGGTGCCGGTACCTTGTGCTCGTCAATCTGGGCCAGCACGGCGGCGAGGATGAGGCTGGCCGGGGGTGCGATGTTCAGGCTCTGCTCGGCCAGCGTGAGCCAGTTGATGAAGTCCTGGAGGGAGTTCTGGAAGTCCGTGGCCAGGGCCAGCGCTTCCTCCAGCTTCGCCTGCCGCAGCGGGGAGGGAGGGAGAAAGCGGGGGGGAACGGGACACCAAAACACAACACAGAGGGTGAGAGCTCACGATCTGCAGTTTCGCAGACAGAGGCAGCCTTTGTGTCCCTGCCGAAATGCCCCTCCAACAGGAACCTCGTCGCTTCAGCCCGGGAACGCGACTTGTTTACCAAGGGGAGGGGGTTTTGGTGAAAGCCACCGCTTCCTTTCAAAACAAGAAGCGCCCGTGAAAAGGGAGACCTTAATCAGCACACGAGCAGCTGCGTCACCCTCAGCTTCCCGAGAAAGGGATCGCCATGGGGAGAGCGGCTTGGTAAATGAGGTGGGTGATATTTCGACGGCAACAGCTGCAGCACCGCAAATTTATTCTGGGCTGAAGCCACCGCATCCCTTGTTTTATCTCATCACCGGCCAAAAGCCTAGGATGGAGTCAGCTCGGAGGAGGACTTGGCCTGATGTCTCACAGAGGACCAACAAAGCCTGCCTTTCAGAGCCGCGGGAGCCTTCTTCCCACCCCTCCTCTAAATTAACCCAAAAAGCAATTTTACTCTCATTTTCTGTGCAATTTAACCAACTCTGACGACTATCTAGAAAAAAAATCTAACAGCTTGATGCTCTGAGACAGCACCACCTGAAAGACAAACTCAACCTGTGCAACAAAGAGAGAGGTTGTCAAAAAAAACCCCAAAACCCCCAGCCCTGACCGGCTCCATCCCTCCTAGGAAAGCAGAACAGCAAAGCAGGGAGCAACTGCTGTCGGACCCGCTCGTGGAGCAAGGGTGGACACCAACTCTACCTTTCTCTCTTCCATCTTGGTGCTGACCAGACACCATTTCTGCTCCAGCAGCGCTACGCTCTGCTCCGTCTTTGAGCCAGAGCCAGAGTCGTCGCGGTTCAGCAGCATCAGTCGCCCCTTGGCCAGCAGCTGACTGTAGAGGTCCTCCTTGGCTTTGAGCTGGCTGTACAGCTCCTGCAAGGGAGGCATCACCAGAGCGTTAGACAAAGGAAGAGCTCAGAGAAGGGCCAGGTCTCGCTGCGAATCAAGGTGACGAGAAAATGAGGTTCAGGGCAGGCAGAAAAGCAACAGCAGCATGTCACTTTGAGCAGAGAAAGGTGGTTAAAGCATCTTGATGCTTGTCCCAGGCATCAAGTGCAAAATTATCTGTGAGAAGAGACCAGAGAAGCACTCTTCTTCCCATCAGGCATAGAAGGGAGAAGTTTGGATGCTGATGTTTGACAGACAGGAGCTTGCTGGATTAAAAGCATTAAAAACCTCTCCTAAGAAATTACCATGTGGGCATTGAGTTGCTCCCGGGCAGTTTCTGGCAGACCTCCTGTGGGTTTTGATGCCGACAATTGGCTCTCCATCCTCGTTAGCCACAGGAGGAAGTCTTCAATCTCACCATGGAAACCCTGGGCCTGTTCGGGAACACATAATCAGCCGCGGATCAGATGACATCAGCCACCATTGATCATGCGCCAGAGTTAACGCTGCGTTTGCTTCCGAACCAGATAAAGATGCAGAGCCGGGTGCACCAGTGCGTTAAGGAAGGTTACACATGGTACCTCCTCAACCACACGGGTTGTGCCTGGACCCCACTGTGCCCCGGCCAGGCACCGAAACACTCCAGGACTGAGAGTTAAATGAAAAACTTGCATTAAAAAAAAATAAAAAATCCCAGTGTGTCTAACTCCTTCCCCCTTCATTTCCCCGCAAAGCGAAGGGGGAAGCGGACCCTCGGCAGCTCTCCGCGGCACAGGGGGGTACCCCTGACACGTCTCCCCGACCTGCTGGAGCGTGGACTGCAGCTGCTGCTCCCTCTCCTCCGTCTTCTGCAGCACCGACTCCCAGCAAGAATTCAGCTTCTCCAGGCGGTTTCGCAGGCTGCTCGCGTCATCCCCTGCGCTCGACTCCAGGAGCTCGTTGCCCGCTTTGTTCACCGTCTCCACGGTCGCTTGGTGGGCCAGGACGTCGTTCTTCAGCACCTACACGAGACGTGGTGGGTAAACATTGGGTGCCTCTAAAACACCCTGTTAGTGCCTGCACGCTCTCATGGACTCGAACCAGCTCAAAACCTTCATGAGAAATAAAATCCCGCAACGGGAATAGACTAAAAACAGACCTGGAGTGGGAGTACTCACATGGTGCTTCGCGAGTTCAACCTCAATGACTTTTGGGTCTCCATTGATGGGTTTTTGTGCGTCGAGCAGCTCCTCGGTGTGGGTCAGCCAGGCCATCAGCTCCGCCAACGCGTGCTGGAACTGGCCAAGTGCCAGAAGAGCGGCTTCTAACTTATGCTGGGCAAGGACAGGGATGGGAAAAGGAAAATTTGAGTTGGGAAGGAGGGGGAGCATCCCAGCGACCTTCAACCCTGCACTTTTGAGAGCCCAGATCTTCTCTCTACCTGTCTGTGAGCAATTTTCTCGCCCAAATTCTCCCAGAGGTGCTTCAGCTCTGTCAGTGGTTCCTTTATGATGTCTCTGTCTGTCTCATCTGTAGCTTTTTTTAGCATCAGTTCACCTTGGTGATTAAGCTTTTCCATTTCAATCTGCTGCTGGTAAACCTCCATTTTAAACTCCTGCCAAAACAAGCAGGACAAAAACCAGAACAAAATGAATCATTGGAGCGCAAGCTCTGCCACGCAAAGCAAGCGCTGGAGAACTGGTCCCACTCCGCCCGCGTACCTTCATCTCGTTCATTTGCTCCTTCACCGTGTTGAGGTCCGTGCCGACGGGAGACATGTTGCAGAGTTTGATCACGGCGTTATCCAGCCAGTCAAACATGGCCTGAAACGAGTGCAGACACCGTTAGCAAAGGGAACGCCAAGCAGCGTTCTCCCTGCAGCTGATCGGGGACGCGGGGCAGGTGTCTGCATCACCCCGCAACCAGGAAACTTGTCTTTCGGGGCCGAGATGCCTGCTTGGCCAGCACTCCCTTCTGCAAGCTCTTTCGGGCAGCCAGGCTCATCCTGCTGCTTCGTGCAGAAGTGAAGAGAGATTTGGGAAGACGAGCGCAATTAAATATCTGCTCTTCCTCGGAGCCGGCTGTTGAGCTCAGGCTCTAACAGAGGCTGCAAACACTTGCCCAGGAGATGTTTTCTGCTTTGCATTAGTGCAAATCCCAGTACAGCTCCACGGAGAGGACTCACAGTGGCGTTCCCAAGGTCTACCCAACCCACGCAAGCAGCCCTGCCTCTTACTTGAAGCGTATCTTGGTATTGCACAGCCGACTGCATGGCCTCTTCAAGCTTTTCAAGCCTCTCCTTCCACGTTTTGTTTAGATTTTCCCACGCGTTGTTCATCTGCGGAACACAAGATTGCCCACAAAATTCGTTAGGCTCTTCTACTGGAGCTGCCACTGGCTCCTACCTGATTTTATCCGAAGGAGGGGCTGCTGGTTTTCCTACCTCATCAATGCTCTTTTTCACTTCTGGTTTCTCAGTTTCGCCACAGGCAAAAATTAAATCAGTTCCAAGGAGTCGGATGAACTCCAGCTCTTCATGTAAGCCGTCCGTCTCCTCTTTAATAGTCTGCATGTAACACAGTGACAAAACACAAATGGTTATTATTAAATGTTCTCCCAAAACTGTTCCACGAACAGGAGGGCTAAACCGCTCCCCAACATTGCCACCACCAACCTGGTCGGCTCCCACCTCTGGCCACAGCGGCAATGCTGCCGTTTGGGGGAACTAAAATAAGAATATCTGTATTTAGCTTGATGTGTGCCTCACTGCCTGGCTGAAGATGTTGTTTGCAAGAGATTGACTGTTTACAGGAGTATTTTGTCAACACAGGGATTAGGTTTTGAGACTCAAAACTTGCAAACCAAAGTCAGAATGGTTATAAAAAGGAAATAGCAACGACAAACTTAGCGAAGCACAAAGAAACATCCCTTCTGCCCGAGGTCCAAGTCAAGTCAAATCCACCTGAAGTGGATTTCACCACTTCTATGAAACAACCAAACGATAACATAAAATCCAAGCCCATCCAGCTTTACACTTATCTCCGGTCTAACCAAAATCTAAATATACACTTCCCATGCTAGACAGCACTCAGATGCCTCTTCTGAGGCTGGGAGCAGAACCGTGCAAACTTCCACATCACTCAAAACAAGTGGGCACACAAATCTGACCACACACTTGATGAGCTTCCCAAAACAGCAGCAGATAAAGTGATTTAAGTATCATTTCCTTGTCTGGAACAGGGGGTGGGGGTGGTGGGGAGGGATACGTGAAATACACTTCTGGTTTTTAACTTGCAGTTCCAAATTGCAGTGGAAATAACATTTCATAATCCGAAACTGCCTACAAAACTGTTTTACAGCCACTTCTGGCCATGCTCATATCTAAGATCTGTCCCGATTTAGCTCACAAGCTGGGTGCAGACCAGTTCCACACAGGGGTACCGTCCCATGGTCCTCACCTCTGCCGCTTCCACCTGCTGCTTGATGATGGAGGGGTCGATGCCTGGGCTCTCCAGGTCGTGAACAATGTCCTGCGTGTCTTTGATGGTAGTCAGGAGGGCTGCCATGTCGTACCAGAACTTCTCTGCGAGCTCCAGGACATCAAGGAACTTCATTTCACGTTCCTCCGCCCGAGCTTTGATGTCTTCCCAGAAGAAGACCATCTGATCCAACTTATCATGGATTACTATGGAAGGGAATGAAAACATTCAGTGAAGGAGGAAACCTTTGTACAACTCCAAAGCATTTTGCAAACACTTTCCACTGAGAAATAGCCAACGGAATATTCAAATGGGAATTAAAGATGACCAGGACTATCAGAGCATTAACTCAGAGATGCTGAGGGACATGAGAAACTCCAGCTTGCAGAAATAAAGCCTTTATTTATGTGCAGGCAAGCTCAGGGCAAATTTGCCCACACACTCTCCCCTCCAACGAACCTCTGTTCTGACCACCTCTAGCGTGAAGTCTACGCTCGCTCAGTCCATGAGCCGGCTGTTGAGCTGCCAAGAAAGGTGCCAATTAGTGCCAATCGTGTTGACAGGTCTTTTTGTGCTGGGGATGTTCCTTCCCTCCATTAGATGCTGAATCGACACCAACAAATCATTTCACAGAGGGCCACCAACGGTTGCCACAAGAGACCAGCTCAGGCTGACGGCTCAGCTCTGCCTGAGCAGCCACAAATACTTCTTTCTCCTCCGGCTGATACCACCCTGTCTGCTCCACATGGAAGCAGGTACCAGATATCTGCACGCAGAGAACTCATCCTTCCTCCTAAGGCCAAGAGACCCTCTAAAATACACCCCTGGGACATCGGAGCCTCCCTAACAGCGATGGAGCCACGGTTTGGGTAGGAGAAGTCGGGCAGTGCTACCAGCCCAGCCAAAACCTCCTCGGAGATACCTTTTGCTGCCAGGTCCTTATCCGCTCCCTGCGATCGGCCGATCAGCTCTTCCCCGCGGCGTTTCAGAGCCTCAAAGGAGGGCTGCAGCTTCTCCAGCTCCACGGTGGCGTTCTTGTTCTCGCTAATGCACTCCCGGATCTTATCGACCTCAGCGGGGATGAGGGGTGGCATGCGCAGGCGGGAGGAGAGGGTCTCCAGCGTCTCCAGCATGGGCTCGATCTTATCATGGAACTGGAGAAGAACAAGTCCATTAGGGCAGGCAAGACGAGATTAAGCAACGTCGCATCTCTCCCTGCGTGTGCAACAGCCCTTAGCGCTGCGCCCAGCGGCCTCTCGGAGAGGACAAACATTGCCTGCAACAGCAATTAAACCTGCAGCCTCCTGTTCACGCCTGCCTCTGCTTTCCTCTGCTGCCAACAGCCCCAGGCTGCACCGGCTCAAACCATACCTCAGCCGTACAGCCTCACAGCGCCGGCACGGGCAACTGTGAACCAAACACGGCAGCGATTTGTCACCGGATTCAACTGTACAAAATTCACATTTTTGACCACTCTCCCGCTTCTTGCGGATGGGCAGCGTGGCAAGAAAACCCAATCCTGTTTGCTTGAGTATCTGCGCAAAGATGCTGCTGGAAAAGCGCCCGTGTTTGGTGCTGACGGAAATCTCCGCTCGGTGCAAGATCAGCAAGAAAACCGTCCCGGCAGGGTCAGCGGGAGATGGTGGAAGGCTGCATGCGCATGGGGAGGAGCGAGGTGCCAGGAGCTGGGGCTTCAACAAAAGCAGAACCAGAAAGCCAAGAGTGAGAGAGGAAGGGGGTCTAGCAGGGTTTATTGTTATTTTTTTAAAAAAGAAAAGTCAGCTTTGGCCTTAAAGATCCCAAACTCCCTCTCTGCTGGTGAGGAGGACGGCTCTGCACTCTGGCTGCCAGCTCAGGTCCCTCTCTGCAGGCGGTCCCCAAGTCCCAGGCTCTAACAGCAGAGAGGAGACGGGCTCTGGGTGCAAAGTTGATCAGGAGCCCGCGGGCTCAGCCAACAAGCAGGAGCAAACCGGCAAGTCCAGCTAGAGCGAAAAGCTCCGCGCATCAGTGTAAACCGCTCTGAAAGCGAAACCTCTGCTTTGCGGGAAGCACTCCCAGCGGCAGCTGCCCACGGCAGAGACCAGGTGGCGATGCAACAAAAGCCATCTCAGAAACGTGATTTCAGGCCCCCAGAGTTAATTTTTAAGCATGTTCTGCTGAGCTGTGCACGGACCAGAAATAAAAGTCCGGGTGTAAAATAGAATCGGCCCAAAGAAAGAGTGTAAATGAACGTCTGTGGTGGCGGGGCTTACCTCCGTAATCTGCAATGGTGGGGCGCAGTCAACACAAGAATGAAATGGGACCATGTGGGGAGGACGGGCACAGGCAGCAACACACACAGATAACACATTCCACAATGGGAGTGAGAGATGAGACGGGAGGGGGGTGTGGGGGGAAAAACTCGGAGTTAATACAAGTGCAAACCAAGAGAAGTGACTACACAATACAGGAATAAAAAAAAATAAACACCCAGACACGACAAAAACCTACTGTGCTACAGTAACATGTGGTGAAATGAAACATAACTAGGGGTCATAAACCCTCAGCGGTAGAAACTCTTCGCCCCCTTTCTGGACTTTAGCACCTACGCTCTCCGCCTTTCCTTTCCTATCTCTGCTCCTGCAGTCACTGAGCTCCTCTGGAGATGCCCAGACCCTGGAGACGACCATCAACTCTCCCATACAAAGGGTCCCATGGCCGTTCACTGCGCACACAGCTTATCAGAAATCAAACTTATCTCTCTAAGCTCCTTCAAGAGGCCCTCCGGGCCCTTCCAACCTTGGGTGGATGCCAAAACAGCCCCTTTGAACGAGCATCATTATTGAGGCCGTAAAAATTTATTACCCTATTTACTATGTCAAGATTCAAACGCCGTCTCCACTGCTTTCGCAGCCAGGGCTGAGGGGCAGGAAACTACCCTGGAGGTGTCTGACCACGCTGTGACTTATAAAGGGTTTTACACAATCGTAACACTCAGAATAAAACTGCATTTCAAAGCACGCGGCTTCCCCAGGGGTCTGTGATAAGACGACTCTGCTCCTTTGCGCGCCAGCGTACCTGGGTGGACTGCGAGACAGCTTCGTCGAGCGCAAGAGCCCGCTGACACACCTCCTCCTTGATTTTGGCATACATGGCCTCAGCCATCGAGTATTTTTTCTGCACCATCTCCCCTTCCTCGGGGTTGAGGTCCTTGAGCTGTGGTCCGATTTTCAGCAGCTTGTCAATATGAGGCTTATGTTCAGCAATGGACTCTCGCAGTTGCTAGGAAATAGAGGGGAAAAAAATACATTTGTTTAGAAATCTATCGAAAGCCGCTGCCTGTTTATTTCACGCAACACTCCAAGAGCAGCGATCGTATCTGGTAGTGAACTCGCACTGTGGATTTCTTGAGCCAGCATCTGCCAAGCACATGGCACTCGGCTCTTCCTAACATGGCTACGGCTCGGCACGCGCCGGCACGCCGCCTGGCACGGCTCCTTCCCCAGCATGGCCGGCTCCTGACCCTCCCCACAGCCCCACGGGGGGACACCGCTGAGAAAACTCACTTTGCAGCTCTCTACCCTAAAAGCACAAAGCGGTTCTCCCTGCCGCAATCAGGCAGGGGATCCGAAGGCAGCCAGGCTCTCTTGGGCGCAATCTGTATTTTAGTATGAAGCGCTCCAACGTAACTAGTGATTTCCACATTGTATGCTCAGGGCACACTTGTATGACATAGGCAGGATTCCCAAAAAGAAGAGAATGGGGAAAAATATCAGAAAACTTCAGAAAAAAGGCACTCTCGCCCCTGCGAGCACTGTGCCTGTGTTTAAGGCAGAAGAACCGACGGCGCAGGAGATGCAAACGCCGCGTCCTCTTACCCTCATGTCCTCCTGCTGCTGCTTGAGCTGCTCGTGATCGATGGCCGGAGGGGGCAGCTGGGAGATGAGGGCTTGCGTCTCCTCGATCCACGGGTTCAGCTCCTCATAGGTCTCCCAGAACTGGTTGACCAGAACCTGGGCACGCTCCAAGCGAGCGTAGCGCTCCGAGTTGAGCTGGCTCACGGCTTCGTACTGTTGCACCAGGGACTCTGTTTTATCCTAAAAAAAAAAAAAAAAGAGGGAGGAGAGTTACAGCGAGGGATGCAAAAGGGCCCACGAGAAGTGCCAGCTGCACGCTGCGAGCTGGAAGAGCAGGAGGTGCCTTTGGTGGCTTTCCACGCGCGCAAGCTGTAATTCCAATTAAAGCAGCCTCAGAAATCTCCGCTATCCCCCCCCATCCCCAAACACTGCAATAAAAATATGCAATAAAGGAGAGTAATAAATGTAGAGAGATTTCTGCTAACGCCGGTGGGAATTACTAAAGATGGAGTAATTTTAAACTACTTCAGTCTGTGCAAGAGCTGAGCATTAGCCTCTCTCCCCTCTCTGTCTCTCCCGTCGCAGTAAATAGCAGAGGGAGGCTCACCTGGAGCACAGCTTTCTGTTCCTCGCCACACGTCCCAAAGATCTCATTGCGCTGGCTGAACAGTTCATCCATGGAGTCTTTGTGCCGAATAATGTCGATGGAAAAAGCCTGCAGAAAGGAAACGTCCAAAGAAAGGAAAGAAATCAGAGCCGAGCCCAAGCTCTCCCCCCAGCCCGTCCACGGGACCCTCCTGCCTGCGCAGAGACCGCACAAAACTCAGCAGAAGCATCCTGCGGCACACTGAAAATCTGGCTGAAAATGCAGATTACTGCATGTTTTTCTTGTGACTCATCTACATCAACCTCTCTCTCAAAGGCCTGAGAAAGCTCTTAAAATGAGGTATCAGTCCACTTCCACTCCCAGGGTCCTCACTGGAAGAAAAGCTCCACCATCCATCGTTAGCAAACGCGCTAAACCCCTGAAACGATGCTCTCCAGAACTGCATCTACCAATAACTTTACCATTCCCAAGGTCCACACGATTAACAGCGGGAAGCCAAGCTCAGCTCAATTTAACTTAATGCTTGACGGTTTAGTCCCCCTCCCTTATAACAATGTCTTATTTTTCTTTTTCTTTTTTTTTTAAAAATCCAATAAACCTGTATGCTGGCTCTGATTGCCAAGGCTGGTAAGGGAAGAAAAGGGCCGTTTATTTAAAGTGCATGTTCTTTCAGGCATGAGCTCATCTCAAAGATATAAAAAAACCCCCAGCGTCTCTTTGTTCCACGTCTGGCTGCCGGGAGGGATACGAGGAGTCCCCCACTGCAAGGAACAATGAGCAAAAAGCAAATGTAAAAGCACCCTCATTAATCAATATATACATTTCTCTAAACCGTTCCGGCTGCCAGTGCTTGCAAGACGCAGGCAGAGCTTGCTCCGGCAGCCACAGCGGAAGCCTTCGAAAGGAGCGGCTCTCTCAAGGGGAGGCCAGGCAAAAGCATCCCTCCAGCCCTAAATGGCCGTGCAAATTTTCAGCTCCTGCAGACGGGCAGGAGGTTTTTTCCTTCAGAAGCCCAACACTTCATTTCTCTAAATCCTCTTCCTTCCTCATTTTTTTCTTTTACTTACCACGGACAAGTGTTGCATCCCTCCTGGTGCTCTGTGCTCAGCAACCCAAACCCCAGAAGCCTCTCTAGGGTAAAGCTGCCCCTTCCCAAACGCCAGCCCATCACCCAAACCGCATCCCTCCTCGCTGCCCCACGTACCTTCTGCACCTGCAGCTGAGCCGTCGTCTGGTCCTGCTCCAGGCGGATGGGACCGAGAGCCATCAGCTTCCTCTTGGTCTCAGCCACCCAGGCCAGCTCCGCGTCGGCCGCCTGCTCGTACTGGCGCACGGGAAAGCACGGCGCAGGTTAGCGATGGGCAGACAGGTCGGAGCACGGGGCAAACCAGGAGACATGGGGGGACCCAGCGGGGCACAAACGCCTCGCCCAGGCGTGCAAAGGTGGGGAGGAGAAAGGGACATTGGGGTGGACACAGGTTTCTGACTCCAAGCTCCCCTCCGAGGAGCAGCAGCCACTGTCCCACGGCTGGCAGCTCCTGCAGCTGGTTTTGGGGCACGGAGCATCACTGCAACACAGGTGCTCAAAGCGGCGGAGCATGGCGGGGCAGCCGCCCTTCCCTACACCTCTACTACACGGCCCTTTTGCTCGCACGTTCAGCTTGGTGGAGTCACTGCTCAAAGCCAGCGAGGGCAGTTATTCATGGCGCTCCGCAGCCTCCTCTCCAGGCAGAACAAACCTTTTTTGAGAGGGCTGTTCACCTGGAACAAATCCCTGTGCTATCACAACAGGGGATGATGTTTTTCCAGGCCAGAAAGTCACCTATCATCGGCTTTATGCCATCCACATCACGCACGCGAGCAAAAGCCTGCGGGCAGGATAACGCGGTGCTGCACCGGAGCTATCCTACCCAAACCACCCACAACGGGATGGGTCAGAAACCGGCCCTGCTGCCACATGCTGCTGGTGGGGCCCATTCATTTCTTGGTGCTCCCGATGGGATCTGGCCCTCCTGTCTGGCTGTGCTTGCTATCCTTCCCGCCGCCACCGCACTGTGCAGGCCGGAGCGGTGCCGAGCCACTCGCTCCCGCTCTCCCAAGAAAACCCATCGGCCTCTGGTGGGGTTATTAAATTACCTGTTGAGACCTCTGAATAGCAGCATCGATTTCTTCCACCCTCTGCTTGACGGTGTCGCTGACCAGCTTGTAGCGCTCGTTGGTGTCCGACACGAGTTTATCCAGCCCTTCGCGGGCTCGCCAGGGAACCAGCTCCAAGAGAGCTCGGCTCACCTCGTTCACCGTGTCCAGGACAAGCCTGTGCTCCATCACCTCCTTCTTCAGCTCCTGTGGAAGGCACATGGACACGCGCCCTTCTCAGTGCTCTGCAGGTTGACATCCCTCTCCAGCTCCTCCCCGGCCTCTCAAAACAGCAAGCAAACCCCCGCTGGCTCCCACCCTCGCATCCCCATTGCCCGGGCGCTGCTCTGCCAGCCCCCACCTTTTGCCTCTGCTGGAACTGGGGTATCTGCTCGCCGGAGGGGGACTGTCCCCCGCTGGAAGCCAGCTCGTCCTCCACTTTGCTCATCCAGCCGGTGAGCTCCTCGTGCGTGGACTGGAACTTGGTGGCCAGCTGCCGAGCCTGCTCCAGCGTGCGCAGCGCCTTGGTGCTGGCAGCGGTGATGTCCGAGTAGCGGGTCTTAATTCCATCCAGCTTCTCCTGGATCAGCAACACCTCCTCCCCTGCGAGACAGCAGCAAGGGGCAGATGATGCTGGGCTGGGGGGGAGCTGCAAGAAGGTTTAAGCAGCCACTTGCCCTATTCCCCCCCATTTTAAATAGCTAATTGCAGTCTCACTTTTCTTCGTATTAGTGCAACTTAGCAGTATATTTTTACAGCCAGGAAGCTACTCTCAGAGCTGACATTTTCTACCAGCCAGGGTAACGTCCACCTCCTCCCTGGAATAGGAAGGAATCCTGCTGCGAAACCTGGCTTCGCCACAAGCCCCAAAGCCACCACAACCCAGTTCTCAACTAACGTGTCACAGCTCCAAGAAAAAAAGGTCCAGTTCACTCTTTACTGCTGTTTCCGAGAGGACAAGAAACTGCAAGCCAAATTCTTTGTAATCACTCTTCCTGCTACACGGCTCCCACAAGGACAGAGGTCTGTACATCTGCTCCGAGCAGACCACATCTGAAGGAAATGCATCGCCCTGACCTCTCTTCCCACTCATAAACATAAACTCACACCCACGTGGCAACAGCAACAACTGCTCAGTATGGGAAAGCGATATTAGGAAAGGCCTGGGTGTATTTTTAACCTCTTTCCATGTGATTTAGCAGCTGGATGCAATAAGAAAACCCTCCATCGCATTGCACGGCGCTGAGCATCACCTCGCCGGCGGTGGGAATCACCCGCTCAAGAAGCTGCGAGGTTGGTACTCGGGATTTACTAAGCTGGAGTGCTCGTGGCTTGGCATCCAGGTCTGGATGCAAAACAGCTACTTTGGGAGTATCCAAAAGGAAATTTGACCAGAGGGAGAACAGCCTTCCCCGAACAAGGGATCTCTGCAGAGCACAGACTTCCCAGGGATGACCATGCAGAGGACGGGGGGGGCTTCCCAAACCCCCCACGTGGGCCAGAGCACACTCTGCTCTTTGCGTTACCTGTGGTTTGCTTCAGAAGAGCTTGCCCGTTTCTAATGGCTTGGTCCACGTTCTTCTTCCTGTTCACAATTTCCTCGTTCAAAGCCTGGAGAGAAAGGCAAATCAGGGTTACCCTTCTGCAGGCAGGTCCCCCCGTGCTGCCGGCCAGTGCTGGCAGAGCACGAACTGCTCCTACCGAGCACGGGAAGGGTGGACAACAGATCTGATACTTGTCCAGTCAACCTTCTCCTGCTACAGGACTTACTGGGACTTCTGGGACCCAAAGGCTCAAATCTTAGAGCAAACCCATCCCAACCCCTTGGGTACGTGTTACCAAAGAACTCGTCCTCGTATTAGGCATAACCTCACTCTTGAAAAGAGCTTGCATGGCCCCCGGGGAGCGGAAGCAGACGGCTTCCTCGGTGGCCAGCCTGGCTTGGAAAACCCACCGGGCTTTTCAACCTCTCATTCTTGGAAACAGCATCCAGCTTTCTAAAGGCACGGGGTGGCCAAGTCTGCTCAGACATTGTTCACAAAGCAAATGAATCATTTGAAGTTTCCCTGCCCCAGGAAACCCATTTTTGGGGCCACAATTATTGTTTTTAACACATGAAATCTCTTTACGCTTCTCCAAGCTTAGAAGAGAACCAACAGTGGAATGAGCTTTGCAAAATTAAAGTCAGACCAGAAATAAAAATAAAACCAGATAAATGCAACAAAATAAACAACATAAACATGGAAGAAAATGGAAAATACCAGCTGGTCGGCATGCTGCTTCTGCAGGACGTCCCGTTTGTAATCCTTTACGGATACCGAGCTGAGCTTGTCCTCGACCTCAGCCAGCCAGTTGAGCACTTCCACCTCCTCCTCCCCAAAGAGCCTGGCGTTAGACAGCGCCTGATCCAGCAGCGCTGCCTTCCGGCAGCACCGGTCGTGGACCTCGCCGTAGCGGGTCTGCAGAGAGTCTAGCTTCTCTGCCAGCAGCCTCCGCTCAGCGGCACAGCTCAGGGAGGAGAGGGACTGCCCGACACCGACCGCCCGAGACACGTCGGCCGCGTGGCTTTCTATCTCTTCCTCTAGAGCCTGAATGCCGGGAGGATAAAATGGACAACAGAAAGGAAAATGAGTGGAAAAAATGGATTAAAAAAAAAACCCAAACCAAACATAGAAGGGGAAAACAGAAACAATGAATGCAACTGAAGGAATGAAGGAGACACAAAACCCACCCATGAATGGGCAAACTTCATCAAAATAAAGTTTAAACGAAACAGAAGAACAGGAATGGTTTTTCTATCCAGAGCCAGATACATTTGCTGCAAGGTGCAAAGGCGTCAGTTTAACATTTACCCACACCGGCGGGTTAGGGTTTGCAGCCTTCTCTGTACGTAAAGCAGCCTGGGTAACTCCTTGGTACTTGTTTGTGCCAAAAACCCCCTCGCCGTGGCAGAAACACCCACCTGAGTGGGACCTGATACCAACCACCTCCATCTGCAGCTCCCGTTCACGCGGGGCTCCTACCTTGTGCCGACTGATCTGCTGCTGGATTTTGGCGGTCTGGGTACCGATGGGCTCCGAGTTGGCCAGTTTCTTCTCTGTCACTGACAGCCAGTCTGACACGGGCTCCGTGGTTTCGTGGAACTGTTTCGCCAGGACCAAGATGTCCTCCAGCTGCTTCTGCCTATAGTAAGGACATAATAAACCAGTGAGGAGCAGCTCCCCGTTGCAGCCAGGCATGGGAAGCGGCTTCGAGCGATGGGAAGAGGGAACCAAAGCAGCCCTGATCAGAGCAAGGGCAATTGCAAAATAAGCTTTTTCCTGCAGCTGTGACTTTGGGGTCCAGTTCATCCCCTGGGGAAGGCAGCAGAAAGGCTCCCGTTCGTGCTGCTTTTCTGCTGTTCCTATCACTATCTTGGAGATCCTCAGATGTGCTCAGCTTGTGGCCGGGCTCTCGGTGTTTCAGAGCTGTTGAGCTTCTGTTCAAAGACAGCCCGGCAGTGGTACAAGATGGACAGTCCATCTAGTTGGCAGTGGTTGAAAATACTGGGAGGTCAAATCTGGACCTCAGAAGTGACTTTATAACCTCAAATATTAGCTTATGTAGCAACAAGCAACTCATAAACAAGATTCAGGCAGCAGAAAGGTGTCAACAGGATGTTGCTGCTGAAGCTAAACGTTAACACTTAAAGGAATAAAAATAACATCCATCCCCTGCAGGGAATTTATTTAATCTGAGCTCTTCCCCGCCATTGTAAACCACGGCTATCAGCTTCAGCTCCCAAACAGGCTTTGATTTCTCATGTTTTCCAGCTGTTTCCATATTTCCAGGATGTATCTGCACACAAATCTCCGCCAGCTTCCCGCGTGTTGTAACCCCAAGCTCCAGGGCACTGTGAATCGCCAGATGAGCTGGCCCCGTGTTTTTGGCCGGCAGGACAGAGCCTCTCACCTGCCAGCCGCCCTGCCCAGCAGCCCTGCCCAGCGGCGCTCCAGGCTCTCCAGCTGGCCCACGATCTTCTCCCGATCCGCGGGCTCGGCCGACTGCGCGATCCGGCCGCCCTCGGCTTGGATCATCTCAACGGTGGCTTTGCGATCGTCCAGGAGTCGCTGGAGGAGCTTTAGCATCAGCAGTGAAACAAAGAAGGATAAAAGTTACTGGATTGGATCAGCAAGAACCACTTCTAGCTCTCGGAGAGATCAAATCTCTAATTGTGGCTGAAAACCACCAAAAGCACAGGGCTGAGACCAAAGCCAGCCCAGTGGGACAGCCTCTGCCACCAAAACCAGTTAAAAAAAAATAAATAATATAATAATACACTTTAACTTTTGGTCAGCCCTGAAGTGGTCAGGCAGTTGGACTAAACGATCACTGCAGGTCCCTTCCAACTGAAATATTCCACTCTATTCTAAAAGAGATTCAAAGCACTTCTGTGCCAGAGAGGTTTTCAGAGGCTTCCCCATCACCCCCTCAAACTTATCAAGTTTTTAACTTCCACTTTAAATAAATTTCCTCTTCAAAGTCTCAATACGTCAGACTAAGCCTCGGTAAGAATTCATTTCTAAATATTTTACCACGACCACACTTGAACTTTCATCCGCCTGCTCACAAGGGCAGGCGCCAACCCAGGCTGTTATCTCTGCAAACACCGGCACGCCTCGGGTCGGTTCTTACAGTTCGTACACTCATTTTGTCCAAATACCCAAACCGGTACGTACTACGCCAGCTTGCTCCTGATGCAGCACAATTACCAGCACAAACAAAACCCAGGGCTGGAAAAACACGGCCGACCAGCAAAACCAGCAGCAAACTTCAAGAGGCAATGGGACAATAAAGTAACGCTGGCAATTTAGACGATGGAGATAGCGAGTGCGAGCAAACGAGTTGCCTGTTTATTACATTAGAATTCGGGGAACCACTAGAAGAGCCACCGTGAAAGAAGCAGGCTCGCGGACATCCCAGCTACGCCTTATCTGGTACAGCTGGACCCCCAAAATATTGTCGGGCTGTCCAGAGCTCCCCCTCCCATCGAGCCAGCCGTTGCCCTGTGCTTGCTCACCTTCTGCTCCTGGATCTGGGCTTTCACCACCTTGTACTCCGCAGAGGGAGGTTTCTGGTTGGAGATGAGCTCCTCGGTGTCCGCCAGCCAGCTCAGCAACGGCTCCAGGGCGTCCTGAAACTTCCCGCAGTGCAACAGGGCCTCTTGCAGCTGAGCAACTCTCTGGGCCACCTGCACCCCAAACACAACCCCGCTGCACGGTCAGGCTGGTGACACATCGACGCCAGAGCCTCAGCAACCTGTTGATGACCCCCCTTCTTCTACCAGACCCCAACGAGGTCAAGAGAAACCAGTGACAGCCCCTCCCCACGCTCTGACCTTCTTGTTGAGGGTGTTCCAGCGGGTGTTGATTTCTTCCATGTCATGCTCCAGCCCTTGGACGTCACAGTTTTTCCCGGCACTTTGGATGAGTCCTTGACCAACTCCATTGACTTGCTGTAGTTTTAGCTGGAGAGGATCCACTTGCTCCTTCTGGAACAGCTGGGGATGGGAAGGGTGGGAGAGAAAAGGTATTTATAACCCACGAGCTGCTCTTACAGTCCCTCCACCATTCAACAGATACCACAGGTTTTCTTCTCTAGCGAAGATGCGGTAGCTACTTGCACTGATTTTATTACAGTTGTGCAAGTTTGTCTAAACTCCTCCCTCGCCTTGACCCAGTAACACAGATGTCGCAGGCATTTGTGGGTGTGGAGCACAGCTCGGGATCCGTATGCGTCCACCTCTGCTTTTAAATGGGTAAATCCCCTTTTTTTCCAAGCACCGGAGTGAGGTGGAGAGAGCAAATGGGGGAAGAAATGAGAGCATCGGCTCTGGTCAGCCATCAGATTGGGAAATAATGCTCCTGGGGAAAAACCCAAAGCAATTCTCACAGTGATGCCATTGAGAACAGGGACCTGACATCACATGAGTTTTGTTAACCACGAAATTACAGACACCGAGAAGCTAGCTGTATTTCGAAAGACAAAGGCAATAGGCAATTAATGTGCTAGTCGGTTACCGCTCCGCATATTTGGCATGGTCCCGCCCGGGAATCCTGTGGGGAACGGCTTTTTGAATCAAAAAAGATTTGATAGGGAAGGGGGAGGAGAAGCTCCCCATTGTAAAGAGAGGCAGCAGGGAAAATCCTGTTTCTGCCCAGGAGGTAAGTGCTCTTCATCAGAGCGGCGGATCTGACGCGGCCGCACAGCCCGGTCCTGCGGGACAAGCCTGCTGCGTCCCCACCAGCCCCCCAAAAAAGGGAGCGTAGTCCGTCATCGCTCACTCTGGTCCCTTGGACCACGAGCCCACGCAGAGCACAGGCCACCCAGCGCTGGGCAGGATCGGAGCCCTCGGCTCTGTCGCAACATCTTCTCTTTGGAAAGCAGAGGGGATCGCAGCCAGCCGCCTGCTTTCTCAAGCGTGCCTCCTCCTCGCGTGCCCGAGAATACTGACGGCATCGACAAATTCCCACTCAGATGCAAGACCTCTCCCGGCAGAGCAGCGGCTCGTGGCTGGCACAGCTCTCCAGACCCGGCAATCGCTTTGCCTCCGAAGGAACGCAAGGCAGGCAAAAAACCCTGAACACAAAAAAACACCCCTCAAAAAAGTTCTCAGCTCAAGCAAGAGGAGCTGCCTTGACTTTCTGTACACCATTTTCAAAGAAAAAGTTATTTCTTCCCATCGGAGCTCAGCTACTCGAGGGCAGGGAGGTATCGCTCCAGGACACGAAGCGAAGGGTGTGCTGGCAGACGTTGTCCAGGGCTGTTTGCTCAGGGAGAATTGTGCCACGGTTATAAGAAATAAATGGTGACATGAAATCACCAATTCCCCGGCCGCTTCTCCCGTTACTGTTTATATATGGAGCTGGCCGTTAGAGCAGCCAAACCCACAAAAGGACCAGGCTGATAAGTCCGTCACGCCGGGCTGGGTCCGAGCCCTCTGCACGCTGCAAAAACAAACTCCAGGGCTTTGAAGCAGCTGGGCAGGGAGGGAGCCCTGCAGAAAGCCCGGCCGTCAGACCGCGGACACCTGCAACACCCGAATCGGTACAGCCCGAGAGCGCGACGCTGCGCAAGGATCGTTACAAAGATCATCACGCTAATGGCCTGAGGAGCGAGCGTGCCAAATGCACTCGTTTTTCTTTGCTCATGAAAGATTCCAGGGATTTAGTTTGTTAACCTCACTGTGACTCAGCTTCGAAACAAATATTTAACGTACACCCTTTGCTGGGCAGGGAAAAGCGCAGAGCGAGGTGTCCTGCCCAGGCGAAGCGGCTGGACAGACATCTTGGCAAGCAGAAGGACATCTGCTCCACCTCCTCCTCGCTTCCAGAAAAGCTTCCCAAAGCATCCCCTCGCTTTCTGCTTCCCTCATCTCCCGGGCAGCCGCGCTCCTTAACCCTGCCGCTGCCGAACGCAGAGCCCGGCCCCGTGGTGGGAAGAACCGGCAGCGCCCAGGCATCGCCCCGGTGCTGCCGACGGCTTGAACAGCATTCGAGAAGATTTATGGGGTTAACAATCAGAGACGGCGCACGTAAAATAAGGGTCCGACCAGCAAGGACGCGCTGACACCAGAGCAGTGAAACTCAGACAACAGACGTACGACGGCAAGAACCCGACGGCTCTTCTTCCTTGCCAGGGTCCACCCCGGGTTGCCCCAGCCTGTGCTCACATGGACCCCCCCACGTGAAAGCGTCTCCCCAAGCCCCTCCACGTGCATCTCTCAAACGGATGGCAAAGCCCAAAGGATGAGTAATTGCTACCGAACAGGGATTTTCGGTGCTGACTAACTTCTGATGTCTCCTTAGTGATATTTCTGCTAATCCAGATGGCAGTAAATCAGCGCTCGGCTGTGGGAACTCCACCACCGAGGTCTCTCCAGGCAAAAGCCGCTAGCACAGCACGGTAAAGCAAATCCCCGAGCGCCAGAGAGAATTCGAGCCCCTTCCTGTGTTCCGAGCCCCAGCACCTTATTATTGCTCACTTAAAAAGCTACAGAAAGTGGTGACTGCACAGGACAGGAATTATTTGCACTTAATTTGTTTTACAGGATTTTATCTTCTGATGTATTTTCTGCTTCTAAGATGGGAACCACCCTGCCAGGGTCCAGCAAGAAGGTTTTTCTGAAGTCTGTCATTTACGTCTGAGTGACCATAATGTACTCTAATAAGTCAAAAAAATTTAAGACAATAGTTTAGGTCATCAAGCAGCAATAGTCTTTTGCCTCCCCTACTTATAAAAACACACAATTCCCCCTCCCCGAAACTTTCTGCCTGCCAAATTCAAGCCAAACTCAGGAGGGAGAAGCTGTTTGGAAGCCTGAACCCTGCAGACTGTGGCTGTGAGTTACTGAGCGGGCTCCCATCTCCCACCCACCCCTCAAGTGCAAAATAAAGCGATTTCCACGCCTGAACCCCCCCTCCCCGTCTGCGAGTGCCTGAGCAACAAATACCTCGTTATCTGGAACGAATCCATCTGGTAGAGCAGGAGGCCCTTCTGCGATGAGAGCGGTGGCGGGGGGTCCCTCCGTGCCTGCGGGCACCTCTCCCTCGCCGGGCGCCGGGGAAGGAGCATCCCTGCGGCTGGGGGGATGGAGGGTGTCCCCCGGCACGGCCCCGGGGAGGGTTTGTGTGGTGGGTGCTGCGATGGAGGGTGCTGCGATGGAGGGTGCACCCAGCAGCACGTGCAGCTCTAGGGTGGTGGGTCCTTCCGAGGGGGGTGGGAAAGCGGCAGGGGGACCCTCTGTGCCCGGCGCCATGGAGGCACTGTCCCAAGCTGCCGCCTCCGCTGCGGGTGCTCTCACAATGGGGTCATCCTCCAAAGCCAGTGCTTCGGTGGATAGGCGCTCCAGGATGGGCAGCACAACTATGTTGGCAAAGTCATCTGTATCCCCCAAGGCCACTACCAGCTCCCCCACTGCCAGCGGCGCAGGGCCACCACCGAGATCCCTGACACCGAGTGGGTCGGCCGCTTGCGGTGGCACAGTGGCAACAGGCACATCAGCAAACGGTGGTGGGGCATCCAGAAGCTCTTCCGCCGCCAAGGGCATGGCAGCGGTGGTGGCATCTGGTGGTGGGTGCTCAATACACGGTTCTTCAGCATCCGCGCTTGGATGCCCAGTGGCTGGCGGTGTCTCCTGAGCCTGGGGCTCTGGGACAGCCACATCCCCTGGTGCTGGTGGGTCGGCTGGAGCAGAAAGCCCCCCAACATCCCACGGGATGGTATCGGGAGCAGGCTGCCCTGCAATGGGCAACATGCTGGGAAGTTCTTCTGGGGCAGCCGGGCTGGCAGCACAGGGGACTCCCTCACCTAACACCACGGTACTGCACCGTGCTGCCGGCCAGTCCTCCCAGCCGCAGGCAAACAGCAAGTCCAGATCTCCCGGCTGCAGGATGGCTGCCGCTGCCTCCCCGTGCGTGACGGCCACCTCCACGGGGGACCCCTCAGTGTGGGCAGTCCCTTCCAGAGCCAGGCCCTGGCCGAGGGGAACCGTTTCCCATGGGAGGTCCTCAACAGGCACCCGCGACATCACTGGTGCCTCGGAGCCCAGCTCTGATGCAGAGCTGGTGTGGAAAGGAGGCAGAGAGCCACGGTGAGCATCCCCGCATTCTGACAGATGAGTCTGGCCCTCGGCTCCATCGCTCTCTGATCCTAAATCTGTGGCCTCCTCCTCAGAAACCAGTTCTGGGACATCCCAGTTAGACAGCTCAGTCCTTCCAGGCAGAAGGTGATGGTTCCTGGGTAGGTCTGTCCCCTCGACACTGGCTTCGCTGTGCTGTGGGGAGGACTGTGGCTCCTCTGCCGCTGTGTCGGGAGCTGGGGGCTGGCAGGGAGATGCTCGGCTGGGACAGATCTCCTCGGGAAGCTGCACTACTTCACCACCAGGAACTAGCGAGTCTCGGTTATCTTCACCCCACCCCACCAGAGCGCTGGGGTAACCAGCTCCCTCCAAGCCAGAGGCTGGATGTGTGCCCATCTCAGGAGATGACATACCACCAGCCACCAGCACCGCCACCACGCAATCGTCCACGAGCTCTGGGTCCACCAGTGGGTCAGGTGCATCATCCTCCTCCACTGGTGCTGGAGAGCACTGCCGGAGGGAGCCCGGTCCCGCCACGGCCACGGGGCTGGGTGAGGCCCCTCCGTCTGAGTCCGTCGGGGTGACGGCCGAGGTGTCCCTTTCCGAGAAAGGCTCTGTCGCTGGCTCCAGCATGCTCAGCACCTGCGAGCTGCAGGTGACATCAAAGTCCTCCAGATCTGACACCACGGCAGAGTCTGAAGCGCTGATGTCCAAAGGGGCTGTAGGCTGACACGCTTCGACCACCGCCCCGGCCAGTTTGGCTGAATCTGGGTCCAGCCCCTCCGAGTCCATCAGGGAGACCTGAACCTCCACGTGGGCAAGGACAACCCCATCGCCCTCGTCCTCGTTCAGGCACTGCTCTTCCAGCTCCAGGAACATCTGCACCGAGTCCGTGTCGGACAACTCGGGGCCCGTGGGGCTGGCTGAGCGCTCCGAACCTGGAGCGAAGTCCTCGACCTCGCACTGCACCGCCACATCCTCGGTACAGCACGTGGTGCCGGTGAGGGGGCTGCCGGCACCCCCCGGGGACGTGCAGGACCGGGAGGTCTCCGGGCTGGGGGCAGAGCTGTCTGCCGGAGCAGAAAATTGTTCCCTTTCTTCAGAAATATCTGCCAAGCAACAGCTCTTTTTCTCCTCTGCCACCAAAACAGCCTTTCCTCTCTCTGACAGTGTCGCCTCCTCCCACTCCTCCATCATCACCCAGCGCTCATCCTCCTCAAATCTCAGTTCAGACTCCGTTTTCTCCCTGAGATTGGAGGTGATGAGAATATCCAGTCCCGCATCCAGCAGCTCTTCGCTAAGGCACGGAGAGAGGTTGACGTTCTCCACCGTACAGTCCGATTCGGAGGCCTCCAGGGTCTCCTGGTGCCCATCGCTGAGGCTTCCCTTGATGAAATTCTTCCTGGCTCGTGGCCAGGTGGCACTGGGGAGCCGGTGAGCCCTGGCCAGGTCCCCGACGCGACCACCGCCGTCGCTCAGCAGGGGCTGGCGCTCATCCCGGGGACCACCATAGCTGTCTGCGCCGAACTGCTTGGCCAATAGAGCCTCTGCCACACCAGATGACTTGGAGACGTGCTCCAAGGTGAGAGACTCGGACATGGGCTCACCATGGTCGGGCTGGCCCGGGCGCTCGGCGAGCATGGCACTTGACTCCCGCTTATCCCGCAGGGAAGGGTTGGAGGCGCCCGCTTCCGACACCTCGCTCAGTGAAGCCCCCATTCTTTCCGCAAATTCAGTGAAGTTTGGCGGCATGAAGGATTTCCACGACCGCCGGTTGACGTTCTCCTTCCTCTCGGGGTTCGGTCGTCTCCTTGGCGGAGCCGGTGCTGGTTTGGAGACATCGCTGCTGAGCTTCAGCGCATCGAAGATGACTCGCTCGTCCAACTTCTTCGTTTCTGGCGCCCTGGACTCAAAGACGTTGGCAGCTCCCAGCGTCCCGTTGCTGGATATGGTGCTGCCATCCCCCTTGCCGAGGGTGCTCTTAGAAAGCTGGTTGAGCTTCGATCCCTGATCGATTTGCTCGTTAATTCTCATTGTGTCGTATATCGACCTCTGGGGCACGTAGCAATCCTCTATATAACCATCCTCCTCCTCACCCTTCCCCAGACAAGTGCGGTTCTGCCGTAAACAGTCTGGCCGGCTCAGTGGTTTGCCCATGCTCTCGTCCTTACGGGTGACGAAACCGCCCCGGCAACCTTTCGCCCGCCGCTGCAGGAAGCATCACACGGCCAGCAGGTCCCAAACCCGCCGCGGCAGACTCTAATCCCAAAGCAGCGACGCTACGGGGACGGGAGGGTGCGCCGGCAGCACCGCGCCGGCTCAGCAGCCCAACTGCCGGTCCCGAGCAGCGAAACAGCCCATCTCATCCCCCCAACCCCCCTGAAAAAACCCCATCCATCAGCAAAAACCATCCAAATCTGGCAGCTTCGATAAAAGTATTCCCAATCGCCGTTTGCGACAGTACCCGCGGAGGAGTTGGAAGCTCTTAAATTATCCCGTTTGTCCTTCTTTAATAACAAAGGCACTGCTTGTCCCGGCCGCTCACGTATCGCAGCCCGAGCGGCTCCTCACATTTTCTGCCCAGCTCTAAGTCCCGTGGAAGTCCAGCTGGTCTGAATTAGCCTCTCCCCCCGACTCTCGTGTTTTCATTTGAACTGAGCTTGTCAGCGGATATTCGTGCAAGTTTAAACACAGGAAGTTCTTCATTCAGGGCAAACTCGGAGGTTTCCTGTCTCAAAAACATGATGGCATTGTTGTTCCCATCACCCCACCGCGACGCCCGGGGCCACCGAGAACCGCTGAACCCCCAAAATCCAGCCGGGTGCCGCGCGGCAGTCGGGGCACGCCGCGGAGTCCTGCGGCGGTGGAGGAAGGCTGCTGGGTCTTCGCTTTTTTTTTTTTTTCCTCTTTCTCCCCAGGAAAAAAAAAAAAAAAAGGCTGTAAAACGCATCCAAAAATGGCAAGGGGACGGAGCGACACGAAATCCCCCAAGTTGCCGGGAGCCGGTGGGGGGGGACGGGGAGCAGCCGCGGTCGGAGGCTCCTGCTGCTGCTGCTGCTTCCTCCTCCTCCGCCTCCTCCTCCCGGCCCCTCTCGCACTAACTTTCCCGGCGGCCGGTGGCGGGCTGCGGCGGCTCCGCGCCGCCGGGCGGCCCGGCCATGGCGGGGGGGCGGCGGGGAGGGCGCGGGGGCCGGTCCCCGCAGCGGGGCGGGGGAGGGGACACACCGGGGCCGCCCTCCCCTTCCCCTTCCCCGCCGCTCTCTCCCTTTTGTGCGCGGCTCAGCGGCCGGGCCGGGGGCGGGGGGCTCCGCGTCGCCCCCGCGGGCAGCCCCCGGCCGGCGCGGCGGGATGCATGGCGCGCCCGGGCCGCTGCCTTCCTCCTCCTCCTCCTCCTCCTCTTCCGCCGCCGCCGCCCGCTCTCCTTCCCGCCGGCGGAACAAAAGGCCGAGCCGCGCAGGCCGCCGCACGCCCCGGCCCCGCCGCCAGCACCGGGCTCCCGCGGAGCTGCCAGCCCCGGCGGAGGGCGGGGGGAGGCGGGGGCGGGCGGGGGGGCGGCGCCGCGGGGCGGAGCGGGGCGGGAGCGGCGGGAGCAGCGGGGCCGCCCCCTCCCCGGGCGCCGCGGCCCCCCCACGCCCCCCTTTCACCAGGCCCGGGAAGGGGGTACCGGAGCCCGACCGGGGCGGGGAGGGGGGCGGCGGGGTGTCTCCGCGGCCGGCGGCAGCCCGGGGCTGGCCCCTTCCCCGCCCCGCCGGGGCTGGCCCCTCCTCCGGGGGGAGGCGGCAGCCCCCGACAAAGAGCAGCAACGCCCTGGCTCGGCGGCGGCTCCGGCTCCCCCCCGCGCACCGGCCCCGCCGAGCCGCGCTCCCCCGGCCCTTTGTCCGCGCCCGGCCCCGGGTTTTCCCCGAAACGGCGCCTGAAGGCGCTTCCCAGCGGGGAGGGGGGCCGGCCCCCAGCCCGGGTCCCCCTTCCCCTCACACCCACCCCTGCACAAAGAACCGAGTTCTTAAATCACCAAAAAAACCCAACCCCAAAACCCCAAACCAGCCCCAAAGTACCATTCTTGCCTTCCCCGAAGCCGCGTCGCTCTGCCAGTGGCACCAACCGCTCTGCCAAAAACCCACCCGCGACTTGCTGCCGCACGGCTCGCTGGCTGCAGGCTCCTCTTCCTAAAAACTAATTTTTACAGCCCCAACTCTGGGTCAGCATCGTGTTTCCCCCCATCCTGAGCCCCGTCACCCTCTTTTTCCCCACCGACCCTCGGGTTTAAGAGATGGGGAACATTTAAGACGGCTGCTGTGGGGCTGGGAGAGGGAGGCAGCCCGGGTGCATGAATCACCGCTGCGAAGTGATGCTGAGGGAACTCACAGACTTGGGAGAGAAAACAGGAGGGCTTGAAACAGCCTCCACGCATCTCCAGGCAACAATCCACCCCACCAGCCACCCTGCCTGCTACTTCAGGGATGAATTATAACATCGGGATAAAAATATGAAAGGCCAGGCAGGTGCTCAATACATAAAAGCGTGCACCCAGATAGTGCCAGAGCTGGGAGACGGTGACCTCGGTCTGCATTTTGCCGTGCCATAGCTTCGCCAAAAACCCTCCTGAGAAGCTGAAGCCAAGGGCAAGATCAAAAGCCTGATTTTTCGGACGCGCTGCAGGTGCCTGCTGCCTCGAAAAACACTGGGGCTTGGCCAAGGTCATGGCACAGCTGCGGCGGGAGCCCGGCTTCCCTGTCCCCAAGCCCTCGGACCCTTCGTCCCTGGCCAACCGCACACGCAGCAGCTCCAGCACCGTATCCCCCAAGGATCTTTTTTCCCTATGGAAAGATGGGAACGGACCTTCTGTGGAAGGGGAGGGTTCGGGGCTGAGGAGGAGGAACGCCCGTTAAACGGCCCGAAGCGCCCGGTGGGGCTGGTCGCACACCGGGAAATCTTTGGAAACCCCTTTTCTTATTGCCATGATTAAATATGACCAATGGAAAAAGTGGGAGGTGGGGAGGGAACGGGGACCTGGGAGGGGTGTAGGAGCAGCCCCCGGCAGCCCCTGGAGCCCCTTTGCCCATCCACGGCTGTGTCCTCCACGTTCCCCCGAGCCCTCCCAGACGGACGGTCAGGGCTGGCCCTGCAGCCTCCTCCAGCCCCGGCTGCCAACACTGCAAGAGCATCCCAAAGCCCAGATTTTTATACTTGGCGGGGGACACACCAGCTCTCGGTCCCCGTTATTAATCCAGCACAGCTGAAACAACAAGAGAGGGACGGCCGCGCCGTGCCAGCGCTCCGGCAAAGCCGCCACCGGCTCCCCTGCTACCACCTTGGCCAGGAGCTGGTGGAGCAGGAGCAGGACCGTTACTGCTCCGGGGCCCCTCCGCGAGGAATCCCAGGCATCCGGGCTGGGGCGCGGAGGCTTTTTGTTCCACTGCGAAGAAGGAACGATTTCGACGTGGAGCTGCCGTTTCACAGCCAGAAATTCTTTTCCCATTTCCTCACTGAGTCACGTGCCAGAAGCAAGCCAAGTCTTCCTCCAACACATCTCCCCCCCCAGAAAAAACCCATTAGGGAAATATTCGGCAAGTACTAAAGCCAATTAAAAACCTGCTGTGCCTGGCCTGAAGATCCCAGCCGGACCTCTTTGCAGGTTCCCCAAGTCACGGCTTTAAGCCACCAAGTGCCACCCCAGCGATGGGGACAGAAGCCGAAGGGTGCTGGGAATCGCAGCTTCAGGGTTTTGCTCGAGCTTTGTGTTGGTACGAGGGAAGGAGGGGGCAGGACGGGAAGGTCTTGTCTGAATTTTTGTCCTTTCCAGTGTCTCCGAGCGGCTGCAGCGGCACGCGGAGCCTTGCCAGCAGCAAGCACCGAGACTGAAATAAATGGCTGAGAGAGCTTCAGCCCCGCAGCCCTGAGCTCAGGAGAGCGTGTCTGCTTGCTTCGCAGCTCACCGGACCTGCAGCGCGGCAGCGGCAGGCAGAACGGACCACCAGGACCCCTCATCTGGCTTTTGTCCTGTCACCAAACCTCCTCTCGCCTGCCCCGCTACCGGCACGTTTTGGCCAAACCCGAGCTGGGGTTCACGGCTGTGGATGATGCACTCGGGCGCTGGGATGCTCATGCTCCGGCAGCCAGCCCGCCGCGGGGAGAGGACCGAACGGCTCTGCTGAGGGCTGCCACCCAGCCCAGCCCCACCCGTGCCCCCCCCCCCGCCATCCGCTGGCCACATCCTACGGACAAAGACCCTCAGCTAAAACCCACCCGGAGGTTCTCCCAGACTTGCTCCAAGTAGGGGCACCCCCATGCATTTCCCAGATCTGCAGGTTTCAAACTTTCCTCATATGGCCACCGGCCCCAGAGCGCGGGGACGCGTGCCTTCCCCGTCACAGGGTGATGTCACCCTGTTTACGACTGCATTACATCCTGCCCGCCGCTGCTGCCACTGTTTACATGGGAAAGCAGTATTTGGAAACCAATATATTTTTAGCTTTCTTTTAATGCATCTCAGCAGCTGGAAATGAGGGACCTGTGTTATGTGACAAGCAAGAGAGCCCCGAGACAGCTCAAGATCTCTGATGGACACATCGCTAGTGAGCCCAGGGTACAACCAAGGGCCTTCTTCATCCTCAAAGCTCCTTTTTAAATCTTCCCCTTGGTGCCCTCCTGCCCTGGGCAGTGCACCCGCTTGCCCAGCCTGGCCGAGGGATGCAGAACTCCTCCTGCCTTTGCACCATGAGCTTTTGTCCCTACGGGTTTTGCTGACTGCGTCCCCCGTGTCCAGCTCCGTGCGGGTCACCAAGCTGGTGGTGGCAGGAGGGACCACAGGGTCGGGATGTGGCGCCACGTCGAAGCAAGGCGGAGGGGATAAACCCCGAGAGCCTCCAGTCCGACGGAGGGACCCGGGGTGGGTTTCAGCCTCCCCCAGACACCACGATAAAAGCACAAAGCCAAATCACACCGCCCCAAAAATCTGCCTTGGAAACGGCTTTTTAGGTTTCACTGGGATTTTTACCAGAGAATTCATGTTTTTTTAAAGCCTTTGCTGCATTTGTCAGAAGGTCTGAGGGATTTCTTTATCTCCCTTTCAGTGCCGTTGCTCTCCTAAACTCGCTTCTTTTGCCAATTCTTTGCAATTGCCGTTTTGGTGCCGCGTGGGCAAGCCGAGCTCCCAGCCTGCGCCAGGCAACAGCACCCGGGCTAATCCCACCCCAGCGGGCTGGGTGCTCCCTCATCCCCTCGCCTTACAGCTGACTTCAAACCGATTCCACGTCAGGCCCCCGCCGCCACGCATCCCCCTCTTCAAAGGCTACGGCTGTTCGTGATGCAGGGAGCCAGCGTGTCTTTCAAGCAGCGATTTGCAACCTGTACCCCGTTAATTCGGGACTTTCCTCCGCAGGGCTGCGGGAGGAAAACCTCGGCTGGCTCCACTGGGGTATGCACCTCCAATGGGAAGGTTTTAAAGAGGTTAAAAACCAAACTCACAGAGAAATGTTCTGCAGTTTGGATGTACAGATGCAGCGAGCACTGCATTTTTTAATTTGTTTTATTTTTCCACGGGTGCAGGAGCTGCACCATGCTGCTTTCCCTGCAAGGCAGCTAATATAGATGTTGGTATAAATAATTCTCCTGAATAAAGCCTGGAGCCCACGTGTTACGGCAGCGCTCAGGCACAGTCCCACACCGTGGCATTTGGTACTCGATTGCCACAGAGCCTGGGGCTCCCCTAGGACCCCATCTATGTACACAGAACACCCCAAAACAGCCCCAGAGTAAGCCAGGCTGGGACTGCGAGTGAAGGGGAGAGCCACGTGCCGGGGTGGTGGGTCCTCACGGCCGGGGGCTTGGCTGGGCACAGGAGGTGCAATCTGCTGAAATGCCCATTTTTGTCCTCAGCTTCCCAGTTTTCCTGCAAATTCCCCTCCGTGGCTGCCAGGCTTTGCTCTGGTGCTGCACGAGGACGGATGAAGCACCCTGGGCTCTCCGGCCATCCCGCTCCATGCTGCCAGTGCCCCAGCACCCACGGCAGGGTGCTGCCACCCCGCTGCCCCCCCCGGGCACATGGAAAGCTGCAGAAGCTGCTCCTCGCCTGGTGCCAGAGTAATCAGGGACAGCAGGGAGAGCCGAGGGATGGGGTGATTAATAAACTGCTCTGGAGGCTCTTTAGGAAGTGAGGTAAGTGTGTTATCATCCAGAGAATCCTCTGGATGGGAGACATTTTAAACCACTCCTTCAGCAGAAGAATTGGCAATTGTTCTCGAAACACTGTGGTGACTAATCCAAGCCCGAGCCCTTCCCCAGAGAAGCCCCCGTCTGCTCCTGACCCAGCGGCCGCAGTCACTCCCTGCCCCAGAGGAGAACGGTGCTCGGACACCAGGAGCGATGGGAAAGTCCTGTGCTGGCTCCACCATGTGCTTCCCCACGGATCCCCCCTCCGTGGCCGTGCCCTGCCGGGACCGGGCTTCTCTCCCTCCTCTGCTCAGCCCTTGCAGACAAAAAGCTTCCCATCTCCTCCTCTCTTGGATCCTCAGCTCTCCCGGTCTTATGCAAAGCTGGTATTTTTAGTATCTCCTGGAAACGCTGGGAAGTGTCACCACCACCAGCTAACGAGCGCTCCTGCGAGAGGACATTCCTACGGCCATCTCCCTCAGCTGAGACCTGGCAGGGTCATCAAAGCATCTGCAAGTGGGTGGCTCTGGAGCGGTGTCCCAAGCCAGCTCCTGAAAGGGACCGTTTGATCACAGCCTAATTGTTTTACAGTCAAGAAAAGAAGAAAAAGCGCCTCGCTATGATTTAGTTGGTCTCAGCAGCTCTCGGCTTAATTCACTCTTGTTCTTGGCTTGCTCGGGATCCGGGAAGCGCCTGCGCCTCTTGCCCGCCCGCTGAGAAGTCAAGGTCAAAACCCATCCGTGCCTCGCTGATGAACGTGCGCGCCGGCAACGCTCCCTTCGGGGAGGCCGAGGTCCGGGGCCACGTTTGCTCTTTCCTTTGCGATCAAATTTATTTCCAAGGAATGAGGAGGCCGCAGGGGCCACTCACGCTCAAGTGCCTCTTGTACAAACACGTTTATTTACAACGCCCCCAGATTACCAGGTTAGAAGTGCACCGAACACCACCGAGGCTTTGCAGCTCTGCTCGCGGCGCTCGCCCCAGCCAGGGTCGGTGACAGCCCCGTCACCCGGCACAGCCTGCGCTTATCACCCCCCATTTATCATCCTCTTCTCCAACAAGGGGAGATGGTGCCTTTAAGGCAGCTTAACAGCTGTCAGAGAGGAGGCATTTTTGCGTGTGTTGCTGATGCTCAAAATACTAGCCAGAGATACTTTAAGTAGGTCTGGAAAGCGTTCAACGAGAAGACACCGTGGTGCAGCCTGTCCCTGCTCCCAGCCCAGTCCCACCCAGCTGCTCCCAACTGGATGCCTGTCGGGAGCCGCACACATTCCTCTGGGGGCACAGAAGGGTTAAAAATACCCTCGGCTGGGCTGGGGCACAGCAAGTGGCAGTGTCCCCTCCCTGCCCCATCCCATCCCAGAAACCCACCTCCCCTCTCCCACCCGCCCCTGAAGGCCCCGCCGGCAATGCACCCCCAGCTACGGGGTCTTCGGCTACATGAGCGGGTGCGGACTTACCAAAAAACCTTCCCTGGAGGCCCAGGCCGGGTGCTCGGGCATCGCCTGCGAGCACACGTGCCTGCTAGCAGCAGCTAACGTGCCATCTCGAGAAATTAAGTAAATGCTTTGGTGTAAACACCTCGCCTCATCAGCACACGGATTCGTTCCGGCTCTCTGGTTCAGCCCTGCGATCCCGAGATGGGATGCTGGTTTTCCTCTGGCCATCCTGGAGAGCGGCTCTGCAGCGGCAGGAGCAGAGCTGGCGGTCCCCGAGACAGGATCACAGAATCGTTGAGGTTGGAAAAGACCCCTAAGATCATCATAAGTATATCTCACAGAGGAAGATCACAGAAAGCCACTTGTGCAATCAGGGACCGCGCTCGTCCCCAGCCCACCGAGGACTGCACTCTGCAAGTGTAAATGGGATAAACTTCCGGGCAGAAGCCACCCGTTTCGGTCCTCCTGTAAAATAACCACCATGAAACACCGCACAGCACCGGGCAGCCATAGCCCCGTCCCATCTCTCCCCCTGCAACGACAACAGCTCACGCGGGGGATGCGATGCCCATGAGCTCCCTTGTACCCCGCCACGGCCACGTGCCACCAGCAGCCCCCTCTCCCGAAAAGCAGCATCCTTGGGCAGCGGCACCTGGGAGAAACCGAGGGGCACCGGGCATGAGGCAAGCAGTTATTAGCAACAGCGGCACTTCTGACGGCTCCGTTGAGTCAGCTCCCCGGCTGAAAGGTTGGGGGAATTAAAAGAGTCATAAATAGAGCGCCGAAGAAAGCCACCGCAAAGGGGGGCAGCGGCAGGGAGGGAGCACGCGCGGGCTCCGACGAGCGCCGGCTAATTGCTCCTTTTACTTAGGGTGAAGCGGGGAGGACCCGGAGCAGGATCAGACAGAGCAGCATCTGAATGGCGAGATGACTAATGCTGTTTAGGGCTTTACTCACTCACTGCATCACCCCTACTGGGATTTATTTCCTTTTTTTTTTTATTTAAGCAGACAAAGAGGGTGCTGGAGGCATGAGGGCTCCGCAGGCCCCGGATGACCTGACCTGCTCTAAAATAAAATGGGAGTGCGGCTTCAGTTATTGCTGTCTAGGGATTCTCCCTCCCCCCTCCATCCTCCAACATAAAACCTTTATTGGCGTGAAGGAGCCGTGCCCGAGTTCACTGCATTGAGCAACTCCAGTTTCAAATGACTCCCCAAAAGATCCGCGGCGGGAGGAGAGGCAGCAGCCCGAAATCCCGTCTCCTCCCTCCGCTCCCCGCGACCTGCCCTGGCAAAGCCATCGCCTGTGAGGGTCGGATGCGGCAGGTCCCTTGCTCCCCGCGGCAGACCCCCTCCTGCTCCCCGCTCCTCCCCGGCTGGGGCAAGGGTGGGGTTTAATTAATACTCGGAGGCGAGATGCTGGATAAGCGGCACGGCGTGTGCCAGCTGCGGCAGGTCCCGGCTCGCCGGCATTCCTCCACCGTGCCCCAACGCCGCCAGCAGACGTGGGGCGATGCGCAGCTGCGGTGACGGCGGAGCACTGGGAGGGGTCCGGCAAGTTGCCGGAGGTCCAGCCATGCGCAGAGGCGTCACCACGCGTCTTCCCCTTCCCCTGCGCCAATTTGAACGCGATGGCGACCGTTTGGTTATGTCGAGTTTGATTATTTTTTTTTCCTTGGGTTTCATTTTGGGTCAAGTTCTCCAGACTCCTGCAGAAATCCCTTCTGGTCATTGAACACAACTCAGAAGGAAGACAGGCTGCCCCGTTCCTGCTCTCATCTTTGTCACGGGCAGCAAAGTGTCCCCAGAAAACCAAAAACACACTGGCATGATACGACTGGGGAGGCAAGGGCATCCTTCCACTCCCGAGCATCGCTCTGTATTGCACAAGCCTAAAAATCTCTGCTAGCGCCTTTGACCCAGGGCTGAGTGTTACGATCTGCTTTGTAGGTGAAACGTGGCAACGTTAAGAGTTTCTCCAAAACCAACACGGTGAATCAAAGAGGGTCCCAGCTCAGAACTGCCGATGCTAAGTGCCACCCAGGCTTTGAAACCCAAGTTCAAAATCCACTGCATAAAAGATAAAATAAACAAAGCCCAGGCTTGAGCTCACTTAGCCAGGAGGCCAAGCTACCCCAGCACAGATTCCTTCCCCAAACCCACCAAAGAACTGGATCCCATCAGCTCTCCATGGCCCCAGCCGATGGATGCTCCTTGGCCAGACAGGACGAGCCCGCGCCTGGGGCTTCCGGGCTCCAACCCAACACCTCACCTCTGCTTCTCGGGCGTGCAAAGGAAGAGCAGCCCCTTGCGCTTCTGAACGGCACAAGCTTTACCCGAAGCACAGCATTCATTTCCCTGTCTTTTGGGAGGAAAGGTTGTAACTTGGGGTCTTCCAGCTCAGGGGCTGCTGATGTTGGAGAAAACCCCCACGCCTCTGCGTGACCCCGCGTCTCTCATCCGTACCTGGGGAATCGCTTCCCTGGGGAATTCTGCTCTTTGCTAAACTGAATCAACATAGCTGTTATGTTTAGTAACATTTCAACTGTTGCTCATTTGATTCCAGTCATTAAAATTTAATATTACTGTAAGCTTTGAGAAACCTGAGCTGACAGCAGAGCGGAGGGGGAAGAAATGTCCCGGCCTGAAAGCTCCTGCGAGGAGCTCTCGCTGGCGGCTGCCGCTTGTCCCTCGAGCCGAAGAGCCTGACTCGGCCGTGCGATGCTCGTGGAGACACAGCACAGAAAGATTCTTCCAACTTTCCGTACTCTCTCATACCAAAAAGGGGCTTTTCAGAGAGGCGGCAATGGAAAGACAGTCACTTGGGTTGAACTCATGCTGAAGACCTGGAGTTAGAGATGAGGTTTCTTTGCTCTGGCAGCTTAACGTAAGCTGAACCCATGCTGTTTCTTCTGCGGCACAGCTGTATCTGAAGCGATCCATCAGGATGTCCCCTTGGGCACAGCCTCCAAACCACAGAAATGCATTTCAGCTGCACTTGATCTCACCATAAAACCAGGGGTTAAAATGGCTGAAGGTCTCTTCCAGATGGGTTTCCTACAATCCTCTAACGACGCGGTGCTCAGAACCAGTCCCTACCTAGTTTCCCCCACCCCCCCGAGGGCCAGGTCCACCCCGCATCGCCATCCTGGCTTCCAATGGCCGTGGGTGCTGGTGTGGGCTCAGCCCCGCGGTGTAGCCGTCCCCACCGTCATACCCCCTCACTGAACCGAAACACCTCCTGCAAACAAAGCTTCCCCCCTCCCCGAGCAAGACCCGACAGCTGCTCCCCAGCCTCCCACCCCTGAGAAACCCGGCCAGGAGCAGCACTTAGAGCAGGAGAGGGCTCATCCCTCCCGTAGCCAGGATTAGTCCCTCTGTCACCTGGGAAAGGGGCTGGGGGGGGGAGAGAGCAAACTCATGGGTGGCAGTTCTCCAAAAGTTAAGGGTTTGTTGTAGGTTGTGGCCTTTTGGGGGAAGTTTGAGGGGTGTTTGTGGGCAGGAAAAGGAAAATGTATGGGAAGCTTCAAGTATAAGCTGCTTCAAAAGTCATCTGTTCACAGCCTCCATCAGAGCCTTCAATATATCTTCTTCATTAAAATCTGGACACAATGAGTCCAGAAGTGCCCACCTTTGTCAGGGCTGCATTGGCAACTTGCCTGGAGCCCTGGGGCCATGCCTAATTTGCATCTCATTTACACAGATGTTCATTAAAATTAATGCCTTAAGACATAATATCTGCCTGCATTTGAGCCTTCTGGACAGACAGACCTCGACCGCTCCTGGAGAGCCCCAGCCACCCCATCCTCCTCCTCACCCTCAGCTGCATCGTCCCCACGTCGCCCCGGGGAGCAGCACCCGGCTGAGGAGCTGCCTCTGGTTCCCCCGGACACGCCGTGCACGCATCTCCTTTGCGATCCAAGAAGGGAGACAGTTGTGATATTGTCTTAGGCGCTGAGAAATAAAAGCCTGGTGCAACCAAGAAAAGCCCCCCCGTGCTCCTCGCTTCCCCCAGAGCCCAAGCCAGGCTTCTCCACCGCTCTCCCTCCCGCACGTACGGAGCACAGGCGGTTCCCGCCCGTACGCTGTGTCGCCCTTCCACGTGCAGATCAGTATCCGGGATTGCATTTCCCCTTAGAGAGGACCGTAAGGTGAGGGTCTGCAAAGATCTGCTCTGCAACATTTACGATTTGTGCAAAAATGCTTGCTCTCTGGATGAACCGCGCACGGGAGGAATGCTGCTGCGTAACCGCGATTGCTCCATCCACCCTTCTCACTTCTCCCCCGTTTTATTCTCAGCCACTACACGGCAAAACCCTACCATGACCGCTCCGACTTTCATTTTTCCACGAACAAAGACCCCGACTGCACTGTGCGGCCCACGAACGACTCCTGGTAAGGACACGTCACCCCCCCAAAGCACCTTTGGCTCATACAGCCCAGGCCACCGTCGTCTTACAGGGTCATCCTCAAGGTCACGGAGATACAGACCGTTTGCAAGCACTACGACGGGTTCAGCTGTGCCTGCCAGCCCTGCTCGCCAGCCCGGCCAGCCAAGCAATCTGCACCGGTGCTGGGTTTCGTCATCGTTTCTAATGAAAGCTGCTCAGCCGGGAATAATCCCTTGCTCTGTGGGCAAGTTTCACTGGTTTTAAGGACTAGAAACTCTTTTTTTTGGATATATTTGTTCCAAGTGACTGTGTGGTGTTTAAGGACGAAGTTAAATCCTTCCCACCAACGCAAAAGGCTGCCCAACACAAGAGTTAACAGCAACGCGACCAGTGGAGTTTGAGTTTGCCCCGTAAGTAACACTTCCGACCTCTTTTTTTGGATAAGCAATCCCCCAAACAGAAATACCTTGTCCTGGTGAAGGTTTCACAGAGCTATTAAACAGTGGAACGGGATCAATTAGCCATGAGATGAAAAAGTAAATGGCTGTAAAAATGCCTCCCCCTCCCAGCCCCCATTAACACCAGGAAACGAGCAGCCAGATGTAAATCAGCCCAATCATCAGCTACGGAGCACATCAGTAATAGAAGTTTCACAGCAAGAGAATTTCTAAGCAGTATTAATATAATTAATGTAGTGTAACAGCATGACCCAACACCATAATACTGTACAGAAAAAATAATATCAAGCACACTCCAACTCCTCCCCTCTCACAGCATTTCATGCAAGCCTTGATGGTCTCTGTCAGATCTTTGCTGGAAACATGAACAGCCCACGGCAAAACTTTGCCTTGGGTTTATTCCCTGCATGCGTCCCTCATCCCACACTTTATCTGTGGCTTTATTTGCACCCAAGAACCCCAGAATGGATGGATGGATGTCCCAGATGGAGTGAACAACAAGCAGGAGTGGTGGAGCAGGTAGAAGGACCTGCAGGATGATCTGATCTGGACTAGGCGCTCAGATGATGCCAACTTACAGTTCAGATGGACTCAAAAACATCCCTCCCTCCCCCAAAACCTAAACGCCGACCGCCTCTACAAGCCCAGGAGGTACCGGCACACCAACATTGCACACCACAAGGACAACAGGGAAAAGGTTTTTCTCCTCCCAATCACAAAATCTTTCTGCACCTTTTCACCGCAGACTATCAAGTCCAGCAGTTGATCTCATGTTCTCCAGAGCGAGGAGATGTCACTACACCAAAAACACTGACATTGCAGCAACAAACAACGAAGCCACAACAGCTTGAAGACCAGAGGTCCTACACAAAAGACCACAACACTAGACAAACCTTCAAACACCAAACACCAGTTCAGAAACATTATAGCATAAAGGCTTACCTTGAAGTCTGCCAACTGCTGGTTGATGGTTTCCACCTCTGTTCCCACCACCCACTGCAACGCCTCGTTCTCCTCCGCCGCGGCTGTCATGTGGGTCAGCTCCTTCAGCCTGCTGTAAAAGTCCTCGACGCGAGACAGCGTCATTTCTACCTGCTCCTGACGGTTCTTGCCTCTCTCCGTCAGTTTGCTGCACTGTTTATTCAGCGTCTCCAACTCACGTTTCAGTCCTAATAAATCGGGGCTTCCTTCATCCTCCAGCATCTTCTTACACTCACTTTCAGAAGCTTCGATGTCAGACTTCAACCTGTGGAGTTTGCCCAGGAACGTGCGAACGTCCTCTGCTTGGGACTGAAGGCTGTCAGAGTCTCTCCCGATGGGGCCCATGCTGTCCAGCTCATCATCAAGATCCGCCAGCTGAGAGAACATCTCCCTCACCCGATTATTGAATTGGCCAATCCCTTCAAGCTTGTTTTCCATGAGCGTACAGCAGTCGTTTACTTTCTGCTTCACAGCTTTGAAGTCCTGCTGAGCCGCCTCAGCTTGGCTTAAGAGTTGGGAACAGTCAGACCCATCTGGGGCATCTTCTACTAGACCCTGAGTGAAGTTTTTCAGATAATCCACTTGTGGCTCCAGGGCCTGCAGCACCTCCTGCTGTGCCCTGAGCTTCTCCAAATTCTTGTTGCTGCAGGCTTGCGGCCCTAGCGCATCATAGATCTCCAGCTGGTGCTTCGCCCCTTCCAGCTTCTTCTCAATGTTCCTGAAGCTCTCTTGAAACTCCTTGAGCCTCTGTGACATTTCTTCAATAGAACCAGTCTTGGCTTGCAGCTCTTCTGTGATGGCATCCATCTTCTGATTGATGCCAGCCTTCTCATCCCGAACGTCATCCTCATCAGTTTGAGAAGCATCAATCAGGATGTCGGCAGCACTGTTCAGCATCTCCAGCAAGGAGCGGCGCTTGTCCACGTCACTCAGCATAGCTTTTGATCTCAGAAGAGTCGCCTCCAGCTGCACCGGATCCAGAGTTACTTCCAGCTCTGACATCTTTGCCTTGCAGTCCTCCACCCAAGGCAGGAGGTCCTCTGTGTGCCGTTGGTACTTCTGAGCTTTCTGCAAACAGTCCTTGAGCTTCGAGTGTCTATCGGCAGCCTGCTTGCTGAGCTCTTCCCAGTGTGTTTTGAGGCCAACCAACTGGTTTTGCAGAGTGGTCTTCTCCTCCCCAGGCTGGACAGAAAGCAGCAAAGATTCTCCCTCGGCTACAATCATCTCGTAGGAGCCACTGTGTTGGTTGAGGCTCTTCTGGAACTCTTCTTGTTCCTGAATTTGGCTCTGTAGCCTCTCCAGTTTAGCCGAAATAGGTTGGCTCTGAGCTTGCTGGCACAGTTTGTCATCTAGCCAGGTCCTGAGTTCATCAAACATATGCTGGAACTGCTGGGAACTTGCAAGCGCAGTCTGCAGTCGGTTCATCCGGTCGGCTGAAATGGAAATAAGATTAGAGCGCGACAATTAAGCTGAAATCAAATAAGCAAAGTGCAATTATTTAAAATCATCTCAGATGCACCAACTGTGTTTTGATTAACAGGAAGGAGTTTTCCATTGCATCACTAGCCTTTTTGCTCGCTGATTCATAAATTTCTTAAGTAGTAACAGGCAATGATAATGCAGCAGTCTCAGTTCTCCTGACCAGTCTCTAAATGCAACCTCCTAGAAACCAGATGAGGCATCCCAAGGTTACAGCGTGGCCACTGGGTCTTCTCCGTGCCCCATTCTGAATTTAGGAACCAGTTGTTGGGTTTTTTTTCCAAGCACAGCACGTGCCACACTGCTCTGCAAGCCAGGCGGCCTTGTTGAAGAGCCACATCATTGGGACTAAACATCTCTACTCACTCTCCAGGCTCAGGTATGTCTGGAGTGTGAACTTTCCTGTGCTTAGTCCCACATAAAACACCCTAAAAAATGATAAGTGTTGCTTCCCCTGTTATTCTTAGAAACTTAGTGATGGGAGAGCCCTTTGGCAAAAAGAAGGAGTGGAGTTCAACATCCCAACATCCCTTAAGCACCTTCTCCGTTCTGTCTCACCTGCCAGGTCTTCCAGCCCTTTGAGAGGAAGTGCCACCGTCTCCAGACGTTTCCTTAACTCGTCTTTGAGATACTGCTCCCCGATCAGGACAGAGAGGTCATCACAGAGGGTCTGAGCCTCTGTGATCTCCTCTTCCAGCTGCTCCAGGTCCGAACGGATCTCACTGGTTTCCTCCAGCTGCTGTTTCACGGCGTCGGGCTGCGTGCTGATGGCAGACTGGCTACTCAGGCGCTGCCCAACCGCCTTCACCTTCTCGGAGAGGCCCTGGAGGAGCTCCTGGTACTGGGTGCTTTTCACTATGGCTTGGTCAATCTGGCTGGAGCGGGAGTTGAGGCGTTCTGTTAGCTCAGACCATTTCTGATTAACTCCTTGCAGCTCTTCCCGCACCTGGCTAGTGGATGGAGAAACATCTCCAGGGCCAGTCAAGATGCTCTGAGCTGCCTGGTTGAGCTGCTCATGCTGTTGTCTACGAGCTTCAAATTCCTTCAGCATAAACTGGAACAGAAATAACATAAAAATGTTTGCATAAAACTGACAGCTCCGAGTACACACAGTCAAAACGAACCAGACCTCCAGGCGCTTTATCCAGCCCAGAGAATCAGTAGGAAGAGCCCTGGGGTGGGACGGCAACTGGGAGATTTGCTGTGACCTTGCAACTTAAAAAGCAGGGAGGGGTCTGCCACTCCAGTACTTTGCTCGCTCTCTTATTTGTCCTACTGCTGAGTAATGTAACATAAACCGGTTAGATGGGAAGGAAATCTAATTATGTTAACTGGGGCATTTTATTTGATGATGTGGCCGGTTACAGACACGTTAGGATTTGGAAGCAGGAGGTACGGAAAGGGCAGGCTGCCAGGCGGAGGGGCAGCATTAGCAAGTCCTGCAGAGCATCGGCACAGGTCTTGTCTAAAGCAATTGCACTCTCCAAGAGGGGCCGAGTGATTCACTGATGAGTCAATCCAGTGCGGGGAAGGGAGCTCGAGTGCTGCACCCGTTTCAAGTTAGTCACAGTAGTTTGCGCTCAGCGGGGTTTGGAGGACTTGGAAGAGGAGCCACGAGGTCTCCCAACACTCGCTGCACGGCAGAGCACTTGCAAGACAAATAACTCCGAGTGCAATCTTCCACCTCACACCCTGGATGAGACGCCCTACCCTCCTTGTCCCGAACCCGCCTTGGAAGATGCGCACGCAGCTCCCGGCTCACCTGGACCTGCTGCTTCTGCGCGTTCAGCATGTTCGGGTCGATGGAGAGGGGTCCCAGCACGCTCATCATCAGCTCCTTCTCCATGAGCCAGGGGCGCAGCTGGGCTTCGGCAGCCTGGAAGCTGGCCAGCTGGTTCGCCGACTCCTCCAGCTTCTGCTGCCGCTCGGCCGTCGCTTGGCTGGCTCTTTCCCACCTGCAATCTGAAGCACGGGCTGCGTTGGCGGCGGTCGCGCTCCCGGCCAACCCACCCCTCCATTGAGAAGGTTTTTTTTACCCTCCCCATGGTTTCCCCAATGGGAAACCTCCTCCGCTTTTCGATAAAACTAGCGTGGCTCTATTCACTCTCCATCTAATAAGCCGTTACCCATTTCTAATGGCTACGTGGTCTTGAAGCTCATATGAAAAAAAAAAAACCTTGCAAGCAGGATTTCTGCGCTCTAGTCACTACTGCCATGAGCTGGTCTGACCTTGGGTGAGCCATCTCACATCCCTGGCTCGATAAATGAGGATACTTTCATGTGTATCAGTCCTCACACAGCACATTCAGATCTCCTGGATGGAGAACTCCGTAAACGTGTCCCTGCTATTTCAAAGAAGAGAATCTCTGGGCTTCTTTTTAAATACACACTCTTGTTTAGTCAACATTTCATAACCTAGGATAGCCTTACTAATGACTAGAATTTTATATCAAGTGGTGAAGCTTTTAATCAAAATAATCAACCCATGTCGCTAATCCTTTTTTTTAATGCTTTTTTTTTTTTTTTTAAAAAGTAATTTAAGGAGGCAAGTCTTTAAAATATACATCCATCATAGAGATTTCATTAATCATGACAGTACTCATCTCAGGAACACCTTGTACACCAGACAGCTTGGAGATAAGTTCGCTATTTACTGAATTTTAATTAGACATGACTCTGCTCTGCTGTGACTTTGGAATCGCCCTGCAATCCCGAACCGCTTCTAATGTGATGCTTCAAGACAGAAGCCTCACTAAGTGCTTCAGGCACTTACTCAGGTCTTCCTGCATCTTCTTCCAGTTTGCTGCTTCTGGAGAATCTGGATATTTCTCCAGCAAGCCAGAAAGTGCTTCCTTTACCTTCTGGATCTTCCCAGAATTCTGTTCCAATTCAGCCAGAAATGCCTGGAAAATAATCACGTGAACTCCTTGAGATACAGGGCAAAAGAATGAAATCACCGGGTAGGAATGAAGCAGCAGCTACAAGCCGGAATCGGACAATTTCTGTTCTTGCTCTTTAATGAAATCACTTTATTTTATTAGCAATATCATGAACTAACTTGGCTCCAAGAGCAGTGAAAGGCTGGGAGTTGCTTTCCAGGAAAAGTTGGAGTGACCCAGAAACAAGGGCTAGAGATAAGCTCCTTTCCCCTGAGCCAAATGCTTGAAAGCAACAGGTCTGAAAGCAAAGAGGCCGAGCACAGCGCGTGGGCTCCTGCTCCACGAACCCGCCTGTGATCCCTTCTGGGGAAAGCCCTTTAACCCAGGGCAGGTCCTTGTTGCTAATCCTTCTAGTCCTGCTGCAAGAGAGCACATCTCCGAGGACCTTTGGGAGGAGATGCTCAGATCCCCGCTTTTTTTTTCGCTCTGGAAGAGAGATTACCTTGTTGTGCTCAGCCTGGGCTCTCATCGTCTCCGTCTTGGTGGGCGAGGAAGAGGCGTCCAGCTCCGACAGCGTTCGTTCCTTCGACTCCAGCCACTTCAACATCGAGCTTGCCTCCTCTTGCACTTCTTCCATCTTCTCCAGCATAGCCGAGAGCTGCTGCTGGCGTTCCTGCAGCGCCGCGCCAAGGGCCTGGTACTGCTGGGTCACGTCCGACACATCGCACTGGATCTCGGTCAGATCTGTTCCCAAAAAGCAGCCTGAGATGGGGACCGCCGCCTGCGCTGCCCGTCCTAAGCCGGACTATCAGGTACTAATCTAGCCCCTGGCAGGCACAGCCGGCCAAGCAGGAGGAGCAAGAGGCCACGCTGCCATCCCTCTGTCTGCAGAGCAATGTCAGGTTATCCTCACCTCTCATGCCACAGGGGCCTTTCCAGCTGCACCATCTATGTATGCTGACAGTTTGCAAACAAAGCAAATGCCTTCGTGCTTGTGAGACTGATGCAAGTTGAGCCCCCCTTTCGCAATGTCACTGCTAATACAGTGCTAAATTATTTGACATCAAAATGTAAAGCCATTTTATGCACCTATTACCTCGTTGAACCAGCGAACTAACAGCAGATAACGGGCAATAATTAAAATTGCTCTTCAAACTGAAGGGTTGGACGCCGTTCTAATCCCTTAGAACCAATAAATTTAATTGCAGGCCTTAAAACGATCTCCCATTCATCAGCTTTTACCACCACCTGACGGGGTGTCAGGGTGCTGTCACTCCCCAAAGCTGCCCCTCTCCGTCCTTCAGCCTGACCTACGTCCTCCATCACCGCCTGCCCGTCCCGTGGCTCCGGCTGCCGCGCAGCACGGCTGAGAATTCGCGAGCCTATTTGCAGGCTCATTTCCCTTGCGCCGGGATGCTGACGGTGTCACATTGTGGTTTATATTCTCACGGATGGAAATGCACAGACAAAAACGGACAGGGAGACAGTGAGGCGGCCTCGGCACGCGTGTGCCGGCACAGCGGTGACAGCGAGCTCACCTTTGCACGTGTGGTATCCGTTCACGCTGCCTACCGACCCTCCCGGAGCGGGCAGCGCGGCACCTGAGCAGAGGGGATGGGGACAGACAGAGGGACAAGACAGACGCATTAGGAATGCAGACAGCAAGCGATGAACAGCCCCCACGACACGGACCACACCGGCCACCAAGCACAGACGCGGCATCTCCACCGGCCCACCCGCCTGGCGCTGATAAACCCACCAGCTCGGCGTCCAGCGATCGGCATTAGCTGGATTTGGAGCCCGTTTATTTCTGCTCCTCCCGACACACCCGCGCCCCTCGCCTTCCTGGAGCTGCTCCTGCCTCGCTGGCCCAGCAGCAGAAGAGCCGAAGCCGCCCGGGGCTGGGCAGCTCTACCAACATCGCCCAGGGCGGACCGTAACGCCGGGGACCACCGGCCATCTCTCCACGCCTGGAAAACTGCTACCCTGAGCATGATTTTGTGAAATATAATATCAAGTTAGACTGCTGAATGCCTTCCCTGAGGAGATTAACTCCCCTGAAGAGATTAACTCCCCCATATTCTCCTTTCCTTACGGGAGGAAGCTATTTAAACCCGCCTTGGTGCACTGACGTGCTCTCTTTGCCAAGGGGCTCCACATGGGATGCATCAGTGTGCCCTCCCCAGACACCAGATATCGCAGCTACGTTCACAACCAAAGAGGGGTTGAACAGAAACATTATTGGGTAAATCCGTATCTCTCTAACCACACATTTTAAAGCTTTCATGGATGTAAGGGGCTGCAGCTCTGGTCACCCCCCATGGTCACCCACAACAGCTCTCCCCACTTCTCTTGGAGGTTTCCCACCGAACTGCTCATCAAGTTAACCCCATGAAACACATCCAGCCTGTGAATTCCCATGAATGCCCATCAATGATGAGAGCCCAGGGATTTGTTCTCAGGAGCTGGAAGACATCTTTTAGTTGGTTTCCAAACGAACCAGACATAATCTCATTGCTTCACAGACTTGAAGCCAAAAAAGTAAATCACGTCTGAATATCGCAGTCTTAAATTTCATCCAGATACGAAACCCAAATGCTGGAGTTTGATTAAAACACTCCAGCCCTCAGGAGGCTGAAGCACATCACCAAAAGCAGGAGCCGCCTCCATGAGCTCCCTGCAGGGCCGAGAGCCCGGACCCCCATGCTGCGGCAGCCTGAAGCTCCCACGCTCCATCCGAGCAGCGGCACGTGTCCCCACGCTGGGCTCACGGCAAACGCAGGGCAATTCAGCGCTCATTATGGTACGGCAAATGAAGCCAAGTTGGCGGGCTCCGAGAGCTCGGCTGATGTGTTAATGCAACGAGCAGCAGCGACTCGACCACGGGGCTGAGACTCACGATACTCACACCATCTCTGGTCCTCTGAAATTTGTTAAAAAGGGGAAATAATCCCAAATTTTTGCTTGAGGTGGGCTCAGAGAAGATGCAGCAGCGAGAGCAAACAGAGTGCCGAGGAAGGAGGCATCCTCAGGAGAGCCGGGCTGCGACTCACCTGCCTTGGACGGGGTGTCGGGGGCCGTAATCTCCACAATCAGGTTTTCCAGGAGGGTCCCTCTGCGGCCGATCTCCTCCACCTGGGCCCCCTTCCCCTTCCACTCCTCCAGGAGATCCTGCTCAAAAGCAATGGCCGGGATCGGAGGCTGCGCTTGCCCCGCGGCAGCCCTCCTTCCTCGCCCGTCGCCTCTGCGGTGACTCAGTGGGGTGGCACCGGGACACGGCACCCGTGGAACTGGCAAAGGGCGCGCCGGCACGCGGCAAGCAGGCTGCGCTGGGGAGGTGGGTGTCTTTATGTTTATTTTTGTCGGGGGGAATCAAAGAGTGAAAAGCTCTTCCCTAACTAGCAGGTCTGTTGCAGGAAACCTTCTTCTCCCTCCTACTCTTTGGGGGACCTCCCTCCTCCTCTCGACACAAGCCAGCCTCACGCGAGTCCAGTCCCCGCAGCTTTCGGCAGAGCCGCGGCGTGCCGGAGCCCGGCAGCGTGCCGTGGGTGACTCAGCAGACACTGCTCTGTCTCCGAGTCAAACCCTTGGCGTATCCTGACTTAAAGCATCACGGTGCTGGAGAGGAGCGGGGGCTCGGATGACGGGAAGCCGCCTTCCAAGTCTAGCAAGTGGAAACACTCAGTGAAAACTGAGTGTGCTCGGTTCTCCCACTCCTAAATCCCTGCCCCGAGCAGGCAGGCGGAGGGAAGGGAAGCCAGGCAGTGCCCAGGAGAACCTCACGCTACTCCCTTCTCCACAAGCCAGGGACCGCTGGACACACACACACACACCAGGGGCTGCAGCCCAGCAGCGAGTACAGGGGAGCCCAGGATTTCTGAGGCCCTGAAACACCTTCCAGGACTCTGCTTCCTGGGATTTATTCCACGTTCCAGCATTTCTACACCAGTTGCCAATTTTCCCGGTCTGGTTCCGGCTCCTTCTGCCCACCTGGATCTGCTGCCTGCGCTTGTGCAGCTCCTGGGTGCCCAGGGAGGTGTCGGCAGGCGGCATTTTGCCTTCGCTCTCCCTCAGCCACTTCCTCACGGCCCCGACCAGCTTCCGAAATTCATCCAGTTGCTCCTGGCAGGACGACGCATCCTTTTCTCTGAGAGTGAAAAGGTTTCAGAGAGTCAGAGCTCGTGCTTTGCCTTGCAATTACCCTCGCTTGAATGTAGCACAGTTGTCTCTCTAGAAGCCCTTCTTTTTATTATTATTATTAGATGTTGCTTAGGAACAGCGCACGCAGCGCTAGCCAAAGCGGGGTGCACACCGCAGCCTGTCCCTCGCTGCTGCTCGCCCCTCCCAAACCGCAGTCGGTGGCACTTTTGGGGCCGCTCCGGCACCACCACGGGACCACCGCAGCCAACCCGCGCCGGCTTTGCACCGGGCTCTTTGTCCCGGCGGGGGGAGCGAAGCTTTCGGGAAGACAGGGCTCATTCATGCCGTCTCGCCCCAGCCAGCTGCAGCCCGGGGGAGGCCAGGCTGCGCCGCCCCTCCTCCCCAGCCACAGCTCTCATCTATTCAGCCCGTCCCGGAGGAACAAGGCAGCCCCCCGGACGGGAGCCACGGGCCCCTCCGGCTCGCCCTCGCCGACTGCAGCTGCGAGCAGCCTGCACGGGGCCGGCCGGAGGCAGTTCTCTGTGCGACACTGAATTTCTGGGGGTTATTATGAGATTCATCTGCTTTTCCCCATCACCTCCCCTGTATTCACCAGGGAGGTTGGAGATACAGCCTGGGAGGTGTGACCCCCCTGGGGACACAGGCGAGCTGTCGCTCCGACCTTGCTCACGCTGCGATGGCCGAGTCGAGCTCAGGCTGCTGCTAAAGCTCCCCTTTATCCCCAGTTTAGGGGACTCTGGGGACCGGCTGCTCTGCTGTCACCTCCCGGAGAGCAGGCCTGGGGCAGATCCCCCGCCAGCACCCCGCTCCCCTCCGGCAAGACGCTCTGGGATGGAGCTGCGGCAGCCCACACGCCAGGAAACGCACGAACGCCGGCTCCTGCAGCACCAGGAATTTTTCACAACGCCCCCAGCCAAGGCTTTTTATAAAGCGTCAGCTGGAGCGAGCTGCCTTACGTCGCCGGGTGTGGGAGGAGGGAGGCAGGAAGAGTTCGCTCGTGCTCCCCCCCCCACGGAAAGAAGATCTCCACAGGGTCTTGCTCCGACCATGATGCCACTGCCAAACTCCACTCCCCAGGGGACGGCTGGGTCCCTGGGACTCACCTCTCTTTGGCCACCTTCTGCAGCTGCAGGAAGTCCTTCTTCAGGCTCTGCAGCTTCTCCTGCTGCTGGGAGGCGCTGGGGGCGAAGCCGCAGGAGCTCAGCTCTGCAGCCAGGTGCTCCAGGACAGCCAGGTCCTCCTGGTGCTGCCTCATCTCCGAATTCAGTTCCTGCCAAGAGCAAAGGGCGATGCTGACGGTGCCCTGGCCAGCAGACTCAAGCAGAGGGGATGAACAAGACAGCCCTGCGTCCCGGCAAGCTGGAGAGACCCTCTGCGGGCAGCACTACGAATTGCACCAGTGCCGAACGGCGGCACGGCTCAGTCCCACCTGCTCCTCCAGCTCTGCCTCAGCAAATACTTCAAGCAGCTGGTGGGTACAAGTCCCACCTTCCCCGGCGCTGGTGTAAGGCTGTGCAGTGAATGGGACGGGGGGCACTATAGACCAAGCCAAATCAACTCCCCCACAGCACAAGTGTCTGGTTTTACACCAACTTAGAGCATTTCTGAGGCTGTGGTCAAACCACCACCTGTAGCAGAGCACTTGTAGGAAGCCAGAGGAAGGAATCCTGTGCAGCCATGAGCGGCCACCGGGATCCACGGCATCTCCGAGGGCTTTGTCACATCCTGCACTGCACTTACTGCCAACACTCGGGTGTTTCGCTGTATTAACCCCATGGAGTCTTTAATTGCTAAAACCTTGCTATATTTGGACTGGCCTCTAAGAGCCTGGCTAGAGATCCCTTCCGAAAACGAGCCTGGCTCCAGGGAAATGCCATTCCCTTCTCTCACTGCTGGAAAACAGCCTCAGCTGGTCCCTGCCACGCTCTCTTCCCCAGACAAAGAGCCAGCACAGGTCCTGCAGATCCAGCCAACCTGGGAGTGAACCAGGTTTGGGCAAACCAGTGTTTGCCCATTGCAAAACGGCCCTGCCCTAAAACCCCAACACAGGTGGAGTCTTCTCCCCCTGCATCTCACCTGGATGTGCTGGGAGAAGTGAGCGATGTCCCGGTCCGGCTGGTTCCCGGATGCCAACATCCGCGCTCTGCTCTCCGTGAACTGCTGCAACTTCTCCGAGAGCTGCTCATACTGCTCGACCTTTGGGAGGAGGCCCTTCAGCGCGTCCTCCCTCTCCCGCTGCTGCCGGCACAGCCTGCCGAAATGCTCCATCACCTCTGCCAGCTTGCCCTGCAGGGCAGAGGCCGTGGGGCTGTCTGCCGCCTCCATGAACCGCGTCACCATCTCACGGGTGGCTTCCAGGCAGCTCTTCTGCCTGGCGATGTCCTGCTTCAGCTTCTGTGGTAAGCACACACAGAAAGGATGCCATTTTAGGAAGGCTATTGAGCAAAAGGGAATTGGCTGCCCTTAGAAAAGAATAGTCAGGCAAGAGTAGTTTTCTATCCTGGTTTTCCCTTCCTTTCTGATCTCCCCAACCTGCTCTGCCTTTCCCCGGTGCCTGCTATCTAAGCCCTGCTTGTCAGCAGAAGAGAGACTTTCAACAGGTCTGTGCCCTGGCTTAAAGAAATTAAGTAAAGGTTCTGCTCATAGCGCTTTTTAGGGCTTTTTGTGCTTTCAGAATACTGTAGCTAAGCCCCAGCAACTCCCTGCATGACTCAGGTCCTGCAGACAGCCGCGTTTGAGGCGGGGGAGCTCAGGGACCAGCCTTACCGCACTCGTGGCAAGTGAGTCCTGGATAGAGGTGGAGGAGAGCGCTGCCGGCTGCTCTCCCTCCAGGCTCTTCTCGATCTGAGCCACTGACTGGAGGAGGCTCTCCAGGCTCTCCTGGACGCTCTGCGACTGGGTGATGGATTTCTGCAGCAGGTCCAAGCGCTCGGCCATCCGCTGGGAGAGGCTCTGGAAGCGGCTCACGATGGCATCTGCAGAGTTCAGTGCAAAGGAGAATCAGCGGCAAAAAGAGCTTCTCGCTTGCAAGGACCACGTGTGGCTCCTGCCAAACTCCCACTGATGACGAATTCCCATCCCCGAACTCGGCGGTGAGAGAGGGACCCCAACACAAACAGCCAAACTGGATCACAGCCCTCCCCATGTGCAAACGCAAACCCTGAGGACGTGTTGCTCTGTGCCTTTGCCCCACCTTCCCCAAAAGTGGGAGCCTTCACCTTTCCTCCCTCCCTGGCTGGTTTTCGCGCTCTCCCCATCCATCCCTGCTAATGCAGGCGCTGCTTTGCTCTGTACCTGTTGTTTCCTGGACGTGCCTGTGGTCTGGGGCCGGCTCCCCTTGTACGTCCAGCAGAGACCGAGCCGCTTTCTGGAGCTTCTCCACCGGCACCTGCTGCTCAGCGAGGTCTCCCTGCAGCTGCTGCTTTGACACGAGACAGGGCAAAGTCACCGGTGGGTCAGACCTTCACCTGCGGGGAGCTCGGTGCTCCGTTTAAACCCTCCTGAGGGATCCTGTTCACTTAATCACAGAACCATTAAGAAAAATAATAACGTAGGTTGGAAGGTCTGACCCCACGCCGCGAGCAGGGCTGACTTCAGAGCTGGATCAGAGGGTCTGGGCTGTCCCAGTACCCAGCCACCCTCATGGGGGAGGAATGTCCCCTCATGTCCCGCTGGGATGTCCCCTGCGGCAGTCTGTGACTGCAGCCCCGCGTCTGAGCGCCTCTCACAAGAGTCTGGCTCTACCTGATCTGCAGCGCTGGGACCTGCTGAGCCTGCAGGCACATCTCTGCACTCAACCAGCAAAAAAAGAGCGAATGGATGGAGTCTCTTCCCCGCTGCTGACTTCTCAGAGCAGCAGCCAAATTCCCACACAGGCTCCAACGCTCCCCCAGGAGATCAGCCAAGGACCCCGTACCTTAGCGCTGGCGAGCTGCTCTTGCAGAACAGCTGGATCTGAAGAAACCGTCTCCGAGAGCAGTTTCCCAATGGCAGCTTCGCTCTCCTGCAGCCACGTCCTGAGAGACTCTGCCACCTCCTGGAACTGCTGGTAGTGATCCAGCAAGGTGTTCAGGTGGGAGCCCAGCTTGGTGCACTGCAAAGGAGCAACGAGAGGATGCAGACAAGCACAGAGAAACCTGGGCACCGCTGGAATACGCACAGGAATCAGCAAGAAAGAAAAAACAACTAAAAAAACCAATCTTGCCACATGTGGTAAAGGAATTACAGGAGGCAACATGCAGACTGACACCAAGACAGGGGGTGTTACTCCTACCCAAGCCCTGAAGAAGACAATTCTTGTCCTACAATCTACAAATGTGCTAGAAGTCCAGCCAGACACTTGAGAGAAACATCTCTCTGCCAGCCCTGCTTGTTCAACATGCGCAGGAAGAAAACAGCACCCGGGGTTCAACTCCCAGCGTTGCAAAGCCCTCCTCGTACCTTGGAGTGCAACGTGGTGTATCTCTGCGTCGCATCCTCCAGCTTGCTCTTGACCACGCTCCCGGACGCCAGCAGCTGGGACCCTGCGTCCCCGGCAGCTCCCTCTGCATCCAGCACCTTCTGCCCCGACATGGTAACGAACCGCAGGTCGCCTTTGTGGGAGATCACATCTTCCGAGAAGCTCCCCTGCCGCAGGAGCAGCTGCCGGAGGGCCGCGGGGTCGCTGTCGCCCTTGTACATCCCCTCCAGATCCTGCTCTGCTTGCTTCAGCCAAGCCTCAAACTCCCCGTGATCCCGCAAGAACTTCTGCAGCTCGTCCCGCAGGACTTGCACTTGCTTCAGCCGCGTCTCCGACTGCGAGAAGGAAGCCGCGTACTGGTCCTTCAGCTCTGCCAGCCGGCCCTGGAGCCGGTCCCGCTCCTCCCCAGCCAGGCTGTGGCCATGCTTGTCCAGGAAAGCCTGCGCCGACTGCGTGGCCAGGATGACGTCCTGCTGCTGGGACAGCAGCTCCTGGTGCTGGGCCTGAGAGCAAAGGTGATGCTTGCGACCAAGGGTCTCTGCCCACCAGCACCCGGCGGGTGCAGCGAGGCCACGCGTGTGACTGAGCCCCCGCACCCTCCTGCAGCACTAGCAAGGTGGGGGAACACCCCAAGGCTGGAACTCCCACAGAAGTGACCCCTTTTCTGACCACGAAGCTTCTCTCGTTACCCTGATTGCACCGTGCTGCGGCACCCACCCACCACCACAGTGTGTGTGTCCTCCAGGAAGCCAGGCAGGGACTTCCCAATCTCTGGTATGGAAAATCACCCTGAAGACGTGTTCCTCCCTGCCAGACCCATCTCACACCCCATCCTGCTCCCAGCAGCTGGAGGCAGGGTCAGTGCAGAAAGCTTTGAGAGGGATGAGGTGTCGGTCCTGACCTTCAGCCTCTCGTATTGCTCATCCAGGCTCCCGGCAGCGCTGTCTGCTCCCACGACGCAGCTGTCGGGGACGTCCTGAGTGCCTGTCCCCGCTTGCGCCCCCGGCGCTTGCTCGATGGGGTGCACTCTGTACTCCAGGAGCCCTCCCTTCTGCTCCAGTGATGCCACCCAGTTCAAAAGGGAATCGATCTTATTGCTGTTCTCTTCCAGCTCTTTGGCAGCTTTCACCTGAAGGCACAAAGGCTCCAGATAAGACTGGCCCAGTTTATGCATGTTCAGCAAACGGTTGCATGGTGGAGGGAGACAAAAATCAACAGAAGGAAAAATCCTGAACAGTTTTCCAGCCACAGCAAACATCTGAGACACTCACAGACCTCCAAAACACTTTGTGGGTCTCTGAAAGGGGGGAAGAAGCTGTGAATAAACTCAGCCCCTCTGCTACGCTGCATTTCTAACCCTGATACAACCCACCCCGAAGGACTGCAACTCCACGCACACCGGTGCGGGCATCACACGCTCCCGCTCCCATTGAAGGTTGGTCCAAAGGCAGCGCAAGGCGCCTTTTACTCCTCGCTTCCTCCACAACCAGCTCAGCTGTGGCTGCAACTCTCAAGGCATTTCACGAGAGAAATGCCTGGCGGGGGGGACACCTCACGCGGGGGGACAGACAGGAAGGAACAAATTGCTTTATGCTGCATCACCCAGACGACTGCCAGGACCCCGAATGAATCCGACTGTGCTGACCGGACCTCATAGTCCACCTCAAGCAGAGCCCGGGGGGCTGCAGCTCCCCGCGTGTTACCTTTTCAGTCTCCTGCTGCACTGCAGCAGTCACAGCGCTCTCCAGCTCCTTCTGGGCCATCTCCGTCCTCTCCTGCAGGGACCGGTACTGCTCCTTGGCATGCTGGAGCTTCTCCTGCAGTGCTGCCAGCTCCCCAGGCTCCATCTTCGCCTTGTTCTCCTCCAAAAACTCCTCTGTGCCTTTCAGGACGCTGGCGAAGGAGGCGGCTCGGGTGTGCATGTTCCTCTGCAGCTCCTAGACAGACGATGCCGTAAGGCTCTACACGCTCCCGAGGCAGCGCCGAGTCTCTCTGCCTTCTGATCCCTGTTTTTTTTCTAAAGCACTGACCTTAACATCGCTTTGCCTCTGCTGCAAGGCGGACAGGTCCCCTTCGCTGGCTGCTCTCTGCTGCTCGGCCAGCGTGTCCTCCGCCTGGCACAGCCAGCGGCTCAGCTCGGCCAGGCTCTGCGCCCGGGCTGCCTGCTGCTCCTGCAGCGTCTGCGGGCAGAGGGAAGGGGACAGGGGACAGTTAGTGCTGGTGCTGCACCTCCGGTCACGCATGTCGCTGAAAAGCAAGGCAAGAGGTTACAGCTGGAGCATCTCCTGAAGATGAGGATGCAGCACAGAAAGCGGCTTTGGCAGCTCTCCACGTGCTTCCTCTCCCTCTCAGGCTCGCACGCTGTGGGAACGGGGCTGAGGTGCCGAGTCCCTGCCGAGCAGGAGCTGCTCACTGCACGTTTGCCGCCGTTTGAGCAGGGTTCTCTCAATCTGCTCTTTGAGAAGCCCGTTCAGCTCCACGTGGAGCCACGCTCCAGGACCTGCACTCCTCTCTCGGCAGAGCTCAACCAGAAGTTTCTGTGCCTTTTTCATTCAACCTCAGAAACATTAAAACGGCAGCAGAAACTCATCTAATGAGAGGTGACAACAACCTGAGGTCAGGTAGCACCACTGCGGAGCCCCAAACAACCCAAGGAGGCTGGTTTTTTGATCCTGGGGTGGGAGAGGGAGCCCGGGAGAGAGAAAGCATTTCTGTGGCTGATCCAGCTCCTCCGTTTTGCTGCCAGAGCACAATACAGAAGCGCCTGTTTGAGCAATTGAGCATGATGTGACCTGAGAGTCCCTGCAACGTTCCTGTTCCCCTTTCCTAGGGGAGATAAAGGGGTTTGAGTTTCACTGGGCATTTCAGCAAGGTGATGTACAAACTTGTGCAAAACACTGTGCTTGTTTCTCCCAGTCATAAGATAAACAACAGAAGCAAATTGAAAGAGCCTTCTTAAGAGCTCTTCAGCTGCAAAGCGAGTTCTTCTTGGGTTAGGATGGGCGCACACTCAATCTGAAAAAGCAAAGCAAACTGGTTAATATACACACACACTCCAGAAAGGACAGGCAAGAGTTACAGAGAGCAACTGTTAATAAAAACCACATTAATCCTGGCTTGAATAAGAGGATCCATGCAGTGACGGGTGCTGCAGCAATGGCAGCAGAGACCTGAGGACTTGCTTTTGCAGCTGCCCGCTGCCTTGAGACATCTGGGACAGCAATACCTGACTTGTGCAGTGGAAATAAGACATTAGAACTGCCAGGCGTCTGTGGTGGCCCCTCTGCACGGGGATTTTCTGGTGGGGTTACAGAGACCAGGGTTTATTCCACCCAGCCCAAAGCATCTCGATGACTAGCAGAGGACTGCCCGGCTGTGCTACCCACATCTCGGCAGAGCTCCGTCTTTTGGGAGGAAAGCGATTTTCTGCCTGGGAGTTACGTGGTAGGAAGAAGACAGACTTTAGAGGAAGCTCATGATGTGCAATGAGAAGTCAAACTGTGAGTGGCATGCACATGAAATCCCAGATACGAAGTGTCTCAGCGCACGTTCTTGTGGCCGGGAAGCGCTTCAGCGAGCAAACTGCGGCCAGGAAGCAGATGTCTCACAACCTTCACCTGATCCGTCTGCTCCACTTGCTGGAGACAGACCTGCAGGACCTCCACCCGAGTCGTCACGCGCTCCGACAGGTCCCGGAAAGCCTTCTGCAGCTCGTTGAGCAGCCTCAGCAGCTGCCTGCTCTGCTGAGGGGTCAGGTCCTGGGCGTGCTCAGAGATAAGGAACTGGATGTCAAAGGCAGTGGCGTCGAGATGAGACTTGGTGTCAGCGAGGGGCTCTTTCAGCTCCTGAACGGGAGAGAAAAGAGCTGTCAGGCAAAATGATTCTTCAGCCAGGGCTTTCCTGCACGGCCAGCTTCAGATGGGACACGTGGACAGGCAGCAGCGTGCACCCAGAAAAAAGTGCTTTGTCAGCACAACGACATATTCCAGAAACCCCACAACGCTCCCAAAAGCACACTCAGCGTCGAGGGGACGGTGTTGCACTGCAGCAATTTTCCAACGCTCCTCTGCACCAGGCGTCCAGCACCTCGCAAGGAGGTTGCTTGGACCACACGTGTAGGGCTGCCCTTGGGTCTGAAGATGACCTGGAGCTGCCAGCAGCCCCCTCCGGTCCACGGTGACTCCGTGTGCTGCCACTGGCTCTCGAAGCCTTTGATCCCCTGACTTCAATGCCAAGGTGCTACCAGCAAACAGAAGATGCTGAACTGACCAAATCTTGAAAGCTATAGCTGGAAGATGAATAAATGTGGAGGGGAGCCTGGGCTTCTCATACAGTTGATGAAGACCAGGTCAGGTGTGATGGAGGAAGCAGCTCTCTCTTCAACAGCCTGACGGGAATCCCTCCCCGGTGCTCAGCCCCCACCACACACCTGCATTTGAGCACGTTCCCCAAACAGCCAAAGCAGATTGTTCGTGTATGGTGGAAACAAATGACTTTGGAGCAAAACCGATATTGTTGCTCCTCCTGCAACACAGGATAAGGGCAAACCCTTGGTAGGCTCCAGGAGGGAAGCAGGATTAAAAGCTTCTCCTCCGCGCAGAGGACAGCAACTTCATCAGCCAGAAGGATTAGGGGCATTGCCATGGTTACCTTGTAGTGTTGCAGGCAGCGACTCAAGCTGTTCGCATCAGTCGCGTGGTGGTAATCGCTGCCGTCCAGCGACTCTGCGGTGCCAGAGACCCAGCTCAGCAGATCCTGGAGTTTGCCCTGGAGAGTCTCGTGATGTGCCAGGATTTTAGCCTTAAAAAGAGAAACGCATCATTTAAAGAAGGAGCAGAGCACTCCAGGGAAGGCAAGTTGGGATGCTCGGGGGGCAGCGGGGACAGTTGCCAGCTCTACCTTTTCGGTTTCTGCCGCCCCGCGAAGGTTTTGCATCCGGGACTCCAGGACATCACTCGCAGAGCTCAGAGACTTCTGGAGGTTCTTGGCATCCTTCTCCAAAGCCTTCAGTAATTGCTCAGGGACTTCTTCAGGGGGGTTGGCCACAATCCACTTCACGGCGTCCAACTCCTGATTCACTGGGAAGCTCAGCTCCTGCAGCTCAGCGCCCAGGGCCTGAGGCAAGACAGCATCGTTATGTCTAAGATACAGTGACTTCATCTTCCCGCTGCCAAAACTGAGGAAAGATTTTGGAGACCCAGCTCCAAACACTGCGTCTATCTCCTAGAAGATTCATTCCCATCCTCCAGCCCCGCTCAGCTGCCAGCACTCGCTTGTCTTTCTCCAGGCTGTAAAATTCACTTCAGCCAAGCTTAGGTTACTGTCTAAGCAGGGAGAAGAAGGTGAGCCAGAGGCAGTGCCAGAGCTGGGAGGGATGAGGTTTGCATATAAATGCCTGTTAAACCTGAGACTAACCTCCCCAGCTGGCTCCCAGAAGCAGGGGAGAGGAGGGACGAGCTCTGTCCTGCCTAACGCAGGCCAAGCCTGGCCAAGCCTGGCTCACCTCCGCCTGCTGCAGCAGGTCATGCAGGGCTGCCAAATTTTGCTCTGCTGGTTGGACCCGCTTGATTCTCATCTCGATATCTCGGAGCATGGAGAGATAGGATATCAGCTTCTCATCGTGCTCCAGACACATCTTCTTGCTGAACATGATCTACAGAATCAAGCAGTAAAACAAACCCTCAGATTTAGACAGAAAAGAAAACAAAAGATTATATATTATTCTTTTTTCAAAGAAGAAATCTGTTAATAACATTCCATTTCAGGGACTTTCCACTCGCTAGCCTTATCTGCAAGATTTACTACAGGAAAAATAAAACGTGGCTCTTTTTCCAACATAAGCTTATAAATGGCAAGAGATCTCTGGTGTTACAGTAAAAGTGCCAAAAAAGAGTCCTACTTATTAGTCATTCAGAAGTAATGCTCTAGCAAAAAGAAGCCACAACTAAGCCTTGAGTATTTTCAGTCATACGTCAGTGGGTCCTCTGCCAAATCCATTGCAGCTGATACTGCAACATCAAGCTCAAAAATCTACTTCTCATGTTCTGGCTGTCCTCTGTGCTGAGGACCTAAGACAGATTTAACATCAAACACACACAAATAGATCGTTTAAAAAAAAAAAAAAGAAAAAAAAAAGGGTGAAATAGCAAAAAGCATCAATTTACCTGGGCTGGTCTCATGGATTCCCTCGAGGTTTCCAGCAGCTCCCCCTCCACTATCACAGGTAAGAACAAGCCCCGATCGCCAGGACCTGGCTGCCTGCTCCTCTCCTGGGGTGCTTCTCCTTGGGATTTTGGGGGGACAGGGGCATCTCCTTGGCCTGTGCTCATCTCCACTCTTTGCTCTCGCTGTGTCTCTTCTCCAAGCTCAAGGACTGCAGAGGTTTCCTGCACCTCTCTGGGTTCCTCTCTGATAATTAATTCATCGGGCAGTTCGCCTGCGGCAGGGGCTGCACTGGACATATCACTGGTGGTTTCCACCTTGGTGTTTTCCTGTGTCATCCCCTCCTCCGGGCTAAATGCCACCGAGGAATCGTGATAATTTCTGATCCCACCTTTCATCACCTCTCGAGCTTCCCCTTGTCCTGGTGGGACAGGGAACACCTGACCACCAGCGAGGTTTTCTTTATCCTTCTCAGAAATTAGCTTTTCTTTTTCATCCCTGTTGCTCTCTGTGTGCTTTCGCTTGGCTGCATCTCTTGCCAACCTGGCAGTAATCTTGGTGGTGGTTTCATGTTTTGGTTCTGGTGTGCTTGAGACTAAGTCCTCTTCCTCCTTCTCCTTCCTTGGAATTTCTTTGGAAATCAGAAGAGGAAGGGACTGCTTTTCTGCAGAAGATTTCTCCAGCTGAGTGCTGTCTCCTGGGATACCAGTCTGCTTTGCTTTTTTCTTCTTGCTTTTCTGTTTTTGGGTAGCTTTTAGCTCAGATTCACTCGTTTTTTCTTGATCAACTGGATCTTCTGCACCCAGTCTTGGGGTTTTTTCTTCCATGTGCTTGACAGTTTTCTTATCTGCAAGCTTGTCTCCTGCAGGCTTCATAGGGATGATAACCTCAGGGGGTTCTGCAGACTCTGCAGGAACAGATCCCCTCGGGGCAGCCGGTGTTACCTGGTCCGGGCTGCCCGCTCGCTCTCCTTGCTCAGAAGCCACCACTGCACCTTCTTCACCGGCCACAAGTCCCTCTGCACTTACAAACCCTCTCCTCTTCCTCCTCTCCTCACCATCCTCCGCACTGCAAAGCGCCTCCGTGTCCAAGAACAACTGCTCTTTCTCCAATCCCTCCCCTGTCTCTGTCCCTCGATCTACTACTACTCTCCTCGATTCCTTCCCCCAAGCTGCTCTCACCTGGAAGCTGCTTTTTGCAGTCCCTTCTTCCACAGCCCTTACTGCCACCGTCTCTTCAGAGAGAGATGCTGTGCCTAACACCGAGGCGTACTCTGGAATCAGTTCAACCTTTTCTCGGGGATGATGCGTTACACCGTGCTCGGAAGTTTCTTGAGGTTTTGATTTCCCTTCTGTCGGTGTCGCTGGGCATCTCTCGGCAGCAGCGGCGGCACCTCCAGCCATGTCGTAGCTCACGGTTTCGGCTCCAGCTTTGTGCTCAGCACCATCAGACTTCTTAGCAGCACTGGTAGAGACGATGACATCTTCCTCTTTTGGAGATAATTTTTCCTTTTTTTCCTGGAAAAGGTGGTGTTTATCTACTTTGCAGACCTCAGAACCATATTTGCTTTCAGATATTTCTGCCTCCTGAAGAGTGGCAGCTAATTTTTGGCTAATCAGTTCTTTTTCAACAGCTTCCTTTAAACTCAATCTTTTCCCACCGCTAGCATCAACAATTCCCCCGGTCCTCATCTGGTTGGTGGCGATGAGTTTGGCCATCTCCTCATCCAGCAGCCCTCGCTCCACTGCAGCCCTCAGGGAGAGCCTCTTGCTGACAGTCCCCTCCACGACCCCCCCACTGTCAGCCTGAGCCTGCAGCAACCGCAGAGCGGGCACAAGGTCTACCTTCCCCAGCTTCACCGCCTCGGCACACGTCAGCTTGTTCCCCGTCACCTCATCCTTGATGGCTCTGAAGGGATGGATCTCCAGATACCTCTGGCCAGATTCAATGTCAATTTTACACTTCTTTATGAACTCCGAGTAGGGGACAATCATGCAGCTCTCGGGATCTACAATTCCTTCTTGCATTTCTGAAGATGACAGGACCTTCTCCACGACCTGCTTGGGCAGCAAGCCCTCCCGTACCGCTTGACAGAGTGCCATTCTCTGGCCAGAAGCAGGATCAAAAATGCTTCCACTCCCAGCCTGGATTTCTTGCACTTTCCTCTGGAAGTCTGGACTAACGAGCCCTAACGACACTGCCTGGGGCAAGGGCAGTTTCTCCTTTGTAACAGGATGAACATAGTCCTGCAGGCACATACTTTCAGCTTTTGTCAGTTCGTTACATAAATCTTGATCGATCAAACCATGTTTCATTGCATTGTTTACAGAAAGCCTCATACCAGACACATGATGGATGATTCCTCCGTCAGCAATCTGCTTGGTCAAGAGCTGAAAAGCTTTTTCCTTTTTCAGGAGCCCTTTTTCAACAGACTGTGCAACACTCAAAGGCTGCTTGGTTTTAGGATCCACAATTCCACTGGTCTCTGCTTGTAAGCTAATGAGCTTCTGCCTGGTCACCTCATCAGTGCCTTTCCCTTTGCAAGCCTTCTCCAGCTTGACCAGCTCTTTCTGACTTGTTGGCTCTATGAGGCCCAGATTTGAAGCCAAAGTGACCGATATTTTTTTGCCACGTTTCAAATCAACGATCCCTCCAGTAACCACTTGCCCTTCCAAGATCCTCATTGCCGTTTCCTTGTCCAGAAGGCCAACGGCAGCGGCATCCTTGATAGAGTAGACAAAGTTATTGCCTGGGTCAAGAACGCCACTTATCGCTTTGTCAGATGCGAGTACCTTCTGGAGAAGCTTCTCATCCATCAGACCTTCTTCAATGACATCCTTGATGGTTAATGATTCACATGTTTGTGAGTCAAAGAAGCCACTGAACATCTTCATTTTCTCCATTAGTTTCACAGCTGTGTGGCTGGGCACCGCTCCACAGGCTACTGCTTCATTCAGAAGAAGAGTCTTGCCTGTCTGCTCATGGATTATGCCACCACTTTGGAGCTCCGTTAAGAGCGTTTCCAAAGTGTCCTCTGCTTCCTGCTCTGCAGGGGCTGACAGGGAAGTCTCATCAACGTTCTCATCACCTAATACTTCTTCCCCTTCTCCTTGTTCCACTTCCAATATACTTCCAATGTTTTCACTTTGCCTCTCTGTTTGCTCTGTCTCTCCACTTTTAGGGAGCACAACATCTTCTCCTCCCAGCATGCCACTCTCAATTGCTTCCTCATTTAGCAAATGAATCTCTCTAACATCTTCTGCCTCTAGTTCAAGTTCCTCCACACCCTGAGACCTCTCTGCCATGATTTCCAGTCTATCTCTACTTTCTGAAACGTCCATCGATATGCAGATTTCACTTTTCACAACAACTGTCCCACTTTGCGATGCGCTCCTCTGATCTTCAATACTTCCCACTCCATCTACTGTAGTAGGCTTAAACTCTTCTTCTGCCTCAATCATCACTTCCTCTCTTTCTCTGAATCCACTACCGAGGTCGCTGGCACGTCCTGGCATTGATAATTTTACCCGATGTTTGTCCTTGCTTGTAGAAGCTACGTGCTCTCTTCCAAATTCAGCATCAGTTTCACTCTTGATGGTGGCCTGTTTGGTATAAATCTGCTCTTGTTCCTCCACAAGCAGGATATCTTCTGCATCCTCCACCAGGAGGCTTTCAAGTCCCATCACCACCTCCCCATTCTCCAAAGCAGTTCTGGGTGGCAGGACCTTTTCGCTTTGTTCTTCTGAAGGAGCAAATGGAAACTCAAGCTGCTGCGAAGCCAAGCCATTGCAAGGCTCTCTTTCGAGAGCTGCATTTGCCTTTATCTCCTCAAAGCCTTCACTCCCTTCCACCAGGTGTGCACAGGACCCATTTTCCTGGGTTTGGATGAGGGCTTTAGTGAGATTGTTCAATTCTCCATCTACTAAGAGTAGCTTCTGGCCATCATGGATGTTGATGTAGCTGTGGGTCATCAAGTGGAACATCAGCCTGTCATCATCACTCCTTAGCATAGGGTCACTTTGCTCTTTGTGACCTGTGGGACTCCTTCCAGAAGGGCTCTGGCCATGCCTGCTTCTGCTTGGAGAGCCAGCAAGCTGCACACTGGCCATGACATCAGGTATGACTGTTGATTTCAGCTTCTTCGCCACATCTCTCTCCAAGATGCCATGTTCAACTGCTTTCTTCCAGGACACCACCTCAGTGGTTTCTGGTATAAAGACAGCCTTAATGAGTTGCCTCTTGCTGAGAATCTTGTAAACCAGCTCCGTAGACAGAATTCCTTGCTCTAAAGCATCTGCAACTGGGACAATCTCCCCCGTCTCTGGCCACAGGAGCCCCATGAAGGACCACAGGGATTCCAGGACCACCAATGCAATCCTTGGCGCTACCAACTCTTTCCCCACAGCTTCATCAACTGTCAGTCTCTTTCCCGTGATGGTATCGATGATGCCACCTGTCTGAAGCTGCCGGATAAGAAGTCTGCATGCTAAATCCTGGTCAATTAAATTGTGTCTCACGGCCTCGTCCACAGTCAGCCTATGCCCTGTCCTGGGGTCAACAATGCCACCAGCAAAGAGTTGGGCTTCCAGCAACCTGATCATTACCTGCCTGTCTATCAGCCCTTCCTGGATGGCACGGAAGATGTTGACTTTTTTGCCCGATTTCAAGCTCACCACCCCGCCTGCCAGCTGCTTGACCGGGAGCAGCCTCAGTCCAGTCTCATGGTGGATGATGCACCGGTACATGAGCTCGAACAGACTGATTTTCTCAGCGGTGTTGGGGTCAATCAAATCTTTGCTACCCTCCAGGTGAGACAGAAGTCTGGAATAAAGCTGGGGGGTAAGGAGCCTTTCTTGCATCGCTGTCTCCATGCTGATTCTGCCCTGATGGACTTTAAAGCCCCCAGTGATGAGCTCAGCTTCAAGAATCTTTAGCCCAATGCTCTCACTGATCCTCCCCTCTTCTATCGCAGCAACGACAGGTAGGAGCTGCCTCCCTTCACGTCTGACTTCTTCCACCCGGTGGAGAGCATCCTTCAATTCCTGCAGCACCTGGAACGTCCTGAGATCGATGATATTTCTTGCCAGACCTTTGTCCAAGGAGAGTTTCTCATTGGTCTCTGGAACAACTAAGTCAGATGTGATAACCTGGGCCTCCAAGAGGACGAGGCCAGTGTCCTGATCTATAAGACCTCTCTGCATGGCACCAAAGACAGGGAATATTTCTACCGTGCCAAGGTCGATCACTCCTGCTACTGCTTCGCTGCCCTAGAACAGAAAGAAAAGGGAAAGAATTAAATCAAAATCGAGCATTTCCAGCACTTGGATTACATGAATTCCAGGGAGGTCTCAGTCTCCAATAAAAGTTTAAAAACCCTAAATAGACTAGAAAGTGAGTCCCGAAGTGTTTGAAATGCAACTCCAAAGGCATCACAGCACACAAATTGGTGCATTTGCCAGCTTGCACATTGCCAGCAAGTTTTAATGCTCATCTAAGTCCATCACCCAGGGCAGCACCGAGATGCTTCGAACATCCACCAACAGTAACGCAGCAAAGCGGCAAGCAGCAAAACCCAGAAGTGCTCCTAATGCTCCACGGAGAAACAGAGGGAAGGAGGCCAACAAGCACACCAAAACTGTTCAACAACTCCAGTTTTGAAAAGTAAAGACAACACGAATCCCACTGTGTACTCATAGAGGAGAAAAAAAACAACCCAGAGATGTCCACCTCAGGGTATCTAGGAATTTCTCCCAGCACAGCTTCCACGCTGACTCCTGCCATGCTTTAAATCCTGCACGTCCCAAGCAGATCTCAAGTACCAGGACGGCCGGGGAACACCACCGAGCCCCGTGCCATGGAGCAGCTCCCCAGCCACGCAGACCGGCCATGCATTAGGGCAGGGGTGCTGCATGCAGGGCAGCTCCCCCAGCACGACCACCGACACCCGCTCTGCCCGGCTCCAGCACCTCGAAGTAGCCGTGCTCTTCAGACAGGGCAAGGGGGAAAAATCTAAGAAGTTGGAGGCCCCAGCACAGAAACAGTGACAGACTGGGAACAGACCATCTACTTTGGTGTTTCTGGAGGGGCTTTTTCTCTTCTTGCTGGTATCCCCACAGGGAGAGTCAGAATTAAGATGATAAAGAGTAACAGCTCCTTGGACGTTTGGGTTTCTCCCAGCCCCACTGGCTGGGTATAAGGTTGGCGCAAGCACTAAAAGATTTTTGTGGGGATAGGGAGGAAGGAATTGGGATTGCAGAATGAATTTCTTTTGCATCCCCGACACCCTCTGGTTTTGTTTTAATCAGTGAGTCTAACAGCACAGGCGGCTGGGGGTGCTTTGTAGCTGCGGCACAGCTCAGTGACGGCACCGCAGAGGATGCAGCCTCCACCAGGCTGGTTTGCAGATCCCCCCCACTGCCTTCTGCGGCGGGGCGAACCTGCTGGAAAACCCTAAGCTCTCCACCATCATCACCAGATCTGACATGCACGTTCGGAGACGAACAAGCCGTGAAAGGACAGAGAAGAGGAGGGGAGGGGAAAAAAGGGAAAGATAAAAAAGGAGATGGGAGGGAGGGGGGTAAAAGGCTTTTACTTACCCGAGTTGCAGGGTGTGCCTTGAGCAGTTAAAGACAGAGCCTTATGGAGCAGTTCAGCCGTATCACACACAGTGTAAAGCTTGGTGTTAGCGTCCAGCATGCGACTGTTTTGTTTGCAAAAAGAACCCCACACACAGGTCGTCCTCTTTCACTTTGTGTGTTTTGTTTGTTTAAATCCCGGAGGGTTAGTTAAACTTGTAAGCAAGGATGTCAGTTAATCTTAAAAACAGTTGACATGAAACACAAACTGTACAGGGACACATCATGCTCAATTTAGCGCGTTCTGCTTTGCATTTTTTCTTTTATAACTTCTCTCTGACAGTTGGATGTTTCCAGCAAGCAAATGTTAAGAGTTCCTCATGCTCCCTCTACAGTGAAGCAACTGCACCGCACAAGAGCCGCAGGGATCATCTCGTAGACAGGGATCTACGGTGAAGCCCCGCTGCCATCTCTCGTTTTGTTTCCTGGGCTTTGTCGAGAGCGTGAGTGAAAACTGTTCCAGCCCGGGGCCCAAAGCGTGCTCATGCTGTACGAGAACAGCCTGGCAAGCCCGGGCGAAGGCTTTTGCTATAAAGTTATTTTCCTGCCCGGGTGGGAGGAAAAGGGAAAGGAAGAAGCATCCTTTCCATCGGCAGGCTGCTCTCGGCTGCTCTCCTGGCAGCAGCAGCAGAAGCATCAAAGCCGTGATGGCTTAGTGGCAGCTAAGGGGTCGGTTTGCTCACCGTAAGCTTGCTGCTGCCAGCACGAGGGCTAAAGGGCTTGCAATAGAAAGCGTTCACTGCACTGAGTTGCCCGAAATGTGCTATGAAGTCCAATTTGGAGAGAAACACTGTGTGCTTAGGTGAAAGCGGGACAGGCAGATTTCAAAGCAGCAGCCCCGTCGCCCTCTTCCCGTGAGCGGCTCGAACAGGGCTTCACTCACGGACCCAACAGCCACAACCTGCGTCACGCCTCCAGATCTGAGCGGGCCGTTGCTTCAGAGTACAGGGAGCCAGCAAGCAAACACACAAATATATCCATCGACACATGTATATACATTTAGATAACACGTACACGTATATCTGTGAATGACCGAAGACAGCTCATAACAGAGGCAATAAGGATGCGCTTTCAGCCCTCCCAACCCAACGAAACAAGGACAGGGGCTGACGGGAGCGCTGGCGGATGTGAACAGGGAATGGGTCCAGCCACGGGCCGTGAAGGTCTCCCGGGTCAGCCGAGGGACGGGATGGAGCAGTCGCCTCTGCTGTGGAGAGCAGCTTCACTCAACCACAGCTGAGACAAACCTCTTGCCAGATCCCGAGATACACGAGACCACACGGGCAACTGCCCTTCTGCAGAAACCCACCTTCTTGTGTCTCCTGCACGCAGGCAGCCTGCGAGACGGAGCTCTCTGCGGTTAAAGCACCGAGAGGGCATTGCTCAGAGGACACAGATTTGCTAAGGGGACTGTTTCCAGGACAGAAGTCCATCTAAGTCCTTGCCCACCAACGGTGAACAAGCCAACCCTTGTGCACAGGGCAGAGCTCTGATGAAAACCATTGCAAAGGATGACCTGGAAGGCAGCAGGTAAACGGCTCCTGCTTGGCCTCCACCCCAGCCTGGATGCTTCAGGTGACGCATGGACAGAAAAGAAGGGAGGGCAACCACGTGCAAGTAAGAAAGTTGATGGGCTGTGAGCCACTGGTGGCCATGAGACACGCAACCAAGCAAAACCTTTTTTCAGACCTTGAGGAGTGCCCTGTGCCCGTGCAGCCACGGGACTGAGCAGGGACCAGTACCTTGTGCTCCGTCTCCTGAGCCAGCTGGCTCTGGAGCTGCTGGAGCTGCTCCGTGGAGTCGCTGCAGAGCGCCTGGTAGGTCTCCTTCAGAGCACCGATCTGAGCAGAAATCTGTTCCTTCTCCAGATGGGAAAGCCTGCAAGGGGAAAGGGAAATCTCTCAGGGAATCTGCACAAACCAGCTTCCAGCTCTGCAAAATTAACATATTCTGGTGAAGGAAAAGGCCAAATCCACCACGAGCCCCCTCTTCCCACTGCCACTGTCACTCCTTGCCTGGCTCAGCTAAAACTTGCAAGGGTAACTGTGCTCAGCAGAGCATCGTAAGGATCAAATCCCCAAATATAAGGGGTTGGATCACTACTAAAGGGGATTAATATTGTCACAGCAGGATAAATGGGTTGCGTATTTCATAGCTCTTCTTGCAGATGAGAAGAAAAGACAACTTTCATGTGCAGCCTGTCACTGTTTTCAATGGGAGTGAGGCACTGGACCCCAGGGACACCAGCCCACCAGCACAGGCTCTAAGGTAGCTCAGCTTTCCCTGCCTGGCCCTTCCTTGGGCCACACTCACTTGTGACTGTGTTTTGCCAGGAAGATTTGTGAAGTTTTGATGGCCTCAGAGACCTGCTCCTTCTTTGCAGCCAGCTCCTCATTCAGGGCCTGTCAAAAAAATGAAAGAAAGAAAGAAGTTTAATTCAGCTGTGGAAAAAGAGCAGAAGTTAAACGACTTGCCTGACGGTTGCCCCCAGTTTACCTGCTGCTCCGAGATGGATTTCTCGATGTCGCCCAGCTCTCTGCTCCCGGCAGCAGCCATCCTGCCTTGCGTGCTCTGCTTCAAGCCCAGGGCCCAGCCCAGGAGCTCCTTCACCTTGTCCACATGCTCCTGCTTCTCCTCCTCCACTACTTTCTGCAAACAGAGGAGGGAGGAAGATAACCGCGTCAAAGGGGTCCCAGATCTCCAAAGGCAGAGAGGCTCTCGGGAGCAGCGCCCGAGGCGTAACCTGAACGTGGAGCAGCGTCCCTGGGGGCATTAGGAAATGAGCCTGCACATTTTGAATGGAGTTCAGTTCCATACATCGCCCTTACCTCCTCCTCCTCCAGCCGCCGCAGAGCATCACTGATGTACTTCACGTGCTGCGTGGTTAACGTTACCAGAGCTGTATAGCGAGTCCGCAAATCCATGAACTGCGAAGGGAGAGAGGGAGAAACGAGGCGCATCAGTCACGACCGGTGGATCCAGAGCGACATACTTTACTGTACATGACACGGATGAACCATCTCTCGCTTGGGAAGCCCCCCAGGCACCTCACAGACCCGGTACGGCATCAATGAAATGCAGCGAGTCTGACGGGGAGGGTTGTGGCCACACACGGCATGCTGCACAACACTGGAGCGAAGGGGAGACTCCGGTCACGGACACTGGGGCAGATGCTCAACTCTTACAAAGAGGGCTAGCGGGATCTTTAATATCCACACGGAGCAGACAGGACCTCGGGTCCCTAAAGGTCTCATCCCAAAGATCCACACACAGTAACGCTGCATGGCGCTCTGGTTATTTACCTCGCAAGGCTGAAGGGCTGAGCCGACCCCGCTGGATTTGACCCAGGGGTTCCCAGGAGTCTAGGTATTTCATACCTGGTGCTTAGAGCACTAAGCCATCCTCTCTGGCTATTGGAAAAAACAGCGAGGGTGGAAACTTTATGTATACAAGAGAGTTCAGCAGAAAGGAGCTCATTTCACCGAGGCTGCTCGGCGGTTTGCTCAGCGTCGAAGAACCCCCCCACACACACAATTTCTCCCTCACAAGGGCGGGTGGGCGGGCAGGCGCGCTCCTACCTCCTGCGTGATGGCGTCCGAGGACGAGAGCATGCGACGGCGTTTCATGGGAGACTTCTGCTGCGACTCGACAAACGCCCTGTATGTCATGAGCTGCAACTCATAGTCCTGCAAACGCAACCAGGGGTGGAGAGACATGGAACATGTGAGATGCAAACTGTGCTGGGGCCGTTTCTGCCCAGCTAGCCTTATCTAGGTGCAGCAGGAGGGAACCTGTACCTTGACGGCAGCCGAGTACTGCTGGGAGAATTTCTGACACTGGTCCAGTTTGGCTTGATTTTTCTCGATTTCTGCAGCCAAAGCCTTCAAGAAAATTCAAAGTGAAGATGGTTGTCAGGATAGCTGCCGCAGGTGGTGGGCTGAATTTCAGTCCCCATCCCTCTCCCTTTGGGTAAACTCTTTATACTCTTCAATTTTTTTATGCAAGGCCTCATCTCCACCTCAAGCTAAGCAGAGTTTCTCCGCTTCCCAGACACCCAGCTCAATCCTGCAGCCTCTTCCCCACTGTTTCATATTTTTAAGCTCACAGATGAAAAGATTTTAGTAAAAGAAAAGAAAGGACGCGGTCACTGCAACGATCACACCATCGAGACGCCACAAGGTCCTGCCTTACCGTCTGCTGGCTCAGCTGCTCCGACAGCACCCGGCTGTCCTCCGCCTGCCCAGGCTTCATCAGCTCCTGCTGGACCGTGATCTCCTCGATCCAGTGGATTAGGGCACTGTGGCACTGCCGGTAATCACTCAGCACCTCCTGGATGCTCTCCAGCTCTGCGTGGCTGAGAGAAGAACCAAGACAAATAAGAAGAGGGCAAAAAGCCACCGTAGGCTATAGGGATTATCCCGGCCACCAGCGCGAATCCCATCTGGAAAAATATTGCTGCTAAGAAGCCTGACCCAAGCTCTCAGCTGAAGCATGAAAGTAAATCTGTGAAAGGAGGCAGGAGGTTTCTCACCGGGTCTCAATCTGGGCGCAGACTCGCTGCCAGCGGTCCCACAGCTGGCTTCCCTTCTCCTGATAGCGCTCGAGGTCGATGCTGCGCTCTTGTCTCAGCCGGTACAGCTGCTCTCCCACCGCCTTTGCTTTTGCCATCTCTTCCTCCAACGTGGAGAAGACGGAGCTCTTGTCCTTCACTTCTCCAAGCCATTGCTGCAAAACCAGCAAGAGACAGCACCGGTTCAGCGTCATGGAAAGCAAAAGGCACAGTAAGTCAGAGATGCCTTCCAGCCCGGAGCTGACAAGCCTGAGAAGCGGTTTATCCTCCCGCTCTCCTTAACCTGCAAAGAACTGCCTGATTACAGGAGGTGCAAAATGGAGAGGACCGCGTTCGCAGCTTGCAGCGAGTCAGATTGGTTCAGTCCCTGTCCTACAGCCTCTGTAGCTGCCAAGATGCTCACATGTGTCAGCACGTGCCCTACAAGAGAGGGCACGAGTTGCAGCAGCTCCTTCACCTTTACAAAGCGATAAGGGATCACATAAGCACACAAAATCCTCCTGGCTGCTGTATCAAGGCAAGAAAAATGGCGTACAGTACAAATTCAGCAGAGAAAGGGAAAGACCCTGCTCGACAAACGCCAAAGCTCTGGCCAGTTTCTGCCTGCCCACCTTGGGAAGCGAACACCACCAACCTGTAACGCCGTTCTGTGAGACTGAATAGCCGCCAGGTCGGCGGGGACTGCCTCCTCTTGGCTCAGCTTAACCTCGTACCCTTTCACCAGAGACTCCGCTCCTTGGGTGTTACGAACAATGACATCAACTGTCTTCAACCTGGCAAATCAAACAGAGGCAGCACAATGACATCCAAAATTTTGCAGAGATCCTCTTGATCGCGAGGCTGCTTGCACTGTGTGCCACAGTGGGATGGAGCTCAGGCCAGAAGAAAGGGCTTCAGCAGAATCAGGCAGATACAAAAAGGTATTTGGGAAGAAAGGCACGTCCTGACTCACTTGTCCAGGTAGGTGGAAGACAGCCCATACATCTGGTCCATCTTGTTCACCACCAAGTCCAGTTCAGAACGCAAGTGGGGCGTGCTGGACCCCGCGGGTGCCTTGTCGAGGAAGCTGTAGCATCTCTCAGAAACAAAACGCAGGTCCGATTGCAGCCGCTGCAGATCCTCCTGCATGCGCTACAGGAGGAAGGGAAAGAACATGAAAGGAGAGCCCAAGCAGGTGGAGAAAAAGCAGGATTGTCCTTGGCAAAGGAGATGGGCATGAAATGAAGCAGGGAGCCCACCCAGAGAGGTTTTCTGCTACTTTCTGTGCAGCAAGATCCTCTTGAACCCCACACAGTCATGCACCCACCACCCACACATTCACCCTGGAAAAGTTAAAAGCTGGTTTTGGTGCTTGCTAAAGACCAGCGGCCACCACCTCTCTCCCCTCTACATCTCACAGCAGCAGGACTGACCTCCTGCTCTGCAATGCGGATGGTGTTTTCCTGGATAGTATCACCATCTGCTCGGGCGCCGCTTGGGGACTGGATTCGGTTCACTAGCCTCTGCTCACACTCCTCCAGACGCAGACGGATGTTCTTCAGCTCTGAGAGATATGTCCTGGCAACGGTCTCATCCTTGTCCTCTGCAAGTGACAGACAAACCAAAACAGCAGCTCAAACAACTCCAGCCGGTATCTGTCCCAAATGGGACCCGCCGGGAGCCCATCTCCAACAATAGTAGGGTGAGAGGACTCAGCAGTTAAACCGAAGCAGCAAAGCAAAGCCCCCTCTGCAGGAATATTGCTGGACAAAGGCCGAACACTTGAATGGATGGAGAAAAAAAAGGAGAGCAGCTGCTCACACCATCAACTAGCTAGCTCAGAAAAAAAGAGAAAATGAAGCCATCCCATAAATCCTTTGTTTACGATTCCCCACAGCTCCTGGTTAATCCATCAGCCCTTTGAAGCTCACCGTTCTCCATGGACTCCAGCAGCTGCCGGATGTGTTCCTTGGAAGACTCCACTTCCTCCTCCAGGCGCAGCCGGTCGGACACAGAGAAGAGCTCCGAGTCCCGGCTGTCCTGCAGGAAGTCCTCGTAGTGCGCCTGGAGGCTCTTCATGGCTTGCTGGCACTCCCCTTGCGCTAAGGATCTGAGCTGCAGGTGGAAAAGCAGCACATCAAACCACTGGGAACAACTTCCTACCCATCACCTGAAGCCACCCTCCCCGGCTTAATCACCTTCGTTTGCCAACTGAGTATTTCCCCTTTAGAGAAGAGACAAGCTCCCCTGTATCAGCCTCACGCCGCCCTCCGGCCTCGCTCGCTCCCTAATGAAACGCTAAGGCCACAACCTCTTATGCGAATTACAGTTCAGCAGCGAACTGCTGATGCTCTTTTCATTGAGAAAAACTGCCATCGTTTTGCAGAGAACCCCCAGGCTCAGGTTTTCCCACTGTTCAAGGTGCAAAGACCCTTGACTTCCCCAACCTTGCAGTCTCTGGTCTTCCTTTTAACACCTCCCTTCCTCCTCAGCCACAGGAGGAAGCCCGGGCAGCGAGCAACGCAGCCCCGGAGCCAGGCAGAGAAGTTCCTACTGTACCTTTTCCATGCTGAAGCTCTGCACCAGGGCTATGTCCTTCCGCAGGTAGTTCCAGGAGATGAGGCTCTTTGTGTTCATGTGGAGCTGGTGCCAGAGAGCCATCACCTTCTGGTACAACTGTTCTACCCTGCAAAGGGAAGGAGCAGATCCGTCAGCCCTGGACCTCCCCAGCACGCCCAGCCCTGACGCGGTTAGTCCACCAGCCAGCCAGCAGCCCCTCAGGGCAGTGACCCCAGCCTGGCAGCCCACGATGCTCCTGCCGGTCAGTGCCAGCGATCCCTCCTCCCAAATCCCCATTTTCTCTTTTGCAAGCTACTACAACAGTTGCTGCCTTGGAGTTGCAGCCGTAAAACCACGAGGGACTCCTTCCCTTGCCCCAAATCAGCTGTGCCACCCACTCCTGTTCCTCCACCCCCAGCTCCTCTCCCATTCCCACCCCAGAGCCATCCTCTCCCGTGCCACCAACCCCCTCCCCATCTCCCCCGCAGCACAGAGCACCAAGTTACCTGTTGGCCATCTCAATGGCCTCCTTGTTGGGCGGGGGGATCAGGAAGCAGACAGAGGGCACCATGGCCTCGTTCCCCGTGGGGCTGATCACCTTCCACTTGGTCCTCTGGGAATTGTCCTCCAGCACGCACTCGTCGTTCCTGCAGATGGTGATCTGCGGCGGCACCAAGGCCACCCGGCCCATCAGAGACCAGCAGCGGGGCTGCACACGCCTCCCCTCACTGCCAGCACCCCTCCTGGGGGCGAGCCAGCTTTCATAAATCTATAGATACAGATATTTTAATCAAGCAAAAGCCTGGTGTAGTGCCAAGCAGTGCAGCACATTCGTGTCTGGAGGAAGGGACAAGGAAGTTAAATGGAGTTGGCTACCACCCATGTGCCTGTTTGGCTGAGGCTGATGAAGCCCATCTTCCTTGGGGAAAAGGAGTTTAGCTCCTGCCCAGAATAAATCTGACACATGGAAATCTGCTCTGGGAAAAACAGCCGTGCTATTTCCCTCCTCCTGTCTTCCCACTCTGTTCCTGCTTTCCATTGACAGACACCACAGAGCTCATCCTCAACGATCACGGGCGTTGCTCCCCTGCCTCCCCGTTCAAAGTCACCCCATCGTCCTTCCAGTACTCACCTCGATCTGCCGATAGTCACAAACAGCCTTGATGGGGATCGTGCTTTTCACAACGTGCTCCGGGTTCCTGGGCCGGAGCTGAACGATGGTTTTGGACCGTCCCACCAGGCTGGCAACGGAGCTCTTGGACTGAATGAGCTGCTCCTTCTCGTCCTGGCAGAAAGAAGGACGGAGGACGGGTTGCTCGAGGCAGGGGAGAGGAGGTTTGTCCCAGCATCTCGGCACCCCCCACCCCAACGCTGGCCTGCAAGAGCTACGCTGGGATCTCAAGGGTTCAACAAACACGTCAGGAGGATCCTGCTGCCCTGAGGGGATGGGAAGAAGGGTCAGGAGAGATGGGATGGAAGGGAGATCTGATGTCAAGTCAGTGGTGGGACCTCTCCACTACTACTCCCACTGCCCTGCAAAGCTGCATGCATGCCTCTGGCTCTTTTGCTGCTAGGACAAGAAAACACTGTTTTTTCAAAAGGGAACAAAAGAGAACACAGCATACACCAAAATTAAAGGCCCAGGAGGTGTAAGTGGCCAAGAGCAGGACAAGCTCCAGCCCAAAGCCAGGGACGTTCAGCTGTCTGGAGGAGACACGACAGAAGCATGCTCCCTTTTCTAAAGCAAAGGATGAAGGCATGTTTAAACCAAGGGCTGGAATGGGGAGACGATGAATTATGTGGATAAAACATCTCAGGAGAAGGGGCTAGTGGTGGAGTGATCGCACAGGTCTCTGGGTTTGGGTAGAAATTTGCTGGTTGGAGGAAGATAATTGATTCCCACAAGTCCCTGCTGGGTTCGGTGATGGGATAACCCAGGGACCTGGTGGCAAAGCTCCCCTAGAACAGCCTCCGCCATCGATGGAGACGTGTGCGGATCACGACACTGGCAGCTTGTGTGGTTAGTGGCAGCTCAGCCCATTCTGGCTGCAAAAATTTAAAAAGGATCCCAGAAAAATGTTCTCCCTCATGCTTGGTACTCTCAGGGTCGGTTAGTGTGCTAACAACAGTGGAAGATAATTTAATGATTTAAAAAAAAAAAAAAAAAAAGAGAAAAGAATAAATGATTAAATAAACTACCTGTGCCTGTCCCAGGGAGCATGATTGGAAGAAATACAACTTTAACTCATTAGGTAAGAAAGAGTAATATAGCTGAGCTCAGGGCAGCTGCCCCAGTCCTGAGACAGTGGCCAGTCTCTGGCTGCCCGGACCAGCCTCTCCCACCCCGGACGGCGCCTGCCAGGCTCCTGGCGTTGCAGGGCTTGCCAACAGGGACCCCAGGAGCCAGGCTGGCTGCTCCATGTCCTGGCAGTGCTGGAGGACAGACCAGGACAACCCTGAGATCAGAACAGAGAAGATGGAACCTCCCAGGCCTCCAGGAGAGAAGACGGCGAGCCCTAGCCCAGCTGATGCACCCATCACGAACACCCAGTAACGGCATCCCAGCTTCACTGGGACACGCTGACAATCAGTGGTGTGCCCTAAGAGCAAAGCCAAAGCAGCCACCTGCCTCTGCACCCTCAAATGTCACCTCCTTCCACTTCCACCACTGGCTCAGTGGTCATCCCACAGCCCAAATCCTCCCCCATCCCGGTTTCAAGCACCACCTGATGCTTTGTTCTTTAGGTTTTGTTTTTAGGTTGGCTTTTTTTTCAGGCCAATTCGGACAAGCAGATCACAGCGTGATTGCCCATCATCTGCTCTCTGCCACGCCGCAGCTAAGCCAGGCCACGTGTTCAGAGATCAGCGCTGCCGAGCCCCCGAGGCCCCGTCCCCGGTCGGGCTGCCCTGGCTCTCCCCTCACCAGCATAGCGCGATGGATTAACAGCGGATTTGGTCTGGATAAAAAGCACACGTTTCTCCGCATCCCAGCACACTCCTAGCAAGCACCAGCTCGAAAGCAGAAAAAGGAGCATCCTACGGCTCTGCCTGACGCCTCCGTCAGCAGAACACGACCGGCTCCACACTGACCAGGATGGCACGATGGGCACCGATGGGCACGAACCAGCTCAGATGTTTTACTTTCCCACATTTCAAGCCATGAGCTTGCGCAGATAGCGCGTGCCGCCTGCGCTTCACCCCGAGGATACAGAAAGATGCTGCCCAGTGCCTCTAAACACCACGGCCTTGTAACGACCGAGATCCGGCTACCATCAGCAGCGTTACAGCCACGCAGCCTGCACCCCGTGGCCACGTACGAAAGCGTGCAGCAAGCAGATCCAATGAAAAGCAGAACATCGACCGAGATGGGGAAACAAACCCTGTCACACAAAACTGCATCGCTGCAGGAATAAAACGAGCCCATTTTGGGGATGTCAGAGAACCCACCATGGAGTCCTGCAGCAGGTCCTCCAGCCGCGTCAGGCTCGTGTTGTGGTCGCAAGAATACTTCCTCTTGATGGAGTCCTGCAGGTTGCGCAGGTAGGTCTCTGACTCCCGGGCATCGCTGAAGAACTGCAAAGGCAAAGAGGGTGAGGGAAACCTGCACAAATCCACCGAGCAGCCAGCAGCACGCTGCAGGCAAGGGACTACCCCAACATCTCAACCCGCAGCTCCCGACGCTATTCTGGCCTCAGGGCTGCAAGGGCAGCGAGCATCCCACACGGATGGCCAGAACTAGAGGGAAGTTGATCCCTTCTGTCCTAGCGAGACATCCCCAGAGAGCAGCTACAGAGAAGGAGGTGGTTCAGGAGAAAGCAGCCCCCATGACCACCACAAATCCCTCCTTCCCTCTCCCCCAGAGGGAGCAGCAGCGTGTGAAGCCCACGCAGCGGGACGCAGCGGATGGTGACCAGGGAAGTTTGGGCTGTCCCTCCCAAGTACCTGGAAATAGGCAGCGTTCTCCTTCACGTGCTGTTCCACACACAGGCAGAGCTGCTTAATCCACTGCCACTGAGTCTGCACGGCAGCGCTGTACGCCTGACAAACACACACACCAAACGGCGATGACTAACGAGCGTTTACCAGCCAGGAGGGTCACAGGAAGGACACAGCTACAGCCGGCGGGATGTACAGAAACAGGCATGATCTGGCTGCAACCAGGAGGGTTTGGACAGGACAGGAGACGATGCCGGGGGCTGCAGCAGGCACAAGTTTGTTTTCTCCCACCCCAGAGAGAAACACTAGGTAGAAACACGTCCCCGCAGCCCTTTGCTTCACCACCGCGGTTTTCCTGCAAGCCTGGGTAACTCCAAACGAGCCGAGGCCATTCCCTGCATCGCCTCGCTGCAGGAAAAGGCTTGCGCTCTGTACAAGCGTATCTGTGCCTTAATTTGAGGTGGGGATTATTTGGGAACAGCCTTGAGCTTCTCATTGCGCTCCCCAGAATAAACCAGCTCTATCACTGCACTGATGTTCTTCTGCCACCATAAAACACTTCATCAGCCCTGGCTGTCCGTAAGGGCACCCTGGGGTGGGGCAGCAAGTTTCCCAATCCCGGGTGAGAAGACTTGCTGCCAGACAATTCTCCTCCTGGCCCCTCCGCGTCCCCGCTCACCTCTACGGTTTGCTTGGCCGGGTGGTTCTCCAGGGACAGCAGCTCGGCTGTGTCTTGGAGGGAGCGGAAGATGTCCTGCTTCTCTTCCAGCTCCGTCGTCAGCTCCTGCGCGAAGGATACAAGTCCAAATCTTGGCTACGGGGAGCAGCCTGCACGTGGAGCACGTGTCCGACTAACACAACGTGCAGTATGGGAGCGGATCTCGGGGAACCAGCGCGGCTTGTGGGAGCCCTGCAGCCGATTCCCATCGGGATGCCTCCTAGGCACCAACACACGGGGCGGATGTGACACAGATACTGGAAACCTGCCCAGGGACCTCTTCAGTTCCAGACAGTGTGATTATGGAAAGTCAGCAATTTATTTATACTGCGTTAAAGAGCAATCAATTTTCCTCTTTTGCCCATACTTCCCCCCCCCCAGCTAGTTAAGGATGCCTTTAGTTCACATAGTGCTGAAAAGCCATCTTTTGATGCCTTTTCGATTGAAACGTCATTGAACAGACACATTTTGCACCTTCTGCTCTAGGGAGAGCTCTTTCATCAGCCGCACTCATGAACTACAAACTCAGTGACTTGGAAGGGAGCATCAAACCTCTGGGAACTTCAGGTCTGTGAGTAGCTGAAGGTCCCACAGCGCATCAAAAGCAGCAGCAGCACAACCAAGAGAGCACCCGTCCCACCAGCCCTGCCCGGGGTCACTCACCAAGAAGTAGTTTCTCTTGGCTGCAATGTTAGGGTTGTTGTCGCTCCAGTCGTAGGCCAGTTCCTCCTCCTCCTTCTCATTCAGCCAAATCAGCTCAGCAGTGGCCCGAGACACAAACCCGTGTAAGCTCTGGAGGTGTCTCAGTCGGAAGCTTGAGGTTTCCTGAGCACAACAAAGTGTGATTCCTCTTCCCTGCTCTGAAGGCAATCGGGTTCTTTTCCCCTCCCCAGTGTCGGAGCAGGGATGCACCCACGCTCCCCGGGCAGTGCTAGAGGCCCACTCACCATCAGCTTGCAGTACTGCGTCTCCAGCTTGCCGAGCGTCTCCGTGTAGCTAGCGCGGAAATTCTGAGACATTTTACCCTGAAGGATGAAAAAATGCTCCTGTTACCTGACACAGGACGGCATCACTTTGAAACCCCATCTCCAAATCTTTCTCCCCAGCTTTGCGGGAGGAAGAGGAGGCACAGAGGACGGCTCAGGGCAGCAGCCTCCTGTGCCAGCCCAGCGTTAATTCAGAAGCTCTGTCCTTAAAAAATATCTCTGCCTCAGACACCTTTACCCACAAGAGCCGATCCCGATGCCCTCACCTTCCCGTCCACGTTGTGCCACGCACTGTGTCACCCAGCCTGTGCCACCATACCTCGTACATCCTGGCCTCCTTTACACTGGAGCCCAGGTCCTCCACGCTGGTGTGGACGTGCCGCTGGGTCTCCAGCTGGGTTTCCACACTCGGTAGGTCACTCCCCCACTCTGCCCGCTCCAGTCTCATCTGAAACGGGCCAAGAGGTCCAAGTCAGCACTCCTCATCTGCAGGAGCATATCTCAAAAGGACACGAGGGCAAGGAAACCTTGAGGTCACTCAAGAGGGAACGAACACCACGTCAATTCCGGTGGAAGGTCCTAAAGCTCCAACACTGAACGATTTCCAGGACAGTCTACACAAGCTTCATAAGACCACATAAGACCAAAGGACTGACTGGATCAGAACAGATTTGCTTTCAGCTTTCAAAGGATCTTCTGATTACCCATTGAACAGCAGGATCAAAAGAGAGAAAACCCAACTCAAGACAAAAGTATTGGTGCCCTCCAGAAACTTTGAACCATCAAAACAATTATTCACAGATAAAGGTAGGAAAACGCCCAGACCAGGTTCCTACCTGCCCACATCAGCATGAGCAGAGACAGGTAATTTGGCCCAGAGAGCCAGCACTCACCTGCATTTCCTCCACCCAGGCCAGCAGCTCGTACACAAACCGGAGGCTGCCTTCGTCTTCGGTAGAGGAGATGGCCACCAGCTCTGTCCTGGTCATGGGCTTCCGGAACCAGGAGGCAGACGTGGTGTGCAGCCCTTTCGTCAGGGACTCGCCCTTCAAGTGCGTTGTGCTCAGCATGGAAGGAGGCACCAGCTCCAGGGTGGAGAAGTGGCCTTTCCTGTAGAGGTTAGTGCATTCCAGCCTCAGCGTCACCAGCTCGTCTTGCAGCCGCATGATCCTGGAGGAGCAAGCAAGGCATGGGTAAGAAGATGCACACACGGTCTCTCCTTCACAGCAGAGCGGAGGAGCCTGACCACATTTCTCCACCCATAGAGCATCTCGGACACAGCCTCTCTCACCTGAACACCAGCTCCTCCAGCTGGTAATAATTCTCATCCCGAAGGATCTGCACATCCACCTGCAGCTGGCGGATGAGCCCCTCACACTCCTGCAGATACATGACCACGTCGGATTCGTACTGCACCGGCTGGCCTGACTCCAGGTGAGCAGCGTCCTGCACCGAGAGAGGAGACTGAGGGCTGGGTCCCTTCGGCCCAGGCATGTGGGCAGAGAGAACAGGATGGCAGCCCACCATCGACTTCAAGACCGAAAGGACCTTTTAATCCTCAAGCTTGACCTGAGCAGAGGAACACCAGTTCATCACTCATCCCATACCCAGGACACGCCAGCTCCTGCAGATGAACTGAGAGCTGCTCGTGACAGATGGGCTCCCACGGTTAGTCCCGTGGACAGTCACTTAAACGTGCATCTCATTTCTACCCCCTACCCAGGTAGCTACAGCCTGCAACCGAGCCTTTCCTGCCAGTCTTTTAGACTAATAAAACAAATTGATGGGTTTTTTAAGCCCCATTATACAACAAGCTTTCCCAGAGCTGCAGTTCTTCCCCAAGCCAGCACCCCTGCAGCCATCCAGCCTCGCTAGCTGCATCCCCAGAGGCAGCCTGCTGCACGGCAGGGCTGATCCCCTGCCCCCCTGTCCCCAAGGTCCTCGAGCTGTAAATCACCAGGTACCCACTGCCTCTACAGCCCCTCCGGGATGGGCTCAACGTCAGAAGAGAAAGGAAAGCTGTCCAAGAGAGCCCACCACCCCAGGCAGAAGAGAGGGGCAGATATGGGCAGAAGACGCAGGAAAACAAAATGAACAAACAAAAAATTTAGGAAGGGGAAAATAACACCCCCCTACTCACAGCTTGCAGCGTGTTCTTTGCAAGAGTGAGTTTTTCTTCACAGCTCAGAGCACCGTTCTGGATTTTGTTAGCGATTTGTAGCAGCAATTCCAGCCTGCAATGACAGGGGGAAAGAGAATGAGAGAAAGGCTTTGGATGCCCCTCCAGCCCGGGGACATCCCCGCAGGGCACGCTGCCTGCCGCGAGCAGAGCACTGACCTCTCCACCGCCGGCCGCAGGAGCTTCTCGCGCTCCAGCATCTCTATGATGAGCTTGCCCCACTCCTCCTCCACGTCATTGGGGTGGTACCCCTGGGGCAACTTGATGCGTCCAAATTCAATCCATACCTGGGGAAAACATAACAGAATGGCATTTCCTACCTCCTCGAGCTGGCAAGAGAGAAATTACAGCAAGGAAAGTGGGACTATAAGGCAATAGCTCTGCCTTCGCTCCTGCAGCACGCTGCTTGCTACATCATTTACCCTGAGGGTTATTTCCACTTCTCCTTTCCAAAATAAACCTGAACTGAGCACATTTGGGGCTTGCTAAAAGCACAACACTCCCACCTACAAGCCTCCGGGTAGCCACGATGATACTTACCTCTAACAGTTTGTAGAGCTCCTCTATCCTTCCTTTTTCCTGCTCCTTTGCTGGGATTTCAGTTTCTTTGAAGTGTATGTATTGGTTATAAAGTGCCTGGGATGAGAAAGGCTCATCAGAATCCACCCTGGGGAACACCACCACTCAGCTCTTGGCACCGAGCACACTGGACGCTGCAGAGGGATACGTCCAGGACCTACCTTTAGCTCTACAGGGTTGTGGGGGAAGGATTTATCTGACATGAGTATCGTGTGCTGCTTGATCCATGAGATGAGGGACTCCACACGGCTCTGGTACTCCAACCACCTCGAATCCACCTCCTGCGGGCCGAGAGCATCCTTGCAGAGCACTGCCAGCGTGCAGGTCTCCGCTGAGGAGAGGCAGAGCCCAGCCCTGCCGACCAGCACAGCCCCGAGCAGAGCACGGAGGGAACCCAGGTGCCATCATCACAGCTACAGGGTGGACCAGTCGCCTGTGCCTCCCTGCAGCGATGCCTTCCCAGGTACAGGGAAGAGAAGGATGAGGAGGATCCTCCTTGCAAGCTGCTCCCTGGAAGCCAGCTCAGCTTTCCAATGAGCTCAACACCCGTGGCCAAACCCGCAGAGCCTGGAGAACACCGTGGTCCTGCAGGCACGCTGGCAGTTCTCAGGGCAAACACACTAACAGGGAAGCTCCTTCCTCCCCCCCAGCCTCTGCCACCCATTGGCCATCTGCTACGGCAGATGTGGAACCTCCAAACCCTTCCCACAACGTCCGGCTGCCTCCCGAGCCGCTGTCCCAGCCTCCCAACCCGCAGCGATGCTTACGATAGCGCTGATCCCTTCTCCTCCCTCAGGGACTTTGGGAAAGGCATCGTAGATTGAAGACACATAAGTTATCACGGATTTCTCATCCGGAGAGGGGACGTCCACGTCTGGCAAGGGGGAAGCAGAAAGGCAGTGAGGAACGGGAGCGGGCAGAGGGGTCAGCATCTCTCCACGCCACCTGCTTCCCCCGGCTGCTCACCTTCGGCGTCCAGCAGCCGCGTGACCCCCAGCCGCTCAGCGATCTCAAAGGCCTGCTCCAGGTTCTCCCGGTTACTCTGGATCTGCACCCTCTCCATGTCCACCAGATCTGGCCTGCAAGACACGCATCAGAGTCGCGACGTCGGCCAAGAGCACAAGGAGCCCAGGGTGGAGCATCCCGGATGGGCACTGCTGCCTCGGGTGGCTCCCGAGGGCTCGTCTGAGCCCCTGTCCCAGGCTGGTGGCTCTCCGAGGGGACGGGGCTGCAGCACCTCCCCAGCTCATCAGGCTGTGAACGAAAACCTCTCGCGCTCCTCTGGGACCTGCCCTCTCCAGCACCCGCTCTGTACCCAGCGTGCCGGGCTGGGACTGCCAGCCCTCCCTGGAAGGAGGAGGACCAAACAGCCCCAAAGCGGGGTGGTTACACCTCTCCAGAGGACGTGGGCAGAGCCCTCTGCCCGCAGCAGCGCGGCAGGGAGGCAGGAGGCGTGGGTGCTGCCAGCCCCGTGCCGGGAGGAAACACGGCAACAGAACAACGCCAGCAAGCTGCAGCACAAACGAGCGCAGGGGAGCCAGGAAAATCCCAGCCTCTGCACACCACGCCATCCCAGCGAGGTCTGTCGCCACCACGCACCCCACCTCCTGCCTGCTCCCGCCTGCAGAAGCCTTGCCTGTCCTTCCCTGCTAAACCCTGCCCGCTCCTCCTGGCCACAAGCGAGCACAGAGCAGCACGGGAAGGCAGAGCTATTTCCAGCTACCAGGAGATGCTTTCTCACGGGGCCTTTGCTGTTCTCCGCAGGCACTCAAAGCCATGCCAAGTCCCCTCGACCTGGCAGCCGGGGCAGAATCTGACTCGCTGCCTACGCTGAGCAGGTTGAAGGTGTGTAGGGCTGTGCTGTGTCTCAAGGAACTGTGAGAGGTTTAATTGCTGCTCAGGAGAGCTCTGAGACCCTTGGATGAAAGCGCGGATGGAAGTGCTGCTATTCACGGAGAGCAGAATGGGCAGCAGCGACACATGAAATGCTGCAGCACTCCCATACTCCAGAGTTTAAAAGCTTTGCTTTTTTGCCTCTCTCTCCAACCTCATTCAAGATGTTTTATCTTGCAGCCTGATGTATTTGCTGCTCTTTCCAAGCACCCACCTCCCAGCTATCTGGCAGAAAGAATGATTTCCAGGTAAAAGAGACATTGCTCCCTGCAAGCCTCACCTACATCTCCAAGCACAGACCATCACCAACCAGAGTGGTGGGCAGGGACCCCCGGGAGGTCCCCAGCCTTTCCTCCCCCCCCGCCGCTCCTTCCTGCCTACCTGTATCTGTGGATGAGCGCATTGAACATCTTCCCATCGCTCCAGCATGATGAGAAGTTGGTACACTTCACCCCGATGTAACCCGCTGTCACCTTCTGTGTCCACAGAAGCAGCTTCTCCTTGGCCGACATGTCCCCCGACTCCCCGCTGATGTAGATGTCGGAGATCTGTAAGGAAGCGGCACAGACATGGGGTGATGTGGGAGGAGGAACGACCACCAGATGCATCCAGTTTCCAGGAACTTGTCCGAGACCTGGGAGCTGCCAGGAGGAAACTCCTGGGCACCACTGGGGAGAGGGGACCCCACAGCCGACAAACTTGGGAATGGGCCATCGGACCCGCAGGAGAGCGCCGGGGTGCCGAGGCGTGGCGTGGCTCGGACAGCCTGCAGGTCCAGGCAGGCGAGGGAGGCACAGACGTTTGCCAACACCATTTCCCAGGGGCACGAGGTGTTCCTCGGCCACGGCGCAGCCCAGCCAGCACAGGAGCTGCCACTGCCGGACCCCGGCGTCCTACCACCGCCCAGCTCAGTGGAGCCGCTCCTCTGCCCAGGCTCCGGTCCCGGGAGCGGCTGCTGCCACACGTGCTCCGAGCGCTCCAGAGAGCAGCGCTGCGCAGCCGGCAGCCCGCGGCACGCCCCGGCACGTTACACCAGCGCCGTTTCCCCCAGCCAGGGCTTGGGGTGCAGCTTGCCAGGAACACAACGCCATCGCGAGACGGGCACCTAGGGGGTCTCTTCCCGCCCCGAACACGCTGAGCTGACAGCTCTGATGTGCACCCTCTTGTACAAACCCACTCCGCTGCCCGCTCCTGCTCAGCACCCGCTGCGAGGAGCCCCAGCACCCTTGGACACCCAGGGCTGACACAAGAACGGTCAGCCCCATCCGGCAGCACCCATGGCTGGGCAGCACGGCAGCGCCCGAGAGGGGACCGCTGACACCATCTCTCGCTGGGGCTGCCGGCAGATTCTCCACCTGGAGCATCATGTTGTAAAATAATAATAAAAAAAAAACCCCAAGAAAACAACTTAAGGAGTGGAAAACAGCGCTCGGAAGTGCTGTTTGAGAAGATGCACGGGACAGAGGTCTCACCTCGACCTCCAGCCAGCGGAGTCGCTTGGAGCGGGGCCACCAGCTCCATCCCGGGGGGAAAAGGCAAGGATGGGGAGAAGGCTGTCGTGTCCCCTCACTGCGCTGGGAGAGGCAGGTGCAGGGGGTGCTGGTGGCAGGGGTGCCGTGACCCACTTCCCCAACAAAAGAGACCGACAGTCGCAGATCCCTCAGACAGATGCACGGGACTGGCTGCAAATCCCAGACTTGCACGTGACAAAACGCACGTGTCTCCGCATGCCAGCATATTTCTGATTGGCACGGCTTCCTCCTCACACCCCCCACCCCAGCTCCCCAATTAGTACCATTACCTCCCCTTAATTAAGGGGCAAACAAAGGGGAGGATGTGAACCTCACGTATTTTCCGGGGCGCCTGGAGAAAGGCAACTGGGGCTGTTTGCTCGCTGGATTCCTCCTCCCGACGCTGCAGGGAGATGGTGTGCCAGGACCAGCCCCACCCGCCGTCCCTCCGAGCCTCCTCTATCCAGAAAACACCCAGTTGCTCTATTCCCCCCCCAAAATACACCCGGGTGGGTGCTGGCATTGCACGGGTCCCAGCTGCCAGACATCCCTTTGCAGGCAGGACGCAGGGACCTGCAGGATTAGAGCCACGCCGTGCCGCTCCTCCCGCCTCTCCCGCCGGCGGGGAGGATGCTGCCGATGCACAGCACAGCACTGCGAGCGGCGGTGTAATTGGTATGCTGCAGTTCACCTCCCTCTCCCGAGCCTGATACGCTCATCACACACAAAACTGCTCTTTGTCAGCGGCTGCCACACCGCCAGCGCTGCCTTTAACTCCTCCAGCCCCGGGGGCCGGGCTTCCTTAGGGATGCTGGGACCCGGCAGCGGAGCCCGGATGGGGTGATGCACCGGGCGAGCAGCGGGATGGAACCCTCCACACCGGCAGGGAGGGACCCACAAACCTCTGCCTGCCCAGCACCCCCTTATTGATTACCTGGCAGTTCTTAATTAACAGCAGGGTGAAACCTTCTGCAAACCCACCCATCGGTGATGCCCCACCTGAGCTCTCCTGCGCTGCTGCCCATCGGGGAGCTCCTTGCAGCACCCAGCTCAGATAATTCCTTTATTTTTAATCATCACACAGCACTGGGGTACTCCAACTGCTGGGCCTTTTCCCGAGAGCATCCTTGCAGGACACCCTCCTAGAGCAGCACTTACGGAGGTGCAGGATGCGGCACCAGCTCCACCCTCCTTTCTTCACATGTCTGTGTCAGGACAAAGATTTAGGGAGGCACCGGCGAGAAGAGAGAGCAGAAACTCGCAGGATCTGGGGCCAAACCCTTCCAACACCAGCCTTGCGCACCAAGCAACCAGTGGCAGGACGCTGAAGGCCGGATGGTGGCTGTGACACCGGTCCCAGCCCAGCAGAGGTATCAGGGGGGCAACAGCCCCTTTCCTGCCCCTCCAACCACGTGCATGTCCTGGGGCGTGCAGAGCTTGCCCAAACCCGGAGGTGCCTTCAGCCCACCCTGTCACCCCCAAAGGGTGACTGCCAAACAGCAACAGGCTCCAAACCCAAACACAGCATCATCCCCTCCTCTTCCTCTTGGAGCCCCCTCGGAGCAGGCAGAGCCCCCACGCCTCCACGTTCACCCACCCGGGAGCTGGGTGCAGGCAGTGGGACGGGGACACCCCAAACTGGCGCCCGACCCAGCAGCCCCAAGGGTGCGTGTGCCGCCGGTGCCAGCAAGCGTGCTGCCGACGGCAAACACAGCGGCACCGAGAGCCCGTGCGACCGCCAGCCGCACCCACCGGCTCTGGTGAGAGCTGCTCTCTGGCCACCCGTGCCGGGAGCAGAGGACAGGACGGTCGGTCCCTGGGGGATGCTTTCCCGGCAGAGCTGCTCGTAGGGGAAAAAGCTTCGGGAGCTTTCTGCACCAGAGTCCTCCCCCCGCGCTCAGCATGAGGTTGCACCTTGCCAGGATGACTGTCCCCAGGGGCCACCAGGATCTGGGGTCCACTGAACCAGGTCCCCCCACCCCACTCCAAAAAGGGATGAGGGTACACACAGACACTGACCATTCCTCCAGCTGTCCCCGAGCTCCCCCTCCGAGCCCAGCCCTCCGCAGCGAGCCTGCAGCTGCCTTCAGAGGGAGACACCGTGGTCCCACCAGCTCCAGCACCCTTGGCCGGCCGGCGTGCCAGGTCGCTGCCGTACCCCGAGGAGCTCCGGACCGCACTGCCACTGCGCCCGCTGAAGGAGGACGGGCTGTGGGAGGCCGGCAGTCCATGCCCATCTCCCTCCCCGGCCCGAGACGATGGCAACCCTGAGGTTCTCCCCACACTGGGGTTTTCTAGCTGATCCACCATTGGGGACGGCGTAGACAGCTCCGAAACGGTGCCTGGCTCTGCGGAGGAGGAGCAGGTCCACGCGGCGCTGGAGCTGGGGTTGTTGCTGCCTCCTCTCCCCCAGGCATCCAGGGCGCTGCCGGGCCCCGGCTCCCGGCTCTTCGCTGGCTCCTCACCGGCCACGGCACTCGCTGGGGACAGGAGCCCCTCTGCACGGCCATCGGTCCCCCCGCGCAGGGGCAGCAGCACAGCCCGGCGGCTGCCCGTACCGCTCCTCTGCAGGTCGACCAGCCGGCTCACCGCCTTCTCGCAGTCCTTCTCAGCCGGGTTCTCCAGCAAGCGGGCGATGACGGTGGTGCCTTCCTCGGGGAAAGCCCCTGCCGCACCCGGCTGCCGTGGCTCCAGCACCAGGCGAGCTTTCTGCACCTCCCCCTGAAACCGCTCCTTCACCTGCACGATGAGCCCGGGGTGCAGGGCCGCCGGGTTGGGGTCCCCTCCGCCACACCGGCTCCCAGCAGGTCCCTCTCCTCCCTCCTGCCGGGGGGCTGCCTTCGACTTCGGCACCTCCTCATCCTCAGCCACGTCCGGCACCGGGGGCTCCTCCTGTGGGGCTGCCTCCAGCATCGCTCTCCTCTTCCCCCTCCGCCTCCGTTTAAAGCGGACCCTTTTTTTGGGAGACAGGGGCGCCTTTCCCGCAGCTTTTTCTTTCGGCTCTTTAACGCAGCCCAGAGAATTCCCCATCTCCTCCTCAGCGCCGGCAGTAACACAGCTAAGCAAGTCACCGGCTCCCGAATAAATCCCGAGCCGGGCTTCATCGGATCAAATGCATGCCGTACACCGTGCCGCGGACTGCCCCTCGCCGCCGCTCCCTCCCGCCAGCCCTGCCGCTGCCGCCGCCGCTCCAGACAGCCATCTTACAGCCTGGGCGCCGCGAGAAGACAAATTCAAAGCATCTCACTGCAGTTCAGAAATCACTTGACCTAAAAGCAGAGGGAACGGGGATTGGCTGCGGCGTCCTTCTCTCCAAATATGAGGTAATTGGAGCACGGCCCTTGCCAACACAAACAGGGGGCAGGAATCAGGCAGCGGAGCGGGGAGGGGAGCGGGAGAGGATGGGGAGCGGGGGGATAAAAAACACAAAACGCGGGGAAGGTTGGCAAAGGTAGCATAAAGGAAGGGGTGGGAGAGAAATGGGGGAAAAAAAAGCAGGGAGGAGTCAGAGCGGCTCTGCATGCATGCCAACGGGGACGCAGAGCTGCTGCGCCGGCTCCCGCAGGGGTGTTTCTCTCCAATTCCAGAGGTTTGCTCCTTAATTCTTAATGTCCAGAGCTCCAAGAGACCGGCTCACACACCCACCCTCCTGCCAGGCTCACCTGGCTTGGAGCACGGAGGGGCAGCCCGAGGTGCCCCGGGGAGCCGGCATCGCTTCAGGGAGCCGCCGTTGCAGGGTCCCAACAGGCTACAACAGCACCGGCGCTGCTGTCCCAGTGCGGCCCCACGTCCTGCCTCCCTCCTGCAGCTCCCACCCCGAACGCCACCGAGGGCAGGGGTTTGAGGAGCATGCAGCATCCCGACTCCTCTCGCCAGCTCGGAGGGACCAGAGAAGGGTAACACATGCCAAAAGCAGGGACAAGACAGGAAACAGGGAGCGGGGGACACTGGTCCACCCTGGACCCCTCCCCAGGGCTCTTCCAGCCACCCGCCCCCAGGCAGCGGCACTGGGACACGGGAGATTAAGAGGTTCACAATAGAGCTACAACCCCAGAAAAAATCCGTTAGCGCAGGCAGGGAGAGGACGCGCAGGCTCGCCAGCACCAGCCCAGCTCCCCTGGGGGCCCCCCCATCACCCACCCCGTCCCCCACGGCAGGGTGGCGGTGTCCCCTCCCAGCTGGGTGCGGAGGGGACCCGGCAGCTCCTGCTTGGGCTCTGCCATCCCCTCTCCGGTCCCCCGCAGCTGAGCACGCACCAAGGCAGGGCCACCCCGAGGACAACAAGGACAGGATGCCACCAGCCAGGCCCCACTGGAGACGACGGTGACTCATCAGCATCCAGCCCCTGCTCGACCCCGGCTGCTTCCCAAGGCCACGACGCCATCAGAGCGCCTCGTCAGCAGCCGTACGCTCAATTCATCCCCACGCTCCCCCTCCAAACGCCTCTTCCTGAGAAACACAGGTCAGGAGGGGCTTGCCCAGGGCACGAGGCCAGCCTGGCCACGCTGGCACAGGGCACACGCATGGCCCAGCCGAGGTGGCAGCTCCCTGGGGTGCTGCCCACTCATTCTCCAAAAATGAAAAGCGAGGTCTCAAAGCCAGTTCTAGTTTCATCTGGAAGACACCAGCAGGGAGCCAGGACGCACCAGCTCCCAGGGACTCTGTCTTGTGACGGAGATGGCCCCAGAGCTAACGCCACATCGCTAACGAGCTGCTGGCAGCAGCACCGCTGAGCAAGCCCCGTGTGCCAACACACTGGTGGCATTAGGGGCCATCCATTGTCCCCCTGAGGACATCAAAGCTACAACCAGATAATTTGAGGCTATGAAAGACCCGAGACCCTGTTTTGCAAGAGCATCTATAGCACACGATTGCTGGAGACAGTCCTAAGTGCGTTCCTCAGCTGGGTCAGAGAGCTTCTCCCATCCCTGACCTGAACCACTATCATGTAGCTGACATTTTCCATCTCAATGAAAGATCCTGTGGCTGCGCCAACCGCCCCAAGGACCGGGAGCATCTCGGGATAACAGCCCTGCACAGGCGTGAGCTCAGCCATGGCCCCCTCCAAATTTGCTCTTCTCCTCCAGAGACTTCAGCTGAGCAAACATCTACCACCAACAACCCTGGTGCCAACCGGGAGGCCACCGCACACAACCCATCATTAATGATTCCATTATGTAAATGATGAGAAAAGGGCATTGCTATTCTCTGACACCAGTCTCCATGACACCGCGACGTGTGTTGATCCTCCAGACCGATCTGCGTGCTGGAATCGCCACGAAACACACGGAGAGAAGGATGCCAGCGTCCCAGGAAGACAACGCGCTTCCACCATCCGCCCCACGTCCTTCAGCAAGAAACTCTCATGACCTACCTGGAAGTGGAGGATGATCGTCCATATGAGCCCCAGGGTGAGCTTGGGGTTGCCATCCGTAATGTCATCATTGCGAATATTCACCAGTTTCACCTGAAAGAGAAGCAACAGGGTCAAAGCTCCCCGTCAGCCTCACCCACAGGGAGCAGGGGGACATGTCCCCAACTACGCTGTCCCCAGGATCACCCCAGGCACTCCAGCAGGGAGCGGACACGAAGACCCTGGTGCTTCCCCAAGAGGCAGCAAGGCCACCCCATGCCCTGGCTCAGGAAGCGGGGAAAGAAGGACTTTACACATCTCTAGCACTCTCCATCTAGAAGTGCTTTCCCAGCACTTAACAGCTTTATTTCAGCTCACATGGAGAAGTGCCTCGTCCCCGAAGCCCTGAGCACTAGTGCATAATTTAATAGCTACAGACCACAGAGCATGGCTAAAAGAGGATGGCCGAGCTTCATTAACTCCCTCCTGGGTTCAAACCCAAGCTGCTAATCAATCAGCCCTAACAAAGGCAGAAACGCCAGCGTTGCCCTCGCTGCGGGTCCTTCCCCAGCACCCACCAAAAGTCCCCGTCCTGGCAGACTCCGGCCCCACGCAGTCCGAGCTGCTCCCTCCTGGCTGCTTTGCTCTAGGGGTGGTTTAAACACAGTCCGTGAACCCCACGGAGATGCCTGCAGCACCGAGAGCACCAGCCTGGGCACCTCCAGCAGACGCACACCGGAGCGGTGCTGCCCGGTTACTGCTCCTGCCCTCCTTGCAGCAGCCTTCCCGGGAGCTGCCACGTGCTTTGGGCTCTTCTCCCCTGGCTGGGCTCCCCACGGGGGTGTCCCCGCTCCCCAGCACTCAATGGGACCCCACAATCTCTAGCAGGAGCATCTGGGGTAAGAAGTCCCAGCAAGGCGGCTGTCACCCGACCATCACGCTTCAAAGGAAAAAGCTGTTTCATCCAAGTAGAGAATCAAGCTCCCAAGAGCCGCCGGCAAAATGTCTCTATCAAGGGGCTGGGGAGGAGCGGGGGGGGGTTGGAAGCGGCTCACCCTCCCTGGAGTGGGGCATGTGCTCAAATTTATTCAGTGCCCTCGGGCCAGCAGAGAGAGAAAAATCTCTGCTTCAGCATGAACTGGTACAATTTATCATCGTCTCGGTGTTTCTGGGGAGAATCGTGATGAGGAGACCTGACCAAACAGGCGGAACAGGACACCCGGCCCCAGGGGCTGTGGGGGTTTCACCTGCAGAGCCAACAAGTCTCGGGATGCATCCCACTGCTCCGGGCGGGATCTGCCCTGGGGTGCGGAGGATGCCCGGTCCCTGCCAGCTGCACAGGCGCAGCAGGGCCAGCACCTCCCAAAAGCTCGGCGGAGGGAGCCTGCCCTCTGAAAGCCGAAGGATGGCAAGTCCGTGCTGCGCCCGGAGGGGTGATGCCGCACACAGAGGCACCAGCCCGTGGGTGCGCGGGGCTGAGCAGGAGCCAGCTGCTTCATCTGCCCCAAAGCTGGTGGGAAGGCACGGACATGCTGCAGCCTCCCACCCCACCGCCAGGATCCGCCGGGGAGCCCTGGGTGAGGCTTTTGGGGTGCAGAAGTGACTGTGACATTTGCAAACCCCTTCCCAGAACTGGAGTCCAGTCCCTCATTTTGATACTTGATTTTGTGCCGCACAGGTCATTCTGAGAGCACACAACGCCTACAGGGGAAAGTCCCCTGACAACTGTCCTCAACCAGCACCGTGGGGATGGGCGCACCCCTGGCACAGGCTGACGCTGCTTCTCGACACCCTTCTTGAGCCCTGGCCAGGAGAAAGAACCACAAATCACCCAGCTCTGCTTCTGGGTGAGCCTACATCAGCCCTTACCTGTCGCTGCTTCAGGAAATCCAGGGCGATCTGCACGTTCTGCAGCCGGTGGAAACGCATCCGTCCCTTCTCACGCGGCTGCAAGAGAGACGGCAGCTTCAGGTCAGGCTTGTGGGGCCGGGCCAGCAGCACCCCACATGCACAGCCACCCCCCGCATGCCCCCGGGAGCCGCCTGCAGCAGCCCCCCACGCTCAGCGTGCTGGTGTGACCCCCCGCGCACTCCACGCTCCCTGCTCTATCTTCTTGCTCTGGAGGCAAATAAAGTCATCGCTATGCACGATCCTGCACGATCCTGCTGAAAGAGGGCAAAAAGGCCATGGTGGGCACGGAGGTGGGAAGACCCTGAGATCTCGACTTCCTCTGAGCGTCACGAGACCCCGAGGGTCGGCACCCAGGCTCTGAGCCAGGCGCTGCATGGCTGCCGGCAGGATTGGCTCAGCCTCTAGATCCCAGGGCAGGATCTCACCCATCCCACGGGAAGAGGGCTCAGCAGAGAGAGCTTTACCCGAGTGGGTACAGAGTCCGACCCACCCAGGCGGAAGCAGAGCAGGTCTGCTCCGCAGCAGGACATGAGGACCTGGGCAGGGACCGGCCACGGGTCCCCGCTGGTGGCGGAGAAACCCCGACCTCAGCACCAGCCCCTGCAGAGCCGGCTCGGCTCCTCCCGCACGCGGGCAGGGGCTGCTGCTCCACGTACCGTCTCTGAACCCTCGGTGAGGGGAGACAGGAGATGTCCTGGGCTGTGCCCATCGCCGCTGCTGCAGGCAGGGGATTTTCCGAGGTACCCGGCGGCTGAGCCGTGGCCAGGGGAAGGGCACGGGATGCTGGGTCTGCTTTGAATCAGGAGGGGGAGGATCGATGCCCAAATCCTGATCCCAGCCACAATATGTGGCGTCACCAGGATGCTCTGCACTGCTAGGACACCCCAAGCCCTCTGAGCCACCTTCCTTCCCCAGCCTGAAGGGGAAGAGCTGTCCCTGCAAGGGGAACATCTCCAGGGCTGCAGGGAACCGGAGCCTGGCGGGAAGGTGCTACAGCCCCAGCTCCTCCTGTGCTGCTCCAGGTGGGAGGTGACACTGTGCGCCAGGGAATCGTCACCCAGAGCAAGGGGGCAGGAAAACACACCTTCTCCTAGACCTGAGCAAGGTTTTGGGGTCTGGTCCCTTTGAGGTAACCCTCAGCTGGGGCTGGGCTGCGCTCGCTCCCACCTCCACTCACATGCACGGGGTCACCGGTTGTGCCCTGGACCCCACGGTGGCACCAGCCCCCCAAGAAGGTGCCTGTGCCCGGAGCCTGTCCATGCAGTGTGAGGTGAGCAGCCATCGCAGCGGCCCCCCAGGACCGAGCAGGCGGGAGCCCGGCCGGGAGCAGCGTGCAGGACCCGTCCCTGTCCCCTCCCGCCCCGTGGGGGGGACACATGCTGTCACACCAGGTGGGTGGCGTGCCCTGACTGCGGGCCGACACTGCAATGCACGCACAGATAATCCAGGTAACGTGAACACAGCCCGGTAACGAGGACCGCGGCATCGAGTGCATCTCCGCTCTTGCAGCTTCCCCTCTGCAGACCCTCGCTTGGGGCGACCGCCCCGGGCGAGTTGGGTGGGTTTGATCAAAAACCCCAGCTAAAACCGAAGCGAGGGGAAGGTCGGAGCCCCCAGCGACGCTGGGCTGCACTGGACTATCTGACGGCACTCCAGTGTCCGCCAGGCATACGCTGCGGCCGGGGCAGACTCAACCTACTTCTTCATCATCATCATCTTCCTCCTCACGCTCTTCGCTGCTTGCACGGCACCAGGCCGGCGCTCTCACCAGGCGAAGGCTCCTCTGAACTGGCGGCTCTATTTGCTAACGAGGAGGGGAGGGACAGCGGCGACGGGAGGGTGACACAACAGGGAGACAGAATGGAAACCAAAATGCAACACCCAGGTAAAAGGAGAAAGAAAAGAGCGGGGACGAAGGTGGCTGGATCTCTGGCACACCCTGGGCTCGAGCACAGAAACTTCCCCCCACCGGCTTTGAAAGCCGAAGCGAAGCGAAGGAAGCTGTCTGGATCACAAGTAGCTCGATTCAATTTTTCAGCCCCCACAAAAACTGATTTGGCATCTCTGGAGGGTAACGGAAGGAGTTAGGAGATCTTTTCCCAGATCTTATTTTAGGGGAAAGCTAAAATAATTCCTGCTGTGCTACGGCTGTTGCAGCAATCGGGATCTTCCCAGAGCTGAGTGAATGTGTCAGTCTGAGGAGGAGGAGGAGAAAGGAGGGGGACTCTACGCTGCTCAGGATGCAGGAAGAGGTTTGCACGCCACCAACTGCTACAAATCCAGCTCGTGCAGAAGCTGAGCATGGGGCAGGAGCGAGGAGCGTGCCCTCTGCCCAACCTGAGCTAAACTGCTGGCCACGCGGTCACAGAAGCAGTTTTAGTCAAAGCCATTATTATCCGTTATTTCAAATACGGAGCCAAATCTAGAAGATGAAGGCATGTAAGCCCTCACAAAAAGACGGCTCCACCCAGGGCACTGTAAGTCAGCGGCTTTAATCACACGCTTTGGTGGTATCCAAGAGACCAGCCTGGGGAACACAGGTTGGAGTGAAAATAAATAAAAAACGATAATAATAATAATAATAATAGTAATAAAAAAAGAAACAACGACACACATTTGAAAACAAAACTATGGCATAAGAAATGACAGCTGATGGCTGGGAGCAGAGGGAGGATGGAGGGGGCTCGGGGCGGGCAGCAGCATCGCTGCCCAGCCCTGGGGACTTACCAGCTTCACTCCCGACAGCACCTCCAGGAGGGAGATGAGGTTGTGGCCATCTCGCAAGTCTTCGTAGAGGTCGTTGATGTGCTTGCGCACCTGCGGAGAGCCAGGGAAGAGGAAGACCCTCAGGGGTCCGCTCGCCTCCTGCGTTCCCCCACTGTTTGCCAGAGCACGGGAGGAAGGCAGCGGTGTTTGCAAGCAGACGTCTCCCTCCAAGCCGTGCGCGTTTAAAATGGTTATGCCAGAATTCACAGAATCCCAGACTGATTTGGGTTGAAGGGACCTCACACCCATCCAATGCCACCCCTGCCATGGGCAGGGACACCCTCCACTAGCCCAGGTTGCCCAAAGCCCCATCCAACCTGGCCTTGACCACTGCCAGGGAGCCAGGGGCAGCCTGTACCAGGGCCTCAGCACCCAGGTTAATCCTGCTCAGCTACCTACAGCTGCAAGCATCTCCCTTTGCACACTTTGGGGCTCCTCTGCACGCAGGAGCATCCCTCAAAAGACAAAAAAGCCCCTTTGTCCTGGCAAGGGAGGTTCGAGGGGGGAGCAGCCTCACCTTGGGACCCCCTCCTTCGCCCCGGCTGCCCCCAAGCCCCACGTTAAAGCAAGGACCAGGCACTCAGGAGGCAAATGTAATAAAAAGGGCTGTGTGGCGATGTTACAGTGCCCTCCAAAGGAACCGGGCACTTTTCCACCACAACCATCTCTGCTCTGAGTACAGACACGTATGAACACTCAAAAGCAATGCAAAAATTCCCAGACAAAAAAAAAAAAAAAAAAAAAAAAAAAAGGCATTTATCTGCCAGTCCTGAGCCAGAACAGACAGACAGACGGTCGTTTAACTAGCTTTATAATAAAATACATGACTCTTACCTTCATCAAGTGTTTATTGACCCATTTAGTGAAGGTTTTCTTTTGGACTCTGTCCCGTTCATCTGTCAAAAGAAGACAAAGGCAGCTCTCGGTCAGTGCTTCTCATGCAGAAACTCAAATGACTTTGAAATGAGGGGAAGAGACAGAGGAATCGCCGTCGGTGCCAGGACCGCCGGACGGATCCTGCGCCCGCACAGGGGAACAGAGGCTGCTTATTCACGGGTTACTGCGGGACGGAGCCGTTCACGTGGCTCCGACGTCTCGCTTGGGCAGGGTGTAGGAGCAGCCACACAGCTAGAACAAAATGCACTGCTTTTTGGGGGGAATATAGTGTTATTCAAATAAAAGCAGCGTGGATGATTGGGATGGGTATAGCTGCAGCTGGCAGCGGCAACAGAACACGTCCCCTTGGCCGGGACAACCACGCCTCCTCGTCCCCCCTCGGGGAGGCAGCGCAGGGACGGAGGTGGGATTTGCCCAAGCCCCCCGGCGTTAGGAGGGTGTCCCCCTCCCCTGCCCACTCCCGGGTGGTTTAGCACATTATATAAACCCCACAGATGTCCCGTAACAGGCCTGGGCTGGGCAGCAGCAGCGTGTGCAATTAGCAGCTTACTCTGTCGCTGTATTTTTGGTTCATTGGATTGTCAGGATTTAATGTTTATTTCTGTCCCACGGCTCAGCCGAGGGTGCCCTGGCCGGACGCCGGGAGCTCCGAACACCAGCGGGACAGGGTGACAATGCAGGTCCCATCCCTGGGGAGCAGCAGGGGTGTCCACCAGCCCCACGGGGTGACGGGATGGGAGATTTGCAGTGATGCCAAGCAGCAACATGGGACGGGGAAGCGGCCGGCAGGCTTTGATCTGCCCGTTCTCAGTGCAAAAAAAATATCATCACGTAAAAAACAAAGGCGAAAGGAGAGGGCATGAGATGGGGCCACACGCTGCAGGGTCCCATGGGGCGCAGGGGGGCCCCGCTCAGCCCCCCGCCTCCCCACGTCTGGGCAGCGAGGATGGCTCAGGGCAACCCCGGCAGCCAGCCTCGTGCCAAATGGGATCGCCAGGTTTTAGTAACAGAGTGCCTCAGTACCGACCCATGGCACACGACCCCAAGCTCCCGAGCACTGCCCCATCCAGCCCAGGGGATCCCTGGGACAGAGTGGACAAAAAGGACAAAACCTGCCACCCCAAGACATCCCCTTGATGCCACGGTCCACCAGGAAGAAGCACCCCTTGCTTTGGTTTTAAGCCAAAAATCAAGGAAAAAAAACCAGCATCTCTCAGCTCAGGCTGCCCAGCCATGCCGCGTGTCCTGCCGGGATGGCACTATCCAACATCCCTCCTCCTCCTCGTCCACCCCACGACGTCCCCCATCCAAAAGCACCGCAGTAAAACACGTGGCACGTGGCCAGTGAAGCCTTCCATGCCTCCCCTGCACCACGCTCCATCCCACGGCCAAGACACGTAACCAGGTGCCAAAACTATCCACCGGTTGAACCGCAGCCGCCCTCGCTCCCCACCCCGCCAGGCTCCAGCCTCGGCACGGCTTCCCGGCACAATGCAGCCGAGCCATGGTGCTGCCGCCTGGCACCGCCGGCCACCGCCTGCAATAGGAAGCCACGTCACCCCCACGTGTGGGACCTTTTTCGGGACATTTCCTATACCTGACCCCCCCCGGAGCCACAGTGCTGGGTCCCTTTCCAACCCCAGCGTTAATTCGGGGTGGATAAAGCTTGAGCCGTCCCCTGGCCGTGGCGCAGCGCCGGGAGCACAGCGGGGGCTGCCTGCAGGCCGGGAAGGAGAGGGCGGTGGGTACTAACCGATGCAGCACATCCGGCACACCAGGCAGGCGCTCAGCCGCCTCTCCTCCCCGGAGAGATGCCACCTCTCCATCGCCCGAGCCGGGGATGGGGAGCGCTGGGTCCCGGCAAAACGGCGGCTGCCTCCCAGCTCCTGAGGAAGGGTCTTCTGGCGGCACCACCCGCTCGCTGACCTTGGCCCCAGCGGGCGCGGGTGGGTGACTTTTCGGCCGCAGCTCCTCCCACCTCACCACTTCCTACACCCGCTGCCCCCAGCGCAGGCACGGGCTGTTCCTCCTCCGTGGCATCGCCGCAAACCCTGCCGCAACGTCAACGGCTTCCCCGGGTGCTCCCAGCCGAGGGTACCACCGGCACGGCAGCTCTGTGCCAGCAAAATCCTCACCGTCCCACGTTCCCGATGGCCGGCAAAGTCACTCAGAAAGCTCCCAGCGAGGAAGGGCAGAGCTGCTCCCTCCAGCAAGCGACCGAAAGGCAGTGCAGAGCGCGGAGCAGCTCCTGGCAGCAGAGAACTGGCAGGCTGTGGGTACGGACGCAGGCTGGCCCCGCGGAGCCGGGCACTGCCCCGCCAGTAGGCTCTTGGCTTGTTTTTCCTCGTCTTGTTTTCCAGTTAATTGCACCGGGGACGGGACGGACAATGCCGAGCTGTTCTCCCCGCTCCCGCCTGCTCGCCCGCAGCTTCTGCCCAAATCATTTCCCGGGTCTGAAGCGCCGGAGCCGGGACCCGGCCGCAGCCCCTCTCGGCACGCAGGGAGATAATGGGGGCCTCATTATCACACCTCTCTTCCTTTTCTTCTAAATATAATCCCTCTGCAGACCTTCTGCCAGCAGGAGCCCCACCGCCCCGGCCAGGAGGGCGAGAGGAGCCGGGCTGCTGCCGGGGGAAGGCGGGAGCGTGTCCCCAAGCATCGCAGGGAGCACGTGGGGAGGGGGGTGCGTCACCAAGTCCCGCACCGAAAATGTGCAGCCAGGCACCTCTGATGCCAGATCCGGGGGGTGCCCGCAGGCCAGCAGCTCCTCCGTACACTCCCTCTTCCCATCTCCTGCCGAAATGGGGTTTTCTTCCTTCTTTTTTTTTTGCCCCGTCTCACCACCTTTGGGTGGTTCCTGGGCTCTAACCAGATTACACCTCCCCACCCTGCACCCGCGCTATCGTCTGAGCTAATAATAATGCACAGTTACTTGCATTGCAAGCTTATCTCTCCCTGGCTAATCTTTTCCAGAGTCACCCTGATAAGCAACTTGTTGCAATCCCCCCCATGCTTGTCCTCTCCCCTGTCTCTAGCAGGGGTTCACTGGCCGCAGCCACCCAAAACCACCCTGTCACCAGCCAGGGACCGTGAGCAGAGGCGACGGGCAGCAGGCAGGCAGGGCGCAGCCGGAGGGAAGGTTACGGTGACCAAAGGGAATCCGCACCGCTCGGAAGACAAGCCAGCGGTGGGCGAGGGCAGGAGAGGCTGACTTGACTGTGGAGCCTCGGGTCCCCCCGCACGCAGGGCACGGAGCAAAGGCTGGTGGCGTGACACAGGGAACATCGCTGGCGAACAGAGACCCTGCTGCCAGCGGCGCCAGTGAAAACCACGCTCCTTGACTGGACATGCCCACGTGCCGCACAACCATTCGACAGTTTCCAGCACCACCGATGCTGTCGGAGCTGCACGGATGCTTCCAGCTGCGAAACGCTTTTGTGTTGCTGCTTTCCCAAGACAGGTGAGACTCGCAGAGATGAAAACGCGGACGAGCCAGGGAACAACCTGGCCTGAGCCCAGCTGAGCCGGAGCCATGCCGTCCCCATCTCCATCCCTGCCCAGGGGTGCAGGGACCATGGCGGGACAGCCCGGGAGTGCCGAGACCTGCCCCGGCTGCTCCCCAGCGCAAGCGAGGAGCAGGGTTCAGCTGCCTGCGCCTCCGCTGCCTGCGCCTCTACAGGACCACGCGTGCTGTTTAATTCCCTCCCCACCTCTTCTCCCCCCATTGCACATCAGAGCACAGTCCATCGCTCCTAGAAACGGGGATCCCAAAGGCACCGTCTGCTGTCCCCCACAGCAGTGTGAAGCAGCAAGGACCAAGGAGCAGAGGTGGCCGCATGAGGAGAAGGCGGGTTTTAAGGCTTTCCCACTGCTGTCGGTCCCCTGAGCAAACCCAGCTAATGAAGGCGAACAGGGAAAACCATCCCGGCCCACAGCTGGTTTCCAGTGCCCCGAAACCAGGGGCATCAGCTGAGCGTGGGAAGAAAAACTCCCACTCACCATCCCACCAGACCCCAGGGTCTCCAGGCACTTGCCATCATCACTGGGAGGGCTCCCGCGGGCACCAGAGACCCTCCCACTGCCACCGTAACACCCTGCACAGACATTCCCCCCCGCCGTTTGCCCACGGCAGCCTCTGTCCTGGCAGCCTGCCTGTCCCCAGCAGCTCCCAACACGCCCGGCCAGGAGCTGCCGCTCGCCCCAGGATCTCTCCTCCATCATCGCTGGCCTCGCTCGCTGTCAGACTCCATCACCGTTCACCTCCTCCTGCCTCTGGCTGCGAGAGCCAGGTCCCAGCCCCGGGCACTGGTGGGACGGAGGGTGCCCGGCCAGGACAGAGGGGCTGGGACCGGGCTCTCCGGTGCTCCCCTTGGCCATCGTCAGGAGGGGGCGTGGGGTTTCAGTGTCCCCCACTGGCTCTTTCAGCCTCTCCTGCTGGAATGATGCCTGGAAGTGGCTCGCAAGTTTTCTGCTCCTGTTCACTAATTCCTGCTAAAGCGGAAGGAATACAGGAGATGTCGGACGGGGCACTATGCTGGATGAGCTCGCAGAAATCTTGAGGGCATCTCCAAGCCCACGCTCAGCGTGAAAGCGGCTCTGTGGGAGAGCAGCGAGAGCCAGCTGTGGGGTGAAGGAGGGGTTTGCTACGTATAAATGTCTAGAAACAGATTCTGAAAGCATTGAAACCCACCACTTTCACTTTGAACTCCTTCAGGGCAAGCAAAGAATGGGAATGTGCTTTTTTTTTTTTTTTGAATGTGGTACTTTTAAGATAGGGGGATATGCAGAAAACCTGGCTGGCTCAGGAGCACAAGGTATTTAAAATGTGCTGGCTGCCAGCTCATGGGCTGACATAATCCATCATGACAACAGAGCCGACCGGGCAGGCTTTACAGAGCCTTTCGAAACAGGGAAACGGCGCCTGATTCAGCCTGGAAGAATGCACAAGAGATACCTGCGGTGGAAAACTATCCAGCACCCGGATATTTAATGAGAGAGAGACCTGAAGCGGTGATGCAAAGGAGCCCTGGGCGAGCACTGCAGGGCAACAAAACCTGCCGCAAGACGACCCTCATCTTCCAGGATGCTGTGTCCGTGGGGTGGGTATTACCTGACCTTTACTGGGAAAGAGCGACGAAGGAAAACAGTGAACACGCTTGCTGCTTGCAACACTCGCACCAGGATTTTTTTCCAAAAAGGACGGATTTCTGTAGGGTGAAGCAGCAGGTCAACGCGGTACGGGAGGAGACGGAGATGGGAATCGGCCAGGAGGTCCCTAGATGGAACCGAGTGCGTCGCTGCACAACGCTGCCCAGACACCGAGATTAATTAAGTGGATGGGGGACGGCCGGTCAACAGAAGAATTGCAGCAAGGCTGGGTTTAATGGGTAACAGGGCATATTTCTGCATGTTTGTGCCACTCAATATCTCTCTCCTGCTAGTTTTGGGGGAGGAAGGAAGAAGTGTATCCCAAAGCAATATTTGGGGAAAAGTCCCTGCACGCTGCCTGGGCTCTGCAGTCCCACCCCTTTGCATGGAAAAAGAGAAAGAAAAAGGGGAATCAGTCACGGACATGGGGAAAAGGCCCCGTGTGGAGCACTGCCCTGCTGGGAAAAAAAAAAAAAAAAAAAGAGGGAGGAATGAAAACAAACAAATCCCAGGAGACAGAAGTTGGGACAGAGAAGGAGCTACTGAGTCCTTGTCCGTGGCCCGGAGCTATCGCACATCCCTGTAACAAATCCTCGCCCTCCTTGGGCAGCGGTCATGTGCAAGCCCTATTTTGGGAAACTGAGGCAGGGTCAGCCCCAGCTGCTCAGCGAGCCCATGCCAGCGCCGGGAGGAGCTCCGGGGCCACGTCTTGCCGCTGCTGGCGTCGGTGGCTAACCGAGACGCTGCTGTCACGGCGAGCGTGGTGGGAGGGACGCTCGCCCGCGCCGTGGCAGGAGCCGGGAGGCAAAACACCAGCCACATGTCACAGGCTTGTGCGGAGACAAAAAGCAGCCTCATCCCCAGCGAGACATCCCCCATCGCAGCCGCTCCCAACCCCACGTGTGCTGGGAACGGGTGCCGAGACCAAATTTAGGCACCGAAACCTCTGCTCCCCCCCCCACCATGGGGACCAGGACCACCGGGAGGATCCCCACCGCCGCGTCCTCCCCCCTCCTCCTCGCCAGCCATGTCTGCCCCTGCCCGTGCCACAGCCGCGGCTCTCAGGGAGGGAAGACAAGCCATGACCCTTGCAGGCAGCACGCCGGCCATCTTAGTGCCTCTCCCCCCCGCGGGGGCCGCCCCTACCTTCTCTGCTCCGGCTCCTCCAGTACAGGACGCCGGCGATGCCCAGGACGTGGCTCAGGACAAAGGCGGCGGGCGGCAGATAGGAGCTCTCCGAAAGAGGCATCGTCTCCTACTCCCGGCCTGCTATCCCGAGCCCGGCTCGGAATTTCTTTCTCTCGAAGTTGCCGCTGCTGGAGCCCGGCATCGCCAGGAGGGCGAGGGGACGGGGGGGCCGGAGCCGCAGAAACTTCCGAAACTTCCTGCCTGCACGGCTGCCTCCAGCTGGCTGCGTCCCTGGGGCGTCCCCGGGGCTGGCAGGGCTCGAGGACAGCCAGCGTCGCCGGGACGGGGCCAAGGAAGATTTGGGAGCTCGGGGAAGGGGCGGGTAGAGGGAGAAAGCGAGCGTCAGGCCGGCTCAAACATCTTTCCTCAGCGTTCCCTCGGCCAAACTTCATCCCCCCCCCCCGACTCCGGGGGCAGAGACGTCATCTCCTCAATTTCCATTCCCAGCCCCGCTGCGGCTCCGGCGGCCGCGGTGAAGGGGGGATCGGCGGGAGCAGCTGCTGCTGCGCCGACACCACCGCAACACCCTGCTCCTCACGGGGGGCTCGGGAGCTGCACAAACCCCCCCCCCCCAACAGCGGGTGAGCCCAGGGTCCCCTGCCCGCAGACTGCCCAGCGATGCTGACACACTGAGGCCAGGCAGGATCGAGGGGGGAGCAGCTGGGAGATGCGGGCAGCGCTTCAGTAGCGTTCGAGTGGCAGCAGGCAGCTGCCTGCTGGGGGCTCAGGACCCCGTGCTGGACCCAGCACCAGTCTACTCGCAAGAAACCCTCTGCCCAGCAGCAGGGGCAAAAGCGAAGGCAGCCAAATTTTGGCTTCTGGGAGTCAGGTACCCCAAGCGCATTGCCCTGGCCCTCCCTGCATGCCCAGAGACAAATGTATTAACTGCAGGACACCCCCAGAGCCCACGGGGAAATACCCACAAAAGATGCTCTAACAGCAAAGGCAAAGGTTCATCCGCCTCCCAGCCCTTCCTGCAGCCTGCAGCCCTGCTCGCCGCCACCGTCGCGTCGTGCGCCGTGAGACTTTGCAGCCCAACCCCGTTTAACGGGCAGTTTCGCTTCTTTGCGGAACCATTTCCGGCAGCAGAGATACAGAAATGGCACAGGGAAACCGAGAGCGGCAAGCCGTGCTGTGGCACGACTGTTATATCCCCCGGCCCGTTTGCCGCTGTAACCACAGGCAAACCGGGCAGGGAGGTTCCTTACAAAGCCCGTTTTGCTTCCTGAGCCCATCATGTGCCGGGTGCCCCTGCCAGCTCCTGGAGGGAAGAAACTTGCTCTTAGATAGCAATTTGTACAGAATGAAATGCTCATTTTTTGCCTTTACCTTCCCAGAAGGGCTCAGACAAGAGCAGTCTGTTCTGCTGCCAGCGCTCGCAGCAGAGGGGAAAAGCGCTAAGGGGAGGACAGCACACCGCAGCCTGGCCGCAGACCTGCGAAACCTCAGCCCAGCTCAGGCTTTGCTCACGGAGAGAGCCGGGAGCCCAGGCTCGTACGTGGCCAGCACCGGATCAGTCGCCATCTGGCAGCACCGGCTCTGCAGCGTGGGGCGATGAAACCACACGAGATCTGGGGCGTCAACCAGATGCAAGCAGAGATTTGTATTATATTTATAACCCCTGAGCAGCTCTCCAAACCCAACAGCCACAAGCTGGCCAGGCCCACCAAGAAAACCGTATCAAGTAAAACGTGACGGACCCAAACGTTGCACCGCTCCACGGGGGACCTGCACCACCCGCGACCTCCTAACGCTGCTCAGGCTAATGCGAGACGGGCGATAGAAAACAGAGTTACCCCGGGGCTCGGCGCTGTTGCAATGTATTTTCCAGAGCTTCAGCCCTGCCTGGATGAAAAATATCCCAGCATAGTTTTCATCTAAAGCAATCTGCTTTCTGTTAAGGCAGGGGAAGTGTTGCAGAGTAACGACCCGCCGGCAGGCACGAGGCCACCATAAATGGCCCCGCGGCTCGGCCCCGAGTGGGGCAGTTAGTGCCCTGCAAAGCAGACGGCAGCGGCTGCTGGGATGTGCCAGGGGAAAAGGCTCCGGGAAGCGGGAGCTAGTTTTCCCCATCCCCTCACCCCAGCTGCACCCATGGGTGCTCAGCTGCTCCTGTGCTTCCCGGGTGCTGTACGCACAGGGGGGCCGATAAAACACGCGGAGCACTGCCAGCTGCTCCAGCCGGACAAGCCTTCAGGCAACAGAAACTCTTCAAACACATATATATAATCATATAGAACTATTTACGTTTAGATATATAAATAACGTAATTTTCAATACATACAAACACATCCCTCCCCTGCCCCAGGACACCCCATGAACACCAGTGGTCCCCCACTTCACCCCACTGGGGTTAATGCGGTTCCCCCCTTTCCTTCCCGCGCTCGGCACAGCCCAGCCCGGCCGCCTCTCGGCGCTGCAGGAAGCCGATAACGGCGGCAGCAGACGCGGGGCGCAGGGAGCAGGTTTCGGGGTGACCCACCGGGGCTCTGGGAGCCGCCCAGCCCCGGATGCAGCCGCCAGCACCCCCTGCTCACTGGGGGGGGGAAGCAGCCCGAGGCCCCCCCCCCTCCCCGGAAACCGCCCCACACACCCGAAACACAAACAGCTCGGTTTAGCTCCTTGCAAGGCGGCTTTTGCAGCTTCAACTGTCGCCTCGGCCCGGAAAGGAAAGGGGTGGGGAGAGGACACGTATCTCCTGCCTTCACAGGAATGTGGGGAGCGGCGAGGCCGTGCCCCCTCACGGGGGGTCCCCACCTTGCAGGGCACCCCCCTGTTTCATGGGGTGCCCTGCGCAGCATTTTCCAGCCCCGTGCATCATCCAAACTGCTGTTACCCCCATCGCTGCCCCTGTCCCCCCCCAGCACCCTGCCTGGGTTTTAGGGGACCCCACAGGTCGGCTCTGGGGACGGGGGCTGCCCTGGCCCCCCCCCTCCTCGCTCCAGCCGTGCCTCTCGCCCAGAGCTGAGTCACGCCTGGCTCCGGCCAAGTGTCTCGTGGGGCCGATCCCCGTCCCCCCCCTCCATGCGCCTCCCCGGTGAGTAATGCTCAGCCGCCACGGCTGCCGGCTCCGGCATCTCCTTATATGACTGGGGAAGCTGCCGGGCCGCGGCGCAGGGCACAGCCAACGCTTCTCTCGGCGGGGAGGCACCCCGGCATAGGGGTGGGCGATGCCACGGGGATGCTCCTGCGTCCCAGGGGGGCCGTGGCCTCGTGGGAGGCAGCGGAGGCCCCACGGGCTCCGGGCAGGGACACGTGTCCCAGCCCCAGGAGGTGACAGCCAGGTGGCACTGTGGAAACGCCGAAGCTGGCGTCACCGGGCAGCCGGAGCCAGAGCGGGAACCTGGCAGCACCGCACCTGGGTGAAGCGTCTCTCCAGGGCTCTGCCTGTGCCCATGGCAGATGGGGGTCCCGGCCAGCGCCCCCGGCCAAGCCCCCCAAAGTCCCCCCCATCGGCTGCAGCAGGCGCTGCTGGACGTGGAAACGGCCGTAGGCACACCGGGGACCCTGCGCGCTTTTACAGAGGGGGTTTCTCTGCACCCAACAAACAGTGGGGTCACCTCACACCTGGCAGGGGACACCCCGCTCCCTGCAATGGGGAAAAGGGCCCATCCGGCACCGGTGCTGAGCACACACAAACTCGTGACTGCAGTACAGGGCCCGGACTTCCTGCTGTGTTTCCTCTGCCATCCTTTCCCCTTTCTGTTGTTTTTTCCTCCTTTCTGGGAGCCTTAAGGGCAAATCTCGGTCACTTATGGAAGCGGCTGAGAACTGCCAAGGAGAGGAAGGAGACTCCGGGTTCTGGAGCAGGGGAGCCCCAGGTAAGTCGCAGACACAGGTCACCCGCTGCTCCCCGGCAGCAGGTCCCGCTCCAGTGTGGGGCGAGGGGCCCGGCTTGGCTCTGGCCTCTGTGGGGACTGGATGGGGGGCACAGCACTCGAGCAAAGCCACCGTGCCCCTCACCCCGAGCCGGAGGGACCGAGTGCACGCCGCACGCTCAGCCACGGTTGTTTCTCTCCAGACCACAATTTTTCCCCCCCGCAAAACCCAGAGCTTGTCTAAGCACACGGCATCGTGCCCTCCTTGCTAACAACGGCAAACGCTGCTGCGGACAGACAGACAGCTCAGCAAGACGCATCCCCGGCTGCTGAGCGCATCCACACGTGCCGGCGCATCCCCTCCTGCCGGCAAGCACGGGCAGGGCCCTGCCGGGGCGCGGGGGCTCGCTCCACCCTGCCCACGGCGCCAGGAGCCATGGGAAAGGAAAGCAAGAACAAAGATGACGTTTCTTGTGATCTGGGCTATTAAAAAAACAAGGTGGAACGAGGCAGGTCGCTGCTCCCACTGCTGCCCAGCGCATCCCCGCGGGACGAGCTCCTCAGCTTCGACTAAAAAACCTCTCCTCCTGCCAGTGAATCACCCGCCCGTACGTGTGCGGGCAGAGCTGCCGATCCCCTCACCATCCGGCAGGCCCCGACGCCGTGCCCTGCCCGCACGCCTCCGGCTCCTGGCAGAGCAGGCGCATTCCCCACATTAAACATTTCCTTCTGGCTTTCATCATGCCGAAGTGGCCGTAGCTCTGCCAAGAAGGACGGGGACAAGTCTGCAGGCTCCCACACCAGCCCCTCGGCATTGACACTGAACTCCAGGGCTGCAAAAGGTCTAAAAAAAAATAAAAATCGGGACTACGAAACCTCCCAGGCAGCAATGCTCCTCATGGCTCTGGAAAAAACAACCTCCTCAACACTGTTTTTTGTGCAAATAGGGGGTTTGGCCCAGAAGTGTCTGTGCGAGGGCTGAGGCTCCCAGTGCCCCCAATGTTTGTACAGGGAGCTCAAGCTGGGTTTACCTGCAACGACCGGGGCAGCCCCATCCAGCCCAGGGTTCAGGGGCCGTTCTGTACTCACCCCCCCCAGACCAGTACCTGCACCGAGAGGGCAGCACAAGTGAATATTTAACTGCAGATCTCTCAGCAGAGGAGCTGCCCACACTGCCAAAGGTCGGCTGGACGTGGCAAAGCAAGGGGAGAGGGAAGGGGGCTGAACACGGGGAGCCTCGGACCCCCCACTGCCATCAGCGGCAAAATCTCAGCTCCAAGGAACCATAGAAAGGAAGCGCTGATGATAAAGCAGAGATGTTCCCCTTTCCAGCAGACGTCTGGGCACCAAAATAAGAATTATATCTTAAAAAAACCCACCCTACTTCCCTTCCCATGGCAGAGCTGCCTCCCTGCAGCTGGTGCTGCTTCGGGGGGGGGGGGTGGGACGCAGGACAGGACCCCGAAGATCACCTCGCTGCTGGGAGACGGAGGGCAGAGATAAGATGGTTCAAGGGAAGGCTGGAAGCAAACATCATTCCTACCGGTTTTCATTCTACAAAGCAAACAGCCGAGCTGGAACCGCCACCTGCTCACAGTTTAATCGTTCCCCAGCAGCATGGCACACCATCAACTTCTGCTGCGGGGCAGGAGTGGAAATCCCCTGGCACACCAGCAGTTACGGGGTCTACAGGAATGCGACATCCAAACTGGGGCTGCCCAAGGGGACCGACTCAGATGGGATGCACGGAGCCAACAGGAGGACCCAAGGCCTCCAGAAACTCTGAAATGACCCAAAAGGAGACCATTTCCCTCTGCGGCACCAGCGGGGAGTTGTGCTTGCCCAGCCCCCCTGCAGCTCTGCGGGAGGGAGAGCAGCCGGTGATCCCCAGGGCACCGCATGGAGCTCCAGCCTCCTTCTCTTGGTAGGGTTTGCTTTTTGGTGCCCCAGATTGAGCACCCTTCCCAGGGGTGTCCGTAGCAGCCAGCACTGCCGGCCCTGGTGCCCCCAGCGCAGGCAGAGTGCCCACCCCTCCACGCATCCGCTAAGTGACCCGAGACCCCCCCCCTCCCACAACACGGGGCGTTGCTGAACCACGTGCACGCAACGCCGCCCCAGACACGTCTCATTCAGACCCTCTCCAACGCTTCCCCAGCTCTTTAACCCTCCCTCAGCAGGAAACAAAGTGCATCACACTGAAGAGGTGGCGAGGGTGACGTCACTGCTTCTTTCCCAGTGTTAAAAACCTCCATCAATCCGCCCGCCCGGCGGCCTCCCCAGATGACTGCTGAGGGCCGTTGGGTTTTTGCTGACACAGCGGTTCAGGCTGTGTCATTATTTCATCACTTCTCAGAAGCCTCCCCTGGTTTGTCACCCCTCCGAGGACGCCGGCAGGGAGCCATACCACGCTTGCTCATTAAACGATACCATGAAACTCGTGGCCATGCACCCCGGGCTCCGGGAAAGCGATGAACGCCACACTGAGCTGGCATCGACTCGGTGGCATCGCCCTGCAAGGAAAGGGAAGGAGGGAGCAGGGGACAGGCAGTGGCCGTGTACCGGGGCACAGATAAAAGCCGCACGTTGGGAGGCAGACAGCCAAGCGGCAAGGGCAGCTCTCAATGCACGCGGAGCTGCTGAGCAAGAGGGAGGAGGTGAAGGCGGTGCCAGAGGCGAGGAGGATGGGGATGCACGGGGTGGGGAGGAACAGCGAAGGTCTCCCGGCAGAAAACATTCCTGCTTTTTGGGAGCGAGCGGCACCGTCCCAGGTCTGGGCACGGAGGAAGGCTTGCTTGCACACCCACGTGCAAGAGGACACACAGGTCTGCACGCTTTCCCAGGGGCCTGTGCTGACACGGTGAGGTGGCTCCTTTCCCAGGCCGGGGGAGGAGGAGGAAGGCGATGCCATCTCCGGGTCCCTCCCTGCCCCTCCGGCCACACAAGGCTGCACACCTCCACGGAGCCACTGTCTCCACGGCTGGGTAAACACCTGCTCCATAATTCCCAGCACGTCCCGCTGGCACCTCAGCAGAGAGAAAGCCGTGCAAAACCAAACCAAAATAAAACACGTCAGAAAAAGCCCCACCATGAGATTCGATGGCAGCCCCAGCAAAGGTGAGCAGCAGAGCCCCGTGCCGGAGAGCAGCCCGAGCCCTGGCCGCATCCTGCACCCGCTCCCACCGCCTGCACAAGGGCTGAGCACCCGTAAACACCCCAAGTCCTGGAAAAATCCCCCAAATGGAGTCCCAGGCCCCAGCGCCTCTTGGAGGAGCCGGACCCCGCGGCAGGGCAGCCGGTTGGGGTACAGAGCTGCACCCCGGCAGAGCGGAGCCCCGGGGGGGGCCACGGGCAGCCGGGTCGGGGCCGTGGCAGCGGGACGGTCGTGAGCCGCTCAAGGCCAAGCTTTGCACTTCCCACAGCAGCAGCTTAGGGAGCAGGAAAGCCGGGGGGTGGAGGGATCGCCGGCATCAAAACTCCTTTTCTACAGGCTAACAAAAGGCCCGGTGTCTCCGCAAAGAGGCTTGTTATTCCAACGCCAACCAAAGGCTGCCTGGCAGCCCGAGAAATAGGAAAACGTTAGGCTAGTGGGAACTGGCTGTGCTTTGTCTGGAGCGCGTTTGGGCGCTGTGTTTGCACAGGCTCCACGCAGCAGCTCACGACGCGCGGGGGCATCAGGGACAGGCTCTCCCCGACCGGGCTGCCGGGGGAACCCCCCCCCCGCCGGCACTGGACCCCCTCGCCTCGCTCCCTGCAAATAGCGACGCAACGCAGCAAGAGAAAAGGCAAGGGGAGCTCGCAGCCCAACGTGCAGCCCAAGGCGCTGGCAGGAAGTCGTGTCCCCCACTTCTGTTGCCTTCGGTCCCCCGGCTGCGCCCCGTAACGCAGCCTGGGGTTTGCCTCACCACACCGCAAACACGAGGACAGCTGGCGGACCTGCACCCCCCAGCCTGCTCGGGACAGGAGCCGTGCAAAGGCCCGTGTTAGAAATGGCGGCTGCAGAGAAGCACACAGCCGATTCTCTTGTTTCCCCCCACAAATGGAGGGCAGGCAGGCAGCCTTGAGCCCTGATCTCATTAGATGTCCCAAACTAAGCAGCATGAAACCTGATTAGCGCCGTGTGGGAGGTGGGAGAAGGGGCAGCAGTCTGCTCCGTCAGCCAGCCCCAGCACCCGCCAACCGAAGATGGGGGGTCCCGGCACCCTGGGGAAGTCAGGGCTGGGGAGCTGGGCACCCAGAGCTCCACAGACACAGCACCCTGTGCCTGCCCAGGATCTGGATGTGGCCCTGGTCCTTGCTCACTTGTCCAGAGCGTGAACATCCCTGGGGATGGTGCCCGCGGGCTCAGCCGGGGCTTTTCTCATGGCTGCACTGTGCTCCAAAGTGATGCTTCACCTCAGCTGCCGCTGCCAGCTCCTGGCCGGACCAGCCTTGGCGTGCAGCAGCAGAGAGGAATTTGGGATTAAAAACAACCCGAACCAAACAGGGGAAGGCAGGAGCCTGAAACCTCTGTTCCCTAGAGACCCGCTCTCCTGCAGAGAAACTTAATCCCCATTAAAACACAAATGAAATAATCCAGTTGCTAACATTTCTCTGCCTGCTTCGTTCCAGCACCTGCGCAGCACCAGATCTGCTGGATCCCACCAGCCTGGCCCAAGCCCATCAGGTGCTCTTGGAGTGCTCAGTTGGACATTTCCGGAGCAAAAACCATCTCTGGCACCGCGAGCACTGTGGTGGGAGAGCCGTAAATCGGCGGGGATCCTCAGTTAGGGCAGGGCCCACGAGTCCCCCCCAGCCAGCCGTGCTCCCCAGGGGACACCTCGTGGGGTGGCTGTGCCGGAGGAGAGGTGCCCACCCTTCCCCGGGAGCAACCGGCCGCATCCTCCTCCCTGGCACAGGGACATGCGGCCAGGACAGCCACACGCTGGAAGAACCGAAACCCACCGGGGCCTCCGCCCGCAGTGGCCAGGGCAGATGGTGGCCGCGGATCTCTTATCACCCCCGGCCACCTTGGGTGGCCCCGGCCGCTCCTCGGGGAAGCCATCACATGATGGGACGAAAGCAAACGGCGACGGCGGCGCACGGGGACGAGCCACAGCACCGTTCCAGTACCAGCCCCACCAGGATGCTGCTCCTGCCTCCTGCTCTGACCCCCCCCCAGCACAGCACATCTAAAAACCCCTCTGTGTCAATATCAGAAACCCAGCAGAGCTGGGCACACGCTGAGGCGATAGGAAGAAGCACGGACCCACTCGTGGCTGCCTGGTCATGGGGAAAATCTGAGCCCGGTTCCCCTAGGGAAAACACACAGCAGTGACAAGGTCAGATGAAGCCAGGAGATTAGCCGGCATGCACAGGAGAAGGCCGAGAAGATGCTGGATTTTATCCGGCTGCCAAGTAAACAACAAAGTTCTCAGAAAACGAAGCCAGCCGTCCTCGTGCCACTGGTAAAATTAACCCAGCAATAAATTTGTAATCAAATGGGTTTCCTGAGCCGAGCCCAAGGCTCTTGTCACCTCAGGGCTGTGACAGCCGCTGCCCCGGGAAACCTGAGATGGAGACTGTGCGGAAAAGCCGGGTGACCCCGAACCCACCGGGACGGCGGCTGTTGGGGCAGGGTGCATCCCGGAGCAGCATCCTTTGTCCCCAGCACGGATCCGGCAGAGCCTCCCAGCTCCATCACGGGGACCGGGATGCTCTCCAAGCCCTTCGCCCAGAGCCCGCGGGGCTGACAGCGATGGATGCTGGCACCGTGCCGGGGGTCAGGGGCCTGGACTTACACGCACGGGCATTTACATATGAAATGCTCCCAGCTCCAATATCCGCTGCTGCCTCCACCTCCCTGGGGAGATGAATAGAGATGGGGGGGAGACAAGGAGGCAGCGGAAAAGAAACCTCTCCAGCAATAAAACCTTCCTTTCCTCCAGCTCTGTCCAGCCCTGCAGCTCAAGGGCAGGCTGGCTGGGGCTGCTTTCAGCGCTGAAGAGCACGCTTAGCTACACGGCAAATGCCAAACCATCACAGCGAGGGACACGGCATGGCAGAGCTAACCGGAACCGCCTGCAAAGGTGGGCACCCCTTCTGTGCTCAAATGCCACGGGGAAGCACTCCAACAGCGTGAAAGGGGTGGCCGTGCCCACTCAAAGAGCCGTCTCACCTCCCACGAGTGTGCCCTGCCCACAACGCGGTTTCCCCTCTCTCCCTGCCTGCACCACTTTCTGAATTAAAGCTGCAAAGGGCTGCGGTAAAGGCAGCTGGTGACAGCCAGCGAGTCGGCATCACTTAGGCTAGAGGCAGCAAAACAGACCAAAAACTACAGATTTGGCTTTTGGGGGATTCGCCACCCGTGTTTTCGCATTCCCGTTACAGACTCACGAGAGTGGGGAGAGAAAATGGGCCGGGATGCAGGAGGCAGCGCAGGCGGGCAGCGCTCCCGGCAGGGCTCTGGGCAGCACCTGGAGAGGGGAAGGCTGCCAGATCAGCTCCTGCAACCAGTCACCTTGTAAACGCTATTAATAATGTCAGCTCGGCTCCTTGCACCTCGTTCTCGCAGGCAGGAGGAGAATTTGCCGAGTCGCAGCTGGAGACGGAGCCCGAACACCCCCGCACCAGCGTGGGGACTTTAGCAGCGGCTCCAAAATGCAGAGGGGGGTCACTGGCACCCAAGCCCAGCGCCTGCCCGTGCTCCGGCTGCCGAGGGGCTGCACATTGAGGGGGGGACAAGCGCGGCTATGGGACAGAGCCGGCCACCACCCCCGGCACACCCAGCCAGCACACGGTGACTGGGGGCTCCTTTTACATTGATTCCCAGTGCCAGCTGCAGTGAGGCTCAGGAAAAATTTATGACGGACACCGCGCCAGCATAAGAAAGTGAATTATGTTACTCCTGGACACGATAACTCAGGGCAGCTGTCAGCCACAGAGCTGCGGGATTAACCCTTCGCGTCAGCCCCGGCAGCGGCATGGGAGGGTGGGGAGGCTGCCTGCCCGCGGGGTGACAACTCCCTTGGCTCCCTGCTAAATTAAACGTTGAATTGAGTCACCTTTGTTATACAGCGGGATCAGCTGGTGAAGCCCAGCTGTGCCGAGGCAGTGCTGTAAAAAGGGACAAGTCAATAAAAGTGTTATTAGATGACAGGCGATGGCATCCCAGGTGCCTTCTGCTTTCCTCTCCACCCTCCTTCCAGCAGGCAAATCCCAATAGTCTCTACAGCAGGATGAGGCTGGCTGGGAATCCCAGAGGAAAAAGCCTCTCTGACAGCAGGGAGGGGGGAAAAAATGAAGAAAAAAAACAGGGAAAGAGCAAGGGAAGCATCCCCTCCTGCTGCAGCCAGAGTGCCAGGTAAACCGAGCTGCTGTCCCGCTGCCCCTGCGCCCGCAGCCCGGGCTCGCTGCCTGCAGCAGCGGGGACAACAGCCGCCGGCCTCCAGCCACCTGCCAGGGGCTGGCCCGGCACGATCCGGTGTCGCAGCCGCCTCTCCGGGGACAGCCCGCGAGGCGGGAGAGGGCAGAACAGCAGGAAAGAGGTTTGGAAAGAAGGAGAGGGGAAGAGAAAAAAAAAGCATCGATCTGCACACGGGTGCCACTGTGCACCCATGGCCGGTGGGACCCCCGCAGGCAAAACCACCGTCACCAGATCAGCCCACAGGAGCGGCAGCTGGCTCCATTCCCTTCAGCAGGATTTTGAGCTCAATTTCTTTTGCAGTGGTTATTTGCAGAGCAGCTTCCCCTGCCTCCCTGCGCTACTTACAGGGCTGGGTTACTGCTGCCCCAGCGCTTGCTTTGTGCCCAGACACACCGCTCAAAATCCAAATAAAAGACAAAAGAGGGAAATGGAGCGGAGCCATGGAGAGCACCACCCCCTCCCGGCTGCCTCCACAGGAAGCCGGCGACTCCTCGACGTCCCGGGGGACTCGATTTGCCTCGATGGGCGATGGATGGCAGATGGTCAGGCTCTGCTGGAGCCCTCGGAGGCAGCGATGCCGGAGCAGCTCAGCCTGTCTCCATGCTGCACATCCACGCCGCGGAGGGCGAGAAATACCTTTCAGGGTGCCGAGTCCATCCAGGAACTTCTTGTACTTCTCCAAGTTCATTTTCCAGACGAGCTCACCCTGCCCTTCAGCAGGGTGACATCGAGGTGCCCACAAGCCCCAGTCACCGTCACCAGCTCCGCAGCCCCACCGCCATCGCCCTTTGACCACCCGCAAGCCTGGCTGCGGCACAGCCCTCGTGTTTCCTTATTTGATGAAGCGCATTAAAACCTCCCATGGCCGAGGCCACCCCCCTTTTTTGCAAATGAGCCCAGCACTAACAGCAAGTGCCCCGCACCATCAGGGCTCCCGGCATCCCTTACCCCCCCCTCCACGCCGGAGGTTTCAGGGATTGTATGTCCCAGGGATATTTCCAGCAAAGAGCACGTTTGAGGGAATTGGGAGGGGAAGGAGAAAAAAAAAAAAACCAACTGGCTTTAAGACTTGCAGGCAGAGGACGGGAAAACGCAGACAGTGGGCAGAGCACAGGGTCCTCGTGGGAAAAGCCAACCTGGTGACTCTGCCACCAGCATGGGAGAAGACACCAGAAAATTGCCATGAAGTGTTGGAATAAAGGGCCAGGTGAGACCCAGGAGCAGGTGGGGGCCGGATCCCTCCTGCTCGTGCCCCCGCTGCTTGCCATGTGTTCACCCTGCACCGGCAGCGAGGTGCTCACGAAGCCAAAAAGGAGATTTAATGGTTTTAAAGGTTTTTTTGGCAGCAGGAGCCAGCCCAACATGATACAAGGGGATCCAAGCACCTGCCCCGCTCATCACTGCCCTTCGGCAGGACTGGTGTCCGTTGGGCACGTCCCTGGGTTTCCATCAAATCAAATAATAAATAACATCATCACCGTCAGCGGTGTTGAAATGTGCGTGTCAGAGGCAGATCACGCTCTCCCTGTGTCACCCCGCTGCCTCTTCACAAAGATCCCAGCGACTGAGCAAGACCCACCGCACAGTGCAGGATCTGCCCACCGGGGCTTTGGCACGGCCAGCACCTCCTGGCAGAGCCCTCCCGGCACACCCGCATGGAGTTTGAGCTGCTGGAGGGACAGGAGAGAAACCAGAGCGTGGATGTGCTGCAGGAGCCAAATCGCCCCCCAGAAACCAGGGATGGCAGCTCCTCACATCTCGGCAAGGAGACTCCTCTTGTCCACAGGTACCGGCACATGAATCCCCAGCTCCTTCACCGCGTGCTGGGGGAGCGGATCCACCCGTCCCCAAAGCAAGCAGCATCCCATGGCAATGCCCCACATTATCCACAAAAACATTAATAAAACCTTTTTGCTCATCCAAGCGACCCCGGAGGAGGACACAGGACCCAGCTCGTCCGCAGACAGACGGACACCCACCTCCCTGGGACTTCCGAGGGGGAAACTTGGGGAGGTGGCAAGGTGCGTGTGTCCCCACCGCCCCCGGTGCTCCAATTACACCGGGGACCTCTGCACCACCCGCACACACCGCCCGGCTCGGGTGGGATGGAGGTGACACCCAGAGGACCCACTGCCATCAAAGGGAGCTGCCCAAACCCCAGGGGACGTGTGGGTCCGCAGCAGCCGGGACGGGCATCCATTCATCCCGGCGAGAGGGAGCCAATCCGATCACCAGCGAGCAGCCACATGGAACAGCCCGGCTCTGCCGGCCTCCGCCGAGGATTCACCGCAGCACCGGTTGGCAGCAGGCAGTGGCAGCCCTCGCCTGCCAGCACACCGTAGCCCGACTGCTGCCCCAGCATCGCGGGGCCACTCCTGTGGACACCCCCCCACGCCTCCCGGCAGAGCCGGGAGCAGAGTGAGGTTATTGCGAGAAGCCAAGTTGTCACCACTAAAAATAGCACAATGGAATTTTCCTCTAAAGAAAAAAAAAAAAGAAAAAAAGGAAAAGAAAAAACCCAACACTTTCTTGCTGACAAAGGGGCTGCAAGAAGGAAGCGAGGAACAGCCCCGTGGAGGGGGCACAGGGGACTCCATCTCCTTGCCCCCCACGCCAGGAGCCGGCCTCACGTGGGCACGGAGGGCAGAGCCCAGTGCGGGGGAGCGGGCAGCGCTGCCAACACCCCCGTGTCATTTATCTCCATCCTCCCCTTCCCAGCAAGGAGGAGAGACCAGGCACCACTGGGATGGCCACGGCAAGCAGGCAGCTGCTCTGAAGTTACAGCAGCAGGAAGGAGAGGCGGCTGCCCCAGGCGAGCCCTGGCCCCCCCAGCACCCCAACTCTCCCTCCAGCCCCCACCGTGGCTTTGTGCCTCCAGGGTGATAAGGGCACCCCCACGCTTGCAGGGGGTTCGGTGCCTCGCTCCTGCCCCACTCCCTAACATGCCATTAACGCCAAAGCAGGTCAGTGGTGTGGGAAGGCAGCCCCACACCTGCCGGGCCCCCCAAACCCCTGGGTGATGGGGAGAAGGGCGCTTCCCTCCTCCCACCCCGAGGGGATTAAGGGGAAGCAGGTCTGACTCCATCCACAAGCATCCCGGCTCCCTCTCGCCATCGGGAACGCCAGGAATTCCCGGCGCAGGGAGGATCGCTCCAGCTGGCTCGATCAGTGCCCCGGGGCCGGGGGGAATTGGGGGGAGCTCCCAGGACGGCCACTGCGCACCCGGCTGGCTGAGGAATCCCAGCATCTCCCAGCCTGGCAACTGCCCTCCGCAGCAAGAACGAGAAGCATCCCAAACAGCCGGTGAGAATGAAATATCTCCACGTGCAGCGTCTGGAGCCGCCTGCAATAAAACCCCCAGCGCCGTGGCTGTCCCCACTGTCGTCACCCTGGGGCAGTGCCCCAAGGGGGGGGGTTTGCTCCCTGATGTGCACACGAGTGGGGGAAACAGCAGGGGACCAGGCTGCCCTTCCCCACCATCACCAGCAGCGGGCTAGAGGACGTTCACACCGTGCCAAGGATGTTGGCAGAGCCAGGGCACCAACGCGTGACCCACGGCAGCAGCAGGAGCAAGCCCGGGGTGCGGGATGCATTCATTGTAGGAGAGCCTCGCTGGCACGGCTGCATCATCGCTGCCCCAGAGGGGACACAGCGATGGCCACGGCCACACCAGCTGTCCCCAGCATCACTCATAGCGGTCCTCGTATCAAGTGAACGATGCTCGAACCAGGGCGGTGGTGCAGGGGCTGCTAATTCATGCTAATTAGCTGGCGGGGCAGCTGCCGGCAGCATGTGCAGTGTGGGACCGTGGGGCTGGGAGACAGCCTGGCCCTGCTTTGCATGGAAAGAAGTCGCTCCCGCTGGATAGTTTTACCAGGACGGCTCTTGTAGCAAAACTGCCCAAGGTCAACGTGAATCTTACTGCCACGGGAGCCCTTGTATACAGTTTCCCGCAGGGAAAAATAAGCTGCTGGCAAAAGCACTCCTGAAAGGCCACCATGGACCCGAACAGCGATTAATAAAAACCAGGACAGAAGTTACACCCTTATTTGACACAACCAGTAGTCAGCACAAACGTCCCACCGGGACTGAAGCTGAGGTGCAGCTCCGCAGTCACGCAGAAGTGGGGCAGCAAGGGCAGAGCAAGGGGTTGGGAGCAGGACAGGGAGAGGAGATGACTCGTGTGGGTGCTGTAGAGGTGTAAAACACAGCATCCGTCACCCATGGGAGGCTGGCAAAGCCTCCCCGGCATCGGTAAAAAATGCTTGGTCTGAGCAGAGGAGGGCAGGCAGCTGCTGCAAGCGGCACAGGCACAGCACCAGCCCCGTGGTCTGCACCGGACGGCTTGGACTCGCCGGAGGGAAAGAGGGTCCAACAGGAAATGAAAAATGGAAATGCAGCACGTCATGCACAGGGAAACAACAAAAAAACATGATTGTACCCTCGTGGCGCCCAGCCAGCGGCCCTGAACTCGCTGGTCCAGATTGCTGATAAACCGGGGGGTGACGGGGGGCACTGCTGGCGCTGCAAGGACCAGGCACGAACACGAGACGCTCGTTGCAGACCAACTCATCTCACTGCTGCCATGGATCCGGGCTCCCATTGGCACAGTCAGAGCCTGCTCCGACGGTTCATCCCGCCAGCCCTTCTGCCAGGATCAGCATCCCGCTTCTCACTCCAAATCTCCCAAACATCTTGCCCAACAGCCCTCCCCACTTGCCCGCTTCCAGGAATCACTGGGCTTATCTGACCCAGAGGCAGGGCACACATCTCAGATCACATCCAAGGACTCGGTTTACCATGTTCACAGCCAGACACACACCAAATCTGATCACCCAGCCTCCCAGCCCCACCACACATCTCCTCCTCAGGAAGCTGATGCTGGAGGATCCCCCTCTCCCCAGCCTCCACACCGGGTGGGATCCATCCAGACACAAAAAACCCCACGACATGAGCTTGGAAATGAAATTTTCTGGCTTATTAACACAAGCATCCTTTGCATGCTTTGCAAACGCTGCCGTGCAGGGGACCTCCTCGGTGGTTTCCATCTCCAAGCTGGAGGCTGTTAGAACCCCCCCAAACCCCTCCAGACAAGGGCAGTGCTGAGATGTTAAATCCGGAGCTTCCAGCAGGCCTGGAGAAAGAGCATCTGGAAGGAGAAGGGGGAGCTCGAGGTCAGCGTCCAGCAGGGATGCTGCAAGCCTGGCCGCTTGGGACAGGGACTGCCCAGGCAGGGGACCGCGCTGCCGGCAGGGCCAGCACCCAGCAAAACCTGCCAGGAAGCGGCTCTCCTCCTTGTGCCGTGCAGACCAGCACCCTGCCTCCACCCCCTGCTCTCCCACCGCCACCCAGCAGCGGCTCCGCTGGTTCCCACCCCACCCACAGACTCTGACGGGATGGGAGAGGCACGAGCAACCGGTCGGGGTGCGGAGAGGAGCCGGTTTGTAGGTCCTGCCCACGGACCTACGAAGGCTGGCTCCGCACCGCCGTGCCGGGCAGGGGGGCACATTGTGGGTGACAGCAACCGCCAGCCACAGAAATTAGGGCTGCCGTCCCGGTCCCAGGTGTGCCATCGCACCCACCGCTGCACCACCTCGCCCCGCAGGCAGCGATTGCCTCACTGCCCTGGAAAACTCAGTTGGCCTTGGCAGGATCCGTCCACGGAGCAGAGCTTCCCGAGGCAGCGACGCCCGGGGTACGGCCGAGCTGCAGGGAAGAGCGTGGAAGGGCTGGATTTGCGCTCAGGAGAGTGGTCCCACCCCAACAAGCGCAGCCCCAAGGAAACATCGTCCCCCGGGGTGATGCACCAGGCATCAGCCAGCCCTGCCCACACTCCCCATCACGGCCGCACATCAGAGGCTGCTCATGGAAACCCATCCCCGGGGAACAGTAATGAGAATGTATTTGTGCTCCTTCCCAGAGAAGCGACAGATTCAAACCGACACTGCCCCGGTCACCCCCGTCAAACCGCAGACACCGCAATGCTGAAGGCTGAGCAGTCGCAAATCCCACCCCGGGTGCCGACTCTGCTCCCCAGCACCCACCCGACACGGCTGCCCTTGGCCCAGCCTCGGGTGGGATCGAAGCACCGTCCAAAACCTTCCTTCCAGGGCTTCCCTGGCCGAGCAGAGCCCCAGGAGGAGCCACACGGCTTCCCAGCGCTGCCCCGTGCATCCTCCCCGCTGCCCCACGCCTGTCCAGCCCCCGTGCTCCAGCCGGCGGCGAAACACTGCCCCGTGCAGGAATCGCCTCGGCCACAGCAGCCGGGCTGAGCCCACAGCCCCGGGAAGGGCTCCAGGCCGCTCCATGCAGGAGAGATGGGGCAAAAAATGGCTTTATCAGGGCAGCCCCAGCACAGAGCAGCTTCTTCACACCCACCCCGAGCTCTGGTGCAGCCTCTCCCTGCACGGAGACAGGAGAAACTGCTTCCACAGCCTGGATTTATCTGTTTCAGTTGCATATAAAGGGACTTATCACCCTGGTATTCAAACAACAGTGTTTAGACCCTTTAAATTTAAATAAAACTTCTGTTTCTACTTCCATCTGGGAGGTTTTGTGCCGCCGGCATCAGCCACGGTATGTCCAGAGCAGTCTAAACTTAGCTGACACAAGCTAGACGAGCCTGGAAAGGAGGTTGGCCAGAAACCAGCAGACGGAGGTCAAAGACTCCAGTCTCACCCCAAAGCGTGAGCCGGGAAGGAAAAGGCTCCGACGGGAATGCGTGCAGGCAGTGCTGAGAAGAGGAGCAAGAGAACAGCTCGAACCCTCTCCGAACGCTCGGCGGCAAGCTGGCCGCTGAAACGAGATCAAAGCACTCAGTGCCGGCACTGTACGCTGTCGGGCGTCATGCCACATCCTGCTGCCTGTGCCAGAGAGGTACCGCGGATGCCGCCACCTTGCACGGGCACCCACCGTCCCAGCCTCCCTGGGGGCTTTTCTCTCCGGACCAGAAGCACGTGGAAATGAGGAGAAGCAGCCGACAGCCCCAGGACCTGCGAGCAGGGCTCAGCCATGGTCCTGCTTCATTAGCGGGGCGCCGGCACGAAGATGGCAACTGCAAACGCTTCCGCTGATTTTGTGAGCGGGGATGCCGGCGGGCTGGGGGGAGGCACGCGCCTCTCAGCGAGGCCAGCCCAGCCCAGGAGGCACCGTCGGGTGCTTGGGATGGCGATGACTCCACCATGAAGGCAGCAGAAAGCTGTCCGGGTGTGCCGGGGTGGATCCTCTCACCTAAGAAACCACCAACTTCATTTCCCTGTTAGCCAAAACAAACACAAGCAAAACAGCATCTTCCACCGCGCACTCGGGCTCCACCTCGGATACCGGGGTCCAGCCATCCCTGCAGGCAGCCCAAGGCTCCTGCCACCTTCTTAAGCCCCCCTCGATCTCTGGTCCATCTGTCCCCTACCAGGGAAGCCAGCAACTCCCATGTGCATCCCAAAAAAAAAAAAAAAAAAAATCGGCATTCTCCAGTCCGATGGCGGAAAGCCCCGTGGCTTCCAGCCCAGCTTCCCCCCGCACTTGCTCAAGCCAGGGACTGTCCGCTCCGACGGCAGCCCTCAGCCACCCTCTTCCCGGGTGATGAAGAGGAAGAAGGGCTTCCTGCCCCCGGTGAGGAATCACCGCCACGTCCCCGGTCCCATCAGCACTCTCGCAGACCGCAGAGGCCTCAGCATCACTCAGGAACGATGTTTATGTTTGTGGGATGAAATCCCGGCAGCAGCGGCCCCGCGTCAGGAGGTGGCCGCACACTGCCAGGCTGGCACAGCCACTCGGCTGCAACAACCGAGCACCCACGGCAAGGGGTCTTCAAGCCCTGGGGTCCAGACACCTCTACGGGTATTTCTTAGAGCAGAAAACAAGGGAGGGGGAAAAAAAAAAACCCAAGGAGTTTCTTCACAGATGGGCATGGCCAGGACTGCTGCCCACCACCAGGAAGGCTCCAGTCCCACGAGGAGGGGTCCAACGCGCTCTGGTTCATTTATACAAGCGTCCCACACCTCTTCTGCCCGCCCCGGGCTCTCCTCCAGTCCCTGGGAAGGTTGTCCCCTCCCTAACAGGAGTCAGGTCAGGCAGACAAGGTGACAAGCCATCCCGTGGTTCCCAGTCCAATCCCTGGGCACCACGGAGCGGGCAGAGACAGCACCGGGGGTGGGAAAGGGCTTCTCTGACCCTACAGCTCCAGGTTTCTACCCGCAATCACAAAAAGGGTTAATTACCAAAAAGAAAGGATTTCACCAAGATTGATTAGTTAATGTTTACAGTGCTCTGAACAGGGAAAGCGTGACCCGTGCTCTGAGCAGAGCCTGGCAGTGCTGCCTGCACCCTTGCGCTGCCTGCGCCCCCGGGGGCTGCTGCAGCATGGAGCCACGTGCAGGGCTCTTGCTTCCCGAGGGGACAGCGAGGGTCAGCATCCTCCAAAACACGATGGGAGGTATGCGCCGTGGGAACCAAGAGCAGCCCTCGGACACTGAGCCCCACTCGGCGTGCCGTGCACCCGTGGGAGGATGGACCAGGGCTTCCCTTCCTGCCCGGACCCCTCTGACCGGCAGCAGCATCCAGAGGGGCCCCAAAAGCTGCGCCGTCACCTCCCGCGCTGCCACCATCATTCTCACCAGCACCTGCGGCGGCAGCTCTGCACGTCCCGGCATGTGCCGCAGCACCATGATCCAGCGATGAGGCAAGAGGGGCTGGAAGCCGCTCCGTGCCGTGCCTCCCCGGCGCAGCCCTGGGAAACTGGCCCACTGGCTTTCAGCTGGGCCAGACTGGTGAAGGTCTTGGTGCTAGAGACCTTCCAGCTGCCGGGCACCCTTCGGGACAGCACAGCCCGGTGGGTACGGTGCCCCCCCCCAGCCGAAGGAAGCCACGATCAGGGCAGCTCCGCCATGCTCCAAGCGCTGCAAGGTAGCATCGGAGCCTACCCCCCTCAAATCCCCCCCTTGAGCCCCATTCCCATCCCCTTGCTCAACCAACCCCCTCGGGACCAGGGCGCAGCGTCACGCAGCACCCAGCACCGGGTCTGCCGGCAGCAGGGCCGGGTGCCCCCACAGCGCCCACGCCAGCTCGCGGCGCTGATGCAAACCTCCTTCCCCAGCACGCCTGGGAGCGGGAGCAACACGGCAAGCACCGGCACCGCAGCGATGCAGCACACCTACCCGGCACCCCGGCAGCTCTCCTCTGCCTACCGTGGGTGTTTTCATAAAGAAAGAAATCACGGGGATCTGGCAGATGATTAACCCCTGCTCGTCAGAGACAGGCAGGATTCGTAGCTCCCTGCGCCAGCTCTGGGACCCTTCCGCCGATCTCCTTGTCTCCAGACCTGCCCCGGCTTGTTCGACGGTGGAGGCCCCGCTGCTCAGATTGGGGTTTTTTTAGGCTATTTTCTACTAGAAATAGAGTGGAGCTAACAGAAGTGCCCGGAGACGTCTGCAACCCTGGCTTCAACAGCACCAAACGTCCTCCTTGCCCTCCGACGGCGCGACCGGTGCCAGCAGCGCCGGGTCCTGGATGCGGCGGATATGGGGTGACCACTGCGAGCTGGACACCAACCCTACGGGTCTCCCCACGCAGCTCGGTCCCCAGCAGTCACGTTTCAGTGAAAACTCTCCATTTTTTGCAGGATTAAGAGGGGGAGGGGACAAGCCATAGGAAAACTTGTTCCGGACAGGAAAAACTGAACTGTTTACAGGAGCTGCAGCGGGGGAGAGCAGGGAAGAGACAACACGACCCCCAGTTCTGAGCCCAACCACCCGAACTGGAGGCTCCCACCCAGCCCTCACAGTGCAGGCAGGACATCCCAGGAGGGGGCGGGAAGCTGGGAAGGGGTCAAGGCAAAGAATTTTATACAGTATAAACGCTCATTTCCCCTACACCAAACAGGCACCACAAACAAGAGTAAACAACACCCAGCAGGATATTTCCAAGCGACTACCAGCTTTCTGCCATAACCTGGTATAGAAACTAGGTTTTACCTAAAAAGCCCTCCTTCCCAGGGGAACCTGGCCGCTCAACGAAGGCACCGACAGCCGGAGGACGGGGCGGGCGAGGGGGGGCCCAGCCCAGCACCGCCAGCCAGCGGTGCTCCAGCTGGACCGGCACGGACAGGCACTGTAATTTCATTTTCTTTTTTGGAACAAAGCAAACCAATGCAAACGACAGCTCTTTCCATGCCAGCCGCTGGCACCCGCCTCACCGTTTCCTCTGCGTCTCCACATTGAACCCAACTACATCAAAGAGGCTTTTTATTAATAAAAGTTTGTCAAGTACTTGGACAAGCCCAAGTCACGTTATCCAGCGCCTTTCCAAAGCGCCCGAAGAGGCTTTTATTCCCCGCTCCATGTGAAAGCGGAGCGAGGCTGCGCGTTTCTCCCACCTCTGGGAGGTTTGAGTGGCACCCCCTGAATCGGGGAGCCGGGGAATCCATTATTCCCCTTTCTCTGCAGGCAGAAAGGAAAAGGAAACAGGCGCCGCGAGCGCCTGGCTCCTCTCGACTCGGCCATCCGCATTTTAAAGAGACTTGGCTGCTAAACTTACAAACCAGAGCGCTAGGAGCCCTGTGGGGCTGAAGTCTGGGCTCCAAGACAAGTCTCTCTCTGCAGCACGGAGGAAAAAGAAATAATAGTAATAATAAGAATGGAAACGCACGCAACTCCCGGAGTCGAGCCGCTGACATCAAAACTGCATACTCACTGCCGGTACCGGCACAGCTGCCGACACGGTGGCCTGGGGAGCACGTTGGCCCTTCATCCCTGCCCAGCTACGGCTCAGGGAGAGGGAGCCCGGTCCGGGGGGGTACGGGAACACCGGGGCAGCCAGAGCGGGGACGGGGGACGATGGGTCACCCTGGGGCGAGGGCGCAGGGATGATGGATGCTGTGGTGCTCAGAGCAGCGAGGCGGGGTGCTGGGATGCCGAGCAGCCCACACTGGGGACACCGGGACCCCGGGCAGCCCACGCAGGGACACTGAGCCCCCGGGCAGCCCACGCAGGGGATGCAGGGACCCCAGCCATCCCACGCAGGGGACGCCAGGGCCGCTCATCCCTTGGGCACCCCACGCAGTTCAGGTGCCGGGACGCTCGGACCCCGGGCACCCCACGCAGGGCACGCTCCCCCTCCGGGCACTCAGTGCGGGGACACCGCGGACGCTCGGACCCCGCCACCCCACGCAGGGCACGCTGGGCCCCCCCGGGGACGCTCAGCCCTGCCACCCTGTCCAAGCAGGTGCCCCACGGGGAGGCCCCCGGCGCCCCGGCCGCGGGCGCAGGGACGGCGCCGGCTCAGCCCCGGCGGGGCGGCCCCGCCGCGCTCCAGGCCCCACAGCGGGCCCCGCCGGCCGCGGTACCTTTGTAGCGCTCCAGCACGTCCTCGTAGGCCTGGACGAACTCCTTCTCCTGGCTGCGGTTGGCCGGGAGCAGCCCCGGCACGTACCCGGCCATGGCGGCCTTTGTGCCGCGGCCTCGGTGCAGCTGCCGGCGGCGGCGGCCAGGGCCGGTCTGCGCTCACACCGCTTCCGCCCGCGCCGCCGCCCCGACCCGCGGCCCCGCCCACGACCGGCGGGCACGCCCCCGAGGCCCCGCCCTCCCCGAGGACCGCCCCGCCCCGCTGTTGGCCCCGCCCCCCGCCACTGGCCCCGCCCCCGGCCCCCCGCCCCGGCCCCGCCGCGCCCCCTGGCGGCAGCGCGAGGCAGCCCCGCGCGAGAGGGGCCGGGGCCGGGGGCGGGGGGGGGGGTGGACCGGGCGGTGACAGCGCGGTGTGTGCACAGAGCTCAGCTCCCCGGCGGGAACCGGTGCCCCCAGTACAGCCCAGCACAGCCCAGTGCCCCCAGTACAGCCCAGCACAGCCCAGCACAGCCCAGTGCCCCCAGTGCCCCCAGTACAGCCCAGTGCCCCCAGTACAGCCCAGTGCCACCAGTGCCCCCAGTACAGCCCAGTGCCCCCAGTACAGCCCAGCACAGCCCAGTGCCCCCAGTACAGCCCAGTGCCCCTAGTGCCACCAGTGCCACCAGCGCACCCAGTGCCCCTAGTACAGCCCAGTCCCACCAGTGCACCCAGTGTGCCCAGTTAGTCCAGTACAGCCCAGTACAGCCCAGTGCCCCCAGTACAGCCCAGTGCCACCAGTACAGCCCAGTACAGCCCAGTACCCCCAGTGCCCCCAGTACAGCCCAGTGCCACCAGTACAGCCCAGTACAGCCCAGTACCCCCAGTGCCCCCAGTACAGCCCAGTGCCCCCAGTACAGCCCAGCACAGCCCAGTGCCCCCAGTGCCCCCTGTACAGCCCAGTGCCCCCAGTACAGCCCAGCACAGCCCAGTACAGCCCAGTGCCACCAGTGCCACCAGCGCACCCAGTGCCCCTAGTACAGCCCAGTGCCCCCAGTGCCCCCAGTACAGCCCAGTGCCCCCATTGCCCCCAGTACAGCCCAGTGCCCCCAGTACAGCCCAGTGCCACTAGTACAGCCCAGTGCCACCAGTGCCCCCAGTGCCCCCAGTGCAGCCCAGTGCACCCCAGTCAGCCCAGAGCACAGCAGCCCAGCATCTCCCTGTGCAACAAGGGCGTTACCTCCCAGTGCACCCAGTGCTCTCCATGCAACAAAAGCACTGCTTCCCACTGTGCCCAGAACACTGCGCCCCAGTGCCCCCAGTGCCCCCAGTGCACCCCAGTGCCCCCTGTGCGCCCAGTGCTCCCAGAGCACCCAGTGCTCTCAGTGCCCCAGTGCCCCCACTGCAGCCAGTGCCCCCAGTGCCCCCAGAGCATCCCAGTCAGTCCAGAGCACCGCCGCCCAGTGCCGCCCAGTGCTCCTCAGCGCACCCATCATCTCCGCCGCCCACCAGGACCAGGGGTCCCGCTCCTGCCCCACGCCCCAGGCCAGCCGCTTCAGACAGCAACGCCAAATTCCGGGGCTCCGCACCCCACACCTCCCGCCAGCACGGGAGCAGCTGGGGGGGCATCGGCTCTGCGGGGGTCCCAGCCCTGCATCGCCCCAGCCACCTTTCACCCATGGGGTGCTGGACACTATTAGCCCCCCCCCCCCACCGAAATACCCCCACAGGGTCTTTTAACTCAGCACCTCGCGCGGGCGAAGGCCCCGGACGAGTCAGACGCTGCCGGGGCTGGGGTGCGCGGGAGGGACCCCCTGCTCTGGCTTTGCAAAACCTCCTTTATTTCGGGCTGAGTCTGGCGGGGATTTACCCCCCGGGGTGCTACTGATGTGTGTGGGGGGGGTCTGTCCCCGCAGCTCCCGTCCCCGCAGCCTCCCGCCGGGTCACAGGGAGCACAGCGGATGCACAGAGAGAGCCAGGTCCCTCGGCATCGCTGGGGGGGCCGGGGGCGGCCCCTCGGCATCACCCGGGGGGCTTTGGGGGACGGGAGGGATCCCACCAAGGGGCAGAGCAGTGCCAGGGGAAACAGGGATGGGGTGCAGGGCCAAACCAGCCTGGCACCCCCAGAAACCCCGCTCAGCCCCCCAACCTCCAGCCCTCCCCGCGATTCTGGATGTGACAGAGCGAAACCTCCCACAGAAACAGCCGTCACGGGGGCACGAGGGTGGCTGTCCCCAGGCCAGGGGACGCCCCAGGCCCCCCAACACCCGGCACCCCCCCTCAGCCCACAGGGCACCCCCTCACCATGACCCCAGGCCGGATCCAGCCCCCCCGGCAGGCCTGCCCCCCCCCCCCCGCCCACCGGGGCAAATCCCGGCCTTTTTTGGCCAACGCAAGATGTTGCTTTTTCACCCTGGCTGCGCCGTTCCCATGGCAACCGGAGGGCCAGGCTCCGCCAGCTGGGTAACCATGGCAACGAGAAAAGCCCCATCCCGCTCAGCGCAGACGTCGTGTGTCTCCCCACCATCGCCCAGGGCCCCCCCAAACCTCCCGGCGGCCCCGTGGGGTGGCGGGGGGGCTGCACCCCGCATCCCGCTGGGGAACCGTGAGGGGCCGCCAGCAGCGGCCATCATCCTCCTCCTCCCGCAGCCCCTGGTCTGGGGGGGGTTACACAAATCATCACCCTCTCCCCAGCTTCGGAGGCATCTCCCCTTCACCGCAGTGCCTTAATTAGGAAAAGTAATTAACGTCACACGGAGCGCCGGTGCCCGGCTGCATCCCCGGCAGTGCCTCCATGGGGAGGAGGGTTTCAATCCGGGCTACCGTGCCGGCGCGGCGGCCTCGTGGCAGGGCTGCCTTTGTGCCCAGCGGTGCCGTGGCAGGGCGGCCGTCCTCGGGCGGCAGAGCATCCCGCCGCACACGGCACGGGGGACGCGGCTCCTCCGGCTCAGCCCTCGCGAAGCCGCCCTGCCAAGGTGCCTGCGCAACATCCGTCTGACCCCAAAACGCCTTCCCGGGGAAAGGGGCAACCGCTGGCCAGCTGGCACTTCTTCTTCTTCACCCCTCCTTGGGCAGCGGCTCGAGATCTGCCCCGGCTCCACGAGCGGGTTTGCTGCTCCCGAGGCAGCGGAGAATACGGAGGTTCGTTCCCACGTCCCCGAGGATGAGGCACATCTCCCTCCCGCTCAGCAAAACCTCTGCCAGCGCCTGGGGTGACGCTCCCGAATGACAAAGGACTCCCAGGAGCCTTTTCAAACCGGGGAAGCGCAGCCCTTGGAAAGCCCCCGTGATGTGCCGTCGTCGTTCCCCCCCCCCATCACCCCTGCTCGCTGCCTCTTGCCCATCACCCCTCGCACCCTTGCCCCCCCCGGCCCCTCGCACCCCAGCACCACCCCAGCACCCCACCAGCAGACCGTGACCCCTGGCAGGATCAAGTGCAAACAGGTTTAGGATGAAAGAGCCTTTTCTTCCAAAAGCAGCTCCCCCCCCAGCCACCACCCTCACCCCCTGCCAAGCGGCCGGAGCCAGACAGAGCGACGCGGGGCCAAGGGCCGGACTCTGACCCCCCACGTCCCTCTTCTCCTCTGCCTCCCCCGTGCCACCGCCTCGCAGGGAGATGCCAGCGAAGCAGGGAACGGCTCCAGAGGCTGCCTGGGGACCCGGCCCAGCGCTGGGGGTACCGAGGGTGCGGGCACAGCCAGCCTGGGGAGGGGAGCAGCGTGTCCCAGCCCCCCGCGCCGCAGCGCCGGCACCTCCTGGCACGTCCCCTGTCCCCTTCGCTGGGCACAGCCGCATCCTCCTCCCCTTGGCTCTGATGGCCAGCAGGGATGCAGAGCCTGTCAGACCCTGGGGGCAGCGAGGAGGAAGAGCAGCCCAGACCCGCACGTCTCCCCAAAACCACTGAGGTGCTCACGCTCCTGCGCCGCCTCTGCAAGGTCCATGGCCGGGCGCGGGACAGGGCTGGCTCGCCGGTGCCCCTTCCTGGGGGTCCCAGGGACCTGAGTCCCGCCCCCCTCCCCAGGCACACCGAGAGGTGCCAGCACCCCCCGGCACATCCCGCCAGCCGCCGTCCCCAGTCCCCGGCACGGCCCGGTCCCCAAGCTCCGCGGCAGGGACAGGCACCAGGGCGGCCGGCACGCTGCAGACGGTCCCACTGAATAATGCAAGGATCTGAATCAATATTTCAGCTCATTTTCAAACCTGGTGACACAAAACTGTCTCCGAACTCTTTCTTCCCAGCTCAGCACTGTCTAACTGCACCTCGTGAGTTATTTTTAATGGGGAATCTGCATGAGACCAGATTTTGTGACACCCCCCTGCCTTTAATCACGGGCTGGATCCAGCCAGCATGACGACAAGCGCTCGGCATCCCGGGCAGGGGGGAGAACCGCAGCTGGGGAAATGGCTGTGTCTCAGCAGGGTCCGGCCCCGGGGCGTGGGAGGGTGCTCAGCACCCAGCAGGATGGGGCTTTCGGGGCAGAGCTGGTCCATGAGCAGTGATGGGTTTGGGAGCTGCGGGTGCTCGGTGCTGGCCCGGTGGGGCCCCGGCAGCCCGGCCACCTCCCAGCCTCGGTGCTGGCGTTTGGGGCAGGGCCGGCCGCACCCTGCGCATTTGCTTCCCCCAGCCCCAGACAGCGCGTTTTCAAGAACCATCATTTGAAACAACTGGTTCTTCCTGCCCGGAGATGCCTGCGAGCCGGGACGGCACAACCCGCCCAAGTGGCACCGCGGCACAGCCAGAGCCGCATGCACCGCCGGTGCCCGTGCAGGCAGGCAGGGAGGGCAGGCAGGGAGGGCAGGCAGGGAGGGCAGGCAGCCAGCATCCCACTACTGCTGCTGCCCGGTGGGATCTGCCCATGTGCCGGGTGCTGCAGACACACAGGGGCTGGGGTCCATCTGCTCCCCAGTGCTCCCAGTCTGAATCCCCGCAGGGTGCGGAGCCCAGCACTGGGGCAATTTGCCCATCGGCTGGGGGCTGGCAGGGGCTGGCAGGGGCAGGCAGGGGCAGGCAGGGCAGAGCAGGCACCTCAGGAGCTTGCCGCCCTCGTGCACGCCTCCACCGGCGAGATGAAAGCCGGGCCCCGGGGTTCCCTTGGGGCAGCAGCTGGGAACAGCCCGGCCAGGGCTCGGCAGGGCCCCTCGGCACGGCCCCGAATCCCGTTTGCTCTGGCAGCAGCAGATCAAAGGCCCCGGGGATGCGGGGAGAAGGGCCCAGACCTGGACAGCCGCAGATCAAAGCCTGATGGCCGTTTGTCCCGGCGTGAAGAAGCAAATCCCAGCTCCGGTGCCTGGGGCCACCACCGTGAGCAAAGCTCCTCCATCCTCCCTCCCGGCAGCCCCGAGTGGGGTCCCCGTCAGTCCCATCAGCCGGCGCTTGGAGAAGGAGCCATCAGCCACGGTGGGTCCATCCCTGCCTTTGTTTCTCCCTCCCGTTCCCGTCCCTTCCCCCAGGGTGTGACAGCAGCCGGCGGGCACCGTGGTGCCGGTGCAGGCGAAGGGACGCACGGGGCAGCGTCCCCTCCATGACGCAGCAGCGCAGGGACCCTGGGGCGTCCCAATGACCACAGCAATGGGGCTGCCACCGCGGTGAAGGAGCAGTCCCAGCTCCATCAGCCAGGCAGGAATCACAAACCTCCCAGAGCAAATTCCTCCCCGGAGTCTGGCCAAGGGCATTGTTCCACCAAGGAGCCACTCAGCCCTTAATTAGGCATTTTAATGTCACCCAAGCCAAGCACTGGAGGTGCCCAGTCATCCCTTAACCCCAGTGTGCTGAGGGTATGAACAACCCGCCGCGAGCTCTGCCCATACAGGACAAAGCCATCGTGGAGCTGAACCTCCGCCCTGGCCCTTGGCCACCAAGGGCCACATCCATCCTTCCCTCCCCTCCCCATCCCTCCCATCCCCAGGCTCCCTGGGGAGCAGTGGGGGACAGGGATGTCCCCAAGACCACCTCGGCCACCACGGGGGTAGCCCAGGGAGCCCCATCTCCCTGTCCTTGGGGGGACCCACCGCACAACAGGGAGCTGCCTTACCTGCAACCCTGACGACAGCCCTCTCGGCCGGGTCCAGCACTGAGTCCTGGCTCTTCCGTTTCCTCTGCTCGTGGAGGGGTAAATTCCAGGGCAAGGTGTCCCCAGGGGGGCAGGGGGAGAGGCTGCCCGAGCGCTCGCTGCGGTAGGAGCGCTCGCTCCGGCATGACCGCTCACTCCGGCACGACCGCTCGCTGAGGGTCTCCTCGTCGGAGGACGACATGGCCCACGGTGCGGGCAGGAGGGCGGGCAGGACGTCCCCACGGGCAGCAGCCTGCAGAAGGAGCAAACAGCGCGTGACGCCAGGCCACCGGCCGCGGCTCCCTCCCCACCACGGGTGCTCGGGGTGACGGAGAAGGGACCGTCCTGTCACGGACGGCTCTGGCCTCGCACCGGTGGCCAAGCACCCTGTTGGGCAGGTGACCCAGCCCTCCCAGAGCTCCCAAACGCTGCCTCTTGCTGCTCTGATGGCTGGGGCTCCTGGGCACGGGGACAGTGGCACAGCCACCCCTCTGCCAGCAAAGCTCATGCTGGCATCCCCGGCACTGGCTCATTCCCACAACGCAAAGACCGACCTTTTGGGTTCGATTTCTTTGTGCTCAGTACAAGAAGCAGCCATCAGATCGGCGCTGCCCTTTGTACTTGCAGTTTTTTCCCTCTCAGAGCTTTAAAAATCTTATTAATCATAATAGGGGAAAATGGTAGGGCTTTCTGCAGCACACAGGGAGCGAGCTGTGCCGCGTACACACGCTGGGCAAATAAGCACCTTGCATGAGACATATTTAAAATAATTCTCATTGTGTCCTCTAGCTCGACCAGGAAAAATGCACATGAAATGACTGAGACTCCTACAACCGATGTGCCGCGGCAGAGGAGCCGCCTCCATCGTGCGGAGCCTTTCCTTATTATCATCATTTAATCAGCAAAACAGGAACAAAGAGACCCAAAAAAACATTGAAAGAAAGGGAAAAAGGATTCCATGAGTCATTCACCCCCCCCATTGAAAAGCTGCGAAAAATGAATCGTGGCCCAAAACCTCATCTCCCCTGGCAGCCCCGACGCCTGCACTGAGGGGCTCAGCCCTCGCCTTGGTTTTGGGGGACTCGCGGGTGCGCGGCTGGGGGGGGGCTGCGGGTCCGGGGGGGGCTCGGTGCCCAGGGAGAGGCAGGGCCGGGGGCCGCGGGGGCTGGAGCCCGGGTCTGCGGGGTGGGCGGGGGGCGCAGCAGGTGCGGGAGGCAGCGGGGTGCGGGCACGGCTCTGCGGGGGCACACGGGGCTGGCCTGGCTCCCCCCGGGACCTGCCCTCCCCCCCCCGCCCGCATCCTCCGGTGCCCGCAGCCCAGCCCAGCCCGGGCGGCTGCTGCCCCCCTTTCCCTCCCCATCCCCATCCCCATCCCCATCCGCCGCTTTCCCCGCTCATCCCCGCTCCATCCCGACCTCCTGCCCTTCCCGCTCCATCCCCGCTCCATCCGCCGCCCTTCCCCGGTCCCTCCCCGCTGCGCACCCCCCTGCCCGCAGCCCCGGCCCCGCTCACCCCCCCGGCGGCTGGGCGCGGGCAGGACGCGGCGCTCCCGGTGCCGCCGCCGCTCCCGGCCCGGTCGTGCGCTCCCGGTACGGCCGCTCCCGGCCCGGCCCCGCCGTGCGCTCCCGCCGCCGCGGCGCCTCCCCCGGCCCGGCCCGGCCCTGCCCACCGGGGCGGCACGGAGCGGCGGGGGGGTCCCGACCGCCTCCCGCCCCGCGCAGCTACGGGACCGGCCCCGGCGCCCGCCCCTGCGCCCAACCCGGCACCCTCCGCCCCGGGCACCCCCGGCCCGGCCCCGGGCACCCACCCCCCCCATCACGGGCTCTCCCCGACCCACCCTGCGCCCCACAACCTGCCCCGCGCTCCCCAGGGCACCCCGATGCCTGCTGCCTCCCCGGGCTGCCCCTACCCCACCCTGTACCCCCATTGCACAGGAGTCCCCCCAACCACCCAGCAGCTCCCCGCAGCCCCCAGGCACCCCCTTCCACCCCCCAGCAGGCCCCCCTGCCCCGTCCTCTGGATGTCCCCAGGCCCAGGGTAATTACAGTACCCATCGACTGGGGCCAGCAGCCCTGACGGGACCATGGCGGGGGGGACATGAGCAGGGACAGGCATGGAAAGGGCTGGAGGGCTGCGCTGCGAAAGCCGGGTGCTGCCCAGGGCCTCACCTGCGGGGCAGCGAGACATCCCAGCCCCAGCCGAGTCAGCGCCGGCAGCAGCCGTGGCGCAGGCAGGGTCACCAGCAGCAGCCCGAAGGGGTGGCTGAGCTGCAGGACGGCCCCAGCCGCCTGGCAGGAGTGAAGCAGGATAAACCGCTCCGGCTGACGGCAGATCCAGCTGCCTCGCACCGACGGCGGGACCCAGCAAGCAGCAGCACTGCGCCACGGCCCCGGGCCAGCATGGCTGCTCCCGCTGCGTTGCACGTGGCCGGGCCAAGCCCGTCGCCCCAGTTCTCCCGGGGTCTTGGCGCAGTTGGCGGCCCCGCGGGCATCTCTCCCCCAGCAGTTTTCAGATCTCATCCCAACGCGTCCCTCTGCTTCCCGGCGGCTGTTTCCCTGAGTACCTCCGGCGAGGGGGTGGGACGCAGTGGAGGACACGGCGCAGGGTGTGGTGACACTCTGCTCTTGGACACTTGGGATGTGGCTGTGAAAGAGCACGTGTCGCCCTGCAGCCCTGCCTGGTTGGATCCAGGACAGGGAGAGCAGCGCAGGAGGAAGCACTCGGCCAAAACCCCGAGTTTGCACCGGTGGGATGTATCGAGCGCACAGATGCGGCAGCCAAGGCCTCGCAGGCACAAGCACCGGCTGGTAATGAGGGCACGAGCTCCCCAGGACCCGGGAGCCCCGATAACGCTGTGGCTGGGCCGGACTGGTGCTGGGGCACTGCAGGCAGAACAAAGGGCGTCCTGGAAAATGGTGCCCTCATGGGCCGGCACCAGCCCTGCCGCCCTGGTGCTGCTTTCTCCTCACTCCCCCCATGCAGGTCTTGCACCTCTTGAGCGGGTGGTCGGGTCCATACTGGGCACTGATGGATAAATGCAGCTGCTGTGCTCAAGTGGGGGCTGTAGGTCCCGGCACTGCGAGGGACCCCAAAATCCGTGAGAGCTGGGGAGCAGGGAGGGCTCGTCCCACCGGAGCCAGCGGCCTCAGACGCGTTGGGAGGAGGAAAGCGCCCGAAGAGCCAGACGCTGCTCGTGCCGTTCCCAAAGCTCCCGGACAGGTCGGGCAGCTCAGCCGTCTCTCTGTGAGCGCGGAGGCCCCCAGCTGACGGCCCCGCCAGCCCGGCCCCGGCTCCCCCGGCACCCGGCACACACCAGGGCAACGGGCGAGATGTGCCCCCCCCCCCATGGCCGGGCACCGCTCACCCTCAGGGCATGAAACACACGGGACGGGAGCCGCGCGCCCTGGCTGCAGGGTGACGTGTCCCTTCGTCACCCCGTGCTCGGTGCCACCGGCCGGGCTCTGGCCTCCTCCTCACGGCGCCCTCAGAGCAAACCTGGCCGACCCAAGCTGAAGCAAGGGCGGCTGGGAGATGGTGCCTGTTCCAGCCTGTGCGGATTTCACACCCGGAACGTGTTTCCAGAAATCCCTCGCAGCGCCCGGCGGTGCCAGATTATTCCTGCCGCAGATCTGGGTTAAGATCGTGCGCTGTTTTGCCTACGTGGGGATGGGAATCGTTATTTCAGGAGGAAGGCGGGGGCCCTCCCTAAATCATTTCATCTCCCCATCCCTGCGCTGTACAGCAGGACCATGGGGGGACCCCCCTCCCTGCTGGGGCCTTGGGGACCCCCCACCTGAGGATGCGGAGACCTTGGGGTCCCGCTTGGTGTCTGCAGGGGTGCAGGGACATGTCTCCTGGGGCCGCAGGTACAAATCAGCCAGGACAGTCCCCCGTCCCTCATTAAAACCTTCGCCCAAGCCCGCAGATGAAACCTGCCTTTTCCCTTGACTTTTGATAAATTATTCATCTCCCGAGAGTTGTTTGTTCCTCCTCTCAGAGGAGCTGCGGACGCTGCCGGAGGCTCCCGGCACATCCGGGGCTGCGGGAGCTGCAGGAGGTGGGGGCTCCCCCGCTCCCCGCTCCCGGGCAGCTGAGGGTTATAGGAAATTGGGAACGGGGGAGCTGGGGGGGAGGGAAAGCGGCAGGGAAAGCAGCCGGTGAGCGACACGAACGCTGCCCTCGCCGGTTCCTGCCTGGCTGAGGCCGTGCTGGCGGCAGAAGCGGCTCCCCGGGCCCTCGGTGCCTCCCACCCCGCCGGGACGCGGCTTCGCCCCGTGCCAGAAAGCCAACAGAAAAGCAAACTGTGAATCAGAAATTTGGATCTACTACGTGATCCGCAGTGAACTACATTCAGAAGCTGAGGATGCTCCAAATCCCTTTTGCCTGGGGGAACTCGATCGGGATGATCGGATGCATTTTCGATCGCTGCCACTCAGCCAGAGCCTCGGCCGTGGTCATCTCCTGCCAGAGCTGGGAGGTGGGGTTTTTTTCTTATCTCTCCATAAATTTGATCATTTTCATCAGATCTTTGGTTATTTTCCTTATTGGCTGAAATTTCTAATAGAGCTTTTAACTACAACAAATAGATCCGCTCCTCCCAGTCCCCGCTCTTCACCGCTTGCCCTCGGCTGTGTTAACATCCTTCACCAGAACAATTAGATTTTGGATGGATCTAAAGAGCCCCTCGGGAGCCGGAGCGCTTCGATACATTTCAGTGTTTCCTCCCACATCTGGACAGCTCGATGAGTCATTTTTGACACCAGCAAGTTGCCGGGTTTTTTGCTGAGCCCTTCTCCCCGCCCCCCCCCCAAAAAGGAAACAGGAGGGTAATTAATCGCCACGCATAACGAGCAGTTATGCGGTTGCAATCGGGGGTGGGGGGTGCAGGTGTGGGGGCTCCTGGAGATTTGATGTCCCGGTCGGCCCTGCGCCCCAAATTTCACATTTGATGTCCCGGCTGGCCTCGCTCCCCAAATTTCTGTCCTTGGTGGGAAGCCAGGGGCTGATCCCAGGGGAAGCGCGGTCCGGCTCGGTGAGGAGATGGCTCGGGGCACGCCAGCCCACCGGGTGCAGGCGCTTCCCCCCGCGCCAGCCCAGCCCTGCTCGGCCCTTTCTGGATGTCAGTCCCTGTGTCCCCCACCCGCGCAGCCCCTCCCCACAGCCCCCACGGCCGGCTCTCCGCTGCAGATAAAGGCTCTGCGGCCAGCGCGCAGTTCCATTTCTATGCCCGGCTGCGGTTTTCCCTCTTGGTTCATCGTTTATTAGTTCTGACGGCTGGTGGCTCTGGCAGCCACCCCACAGAGCCCGCAGCCCTCGTGCCGGGAGCCTCTCGGGGCATTTTCACCTGAAACCGTTCACATTCCTGCCCATTTCTTCACACTGATCTCACCTCTTTCTGGTGTTTCCTCCGCTGCTGCGTGGGGAGCTCCCCCTCCCTGCTTTTACAGCCAAAACACTGTAATCCACCCGAGCATCGGCAGCGTGACCTAAGTTTTCCTCTGCTGAAACTAATCACCACCAAACACTTTTCATATTTGAAAGTGCCAAACAAAATCCCTGAGGATTATCAGCCCGTTACACACGGGGAGAGCAGCTCCCCGTCTCTGGCAGCCTGGGGCCTCATCAGATCTGGATTTCGGGGTTCTGCAACGCCACCGTCCCCCAGTGCCTGCCCCTGCCAGGGAGAAAAGCCGGGATGGCTACAGCCATGAGTTAGCCCGGGCAGAGGGAACCCATCCAGGCCTGGGGGAAGGGAAACAGCTCCCAGCAGCGCTTGGAAAGGCCGGTTTGGAGGGAGCAGCAGAAATCCCAAAGAGGCCAAACCCCGCTGGGATGGCACCTGCGAGACCACAGCCCGCATAGAACTGGGGTGAAAACCAGGGAAGCATTTCTTCCAGCGCACTTTGTTCAACCACGTGTAAATAACAAAACCCTCCCGGCTCAGGTCCCTGCCCTGGGCACCGCGGGACGGCACAGGGGCAGGGCAGAGAGCCCCAAAAACACAGCGCCCAGCTGTGGCCCGCCACATCCCAGGGTGCAGCTCCGGGGTGCCCAGAACAAGGGCTCTGCGAGCCTCTTCCCGCGCCCAGGAGGGATCCGGGTGCCCACCGAGGGGTCCGGCCCCCGGGAGCTCTGTGGGCACAGGAGGGGTCCCAGCCAGGAGTTTGGGTTTTTGCTGCTGTCACAGTTCACGTTAGGCGATACTTTAACTTCAAGCTCTCAAAATCTAAAGACACCCCTCATCAAACCAGCTGGTCTCCCACACCCGGTTAACCATTCACAAGGTGTCTGGAGAAAGAGGAGAGCTGCCTTTGGCCCGAGAGAGAGGACGTCTCTTCTCAGCTGGAGACAAACGCGGAGAGGTGCGTCTGACGTACTGCTGATCCACGGACAATGGCGTCGGCAGGGCGGGAGTCGGAGACCTGTGTCTGCCAGGAGCGACAGCCCGGCGAGGGGCACCGGCCCTCTCTGCCTGCCGGCGGTTACACTGCGCTCGGGTCAGTGTTTATCATCCCGCTGTGGGGATTTGCGAGGATCAGAAAACCGATGGGCTTCACCTGCATCAAAGATTAAACATTAAAGCCACAATCACCAGGATTAAAAACATGGATTAAAGCTCAGATCTGTCCCCTCTCTACTTCCAGGTACTCACCTGCTTTAATGCTGTTACAAAACCATGCTGGATTTGGAGGGAACAGGGGGAAGTATTCCCCTGGGGAAGGCAGGAACACCAGCTGCGCAGGCGGGTCCTGCTGCCAGGGCATGGCGTGGAGGGATGAACCACCCCGGCCGTGCCAGGGCTGCCCGCCAGCCACCGTCAGCAGGGCCCAGCGCTGCTGCGGCGCTCGATGGATCCCGCTGACACGCGGGATTTCGAAGCAAAGCCCCCAGCGAGGAGATCTGCCGCCGACACGCTGAAAGGGCAGGAGAGAAACTGAACCCATCTGCTACCCCCCTGAATCGGGTGGAAGGGAGCTGTTTTAACAAGGTTTTCACCTCGTACACCACTACCGCCAGCTGGAGAGCGACTGGGAGCAGCCCAGCACACACCAGTCCGATGCACTGGCTGTAAATTAAGATGAAGTTTTGCAGGACAAACTTGGATAGTTGAGTTTTTTTATTCTTTCAGGTTACTCCTCCCATTTCCAGCAGCGATTGCCACCTGGGAGGCCTGCCCGCACGTCAGCGGGAGGGACGGGCTGCAAGCACAAAGGGAGAACTCTGCGGCACCGGCTCCCTCTGGCTCCAGGAGCATTTGACCTCCTCAAGGGCACGTCCCCAGCACCACTGCGGTGCTTTAGGGTGTCTCAACAGCTCCCCTGGCAGCGCTGCTACAGAGGCAGAGCCTCAAGCCATGCTTTACTCAGGAAAAAGAAAGACAAGACCAAGCCAAACACTGTTCTGAAGGAGACATTTACTAGCCCAAGCGATGCCCGACGCTGGTGCCATTCCCCTTCAGCAGAGGCCGGGCTCTCACGCAGACCCCACCCCACAGGTACAGCGTAACCCGGTTGTGCCGCAGATTTTCTTCCCAGAGGAGTTCCACGTCAACGACTCCACAGGTGACCGAGGGTCACGTTCCCCCCACAAATCAAGGCCGCGACTCCTCTTTGCCCTTGTGGTAGTCAGGTGGCGTGTACTTCCCTTCCTTGATCATCTTGTCCCTCTGCTCGAGGATGGTTCTCAGCCGCACAGCCTGGCAAAGGGCACACGAGAGGGTGGGGGCAGTCAGGAAGCGCTTACGTGGTCTCCAGTGCAGGTCCCGGCAGCCCCCCAGAAGCTGCACGCACGTGGCACCCGCACTAACCCTCGCACACCCAACGCGCAGGTTTGCGCCTTCTGCCAGAGACTTTTGGGCTCTCAGGCTGTTGCGACACATTTTACTACTACTGGTAACCGGGGTTCCAGCCCACGGCTGCCCAGGCAGTGCTTTCTCCCATCGCTGCTGCAGCTGAGGACTGACCGTAGCTGCCGCTGGTGAGGAGGAGGGCCCTGCAGGCAGGGAGGAAGGCTCTGCGGATGCCAGAGCCCTGCTGCTATCACAGCCCATGCCACCCCTTGGGGAAGGGGCTGCTGCAGGGCCAGGCCCACCACTCGCGCTGGGTAAGGAACGCTGCCTGCCCGCTGCCAGCCGAGAGGTGATGCCCGGTGGCTCCAGGCAGCGCCAAGGCAGGGTGCCCAGTGACCAGGAACACCCCTGGCAGCGCTGCCCACCCCGATCCCCCTCCCCAGCCTGGGGCCCCAGACCTCAAGACTCTCATCACTCTCTCCCCAGCTCGGCCCTGGCGCCCCAGCGACCCGTCCCTCCCCCAGCTCGGCCCGGGCCCTCCAGAGCCCCCTGCTCCCCCCGGCCCGGCCCGGCCCCCCCCTGCCCGCACCCCGCCCGGCCGCACTCACCAGCTTGGTGCGGTGCATGCACTCCATGAAGTCCTCGTACTCGGGCTGGCACTCGCGGCGGGCCCGGGTCTGGCCCAGGCCGTGCCCGCACTCCACCCACTCCCGCTCGAAGGCGTGACAGGCCCCGGCCTTGCCGTAGGGCTGCGGCATGCTCTGCCGCAGCAACCACCGGTCCACATCGATGCCTAGCTGTCGCTGCAGCTCCCAGAACGGCATGGCTCCGCGCCTGTCGCGACACGGACGCTGTCACGGTACCGACACCCGCAGGGCCGGCCCCTCCCGCCGCGCCTCACGGACCCGCAACCGCCACCGTCCTTCACGGGCCTTTCGCGACACTGCCCGCCGCCAAGCGCAACCGCACCCCGCGACACCCGCGTCGCGCTTTACGGCTGGGCGGCTCCGGCGGAGCCAACGAGACGAGCGGCACGAGCGACCTTCCCCGCTGCAGCGCGCCCTAGCGGGGCGGAGGGAACACCGCCCGCCGCGCCCCAGCGCCCCCTGCCGGCCGCTGCGAGACCCTCGGGCCCCCCCGTGCTCCCAGCGCCCCGCCCAGCACCGCGCGCTGCCAGCGCCCCCCAGAGCCCCCAGTGTCCCCCAGAGCCCCCACACCAGTGCCCCCCAGAGCCCCCAGTGTCCCCCAGTGCCCCCCAGAGCCCCACTGCTCCGAGTGCCCCCACCCCAGAGCCCCCAGTGTCCCCCAGAGCCCCCAGTGCCCCACTGCTCCCAGTGCCCCCACCCCAGAGCCCCCAGAGCCCCCAGTGTCCCCAGAGCCCCCAGTGCCCCCAGTGTCTCCCAGTGTCCCCAGAGCCCCCCTGCTCCCAGTGCCCCCACCCCATGCTGCAGGGTGCTCCCCATGCCCCCCCAGTTCCCCCAGTCTCTGGCTGTCGGGGTCTCGCAGTGTCGCCATGTTTTGGCTTCTATGGGCTCCTGGTTCCCCGTCTCCCCCCACCACAGTACCGTAGCTCTGCAGGACCCCCCCATCCCACGGGCAGGGGGCTTCGTTAGGGCTGCCAAGAGCTCGGGGACCGCAGGGATGTCTTCCCCCCACGTCCCAGAGCCCACCCCCCTATTTCCATACCCCCCCTCCCCAAAATCCCAGGCGTCCCTCTGGATGCCAGAACATGCAGCGTCCAAGGTTTGGGTGAAGGACCTCAGCTTCCCTAACGAGCAAAGCCTCATTATGCACCCAATTGCTTATTGCAGACCGATTCTCCACCACCTCCAGCGCAGGGCGGGGAGGAAGAGCTGGGGGCTTCCTCGTACAAAACCCCGAGCTGCGCTGGACAACCGTTCATTTCCATAACTCTTAAAAAAAAAGAACCCAAACCTGCCGGGCACCACCCGCCCACCCCTTTAGTAGGCACACGACACCGCACGAGCAGGAGGAACGGCATTTATGGTGAACACTTCAAAGTCCTTGCCACGGGTCCCCCGTGAGAGCGGAGCGGGGCGATGCCGGCGGCAGACGGGGCGGGAGGCACGGGACCTTTACCCCCCCCAACCCTGGTACCGGCGTTGCTCAGATGATGCTGGCCGGAGCAAAGACCGGGGTGACACACAGCGTCTCCGCCATCTCCCAGCCGCAGGACAGCGGGGTGCAGATGCTCTCGCGGTCGTCTTCTGTTTGTGGCAGCTTTCCCTGGAAGAGCTGGATGGCTTTCCTGCAAGAGGGAGACACCCGATGGGGAGCAAGGGGGAGCAGCCCCTCCCGAAATGCTGCAGAGGATGTGCCCAGGCAAGGGGGAGCTCAGGGGCTCTCATGTCCCCCAGAGCCGAGCCGAGCTGCCTCTGGCTTCCCCAGTGAAAAACTGGCTCAAGTCTGTCAATATTTTAAAAAAATGTGAGTTTTGCCTCCAAGGCCAGGATTTTACCCCGAATCTCCAGGTTCCAGGGCTCAGATTTGGTCCTCTCCCTTGAACAAAGAGCCCAGCTGGAGGGAAAGCCAGCGTCTCCCGTGGGATTCAGCCTTACCCCCTCACCCTGCTCGCCCAGGACCGTCTCTTACCAGGCCATGCGGGACATGGCGTAGGTGATCTGCGGCTGGGGACACCCCCCAAGCGAGGAGGAGGTTGCGATGGTGTAGGCACCCATGTCCTCAAAAATCAACCAGTCCCCGACGTGCAGCTCGGGCAGCTCCAGGCCGTCGGCAATGCGATCCTCCACGTGTGCTGGGGGGCCCCGGAGGCTGCTGCTGCGCGAGGGGTGGTCTGGGCAGGGTCTCTGCAGGGGAGAGATGGAGCGGGCGCAGAGGAGGAGGATGCACCAGTGCCACAGTGACCTCCTTCGTCTGCACTCGCCCCAAAGTCTGACCCCGGGAGCCCACAGACTCTGGCTACGGCCCTGCTGGTACGCCGCCATGGCCTCTGCTCTGCTCCGGCATGGAGCCGGGGGTCAGCCAGGAGGAAGGGCGGGCAGGGGTGGGTGAGGTGATGGGACGCAATGGGAGCGACCCGCTGGGCCCTCCTCGAGCTGGGCCAGACGCTCACCTTGTGCAGCTGAGGTCTGGGGCAGGGACTGTCAAACAGGAGGCAGCTGAAGGTGCCGTAGATGCCGTCGTTGAGGTGATACACCAGGCTATTCTTGCCGCCAGACTCTTCCTCTGTGGGGGGAGCAGGGAGAGGGTTGAGGGGGGCTCGGGGACACCGGCAGGCCCATCCCACCGTCCCACCTACCGTCAGAGCCAGGCTGCTCCACAGGAACCTCTTCCATGGCAGTGATGCTGGCAGCTAAGGTGAAGGCGGAGGTGACGTAGTATCGCCCCGGTCTCGCGATGATCTCCACCCCGCAGCCGTCTGGGAAATACAAGTCCAAGGCAGAGTTTATCACGGCAGCGATCTGGATGGGAAGAAGATGTTCCCCCTCAGTTAGCTCGGTCCCTCTGCAGGGAGCCAGATGCAGTGAGACCCTCCAGCCTCGTGCTCTGCCTGCGAGTGCAGGCATCGGGAGCCATGTACCTCTTCGAACCGGGCTCTGGTGTCCTCGGTGCCGGGGAATCCCCCTCCGATGTCCAGGAGGTGCATCCGGTAGCCCAGCTCTGTGCCCACCTCAATGGCCAGCTGCGCCGCGGCCACAGACCGAGCGAAGGCCTGGGGCTCCAGACCGCAGCTCCCAAGGTGAAAGCTGAGGGCACAGTCCCTGTTTCAGCAGGGCTCGCCTGTCCCCAGAGAGCAGCGAGGGGACCTGGCACTGGGGTTATCACTCACTGCGGGCAGCTCTGTGCTTCCCACACACCATCCCAAGCCAGACTGCCAAGCCAGCCCTGCAGAGCACCCCCAGACCCTCTCTCAGGGCCAAACATGCCCCAAATTGGTCCCAAAAAGGGTCAGTCTCCCCAGGTGCAGCCTCCACCTCACTCCCAGCCAAAGCAGCCGGCAGCTCCATGGGGCCCCGCGCTGTTCCGGCAAGGCAGAGCTCCCCACAGTCCCCTCCAACACGGACCGAGCACCCCTATGGACAAAGGACCACGTGCTGTACCTGATACCAACAACCTCCACAGCCTGCTCCTTCGCTGTCTCTAGCAGGTGTCGGCAGGACTTGACCGTGGTCCCAAACGTCAAGTTGGGATGGGCAGAGGGGCTGGAGTCAGCAGCAATACCCAACAACATCCTGCAGAGCAAAGCCACACTGTGTTGAGAGGTCTTCAGGCCCTCCGTCACCTCCCAGCCATCTCCCCGGCTCCCACGCCAGCCCCCCGCCTCCAATGACACCCGCCTGGCACGAGGGTGGCTCCTGGCCACCTTGCTCAGCTCCACCTCGTTGTCGAAGGTCATCAGCTGCACGCTGCGGCTGGCTGCGTATTTGATGTGGGCAACCTGCTTGCAGGGGCTGCTGTAGAAGATCTTATCAGCCGGGACTCCGATGCTTTGAACCCGTGCAATCTCTGCCTGCAGAGAAACGACACGCGTGCAGGCAGGTGCAGGCAGGTCCCCGAGACCGGCGCTGCCCATACCTGGCCACGATCGGCCTTGGGGCTCAGCCAGCTTGCGGCATTGCGAAGGGCAAACCGCCGGCATTGCAGCCTGGGTTTTTCCAGGGAAAATCCGCGAGATCTCAAAGGGATCACAGTGGACTGTCGTGGCAGGGGCAGGTTGCGGCAAGGTGTTTACAAGCGGCATGAGACCGGGAGGAGAGAAATCAAGTGGGGTTAGCAGGCGTGGGTTTGGCGCACGTGTCCCCTGTGAGCTGCAGCGAGGGTCACGGCCGCAGCGCTGGTCTGAGCTGTCACGACTCTTTGCACTTTCTCCTCCTGGTAACACGTCCTGTTTAATTACGTACAAGTAAGTGGCTTAACTTTGGATCCTCCCTGGGAATCTGGCTGCGAGTGAATGAGAAGCAGGAGGGAGCAGGGAGCTTTAGGCTCAGCCTGAAAGGCACCGAGAGTTGGACGGCTGCGGCAGTGGCCCCCAGGGATGTGCCTTGCCACCAGCCAAGCCTGCCAGCCAGGACACCAGGTAGAGACAGGAATGTCGGTCAAAAGGAACAAGCCTGAGTCACCAGAGAGAGAGGACAGGGATTTTGGGGCTGCATCGGGAGGGTTTTGACAGCAGAGGGAGACTCCTGCCCCTGTAAATGTCATCTAGTGAGTGGAAAAAGGGAAGGAAGGTGAGCTCTGCCACTCTTCCACAAATGCCCAAAGGATGCTCGCCCCGAGCTGTCCTCCCACAGCCCTACCTTGCTGGTACAGGCAAAGCCTGCCCCCAGCTCAGCCAGCAGCCGTATCACTCCTTCACTGCCGTTGCACTTGACCGGGAAGTAGGGTTTCACACGGGGCAAGGCCTTCAGGAAATGCAGGTGTTTCTTCACAATGTCCCCAAGGTCTGCCACGAAGAAGGCTTGCTGGTCGCTCTAGGAGAAAGCTGGAGTGAGCAGCAGTCGCCTCCCCACAACCGTCTCTGCCAAGGGGGTGCTGGCTGCCGGGGAGCAGCAGAGCCGCAGCCCTTACCGCCTGGCACAGCTCCACGAGGAGGTTCTCCAGGAGGTCTCTGGTGGTGAAGCCCTCCTCCACCATCATGAAATTGGATTCGTTCAAGTACCCGTTCATGGTCAAGGTGTGACAATGCCAGTTTAAAGCCTCCTCGAGTAGGGTATAGCTTCTAAGTATGCAACACGCTGGAAAAAGAAAGGAAATATTAGAGGCAGGGCCCAGAAGTTCCACCAGCGTACAGCAGCCAGTCTGCACCCCGAGGTGCTCCCCGTCCCTCCCACGGGCCATACATGGCAGCACTGCCCTGGGTAGAGCCTCTGCTGCTCTCCTCCAAACCAGCACCTCAGCTGAGAGCCTGACGGTGGGTTAAAGCATCTTCTCCAGGGGGAGAAGACATGTTTCTCTGCAGTTCAGAGCTTCGTTTTGGCACAGAGCAGCCCTGTCTTCTTCAGCAGCGGTCCAGGCACCAACACAGTTAACAACAAAGCCAATTTCACTGCAAAGCGGATGGCCTATAAATGCCAGAACGTGTCCCTTCACGCTCCGGCATGTAGCTAGATCTGCTTTACATTGCATGGGGTGAAGTTCCCTTGTGGTTTCCAAATAGCTGAGTCTCACGGGCCCACCTTCCATGAAAGGGAGGCATCTTTAAAGAGCACAGCATGGGCCACTCACTGGTGCCGACTGGCCTGGGGATGCTCTGGATCCATGCTGTGGTTCCAGTTTCACCTCTCTCCCATGGCACGGGGTGTGGAACAGGGGGACAAGTTAAGCTGCACAGTGTTTCCCAGCTCACACACTTAGCAGAGCTTTACCTTTAAGCTTGCACACTTAGCGTTAATAATCTCCTCCCCTGGTTCCAGCCCATCCCATCACCCAAGGAGCTGAAAACCTAGCACAGGCTCGCACGAAACATTTCCACTCAATAATCCAGGTCTTACAGGAACATGGTCCCTCTGATCTGAAGCGAGCAGGAGACAGAGGTTTCATTTCTCAGAGCTGCACACCACTTCCTCCTCCTCTGCACAGACCAACTTACGACATTTCAGAGGGGCACTAGGAGAAAGACCACGCTGACCCCGGAGCGGCAGGGTGTTGTAATGCATTGAGCAAGCACCACCAGCAAACTCCAGAGACGGGGAATGGGGAGAAAAACTGGGCTTTGAAGCTCTTAGAGCTTCGTACTCGGGAAAGGAGAGCAACTCCTCCAGCCTTACACTTCACTCCCCAAAGAAATTGCTAACCAGCACCCAGCCCGCCCTGGTTGGGCACAGAAATGATGAGCAATTAAGTGGGTCATTCCTGCCAGCCCTGAGCATCCCCTCCTTACCAAGGTCCAACGCCTCGCTCCTGGGTGACTAGGCGTGCTGTCAGGGGGGCCCCCCGAGGAACGCCGAGCTCCCGCAGCTCCCCGAGGTGTAGCTGTTGCTGGGGGTCCAAGGTCTCTGGGGAGAGGCAGTGCAAGGGGTTAACGAGGGAGAGGGGCACCTCTGCCACCCACCATTCCCGAAACTCAGCATCCGCAGGCATCCCTTGCGAGCCCCCTCCTCACTGTGTCAGGCAAGCCAGCTTCCCCAGCAGCCCCGTGCGGCCCCCCCACCCCGTTACCTTAGAAAGCATTTAAACTGATTATGCCCATGGGTCTCCCAAGAGAACGAACCGGCCCCAGTGGCGGCTGTTTGTCCTGCCCTGCTTCCCTGCCTGCCCCAAACGCGTGGACCAGCTACCCCTGCAGAGGGGTTGGGGGGGCTCTGCACCCCTTGTTCCCAGCGCCCCCTCCCTGCTCTGCCTCACCACCGTGGCCATGGCAACCAAACCCAGCCACCTCATTGGCTGAGCTGCCTCCAAGCATCCTTCATCCCTTTCAGGGATGCTTCTCTCCTCGCTCACCCCCTCCCAGGGCTGGGACTGCCCCCCCACAGACGCTCTGGGTTCTCACCGTGTCCCCGCCGTGCCAGCAGCTCATCCCCAGCCCGACAATGCGGAGCGTTGCGAGCCTGCCTGCAGCCCAGCCCTGGTGCAAGGGCGCTCGTGGCTGCGTGTGCATCGCATGCGCAGGGACCCTCGGGGGGAAGAGAGCCAAAAATACCTCCAAAATACTGCTGCCAGGGAAACGAGGCTTCCTGCAGATTAAAGGCTGAGCAGCGCCTGTTTGGCTGGGACATCGGGGGAGGTGGTCGGGAAGACCTCAGGGACCGATTCTGTCCTTGTGCTGCTGCTGGCAGTTTCGGTGGGTTTCCCGACAGCAGACCCAGCTGTGCCACGCCTGCGGACGCCCCGTCTGGTCCATCAGTCGTGTCTTTGCTTGCATTTGTGCGCTTGGAAACAGTTCCACTGCTCCATCCCACAAACACCACGGGCTGAGCAGGGAACTTTTATCCTCCTCTTGTTAATTTGCAACTCCCTCTCTGGTGTCGCTGAGGAGACATTCTGCGCGTGGAGGGGTAGCTGCCCCCGCTGAGGAGGTGACAGGGACCCACGTATCCTGGGTTCTGGTATTTAACTCTGCGGGCTTGGCTTTGCCACGGGGGACGCTCCTGCCCCCCGTGAGGCCCTGGCCCGTCGTCCCGGTGCTCTGGCGCAGCACCCAGCCCTGCGCCGCGCAGGATGGGGGGAGCCGTGCGGGGGGCGCCGTGCGGGGGACGCCGTGCGGGGGGCACCGTGCGGGGGGCACCGTGCGGGGGGCGCCGTGCGGGGGGAGCCGTGCGGGGGGCGCCGTGCGGGGGGCGCCGTGCGGGGGGAGCCGTGCGGGGGGAGCCGTGCGGGGGGCGCCGTGCGGGGGGCGCCGCGCAGGATGGGGGGAGCCGTGCGGGGGGCGCCGTGCGGGGGGCGCCGTGCGGGGGGCAGGGCAGAGCCCCGCAGTGCCCGCGGAGCCGCGCGGGGACCCACTGCACGCGCACCGCGGCGCGAGGAACACACCCCACGCGGGGGCCGCCGGCCCACGCGGCACCGCCTGACCCCGCCCACTCCCCAGTAACCCCGCCCACTCCCCAGTAACCCCGCCCACTCCCGAGAAAACCGCTCGCTCCCTGCATAACCCCGCCCACTCCTGCACGTAACCCCGCCCACGAGGCGCACGGCCCCGGCGTCACCGCCCATTGGCCGCGGGGCGGGCGCGCAGTCGGCGGCGGCCATGGCTCCGAGCGCGCAGGCGGGGGGCGGCCGCGGGCAGGCCCCGGGCCCGGGGCTCCGGCAGGGCATCCGCGCCGTCCTGCTGGGGCCGCCCGGCGCCGGCAAGGGCACGCAGGTGAGGGGGTACCGGCGTGAGGGGGTACGCGGGGGTCCCGGATCGCCTCCCGGGAGCGGCCGGCGGGAACGGGCCACCCGGCCCTCCCCGGGCCCAGCGTCTGAGCCCCAGCCTGGAGGGACCGGGGCGTCCGGCCCCCCTTCCCCGGCTGAGGGACTGGGGCGTGCGGCCTTGCCCCGCTCCGGAGGGTCCCAGACCGCCTTTCCCCCGGGGGCTCAGGCATACGGCCCACCCCCGCCCCCCGGGCCACCTCAGGGTGCCGGGGCCCTCTGTCCCGGGCCCGCTCTCTCGGTCCGGCCGCCTGGCCCCGCTCCCGGAGCGCCGGGCCCTGCCACGTGCTGGCCGGTCACAGCCCGTCCTGCCGCGGCAGAGCGGGGACAAGGCCCCACCGGGACGGGGGGCCCGACCCCCGGCTGGGCCTCAGCCCCCGAGGCGCTGCCTCCCACACCGTCCCGGCGAGCTCACCTCACGTCTGTCCTCTCCCGCAGGCTCCGAAACTGGCCGAGACCTACTGCGTCTGCCACCTGGCAACCGGGGACATGCTGCGGGCCATGGTGGCTTCGGGGTCCGAGCTGGGCAAGCGGCTCAAAGAGACGATGGATGCGGGGAAGCTGGTGGGTAGTGGGAGATGTGCTGGGAGGGGAGATGGCCTGGCAGCACCTGGGATGAGAGCAGTCAAAAGCCACCTCCTAATTAGTGACAAAACACAATTAGTGGAGGAGGAGGTGTGGGGTTTCCCTCTCATTATCTTGCAGGAGATACACCCTATAAAAACATTGGTGCTATTCAAAATTGCTCCTTGCTTACCAGCAGCCTCTCTGTCCCTGGGCTGGTTCTTTCTGCCATGGCACTTTTATGTTGGCAGGGTACGGTCTGGGTTGTGGCTCCTGAACGGTAGTTGAGGTGAAGGTGTATCCTTGGAGCTGCAGCATGGTACAGCTGTACTTTGCGGCTCCTGCGTCCCTTCACGTCACACCGGGACTCCTGTGGGGTGGAAGAGTTTGTTCAGAGGGTTCTTTTACACCCCAGCTCTTGCATAAATGCTTGTAACTGTAAGGTGAAAATGGACTTGAGGGTGTTGCTGTGGTAGTTGCAGCGGGTGCTGTGCAATGCTGTGTGAAAGAGTCACTTTGGATCCCCCAGAGACAAGAGCTAGGATCTTTGACGCATTCATTTTGTGAGGATTTAATCATCTTACCAAAGTAACTGAAATATCTTGGGGAAACTTGAAGGACAGCAAACGGCAGTGACTTGCCCCAAAGCTAAGTGGTGTGGAGCAGATCTCGGGCATCGCTGCTGGCTGTCACAGGCTCGTAACACCCCACGGAGAATCTGCAGGCCACGGGTGGGAAGAGCGATGTGACTTATCTCCAGCCTTCGCTCAAAGCTTGCATTGCAACATCGAGTCTGCAATATCCCAGCTGGTTATGAAAGATAGGGACGTTATCTGGCAAGGCTGCTGGTATCTGCCACGTGTGTGTGGCAGCCGGCACCGGGCTGCTCCGCAGGTATATCCCGGCAGCGTACTCTGGCTCCAAGATAACTCGGCTGGGAGCCCAGCAGCGTTCAGAGCCTGGGATGGGTTTTTACGCCCAATTACAAAGCAGGACCACTTTCTCTGAAACGGGTAATCAGGAAAGCACAGAAGTGACTTGTTGTTTCACCCAACCTGCCTCGTGGCTGTACGCTTCCCGCTCCAGGGCTCTTGTTTATGTGTGCTGTGACAGTCTGATCCCCAGTCCTGCTGGGTCCCAGCTGTATGCACTGGAGAAAACAGCGCTGCTGAGGAGAGCTACTCTCAAATAAACAGCTATTGTTGGGGCTGCAGCATCTGTTAGTACTTTCCAAGTACTGCAGCGTAGAAAAGGCACTAATCCCAGCAGTATGCCGAGATGGTGATGGGGGGGGAACTATGCAGCAAGGCCAGAGCTTGTCAGCAGCCATTGGGCATTTACCTTCGCGCAAGTTTTACGAGAGTCAATGAGCAATTCTCCTGCTTTGCCCTTCCTGCCAGGCCTGCTTACTGAGGGGGATGTGTGGGTGAAAGTACAAAGTAACAGGAAATAAAGGTTATGTCGATATTTTCTATTGTGAATTGATTTGGAAAAAAAAAAAATCTAGGGAGTTTGTCTTTAAGCTGACGGTCACCCTTGAAATACAGCAACCTTTGTAACAGTGAGGTTACGGCGCAGGTCCAAGTCCCTGCACAGGCTGGAGCGTCCCTGGCGTGAAATGTCTCACTAGCCACGTCTTGGTGTTGACACGCGTGGCAGGGAGTGCTTCCCTGACGTGGGCAGGTCTGAACACGCAGTTTTCGCCCTGTTAACAGCAGTGCCCTGTGCTGCGGCTGCTGCCTCTGGGACCAGGAACAGCTGTAAAAAGGGTCTCATGCAGCCTGGGTGTTGGTGTGGGTACAGCAGCTCTGGAGGCAGCGGTGTGTAAAATCGGGGTGTCCCTCCTGACTGTATGCCCATCTCTCCTTTCCGCAGGTGAGTGATGAGATGGTGGTGGAGCTGATTGAGAACAACCTCGACTCCCCTCCTTGCAAGAACGGCTTCCTCCTGGATGGCTTCCCACGCACAGTGAAGCAGGCTGAAATGGTATGCGAGCTCCTGTTCAGGGACTGCTCTGGCATCTCCTCCTTCCCTGGAGACAGGTCCCTCGGCTGTCCCGCTGAGCTGGGTGTTTCTGTTGCAGCTGGATGAGCTCCTGGAGAAGAGGAGAGAGAAGCTGGACTCCGTCATTGAGTTCAGCATTCCCGACTCCTTGCTCATCCGGAGAATCACTGGACGGTAATTATTCTCTCCCAAAGACTCAGTGCACAGGGTGGGATTTCCTAGTTTAGGGGAGAACATCCTAATTTTGGATCCTCGCGTCATTCTCAGTGTTTAGGGCTAGCTGTGATGCTGGTCTGTGTCAGACTTCTGCTCTGTTTGAGCCTTCCTGCCCTGATCCCTGGCCTGCTCTCCTGCGCCTGAGCCAGCCTTGACCAGAGCCCCTTCCCTGCCCTATAAATAGCAGTTGCTGATATGAATCAGTGTCCTTGATGACCCAGCTCAGCCTTTAAGCCTGGTGTCTGACAGCTAAGTCTTTGTGCTCTCGTTTCTCTGGAGCTGTTACGGCTCCCTTACGCAGGACATCGCATACATGTCTGGGCACTGCTGAACATCCTGACCGGGGTCAGTCGTGGCTGTGCAGGCACACGGGCGTCTCCCACTGTTTGCTGTTGCACTGTGTCACACCTCCAGGAGCTAGCCCCCTTCCTCAGTAAAGCATAAAGTAAAAATCCCTTCTCCATCTCCTAGCACAGCTGCTTTTTTCAAGTGTTTAAAAGAGGTGCTTTGTACAGAAATAGCTGGAAGAGATTTTTCTTAATAGAGTATAACTGGGTTGCTATTGCAGATGTTTCTGTGCTGCTGAGTGGCAGGTTCAGGAGACCTTGTCCTGACGTCGGGCTACTTTGCTGACACTTGCTTTCTGTCTTAGGCTGATTCACCCAGCGAGTGGCCGCTCTTATCACGAGGAGTTCAGACCCCCGAAAGAGCACATGAAGGACGATGTATGTGAGCTCCCAAGGCCGCAGCTTACGTTGCTTTGGGTTTAGCTGATGCTTTGCAGCATCCCTGGAAAACCTCCTTTCTTTCCCTCTCTCATACCTTCTGTCCTGGCTTTCTGGGGAGCATGGGGAACTGCCTGGGCAGCCTGAGCTGACAGCACCACAGGGAGCGAGGCCTGGAGGGATGAGTGAAGGGCATGGCCGTTCTGCAGAGCTGGCTTGGGCTCTGCCAGCCTCAGACCTTGCTGGACTCTGTCCATAGCTGAAGTTGCAGTAGGTTGCGACTGGCTTCCCTCCTGGGAAGCAACTGTGGCTGGTGTCTGTTCTCGAGGCTCCCTTTAGCAAGCAGAATGGTGCGTGGGGGAAAGACCATGAATCCTTTTCTCTTCAGTGAAACTGGGACTCTGTGAAGCTGCCCTGGGTTCGCCCCGCTCTCCTGTGCAGGCCTGAGGACTTGCCTCTGCAGCTCCGTGTTGTGCAGCCTCTGCAGCACCTGTCCCAGAGGAGGGAGCAGGGGTTGTCATAGCTACAGAGAGAAGGGGGGAGCTTGCCAGGCTGCAGCTAGCTGGAGACTGTCCCCTTGCTTCTCCCAGGTCACTGGAGAGCCCCTGATCCGCCGATCAGACGATAACGAAACAGCCTTGAAAACCCGCCTGAAGGCCTATCACACGCAGACCTCTCCCCTGGTGTCCTACTACAGCAAGCGAGGGATCCATACAGCGGTGGATGCCTCCCAGTCTCCCGACGTGGTGTTTGCTAGCATCCTGGCAGCCTTCTCGAGAGCAACATGTAAAGACCTGGTTATGTTCATTTAGGGCTCTGTCCCTCCCAGGATGGAGCTCTCCCTTCTTTCTCTGTCTCTCCATCTCTATCTCTGTCTCTTTGGGGATAGGGAGGGTGAAGAGCTAAGCAGAGTAGAAGAGGAGGGGACTAGATGATGCAGCCCAGGACAGGGCTGTGCTAATTCTCTATTAAACAAGCTGTTAACGGTCTCTATCTCAGTATATGTGAATTTCGGTCTGTCTGCGGATGCTGGAGATCTTGCCCCTAGAGGTCGCAGCGAGCCAGAGCACCCGCTGCTGGAGATGGGGTTTGCACCCCTTTGGGTCAAAAAGCTTTTGTTTCATTCTAGAGCTGTAGCTCCCTGGAAGGAGCTGCACTTTCAGCTCCTCCTGGCTGCTCCACAGGGGATTAGCAGAAGGTTGGAGATCAGGGCTGAGCCGTGGGGACAAAGGACCTTCAGAGGGTGCCAGATAGGTAATGCTTTCTGGCTGCAGGAAATGAAACACGGGGTTGCTTGTGGGAAGCGTGTGAAGGGCTGCGTGTGTGTCGGCCAGGGGAGCAGATGTGGGAGGGATGGCTCAGCTGTGCACTGCTGCTCAGGGCTTGGTGAGAACTTGTTCTCGTTGTACATGTGTGGGATGGCAGGTTACCTGAGAGCACAGTCTGTCTTCTGATGGGGCTTGTGGGGCAGACAGAGGGTGGCTGAGAGCTGGGGGTTTTCAGCCACTCATTTTTGGCCCCCAATACAGCAAATATTAGTGAGATCCTTTTTGCTTTTTTTAATAACATGAAGTTTCTAATCAGAGTCTGACAGTCACTGTGTGTGGCAAGTTGGGATCTCCTGAGGACAAGGAAAGGACTTGGGTTTTATCTCTTCACTCTTCCCTTGGCTTTGGCCAAGGAGATGAAGGTGTGTTGAGCTTCTCCTGATCCCAAAGGCTAAATAAAGCCTTATTGCAAAACAAATGATTTTTCAAGGCCTGAGAGCGTTATTAACTACTGGCTTCATGTGCCCTTGAGCCAACGACCTTCGTTATGAGATCATGGAAATGTACTTGTTTCTTGAGCAAATCAAACAGCTCCATCAGGCTCTCTGTTTGAGGACACCATGTGCAGTGTGGTTAGTGCCCCGGCTTCTTGGGGCCGTTACGCTGCTATATGGTGACTCTGCACAGCTGGTGATCACCTTTGCCCATGTGGGTTTCCAATCCTTCCTTGAGGACCCTGCTGTAAATGCAGATTGGCCCAGATGAAGCTTTGGCCTTCCATGTGTGTTTACTGATTTAGTGTTGTCAAGTACCCTCCTCTTTTGACCAGATGGCCTCTCTCCTTCCTGTGCACTGAGCTGCTGTGGGCTGTGTGTCCAGAGCAGATGCCTAATTCTCAGGAATCCCTTGCTCTTTTCTTGATAATGTCTCTTTAGTCTGAAAATCACCCTGTGTCCTTGTACATCCTTTCCAGGGAAACAACCTCTTCCCTTCCAGCTAACTGGAAATAACACCAGGAACTGAAAGCAGTTGACTTGTTGCCCTTGAAAGCACGTGACTGCGGGGAGAGAAGGTTCAAAAGTAAACGGTGCTGGTTTCATCAGCAGCCTGCAATCCCCTGAGATCCCCCACATGGCTGTTGCCTTGTTGATCGTCTCTGGCTTTTCCGTGAAACGGCAGCCCCTGGCACGTGGCCTGAGCGGGGAGGTCGGGATAGTGCTTAGCATGGGACTGCTGTGCTCCAGGGTAGCGGAGAGGAAAGTGTGTTAGAGCTGTCACGGCATCTCGATGACTAAAGGAGTTCTGAGTGGAAGTAGCTTTTGGTTTGGCATCTCGAGAGACTTAAAGGACAGCTGCAGCCCCCTAAGTGCTGCCGTAATGGCAGGAGGGGTTCCTGGCCAGTTGGTGTTCCTGGATTTGGTCATGGTTTTACTCCACAGCAAGAACAATGTGTTCTTCCACTCTCTGTTCTGTTCCCCCTTTGCACTCACTCTACATCCAGCTCACCAGCCTTTTTCTGCCATAAACCATGATGAATTTTGGTTGGTTTTTTTCCCCTAAATCTATTTTTTTTCTTTGTTCCCATTTATTCCAGCTGAGTGACTCCGTGAACCAGATGAGAGACCACCAAATGCTGCACGCTCTGCTACATCACCCATTGCAGCCCTCCCCTGGGTGCAGGGGAGGCAGGGAGGGCAGCTGGGAGGGGGTTCCAATTGATGGGAGGGGAATAAGGAGGTGGTAGACAAGGGGCTTGGGGGCTGATTTGGTTGGGTTTTGTTTGGATTTCTTATTCAGGAGAATCATTGCGAAGAGGAGATGGTCTTCTCCTTAGAAGTCACAGTTTGGGAAGACAAAATTGTACAGAGTGAAATATCTCTGCCAGCAATCAGACGTGGGTCCTTGACCTGTTAGGAGGGTAGGGCTAGATGCCGTTCCAGGCTTCTCCAGGACTTTCAGGGCTTCTTTCATGGGCTCTTAATACTCTGAGGCCACTGCAAGGTTTGCTGTGATTTTTCTAAAGTTGCTTCCTGTCAGCGAGGACCAAAACAAACAAATGACTCATCATTTCTGAAACGGAAAGGAAAAAAAGATGCCATGGTCTTTTCCTGGAAGTTTTATTGTTCTTGTCCTGCTGCATTCCTAAACCCTGGCATAGAGACTTCTCAAGGTTTCTCTGCTGCTGAAGGTTTCTCTCTAGTCCAAGCCTGCCTTACTTGGCAACAGGGTGGCTTTTCTGTGATCTTGACCAAGCTGGAATTCACACAATTCTGAAGAAATGCAAAAGAGACTTTTTTTTAATTGACTGCAAAAATAACACTTAATTGGGTTTTTTTGCATTTCTTTTTAGATCAAATGGTGCCTTGTCTAACCTCTGAATCAATAATAAAATAACCCCTTTACATTTTGTATCTGTTGCTGTGTCCTCTTTGACCTGCAGACAGCATGGAAGACGAGGAGGCAGATGACAGCAGAGCCAACTAACAATTGACCTGGGTGGATCCTCGGGCCTGATCCTATCTCAAGGATGTTGTTCTGTGCAGTTGAAAATATGGCTTGTAACTTCTTTTATCTCTTTTCCTTGCTGAGTGTGTTCCAATGCTTTATATCACCATAGCGATGGTGTCTTTTGCTGCTTTTCTCTCCTGTTTCTTCATGCATGATGCTGAAAGCACTGAGCCCCTGTATGTCCTGACCCCGGTCGGAGCTCCTTTCAGGTATTTAACTTGGGTAATTCCTAGCCTTTCCCCCCTCCCTTTGCATCGCTGGTGTGCGGAGGAGCTGGTGTTATTTCTTGCTCTCCTTCTGCAGTAACTGGAAGCCCCATGTTGTGTCTTTTGTTCTGCTTATTTGCTTTCTGCCTCTCGTACCTTGTTGCATCTCTCTCCCTTCCCCTCCACCGGTGCCTCCCTCTAGCTACCCAGGGCAAAAAAATCTCTTAACCCAAGAAACAAAAGCATTTCCTGGCCTCCCTTTATCCTGCCTCCACAGGGACTCTGACCTTCTGAGGTGTCTCAGAGGAAGGCTGTTCTTGATGAGCTGATGGGAGGGTTGTCGTTTTTCTGCAATGCCCTTGGTACCCCCCTTGCAGCCCTGCTTGTGTCCAGGGCTTTGTTTTAGGCACTGTGGACAGGCACCAGAAAGGGTCAGGCTGCATGTGCCCATTTCCTCCAGAAATGACTGGTTTCTTCAGCATAATTGGGCTCTCTCCTCCGCCATTCAGTCTCTCTGTCCTCTGGTGTTTTTATTACCTCTCTGTACCTCCGATTAGCATTCTCTGTCTTTTGAAGGCAAGCTTGTGCCTCCCTGGCGTTTGTGGTGTTCTTCCCTTGTTTCTTTTGATGATGGATGTTAAATCATGCTTTTCCTCGTTGTTTGGGATTGTGCCCTCTGCTACTTGCCTGCTGTTTTAAAAACCTGTTCTGCCTGCTTCTCCTGGCTTTCTAGTACATGGGATGGAGAAGTCTTGGCTCCTCTGAGCTGGGCTTATTCCATTTGATCCTTGCCTAGGTGTGGAGCGTGAAATGAATTGTTGGGGTGCTGTGGGAAAGGCTGCTGTGGGGAGGCTGGTTAGCTCTGAGCCTACGTCCTTTGTAGTTGGATCTGTTCCGTGACCTGTCTCTGTCACGTTGACCTTGAATGTTTTCCGCAGCACGTGATGCTCTGCAGGTGCTGTAAATTCCTTCTGTCCAACGATTTCACTCCAGCAAGCTGCTTATCAGGCACTCTTTTGAAAACTGTATTCATATTTCATACACACAATTATTCAGCAACTATAAAAGGGGAAAGTTCCTATTTATAGCACAAAGACCAGCATCAAATAGGACACTGAATTCTCACTGATAGAGGAAGTGACCTGTTCTCTAATGCAGCAATATTTCTGCTGAAAAGAAACAGCATCTTGGGGGGGGAAGGGGGAAGAGATGAAAAGCCCTGGGCCATCTCTTTCCATTAAAAATGTGCTGCAGTCCTAAAAATACAGTATCTGCCCTTCTCCCTTCCTGATGAAACCATCTGTGAAAGAAAGATTGCAGAAAAGCCTTTCACTGTGGATTTGCGGTTATTAATGAGTCCGCTGACTCCTGATGGTCTGGCCTGGAGCTGGTCTTAAGCTTCTAATCGATACCTGCTCTCTGACCTTGACCTGGGAGCGAGGAGCAGGCACTACAGCGTGTCTGCTGCGGGCAAGTAGCACAAATCGCGTGTCGGTAGAGGGTTTGTACAGTCACAGTACCCGTGTGCGCAGCCCTGAAACGGAAAGAGCACGTCGGGCTGAGGAACAAAGAACTGGCTGAGAGCAATGAATGGAGGGGGTGGAAAGGTGGGAAGAGCGCTGGGGACACGGGTGGTAACTGCTGCGGAGAAGGAGGGTGCCTTTTTGTCTGAGCCTGCCCCCCATGACTGCCTCTGCTCTCCCTTCCAGGTACGTTGAGCCACGGCTTCCCCCAAGGCCGTACTGGTGTCCCTGGCCTTTGCCCGCCGCTGTTCCCTGCTGTCACCCCATCCTTCCCGCGGTCTCCGGGCTCTTTGGGAAGAGCTCCAGTGGGGGATACCAAGCGAGGCCCTGGGAGGTGGAGGACCAGAGGGTGGGATTCCCCCTCCTGTCACTGTGGCAACCGTTGGGAAGGGAAGCGGCGGGGTGTGATGGGGAGGCTGCGTGGCATGGAGGGGTGTGATGGGGAGGCTGCGGAGGCAGGGCTGCGCTGACATCACGCCGGGGAGGTGGCGCAGAGGGAAGGGGAGTGGGAAAGGGAGAACCAGGGAGACTGCGGAGGGGAGAGCGCTGCATCGGGAGTGGGCTCCAGGGTGAGGTAAGAGACGCGGCAGGGGTCAGGGTGGGCTCTGCGAGCAGCTGCGGGATCAGAGTCTGCCTCGGCATCTTTCTGGCTAACGTGCTGATGTGGGATGGCTCTTGGGCAGCAGCAATATTATACAACAGCCTGGCACAGCAGGGCTTGGTTCTTAGACAGTGAGACAGGGTCAGAGCCTGGCTGGCTGGTGCAGAAGCTGCAAATGCTTTCCCCCAGGATACCAGTGTGTCACTGACTCTGTGCTGGGAAGAGCCAGGAATACCTGAAATTCCAGGATGGGCTAAAGGGAGAAGGGGACCAGAGTTCCCTTTTGGGATTAGAACATAAATCATTAATGAAATGAATTAGAAGTTTGGAGACCTGGTCCCCCTGAGCTGCATCTAGCTAGTAGGAGTCTGTACGCAGAGCTGGTGCACTGGGACTGAGCCCAGCAGTGTGCGTTTGGGGTAGGAATCCTAAACTACACATTTCCAGCAGCCTCGGCACTTACCCTGCCTGTGCAGGAAGCAATAGTTCTGGGGAAGGCACCCAGGCGCACAATTATTGCCGGGAGTTCTCTGGATGTGGATCTTGGGGATCTCCAGACCTGGAAGGCAAAATAACAAAGTCCTTGAAAACGGCTCTGGATGTCGTATTGCCTTTTAGCGTAACGGTTGCATAATGGGATCCGATCTGCTAGCGGAGAGAACAAGGGGTGGCGGTCACCTCTGTGCCCCGCAGCATCCCAGTGGTACCCATGTGCTGTGCTGGCCCATGGCCCTGGGTTGAATTTCATCTCTCTTCCTAATCCAAAAGCTGGGCTCATTCTTGAAAAAGCTGGTGGGTTTGCAGCTCCGATTCCACAGCAGGGACTCCACACCTACACACAGGCTAGGCAGCAGTGCCCTGCCGTATGTTAGCAAACTAGAAAGCGAGTTCATTAGCACCCACTCCATCTGTGCTAACCTGCCTTTTGCCCGTCAGGATCCTCAGTGTGTATCTGACTGAGGAAAGTACACCTGGGGTCAGAGCCTGGTGCTGGTAACCCCTGCGGGTGTCAGAAACCAGTACTGGGGTGGAGATGAAAGAAGCACAAAGCAGAAACTCAGTAGGGCTGAAGAAACCTTGTTTGAAATCCAAGACCAGGGAGAGGCCGATGCTCCTGTCACAACCGTTTTGTTGAAATAACTTTCACGTTTCCTGTGTTTCGCATGTCATTGAAAGGGCTAGGGGCAGCAGTGGCGCCGTGGAGAAATGCGGCCAGGAATGCTTGAGTGTACGTGAGAGAGCAGAATCGCAGTGAGGAGCGTAAATATGGTGTAATCAGGGAAGGCTATTGCTGCGAGATGCACGATCCTCCCCCACGAAGGCACAGATGCTGGGTCTATGGGGAGCGTTCGGGAGTGGCCCAGGGTGGCCATACTGCTGCTTGTTTTATGGTAACTCTGCAAACAGCATCGGCTTGTGCTGCTGTGGGGGACTTCTGTGGGTGCAATGGGTCAGAGGGATTTAGGAGCAGGCTGTGGCCGTGTCAGCCAGGTGGCTGTGTGGCCAGCTGTGTTTCATGACGTGGGCAGGCAGGGGAGGAGAGGACCTGCTAGCAGCCCTCTGTGCCAGCCCTCAGTGCTGCTCAGGGCAGCTGTGCCGGGAGGGAGCCAGCTCTGGATGGGCCCAGGCACTCCCAAACGAGACCTTGCCAGGCACGGCCAGGCTCCCGGGAGCAGTTTGGGAAGGGTGCGGGGAGGAGTTAATGCTGCTTTTCTGCAGCTTCAGTCCCTGAGGTTGCAGTTCTGCATGGCAGCTAGGACTGCTTCTAAGTCATGTTTCAACTTGATTTTTTTCAAGATTATTCAAAACTTAGTGGGCGAGTGGCACCAGGACCTCCTTCAAGCAGAAGGGCCAAGTCAACCCTGCTAGTTCTTGACCTCCTCTGCTGCTCAGCTGGCTCTCCTTGCTGTTCCCCGTATACTTGCCTACACTGCAAAAGGGATGGTCATGTGAATATTACACAGCCTGGCATCTGCACATCAGCTGAGTCTCTGACATGCTCCTAGGGCCTTCGTGTGGTTCTGTTCCACAGCCGTGCTGTATTACCTGCGCCTCTGGTCCCTACCATAGTCTATCACTGCTAGATATACAGTAATATAAAAATACAATAAATGGGAACTTGTGCTCTGCTGGGTGTTGGTACCTAGCCTGCCACACAAACCCTCCTGGGAAAAGAGGGCTGTGGAGCTGCCAGCCTCTGCAGAGGCTGGGGCACCCGCTGCCCTTGTGCCAGTGCCCAGAGGGCCCTGGGAGCTGAGCCAGGTCCTGTGGGACACTTGAATCCTTCCTGTTCCACAGTCCGTCTTAGCCATGGCTCGGCTGCAATGAATGTTTTCCAATTCCTTTGGCAGGGGTGCACACAGGCACTTGCAGGCGCCTACCTTGTGTTTGTTTTCACTCCTGATCTGGTACTGCTGAGAGCAGGCAGCGCTGCAGCTGAGTCAAGGAGAGCAGGCTGGGGTGTTCCCATGCTGCCTGGGCCACCCTGGAGTCCCCTCTATCCTCTCCCTAAACCCAGGCTGAAATTTCCTTCTGCTGAGGCAGCCATTTGTTTAATAGCTGAGGTTACTTGAGTAATCAATAGTTCTCTGGTTGCCAACAGAAATATTATCCCTTTAGCTAAATCAGCATCTCTATCTTTGTTATAAACCCGGCCTTATCTCTCAGCTCTAGGGGGATCTAGGTGCATTCCCAACCTACCTGTGCAGAACCTTGCTCCTTTTTTTTCTTCCTGCCAGCGTTGCTTTTTCCCTCTGAGGTTAAGCAAGAAGGGCTGGAAGCACATGGAGAAATTGCTGGAGCCGTTTGAATTTCTTCAGTCTCAGCCCCTCTCTTGGCTCTGCCCCAACAGCTCATTCTCTGTGCTTGCTTCTCCAAGGCGGGCGGTGAGGACCGAGTCAATGGGATCTTCATGGCCAAGGGCATTGCTGATATAACTCCCAGTCCACGGGCTCTGGGAGAACTTGGCTCAGCAGCTGCCAGCAGAAGAAAAACTGTTCCCATCACACAGCAGGACCTGTATCCCAGAGAACCAAGGCTGGAAGACAGGGTGCCCATAGAAAGGCTCCATGGCTGCAAATAAATTTTCCTTGCAAACAGGCAAAGGCACCAACTCCCTGGAGCTGGATCTCAACTGGTTCCATCCTGGGCAGCCAAAGGCTGGGCTGTGGCTCTGGGCTCCAGTTTCCTCCGACTGAAGGAGGCCACAGGGTTTGTTCTGCTGGGGCAGTTGATGAAACACCCTTGCTGTGCATTTTTAGCATCTCTGCACATCTCTCTTATTTCCAAACCAGAAAAGGTCACAGAGACCGAAGAGAAACCCACTTCCCTCCTTCACTGGAGCTCCTCTTTCTGCCTCGCACATGCTTTTGTTGCCATCTCTCACTTGCCAAATGCAGGAACAAACACTGGGGTTTGGCAGAGCTCAAAGCCTTGGCTTGTCGGATGGGAAAGAGGCGTTCTTGGTCCTCAGCCCAGGGACAGGGCTCTGCTCCACGTCCACTGCCAGGTTCTCCAGAAATATCAGTGCTCATCCCATGCTGAGAACACTGTTCTTACATGTCTGGGGATGGGCAGCACCCCTGGGTGCTGGGCTGTGAATCCTGCAGGAGATCTGTGGAAAATGGGTGGGAATAGCTGGAACAGGACCCAGAGCTATGTGATCCCCAGCATGTTGCTGTGGCTAAGCTGCACGTACAGTGGGAAGCACAAGAGTCAGCGTTGCCTTGAGAGGCTCTTCCCCAAATATGCACGGCAGCAGGGCTGCAGGGAAGGGCAGAGGGAGGCCGTGGAAAGTCAGACAGTCTCTGCTTTGTTTAAATAGGGCTGTTATTGCCAACAGTTGCCCCCTGAGAGACTGCAGGGCTTACGCTGAGGAGGAATCCTGTAACTCGGAGACAGCTGCGAGGCACCTGGCAGCTACTGCACTTTTTCGGGTGCTCAGGGGAACTGGGATGGCAGCCTGGATCAGAGAGGGCAGGGCTGGGCAGATGAGAGATGGTCAGAGCTGCTGCCTCCCTGTTAGAAGGATGCTGTGGAACAAACAGCAGGGCCTGATTCCAGAGAAGCATTTGAGGTCTCAGTGTGCACTGATCGCCCCAGAAACATCCTACTCAATTTTCTGCTGTGCACAGTCCAGCCTCCTCAGCACAGGGGCTAGTTTGCTTAAACACTGGCTAAGGCAACCCACAGATGAGATCAGCCCCAGAGAGGGAAGAGGGTTTCTCATAGTGATGGAGGGGTGAGGGAGAGGAGGGAGGAAGAAGAGGAATTTCCTGGCTGCGGTAAAGGTGGGCTCTGCTGGAAGAGAAGTTAGAGAGAATGGGCTTGTGGTCATGGCATCGGGCTGGGGGGAGGAAGGGGTGGGTCAGCGGCAAACCCGGGCAGAACAAACCCCATTCACCTCTCCATGCTGGCCGAGGAACAAAGGACGCACCAACCTACAGCTCCCCTCTCCCCCTGCCCACCTCGTTCTGCTGCAGAGAGAACAGAGCCCTGGGGGAGCAGCCCTGGACTGAACAGGGCTGAGGGCAGGGGCTTGGTGACCCGGGGTCAGCCTGGGGAAAGAACATCTGAGATGAGGGAACCCTGATCAAGCTGATTTTCAAAGTGAGATGCTCATACATTTCCCACCTGGTTAGTGCTGGCTCAGCCCTCTGGAAAATGACACCCGTTTTCCTTGCTGCGGGGCCAGAGGGCTGTGCTGGGAGTGCTCTGCTGCTCTCCCGTCCCGGCTGCAGGCGGGAGGTGCTGCTGGCAGGGTCCAGAATCACTCTTTCCCTGTTTCACAGCTGTTGCTGGTTATGAAAATGGGAATGTTCCCCAGCCAGTTCTCGGCAGGAACTGCCCTTTCCAGAGCTGACCGCATGGGCCGTTTCTTCCTCTTCCCACCTCCTGACAGCAGTCACAGATTTGGGTACATTCTAGTCTTGGTGAAGCACTGCCCTTCCCTGCTCCTCTTCCTCACGTGGCGCACAGGAGAGGCCTGTGGCCTGTGAAGGGTGGGATGTTTGTTCCTTGGCCTCGGATCAGTGCCATTCTTGAGCCAATCCTCTTCCCAAAGCACAAAGAAAGAAATGAGAATCACTGTGACCAGTCCTGCTGCGGGGATTTATACCCCAAGCTGTCAGTCTGCAAGTAAACCTTGTTCGAGCAGAAAGATGCCGACACCAGGTACCGTCCCTTCTCCCCACAGCGCATGATGGACATCACACCTTGCAGGACAGCGGCACATCGTGGCATCTTGCAGGAAAGCCATTATTTGTTGTCACATCTGATGCAGAGGCCAAATGAGTGTCCACAGCGTGGACAAGGGAACACAGGGCAAAGCTTAGCACAGACAGGAAGGAAGCAGGCGGGCTTATCGCTACTGGAAGCTGTGGGCATCCGAAGCTTAGCGAGATTTGCAAAGGAGTCCGGCATCTTTGCAGGCAGTGACACTATGCAGAAGTTACCACCGACTGCAGTTGCAGCAAGGTAGGAAACCCCAGGGTTCAGAGCTTAAGCCAGTTTCTGAGAGAAAAGAGCAGAACTAGCAGGAAAGGGAAATGACTCCACGCCGGCTTACTGGCACCGGCCCTGCAGCAGCCAGCCTTGGCTACTCAGAGGACGCTGACGGCACAGAACCAGGTGGATTCAGGCCACGTCCTACCCAGCAGGTTGAGAGTTCCTTGGAAAGCCCAAATGGTGCAACTGAGCTAATTCAGAAAGAAGTTGTCTGGCAAATGCTAAGGTCAGTCTGAATAACTCCTTCCACTCTCTCTTCCAGTTTTGTTGTGTGGTGAGGCAGGAAGCCGAAAACTCCCTGGGACCCCAGGCAGAGGTCGGAGACCAGGCGACCGCCCTGGTTCTGAGTAACTGATGAGTTCCCTGCGCTCAGTTCCCTCCCTGACTCCTAATGGCACACGACAACAAAATTTCCTTGCTCTTTATTTCAGAGCTCAGGGAAAATTTCTGCCATCAGCACTGAGTGAAATAAAAAGTTGGTAAATTCAGGAGGAAATGTGGCTTCACACAGCAAGGTGCTAACCTTTGGAATTGTTTTGAGTTGATTAAGCCAAATATGATAACTGGCTTGGAAATATCCCGATGGTTTTATGACCTTTAGTAAAGTCTGTACTTCTGTACCCAGACAAGGGTCACCAGACCACTCTAAGACATGACCAGATCCCCACAGGGGGATAAGGAAAGAATTCCCTTCCTGTCCTTCCCCATCTTGTTGTAATTGCCATTGCTCGGTTTTTGTAAAGCACAGGAATTCCTCCCGGCCAGAGCAGCATGGCTGGAGCACTGAGTACCCCCCACGGCCTGTTCCCGTGAGCCCCACTTGGGTATGAGAATGATCTCTGCGTTACAGCACTTCTGGAGGTGCCGAGGTGGTGTCTTGGAAACTTTGCCCCCGAGACAGAGTGTTACTCAGGGGAAAGAAGTACAACATCTGTGCCCAGGAGCAGCGCAGGGGTTAAGTCCCACGCTAACGTTCTCCCAGACGGTTCTGAAGAGACCTGAGAGATTTGTGTCTCTCCCCCCAGTGGCAGTGACCTCCTGGCAAGCAATGGAGTGTGGATGTTTCTCTTCCACTGCCAAGATGAAAACAGTCCCTTTTAATTTTTCTTATTTTGCTTTCATTGTCCTCAGCCCCAGTGCAGGGCTGTGAAGGTTGGGTGGTGGCTTTAAGAGGGTGTTCTTTCACAGTCACCTACCCGTGGCCGTTGCTGAAGGGGCTCCACATAAGGAGAGACCCTGCTGAGTGGAGTTACGCTCTTGTCCTTGGAAGTTCCACTGAGACCTTTCTCTTCCCAGGTATTAGGTGGTGCTTTGTGGGATGGAGGCTCAAACCTCCTCTGAAGCCAAGGAACCACAGGGACAGGCTTCAGCCACCACCTGCCCATGACAGCGGGTCCCTCTGGTGCTCAGTTCACTGGAGCCTTCTCCCACTAGCAGGTCAGTGCGAGCAAAGGATTATACCCTGGCAACAGGGACACTGCAACATGCAGGCCCCAAAACTGCAGCGCCTGCTCCACTACACAGCAAAATAGGTCGTGCATCAGCAAATGAAAAAGGACAGATGGTGTCTGCTAATACAGCTTAGTTTATGGCCTGCAGGATTAACTCACTAGTTGTCATGTCTGCAGAAAATAGGAAATGGGTGGGTCGGGTGGAGGAAACGTGTGGTGTGCCCAGCCCTACCTGTGTTTGTAGGATGCACCAGCTGGGAAGGATGTCAGAGATGCTGTGAGGTTTTGAGATGCTGCTGAAGAGCTGCCAGTGCCTCTTTGGGGGTCTGGGCACTAGAGGTAGTGCCTCATACCAAACCTTCCCATCCAGCTCTGCTTCCCACACTCCGGCTGCAAGGGTCAGCACAGTGGGGAGAAAGATGCTGATCCATGCAGGGACCCCCAGCAGAGACAGGGACACCGTTTGTGGTCTCTGTCCCCCTAACAGCTCTGCTGGAGAAGCCCACAGCTTCCTGTCCTGCGCCAGCTGCAGGACAGCCTCCAGTTCAGCCTTTTGAACTCCCAAGCGCCCACGTGTCTGCAGGAGTGAGACAGAAAGCTGAGGCAGAAGTCTCAGGTCTTTTCAATGCGTTCCCTGTGACACACTGTTCTCCTTTCCTGGAAACCAGGCCAGTGCCTCACTCTGTTCTCCTTGCAGAAATCGAGCCCCATGCCAGTGCTCTAGCTTCTCTGCATCTGCTCTCTTGAGGGCAGAACGAACCCTTCCTCAGTCCTCCTGGAGATTTCACCTTGATCCTTGCTGCCTCTCCTGTGGCCAGGTTTGCTCACATCCTGCAAGATGCTGAGCACCCCGAAAAAAAGCTGCCATCAGGCAGTGAGGAGAGAGGACAGCCTCCAGAGCCAGCGCTAGGTTCCTGCCCCATCACGCCATCTCCATGCCTCTTGCCGGTGGCACCTGGCTCTCCCCACTGAGTGCCCGGCCAACGCCACCCCTGCACAGTGTGCCCTGGACAGGCAGCTGCTTGCTGCCATCAGAAGTGTTTGTCACCCCCACCTTTTTCTAGCCACAACCAGCTGTCACAGGCACTGGGGTTTTCTCCAGTGACTAATTTGCCTGTGTTTATGCCAACACCAAACACATAATTGTCTGTTTAACAACTCGGGTGAGGAGTGAGTCTGGCTGCTTCCTCGTACTGTAGGGATCAGACCAGCACTTTCCTGATGGCAGCTCCCTACTGTGCTAAACCTTCTCAGTTATAAATCCCCTGTCATTAAGGACAGCGGGTCACCAGTAAGAGTGAATCGAGAGCGGGGATCATTGGTACTTGTATCGCCAAAGCTGTACAGTGAGTGTGCAGGACAGCAGGTGTGTAAAGAAATCAGAACAGCCTGTGCTTTCATTACAAAAGGAAATGCTGCTTTTGTAGAGGGGAAAAGCATGTCAGATTACTATTATAAGTTATTGCTTAACGGTCCCTACCTTTACGTCATTGCTGAAGCAGACGGTAGTAATCTCTGCGTCCGTGTTCGGGGTCTCCTTTCAATGCACGTGTGTCAGCGACGGGGCCGAGCCCGTGGCCCTCCTGGCTGGAGGAGACAGGATGGTGAGCTACGTGGGCATGCGAACCTCCAAGTTCTTCCCCCTCAAAATCTCCTCACCTCCCACTCTTTTATCAGCTGCTGACAAGACTTGCCATGTGTGTAGGCGGCTCCCAAGCTTACAAGACGATTCCCCACTCCCCCCCACCTCCATCCATGGAAGCATTCAGAATTTCGAGGAGGGGGAGCGCAGCGTTCCTCTGTCTGCAGGCCTGTTCTGCAAGGGACGCGCGATGCTTTCAGAGAGCTCCGTGTGGTATCTCTCTCCCAGGATTTCACATGACAGCATCTTTCCCGGAAAGTCACAGCAGGGAGTGGAAGATTGCTGTGCTGTGCATGTGGGTGTTAGGAGGGAGCAGAGTGGGATGGGGAGATGAAGGGGAGAGGAGGTGTAACCGCAGAGTAAACCAGAACAATCCTCTTGGAAGAGCCTTGAATTTCTGATCCCAGGGCTCCCATCTCCTGCCTTTTGCTCTTCATTTAAAAGAATGTCAATCCTTGTTAAGTCCAGCAGAGAAAAAGGGAGTCAGGCAGAATCATCTCTTCCGTCCCTGAACACATCTCAGGGGACCACGAGAAGCAAACAGAACATGAACTAACTAGATCAACCCAGAAAGTGTGTGCAGATATGCACACTGGGGAGAGCCCTCCCCAGCCACTGGTGTCTTCCCTGGAGAGACATAAACGGCCGTTAATGACATCTCCGTCTGAGAAATGATCAGAGTGCATGTCATTACAAACCAGTGTTTCCCCAGGGCCCTGGCAGAAAATGACCCCAGTGAGATTCAGTTCTTGAACACACAGCTGCTACCTCGTGAATGCAAAGCATCCCGCGCCACAGATCTCAAAGCTCTCAGGGTTAAGCTTCACTGAGCCCCTGTGACAGACCACGACTGCCATCCCTGCTCTGCACACAGGGGAGCTGGGGCTGCGAGGAGGAGGAAGGGAAGCCCACGTGCTCCTGGCATGACTTTTCAAGGCAGGGAGCCAGGACGAGAACCCCCCCATTGCGCTTCTGAGAGGTTTAACAGTACCTTTGTGCTACTGGGGTCTGTCTGTCCCTCTCACATCCGTCTAGATGCTGTGACTACAGCAACCTCTCAGGTTTGTCTGCAGGGCGTCACAGCACCTCTGCCCCGTGGCGGATCCTCAGGAGATGGACCCTTGAAACTGTCATCTGCATTTTGGCACTGGTGAATCCTCAGGCATCTGGATCCCTTTAACAGCCCTGGCTGCTCCACCCGAGCAGGGCCAAAGGTCTCAACCTGCCCAGCGAGACTGGAGCTGAGTCATTCCAGAGTGCCTCTGTCTGGCACAACAAGGAAGAATTCCTGGTGTAAAGCTGTTTCCCTCCTTCCCCCATTTCATCCTGTCTGTGGCTATTTCAGAAAGCAGCAGCATGAGCTGGATTTTCTCTAAACTCCGTCTGCTCTGAAACACAACCCATGAATGACCACCCATCCCTGCCTGGGTAAAGAGGGAGGAAACCCCGCGGAGACCCATGTACTTCTGGAGAAAACAGTCTGTTCCAGGGAGGGGTTCACACCTCGGTGCCAGAATGACCTGGAGGTTTCAGGCAGATTGAATCTTTGCGTGTCCCGAAATAGCTGTTTCAACATCCCCCTGGCGACCTGCAGGCCAGGGACGAGCAACAGGCAGTTATTCACCATGGCTGTGCTATCTGAGTAACCAGGAAAGGGAGAGCAGGCAAAGGGGACGGGGTAGGAGCCAGAGTTTCTATTTTATCGGCTGCAAACCAAAGCCAGCGTGCCTGCCTGCCAGCACCCCACCGCAGTAATATTCCCGGCCACGGCACACCCCAGTCCCTCCATGCAAATACTCCCAGTCTGAGAGCTGAGTTTCACAATCTCTTCCCGGCAGCCAGCCTCTGCTTTCACTCTCTGAATTACGAAGGGGAGTTTTCATTACGTCACCTCTTCGAGGAGGCTCTTCCTCCTCGAAGCCAGTGACAGAGCTGTCACTCTGCTTTGCGGGGGTTTTTGGAGTGTGGGTGGCTGGGGTATTTCTCTGGAAGGTGGCCCTGTGTCTCCCAAAGGAAGTTCAGCCCAGCCCAGCGTCACCCGCTGCTCCATCCAGGCTGGGAACGGCACCGTGGTGCCTGGACAAAGCATGCCCCGCACCGCTGCTGGAACCCTTCCTGGAAGATACGGCACTTTCAGGCGGTTTTAAAAGTCGCCTGTGCCAAATCCTGCCCTGATTTAAGCAGCGGGGTTGGAAGTCAGCAGTCTTCCAGCTTTCTGCCAGCGTAAGCAAGAGCAAATTTGCCTATCAGAGCTGGGATTTGCAGAGCGGTTCACTGAAGCGTTTGAATTCTCTCCCTTTTTGTTTTTGTTGTTTGTTTTTTTTTAATCTTTTCAAATATCCCTTAGATAAACGGTCAGACTGGTGACGGTTTCCCTGCAGCCCCAGGGAGGAGCTGAGCTGATCTCACTCCCAATCCGGTGACTTTCCAACCAGCCTCTTTCCTCCCCTCCCTGGCAGCCCACTTCCGTGCCCTGTCCTTCCCAGCCCCAGCTCCTGGCTGGGTTTGGTTTTTGGTTTTTTGGTTTTTTTTTCTCCCCAGTTTGAATCAAAACAAACTGCTGGGTTCAAACTGCTCCCTAGTCAGGAACATGCTGAGCAGGAGCCTCTGCTCCTGGCAAGGGCTACGGAAACTCACCATGGAGAAACACCTCGGCCATGGAGAACTTGTTTTCAAGTAGATGGTATGTCTGGACCACGGCAAGGTCAGGACAGTTGGAAGTCTGTCTCCGAGCTCCATAAAAGCACTGAATTCCCTTAAACATATAAAGACCAGCAAGAGGTCTGCACAGCTTGGGAGCAGGGCAGATGGCTCTGAAGTCAGCGCGAGCCCCTCGGATTTACCCTGGTCTCCCCCAGCTTTGTTTGTATCATGATTCCTCATATAAGGGAATGAAGAGTCATTTCTGCCCCATCAGCACGTTGCGAGCTGATGCCTTTCCCAGGGACTCCAGATGGTTTTGCTCTCTGTCTCTCTGCGTCTGCGCTACTGGAAATTCAGGCCTGTCTCACATTAGCTTTTGAGATGAAACCTTCCCACAATTAGTTACAGTCTGTGCTCTTGCGCCGCAAAGGACGTAGGGCTGAGCTGTCAGAGTGCTGTCTGGGAGATCCATCCCACACACAAGTCCTGTTCAGGTTTCTCTATTTCAGTCAGGAGTGTAATTTTTCTAGTGAAATCATCAAACCAAGACAGTCTCTGCTGCAGATGGGTAGCGACAGCCATTTAAAGATGCCTCATACCTTGCCCGTTTCAGACAGGAATAGCTAATTTCAATATAATCTTGTTTTATACCGGTACATTTCTCCTTTCTTTCTCTGGTCTTCTTTTCCCACTAGTGAAATTGGGAGAGGATCCTTTTGTGTGTCGGTGCATTCCGGGGGCTCCAAACGAAAGGTGTCAGAGAAATGCTAAGCATCTTCACACCTGCCCATGACCTGCCAGGGACCGGAGCTCAGCAACTCACACCGCTCAGGGGCAACGCGCTCCACAGACACCCTTGTAGCATCCCTGCCTCTCATGGAGCAGAACTGTTTGGCTCCCTTGCTACGTTAGCGTGCTGATAACAGGGGTCTTGATCCCAGGCGGGAATTTAATACTCCGAGGCCAATTCTAAGTGTGGGCCAAAACTTACAGCTGGGCCAAAGCCGTGTGTGTGTTGTGGCAGGAATGCTGGAGCACAGCAGAGGTGAGGGAGAGCTGATAAATGTCTGGGGAACATAAGCTCTAGGGAAGGACTCGGGTGCAGCAGGCATCTCGGGATAAGCATTAAGTGAGGGTGTATGGCAGGCACAGAATTAATGAAGAAAAGCATAGGGAAGGTAATGAGAGCTGAAGGGTGTTTGGAGAGGAGGAAGCTTCATTTGGGTGCTCTTATGCAGGTGATTTACTCCTCTGTGCCTTCATTCACCCATCCATCAAATGGGGACGTGTCATCATTATCTCTGCTGTACCGACAGGCACGGGGTCTTTGCCTACAGCAAGTCAGGCAGTGCGAGCGCAGAGATCCAGGTGCTTTTGACTGTCAGCCTGGGTTGGGTTTGCTAAACCTTGTTCTCCATCCCAGAGGCACTGAGCAGGGCCCTCCGCAGCCGGGAAGGAGCCTGGTAATAACTATGCAAATAGGCTTTGCTGAGAGAAATGATTTCAGGAATGGCGATAGCTGGAAGACAGTGATGAAGCCACACTTGTCTTGTCACATGAATAACTACAGCCTGTCCAGTCAGGAGCTGAGAGTCTACAGGGAAAGCAGCCCCTTCTGTGCTGATTTAACATGCACTTCATAGACGCAGCAGATCTTTCTGCTTCGCCTCCCCTGCATAGTAAGAGGCAGTGTCCTTCCCGTGAGCTTATCTGCCTTTCAACAGGAGATGAGGTTGGCAGACCCCCGTGGGCACAGGGGAACCCTGGACGGAAATGGAGGCTTTTAAATTTCTGCATGACTGCAGCGAGAACGTGGGTCGTAGTGTCAGTGCCTCTGTACGGAAGAGGCCAGACCCCGCACTCGGGGAAGGGTTCATGGGTGAGTAAATCTCCACATGACTCTTCACACGCATTACAAAGGAGGGCCACACAGTGAGGGACAAGACGCCCAAGCAGGATGAATGCACTCAGAAGGGACTCCTGTGGGTATAGACCCCCTTCTCCACCAAGAGACACCTTAAAAAGCAAACTGCCTGGGGGGAACAGCCCCCCCAGGCCCAGGAGAGCACCAGGCCCTTTCGTGACCCTCCATTAGTGCCAGGCCCGGGACGGAGAGGAGCCCCGGGCTGGGCGAGGCCAGCAGGCTGGGATGGCCCACTCCGGGTGGGCAGCGATGCTCCGGGCAAGCCCTGCGGCCCGTTCGGTGCCAGGCTTTGAAGAGGGGAGCGCAGCGGTACCGCGCTACCCCACGCCACCGAGGTAGTTCAGAGCCACTTGGAGCACCGCTGCCGGGGAACGGGAACGGGAACGGGAACGGGAACGGGGCCCACGCCCTTCAGGCCTGCCTGGGGGCGCTGCCCGCAACCAAAATGGCGGCACGGGCGGCAACGCCCTCTGACGGGCGGGGCGGGGCGCCTGCGCAGTGGGCGGGGCGGGCGCGGTGCCGCACTCACTCGGCCCCGGGGCCGCTGTCGTTGCAGCGCGGCGGAGGCAGCGCCCGGTGGGACGCGGCGCCCGGAGTCCCCTCAGTCCTCGGGACGACCCTCGCCGCGACTGAACGCCGTCGACTGGTAACCAACCGCCCCGGTGCCGGCAGCCATGGGCTCCGAGCGGGACTCCGAGTCGCCGCGGTCCTCCTCCATCCACTCGGCCGCCGCCAAGTGCCCGAAGCCCGGCCGCCGCCGCCGCCTCTCCTTCCAGAGCGTCTTCTCCGCCGCCGCCGCCTCCGCCGCGGGCGGCCGCCGCCGTGCCAAGGCCGAACCGCCTCCCGCCGCCCCGCCGCCGCCTCCCGCCGCCCCGCCGGCCCCGCCGCCGCCCCCGCCGCCGCCCCCGCCGCCCGCCGAGGAGGCTCCGGTGGTCCCGGAGGGTGGCGGCGAGGAGGAGTTGGAGTGCCCGCTGTGCCTGGTGCGGCAGCCGGCGGAGAACGCCCCGCGGCTGCTGTCGTGCCCGCACCGGTCGTGCGGGGCCTGCCTGCGGCAGTACCTCCGCATCGAGATCACCGAGTCCCGCGTCAACATCTGCTGCCCCGAGTGCAGCGAGCGCCTCAACCCCGCCGACATCCGCCGCCTCCTCCGCGATTCCCCGCACCTCGTCGCCAAGTACGAGGAGTTCATGCTGCGCCGCTGCCTCGCCGCCGACCCCGACTGCCGCTGGTGCCCGGCCCCCGACTGCGGGTGAGTGACGGGGGGGCGCGGTGTCCCGGGGGGTGCTGCCCCCTGCGGCCTGGGGTGGCTCAGGGAAGGGGGGCCCCCACCCTGGTGGGGTGCTGCGTGTCCCCAGCAGGTCCTGGGACAACTGGGGGTGGCATCCTGCCTGGAATGGTCCTGGACCTGTGGTCCCAGTGGGGTGCTGCTTGTCCCCAGCATGTCCTGGGGGTGGCATCCTGCCTGGAATGGTCCTGGACCCGCAGTCCCAATGGGATGCCGCTTGTCCCCAGCACGTCCTGGGGGTCACATCCTGCCTGGGATGGTCCTGGACCCGCAGTCCCAGTGGGATGCCGCTTGTCCCCAGCATGTCCTGGGGGTGGCATCCTGCCTGGGATGGGCCTGGACCCACGGTCCTGCTGGGGTGCTGCCTGTCCCCACCTGGGTCCCAGGGCAGCACAGGGAGGGGTGGCTCACCCCCAGCGGGGTGCTGCTGCTGATACACACTTCTGGTCCTACCGAGTTCCACGAAGAACCCTCATTGCAGGTGTTCTTTGCTTGCCTGTCAGCAGTCTCTTCAGGACCGTTGATGGGCCTTGCGTACCAGAATGACACTCCGTCTGTCCCTACTACCTTGCTAGGACTTGACCTTGAGGCTTGTGGAAGTACAGACAAATCAAGTACGAGTGATAGGACTTGAAGGGGGTTTTAGCTGAGCCATTGTTTCCCTAATTTAAAAGAAAGCTTTTTTTTTTCTGCACAAATAGGAAGCGTGGAGTTTCCCGGCCGCATGTGTCGCTGCGAACTGTGGGGACAGTGCACGGGGACACCCTGCAGCTTCCACGCTGGGGAAGAAGGAACCGTAAACGGTCACTTTTTCCCAGTGAGGATGTGAGTGCATGGCACAGGAGTGATGTTGACTCATTATCCATTGCCTAAGTGAGGAAATGTCTGTCTATCCAGAAGTCAGCCTAGCCAGGCTCAATGACTTTATAGTTTTCTGTGTGTTGCTTTCATTTTCTCTTCTCTTTTCCTTCAGATGAACTCTGTTAGGTTTCTATTTGAGCGTAAGCCAAAGCTGCCTGGAAAAGGGCTTTGTTCAGGAAACTTAGAGAAGTGCTGTGAAGTTTAGCTAGAACTCAGCTTGGATTGCAGTTCTGGGTAGCAAGAACATGAAAGGAAAATCTGACTTGTAGTCATAATGGAAAGCGTGGTGGGAGGGAGGGTTGTGAAGATTTAATCAGAGCGCTGTAATAGCCTTCCTATGCAAATTGGTTAGCCTGGCTCAGGTTACCCATTTCACAGCCTTGTATAAGGGCTTGTTTCTTCAGAGGGCGATGTTAATAGTGAACAGCAGCTTTGCTCCTTTCTGAAGCAAAATCAAGTGCTGGATCCTGATATTTCAGTAGCGCTGGGGATAAGATCAGGGAGATAGAGCAGGTTATGCTGTCTGCAGAGCAATACCAGAGGGAATGCCCCTGCCATTAACCAGCTAGAGAAAATCCTGTTCCTGCTTACCGAATCTCAGCTCTTTGGCTGCTGTGATATTTATCCATGCTCAGGATAAGGTGTGAATGCAACGTACGTCACCAGGCTGTCTGGTTGGAAGGAGCCAGCCCCAGCGTGGCCTGGAGGGCGTTGCCTCTTTGATAGTAACCCAGCCTGAGTCTGATCCAACCATTGCTTTGGGGAGTTTGGGCAGACTGGTGTCACACACGGCTCTTTGTGCGAGCAGCTGCCTCCTCCCCGATTAGCTGGTTAGCAGGGTGAGCCAGGCGACGTGCACGGGTGTCCTCCTCTGAGCTGCCCGGCAGAAGCAAGAAGCGACCCTGGGGCTGTCGGAGACCGGGCAGCTCTCGTGGAGCAGAGCTGCTAGTGCTCTGGAGCACTCGAACAAAGGCTGTTGGAATCAGTCCTCCGGCAGGGAGAGGAATTAGTCACCCTATTCATTCTTCCCAGCCAGCTTGTGTTGCTGTGCTGATGTAAAGTCAGGGTATGAATTATTTACGGTGGGCTTTCCCACCGTAGTAATGCCAGTGAACCGAGCCGGAGCGGGAGCGTAGGGCTGGGGGCACGGCGATGCTCGGTGCTGGGTGTCACCCACCGCCGAGGTGATGGCAGTGAGGGGCTGCTGGGCGGTGGCGGATGAAACCCCAGGCGTGTGGCACGCAGCATCCTGTGCCTTCCACGCGTACCGCAGTCTTTCGTAAATGAAAGAGCTGGGCTGTGCTGCCGGGGAGGAGGAGGAGGACCAACACACCACCAGTGCGCGTTGCCATGGAAACACTGGTCAATTGATGCGCCATCAATCGCAATACAAATCATTTTCTATGTTTGCGGCTTTGTGGGGTTTTTTTTTTTCCTCGCTACAATCAGGTGGCATCGCTGTCTAGTATTCGTCACACTGCATCTCTCCTAGGAGTTTGGGAGAATAACAGAACCTTTAAAGAAATGGAGCTGTGTAGGCTGAGCTGGTGAATGAGGCTGGAGGCAACTGATGAGGCTCTGACTCCTGCGGAGCAGCAGGAGGGGGAACGGAGGGAACTCGTGGCCATCCAGGGAGTGGGCTGGAAGCAGAGCTGTGCAATTCCCGGGGTCTCAGGAAGACACTCGCTGTTGTTGCTGCCTGGGGAAAAGTCAGAGTTTCCCTTTTTGTCTGCTGGGGTTGAGCCTGGAAGGGGCTGTTTAATGCAGCAATGTGTCCGAGGTTGGGTGAAGAGGGGGCATGCGTTGGTCCAGATCCTGTCGGCTAATCCTAGGCACGTTGCTTCAACAGCCTCTGTCTAGTTGACTTGAATTCGGAGATGTGTTATTCTTTCCCTGATAGACAGCTCTGTAGTTTGTTTCCCCACAAACTTGGGGGGCTTGTTCATTATATTTGCCACTTCAGCTCTAGGAATAAAATATAAATGATGGGAATTTTCATTTCTCATAGGATTTGCTCCAATGTCTAAAAAAAACCCCACCCCTGCATCTCTAGTGAGGGGTTAATTTGGAGCATGGGATTGCTTAATATATTACACTGAGCTTTCCCAGCCTGCTGTTAGGGTTTGAAATAGCAGTGTGTCATAACACAGCTGGTCAGATGAAGCTTTTGTTTTTGCCAGGGCTAGGTCTTCGGCTGTATGATAGTGGCAGGGTAAGGATGCTTAGTGGAATCTTCCCTAGACAAGATGCACAGGAGTCAATGTGGGTCAAGTTTCTCCCCCCCAAGCCCCCAGGCCATCTGTATCCCATCTCTCCTCCAATATTGGCTTCACGTGCAGGAGCGCGCAGCCGTTGATGCACGCGGAGACACTGTAGTCGTGCCTGCCGGCCCTGCGCTCGGCGCAGAGACGTTGTTTCTTTGGCGATTATGTTGTACCCGGGCAGGATGAAGTTGCTCGAACTCCCACGGGATATGAATCATTGTGGTATGACACATTCAGTGGTTCTCACGCTGCTGCCTCTGAGAAGAGGCAATACAACTTGAGCTACACAAGCTCTAAATATAAAACCTTAAATAGGAGTTATTCTCCTCTGACCGCTAACAGAAATACTGAGGATGATCAACAAAAATATCCTTTGCCATACTGGTGTCGCAGAACTGGAAGGCACTTCTGGAATTGCTCAGTTCAGCCCTTGCCAGTGGAAACAACCTCATCCTTGATGACCCTAAGTCAGCTTTCCTACAGCGGCGCTTGGTGATGCTGCTTAGGCTTGTGTACACAGCACGCTTCCTTCTGGAAGCGTCACACTGCTACCAGAAAAAGTGAGCTGGTTGAGCATCCCGACTGCCCTCCCTCTCTTGCACATTCAGTTGTTTTTACTCAAGTTTGGGCTTACTCCGGAGGCAGAGCATTGTTCTTCACTGCTCATTAAAAAAGGAAATTCTGTGGAGATCAAGAAGAGCTTGCTTCCTGAGACAGCTGCACATGCAAACCCTTGTTTTTCCATGTTTTTTAGAATAGTTCAGTTGATAGAAGTGCCCAGGACAACCTCAGCTTTCCTAGACTCCTCCAGGCCATATTACATCCACCCCTGTGCCTGTCCTAGGGAAGCGAGGTGTGTGTGTTTAGCCACGGGTGCCTGGAGAGAGCAGCACGAGCCCGTCCTAGGAGCCCGAATCGGCGGCAGCAGCAGCAAGCTGTTAGCAGGGAGTACTGGGCAAGACAAAGCTGCTCTGTCTGAATTGACAGTGAGAACTGCCCGCAGTTATTGAGGAGAGAATTCAGTGTTGTAAGCTGTCTGTATAAAAGGTATCTGCCCCAAGTAACCCAATTAGCACTACTTAATTTCAGGCCCTGCAGTGCAAGCCACAGGACTGGAGAGAGCAGGAATTTGTCTAGCGTGCAGGCTGCTGCTGTGCGGACAGCCATCAGAACGGAGCTGAAAGAAGTGAGATGGGAGCGGTGGGCTGACCGCCTGCTTTGCTGACCTGCCCCGCGGGGCAACGGTGCCGCAGGCTCCGGGGTAAAAGGATGCGTCGCTTGGCGTAGCCTGAGGTCTCACTGCAGCAGCTCTTCAACCAGCTGCTTTGAGCAGAACAGCTCAGGCAGCGATAGCCTCCTGGGCAGGCTGGATTAAAAGGATCACCGGACTGACGCTTGATGACTTTGTCTTTTGCTAATTCACCCGGTGTCTTCCTTCTCCAGTTACGCGGTTATTGCCTACGGCTGTGCCAGCTGCCCCAAGCTGACCTGCGAGAGGGACGGCTGCCAGACGGAGTTCTGCTATCACTGCAAACAGATATGGCATCCCAACCAAACCTGCGACATGGCCCGCCAGCAAAGGGCACAGACGCTCCGAGTACGAACCAAGCACACGTCGGGGCTCAGTTACGGACAGGAATCCGGGCCGGGTATGGATTCACGTGGGTTTTTTGGTTACTTGGTGCTGTAGTTCTGCCTGTGAAGCTGAGAAAGAGCCACCTGCGTGCCAAACCCCCTCCTGTGGAAGCAGGGGGGGTGTTAGTGCCCTGTGAGGAACGCTGCTGAGGGTCTCCAGCAGCCACGGGTGAGGACAGCTGTGAAGCTCAGAGTCATTTCCCCTTCTCGTACATGTTAGAACAAATCTGGCGGGCTTCTCCAAGAATGCAGAACAGATCAGTAGGTGACGACGTGCTTTAAGTCCTTCCACGTCACGGCACCTCCCCTCATCCGCCCCAGCTAGGCTTGTGGCTGTTTTGATCTTGGATGTTCTTGCTTCTTGCTGATCTAAACCCTGAACAAATAGGCGCTTTTTAGCCTTGCAACTTCAAATTTGTCTGCTGCGGTAGTAAAAAGTAGCATTCATGCCTAGCTGAGTGTGGGGAGCCTCGCTCTGTGCACTGTTAGGTGTTAGTAATGTCAGGTACAGAAAAAATGCCAACCCACAGACTCCTACACTGCCTGGTAGGAGCTACTGTGTCTGTTGAGTTAGTGTTCATTAAAAATAACTGTATTGACTCTGGAAGTGGGCAGTAAGGCCATTTCATGAAGTCCTGCCCTACCCCCAAACAAAACACCCTACTTCTCCTTCTGTATCAGGAGTTAAAATGTTAATACACATCCTTCCAACGGAGCCATTGTGGGTGGTTCAGAGGTGGCTTAGTGGTACGTTGAGGTTCAACATGCTCCAGTGAGAGGGCCCTGATAATGGACAGCACAGATACTACCACAGCCTGCGATACATACCAGCAAGTAAAAATAGTTTCTGAGTTTTTTTCACCCTTTTAAAGGAGATCCCTGCCAGGAAGAGCTTAGCACTTAGCCACTGAAAGGGAGGTTCTTGAGACAGTGGTTTTTCCCCACCCCATTCTTGCTGGATTCAGTTTAGTGATTAATAAGGTGCGAGCAGATCTCAGCAGCTGGATTTTATATTGTCGAGTGGTGCAGAAGCTGCCAGCAAAGCCCTGAACCACCACACCGCCATTGCGTAACTGCGATCAGATGACACTTGAATTAAGGAAGAGATGAAGGACGTTTATCCTGCTCTGCCAGCAGCAAACTGGGGACTGGACAGCCTCCGCGCCGGACTGCCATGTGCGGCTGCAGACCTGGTTCCCCTTTTGGCTGCTTCTGAAGGGCAGGTTTGGAGTTTCTCCGATGCCTTGTTCTCCCAAGTGTTCTGTCATTCTTGGCCCGTGAATCACCTTAGTGGAGCAATTTAGCAATGGTTTGTTCTTACACTGTTGCCTTGGCTAGCACAGGGCAGGTAGGACTTGTTCCCAGCATTTAAGCATGTTCTGGAATACATCCCGTTCGAGGCTAGAATGAGCTTTTAACGTGACTGTTATTCTCGGCCCTGCTGTTTGGGCAAATGGCTTTGGTGGCATCAGCCTCGTCAACGTTATCTTCTTGCTCTAAAGATAAACTAAAGATACTACCACCCCGCTTTATCTGTGATTAGTGAAGGTGTTCTGCCCGCACAAAAACCAAGGGTTTCAATCCATAACGAGAACCCCCTCATTGATTCTTCATACTCACAGCACAGAGTCCAACTCGATCCCATGCTTTTTCCCCCGTAGCTGATGACATCAAGCCATGTCCGCGTTGCAGTGCTTACATCATCAAGATGAACGATGGGAGCTGCAACCACATGACGTGCGCGGTGTGTGGCTGCGAGTTCTGCTGGCTGTGTATGAAGGAGATCTCAGATCTGCATTACCTCAGGTGAGGAGGGGAGCGGCACGCCTGCATTCCTGCCGGTGGGATGGGACGTGCTTCTCTGAGGCTGGTTGGAGGAGTTCACTTCGTGTGTTGGCCTTTCATCCTCCTGCCTCTCCAATTAGTCAGCAGAATTTCAAAATTTTCTTCTTTCTGCCCCAGAGCTGAACTTTCTTCCCAATTTACAGTATAAGGATGTTCTTCCACACCAAGAAAAGCTCCTCCTTATACAGTTGTGTTTGAGAGCTCTTGGCATATGGGGTGCTAAACATAGGCCTGGTAGTGTGATAATCGCCTTGATGAGCAAATTAATCTTGGGGGGGGGGGGGGGGGGGAAGAAGGAAACCTTTTTTGTGCTGTCTACACAAACTTGTTCCTAAGTTTTGGGGTTTGTTCACGTGAACAAGCTGAACTTGGGGTTCTCAGGAACGCTTGGGAACTGCTGCGGTGCTAATGTCATTTCCCTTCCTTTGATTAAGCCCCTCCGGCTGTACGTTCTGGGGCAAAAAGCCATGGAGTCGTAAAAAGAAGATTCTCTGGCAGCTTGGCACGTTGATCGGTGCTCCTGTAGGCATTTCCCTCATCGCCGGCATAGCCATTCCTGCTATGGTCATTGGCATCCCTGTGTACGTTGGGAGGAAGGTAAGTGTGGAGAGCAGAAGGCTGGTGCTGAAGGGTTTGGGGTGTTCTCTGTACTTGAGAAATGTAGAGCTGATACGAAGGGTGGATCTTGTCACAGAACCAAAATTCAGCTATCTCTTCTAAACCTTGTCTTATCTTTTGGGCTTTGTGTGGGGTTCAACCCACCACAAAAGGGAAGGTGTTGACTGATAGCCCTTCAGGCTGAAGTCCTCTCAAACGCGTTTTGCATTGCTCTCGTGCCTCTGCCTTGAACCAGGAGCACCCAAGGAGAAACCTGGTCCCTTTTTAACGTATGCTGCGATGATGGGCTCTATGGGACAGTGGCTGGACGCTGAGCATCACGCTTTGGCTTGCATAAGTCACTCATGTTTTGATGCTGACCTGCTGCCCCAAACTGCATGGTACTGTTGTGTGTCTGTGCTGATAAAGAGGCGTTGAGAGGGAAGAAATGGCATGTCAGCACTATATTTGTAGCTTCTTCTTTTTCATAAACACAGACCCACTTGCTAGATCTGATCTGCAAGGAGATCAGTGGTCAAGATGAGGTTCTTCAAGGGCTAATGCAGCTGACAAGGCTGTAAAATCACAAGATTATTAATGTCTTCTGCTGGTGGTGGCTCACGACCAGGCTCTTTTCTCATCTGGTGCTTCTCCTTCCATCAGATCCACAGCAGGTATGAGGGAAAGAAAACCTCTAAGCACAAGAGGAACTTGGCCATTACTGGTGGGGTCACCTTGTCTGTCATTGCCTCTCCAGTCATCGCTGCTGTCAGTGTTGGTAAGTGGGCACAGTCCCTTTCCCTTCTGGTGGGCCAGTAGTCACTGAGACAGGTGGGTAGCCCAGCCCTGTGAGGTGGGGGGTGGCCAAAGGACACTTTGCAGGCTGCTGCTGTGTGTTCTGGGCACATCCCTCCGTTTCACATCCAGGCTGCACGTCCTCATGGGCTTGAGTTGGCCTGGAGCCACCACTGGGCTTGTCTGGAGCACCAGTTGCCTGTGCCACAGCCCATGGTGGAGTCCTTGACGCACGGAGCTGTCTCTTATCAGCCACCAAACCGGTCCATGGGTGGCTTGGGGGTCCAGCTGAGGCTGGCTGTGCTCTTGGGGTTCCCTCATTCTTCACTGCAGCAGCACAAGCCAAGGGCTCCTCCGCCGTCTCTCTGCAAAGTTGTGAACTAGAACCTGTGTTAAAAGCAGTGCACATATAACTGAAAGAGTCCCTACCCCAACGAGTCCTTTCTGTCTGCCCAAGCCAGCTCAGCCTTAAGCTCCTCTTAACTCAGCGCGCCCTGCCCTCCAGGTATCGGAGTCCCCATCATGCTGGCTTACGTCTATGGTGTTGTGCCAATCTCGCTGTGCCGAGGCGGCGGCTGTGGAGTTAGCACCGCCAACGGAAAGGGTGTGAAAATTGAGTTTGATGAAGATGATGGACCGATCACAGGTAATGTGGTAACTGGGGAAGGGGGTGAAGCAAGTCCCTGTCATTGCCTCTTGTAATGAAATGGTTGGGGGCCTTAAAAGCTCCCAAATCTGAACGTCTCTCTTTACCTGGGTTTGGCTAGAAGCAGTTATTTGCTTCAGTCTTCTGCTGGTGATCGGCTGTGTGGCTCTCAGAGCAAACTCTCAGCTCTTCCTTGCCCTGGACGAGGCAGGGAGGCAGTCTGAGATGAAACACGTGCTGTCTGACCCCCAGCGCCATCGCAGCTGGACGGTTCCCTTGCTGATTCCAGTTCCTGTGCTGTCCTTCCCTGCAGTGGCTGATGCGTGGCGAGCCCTGAAGAACCCCAGCATTGGCGAAAGCAGCATCGAGGGGTTGACCAGTGTGCTGAGCACCAGCGGCAGCCCCACCGATGGGCTCAGCGTGATGCAGGGCAACTACAGCGAGACGGCCAGCTTCGCCGCCCTCTCGGGCGGTACCCTGAGTGGCGGTGTCCTCTTGGGAGGCAAGGGGAAGTACAGCAGGTAACTGAACTCATGGGCACGGCGAGACAGGGGTGGAGGCTCCCAAGGCTGGCGTTGGTTGAGGAGGCTTATTTTGGGGAGCTCTTCAGGACTGTGAGCGGTCCTTCTTTGACTTGGGAGTCACGTCCTAGTGTTTTTACTTCTTGCTCTGTTGTAGCATAACCAGTCTCAGCAGACCAGGCTACTTCTGGAGTCAGTGCTAGGCTGGTTCTTGCAAGGAGAACAAAAGATAAACAAGTTTCTGTCCATGCTGAGCTCCTTGAAACTGCAGAGCTGATGCTTCAGATTAATTGGGAACAGTGCAGAGATGCTCCGTGGCCTGCTTTAAAGATCTTCTAGTCCTCTTATCCCAGCCTAAAGGTTTTGATGTTTCCTGTTCCCTAGTGGCCTATAGCAAGCAGGGTCACTGCTTTCCAAGTCAGGAGGTTACATCACAGTTTTCCTCTAAAGTTGCCTGTGAGTCAGTTTGCTGGATAATTAGAGACACGTGTTGATGTGGCAGCCAGGATATAATCATGGCTGTGCGCTAGATCTGTGGAAATCTGTTCTTTGTGGGAATTGCGTGAGTCATAGATATAAACACAACTTCACCTTCGTCATGGAAAACAGAATGGGTTTACCTGAATGGAGCCAAAAATGAGACTAAATGGGAGGAACCGTTGGGGTTAAACTCTGTCATGCCAACCTGCGCCAGCACAGAGGGCCTCTTGCTTTCCCATGAGGAACAGTGATGCCTTGGTGCCCCTCGGGGACCATCTCAGGCGTTTCTGAGGAATCCTCCTTCCTTTTGCAGGCTGGAAGTTCAGGCAGATGTCCAGAAGGAGATTTTCCCCAAAGACTCAGTCAGCTTGGGGGCTATCAGCGACAACGCCAGCACTCGAGCCATGGCTGGTTCCATCATCAGCTCTTACAACCCCCAGGACAGGTAGGAGGACAGGCGATGGTGAGAAGAGTGTTGGTAGTGGGTGTCCTGGGAAAATCTGTGCTCTGCAAGGTGCTGCTGTGGGTGGGAGGATGACTGTAGTTGCACCAGCCCGTTCTTCTGTAGCAGGGGAGTGGATTGATCCTTTTACTCGCACAGAAGGACTGGGGACAATTTGGGAGCAGCCTCCATGGGTGATGTGGACGCTGAGGAGGGGAGCTGCAGCCCAGGACCCTCAAGGTCTGTTCCTGGCTGCTCACGGGGACTCTGGTGCTTTCCCAGTTTGGTTCCTGGCTCAGCCGGGGGATGATGTAGGCTGCTGTCGGGAGGACTCAAGGAGAGCAGCGAGTGGTGGTGTTCCCCAGATGCCGTGGGGTGGTGAGCAGCATCTTGCTCGTATTTGGGAAGCGTGATGCAGTGCGCGGTGGTGACCCAGTTGAACCCAGTAGCTGTACCCAGTAACTAAGGGTGTTTGTTTCTGCAGGGAGTGCAATAACATGGAGATCCAGGTGGACATCGAAGCCAAACCGAGTCACTACCAGCTGGCCAGCGGCAGCAGTACGGAGGACTCTCTGCATGTCCACACCCAAATGGCAGAGAATGAGGAAGAGGAGGAGGAGGAGGAAGAGGATGGTGAGCAGGAGCAGACATGCAAACACCAAAGCTGTGAGCAAAAGGACTGCGTTGCCAGCAAAACCTGGGACATCACCCTGGCCCAGCCTGAGAGCATACGGAGCGACCTGGAGAGCTCCGACAGTCAGTCGGACGACGTGCCAGACATTACCTCGGATGAGTGCGACTCCCCCCACTCTCAGACTGCAGCAGCCTGCCCGCAGACCCCCAAAGCTAGAGGTGCCGAGAGCCCAAGTGCCCACCTGAGCCACTGTGCCCAAGCCGAGGGCTGCAGGCTGGATGAGATAGTCAAACTGGAGTGCATCGAAGCCAGAGTATGAACTGGCCTCCTCCTGAAAAGCACACTTGCTGTCGTTGCATCTTTTGGGGCAGGGTTGTGTCCGTGTTGGCTTCTGTTTGCGATTCTCCAGGCAGCTCCCCAGCCTCGCCTCGGGGAGTTGCTGTTTCTTACGTGACAAAAAAGAAAAAGGAAAAAAAAAAAAAATCCCCCGCCCTCTTTTTGTTTTAATTTATTGGTTCAAGCTCTGTGAGATGTGTAAGAGTGTAAATATGTACGTGTGTCTGTATGTCTGCAAACATCCTAAGGGACTATTTGAATAAAGACTCTGGTTGTCATTTGACTCGCATCCAGCTCGTCCTTTCCAGAGCTGTACGGTGAAACCCTCTGGCTGCCTTTGCCCTGTGCTCAAGCGTTTGTAAACACTGCCCTAGCCCACGGCGTGGGGAAAAGGGGGACATCTCCTCTTCTGCCTCTAGAAAGCGTGGTGTGACAGCCTTGTTCTGGGGACGGTGTGCGTGCCACATGGCTGCAGAGGCTGGACCTGCTTTGCTCTGACGCTGTAGCGGGGAGAGGTCCCTCTTCTCCTCCCTCCCTGTGCAGCAGGGCTGAGTACAGGTTAAAAGAGGGGAAGGACGGGGGCTAACGCTGTGCTGAGCCGAATTCCCAGCGCTGCCCAGTGTGAGGGATCTGGGCTGGTGGCTCAGGCGGGATGTTAGGGACAAGTGCCTTTGAGCCCTTCCCCAGACCAGCCCCAGGAGCCAAGGCTGCAGTGCTGTCCCTGTAATGAAATTGTTGGTGCCCCGTGTCTGCAGAGAGCATTGCTTAGCACACTTCTCCCACGAGCGAGGGAGATCTCCCCCTCAGCAAGCTGTTGTCCCCAGCCCCTCTCAGTCTCTTGCTATCAGTAATTTCCCTGGAAGCTTTATTGGGGTGATTGCCACCACACCGGCTCCTCTGAGTCACCTTCTGGGAAGTCGACACCAGCCCTGACCCCTCTGCTTTTCTGCAGGTCGATCCCTGGTCCCTGACGGTGCTGGTCTCTGCCCCGTGGTCTGGCAGCATCCCACCCCAAGGGGCTGCCCCTTCGCAGACCCTCAGCCCGTGGCCTCGGACCTGTCCGGCTGGATCCCAACCTGCTGCCGTCGCTGTAGGGCAGACCAACCCGAGTGGGCCGGGGAGGTGGGGATGGATGGGGAAGGGGATGAGGCAGCGTGGCATGGTGTATCGGCACGGCATGGCACAGTGTGGCATGGTGTATCGGCAGGGCATGGCACAGCATGCCACTGCCCGGCCGCCGGCTCAGCAGCAAGGGGAGCACAGGGGTGGGGACAGGGCTGTGCTTCCCCTTGGCGGAAGCAGACGAAGGTGGAGTTATCCCTTTGTTCCTGCCGGGGAGCTGGTCCGACAGGAATTGGAGTAGCAGTGGGGTGCAGCAGGTGAGCAGCTCTGGTGGCCTGGTCCTGGTGCTGGTCCTGGGGCCAGTCCTGGTCCTGCCCAGCACGTGGGGACCCCGATGGATCCGGCTGCCAGCCTGGGGACTGAGGGCAGGGCAGGTCCCAGGGGCGCTGAGGGACTCTGATGGCCTCATCCCAGCCCGGTGAAGATGTGTCAAGTGGGTAAGTCCAGGTCTGGTGCGGTGATCGTGACGGGAGGGTGCCCCTGCCCTGCCCACGGCTCCAGCACTGCCCTCCTGCAGGGGAAACTGAGGCAGGGAGGGGAGCCAAGGGGCTCAAACGGGGTCAGGGACGGAGCTGGGCTGAGCACCTGGGTGATGATGGGTGCGCGAGGACAGCGGCCCCGGGGTGGGTCCCAACGGGGGAACAGCCCAGCTGCTGCTGCGGTCACCCCTCAAAGCGCCGGGTGCCAAACCCCAGCACTGGGGCAGTCATTTATGGGCAGCTGCTGTCCCAGAGCTTCCTCATTGCTCCGGGCAGCCCCGGCCCTTCCCAGCCCCGACGCGGACGCCCGTCTCCACGGCTGCTGGCCCTGCGCCGCTGCCGCGGCCCCAGGAGAGCCCGTTGGAGCGGTGGTTTGCATACCTGGGCTGCCGGCGGCTGCCACCGCATCGCCTCCTGCCTCGTCCCCCGCCAGCACGGGGCACGTGCCCCAGGGCTGTCCCCAAATGCCCCGTGCCCGTGCTGAGCGTGGTGCGAGGGCGGGAGGGATGGCTGGGTGCTGGCCGCCCCGCACCGTGCAGCCTCCTTGCCCAGCCCTCCTCTCCCCTCTGTCTCAGGCCACCTCGATCCCGGCAGCCACCAAAGGGTCCTCATGAAAACGGGCCTCATCCTCCTCATCATCGGGCACCTCAACTTCATCATCGGTGCCTTTGTCCACGGCACCGTCCTCCGCTTCATGGTCACCCCCCGGGATGCCATCTCTCTGCAGTACGTCGTCACAAATGCCGCCTCCGTCATCTCTGCGCTGCTGGTACTGCGGGGTGCGGGATAGGGGGGTACAGGAGGGCATGGCGGGGCATGGGGTGCGTCTGGGGTGGATGCAGATGTGGGCAGGGGGGGCAGGAGGTGGGAAGCAGGAGGATGCAGGATGGGCACTGCTCTTTCTCCCCTTCCCTGCTCTAAATAAGACTTTCTAGCACAAAACTAGGGGGGTTAATTGCCCAGGGACTTGTTACCGGGTGGAGGCTGGGGGCGATGGAGCACTGCCCCCCATGGTGCCGAATCGGCTGGATGAGCTTTCCGGGACAATGTCAACAGGGAAAGGGGACCGATGGCCCCGGGGCAGGCGGGTGCCACGTGTCGCTGACCTCCCCGCGCTTCCTCGCAGACCATCTCCTGTGGAATAGCCGCCCTCATGCTGTCCCGCTACCTCGCCCCCGCCGCCCTAGTAAGCACCCCGGGCCCCGCAGCGCCTCGCCCAGCACCCATCAGGCTGCAGCCATCCCACGGAGCACGCACAGCCGCCACGTCCCCTCGCTCGGGGACCGTCCCCAGGCAGGGACCCTGGACGGGTGGCTGTGCGCAACCCTGGTTCGCCGCGCTGCCTCTTCTCTCCCCTCCTGCAGAAATGGGCGGTTTTCGCCCTGAGCACCAGCAGCAGCCTGGGCTGCCTGTCCTGCCTGCTGGGGCTGGCCGTCTCCATCGGGCTGACGCTGGGCAGCCAGGGCCGCGTGCTGCTGACCCCCTGCACTGTCGCCGATGTCACCCTCGCCCCAGTCTCCCGCGAGTGCCCCTTCGATCCCACTCGTGTCTACGTGAGTCCCCAGTGGGCTGCGGATACCCGCACTGGGGATGGGGGGGATGTGCGAGGACCTGATGCCCCGTTTCCCGCAGAGCTCCACGCTGTCCCTCTGGGCCATCTCCCTCCTGCTCAACTCAATGGAGATTGTCTTCGGCATCCGCTGCCTCTTGCTCACCCTCGATCTCCTCCGCCTCGGCCGCTGCTGCCGCAGGGCGCTCCGAAGGAAGGTGACTCCTGGTCCCTGGGCTCGGCACTCACCCGCTTCCATGCAAGGCTGGGACAGACCCGTCTGGGCTCGGGGACTCCAGGACAGGGGTAGGATTTGCCAACCTGAAGCTTTTGGCCCCCCGGTCCCGCTCTCAGTGGTCTCTCTGGCTTGCAGGTCTCCTTGCAGGCAGCCCCCGCGGAGAGCCCCGACCCCGGGCAGTGGCTGGGCTTGCTGAGGCTGGACAGTGTGGAAACCGCCCGGCTCTGAGCGGCACCCGAGGGTCGACCCCGTGGATGTGCCCCAGCCAGCCCTGCCCTGCCCTGCCCCAGCGCCTGCACAGCCCCGTGACAGGACCCGGCTGCCCCCCGGCCCAGCTATCGGGTGGACACGTCCCCTGGACGCCACCAGCCAAGACACGTGAGCCCATCCCCATGGCCTCGGGTCACCTGGGGTTGCAGTGAGGGAAGTGACCAGGCTGGATCCGGACCCTGCAGGGAGGAACTTTCCCCTTGGCATCGATGGTCCCTTTCCCACCACTGACTGCACTGACACAAACTTTATTCTGCAGGTTTTAAAAGACCAGAAGCACGGCCCCTCCCCGCGGCTCCCACCCGTGTGCTGGCTGTGGGGAAGGGGCTGGCCGGGCCCCACGGCCATGGCAGTGTGTACATGCGTGGGGGTGCTGGGGGGCCCCCGAGCCACCGCGTCTTTGTCCCCTGGACCGTGTGTCCGCGCCTGCCGGAGATGCAGCGGTGGCTTCGCCGCCAGCCTTTCCCGCCAGGCTGGGTTGTCCCCCTGCTCCCAGCCCCTGGTGCTGGGGGGGGGGGGACCGTCCTCACTCGGGGCAGACCCTGCCTCCGTCCTCCTTCCCCCAGCTGAGCCAGGGCAGGAGCCCCCCCGGTGATGGGGACCATCCCCCCCGGGCTCCCCCTGGCCCCAGCCGGGCTCCAGCTCTCTCCCCACAAGGGGCTGTGGGGGCACGGCGGTGGGGACCGCAGAGCCTGGGCAGGGGACAGTGGCAGTGGCCGGCTGCAGGGTCGGGGGGTGGTGTGGGGCCGTGGGCAGCCATGGGGGCCGTGGGGGGCTGCGGGGGTTCACGGGGCTCACAGCTGTGCGGCGCCGCTGGGGTCGCATTGCAGCAGGCGCACGATGGACGGGTCGCTCTTGGCACCTTTGATGAACTCCTCCAGCGAGAGCTTGCCTGTGGGGGGGACACGGCTCAGCCCAGCGGCCACCACCCCAACCCGAGTGCACACACGGGACCGGAGACCTCCCAGCACCGCAGATACCCACCCGCCTGCCGCGAGCACCCTGGGGTCCTCTCCCCAGGCTGTGGGACCACACCGAGCCCCTCTGGCTGCTGGAGCTCCCCCCCGGCCACCCCAGCGGACGCGAGCCATTTAATCAGCACGTGTGCGGCTCCTTCTAAGACCCCCGGATTTAGCCATGAGACCTTTCCCTTAATCCCCTCCATCTCCTCTCATTTACCATCATTATTAGTATCCATCTGTCGGAAGATTTTTTCCGTTCTTTTCTCTGGAGTCGATTCATCTTCGGGCATGTTCATCACGGAGGAGACCATTTTGTAGATGGCCTGGGAGAGGGAGACAGGGATGAGGGTGGGTGCAAGGTGGGTGCCTGCCACTGCCCACCTGAGACAGGGGACAGAGCGCTGGGCTTCGCTGTCCTGGCAATGGGGCTGGCGTTTAACCCCCTCCCCATGCGATCAGGCTATAGGGAGCTTTAGCTCCCAGCAGCCGGGGAGGATGCAAGCGGCAGCCCCAGGGAAACAACCCGGCTGCAGGGGGCAGATGGGAGCTGCTCCTGCAGGGAGGAGATGCCCACCGAGATGTCACCGCGATGGCCTCACGAGTCACCTTCTGATGCCGATGCCGCTGGGCTGAGGTCTGGGCAAGGAGAGCATCTCCTCTCCATGGCTGCATCCTCTGGCCGCACGTCCCTCTGCCCCCGGGGTGCTCAGGGCTGCACACACCCAGCCCTCCCCAGGAGCATGGTGAGCGGGGCCAGCAGGAAGAGTCCTGGGACGGGGTGTCAAAGGGATGTGCCCAGGATGGGGAAGGACCAGGGGATGCCCTGGGGTAGATCCCTGCAGCCGCAGAGCTCAGCGAACGGCTCTGCAGACAGCAATAGGCTCCATCCCAGGCACTGTCAAGCTCTGTGCCGGGGGTAACGCGGGCTGCACGTCCCCAGCCTGCCTGCATCCCGGGAGGGGACGGCCACCGTCACGCCAGGGTGACACGCGGGATCACACACTAGGAGCTGCAGAAGGATGAGGGGGCCCGGTACCTGCACGATCTCCAGCATCTCCTCCCGACTGATGTAGCCGTTGCCATCCAGGTCGTACATGCTGAAGGCCCACATGAGCTTCTGCTCCAGCTTCCCGCGGGAGGTGACGCTCAGCGCGATGATGAACTCTCGGAAGTCGATGGTGCCGTCGCCGTTGGTATCAAAGGTGCGGAAGACGTGCTCGGCAAACTTGGAGGCGTCACCGTAGGGGAAGAAGTTGGCGTAGATCTTCTTGAACTCCTCCATGTTGAGGATGCCCGAGGGACAGTCCTTCAAGAAGCCCTTGTACCAGCCCTGCAGCTCCAGGTCGGAGAACTCGGTGTTTTCCCGCAGGTCCTGGAGCATCTCAGGGCGCAGTTTGCTGTTCTGCTTCCCCATGCCGCTGGGACACACCGGCCGTCCCGGGGGGCGAGTGCTGCAATGAGACAGGCACCTGGCCCGGCTCGGGGGGGTCCCTCTGCGCTACAGGAGGGGAGAGGGATGGGGCAGCGCTCCCTGGCAGCCCCCAGACACCCAGGCGGACGCGGACGCTGATACAGCCCCCTCCATCCCCGCCGTCCTTCTCTGAGCCGTCGGGGCCAGCCCCGGGGACCACCCCGTGCTGGGCAGCGCCAGCCCCCTTGCATTTGCGTAATAAGTCCTTATGGCTCATTTGCATAATATATAGGCGCTATACAGCTGGCATCAGGAGGGCAGAGCAGCCTGGAGGAGGGGCAGGGGCCGGATTCAGCCGGGCGGTGGGCTGGCTGGGGCTCTGGGTCCAGCCCGGCTTTGGGGCTGGCTGGATCTGGGTCAGCTCCCTCGGAGGGAGGGTTATTTTCAGCTCCTCCGCTGCCGCCGTTAATATTTGATGCCTCCGGCTGGCGCTGGAGCCCCGGGGAGGGCCGGGGGCCGCAGGTGTCCGCTCGGGCCCCCCCCCCGCTCCTCGCTTCAGGGTGCCCACACGCCTGGGGGATCCAGCGCACCCCATCCCGCCGGGGCCACCCCTGAGGAGCGCAGGGGGGCCAGGAGGAGGTCAGGGTGGGTGCGCAGCATCTGGCTACACACCCCAGGTCCCCGCGTCGGGGGATCTGGGGGGACCTTAACCCGCTGCCCCCCACTCCAGGTTGTGTTGTGACCCCTGTGTGGGGAGAGGATGGGCTTGGGGGGCTTCATCGGTGTGGGGGGGGCTTCAGTGCCTGGAGCACCCTCTGTCTTGCCCAAAGTAGGGAGGGGCCCCAGCACCCGCAAAGCCCCCATGCTTTGGGGTTTTGGGGCAAACAGGGCTCCCCGAGAGGAGCAGCCCAGTAGAGCTGCACTCCCCAGTTACAGGGGGCTGGGACCCCACAGTGTCTCTCCATCACCCCTCCCCACAGCTCCAGCAGCCCAAGGGAGGATCTGTGTGTCCCCACGCCATTCAGGGGTCCCCAGCCGGGGCTCCCCAGGGCTGGCACGACCCCCAGCCCCGCTGCCCGGGAGGCTGTGCCCCCTCCCCACTGCCCAGGGCAGCTCCGGCCGCTGGAAGGGGAGCCCGCGGGGGGCTCAGCGCCCCGAGAGGGGTTTGCAGTGACACACACCCCCCCCCCCCAAAGAGGGCACCTCCGGAAGGGTGGTTGGGCACCCCCAGGGAAGACGGTCCCGGGGCAGGGGGGCTCCAGGGGATTTCCCCCAAACCAGGCACCCCCGGAGAGAGGAGGGCTGCCGGGGACACACCCAAGGAAAGATCCCCGGGGGGGGTTACCAGGCACCCCGGGCAAGATGCGGCGGGGCGGGGATGGGGGGCACAGGGCACCCCGGGCAAGATGCGGCGGGGCGGGGGGGGGCTCTGCAGCCGCCGGCGGGAAGGGACGTGCCCCCGGGCTGGGTCCGTGCCGGTGCCCGGGTCTCCCCGGTCCCCCAGTGCCCCCCCGGTGTTCCCCCCGGGTCCTCCCGTCCCCGCCGCCTCCTACCTGCCCGGGGACGAGCTGCCGCCGCCGCCGTGCGCCAACGCAGCCCGGGAGCGCCCGCCGGTAGTGCCCGCCGCAGCGCCGGGCTGCGGGGGGGCACCGGCACCGGGGGGCACCGGCTGCGGGGGGGCACCGGGTGCACAGGCAGCAGCCCCCCCCCCCAGGATTCCCCACCCGCCCCGGGGTCCCACGCACACACCCCCACCCCTCCCGGGACACTGCCCCACGCAGCTCCCTGCCGTGGGGCTCGGGGTGCGGCCCCTGGTCCCCCCGCAGCTGGGGTCTGGGGCGAGGGGTGAGACCCCTATTGCACTGGCAAGGGCTGGGGCGGCTCTGGGAGCACTGGGAGCACTGGGAGCACGCCAGTGTTGCTATGTTGGCACACCAGGCAGGCGAGGCGGCTGCGGCCATCTCCATCCAGGAGCCAGGGTCTCGGGCTGCCTGCAGACCCCGGCAGACACGACGTGCCCTTGGGTCTTCAAGGACTCTGTCATAGATGTCACTTGTCCCTTCTGTGGGGTGCCATCCCACCCTGGGCTGCCATGAGGTGGGTGGGACCACTGTGTCCATGTGCCACCCCTGCCATCACACCTGCCTGTCCCCATCCCGCCCCCTCAGAAAGAGCCGCTGCCCCAGGACACTGGCCAGGGTGGTCCCCGCAGGGGCAGAGCGAGCCAGGGGCTGCAGGGATCCTCCCATGCATCCCTCGGGCATCCCCAGCTCCCGGGCACAGGCTTAGCCATCGCCTTCACGCTGGCCCAAGGTGCCAAGCCAGGTGTTTGGGGGCTGGAAGGGGACATTTTGGGTTGAGTGTCCCCAGAACACAGCTGGGGACTGATGTGATGTGGCATCGCAGCATCCAGGACTGGAGCAAAGCGGCCCGTGGCAGCTGCCTCAAGCACCGGGAGAAGGCTCTGGTGGAGACAGATGCTCGCTATCAGGAGGCGCCATTCCCGGCAGGTTTTCCTGCGTTCCTGCACCAGCTCCATCCATTTGCAAAGCCTGGGATTGCTCAGCAATGCCACAGGGAGCAGATGGCAGGGGCAGATGGGAGGAAGAGGCACTCTCCTCCGAATTACACAAATAAACATGCATAAAGTGATTAAACACACAGCCCCATCGCAGGTCTGGGGAGAATGGGGAAGGGACTGGGGTGGCTGCTGTGGAACACGGAGCTGGGAGGGAGGACCACTTGAGAGACCCAAGATGGGGCTAATTCATCCCAAAATCTCCTGGGCACTGAGATCAGTGAGGCTGAGAGGCTGCAGGTGTCTGTCGAGGGAGAGCTGGCACCTCCAGGCCTAAAACACCAACCCGGAGCAGGGCAGGAGATGGGAACCCTGATAAAGTGTCCAAAATCCCCAGGCACGTTTTGGAACACCAATGGCCAGCACTTGCCTGAACTGTTGCCAGGCCGGTGCAGGGACCCAACCCACGGTGCTGGTCCGAGAGGACCACAGGGACCTCGCTGTACCACAGGAGTAAGCAGTTATTAATAATAAAGGCAATATTGGTCTCTCATTGTCTTTTCTTTTCCCCTTTATTAATAGCCCCACGGAGGCACTGTGCCCCTGCCTGTTGCTGGGGAACTCTGGAGGACCAGAGCCCTGCACAGGCTCCCTCCTGCCCTTCACCTGCACCTTTTGGTGCTGAGCCTCCTCCTCAGCGCTGCCATCTCCCCATCAATTCCTTCTCACCCTCCACATTGCAGCAGCCGTGTCCATCCCCCAGCCTGACCAAGGGTCTGGCGGCTCCACGGGGCCAGGAACCCTCTGTGGGGTCCAGGCATCAATCCCAAGGGGTGTTTTGGGAATGGGACTGGGCTGGAAACAAGGGAACTGGTGATGAGAGCTGCTGCAGTGGTGTCTCCCCCCCATCCCATGTAGGAAAGATGTTTGGAGAGGGGTATGGGATGGGGACTGGAACTGGGGCCATGGTGTGAGCAGAAAGGGAGACATTTGTGCTCTCAGGGCTGAAGGCATCCCGGGGGGCTGGAGCCAGGCACCCCCTGCGCTGGGCAATGCCCCCACACACAGAGGTGCTGTTGGTGATGCTGGGAGGAAGGGCCGGGACCCCTCGAAGGTGGGGGTGCCATTTCCCCTCCGATAATCTTCATATCTATTTTAATCCCCCTCTGCATGAGTGACAGAGGGCACAACTGACGCAGGCTGATTTGAAAGCATCCCATTTCTGACTCAACCCCAGCCCTAAACCCACCTAATCCCCTGCGCTGGAATGGATTGCAGGAGGGAGAGAGGATAATATGGGGCGCGGGCAGAGCCGTACTCTGCCATCAAACACCAAGTGATTTCCAGGGTCCCTGGGGTTGGGGGCAAATGACCCCCAGCCCCATCCCCTCTGGCTCCTCATCCCTGCCACCCCAAAGCCTCGGGGTTTTTCAGCTCACAGGCCCCTCCATCACCCCTTGTTCCTTGCAGCAGTGCTGGGCACACCGACTCATGCTCCCACCGGCTGGTTTGGGGGCTCAGCTGTGTTGGGGGGGGGAGCAGGACCTGGGGGTGCCAGAGCCCCAAAACAGCCAGGGCAGGGAGCAGGGCTGGCTCAGGGCTGGCTCCCGCTGGCCCCAGCCTTGTGGCCAAGCCCCCAGCAGAGATGCTGCCAGGAGGATGCTGAAATGGCCGCGGGCGCCGCTGCGACGTCTTCCCCGCTGCCGGTGAAGAGAAACGTGAGGTGTTGGTGATACCCTGGCTGGGAGATTCCCCCTCCTCTTCCTCCTCCGCCTTCTTCTTGTTCTCCTTCTCCTCTTCAAGGGGATTTCTGCGGGAATTTCCTGCGTTGTCATAGCAGCCATGAAGCCCCTGAGGCTTCTCTGCAGCAGGGAGGGTGGGATGGGGCTGCAGGTGGGACCCCGTGCCCTGCCCGGGGGGTGACACACACCCCACTGAGTGTGTCCCTGTGCCCTGGCACACACACGCACACAGGGCAGCCGTGTCTGGGGAGAGGGAGTGTGCACAGCTCCGCAGAAGCGCGTGCAAGCAGGGCAGTGTGTGTTGGTGTCAGCTTTGGCGCGGCCCCGGCTGCGATCCCCAAGCTGGCAGGGCTCGGTGGTGCTCGAGGTGCCCGGGGCTCGGCACACGACGGTGGGACATTCAGGGGCTTTGGTGATTTGGGCGCCAGCATCGGCCGCCCTGGCCTCGCCAGCCCCACGTGCCGGCAGGAACATCCTCACGTGTGGAGGAGCCCAGGCGTGGCTGGGGTGGCTACGGGTGCCCCAGGATCGTGCCCTAAGGAGGGTCAGTGCCCGGCAGACAAACAGGCACCATCCCCATGACCATCCCCGTAGCCTGGCAGGGTACTGGGACGAGCTGGGAGGGGAAAGGGCAAAGCAAGAGGAGCTCAGCCCCTGGCTGTACCAGAAAACCCCACCAGGGTCCTCCCGATACCCTGCAGACCCCTCTCTGGGGGCCCGCACTGACCCCAGAGCTTGTCCCCGTCCCCACGCCAGGCACGGCCCTGCGGAGGACACAGTGAAGGTAAGCAGAGCCGTGGCGGGGGCGTGGGGCAGGGGCTGCAGGAATAGCTGAGGATTAAGAGCAAATGCCCAGATAATGAGGATCTTTGCTAAAAAGCCCATTTGTATAATTTAAATCTCTAATAGGCTTCCTGGAATACAAAGCCCTTTGTGATGCCCGATCTCATCTGGATCAGGAGCTGCTCGCCCGCTAAACCTTGACTTAGCACCGCGGGGGTGCAGGGACGTTTCATAACGGCGCGGCTCCGTCCCACGTCCCCACGTCCCCGTGTCCCTGCGATGCCCACGCTGCTGCCCTGAAGCACGTACAGCTCACCTTGCTCGGCCAGCCAAGGTCGGGGCTCCTGGGGACACGTGGCCTGGTCCCCGCGGGGCACACGGGTGTTGGCACCTGGACACGTGTGTCCAGCTGTGCCGTGACATGGAGCTGGGACGTGTTTTGGGGCAGTTCGGGTACAAATGGGTCTCCAGTTGTATAAATGGCCGTGCGGGGGGGGCGGCCACAGCAGGGTCGGGAGGGGAGGTGTGCTGTGGGCATCTTGGTGCCCAGTTTTCTGTGCCACCTTCCCCGGCAGCGTCTGCAGAGGCACAAAACCTCAAAGGGTTCCCCCCCCCCCCATGGAGGCAGTTTGTCACCGCGCCTGGAGGGTTGCAGGGCTCCCCGTGCCGTGGTGGGGACAGCCCAGGGCCGGGGTCTGCCCCAGCTCGTCCTGCCCGGGCGCTGGGGCCGCTGGCAGGGATGGCTGAGCAAATCCAAACCAGGATTTGCTGGGGGGGCTGCAGCTCGTCCCTGCTGTGTCCCCCCAGGGGGCTCGAGGGTTTCGGAGGTGACACCGGGGAGGTCACGGCCCCGTTGATGCAGAAATAGGTGAGACGGGGGGTCTGGGCACCCAGAGGGGTCTGGACTCAGCCTTGGCCCTTGTCTCCCCACCGTCCCCAAGGACTGGAGGGGTTAAACGCCATCGCCGCTGCCACCAGTCCCACCAGTCCCACCAGTGCCACCAGTCCCACCGGTCCCACTAGTGCCACCAGTGCCGCCAGTGCCGCCAGTCCCACCAGTCCCACCAGTGCCGCCAGTGCCACCAGTCCCACCAGTGCCACCAGTGCCGCCAGTGCCACCAGTGCCGCCAGTGCCACCGCCACGCGCGAGCCCGGGGCTCCCTCTCGCGGCACCTCTCCCCATCTCACGGGGTGGCCCAGGAGCCCCGGGGACCCGGGGGGGCAGCGGCAGCCGGGGCAGCGGGCCCGGGGGGTCCTGGGCGGGGGGCTCCGAGCCGGGGAGGGGGTGGGGGGGGGGGTGTGTCCGAGCCGGGGGGGGACGACGGGGGGGACGGACCACGCTCCCCCTGCGGCCATCCCCGCCGGACCCCAGCCCCCTGCGGCAGGACCCCGCGGGACGCGTCTGGGCGTGGGGCCGGGGTGGGGGGGGATCCCCTCCCGTGGCGAGCGGAGGGACTGGGGGGGTCCCGGCTGGGGTCCCCCGGCGCTGCGCGGGGCCGGTCCCGCCGCGGGGTGTCGGCAGGTGGCAGCAGCGGCCTTCGGCAGCACCCGGCCAGCCCGGCACCCCCTGCACCCCGCAGCACCCCCTTGCACCCTGCGTCACCCCCTGCATCCAGAGAGCATCCCCTGAACCCCGCAGCACCCTGTACAGCCCCCCCCTGCACTGCACAGCACCCTGCACAGCTCCGTCTGCCCAGCACCGCACCCTGGCCCCCCCCCCCCGCAGCACCCAGCACCCTGCGCAGCACCCTGTGCAGCTCTCCCCCAGCCCTCCCCGCGGCCCTGCTCCCCTTTGCGTGTGTCCCCTCCGACATGCAGGGTCCCCCCAGAGCACAGTGTCCCCCCGACACACCAGGCAGGAGCCCCTGGGAGCTGGGGGGGGGCGGAGGGCAGAGCCCCGGAGTGGTTCCAGGTGAGCAGCCACGCAGGTGATGCGCTGCCGGGTGTGCTCTGCGATGGGGTGCAGGGTGCCTTCACCTCAAGGGCTCAGGGTGCTGCAGGGAGGTGCAGGCGATGGCTGGGGGTGACCACGCTGCTCATGGGGCATGACTATGGCTCGGGGGGGGGGGGGCAGGGCTGGGGAGCAGCAGCACAGGGTCCCCCGGATCTGCCAACATCCCTCTGTCCCACCATCATCCCCTGGGGACCCCAGGGCTGGGACCGTCCCGCTGGGGAACAACAGGAACATTGCCACGCACCACATCCATTTCTCTCACGGGAGGCAGCCTGGGCCAAAAAGGGCCCCTTGCAAATGGCCTTAACCCCACAGCGCTGATTCAGGGACCGTTTTCTGTGTCACGGGGACGTGGTCTCAGTGCTCGGCTCCTGCCCACGCCTGGCCCAGCATATTTAGGGTGAGGTGGGACAGGATGGGGCCTGGGCGCGAGGAGGGGGGACGGCTGGTGGCCTCCCAGGTGTCCGTCTGGTGATGCGAGAAGAGGAGCGACTGGCGAGCCCAAGCACGTAATTAGAGCTGTGATTTAATTGGCACACTGGGGGCGTGTGATGGGCATTGTGTGACTTGACTAGTGATGTGCCGGTAGGGGCTGGGGAGGTGGAGGACGCTCCGCACCAAGAGGCAACTGGAGCCCAGAGGGAACTGGGGGAAGCCAGGACACCCCGAAAGGTCTTGCCCAGTGGTGGGAAGGTAGAGGGGACAGGGAAGGGATGAGCATGGGCTGCCCTGTGCACCCAGAGGCAGCCGGGACCTGACCCCGGGAGAGGACGTCAGTGCGGTGGCGATGTCCCGGGGAATCTGCCAAGGGCAGCAGATGTCAGGGCTGGAAAAGAGCAAACATGTCCCTTTGAAAAGGGGGAAAGGAAAAAACAGGGAAAATCTTCTTGTGGGAGCCTGGGAGGTAGCAGGGTGATGTGGACCAGCCCTCTCACATCTGTCAGGAGTAGCTGGGGCAAAACATCGGCCGTCCTGCTTGCTGGAGCCTGGCCTCGGCTCGCTGTGGGCTCACAGGGTCCAGCCCAGGCGGCACCTTCCTCGGGCCAACAGGGCAGCCTGGCTGCAGGGAGCTACTGGTTTTGTGTGAGAATCCCTCCACCTCACAGCTGCCAGGGGGATCTGGGGCTCCCTGCGCAGAGGCAGGGAAACGCTGCTGCCGGCAGCGTGGAGGCACAGCCTGCTGCGCCCTCAGCTTTGCGTTTCTGCTGGAGCCATTTCGGCTGCATCTGCCTCAGAGCCGAGGGCTCGTGGTCCTGCTCCGGGTGCGCAGTCCGTGGAGGGAGAACCAGCAGGAGCCCAGCACGCAATGGAGTCTCTGCCCAGCCTCGTGCTCCGGTGAGGGAAGGCCCAGGGGAGCAGGAGCCCGGCCTGCAGCCACCCCTGCATGGCTGTGCCCAAATCCCAGCTCCATCAGCTGAGCTCGCCCAGCCACACGCGGCTGGATTTGCAGTGGGCACCGAGCTCAGCGCAGGCTGCTCCAGCGAAGGGCTGAGCCCCCCCCCACCAGCCCCGGGCTCCTGCTCCTCCCCAGCACCTTCTCCGCCGCTGAAGTGATGAAATTTTAATCTGCTGCCAGGCAGGAGATGAAAGGGAGGTACCGCAGGCACTTCCCTGGGAAGCAGCCGGCTGCAGTCGAGCGCCTCGGCACTGCGATGGGGTCTGGCGCAGGCACAGCCCCGGCACCGCGACGCAGACGCCATGCTGGGAATTATCATCATCTCAGGCTGAGGAGAGTGGTGGAGTGGCACAGGGCTGGGATTTGGCAGGACAGGGTTGTCTCCTGGCTCTGGCGGAGGCTTTTTTGGGTTGCTCTTGGGCGATGGGTGCCTGTTGCTCCTCCAGGAAGGTGCTTCGGTGCATGGGAAGACACTGGGAGCTCTGCAGATCTCCTCTACACGAGGGGACCCCTCAGCTGGGGCTTCTCTCCCATGATTCACAAGCACGGCCACGGTCTGCGCATGGCCGGAGGGTCCCCAGCACCACTGCGGGAGGGCGGGAAGGGGAAGGCAGCAGAGGCTGCCAGCACCGAGCCCCTTACGCCCGATTTACTCCTTGCTTTGTCTGGCGTGGCTCTGTTGACGCCGCTGGTGCAGAGCAGAGTCCATAAATCAAACCGGGACTAGGCTTAGCATAACCGAGAGGACTCCGCTGATGTTCCTGGGAGCCCCCAGGCCACACCGCGGTCCCTGGCAGGCGGCAGCAAACAAACACCCCGGGCCAGCCAGACGTGGAGTGAGCGATGCCGCCCAGACACACGGCCCAGACCCAGCCGCCTCCTGCCCACAGCGTGGCTGGGTGCTCCCGGCCGGACCCGTCCATGTGTGCCAGGACCTGTATCCCTGCCCACGGGCACCCTGTGGCCACCACAGCTGGCAGGGCCACCACGGGCTGTCATGGCCGGAGCCTCGCAGGGGCAGGACGCCTCAGGCTGCGGTGGCCGGAGCAGGGTCCCCCCATCCAGCATCACACGGTTTGGCAGCTGGTCCCTGAGCTGGGGAAACGGCTGTTATCCCCTTCAGCTAGTTGTCATAAATCAGAGCGCTGCCGGCTTCATTAACCTGGAGGCACCGCTAATTCCAGAAGCTCATCTAATCCTCATTACCTCGGAATTTAGAGCCCGGCGACTCGCAGGGGCCGGGTGAAAGCCCGGCGGTAAAATGTCACCGCTGCTGCGCTCGGGGGCTCGTCCCGGGGCGAGAACCCATCTCCCTTCCCCGGCGGGGGTTCGGCGGGGAGCAGCCCCCGGGAGCGCTGGGCCGGGCCGGGGGGTGTGCCGGGACCCCGGCGGGGGCGCGAGGGGAGGGACGGGGAAACTGAGGCAGGCGACGGGGCCGGGCTGGGCGGGGGGCCCGAGCCGCCCCCGTCCCACCGCCCCCGGGGCCGGGGGAGGGACCGGAGCGGGGCTGCCCGGCGCTGCAGCGGGCGGAGCCGGGGCTCGGCGGGGCCGCGCCCGCCCCCGCCTCCCGGCCGAGCCCAGCCGTACCGTACCGAACCGAGCCGTGCCGGGCGCTACCGAGCCGTGCCGAGCCGTGCCGAGCCCCGCCGAGCCCCGCCGCACCGGGCGGTACCGGGCCGCGGCGCTCTCCGCGGTGCTGAACGGCGCCGCCGCGCCCGCAGGACGCGCCGCCGGCGGGGCCCTGCCCGGCCCGGCCCGGAGCGGCTCGGCCCGGCGCGGCGCGGCGGCCGCGGGGGATGGAGCCCTTCCTCGGCTGCACCGGCGCCGCGCTCCTGCTCTGCTTCAGCTACGCCGGTCTGCGCCCGGTGGAGGCAGGTAAGGGCCGCCGGGGCCCGGGGAGGGGCTGCCCGGGGTGCGGGGGGGGGGGGCGGCTTCGGCGGGGGGGCAGTCCCCCGGTGCGCACGGGTGGGAGCAGCGGGTGAAGCGTGGGCGCTGCGTGGAGCGCGGCCGGGCAGGGCTGCGCCGAGGGGACGGAGTCTGGGGGCATCGCCGGCCGGGACTTTGTCGGTAATTGGGTTCGGAAGAGACGGGAGATTTCGGACACGCAGCCCCGGGGCACCAGTCTCGGGAAGCGCCGAGGTCTCGCCCCCACCGTGTCCCAGCGCGGGTGCTCACAGCCGGCCCTGGGGAAGGCGGCTCGTAGAAATGTGGCATGAAAACGGGGGCTTGGAGAGAGCGAACAGAGACCCTCGCCCAGCACCGGGCACGGGGGAGACAAAGGCTCTCCTGCCCCGGAGCAGCGGTGCCTGCTCATGTCCGGGGCTGAACTAGAGCAGACGAGGCAAAACCAGATCTGCTGTGCCGACGCCTCGGCACGTTAGCCTGGGCAATCCCCCTCCCCGACTCCTGCTCAACCCCAGGCTGCCCGGGGCCCAGGCAGGCACTGCCCGGAGCCCTGTGAGCTCCTGAGGCAGCACTGCTGCCCCAGAGGAACTGCCTCTCCCGGGGCACAGCACACCCCGGCCACATCAAACCGGGCCCCTTCGAGCTGTGCGGGTCCTCTGAACTGGGGGATCTCTCAGGAAGGCAAAGGTCCCCATGAGTTAGCTCTAATTTTGGAGCGAACGGGACATGCTCAGATCCTCTCCCCTGCATCAGCTGGGCTGAGCCTTCACTCGAGCACCCCACGTGCGGGTGCCGCATCTCGGCAGGTGCTGGTGGGTGCTCCCTGCGAGCCCTCGCCCCGTCACGCAGCACCAGCCCAAGCCAGACGCCCTCCCCGGCTCGTCTCCCTCACTGGCTGCAAGATGTTGGTGGAACAGCTGCTTTGATTTGCAAAACGCTGATTGCCAGAATATCTTGCATTCCAGGAGGCTGGGGGTGACTATTAGGGATGCAGAACTCTGGGGAGTGGAAATTCCTGTGCCCGAGCCAGCCCCAGGAGTTGCTGGAGTTACATTCGCCCCTGTCCTGCCTGCGCCGGGGCTGCAGCAGCCCCCCGAATGCCTTCGGCTCTGACACGCATCCTTGGACAGACGTCGGCACTCTGAAGTTGCCATTTCACAAGTGACAGACCCGGGGAGATAAATGGAACGTTCCCAAAAGGAGGGAGCGATGGGGAAAACGCCGTGGCACAATGGAGGCATCTGCAATTGTAACAGCCCTCCCGATTTTCTGTAAACTAGGCCACTTCCCCTGCTCTTCCTTATCCTTGAATCACCTCAGTCAGCGCCTGAGAGTAAACATGGAGTTGTGTCCCTGCCCAAAACCGCCTTCTGCTCCCGTCTTACAGGCAGCGTTTCTGTACCGTAAGGTGTCCGTGCCACATTACGAGCCGGGCAGCTCTGTAAACAGGGATAGCTGCCCTGTCTCGTGGCTACGGCATGCGGTGGGGAGGCAGGGGACTCGGTTCTCGGCTCTGATGAAGCTGCATGACCTTGGTGCTGTGCCACGCACCCCCGCTGCCTCCTCTTTCTGTGGTCTCCTTCACCGAGGGTTGCGACGTGCTCTCCCCGCACCCCGGCGAGGCAGCGAACTTGTACTGTCCCTGTTTTTCCGAGAAGGAAAAGAGGAATGAAGGTATGGAGTGATTTTCCCAAGGTCACACAGAGGTAGCAGCAGCATCACCACCAGCTCTGCGTCCCCAGTCCTACCCAACGATGTGGCCACGTGGCCGCCAAGGCAGGCAAACCAAGAGTCGTTGGGGAAGCCTGTGGGGAGGAAACCGTCCCCAGCGGGGTCAGGCAGGGATGGGGGCTCGGCCGTCCCTCTGCTTTGTATCCAGAGCTCGTGCAAGTGGGTTTCAAATAAAGCCTGTTGTGAGAGGTGAGAGCTGCTGTCCCCAGGAGAGGACCCGAGCGGACCAGTGCAAATTCCCCTGCTGATGCAGCGGCGAGGGCTGGCGAGTGAAGGGCAGAGCACGGACCCTGTTCTGAAAGGGAGGGTTGGCCGGTCAGGACCTTGCCTTTTGGCAAGGCGATGCCAAGGTAAGCAAGAGGGGGAAGCAGGACCAGGAGGACAAGGTAGCTGAGAAATAACCTCTATGCTAACGCTCTTTGATAGCCCCCAGCATCCCACCAGTGCCGGGTGGGTGAAGCCCTCCGACTCGCTCCTACTGCTGCCTGCTCGAGAGAGTCCCTGAGAAAACATTCAGGATGGTTGGCAAGTCAGAAATACGATTTAATTTTGCCACAGTGCTTGCTCTGGCAGCGGGATGGCCTGCCCTGCCCAGCCTGCATGGTCCGAGGTGCCAGCAGCCCCCCCCCTCGTTAGGCAGAGCTAATGAAGAGGGAGGTGAGCTGTGCTGGGCTTGGCGGCGCAGGGCTGCTGTTAAGGGCTGTAAGAGCAGCAGGACGATGCTGCGTAACGATGATGAAAGACCCCAAAATAGGCCACGACCCCTGCAACTGCCAGGGCAAACAGCATCCCCGCAAGGTGCCTGCCTGTAGAGCAACTCGAGTCAGGTTTATTTCTGCAAGATGGAGGGGAAATTCAGCACATTGCTGTGGCGGAGGGAAAACTTCGCTCTCCCGCACAGCTCTCAGCCTTCCAAGAAGCCCCTCAACAGCTCCTCCACCTCCACTGCCCAAAAAGGGGCCAAATCCACCCAGATTCTGGTCGCTGCTCAGCTTTAAAGCAGCTCAGTGCTCTCGCACCTCTCCTGCATGTTCTCACGCCCTGAGCCACTCTGCAAGCCAGGCTCCTCTTCCTCTGTGGAGGTGGGTCTCCATCCTCACCTCCCAGACAGCCCCACCAGCCGCAGGGGGGAAGGAGAGCAAAGCGAAGGTGACAACCAGACTGCAGCTGCTCTTTCCCCACCTGTGTCTCGCCGGGCACGCTCCCCTCCTCCTCCGAGCCGCGGGAACTGAGCTCACCTGAAGTCTGGCAGGATCAAACCCAGAGGCGAGCGATAGGTTCAGCACACACGAGAAAGCAGTGATCGGTCTGACAGCTATTCAGAGACGGCAAACCAACCCACTCCAGCCCCTTCCCGTCTCACAGAGGCCACGGAGATTCCTGGCCAGCTAAGGGATGGCGTAAGAGCTTTATTGATTTCTGCATTCAGCGTAGGAGAGATTTAATTGAAATATGGAGGTTTCTAACCTCAGTGTCAGCCTCTCAGCAGGGATGTTGCTGTGCAAAGCAGCCAAGGTTGTGCCATCCTCTTCCAAATACCGTCTCCTGCTGGGAATATACATGTGGAAAACGGAGATCCCTCCCAGAGAGGGGCACAGTCACACACGGAAACCACGCACAGGCACCATGGGAGGATCCAAAAGCAGCTTTCATGGAGTGGTACCCATGTACTGGGACTGGATATGGCCTCATCCTTTTGGCATTTATTGTTACATAAACCCCTCCTGGTTTGTATAGTACCCAGAGGCCAAATTAAGGCCTGACTCAAGTATAATTCAGTTGAAAGCAGAAATGTACTGAGCAACAAAGCATGCAAGTCTTCGTGTGTGTGCAGAGCTGGACTGGGACCAGTCAGCAAACTCCCGGGAGAGGTATGGGTACTGGTGTCCAGCACTGGCCGGGAAACTCCGGGGCTTGCTCACCCTCTCTGCCTCTGACAGATTTCTCCCTTATTTCTCTAATATTATGTAGGTGGGGGCTGAGAAGAGCTAGGAAAGAGCATGGTACCCAGTCCTCCCCGGACATTTGGGTCCTGGATAAAACATGCCACAGCAATGGCGCGGCTCTGGGTTGGCAGCATGAAAACCCAGGTCACGGCATTGGTGAGACCTGAGCGAATCCTGCCCGGCCTCAGGACCCAGAGAGTTGGAGCTCTGGCAGGACGGGACACTCTCCAAAGTGGAAATGCCCCTTCCTCCTGCCCTGAGGAACTCCTGATAGCTGGGCTGGACACAGTGAGCATCTCTGTGCTCCCTGGAAGGGCTCCATCCTCCTCGACGGCATTTCCACCTGTACGTTTGGGCACCCACTCACTGAGGAATCGGCGATAGGGCCGGGGGGGGGTATTGGAGGCGGCCGGCCTCTTAATATCCTGTTTGTAGAGAGGAGTGGGCGGTCAGCAGGAAATAATTGCCTCTTTCCCAGACTGCAGAACCCCCGGTTGGTCTTTCTGCGCTTTGAAATTCTCAGAGCTTAGTAAATAGCCCCGTTTCCCATGCGGCTGGGAGCAGGGTGGCAGCGGTGGGCCCTGCTCCCTCCCACTCTCCTGCAGGCTCCCTTCATTAAAACACTCGGGGAAGCTGAACGGCGCGCCAGCCCTCCCTACATACCCCATAAAGCTGACAAGCAATTATATCCACTGAAGGGAGCCATGCTGGGAGAGCAAAGAAAGGCTCAGAAAGGCAGGGAAAGCAGGTCTCTTTGTGCCCACACTCAGGGAGCGGGCAGCAGTGCTTTGCCGAGAACATCACACAGGAACTTACGGGATGCTCCTTCCCCTTGCAGGTCATGTCCTTCCATCTCCTGTGCCCACAGGGAAGGTTGCGGTGCAGGAACAAAGGGCTACTGGGATTTAAGGCTGACATTCACCGCTTCCTGCAGGAAAGGGCAGGCAGCTCGCAGGTGGATAGCACTGAACGAGCCGCTTCAGAGCCTCGGCAGGCACTCTGCTCGCTGGGCCATGTCCTGGGGGCTCTGAAGCAGCTGAGCCTTTCAGAGCAGAAAAGGAGCTGCTTGTGGGAAAGGAGCTAACTGAATTGGAAAACGCCGTGACTACAGTGTAGCCTTGTCCACAGAGGAAGCAACTGCACTTCACTCCAGGCACTTCCAAGCAGCTGGAGTTTCCAGGACAGCTGAATTCAGAAGGAGCAGATTTGGGGGAGCCTGGGGAGATAAATCCAGGAACAGGCTCTAATTCCAAACCTATAGCCTGACCACAGGGCTCAGCTGGCAGAGGTGACCTCCAAGGGTGTGAGATTTCCACAGATTCATCCTTTTACTCTAAGCAATGGTTCCCCTGGCAGCTTGCATGGCTAAAGGCAGCAAGCCAGCTCTCACCCCCAGCCCCACCATAAGGGCTCATGGCAGAAAGTACAAATTGAGACTGGCCTCAAAAGAGAGACACAGAGTAGGGAGAGGAACCACAGCAGAGGAGCCAGGAGCTCTGAGCATCACCCAGTGACGTCTTTGTGGCCTGGGGACCTCCCTGACCCTAGAGGTGCCAGGCAAGACACCCTGGTGTCTTGTACACCCCCTTTGCTCACCCCATCACCCCCAATCTGCAGCTTGTCCCTTGCAGGTGACAGCAGCAGCCGGATGGGGTCAAAGCTTCTCCCCTCTCATTTTCCCTCCCCACCTTGTCCATGCTACAGCTCCGATGGTGAAGTCAGCATAGGGGCAGGTGGGTGGTTTCCTCTTCCTTGTGCCAGCAGCCACTGTGTCGACAATGAAAAGCTAGGGAGTAATCAGCCCAAAGCTGTAAGTGTGGGCTGGTTTGTTTTTTCTCTCTCTCAAATAAAAGTCCATTAATAATCAGCAAAGCGTTTAATGAGAGGCTAGAAGGAGTTCTCAGCATTAAGAGGGGATTAAGGGTAATCTTCACTGCTCATGCCTCCTTGCTGTGCGGAGGCGGTTCTGACCTGTTCTTGCCAAAAGGGCCTAAGGCAGAGCTGGGACACACGGCTCTGGAGGATGTAGGGCTGCAACTCACCTGATGAAGGGTCCCTGTGGGAAGGAAACAAGACATGGTTTAAGCATGATCGATTTTGAAGCAGCCATTCACGTTTAAAAATCATCGTGATTTCCTCTTTAATTAATCGGGGCTCCCCCTTAAAGAGGGGGTTGCAAGTTCTGCTGACACGAACACGAGAGCATCTCTTCATTTGACCACACAGCTCTAATTCAAATCTGGCCAAACAGATCCTCTGCCAGTTTGCAAAGTGTGATTTGCTCCGGCAGGCATCGCAGCCTCTGCGCTGGGATGAAGCTAAACTGATAAACCAGAAATCTTGTACCATATGGGTCCCTTACAGACCAGCCAGGGAATATGCTGTCCTCAGCGTCTCTGGAGTAAACATGCATGAGAAAGGTTTGATGCACAGCATGTTCCTTGCTATCTCGCCCACAGTGGGGAAGGAACTCGCCCCTGGGGTCCTCCAACCCTCTGTGCCTGCTCCCAGAACACCAGCGGCTTCCCTGGCCACCGCAGGCACAGAAGCAAAGTTTCCAGGAATTGCATGTGACTCTAGAAGGAACCAAACATTTGGATTTGGCACCTCAAGGCCCTGCTAGAGATGCTGACCCCCAGCTGGGAAACAGAAATTACATCTTCCTCCCCTGACCTCAGCCGGGCTGGCACTACAAAGAGCTGCAACTGGCCCAGGGAGCCAAAAGCGGTGTGGAACATCTTGGAACAGTGATTAGATTTTAGAAAGTCATGATCTCATCACACATCTCCTGGGAGCAGGGAGAAAAGCATCCTCATGGATTAAAATTTTGGTTCCAAATTATTCACTCAGCTCTGGGAGCAGGAAACTCATTTTCCTGCCTTTGTATTTCTGTCAAATGCTGTGCTTAATTCTCTTTTCATATCACTTTTATACTGGTTTGACACCACTGATTTATGTGTAGCTACTCTTAATCTGTGGTAGTGAAAGGAAAGGCACACTCAGATCTGCTGTCCTAGATTTTACTGTATTATCTGCTAACTTCAACTACCCCACCTCTCTCGCAGGTATTAGTATGAAGGGGCTCTCTAGAGTGCTCTGGACCATCCAGACCAGCAGATTTCTCCCCAGCCGACACTCAGTGTCCTGCTTTGCAGGCTTCGAGCCCTGGGTTGCAGCTTTGCCGAGTGCTTCTCTTCTGCCTCGCAGCCCTCCCACCCTCTCTCACCAATTCCCAGAGAGGTTGTTTGCTCTTCTCCAGCTCTGCTAGGTCTTCCCAACTCCCCCACGTTTTAGGTCATCAGGAAACTTAAGACACTTTTTATGCTGTGCCTCCCTCAAGGTCATAAATTTCAAAGGGGACTCGAGCACCAAGTGGGGTGTGCTGTACTGTACGTTCCCATTTCCCAGCCCAAAGCTTTTTCCCTGATACTCTGCTCTCTGTTCCTGGTTAATTCATCTCTTTTCAAAGCCCTCCTCAAACTAAGCTGGGTAACTCAGTGGTAGCTCCTAAAAATACACAGGAAAGACAACCATGCCGGGATTTAAGTGCACAGCTGTACTTTGAGAAGGGCGAAGTGCCTGGCTGCAGCTGGAGACTGTTTTGTCTCCCATCTCTCAACTCCGTCATGTCCTCCGTATGTTCTAGCAAATTCATCAGGCATGACTCACAGACCTTCCCTGTACACATTCCCATCTGCTGACTGCCCCTTCCTAAAATTAGACGCTACTCTGGTTGGCACACGGGTTCAGTCACGGGGGAAGGTGAGGAGCTGCAGACCCACGTCCCTTCCTTGTGTCACAGCCGGGAGCTGAGTCTGGAAGGGATGGGTGTTCAGGCTGAGAAGGGTGATCCACCTCCCCTGCTCAGCGTGTCCTTGCAGTGGAGGATGATAAATGTTTCTGTTCTCTGAGAGCTGGCTGGAGACCACTGCCCCATCTCATGAAGGCCGTCCCCTGAGAGATAAGAGTGCTCTGGGCCAATACTGACTCGATCAGCTACTCCAGAGAGGAAGGACACCCTTCCCTATGAAATCCCAGAGACCACAATTGCTTGCTGTTCCTCCTTGTGAAGTCCCAAATTAAAGCAAACTTAGCCATACAACTTTCAGTGATCTTTTTGCTCACTGAAGGACTCGCTAGAACCAGTCTGGGTCCGAACGCCTTGTCCAGGCATCCTATTCCGAAGGGTCTCACTGGTGGATGTGGGTCTCCCACCCGCCAGAAAGGGGAGCTCTGAAGGCCGGACTCTGGGTGGTGTTTGGGGAGGAGAGAAAGGAGTACGGTCGTCACTCTGTTAAGTGTAGAACAGCACTGACCTTCAGCTAGAGTATTCTGTGTTCACGTTATTTTCTCTGTTCCCGGGGGAACATTCACCAGCAGTGAAGTCAGTTGTTAGGAGACACTGACACTACAGCTAGAATATTTTCGGCCACATTCAGGCGGCTGGGACTGACTATAAATCCAACAAGTGTTACTGGAGACGTGCACACGTGCATCCTTCTTTCACTGTTGACCTCAGCCCCAGCCCCAGAAGGGCAGTGTTGTGCAATGGTTACAAAACAATAAAAGCATTATTCTTTGATGAGAGTCAGAAAAAATGACTCTTTCTCACCCCACTGACCTCCTGGGGATAGTCGGAGTCCTAGCAGTCTCGTTAGTATTTACTGCCTTTGGGTTCGGAGCACAAGCTGGAGACTGTGAATTAAATTTGACCAGAGGAGAGGGAACAGGAGTCCAACCTGCTGCACAGAGCACTGGAAGGACTGTGCCAAGCCTACAAGGTAAACCCTTCCCCCCGAGATCCCAAGCCTGCATCGCTCCCTTGGGAAGAGGCTCCCAGTGAGGGTGTGCAGAAGCCCAGCTGGTACATCAGAGCCCAGTTCACCTCGGCAAGGCTGGCAGCTACACAGATCCACCCTGCAGCTGGGAACTCAGCTGTGTTTTGGAGTTGGGAATAAACACTAAACATGGAGCCTCGGGCTACTGCTTTCATGGCCTGCCCTTTTCACATTACAGTGGTCCAGCATGTTCTGTCCTGTTAGCTGTAAGCAGATGGTTACTGGGTGTCCTCCGACCATTTGAGAGACAGTTCATCAGCTGCAAAATGTGTACAAAAATTTTTCTGTCAAACTAACAGAGAAAAGCAAAAGCAACACTCCCATTTACTACTCCTGAATTTCAAACCTCCAGAGTGCTCATCAAAGCGTTCAGTTTTCATACTTCCAAGGCAGATTTTGCATTTCCTCCCAGCTGTCACTGTCAGACCGTAATAGGAAACAACAGAGAAAATGTGGTACGTGGCTGGGAAGGATGAGATGAACGAGCTACTCAGTGGTCTGCTGTGTTGTCAAAAGAAACTGTTTCCAAGGGTCAGATATTTCACATATGTCTAACGCAACTCACATTCTCAGCAGAGATCTCCTCACTGGTAATTAAGACATGGAATACCTGCAATTTCCAGGTCTCATATCCAGCACCACATCCGGGAAGGACCAGGAACAAAGTCCTTCCCCGCTCCCTTCCTTGCCCTTGCTCTGTCTCCTGCCTGAGGCTGTGACTTTGCCTCAGTAAAGGCTCTGCTCTCCCTCCTTGCAGACAGCCCGTCCGCTCCAGTAAATGTCACAGTCAAACACCTGAAAGCCAACTCAGCCGTCGTGACTTGGGATGTTCTGGAAGATGAAGTTGTCATTGGATTTGCAATTTCCCAACAGGTATGGTGCCGAGTTACCCAGTTTCGGTCATTGTTCATCCTCACCCCAGGTCCCTTCGGTTTCCAAATTCTCTTGCTGCAGTTTAAGCCCATTCCTTCTCGTCCTGTCCCTCGTGGTCTGGGAGGGGACTTGGCTTCCCATCCTCTTTGCAGCAGCGCTTCACGTATTGGTAGCTGCAGAGAGGAAAGGGTCCGACGGTCTCCATGTCCGTGGTGGACAGGGCAGGAAGCAGTGGTCTTAGATGACAGCAGTGCACATGGGAGGCCTCTCCACCACTCTGTGCTCTCCTCTCTCGGCTTCCAGAAGAAGGACGTGCGGATGCTGCGCTTCATCCAGGAGGTGAACACCACCACCCGCTCCTGTGCCCTCTGGGACCTAGAGGAGGACACTGAGTACATTGTGCATGTCCAGTCCATCAGCATCCAAGGCCAGAGCCCTGCCAGTGAGCCAGTCCTCTTCAAGACCCCCAGGGAAGCTGAGAAACTAGCCTCTAAAAATAAAGGCAAGTGTGGGTGAGTTCCTATGTGGCCTCTGGGACACCCAGGCAGTGTAGGCTCTTCAGAGAGGAAAGCAGTCTCCCGTGCAATGAGAATAGCTGGGTTAAATGCACGCAGGGCCGAGTGCCCTCTCCCAGCCCCGCGTGGACAAGCGGGATGCCCCAAGTGCACCCAGCAGACAGGGCTGACGGGTGCACAAAATGACAGGGAGATGCTGCCGAAGGCTGGCTGTTCATTTCTCCTCTTTCAGATGAGATTTAACAGGCAAAGTGAGGAGGAGAAGGTTTCCAGATCAGGAGCTGTGTGTCCAGCAACTTTGCAAGTGGAGAATGTCAGGGGAATTTCCTGAGCAGCCTGTGAACTGATGTGGAAACAGACCTCTGGTTGGCACTGGGCACACCACCTCTGTGCTCCCAGGGCACTTGGGGGGGATTCACTGAGCCTCCTGCGCCTGGATTCCAGGACAGCAGGGGGAAACGTACCCAGAGACTGCCACATTTCTTACATTTCAAATATTTCTGCCAAATCAGAGAATCACAGAAAGTTGAGGTTGGCAGGGACCTCTTGAGATCACCTAGTCCAAACCCCTGCTCAAGTAGAGCAAGTTATCCAGGATCACGTCCAGTTGGGTTTTCAGTATCTCCATGGGGGAAATCAGGCACTTCCTCACCGACAGCTCCTTCACTTGTTCCTCTTAAGCCAAGTCAGATTGTTGAAGGTTTTCTGTCAGGAAGAATCTCTGCTACAAAAAGGGCTAGGGAGTAGAGGGGTCTGGGATATAAAGGGTTACTGCCTGCCTACTGAGGACCCAGCCTGTTGCAGGGCTTTTGGCCGTGGTGCCTAGGATGTTGTGAGTTCTTGACTCTTTCTGCTAAAATGATTTGGTGTCTGTAAATACCGAATTGCTGTTCATCTGAAAGCACTAAGAGGAGCACTGCTTCCCTCCCTGGAGGCCTGAACTGTAATCTTCTTAGTGCTTTGAAGCCAAGGAAGTGCATTACGCCTGCAAAAAGGCTCTACTCATTTCTGAATCCCATGGCTCTGCTGAAAAATATCATGCCAGGCTCCACACTCCTGAGCTGGGAGACGAACTGCTGAAGCATGCAAGGCTTTGTGACAGGCACAGACGGCACTAACAGAGACCAGAGACAGAGCACAGTGTGCCGCCATGGGGCCAGATAACATGTGGACTTACCCCACGGCAGCTCCTTTGTGGTAACCCCCTGTTGATCCTGTCTCACTGCTCCTCCCTCACCCCATCTCCTGCAGGTTGTCAGGGGCAGTTGCAGCAGAGCAGCTGATGCTCTGCAAGTTCAAAGCGCAGCTCGTGCTGCTGGCGTGACCAACGGGCAAGGACTCTCTCCCTGCTAGCTTTGACCCCGATGCACTGATGATTTGAGTCAAGGGCGCTGTTAAACCAGTGTCTGGTGCAGCCCGAGCCGTGCTGTTAGGTTTCATGATCTCTCTTTCCCCTTGTGCAGATGAGGTGACAATGAAGGAGATGGCGAAGAAAAACCAACAGCTGCGAGCAGGGGAAATTCTCATCATTGTTGTGGTGTTGTTTATGTGGGCAGGTCAGTTCAATCTTTCTGTCAAAAGCACGTAATATCCCTAGGGCCCGCTGCCTTGCTTGGTTTGCATGTGTAATCATGTAAGACCTGAAAAGAAACTCTTCCTCCCATCACGAGTACTGTATATTCAGCTGTAAGGGCACCTCGGTTCCCTCCGCAGCATCACAAGCCAGGCAGTGCCAAAACCAGGTGCATCGGTGATCTGATCTGGTCCAGAAGGAAGTAGGTAATGGACTTGATGAACCAATTGCCTAATTCCCCATGGCTAATCCTGTAATCTCAATTTTTCCAGAATGCACTGATGATAAATGCCCTCAGCCATCCAACAGGATGCTTTGAGCCCTTCAAATGATACAGGTCACTGTAATTATCTGGCTATTATATGACTCCAACTCTCATGCAAAACAGAAATATAAGAGGTTTGCTCTCAACACCTGCTATTATGTATATGCTAAAACCCACTTAAAAATCAATTAAAATAACCGAAGCATTGAAAGAACAAATGCCCCCCAAACATCAAAACACCAATAAACCCAGATCGTCTCAACATCCACTGTTAAAATACAAAGAATAGTATTTAATAGGAAGAGGAGCAACACTAGCAGAAACATACTAACTGAAAGGAAGGAAAAGTCTACATGAGCTTAGGACAGTGGGAGGAGGAAGGACTAGCATTAGCCAAAAGCTGTGATCCAAAAGGGTACTTAGGAGGTAAACCTTTGGCAATTTTTAAAAATTCCACTCTGCTCCTCCTTACAACTTGCAGCCATTAATCCTTTTAATCCAAGCGGAGGCTCTGCTACAAGATGGCTACTGTAGTATATGAGTTTATAAGCACGACCACATGCCCAGCTGCAACCCAGAGCACCCGGTGCTGTGGGAGGTGCAGTTACGCCATCCTAGGGCCACTTTGCTGTGGGATGTGATGGGCACAGCTAGGCACATACACTAACGCAGCCTCTAACGGAGCACAAGATAAACATGCTCCTTCAATATGAAGATCCCTCACTATGACTTTTTGTAATATGTACAAATATATAAATTAAATTTCCAAAGAGAACCAAGAGTTTTCTGACATGAGTTTGGGACCGCGTTTCAATACAGCTTATAGCAAATTGTACAGAGGGCAGACCTCGCTCGTGTGTTTTAAACTAGCAAATAGGGAGAGGCAAATGCCTCTGACTCCTGTTCCAACAGCTTAGCATGTCTGAAGTGGCTGCAGCCAGCCCTTCAGCTTGTTCAGTTTGGAAATTACATGCATGAGTTAATGGGAAATAAAGTTTGCACATGTTTGTTTTCTATTGGGAGCCCCAGCCTCCCCTGGCTGCCAGTCAGCTGCTGCTCCTGCTGCAACGTAAAACATTAATGAAACAACATTCGCTCCCTGCAAGTCACACAGCACGTTGCCCAAGGGAGGATGGTTCAGGTGACCCAAGGAAATGGGCAGGCCAGGAAATCAGCACTACGGTAAATCAGCACTACGGTAAATCTATGATCCATAAAAGACAACCTTTGCCACTCGGTATTTAGTCCTCTTGTCCCAGGCAAAGCACTTTTCCCATATGCACAGGGTGTAAACAGTCACACAGAGAATTTTCCTTGGTCAGAAGGAAACCCACCACAATAGTACTGAGTGGCCGATGACTCTGACAACTTGTAGTTTCAGTGGTCAGCATAACGTTATGTCCTTTAAAGACAGTGGTCTGCCATCTCTGCTGCTGTAAACTGTAACAATCCTGAATTGATAGGAGTTGCATCAGTTTACTCCAACAGAGGATTTGGCCCATTTATACTAGATTCTGCTGAGATGAGATTCCTCCAGGGAGAGATGTGAAGAGGAAACCAGTCACCGATCTGAGATCTGTCACAAAAGAGGGACAAAAAGGGATTAACTCTGTCCTGTATAGTTCTGCAACATTTCTTACAAGTGAATCCAGGTGACACAGAATCAGACCCACGTACAGCATTTTTTTGCCCTGGAACATCCTGAGTTTACCATGTGTTATTTGCATCTCCAGAGACTGGACAGTAATTACAGCTAAAGATGATAATCAAATGAAAAACTAAACTAAATTAAAAGGTTTCCAAAACCCCTAGTCCATTATCTTTTCAGCATTTATGTCAAGTTTTAGCTGTGCACATTCAAATTTAAATGCCCTGCCAGTAAAAACAATCATGAATAATTACATGAAGCAACTGAACAACTGATTCATCTCCCACTGTAGTATAATCTAAAACTCAGATCAGCGTCTGAAGAAAGAATTTGCTAATACCACAACTTCCCTTCTAGACAGATGACTTACGTTTAAAAACAAAAGTGTGTGTGGGATGAAATCTCTCTACATCTGGTGGGTTCTTTACGAAGTCTCAATGTACAAAAACCTCCTTCCAGCTCTTAACCTGGCCTGGCCATAACCTGAATGTATGACAACGCTTTAGCAAACGTGAACTGGAATCGGTCTGTGCCCAGGGCTTTGAACTGAGACAAGACTCAAGGTCTTGTGCTGTCTGTATTTCTGGTATTGTTCACAGCACTTTGCTTCTCTGTGCCTCAGTTTTACCACCAGAAATCACAGAAGGTGTGACTATGGCAGATGTTAACCTATTCTCCTAGGATCAGCCATTTGTTCACATACGCAAGGAAGAATTTGGACCACTGTGTTTATCAGTAACACCTGGGGGCAGCTGCCATAACAACACCTTGCTTTATAAAGCAGTTTGTGATGATCTGGTGAAAGCTTTACATATGTTATGCTATTAGGGGAGCTGGAATATTTTTCAGTAAGGGAGAAGCAGCATCTGTCTGGGTCTACTTAACCTCTGTGTTTGGAATCTACAGGCAGAGAAGTTATTTGGTCAAAATGTCACAGAAAAGCTTCTGAGAAAGACATCTGCAGTCTTCTCATGTGTCATGGCTGCCCCTGCTTTTCTCTTCATGTGCCTGCGTGTGCGGAAGGAAATTTCCACTGGCAGCTTTTGCTGCCGTCACTGTTGCATATTTGCAGATGTTGTCCTGCTGCTCAAAAGGCCACGTGCAGGCAGGTACGGTACCCGCCTCTCATCTGCCAGCACCAGCTCCTTCTCTTCACCCCAGAGGAGAAAGATCAGAGGACGCATTTTCACTAACCAGAAATTCCAGGAGCTCCTGCGTTTGCAAAGCAAAGATCCCATTTAACTGCACGGTTAGTGTTGATCACTATCCAAACGTAGGGCTTAAAACACTTGTCCCATTTAATGACAGGGAAGTTGGAATATAATTAATCTTCTGTCCTTCTGTCTAACTGGTTTTGCGTGGAATTAGGCATCGAGAAGGAAACAGCCAGAGGGTGACTAGCTGTGTTAGAAAATGAACCTTAGGAACAATTGTGAATGCTGCTGAGATCTCTACCAGAAGGCACAAAGCTGGCTGGCAAGCAAGGGATCTCTGATCTCTGCAGGCTCCAGGGGCTGAGCTCATTTGTGTGATCACTAATGCTTTTTCCTGTTAGGGGTGATCGCCCTGTTTTGCAGACAGTACGATATCATCAAAGATAATGAGCCAAATAACAGCAAGGAGAAAGTCAAGAGCGCCTCAGAGAACAGCACTCCCGAGCACCAGAGCGGAGGGCTCCTCCGCAGCAAGGTGAGATGCTGCTGGCACGCAGTGGGGGACGGGGCAGACAATCAACTTCCAGCTGGGCCTCAGCTAAATTACCCAAAACGCAGCCCCTGTTAAACATCCAGTTGCGATGCAGAAAGGAAACACCCCTTCACATCCACGCATGCCAGTACCACAGCTTCGTTAGCGATCTGAGCCTCCCAGGCGCATCAGGGCACCAGCACTTCATTCCCACCACTGGATTAGCCTGCATGTCCATCAGTAAAACAGATTTTAATCCGTATTTCTAAAATATCTGAACATCTTGAGAAGAAAAACACACCGAGCGATGCTGCAGTCCCTGAGCTGCTTGGGTCCTTATCCCCACAGCAGCCCTTAGGTGAGGTGGTAAAGGGGATATTACTCTTGCAATTAGCTGAAGAGCTGATCAGCAGGAGCGTGGCTGGTAATACACATGATGTTAAAGGTATGCCATAGCCAGAATGTAAGCAGACTCAAGCCTATAAATTATACCAACTTATTTCAATGAATTTAACTTTCTTGTGTTTCTATTCACAAGTTGCACTCTGGCATATCTCCACCACTTCCCATTTACTTATCATTTGAAACAGTCCACTAATCCGTGCTCATTCAGAAACAGACGGTGATGAACCACACAACCCTAAAGCCTCAACTCTGGCCCTTTTTCATTACCCCGAGGGGATGGGAACAAGAACTTTTACCAAAACAAAAACTGACCAGCACACTGCACTGATCTCTGATGTGGGGTTTTTTTGTCCTCTCTAGCAATTCCTATACATCCTTTCCTCCTTTGTCTCCTCTTCTCTTCTAGTTTCCAAAAAACAACCCCTCAGTGAATATCATTGAAGCGTGACAGCCTGCCATCTGATAGATGGACTCCATTCCTCACTCTCACTTTCTGCCTCTGAGCCTTGATGACTAGGGAGGTGAAATTTTGTTGGAGCAATTTGGAAAGAGACCTAGTGATTGTCACTTGCTGGCATACACCTCCTTGTCTGTGTTCTGCAAAACATCTGGCCAGAAAGAAAAATCCTGCAAAAAACCCCTGAAACCCAAACAAACAATTAAGATGGAAAAGCATCAGTGAGACAGCTGCTGCTGGTGATCCAGTACTGGACTCATGAATCACCTGGGCTGGAACAACTTCTCACGCACTCCTCTCCACCCTCACACTCCGTCTTCTGGAACAATTTTCCTGTCTTTGGAAATGTACAAGGGTTCGTTGTATCTTTATTTTGTCTCACTGACACTACATCTTGACAGTATTAACCTGAGCTCAGGCATCAGTCACTGTCACTCCTCTCCAAGCAAGAAAGGAGGAAAGCTCATCACAGACGCGACTAGCAACCAGATTTTGGCTGCTGTGTGCTCTCGGCTTGCTTTGTTCCATTGATGTGTGTTGTGTAACACATATAGCAGGTGGGTTTTTAAAACAAAACAAAAAAAGAAAAAAGGCATACTCCAGTTTCCATTCCCACTGGGAGAACCTCCCTGGTTGTTCTCCAGTTAGGCTGCAGCACATGTCTACACCATTGCTGTCTCTCCTATCTCACACTGGTGCTCTTCATCTCAGATAATCGGGGCACACCAAACACTGAGGCATAGACCAATGTGAGGGGACACCAGAAGCCGTTATTTAGCTTCCAGGATAATTTCAACCATTTTCTTCATGGTATTTTCAGCTGGGCCTGAGTCCACCACCAGTGTGATAAAAGGTCCATTAAAATGTAGCCAGTCAGCAAAAACAAAAAAAGAAAAAGAAAAAAAAAAGAAAAAACTCATGATACCGGTTGCTATGCAAGGTCTCCAGTGGCAATAGCTATTTATTGTGAAAGGCTCTTGCCTAAGGGACCTTTCTCTGAGGGCTTAAGTTCTTAAATTGCGTCTTTTAGTAGGGTTCCTGTGGGAAGGTCTGGTTCTCCTTACATGTCCTGTCTGCACTATTTTTGTGACATTGTAATGCCAGGTATCTGCTGGAGGCAGTCCTCCATAAAAAGGATGGTGACAAATGGAAAAGGGGTTGGACTTCTCTCAAGTGCTTGATATTTGTAAGCTGACAGGATCCCTGGGATTGCTGGTGCTCTGGAAGCTGGTAGATGCAAGTCCATCACATGGAAAAGATTTACTCTTTGTAGTGTGTCATGGGGTATCTGTATTTATTTAATTACTCCACAAGAACCACTCCATATGCACTAGGGGATGAGGCAAGATCCTACTCGTTCCATCAAATACCAAGACAGGTTGGCCTGCACTCGGATGAGCCTGGTTTAAAACTCCCTGCAAAGAAATAGGCTGGCAGTAACAGAGTTCAGCTATCTCTCCTCTTCCACTGTCACCAGCCTTTCCAAAATAGTTGATTTGGGAGAAACGCGCTGGAATTCTGCTTGTAGATGTGTTGGTAAACAAGCAAGGGCTTCCCTTGTGCCAGTTTCGGAAGGCAGGCCAACCCCAAAGGTCTCTTCAGTGGATCCTTTGCCAGAACACACTCCTCCATCACCAAGAGGGAGAGGTCAACACCTCTGATACAGACAGAGCAATAAACATTTTATAATGTACAATAAAAGATTAAAGGCATAACTTGTGTCCTTGTAACATCTGAATTTAGTAATATTTCACCTTCGCCTGCTTCAGGCAGACCACACACAGTAGAACAGGGGGACTTTCTCTGTGTTTCCCAGGAACTACCGCATAAAATGTTTTCTCAATGTCTGGGTGTAGAAAACCAGAAAGGTTCACCAGAGTTCACTCAGGCTGCAGGACAAGGGGGGAAAAAAATCTTGCAACATAAATAGCACTACAGCCATACCTAGCAACATTCTTCAGACATGTCTTATCTCCTAAGAAAGAAATGTCATTTGGAATCCATACCCCTGTAAAGGGAGATTTCGGACAGATGGTACAGCATGTGCAAAACGATAAGGGAGATGCTCTCTCATAATCCTAGAGCAGACAGCCAAGCAAGCAGCCCTCAGAAGCCTGCTAGTGAGGAAATGCAGCCTGGTAATTTGGCAGGTTGGGGGGGTGGAAGGTTGTATGTCTGTTTTTAAAGACAGTTGTCCCTGGGAATTCAGACCATATCCCCTTTTTTACAGTAACTGCTGTTGTTCCCTAGTGACAGGTTTAAACTATTTCTTTCCTAACAGATGTGCTCGCTCCTTGTTTGATAGAAAAGAGGAATTAAAATGTGAAGCATAAGTGTTCATTCAGAGTTAAGTAGTCGCATCATAATGTGGCAGGAGGTAAAAGGGTTATCATTATGTTCCATAACTATAGGCGTTAAAGGTAAAGTAATAATGCTATTAGTGAGCAGGAACAAATGTAGGCTGGCAGCAACTCAACTTGTCAGAGAGGGACTCCAAGCTATCCAATTCAAGTGATCCTCTTAAAGGAGATGTTTTCAGCAACTATGAAGTGATGTAGTAAGTCCACATTAGGAAAAGGGGTTTCCCATTATAGGGGAAGAAAGTTACTAAAGATATTACTTTTCTGAGAGTCACAACCATCAAAGCTTTAACTGCTCTTTTGGTATCAACTTCTACTGCAACCCATGAGAATCAGAAACCATTAAGGCTCTGGGCCTGCGTGACTTCAAGCCTAAGCCCACCTTCACAATAGATAACTTATTCTCATCAACAGTTGCCAAAAGATACTCCTGAGGTGTTTTACAGTCAATAAAGGGAAGAGATCAAGACAAAAAACCACAAGACGGCACCGAGGAAAGTCATGTTGGGCCACAGAACACACCCTGAAGGCCACCCACATTTCCCCGCATGTTTTTGCCTGACTGCTGGTTTTGACTGGTTGTTGGAAGCAGGAGCTAGGAAAGGGAGGTTTCAATAAATACTGAAAAGCAGCAAGTGGGAGTGGGCTGGCATCACAGGGATCCCAGGGAGCCCTGTAAGAACCGATTCCCCACCGAACTCAAAAGCAAAGGAAAGCAGCCCTCTGGCTGGCTCTGCCGATGCCATGCAGCCCCTGGGGACTAATCCTGTTCATTTCCGAGAATCAACGGAGCAGAGACTATGGGCACAGTAAGGAGCAAGAGGCTGAAAGCAGAACCCTTTGCCAATAGCTGTGGTGCATGTTTAAAGTTAAGCACCACTTGCCTTCATCCTTTCAAGCACTGTAATATTATGCCTACAAGTACAATTTAGCCAATATATTCCTCCCCCACGAGTTTAGTAAAATGGAGCCGCAGGAGGCGGTGTGGAGCAAACAATCCTGCACAGCATGTCCTTCCAACTCACAACACCCAGCGCCATACACTTCTCACCACCTCCCTCTGTACAACAAGCAGCAGCACAAGCTCTGTTCTCTGTCTCCTCGGAGGAAAATGAGAACATTAGGCATTTTATTCCCTGACAGTTCAATAGCATCAGAGGGGGAAACACCTACACAACAGAAAGTGTTAGTATAATCTCAGCTGGTAACGACTTTCTGGAGGAGATGTAAATGGAGAGGAACAGACTGCTAATGCCAGTATTTGCCAAAGACATTAAAGGTTACATCACTCAAAAGCGTATGTCACAGCTGCACATCCATTTTGCTGATAAAAATATGGCAATTCATTGACTGAGTAGTCAGACTTCCCTTCCCAAGGAGAGAGTTGAAGATTATACCATATGTTATACCAAATGTAATTTCCCCGGATTTGCAGAAAAGCTTCCTAACAACATGTAATGAGCTATTACTGGCTAGTCTGGAAGCAGAAGCCTAGCTGACCAAATTCAATCAGCTTTCTAGCATTTGTTAAAAAGCTGTATGATCAACAGACTTGTTATGCTAAAATATCTTCTGCTTCCTCCACAAATCTGGTGTCTATTAAATCGTCTGATGACCTTATAGATTAAAATGATGATGTTCCTACTTGTTAGTGCTTTAGCTCACACGTCTCGAGGAAAGCGAGCTGGATTCTCTTTCAGCTTGTGCATCAACATCAATTTTGTTTAACTAAGTTCCAAATGAAGAACCTTTATTATTAGCAACAGAGCCAGGAAAGACACAGCTTGAATTTTAGATCCCAGATGGAGTCAGCAAAGTTGGCAGCCAGAAAAGCCAGCTTTTTGCCTGCAATCTGAACACACTGGATGTGGAGTCATTGAGTGGCAATAATGACATAGCCCCATGATGCCATTTGACACTTTCCAGCACATCGCTGTCCTTTTTAACTGACAAAAACCCCCACACTTAGTGCCACCAACTGCTAAACATAATCTATTTATACCATCCAGACCTGTTTTGCAGAGGATGCAACCAGCATAGTACTAGACATCCTCTCAAATCAAAGGGAGAATATTATCAGCTCCCACTTTTGCTTCACATTTCAGGACTTAGTTTCTTTCTCCCATTACAAGATGTTTCTCCCTTACAAGACAAAAGTAGGAAAGAGTTGGTTAGCTTTTGAGAGGATGGCAGAAAAAGCCACGCAGTGGTTTAATTTCAGCCTCATTGTTTCGTAGCTGCTGTTGTTAGAGTACAATACATTGGTGAATGTTATTAAATTTTTAAGACATGTCAAAGTGCTCACGCAGGGCTTGCACAAAACAGTCTCCTCCAGTCATATCTGACATTGCTGGATTCTACTACAGCAAAAATCCTAAACAGAGGCCTGGGCTACACTCTAGCAGCCAACATGCAGTATGTCCTTCCATGAAGGCTTAATACACATTTTCTCCCTCCCCTTGCAGTACCTCTATGCAATAGAACACATACGAATCCCAGTTGCAATGTCAAAGAATGAAATCTTCAGCAATAAGGCTGCCCAGAAGCCTAAAGCCTTCTTAAAGTGCAGAGCTGCTCCGTGGCACTGTTCATTCACATGAGATTTACATTCACAAAGGCCACAAAACATACATTCAGGCAGAGGTACCCACTTCTGCCCGAGGTTCTCCAGCACAGAGAAGCTGGTCTTACACACAGCACATGTCCAGACACCATCATCTTGCTGTCATGGTAAGGTGCTGTCTGTTCAGAATCATTTCATTTTCTCAATGTGGCTGAACTGGCGACAGAATGTCTGCTTTAAGAGAAGGCTAATATAAATAACATCCTGACTGCTATGCATCACTTCATAAAAATCTCATCAAGAGATATATAACAAAATCAAGACAGCTAGCATCAAAATCTCTGAACGCATAAAAGGCAACACCTCAGCACGCACAGCAAAGGGAGCAGATCGCCTGTGGTCTTCCTACTGCTCTGCTCCTGCTCCGTTATATCATTGCTGATCAGCAGCGACCATCGATCACTGGTTGAGACAGAGCTTCACTATCCCAGCAGTATGTGACTGCAACAGCTGCCACCAGGCCTGCATTGCTTCTGGGCCTTCAAAGAGCCAGTCTGTTAGCATTTTAATATCAGATAAACCCTCCAGCAGGCAAGAGAGTCTGCTTTCGCAAGGCGGGGGGAATAGGCTCTGCAGTCAGACTCCTGCTATCCCTCTTGTTGCCTTAAAATAACTGGAACAAGGAGATTTGAAGCAAACTTCTTCATTATGTGTGTTAGGAGGAGGTGGACTTTACAGATATGACAACAACCTGGACAGCATGTGAAACTATCTTCAGGACCACAAGTAAATTATTCCTTTTTCAGAGAAGTCTCTTCAATTTAATATGTGAGATTCAGTGGTTTAAAAGACAACAGCCACCACACACTAACAACCCCCACACTACCCAGTCAATGGCTGCCAACGGATGTCACCTTCTCTTTCCATGCAAGGCTCTCTGCGAGCAAAATTTACAGTGGTAAAAGTCACACAAGAAGCTATGCTGGCATTAAGAACGCATTAATAACTGGAGAAGATCAGTTACTGACACAAAGTCCTGCCACTGGGCATGCATCACCCACGCCTGTAAAACCCATCAGAAAAACAGACATCCTCTGCCCCACAAAATTGCTGTACATGGGTTACTTCGTTAATGGAGGCAGTATTATCAAGGAGTTAGTGCAGTCAGGCAATACCAGGCTCTGTTCCAAGCTTCACTGCTTATCCTTTGGACAAATTACTTTGATTTGCAGCGCCTCAGTCACTGCACATCTAGGACAGTGACAAACTTTGCTTGGTTTTTAAAGCCACTTCCTCCTGTCCCACTCTGGATTGGAAAGGCACTATGGAAAGGCAAAATAATAAAATATATGAACCACAATGGTGAAAAACATTAGTGCTGTACCTAAACTTTATTTCTTTAAAATCACAGTAGCCAAAAGTGTCACCAAACATTTCAAATTACTATAATAAAAATACGGTACAATTTCCTCCATGAATAAACCTAATTTGCTCTCTGAAATCCACTTATAAATGCCTAAAGGATTCCTAAGGCCTGTGCAGGCCCTGCTAGCACCCCTGGGAAAAGCATTTTGCAGAAGATCAACCTGTTTTACAAATCCTCCAAATAATTTGGAGTTTCCACGCTCTGCCAGGGAAGGAGATGGAGGCAGCAGGGAGACCACTAGTTGCTGTGGAACCACGTAGCTTAAATGAACAGGAGGTCACACTCTTCTGGGCACTCCAGAAAGCAGACGAGTGAAAGGGGAGAGCCTCACAATAACACAGCAGAAAAGAAAACTACATCTAACAGGTGCAAAATATTTACAAACTGAAGTGCAAACATCATGACACTTTTACAGAAAAGTTACAAATGAAACCACAAGTAAAAACAGTCAAAGGAGGAGGCAAACTTTTCAGGGACAGAAACAACAGAAGACGACAAGACATACCCAAACCAGGTAAATCAACAGCTGCTCCTGAGTTGACAGGAAACTAACATAACTTTGTCTTTGCCAAACGCAGGGGGACAGCAGCCACAAGCTGTTTTTACAATTTAATACCTTAATGTTATTCAATGGGAGCCAAATCACTGTAGGAGATTTAATGCCAAGGTTTAGGTCCAAGTAAAGAAAAGTTTTCCCACTTCAAAGCACATTTTCCAGTTTCCATCATTGAAATACTACATCCTCACATCCAGCATGCAATCTTGCCTCTTGAACACCAACTACATTTGTTACCTACTCTGTGAGGAGGGTGTTTTCAGTTCAAAGGATAACACCGATGCAAAACATAGAAGCTACCTATACGAAACAGTGCACTTAAATTGCACTTCAAAAACAGTTCCAAATGTTTCTAACTCACAGAAACTTCCACTAGCCTTATTAAAAATGGATCATAAAATAACTGATGAAAATACAAGCCACTCAAACCCAGAACAATTAAAAACCACCCTAAATGCAGAATAAGAACAAGCACAGTCCCTCAGCAGCAAAATCAGACATTAGAGAAGGCTGTGACAGGGCTACGCTGGAAGTGGTCAGGAATGCTCTGGAAATGGTGGTGTTTGGCCAAGTCCTTGCTCACCCACTGTGTAAGGCTGTACTTTTGGGTGGGTTTCTTGGTGGACCTCGCGTAATTTCTGCAAAAGTAAGTAAAATAGTTAAAAACAAACACAAGCATAAGTATGAGAGGCTTGAACAGCATCTTCTCTGAAAATGCCTTCCCCATTCCTTGGGGATTGCAGCTGGTACCCAATTTTCTTGTTATGAGGTTTTAAAAGGAAAATTACATTATAAGGCTGCACCTCGGTAAGTAACAATATGAAAGTTTAAAGAGTGTCCTTTCAGGAACACTGCCTTGTGTTTTGTTACCCTCTTCGCAAAGCTCTTTTCTCCCAGCCCAGCAGGAAGGCTGAGGGTTCCACTACACAGCAGTTTAAACAAGAGGTAAATTTTCCTCAAAGTGCTGTACACATGTTAAATACTCTCACTTGCTACATCTAAGCACATTCTGAAATAACAAGACAAAACCCCACAAACTTTAAGCAGTCTTACAGGAGTAAGATTAAAAACCAAATTACATTTCAATGACCTTAGTTATCTCCAGGCCTCAGAGCGTTACAAAGCTTTTCCACATCATTAGAGGCTGCTTTGCCCCTTCTGCATTTTGAAAAAAGCCCACTCTATCTTTTTTTCCTCAATTGTGCAGATGCATCAGCATAACTCAGGAAATAGCATTTCTAAACCGCAGACCCATCTGAAGGAGCACAACCCACCACAGGGGTCACACTCCTGCAAAAACATGATCAAAATAGTTGGTTTGGAGAAGGAGCATCTGGCTGGCAGAGGGTCATCACATCCCCAACACAAAGAGTTTCATTTCTACAGCAGTTGCTCAGCAAGAGCAGCCAGTGACCAGATTAAGTCTCAAGCCAAAGCAACTTGTTCACACGAACAGCTGGGGAGATATACCTGTATTACACTCAATGTATATTTATTGTAAATTCAGAAAAGCTATGTTGGGAATGGATCATACAGGCTGCTCCCTAGAGTTACATGGGTCGGAGCACCAAACTTTTGCTCATCACTCGAGCGCTCCACCACCACCGATCGTACAGCCAGTGCTGTTTGTATACACAGAACAAGCACCTTCACTCAAAACAGCAGATCTGAAGGCCTCCTGTAGCAAATCCTTGGCAAGAGATGGTTTAGCAGAATGCAAGAATCCTTGAATTTGTGGTACAAAATATGAAACAAACAGTAACTCCAACCTTGCCGTAGTGTTTGCCCTTCTGCTCGCTCAGAATAGGTACTACAGCTCAGTGAAAGGCAACTTCCTCAGAATATTGCCCTTGCTGAAGTCCACTTTTCAAGGTGCTCTCAGTACAGAACAGCATGTGTCCTTGCCCAGTGGAAACTCAAAGGTTTTTCCATCCCGCCACTGCAGTCATGTGATTAATGTGAATCACAGTTCTGCGTAACACTTCCAGGGAACACAGCGTCTCTTGAGCAAATCCAGGTCTCCTTCATAAACTGCAGTATCAGCTTTTATTTACCCAAAGGAATAACATCGTGTCCAAAAAAGATACTTCTTGAAGAGATTTCAGAAGTGGTCTTGAAAGATCCATGTTTTCAGGCTGGATTGTTTGGGAGGAAGGGAGGCACTCCAAGACAGCTAATGAAAGGCAAACTCTCACACACAACAGTTCATATGGTCTGCAAAAAGCTGATGCAAGATGTGTGTTTGACAAGAAGAAATCACAACTTTTCACAAATTCTCAGCCTTCCTATACAGCAGTCCCCCTTCCCTGGCCAGAGTCACAGTCTAAATGTGTCATGGAAACGGGGGTCATTTCCTACTGTTGGGGTGCACCCTTCACCCCTGCACCTGAGGGAAGACAAGAAGTTGTGCAAACTACCACCACAACTCACAAGTATTTCACATCAGTAAGAGGTTTGAGCTCTTCTACAAGAGGTAAAGTCGCAGGAGCAGACTAACCCTATCAAGTATTTGGAGAGAGCTATTAGTACAGTGCCTCACATAACTATCTAACCCAGGGCTCAGAGTAAGAATCCTTGTGGCCATTTCAAATGAGGAAAGGGGACAATGACACCTTAGATAAGTGAATTGCCGTGGAACAGAACTTAAAACATTTTGATTTCTTTCTCCTCAGGCACAGTCCACACCCCATCCTTCCACAACAGTTGAGACCAAACTACAGATTTAAGATGAGATTTCCAGGCAAGTTCCACTCTCATTTAGAAACCAGGAGCTCTGATTATGTCAGCAAAAGTACCTGCAAACCGAAGCCATGTGGTTTGTCACTTGAGAAGCCCCTGGACCAGTGGTGTAGCCCAGGGAGCATCACACTCTGCTGAGAACAGCTAAGTCCTCCCACCACTCCCCGCACAGTAAGCCTCCTTGCAATCTGCTTTATCAGTTCCTACCCCATCCCTACTCCAAACCCCATCTCACATCCCTTTTGAAATTTAGTGTTTGTAGGTGGATTTCATTTGCTTTGAAGTGAAATCTTCCTCCTAGGCTCAGCCATAAATGTAATTCCTCCTTTACGTCAGCCCAGTCCAAGTCCTGTACCTTCCCTGCATGCTTTCCACTCAAGCAAAATGAGTTTGGGCAGGTAAGAAATGTTTCAAGATTAAAGCTTTTTTCCCCTCAGCCAGCTCAGTATCAATCAACAGACCAGACTCTTTCAAGGCAAAGTCTGCTAGCACAGCGTTCATTTGTATTTCACAGATTTGTTTCTCCTTGTGTTCCCATAAACCGTTCTCCCTTTTCCATCACCTTAGACCTGGGGTGCCTGTTTTTTTTAAAGATATTGATCTTTGTTATTACAGTAAGACCAGATGGTCTGTGACTCTTTATAAGATATTTCCATCCTCCTCTCCCTTTGATTCAAGAAGGATCCAAGAAAACAATTTATCAGGTTTCTCTGAGGTTGTAAGAAGCCTGATAAAATTGCTAAGCATCATAAACCTCTACCAAACAAACCAAGCCTCAAGGAGAACTCCTGGTGGAGTCCTGCTAGCAGAAGGACTCAGAGACAGCAGAGGTTGGAGGTCAGACGGGAAGCTGAGCTAGCTCCTAGGTACCCAGGGTGCATGACTCTCCAAATAACATGAGAATACTTGTCTGAGCAGCAGGTGGTGCAAGCGCTATCTCACATGCACAATTGCAACGTCAATGACCTGTGAAAGCAGATCTCCTGAAGTACAGATGTTTGGGTGGAAACCAAGAAAAGGTTATGTTTAGAGAAGGAAATGGTTTTTCTGTTAAGTTTGTCCTTCCCCGGCCCATTTAAAAACAGGCCTATCCAGCTACAGACATCGCCAAGGACAAGACACGTGCTTGTTGTTAGCAGAGCACTAACATCCAATGCCAAGAGTCACAATTATAAAAGCAGGAGCCTCATTACTTCTGTAGACTGATACAGAACCAAGCAGAATTGCCGAGGAGGATCTCATCAAGAAGGATACGATTCTATTTACTGTTGGATAAAGGGCAATAATGAAGTGTGAATGCTAACAAATGGTCAGCTGGCAGAAATCTTTTGTGGTCAATTATCAGTTTCAGCCACCCATTTCCAAGCAGATGTTCAAATCACATCTCATTTTTACATCTGCTATAACGCAGCCTCAGCAGCATTTAGACTCCTATGGGAAGCTGCAAATAAATTTATCTATTCAGATTGAATATCCCCTAGAAACTAGAATGAGAGGAAGAACAACCAGAACCACGGGTTATCTCCCAACTCACTTGAGATGGCTAGACATGAAAAATTTACCCTGAATTTCTTCCAACTAGTCAATATTCAAAGATTGCACATGTGGCAGCCAGTGCAACACACTCACCCAACACAGATATAAGAAAATTGTATTTATAGAGAACCTGCAAGTGCAAGATACCATGCAGATAAGTGAAAAGATAAAGGCTCTGCTGTAGCCAGCCTGTAATTCACCCAGACAACATATGAGCAAGAAGCAAGAGACAGGATACAAGGAAGAGCAGACAGATCATATAGGAGAGGGGATGGCAAAGTCAAACACTACCACAAGACAAATGCCAGGAGATTTGCAATACAAAACAGAGCTAAGTATCTGTAGCAGCAATATATTAGTTACTGCTTCCCAACGGCAATTCCCTTGCTGGCTCTGAAACCTACTAATTTTCCTCTAGGAATTTCTTGGTATCATTCTGCATTTCTGCCTCTCCTACGCAAATGATACACAAGACATGGCTGCAGATCCAGGTGCACAGAAGTACCATACAGGGTCAAAGTCAGCTCACTGAGGTGGTTTTTCTATGACAACTGGGAAAGCCCATGCTGTCGGGCTGAATTCCAAGCCTACAGCTATTTGGAATAAGAGAGGTTTGCACTAATAAGAAAATCAAATTGTGTGCATCGCAGACAATGTTCTTCCCCAGCAAAATAGATCTCTATTTCACTCACCAGCCTTGTTCATTTGGAACTCCTGCCTGATTTTCTGTGACTCAGAACATACGTCTTGCATTTTTAATTTGAAAGGAAGAGAAAACAGGCCATTTTAGCTTTCGTTCCATAGTCCCTTCTGCATTACTTATGCTGTATTCATACACTGGAAAGCAGCCCTGTGGCTATGCAGCTGTTCATGCTGCCCAGATAAGTGCAGGCTCCATGCAATGAGCCACAAAACTGTCAGTTTCTTATAACTCTCAAGAAATGACAATTATTGCACCCATGAACACTCAGAATAACCACAGTGGGAGGCCATCTCTGGAAGCTACCAGAACACTCTTTGCCCTTCAGAACATCCCTGTCCTACCCATCAGATACTGCTCTTCAGCTGATATCCATACCCGCTCCTTACAGACACCTTCCTTTAAACCCTTGCAGCTGATAGCTCTTGGATGACAATGTTGAGGGGAGCAACATGTAGAAGGTGTCAATAGTAAATCCAAATCTCAGCACTTAAGCTAAATATTCCCTGAGTCTGCGCGCATAGTTATGGACTGATAAGAACAAGTTACCGCCCAACACAACAAGCCAGAGCTCAGCTCTACTCCTCCCAGGTAACACGGACCTGTTTTGTGATGCTCCCAAAAAATACAAGTTCAGCAATCCTCCTGCTAGGATATCCATCCTCCTCTCTGCCCTCCCCACCAGCACAGCCTTACCCCATCCCACCTGGGGGTTACCTGGTGTAGGAGCTACCATTTTCTTCATATGGACGTGCACACTCTGGATAAAAGTGTTTGTTTTGCTCAAGCTCTGCTTCCAAAATGCATGTCCATTGATGCAGTCTTTAAAATAAAAGACAGCGTTATTTTTTTTTTTAGACAATTTGTCAAATTAGGTTACAGAAGACAGAGAGGACAAAGTATCCTACAGAACTAGTACAGACATGAACTTCTTGTAGCACTATTCCACAACTGCAAAAATAAAAGTATTTGAATAAAACTGCAAAGATAACATACTGAGAGCAAAGCAGGAGAGAGCATCAGCTGAGTGAACCAGCAAGTCACTGTCCTGGTTAACAAGCCAGGAACCTGCAGTGAGCTGCAGATTTTTTTCATGTTACTCAAGGCCACACTGGGAACAGCCACACACAGAACATCTGAGTGCAGCAGGTCCACAGCGGCCACAGGGAAGAACCACCGAACTGAGAGCAGAAGACAACCACCCCTGCGCAGCAACCAGTGGTGCTCTGCTGCTGCCATCTGCCGGAAACCACTCCAGAAGGAGAGCAGCCACCAAGCCAAGCCAGCACAAACATCTCCTTCTGCCCAGGAATGTCGTAACCACCTTCCTTCCCATTTGGAACAGCGCTATATTCTTCCCTCTCTTACAGTATCTTACAAGGTAAAATATTAAGAACTTTTCCCACCATTTCAGTGCACCTTAGGAAAAAAAAAAAAAGAGAAAAACAGCAGCACACAACCAACCAAACTGGTTTGGGAAACTGCCGAGATATTTTTCAGAGTGCAAAGGCATTTAAAGGCTCCTAAGAAATTACCTTTCCTCCTTCTGTGGCACAACAATGACTTTGCCTGGCTTCTTCCCACTGGTTATCTCTTCCTGCCCAATCTGGCCTACAGCTGTATCACTTAACTAGAAAGATAAGGAAAGAGGGGATTAACACCTAATAGAAAATCATTCTGTGTAAGTCTTGCTTATACAGTTACATGAAAACCACACTTTCCTCCAATTGAAAAACCCTCCCTTACTGTGTAAAAATGCACACTTGTGTGCATATGGACATTACTGGAAGTACAAATCAAAAGGAATGGAATGAAAACCATTTTAGTTACAAGAATGAAGATGTGTGTTTACTTTAATGCTGTTTGATGGCTCTTCAACTTCTGAAAATTCCTGCCCCCCATCATCCTCTGGAGAGTCTAAATTCCTTGAAAAACAGCTCTTTGTTGCTTTGGAAAGTTCTTGGTTCCTGGACCCAGCAGATGGCATGGGACACCTCGGCAAAACAGGTGCTGAACTCTCCTCAGCTGCACTCTGGCCACAGGCAGGGCCAGAAGAGGGCATGGGTCTTTCCACACCATCACCACAGAAGCGAGACACATCGCTGCTTGCAAAGGGAATCTTTCCCAGGCGATCCTGCCTCCAGCTTCGCCAGCCATTAGACATCAGCCCCTCTGAGGATTCTTCAGGAACAGAGCTACTACCAGTTTTATCATATTCTAGGCAATCATTTGTGATTGCTTCTGAAGCTTCTCTTTTGGCTTCCCCAAAACAATTATCCTCCAGAGGCAGATCTACATAGTCAGCATCAATGGGGCTGAGACTCAGAAGCTCCTGAATATCAAGGTCAAACAACATGCAAGTTACTTGGGCTGACTGCAGATGGTTCTCATCCAAACTAGCACTTTCATTCGAAAGGCTGGGATAACATCCAGAACCGACTGAAGAACACTCTCTGGACAGAGGTTCATTTGGTTTCTCCGCGATCTCTGAGGTTACGTTTGCATCGTCACTGATGACTGATGCCCCAGTGCAGCTGCTGCTCTCCTCCTTTTCACTCTCTCCATTTACATTTTGGCTCAGAGCGCTTTTTGTAGTTAGGTACCGCTCAGATTCCACACAATCATCTGCCAAGATTTCCTGGATCTCTTCCTCAGTGTAATTGAAAGGAGAATTCCCTTCTTCGCTGTCTGACAGTTCCAACAAGGAGTCATCTGGCTCGCTATCATCAAAACATCTGGTTGTATCTAGAGAGATGGCTACATCATTGTATTTTGATGCAGAAGAACTGGCAACAAGGTCATTGTGACCAGTATCATCCAAAAAACAAGAGGATCCTTGAAAGCAGGCAGAATCTGGGGAAGAGAGCAGCAGTTTCTCTGCTGGATTGGGAGTGCTACAGAGGTGACTCAACACACAAGCTTTCTTAGCTGACTGCAGGGCCTGAACCTGCTCTGCAGAATCCAGCAGCCTTTTGGCCCTGGGAATTGTACTATGAACAGTGGGTTTAAATTCATGACAAAGACAAAGCCCAAAGGCATGAGGGGAATGGTCATCCATGTTGCTGTCAGTTCCCGTATCTCAGTGACCCTGTGTCTTCTGCTTATGGCTCTAGAAGCCTGTTCTGATTTTCATCCGATCCTGGTGCCCTTTGATCAGCCCTTTCAGACAAGAAATCAGCAACAGTCAGCTCCAACCTGCCAGCAAAAGACAATATCTGAAATAAACTCAGCTGTTTTCCAAAGGTGCAGTAATATAAGGGGGAAGGCAAAAACACTAGCTCAGGCACAACAATTTTAACCCCCTGGTCTCTGTTACCTCAACTCCTGACCATTTTAGGTCTTAACCACATGTAACAACCACCAGTCCCTCATTCCGTGAGCATTCTCACCCACGAGGTTGTTTGGCTTTATCAAGCTGGACTAATACAAGCCCAAATCATCACCACAATCTGCACCATCTCCTCCAAAGCTGCTGTCAATCAGTTGTTCTAACACCAGATACCAGTATTCACAAATTATATTCTTTACAACCTTCCATTTAAAGTACAGAGCGCACTTCAGATGTTAAATCAAGCCTCACAGACCTCACCCATCTCCCAACCCCCACCTCCGTCCTTCAAAGATACTAAACAAATAGTCTTTTTCAGGTTAGGAAAAAGTGAGCAACGGAAGAGTGACTCGGTCAGGGAGCTAAGAGAACATTCAGCAGCGTATTAGTCACTAACATACAAAACATAGATTATAATGAAAGATCACAAGATAAAGAACCTTCCTTCCTGTAAAATTCAATAGTTTAAAAGTATTCACAAACAAAACCTGTTTTCCTTTCCGTGAGGACTCACTAACATGTATCTTTTGACTTGAAAGCCCTGCATTTGATTTTCACCCAGCAGGAGAATCTGGGCTAAGGAAAGCTATTTCCTGTCCTCCTCAACCAACAGATTTAAAGGAACACCTTTTGTCTTTCTGTTTCTTTGACTACTTACTGCTTTCAAAAAGGGGGGGTGGTGGTGGTGGGGTGTGTTACCTACTCCAGGAATAAACCCCAGGCAGTTCTGCTGCCTCCTCTTGTTATTCACTCCAAACAATAAAAATCAGCACTTTCAGAATAATGCTGTAACCACATTGAATAAAGAAAATACCACAGGAATCAGCAACATACATACAAAACCTATACAAGAACATACGGAGCCATGAGCAGTCCTCACCAGATAGCACTTGCCTGGAGTTCTGCAGTTTAGCTACAAGTGCTCAAATGCTTCAAAGAAAAATAAAAGACAAAAATAAATTAAACATAGATTTAGCCCTACAGAGTGTAGCAGTCTGTAAATCTAGCTCCTAACCAATAAAGACTTGAAAGAGAACCAAATGTTTTAAGCGTTTTTGCTGGAACAAAAAGTGCATTTGGAGATGTTTACATGTTCAGCTTACAGAAAAGGAAATGGTTTCTTTGCTGCCATGACCTTCCCAATTCACCTGACGGCAACCTACACTGGGTCTGTACTTCCAGCCCTACATCAACTGATTCTGGAAGCAGAACTCTGGTAACTATGCGACTGATGATGCACAAATGACACGAGGCCACACAAAGCCCCCTGCTACTCCCTGTAGAACTGTGTGTTGAATCCAGGGGCTGTTTGGGGATTTACATCAGGGTAATGCTCCATTAACAGTTTAAACGGTTCTTAAAAGCGATGTAAGACAAGGCTGCCTGCCTCTCACTCCTGCTTGCACAGTCAGACCACGCTGGAGCCAGCTCACCCCCACGTGCAAAACCACCAGCCACGGGCAGGCCGTTCTTCTAGGGGCTGCCAAAGGAAGGCTCTTTGCAAAGTTACACACTTTATGTGCGTCTCTAGCACAGCTTCAGTAGATAAGGAGGTCAAAAGACAAAGCTACTGAGAAACACAGCTCAGCCGAGGCTCACGGACTGGCCACCTTGCCTGCTCCGCTGCCCACAGCCAGACACAGATCTCACAAGCCTGCAGCACTGCTGGGGGGGAACGGGGAGCAGGGGGCACCTGCCAGAGGAATCACGGGCCACAGGGCAACGGTCCCCTCAGCCCCGGGATCTGCCCTCCACATGAGAGAGCTTCTCCCAAAGAGCAGAATCTCCAGACGCGGGGACCCTGCTCTCCTCTCACCCCGGAGCACCACGGCAAATCCCAGCCGCTCTCCTCCGCAGCTCCCTGACCTCGCCCTAAGCCACGGCTTCACTCGTACATGCTACGGGCCTGCCCCTGCCTCAGCGGCCGCCTCTCCGCTCCCCCTGCCGCGGGCACCGCCCCGGCCGCCCATCTCGCCCCCTCAGAGCTGCGCGGGGCCGAGGCCGCCCCGAAGGAGGAGCCCGGTCCGCCCCCAGCTCCTCCTCCCGGCCAGCCCAGGCGGCGGGTGCTCCCCCGAGCCGGAAAGAGAAGTTTAAAAAACCCCTAAATAAATAAACAAAGAACTACAATAGACCAATGAACCGCCGGGGCCTCGGCCGGGCCTGGCGGCAGAACGGACCGCGCTGCCTTCACCCGCCGCCATCTTAACGGCGGAATGGCCCGGCCTCCCCCGCGCGAAGCGCCGTCTCATTGGCGGAGCGCGGCAGGTCCCGCCCCAACGCCCGGCGCGCCCCGCCCTCTCTGATCGGCAGCTCGGTGCTCGGCGAGCGGAAGTGACGTCCAGGCGCGGCAGGCGAGCGCCGAACGGAGCTGATGCAACCCGGGGAAGGTTGGTGGGGCTGGGCCGGGGGAACCGGGCAGGGCCTGGGCACCGGGCAGGGCCTCCGGTAACGCTGTCTCCTTCCTTGCAGCCGCCGCCATGGAGGCCGCGCCCGGCCCGCAGGAGAAGTATCACCTCATCACCCGAAACCTGCAGGTACTGGGCGGGGATCGGGGCCGGGGGGGGATCAGGGATGGGCGAGGCCCTGGGTGTAGCGGAGGGGGCCCGGATCAGCCTCTGGACCCGGCAGGAGCCCCGGGGACATGCTGCCTGCGGGATGGGCCGGAGCCCGGGCACGGCCCGTCCACCGGCCCACGTCCTCCCCCAGCGTGTTCCCGGGGAGGCTCAGCCGTGCCGGGTGTGTGTCTGGACCCTCCACAGGAGGTGCTGGGGGAGGATAAGCTCATGGCCATCCTGAAGGAGCGAGAGTTGAAGATTTACTGGGGAACTGCCACCACGGGCAAGCCGCACGTGGCCTACTTCGTGCCCATGTCCAAGATCGCAGACTTCCTGAAGGCTGGGTGTGAGGTAGGTGGCCAGGCTGGGAGCTCTGACCCTGCAGGACTTTGTCACCACAGCAGGAACATGCTGTTCCCCTGAGCTGTGCAGCACTGACTGTCCCCCTCCGTACTAGGTGACAATACTCTTTGCTGACCTCCATGCTTACCTAGACAACATGAAGGCCCCCTGGGAGCTGCTGGAGTTACGCACCCGCTATTACGAGAACGTGATCAAAGCCATGCTGGAGAGCATTGGGGTGCCCCTGGAAAAGCTGAAGTTCGTCCGGGGCACTGACTACCAGCTCAGCAGGTGAGTCCTGGGGTGTCTGGTCCTCTCGGGAAGGAAAAGCCTGACCCAGGGCTCTGCCGTTCCTGAGCTTGCCCTGTTTCTGAGCCTGCTCCCAGGCACTGTCCTTCAGGGAACAAAGCGAAGGTGCCCCCAGGCCTCGGCTTCTCTTGATGTGGCCAGAACCAGTGTTTGCGTGAAGCGGCTCTAAGAGATGTCCTCGTCCCTGGTGTTCACAGTGCTGTCCCTTCCCCAGGGAGTACACGCTGGACGTGTACCGCCTCTCATCTGTGGTGACACAACACGATGCGAAGAAGGCGGGAGCAGAGGTGGTGAAGCAGGTGGAGCACCCCTTGCTGAGCGGTTTGCTCTACCCAGGCCTGCAGGTGCGTCACGGTGAGGCAGGTCAGCAGAGCCTCTTGGCCAGGGAGGTGCTGGACAAAGCTAGGACCGCAGGGACGTGGGAGGCTGAATGCCAAGGTCGTTACGCTCCACCCCGATATGACACCTGGCAGCAGTACAAAGCATAACCCGAGCACAGAGCTGCTTTTCCAGTGACTCTGGCTGGCTGCTGGGCAGCAGAGGCTGGGCAGATCCCAGGGGATGAGCAGGATCTCTGGGGGTTAAGCACAGCTGGAGTGCAGAGTTTTGAGTCCAGTCTCAAGGCTGTGTGTGTCTCTCCACAGGCCCTGGATGAGGAGTACCTCAAGGTCGATGCACAGTTTGGAGGGGTTGATCAGAGGAAGATATTCACCTTTGCAGAGAAGGTGAGGAACGGGGGTGTTTGTGAGCCCTCTGCGATGCTGGTGCCTGGCTCAGGGCTCGAAGACTCACTAATCTGTTGGAAGAAACATGTCTGTGATTTTGGTTGGCACAACGGGGCTCTTCACAGCTCCTGCTGCTGCTCTCGTGGTCCGTAGGGTTCCAGTGTGCAAAATAGTGCTGCCACATGTCCCTGACTGTGCCTGTCAGTGCCTTGTGAACCTGTGACAGCTTGCTGGGTCCTGTTATTCTGGGTTCCCAAGTTATCTGGAGCTGGGAGCAAACAGGGATTGTGAGTTAAAGGTGATCTTCAGGAGAGGACAGTCCGTGACTCGCCTCCTTACTTTTTCCCAGTACCTTCCTTCCCTGGGCTATGCCAAGCGCATCCATTTGATGAACCCGATGGTTCCTGGTCTGACAGGCAGCAAAATGAGCTCGTCAGAAGAGGTTGGTCCCTGAATGGTGGCTGTGGTCAGGGGTTCTGTGGGAGGAGGGGTTAATAGCCGCACCCCAAGAGAAGGTGTCTTCTCTCTCCACTCGCACTGGGGTCTAAGAAGAAGTTGCAGCAACTCCAGCACGAGTTGTCTCTTTTGGGTGAGAGGTTGGGTAAAGGGTTGCAGAAATCTCTTCCTGCAGGACTCAAAGATTGACCTTCTGGACCGCAAGGAGGATGTGAAGAAGAAGTTGAAGAAGGCTTTCTGCGAGCCAGGGAACGTGGAGAACAACGGTGTCCTCTCCTTCATCAAGCACGTCCTCTTCCCCCTCAAGTCAGGTGAGGGACTCCCCATGCTCGGGCGCTGGGGCTGGTTTTCCCTGTGGGTAAGAGGAGGGGACGGGAGCGTGTGTCCCCCTGAAGCCAGCTGCCCCGAGTCCCCCTCCCCAGCCCCTGCTGCGATCCCCTCAGCTCTTGGGCGTGGTGGGGCGGGTGGTTTATCTGGCTGAGCAGGGGATGAGTCTCCACTTGGGTTTATCTGAGCCTTAAAAATCTGTGTGTCGCAGAGTTTGTGGTTCTGCGAGAAGAAAAATGGGGAGGAAACAAAACCTACACAGCCTATGAGGCCCTGGAGAAGGACTTCGCTGAGCAGGTGAGTGCTGGGAGGGACTGAACCCTCTCCCTGTCCCTGAGGCTCCCAAGAGCAACCAGGGTGGGGCTCTGAGCAGCAGTGGAAAATCTGTCCTGGGAAGAGGTGTGGAGCAGAGCGTGGCCCAGTGGCTGTAGGGAGGCAGGGTGCTCCCAGCCTCTAGAAGAGGGGCTCTGTTTTCCGAGGGGGAATCAGTCCGAGTGCTGGGGTTCATCTCCCCACCCTGCATGGTCTCCAGTTCCTACCTCTCTGGCCTCAGATCAGTGACTCGAATTCTGCTTCTCCCCCTGCCTGGGAGGAAACCCCGCAGGAACCTGTCTGTGTGTCGCAATACAGGTCGTGCATCCCGGAGACCTGAAGAACTCGGTGGAAGTGGCCCTGAACAAACTGCTTGACCCCATTAGAGAGAAGTTCAACAGCCTAGAACTGAAGCAGCTGACCAACGCAGCGTATCCCAACCCATCCAAAGCCAGTAAGGAGCTGCTGGGAGCTTGGGGAAGCGAGGCCCTGGCCATGCAGGGCTGGGTGGGAGAGAGCCCCTGCAGGGGCTGAGGTTAGAGAGTTCTGAAACTTCAGTCTTGGGAGCAGCCCCGGAGAGCATTAGGAAGGATGAGGAAAGGCCAATGCCAGGACTGTTTGCCTGCCCCAGAGAGGACAGATGCCAGTAATCTCTGGTGCTTGAGAGGCCGGCAAAGCGGAGGAGGGACTGTGCTCTGTGGTATAAAGACAAGTAGGGAATTCAGCGAGCCCCAGGGCCAGCACCCTGGGTTTATGCTGAATGTTCCCTTTGCACTGCAGAGCCTGCAGAGAAGAGTTCCAAGAACTCAGAGCCAGAGAACGTGGTCCCATCCCGGCTGGACATTCGCGTTGGCAAAGTGATCAGTGTGGAAAAGGTATGGGCATAAGGGGGAGAGGGGAGTAACCTTCCCACATGGAAACAGAGGCACTCGGTGCATGTGGGGGGTCCTGCCCCCTTCTCTGCCACCCCAGTCCCCTCCCCTGCTCCTCACCTTGCCTCTCCTTGGCAGCACCCGGACGCCGACAGCCTGTATGTGGAGAAGATTGATGTGGGTGAGCCTGAGCCCCGCACCGTGGTCAGTGGCCTGGTGCAGTTTGTCCCCAAGGAGCAGCTGCAGGACAGGCTGGTGGTGCTGCTTTGCAACCTCAAGCCCCAGAAGATGAGGGGTGTGGAGTCGCAGGGCATGGTGCTGTGTGCCTCCAGGTGAGGGAGGGGGGCATTGGGGCCATACCCTTCCAGGGGTGCAATCTGGACCCCCTTCTCCTGTCCCAGAGCCTGGTGGTGCTCCGGGGCAGGTGGGTGCCACCTCGGGGTGACTCTGCTTCCTCCACACCCTCAGCAGCGTGGGGGAGCCACGGAAGGTGGAGCCCTTGGACCCGCCAGCTGGGTGCTGTGCCGGGGACCGCGTCTACGTGGAGGGCTACGAGGGCGGGGAGCCCGACGACGAGCTCAAGCCAAAGAAGAAGGTCTTTGAGAAGCTGCAGGTGAGGGGCTGGTCGGAGTAGCTGGGGCTCCAGGCGACGAGTGGGGCGGTGGTTGGATGCTGCTGGCCCCACCTCTGGGTGACCCCAAATTCGCTGTTTGCCGCTCGGCGCCCATGTTTGCTACTGACAGCAAAGCTGTGGAGACAAACCTCCCCACTGGCCGAGCAAAGGCGCTGCTGCCCTGCCGGCCTCCCAGGCCTGACCCTGCCTCCCCTGCTCTGCTCCCCAGGCCGACTTCCGTGTCTCCGAGGACTGTGTCGCCCAGTGGAAGCAGAGAAACTTCCTGACCAAGCTGGGGAGAGTCTCCTGTAAAAGCCTGAAGGGAGGGAGCATCAGCTAACAAGCACCAGAGCTCGTACCTCCTGCCTGGCCCCCTCCACTACCTCAGCCAGGCTTTCCTCCCGTCTCTGCCATGTCCTCCCCAGCACCCCGAGCCGGGGGCTCGGCCCCGCGGGACCTGGGGGCTCTGGGACTGAATTTGCAGCTTCCTACCTGGAGAGCTGCTGCCACCATCCCCCTCGCCTTGGGCCTGCTCAGCCAGCGTCCGTGCCTCGACTGCGGGCCAGCTCCGGGGACTTGCGGTGGCACCACACCTAAGGGACCTGTGTGACTTTGTGCCCGTGGCCTCAGGCTCTACGCTGGGGCCATCGGCTCGCTCCCAGTTGTGCCATGGACTGGACACCCTTCCCGCTGTCCTGACTGGGATGGCATGTGCAGGTGCTGCAGCGAGGGCAGAAAGGGAAGGCTGCTTGCTCAAACTTGTGTTGCTGCTAAGGGAGCTGGGGGGCAGCTGCCTGGCAGCCAGGTGGGCCCCATCCCCTGCTCTGCCCGGGCTCCCCCTGCTCCGCACTCAGCCTGCCCGGGGCTGGGGCTGCTGCTGGTGCTGCTCTGCACTGCCGGCAGGTCCATCCTGAGCCGTGGGGGGTGTGGGCCTTAAACACTGACTTGGGAACCATCTGTCTGTTGTAAACTCAAATAAAATGTCGAGCTGACTGTGCCCGGGTGTGCCTCTCTGTCAGGGGGACGGTGGCTGAGCTGGCAGCCAGCCCTGCTCCCGTGTTTAGTGCTGCCCCAGCCCTCTGCCCAGCCTGCAGCGGTGCCAGGAGCTAGCCCTCGCGGGGTCTCTGCTTGCCCAAGAGCTTGACGCCACTGGGAAGGGCCGCTGCCACCTGTGGCAAGGCCATGGCTGTAAGCCAGGAAGCACAGGAGGCAGCAAGCTTCGGTCATCATTTTTACCAGCCAGGTACAGAGCTCTGAGCAGCTACTCGGCAGCAGAGGGTCGGTTGCGTTTGGTTTGGTTTGTTGTTTGGTTTGGTTTTTTTTTTTTTTACAATCAAAGAAATCAAAATGTGACCCGAGTTTACAGAAATAGAAATCGAGGCTGTACCCCAGAGCCCAGGACCTGAAGACCAGCTTGCGGAACAGCTGGGCTCTCCCCCAGCCTGTGGCCAGCGGGCAGAGATCGGTGCTGGCCAACAGCCCCCGCTTGCCTTTCCGTCAAAGGCTGAGGCCCCGATCCCCCCCAGTGCCTCTGCCCGGTCCTGGTGCTGCTGCCCGCGTTCCCCTGGATGCTGCCATGGCTGAAGCCTTCCCCTTCCCACGTCCAAAGTGCTTCGATTCCTCACGGGCCCAGCTGGCCGGGAGTGGAGCGGCTCCAGCTCCAGCGTCTTCGGCCCCCACACTCCTCTCTGCGTGGCTGCTCTCTTCCGCACACGCAAACTAAGCGGCAGCCCGGCAGGGAGGAGGTGCTGGCTCTGGGCATGGGCCTCGAGTCCAGTACAAAAAAAAAAAGGCAAAATAAAGCTGTAGTACTTAGGAAAGTGAAACCAACACCATTTTTGCATAAATATCATCGAGGCCGTGGAGGCTAAGGCTGTTTGCTTCCTGTATTAAGTTAGTCACCAGTTCCACACTCGTCCGTTGACCTGCCCAGGTCCCTGAGAGATTTGGATTCCTGTCCGCGGGGGCACCAGTCCTGCAGCTTCGTCCTTCAGGCCGTCTCTCCCCGTCCATCTGCAAGGCAGGAGGGAAGAGCCTGTCAGCCACCCTGCGCCCCAGCTTCCCACAGCCCTGCCCCAAGCCCTGCCCCACGGCTGGGCTCTCCCGGCCATCCCGGTGCCACCCTAGCCCTGCCACAGCCTGCGTGCTGTGCTGGGAGCCTATAGCTCAGGAGCCTATAGCTCAGGAGAACGAGCACCTACAGTGGCATCATCCCACAGCGGGGCTGAACCGGGCCCCTGTCCCACGTACCTTGTGCGGGGAGGCTCTGAGCCGTCGGCTCCACGGCGCTCCTGCCCTCCATCCCCGAGGCCGCCATCCCTGCCGGCTCGCTCTTAGTCCTGCTCTCGTCCGCTGGCACTGCCTTGGCCTTCCCTTCCGGCACGGGGGAGCCCAGTGCCTCTGTCCCTGGTGCCTTTGGGCTCAGGGGGGAAGGAGCCGGCCCTGGGCCAAGCGAAGGCTTCTTGGCTACCGGAGGGGGCATCTTGCTGGGTTTTCGGTGGGCTTGCACCTTGCCGGGGCCCTGCTGGGTGGCAGCCGGGGCTGTCGAGCGCTGCCCCGAGAAATTCATCAGCTCGGCCACCAAGTTCCTCTTCAGGTCGGCCTGCACCTCGGGGGACGAGGCCGTCTCGATCACCAGCTTCTTGGAGCTCTTGGCGAAGATGAAGCTGGCGGTGGAGGCTGGAGACTTGTGCCTGGGGGAGAGCTGGCCATCCCCGGGGGGGGCCTCAGGGCCGGGCAGAGCCGCTCTGCTGCCCGGCGGCTTCTCCGCAGCCTCGCCGGAGGACAAGGCGGCTGCCTTGAGATGCACGGCGTGGTGGAGCTGGTTCGAAGGCAACACATCTTTGGCAGGAGGGGGCTGCCGCATGGACAGGGACCGGCGGATGGGCTTCTGGGGTGCCGGTCGCTCCTCAGCACTGGCACCAGCTCCTGCAGGCGGCTCCACGTTCACAGAGCGCAGCCGCACCATCTGCAGCAGCGAGGGCGTGACGATGGGCAGGCTGGCGTCCTCCTTGGGCACTGGGCCGCTCTTGCTCCGCGATGCCGGCTCCTTCTTGGCATCCACCCGGGGGCCGTTGGCTGCCTTCTTAAGGCTGGTTTGGGGAGGTGGAGCCAGAGCCGAGGGTGGTGGGAGAGGTGGCGGCGGGGGCACAGCAGCCTCGGGAGGAGGCTCGGCATGGGATGGCGGCTGCGGTGACCCGGCCAGTGGGCCTTGCTGCTGGCTGCGTGAGGAGACGGTGGCCAAGAATGAGGAAGACGCAGCCCCTGGGCTCAGTGCCGCTTTCTGCCCGGCCACTGGAGCTGGTGTGGCATCGGGCAGGCTGGAGAGATAGGCTTCATCCGGAGGGGGGAAGTCCGCCATGGACAGATCATGCTCCTCAGGAGCCGGCGGAGGTGGCGGGGGCCAGGCGGCATCGGCCGGGGCCTCGCTAGCAGCCTGGGGGCTCCCCTCCACCTTCTTCACCGGCGGGGGAGGCGGGTGGTAGGCAGGCGGCGGCGATGGAGGTGGAGACTTGCCACTGGGCTTGGCCGAGGGCTCCTGGCTGGCAGTGCTGGGCACCGGTGGGCTCGGCGAGGGGAGGAGGGGGCCGGCGGGGGCTGTGGGCTGCTGGGGCTTGGTGGGTGGTGGGGAGAAGGGAGCGGGCACCTTGGGGTGCGGCGGGATGATGAACCGGTCTGAGCGGCAGGGAAGCGTCTCGTGGGGAGCTGGGTCTGAGGCCGAGGAGGAGATGGAGGTGAGGGAGGAGGACACAGAGAGCACAGGCGACTGCAGGGAGCAGACCCGGTCCGGCTTCTGGGGCTGAGCCCTGCCCAGGGACACGGATGGGGGTCCCAGCCCCTTGGCGGGCAGCGTGGGCGTCCCGCTCTGGCTGGAGTAGCCGCTGGAGGGGGACATGGTGCGGTCAGACCCGTCCGGGCAGCTCCACTTGGACGGAGCCTGGGGCTCCATCAGCACCACCGTCACCCCAGGGCTGTCCCGCGAGGCCTCGGGGGAGCTGGTGCCGGCCAGGCTCTCGGAGCGGAGGCTGCTGGTCTCACTCAGCGACGATGGGGAGAAGACCTCATCCTCGGCCGTGGGGCTGAAGGGCTCGTGGCGTGAGGCCCAGGGCACACTGCTCTCTCGCTGGGACCGCCGGTCGGGCTTGGGGGGCAGCCCCAGCACCTTGGGCTCTCCCTCGGCTTTCTGGTACAGCGAGTAGGTCCTGCGAGGGGGGGCCGGGGGCTTCTTCATCTTCCTGAGGGAGACGCTGCGGGTGGAGGAGCGCTCGCTGGCCATGCTGCCTGTGTCCGAGCCCTCCGCCTGGCTGCTCGTGCTGTAGGCGGGGGACGCCCGGCCGCTGCTGCCCCCCACGGCCAGAAGCCCGGGAGCCACAGGCGTGTGGCCGGCCACAGGCTTGGAGCAGGAGCTGGCAAAGCTGTTGGAGCTGTAGATGCTGACTTTGTCGGTGTTGGAGCAAGTAACGGCATCCGCCTCACTGTACGGCCCTGCCTCGGGCTGCCGGCGGTCAGAGCCACCCTGGGAGGAGATGGTGGAGCTGTTGGAGACGATGGTCTCTGTGGACTGCGAGTGGCTCCAGTTGTCACTGGAGGAGGAAGGCTCGCGGCTGCGGGCGCTGTGCTCTGAGAAGCGAGCGAGGGAGCGCACTGAGGCCGGGCTGGAGGACACCAGGCTGCAGCGGCTCAGCGTCCGCACGCTGCTCCGGGTCAGGGCCACCACGTCCACCATGGGCGGCAGGATGGCGTTGGGGATGATCTTGGACATGTAGGTGCCCTGGGGTGAGATGGACATGACGGGGCTCAGCAGCTCCGGGGGGCTGGCGTTGGTGGTCATGCCCGGCACGGCTAGTGACTTCGGCCTCACCATGGGCGACAGCTTGGCCGCCGTCTTCCTCCCCAGCAACGTGTCGTCGTAGTAAACCCGGTTGATGTGCTTCTGCAGGGCCGCGTCCGCCTCCTCCAAGGCTCCCAGGCAGACACGGGCGCCCCCAGGGACAGCCAGCGTCTGCAGTTTCCCGTCGATGGTGGGGATGCGGATGGCGTCGCCGGAGACCTGCCCGCCATTCAGCAACACCTGTGGCGCAGGGCTGCCACTGCGCCCTGCCTGCCCTCGGCCACCACCATCGGGGCATCCTTTGGCTTCCCGGCTGTTCCTGAGACCTGGGAGCAGGAAGAGACAAACCCCGCGTGATCCCAAGGCAGACACACCGAGCCAAGGCAGAGCCTGGGGAACAGGACCGGACCCTAAAACCCCTCCCTTGCCCCTGACACTTACCCAGCTCCTTCTGGACATGCTGGGGGATGCCCAGCACCGTTGTCCTCCTCTCTTTCCTCTTCTTGCCAGTCCTATCCGAGGATTTGGGAAAGGAGTCGTGCGGTCGGAAGGTGGAACCTGCGAGAGGCATGAGCGGGTCCAGCCGGTGTGAGGGGGACCCTGGCCAGGGCGTCCCCAGCATCCCCCGCCCCAGCACCCCCCCAGCTGCCGGAGATACCCCAGGACGAGCCGGCCTCAGGCAGAGCCCGGAGAGGAATCAGCAGTTGCCAAACAGCCGCACAGTCTGAGCAGGGAGGAGACGGTGTCTGTCCAACCGTCTGTCCCCCTCGCCCAGCCCAGCCCAACCCTCTGACTCAGAGTTACTCTCTTCTCTCCAAGGGCCCCCAAATCCCCACACTGGCTCGGGGCCACGCCAGCTCTGAGCCCAGAAGCCCCCCAGGTTTCCTGCCAGGCCCCTCAGCCCCCCTTGGCTTGCATCCCCCAGCCCTTCAGCCCCTGCCAGCTGAGTACCTTTCCGCTGGATCATCTCGGAGCGGATGGAGAGGGCGTCCTCGGAGGTGCTGTTCGTGGCACAGGAGGCCGTCCGGCTCCGGAAGGACACGCTGTCATCCTCCAAGGATGTGCAGGACTGCGTGGGCAGAGAGCGGGCTCAGGCGGACCCCAGGCTGCGGGAAAGGAGCTGCCCTGGTCCCCACCAGGCCCCTTCGCCGCCGCAAACTGACTCTGCAGCCCAGCGCTGCCGAGACAAAAGCTTCTCCGAGGGCCAAAGGCTGAGTCAGCCACGCCGGCATCCAGAGTCCTCCCACCAGGAGCAGGGCTGGGAGCAGCCCCAGGGACCCCGCGTGGCCTCGCAGCCCCCCGGAAAGCAGGCAAGCTGGGGTCCAGCCCACCGGAGGAGCACCTGAGGGAATCTCTGGCCTCGCCGCCGTGCCAAGCCAAAAATGGCGCCAAAGCTGCGCCCAGCCCTGCTGCACCCTGGAGCCCGGGGCTGGAGGGCTGCCATGGCTGGGAGAGGGGCGTGGGGCTGGGGCGGGGGGGCACGGGGACAGGCAGGCAGCAACGCAGCCGCACCGGGGACCCACCACACGTGCACGCCCCCCTGGGCACGGCCCCATGACGGGCACGGCTTTTGGTGTCCCTCCATCCTGCTAAAGCATCTCTTGGCGCAGGCGGAGGTCGGGATGAGATACATCAGCGCGAACCACCCCTCAACCCCTCCTCCACACTGCCCTGAGCCGGCCCTGCTCCCCCGCGGCTCTGCCTGCCCGGGGGCTCCGGGCCCCCCGCTTCCAAGGGGTCAAGGGGGCCGAGAGCCAGCGGGAGGCAGCGGCTTGAGCAAACACGGGCGGGTGAGGCGCTGGCAGCGGGGTCAGGGCCCGGGGAAGCAGCAAACCCCAGCTCAGCCAAGAGTGGGAGTTTCTCCTCGTCAGCGGCCAGGGAGGGGCCCGGCCATGGGGCTGGCTGTGGCCAACGGCTGCACCGCCCCGTCACCCCACCTTGCCAGGGGACACCAGGGGGGGTGGGAGCGGGGGGACAGAGGCACAGTGGGGGTCCCCGGGCAGAGCCCCACAAGGCAGGGCAGGACGTGCCGAGGCTGCGGAGAGGGACGGGGACAGCTGCCCGTCATGGGGCAAAAGGGATGACACCGAGGGATGCATGGCCCCTTCCCGCCCAACAAACCCCCCCAGCCACGGCTGGTTCCCCGTCTGCCCCCAGCCCCCAAACACCACGGGGAGGGGGGACAGAGAGGCCGCCCTGTGTCCCCTCACCCCCAGGGCACCCCGAGAGCGCTGCGGGGCAGAGCCGGCTCCTCGGTAGGGCTCACCTGGAGGCTGCTGGTGTCCCCGTGGTCCCAGGCACTTTTGGTCTGCTTCTGCTTCTCTGCAGAGGGAAGACGGGGTAAATCCCTCTGGGGGAGCCACCAGCCAGCGAAACGGCTGCCGAGTCCGGCAGTGCCACCCGCACACCCCCCAGCCACTGCTGCCAGCCCCGGTGCTGGACTCTGGTCAGCCCCATCGCGCCGCCCCCGCAGTCGGGCCAGCCAGGAGCTGCGTCCTCTGCTGTGTCCCTGGGCCACCCCGGGGCTGGGGACACCTACCCTGGTGCTGCAGGGACTTCAGTCCCTGCTGAGCCTGGTTGTGCAGCTCCTCCAGGTGCGGGGGCCGTGTGCTGGGGAAGAAGACGTTGTCGGGGCATTCCTCGCCCGCCGTGTACTGCACGCTCAGCCGCTTCTCGGCATCGCCCTTGGCAGCGCCTGCGGAGACAGAGGTGTCAGCTTGGCTCCGGGGGCACACAGCCATGCTCCCATCGATGTCCCCACCCTGCAGGATGCAGCCCCAGCGGGATGGGCGAAGGGCCGGGCGATGACAGCCAGCCCAGGATGACGTTATCCTGCTCATCTCCGAACCGGACACTGGTAACGCCGTGCGAGACATCGCATCCCGCAGTTCTGCCCGGCCAGTCGGTACGCCAGGGCTGGGCCGTCTCCACCACGAAGCCGCAGGGTTTTCTCCCCACCAGCCAGAGCGGAGCCGGGGCACAGCACCCCCTTCTCCCCAGTGCCTTCATTAGGAGCAAACGAGGCAGCGAGCAGTGCGGGGCTGCGGGCAGCTCAGCACAGAAGGGGCAGCAAGGGGGGGAATAAACGAGGATAGGAAGATGATGATTTTCTCTTTGGAGGGTTGCATCATCCCCAGGCTTTGCAAAGCACCCTGAGAGCAGGGACCCACCCCATGCCCAGGCTGGCTGAGAACTGCACAGGTGAGGGAAACTGAGGCACAGTCTGGCACAGAGGCCCCAGAGGCTGCCGAATCCCCACTCTCAGCCCCCCGGGTGCTGGAGACCCCCCGTGCCATACCACGGCCAGCATGGGGCCCTCCACACCCCGTATTGCAGCCCTCTCCCTGCAAACCACCGCCAGCACCCTGGGACGCCCAGGACCAGCTCCGGGCCCTTGCTGGGTGCTGCGCCTGGCATTGCCCAGCCAGGGGACCGCAGGCACAGCCCTGCCTGCTCCTGCCTGCCTGCTCCTGCCTGCCGCGAAGCCTCAAACTCTTCCTGCCTGGAAAAAAACAACTTCAGGCTGAGGAAGGGAAGGGCGAGCACAGGAAACCGGCGGGGCTGGCGGCAGCACCCCTGGGACACAGGTACCAGGACTCAGCATCACCGGTGCCATGCACCCATCCCCTGTCCCCCGTCCCCCATCCCTTCCCAGCCAGCCCGGCCAGGCAGCCAGGCGGCCGCGCTCCGGTGCACAAAGGAGCAGGCCCTGAACAATGGAGCTGGCCCGCCCTGCCGCGCCATGCCGCCACGCCGGCCTCTGCCTCCGCCGGCACCCATGGCACGGCAAGCAGGCACTGGGGGCACAGCCAGGCCAGGAGAGCGGGTGGCATTGCAGGAGACTCCTGTGCTGGCACAGGGTCCCCACAGGGGACACGAGACACCCATAGCCCCCCCAACATCACGTCGCCCTTCCCCTAAGCCCTTTTCTCCCACAATTTTGGCAGCCCCTTGCCCAACATCCCCCCCCCACCCCCAGCACACTCAGAGCCGCCTTCCGGCGAGAGGAGCGCAGTGATTTATTCTGTTAACTTCCCAGCGGACGAGGCCAGGGCTGGGGTCACCTTCCCTTCCCTCCCCCTGGGGTGGCAGCCCCCCTGCCCGCTGCGGGTGGGCGAGCGCCCAGTGCCGGGCAGGCGGGGGTCCTGGTGGGCAGGGGTTGTGTAAGGACAAGGTGCTGCTCCCTCCCTCCCGCTCACTCACCCTTCTTCTTGAAGAAAGCCAGAAGCGAGGAGAGGTTCCTGCCCATGAAAACCACCATGGTGGCCAGGGAGAGAGCCTGGTCCCCGCAGGAGCGGGGGCTCCGATGCCCCCCACGGAGGCTGTGCCTATTGTGCTGGCGCGGCTCTCGCCCAGCCGTGTGCCGGCGAGGCAGATGCCTGTGGCCCCAAGCTCCGTCGCTCCGTCCTCATCCGCGCAGCAGGAGGATGCTCGACCGGGCAAAGAGGCTCCGGCGCAGCTGCCTGCGCGCGGGGAGAAGCCTGACCCCGGGGACGGCTGTGCGGTGGCAGGAGGGGACAGCCCTGGCTGCGCCCACCGTGCTACTTGGTCACGGGAGGAGGAGAGCGGGGGGCCCCTCCTCTGGCCTCCCTGCTTGTCCCCAGCCCTCCCGCCTCCTCCCACGCACAGCACAGCCGGCACGAATCCTTCCTGCTGGGCTCAGGGCCAGGATTTCCCCAACTCCCCCTTCTTGCACCCCTGGGAACCCCCAGGACCCTCCTCGCCTGCTCCCTGCTGAGCACAGCATCCCTGCAAACCAGTTGCTTGTTTCCACAACAGTGCGGCCAACTGGGAGGAGCTGAGGGGCTTCTCCTCCGGCAAGCACCAGCCCTTGGGATATGGCACAGCACAGCCAACGGTCCCGGCATTCCCCCTCCTCATCCACCCGCGGTGCCCCCCAGGACCCGGCGCCCACCGCAGCCCCACCAGCCCCGCCAGGGAGATCCCTGCTCCGGGCACGGCTCAGCCTGCCGCGGGGGGACACGAGCCATCACGGGGCAAAGGCAGCTTGTCCTTAGGGACAGGGCGGCCAGCACGGCTACGTCACGGTCACAAGAGCTGGCGGCGCTGGGGGACAACGAGATCTCGGACCAGTCTAACCAGTAGTTCCAGCTGCTGGCACGGGGCACGTGAAGGCAGGGACAGACTTGTGGGTGGTCAGGTACTGGCACAGACCATGGCACTGACGGCCACCCGTCCCCACAGCACAAGGTGCCGCGTGCTCCCGGGGCGGTGGGTGCCGGGGAGCCCCGTGCCGTCTGGCAGGCAGCAGGCAGGCTGCCTGCAGCAGCGGTGCCCCACGCAGAAGGGGAATTTGCCCTGTCCTTCAGCCCTGGTGCCCAACGCCTCAGGGAACTCCATCCCTCCCATCTCCAGGCGTTTTGCCCCAAGAGGTGAAGAGCTCCCAGTATTTACCCAGCGGGCAGGGCCGTCCTTGTGCCAGCCAGAAGCCGACGTGTCAAACCCTCCTTCCCCTGCCCTGCCATCTCCCCGCGGGCTGTGCCCGGGGTTTATTGTGGCAGGACAGAGGTTGGGCTGCAGACGGAGCAGCGTTACCCAAAGCAGAGAGCGAGGGTCCCACCAGACCCCAGGCGTTCAACGTGCAGCCCAAGGGACACTTTGACCTTGCAAAGGGCACCTCTGTGTCCCCGGCCAGGGAGCTCCGGGCTTAGCGAGGATTTCTTCCCCGGCGTCTCCTACGTGCCCATAACAGCAAATACAAGCAGCACCCTGCAGCCCTGCTATGCATAACCCAGCACCCTGCCTCCAGCACGGGCAGGACTGGCCCCGCTGCCCACATGCTCACCCAGAAGGTGCCGGCGGCTGCAGGCAGACGCTCCCCAGCTCTTTTCACAGCACAAGTGGAAAAGGGACATAATTAAAGGGCTGAGGATGCACAAAGTGGGCAGCCACGTGCTGTGCTGAACGCTGCCCTCTCCTCCCTGGGCAGCCCATCACGAGCCCCAGCGAGGGCCACGGCTGCCAGCAGGCAAACGCAGCCGAGAGTGACGCCGGGTCCGGCCCTCGGGGATGGCACGTCCAGCTCTACCCACACGGATGGGGCTGCACCCGAGACCCCCCCTGCACAGCACCGGCAGCTCCACGAGGTCCCATGGGTAAAGGGGGACAGTCCCCCCTGTGCTGCCGGGCCAGGGCCCAGGAACAGCTGAGCTGCAGCCCCGCGGGTCTGCTGATGGCAGCACACGGGGAAGCTGCTGCTCGGGGCTGTGAGGACGTTCCCAGGTGCCAGCAGACCGCCCGTCCCTGCTCCTTCTCCCCATATGTGGTCCCTGTGAGGACCCAAAGACCGTCCCTTGCTGATGGAGGCACGTCTCACTCTCCTGAGCAGGACACCCCTGCGGCTCGGGGCAGGAGGAGCTCAGCATCACTGGCTGCAATCACCCAAAGGATAATCCGGGCAGGACGCCGCGGCCACCGCCCAGCCGGGGCAGGAGCGCTGCCTGGCCATGGAGGAGCTTCGTGCCGAGGGCTGACGCTGGGGAGCGTGGCAGTGTGTGAAGAGCAGCCTCCGCTTCTCCTCCCACTGCCTGTGACCTTCGCTACCGCGTCCTCCTCGCCCAGCCAGCCTCGCCCCGGCTCTGTCAATACATGGCGAAACCTGCTGCAAAAGGGACTGGAAAAGGGGGCAAAGCTGGGGGAGAGAGAGGCCTGATCCTGCGGCAGAGGCTGCAGATCTTGGTGGGCCAAGGAAGCCGACGCAGCTGCAGCTGGTGCCGGTAGCAACATGCCCGGTCGGAGCTGGCGTCCTGTCCTTCGTGCATTCCTTGCGATGCGCCCTGGATCACCCCGTCCCCTCCAGGCTCAGCGGTGCTGATCTGACACACGTGCCTCGACCGCACGTGGCAGTGGGATCCTCCCAGAGAAGGAGCCGGAGGCTTCCCAGGGCCGGGTACTCTCTCAAGGACGGTCTCCCTGGCTCAGAGCTGATATCAGCCGCTACCAGTGGCAGGGATGGTCTGGAGGGAGCAAAGCATGCCCACAGCAAGGCAAGGCGATATGAACGGGCAGAGAACCCTGGGCACCCTGCCTTCAGCTCTGCCTGCTCCACTCTGTGCCGGCAGAGAGGGGCTGGAGGGCCCCGGGGTGGGAATGGGAACAGCCGCACAAGGCAGAGACCGGAGCTGAGACCCCGAGGTCCTGAGGCCGTATGGCCCTGGACCAGTGATGCTGCAAGTGCGATACGGTGCCGGCTCAGCTCCCTCCGGGAGCTGGTTTAGCCACGACGCTGCTCTTCACGCAGGGAGAGCCGGAGGAGGAAAATCTGGCTCCTGTCCCCCTCCTCGCCAGGCCCGTGCCTCCTGCAAGCAGCAGGTTTGGCCGCACTCAGCTGCAAACATCCATCTCTGCCTGCACAGCACTGCCCCGACTTGCCTTCTCCGTGTGCCGCGGCGGGTCCTGCGGCAGGAGGCAGGGAACAGGCAGCGCAGCTCCCTGCCCGCCCCTTCCACCACCACTGACTCACCGGAGAAAAATGGGGAGGAGGGGGGAGCTGGCAGGCGGGAGGGAAGGGGCTGCGAGGTCCCCAGGGGAGGAAGGGCAGGAGAACCTGTCTGCGTGTGTCCCCCAGCTCACGGGATGGAGACTTCGCCTCCCTTCTCCCGGCAGCCAGGGCGGCACAGACCCCACGGGCACGATGCTCTCTCACCACTTTGGGGTCCCTTCCCACCGGGCGCTGCTCCCCGGCATTGGCCAGCACCACCCAGGCGTGCGCCCAGGCTTGGGGACCGCTCTGCCCCTCCTTGCTGGAGAGAGGCAAAGTGGCACTTGCCTGCAGATGCTGTTAAGCGCGGACAATGCCAAGGGGGTGCACTGTGAGCCCCAGCCCCGAGAGCCCCAGGGCAGCATATGGACCCTGCCACAGCTGCGAGAGCCCCCACGCTCTGCTCCAGCATCCAGCCCCTCTGCAGCAGCATCCAGCCCCTCCGTCCGGCTCCCTGACACCCACCTGTGCCCCCCTGCCCTGCCTCTGCTCCCTTATCCTCGGCTGGCGAGGAAGGCTGGGGGCCCGGGGGCTGCATCCCTGCTGGAGGCAACCAGCCCGGCCGCCCTCGCTCCCCGAGCCCTTGCTGTCTCTGCACAGGATCCGTGCCCTGGGACACGCCGCGGGACCGTGCTCTCTCCAGGCAGGATAAGAGCACAATAATATTTACCGTGGCTCTGGCCACGCAGCCCCCCGCCGCCAGCCCAGGGGCTGCAGCCTGCCCTCAGCATCGCTCGGGGGCTGCTGCTTCAGCCAGGAAAACATCTCCGCAAAGCAAATAAACACAACCCGATCTGTGCCGCTGGCTCGACTCTCAAACACGATCCCACGCTGAGGCAGAAATAAAATTAATTTCGAATGGGAAAACAAACTTGGGTCGTTTCTCTTCCCTCTAAATCACAGCACAGAAAACTGCGCTGCACCGCCCCGGTGAGCCAACAGGCCACGGCAAAGGAGCCCTCGCGGGGTGAAACCCGCTCAGAGGAGAGCCGTCCCGCGGCCAGTCTGGCAGCTGCCTCCAGCCGCGGCTGCTGTCATGGCAGGAGTGCACCTGGTCATGCAACGGGGCTGCACCGCAGCCGACGCGGCCCTGACCTCGCTGCTGCCCCACACGTGCCCCACGGGCAGCCCGTGCGGTGACACGCAACGTCTCCTGTTCCGTGTGTAATCACGGACCCGGGGCGAGGGTCTGGCAGCAGCCCACGGCGGGGGTCCCAGCACCGCAGAGGGAGGCAGGATCACCCCAATGTGCCCCACTCCCATCCCCAGCCCCTGTTGCAGCCCAGCGAGCCTCCGTCCCCACCCCACGCTCGTCCCCTCCCCAGAGAAGCCACCAAACAGGTTTGAAGGTAAATAACAGCCTTCGCCGGCCAGGAGCCGGATCCAGGCAGGAATGGCCCAGATGGGGAGACGCGGGGCGGGAGAGGGCGGCGGGTAGAGCCTCGGGAGCGACGCGGGGCCGGGGAGGCAATGCCGGCGGCATGCACGGCCGGGGACAGGCCACCAGCACCTCCTCCCTCCCCGGAGCTATGCCAAAGTCCACAGCTTTATTACAGCCCTGCTTCACCTTCCCTCCGTGTCCTCTCCTCCACCTCCCATGCACGCCACCGCCACGGCGCCTGCGCGGTTCCCCGCCACGGTGCTCGGAGCTGGCTGCGTCCCCACGGCGCGTGCCGTCATGCCCGGCGTGTTTGCAGGGTACCGAGGGTGCTCTGTAAATGGCAAGGTGTGCCTGTCGCAGCAGGTACTTGGCTCCACATAGGAGCAAATCCAGGAGATGGATTAGGGACAAGACCTTGCAGGTTTTTCCATGCACGGATCACCATCCTGTAGGCAGCACCCAACCCCGCTCCTGCCTGCGGATCTCTCGCTCGGCAGCACTGGTGGGAGCCGGCGAGGAAGTGCCAAGGAGGTGCCGATCCTCCACCGGGGATGGAGACGGACATGACGATGTGGGATCAGGGGAGGAGATGGGAGAGGAGCTGTCAGACGGGGCTGGGGCTGCCTCCGAAATGCGCGGGGAGGGGGAAGGGATAAGCAGCAGCAGAACAGCAGGTCCCATCCCTGCCTCTCGGTGACTGGGTGCCTGCCAAGTGGGCACGGCACGGCATGTCGGAGCCGAGCGCTGGAGGCGGCTGCCTGCCCGGGACACCCGCAGATCACCTCCTCCCTGCTCCGGCTCTGCTCCAGAAGCAGGAGGGGGCACGGGAAGGGCTCAGCCCTCCCAGCCGGCAGCAGGATGCCAGCAGGCGAGTCCGGCAGGCCGGCGTGCCGGTGCCTGGAGAAAGCGCCTGTGTAAATCTCTGCGCGTCCCCCACCGGGGCGGGCCCCTGCCCTTATCTGCTCCCCCGGCTGTTTGCGGAGCCGGCCCAGCGTGGGTCTGGCACGAAGAGCGGCTGCGAAGGAGAAAAGACGCCCAGAGCTGCTCAGCCCACCCCGGAGCTGCACGGCAAGAGCTGGGGCTACCGAGAGCCTCCACCACCGGCCCCCCTGGCCAGGGCAGGCGCCGGCACCTGCTGCCGGGGAGCCTCGTGGCCACGGGTCACGCCTCCCCCCAAACCTGCCTCCCCCCAGGGCATCTGCCCCTGCAACCTGCCCCAGCGCCCACCGACGGGTATGCGGGTGCTGGGGACCCCACACCTAGGGAGCCCCGCGCCAGATGCAGCCGCATCCCCGCTGAGTCCGTGGGGCGCAGCCTGGCCAGCCGCCACGTTCCTCCACCCTGACTCAGCAGGGCCCGGCGGGGCCGTCCCGATAAGGAGGAGATAAGAGGCTTCGGTCTCCCTGGTGCTCAAGGACCTTCCCCAGCAGCTCCGGCTGCAGACCAGCCCGGGGAGGAGAGGCAGGGGATGCACCCCACAGCACGGGACAGGGATGGGGATGGGGACGTGCGGGTTTGGCACTGGGGAAGCAGCGAGGCCCAGGCAGAGAGCAAAGCGGCAGGGAGCGGGTTGCAGGCAGCTGCCTGCAGCGGGTAGAACGATCCTGGCAGCCCTCGGCCACGCTCTCGAGGCTCCCACCTGGCCAACGCCAGCCCTGGGGACCACCGCCCTGGCCCGTCAGGATCAACAGGCAGCGGGTGCCCACGCCGCCCCGCGCATGGCAGAAGCACAAAGGCAGCTGCCGATGCCTGCCCGGGCCTGACCTGCCGGCCGTGGGCACGGCGGGGCCAAACTGGTGCTCCCGAGCAGCTGGGGATGGAGAGATGGGAACTGGGGGTCCAGTTGCCTGCAATATGCAATCAGCCGGTGACCCAAAATCCAGATGCTCCCAGGGTCTCAGTGAGGGGCAGGGGCGAGTTGAGAGCGACTGCGGGGCCCGTCCAGCGAGTGCCGGCACACCCTGCCCCCAGCCGGTGATCCCGACTGCGCCCTCCGAAATGCTGAAGCGACACAATGCAAATTCTTTTGCTTTGTGGCCGCCGCACCGTTGCCATGGAGCCGCCGCAGAGAACAAACACAACTCGCCCCATGTTTTCTCATCACTTTCCACCCCACGGCTTTCGGCCCCAGCGCCGGCTCTCGCCTTGCAGGATCTGCCCCGGCTGTAGTGCACGGTCCCACATCACGCCCATTTCAGAGCATCCGAAACGGAGCAGGGCTTCTCCCGGCCAGCCCTGGGGAAGGGCACCAGTGGTGGCACACACCCCCGGCAGCGCCGCGGTCCTGGTCCAGGGACTAGCAAGGGGCACCCAAGCCTGGTGGGGGGATGGAGGGGAGATGGAGCTCTGGATGGGGATGGCACAAGGAAAGGGTGAGGACTGCGCCAGGGATGCTCCCACGAGCCCCCAAACCATCTCTCTCAGAGACGTGGCTCACCCCATCGTCTGCACCGCTGCGGTTGAGGGTGGAGGCAAAGGGACGGCATCCGGCGGAGCCAGAGAAGAGCGGGAGCCCGGCTACAACACAGCCTGGCCAGTGGCAGCCAGCCCTTCCTGCATGCAGACCATGACAAGAGGATGACTTCGGTGGAGAGGAGAGCGCAGTCAGCCAGCGAGGAGAGGCTGACAGCAGAGAATCTGCGGCAAAGGAGATGCCGGCCCTGTGCAGCCATGGGCGATTGGTGACACAGCTCCTGCCTCAGTTTCCCCAGGTGCCAAGCGGATACTGCCGGACGGGGCATTTCAGCACCCTCTCCGTGCGCCTGCAGGGTCTCCCCATCCCGGCCCTCGCCTCTCCGGGGCAGTTTCGCTCGGCATGGCTGCTCCCCAAGCCTGCGAGAGGTTGACTCCAGACCCTGCTCACCCTGCGGCCAGCTCGGCTCACCGCCCCTGGGCAGCTGCTGACTGTAAAGACCGAGGGAAAAGGGACAGCGGGGCTGGGGATCCCCTGGGGCTGGCAGGAGAAAACCGCCTGGTTCCCACCCCCCAGACCCACTAATCCCACTCCGACCGACCCCGGGCCCCTGCCCACGTGCCCGTCAAGTCCCCTCCCCAATTCAGGCCGGTCTGGGGACATGGGGACGGTTTAACAACATCAGCGGGCAAATTGGCAGCCCCGGCATGGGGACAACGTTACTGTGAGAGACCTCCGCTGCTCTCACTGCCCCGCTCCGACAGAGAAACCGTGGAAGGAGCTTCCTGGGACCAGGCACCCCGTGGGGCTGACAGTTCAATACGTGGGTCCAGGCTGGCATGGGACCCTTTCCCCCGCTCCTCTTCCCCGCAGAAAAGAGCTCCCACTGCCCCTGCCTCCTCCTGGGCTTATCAGTTGCATCCGCGGAGCCGGAGCAGAAAGCAGCAGAGCGATCGGTGCGCGGACGGACAGACAGACACACGCAGAGCAAGGTGGGCAAGCTGCGCAGGACGGATGCAGCTGGGAGCAGCCTGGTGCTCTCTGCAAACACTCCCAGGTCCCTGGGGCACAGCGAGGGAAACTGAGGCACGAGATGGGAGCAGGGGCCGGGAGGAAGGCGATGCCGGTAGCCCCGGGTCCCTGCTCCAACCGCTGGGATGCCGCTTAGAAAAACAAATCGGTAACTGATTCAGCAGATGATCCCCGTCCCGATAGCGCAGGCGAGCCCACAGCTGGTCCCCGGCATGTGGGCACAGCCCCCGCGCGCAGCCGGAGGTTCTTCCCCAGCTCCAGCACCTGGGGTCAGAGGGCCTGATCCTGCCCCCCCCCCCGCCCCAAGATGAGGAGGACAGGGGAGAGCGAAGGCTCCAGCCGCAGCAGCTCAGCTCCTGCCCAGCCCCACGCCGGGGTGGGGGAGAGCAGAGGCACCAAACTTTCCTTGTGCGACCCCCCCAAAAGGCACCGAGCCGGGACCCCCCACCATCCCTCCCCGAGCAGCCCCGTGGCTCCTACCTGCCCCCAGCTTCCAAGCACAGCCAAAGGGCCAGGAGGAGCCGGCCTTGATCCCCGCCGGGCTCCTCTTGCGGTGCGCGTTGCCCATGAGGCCGCTCTCGCCCTCCACCGCGGCCGGGTGGAGGAGGCCGGGGCGCTACATGGCGGAGCCGAGCGGGCTCCGGCGTGGCCCGGGTGGCCGCGGGAGACGACGGCTCTCAGCCACCGGCTCCCATCCCTCCGGCTCCGGCGGAGCTCAGCTCTCGCAGGCGGCTGTGCCGGAGCCAATGGTACAGGCAGAGAGGAGGGGCCTGCCGGGATCGCCCGTCGGATCCCACGGCACCCTCCCAGCCCCATCCCTCCGGCGGGGACGCGTGGGTGCCACAGCCAGGCCGAGCGGGCACAGGGAGACCCCCGGTCCCCAAACGTCCCCAAACATCGGGACAGCCGGGCACAGCGTTGGCCTCCGGCCCCGCTCCCGCCTCCCCTGGAGTTCGCCACGCTCTGCCGAGCTGCTGCCGTTTCTGCCTGTCCCTGAGCACGGCTCCGACAACCGAGGCAACGGCCCCCCGGGTCTTAGGGGGTCCCAGCCCCACGGGAACACCCCGGCCACGCCTGGCACGGACTGGCCAAGGCTAGAGCAGGACTTCCAAGGCTGGAGCAGATCGCCCGAGGATGCGGGCTGGGTCCGGCTGTTGCCCAACCTCAGGGCGAGCACCCACACGCCCGTGGGTGGATGTTAACCCCCTGCCACCCTCTCCACGGTCACTCCTGTCTCTGGGGCAAGTCACAGCCGGGCGAGCCATGAGGACACCTGCATTCACATCAGCTCACACCGCCGGCATCTCCTTCCCATGCCCTCCCCGGGTACACCCCGGCTTCCCCCTGCTCCGGACCCCGCTCCAGCTGCACGGGGTTTTGGGAGCATCGAGCCGGCTGGGGCTGGCAGGGGAAAAGCAGCTCGGTGCACGGGGAGCTGGCGGCTGCGCTGCTGCAACTGCTGCCCACGCTGCACGGCCAAGCCTCGCCACTGCCCGTTCTGAAACGCGTGAGCCGGGCAAGCAGCCTGCCCCCTCCCAAGCCTAGCTTTCCCTCCTGATTTTTAATTAGAACATTAAATGCTGTGAGGGCAGGGAGGGGTCAGCCAGCCAGGCGGTGGGCAATTCCTGCTGGCAATGTTTATGTTCCTTAGGTGATTCATCAAAGACTGGGATAAATAGGAAGGAGGGGTTTGTGGGAAAGGCACAAAACTCGGGAGATGATGAGGAAACAAAAAAAAAGAAAAAAAAATTAAAATTGAAATCAACCGGCAGCTCTGTCCTGACCTCCCAAGGTGATCAGTAATAAATTAATCCTTGGACTTCAGTCTCCTCCTCTGCAAAGGAAACAGCGACGGTTCAGTTTCCCACCAGCTTGGTTTGCTGCCCAAAAGGCACGCTCAGCAGGGCAGGGACCGCCAGCGCCACAGACGGTGCCTGGCACCAGGGTGGCTGTGCCCGTGTCCCCACGCGTTTGCTCCCCTGTCTGCTGTGGGAGGGATCCAGTCGGAAACTATTCCCTGTCTCCCTTTGCTGGCTGTACCCGGCTCAAGGCACAGCCTTTCCATCTGGGGCAGGTGGGATTAAACATGGACACGGTCACAAGTGCAACAGAGTCAAAGGTCTCTGCCCGGCGATGTGGGGAGATGAATTTTCCCCTGGGCTGCAGGAGTCAGGTGGGTCAGGGGGACAGGGCTTCCTCCCGCTGCCCAGCACCTCCTGGGCCTCCCTGGGGTGTACGTCCCCTCGCAGCAGCTCCAAAACAGGGTGCATGGACCCCCCGGGCCGCTCAGTCCCCTTCCCCGGTGACGCAGGGGGCTCTTCTGCAGTCACACACAACCGCTTTCCCAGTGAAGCACTTTTATGTCTCTCCCAGCAAGAAAGGGAGAGGCTGGAGTCTGCGACTGCCCCAGATACGGCAAGACATTTCCCCCTCCGCTCCCAAAACAGATGCCCTCCGTGCCAGCGCCTGCCTAGCGAACGCAGCCACTGCCAGCACCGAAGCTTCACCACCCCCGACCGCAGCAAGCCGCGGCCTCGGAGGTGCCGAGGGGGCTCCGAGAGGGAGCCGAGCCCCAGGAACCCAGCAAAGCCCACGCGTGCCGTAAATACCAAGGGGCTAACGGGGCAACTCGCAGCCACGGGGCAACCCAGCTCCTCCTGGGTCCCAGGTTCAGTCCCTGCTGTAGCTGGGGGGCTGAGAGCAGCACGGGCAGCTCCAGCATCCCCGCAGACCCCACTGGCCTGCATCGCTGCCCCATCGCTGCTTTGGGACACAAACCCCTCTGAAACCCGTGGGCAAGGCTGCACGGCCGGCCGGCTGCTCTCATCCTTCATCCCAGACCTGGGATTAAAGCCTTTGCAGCTTCCCCAGCATGCAATTCCCAGCACAGCGGGCACACTCCAAAACCCAGTTGTGAGAGAGGGGAACTGGGGGCAAGAGATGCTGACTCCAGGCAGAGTCTCTTCTCCGGGCCATAAACCCCCCGGTTTTACTCACTGAGAGGACTCTGATAGTAACAAGGAGCTAGGAGCCGGGGGGCGGAATCTGCTCATGAGATACAGATCTTGTCATCACAGCACGACTGCTTCAAGCACATCTGATCGTCCCAAAGTCACACGTCCCTCGGTCAGACCGGACAGGCCAGGCGTGGGGTGGTGGGAACCCCTCTGTGCTGGCACGGGGGAAGGATCCGTCCCTCCTGGTGTTTTATCTGACCCTCCTGGTGTTTTCTGAACCTGATCCTGTCGCCGAGCGAACGTGGAGCAGGAGCCGAGCTGCCTGAATGAGAAAGGAATTCAGCCCTTGTTCCCTCCACAGGGAAGTAAAGCTCAGCGAGGCAAAGGTAACACAAAAACCCCACTTGAGATCCCCAATCATTAACAGAAATACATAACCAGAAAGGTTTCAGATGATTTCCTGCTCAAGCTGGAGTCCAGGCCGGCTCTGCCGATGACAGCTCCAGCTCCAGCCCGCAGAAGCAGAGGGAGCTCAGGTCCCTGCTCCGGGTAAGGGATTTTTTATCCGTGCATGGCAGGAGCCACAGGGACCAGCCCCGGGCTCCGGCTCCTGCTTGGCAGGGAAATGCTTCTTCACTTCATCGTTGCCCAGCTCTTCACCTTCCGACGGCTTATGTTCCCATCGCTGCCGCAGTGAAAGTCAATGATGATATTGTCTTATGAAATTAGACCTTCCTTCTGAAGAGAAATATGACTCTGGTGAAATAGTTTTATCGGATCTTATGGAACGTTATTTGCAAGAGTAATTCTTCCAGTTGTCTCCAGGTGGAATAGCTGTGGTTGCAGACACACCTCTCTTTGTTCGCAGAGCCGCTCACCATTGCCAGTTCAGGCCAGCCAGGGGATTCCTGCTGCTCACATTTTCAGAAGTGTCACTCTTTGCCTTTTGCAGATTAACAAATTCATTCCCACACACGCACGGGAACAATCCCAGGGAGCGGGAGGTGCGGGGGCAGCGGGCAGCAGTGCCTACACCTCTCCTCCCTCCTTTGGCTTGAAAAGCTCAGGACTAAAACACAAAGCCTGTGTTTACACCAAACCACGTGCCACGCAGCAGCAGAGGACGGAGGAAATGAAGGGTCCGGGCAGATTTCACATCTCGGTTATTATCAGAGCAACACGCAGGGACAGCCCAGCCCCAAATTGCCGCGAGGATTCACGTGCATCTCCAACGCCCCACGGCGTCGAGCCCGGTGCCGCCGGCAGGATCCCCACCGCAGCCCAGCCCCTGCCAGTCGCTGCTCACCGCACCGCTGCCGGCTCACCACGCACACGGCGAAGCCACCCCACAGGGTTTTCAACAAGCGCTTGCTCATGTTATGAAGCAGCTGTGCACATTTAAAGCTTTATTTTTAACATCACAGTGACCCCCCCAGTCAGGAAATCTGTTGCTGCCAGACTAAGCTGGCATCAAAAGGGGGAAAAAAAAAAAGAAAAAAAAAAAGCCAACCCTAATTTAATATTTCTGGAACATCGATTCCTTTACTTCATCGCGGAATTAAGAACAATATTGCGAAACCCAGATAAAGCAGTAGCCAAAAGCTGGACTAAAACCACTCGCAGGCAGCAGGACTCCACCACCGCGCGCTCGGGGAGCGGGCCAGGCTCGCTGCTGCCGCACCGCTGAGGGTTAACAGGCTGCCTTCATCCGGGGGGCTGCAGGCAGCGCTCACAGAGAGGAAGAGAAAGCTTTCAGCTTTCTTGCTCCCAGCTTCCACCAGGAAAAAGCAGCCACACAGAGCAAAGCGGAGCCGGCCGAGCCAATTCCTTGCTCCGCGTTAGACCCTCGGTACAGCCCAGCTGCTCTCCCCACCTCAGTTCCCATCCCAGGGGAAAATCACTCCTCGGCCTCCAGAGGTTATTGTGGAAATAAACGCGTTCGGAATCGCGAGGTGCTCAGACACCGCGGGGCCGGGGCCATGGAGGTGCTCAGAGCAGACGGGCCGTGTGCAGGTAGAGGAGCCCGGGGCTGGCAGCACCCCGGCAGCCACTGCACCCCCCGGGACGGGGCGTTACAGCTTGCAGCAGGAATTATCTCGTGGCAAAGAGTTGCACCAGTGTAAAAAGGGGACGCTGCAGCCAGCGGGGCCCGTTCGCACAGACAGGGCTGAACACCCAGTTGGGAGACGGGAGAGGACTCAGCTTCCAGCTGGGATGGAGCCATCCCCCGCTCGGCATAAAGCCGCTGGTGTTCCCCCCGCCGGAGCGGTGGCCTGAAACTCGCCCATGAGCAGGATTAGTGCGTCTTTCCTCTACACAGCTCAGCTGTTTGAGCGGCCAGAGATGGGATCTCTGATTAGATGGACCCACGGGTTTGATCCAAAGTGGAAATGCTTTCATCCTCCTGCTCCCATGATTTCAGTGCTGAGCAATTCCGACCTCGCCGACACCCAGGTTGTGAACGGGCAGATGCCCAGGCTGAGGAACCAGTCCCGACCCGCAGCTCCCTGGGATGGCTTTCCTCCCTCCCTCCCCAGCGAGCCATCCTGAGACCCTGCACGGCCCCTCCCCACTCCCCCACAGCCGGGACGCACCGGGGATGGTCGGACGTGCCCTGTCCCCCCCCAGGACCAAAGCCACCTGTGGGAGCAGTGGGGTGACGGGGAGCTGCCGGGTCCCCCCAGCTCTGCGCAGAGGCAGGGGGAAGTGAGCGCAGCCAGAGCCCACAGGGACCTGCTGAAGATCTCCCCTCTCCCCTTCCCACAGTCCCAGCTGATGTTTGGAAAAATTCCTGGGCTGGGGCAGAGCCCGGCCGGCTCCTGCTCTGCGAGGGCTTGTGGTGTCGGCAGCGAGGCTGATGCAGCCTCCGGGCAGGTCAGAGCTTCACGCCGTGGCGGCCGACGCCGCGCACGCAGCCCTGCGGCCGCATTCAGGAAGCGGCCGACACTCGGCGCCGCCAGAGCAGACAGTCCTTCCAATTCCACGGCTCAGCCCAAGGTGCCGCTCTGAGGCATCCCGACCCCTGTCATACAGGGAAGCGTTATCCCCCATCTCGCGGGGAAGGATGCCGGTAACCCTGGTGTGCGCTGGCGGTGTCCTGAGGACGCTCGCGGCCGCAGCCAGGCCAGAGGCAGTTAAGCAGGGTGGGGCTCCCGGCGCGCTCTGCACGCTGGAAGTGCACGGGGAGGGTGATTCAATCATGCACGCAAGCTGCAACCATTGCACATCCGCGCTGCTTCCCCACTGCACGCCACCGAGCGAGCGGCGGCGCGGTGGAACGTGGCACCTCCCAGCCCCGTGCACACGCCAAGCGGGATGCCGTGGGCTGCCAGCGCAGCCGAAAGCACAGCCTGGAGACGAAGGGTCCTGCAGCCCCTCCAGCACCAGCGCGGACCACGGGCAGGCGGGCGCTCGGGACAGCTCTCCTGGACACGGGGATATCTAATTGAACGGCGTGGCAGCAGCACGGTGACAGAGCCGCGGCTGACACGAGCGGCAGGCTGCTTCGGCGGGGTGCGCTTGGAGAGACGGCACGGTGAGCCGGCTGGAGGTCCCTGAGCTGCGACCCCGACGGGCAGTGACTTCGCATTTTGAAGATTAGCTGGTGAATGTTAAAACTTTTGGGGAAAAAAAAAAAAAGGGACGGCAGAGCTGCTAGGGGCGTTTCTGTGCTGTAGAGAGGAACATCACATGCTCTGGCACATCTCATTTTTTCTGCTCAGGTTTCAGCGTCGGGCTGTGGCAGCAGCGTCCACGCACAGCGGGCCGGGAGGGAGGCGCCGGCAGCATCCGACGGACCGGCTAAGCAGAGAGCTCAGCCTCTTCCCAAGACACTTTTGCCCTTCCATGACCACTCCTCTCCTATCAGAGATCTCCCTGCGCCTCTCCAAGTGGTAAATGTGCCTGCATGCAGTCCTGCATGCCTGGAAATTCACTCCCCAGGGCAAATCGAGGAAGAAAGTCCCAGGCTACGGCATCCATCTGCATTTCGGTCCTGCAGGAGCGGCCTCTCCCTTGGCAAGAGTGCGGTGACGTCCCTGCCGGAGGTGCCCTGCAGGGAGGGCAGTGGCGTGACGCAGACGGTGTCCCCGATAACACGGGGCAGGAGGGGCTGAGCCCTCCTCTGCTGCACGGGATGATACCTCCAGTGACTGCTGCCTCGCCGGGACACCTACTACTGCAAAATAACCGCGCCGAGGAGACGAGCATGACCAGACACGCAACCACCCATCGCTCTGCTGAAGGTCCTGGCCCACGGGGCCCCATAACTTGGCCCCGGGGCAGCGAAGAGAGGGCACCCACAGCGCCTTCCGCTGCAGGATCGTCCTGCTCAAGGAGGCAGGGACGTGGCTGGGCGATGGAGGCAGCACCCGCAAACTGGCCAGGGCGAGGGCCGTATCTAGGACCGGAAGGGCCACACCTGGAGCAAGCAAACACCCTGCCCAGAAGGAGGAGGAGGAGGCAGCGGCTGGCGTCCCTCCAGGTTTCCCTCAGCCCCAGTGACCTTCTGACTCAGCGGAGAGAGAACCTACCCAGCGAACTGGCACCAGCCCTCGGGGCAGGGGTGAGATTGCACCGGGGACTGCCGGATCCGGCCTGCCGCCGTGGCCACCGCAGCGGCGGCCACCAGGGCCACCAGGGCCACCGCAGCCACCACCTCCTCCACCCCGCTTCAGCCACCTCCGCTGCCACCACGGCCAGCGCCTCCGCCCCTCCTTGGCCACCACCATGACCCCTCCTTGGTCACCACCTCGACTCTTTTTCGGCCACCGCTGCGACACCTCTTTGCTATCGATGGCCACCCCCTCGAGCCCTCCTTGGCTACCACCGTGACCCCTCCTTGCCCACCCCCACGGCCACCACCCCGACCGCTCCTCGCCCACCCCCACGGCCACCACCGTGACCCCTCCTCGCCGCCCCCCCCGGCCCTCACCTCGTCCCTCCGCCCCGCCCGGGGGGCTGCCGTCCTTGTGCCGCCGCCGCCGGCCGCGGAGCCAGCTGAAAGCCCGGCGCAGCGAGCCCGCCCGGGCCTTCTTCCGCCGGGGGGGATCCGCCACCGAGCCGCCGCCGCCGCCGCCCCGCTCCGGCTCCCGCTCGCCGCCCGCCGCAGGTGCAGCCTCGGCGGACATGGCCGCGGCGGGCAGCGCCCCGCACCGCCCCGCACCGCCGGCAGCCGCTGCCCATAGGGCCGGGCCCGCCCGGCTCCAGCTGCAGCCCCGGCCCCGGCCCCGGCTCCGGCCCCGACCCCGCTCCGGGCTCCCGCCGAGCGCCCGGCGCCGACGGAAAGTTTCTGCGGGGCGGGGCCGGGCTGCGGGAGGCCCCGCCCGCACCGGCCCCCGCCCCCCCCCCGCCCGCCCGCAGGTGGCCCCGGTGGCGGGGGGGGGGACACGGGACCGTGCCGGGACGGTGCGGGGACCCTGCCCTTAATGCCTCCGCCGTGTCTCCAGGGCAAGGGCGGGTCCCCCCTCCCGGGTCCCCCCCCCGCCCCCCCGGGGCTCCCCACGATGCCCCCCCCCCCCCCCCCCGGTGAGTCCCGGCTTTGCCCCCTCGGGACTCGCACTCTGCGCGGGGGGACAGTGCGGGGACAGCCGGGGGCTGCTCTCACCCCTTGGGACCCTCCATTTCCCGCTCCTTCCCCGGGGTGCTGAGCATCAGCGGGAGAGAGCCGGAGCAGAACAGTGTGTGCAGGACCGGAGCGAGGAATTACAGCATCGTCATCCCCTGGAGCCCTGTCCTGCAGATCCCGCCTGTCCCTGTCCCCGGAGAGGCCCAGTACCGGCGGCCGTGTCCCTGCCCTTGCCCTCTCCCCGCAGCCACCGCTGGTTCCTCACCTGACGGGCACGAGGGTGACACTTGCCATGTCACCGCCGACAGCAGCGCCCGGGGGGACACGGCTCTCCCGAACAGCAGCCGACCTGGGCGTACCTGACGCTACCAACATGCTCCCGTGAAACACCCTGTGCCACGCTCCTTCTTGTTGCTAATAATAAATCAGCTCCTGAAAATGAAATAACACGGGCGGGGGGGGAGTTCAGCCGCTTGACGCGGCTCTACCAGCCTCTGCCTGCGGCCGAGAGCGCGCCTGGGAGCTGGCCCGGCAATGGCAGCGGCTCTCATAAAAGATTTCACCACTTGTTACAAGCCTGCGTTGCTCAGGAGCACGACCACGTGAATCCGGCTGCAAGGGGACAACAAGATGCACGAGAGCCGGGGCCAAAGCAGTGACGCATCCCGGCGGCGAGCAGGTCGGTGGCAGGACACGACGCAAAGCCGGAAGCCATGAGCCTGGCGAGAAAACAGGTGGTTTCTGCTGCATTTCCACACTCTCAGCTCAGTAGGGTTCGGGTCCCTGTGCGGATGCATTTCCTGATGTGAAAAGCTGCAGCATTGCATTTAAGCCGCATCCTTCCCGGAGGCTCGCAAGGGCCTGGCCGCATGCCCGGAGGAGTTTGCCAACCACTGGAAATGACTAGAAGAATTTATAAAGCAAGAAGCCTGTCCATCCCATAGGCTTCCCGGCATGTTGCTGTCTCCTGTGGGATTCGGGCGCCGGCACCGTGTGTCTGGTGGGCTGTGCAAACCTGAGCATCCCGCTGCTGCTCGGTGCAACCCGCGATCGGGGATGGGGATGCAACGCCGAACCCGGGAGATGATGCCCACAGAAGGGATGGGGCTCGCTGTGCTTTTGTGTCTCTGCCTCTCATTCCCCCCTTCAACTCCCTGAACCCGGACTCGAGACCTAAACGAGCGCTGAAACAATCGGGCAGCGATTTCCTGGTGCCGCCCTGCCCCCCCATGATCTCAGGGGAACGGCTCCTTCCCAGGGCGAGGGCTGAGCATGCCGCTGCTCTCCAAGGCTTTGCTCACCCACGTCGAGGTGAACTGCGCTGGGGAAAAGCTAATCCCCAATTAAGGTGTTTGTGTTGACTTTCCGCCACCGACTCCAACTTCCGAGTCATTAGCCTCCAAAAAAAGATCCTGGTTTTCGCACCTTGCCCCTCCTCGGATGGCAGCAGAACCAGTTTGAAAAATATATTTGCTCACAGTTATGGGGCATTGTCCAAATAATTGCAGCAAGAGGGAGAGTATCTGTTACTCTCCAGGGAGAGCTCTCGTCAGACGGGAGAGTAAAGTAGAAGAGGAAGGTGAAGAGGAAGGTCATCATCAGCTTTCCCTCCATTACAGTCCTGGTCCTGGCAGAGAAGGGAAGTCTAGGGGCTCTCTAAAGCACCAGCCCTTGTGCAGAGCCCCAGAAAGCTTCACCCGCTCCCCAGAGAGCTCCAGAGCCGGCAGCGTGCCGGGGTACCCAGCTGGATAACTCATTTTCCGCTTGCACGGCCAAGATGGTCACAAGGATGCCGGGTGCCTCGCAGGGAGAGCAGCCAGTGGAGCTCAGCTCCCGCGAGGCCAAGGCAGAGGCAGGCGGGAGGGGGGGCAGAGAGGTGGGGGGGCTGCCGCCAGCCCTAAGAGCCCCCCGTGCCTGATCCCCGGGAGGTGAGATCCCAAATGGCACCTAGGGGTGCCAAAACACGTCGGCCACCGGCTGCGGCATCAGCAGCCGCCGAAGCTCCTGCCCCTCGCGCCGGGACGGCACAAGCTCGGTGCAGCCAGTGCATTGGGGTGTGCTCAGCCCGTCCTCTGCCCCCGTTTCCTTCCCCTCGCCAGGACAGCGGGAGGGATGGCTGCTCCCTCATTACTCATTAATGCCTCTGGCACTCGCGGGCAGCCGGGACAAGGTCCTCACGCGGCTGCCCCAGCCTCGCTGAGCCCCGCGGGTGCCACTTCCCACCCCGCTGAGTCCTCGAACGGGAGCCGCTTGCTCCAAATCCCTCCCCCAGGGACTGGAGCCGGAGCCGGAGCCGCTGCTCCCCATTGCTTGCCCCGGGATATGGAAAAACCCAGTGACGAGCCCTGTCCGCCAGCGCTCGGGCAGCAGCGACCCTGCTAGCGATCGTTGGGACACGGGGACTCTTTGCTGCAGTGCTTAAAATCAGCGCTGCCATCACTGTTGTAAAAACGGGTTTTATAAAAGGAAGAGAGCTGGAGAGGGGCTGGTGCCAAGGGCAGGGAGTGACAGGCCAAGGGGAATGGCCTGAAGCTGCAGGAGGGGAGATGGAGATGGGATGGGAGGCAGAAATCCTTCCCTGTGAGGGTGCTGAGGCCCTGGCCCAGGGTGCCCAGAGAAGCTGTGGCTGCCCCTGGCTCCCTGGCAGTGGTCAAGGCCAGGTTGGATGGGGCTTTGGGCAACCTGGGCTAGTGGAGGGTGTCCCTGCCCATGGCAGGGGTGGCACTGGGTGGGTGTGAGGTCCCTTCAGCTCAAATCGTGCTGTGATTCTGTGCCGTGGACACCTCAGCTGATTTGCCCCGTAAGTGTCCCGCAGGCGGGCGGCAGGCGCTCCACGGGGTTGATGGTACACGGCAGCCCCTCACCCAGGGTGTGAAATTCCCCGGCACAGCTGGAGCACGGCTGGCAGCCAGCAGCTCCAGGAGGGAGCTGGGGGAAGAGGGGGACGTCACCAAAACCAGATGTCCATCACCGCTGCTTCAAAGGCGCCTTCAGGCCTGACCCCGCCACGTCAGCCACTACCAGCTCCGTCGCACGAGCACACGGGCTGCTAATAACACGGGGCGCTTGTTGCAATGACTGCGTGTTACGGGGCTGTTTGTGCACGCGGAGCTGTGTGCATACATGCACGTGCACGTACATGCACACAGACACATGCACACACACGTGGACGCACAGACACATGCACACGCACACACCATGGTGGACATCGCAGGAGCGTGGCCGAGCTGCTTGGGGCACACGCACACGCAGGGGCTGCCGTGGGAGCGGCCGGGACAGGCAGCCTTGCCGCTAATGTTTAAAACCCGATATCTTGGCCGAGCAAAGATAAAGCCAGAGGAGCGATGCGCTGGCGGGGGCTCCGGTGCTTGGTCCCTGCAGCCGGACCCCTACCCATCCCCGCTCCCCTGGCTGAGCCGGCGTCTCCCTCGGAGCAGCTATGGCAGGAACGGCGCTTTCCTTGTCCCCCCTTGCCGCAGGGCAGAGCGGGACCTGGCACCCAGATAAGCAGGAGCCGCCGGCGCCTGTGGGCCGGGGCCAGGGTCTGGCCCTGCTCGCTGGAGCTCCAAGGTCCCTGCGGGGCAGACGGTGCCTTCGGGCTCCCCCTTTCATCTCTGCCCCAGCTGGGCACGTGCCCACGCTGCACTCCTCTTCCTCCCCCCCCTCTTCTTCCTCTCCTGACTCCTCTGGCCCCACTGGGCAACCTCACCTCCCCCTCGCAGGATCTGTCCTGAGCCTCTTTGCCCGGGCCAGGGCACCGGGAGTTTTGCAACGGGTCTGGCATCTCCGTGGCGGGTGCGTGATGACCCCCCAGCTCCTGGGACTCGGCTGTGGTGCTCACCCTGTGCCAGCTCCCACAGCGGTATCCCCATGGCACCCCTGCATCCCTGCTGGCGGTGGGCCCCAATGGGGGGTCACCCCCAGCTCTTCAGCTGGGGAAACTGAGGCAGGAGGTGAAGAGAGCCAGGCTGTTCCCAAGTGGCCGGTAGCATCCAACCCCCCCATGCTCGGGCAAATGCCCCCAGGTGCCGTCCCCAGGCAGCCACGGCTGCTTCAGCTTCATCTGGGGACCCCCTAACCCCCAGGGCGAAGGGGCCACCTTGCGAGGGCCGGGCAGGAGCGGGAGCACAGTGCTGCCGCCCTCCGAGCCAGGATCTGTCCCTGGAAGCGTTCCCGGCTCCGGCAATGAATCACATTTTTCCCCCAAGATCAGATTTCAGCTCCTGCGCACGGGGCGCCGGATCCGCACCGCTCACCCTGCCGCAGCCAGACCCCCCGTGCCCTCGGCAAGCAGAGCCGCGGTGAGCCGCGTGCGGAGGGCACCGGGCTGGCACTATTGCCCAGGTTCGCCACCGCTAAATCCCATCGACACTGGGGTTTGGGCAGGCTGGGCAGCCCACGGTGCCGCTGGCATTGCCGGAGCCTCCAGCCAAGGAGGCCCCGAAGTTTGGGCAACCTCCCCGGTGCCTCAAGCTTGTCCGTAAAGGTTGGGGGGGCGGAGCGTGGGGATGGAGCCATCGCGCAGCCGTGGCAGTGCCAAGATGGTGGTGCCAGGGAGGCCACGGTGCCGGCTCCATCCCTGCCCTGGGGCAGATCTGCCGTGCGTGACGGGAAGGAAAAATCCACGAGGAAGGGGGACGGCAGCACCAGCACCAGGTCACCGGAGGGGAGGCAAAGGGAACCACGGCTGCTCTTCGCTCCCCACAACCCCCTTCAGCCGCTCGCCAGCTCCGTGCCGGGGACACCACGGCGGCAGGGCAGAGCCGTGACCAGAGCCGCCGCCATTTATTCTAACAGCCGGAACATTTCGTCTCTCAGATACTCTCCTGCCTTTTGCTTTCCCTTCTGGCAGCGCCGTCGATAACTCCCCACCAGCTCTGTTTACCGGAGCAAAGTCCACTCCGGTTCGCACACGACGGCGTCTCTCCGTGCTGGCCGGACCCAGCGCTTGCCCGCAACCGGCCGGGCTCTGCCGAGCGCATCGGGGTCCGGCTGCTGACACCCGAGCCGGCCGTTGCCTGGTTATATCCACAAAACAGCCCCGCGCCGGGGCCGGGGTATCCTCTTACGGACAGAGAACAGCTGAGCCTCTTCAATCCCCACCCTGCCCTTGGCAGCTCATCAGATAAACCCCAGCCGGGGCTCGGCAGCGCCGCTGCCATCGTCCCCTCCGTCCCCTACAAGGGTTTGTTGGACCCAGCCCGCACGACCTGCAGGTTTCTCCCCTTGGCAGTTTTGGCTTTAGATATATACTTATACGCGCAACTTGTGTGAATTAACAGCATTCCTCTCCTATTGAGTCAAAAGTCTCGGCACAAACAGAGGCGCTTCATGGAAAAAAAGAGAGAAAAAGAAGGTGGGACGTGCTGAAAAAAGCAACAGGATCAAAAAAAAAAAAAAAAGAAAAAGAAAAAAACCCACCCAAATCTCCCTTTTCCTTTTAAAGCTCTGTGCCCAGGAGATGGACAAGCGCAGTTATTTTAAACCTGATTCCAGCAGCCCGGCAGCGAGCAAGGCACGGGCAAGGTGGTGGTGACGGCGTCGGTGACGCAGGGACGGGGTGGCACTGGGCAATGTTGCAAGCTGCGGTGCTCGTTGCTGGGCGATTTTGGGGCACGTAAGCTGGTGACTTCCTGAGCAGTGAGCGCTGACTTCCTGAGCTGTGGCGGCAGCGGGCAGGATCGGGCTCTGGTGGAGGTAGGCTCGGTTGGGTCTAACACCGCGGGGGGCGGCCGGACCATTGGTTGTGCCGCGACCCCGGGCTGTCCCACCTGTCCCAACGCGGACATCTGTCTAAAGTATGTATTTTATATAAATATATGCTAAGAATGTAACCACCACAGGGTCGGTTTGGGATGCCACGGAGTGGGGAGGATGGGGATGGGGACCGCGGGAAAGCAGAGCTGCAGGGATGGTGGGTGAGCAGAGGTGGAAAACCACATCTCTGGGCAGCGAGGGCGGCAGCGAGGGCGGCGTCACTGCCAGGCGCCCAGGAGTGTGGCCACAGCCACCATGGGCCTTCGCAGAGCCAAATGCCACCATCTCCATCCCCGAAACAGAGGGGAAAGGGGAGGCAGGGCCGGGGTTATGGGTGGAAGGGGAAGCGGAGGCTGCGCTCTGACGTTGTGGGGTGTTTGCGGGGCCAACCCGGGGCATCTAAAGAACCCTGAGATATTGCTATTTAATACATTAATATGCTTTAATAAATACCGAGGAGAGTGCAGCACCCTGCTGCCAGCACCCTCGAGCACCCCGCTCTGCACAGGATGAGGCCGCAGCATTCGGCGGCCATGCGCTGCACCCTCCGGCATTTCCCCTTCCAGCCACCCGCGTCGGCGAAAAACCCCGCGCAGCCCGGGGGACCCCGCCGTCCCCATCCCAGCCCCTCGCGTCCTGCCTGGCACCCCGGTGGGACGGAGCCCCGCGGCTCCCGGGAGGGAGCCCCCAGCTCTGCGGGAAGGGACCGGTTTGAGGCTGCACAAAGCAAAACTTCGCCTTAAATCACGGGTGGGAACAGCCGGAGTGGGATGGGGAGCTGCGGGGGATGCTCCCCAGGGATGCGGGCGGGCTGCAGCCAGCCCCTGCGGCTGCCTCTGCTAGGGATGCGGGCGGCTTGGCCTTCCCCGCCCTCCTCCTCCTCCTCCTCCTCCTCCTCCTCCTCCTCTCCGGGGCGGAGGGAGGCAGCCACCCCCAGCTGGCACTGCAGGCGGCGGCCGGGTGAAGCGGCTGCTCGGAGGAGTCTGATTTCCAGCCTGTTTATTAATAACCCCCCCACGCCCCATGCTAAGCCCATGTGCAGCGCAGAGCCGGAGGTGCTGGGCTCCGGGGGAGGAAGGTAAGAGCCCACCCGGGGCAAGCAGGGGGGAGCGGAGAAGGGGCCGGTGCCCGCCGGGGGGGGGGGGGCGGGTCCCATGGGTGCGGGATCCTTGGAGAGGTGGGGGGCGTGGGGCAGGCAAGGGGGTTGCCAAAGCCTGGGGTGCAGGGATGGGGTGGGGGGAATTTGAGGTTCAGCACCCGGGGAGCATCCCTGGACCCTCAGAAGTGGGGGGGGGACGGCCCCTTTGGGGTACCCAGGGGTGCTGCCCATTGGGGGGGGCTCTGGGACGAGAAGTGGCAGGTGGGAGCGAGCCCCCACACCCTGCTGTGAGCGTGGGACGGCCGTCCTCCCCTCCTGCCCCGCCGATGCAAAGCAGAGCCAAGAACTTTTGAAAAATAAGCGCTGGCACCGGAGGAGGGAAAGGAAAAATGAAGCGGAGCCCTTTCCCCACCTTTCCAGGCGCTGCCCCCTCTCCGGCCCATGGGCCGTTGAGTCCGAGGCTGTGATGTGTCATCGCTGCTGAAAACTACCTTATTAGGAGAGAAAGTATCGGTGAAAATCAGTTCTTTCCTTAAAGCCGTTGCTGCGAGCCGAGGGCTGCCTGCGAATGCCAGCCTGCGCTCATTCCTTGGGGGATGACTAGACATGAGCTCAGCGGCGTGGTCGGGAGGTGAGAGCATCCTCCCACCAAACCCACCAGCCCCGGCTCCTGGAAGCGGCAGGAAAAGCCCCGGCTCGTCCCCGAGGGTTGTCCTCTCCATCCTACCCCAAATAGCGCCCGGGTGAACGTGAGACGGAGTATTTGGTGGTGGCAGCCGCAGGTACCGGGGCTGGGGATAATGACGGGATCGGATGACTCTGCAAAGCGGAGCTCACTGGGCTCCTGCTGCAGAAACTGCCGCTTGCTCGGGTGCTGCGCGTGCGGTGCTTTACTCCATCTCAGTCATCTCAGAGCCTGCCTGCGCTTTAGCAGCGCATTCCCTTGCCGTGAGGTTATGCTAATTGCGAAAATCTTGGCAAGTTTTACTGGGAGTGCCCGTGCTGGTCACACCAGTCAACACGGTGGCAGTTCCCATCGGCACCGGTGTAACTCTCGGTTTTGGGGCCAGGTTTGCATCCCTCGCTCTTTCTCCGTGGCAGTCAGTCGCTTTAAGAGGGTTTTTTTCCCTTGTTTCAGCCCATGCCAAAGCCGACAGTTCGGGCGGAAGGTGTCAGCATGCAGGCGCAGCCTTGCCGGTTTGCACAGCCCCTGGGTGACATGGGGACGGTCACTGCAGTGGGGCCACAGCGAGAGCACCCCCAGCTCCATCTGCTGTGGAGCACCTGTATCTCGCAGGGCGGAGAAGAAGGGCTGGGACCTGTTACACTCATTGCTCTGGTTCACGTGTCCTCTCCTTTCCAGGGACCTGATGGCAGAGCCTGAGCCCCCTCCAGAGCTGCAGCTGGATGAAGCCGGAGCATCCTCAGCCCCACAGGGAGCGGCTGCAGGCGCTGCTCCGCACCCGGACCTTTTGCACAGCCCGTTAGACCCAGCGGTGGGTATGGGGGTGACACCCGTGCACGTGGGCAGCCCAGACACCTGCCGGGAGCTACGGGCAGACATCAGGGACGCTTCCTTGGAGCTAGACATGCCAGGGCCCCAGCTGGACGAGGATGCAGCCAGGACTGGGATCCTGCTGGATGTGGACGTGGCAGGAATCCCGCTGAACCTGGATGCAGCAGGGATCCCGCTGGACGTGGATGCAGATGGAGCAGAGATCCCACTGGACGTGGATGCAGATGGAGCAGAGATCCCGCTGGACGTGGATGCAGCAGGGATCCCGCTGGACGTGGATGCAGATGGAGCAGAGATCCCGCTGGACGTGGATGCAGCAGGGATCCCGCTGGACGTGGATGCAGATGGAGCAGAGATCCCCCTGTACATGGACACGGATGGGGCAGGGATCCCAGCTGACACGGACCCAGGTGGGGCAGGGATCCTGCTGGACATGGATGCAGAGGGGGCAGGCGGCCCCCTGGACGCAGATGGCACAGAGCATCAGTGCCTGACCCTCGAGGAGCTGGGGGACTACTTCCAAGAGTGCATCGAAGCCGTCGAGCAGCTGGAGAAAGAGAGAGACAGCCTGATCGCGGAGCTTGCCCAGCTCCGGGAGCCGGTGCTGCAGGAGATCCGCCATGCCCACGAGGAGATCCAGGCAGCCTGCCGGCTGCTGGCCAAGGTGGAGCTGGAGAGGGACAACCTGAAGGATGAGATCCGGCAGATCAAGCAGAAGCTGTTCAAGGTGACAAAGGAGTGTGTGGCTTGCCAGTACCAGCTGGAGAGCCGGCGGCACGACCTCTCCCAGCACGCTGCTTACCGGGGCGAGCTGGAGACCCAGGCTGGGCAGCTCTCTGGCGAACTGTCCCGGCTGAAGGAGACCTGCGAGAAGGAGAAGGAGGTTTTGAGGCAGCGGTTGGAGACGCCACCGTGTCGGCAGGATAATCTGTACCTGCAGGAGAGTCGCCGGCTCTCCATGGAGTTTGAGAGCTTCGTGGCAGAGAGCCGGCGGGGTCTGGAGGAGCACTACGAGCCCCAGCTGCTGCGGCTGCTGGAGAGACGCGAGGTGGGGGCGAAGGCGCTGCAGGAGATGCAGGGGGAGATCCAGGGGATGAAGGAAGCCCTGCGGCCCTTGCAGGGGGAGGTCAGTCGGCTGCGGCTGCAGAACCGGAGCCTGGAGGAGCAGATCATCCTCGTCAAGCAGAAACGGGATGAAGAGGTCGGGCAGTACCGGGTACGCACCCTGGCTGGGCACCCCTCGCACCCTCCTGTTTAGAGAGTGGAAGTCTTTGTTTCTAGCTGGTGAGGTGTGGATGCCGAAGGTCTTGCTCGTAGGGCCGAGGGGAGGAGCAGGGTGGATGAGGAAGGTGATGAGGTGGAATATCTCCTGCCGGGTAAAGTCAAACGCATCCCCTTCCCTGGCACGGGCCAGGCGAAGCAGCATCCCCTGGGTGTAGGGCAATCCTAAGGTTAGAGGCATGTGCGGGGGATTCGCCTGATGAGCTGCCAGAAAAAACCTTTCTCCTGAATATATTCTCGCTCGGTTTTGACCGGCTCCTCGGAAATGGACCCAGCGAGCCAGGACGAGGTGGAGGGGACGGAGGGTTCCCTTCACAGAGCTGTGGCAGAGCTGAGCGGTGCTGCTGAGCACAGGCACTTTCCCACAGCTTGCACTAGCAGAAGGGCTGAGCTAAGGTGCTGGGAAAAGTCAGTTTTAAATGAAGGAGGCTTTTCTTTACAATCCCAGCCCTGCCAGAGCAGATCCTGCCCTTCCCACCCGCAGGAAGGGTCTCGCCCCCTGCGCCCACAGCCCAGGGGCCAGGCTGCCTCCCGAGAGGGTTATTTCTGGCTGCGCCAGGCATCATGCCCCTGGCTCCTTGTCCTGAGAGAAAAGGCAATTCAATATCTACAAGAGCACATTTGGCAAAGAGGCTCCACAATTAATCTCCCCCGTTTCAACACTCCCTGTTCTCGGCTCGTAATCGCTGCCTCTTCCCAGCCTGGCTCTGAGCAGCTTCTGGAAGCTGGCGTGCCCCCTCCGTCACTTCTCCTCCATCGCTTCTCCTCCCTGCTGAGCAGGGGACCAAGGCACCAGTACCCGTGACGCTGCTCGTCTGGGATTTCAGGGTCCGCTCTCCCTTGGAGGACAGAACTTCGGGGCATCCCTGATGTGCCTCCACATTTTTTCTTTCCCAAATTCCTTGTTTATCTTCTCCTGAGTCATAGGTTTATGCAGTTCTGACAGCTTCTCAAAACACACACAAAGTAGTCTAGGGGACAAAACCAACCAGCCAAGAGAAGCGTAAGGACCCAACGCGTCACACCCCAGCCCGAGCTCCCACCTTTGTAATAAACCAAAGCTTTTTTGCAGAGGTTTTCTAAGACGGTGGTTGGCCAGCCATCAGCCTGGCTGCGCTTGTCCAGACCAACACCACCTGCAGGCAGATCCCCCCAGGAGAGCTGAGTGCAGGCACCGAGACAGCCTTCCTCCCCAGCTCATCCAGTCTTGTCGTCTTACTCCCCAGGAACGGGTTGAGGAGCTGGAAGACCGGCTGAAGGAGCTGAAGAACGGGGTCCAGCTCCAGCAGCGCAAGAATCAGGAGCTGGAGGAGCTGAGGACCAGCCTCCACCGGGAGCTCTCCATCTACAAGTCCGTTTGTGTCTCGTCCCCGCGGTGCAGAGGGGTTTGGGTAGGGGCTGGGAGAAGGAGGAGGATGGTGGAGAAGAGAGGCTGGTGGTCACACAGCTGTCGGACACCACGGGCTTTTGCTCCTGGTTCCTGGGCACGTGGCCGGTGCGTGAGCAAGGGGTCTGGTGGGGCAGCACAGCAGGAACTCCAGACACTTTTCCATCCAGCAAATAGGGGTTTGCTGGAAATTCATGTTCACGGGAGGAGTGGAGGTTGCTCTACCAGAAGCAGGTGGGGCAGCTTAAAGTGCCCGTTTCCTTAGGAATATGTGGAAAGGAGCTGAGGTTTGGGAAACAGTGCTGTGGATGCTCTTCAACGAGAGAGAACTACCTTCTGCTTGTAACTCCCTACTGCTGGTTTCATTCAGGTCATCTTTATTATACAGATTTTTTTAAAGCTCCAGAAAATGTCCGTAAGTTTGTGGACTATTTTACTGACCAAATTGCACTGTTACGTTATTCCAACCTCAGCTGCACACACTCTCAACCATTTTCTGTAGCTTCACCATTACTTTAGTATTCTTTTTTTCTCCCCTTCCCCTCCTCATGCAAGCACACCACGGGAGGATATTCTCTACCGCAAACGGGTTGTTTTCTTTATCCAGGCAAGACTTTAGCATGGTAAGCGCAGGGGAAGAGATCTCTGTTTCAGCCATTCCAAGGTGTATTCATGAGAGTAACCACAATTCCGATTCAGATCAGATCCCAACAGCCCCGTGTCTGTGCTGCTTGGGGTCCTTCTAAATCACACGCCTAAATCACGGGCCAATATTTAAGCCTGGGTGCAGCAGCACGGCCTCTTAACTCCTGGCAATCTACTAATTGCCGTCCCTGGAAGCGATGGCGTGCAAGGCTTCTCATATGTCCGGACACCTCATTAAGTTTCACGTTTGCACCAGGGACCTCAGAGTTAAGTTCGGCTCCGAGCTGCCTTCTCTCCTAGCTCACACCAAAAATTACATTCCCTTCTGTTAAAGCTAGTTTGTTTGCCAAGGGCTCTGCAAGGGCTGGGCTAGGTCTGCTTGCTCACAAGACCATGTACTGAGCCAGTTTAAGTGTTTCCTAATTACTTTTCTTCCATACTGTGTTTTTTCTGAAATAACACATCCCCCTTCCCCATTTTCTCCAGCCAGGTAAATATTCAATAGCCTAAATTTACTTTCTACCCATACAGGGGCTGCTTAGAAATCTATGGCCACCTTTGCAAATCAGAAGAAAAAGCAGACCAGGACTGATAGGAACGCCGGACTTTTCCTCATTGTAGCAAAAGGACGGAGGTAGCTGCAGGGGACGTCTCCTCTTGCTGCTCGTCCCACCCGATGCACAGCAGCTGCCCAAAGCCAGAAATACCAGAGAATCCTCAAGGTGCTGCTGTTAATCATGTAGTAAAACTGCTTTTCCACAGAGGAGCAGAAAAAAATAATACTTGCACTGAACAATGGACATATATGAAGAATAACAGATGTATGTTTTGCTGTGTTTGGAAAAAATGTATCTTGTTCCATAGGTGGATTGTATGAGACTGCACAGAAAGTAATGTTCTGGAAGCCAGTGTCGGGGTTTGATTTTTAAAGTTTACATGCAAGAGAAGCTTTATCCTTTTAACAGGATTTTCTTTTGTATTTCAAGGGTCTCTGCTGTATTGTGACATGCTCCACCGCGGGCCACAGAAACTAGTTTGTGGAGAATAGGTTTCCACTTTATATAAAGTCTCACACTGAAAATAAAGGTTGGAGTTTAAGGATCCTTTTAATTCTCAAAGCTGCGTCACAAAGAGAAAATAACAAGCTTGCGTGTCAAACCGAGGTACTTGTAAGGTATACAACTATTCTAACAAAAAAAGAAAAAAAAAAAGCTAAAGGCAGACCCAAAATCTAGCCAGCAGCACACTTCAGCACATTCTTGACTGCTTGGGGATAGTAAGTACTCATTTACTCATTTCACAAAGAAAGCAGCAGAAACAAGGTGAGAAGCATCCGCATGTTACAAACTAAGGAATATCTTGTCTCATACAAGGTAGAGACTATGCCCTCGCTTTCTCTGCTTTCTGGAGAGGTACAGTTTACCCTCGAGAAAGCAGTTAATGCAGAAGAACACCAACACAAAAATCACAAAGCTACACAGCATTTACGTAGAAAAAATTTATTCCATCTGAAGCACTTACACGCAATTAGTCATGAGGAGCATGGAGAGTAACAGGTTGCTGGTAGAACAGGACACCCTAGAGGGAGATGTGCAGGAACTAGTGGTCAAGGACTAACTCCTAAAAAAAGTAGTTTATCCACATTTAATTTGCTTTACAGATACCAGCTACCAATGCTGTTTTAGGTTACCGGGCATGCCATCTGTGGTACATCAGTTGGTAAAAACATACACCTTTACAACTTGGTGGCCCCAAGTTTTAAAAACCATTTCACAGAAAGGAAAGAAATATATGTGAAAACACAGCTCAAGAAACACACAATAGAGCAAAAATACATGGAAGGTGAACAATGCTCTGCAGGAATAGCTAACGAATCCAAACTGCTGTTGCCCAGCAGACGGGAGAAAGGGAAAGGAAGGAAGGAATGAAAAACCCAGAATTACCAGTAGAGACAAAAAATGTAGAAAGAAATCATTCAAGTCAAAATCTGCAAGTCTTTTGTAGCTGCAGAGGCAGAAAAATCCACAACGTACAGATTAACTAAAGGAATTCCCAAGACTTCTGAGTTGTACTGAAGAGGACAAGACCTTCCACACTCCATTTCTGATCTGCCAGTGGATTAACACTTGTATCATCTCCATTGGCTCAAGCACACTTTGGCAGCTCTACCGATTGAACTTTTGTTTAGATTAGGCAAAAACCTGCAGCTGTAGCAAGCTAAAGACAGAAGAAAAAAACCAACAAACCCAAGTTTGCTCTGTGCAATGAAGGCAGCTAAAATGGGACTGCCAGCCCTCTATGCAAGAGGAAATCTGAGCAAGGAGCTACAGCACAGAACCGGCTAAGCCCTTTTCTGAGGGAGCACTCACTGTCTGGGTTTAAACGCCTGTTCATGGTATCTACAGAAGGATGGCCGAACACAAAGTCTACGTGTGTCTCAAAACCAGTGTTAAGTCAATATCAGGATTGAGAGGGAAGAGAAGGAAAAAGACTAAAAACAGGAAAAGGTTGTCATCTAGGATCCTTGACCTTCTGGATCCACACTTCCTTCAGGGTCTTCATCGTTATATATGTTCTCTGCCTGCAAGACAGAGATGGAGGAACGGAAGAAGCACTTACCACCGTGTTGAACAAGATTCCATCTGCTACAATACTTCAAAAAGCTCTGGCAGTTTTTCATCTGCAGTTTTTCATCTGTATCACCCACCCCTGATCTCTCAAGGCCATTTGACATTAAAGAAGTAACACAAACAACCCTTTTCGTAAACAGCCACGTCTCCAAAACGCTTCATAAATACCCTGTAAGTTACTGCAGCTTATGAGAATCTGCAATCATGTATACGTTTAGTATACATCCTCTACTTTGCAGCAGCACTTTCCAAAAGATCTATATGGAAGGCTGCCAGGAACAAAGCCACTGTGAACCAATTTACAGATAAACAAAAATTAGGAGTATGGTTTTGTCAAAGGTCATTCAAACAATACAAGATTGTTTTCCAAAACCTTCAACAGTTGGTAATTTAGGGCCAGCAAACTTTTCCTATTCACCACTGCTCCTCTCCATCCTCAGGAGGACATTTATATCATTTGCAAAGATTTCATTTTGTAAGACAGTAACTAACAGAAACCTCAATTTCACCTTTGGTTCTCACATACACTGTTTTCATTCAAACACAGAAAGGAAAAATTTGCTTCTACACCAGTACTTGCTTTCTTTTTAAATCATAAGAAACATAAATGAGCTTATGAGTATTTGTAAACCATTGTTTCAACCGAACTTAAAGTGGATTTCACTATTCCTTTTAGATTTAGGCAGCGCTACAAAGCAAGCCATGCCGAGAGCTGTAGATAAAGTCAGGAATTATGAAATCCAGGCAGTTCAACACCATCTCTCATCTGCCACTTCCTGCCCCTTCCCCAGCAACTTACCATTTGCCAGACTTGCATGATATTATCTTCTGATACAGAACAAATTACCCAGGGTTCATTGGGATTCCAGGAGAAGTCAGATATCTTTGCAGTATGACCACCATGGATAAACTAGTATTTGGGAAACAAAAAGGGGAATGTTTTCAAATCCACATCGCAGAGATGAATAACAGGTCAAAACAAGCAATGAGATTCAAAAGACGTACCAACAGCTCAGGGGGACCGTCCTCAGCATCTTCAGGGGATTGTTCTTCTCCAATTTTACTGTAAAAAAAGGGAGGAAAAATGAAAAGGTGGGGGTTTGTTTGGTTTTTGAAGTGTGATGCAATTCATCAACAGTATTTTGTCAGGACAACATGGCTAATTTGGGATTTACCTCAAGTCCCAAACATTTAGCCGGCGGTCAGTGCCACTGGAGGCCAATATAGTTTCATTATGGGGAGACCACTGAACCTACAGACAAGGATGAATTTGGAAAGGAAGTTAGTTTGAAAAGCTGTAACATGACAGACAGTCACAACAAATATCACTGTATTTTGTATCATGAAAGCTCTATGAGAATTCAAATTGATAATAACTTGAAATAGGAATATGCCCAATACTAACATGCTAACACAGGAGGGAGGTTTGTGAACGTTTGTACACTGACAAGGCATTTGAGCACCGAAAAGGCACCACACGTGACTCTTCCCCTAACAAAGACCACATGTTACGAAGTGCAAACAGCTCTCAAGGATATTAGCTGCTCCTTACCTTAATAAGGATTGCACAAATATAAACTATGGACTCCTTAAGTAGTAGGTACGTTTTACACATGAAAAGAAATCACTGTAATTAAGCTTAACCACCCAAAACCTCACATTTACTACTTCTGCTGGAGACAAATCTCTCCAAAAACATACCGCTTAATAGGATCACAGGATTAGAAAAGAACACATAATTCTGCACACTAACCTGACATTTCAAGATTCCATGTGTAATTTTATTTAGAGGTAACTAAAGTTAAGTAGCAATCCTTCTACCAAAAAAAACTCTACATATTTTTCTTCTGAGTCATGCATGAGTTGGAAATGGAAATATTGTATCTGCTAAGCACATGCTACCCATGATGTTAACATTCTATATTTACACCAGCAAAATTAGCAATTGTTCGTTGTCACAGGATGTTCTGGTGATCCCCTTTGATGGGCACTGGCTAAAGCCTTCCTACAGGACCAAGCTGAGCAGATGACAACGCTGCAACCATTTCATTGTGCCTCCCTGCTTCAATCTGCTGCCATGAATAATTTACCTTTACTCCGCACTGCTAGCGTTTCGCGCTTACGTTGTGGTTAAAGCTCTCGACCATTTGCTTGTTACATTCTGCCCCTGGCCCTCTGGACATTCTTATCTGTACTGGAGCTCTACCCCACACAGAGCGCTACACAGCGCCACAACAATAAGCCAGAAAAATTAGAAGCAGATGAGAGAAAAAATCTATGAGTTTTTAAGTGCAAGTACATTTAATAAAACCACAGAGCGGAAAAGAATGGTTTTCATTTTTTCCAGACAGCTAAATAGAACTAAGTCTATGTGCATAAAAGATAAAGACATTTTGTTATACCTGAAATATTTCATCTTTATGTGATTCAAAGGAGTGCAACTTCAGTTTTAGGTTCCTCAAGTCCCATAGAGCAACAGTCTAGTAAAAACCAAAACAAAACCAACATTTTTTGTTGAAGTAACCAATATATACATCCACATTTACACATCAGAAACTACACAAGTATGTTCCAAGTTCAAGGCAGATGTACCTTATCAGCTGATCCTGTAGCCAGGATAAACTCACTATAGGGATTGAAAGAGAGGCAGTTGACTTCAGCTGTGTGAGCATCCACTGAATGACTGGGCTTGGAGGTGTTGTTCGACCGAGTATCCCAACTGTAAGGGCAAAACATGGAATTGGAACAAAGGTTTATATCCCGTTTTACTGAGGGACTAAGGAGCAGATGGAGAAGCAAAAGGGACAGAAGCAGTTTCTGAAGATATTACACCACTTACATCATGAGCTTCTGATCATCAGCAACAGATCCAAAAAGAGATTCATGGAGCAGGTGCCAAGATACATCTTCCACTACTGCTGTATGCCCTGTGAAGATGGTCTTTGCATCCACCACTTTGCCTTCTTTTGGAACAGCACTAATATCCCACAAGCAAATGGTCTTTAAAAAAATAAAAAATTTTAAAATTGCATCTTTAGACAGACGCTCTTTACCTCTCCTACCTCCTCTGCCTCATAAAACCCCAAACACCGCATTTTTGACCTTAGCCAAGGGACACAAAGTACAGACTGTACCCCAGCTATATTTAAAGTACTCACATGATCATCAGAAGCACTGAGCAAATGCCCACTCAGGTTTGGATTCCATGACAGCCCATAACCTTCCTTCTGGTGTCCACGAAGACGCAAATCAGGGTTACACTCTCCAGAAGGGTCTGTAAAGAGGCAGTATAAGAACTCCAGTGCCCAGTGTTGTTTCCAGTACATCCTGGAATACCTGGCATTAAGTTTTACTGTGCTTTACCAAACTTTGCTTTGACATTTTCAATAGGATCCCTCTCTGTCCTTTGGACCATTTTCCCCCAACTGAAGAGTCACCTCATTAAAACAGAACACACTGAGACAACACAGAGCAGTTTGTCTTCTGGGCTTAACAGAAGCACACTGCAGATTTTTCCAAGCTGCTATTTATTTTTTTTGGCTGGATGACCTAGCAGTGGTCCATTCTAAATTAGTGCTATAGTACCTGTGGTATTTTTCTTTCTCTCATCATCTCCAACCGCACTTTGAAAGTGAGAAAGGCACTTCTGATCCTCCCCACCAAGTGCCAGAACTAGTTACTCTATATGATCTTGACAACTTCATCGGTAAATCACTGTTAGTATCCTTACAGGATACCAGGACAACAGCTTGGCTACCCAACAAATCATAGAGTTTCCAAAAAGCCACCTTCCACCACCCCAAATACCAACACATACAGTGACAGGACAAAACATACAGTAAAAGAACAAAAGGAAAAAAACACATACCTTGCTATTGTTACATATTGGATACATAGGTCTAAGCTTCATATAAAATAACCTTTTACACTAAATACCTACTTTCTCCTAAAATCACAAATGATATGCAATCCACAAAACTTTTTAACCTCTTTTTCACTACATCAACCGTTTCTTAAGGAAGGGCTGGCTAATCTCTGAAGCACAGCCGTAACAAAGAAACAGACACCTGGTTTAGAAGGGTGTTTGGTGTAATCAAAGACAAGGACATCGCTGGATGGAGTCTTCGTAGCGATGATACACGGGTTCTGTGGCATGTAACGTGCTCTGTTCACTTCTCCCTCGTGATTTATCTTGATTTCAATTTCAATTTTTCCACTAACTGACCCAAAGCCTCCAAACTCTGGAAATAAGAATTTTGTAGTGGTAAATAATAAGCCCGTTTCAGATCAAGACACAAAGATCCAGACTCAATTACTGGTACTACCAAGCACTTATTTTGAAAGAGTAGTCACAAGAACATCTGTAACTGAAAGAATCCAGTTTTCAAATGGCATGTTGTTTTAAACATCTGTATTTGTAACATCAGAATAGCTAAGTTAAAGACCATTTCTTCCTCAATTTTTTTTTACTATTTCAAATGTAACAACACAAGCTCCAAGTTTATCGTATCTAAAACTCTTATCTGTAAGGAAAATATGTTGTACATTTGACACAGATGTGTTGTAACTGCACTTTCAAATATAACAAAAATTGGCATTGCAGAATATACAAAGTTCTGGTAAAAACAAATTGCTACATTTAAGATATGGGACTGTAACATAACTTGCTAAAGTTACCTTAGAAGTAAAGTCAGACTAACTTAGCATTTCACAGAATTGCACAGCACCGTTCTAGCAAAAAGAGGGAGTTTGTTTTGTTTTTAAATTGGAGTAGTATATTTTTGAGAAACACTAAAATAGAATAGAAACAAAGTACTTATTAGACAACATTGTGTTCATGAACAACTCTAAGAAGCCCAAAGATCAAAATACTAATTGCACAATCCAGGCTTCCAGCAAAAAGAAGAGCAAACATTGGATCATTAAGGACTTTCACCAGGTAGAAAGACTGATTCAGCCAAGTAAAAATGAGAAATGTCTAACTTGTATCAAAGCTGACAGCCAACTAAGATTACAGAAAGCATTGAATTCAAGTCTGATATACCAAGCAAAACACAACAATCTTTTTATCCAAGGGAGGCTAGCACAACTATCAGACAGCAGAATTCAGACAACAAAAGAACATTTGAAATGTTACACTCCTCAAATAAAATATTTTTTTTACGTGATTTTCTCACTGGAAGAGTTTATGTAATGCAAAAGTGATAATAAAAATACCAATAAGCAGTTCTCCATGAAATTCAATGCCAACTCCTGATGAGAAATAGGGAGGGGTGAGGTTCCCCCCCCCTTCTTTTTTCATCATTACATTATTAAGACATTACATACATTCAAAAAACATAGTATTTGTCTACTGAGTAAGGGTACCACTCAGAAATAAACTGATAAGTTTAGAAGTAATACCTGAACTTTGCTGCCTGAACTTTACGGAAAAACAAATATGCTATCAAGAAGGGAGGGAAAAAGTAGTTAAAACTCCTCCTGGTCCACATCTTTGGTCCCTTACCTCCTTTCTCACTATCATAGTGTGAAGCATCAAACTGCGCGTCATCGTTAGGCAACTGCACGCTAGCTATCACAAGATGATTTTGTTCATCTGAAGTGTGGGTCCCCAGGACTAACCGGTGAATACTGAAATCTTTGCCTTCAGGTCTGCAAGGAAAGAGAGGTATATGAGAAATAAAAGAAGGGGTTTACACGGATACCGAGCTGATTACAATTTTTTTTTTTTGATGACAGCTCTTCTAACACTAAAAACACTAAAGTTATCGTCGCTCTCCTGCTCCAACACCAAACTCGCTTCCTCCACAGGAAATCACTTATCATAACTCAAGATCTCAACCTAAAATTCTTGCAGCACAACACTCCGACAGACCACCATTCCTGTGCCTTCCTTTAAGACACCTTAGCAGCTCCTCCCGAGGGGCACAAACATTCACTGCAAGCAGAACATTGTTACGGAAGCTTAGGACAAAATGGTGGTTATACAGAAATTATATCTAGTTCTATTTTTCAGTAAGTTTTTTGCTTATTAAAGGGAAGGGTGAAGATGGAAGAAGAAAAACATAGAAACCTATCTTGTCAGTAACAGAAGGCATTTTTCCAAATTAAACATGTCTGTACTGATTATCTCTCTGGTGGTCACAGTCCTCAACTTGCTGTTGGCATGGCAAGGGTACAAACAGTGATTAAGACAGAAAGGAATCACATACTGCCTTACTTTAACAAAAAGTGATCCTAGATTTACTATTTATTCTGCTTTTAAAAAAAAAAAAGTAAAAGCAAAAGGATCAGTTTACCTTGTTACATCAGGAAGCCACTGAGCAGTCAAGCTGGGCCATTCCAGAGCGTGGGTCATTACCAAATCATATAAGAAGGGGGTATTCTTTTTCCATATTTTATACTCTTCATTGATCACACGTTCTTCCACTGCATCATCAAAGGCTGCTAAAGATTTTTTTTTTTAAAAATGCATACAATTAGCCTTTATGAATATATTTACAACATACGCACACCACTGTGAGTGGGGATTGAATAAAGAGCCAACTACATCACACCCTGGTTTGCTGTTACGACTGCTCTATTAAAGTAGTTGCTAGATGATTAAAATCCTCGTTGCACACGCTAATCCTTGTTTCTGAACGTAAGGCCCGAAATTGATATTAACTATGTCAAATTTCATCATCTCAACAGAAGCAGCATAATAAAATTCTAAAGCTTGGTGTCACAGGATACTGTGACGGAACTGCAGAGACGTTCGAATGCGGGAGGTCCAACAACTGCTGTGAAATACAGCAGCCTGGGTGCAGCCGTGAACTACCAGTTCCCACAAATCCAGTTTCCCAAGGCTCCTTCTGTCGCCTCGTTCCTCTCACGCACTTTCTCACACCATCTGCTACCAGCTAAAGAAAACGAGCGCAACCAGCGCTCCGGGAGCACACCCACGGAACATGGCTGTGTGGCCGGTGACATCTCTTTGTCTGCACCGGAGCTGCCCACACCCCTCACAGGGCACGGCATTTCTGCGGCCCTCCCCGCCTACACCAGCCCACCCGGTCACCCGCCTCTACCGGGCGGAGGGATCCGGACTCCCCCCCGACCCCGGGCAGGGCCCGGCCCGGCCCGGTCCGCTCCACCCCGGGCGGCGTCACCGACTCGGCGCGGCGGGCCACAGGCCTCCCCCTGCGCGGCCCGGGGCGATGGGGGGAGGCGGCGGCGGCCGCGTGGCGCGGCGGGCCATGGCCGGGGGGGACCGGCGGGCCCCGCCCTCGCGCGCCCCCTGGCGGAGCCGCCCCCGCTCCCCTCAGACCGGCGGCCGTTGCAGGATGGCGGGGGGGGGGGGGGGGGGGGGGCCTACCCCGCGCCTCACGGAGCCCTGAGCGGAGGAGGCCGCGCCGCGAGCCCTACCTTCCTTGTCCGCCATGGCGGGGCGGGGGGAGCGGGGCGGCTGCGGGGCGCAAGGCGGGGCGGGCTGGGCGAGGCGGGCGGCCGGTTCCTCCGCTCCCTGCTCGGACCCCTCCGGCCGCGGCTCTATTGTTTCCTGCCCCCGCTGCGTGCCGCTCCGACGCCGCGCACCCCTTCGCGCGCCAACGCCGACCAATCGCCACCCGCCGCCGGGCCGCGACCGCCAATCGGTGAGAGGCACGGGGCGGGGACAAGGGGCAGACGAGCGCGCTCGGCGGTCACGTGGGAGCACGGCCGGGAAGAAGGCGGGGGGAGGAGGGCGCCGCTGAAGCTCCCTTGGGAGCCGCCATTTTCCGGAGGGGAAGGGGAGGGCGGTGTGCGCCCCTCGCTCGGCTCTTAAAGCGGCAGCGCCCCGCGCAGTGGGGCGGTTCAGGCTGTGGTTCCGTTTTCGGCTTCTTTTCCTTAGTGAGGCCCCGGTTTGAGGACGGGAAGGCCTGTGGCTACGGCCGCCGTTTCCTCTGGTCACCACATCCGTGGGCGGACGTGTCGGACCAGGACCGGACCGGACTGGTGCGTGTGTGGGGCTGAGGCCCGGCCCTCCCTGTCTCCTCACAGGGCTGCCCGGAAGCCTTTGGAGTATCCTCAGCTTGCTCTTGCGTTATTAATTGTCTATAATGGCTAATAACTTTCCTTTTTCCCCTAATTCAGTGCAGCGGTGAGCCCTGCTTGGTATGTAGCTGGTTCTGATCGGCCTGCTGTGGGTAACTTGGTGTGATCTGCCGTGGATCTGACTGTCCGCAGTCAAGGTTTCACAGGTTTAAAAGCAAAACGTGTGTTCCTCTGGTTTATTCCCCTAGAGGAGCATTGGCTTCTCAATTTCAGACTTTTCCCAACATCCCTAGACCCTTAGCGGAAAATAGAAACTGGAAATCCTATGTAGTCAGTTTCAAAGCCTTAGAGCAAGAGCCGCTCCTGCTTAAAACTAGTCTTGACGATGTTATGTGCTATCTATAAATTTGCATCTGTCATTTGCATTATTGAGTCTTGGGCTCAGCTGTGGATAAATCTTTTAATGCACAAAAATATTAAGAAAGTGTGAGAATGGCTATATCTGGAAATCTAGGGAGTTCTGGGCCGAGGAAAATTAATTAGCCTGAATTAATCAGGTTCTCCAATTTGTGTCTGTTAGACTTACAAATGAAAGCTTGCATGAAACTGAGCAACTACTAAGATCTGGTCTGAGATTTAGACTTTAAAATAGGGATTTAATGCAGTTCTTGCTTTAAAAATGTAATTAATAAAATATGTTCTGCAAGAAAATAAACACAGGACAACTGCTGCATGTGACAGGTCATACTGGCCATGCATGTGTTTCCAGGATTGAAGCCTTAAATGCATTCCCTGTCCTAAGAGAAAGCTAGACTTCTTTTCCTAAAGAAAAATAGCGTGTAAGGCGACAGATCTTCCTTCCTGTCACGCCTTAGGGTTTGGAGGCAATGCAAATTTCTGCTTGCTGTGTAATGTACCAGTGGGCTCATTACTTGTCGTTATTATGGTATTTTATTATTTGAAGATCAATAAAATGCTTGGTGGAGGACAAGGAAGCAGCATAGTTGTTCCCAGAAAAGGCCAAAGCCCACACTTTCTGTAAGGACTGTAATCCCTTGGCTTCACAGGCTGAACGTAACTCGTATGAGTTAACGAGGCAAGTGGTGGAGGATTGAACTCTGAACTTCCTCCATCTCCCAGTGACAGTTTTGATTGCACACAACTTAAATGACATGCCTTTAGTGTCTAGTTTTGGAGACCTGAGCCTGTTTACAACGGTTGGCAAACTGCTATCAGGTGTAAAAGGGAACTGGGAGGCAATTTTCCCTTTTCTACCACAGCATCCCATGGGCAGCCTGGCAGCGTTGAAGCCCTCGTACGTGGCTGTGTTTCCTACCACCAGGAAGTGAGTGAGGTTTGCTCAAGCCCAGCAGCTATGGCAGCCGATGAGAGAGACTACAACCTGACGGAGGAGCAGAAGGCGATCAAAGCCAAATACCCACCGCTCAATAAGAAGTATGAATGTGAGTTATTTTTAATGCTAATCATGTTACAGCGTATGTGTGACAGCGCAATTGTGAGGGGGAGGGAGGGAAAGGAAGCTTTTTCTACCTCTCTTCTATAGGAAGAGATACTCCAGAGTGTATTGCCCTTATGTGTGGTATTTTTTCTCCTACATGCCCTACTAAAAGATCATTATCTCTCCCTTTCCCCACCCCTGGAATGTCTTCTAAGAACGTGCCAAGCAAGTGGGTGAAAGCCCAAGGGACAGCTTAAGGCACCCACAGGAGATCATTCAGTGTCTGTTTTCTATTTGATCCAGGTCTGTGTCTATAACTCTGTTAGAATATATATTTTTAGGATGCGTTCAGATCTTTATTTGATAGCAGCGCAGAAGTATGGTGACATACTACAATAGTCATGCTGTTTCCATAACTGGAAGAGGTTTTATTCTTCTTTTACATCCACTGGAATTTGTTTGCTTTAGAGACCGTTGTTGAGAATCCATTAATAGCGTGTGAACGACCTAAACAGCATCAAAACAGTCTTACAGTCGTGGTATTTATTTTACATCCCAAGTTAGCTCTGTTTCTCTAAATGAATACAAATGATGTTCATGTAAAACTTGATACGTCCTACCTTACTAGCAAAGAATGCCTTCTATTTTGTATGACATAATTTTTTTTTAATGTGTGTTTTTGGGTGTGGACAGGTATGTTTCTCCACTGAGCTGGAAATATTTGCAAATATCATCCTCTGCATGAATAATTTTCAGTCCTGCAGACTTCAGCAAAAACTGTTTACTCCTGGTTAAAGTTCCTTTTTATTGCAGTTAACTTGTAGAAGCCTGTTGTGTTACAACAGCCATACCTTGCGCACAGTGCTCTACACATAGGGCACTGACATAATTATATTAAAGACTGTTTTTCTACTTGGCAGAAATAATCCAAAATTCCACCTGTGCTAACTTTCTCTAATATACTGGAAAACAGATTATCACTGTTTCACATCTGAAAATGGATGCAAAAAGTTCCTGTTACAACAACAATATCTAATTTCCTTTTTTTTTATCTTGATTTTTAAAATATGTTTGGTGATGTCATGCCTTTTCTTTTTCCTTCCCCCTCAGATTTGGATCACACAGCAGATGTGCAGTAAGTATGGGCAACTGGGATTTCACAATATGACAAATTGATTCTTTCTTACACTGCTATAAATCTGGAATACCTGTTGAAGACTGGTTGCAGATGTATACCTTACAGAACTATGAAATGTCACACACTGGGGTTTTTTGATGGTCTGCTTTGTTTCTGCTCTTGGGAGAGCACAGAATCTGTGTTTGGTTTCTTTTCTAATGTAATATGCCTATGGTGCTTCTGATTAAGCCTCTGTTATATGGAAGTGTCTTTTGAAATATTTTTATTTCTTTCCCCTTAAACCAAATTTCTTTTGAGTAGTCCATTTTTATGGATATCAATTGGCCATATTAGGAAAGAACTTTCTTATTGTCTGGTAAAACATTTATTTTCCATATTCTCCCAAGAAACTCTTCTCACAAACCACAATTAAAATCTCTGTAACCTGTGCAAATGTGTAGGTGTAGAAAAGCAAGCATTTTTGTTCATTCACTTCCTCTGCATTAATTCTCATGTTCTGTTTTCTCACCTCCATAATATTTTGGGATTTTTTTTTTCCTTTTGTTACAGTCTGGTAAATTATCCTGTCTTTTTAGACTACATGCCTGGGGAGACACTTTGGAAGAAGCGTTTGAGCAGTGCGTTATGGCCATGTTTGGCTACATGACTGACACAGAGACCGTGGAACCTGTGGATACAGTAGAGGTAGAGGCAGAAGGTAAGGCTGTGCTGACTTTTCATATTGGAACTGTATGAACCCTGAGGGAGAAGGGTACCAAAATTTTTAATCTTTAGATGTAATTTTGTTGCAGTTAATTAAAATCTAATTAAGCATCACTAATCTGAATCTTCTAATAGTGCAGAAGCTGTACGTCTGACATACTCTTAAAAATATTTGGGTGTTCTTGCTGAGACAATCAACTGATTTATCTTCTCTTCTTCAATCCTGCAGGACATGACATGTTGTCTCTTCTCTTCCACTTCTTGGATGAGTGGCTGTATAAATTCAGTGCTAATGAGTTCTTTATACCCAGGGTAAGTGTGCTGTTTTGTTTGTTTTTCATTTGTAGGTCAAAGCTATTCTCTGATAATACCAGCTCTGAAGGCAATGTTAGTTTGGGGGGGGAAAAAAGGGACACAACAAATCACTTAAGCAATTTAGTTCTCACATGGAGAATTGAAAATACCAAGGCAGAAAGACTGGAGAAGCAAATTGTTAAGATTTGTTAGCAGAAACACCAATAATTAGCTGCTGTTATACACTAGGGGTATCTCTGCTGCCTGCCTGTTCCAAGCAGCAGCGTATCTCTTTGAGGCTGCTCAGATTCTCTGGGTTTAGATTCTATTTAAACAGTGGAATATAACCCTTGTAAATGGCATTTACTGAGATTTTCTGCCTGAAGATAGAATATGTTACTGACTTATTTCTCCTCTTGCTTCCTCTGCAGGAGGTGAAAGTGCTTTACATTGACCGAATGCAATTCAAAATAAGATCAATTGGGTGAGCTTAAATGATCGGTTGAGTAATGAATATCTTTACTGAAAATGCGTGTATTACCTTCAGAATCACTGCTCTGAAATACCGTGATGTGCTGGAGTCATGCATTCTAAAAAGTGAATTGTGGACTTTTTACTTTGAGGCTTTAAACGAAAATTGCGCTGTCCTGTGCTCGTCAGTGAAACTAATTATAACATTTGATAAATATTCCCAAAATTCCAACCGCTTCTCTTCTTTTTGCCTTTAAAGGTGGGGAGAAGAGTTCTCTTTATCCAAACACCCCCAGGTATGCAGTGGTTGATCTGTACATCTTTTACATTTTAGGGGTAGGATGGGGAGGGATGGTGTCTTTTAAATCAGGCCTCAAAGTTCTCAAGATTTCCAAGTATAAAAACGTCTGAATGTTATCACAGGCACTAAAGATGTGATGCACTTTTTGCCTGGGTTTTGTGAATACATTCCTGAAACTGTTGACCTGAGCACCTGATGCTTCCTTGGCACTAGCAAAACTCAACAGTTGGATTGCTTTTTGTGATGCTGATCACGCAGTAAACCAATCTATATTCAGAATATGTACATGGGTTTGATTTTCACACTATTATCACAGCTTTTTGCTTAGTCAGTTACTGCCTTTTTTCCCCTCTAAAGAATTACTAGAAGCAAATGCTTATCTCCCCGGCAGCTCTTTCGCTGTGTCAGTATTAGCATAGCAAATATTGATGCTCTGTCAGAGGTGAGGGGGGGAATTTGTAGTATTCAAGAGGCAATAAAATAAGGGAAGAGTTACTTATTCACTATTTGGCCTGGCCAACCCTTTGCCATTAGTCTGTCAACATTTTATTCATCTGAACAAATACAGTTACAGTTTTTTGGGGAGAAACTGGATAGCATTTGTAGAAGGTGATAAATACTGTAAACTATCATGAATTGCTACAAGGGACGTCATTTAGAAAATCCATGCTTTTGTGACTTTTCTCTCTAGGGCACAGAGGTGAAAGCCATAACATACTCAGCAATGCAGATCTGTGAAGATGAAAAGCCAGAAGTCTTTGTCATCATTGATATTTAAAGCAAGAGAGGTGTGGTCGAGTGGATGCTCATCACCGGTTGGCAAAAGTCCCTTGAAAACTGTAATCCCTGTGGAAGTAACTAAGGAGTTGGCAAATTCAAATTGAAGGGAGTAATTGCGGGAAATGTCAGCCTCTGTCTTGACTTGGGGATGGTGAGCCAGACCAATTCCTGCATGCCAGGAAAAGAAGAACTCGTTGGGGTTTGGGGGGGTGTTGAGAAGAAGAAGGGGTATCGTAGGGCTTGAATGTCTCTCGGAAATGCTAATAGTCTGCTTTTGAGACTGATACCTGTGTTAGGTGCTGTATGAACTAAACAGAGAAATTAGTGGAGCTGCTAGTTAAAATACTACCTCTTTTGTAGGGTGGCAGGAGAGAATGTTAATCTGTGTGATTTAATTTGCAGATTTAAATACTCTAATTCTGAGGTGACATCCCTCCTCCGTATTGTATAAAGGGTCCAAAATATCTGCAGAGGGTCGGATTTAATGTAAAAACATTTCAGACTGTTCAAAGGACACCTAAGAAAATATACCAATTAAAAAAACAAACCACCACACTTTCTAGACTACTTTAAAAAAAAAAAAAGTCATACCAGCAGGTGGTGCTGAGTTGCTGTAAATAAATTTCCACATGAAATCCTAAAGCATGTGGAATCCTACATTAGGTATGTGGAATCCTAATAACTCCTGTTATCGGTCGAAAAAGTAGGCAGCTTTGCTGCTGCATAGAAAGGGATGCTCCAGACTCCGCGGGGTCAGTCCCAGCCACGTCTGGCGAAAGCGGATGCTCTTCTTTTAAAAAGCAAGTGATTTGAATCAGCTTCTGTCTTCCTTCAGAAAGGACAATATGGACAATCCTTTAATGTCAAAGGATTATGGATTTCAGTTCACTGAATCAAAATTAATCAATAATAATCAAAAGTGTGTGTTCTGTTTTAAATCCCAGGACCAAACCCATGTGTTTCCTGCCATTGCTATGTAAACGTGAGGGGCACAGTAAGGGAGGGTTGGTGCTGGCCTGACTTTGCCTCCTTGTAAATGCTACAAGTGCCTTGCCTCTGGAGGTAGACCTCATCCTTATTTTGTTGTAAAGTTATCTTAAAAAGATGTGGTTTTATTTCCATATTGTGGAGAGCAAGGGATAAAATCCCTTTTACTTTTTGAGAAAGCTTCAATGCTGAAATAAAACTCATGACTGAAAGAACCTAAGGATTTGTGTGTGAGTAACTTTGGCTAGTGGGTTTTTAACACCATTGCATTACGCTTGCGCTTTGTTCTTTGCCAAGGTGGGCAGGCTTTTTTTGTCAGAATGACGATACGCCTATTTTGTGGTACAAAATTAGCATGATTTTTCACACACTGGGTTTTCTTCCCTCCTCAGGAGCACCCCCAAGGCTCCAGCACATGCCCGCTGTGGCGACAGGCTGGACACAGCGGCGGTGTGGAGGAAGAGCGAGGCCTGGGCGTTGCTCGGGATGACCGGCTCCAGGCCTTCCCTCCGCACGGCAGACCACCGAGCCCACGGGGAGCTGACCGCCATGGCGGGCGGTGCCGCCGCCCCTCAGCCGGGCAGAGCGCGGCTACCGCCCCTCGGCAGCGGCTTTGACACCTCATTGGCTGGTTGGGTCAGCCGACTGGGGTTAGCCAATCAGGCGTCGAGTTGAGGCGGCTTTGTTCTCCACAGAGCCTGAGGAGGCGGCTGGGCTGGCGGTGGGGTCTTTTCGTTCTGCCCAGCTCTACAATGGGAAAAGAGAAACTTAGGTAGTTAAAATTGAATTGTAGAAGTGCTGAGGTGCCCTTTGTATACCATTGGTAACACAGTAAAGTGTTCTTCTAGAAATGGTGATAGGAACTTGCTAGAAAAACATTTGGAATTAACTGTTACTCCTCTAATTTTTTTTCAATATTTATTAAGCACTTGTTGTAAAATGTCTAAAATTTGCCTTGTTCCGTTTCTAGAGCTGTGGGAGTGACAGGTTTTCTGGAAAAAGTTCTGTTCTCCCACTGTGTTGCAGGAGGCCTATTGCTGGTTGGGGGTTGAGAGCTGGGGCCCACTGAGACAATTAACTACCTGAAAGTGATTAATTTGAAACAATGTTTTAACTGCAAAGCCTTGTTTTCTTGCTGTTTGTTGAGCAGGCTCTGTAGGCTTGCCCTGTTCTCACTTTTCCCTAGGTATCTGTTAATGGCAACTACTGGAGACACGGAGAACCTTGATGTGAATCGATATGGCTGTTCTCAAATTCTCTACAAGGAATTTTTGCTTGCTTGGCAGTAACCTCAGGCTACAGATGCTGCTAATACGAAAGGAAACGTAGCATAAAATGAGACATGAGACCAAACAGTGGCTCTTTATCAAGAGTACCTACTGTGAATGCCATTCTCTGCTCTCACTCGGAATGTTTCTTCTATACATTCTGAGATGCTTAGTACTAAAATGATTAAAAAAGTATTTTCAGTTTCTCTAGCAAATGATTCTCTGACCAAATGGCTAGGAAAAATTGTTAACTAAAGAGACTCCAGAATTACAAAGGGTGCTTAAACTGTAAGGGAAATTGTCCTTATAAGCAAATATTCTTATGCTGACTGCCAAGCAGCCATTAAGCATCTTATATGAGCAGGAAAGGCTTTTTAAAGTAGTTCAATGATCTAAGTCACAAGTGTCCCACTGAAATGAAAGGGACTTGTTCTCTTTATTATCTTAGCATAAGACAGACAGGAGTTTAAGCAAATCTTGCACCAGTCCTGGAAAAAAATGGAAAAAACCTGACAACTGTACTTGCAGTGATTGCGCTTTTATTTCCTTGGAACCATGTTAGTGTATCTTTGTTTAAAATTCACAGTACAAAACCACTGAATATCTGAAAAGGCAAACTCACACTATCCAAGTGCACTATAGATGCTGTGTTCGTTATTCTACCCTGTACGGCTGTGTGTATTGTTTAAAACTAATCATGCTTTTTTCTGAACTCTTAAGAAGCAGAAAGCTCACTCAGAAAACAAAGCTCTCATAAATAGGTTCTTCAGCAGGAAGAATTCAATTTGTTTTCTCCTTTCTTACCAAGTTTCTGAAGTGTATATACACGTTAATTACAGTGTCAACAAAAATGTGGTTTACATATCTTAGCTGCTTACTTTAGTAAGATTTTTTCAAAGCAAATTATCAATATTTGCTTTTAAAAAAATCTATACTGTATAGAATCTTTATAGAACTGTAAAATGGTTCACACTTTCATTATGAACAGGAGCTCTGAGCAAGTCTTTGATGAAATATAAACCAATTCTTCTAAATAGTTTCCAGATAACAAGTACTTTCTGGATGATATTTAGAAGTTACACTGTTGCATGTCTGTAAGTACAAAATAGCTTGTTTGTAGTCCATATTTTGCTTCTCATTATAGAATTTTAGTAATACGTCATTTTAATGAAAGTAATAAACCAGCATTAGTTGGTAGGACACAAGTAATTTAATCTTGAATACAACAGCAACAAATACACGAACAGATCTACCTAAGATTTGGTTTTACCTTTTCATCTACCTCCTCTGGAATATCATCATTAACGTGTCGGACAACCAAATTATATGGTTCCTCCTCCACTGTCTCTTCATCTGATTTCTGTTCCTCTTCCAAAGCCCATTTGGAACGTTTGTTTCCAGTGGAGGAGACAGGAGAATGTTCTGCATCTAAATCGTCAGGGATGCTGTCAAAATTAGCTTCTGCTAGACACTTATGGCACAGTCTGTAGCGTCTTGTTCCTTGCTGAACAACGCATCCTGTTAGGTCAGTTACGTGACGCTTGCATTTTCTGCAGATCAGTTTGCCAGCTTGATGTATCTAAAGAGATTAAAAATTTGAAAATGTCAGTGTTCATCCAAAAGCAGATTATTTTTTTTTATTTAGAAAAAGAAAATTCACTGAACCATTCTAAAAAAAAAGACATTAAAAATATAATTTGCCAATTTAAATAATGAATAATTAAAGGTGATGTGCAGCTAGGATGCTTTTCTAGTATTAGTTCTGGAAATGACTGAAGAGCTGGTACCAGTAAATCTTGTGGGGTTTTTCTAGGCTGAATCTCCAACTGAAACAGCGTACCGTTTGGAAGTGGTTACGTAAATGCTCTAGTCGGGTGAACCTTTTCCCACATGCTTCGCACGGGTACGGTCGCTCCCCGGTGTGACACCGAAGATGTCGCTTCAGGTCTGCTCGTCGTTTCACTGTATGTGTACAGAAGGGGCATTTGAATCGCATCCGAGGTAGGTCATCTGTTACAGAGAAATACAGGTAAAATGTCAAATATCAGTAATCTGTGTTTGTATAGTAGTTTGATTAATTGCTCAGCTTAAATAACTAGCAGTTCATTTTTCCTCTGGTCTGTCACTAAGTAAGAAAAATCCCACGATATAACTCCCCAAATGCAGTATGTCTTACTGAATGTGTTGAATTGCATTTGATAGTGTATTCTTTCTTAGGGTATTTTTTTGATGTACAGATGATGATAAATACATAGCTATAACACATAGTCATCATATCTGCCTCTTCCATCAGCTGACAGTTCATAGCTGTGACATTTATAATCTCTATGTAATATACTAGGATGCCCAAAGTCTTAAAAATATGCAAATGTAATAAAATATTAGGTACATTAGTTTCCAAAGGAATGCACATAAGAATACACTCGTCAACTTTATTCCACCATCTCAGGCACGTGCTGTCAGTCCATCAAGAGCTTAGATGTAGTGTAGCCAAAACTTGTGAAGTTTGGGCTGATTTGGACCTTAAGGGAAAGGCAGTGTCCCGCCAGCGACAGGACCTTCTCTTGCAAAGGACTTAGGCTGGATGCCGCTGTCACTGCCAGGTGTTGGGGGTATTACAAGAGAAATTCAGTCCTTCAGGTCTCCAAGTCAATGATAGCTCTTGAGGCTTCACTAAACTCCACTTGAGTCCAAATAATCTGGCATATATTGTTTTAACTTACAGAATACCTGAGTTAAGATCTCTGATTCTAATTCTCATGCCCTATTCTGGCTTCAAAGCCTCTCATTCTGTTAGGCACTATAATCAAGTAGATCAAGAAAATAATCTGCAACTCTAGGCATCATTTTGCTTTTCATGCAGCCATACAAATTCTCTCCAAAAGATCATCTGAATTCTTCAAAAAAAAAAAAAGACAAACTTTGCAAAACCATATGTATTTTTTACCTTTGTTCCAACTACTCATTACACCTAAAATTGTGGGCATTGAGGTGTAGAGTTCTTCTGCTTTTAATTCCATGAACTCAGAAGTTCTTGCAAGTTCTTGTTCTAGCTGAGCAACAGACCACCTCTTTGGGATCACTTCCGATTCGTGACTATATCCGTAATCATCATGATCAACATCATTCTCTGCATCAAATTCAACCTCCCCTCTAACCTGAGAGATGTGGCTGGAATCTGATGCGCTGCAACCTCCGCCAGCCCGCTCAGCTTTGTTTGATTTACACTGCACAAAATCACGGGGCTGTGACAGTCCGAGGTGCTTTCGGCGCTTTCTCGTTGAGCCCTGTTTTCTGCCTCTTTTTGATAGCTGTGTTTCTGCTCGCTGAAGAATCACCTGTGAGGACAGATAGCTGCTGTAACTACTCCAGGAATTTTCATTCACCGGATTAGCCTTTTCATCCGGGATTGAATAGGAACGCCTGGGATTGCTCTTTGCTTTCCTTCTTGACCGATAAAGAGATGGATGAGCAGGTTCACTGTTTGTACTTTTGGCTGAAAGGCTGAGGTAATGATCCTTCTCCTTTTCATTAATATCCAGTGAGGACTTAATGAATGTCTTACAGACATTAAGAATATCTGTCATCTGCAGATAGCTAGCAGCTGACATGACTTCGATCACATTTTGACCAGTTAAAGACAATATGCCCGAATACACGAAGTCCAGGATAACCATAAATGTCTCTGGAGAGAAAACCTCAAAAGTAGCTGTTGCCGGCTGAGTCGTCTCCTTCGAGCTCTGCGAAAGGAGCATTTTGAAATAGCCGCTGCTGGCAAACAGCACATTGCGATGTGCTTTAAAGACCTTTCCCTCAACCAGGATATTGCAGTCGCAGAACAAGTCTTGCTTCCGTTGTTCGTTTAGCTGCTCTAGGAGGTGAAACTGATGGGAAGAAATCTCCATGCCAGTCCAGGAGTAACAGGGAGTCTTGCTCTAAAGTAAAAAGCAAGTATAATTGTGACAATCTAAACCAATGTTGCTGAATCCTATTTTAAAGAGATGAGCTCTATTTTTAAAAACATGAAAATGGTGCCTGTCATCACATTCCCAGTGTATCTCCAAACTCCCTGGAGCCCCTACCCCACATAACAACAGGAGAGAAGAAACTGAACAACTCTAAAAGAGATGAAAAGATGCCTCAGCAGGATTACTGCGTATCCTAAAAGAATTAAGATTACATCGACGATGACGTGAACGGTTCACAGACTGAGAAAAAGAACTTGGCTCTGCTGTGGGGAATGCCGCGGCTGGCCAGAGAGCCCGTGCTTAAACTCGTCCGCTGCGGGCACAGCCCGGGCCAGAGCGCATCAGGACCGCACGGGAAGGCGGTGGCGGAGTGGCAGAGCCCCGGCGGCCGCAGCCCTCCCGGCCCGGGCTCCCCCGGCATTGGCAGAGGCCGCCGTCACTCACCCGCACGCCCGTCCGAATTGGTCGCTCGGCCATGGGGAGCCCGGGACGCCCGACGGCGCCGGACCCGCCCGCCAAAGCGCGGAGGCGCCTCCTGCCTTCGCGGGCTGCCGCCCCCGCTCCCGCCGCGGGGACCGCGGCACCAGCGCCCGCCAGCGCGCCGGGCGGCTGCGAGCTCCCCTCCGCCGGGTCGGGCCGGGCCGAGCCGAGCCGGACCGGGCGCGCAGCCCGCTGCCGCCCGCGTTAGCGGAGCCCCGGCTGCCGCTCTGCCGGCTCCGCGGGAGCTCCCCGCCACGCTGCTGCTGCCGCCGCCCGGTGCCGGGCGCCCGGCGTGGCCCGAGCCGCTCCCGCCCCGGCTGCCCGCAGCCTCCCCGCGCTGGCAGCGCCCCAGCCGCCCCCTTGCGCGGCCCCTCTCGCCGCGCACCCGCCGCCCGCTCCTACTCCCGCGCAGCCCTTTGTTGCCGCGCCTGGCTCCTTACAGCCGCGCCCGGGGCTGCAAATGGCGCCCGCGTAGGACGCTGTGCAGCCCGAGGAACGATCGGTTCCAAGGGGCAGCTGCCAGCGGGCCGTCGCACACGGACCCCGGCGCCCTCGGAGACTGCGGAGCCCGGGACGCCCTCGCAGCAGCCCGCTCCTAGCCGCCTTCAGCCCCGACGCCCTGTCCGACCTATCGGTGTACAGCACAACCGCCACTCACCGGCTGGGTCCTGCGGGCTGCTGCCGCCGAGCCGAGGGGAGCGGGCGGTGGATGCGAGGTCCCCGGCCCCGCGTCGGGGCTCGCGGTGGCTGAAGGCGACGCGCTGGTCCCGCAGCCCCGAGCCCTGGAAGCCCGAACGTGAGAGAAACAAAAGGTATTTGCTGACGTGGGCGTTGGACAGAGACGCCCGAGGGCTGGGGACACAATTAAAGGGGCAACGCACCGATTGCCGGCGCAGCCCAGCGGCTTCCTCTGCCTGCTCGCCTTGCAGCCGGGGCTGCTCGTCTCTTCCCACACCCACATGCTGTCCGGGAGGCCCACAACCTTACCGCATACGATGCATTGTTATTGTTAAAGGCCCGTCTAGATATCTTTGTAAGTAAGTAAGTGGAAGGAAGACACCACCTGAATGGTAAATACCTGTAGTTCTGTGGCGTAGGATTTATTACATTACTCAATTAGCAGCATTTTTATAACAGGGAAGTTTTGTATTCAAACAATGGAGATAATCCTAAACCAAAGTACTGCAAGTGGGAGTGCAATACGACAGATGATTATCCATTTTCCCCTTCTTTGTGGAAAAAGAAAATCAAATCAGGATGCCCATTAGAATACAAGACGCTTTCAATCTTGTGCCTGGTAGAAGATGAGACACTTCCAATCTCGTTCCTCAAGATCATTGAGTAATTTTGAGAAGGAACAACTGCAGGTCATCTGGTACTGTCCCCTCCTCAAAGTAGGCTCAGTTAGAACATGGAAAATGAACAGTTCCCATTTGCACAGTAAAGTGTCAGGTCGGAGTGTAGCAGAGAACGTCATTAGTGTTTGATTTAGTACAACAACTAAGCCAAGATACAGGAATCTTTTCCCTGCCACTCATCCCAGTTTTTCCTTACAGAATTTTTTCTTCTGTGTTGGTACTATGTTTAAAATTCTTAATGCACCAAATAAGATGCACCTCTGCATTTCAAGAGTTAAATGGGATGAAAGGTTACACTAACTCCAATCTGGGAGGTTTTTTAAGTTAAACAGTATAGAAAATATTTAACCAAATGGTATTATAAGCTTTTCTTAGTAGCTTATGAAATTACACCCATCACTCAACAGACATACAGACAGTTGGTACTGATTTATACCTAATGGAAAAAGTACATTGAAAAGTCTGGAGGCAAGGACTGGATGATTATAAGATCCTTTTCTTCAAAACTCAACCTTTTGGCTAGAATTTTCTTCTATTATTTCATTCTTGCATATGTTGCCTTCCAACTCATAGTAACCTTGTAGTTGACTTCTGACTTTCCTGAGATGTTCCAGAAAAAACAAAAAGTGTTGGAATGCTTGTACTAGGATACTGAACTACTCTTACAATTCTGCTGTACTTATTCATGTAGAAACAAAAGGAATACAGAATTAACTACTTGGATGCTTTGGGGATTATAATTTACATTTCTCTACTTTGCGAATGGTTAGAAGTCCCCCAGTGTCAGCTTGGCCTCATCACATAGATACTGGCCTCAGCAGTCCACTGAAGTAGTTCCTTATGAATTTGTAACCTCATTAAGTAAACCCTAAATTCATGTGCTTATTCCAGTCTGACTGCTGCTATCTTTACCCTGAAGGCCTCAATTAAAATATAATTTGAATAAACCTTTTTCTTAGGATAAATTCAACTAAACAAGTTTGGTTTAGCTGTAATCCTCACTTAACGCAAATCTCAACTCTGCTAGCCCTCAGCAGTTAAGGTTTTAGACATTCAACTCTATAGTATTGTGGTTATGCTGACAGACACTAATGATTGTCAGAGGTGGGTCTGGGCACAGTCAGTGACTCGGCTGTAGCCAGATGGTAGGTCAGACATTTTTCAGTTAAATCAAGGTCCATTTAAATAATAAATGGGGCTGAAGATATAGTGCTATTAGGCCCTGTCTACTCCATCTGAAGTTCAAAGCCAAGTATTTCTGCAAAGAGACCAAAATACAAGAAAGGTAGACATTGGCATGGCTAGATAATGGGATAACCTCTGACAGCGACCAGATGCTTCAGGGAAGAAACGTAGTATATTCCATAATAATTTTATATCCAATCGAGAGGTTTTTTTTTCCCAAAGTTATCGTTGAAAAATTGAGAGGGGTCCCAAAATCCTGGAGGGTGGAGTATTTCTTCTGAAGAGCCAGGAGTAAAGGAAGGATGACACATGTAGCAGTGTCAGTCCTCTGCTAGAGATCAGTGGGCTTACAGATATTTTCAAAGCTCACAATAAATCAATATTTTTGCATTTTTTTTTTTAAAATCTCAGTACTTTAGAACTGGAATAGAATATATGCTAAAAGGTTGTAAAAGGAGATTCATTCTGAAGTTGTGTTTTGGGGTCTGTGAGGGTTTTTGTATTAATTTGGGAAAAAAACAAACAGCTGAACCTTTAAGATAAGGACAAGTGTCATTTTTTGGGATAGTAAATACAGAATTTTACATAATTTAATGGAAAACAAAAAAATGGGATATGATGTGAAGGAGGAAAACTAATCAAGTATCACACAAGTCATAGGTTTATGTGGCAGGTAGAATTCTGTAAGAAATACCTAAAAAGGGGGAAAAGAGAAATGTTTTTTAATTCAGTCTTTCAGCCTTTGAAAGGATGGCAAGGGAGTTGCCAGAAAATAAGGATAGTTAAAGGTGAGACACTAAACAGAGGATGAGGAATCTATGTCTTCATTCTTGACCGTGACTTGTGAACAAAATGATAAACACAAGCCAAGCGAAAAGAGGCAGGCTTTCAGTGACAAAGGACAGAGGAGAGAAAAGGACAAAGACACCACGATTGAACAGAAAGCAGAGGTATAAAAAGGAATGTCTCTTGAAGTGGACATCCCTGCAATGTTAGTCAGATGAAATGGGGAATGGAAAAGCAAGTGACAAGAGAATGATGTATTGAAAACCCATGAATAATCAAAACATGCGTTAAGAAGTAGTATCTAAGAGCATTCAAAGCAACATGAAGAAGATGAAAGCACAAGGAAAAATAAAAAGGCAAAAAACAATTTGAGAAGAATCATAGAACTGTTGGTCCTAGGGGAGCTGTGAATGTCTCTAGTCCCACCTCCCACAGGAAGAAGGCCAGCACCAAGATCAGATCAGCCATGGCTTTGTCTAGCCAAGGCTTGAACACTTGTAAGGACGACCATCTCTGAGGCTGATTTCTGAACAGCGTGTCCCAATGCTGCACTACAACTTAAACCTCTCAGACTGTGATTTGGATGTACAGAGGCAGGACAGAAACAATCTGAATGGATCAATAGTAGCAGAATTCAGTACAGTTTTATACAGCTGTCTCTAGCATTTAAAGATAAAATCGGGTGTCCTACTTGTGACTTGGCAAAGTTCAGAAAACAACATATTCAAATCAGTTATTGGCAGGTCAATTAAGTTCTGTGGGAACAACCCTATATGGTCTTTGCTTTCCTCCTTCAGAAGAAGGAAAATGTTACTTCTGCTAATGAGCGGTACGTGATCCTAACAGGAGTATGAAGACGACACTCATCAGAGGCAATGCAAGGAGATGAAAACAAAAAGGATTACTTTCATTTAGAGAAAAGCAAAATATATGACTGACTATGTAAAATGAAGGACATAGAAAATATAAGGCACTTACTTAACATTTATCTTGTCTTGCAATACAAAAATAAGGGAACAACTGAAATTACGGCAACAAATGTAAAAATGGTAACTGTTTTAAAATACAAAATGTAATTGACCTGTGGGAATTGCAGTCTTGAGCTAAAACTCCAAGCTTAATAAGATACTTTAAAAATTACTACAGATATCTAGTTATGCTACTGAGAATAACATATAAAAATGGCAAAACCCTTTGTTTGCCAGGCAAATCAACAGTTAATCTGCCTATATTTAAAAAGTAAATGTCTTAATATGGATAGATTGTTCCATTTGCCCATTATAGCCACTTCATATCTTTTTCTGAAGCATCTGGTCCTCAGTATTTTTAGATTTACGATACCTAATTAGATTGAGTATTGATCCAAAAATCCCTTTGCTTCTAAAAATACCCCCAAGCATACCAAAATACTTAATAGTCTCACCTTTACCATTGGCAGTTAAGATTCCAGGCCTAGAGTGACACTTTATTTTCCCCTCCCCTTAATTCATCCCCAAACACACACAGAGACTAATCCCAGCCACTTTGTCTTCTGGGACAGCAGGCACTGATACCTAGAATTTATTGCGCGTTTCAGCAAGCATTTTCTCTTGAAATTTGACCAAAGTCATTCCATATTCTTTTATATATTTCTTTGTTCTAGATTTGATTTAGTTAAGGTTGCTCAGGAATATTTCTTAGCCATTTAATAATATGCATTTTAGGAGTAATAAGCTCCAAGAAATTAACCAGCTGTTTCATATCAAGTCCATTTTGTGGACTGCTGACCAAAGTGTAACATAAAATCGAGGCAATTTTAAGTCTTGCTTGGAAAAGATGTTTTCATATGGGTCATCAGAAAGTTTTGTAAGTTCTCCCCTTCTGCCCCCCTCCCCAAGTCTAAACCAATGGAAGATAATTTTTGTAGGAGCAATAAAATACCAGTTCTTGTCTCCTTAGAATATAGAAGCAGGCTGCCTCTTGTCAGCCCTGCGCGTTTGAGGGGAAGGGTGCTTAATGCCTACACTGTGAACTTAGTAGGAAGCGCTCGAGCTTTCATTTAAGAGACTTGTAGGCTGGCCATCTGCACCCTGGAATAAAAATGCCGCACACTCTGGTAATGATGATACTAGTAAGGCTATACAGTTTTTACACAAATAAAAATAAAATAGTGACTTTTTAGCTGTCCCTGGGAAAGAGATTATATACTATATATATGGGATTGTTCTGTAATTAATCCCGGGTTTCAGCCAAACATGCTTACAAAGTTGTAAAAAAAGGAAAAAAAAAAGTTTTCTAAGCCTATACCCATTGAGTTCAATGATCACAGGATGAAGACTGTATTAATACTCAGGACTGTCCATGAAAATACAGAGTAAAAGCACCTCCGGAGCATACTTCTGCTCCTCTCCTGTTCACAGTCCTGGTTAAGATAAACTCACTAAGTAATAAAAAATGGCTTATTTTGCTATAGAAGTAAACTTTCTTCATCTCATCTCTTGTAGTCTAATTGTTGGTAAAATTACACAAATATGATATCTAGAACTTCCAGTAGATCTTGTTCTCATTGGCATACAGTACAGACTGAAAAAGCTTAAAGTATGTTCTCTTGGTGACCAAATGACTTTGGAAGTATATAAATTGATGCTTCCATCTTAACTCATCAGTTTAAATTGAGTACAGGTCAATACAAACAAGAGTAGTCAATGGTTTCAGATGGAAAATCTCATCAGTTGCATTTCTAATGATATCGTATATATACTGTACAAATTGTTCTGCCACTGCTATCGGCAAACAAAACGGGGGACAAAGAGAGAGAAAACAACAGCTAAAGTAACCTTGTAAGGATTGTTCCCTTCACGTTGGCAGGTAGAAGCTGACACTGCCATTGGCAATGCTGCAGATGCAGGGCTACCACTCACATCAGTCTGGCACTTTGGAGAGGTTTTAAAAAAAAAAAAAAAAAAAAAAAAAAAAAAAGTGTATTTTAGTAGTGCTTATTAAAGCATAGCCCACTCTGAGTTCCCAGTTTTCATAAAGAATAAAACATCTACTGGCATCAATTAATGATCCATATTTGTAATTATTTTATATCTGATGTGTTGACTAGGACTAGGATTCATGTGTTTATTTTCTTGTAAAGAAATAGGTCTTGAACGCATGATCTGCTAAAGATTCTCCTTTTTCTAATAAATTTTACAAGAAAGTGCTTTTCCAGATGAATGTGCTAAAACATTTTTATATGCTTTTTCTTAAATAGCTGCCTTTTGTCCTTATCTTAATACAAAGACTTCATGAAATTTTGTGGAAGATTATCTTCATTTCTGAGTACTGAAGAGAGGTTTTCCTTATATTCTGGTGTTTGGGCTGTTTATACTTTGTTTATCGCCAGATGATATTAACATATAAACCCCACATCTCTGCAAGTTTAAAAATTGGGCAACTTACAGTGCTGTGTGACTTTTTTTTTTTAAAGTATTGACACCTCACTCCCATGAAAGAGGTTTTGAGAAGTGACCCATTGTCTACTATAAAAAGTTATCCATGTAGTACTTCAGTTTCCTTGTTCATCCATTATTTAAGGATGGATTATTTCTAATGAAGCAAAGTATGGGTATTCTGATAACAAAACTCAGCATGAACTCAATGGCACGTCCATAAATACATGCAAGTCTGGACCTGTTCAAGAGAAACCAAGACGTCTCTGTACGATTAACAACAGGCTGGTGGAGGGCTTATGGTCAAGACAGTACATTCTCCTCCTTACATGGAATTCCTAATTCTTCTCTTGCAACTACCTAATATTTGGTTTTACTTCCTTTTCATCTGCTTCGTCCTCACTGTCATCAACTTGCTGAATGACCAGGTCGGTTGACCCATCCTCCACAATCTCCACATCAGATCTGTTGTCTTCCCCATAGTGCCACCTGGAATCCTTATCCCCATCTTGTGGAAATTCAAGGGGTGCTTCAGCCTCCAAGTCAATGCGAATACTGTCTATGCCAGCTTCAGCCAAACACTCATTACAGAGTCTGTAACGTCTTGTCCCCTCTTGGACCACTTGTCCTGTTAGCTCAGTCACGTGGCGTTTGCACTTTCTGCAGATAGGCTTACAAGCCTGATGAATCTGGGGAAATCAAAATGAATAAATTTGATAACGTATCCACAAAGAAGTGGGTTTTTTAAGATGACAAAAAAGGGCTGGAGTAGCCTCAAATGGTACTGTTAACTCATTTGAAGAGACAGTCATCAAATGTTCAGAATGAAACAAACAGTCACAGGTGCTGTAATTGCCCACTTAAGCTCTATTACAGAACTTGCATAGAGCAGTACCTTTGCAAGCCACCAATTAACAAAGAAATTCATCCCCTTTCATACAAATTATGCTTCAAATTGACTTCAACAAAACCAGATTAATTTTCTATTACCTCTTCTTTACAGCAGTCAATATATCAACCAGATACACTTGTACTGTGTTTAATTATACTGAGACAGATTTACACATTAAACAAATCATGCAGTTACTAAAAATACATACTGTTCGAAAATGGCTACTTAGGTGATCTAGCCTGCTAAATCTTTTCCCACATGCCTCACAAGGGTAAGGGCGCTCTCCTGTATGACAGCGAAGGTGACGCTTTAGGTCCGCTTTTCTTTTCACCACATGAGTGCAGAACGGGCACTTGAATCTCATCCTGGGCAGATCATCTGTTAGAAATTAATGCGATTAAAAAAAATTAAGTCATAATATGTCTAGTCATGTAATGCTCTAGGAAAACATTTTCTATGCTCAGAATAGTAAATCGCTTTTATTAGAAAAAATACTATCATAGATCTTTTCAAGCACAAAGATCTTGTGTTTTCCTGTAAATTACACAGGAGTGCAACAAAGGAAGAGGAGTGGACCGTTAGCTATGTTAAAATGAATTTTAAAATATCCCAAAAGATCATGACTTAAATTTGTGAGATGAAGCTGTAGAGACACTAAAGATTATGTATTTTGAAAGGGTAGTTTTAATAAACCAGGTACTTCAATCATTCTCAATTATAAAAAATAAGAGTTAAACTTTCCAAACTTACATTTCTGGACAACACAGATGTCTTTTTGGCAATTGTACACTCGTTCAGTAAAGCCCATTTTCTCACCGAACAATTAACAGACGATGGTGCACCTACAGCATTAAACTCTTACCTTCAGCCCAGCTTCCCATGACACCCAGAATTGAGGGCATGCTCGCGTACGGCTCATCTGCTTTTGAAGACTTCGATTTACTGGAAGAACGGGGCGATTCATGTTCCTGCTGTGACACAGCCAAGCCCCTCGGTATCACGTCAGACCCTTGGCCGTACTGGTATCCCACATGAGGGGATTCAACTTCTGTTTCAATCTGAACTTGCTCCTCAGACTGAGCAATATGGCCAGCAGGCTCGGCCGCCCTGTCCTCCAGTTTGCTTGATTTATAGTGAGGAATGTCAGGAGGTTGCTGCAGTCCCAGGTGCCGGGATTTCTTTATGGAATCCTGCCTTTGCTCGTGTTTGGACAGCTGTTGCTGGGCATTTCTTTGAGAAGTCGGATAGTAGCTGAAATTACTCCAAGTGTTTCCACCCATCATACATGTCCCTTGATCTGGACTTAAGTGTGAATGCGGGGGGCTGCTTTCTGCCCTCCAGCCTGTGCTGTACAAGCAGGATCGGTCCACACCGTTTGAATTTACATCTTTGTCTGACAGACTGAAGTAACGATCTTTCTCCTTTTCACTGATGTCCAGCGATGACTTAATGAACGTTTTACACACACTGATAACATCCGTCATCTGCAGATAGCTAGCAGCCGACATGACTTCAATGACATTCTGACCAGTGAGAGACAGTTTGCCTGAATACACAAAATCTAGAATAACTGTAAATGTGTCAGGAGAAAATGCCTGGAAAGTAGCTGTCGTCGGCTGAGTCGTCTCCTTCGAGCTCTGCGAAAGGAGCATTTTGAAATAGCCGCTGCTGGCAAACAGCACATTGCGATGTGCTTTAAAGACCTTTCCCTCAACCAGGATATTGCAGTCACAGAACAAGTCTTGCCTGCGCTGCTCATTTAGTTGCTGCAAGAGGTGAAACTGGTGAGAAGAAATCTCCATTCCAGAAAAGATGAAATGAAGCGTCGTTCTAAAAAATAAAGAAAATAATTGCAGGGTCTTGACTTCAGCGTTGTACAACTCAACTAAGGATGTCAGATATCTTTATAATCTTATTTAAATCCATAAATCTATTTAAATTACAGTACACACAACCGTGCATTCTTTTTCCAAGTAGAAAAGAGCGATGAAGAAGCCAAACCAGTACCCGTTATTTGGCAGAGACATGTGCGCTACAGCAAGGGGCATCTCCTTCCTAAGGATGCGGGATAGGGTGTGCGCAACCCGCTGGCAGCTGCACCGCCTTCAGACATTCTCCAATGAGATGAGGAGCCCTCCAGCAGCTGCAGTTGAGGACCGTGTCCATGAGCCAACGTGACCGCATCGCCCCGGTCCGGCCGGGCTCAAACCGTCGCCGCCGAAGGGACCAGAAATGGAAAGGCGGCAGAGCCCCGGCGGCCGCAGCCCTCCCGGCCCGGGCTCCCCCGGCATTGGCGGAGGCCGCCGTCACTCACCCGCACGCCCGTCCGAATTGGTCGCTCGGCCATGGGGAGCCCGGGACGCCCGACGGCGCCGGACCCGCCCGCCAAAGCGCGGAGGCGCCTCCTGGCTTCGCGGGCTGCCGCCCCCGCTCCCGCCGCGGGGACCGCGGCACCAGCGCCCGCCAGCGCGCCGGGCGGCTGCGAGCTCCCCTCCGCCGGGCCGGGCCGGGCCGAGCCGAGCCGAGCCGAGCCGGACCGGGCGCGCAGCCCGCTGCCGCCCGCGTTAGCGGAGCCCCGGCTGCCGCTCTGCCGGCTCCGCGGGAGCTCCCCGCCACGCTGCTGCTGCCGCCGCCCGGTGCCGGGCGCCCGGCGTGGCCCGAGCCGCTCCCGCCCCGGCTGCCCGCAGCCTCCCCGCGCTGGCAGCGCCCCAGCCGCCCCCTTGCGCGGCCCCTCTCGCCGCGCACCCGCCGCCCGCTCCTACTCCCGCGCAGCCCTTTGTTGCCGCGCCTGGCTCCTTACAGCCGCGCCCGGGGCTGCAAATGGCGCCCGCGTAGGACGCTGTGCAGCCCGAGGAACGATCGGTTCCAAGGGGCAGCTGCCAGCGGGCCGTCGCACACGGACCCCGGCGCCCTCGGAGACTGCGGAGCCCGGGGCCGTCGCTCGGTGCCTCTCGCAGCACGGCTCGCTCCGGGGCCGTTTCCGCCCCCAAATCCCAACGCCCTGTCTGGCCTGCCGGCGTGCTAGAGCCGCCACTCACCGGCTGGGTCCTGCGGGCTGCTGCCGCCGAGCCGAGGGGAGCGGGCGGTGGATGCGAGGTCCCCGGCCCCGCGTCGGGGCTCGCGGTGGCTGAAGGCGACGCGCTGGTCCCGCAGCCCCGAGCCCTGGAAGCCCGAACGTGAGAGAAACAAAAGGTATTTGCTGACGTGGGCGTTGGACAGAGACGCCCGAGGGCTGGGGACACAATTAAAGGGGCAACGCACCGATTGCCGGCGCAGCCCAGCGGCTTCCTCTGCCTGCTCGCCTTGCAGCCGGGGCTGCTCGTCTCTTCCCACACCCACATGCTGTCCGGGAGGGGATGTGATGCCCTAGATGCTTCCTTCTCACACCTTTATGTATAGCATATTTGATGACCCAAATCCTTCTTGAATGCACTTGCAGCTTCCTCAAAAGAAGATGTAACATTTATTTTCTTTTCCTGTTCATATCTGTTATCTTCTGAAAAAAACCATGTCTGAAATCCTAGTACCTGAACCTCTCACCTTCTCTCTCACTCTGAGTTTGGTATCTTTCTCCTTCCTCTTCTTGCCACCAGGGTCTTTCCTGTGTTCTTGACACCCTGGTTATTTCTCATAAATACTTGTTTTCCCATGGAAGCTGTTCTGCCATAGCCATGTCCTTTGTGTCCTTGTTAGCCTTCCCTCCCATAAACTGAAGACATTCCATCTTGAAACAATTTATGTTCCTTTCCCCACTGTAGCAAAATGGGAAAGAGATCTAAAGACACTTTCCTCTGATAGTTAGAAACATTTTACCAGTATACCATATACATTTATTCATATTCAATTTACACCCATTTATATCATAACAATATTTTTCACTAGCTTAACTTCTTTTTAATAAACATCCATAGTTTTCATCCATCTCCTTTCAAATGCAGGCCACACTTAAAATCTTTCATGAGACCCATTTTGCTTGCGTAAGACTCCACTCTGTACCTGGGCAGCTTAAATTAATCATTCTTGGCCATGAAAGTGATTGGAATTTACACAGTATTTTGCATGAATCTTTTCAGTCCGATGGACAATGGTGTTAATTTTCAACTGAAAACATTTCAGTGTTCTGTACCTACAACTGACCAGCCCTTTCCAGCCATGTCACATTGCCGGTCCATAATCATCCTCTGATCAGTGTCACCTGCAAATTTAATGTAATTTATCTTGCTTTTACATCAAATCCTAAAGAATGTATGAGCAGAACTGGTGCCAAACTCAGCCCAGAGCACCATTAGCATCTTTGTCCTTGTCGTTCCCCTTTCAGGGTAATGTACCACAACCCTAGCACCCAGCTTCTCGCAGCTCTTACCGTTAATTAATAGTGCTCACCTGCCTGTTGAATACTGTATCCAGCCCCAGAGTCACTCCTTTCAAAGAGCAAACCTATAATGCTTCAGAGAGGGAAAAGAGAAATGATAAAAGTCTGGCACAGCTTTGTACAAATGTCTGTAGAGTCAGAGATGTCCAAACTAGGAAAAAAAATAAAGCAGGTGAGATAAATGGAAATCTGTAAAATCATGAGAGGATCAATAGGGACTGATTGGTCACTGCTTATTGCAGCACAAGAGGAAGGCGATAGCAAATGAAGCTAGCAGGTGGCAGAGCAAACACAAGGATGTGGTTCTGTGCATAATGTGAGTTAGGCTCTGGAACTGCTTGCCATAGGCTGTTGTGGATGTGAAATGTTTGTGACTCTTACAGGGCTATACCAGACGTGGTCATGAGAGAGACTTCAGAGCTGCACGTAGAAATGCCCTGTGCCTTCAGAAGTCCCCAAGTCACAAACTGTAGGAGACTGGAAGAGTATTCAGGTAAAAATACTGCTTGTGGTGTGCTTCCATAGAGCAACTGATTTTGACTCAAAAGTGTCAAGCTGGGAAATTTCATAGAATTTAGTCTACTGCCAATTAACATAAACTTTCAATTACTAATTCTGGTATTGAGAAATAAGGAAGACAAACAATTAAACAATCACTTAGATTGTTTAATATAAACCAGAAAATTTATTTGCAGTGTCAGGTTTTAATACTACTTGAATTAATTCCTCTAAAGTTTGATTTCGCCTGTCAATTCAACTAAATAGCACCCATATTTATAATATTTTATAATATAAAAATATTCTACATATTTTTTTCAGATCTGTGCCCTAATTATTTCATCTGCTGAAAACTTCCTTTTGAAAAGAATTATTTGTAGATATTTGGTCTGTTTGACTTTTAGCTGACTTTTCAGGTAATTGGTACTTTCACTCATATACCAGAGAGTGCGGCGCTTGGTAGTTTGTATCAATAGTAATAGGATCTCAAGGGTTCTCCATCTGCTAGGAACAGGTAATAGAATTTTAAAAGTAGGGAAAAAAATGCAGTGGTATCTCGAGTAGCTTAATTAGAATTTTTAAAGATGTTGCAAGTGCTTTACTTAGAATACTTCAGAAACCTTGCCCAGGAATCTGCTCGCTAGGAACGGCCATGGAACAGACTTTGGTTTTCTCATACAGAGGGACTGATTTTGTCCTGCACAATAATACATCACAAACAATCCACTGAGTCTAGAAATGTATTTATTTTGTCATTTCTAAATTTCAGAGTTACTGTTTCTAGCCAAGAAAGTTCCACTTAAGTTGAGATATTGTTTGGAGAGTTTATCCAATGGGAATAAACTTGGCAACTATGTGGAGGAGGTGCTTCTCACAGCATCAGCAGGAGCAGTGTTACAAAGCAAGACTAATAGTCTGCTTTTCAGAGAATAATTTACAAATTACTTTATAAAATGATATTGTTAGTGCTGATACAAAAATTAACATAGATTTTGCATTGTCTTATTAAAAGATTAAAAGTTTAAGTTAAAAGATTTCAGTTTTCCTTAAAATAAATGTTGCTGGAAAATCAGAGACTTCAGTTATGGTATATTTTCTGAATTTAAATATATAGTGAAATTTCTTGCCAAAGAAAACTCAAGAGCATATACTAGAACAACCACAGTACCATAGTTCAAAGACTGACATGCATTGATTCACAAGATTAATTTGTTGGAGTTGCAATGGATTTTTCCTAAATGTGCAAGTAAAGTAATATGCATTTAGCAAGGGTTTGGGGTTTTTTTATTTATTTTAAAAATATAAGTAAAATTGCATATAACCTTGGGCTAAAGCAATGCAATTTCTTTCCTTTTTCTACCATTGAAGAAATAGCTGCAATTCTTTTCCACTAGATCAGAAATGTACCATTCTTGGGGAATTAATTAGTTGCCTTTTTTTTTTTCCCCACTGGATCTAAAAATGCATTTAGTGAGAAAATGTGAACAGCAGGAATTTTAATCCATGCTCTTGCAAAAATTGTTGCTTTTAAAATAGTGTTATACCTCTTAAAGGAAAAGTAATTTTCTGAGAATATTTTGTTTGTTTAAAAGCTTTGGAGAAAATGTGTGTGACATAAAAATATATATTTTTTTAGTAGTTCATAGGTGAGTTGCTAATTGTTCCATGTCAGGAAACCTGCCAGGGTTGCAGGACCTAATGCCCTGAGGAATACGAAGTATGCGAGATAAGACCATATCCCTGTCATAATGAAAGAGCTTTTCAAGTTATGCAGAAGCGGCCTGGAGATAGGGGAATAAGCAAGACACCAGAAATGAATTAAGAATGAGATTACAATTTTCAATTAATCCATTGCCAGCTTATGTTTGGCTTTAGTTCATTTGCCTCAGCATCATCTTTACTGACATCAGTTGTCCCCGTGACAAAGCCAGTAGACTCACCCACGATTTCTGTAATTCAGTTGTCTTCGCGAAGATCCTGAGCTGCATCCTTGTTGTCTTCTAGTACAAATACAAATGTTTGTTCAACCTCCAGGTCACCAGGAGACCACTTCATTTTTCAAAATGAAAAGGAAACCATAACACACTGTCCTTAAAATTTTGAGTACAGGGAGGAATCTTCCATCTGCCACTACCCCTCACAGTAGCTGAGCTGGCCATCGTCTGAACAGAATTTACAGCTTGGGAAAAGTCTGGGATTCCATGGCAGTGTTAACAGAGGCTGCACATGCATCTCAGCAGAACTTGGCAGTAGCTTCCTCTATGCTAGGAACCCAAAATCCTAATCCTGTACCAATAGAATTAAATTAAATACTTGTTAGATTTATTCTTATCTTCAACCCAGCCCCCCTCAACCCCTAAAATTCTATTTGCAGACAGCTCATCTATGTTGATGACTTAGACCTTGATCTAAACAATTCATTCTCCCCAAATCGTTAGCAAGCTCCCTGACAACTCTCCTCTCCCTCAATTGCACTGCACTCCCGCTTTCCTTCTCCCACAGTGAGAGTCCTTTTCACCGAGGATGGTTAACAACCCAGTTGTTATCCTCAGAGCACCCACTGGCTTCAGTGCCCCACATCTTTCATGGAAAAAATGTATACTTACTGTGAGATTAGTATTTATTTAATGTTTTCTGTTTTTTAACTTTAAAAGAACCAGACTACATACAACAATATAAACATATACAGAACACACACAAATCAACATACAATAAAGACAAATTCAGTAATGCACCACTGTAGAAAAAACATTACGAAAAGCACTTAAAGATTTGATCCCCACTCCTTACAAAGGGTAAATTGCCTGTATGGTGGTGATGCACATTAATTCTCAACTTTGGTTCAATTTGATTTTTCTCTCTTCTACCCTGACACAAATGCTCAGACATCTCAATATCAGGACAGGTCCCCTTGCAGATCTGGCAGCTTGTGGTAAAACATCAGTGCAACTTCTCTATTTGTGATCGGCGGAAAAAGTCCAGTTATTCAATCTGGAAGGGTCTGCTGGGTTCACACTGCCACCCAGATTGTACTCAGAATTGTCTGAATGCTGCCAAGCTATCTTTCGTAAAATACTGTAAAGACCCACGATTCAGAACTTTGCTCAATCTTTTTCCCACATAGAACTATTGATGCCAAATACCCATGGAAGCAGATCACCTGATATCAGTCCCTTCTTTCACTCCCTAGCACCATCTTTCTCATCAAAATAATCTGCTTAACATTGGATACTGTTTCTTCTTTGTTTTGGTGTTTGTTTTGGTTTTTTTTTTTAAAGTACCCTTATTTTGCTTGTACTGGAGCGCTTTTTAAAAAGTCATAATCTCCTATGTTTAAAAGTTCAGTAATCAAAATAAGAGTTAAAACAGTAAAACATGTAAATGATGGACATTCAGAGAAAGTTGGAGTAACTGAATTTCAGATACATCAGATTCAGATGGTACAAATGAAAATGTTATTGTACCAATTGGTGTTTTTGGACAATTTACTTTTGATTGAACTACACCACTGATCTGTCTGGAGATACTGCGTTAACTGGCAACATTCACACACTGGTTTTCAAAAGTGAAAAAGAAAATCTTCCTCTCCTGCCCCAACAAATACACAGCATCTTGTTTAATAACACAGTGCTGTTACTGTACTGGCTTTCACTTGCACAGATCCTGGAACAGCCTTGGAGATTTACGAAGATCCTTGAATCTACCCATAAATCCATCTGCATGATGGTATCTAAAATAAACAGGTTCTAAAATCAGGGCTTCTTCCCAAAGTGTTAACTCCTGTTTAGTTTAGTGAGCGTTTTAGTTTTCAGTTTCCTACAGGAGGAGAGAAGAATCCTCCAAGTCTCCAAAGACTGAGGTATTCAAAAATTTTTCTGCTCTAGAAATAGCTGTTATAGCTACCGATAGCTATTATTTACCAACAAAAGATGTCTGACTTGTATTAGAAACACAAACAACTACAAGAAAACAATTTTAAAGCAAGCTTCCTGCGTTTGAGTATTACACACTGGTCTGGGTCAGAGCTCACATACTTTAATTAACAACTAAACAAGACAGAATTTGAAAAATCAGGTGCACAGTCATTGGCTCTAAAATTAAATTTGTATTCACATAATTCCCCTCCAACCCAAAAAGAAGCCAGAAGCTAAAAATTAAAATAAGCTTCGCCACTGAAGAACTTCAAGAATTTCTAAGAGCTGATTTGACTTCTAATTCTGAAAAACTGTCAATGTATGCTTAAGTTTTACCCTTATAACTATTCTCATGGTCAATGGGACCGATCATGTGTGCCTAAGCCTTCATAGGACTTAGCTGCTTATGGTAAAAGCGTGTAAGAAGTAGAGACTCCTGTATATTGTCTGTTAAAATATTTTGTATCATCTCACTTGCCAGTACAAAGTTTAAAGCCTAGCACATTGCCTTTGGGTATTTGGGGATGGCATTTAAAATTGCTGTGTATAGCACGCTGTTTTGAGAGGTAGGGGTTTTTTGGGGGGGAGAGGGGTGGTGGTTGTTTTGATTTTTGGCTGGTGGTGGTGTGGGGTTTTTTCTGTTTAATTTACTTGTATCCAGACATCTGCCTATAACCATTTAATAAAAACAAAAAAAAAAGTTGATATATGCACTGGTCATGTTTTACTGAAGTGCTCCGCTGACCTACATGGCAGAGATGATGACATCTTGTAACTCCAGACCTAAAAGCAGCTTGTGTGGGCATGCACACCACACGTACGTGTATAAATGGAGCCGCTGGCAAGGTTTTAACAACTTTGTGCCCTTTATATTCTCATACATGTCACTAATATTTCTAGATATGTAGAGAATCTGAATTTCAAACAATCCAACAAAAGGCAAAACCCAGACTGTCTTCAGTTGTTTGGTTGACATGTTAACAGCGGCCTTGAAGAGAAGAAATGCAATTTTTACATGCACATTAAAGGGCACTGTCAACTTAAGTTGGATCCAAAAATCTTTAATACTAAAAAAAAAGTTTTAATGATTTAAAAAACAATAATAAAGAAGTTTAGAAATACAAATAATTCCCAGGCACTTTTGAAACAAAAATGTATAAACCTAAAGATGCATAAAATAAAATAAAATAAAATAAAAGTGAACAGATTTCACTGTTCAAATGAAAACAGTGAAAATAAAGAAGGTGTTATTAAATTTTTCATTGAGTCAGAATATTCTAAATCAACAGATAAATACTGGTTTTAAATATCATAGTCTGTAAAAGCAGGTTTAAAGAAGTCTGTTTGTGAAGTATCCAATATAATTCAAAATTATTTAGAAAGAGTATTTGGGAGTCTGCTCCCCCCACCCGCATGCATTTTATTGTCGGCATTTGACAGCATTTTCTTGCAGCTAGGATCAGAAACTGCTTCCCAGTTGTACGGATTTTTCTCACCCAGCATGAAAAATGAAAAGCTTTAAAAAGTTTAAAAAGTTAAGATGATTATAAAAGTACAAAAACTAGTAAGGAAACAAAGTCAGTGTTAATAATATCAAAGATTTTTAAAAAAAAACCCAACCCAGCTGGCTGGGTTTTAAATTGACAGCATCCTTTTAATCCTTTCCTACCAAGAATCTGATTCTTGCTTGCAAAGTGTCTGTCACCTGGAATGGATATATTAATTTTTAATTCCCAGAAATTGAAATGTGAGCCTTAATCTAGACAGTCTCAGGTTTACTCAGTCAACTTTAAAACGGCAAAAAAATCAAAGCAACCCTCTCAGAGAGTTTTATTTTCTAGACAATCAAAAAGCTCCAGAATGCTCCAAGATCCACAAATATAGTTAAGTCACTGCTACAAATAAAGTTCGGTTTATAAGAATTTGTCATTTAAACTAGACTAAAGGACTTCAGTTATGAAACTGCCTTACAAAACATCAGTAAATTAAATAACCACATTTGGAAGATTTACAAGGTCTTGCACCAAGAGGTTAAATGCGCTATGAATACCAGTGCAGCATGTATTCCTTTAGTGAAATACAGTGCAATTATGTGCAAAAGTACGTTAAAACGTATACTCCTAAACAAAGTCAATTACGTAGAGCTAAGACTTTAAGATATGTAGCCTGCATGGCCTTTAAAAAACCTTTGAGAACGAGATCATACTAGAAATAACTTTCCTAAAAACATTATTTTTGTTTCTTCATTAAGCACCATAGGAATATTTTAAAACAGCTACATCATTTTCTCAAAGCTTGTAGAGGCTGGATCTACAACGGAAGATTTCAGGAAAAACATCCAAAAACTAAGTGGAAAGCACAGCAAACAGGTTTACATGAACATCTGGTCACAAGAATGTGGATAAACTACATCCTCTTCTAAATACAAAGGTTGAAGGACTCCACTGAAAACAAAGCAGCACAATATGACATCAACAGGAAACATCGATTTTGGTGGTCACTTTCAACCTGGAACGGGACCGGCGTACCCCCCACCCGCACCCCTTACCCAGTGTTACACAAACCTTAACACAGCTCCATTCTCTATGCACAAGACACACAAGAACAATCTCTAAGACCAAAAAAAAGGTTGAAGAAAAATCGCTGAAGGTCTCTGCAGTCATTCCTGCAGCTCTTACTACACACCGACTTTCGCAAGAGGTTCATTTTCCCCACTCCGAATGTCTTCACAGTTTCAGAGTTCGCTAGCCTGCACCTCAGCACGGCTCAGCCGTATGAGAAGCTAAATCTTCTGGCAGTTTAATTGTGGCGCACTAGCCAGAACCACACTCAGCTGATATTCCATATCTAGTGGCCTCTACCAATATTTACAACGAGGTGGCATCTTCATGCTAGAATGACCAAAAATTGGGATGCCTGGTAACTAAATATCCTTTTGGATTCCTATTTACATTCTTACTCCACAGCCATTAGCAAGTCAGTCTCCTAACAAACACAGATCTAGTGACTCTCTTTCAGGTGTTCTCACACACAAAAGTTCTTCCTTTATCAGATAAGCAGATACAAAAAAAAAAATGCCCTCTGATGTTGGGCATACTCAAGAAAAATAGGGCAGTAGCCCAAAAGACTCGCCCTGGTAGGCTGGAGGTGGCATTTTCAAACTTGCTGGCATGATTTCCAAGGCCACGTTTTGCTCAGATTTTCAAAAGTGCTAAGGACCCAAAACCACAGCAGGATTTTCAAAGGAGCTCAGCTCCAAATCTGGCATCGACATGAGTTGTCTCTTTGATGGTCTTAATCTAGATTACTAAAATAGGGGCAATAAAGCCATGAATTTTTTAAAAGATCTTGTCCCAGCATTGTTTTTCTATGATGATTTGTGTCACTATGATACTGTTCAGCTACCACAAACTCAGATTTACAGATGATCTGGAATAGGGACCACTGAAAGCTTATGCAACTTAAGTTACAGAAAATAAACGTAGCACGTGATGCCAGCATCTTCTTGCGAAGGTGGCACTCGTCAAGATCTTAGACCAGACCATTTCAAAATAAGTCTCTTTACTAGCAATTCATGAAAACAGTGGAAGGTAAAAAGACTTGTTTAAAAAGAAGCTTGTTTCTTCTTTCCTCATCCTACTTGCTCTGGCAATGAGTTCTTAACTGCAGTTGTGATATCGCCTCTCACAAGTAAATTGCGACATCACTATAGGACTACTGTTTCACTGTAGGATGAAGCAGATAGAGAAGCTGAATTGTTTTTTTTCAGTATGTAAAATAAAAGCACAAGGTATGCAATAAAACCCCAACTGGTTAAATCAGAGGGCTCTCTGTTTTTTTAGGTTCCATCTAATGTTTGCCAAGTGTAAAGTCTTTACACTAAAAACTTCCAGAAGCACTGTCTTGTTAAGTGGGAGGAACTGCTCATCCCTTGTCAGCCATGTCCGTCTACAGGCTTCTGATCTAGCACTTACTCCAGCTAGACAGGCTCAAACAATTTGCCTTTTCATGAAACACTTATGAACAACATAGTAAAGAAGCATTAACAGTCTTATTTCACAGTATATTTCAGTTTTGTCTCTTCATTAGGAAACAGTAGGTTACCTATAAGCAAACAGGCTTTCTCTTGGTGGTGCGTTTTCTTCTAAAGCTTCCCAGCTTGGTTTTTTGATAGCTTATATCAACTTGGTACTGGAAAGGTGAAAAAATCTCACCTCCTTTGGAAGCCAACCTTTATCTATCCCAGCAAAGAAACATGAGGTCCGCACTGAAGAGGTTTTAAAAAAAAAATAAAACAGTACTTGGATAAATTCACATGACAACATAAACCGTGAGAAGGATCACCAAAGACTAAAAGAAAATACAGTAAAAGAAAAGGATTTGCATACAAAGAGGCTAGTAAAAATTTCTGAGATTTCCTACCCAATTGTTTCGAAAGGAGTATTTAGAGCTGTTTGATATGCATAGCTCAGACATGGATATTTAACTGCTCCTCAGCTACATCAGCTGTCAATCTGGCTATTTAATCACTAGAATCAGAATTCCCAAGTACCCTGATTGACAGCTTTTAACTTCTACTGTAAAAAGCTGAAGAAAATTGGGCAGTTTGTTTAGTCTAAACTGAGAGACCAGGACACTAGCCACCATAATGTGTGCTTAATTATTTCTTAAGCCAAAGCTGCTAATGTCAAACTGACATTAAAGACACATCTGAAGATCTGTAGTCTGAGCTCTTCAGAGAGGAAGATGTAGTAAAAACAATTCAGAAAGAGAAACTCATTCTCTAAATACCTGCAATTAAGGACACATGAAAGATATTTATTCTTACTGTCTATGCCTGCAGCAGCAGCATATTTTTGCTATCCTGGTTTGTCTGTCCTGGTTTCCAGGCCGAATCCAGTCTAAGCAAACACTTAAGGTTTACACTTCAGATAACAGTGTCCTAATACAGAAGGATCACAACTTAGTTTAGAAAAGTCCCAAGGCAATGGATGAAAACTACATTTCTTTTCATGTAATCTTCAGAGAGAAGATGGTGCCCCTTTCAGATCTGGGATTAAGGACCATGACAGCATTATTTGAAGAAACCTGTTATCAAAACAAAACAGAAATGTTCCACCTGCAAAATCAAAACTAGAAGGCAGAGACACCACTGGAAATTGCTCAAGTGTAACCTCTGTGAACCCCAGACAGAAGATTCTTCACAGATTTCTGGTGCACAGCACTGAAAACTTAAAAGTATTAAAAATTCCAATTCTCCCTACTCTTCTATTAAAAAACAGAATAATAAAAACCAGCACAGTCTCACTAATTGGGCAAATACACAGTTTTCCATTGCAGACCGACCACTGCCAGGGAGACACTTTAAATCCTCCCACTCTCCTCGCACTGCTACATAAGTGTTTCTCGGTCTGACAAGCTCCTGTGGATTTCCTGCTTGTCATCACCATCGGCATCATCATCATCAGCGGGATCGTTCTCCTCTCCAGACTCCACATATATGGGCCAATCGTTATCCGCATCCCCCTTCTCTTGGCCTTCTGATGAAGGTTCCATTAGGCTGAGGTTAATGGGCATCGAGTCCTCGTGTGTAGTGGTCACGCAAGTGCAGCTGTCGCACAAGCCAAAGCGTCGTAATCCTTGAGACAGGCTACTCGTGAACGTTCTCCTGCAACCTTTACAGATAATCGGCTTGTTCGATCGATGCACCTGAAGTTAAAAATAAAACATTATGGTAAAAAAGGCAATCTGCCTTCTTGCTTTAGCTCCTTCTGGGGTGCTGCTTTGCATTTAATCCTAGAAGAGAAAAACATCTACGCTGAAGCTAAAGGGCAGATGATCCCATCACATTTCCAGCAATAAAAACATTTGGGTCTACATAAGTACTAATGAACATACCAGTAGCCTAAACTTAGTATTGGAGAAGTTTCTCTCACGTTGGCAACAATCATTTTGTCCAACATATTTTGGGAAATACGACTGGGAAACACCAAAAACTTTAAAAAATTTACTGATAGTCTTTCAAACTTACACTTAAAGCGTGACTCCGAAGGTGTTCCTGCCGAGTGAAACGTTTCCCGCACGTCTCACAGGGATATGGTCTCTCGCCTGTGTGAGAGCGAATGTGCCGTTTTAGTATTCCTTTCTGTTTAGCCGTGTAGGGACAGAACGGACATTTGTGAAGCTTGATTGGCACAACTAACACATCACCTTTTGAAAGAAAACACAACGCGTTAGACCAGGCAGTTCACCAACATTAGCTGTGTTGGCTTCATATCCTCCTTGCTGCACATCTGAGTCAAGATAATTGACTTTCCCCTCTTTTTGTGTTTGGCTTACCTGGAATTTCTGTAGGTTGTGTAATTTCAGAAGACATTCATGCAGCTGCAGATGATCCAGTCCCTTGAAAATCAGCTTGCCTATACTTACACAGCTGATACTCTAAGGGAGTTGGCTCACAACAGAAAAACAAATAAATTTTACTTTAAGAAGCCATTTAATTAAGTGCCCAAAATTTGCTTTTAGTGCAGTGGGGTCTCTGCACTATCTCAGCCATAGAAAGTTTCCTACTTTCTTTTTTTTTTTTTTCTCCTAAACGTACCATTAGCATTAAACAGCATTAGAAACTAAAATCTTTAACACAAATTACAGGTAGAAGTATACTGTGCAATGTTTCCCATATGCTTTTACAATGTGCATAAATTTAGATGCGAGGAACCCATCAAAAAAAATGAATGCTTGCTTCTACTGCCATTCACTTTAGCCTTTCTATTGGTAATAACAAGATGAAGGACTCCAATACATTTGCTGATATTTTACTTTTCCTAAAACCATACTATATACACACAAGTAATATGTAATTTATGAAGTCAGATGCAAAGAGAATTAAATTTGAAGATCACATTTTACATGGGAATTGCCAAGCTTTTCAGTGTCAGCCCAGATACGAGCTTCCTTTCCAACATAAAGGTTGAGATGTTATACTAAAAGATTAGTTTTCCCTGTTTCAGGTACTGATTCGGGAAAGTGTTTGCATTAACAGTTACACCAAAGGAGGTGGAGCTGTAGAACATTCCTTGCACTAAAAAAAAAAAAAAAAAAAAAAAAAAAGGAGTGTCTAGTATTAATGTGTGACTTATCTCACCTAATTTTGGACCTTCCCGAGTACTGCTAATCCCTGCTGGACATTTAGAGCTCCGTTTAAAAAAAGAAAAGCAGTTCTTAGCCCTGCCTTGCTTCCAGGCTCTCTAGAGGTGCCTGTTTACCCTCCATCAGCTGGGAAGGGGACCAGGATGACTGGAACAGACGTGGACACTTGAAAGCAAGTGGTATTTATCTCATCTGTCAGCCTGAATGCACAAGAGCGCTGTTCCTTTATCAAGGCTTTGCATTTCTCATTCCTGCTGTCTTGTGAAAATTCTTACGGTAGCGGGAGCACTAAAAGCTGAGAAGAGATACTACCATTCTACTAAATGCTTACACTGTCCAGTTTTAGCAGAGAAATAGAAGAATGCAAAGTTTGGTGGGTTTTCCCCACTATTTAAAGCACACCTACCATTAACATTTCTAATATGTTGTCATAACACCTGATGTTCTCCATCAAATTCTAGAACCATGTCCCTTTTAATGATTCAGTAACACTCTGAGGATTTTAAAGAGGGGAAAAAAGTAAGCCACATTGGTGTGTTAGATGCTTTTGCCTCGCTACATGTCAAAAGCCATCAGCATGATCTGGTGACAGCACTCTGTTCCCATAACTTTCATCTTTTGGTGACTGTAAGACTGGATTTGTGATTTTATCGGATTCCTTAATTTAAAGCAGTGAGAGATAATATTGGGTGTATGGACTTTAAGATCACACATGCATGCTTGAGCTGCAATGACACGAATGTAAGCTTGCTATCTAGAGTAGAACATTCAGTAAAAGATCTCCTCTCTGTGGCCCACACCATTATTCCATTTGTCACATCCTGAACGACGGCACTTGGTTTGTCAGTCACCTCCCATCTTCGTAAGGCAGTCTGGCCGAGGCAAGTTGTGCGCCGACATTACCGTAAGCAGATAAAATGCCCAAATCCTTATTTTCCACTTCAGGAGAAATGCACATGGACACGATCTTCTCCTCCTCCAGGTCCCTGACATTGCAGCTGGGAGACATTCCTGCCAGTGCAAGACATCCCGCCAGGTGCTGGGCTTGCGAAAGCAGCAGAACCCCGGGTGACCAGCAGCTGAAAAGCGAGTTTGCCTCTAGATGTAAAAGTTAAGTCTCGTCTTTCTGCAATACCACAGAGTTTAAAGCTTTCAGTGCTCTTAAAGAATTTCTAGGGATCACTCAGTATTGAATAAAACTGATTTCTGCCCTTTCAAAGTTCAAAGTAAGAGTGAGCAAACAGACTATCCTCCAGCAGCCGATGAGCTGGCAGGAGCTCCAGTGGAGTAAGTTACTTCTGGTCTGCCGGGTTCGACAGCAGATCCCTCTTGTGGCAGCTCAACTTATCTTTCCGATTCCTCTTTATAACATTAACGTCACGAGAGGAAGATTCATTTTAAAAATTCGCCTGCCATTCAACAAGGTCCCAAATGAGATTGTTTATTAAAGCAGCATCACCAATACCAAGCTCCAGGATCTGTTGCAAATAGACTGTAAAAGCTGTCAGAAATACTTACCTCCCAAGTGCTGCACTGAATAAATGAGTACAGCTTTCTTTTGAAGTCCAGAACAATAGTTTATTTTGCTACGGCATAATATTCAGCAATATATTCCTGAACAAGAACGAGAGTAACAAAGGAAGTCGCACAACTAAGCAGTTTCCTCCTCAATTGCACAGACTACACCCCCCGAGTCCTCTCACCTGTGTCCTCACCATACCAGTCGCTGTGAATGTCCATCATGGAACTCATGGCTACCCCTGCATCCTCTGGCCTACCCTCAAAGCCCCGGACAAAGTGATGAACCACATCATCCTTTCTCTGAGCTGAGCTGTTGCGCAACAGGGCCTCTAGGAATTGTTTCATGTGATAGTTATTGCAGGCCAGGTCCATCGCCTGCCCGCCGTGCAGCCCCTCTTCCATCTGCTCAAGGGACAACGGAGTCGGATACTGCGGCAGCCGTTCACCCACTTCTACCTCTACTTCGTCCGAGTCAAACTCTACTTTGGGTTCCACCCCCTTGGGCAGCGAAGAATTGGCATCGTCTGGAGAGTCGCTGCTCGTGGGGTCTCTGACCACAAGCTCCAGGGGATGGCAGCTGCTGCACTCACCGCAGGGAGGATCTCTCTGGCAATCCAAAATCCTTTCCTTTTCCTGCAGGGAAGAGACAGAGGCAGAGCACTGGCTCTTTGAGCCGTACGAGGTGCCCTCTCTCGCAGAGCTAGCGCTCCCGCTATCAGCCTGATAGAAAGCGGCTTCTCTCTCTATTTTCCTGCAAATATCTAACGACGACCTTATATATGTTTTGCAGAAGTTGACCACATCGGTCATCTGCAAATAGCTAGCCGCAGACATCACCTCGATAACATTTTCCCCGCAGAGATCTAGCTTCCCGGAATAAAGGAAGTCTAGGATGATGGAGAAGGCCTCCGAGGTGACGATGTCCAGAGAGGCGGTGCTGTGGCGTCCGCTGTCTTGGATGTAGTGAATCAGCAGCGCTCGGAAATAGCCGCTGTTGGCGAACAAAATGTTTTTGTGCGCTTTGAAGATCCTCCCCTCCACGATAATGCTGCAGTCGCAGAAGAAGTCCCTCTTGCGTTGCTCGTTGAGCTCCCCCAGAAGCTTGGTGTAGTACGACTGCATCTCCATCGCTCCCGCCGCTGCCAGGGCCGACGAGAAGGCACCGTCAGCAGGAGGGCTCAGGAGGGCTCAGGAGGGCTCCCGCCGACCCGCCGCCTCCCGCCAGCCTCTCCCCAGGGCCGCGGGGAGCTCCTGGGCGCCGGAGGGGCCGGGAGGGGCCGCGCCACCTCCCCGCCGCGCAGACACCCTACCCCCCCCCCCGGCCCCGGAGGTTCTTCCTTCCCGGTACCGGGCGTCCCCCGGAACGCGACCCCCGCCCCGCGCCGAGGGCCGCTCAGCCCCTCACCGCCGGTCCCGCCCGGCCACCGTACCGCCGGCCGCCCTCCGGGAGGAGGAGAAGGAAGTGGCGTCACGGGGAGGCACGGCCCGCGGGGGCGGGGCCTGCGGGGTGAGGGGTCGGTAAATATTGGTGACGTCAGGCTGCCAAGATGGCGGAAGGGTGAGTTCGGTACCGCTGAGGGGCCGGGGGGGGCGGCGGGGCCTGGGCCGCAGGCTGGGCTGGGCTGGGCTGGGCCGGGCCGGGCCGGGCCGGGCCGGGCCAGGCCAGGCCAGGCCAGGCCAGGGGGAGAGCGGGCAGGGTACGAGCCCGGCTCTGGTGGGGCCCGGCCCGCCTGACGCGCGTGTCCCGTGGCAGGGAGGACGCGGGCTGGTGGCGGAGCTGGCTGCAGCAGAGCTACCAAGCCGTCAAGGAGAAGGTAGGACGGGACGGGACGGGACGGGATGGGACGGGCCTGCGGGCGGCCCCGGGACCCGCTGCCCAGGGGTCGGTGGGCTGAGGGAGCCGCGGCGCTGGCCGGCTCCCCGCGAGCGCTGCATCGCGCTCCCCGCTGTGCTGGGCCGTGGGCTTTGTAAGCAACGGCTCTGATGCCTTCCGAGCCTGGCCGTAGCGACTGCCTGGCGCCCGGCGGGGTGTGCGGCTGTCGCGCAGCCCGTGACCCCGGGAAGGGGACTGATCGGTGCGTGTGGAGGGATTTCGGATGAATTTGTGATAGCTCAGGGAGCCGGGGACCTGACCGCTGCGCTGGGATCTTACGGCTCGGGGAAGCAGCTTTGGTCTCTGTCGATGTGAAAATCACCACCTGGGCAGGGAGGGTACGTGCTTGCAGCATTGGTTTCTGAGGTGTAACTTCCTGCCTGTGACAGCATTGTTAATTATGCACAAATCTCAGAACAAGACTTTTCCTAACATGTATTTTTCCTATTTTAGCTTAGAAAAACCCCACTGTAACATGTTTTGGGCATAGCTGTTTCCTGTTGTAATTCTGGTTATCACAGTCTTACCCGTTGCATGAGTTGGGGTGAGGGCTCAGCTGGGTTAAAGGCTCTCACACTTTAATCTTGGTAATGTGCCAGGTGTTCCCAGAGTGACTGTGGCTTTGTGGGAGAGCAAAAAGATTACACAGTCTATCTGTTGTCTTCTTACAGTCCACAGAAGCTTTGGAATTCATGAAACGGGACCTGGCTGAGTTCACTCAAGTAGTGCAGCATGACACAGCTTGCACTATCGCTGCTACGGCCAGTGTGGTCAAGGACAAGCTGGCAGTGAGTATAGGAGTAAGAGAGCTGGGATTCTTGTTGCAGAAAGCAAAGCAGGGGATGAATAAGAGGACACGATCCTCTGAACAAACCCCAGCATATAACCATGAGCTTCAGGTTTCAGATTTTCTCCCCGGTGCAGGTTTGGTGCCGAGCACTGTGTGGGATTTCCTTGCTGTAGTGGTGAGGAACCTCTGGAGAAGCGTGGGGAAAGGTTCCCTGTGCTTTCCCTCTCCCTGTGTGCCGTGTAGGTGGGATGCTGGCGGTGTCGCTGTAGTATGACATCAGATCTCCGCACAAGCTGTCAGCCTTAGCCCTGCACAGCTGCTGCTATGACGGTCCAACCCCTAGACCAGCCAGTCCACGAACCTGGCTGTGTCCTTCCCCCACAGCCACCTGAGGCTGGTGCCTGCCCCCACACCCTTCTGGCCCAGCCCTGGCCACACAGTCGCTGCCTCAGCACTTTTTTGTAGGCAGAGACATCCTGCTTCCTTAAAGGAAAACCTATCCAGAACAGACTGAGACTTGTCCTGCTGCTGCAGGCACTGTTACTTACACTGTGCTGCTTTTTCTCTTCAAGAGGACAGAAGGTTCCTCAGGTGCGACAGAAAAGGTGAGGAAAGGGCTCTCTGACTTCCTGGGTGTCATCTCGGACACGTTTGCTCCCTCTCCGGATAAGACCATTGACTGCGATGTCATAACACTGATGGCAACACCCACAGGTACCACAGAGCCCTATGACAGCGCCAAGGTGAGTGCCCCGTTCTGGAGCTTCTCTCCGGGACATGGAGTCCCGAGCCCTGCTCTCTGGGGGCTCTGCCGCTCCGCTGACGGCTCAGCCCCTGTGCCTTCTCCTCCAGGCTCGCCTCTACAGCCTCCAGTCAGACCCAGCCACCTACTGCAATGAACCTGATGGTACGGGGGGGCTTGGCGTGGGGTCTGTGGGCCATCCTGAATTGGCTGGAGCCTTTTGCCAGGAGTGTGCTGGCTCGACTGTAGATGGGGTCACTGTTTATGGAGAGCAGATCTGTGTGTTGCAGCTTAGACTAGCTTAGACTGGGAGATTGCTGGGCCAGTTTAAACTGCCACTACAGCTGGCGCTATGTGCCCTTGTGCTGGCAGAGGACCCATGACGTGGGGTGGGCTCAGAGACCCACGTCTCCCTCCTTCTATGCCCCTTGTTCACCCCAGCTGGTCTGGTCTGTAGCATCTTTCCAACGAAGCTTCCCCAAACTGTTCCTGCCTTGTTTGTGCTGAGGACGGTTATCTCTCTGCTTGTCCTGTACAGGCCCTGCTGAGCTCCTTGAGGCCTGGCTCTCTCAGTTTAACCTAGAGGAGAAGAAAGGGGAGATCGCAGAGCTGCTGGCAACCAGCCCTTCCATCCGGGCTCTCTACACTAAAATGGTAAGGCCTTTCCTGGCTCCTGTAGTGGGCAAGTTCTGACTTGGGATCTGGTGCAGGGAAGCCCTGAGCTGTTTGGGCCCCAGAGCTGGTGTTAGGATTGTGGTTGCACGGCAAACGGGCACAGCGATATCAGGCGGCATATTGTATTATTCTTCTCTGCTTGTTTGTCACTGGCCTGAAACAGAAGTTCCTCTTTAGCTGTCTGATGCGTGTCTGAGTGTCTTCCCATGCGTACCTGGGGCTTGGTCCTGAGTCTGTGCACCTGAAAATGCAGGTGCCTTGCGCAGGTTATGAGGGTAGTTGCGAGGCTCAGGAGGAGAGAGGAGTAAGGCAGCAACTGCAGCCCTCTCTCTGAAGTGACTCATGGTGTTTCCTGTGTCACTGCCAGGTCCCGGTGGCTGTTTCCCATTCTGAATTCTGGCAGCGCTACTTCTATAAGGTGCATCGCTTGGAGCAGGTATGTCAGGAGGTGGGTTCCTCCCCCAGGGGGTGGGTGCTCCAGCCAGGGAGCTCTCTAATGCAGACCAAAGAGGGAGAAGATACTTTTCCTGGAAAAGCAGGGATCTGGGCTGCCTTGTCTGTGTCCTCCCTATCACTGACGCTGAAGTGCCTGGGGGAAGAAGGGACTGGGGACGTGAGCGGCTGCTGACGCAGAATTCCCTGCAGGATGAAGCCCGGAGGGAGGCTCTGAAGCAGCGAGCGGAGCAGAGCATTCACCAAGAGGAGCCGGCCTGGGAAGAGGATGAAGGTGGGTCGGATGGTTGGGGATCTGCGGGAGGGCTTGTGCAGACCTTGGCAGGTCTCAGTTAGAGAGGGTGGTGGCTACTCCTTGCTCTCACAGATTTCAGCTCCCAGCCCAGCTGTAGCCAAACCTGCTGCACTGTCAGCTGCTGCTGCGCTTGCTGAAACATCTCTCACTTCTCTTCTGCCTTCCTACAGAGGAGTTCTTGGGGATGTCACCCCTGCCTTGTGCAAACGTGAAATTTCCAGAAGCAGCAGAGAAAGAATCTGCCCCTGCAGCCCTGGAGGGAAGCCACCCCACTGCTCAGAAGGGACCCTCAGAGGAAAGCTGGGCCGTCCTCCCTCCGGAGCCGGCCCCAGCGGAGGGGAGCCCCTCTGAGAGCAGTGAGAGCATCTCCCTTGTGACTCAGATTGCAAACCCTCCCTCTGTGCCTGCTGCACAGCTACAGACTGGAGCACAACCAGCCGGGGCCAGAGACGTCTCCCAGAGGCTGCTGGAGGCCACCTCAGAAGAGCAGAGCTCCCTGCCAAAGCCCCCAGAACCTGGTCACCCTTCTGCACCTGCCCGGGAGTTGGCAGCATCCTCAGAAGAACCGGCTGTTACGAAGCTCAAAGAGGTGGAGAGCAAAGCCCAGGGCAGGACAGAGACTCTGAAAGAGGAGGGACCAACAGATCTACGAGTCTTTGAGCTGAACTCGGACAGTGGGAAATCTACTCCCTCCAACAATGGCAAGAAAGGTGTGTATGTGGGGTCGGCACAGGGCCTGGAAACCACCTGCTGGGGGTGGCAGCTTTGGGGGAAAGGGCTCCGATTTTGTGATGATGGGGGAGGAGAAAAGGGGTTTTGCCAAAATCACCCAGGAAGGTTAGATCTAATGGCCAGAACTGAAGTGGAAGCAATTCCTTGTGCTGTTGGGCAGGGTCAAGTTGGTCACTTCAGATGGTGACGATCTGCTCTGGGCAGGCTGCTGGCTGGTGCTGCAGCTGGCTCTGGCCTGAGCCCTGTTCCTGCTGCGCCCTCAGGGGAACGGGGTGAGACTCCTCTAGGACCTGAGGAGGGATGTGTTGCAGCTCTGGCTGATACGACAAACCTTTCACCGCAGGGGATTCTGCCTTCAGCAGAGCCTGCTGCAGGTCTCCCACAATAACGCTTATGTGGGTTATAGGATTATAAAGTCACTGGAAGCAGCCAAAGCTCCAGCTAGGTAGCCAAGTATCATGAACTGGGCCTGTGAGCAGAATTAAATTAGACAAGGAATCAAAAGTCTGTCGGCTGAACAGGATGGACCTTTGGTCCCTGGCCTGCTGGGTGCTGGGGCAAGGCTGTGGTCTGTGTAGGAAAAGTGTTTCCTTCCCTCTGCGTATCACCCCTGGGAGTGTCCCTGCTCCTCCTGTGCTCCAGGAGGTTGTTCTTTCTGTTGGGGACTATGGCAGTCTCCATATCTAAGTCACTCCTGTTATTCCTTATCTGTTGCACTTTCTGTGTGACTGAAGCGTGACACATCCTAGTTCTCCTAGGCCAGAGGAGAACATGTTTCAGCATTCACCTCTCCCACTTATTCTGAACCGGCCCTTGCTGCGAGGGAAGTGCAGTTCAGTCTCTGTTAGCAAGCTGCCAGCCCAGCAGCCTGCTCTTGGGAACGGGGGAGGTTTCCTCTCCTTGGGCAGACTGCAGTAGATCTGAGCCTCGTGCATGCCAGGGCTTTGCGGGCCTGCTTGGGCAGCTGTGCGTTTTGGCCAGAGTGTCCAGAGAACATGTGCTGCTCCGACAGCTCAGTCGTGATGTTTGTGGTTACAGGCTCCAGCACTGATATCAGCGAGGACTGGGAAAAGGACTTTGATTTGGACATGACTGAAGAGGAGGTGCAGCTGGCGCTCTCGAAGGTGGAAGTGTCTGGGGAGGTGAGTCAGGGGGAGGTGCTCGCTCAAACAGGCAAGAAGGTTGCTCCCAGAAACCATTGGTAGCTCCTTGGGGTGATGCTACGTGAGCTCTGTCATCACTGGGTGCTTCCCCGGGAGGAGGAGAGAGGCTGCAGTGCCTCAGAGCAAGAGGGCGAATCCCTCAGCTTGAGCCCCGCTTCCAGCCCCTGTGCTGGTGCCAGGGCTGTGCTGCATGTTTCGGCGAGATGTGGCTGCTGCTGGCCTGGAAGGGCAGCGCTGCAGCAGGCAGCTGCCTGCCTAGAGCGGCTCGCAGGAGGCTTCTCAAAGGTGTGATTTGCTCTTTGGGGCCGCAGGCTTAGCTTGGGATCTCACTGTGGGAGTCGTGGGTGTGAGCTGGAGCAGAGAGTGGCTGTTTGGATGTGCTTAAAGAGGGATGAGCGTTCAGGTTCCCTAAGGGAAATGGAGCAAGCAGATCCCTGCTGTGAGGGTGTTGGGAGCATGGGGATATGTCAAGCTTTGCGCTGACTCGGGTGCCCTGGCCAGGAGGATCTGTTGACAGATGGCTGTTGAGTTACAGAAACAAACAGAGAGGTGTTACTCTTGTTTGCAGCTGGAAGACGAAGAGTGGGAAGACTGGGAATAAAGCGCCTGCTTCCAGTGTGTGTCACAGGCTCATTTCCACCATCGAATGTGAATTAAATCACGGACTGGCTGTTCCTTTCTGTGTAACTGTGCTGGGGATTGCAGTTCCAGGCTGGAGGAGTTTCATTCCTGCTAAATCCTGTGGGCAACTCAAGTGACCCCTTCAGACCAGGAGGAGGAGGAGGAAGCAGGAGTTCACTCGTACACTTAGCTGCTAGAGAGCCCATCTTCTCAGTAGGTCCTAGAGACTGGCCAAGCCAAAACCGACTGCCCCGAAAGTGTCGGGCAGAGGCAGATGCGATGCAGTGTGGGGTCCCCGGGCCAAGCTGGGCACTTGGACACCTGGCAGGATTGTTTGGTGCCACCAGACTGCCAGCTGGCTGATTGCTTGTGTGTGTGCGTGTGTAATCTACAGTACAGCAGTTCAAAGGCTCTTGGATGCAAGCTGTGCCCGCTCGCTTACTGCTCCGCGCTGCTGGCCAGGCCTTCCCTGGAGAAAGCCCTTGTGCAGCGAGTGGCCAGGGGCTGGAGATGCTGTAGTAGAAGCCCTTTCTGCTGTGCCACTCTGCTGCACAGGAAGGCAGTTGGCTTGTGGCTTTGACCCAAAGGCCATGCTGGAAGGAGCCAAGCTCCCTGCCAAACCCTGAGCTTCTGCCTGCCTTTTTGTCTTGGGAGCTTTTTTTAAATGGAAACTCCCATTTCCTGCTGCAAGAGCAGCAGCTCCTCGAGGAGCCAAGGCCTGCTGCTTCCCCCTTTGCAGCTGCACTACCTTCCTCTACTGCGTTTTGTGTACTTCTCGTTACATTTTCCAAGCAAAGTACTTGTGGCTTGCTCTCACTTGAGCCCTTCTGGGCAGGTGGTGATTTGGGGCACCCTGGGAGCAGAACCCCTCTGTTGCGGTGCTCAGTTCAGCCCTCGCGAAGCCCCTGTCTGGCCCACTCACCGCTTTAACCTCCGAGGCAGAAGCACCCACATGTGGGTGGTACCGTGTCTGTCCCCTGCTCTGCCCCCGCCTCGTGTCCCACCTGTGCCGGGCCCCATGGCCACCAGGGTCTCCAGCCTCGCTGTGCTCGCTTGAGTTCTTTCACTTAAGCCCCCCTGTGACTGCTTGCAATGATTCCTTTGGACCCACGGCCTCTCTTTTTGGGGCAGTTCCCTTCTAATGTCACGAGATGCTCCTCAGTGGATGTTGCTAATTAATATACAGCTATCCTAAAGGGACAGAGCCCTCGCTGCTGTCTCTGGCCTTTTGGGTGGTGGGTTTATATGTGCTACCTTTGTCCTCCTGCCCCTTCCAGGGCTGCTTCATCGGAGCTCTGGGTTTCCTTCTGGTTTTGGATAGCATTAACCCAGGTGCACTTGGAAGAGTTGGGGTTTTAGGTTTGGGTCTTGTTGGGTTTCTTCCCCCCCCCCCCCCCCGCTTTGGGGAGATTCTCAAATGCAGCTGCCCACACAGGTGGATTGGTGGCAGCGGTGACATCGGGCGCTTACGTGAGAGCACATCTGTCCTGCAAAACCTACGAGGGCTGGAGACTGAGCTACAACTCGCCTCCTGCTCGGTGGGCAGCGGGCTCAGCAGAGCTCTGAAATGTGCTGCAGCCTCACCCTGTCCTGGGCGCAAATTTAGCTGTAGCGGGAAAACCTGTTGTGGGTAGGTGACACCAGTGGGGGTGTCAGGGCGTGGGAGTTCCCGTTCCCTCGGGGTTTGATGATACAAGTGGCTGCTGGATCCCTGGGCTGCAGCAGAGCTCTGAGGGTGCAGTGCTCTCATCTGTGTCACTTTTTTTCCCCCCCCTTTTTTTCTCTTTAGTCAAATTAACCATTTGGTTGTCTGTGCAATATTCTCTGTTCTGAACTATTCTGCATCTCCCTGAGCCTTTTCTAGCTGGGGTGAAAACCAGGAACAATTCTAACAGCTGGTAGTTTTGTAACGACTTTCTCCAAACCTTTTACAAACTTGCAGTTAACAGCAATTAAAGGAATTCTACAGACTCGCTGCCTGTGTCGGGTGTTCTCATTTCCTTTGCCGGCAGGATGGGGATGGCTGCTTTAAATTTCCCTTTCTCCCACCTGCTTCAGGGGAGGTTTGCTTAACTGGGGAAGGTGGATCTGCACTGCCCCAAGCTGCTTGGAGCTCTGGCTTGCCCCGTTCCCCACTGCTGACGGCCAATAAAAATGACTGAGTATGAACCAGACCTTGTCTCTGCCATACTGTGGGGCTGGGACAGATGGGAAATGCTGACCTTCAAATTTATCATTATTTTAGAAACAATTGTTCCATTTGGGGAGAGCAGGGTGAGTCCCTCTCAGGGGTTAGTCAGCCACGGGTGTCTGCTGACCACCTCGATGGAGGGTCTCAGGGTCATGTCTGGTTCCAGGAGCATTTTCAGGAGGTTCTGGCACTCCTTGGAGATCCCCAGGTGCCTGGGGACAGAGATGCCTTTCTGCTGCTGGTGCAGCATCTTGGGGATGTCGGTGTCGTCAAAGGGCAGGTGGGCACAGAGCAGGACATAGAGGATGACGCCCATGCTCCAGACATCGCCCTTACGGCTGTCGTGGGGCATGCCCTGCAGCACCTCGGGCGCTGCGTAGGCCGTGCTGCCGCAGAAGGTCCAGCTCAGCTCCCTGCAGTCCCTGGGGAGCAGCTTGGCGAAACCAAAATCTGTCAGCTTCAAGGTGTGGCCCTGCAGCAGGGCGTTCTCGCATTTGAGGTCGCGGTGGGCCACCCCGCAGCTGTGGCAGTACCGGATGGCCTCGACCAGCTGGCAGAAGAGTGCCCTGGCATGGGGCTCGGGCAGGGGACCCTCACGGAGCACGTAGTCAAAGATGTCCCCGTCTTCTGCCAGCTCCATCACGAGGCAGATCTTCCCCTCCGCAGACTCCAGCATCTCGTGCACATGGATGATGTTCCTGTGGTCCAAGCGCGTGACGATCTGGAGCTCTCGGGGCAGGAATCTCTGAATAAACTCTGCCAAGAGAGGAGACGGGTTTGCTCACTGGGATGTCCCCGAGCTGCTGGCCCCCTCTGGGACTCGGCAGAGGGAGGGAAGGTCGTTCCTGGGGTGCCTGGTTCCTTACCAGGGGCACCATTCCCTGAGGGATGCTTGTGGAGGGGGGATGCTGGGCTCTGCCAGCACTTTGCTGTCCTTGCAGCCACCTGAACAGGTCCTGATCCTCAGGCCATGGTTCCCGGGCTGTTCTGCTGGATCCCCCCAGCATCCCCACGCCCCCCCGTCTGCTCGCACGCAGTGAGTTTGGGAAATGAGATTTCTACTGGGAAGTAAAAGCCTCCAGGGAGGGAGAGTGCCTCAGCCTGGAGCTCTTTTGGGGTCAACTCTTACCTTCTGGGCTTTCCTTCTTATCAATTATTTTAATTGCCACTTTCTTCTGGTGCTTTTGGGAAAAAGCCTCCTTCACTTTGGAGTACATCCCCTCCCCAATGGTCCTGCCGAGCTGGTAGCCATTGGCAAGCAAAACCCCCTCCATGTCCTAATCCGGGTTGAGACCCTTCACTCCTTCACTTCATCCCACAGCAACTTCAAAACAGCATCTCGGCGCCCGGGAGCACCCACAGCACCCCAGGGGGGCACAGAGGAACCTTTTAAAACCCGAGGGTGCCATTGTGATGTAGCCGACACCGTGTCAGGTGGCGGATGTGCAGCAAGGTGGGGGACAGGCTGAAACGCCCTCTTGGTGAGTGGGGGCTCTTGGGGTAGGCAGTGCGGACATCACGGGGCTGGCTGGGGTCCCCTCATGCTCCCCTGTGCTTTTGCCATTGCTGGGGGGCCCCCGCTTGCCTGGCTCACCCACCCGCTCCTCTCCGGTCAGACACATCCAGGGCCTGGACATGAGCTCCCAGCAGTCACCGCAGGCTCGGAGGTTCCCCATCGAGGCAGGTGACTGTCCCAGCTCAGCTGTGCCTCCCGAAACGCAGGAGCCCGTAGGCACCGAGAGGTCTGTGGGAAGGTAAGGGGGTCCAGGACACCCTGTGCGGTACAGGGTCTGGACCTGGCACAGCCGCGCCGTGTCCCGATCACACCAACCAGGTTCCTGCTCCAGGAAATGCCGCTCATTTTGCTCCTGAAAGCGTCTGACGGTCGAACCCCTCCTTGCCCTGGGACAGGACAGGCTCTGCCTGCGGCTGCCGGCAGGCTTTGTCAGGGCAGGCAGCGTCCTGTGCCGTGCTGTGCCATGCCGTGCTGTGCCGTATCAGACAATGCCGCGCCATGCCGGCTCACGTCAGGCCATTCCCTGCCGTGCCGCTGGACTCACCCCGCTCTCTCCCCACAGGCAGCTGCGGCGATGCCCCGGCAGCCACTGCCTGACGCTGCCCAACGTTCCCATTGACGTGTTCATCGCCACGGGAGGCAGCGGCAGGCCGCGCATTTGATGGCCCCCGCGCCGGTGCCACGCATCTGGCGGCCGCAGCCAGCCCCGGAGCTGCCGAGCTGCCGAGGACACCAATCGGTGACGAACTTTATAATAAAAAGACATCTTAGAGCGTTTCTGTGCTCAAAACCTGCGCGTGGTGCGTCAGCCATGGAGGGTCGTGGGGTGAGAGGGGACACGAGGGGACGGGGTGTGAGGGGAGGGGACATGAGGGGCAGGACACGAGGGGACGGAGTGTGAGGGGTGGGACACGAAGGGTGGGACACCAGGGCCGGGGTGTGAGGGTGGCACACGAAGGGTGGGACACCAGGGCCGGGGTGTGAGGGTGGCACACGAAGGGTGGGACACCAGGGCCGGGGTGTGAGGGTGGCACACGGGGACGTGCGGCACAAGGGACGGGACGCCACGGCCAGCCCTGGGCCTCCCCGCCGCCTCCGTCCGCTGGGGGCGCCAGAGCGCCGCGGGCCCCGCGGGCCAGAGCGGCTCCGCCCCGCTCCGCCCCTGGCGCTTTAAGGGGCGGGGCGCCCGCGGCGCGGGGGAGGTTGGTCCCGTTCCGGCCGCCGTCCGCTCCCCTCGCCCTCCCTCTCCCCGGGCCCGCCATATTGTGGCCGCCGCAGCTCAGGAGCCGCCGCCTGAGGAGCCGCGATGGGTGAGGGCGGGCGCGGTCCCGCCGGCCGGGGCGCCCCGGCAGCGGGCGGAGGGTGCGCGGGGAGGGGAGGAGAAGCCACCCCGCCAGTCGCGGAGGGGGCCGCAGCCTGTCCTGGTGCCGCCCGCGCCCCTCACCCGGGGCTCCGGGCGCCTCCCCTCAGCGGCGGCGGGCCGGCCTGGCGGGGCGGGGGGCTGCGGGCCCGGCCGCCGCCGCTGAGTCATCCCGCTGCCGGCACGGTGGGGCCTTCCCCGGGCAGGGCCCCGCGCAGCCCGCCGTCTGCGGCCCGGTAGCGGAGCCGGGGCTCGGGGCGGCGGCGGGCGGGGGGCCCTTTTGCTGAGGGGTTTCCCGGGGCCGGGACCCCGTTCTGCCCCAGCCCAGCGGCCAGGCCGCTGGACAGGGGTGTTGCTGGGGGTTTCTTTGCCGTCTGAGCAGCGCTAACAGGGACTTGGTGACCCGCAGCCCGATCTCTGGGCTGCTCCGGGTGGAGGAAGGGGAGCAGCGGGGGCGATTCAAGGCGGTAATATTCTGGTTCTTGGGTATTGGGGATCGGTTCTGCCGCAGGCACCAAGGTAAAAGCCTTGAGAAGGCAGTGGTGGTAGTGGAAAGGAACTGCTGCGACTAAAGCTTCATCAGAGTGCCTGTGGCATGCTGTCAGATCTCCGATCTTTCGTTCATTTAAATTCTGAAGCTTGTAAGAGCTTAGAACCGAGCTCAAGTGAGATCCTACTATGCTGTTTGCTGTTTTAATAACCCAGCGGGGCCTCGGCTACTGTAGCTTTTATAAAAGAAAACTTGAGCAGGAGTGTCAACATAAGCTTGCCGGGGCTGTCCCTCTGCAGCATGTCGCCGTGGACAATATAAGCAAATGCTCCTGACACCGTGCAGGGAAGGAGTGTGGTGGAGGAGTTTGTTTGCATGTTTATAACCAATACCACTAAATATACTTAAAGGTTTAGAGAGGTAGCAGATAGCTTGCTCTGTTAGCTACAAATAAATCCTAACTGAGTATTGTCCTTCAAAAAGTACTTTAATGACAGCAGACTCTTTGTCCCTTTTGGTGTAGCCTGAAATTGAAGCTCCCTACTCAGGGAGGAGAGGTGTCGCTTTCTTGAGGCTTCAGGTAGTACGACAGGGTTTGAAAGGATGAGGTGAATGGGAGAGCCAAGCCTGTAGCAGGCACGCTCTCTATAAAGCAGAGTTAGGATCCTCTGGGAAGTAAGGATTAAGGTCTTATTAATTTTCACCTGCGATATTGTCTTTTAACTAGACTTGCCTTCAGAAAAAATGCCTTTTGGAGTGGGATGCTGCTTGATCAAAATGATCTCGTCAGAAACTCTCCTGCTGTCCTCAAACCCCCGCTGTGATGTTCCAGGAAAAGTTAGTGGCCGCAAGTCTGTGTATGCAACGGCTGCAGCACCTCCCAGGCCAGAACAGCTTTGAAAACTTAATTTATAGCTTGAGATGTAAAACCTTGACTGGCAACTTTGAGTAGAAAAATGTCCTTGGGCCTGTTGGTGAATGAAAACTGCCTGTGTTATCTGGAGCTGGGGACGTTCCTGCAAAGGAGCTTCCCATCCCTCCCCACAACTGCCTCCCTGTTTCCTCTTGGAGTTTGAAGCACGCATTTTCTGACAGCAAGACTTGAATACTCCCCTCATTTGATTTATCCTAATGTAACTTTTTCTTAACTTTAAAAATAAACTAAGACTGCTCTTTTGTTTTTTTAGGTTAATAGGACTAAAAGGTGGCAGCATAACCTTGTTACCCCATCTTGTATGGTGCAGGTTGAGGGTGCTGTGGTGTTTGTAAGCAGTAGTGGTATTGGTCTTGCCCATGGAGTTAGAAATGCTCATAAGTTCATTCTTCGTTTGCTATGCAAATGACAGGTCTAAATGCCTTTATAGTGCTATTTAGCCTGTGGAGCAGTATGTAATGCTCAATTCTTCATAAAACTTTTGTGGTTGATGAATTTAACCAGTTCTTTGGCTATTTGGCTTTGTTTGCTTGTGTTCAGGAGAGCAAACATGAACTTTGTAAGGGGGAGCTTGATCATTGAAATAGCTACTGTAATAGGAAAAGTACTAATTCCTTCAGCCTTTCAGCTTTAAGCTATTGTGCTAGCGAGGTCCAGATAAACTCAAATTTGCTTAGCAAATCAGACAGTACTGTTTGTTTCTGGAGCAAAGCACATGTTGGGACGGATGAGCTTTGTGGAATTTTATAGCCCTCTAATTGTCTCTGACTATTGCTGGTTGGTTTTAACCTCCTATAGCTATCGTGGATCAAGTTTGAGTTGACTTAGTCAAAGAATTAATCCCTGTTTTAAGAACTGTTACAAAGGACTCTGAGCCCAGGTGACAGACTGTTGGACTTGATCAGTCCACTCTTAAGGAAATCTGAATGTCTTGGAATATGTAAATCAGGTTGAAAAGGATTTAAAGCCCCTGAATCTCAGATCTTTTGGGGGTGAAAAGATCAGGAGGAGGTCGAGTTGAAACTAATGTGTATTGAGAACTGGACTGAGGAATAGGTGGGTTCTTTTTACATCAGGGCACAGATAGCCTAAAAGGAACCCTAATCTCAGACTGACCCTCGTCAAGGACAAGTATGCTGTAGGACTGTTAATTTTCCCCAAAGAGAATTTTTGCTTTTCCCTTCCCCCTCCGCAGCCAGCACCATCAGCGAAGCTGTTGCACATTCCAGTAGTGCTATCACATCGCTGGCTCCTAGTAGCTAAACCAGAAGGGAGCGAGCCAATGGTGGCTGCTGCACCAGACAGCCAAATAGCTGCATGGATAAGCGTTTTACTAGCACAGCGTGTCCTGTGTCTGAAGCGCCCAGCCAGGGGATGGTGGCAGGCTGAGTTTAAGACAGCTCTGAAAGTTAACTGACCCTGTGTGTGCTTATTTGTAGTAAATGCTCGAGTAACCTGTGTGAGAACATGGAAGCAGCAGAGCAAACATGCAAACCAGACCTGCATGAGTAACAGGATGGCAGAACCTGGCCACTTCTCCAGAGTTTAACAGCAGCTGGGGTAATTCCAGGGCTGTAGAGGAAAAGCCTTGAGCTGCTGCTTGTTTGGCATGACTTATGTAGTTGTTCTTCTCCTGTAAACACAACTGTTTAACTTCCTTATCAAAGTGACAGGTTCAATATAATAATCTGTTCTTGGCTGATTTCTGGTGGCAATTCAGAGCTGTCTCTTTATACACTGTGTACAAGTAATTCAGCTACTTTCGGATACAAATTAAGTTGGTTATAATGAGTATTTAACTAGTACAGATTATTTAGGCTTCCCTTTCTATAGTCTCAGTTGAAATCATTAAGTTGTCCTGGACATACTTTTTCTAGAAGAGGATCCTCTTAGGAAGAACCTTTATGCTGTGTTGTAAAGCAAGCACTTAAACTCTTAAGAATTGATTGAAGACATGTCTGTAGAGTGCTGTAAAATACATTACATGTCTGAGTTTCAGAAGAATGTTTCTGTTCTAAAAGTTAAGGAATTCTTTCACAAATGGGAGGTAGAAGGAACAAAAGTCACATAAGGACTGCTAATTATAAAGTGACACTTTACATGTACAAGGAAACCAGTGATTAATGCTGATATATGTGGCTATATCAAGAGAGAGGCTTTAGATTTTGAAACACTTCAGAAATGCCTGGCACTGGTTTGTTGTCATTGTATTGAATGTTTTTTGTTCACTTAAAGCAGCAGCTTTGGTGATAGTTTGACAAAGTAAGAATCAATGAGAGGATGAATGTAGAAGTGGCCAGAGATTTTCTTTTCAGTTGTAAGAAGGAGGTAGCAATAAGAAGTTATGTTCAAAACTGACATGCCATACTTAAATGCTGAATAAAGTTTCCAGGGTTTCACTGTCAGTGTGTCCTTGTGAGCTGTATTGAGTAGGTGACTACAGAAATAGCAAGTTTTTGAGTTACAAATGTTAACTATTAAGCCTTCTGGGGAAGTGCGGGATCATGAAGCAGTAATGTGTAGTCAGCCTAATGTCCAGTGCCTACTATGACTTGTGTGTGCAGCCTCAGAAGATGATTGGCATATTCTTACAGGCCTCTCCTTCCCAGAGCCAAAAATATCACAAATGCTTTGATTTATTTTTTTGAAGAAATGCCTCAGTAACTGTAATTGGAGATAGCTTAAGTATCACATGTAGTCTTTAACATTGTCAGGGAAGATGACTGGAGTTTTAAACCTCCGATTTAGCCCTGCTAGCTTGTTCTTCTAAAGGTTCATTTTCTTTGTGTGATCCAAACTGCTCTGTCTACTGCTACTAAATCAGTTTATTTCAACTGTGTTTTAATCCTGGATGGAACACAGGGATCCTGCAGAGAAAGACACCTACCAGCCTACTGTCCTGGTGACTGCTGCAGAGGAATCCCAATTCCTCTTCAGTGTCTGAACCTCCTTGAGTGGGGTGGTGACTTATATGAATTTGTGGTTTATTTCTATCTCCCAACAGCTTGGTCAGTCTGAGAAAATACGAGGAGACCGAGGGCAGCAAAGAGCAGTAACCATTCCTGTGCTGCTGGTAGATACTTCTTGCAGCAGGATGTGATGCTGTAGGAATATGTATTTAGCTTGGAGCCTGTGCCAGTGGGGAGGCAGGAGGAGATGGAATGTTCCTCTGGGTTTTCAGGTAACTAATGAAACAAAGAAACTTTCTGCCAGGTAGGATAAACCCAAAGAATATAGCCAGCAAGGCTTGTCATGTGAAATTTAGTAGTTCATTGATTGTGTTTTGCTATTACTTGTCAAATTTAGGGAGATTTAATTGTAACTGACTGAGTTGATACTATTGCAGGAAAACTTGGGTTGGAAGGGGCCTTTGGAGGTCATCTGGCCCAGTGCTTGCTCAGAGCTGGGCAGCTTTGAAATATACCCAGCAGGCACTTAATTGGCAGATCGGTGCTGATGGAGTTCATCAAGTGTATTCATTTCCACTTGTATAATTCTCCTACTCCAAACACACAGCTGTCAGTCTGCCTGCCTGGCCAGGCTTTGCCTTAGGTCTGTGTCTTATGCCCAGCACAGAACTGTAATAGATACCTTTTGAAGATTACCTTTGTGAAAGGGTGTTTTGGCTTAAAAAAGGCCTTGTCAGATCTGTTGGTGTAACTGTTTCTCTGCTCTGTCGCTTTGGTCTGACTCAGCAGCACAAGTCCTGATTTAGACATGTGAGCCCCTGCAGTGACTCAGCTTGGAGGCTTTAATCAGCAGCTGAAAAAATGTTTGAAGCAAATAATTTCTGTAACGCAGAGAAATGGGAAGAGCGTCATCTGGAAAGAAGCACGGTTGGATTTCTGATCCAGTAAGAAACCGTTATAGTCTTGGCGTGGCAGTAATGACCCTGGAATTAGTTTTCTGGTTAAACTGCTGTTGGCTTTTACACAGATGTTTTCAGGGTTAAGTGCTCCACTGAGCCTGCAAAGTCAAACTTTGACACTGTTTTTCCTTTCTTTTAAGTGGTAAATACCATCTCATCATTCAGTATATAAGGATGAGTGTGGCTACCTCGTCTAGTAATTCCTTGGTTTACATGACAACTGGAGGATCTTTTTCTTCAACAAAGCCTAGTGCAGGAGCCAAATTCCTTCCATCCCCGGGGAGGGGGGGTTCCTTTGCACAAGGAAAAAGGTCTTGTTCATATGAGCTTCATCCCTAAGTTTGACTGCTCCTGTAGCTCTTGTAAGAGGATTCTCAGCTCACAGAACACCTGAAGTAATTCCCAGTATTATTAGCTTAATAAAGCCTTGCTTTGGTTTTAATGGACCAATTTTTATTAATAATGTGATTCCAAAGGTGTTAGCTTCCAGAAATTGTTGGCATGGAACTTTTTAATGTTTCTGTCAAAGATGTGCTATATGCTAGGTGGCAAGATCTCATAGTGGATTTAAAATCCTGCTTAGGCCACTTCTCTCTCTGGAGAGACAAGGGAACAATAATGGAGAAGTCTATTTGTTTCATGTGGACTTTTAATAGTGTGAATTTTGAGGATGTAAAACAGTCTTCTAAAAGAGGTTATAAAAATGTGTTTTAACTCATTGATGCTTTGCAATCCTGAAAGGTGTGTTGGTATTGGGCTTATATGTATGTTTGATACAGACCTGGAAAGGCAACTAATTGCTTCATGCTCTGAAATGACCTTAGCAGATCACTGCAGCAACTTATTCATGCCTGGTTAACAGTGAGCACAGTTACTTGTCTGATATTGGCCTTATCTCTCTCTCTGGCTCAGGATGATGGAGATGTATCTAAACTCATGTTTCTTTTTGAGTCTCAGTCCTTGTTTGTATCTAGTTGGGTATTGGCTTCATCTGCTCTCACTAAACTGGAGTTAAAGACTTCCCTTGGGCACATCACCCTGTGTAGCCACTGTGTAGCTAAGAATTAAAAGGTAATGCTTCTGGCACTTAGTATGTGTTCCCTTTTGGTCTTTCTGCCAAGTCCTCCAGTTGCTGGTGTTTTCCTCAGGACAGAGGAGTCCCTCTGAGCCAGGACTAGCAAGTGTTTTGCTTTGTAGTCAGCCTTACTTCTACCTGGTGACTGAGGTGTCTGAACAAAACTTTCCATAGCTGTGCTCTATTAAAGCAAGTCATCAAACATGTACAAACGAATTTCAGTATTTGTCCTGCAGAGCCAGGGTTACCTGCTGTTATGTGTTCAGGATATAGAAATAAATCTTTATATATTCAGGCTGATAATCCTTAGATCTATTTAATGTGTCATGTTAGCACTGAAATTAATGTCTGATTTGGCATCTTGGGGCTAATAGTTAGCAGATCTGATTGGAGGTGCAGAGCTTGGATGCTCAATAGGAGAAGTATTGAAATGCAAATAGTGTCACTTTTTTTTCCCTGTGGAGCTGCTGTGAATAAAGTTCACTAATGCAGGGAAGTACTTGGCTACAAAAGGCACTGACTTAGGGAACTGTGTGAGCTCAGGGGATTCCTAGAACAGAAGTGATATTTTGTCCAGGCTCAGTCAGAACACTATTTTCAATGGAGTCAGTCTTGCAAGTCTAAGTTTATTGTTTTCTTGAGTGATCTCTGTGAGGTTTTGGTGTAAATAGCGGATCCTCAACTGCTCTTCATATTTGGAAACAGTGTTAAAACTCTTGTAGATTTGTGTAACTGTCTGGTTTGCAGAGGTGTTGGGAAGAGATGGGTTGAAAGCTCTGCAGACTCAGTTTTTTAACACTCAGTACAAGCTTTTACCTCGGCAGTTTTTAATTCTGCCCTAGGGGAGGTGAATCAGACTGAAGAGGTTGAGGTGATGCACACAAGAATGGCAACACACTGCTGAGGAAACTTGGGCACTTCAGAGGGCCTTCCAGTAGTCGGTTCTAACTGGCCAGTGAAAAAGGAAAAGGTAGAGATTGTGCTTTTCCAGGGTAATGCGAGGAATGCTGAACTCGGAGGAAACCAGGTTCCTAGAAAACTAGGCTGTCTCTTGCAGCAGGAGGCTAGGGTGGTAGGAATGAAGTTTGTTTCAGGCAAGGGCCTGAAACATAAGTAGCTGAACTGGCTTTTGCTGTTTTTGGAAAAGCTATGTTACTGTTTCCACTGGTGGAGGAGGTGCCTCATTCTAATTCTGTCCTAATTCTTCTTGTTTTACTTACTTTTCTAACAACATATTCATGCTGTGCTGATTATTCTGGTAGAACAGGGCAAGCTCTGGCCCTTGCCGAACAGTCCTGCTCCCACACAGGCGTACTTCTGCGGACAGGGTTGAGCTTAGCTTGTTGGCTGAGCAGCTCTGGGGGTGAAAATACGGTTTTATGCCTGTTGTGAAGGGATGATGCTGTGACTCTGGTGGCTGGCCGTACTATCCAAATGCCTGCCTATCCGTCTTGCACTGCCATGTACTGAGATATTTGGAAGATGTGCAGTAAGCTTATCCTCTTTCTTCAGCAAGTTGTTAGATGGGCTCGCAGCACTGTGCCCCAGGCACCTGTGTTTGGGTGCCACCAGCCTTTCCCCATCAGGTGTATGGGTACCGGTACCTGGCATGCCAGGAGGACGGTCGAGGGGGTGGCTTCTGGGGAGAGATAAGTGGTGAGCAGGCTGCAGACGCTGCCAGAACAGTTTATCTGGTGTGCAGTCTGTTTGGTGTGGTCTCGGGGGGGGAAAAAAGGGTTACCCGAAGCAGCTGCAGGCTGCACAAATTGCTCCGGGTGAGCTGCTGTGGTATAGAAGGAAAAAGCCTTATTGCCCAGCTTCCTTGTAGAGCTGCAGGTAAGTTTGGAGCCCTGGAGTTCTGGCTGGAACAACATCAGAACAATTTTGTAATTCTAGGGTGTGAGCTGATACTATCTTCACTTAAAGCAGGGCTTAGCTGGTTCTTAGAGAAGGAAAAACCTTTCCTAGGAGAGGTGCTGTCCTGGTAGGACAGCATTTTGTAGAGGTTAAGGTGACTGCCTAAATGCAGTAGCTAAAACTTTTGAGCCGTTAAAGAAACTTGCTCTAGTAAAGTTGCCCTTGCCACTTTACAGTCGAGAGCCTTTCTGTAAAAGCAAATCTTCTCAGACCAACAATGTTAAGATGCAAAGTGAAAATCTGTGACTTGAGTATCTTCTGTGCATCACTCATCTGTGAGCAGATGATTACTTTCCCTAATTTGACAGTCCGGGATACTCTGATAGTCTGATTTAATGGGATTGTTTTGCGGGTATTCACACTGATAGAATTTGAGTTAATAGTTAATGACAAAGCCTGACTTGCAGATGTACTGAATGAGCTACATGTTTTGCACTGAAACACTACAAGTAAAGAATTTGAACGTGCCTGGCATCCCCCTGTCTGTTTTGTTTCATGTGTTTGGGCTTGCTGCAGTCTGTAGTGCCTACAGCATCTGCTGAGCTCACAGTGAAGTCATAATCCTGCATTTGTGGTATTCATCCATTGCCATGGAAATGGAGTGTAATGTAACAAATTAGCATTCTAATGTCATTAAAGTATTGACATAGGTGATGGACTGGAAAAAGTCAATGGAAATAATCTGAAGAGATAAATGTGTGCAAAAGAAAATAGAAAATCAAGTGCCAGAGAGACTGTTGAACAGTGGCATGCTGTTATACAGCTGATGTGAAAAAAAAATCACTCTTCAGGGGCAGTTGTATCTCTGGAGTTTTCCTGCAGTGTAACGGTGTTGTTGATGCTCTGGAAATACAAAGCCTTAAACTACAAGATGCTGGGTGTGCTGGCTGTGCTCTGAGACCTCGCAGCATGGCCGAGTGTCTCTGGCTGTTTGCTGGACACCCGGAGCAGGGCCCAGGGTGTGCCCAGCTGAGTGGGGTTGTGCAAGTTGGGAGGCAGCTGAACTGTCATGTCACTTAGCTATGTGTATGACTAACTGGCTGGTAATCCTGTGTATACTGTTAAGTCACTTAATCGCTTTTTCTTCCTCGTGTTCTTGAAAACTACCTTTTAATTGGAGCCTTTGCCTTCCAAAGGGAGGTAACAAATTTGTCTTTGTTAGGGATTCTGTTGTAATCTTCAGAATTAATCCAGCAACTCTTATTCTTTCGTGCGGCTGTATCAGCCGTTAGCGTTGAGTAGTAATATGAATACACTGACAAAACAGTGGTAGTTAAATACATTTCCTGAAGTAAAATCTATATGTAAATGATACACCTTGCTACTGTGTGATCAGGTGTAAAGCCCTAAAGCCTGTAGATTCTTTTAAAGTCTTCTATCTTCTGAATTAGCTGCTTTTGAGTTAATAATAATAATAAAATTCTTTCCTCCATTCTTGGTGTACAGTGCTGCTGGAAGAGGGACGGGCAAGTGAGAGCAATTGCATAGTTCCTGTGATCTGCAATCCCTGCTTTTCTTTGCCATGTAAATGGTCTTTTAGAATGAGGAAAGTGCTGTCAAATACCTTTAGAAACAGGCCAGCTATTCCTCTAAACTTCCATCTTGTGAGAAATGAAGTCGGGGAAAATATTAATGGTTCACACTGAGGCTGTCAGCAAGGTATAGTCCCACTACTGTGTTGAGTGTGGTGTAAGTGCCTTGGTTTTATGAGGACAGACCTTATAAAATGGGGTACTGAGGAAAGGGACTAAAGGTAAACTTCTGTAAGAAGTCAAGGCTCAAGATCTTACAAGACCGACTGTAACTTGATTGCTTCGACCCTACAATCAGTTTTGAGGTGGTATGCCTTTTCCTTAGTGGTGCTCAGCATGACGTAATCCCCTTTTCTTGTAACTTCTGGCCATTTACTATGCCCTAAGCAAGTTACTGAAAAAGTAACTGGAATAGCACTGGAATACTGCTGGAGAGTTGTGCTCGGTGGTTTCTTTTTAGCTTCAGAGGTGCCCATGAACTTGCAACCCGTTGCGCTGCATCTCCTCGAGCGTGGTGTTGTCTGTGGGTGCAGTTGTCGGTTGCTGAGCTTCACAACTGTTTCACAACTCTGGAGAGCATGGGGTCGGGGCTCTTTGCCAGGGACACACATCTCTATTGCAGTGTAAACAACCAGAGGAACTTGGGTTTTGGTGGGCTTTTTCTTTATCTGTTGCCTTTCAGAAGAATGTCCTCTTGATGTTTTGGCTAGGGAAGAGAATACCCTCTCAGAAAGCAGGTGCTGTGAAATGGAGTCTGACTCTCACAGTGCTCGGTGTCTCTTTCGCTATTTTTGGGAAATTATAGAACTGAAAGCATTTTGTTTCCTCTCCTGTTAAAATATGAATTCTTCCAGTTGTTTTCTTTCCATAGGAATGAAATGTTGGATATTTGTACATTGTACGTGTCTTTTCTGGGCTTGGCTGTGGGCTTTCCTAGTAGGAGGGCAGTAAGGTCTGAAACTTCTCCAGCTGATCTTGGAAGGGCTCCAGAATGGCTGGAGGCAGTTGATAAGTCGGACAGAAACTTTCTGTAAGCAGCGTGGCTGAGGAGCACTTAAAGTTTGAAAGAGGAGGGGTAAGGAGATAACACTGCAAACTTTCACAGGACACTTCTTCTACCTGACCATAGCAGTTGGAAGAAAACAGAGATATCGATGTCCAGCATAGTCCTGGAGAGGAGTAAGTTGGTCTCAGGCTTAATCGGCACTCTGGTGCTGTGTATCATGATTGCTTCCTTCCCGTCCTGAGGAAGGCCGAGATGTTACGCAAATAATCTGTATCATAAATAGGAGAAAGGGAGAGTTTGGAAAGATGTAAGAAGGAGTTGACACAGGCAAAGCAGTGGATTGCAGGTGAGGGATTGATATCCTTCTGTGCTCGGGTTACTGCTTGGCCCTGGAGGTCTCTAACTGTGCCAAATAGTGGAGTGTCACTTCCCTGACAAGGAGGCAAATACACAAGTAATCAAGTTTGAAGTACTGCATTAGTCAGATATGAAGCAGCAAAATAAGTAGGTCAGGTACTGAACACTTGCAGTAACCTGGGAGGACGAACATGGCCTATACGCTATGTACTGCTTTTTGCAAGGGTTTTTTTATTGTTCTAAAATCAAGGCCTCAGTTTACTGTGAGTTCTGTTGTATTTTTGCCATACACAGTGTATCTCCTGATCTGGGGGGAGCAAAAAAAAAAATCAAAGTGTGATTTATGTCATGATAATACAAGGGAAATAATTTCTGCTGAAAACCAAAGTAAAATTTAGTTATGCACCTCCTGAGGACAGTGAAGCTGTTTGAGTAGAAGCCTTTCACGTAGGTAATGTGCTCGATATTGTGGAGTTGGGTCCAGGTTCCTTTCAGAACAGTAAATCTTCTCTTATGCTTCCTAGAAACTTTGTAACACTCTTGCCATAACAGCCTATCTCATGAACTAAGGTTAGGACCACATTCTAACTTGAAGCTTCTATTTTAGTGCTTGAGACCAGCTCTTGCAAATAAGTGTGTTTAATCTGGGTATTCCATGTGCACAGACTTCCTTGTAAGAAAGGACATGTGGGTAACGGGGCAGAGAGTGACAAGAAATCTGAGGCAGATATCTTTTCCTCTTCACAGAAACCATGGCGAGTCCTGCAAAGGATAACTATCGAATGAAGAGTTACAAGAACAAAGCCCTAAATCCCGAGGAAATGCGTCGGAGAAGAGAAGAGGAAGGAATTCAACTGCGCAAACAGAAACGAGAGCAACAGGTAACTGTCATCTTGACTAGCTTGTGTACAGCCTTAACACAACCAGGATTGTGCTGCTGCCAAACTGGAATCTTCAAGGATCTGTGCATTAAGGTTCGTTGGCAGTCCTTTTATTTTTTCCTGTTCTAACTGGGATCTTACTTTTCTCTTTTTCTTTGTACCAAGTACAGAGTAGCTCACATCAAGAGCTCTCCAAGCACTTTGTCCTTGGGGTACTGGAGGTTTTTGTTCACAGATCCTTGTTTTTAAGGTGGTTTTTTAAAATTTTTTTTGTTAATCGGTGAATGGGGTTATTTGCTCAAGAAGCAGGAAGGGTGAGTGAAAGTTTGGGCTGTACATATTTCTTAACTCTGAGCTGTCTCTTTTTTTTTTTTGGCTTGGAGGTCTAGGAAAGTAAGAGGTGATTCCCAGGTGATGTACATGGCTCAGATGAAATGTTTGCTCTATTAGTGCGTCATCTACAAGCTGCCTTCTCCCCAGTTTCCCTAACAAGTTAGGGAAAATTCTGCACTTGCCTGTACCAATGTCTCAGCGGCTTGGGCATTTGCATATCTGAGGGCAAGACTTAGCATGTTTTATTATTGGGGTTTGTATGCCAAACTAGTCCTCAGAGTGCAGAGCTGTTATTAATGACTACTTTTCCATTCAAGTTGTGTTTAGTCTAGTTGATGGTATCTTGTTTGAGGAACAAGAATGTCTAGTTATGAAGACTGTTCATCATTGCTTTCTAATAATGACTCCTGCATTTTTGTTTTCTTCCAGCTCTTCAAAAGAAGAAATGTGGAGTTGATCAATGAAGATGCCTCCATGTTTGATAGTCTCCTTGTGGATTCCTATGTTAGTTCCACGACATGTGGGGTAAGGTGCCTTTCCTTCTTGCAACTGTGCCTTCAGGTTTAATGCTGTGGACTGCATAGAAGTGACAAACATCAATGTTTGTTTTCCCACTTTTGAGAAGGTTGCAAATATTACTACAGTGAACTGGGAAAGTCTGCCAGGAAGTAAAGTGTGCTGTAATCTAAAGTTGTGAATCTTACAATTTTGTGCTTAGCCAGTAATCCAGGTAGGCTGTTGTGACTGTGGTACCTTAACCTTAGCAGGAAATGAAACTGTTGTTCTGTCTCCTGTGTCTCTTTTCAGGAGGGGGTGATCACAAGAGAGATGGTAGAGATGCTTTTCTCAGATGACCCTGACCTACAGCTAGCAACCACTCAGAAATTCAGGAAGTTACTTTCCAAAGGTAAAAATAACTCACCTTATCCCTTGCCATGGGATCTGACATAGCCTTTCTTTTGCAAGCATTTGTGCATGTGTATTGCTATACAGCAGCTTAGCAGTTCTGAGCTGGGGGAAAGTAAGTTATAATCTAGAAACTTAATCTAATTTATTGATTACAGTTGTACAGAAAGTGATTCTGGAGAGCTGGCCTGCCAAGTGCAGTACAGCTTGAGATCAATCAATTCAGTAATAGTTCATGCTTGTTATTCCCCTGGGTTGACCTAGGTACTGTTTTGACACTGCCTTGCTATTTCAGAGCCAAATCCTCCAATAGATGAAGTGATAAACACTCAGGGAGTGGTGGACAGATTTGTGGAATTCCTGAAAAGAAGTGAAAATTGCACGCTACAGGTAAAAGATTGTGTTTGAATTCTTCATGGCATGTAGCTGTTCAGCCTTCACAGTGTATTAACTTGAACCACAGGTGTTATCAGGGACAAGTGATGTCTTGAACCCAAAAGATGCAGATTATATGATGTATAGGAGAAGAAAAAGATACCCTGTAATGCTTGGGCAGAAAAAGGAAATAAGTAGCTCTAAACTAAATTTTTGGAAGAATGCTGGCAAAAACATAGTCCAGCTGCAGGGGAAGAAAATTCAGCCTTCCTGTGTTTCATTTTCTGCTGGGAGCTAGGGGAGCCATGGTATAAATGTGTAGAAAAGCCTCCATTATTGGAGCTTTAAGTACAGGCTAAGAGTCTGTTAGAAATGGCTTAGGTGGTGCTGATCCTGCTGTGGGGCAGAGGGATGGACTAGATGGCTTCTTGAGATTCCTTCCTGCTTGGTAATACCTATAGTTACTTTGTAGGGGTTAAAGATGCTTCCATACATGGAATTGGATCGGAGTTGATGACTGCCTTAATCTTTCTTCTTGCCCTCTGGCCCAAGGCCATGTATCATAAGGGCTTACTTGCAAGAACTACTGAATGGAAATCTGGTTTTAAACCAAAGAATGAGTGTCTAAAGCAGGGAACTCACTGCTCAGCTTCACTTGAACTCAGGGCGTCTTTGTGATAGCCAGATGAGAGGGTGGGCTAGAACTTGCCAGTCTGCACTAGATATAGAAAACTTTCTACTCCACATGTATTTACACACTACATCTTCACTTTTCTTGCTGGAAAATAGTTGTATCGGTGAAGTGATGTGGTGTGACTGACAGCGATGTCTTCGCTTACTAATCCTTTGAGAAGCTGTAGCCTCTGAGAAGGCATTTAGCAGATGTGGCTTTTTTATTGATCGAGAAAATAAAATCCTTTGAGTATTGAGTTGTTCTGTTGTGATATGCTTTCTTTCTCTCACCACCCTTTTGCAGTAGTTGAAAGAACTATAGCCAAAGTTTAATGGCAAATATTTTGCTAAATCTGGATTATTTGATTCATGCTTTTCTCATTTATTTGCTTGTTTCAGTTTGAAGCAGCGTGGGCACTGACGAATATTGCATCAGGAACTTCCCAACAAACAAAAATAGTAATTGAGGCTGGGGCAGTTCCTATATTTATAGAGCTATTAAACTCTGACTTTGAGGATGTTCAGGAACAGGTAAGGTTCACTTCTTTGGGGTTAGGGAGAGAACCACAGTGGGTTGCACATGAATAAAATGCAGTGTTTAAAATGAGTGACCAGTGTCTAACAACTGGCTTCAGACCACAAATTGAAGTATTGTTTGCCTGGAATTATGGGGAAAATCCTTTCTTAGCACACTACTCTCTTCTTCCTCTGTTCAGAAACCGTGTGAATGCTAAAACTGTTGCTGTTTCCTTTCAGGCTGTCTGGGCATTGGGGAACATTGCTGGAGACAGCTCTGTGTGTAGAGATTATGTCCTTAACTGCGCTATTCTTCCTCCCTTATTAATGTGAGTAGCCATGAATACTTGCCAATACAGTTCTTGAAGTCCCATTGTGCTATAGCAGAGCAACGTTTGAGCTGGGTGAATAGATTTCCCCAGCAATGTGTGGTAATATTCACTGGGAATCAAACCATTGGTACCAATAAAACTGGCAGTTCAGACAAGTATTTGATAAAGAGAGCGGGACTTGGTAGACAACATGCCTTCTCACAAAACTTTACACCGCTCTGAATCTGAAGCAGGTGCTGTTGAAGCAGGTGCTGTTGCAGTGCACTTGTCTTCCTGAAGTTACAGGGCTTGCTCGTTCACTGTGTGTCCCTCCAGATGCTCTTTGTGCTTATGCTGTGGATTTCAGGTGCTTGTCTGAGTGGGCTCCTCTAGGAATTAGGAAAGGGAGCAGGTCTCTACATGCCACCTTGCCTCTGCAGCTCTTTTGTGGTGCAGACCCACCATAGTCAGAAGATGTGTTTGTCAGGAGTGTGCTCTCAAGTGCTGTCCACTGCTCTGGAAAGAATTAATCTTTACTTTATCCTGTCCTTGGCAAACGGATGCTTTGTCACAAGTGACTTGGATTGTTATACTGCTACTTCTGTCAGTCACTTGTCTGCAGTCATGGGTGGCTGAGGGCTTCACTGTCCTCGGAGTTGAGAGGCAGCAATTTGTATCAGCTCCTCTCCAGTGTCTGACCTCAGAGAGGGGTACGAGTGTCTGCCTGGGCTGAATTTGAACTTGGAACTTACCCTTCCTTCTGCACTTATCTAATGTGGAACTTGCCTTCCTGACGCATGGCACTTGACGATGTTAGGAAAAATAGCTATTTATCCTGAGAAGTAGTTGCATGTCACTCCTCTTCTTGCTTATTGAGAGGCTCAGGTGACAAACAGCATGGCTTGAGCTACAGCAAGTGGAATAGTGGTTTGACTTCCTTAAAACTATACTAGTTTTCCTTCTTTTGATTCCCTTTCTGGCTTCCACATCAAGGATTATAATTCATGGTAATTGTCTCTTTAGGCTCCTTACGAAGTCCACCAGGTTGACAATGACACGAAATGCTGTCTGGGCCTTGTCAAACTTGTGCAGAGGAAAGAGTCCACCACCTGAATTTGATAAGGTGAGAATAAAAGCCTTCTTGGCAGACAGGTGATGGGGAGACACCTAGTTAAGATGTTTGTCTAAATTGATTTTGGCTGTTGGACCTCTGTAAGTCATTCCGAGAGGGAACAGGGTGAGGTTCTTCCTGCTGAGGTTGATCTTGCTCCTCAGCAGATGTTTGAGTGCTTGTTTAGTTTTCTGCCAACCTTTCTGCCTGGCTCTGTTGGCAGCCCATCAGCTGGACCCCTCAAGGGGCAAGCCCAGGGTTCTCTGAACTTTTTTGTTATGAACTCGAAGTTTGAGACTTCACTCAAATTGTGACTAAAAACTTGATTCCGAGACATTTAAATGCTACAAAACAGGACTCCCATATCTACGTGGGAGCTGTGGTAGCTGTTGTCTTTCCCTTTCCTGGTGTGCTACTGGCACTAACAAAAGTTCTGCTGGCCCTTCGGATGTCTCATCCTTCTTTGGTAGAACAAAAACTATTGAAGATCAATGTGATTCTTTTTTTTTTTTTTAAATGAAAGCTCGCTTCTTAAAGCTGGGAAGCCTGTGGTGAGGGATGAAATCTGAACTGAGTGTAAATATAAAACCTTTTAGAAATGATTGAAGTACTCAGAGGTGTAACTGTTGATGGTTGCTGCTCTGAATACTGAGCTATTTAGGGTTATTAAGAGTAAGAAATGGAGCAGTGCTCTTACATAAGAAATGTAAGGAGCTTCCAAATGGTAGCATGCACAGTAGCACTTGTCTCAGGAGTCTAGACTTGCTCCAAGAGGAAGGGATGTAATTTTAGTTTAGCAAGAAAGCTGTTGAGAACTTTAGACACTGATTATGAGGTATGTGAACCAGCAAGGGAAGGTGCTGACTTTAGGGAAGGAAACAGTGGACATTCAAGACGTGTTATCTTGCCAGTCAGTGTAGCCACATGGTGCTTGCATGCAAATGTGGTGGTCCTTGACAGAACGTGACTAACCTTCTGGGGCGGTGGCTGTTGTTGTAGGTATCTCCCTGCCTGCCAGTGTTGTCCCGGTTATTATTCAACAGTGACTCCGACTTGCTGGCAGACGCATGCTGGGCTCTTTCCTACTTATCAGATGGCCCCAATGAGAAAATTCAAGCAGTTATTGACTCGGGAGTGTGTCGGCGACTGGTGGAGCTCTTAATGTAAGTGTCTTGTCTTGCTGCTTCAGCCCAGTCAGACTGGGAAGCGTGTGACTGAGCATGAGTTTGTATCAAAACCCATCAGAGCGCTCTTTCCACCTCTTGTGGGCACAGGATCCAGGTAATGGGCACTTAGCTGACTTTGGAGCAGTTGTGTAGGAGGGTCTGAAGCAGGTTGAGAGCTGTAGTTTACTGGCTTTTCTTTCTGAGAGGCTGAGTATGTTCTAGTGCAGTAATGTTACTAATACTGTATGCTAGGAAGAACTTAATTAGAGATTGGACTGATGCTTCTGGTCTGTGAAAGGAGAGAGGACTGCAGAGTGTCTTGTGCTCTCAAACTTCAAATACGCTTACGGAAGCCTGGTTACTAGGCAGATCAAAGATGGCAAGAATAGTGTTTAGCAAAAGTTAGCCTGGCTTTGTTTCTTTGACATCTGTATGGAAATTTGGACAAAAATGTTTGCTGGCTGTGGTTTGAATGGGGCTCTAACATCTGCAGAATTGGTAGAACTGCAAGATACTTGCTTCCAAAACTATCCTGAAAAATTCTGGGTGTTCATTGGGTTAACGACATCTTTGTTCAGCAAGGTGATGAAGGTGAGGTCTGTAATTAAACTGAAGATGATGGAGTCAGTACATTAAGGATGAAAACACGTCTGAATTGCAAGTTTGTCTTCAGTCTCTGCTTATCCAGGGGCAATATGGTCAACTTACTGTATGTTTCTGTGTGCTAGGGGATGGAATTCTGAGTAAATAATGCAGATGAAATACCAGAGAGAATCTTCTGAACATCCAAATGCACATGATCTGATAGATTTGGGTTTGTCCTTGCACCATTTTTCCTGCAGGCACAATGACTACAAAGTGGCCTCCCCAGCTTTGCGAGCAGTTGGCAATATTGTGACAGGGGATGACATCCAGACCCAGGTGAGGGGAAACAACTGTCTTGCAGGGAAATGCAGTGCCTGTATAGCATATTCACGGTGTGAAAATAGAAAATACTTAATTCTGATACTGGTGAGCTGACTTCTGCTTTCTTTCCCAAAAGGTGATTCTGAACTGTTCAGCCTTGCCTTGTCTCCTTCACTTATTAAGTAGTCCCAAGGAGTCAATCAGGAAAGAAGCCTGCTGGACCATATCTAACATCACAGCAGGAAACAGAGCACAAATACAGGTACAGTTTTCTCCAGCCCACCTGTAATGATCCTAGATTCCAAGCTCTGCATTAAGAATCTGCAACTTTTTTCTTGTCTGACACTCAGAGGCTGGTTTTGTTCACATCTCTTACTCTGCAGTAATTTGCTGCTCCCAGCCATCTACCAAATGAGAGTTAAAAAAAAGCTTGTTAATTGTACCAACAAATACTAGGCTGAAATGAGTCCCACAGGTTGGATTGTTGGAATAAGAGGAGATACAGCCCCTATTTCTCCATGCTCAATTAGAGATACCCCTTTGAAAAGCTGGAGCTTGTTGAGTTTTAATTATCCTTTTAATGACCTACATACAGAGGCAGTTAAGTGATGAAAGCATTCCTATGGTATTGATGCAATAATAGGGATTGTCTACTGTGCTAGTTATGGAATTGAATCTTATGTTAATAAGATTTGGCTGAGGAATAAAATGGAGGAATTGCTGAAGGGTATAGCTTGGAAAGCTCTTTTGCATTGGAAAATGGAAGTAGAAGTTTCTTTCAGGTACTTAACAGCCTTTGAGAAACTGCGTTGCCAATTCAAACACTTCTTGTGACTCTTTCTCCTCAGGCAGTCATAGATGCAAACATTTTCCCGGTACTGATAGAAATCCTGCAGAAAGCCGAATTCCGCACGAGGAAGGAGGCAGCATGGGCTATTACAAATGCAACGTCAGGAGGAACTCCTGAGCAGATCAGGTACTCCCTGCGGCTCCTCTTGGGGGAAATCTGTCTAAATGCATGGTAGCTTTGTATTTATGGGGACTGCAAGGCAAGTAGCAAGGGAGTAATTTGGAGAACCTCTAAGAGAGTACCTGAGACATAGGCGAAGCTACAGCTGGATCATATACTGTGTTATAAATTCCTTCTGAATAAGGATAAACTAGTCCAAACTGCTTCCCTGCCCTTAGATAGCTTAGACTAGGCTAAATGTCCAAATTTGACAGATTAAAGTCCAGTGGGGACTTAATCTGAGTAGCAGCTGGATTTCAAAGGGAGCTAGCAGGTTTCTTAAAAGAGGGGGAGTGTATACAAATGCAAATAAGTCCATAAAAATTAACCTTGCAAAACAGTAAAAATATATTTAAGGTAACTTTTTGTATTTGACTCATTTCCCTTGCTCTAACCGAGCAAAGGTGATGCTTGCTAGATGCTGAACAGCGAGTGTATGTTGTTGGTGCTCTCTCCTCAGATACTTGGTAAACTTGGGTTGTATCAAGCCTCTTTGTGACCTGCTGACTGTCATGGACTCCAAGATTGTTCAGGTGGCGTTGAATGGCCTGGAGAACATCCTGAGGCTTGGAGAGCAGGAAGCCAACCAGAGTGGGACAGGCATCAACCCGTACTGTAGCCTGATTGAGGAGGCCTATGGTAGGTTGTGGCTGTGGTGCCCTTGGTGGTGCTATTGATTCTGAACACCACAAGATGCATTGAAAGGTGTCTGCTAGTTTTGTTGGTTGCTTTTCTGCTCTATTAAAGGATTTAGTATATTCCAAACTAGCTGATATTTATTCCAATAGTCTGCTTTTAGACTCTTAGGATTGGGCACAGGACAAAATGCTTGTAAGTAAAACCCATCGTACTTCTGATCCAAGCTTCCTAGAGCTGGAGGCCAAGCTGATAATCGTGGCTCCCATCATTTGGGAGTATTAATCGGAAATAAGCTCAGCTAAGTAAGAAGTGACACTTCTGGGTCTGATTGTGCTAACGGTGCCCAGTTGTATGCTGTAGATGTACAGTGGAAATCCAGAGAGACCTGGATTTTCCCTGGAGTGACTTAATTTGGTGGATGTTTTTGTCCTGCTCTCGATGCTTTGAGGAGCAGTTTCTATTTTGGTCTGAAACTCCTTGTGTGCTGCCAGTGTCTGACTTGCCCTTTCACTGACTGTTATGCTGCATGTCCTGATTCTCCCAGTAAGAATAATTCTTGAAATTCTTGAGAGTATATCGTGCTTGATGCTTTCTGTTCAGCAGTGGATTTAATTAGGACAGCTAAACCTGTTGCTGCCCTTCTGCTGGAGGCTACTGGGACAGGCCCTGCTTCCTTCCCCTCCCTATTCCCTGCAACTACCAAAGTGTTTGCAGCCAGCTGTTTTAATCTCACTGAAATCTGGTTTAGTCTCCAGCAGAGAGCTGGGAGCACATCCACTTTGGCTGTGTCAGCTAAACCTACTATTGAAAAGACATTAGTGCTGCCTGATACAGATGAAATGTGCAAGCAGCTCTGGAATGGTTAGTTTTAGATGTCAGTGCTGCTCGCAAAATGCAAATTTACCACAGACAAAGGTCTTGCAGTGGATAGGGGCAAGGGTGGAGGATGGATGTGGGATGGTGTAAGTATCAGGATCTCCTTGTTTCATTGCATTCCATTCTTTTTTCCTCCAAGGTTTGGATAAGATAGAGTTCCTACAAAGCCATGAGAACCAAGAGATCTACCAGAAGGCCTTTGACCTGATTGAGCACTACTTTGGAGTAGAAGATGACTCCAGTTTAGCTCCCCAGGTAGATGAGAACCAGCAGCAATTCATCTTCCAGCAACCTGAAGCCCCCATGGAAGGTTTCCAGCTATAATGTGTCCGGGGACGGAAAAGAACACCACAAACTTGCTGGAAAACAACTGGGAGCAGCTGATTGTCCCGTCCCCTTCTTGCGAATGGAAGGCTGAACACCCACTCCACCTGTTAGGAAACAATTCTTCAAACAACTAGAAACAGTGCTTTGTCCTCGTGGAAAGAAGGGGATACTCTTACACTTTTTTCTTTTTGCTGCTGCATACATGTCTTTAAAGCAGGCATCTGGGTGGAGGAAGGACACTGAGGTAACAGATTGCACCTCTTGGTTTTTTTTTTTCTTTGTGGTGATCTCTCCCAAATGTCACTTCTTACCTCGGGTACTTAATTGAGATTTCAGCATTGGGTTGGGTAAGAACACAAATAGAAAGTAAGCATTCTGACAACAATAATTCTGGAAACCTGGGTTGAGCTATTTAATTTTTTTGCACATGTTACTCTTTATTAAAGACTCTAATTTGCCAAGAGCAAAGTTTAGCCCTGGCCTTTCTGCAACCCTCCTTCAGCGGACAGTCCTGTTGAACCTGGGCCAAGTTCCCCTGAAATATACTGTAAATGGACAGAGAAATGGGAAGTTCTCCCACTCCTGGGAAGATTATTATTTTTTTTTTCTGGGGGGAAGGCTTCTTCCCTTTGTCTAGATTTTTGGTTTTGTTTTTTGATGAACTGCTAGTGGTATTTACAAGGAAAAAAAAAAGCAACAAGACCCCAAAGATGGTAACTATGAAGAGGGCAGGATGCTTGGGTGGTTTTTGAAACAGGAAGCACAGCTGCCGTTGCACAGGCTTTGTTTGCATTGCTACTGACTGAAGTCACAGAACTGTTGAAATGGTGAAAACCCATCTTCATCTTTACTTGAAATACTTTTTTTTTTTTTCCATGAGAACATGTTTTGAGTTCTGGGTTGTGGTTTTTTCTGACTTGGGTTGGGGTGGATCACTGTATGGGTCAGAGGAAGAGGATGTGTTGTGTGCGGTGTTAACTTCAGTAGCAACAGGCCTGAGTTTTCAGGTTTACCTCCTGCTCACAGTTGGATCATGTACATTTTACTTAAAAAAAAAAAAGTCAAATCTCTGTATTTTTTATATTATATATAGGTAGATATTTGTCTAATTGGGCTTCAGAGAAAAATATATATGAAATTTCTGTAACTTATGTAAATAGAGCACTGTGAGGCAGGCACACCTGGAAACGACGGCCCCAGCTCACTCACTGGTTGTCCTGCTTCTTTTCCTCTGTTTACTCACGTACTGTATAAGCGAACATAGAGCTGTCTTAACCTCCTCTGCCACCTTTGAGTTACTTAGCCAAGATTTCATTCGCCACAAGAGAACGCACGAGGCTGTGGAGAACAAACGCGCTTCTGGGCTGCGGGGGGAGAGCTGGCCGCCGGTGTGTGCCAGCCGCTGAGGCCTGCCCGGGGCTGAGGAGCCAAAGCTCCGCTGTGATGAGTCCTTTATTGTGAAACGAATAAACTCCATCTGTGCAGTTGACTGGGCTGTGGAGACTCTGGCTGCGTGCACCTTCTGCTCCCGGGGCGGGGGCCGGGAGAGCGGCTCTGCCGGGACTCGGCTCCCCGGCGCTTCAGGCGCGGAGCGTCCCCGGGCCGGGCTGCGCGGGGCACGCCGGGAGGTGGCGCAGGGCACGCTGGGCGCCGTAGTTCGCGGGGCACGCCGGGAGTTGTAGTTCCCAGGCCACGCAAGGCATGTCGGGAGCTGTAGTCCGCGGGGCAGCCCGCCGCGGCTGCCGCTTCTCCCCGGTCTTTCCCGGCACGCCCCGCGGCGCCCCGTCGCTGATTGGGCGGTGGCGCGGCCCGGCGCATGCGCAGCGCGCACCCGGTGGGAGGCCCGGGCCGGAGCCGCTTCCCTCAGCGCGGAGGCCGGCGGGAGGCGGGGGGAGCCGGGCGGGGCGCTGCGGGCACCGGTCACCGCTACCGGCACCGGCGGGGCCGCGTGGCACGGGGAGGGGGCCGCTCCGTCCTCCCTCCCTTCCCCCTTCCCTCCGATGTACCGGGGTGCCGCCGGGTCCTGCGCGCTGATTGGCTAAGGAGAGAGGGGAGACCTGCGTCAGACCGCTGGAGCGGACGCCACGGGGGTGCGTGCATTACGTCACTGCGGTGCTGGGGGGGGGGGAGACGTGTGTCTGCTTTTGACGTCATTGGGGGGTCATGCGGGGTGAAGGCAGGGGCATTAACGGGGGCAGGGTGGGAGCGTTGGCGGGGGGGGCACGGCCCGGGAGGTCGGTGCTAAGGAGGGACGGGGCAGGAATATTAACGGGGGGGCAGGGGCTGCCCGGGCGGCCGCGTCAGGGGGGGCTGCGGGGGGGGGCGAGGGCCGCGGCAGGGTCAGAGCGGTCGCCTCTCGCCCGCGGTGGGTGCGTGGGGGGTTGCGGAGCCGGTCATGGCCCGCCGCAGCCTGGGGAAGCGCACGGGAGTTGCGCTGTTTACGGCAGCGGAGGGAAAAAAGAGCGCCCGGGGCTCCGTGTGCCCGGGGAGCCGTGGGAGGGGGCACGGCCTCCGGCCTGCACGTGGGCGGATGACACATGTGCTTGGCTGCCGCCGCCGCTAATTTTCTCTTGCGTTTTTCCTTCGTTAGCCCCGTCCTGGGCTGTTTTCTGAGGAAAAGCCGAGGTTGCTGCGTAACTGCTGCAAAACGGCAGGAGAAGCTGTTCCCCAGTTCTCGTGGAACCATCCCTTGCCTCTAGACTAGGAGCATCGGCCGCTTCTGCTCCCTAATTAGCGTCGTAACTAGAGCAGAGGGTGCGGGTGGGAAGGGCGAGAACGAACATCCCCTGCGGAGGGAGAGAGGATGAGGAGAGAGGAGCCAGGATTTGGGCTCGGTCTGTTGGCGCTGGCGCGTGGCAATACCGGTTAATCCTTTTGGCGCTGAGCGCCGGGGAGCTGTGGGCTTTCCTCAGCTGGGTACGTGGTTTTACTTGGTGTTGACCTTTCTGCTGTTGAGGCTCTGGTCTCCAGGTCTCTGTCAGTGTGCGCAGACCACTCCGAGTTTTGAAATCCAAGACTGAAACAGGGTGGGGGTGAGAGGGAAGGACAGCCAGGGCCGAGAAGGCTGTGCCCAGCGGATTAGGAAAACTGCACACTGGGAGTTGGGAGACACTGCATTGCTCTCGGAGGATAACTCCTCAGCTGGAAGAGGAGTTATCCTGATACAGAGACCTTTGCAAGTGAGGTGCAAATCAAAAACCAAATGATGCTTTCCTCAGCACAGAGCCTCTGCTGAGAACGAGTTCCTTCCCAGTCCAGGTTATTGACTTCTAAAATCCTTCAAACTGTTACTTCTTAAAATTAAGAATAGTTGCTGTTTCTCTTTCTGTAGGGTTCGTCAAGACTGAGTAGCGAGAGAGGTCGTGATGAAGAACCAAGGCGGGGAGACCAAAGCAGCCCCGCGGCCTGCCAGCTCTTCCAAAATGAGCAGTGGGCTGGCGTTGGAGGAAGGCGACTCGTCGGAGGCTGCAGCACCCCTGGAAGGTGGGGAATCCCCAGGGCCTGGGGTGCGCCGCTCCCTGCCCGCAGCTGACAGCAGCGCTGGCAGCCCTGGCAGCGAGGCACAGGAAACGCATGAGGGTGGGTTTTGAGCCCGGAAAGAGCCAGGCTGGTGCTCTCTGTGTGAGCGGGCTGCTGTGTCCAGCTCTTTTTACTTGTATAACAGCAGCTGTGAATTCCGGGGCAGAAAATCCTGGTTTCTTCCTATTTCTGTGTGTGTACAGTTCTGAAGTAGTTCCCACTTCCTGACCAAAGCACGGAGTTGATCCTCATCTGAAAATGATGGGTCCTTTATCGTTGCTTAGACCTTCAGAGTCCCATTCAGCAAATGTCAGACAGCTCTTTGCTTGGGGCAGCGTTATGTTGAGTGACCTGCCCTGTTACTGGCACGTCATAAAAATAATTCTCTGGAAGATGAAAACTGATGGATGTGCTGCCTGGTCTTTTCCCAAGCGTCCACTGTGGGGGACAAGATGCATTTGATCTGAGACAGTACAGCTGCTCTTCTATGTGAGGAGAGAGGCTAACCCAGGTTTAAAAATCTATTGTAATGTAAAGTAGCCTGGCTCTGGGGATGTTAGCAGGCAGTTCCTATGAGGGGAAGCTCACGCAGAACCTGCTTTCGTTAAGGGCTCGTGGGGAGGGGGCGGATTTTTGCTCTTGACAGATGTCAGGGGCTTGGTCATGCTCTCGGGATCAAAAGAGAGGCTGTTAGGAATGCACCTCCATTGTCAGGGCAGCTGGCTGGAGACGCAGCCAGAACAAAGCAGCTTATGTTGCGGGAAGTTTAGCCAGCCCCGGTGCAGTGGGGTGCTCGGGAAACCTTCCCTTTGCCGTGTGCTTATAGAGACCAGAGAATAGACAGTGTGGGGGAAGCCTTACGCTTTTGTGTTCCCACAGCTCCTCTTGCGCAGGAGGACACCAAGTCCTCCCGGCCTGCCGTGCGTGACGTCTCCGAAGAGCTCAGCAGGCAGCTTGAGGACATCCTGAACACGTACTGTGTGGATGCCAGCCAGGAGGGCCCAGGCGAGGACGGCGGGCAGAGTGAGCCTGCGGAGCCGGAAGAAGCCGAGAAGTGTCGTAGCGAGTCCCCGAGGAACGGTGAGCAGGAGACGGGCAGCCCCGAGATGAACGGGGAGAAGGAAAGCACGAAGGGGACTGAAGATTTTCGACCCAGCGAGGAGTGTGGGGAGCGGGATCAGAAGAAGGCTCAGGAAAAGAAGAAAGCCAAGGGCCTAGGTAAGAGGCTCGCTGCTCTGGTTGTGCCACCAGCCTGAGAACTTGGGTGCAGACATTGATTTTATACAGCACTAATTGCCCTCAGTGAAATAAGCGCCTTGGGCGCGTGATGTACCGCGGCGTTTGGGAACGATACAGCGTTGTGTTTTGTGGGGTGTGAGGAAATGTGCCGAGTGCTGCAAAGGCACCGACTGCTCCTGGGTGCTGCTGCAGCCTCTGAATTCTGTGGATTTCTCTTCTGCTGGACACAACTCTTCCCTAGCCAGCCCAGCGTGGTTTCCCACTCTGAAGACCAGGTCTCTCCCCAGCTGCTTCAATTGTTCACCCGCTGTATGCGGTGAAATCTGTGGGGCAGAGCCCTGAGGAGGAGATGGTAGCTCTGGCCCAGGGCAGGCGCGGCTGTGAGCCCTGGTTTGTCTCTCCTGTCTTTGCCCTTATGAGCCAGAACTCCAAGTGATTTTATTTTATTTATTTTAATTCCGTGTCTCATTCCAGGCAAAGAAATCACTTTGCTGATGCAGACGCTGAACACCCTGAGCACACCAGAGGAGAAACTGGCAGCACTGTGCAAGAAATACGCTGAGCTGGTGAGTGCATATTCCTTCGTTTCTGGGGCTGGGGGAGGAGGCTGCAGCAGCAAGCGCGGGAGCTGCTTGAGGAGGCAGAAGATGGCTGTAGATTTTTTTTTTTCTTGATATTAAGAAGGACAGTTCAGGAACACACGTGTAGCTTTGCAGTGATGTTCTGGGATCTCTGCAGTGCTGGAGATCCAAATATCAGAGGATGGATGTTGCTTGGTCCAGCCAGGCGTTGTGTGCAGAAGCGTAAGCACAGACGGGAGTATTTTTGGCAAATCTGCATGTAAGAGGGCTTGAGATCTGTTTTCTCTCTGCTCCTCTAACGCGGAAGCCGCATCCTGTCCCAGGAGGGTACTGTGGCCAGGTCTGTTCTGCTGAGCGCGCGTGTCCCGCTCTGCCTGTGGGCAGGGCTGTACTGAGAGTTGGCCAGCCCAACCATGACAGAGGCTCGCACGGATACGTCTCCTGTCTCCACCGCTCAGTTGCTGCATTTCTCTTGATAATTTCTGAGCAAGAAATGCATTTTTGGCAGAGTCACCCTGCTGCTGCGTGTACAGCTGTACTAAACACACAACGTCTGATGCCATGTTTAACCAGAGCTAGTCCCAGGCATAGATCTAGTTCTGTGCACGGATCCAGTACAGAGAGGAGGTGTGGGACTGTCTGTGCGTGTCCGAAGTGGACGCGTTCAGGTTTTCCCTGTGCTCAGAGCTCTGCTCCAGTTGAGCAACATGTGTGTGGAGGTGCTGGGTGAACGTGCAGGTCTTTCAGATTCCAGCAGGACAGGAGTTCAGGAAGGAGCAGGGCCCTGTCCAGGGCGCCTTGGGCTCTGCGTCAGTCCTGCTCTGCTCAAAAGTGGCATCTTTTGCGTTATAAAGCTCTTGCCGCCCTCGCAGAGCACAGAGAGCATCATCGGCCCATCATATTGCCCTGGTCTGTCTTGCTGCATCTGTGCCCTTTGCTCCCCTGTGCCAGCTGGAAGAGCACCGTAACTCCCAGAAACAGATGAAGATCTTGCAGAAGAAGCAGACGCAGCTGGTGCAAGAGAAGGACCACCTGCAGAGCGAGCACAGCAAGGCCATTCTGGCCCGCAGCAAGCTGGAGAGCCTGTGCCGCGAGCTCCAGAGACACAACCGCACCCTCAAGGCAAGTGTCTCCCGGGCACTGTTCCAGGAGCTGCTTCATCCCGAGCACTTGGATCACCTGCGGTGGGGCTGCAAGCCATTTTGGCAAACTTACCTTTACCAATGATTGCCCACAGCCCAGTGTTTTAATTTTGCTGTTAAGCCATCATTCCGCACTGTGCCTGAGTGTTATTTCAGGGTATATTCACTGGAGAAAAGGAGGGGAAAGGCCCAAAGTCCTTTCCTGGTTGATGCAAGGAGCAGTGGGAGGCTGGGTGGGTTCAGAGCGTCACAGTTTGGGCAGTTTGCTCACCTACCTGGCTGGCACAGCAGCTGACTGTCTCTGCCCTCTTCACGCAGGAGGAAGGTGTCCAGCGTGCGCGGGAGGAAGAGGAGAAGCGGAAGGAGGTGACATCCCACTTCCAGGTGACGCTGAACGACATCCAGCTCCAGATGGAGCAGCACAACGAGAGGAACTCCAAGCTGCGCCAGGAGAATATGGAGCTGGCAGAGCGGCTTAAGAAGCTCATCGAGCAGTACGAGCTGCGGGAGGAGGTGGGTCAGGGTGGGAGACCTGGTGTAGGGTCCTTCACCTGCCCAGGGAAGCGTTTCTGCTGGCGGAGGAGAGAAGGGGGCTCCAGGCTCTGGGCTCTGCCCTTGGGTCACTGCCTGGGCAGCAAGGGCCTGGCTGAGCGTGTCAACGACCGGTGGTGTTTCCCTTGGCAGCACATCGACAAGGTGTTCAAACACAAGGACCTGCAGCAGCAGCTGGTGGACGCCAAGCTCCAGCAGGCGCAGGAAATGCTGAAGGAGGCAGAGGAGAGACACCAGCGGGAGAAGGACTTTGTAAGTCTTATAGCGGTTCTCTGATGGTCGCGATTGCTTTGCTTTTTGCCTTGTCCCTCTGCGGAGGCTTGTTACTGTTGGATCCCTGAGTGCGGAGCCCAAATCAGATCAGGCATGTCTGGCAGTGACCGTTTCCCTGAGCAAGGCTGGAGCCCTGCTCTGCCCTTCGGGTTTCTCCCAGCCCGCTCCCATCTCCAGGCCAAACGCCGGCTGTGCAGGGGCATGTTGAGAACCTTCCTTGGTGGCAGCCTGGTAACTGCCTTTGCTCTTCCTTAGCTGCTGAAGGAAGCTGTGGAATCGCAGAGAATGTGTGAGCTGATGAAGCAGCAGGAGACCCATCTCAAGCAGCAGGTGAGTTACCCAGTCTGGGTGCTCAGCCTGGTAATTTGGGTTTTTTCCTTCCTCCCGAAGCAGGGAGCAATCCAGAGTTCCTTAACTGGGAAAACGCAGAGTCAGGATTGCTCCTGAGTTTGGTGTTGGTGAGCCTGTGTCAGCACACTGTGGGCTGACTTCCTTCAGCAATTCTGCCTTCTGGGAGCAAGGGGCCTTCGTTTTTACGAGCACGTTTCCTACTGCTGGGAGCAGTCGTGTGATCATACCTTGCTGAATCAGACCCAGCAAGTGCCTCCTGCCAAGGCCGGAGACATTTGCAGAGCACATCGGTCTCTGAGGTTGTTTCCTTAGCAAAGAATTTTTCCACATTCTCCAGTACCTAATGTTGTCAGAGCAGCTCCGTGCTGCCAGGTTGTTTGTCGTGAAGTCCAGTCACAAGATAACTAGCTCAGTTCTTGGCTGACATCTCCCCTCTCCGGGGGAAGGCTGTCAGGAGGTGCCGTGGGGGGCAGTGAGGAGCTGTAACCCTGTCTCTCCCTGCAGCTGGCTCTCTACACAGAGAAGTTTGAAGAATTCCAGAACACCCTTTCCAAAAGCAGCGAAGTGTTCACGACATTTAAACAGGAGATGGAGAAGGTGGGTAACGCTTCTGCTGCCCTGCAGAGCTTGCGTGGGCTGGAGGCACTGCCTGCCTCTCCTCGATGCTTCTGTGAACTGGAAAAGCCACAGCTCTGTTAGTTTTGCTTAGTTTTGCTGGTATTAAGGTTGATGCTGTCCTTGCACAGTGACTTCTGTGTCCCGCCTGTGTCAGAACAAGCAGTGCTACCCCTGTCCCCTGGTTTGTTGTTACCTGGTCGTTGTTTCCCTCTGGTGAAGCTGACTGGAGCGACACGAGAAGTTTCCCAGGACAGCGGAATCTCGCTGTCTCCACTGGGGAAGTGGGTGCCCATTTGAGGACACATGAGATGTAACTGCAGTGCTCTGCCTCTGGCTTATTTGTTCCCTTTTTGTCACTGTGATTCTGTAGATGACGAAGAAAATCAAGAAGCTGGAGAAAGAGACCACTATGTACCGCTCTCGCTGGGAGAGCAGCAACAAGGCTCTCTTGGAAATGGCTGAAGAGGTGAGGAGGCTCTGGCTGTTCTCTGCGGAGGCAGCTGGAGCAGCGTGGTGTTGGGCCGGAGATGAGGGGTAGCAGGACAAGTTCTGTCTCGTGGCAGGCAGGCTGGGTGGGGGGTTGTGTTTTCCCCTTCGGACTGATTTCCTTCCCTGTATGTGCTGGTTGGAGCCCTCTGTCATGTGGCAAAGTGAAGGTTAATCAGTGCAGAGGTGCACGGAAGAAGTCAGACAGTCGTCGGTGCTTGGCCTCTGTGGGGGCAAGGGAAGAAAGCAGCGGTGATGATAGGATCAGGTTCTTTGAATACCAAATGTTTGTTTGGTCACAAGTAGTTTCCCCTCAAACTTCCCTCTGGGGTTTCATCTCTCTCCCTTTCTGCCCCTCTGTCCCCGAGCGTGGTGGAGCCTGAACTGCCTCTCTATTTGCAGAAAACCCTTCGGGACAAAGAGTTAGAGGGACTTCAGGTGAAAATCCAGCGCTTGGAGAAACTGTGCCGAGCCCTGCAAACGGAGCGCAACGACCTCAATAAGAAGGTGCAGGACCTGTGTGCCCACACGCCCCGGGCAGACACGGACCTGTTGGAGCCTTTGAAGGATCCATCCCGGGACAGCTCCGAGGCGGTGGCGGGAGGCGTTCCAGCAGAGCAGCGCCTGGCCGAGGATTGCATTCACTCAGGAAAGCCGACGCACAGCACGGATCCTGCGGAGAGCCCGGGAGAACTGAGCATAGGAGCCTTGGGGCAGAGCGGGACTGAGGAGGGCCCTCAGGGTGCTGACTGAGCCCCTGGTGCGGTAGGCAGAGGTAGGGAGAGGGAGGGTGACCTGAATGTTTCCATAGACTCGACCTGATGCCGCTCTCCTGGTGCTTGGACAGGCACGAGAGGACGGCCCTCCTGGGGATTGGAGATTTCCTAGCTTAGGTTTTTGGAGGGTTTTTAAAATTTTATATATATATATATATGATATATATATGAAATATAAAATATGTGCAGGGCAACGTACACTTTATATACGGATATACATGAAAACTAGAATGACCCACCTCCCTGCGTGTGCGTGAATAACTAATATATGGAGACTCAACTGATCGTCCCTTTCACTAAAAGACCTTGTCATTGGCAGGCTGCGACTCCCCTAAAACCTAGCGCAGCTCAGGAGGGCAGGCGCGGGGATCTGCCCCGGCAGGCAGCACTGGGACAGCCGGACGCGTCGCCGCCTCCACCTTCACAACAACTCTGGCATCGAGTGAAAGCAAACGAGCTGAGCAGGGGAGAAACGAAGCGTTTCCCAGTGCTGGATTCTCCCTCCCTCCTCTGCATCAGGCAGGAGGGAGCTCCCGGACTCGGTCTTGTTTTCTTGTGCCCTGGGTGGCAGCTCTCTCCTGCGTGAGCTGAGCAAACGAGGGTGAAAGAGGCCGTTTCCCCTCCTCCGTGTGGGTTTTGTGTATTGAACGGGGACAAAGAGAAGCAAATGGGGGGTGCCCGTTCATCCAGGCCTCCCGCGGGGCCTTTGCTCTTCGCAGAACCTGCCAATGTCTCAGTAGCCTTATGATTCACAGTTGCCTCTTTGCTATACGCACATGTGCACAAGTGTATTAAACAGTTAATCCAAAGGTCTAATTCCCAAGTGTTTTGCACAAGCGCGTGTGATCAGTTGTGCAAGGGGACGGGGAGGTTCCACCTGAGCTCCTCTGCCCCTGCGTCAGGACCTCCCCGGCCCATCCCTCAGCACCGAGCTGGGGCTCCAGGAGGATCAAACCCACATCTGCTCCACCTCCTGCTGCTGAAGCCGAATCGCCGGGACCAGCACAAGGACCATGCTGCGGGCTGGTCCTTTCCGCAGCCTCAGGTGCCCGCAGGCTCTCCGGTCTGGCTGTGCCGGTGCCAGCGCAGCCCCCCTCCTCCTCTCCCTCGGCTTTCTCAGAGGAGCATCTCCCAAGTGCCGCTGTGGCTGGATGGAGGGTCCTTGCGGCCTCTGCCCACTCACCCAAAGGACCCTGTTGTGCTGGGAGGGTTTATGGACCGGCCTGGGGCCTGCTGGCATAGGGCTTGGGGGATTTCTCCTTAGTTTCTCAAGACACTCTGCTTTCACTATTCTTTTGAGAGACCTCTACTTGCTTGGAAACCTTGCTGCAGCTTCTCTTTACAACAGACTTTATTTTCAGCATTGCCTTCCTTTTGCTTGAAGCTGAAGCGAGCTGGCTGGAGCTGTTCCTCACAGTGGACGCGCTCAGCAGAACAGCTTTGGTTTCTCTTCTGGCAACACAGCTGCTCTCGTGTCTTCTCTCCATGATTGTACGGTGCCCTCGCAAAGGACCTGCCTGGCTGCGGGGGGAGCCACCCGCGGGAGGTGCCTCCGTGTCCTCCTGTCCTCCACGGGGACTCCAGCAAGTTCAGATCTAAGGAACGTGGCCGTCTGTGGCAGAGACAGGCTCTAACGAGTCGCTACAGAGCTGCAGTCTTGAACATCCACTGGGCTGTGTGCCCCGAGCTGAGCATGGCTTTGTCTTATGTCTTACACACCTCGCTGTCGGTGTTGCTCCTCCGGCACAGGGACATGTCGGCCTCTGGAAGGAGCCGGCAGGAGCCCCCGGAGCCCCCGAGTGAGTGAATGATGCTGTGGCCGGGTGGGACGACCCTGTTTCCAGCAGCCAGGTTGAACGAGGGCTGCAGCTGGGCTCTGGACTTCTCGCTCTTTCAGTAAAAGAAAAACCTCTTAGAAACTGTCCCCAACCCCCCTTTTTTTTTTTCCTCTTTCTCCCTGTTACGGTACAGGTAACCTCTGCGGGGGCTATTGTATGTCTCTTCGTATCCAATAGAAATGCACCCACCCTCGCTGCTGCTGCCTCTGTGGTTTCTCAGTCAGTCGTTAGGCCACGAAGATTTGGGGTGCTGGGCTGTGGGGAGGGAGCAGGGAGGCCACATCAGCCCCCAGGCACGGCTTCCCCCGCTCCCAGGGCCTGGCCCTGCCTTCCCAGCGGTGCTGGGGAGGGGGGTGGCTGGCAGGGACCTTCTGCCACAGAGGTGACGGGACATCCCTGTCCCCGGGACCCCCAGCTCGGTGTCCGGCTCTCCCTGCCCACAAGCTGGGGCAGCCACCAAACGCCACATGTGGCGTCAGACCCCCCCTGCCCTGCGGGTCCTGGCACTGGTGGTATCGAACCCCTGATGGCGTCACCATTGGCTCCAAAATGTCTAAGATTGGCTTAAAGTCTGGCAAGGATTTAAATAAGAAGCTGCGTTCAGTTCTGCATACGCTGGGGGATGGGACCGGTCTTTAATCTCGCCCTGGTGCGAGGGCTGGAGGCTCGTTCCTGTGGAGGCACATCTGGTGACTCCGGAGGGGACTCGGGGTAAAGCGGGGCAGCTGAGGGGGTGGCAGGCGGTGATGCCCGTGGGAGGGGACCCCACAGCCCAGGCCGGGCCCTCGCTGTGCCAACGCGGCCGCTGGGCCCTGCCCTCTCCCCCGCACCCGTGCGGAGCTGGTGCTGGTGCTGAGGCGGGGGCCAGGCCCGGTTATCCTGCACGCCACACGGGCAGCCGGTGTCCGGCAGTGCCCCTGCCCTGGGGACACGCCAGAGGAAGTTCCCTTTCCCTTTAAATGCAAATCCCAGCCCCGGGGCTGCAGGGACGGGTGTCCGGCGGGGACGGGTGTCCGGTGGGCTCGGGGTGTCCGGCGGGCTCGGGGACGCGGCCGGGTCGGCACCGCAGGCCAGACCGGGGCCTGGCGCAGGTCAGTCCCCCCGCACGGCCGTGGCGCTCGGGGAGGGGGCCAGAAGCTGCAGACAAAGGGGCCCCCGCAGCCGCTGCCGGCAGCCCCATCCCGCCGCCACAAAGGGGCACGGGGGCGCTTGGCTGGTGTCCGGGGGTGACGGGGCCCCCCGTGATCTCTGTCTCGCTCTTGCACGCGTGGTCGAAATCCTCTTTTCTGCAGCACTGGGGAAGACGCGGAAAGCCAAGGCCAGGCTGGCAGCTCCCAGCTGCTGCTCAGGCCTCGGCTTTGCTCCGTGCCACGATGCTCCAGCGCAGCCTGAGCCCGGCTGCCGGCACCCACGGAGGGGGTCCGAGCTCCTAGCTTCAGCCCTCCCGCCACCACAGAGCCGTGGTGCAGCCCGTGGAGCCCTGCTGCGGCTCAGCCATGGCCACGGCCGGCACGCTGCTGCACTGAGGGTCCCGGGGCCCCTTGGCCACGCCATGGGCTGAGGCAGGAGGGGCGGCACCGCCCCGAGTGCTGCTCGCGGGGGGACCCCGATCCCCGCCAGCTCGGGTAGACACATCCTCTCTGGAGACAAGAGGCCCCGCGCAGGGAAGGGGCCGCCAAGAGCTGTGTGCATCCTGTGCAGGGTCCCTGCTCTGCGGCTCCGGTGCCCTGCACCCTTCAGGATGGAGGACCGGAGGAAGAAGCGGAGCCCCAACACCTGCCTGGCCCAGCCGGCCACCGGGGCCCCGCGGCCGCTGCCCCCCAGCAAGAGCACATCTTTCGCGCTGCCGCTGCCCACCCTGCCCTCGCCCAGGCAGCGTGCCCGGCTCAGGCGGTCAGTGCCGGCGCGGGGGGTGACCACCAGCCCCCCACGGCCCCTCCGGTGCGGGGCCAGCCGGAGCCCAGGCGACACCAGCCCCTCTGTTCCCCATGCAGAACAAGCAAGGAGCGGGTCCGGGCGGGCGGCGCGGGGGCGGCGCGGGGGGCCCCGCTGCAGCACAGCTTCCTCACCGATGTCTCCGACGTCTGCGAGATGGAGGGGGGGCTGCTCAGCCTCCTCAGCGACTTCCACTCGGGAAAGCTGCAGGCCTTTGGTGAGGGGCTGGGGGTCGGTGGGGGCCAGGGGAGTCTGGGGGGGCCGGCCGGCCGTGACAGCTCCCGCCCGCGGGTGCAGGGAAGGAGTGCTCCTTCGAGCAGCTGGAGCACGTGCGGGAGATGCAGGAGAAGCTGGCGCGGCTCCACTTCGGCCTCGACGTCTGTGTGGAGGAGCTGCCCGAGGAGCAGAAGAAGGCGGCGGCCGACAGGAACCTGGACCAGCTGCTGGCACATGTGAGCATCGCCCCTCGCCCCTGGTGTGGCCCTGCTGCCATGACCGGGATCCCCACTGGCCCCGGCCTCCCCACTGGCGCCTCAGCCTCTGCCTTTGCCTCCCACAGCTGGAGGAGCTCAGCAGCTCCATGTATCCTGGGCCGGGCGTGGGGCGGGGGCGATGGCGGTGACAGTGGTGGCCGTGGTGGCGGTGAAGGGGGATGGCGCTGGCCCTTGACCCACGCTCAGACAGAAGCTGCACCTGGCCGAGAGCCCTGACCCCGAGGACGCGACGGCCTGACGAAGCGCCCGGCCCGGCTGGGGGGCGGCCGCCACTGGAGACCCCACGGGAGCCCCACACCGGGGCCACCCCCCCCGCGGAAGGGCCGACAGAGGCGACACCGATCGAGCCCTGCGAGGCCAACGCCCCCCGCCCCCCCCGCCGCCGCCATTTTGGTGGGACCCGCAGTGACGGGGGGCGGGGCCTGGCGGCGCGCGGGCCCGCCCCCCGCCTCGTCGCGGCCGGATGACGCCATCAGGCGGCGCCTGGTTGCCGTGGCGGCGGCCATGGCGGCGCTGGGGCTGCAGGCGGAGGAGCGGCGGCGGCTGCTCCGTGCCGTGACCCGCCTGCAGGTGGGGGCCCGCCCGGACGGGGGGGCCTTGGCGGGGGGGCGGGGGCTTGTGGGAGGACGCGGTGGGGCCCGGCTGGGAGGGGGTCCCCGTGGGGAGGACACCCGTGAGGGAATGTGGCTGGAGGGGGGGGGGTCCCCGCGGGGGAGCGCGGCTGGACGGGGACGTGGCGGGGAAGGGTGGGGGCTGCACCGCTGGAGGGGGGGTCCCGGGGGGTAACCGCGGGGGGCCGGCGGGGTGGCGGGGGCCTTGATCCAGCCGGCGCTGCCTCATTAAAACCTGCCTTGGTTCAGACGTGGGACGCGTTTGCTCCTTGTGCGCCAGGCCGCGTCCCCCGGGGTGCCTGGGCAGGGGGTGGCGGGGTTTGGGGGGGCTCTCGCCGGCTCCAGCGGCACCTCTGCCCCGTGCGCGCAGGCCGGCGTCAGGGGCTACCTGCTGCGGAAGCGGTTTCGGAGCCTGCGGACAGAGTACGAGGAGGTGGTGCGGGAGATCGAAGGAGACCTGAGCCAGCTGGAGTGGAGGGGACGGTTCCTGCCGCGGCCTGTGTTTGTCCCCGAGGTCCGTGTGTCGGGACGGCTGGGGGCTTCCACAGTCCCGTCTGGGGGGGAGCACTGGGGCACGGCAGATCCGTGCGGTGGTGTGGCCGGGCAGACGATGTTTTTGCAGCGCAGTCCCAGGAACCTGTGTTCCTACTGAACTGAACCCAATAATTCCATAGCCGAGGCCTGTAAGACTCCCCCTCACTTGTGCCCCTGAGACCCCACGCTGAGGGTTTCTTCCTGCCGGTGAAGCTCAGCCTCAGGTCAAATGCCCGACCCGCGCAGGTGACTCCTGGGGGTGTTGTCCCTGGGCACCCACCTCACTCGGTCATACCGAACAGCCGGGCCCTCCTGCGGTGGCTGAGCACCGCTCTCTAATGTTTTTACCACTTCTGGAAGGAAAGCCCTTAGACCAATTCAGGGTGGTTCAAAGCAGAGCACGTCGGTGTCATGGCAGGAGTGGGACAGAGCCACCTTTCAGATCTTCGTATTTTCTTTTCCTTGTATTTCAATCTCTCGCACGTTGCCCCTTTAGAAGCCAACTCAAGGGAAGTGTTCAGGTCTGCGGGAGGCTGTACCGAGCAATGAGACCAGCACAGAAAAACCACGGGAGGAGCCGGACACCTCCGAACCAGAACGGGACTGGGGCTGCAGCAGTGTGAAACCTACAGCCCAGCTGCAAAGTGAGAAAGAAATGAGCTCCGTGGCTGAAGGTGATGTAGCAAACCCCCCAAATCTCAGGGCTGATGCCAATAAATGCACTGAAAAGGGGTGCAGCGCCCCAGCAGAGAGAGAGGACCGGCAGAATGACAGCAACGTGTCCGCTGTGTGGGACAGCGCTGTCCTGGAGGCAGAGTCCCTGGAAGCCAGCCTGGGTAAGAGATGGGAGCTGGCACACAGCCCGCGCTCTCCTGCGTGGTCTGAAGGACCTGGTGCTGAGTGCAGGGGGTGCAGCAGGTCCTTGGGGAACCAAAACCTTGACAATATCCTGGAGAGGTTAGAATAACTCAGTGCAGGAGAGACAGTAGTGCAATCTGAATCTTTCTTCTAATAATAGGTTAATCTTCCGTTTCTTTGTAGAAATTCCGCTTGAGGACATAAAGGATCTTCCTCAAACTCGGTCTGGTCTCCAGTCCTACAGAAATCACTTGATCATGGAGTTGCTGTGGTTGCAACAAGCTATCGTCAGCCGTAAAAACGTAAGGGCCTGACCCTGCCTCTTCCGAAAGAGTGTCTCTGCCTGTCTGCAGCCAGAGCGGTGCTGTCTGTGCTGGGGCTGGGGCTGGGGCTGGCTCAGTTACCCAGGGATTGGACTGGATGACGGCAGTGTCTTTTTTTTTTTTAACTTCTCTGGGGAATGGTGGGAAAAGGGATGATGAAGGCGAATAGGAGCTGTTTAGATCTGGGTACAAGCTTTGTTCCTGGCCTGCTACAGAGACCTTGCTACTGGGATAACTATCCTGGCTATACAGCGCAGCAGTAGGTACCGAGGCACTGGCTCCCATAGCGAGCTGCTGTTTGCATTGCTGGAAAGGTGAGACTCGTGCATCTTCTGGCCAAGTGCAATGATTCTGCTCGTTAATCTGCAAGGGTGGGTTCTTTCCTACTTCCAGTCTCTGGGATTTAATCATTAACACTTGATTTTCTTTCTCTTGCAGTACTTGATGCTGAAACAGAGGCTGGGCACTCCTGACCCGTAGGAGGGCACTCCTGAGCGCGTGGGGCACTGATGTTGGTGCAGAGCTGCAGCACCGCCATCGTGACATGACCTCACGGACAGCAGCAGCTTAGGGGAACTCCAGCTCCCTGAGTTGATGTTTTCCACTTCAGATGAATGTGGCAAGAAAGCCTTTTATTTATTTCAAATGGGAATTTTGGTCAAAGCAAGGATTAAACGTCACTGTGCAGCCAAGGAGGTGGTTGTGTGTCCTGGAGGGAGTCCCAGGGATACCTCCTTCCAGAAGAACCCTGCTTCCGTTGGCTGGGCTAGGGGAGAACTCTGGTGGAACTAAAATACCCGAAGGCAGCAGGTGCTTTGAACCTGCAGGATCAAGCTCTTCTCTGGTGATCTGCGGGTGACCCATATCGGTATCTGAGCTGTGTATTTGGGGTGGCTCTGCAATATCTGGGATCTCCCAAGGGCTCGTGGTAGGCTTTGGAGAATACCTAGTTGCAAGAATAAGTTAGGAGGAGAGTTCCCCAACTTTCCTGTGCAGTTGTTGGGGGGCAATGGCACATCAAACTTGACCTTCAGGAGATGAGGCTTGGTTCCCAACTTGCACATCTCTGGCCACGGTGATACCTCTCTGTGTGGCAGAGTCACCTGGACTGGTGCTCGAGGGGGCAAGTAAGGACTTACAGGGTTTGGCGCTTTGTCCATATGCTGCTGTGGTTCAGGGCCATTCGAGGTCCCTCAGAAAGGGACTTTCCATGTTCCTTACTGTGACCCCAAGTCTTCCGTGCAAACACTTGGCATTCCTGCTGCCTGAACGGTCGCTCTTGCCATATGGCAGATGTATTCTTCTGCTCTGGAATCATGCCGACTTGTTTGTGAATAAAAAGTTTTCCTGACGCTCGTCTCTGAATCTGTTCCTGTCTGGCCTGCCTTCCTCTCCCAGGAAGAGCCAGGTGAATCCATGGTCTGTTTCAACCCGTGGCAACCTGTTCAGTGCAAAGAGTGGTGTGCCCGCTGAGATGAGGATGTTTGTCTGATACACGCAGGACAGAAACCTATTGCACTTCTCATGCAGGTAGCAAGCAGTGGCAAGGGGGTGACAGCTTCTGGATAGTGCTGCCCCGCATGGGATGTGAGCCGGTGCCATAAAGATAGTGGCACTTACTGTACCTCCAGGCTGGTTAATCTGAGCCTGGTGGCCGCAGTGGCTAGCGAGGGAGCTCACAGTACTTGGCGTTTAAGGATTACAGAGCTGTGCAGTTCCTCGTTCTCAGGTAGAAAGGTGCTCTGCAGGTTGTTTGATGTGGCCTCCAGACTGGCCCACAACTTCCTCCTGCTGGGCCTGCGTCCATGGAGACAGCCGGTCGCACCAGACCGTGCTGCGAAGGGACGGCAGAACGCAAGAGCGGCTGGTTGGAAGGGCCTGGGTTTGGTGGGAGGCTGGCCGGGGCTCTCCTCCACGCCCCACATTGGTCTCTTTGCCCCTCTGGTCAGCGGGGCTTGCTTGACTCCTGGGGGGGATGAGCTCCTGCGGCTTAGCTCTGGCACCTCCAGCCAAGAATGTGGTGGTGTATCGCAACGGTGACCCCTTCTTCCCTGGGAGGAAGTTTGTAGTGAACCAGCGGCGGTTCCTGACCTTTGAGGCATTTCTGAACGAGGTGACCAAGAGCATTCGTGCACCCTTGGCCGTGAGGAACCTCTACACACCCAGGCATGGCCACCACGTCGCTGAGCTGGGGGACCTGCAGGACGGGTGCCAGTATGTGGCTGCGGGCTTTGAAAAGTTCAAAAGGCTTGAGTGAGTAGACGGACCTTTGGGCTCTGGGTTTGGTAAGCAGCTGTACCTCACCTCCACAGGGGATGTATTGGGGTGTGAATGGAAAAAGAAGAGGTAAGAGGGGTACAAACCCAACGAAAACCAGACCGATTAATTTATTTTCCTACTGGAAACTACTGGAGGTGTTCCAGATCGCATGGAAAATGCAAATATTCCTGATAAGGTCACTTGTCTCTCAGAAGAAAACATGTTGGGGGAGGCATGCCTTCTCTGGCAGGATGTTGTGATCAGTGCTGCTCTGCTTTCTGTGCACCTTGTTTTGTGGCGTGTGGGAGGTTCTGCTGCCCGCTTCCTTGGCTGAGCTGGCAGTCATGCTGTCTCCACTGACAAATACTTTTGCTTTGGTTTGATGGAGGCTTTTTGTTTTCTAATCCTGCACAAAATAGACCTGTTTTGGTCCATCCTGAAATACAGACGGTTAAAGAGGGTTTTGTGGCATCGCTTGGCTCTTGAGGGGGTGTGTGTGTGAGGTGAATTTTACTCCCTGGTATGTATTGCATTTTGTTGAGGAGGTGGTCCAGGCTGCATTAACACCGCTCAGCCCTTGGAGCTATGATCAGTGAGTAACACAAAGGAATGAAATGTTCTGGGTGTTTTTAGCATGGGGATCTGCAATGGTCTGTATTCAGCTGGGAATTTCTTAAATGTAGCAGACGTTAACTTAGACTGAAGTTCTGGGAGACCATGAGGTGAGGCACCCAGAGAATCGTTTCAGAAGTGACCCAAATAAGTCACCCACATGTCTGGTGGTGATGCACCGAGGCAGAGCAGTGTGTCGTTTTCTCACTGCTCTTCAGTAAGCCACGGGCCAGTTGGTATGTGGCAACGTTGTTGTCTTGTTCTCGCAGCTACTTAAATCATGGAAGGAAGGAGCTCCGTGGGACAACGAACAGCAAGGGTCTGCAGGTGAGTCCCTGAGCTGAGGGCAGGCAGGCAGGAACGCAGGTGATAAAACTGAATCACAGAATCTTTAAGGTTGGAAAAGACCTCTAGGATCATCAAGTCCAACTGTCAAATTTCCAACTGAAGTGGAAATTTAAGGCTGCGAGGTGCTGGGTGGAGATCAGGCCAAAGTGCTACAGGAATCAGTAGGACACGTGTGAGACAGTGCAGGGGCTGCTGCTGCGTGCCTTCCACCCCACTTAACGGTGCTCAGAGGTTCGCTGGCAATTCTGGAACATGCTCAGCTACGTGAAGAGCCTCCCCAGCCTTGGCGTTGCTGACAACAAACCCCACCTAGCACCAGCAAGCCTGAAGGCAGGGCTGGCAGCGTCCCCAGGGCTGGCACTGTCCCGCCGGCAGCTCCTGATGGAGAAAAGGGAACAGCCCTGGAGGCTCCGTGCCAGGGCTGTCGCTGTTCTTGTGCACTGAACTCGGTCTCTAGTTCCACACTGTAGCTCCCTGGAAGCCGAACGTCTTGGTGCGATGGCAGAAGCACGCCCGCCTGCCCTGCACAATACAGTAAGTGCCTTGATGTTTTCTCCTTGGATGTTCTCTGGGAATGTTTTTGGGGGCTGGAGGAGGGAATTTCTCTGTGAGATCCTGGGAATGCTGCCCCACAGGGACAATTCCCAGCTTCTGCCTGAAGTATTTGCTGTAAATACTGCCCAGGCACCAGTAGCTGGCTTTTTCACCCCCCATCTTTCACAGCTGCAGGAATACTGGCTCATCGCATGCTCTGGGTTGTTTCTGCTGCAGTGTTTTCCGGAACGGGGATTTGCTGAGCCCTCCTTTCCCACTGCCGCTCTCCAAGAGCACCCCACTGCAGTGGGACGTACTCCTGGCCGTGCTGACAGAGAAAGCCGACCTGCGCAGCGGAGCTGTTAACAAGTGAGTATCCAGAAAAGGCGCTGCTGGCTCCCCTTTCCCGATGTCCGGAACATGAACAGCTCTGATTAGCACAGAGGACTGAGAGTTCAGACAGCCATTTCCAGTCTGCTTTTGCAAACTCATTTGCTTTCCAGGTTTTCCCGTCTTTAAATTAGGGATAACCCCAATGTCCTGGGTGCTCTGTGAGGAGGGCTGATGATGCTGGTGTCCGGTGAAAAAGCAATAAGCAAGCAGTAAAACGTGGCATAAAAAGGGTTTATGTCTAGAGAGAGGAGTTTTATGCAACAAATACAGCCTAGCTTCTCCTCATACATCTATTTACTGACACCCAAGGAAAAAGCTGAGATCTGTTGCATCTCACTGATCACTGGGTGTAATGTTTCTGTGCACTTCCTTGGAGCAATGCTAAGAATGAGCCTCTCTGACTTGCCTCGGTCCCGTTTATCACTTTGCACATTTGCTTCCACACTGAGGGGTTGTTCACAGTCTTGTGACAGCTCTGAACCCTTTGCTGTCTCTTCCTCGAGACTCTGCAGGCTGGATGGAACCCAGGTGTCTGGTGGGGAGGAGCTGGTGAATGGCGATTACTATGTGGCAGTGGGAAATGAGGAGTACAAAAAACTGCCTTACTTTGAGCTACTGGTGCCCCAGGATTCTGCGTGCAGAACACTGTGGTATGTAGACTGTGGCCAAGTGGTTTAAAGAATCCTTTCTGTGGTAGTCTTCAGCTAAAGCCATCTTTTTTTGCAGCCCTGCTGTTCAGTGCTGTCTGCTTCAAAACTTGAGTTTTGCTTCATGTGTTGGAAGTTTAGGAAGAAGGAATGTGTTTTCAAAGCTTTTGGTGTAAGGGTTAGTCCCTGAAATCTAGAGTTCAGTGGCAGAGAAAGCAAGTGGTTTGGTTGCTTCTCAGTTAAGTGTTCATCAAGCACAGAGGAGCACCTGCATTGCACATCACAGGCCTGTGGTGGGCAGTGTGATGTAATGGGAATGTGCGGAGTGTGCTCTGCCTGTCCTGAGAAAAAAACCCTTCAGGGGCCCTCTCTTATGGGAAAAAGGGAGATCCTGCCTTCCTACAGTTGACTTCTGCCTGACATTGAGAATCTGCTGCTTCTTTGTTACAGGAACCACCCAAACAGCAGGCACAAAAAGTACCGCAGAAGGGTAGGTGGTTCAGCTGGCGCGGGACTGTTTGTGTTATGGTCGCGGTTCCTTTGTGCAGGCATCCCTCCATGAACAGTGGATGTGTACATCCATCTCCATTCCCAATTGCCATGGCTATGGCCTCCTCGCTTGGCACTATTCCCAAAGGAGAGGAGCTGGAGACAACTACATGGCCAGATCACATTTGAATTAAACCTTGCTGCCTGAAGAAAAAGTCCTTAAGGTGGCCTCGCTTACCTCTTCTGCTTTTTGGTTGATGGGCAGGGGGAATTCATTCTGGAGCTAGGATATCTTTCCTGCTCACTGTGGGAGTAAAATGCCCAAGAGAGAGCACAGATGCAGCAGCTGGGCTGTCCTGGATTGTCCATTGAAACATGTGTTTATGCTATTTGCTTGTAACTTTTCCTTTTTCCTTTTTTTTTGTTTTGTTTGTTTTCAGTTTGGTGAACTCTGTGCCACCTCCCAGGACACAGCTGGTAACTCTGCTCTTGCTGAACCACCTCAACAGGTAGTAGTGACTGCAAAAAGTGTTGTATGTGTTCCCTGTACCTGTTTCACTTGTAGTATCGACTTAAAACAGGGGAAAGTTGCAGTGTTTAGGGGATTGCCCTGCAAAACTTCTCTTGTATTATAAACTGCTTTATCAAGAAGTGTGTGATGAATATTTTCAGCTGGACAGTTGCAGGGTGCAGACCACAGGAGCTGCAGAGAAAGACAAGATCCCAGCTGCTTTTCCACAACTGCAAAGGCAAGCCAGGAAATCTCGCCTCAAAGAGGAAGAGTCCATTTTCCATGCTAAGCCTGTCCGTGCGGGGCGAAACAGAAGGAGCAACAGGAATGTGCAGCACTGGCCTGATCAAGGTAAAGGACACTGCTGCAAATTGTAGAGAAAGACTGGCTTTACTTTGATGCTAAAGGACGAAATACCTGCAGATGCACTGAAAGAAAGCAGTGAAGCAGCCAACAACTTCTGTATTTCTGCTTCTTTCCTCTCCTCACCTGGGCACATATGAGGACTTTTCTGTAGCCTCAGCATGACCAGGCCATGGCTATCTGCAATACCCGTTGAACAACTTTCTTTTCCTCTCCTCACAGAAGAAAGTGTTTATAAAGCCACAGACCCTAGGAAGGAGGTGCGAGGTGCCCAGCAAGTAAAAGAGGATGAATGCACAAGGGAAGACGTACCCACTGATCAGGTATGAGGAATGATTTTCTGCCCTGTTAGGAGTCTCACTACTAGCTGCAGGGTAGTACTCGTGGTTCCACTAGAATCTCTCTGTGCTGCAGGTTTTGCACAGCAGGGAGGCCAACTCCAAGAGCCAGCCCATGCGAACGCGTCAATCAATAGTTTATAGCAGTTGCTTGGGGAAGTCCTTCAGTTTTTTGCTTGTTTTAAGTCCTATTGGTTAGGTTTGCGAAGCACTGTGCTTCTCTCTGCAATGTGTAAAGATGAAAGTAACCACTAGGGGGAACTTCAGAAACCAGAGGACAGCGTGTAACTGCAGGGCTTTACATTTTTAGAAAGCCGAGATTGTCATCCGGGTAATGAACATTTCCCTTCTGGAATGTGAGTTACAGCTCCCCACTGCAGTAAGGATATCAAAAGCTTTCCTAGATTTTTTTGTGCCTACTACTTCTATCCTTACTCCTGTTCCAGAGAGTTGCAGAAGAACTTATACCAAAAGCCAAAATGATACACCACAGTAAAGTATTTCTTTCACTTAATGGTTCTATGCAGTATGTAAGATCCTTCCTGGCTGTGCTCAGATTTCTCACGCTAAAACTCAGTTCCCCCAAATATAACTTGTTAAGCAGAACGTGCTTGTAGCCAGGCGAAGCTCAGAAGCTGGCATGGAATAAACATGTAATTCCTAAAATGACTGAACACATTTATTAGACAGTAACAAGTTTAAAGTTTTTTTTAAAAGGGAAAAAAAGTAGTTCTTGTTGTTTTAAAACAAAATTCTGTGTGAAAAATATCTGCAGCGCGCTTATTGTTTGTAGCGTAACAGTGTTTTAAACTTTTCATGAGGACATTTAGAATTGATGTAATGGAATGACATGCATTTTGTTGTAGGTGATTCACGGTTCTGCCTAGGTAGTCTCTTTGGATTAATTAGAACTTCAAAGGAACACAACTCCTTTGAACTTTAATTTGAGAAAGCCTTAGTGAAGAGTTAGGTAATGGTTCCTGGCTTCTTGGCTCACTGAGGCCTGGTGTGCTGTGTTTGCTTTAGAGGCTGGGCCAGCATTTCTCCGTGGGGTGGGTATTCTGTGCCACTGCTTTCTGTCGGCCTTTCCCCCGCTCCCCCCCCCCGACCACACTGCTATACAGTTGTTACTTGAGTGTCACAGCTCTCCTCTGCAGCGGGAGAGGATCATTAGGCATTAAATAAACTACCTTTGAATTTAACATTGAGACCCAAGTTTGCATACCAAAGCCATGGTGGTGAGAGTGGAAATGGAATCCAGGAATTTAGTTCCAGAATCTTTCTGTAATTATGAAGTGCTACTTTGGTAACTCTATTTCTTTCTCACAAAAAAAAAAAAAAAAAAGACACAGACTACAGACAAATCACAAAAGACTGTGGCAAAGAAAAGGGATGCCAATGACTCGGAGGATGAAAAGCACTGAATGATGTTTCCTTCGGCAGCGAAGAGCTCTGAAGACTTCGCAAAGGGACCAGGACAGGACAAGGACACTTAGGTACATGGCTATCTGCAAGGTATCTGCAGGGCTAGATTTCTGTAACACCACAGACTGGCCCAGCTTTTAGGTTAATTAACCAACTCTTCTAAATTCACCCTCATCATCTGTGCTTGAGAAGCAGAGTACCAGTGAACAAAGAATGAGATGCACAATTTCATTAAATAATTAAGACCTTCCTCCTTTCCTTATCTCTATGGTGTGGCAGAGGAGATGGCTGCTTTTCTGAACTCTAATTAAACCCATTTGTATCTGAACTTGGGAAGGAAGAATTACGAAATAGAATATACGCCTTTATAACAGAATGTCTGCCAGGAAGTTTATTCTCTCTCAGATACTTCTTATGAAGAGATTTCATCGCATCATTGTCCCTCTGATTTGGAATGCTTAGAAATGTGTGCAGCAATCAAACCTGTTCCCCAAGCTATACACATTTTGTTTCTGTTAACTTGTTTTAGGAACATCTGCCTAATTTAGGAGAAGTCATAGTAATAAACAGCTCTTGTATTAACCCTCTTTGTGCAAGGCTTTCTGTATTTCCCTCCCTAGTGTTTCTGATTTAATTACAAGGGTAACAAAGATTTTTTTCTTCTGTGATCTACCTGGTATTTTGGACTGATAATTTCACTGAAGAGAAAAACACCCTTTCTTCCCAAGGGACAAACCACACTGTTGTTATCTGGCAGATGAGAGGGATTCTACCAGGCTCCAGTGGAGAAAAATGCACATGGTAACCTCTGTGTAAGGGGCTGTGCAGTGTGACCTGGTGCACTGCAGCTGAGTGCAGTGAAGGAAACCCCTTTCACGTGCTCGGCCATGAAAGGAAGAGTTCCTAAACAGATTCCTTCTACATAAAAAACAGTTGGGCCCAGCAGCTCTAGTTGAACGATTTATTAACCATTTATTATCCCTCCAGTGCTGAACAAGACAATTCAATCATCCTTGCCTTGAAACACCCACAGACAAAAAAAATCCCTTAAGTCAAGACATTAAATAGGATGTCCTTGCAACACACCTTGTTCCACCCTGGTGCTCAGGGAATATAGCCCACGTTTTCCTGTCTTTTGACATCCTCGTGTCAAAAAACAGCTTCCTAGGTCCAACCGAGCCAATTGGTCTGCCGCTGAGCCAGAAGCCCTCCCTTCAGCCGCAGGGGTTACCTGTGAACAGGTTCTCTTCCTCTGCTTCTCACTGCATTTCCTTCACAAACCAGCAACGCAGAGCGTGACTCCTAGGACAGTGAGCAGCATTCCTGCCGCAGCCCCTATAGAAATGAACAATATCATCTTGGGAACTTGCATAAGTCAACACTAGTCAGTCAGACTTTGTCATTGCTAAATAGATGATGCTCAGGTGTCACGGTGAATGGGATAGCATAAATTTCCAGACAGATATGACCTGGACCAGGCAAGTTCTGAGGGGGTCTGGATGTTTGGATTGCCTGCATACATTGGGCAAAGCATGTTTCTAAGAAAATGTTGCTGATGTTGTACGTCTGGCTAGCAAGAACTAGGCTTAAACAACAAAAAAACCACTTTAGTGTATTCCTACAGCTATTGTGCCAGGTCCTGGTGGTGTGAAGCTTTAAAGTTTCCTGCCATTTTTTGACTTTGAACGGGGTAATGTTATTGTGGGACGTAAGGGAAGGAAAAAAGGATGGGTGGTGACATTTGGAGGCTTACAGGGCATCCCTTTTCCATGGTGGGCGTATTATTTAGTCCTTCCCTTATGGTTAAATATCTAGTTAGGTAAAGGCTCAGGCCTGTAAACTTGTCCTGGTTAGCTTAGATAGTTCTATTTTCAAATTTACTAGCCCTTCCCGCTTACACATCCATTTCACTTCCTTTTCAGCTTCTGTAGCAAGAGCTACTACTTATCTAGTGTGGGTATTTGCTGTTTTTCAGAAGACCAGAGGGTAGCCCTCACTATTAGTCAGCAAACAGATGCAGGAGACAACGTGAGGAAATGTTTTAAGTGTAACTTACTTTTACCACCAATGTCCTCTCCCAGAATCTTCCCCGTTACCACCGTGACTATCAAAGCCAGGGAGTTACAGAGTGGTACTGCCAGGGACAGATCTGAAATTGAAAAACAGTTTAAAATGGATAATCTTGTACAAATTGTAAGACACTTGTTTTATTGATTATTAAAAGACAGCTGCTTGAAATTTGCTGGGTCACCAGACTAACTGATAACATTGCTCCTCCCAAAATTCTGATCAACCCCCTCCGTGAAAGCAATGAGAACTAACCTGCAGACGCCAAGGTGAGATAGAAGAGGAGAGATCCACCTTGATTGAGCAGAAATGGCACCATGTACTGCAGGAAGAACACAGACCTCTCAGTGGCTGCTTGCAAACCCACCGTGTACCCCCAGTGAGCGGGCAGTGAAGGAGCCCACACCTGCTCACCCTGTGCCGTGTTTGGCAGCGGAATCGCATTTCCGCTGCCAGTCACAAGCTACTCAATGTCTCAGTCCCCAGTCTGCAGAAGGCAGATTATTTCATGCAACATATGAGGGCTAATGACCTGCTGTCTACAAAAGCAGTCTCAATTCTACATGGGAAGAGCAGTGCTCTAGGCAATTAAATGAAATATTACTGAGGATAAAGATTCTGATGATATATGGAATATTTAACAGTTTAAATAAAAGTATCAAGTCCAGAAGTAAAGAAGTAGGAACGACCCCAAAGGCAGTTTGCCACCCAGTTACCTCCCTGGCCCAGGAGCCCAGACAGGGTCGCACCTTGTAGTTGAGGCCCAGGAAGCGGATCTCGGCCAGCAGCTGCTGCAGGCGGCCCTGACACTGCACCTCCTCCAGCCCCGCCGCGCCTGTCCGCAGGAACGGCCCGGTGCTGCCCCACAGCACGGCCACCAGCATCAGCGCCACTGCTTCTCCTGCGGCACAGCCTCAGCTCAGTGGCCTGATGGTCCCAGGGGAAGACCAGCCTGGTCTGCCATCACTGCCCCCAGCCTGCACCGGGTCAGCCTGGCCTCATCTCCCCGCACGGGGCCTGTCCTGGTCCGCCGCTATCCCCCATCAGGGACAGCCTTCGCCAGCCCAGCTCACTGCTGTCTCCCATGGTGAGGGACTCCACTCCGGGCCTGCTGCCGCCCGGCCTGCAGCCGCACTCCCTCAAGGAAAGCACCTCAGCCAGCCGAGCCCATGGCCACATTCCCCTCCCAGGGAAGGTCCCCCCGCAGGCCCAGCCTGTGGCCATGTTTCCTCTTCAGGGAAGGCCTCACAGCTGACCAAACCCACGGCCACATCCCCCCTCAGAGAAGGCCCCACACGGGTCCAGGCCGTGGTCTTGTTCCACCCTCAGGGAAGACCTCCCGGGGCCCTGCCTGCCGCCACACCCCCCCTCAGGGGAGGCCCCACAGGGCTCCGGCCGGTTGCTATTTCCCTTCCCAAGGAAAGTCCCCGCTCAGAGCAGACCCTTCCCCGCCCGGTAACGATCTCCCTCTCAGCCCCGGAAACTCACCCACGGGCGCCATAGCGACGGTGACGTATTTCCGCCCCCCGCGCACCCTCTGACCCGGAAGCGATCGCGAGGCTCTCTCGCCTCAGCGTTGCCGCCATGGTGAGAACGGGGCCGGGACCGGGACCGGGACCGGGCTGAGGGTAGTGACCGGTGGTCGGGCGGTGAAGAGCCCCCGGGACGAGGCTCCTGGGCCGCGGGGGAGGGCGGGGGGCGGCAGTCTGCCGCCCCCCGCCCTCCCCCGCGGCCCAGGAGCCTCGTCCCGGGGGCCAAGGCCTCGCCTGAGGTATTAAATGGCGTCTCCCCCCTCGCAGAAGCCCATCCTGCTACAGGGCCATGAGCGCTCCATCACGCAGATCAAGTACAACCGGGAGGGAGACCTGCTTTTCACCGTAGCTAAGGATCCCGTGAGTTCGATGTCCTTTCTCCCCCATCCTGCCCCCAAACCGACCCCACCGCGATAATTGATCATCAGTCCCGTTAATTAATCCGTGTGGTAAGAGGGGTGCTCGGTTGTTTTCTTTTCCCAGATTGTCAACGTTTGGTATTCAGTGAATGGAGAGAGGCTCGGCACCTACAATGGCCACACGGGAGCTGTCTGGTGCGTGGATGCAGACTGTATCCTTTGATCACACAAACCAGTTTGTCCATCCCACATGTTTTCTTTACAGTGATTCACTTGAGCTGATCCCTCTCAGCTGATGCACTCTTTCCTCTTGAAGAGGAGCATGGGGGCGATACAGTGTGTTTAACTCTTCTGCTGTCTTTCCCTTATTCCTCCTTTTGGGTATTTTTCTTCCTGGGCTGTTGTTTGGAATAACGTCCGCTCCTGTTTGTGCGTCATTGCTTTTGCTGTGGTGGCCCTGGGAGCTTGGGGAAGGTGTCCGAGTTGCACAAGGTCTTCCATCTCCAATGTGGGCAGCAGTTAGTGGAGATGGAAACATGCAAAGATCATGTTAATGCAAGAGCTGGAACCTTTTTCTTTAATATTTCAAAAGGAAAGTTGTGGGTTTTGTAACGGGAGCACTTGGACTCTGGGACTGGAGTTATTGTCTAATCTCTGTGTAATTTTTAATCTTGTATCCAAGTATTCTCTGAGGATTTAGACAGTAGCTTTTTGGGGCTGAGCACACACTGGTATTCCCTAACTGGTGACCTAGGGGACACACGACATGTGCTCACCGGCTCTGCGGATAACAGCTGTCGGCTCTGGGACTGTGAAACAGGTAAGATAAGGCTCTTCTCTTCCCTCCTAGCTGTGTTTGAGTCACAGCTCTGTCCTGCTGCGAAGCCTGCTAAGTTTGGAGTGTGCGGTGGCAGCGCAACGTGCTTGTTCGCCCCTCTGAAAGAGCTCTGAATGTGCCTGGTTTCTAGTGAATATTTAGTGAATTTACTCGCTTTACAAATCTGGGGTTAGTGCTTGCAGGTCACCGAACCTGCTTGTCAGCTATGCCCGATGCTGTCATCCTCCCTCTGGCCCTGCCATTTGGCTGCTTGTTGTCAGTAACCTTGCAGCGAAAGACCCGCTGCAGTGACTGACGGTTTCTGCTCTGTGTTCAGGAAAGCAGCTTGCTCTGGTGAAGACCAGCTCAGCGGTGAGGACATGCGGCTTTGACTTTGGAGGAAACATCATCATGTTTTCCACAGACAAGCAGATGGGATATCAGTGTTTTGTGAGCTTCTTTGACCTCCGGGACCCCAGCCAGATTGGTGAGGAATCCGGGCTAGTGCATGCACCAGGGAATAAGGGGAAGCGTTGATCACTGGAGCCGGTGCCACTGTGTCTGTCTTTCTGTCTCCTTCCTTCCTGCAGAGAACAACGAGCCTTACATGAAAATCCCCTGCAGTGATTCTAAAATCACAAGTGCTGTGTGGGGCCCTCTGGGAGAGTTCATCATCGCAGGACATGAGAGCGGAGAGCTGAACCAGTTCAGTGCCAAGGTCAGTCTGATAAGGAACAGCATCTCCCTCGGGCAGCAGTGCCTGGGGGAGGATATCACAGCATTCCTGTTGTGGTCATGGGACAGAATATGGGCTTTTTGGCTCAAACCAGCAGCCTCATGGAAGGATAGTTAAAATATGCGGCTCCCTTGAGCAAGGCTGATGTACCAATGTCTGCCCCGCTGCTGACAGCGACATCTAAATTGTTTTTAATGGAGAAGTCGCGTGGGTGCTCACTTCACTTGCCAGCGTGCTGAAACTGCCTTCTTTACCCTTCAGTCAGGGGAGCAGCTTTCAAACATCAAGGAGCACACCAAGCAAATCAACGATATTCAGACCTCCAGGGACATGACCATGTTCATCACCGCCTCCAAGGACAACACGGCCAAGGTGAGGCTTCTCCTCAGAAACGCAGTGGACGCTGGGTATTATCTCAGAGCCATGGCTATCACAGAGGTTTGCTCCTTAGGAAGTTAAGTGTAAAGTTAAAGCTTAGTGGGAAAGTTCAATGAGAAAAAGGAGATGCCACCACATTAAATTAAGAGCCAGGCATTGGAAACAATATTGCCAAAATGAAGGCTGCAGTTGCTACCTCCAGGAGATGACAGAGGTGCGATTTACCTTAGGCCAGTATTTTGGGATTCTGGGGAAATGTTTTTGGGAATTGGGTGCCCACGAGCAACTGTAGAGCTAACATCTGCCCAGCAGCCAGATTTGTGCGAGTTAATCGGGCTGCCAGCCCTTTTGCAGAATAACTCTCTCCCTTTTGCCTCCTAGCTATTTGATTGCACATCACTTGAGCATTTGAAGACGTTCCGGACGGAGCGACCGGTGAACTCTGCTGCACTCTCCCCCATTTTTGATCACGTAAGAATGAGCTTGCTCATTGTAACGGTCTTTCTGTGACTCCTGCGTTGTCCCATGTAGCTGGAAGGCAGAGTGTTGCCAGTCCAGCTAAAAAAACATGGCTGAGGGATGGGTCTGGGGAGCTTTACTGCGGTCTGGTGCAGGGAACAAGGCTTTGTGTCCTCTGATCTTCAAACAAGTGTGTCTGGGAGGCGGAAACTTCCCTGGGGCTGGAGTCAGGCTTGCTCCTGAGTTCGTGGGATCCACTGGGTTGTGGGAAGCTTCCCCAAGGCTCGGTTCCCTCCTCTCGGGGCTGCCGCCAAGCGTGCTGTAAGCAGCCCTGAAGCGTTGTGGCTTCTCTCCTTTGCAGGTCGTGCTTGGTGGTGGGCAAGAGGCCATGGATGTGACCACGACCTCCACCAGGATTGGCAAATTTGAGGCAAGGTTGGTCCTCTTCCTCTGGCAGGGTCAAGTCCTCACCTGGAAGACTCCTGAGAGCCCAGGGCTGCTGCTCCTTGAGCATCTCGCTCCTGGCAGTGTTGGAGGAGTCACTAAACTTGCAGAGCTTTTTTTGAGGAAACCCTTATTGTATCCCTAACCAGACTCCTGACTTCTTTTGATAATTTAAATCTTGATTCTCCCAGGTTCTTCCACTTGGCTTTTGAAGAAGAGTTTGGCAGAGTGAAGGGTCACTTCGGTCCGATAAATAGCGTTGCTTTTCACCCCGACGGGAAGAGGTGAGGATCTCTGTGGGTCTTGCAGCGTGTCCCAGTTAAGCCTAGCCCACTTGCGGGTTAGGATCTGGCTGGGCTCACAGGAGCCCTGCAGTGGGAACGGAGCCAGCACCTTCCTTAAAGAAAGGCTGGCCGGGGGGCTCGCACGTCCTATTGCACATTTTGGCTGCGTCACTGATACTTTTTCTGTCCTGTGACTTCTTTCTTAGTTTTTGGAGGGGGTTGTGAGAACAAACTCCACTACTAGTGTAAACCTAGACTCCTGACACCATCAGTGACTTTATCTTGTCTTTCTTCCCGTACAGTTACAGCAGCGGGGGTGAGGATGGCTACGTTCGCATCCATTACTTCGATCCCCAGTACTTCGAGTTTGAATTTGAAGCTTAAAGGAGGACTTCCTCCCTCTCCTCTTCCCTTTCCTTTTCCAATTTGTTGGCTCCCGTGCAGAACTGTTGTAAGGCCTGAAGTTAATCTGCTCCGCAGGAGGCAGCGAGAAGCAGTTAGCAGCAAACTCAGGGCTGGCTGCGTGAAGGTGGGGAACTAGAAACCCAACGGGCTGAAAAGACAGGACTGGATTTCACAGGAGGTGGTGAAGGCGAGGAAGGGAGTTGGGTTGGCTGCCTGCCTGCCCCTGGGGATGCTAGCTTCCTGCTGGGCATATTTATACATCAGGGGAGGAAAAAAATCATCAGGAAATAAATAGAAATCTTTTATAAACACAAGGTAAAGCACCTCTGTCGGTTTGTTTTGGTCTGGAACAAAATGAACCTGAGCACTTTGCTTTCCTGGCTCGGGTGGCAGTGCCTTGCTCCCCACCCGTGGGGCTCTTACTTTTACTCTGTCCGCCCCAGGTGAATTCTTTCCCCGGGAGGACCTCCAGCTATGGTTTGGGTCCAGCCCTGATGTGTGAACAGGCTGGAAGTGCAGCAGCCAGTCATTGTTTTCCAGACGACACACACGCGCCCAGTTCTGGTGCTTTGTTTATTTGCTGGGCTGACCCTGAGCCAATTTTTCTCATGGAACAGTTATTTCCTGCACTAGTGGGCTTGTGTTGCAAAGCCTCATCCTTCCAGCCCTCCTGCCCTGTGTCTGGCTGGCTGGAGGGGTGGTTTGTATCTCTTTCCTTCCTCGAAACTGGGTTCAAGGGCAGATTTCCCGGGCTGCCTCCCAGCTCAGAGCGACTGACGCAACACTTAAGCTGCAGCCAGCGTGCCCTTTGTGGGGAGGGTGTTGCGGGTTTGTTTTTTGCTGTGCTGACGGTGCCGGGCAGGGGCTGCGGGCCAGGCACGCCGTGGTGGGAGCTGCCAGAGGCCGATGCTGTTGGGCACATCGACCTCCCGGTGCCTCCTGCCCCTCTGCTCCAGGTACGAGCGCTGCTGAAATCCCACGGGGAAGGAGCCCCGCTTGCAAAGCAAGTGCGGAAAGCAGGCCTGGGCTGCGAGAGAGACCGCTTTACTGAAACAAGCTCAGTCTGCAGAGCCCAGAGGCTGTGAAAGGGGGAGTCCGCACCCCCCCTCCATCTCCGAGCTGTCCTCCATGCCCCGCGGGGCGCGTGCCCCGCACGGCGCTTCCCACGGGAAGCTGCAGTGTCACCTTGGTCCGGCAGCCTGTGGGGACCGAATCGCCGTTCACCTTTTGTTCTCTGTCCGGGCAGCGGGGTCGGAGAGGGAGCGGCTCGGCCTGTTCCCCGCGCTCTCCCTGACGGGGGGGTCGTTGCCCTCTACTAACCGCTGGATCTCTGCCCAGGCCTCGTCCAGGTACTGGGATGAACGGATCCATCGGAAGAACAAACCTAGGAGAGAAGGGGGCTGTGCGTTACTTCAGCCGTGCCGTAGCCCTGTCAAGAGAAGGAAAAGCAGAGCAGCTTTCCCTCACCCAGCCCAGATCAGAGCTAAAGCTGGGTTTTGCGAGCACTGGACCCAGCTTACCCTGCCAGAGCTGGATGCTCTGGGGTTCGACAGAGGGCCAGATGACCAGGGCGTTGTGAGAGTAGAGAGGGTTCAGGTACTTCTTCTTCTCCCCAGGCTGGTTCAGCCAGGCCCAGAGGGAGTGTGTTTTCTCCTTCACTTTACACAGGCACCTACGGGAGAGGTGAGACACATTTTAGTCCCTGCTGGGGTTCGTGGGGTCAAGTTTGAGCCAAGCTGTGACCGGGAGGGTTTTGCTGTGCCCCATCCGTGAAGGCAGGGTCAGCCCCCGGCCACCGCAGGGTCTGCCCCAAGGGCACAGCGGTGACCACGGCATTGCTGCGAAGGGACACGGCTGTCCGCACCTCCCGCCACGCTCACCTCTCTTTCTCGTTGTTGCAGAGGAAGGTGCCGTAGGCAGAGGCGTAGGCGTTGTCGAAGAGGGTGAGGAGGAGGTGCTCGCTGAACTCCAGGGAGAAGGGGAACTGGCGGCTCAGCTGCCACACGCAGTCGAGGAAGAGGAGGAAAAGCGGCGCCTCCTGCTTCAGCCGGGCGTGGGAGTAGGCAGAGCGGGCGCAGCGGAGGTGGAAGGGATGGCCGGCCTGCGGGACCCCCCCGAGGGGGATAACAGGGGTGAAGGGGAGCTGGGGGTGCCCAGCGGGGCTCGGGTCCTCAGCCCCCTCAGGACCGCTGCTCTCACCTCAATCCACTCCCGCTCCAGCAGCCCCTGGAAGCCCACCAGCGTGCGGCAGGACGGGTCCAGGATCACCTGGGCCAGCGCCGTCACCATCAGCGTCGTGTCTGTCCCCTCCGTCCCGTGCACCAGCACACTGGCCTCCTCCCTACGGGCAAGCGCGGGCGGTCGGGGCGATGCCAGCGAGAGCTTGGCAAGGGGGGAGAGTGGGGCCCTGGGAGCAGCAGAGCCCCCTTACCTGTCCATGCACTGTGCGGCCAGGCAGGCCGTGCTCAGGGCTGCCTTGACGTGGCTCAGCCAGCGGCAGCTCTCCAGCCGGCTCAGCCACCGGTCCATGTTGATCGAGGTGTCGTTGCAGGCTTCCACCAGCTTAATGAAGCTCTCCTGCAGCGGGCGGCCTCTGGGAGGGGAGGAAAGTGGTGCCAGGGGCTTGGCAAGGTGTTTTTTTTTGCGGGGGGGAGGGGGTTGGAGTCCCCATGCCATTGGCATAGCAGCCTGATCACCCATGTCATGAAAGCGCCAGGCCTCAGCACAGCCCCTCACCTCTCCAGGGGCCGGTGCAGCCTCCTCCACTGTGGGTAGGAGGACTTGGGCTCTGTGCCCCCTCCTGTCATCCGAGCCTGCTTTGCTGCCTGCGCCGACCGCGTGTCAATGATAAAGCCCCGTTCCCCCTCGTCCAGGACCGTCCCCAGCAGCTTCTCGTCCTCACGACAGCGCTTTCGGTTGGGGCCCGTCAGCGGCTGGCTGCTGCGGAGCATCGCCTGTGGGGTGAGGGATGGTGGGCGGCTGGGGGGCACCGGGGGAACCCCACAGGACTTCAAGCCGCCTTCACCCAAGGGGATGAGGGGCAGGACGGGGTGATGGACTCACAGTGCCGTTCTTGGGGTGGTAATAGCTGAGGACGGGGAATCGCCCGCCCTGACGGAAACGGGCAGCCTTCCGCAAGGTGTCATCGTCCACCGCTGCCGGCACGATGACGGCGGGAGGGTACGTGGGGCAGGTGGTGAAATCCTTGTTGACGTCGGTCAGCCGCCACTGGTTTGTCTGGGGGAGAGGCGGGGTGGGGGGGCTGCCTCGGGTGCCTCCCTGGCAGCGTGAGCCCCCCCGCGGGCAGCCCAGCATGGGTGGGGGGAGTCGTTTCCCAGCTCAGCCGGGTGTCTCCCCTCCAGGCTCACCTGCGAGGCGATCTGTTGGAAGTACTGCTCGAGGGGGAAAAGGTGCCATCCTTCCTCGAGCTTCAGGCTCTGGGGTCTGTAGAAGAACGGGTACATCATCATCACGGAGTCCACCGAGGAGAGGGCCTGGAGCGGAAGCAAAGGTGGAGCTGGTCACGGGCGGGGAGCACGGAGGTGGCTGGGAACGTCCCCACCGTGTCCCCAGGGCAGCCTCTGCAAACCCCATCTCCGTTCCCCGCTCCTGGCCGTGTCCCAGCTGCAAGCGAGGGCTGGGCAGGCAGGTGCTGGCACCACCGGCCCCGTGGGCACCTTGTGCCAGCACCAGCCGGGAGCTGAGTATTTACCCACGTTAATGACAGACCGAGAGCAAACACTGCGGGCAGCGGCTTTCTCCTGCCAACCCTTTGCAGCCCGGCACGGCTTGGGCCAGGCTCTCCAGCCGCCCGGGAGCTCACCTCGATGGAGCTGGCGATGTTGAGACACTCCTCCATGCCTGGGATCTCCAGCTGCAGCACCTTCAGGTCTTTGCACCGGAGCGTGATGGTGCCGGAGGAGCCGGCGAGCCTGAGGGGGGCAGGAGGGGGTCAGGGCTGGCTGTAGGTCCGTGCACACAGACAGACAGACACGCAGACAGACACGCGACAGCGGGAGGGCTGTGCGGGTGCCGAACCGCTGGCTCTCATCCGGCACCGGTGGCACGCCCGTCTGAAGCCAGGACTTCCACCATCTCCCTGCCCGGGGCCCGGTGGGCACCACGGTGGTTAGCACAAAGCTGGGTTAGCAGAGCCGAGAGAGTGTTAAAAGCCAAACCTGGTGTCTTGCGGGGAGCCGTTAGTCCAGGGGGGCTGGTACCAGCCTAAATTCTGCACTCTGAGGCACGGAGGAGAAGAGGAGGTCAACGCCTGCTGCCGCGAGCATCCCCCGGCGTGGGCCATGGGGAAGAGGAGGGATGGGGCTCTGTGGGCAGCGCCGTGGAGCGGCCGTGCTCTGCCACGGGCACCGGGAGAGCAGCGGGGAATCTCCTCCAGCTAAGGCAGGGGTGACACCGCTAGAAGGGAGCTCGGGGCCCACCACGGGGAGAGACCCACCTCTTCTCCACGGCATCCACATTGCGGATGAGCAGCCAGAGCTCCACGGTGCCGGGCTGGGCGTCCCCCCCGGGGCAGGAGGAGAGGAGCAGGTGGTGGCTGGTGATGCACAGGGTGCCCTTCACTGCCGGCAGCCCCACGCACGACAGCAGCACGCTCTCCACCGTCGCCGTCTTGATCAGCTCGGAGAACTCCATGGCGGTGCCGGTGGCCACCGAGCCCCAGCGTAGCCTGCCTCCGCCAAGCCCAAGGGCCTGCCGCCAGCGGCTGCTGCTGCGGGGCTGGAGGAAGAAAGGGGAAATCCTGCAGCTGCACGGCCCAGCCTGGAAACCCCCTCTTCCCTCTGCGTCACGCAGGGCCCTATAGCCTCACCCCCCCGCTTCGTGTTTACATTGTCATCTATAGCATATGGAGCTTCCTCGCTGCAGAATGCAGGCCAGCGTGACTTATTTCCTGCTCTGGCAACGCTGTCGTTGCAGATGGGGAAACTGAGGCACAGCGCAGAGGGGGCTGAGCTGGCTCCGGGCTCCCTGGCAGCGCCCAGGCTGCGAGCCGGGTACCCCGTGCCTGGTGCTGCCTGCGCTGCGGGGGGCAGAGGGGCAATTTGGTGGCTGGTGAAAGTGCAACCGCTGCCTTGCGGGGAGCAGCTGGGGGTCCTTCCCTGCCTGCGGCGGGGGCTGGACGGTGCTGCATCGAGCGGTGCCAGACCCCCGGGCACCAGCCTGACCGCGGCTCCCACGGGCTCTGCCTGCACCCACAGCCACCCCGGGCCCGGGGATGCGGGAGAACCTGCTGCCAAGTGCCCCGGGTGAGGAGGAGGAGGGTGAGCGGCTGGCAGCACTGCCTGCCCCGGCCACCCCTGTGCTTACCTGCTCGGGCTCGGCGGCAAGAGGGGACCTCGGGGTGCGAGTGGGGACCTCGGGGTGCAAGCAGGGGACAGAGGGGTGCAAGCGGGGGACAGAGGGGTGCAAGCAGGGGACCTCAGAGTGCAAAGAGGGAACTGTTGGGCATAAGCAGGGGATGTCAGCGTGCAAGCAGCGATCTCAGGGTGCAAGCAGGGGAGCTCGGGGTGCAAGCAGGGATCTCAGGGTGCAAGCGGGAGACCTTGGGGTGCAAGCAGCGATCTCAGGGTGCAAGCAGGGAGCTCGGGGTGCAAGCAGGGACGCGGGCGATGCCCCGCACAGCCCTGTCATGCCGGCGGGGACGGCGGCTCGGCGCTGGGCTCCGCGCCCGGCGGATGTCGGGTTTAAGGTGGCCCGGCCCCGGTGCGGCTCCGGCAGACGGACAGCGGGTCCGGGGCCGCCGGGACGGGCGCTCCACTCCTCGGGGCGGGGGACGCGGGAGGGTCCGGGGGCTCCCGGGGGGCTCCCCGTGGGGGGCGAGAGCGAGGGGACACGCAGGGGGCCGTGGGAAGGGACACGCGAGGGGACGCGGGGCATCGCGGCGCAGCACGGGCGCTGCCCGCAGGGTCTGTGGGGACCACTCCGGGGGGGCTGGAGGGGACGGGGGGGGCATCCCCGGGGCAGGCGGTGCCCGTGGGGTGCAGGAGAAACCCGTAACCCACCGCCGCTGCTCCCGGACCCAGCGCTGGCACCGCCGGAGGGGGGGGGGGGGGACACGGGGGGGGGGGCAGCGGCCGGATCCTGACCCGGTTCCACCTTAACGGCCCGTCCGGGATGCGGGTCCCCAGCTGCCCCCCGGCTCCTCGCCCCGTCCCCCCCCGGTTTCGTTTTCCTTCCCGGGGCTCTTCTGCCCGCCCCCCCCCCCCCCCGGGCCGGGTGCGGGAGGGCGGCGGCGCCCGGAGATAAATCATCCCCGCTCCGCCTTGCCAGGACGTCCCGGTGAAGGCTTCCTCCGGGGGAACAGGGAGTCTCCTCCCAACTGGAGACAATAATGCTAAAAAGGAAAAGAAAAGGAAAGGAAAAAAAAAACCAAACCCAAAAAAAACCCCAAACCCACCACCGAGCAAACCCAACCCCCTCCTTCGCACTTCTCTGGCTAAAGAGTTCCTGCCCGTTGGAATTGTCCTTTATTGTCCCGGAGGTGAATAAACAGCCAGGACTCGGGTGCAGCTGTGGGGAGTGGGTGGGTGTCTGTGGTTAGGGTGCTCTTTGCCCTGAGGGTGTAGCGGCTCTCCTTGCACAGGGGTTTTGAGAGGAGAGGGGTCACCCAAGGGTTTTGGGGGGCTCTGGTGGGTGCCACCATGCCCTTTGGCCAGCTGAAGTTCAAGGAGCTGGGTGAGGAGGAGCCCACCTGGGAGGAAGAGAGCCTGGACAGCGTGAAGGCGCTGACGGCCAAGCTGAAGCTGCAGACGCGGAGACCCTCCTACCTGGAGTGGGAAGCCCGGGTGCGGGGGCAGCCCTGGCACAGCCGGACCCCTGGGGAGGCGCGGAGGGCAGAGCAGGGCCCTGGGCACCCTGAGGATGAGCGGGATGGTGGCATCTGTGGCTTTGCCACCATGGAATCAGCTCTGGAGTGGCTCAGGACGGAGCTGGTGAGTAGCTGCTGGTGGGATGGGGGGCATGAGGGGTGGGCAAGGGCTGAGCCCCGAGGCAGGGACGGGGCCACAGGGCAGCTCTGTGCAGAGGGAACGCTTGCAGCCTGACCTCACGCAGCGGTGACGGTGTGTGCCGGGGCCAGGGCGCTCCAGCTGCAGCGTGGTGCTTTTGCTCCTTTGCCCAGCGTGGCCGGTGAATGTGGATTTTTGCGCGGGTGGCTCTGCAGTGCTGCAGCTCTGCCCGTGTCCCCTGCACGGTGCCAGCGGTTACAGCTCTGTCAGGGTCTGCACTTGTCACCCCTTCCTGCCTGCTCTGCTGACGGCACGGCTGTGGCGGACTTCATAGGTGTGGCACAGCCGCAGTGGCTTTCATGGGGTGGCACAGGCAGCAACAGCCACGCGGGTACAAACCCACGGACATCTGAGCTGGCTCCGGGCTGTGACCCCAGCACAGACCCTGTGCCGACCCCGGGACTGTGTGCGAGGGCTCTGCGCTGATCCCAGGGCCACGTGTGCACGTGGTCCCCGGTGGGTTTGTGCCCTGGCCAAGCCCCAGCCCTGCTGCCCCCCAGCATCGCCGGTGCGTGGGCAGCTGACCCCACGGCCGGTCCCACTCTGGTCCTGACGCCCGTCTCCCCGTGCAGCGGGAGATGCAGGCTGCGGACCAGCGCCTGGCACAGCAGCTGATGCGCCTGCGGGCGCAGCTGCACCGGCTGAAGGTGGAGCAGGCCTGCCACCAGCACAAGGAGATGCTGGACGATGCTACCTTCGGCCTCGAGGGCTGTGAGGAAGACTCCGACCTGCTCTGCAACATCCCGCCCAAGGCTGCCTTCCTGCTCTCCATGCCGCTGAAGCACATTGGCGTCACCCGCATGAACATCAACTCCCGACGGTTCTCCCTCTGCTGAGCACGGTGGGACCCCCACGCACCGCTCAGCTCCAAGCCCGGATGGGAGCCTCGTGGCCACCCATGGGTGCATCCGGACCTGGTGGGGCTTGCAGATGCCTCCCAAAGTGCCTGGGGGACTGCGGAGCTGCTGCCGGGGCTGAGCTCCCTCGGGGCAGGCAGTGCTGAGCCGTGGTGCTGCCAGCCCGGCCCCGGGGCAATGCCGTGCCCAGTGGCATGGGAAATGCCACCATCCCGATCGGGCACAGGGTGTTTTGGGGCACCCAGTGCCTTGTCCCTAAGGATGGTGGGGTCAACTACAGTGGAAAATGTGGGGAGCAGCCCTTTGTAGAGGAATAAAAGGAGGAGAAGGTGAGAGCTGATGTTTTTTCCTTTTGTTGCATGCACCCGGGCACCTGCCTGTGCCTCCAGATGTGGCATCTCTGCTTCAGGACCTCGTTGCCAGCCTCTCCCCGGGTGCCCCTGGCAGCGGGTGGGTGTTCGGGCTGTGCCATTGCAGGAAATGCTTGTCACCAAACCATCTGTGAATCGAGGGGTTGTTTTTGAGGCTTGAGGCTGGGAGGTGGTGGGGGCCGTGCTCAGCGTTTGGCAGCCCCTGTGCCCCTGTCCTGCCCCATCTCCTGACTCCCTGCGGTGCTGCGCCGAGCGCAGGAGGGACCCCGGGGGTCCCCGGGGCTGGCAATGCTGCCCTCACCAGAGGGGTTTGCTTTTGACTTTTTCCTTTCCTCCATTAACAGCAAACCCTTTACAAAAGAAGTTGCTGCTTGGGGATGCGACTTTCACAGATCGCCTCTTGCAGGCGGTGCCAGGGAAGCAGTGAGGTGACCCAGAGATAATTTGGGGGGGGGCTGCTTCTCCTTCCCGGGGTAGCAGCATGACCCAGGGAGAACCCGATGTGCACCCCGAGGCTGAGACGCCCCAGGGCCTGGCAGCGCTCCCCACCACCCCTTGCCCGGAGCAGCGGGGGCATTGGCGAGCACAATGGGAGCAGGGCTGCGTGGCTGTCCCTGGGACATGTCCCTGCCAGGGTGGATGCTGTGTCTGATGCTACCACCACAGCGTCCCCCCCAGCTGCTGCAGCCCGCCCCGACGCAGCTGGGCTTCCTGCCCGTGCCTCCGCTGAGCAGCCGGCAGGTATCTGCGGCTTCGTGTTTGATCGCAAAAGCCAAGACAATAGTGTTGTGGTTGCTCTGCTCTGAGCTGTCTCTATAAACACAGGGCTGGCAGCCTGGCTGGGGCAGAACGTGTCACCTCGGCTTTAGCCACTGTCACCGTGGCTCTCAGGGTGCTGGGGTCTGGGGTGGTCTGGTGGTGACGGCCAAACGGGGGGCTGCCGGGTGTAGGATGAGTCCCGCAACCTCTGTAGGGTCTGACGGGGTCAGGGGTGGTCACCGAGCATTGGAGAGGGGACAGCACAGGGGACCGGGGAGCTCAGCTAGCCTGGGCAGTGGGTGACAAACCCCTGTCCGTCGCTGGCCCCTCGCAGCGTGTCTCCCAGCCCGTGGGACCCGCTCTCCCACCGCTGAGGGGCTCAGCATCCCCTCGCCCACCCAGTCCCTGGGGATTGGTGGCCAGTGGCACCCAGAACAGAGGCCCTCCATGCTGGGGATGGCAGGAAGCCATCAGGGTTTGTCACTAGCTCTTGTGGTTGTGCGCAAGCTGTGAACCAGCTCCTCTAGAGTTTGCTCATGAGGCAGGAAGCCAGGGCAGGCGGAGAGCAAGAGTGAGCGGCGGCAGCGGGGAGCGCACACCCGCGTGCGGGGGGCTTGTCTCTGCTCCCCAGAGGGTCGCCGCGCTCCTGCCAGGGATGGGGAGGATGTGAGCGGGGACAGCACCTCCACTCCTCTGCTGGGCCATGGGAGTCTGAGAGCGGCTGGTCCTCGCCTCGCTGCCGACAGGTAACGGGGACCTGGGGGGCGAGAGGGTTTGCACCCTCCAGATGGGAGCTGGGGACCACCTGGGTGCCCGCAGAGGATGGGGGTCCCACGGCACTCTCCGAGGTTGCCCCTCAGAGGGATGGAAATGGGGGTTCAGGTTCGTCGCTGCGGGGGAACGTGAGCGCTGGTGCGCGGGCGAGGGATGGGGGGAGCAGGGCTGTGCTCCCCATTCCTTTGTGGCCTCCCAGTCGGGAGCGAAAGCCGTTGCCCCGGTGCCCTCTGCCCACCTGGGGGGCCAGCCCGGGATGGGAGCACTGGCCCCCTCACAGGGCTCTCCCGAGCCTCCATTTCCAGGGCAAAGCAGGAATTTTGTCCCTGGGGCCAGGCTCTCACCTGCCCGGCTGTGGGCGAGAGCAGCTTAGGGTCAGGCAGCAGTTTAGTGCTGGTCCACGGGGGTCCGCTGCCCACTTTGGGGGGTTCAGGCACTGAGATACGCCTGTTTGCCATGCTGTCTCAGTCCAAACACCTCCCCGCTGCAATGGCAGCTTTGGGGCCGTGGCACTTTGCGTCTCTGCGAGGCTCTGCCAGCGCGGGGGCTGACCGTACGGGTGGGTCACAGCTGGCTCGGGGACGTCCAGGACACCCCGGTGAGGCGTGAAGAGCATCGGGGACAGGGTCAGCCCAGCCTTCATCCCTCCCCATGCCCGCCTACTCTTGTGAACACACCAACTGGACCTGACCAAAGAAGCGTGGGCAGAAGGGCCGGCATGGGGCAGCTCCTCCAGCAAGAGCCAGGGGGGTCCAGACACGCTCTCGAGCAAAGCCGGGGAGAGGCACACGCACGGCTGTGCAAGGACACGCGTAGACACCTCTCCGGGGACACGGCAAGGCACGGGGTAGAGGCGCCCACACATCCCTCCCAGGCAGCCTTCGCACAAGAAATTCGGTTGCACAGATGCAGTCACAAAACCCGACTTCAAACACCCCGTTTCACCGGCATGGCCCTCGCACAGTGCAGGTGAAACGGCTGCTTGGTGGAAATTACGCTGTGGCTTGAGTACATAAGAAGAAAAGGCACAATAGCAGCACCTCCCTCCCCACCCCGGCTTCATGCAGGAAGGAAAAAACACCTCCTGGCACCGCTCGCCTTTGGTAAAGGCGTTTGAAGGGCTGCGGCAGCTCTGGGAGAGCGGGGGTTTCTCCTCCGCGGGGGCCAGGGTTGTGCTCGGGGCTGGGAATGGGCTTTGCTGCTGCCCGGGCATCGCCGGGGCCTCGCCTGCTCCTCCTGCCTGCATCCGGGCAGCGCAGCGTGGCCGAGCCCGTTCTTGGGTGCCAAAGTGTGTTCCCAAGTAAGTGTCGCTGGAAGCTGAAGGCTGGATGCTAAAAACCAGGGTCCCCAAAGCAGCATTGCACAGCATGGGGGGGTGTTGCTTGTCTGCCCTCTCCTCGCCAAAATTGCCCGTTACCTGCTCCTGTCGGCCGCCGTGGCACTGGGCACCCCAGGGCAGCACTGTGGGAACGACCCCTGTGTCCCTGCCATGGATGTGCTGAGCTGTCCCCGAGGGAGGGGGCTGCTGGTCTGCAGGACCAGCCCTGGCAGCACAGGCTGGGGGGTTCTGGCTGGCAGCAGGCTCCGATGGCTGGGGCTGGCGGCACCCTGGGGACCCCGCACCCTCCCTGGGCACCCCCTGCGAGGCTCTTCCCTGTGTCCCCAGCTACCTATGTGGGTGCCCACTCAAACGAACCCCCGCTGCCGTGCCCTCCCCAGCGTCACGGTGAGGTGGATTTAAGTGAGTGCTTGTGAAAACAGAGTGGTGCAATGGCTCCCGGGTAGGAAACCCAGGAGAAAACGGTGCCAGCAGCGCCAGCGGCCAGCGTCTCCCAGCAAAGCAGCTCCCAGGGCTCAGCCAGCCCACCGGGGACCGGTCTTGCCGCAGGGCACGGCAGGGCTGGGGACCCTCACAGCTGCACCACCTCGCTGCCAGATAAGAGCTCCCGCTCGGCATTTGTGAAAGCGGCCGCTGATTTTGGGTGCCAGGGCAGAGACACCTGGGCTGGCTGTCGGCAGCACGGGGCTCCCAGCCCTGCCGTTGGCACCCGGCGCCTGTGGAAACCGCACTGGGGCCCCCAAAGAACCCCCAAAGCTGCTGGGCAGAGCCTGGAAAAGAGGGTTTGGGAGCGAGGTCTCAGTGGAAACAAATCCTGGTGGTGTAGGCGATTCTGTGGAAGGGCCATGGCCACCATTTCCACATGACACACTGACGGGGCTCCCGGCTCCGTGTCACGCTCGGCTTTCACAGGAAGACGAGAGCTGCCTGGGTGGTTTTCAGAGCCCACGCAACGCTCGTGGCATCGCTGCCAGGCTGCCCCAGTGCCCACGCCACGGTGCTGGGGACCCTGGGGCACAGCCCTGCACCGGCTTGGTGTCGCCATGGCCAGGGCTGATGGTTGAGATTGGGGGGTCCTTGATGTTTTGGGGGCTACTGCCGAAGATGAGAGGACCCTGAGCAGGGATGGGGGTTTAAAGCGCATCCCTGATGTAAGAGAAACAGGAGCACAGCAACGGGGCCGAAGGCACAGCGAGGAGGGAGGCTATCGAGAGCCCCACGGGAGAAGGAAATCGGAGGCGATGCAGTGTGGGTGGGTGAGCGCTTGTATCCGCCTCTGACCCCAAGGAGCTGCTTTTAGGGCCGAGGGTCCGGTCCAGCCAAACCTCATAAAACCTGTGTCACAGGGCCATGCAAGGACGTATTAATTGCTAATGGGATATTAATGATTAGATTGTTATCTAGATGGAGAATGCAGGGATCAGCCCAAGGGCCGCAGGCTGGGAAGGAGCTGGCAAAGGAGGCAACGCCAGGCTGTGCCGGTGGGAAACGGGAGCCTCAGGCTGGGCACTAATTGCTTTCAGTGTTTTTAATTAACAAAGCCAGAACAAAATGAGGACAGAATATGGCTGGTGACAGTAAGTCAGGGGATGCCCCTGACTTCAGCAGAGGACCTGGGGACTGTGCTGGACGGGCCATGCGATGTGGGCAGGCAGAGGGACGGATGGGGATGTGCTGGAGTGGGAGGAGAGACAAGGCTGGGGCTGGGGGTGCGAAGGCTTCCCTCACCGCCTCTCGTCCCCCTGCAGCCACCATGGGCTGCTGTTGCAGCTCGGACTATGACGAGGACTGGATCGAGAACATCGACATTTGTGAGCACTGCAATTACCCCATCGAGCCCAACAGCAAGCGCCAGGTGAGGAGGGGGCGAGTGGACCCCCTGTCCCGGTGGCCAAATGCCTCTGGAGGTGGCCGTGGCACGGCCAAACCCTGGGAAGGTGAGGGCTCACGGGGCTCCTCGTCCCCTTGCAGAGGCTGATCCGCAACGGCTCCGAGGTGCAAGACCCCCTGGTGTCCTACGAGGCCACATCTCCGCCGTGCTCCCCCCTGCAAGGTAAGGGCCAGCCGTGGCAGGGGGTGGCTGTGGACACCCCCCCAGTTGGTCACGGCCACCCTGCCCCTCCGCTTGTCCTCCCAGATAAGCTGGTGGTGGCCTTGTACAACTACGAGCCCAAGCACGATGGGGACCTGGGGCTGCGGAAGGGCGAGAAGCTCCGCATCCTGGAAGAGTAAGTGAGCGCCGACGGCGTCCCAGCACCAGCGCCGGCATGACCCTGCGGCTCCCCAGCTGGCATCCTGGTGCTGCCGGGGGGGGCCCGTGCAGGGTCCTGGTAGCCAGAGAGGGTCTCACCTTGCTGTGTGCTCGCAGGAGCGGGGAGTGGTGGAAGGCGCAGTCGCTCACCACCGGCCAGGAGGGTTTGATCCCCTACAACTTCGTGGCCACGGTGAACAGCCTGGAGCCTGAGCCGTGAGTAGGGGTTGAGAAGGAGCCGTGCTCCGGCAGGAGCTGTGCTGGCAAGGGGAAAGGTGCCAGGAGTATCCCTGAAGTGCTCATGGGTGAAGGTGGCCTGACACCCCCCCCCAGCCCTAACCCTGCTCCATGTGCCCAGGTGGTTCTTCAAAAGCATCAGCCGCAAGGATGCGGAGCGGCAGCTCCTGGCGTCGGGCAACACACACGGCTCCTTCCTCATCCGGGAGAGCGAGACCTCCAAAGGTACCGTCCCGTGGGTCCTGCCGGCATGTCTGCTGTGGGCACTGGGAAAGTGCTGGGGAGCACAGGAGGAGTGTTGGGGTCCCTCACCCACATGGTCCCACGTCTCCCAGGCTCCTACTCACTGTCAGTGAGGGACTTCGACCAGAACCAGGGCGAGATGGTGAAGCACTACAAGATCCGCAACATGGATAATGGCGGGTACTACATCTCCCCCCGCGTCACCTTCAGCAGCTTGCATGAGCTGGTGGAGTATTACACACGTACGTGTCGTCCAGGGGCTGGTCCTGCCTGCAGGCAGGGGACGGGATGGGGATGGGAATGGGAATGGGATGGGGATGGATGGGATCGAAATGGGGACGGGATGGGATGGGATGAGCAGGACACACTGCCCCAGTGTCATTAGCTTGTGCTGGGTGTCCTGTGCCCTCTGCCTGCATTTGATGCTGCCTCTGCCTGCCCCTGCGCCACAGGCAGCTCCGACGGGCTGTGCACCCGCCTCGGCAAGCCCTGCCGGACCCAGAAGCCGCAGAAGCCATGGTGGCAGGATGAGTGGGAGGTGCCGCGGGAGTCGCTGAAGCTGGTGGAGAAGCTGGGAGCAGGGCAGTTTGGAGAGGTCTGGATGGGTGAGTCAGGGTGAAACTGGAGCGCTTCCTCCTGGATGAGGGGTGTGGGCAGTATCAGCTGGGCCCTGTGGCATCCTTGGCCCGGGGATCTCGTGTGGAGCAGCCAGCACAGCCCCAAACGTGGGACCTTGGCTTTTTACAAGGCTCCTGGATGAAGGGAGAAAACCAGCAGCTAGAGCAGCCCAGGGACAGCTCTGGTTTACCCAGAGCAGCCCGAGCTTCACCCCTCTCCCATCCCTGGCCACCCGGACCCCCGCACCGCTGCCAGCATGGGTGTGCTGGTGCAGGCGTGCACGCACGGGGGCTGCACCATGTCCTCATCCAGCTGGGCTCCGCTCGCCATGAGAGCAGCTGCCAGCTTTGGCATGGGGCCCGCGAGCACCGTGCGTGGCCCCGCATGGGAAACGGCCCTTGTTGTGGCTGTCGCTGCCAGGCTGGGAGCAGCCGGGGGCTCGGAGGCAGCGCCGGGCATTGAGCGTCCTGCGACCCAGCCACAGAAGCACCTCCTGCTCCCCAGGTGCCGTAGTGCGGAAGGCTCGGGGCTGCCCCGCTCCCCTCCATCCTGCCTCACAGCCCCAGAGCAGGGTCCCTGCCTTTGCTCCCATGGGCGCTGGCCATCCCCCAAAGTCCCCTCCGGGTACCAGGCAGGAGCCAGGCAGGAGCATCGCTGCCCAGCTCTCCCAGCTGCCCCACCTGTTCAAAGCCCAGCAACCAAAAGCTTCCTTTGCTTCTGGTGGCTGAAAGCCACATGTAAAAATATCTGCCTGGTGGGTGAAAATGTGGTTACAGATTTTTGCCCAGGAGGTGGCCAGCACAGAGCTGGGATTGTCTCCAAAAGTCCTCTGGCCCTGCTGCAACAGTCCTCCAGGGCACAAGGGTCCTCTGCCCATCTTCAGCCAGCCTTTGCAATGCCCAACATCTCTCGCTCGTGCCGTCTCGGGTTGGGATGCTCTAGATCCACAGAGTAGCCCCCACACCAGCCTCCCTGGCCAGCACCGCTATTGCCACGCATCCCCCAGCCGTGCCCGCTGATGGGGTCCCTCTACCCCGTCACGCTCTGCCCCATCTCTCCGCAGGTTTCTACAATGGTCACACCAAGGTGGCCATCAAAAACCTGAAGCAGGGCAGCATGTCACCCAGCGCCTTCCTGGCAGAGGCCAACCTCATGAAGAACCTGCAGCACCCGCGGCTGGTGCGGCTCTACGCCGTGGTGACGAAGGAACCCATCTACATCATCACGGAGTACATGGAGAAGGGTGAGGGCACCGGAGTGCTGCTCACTGTAGGTGGGGGGCTGGGGGCTCTGAAGAGCCATGGTCCCTTCAGCTCTTGGCCGTTCCCATCCAGCGGTCAGTGCTGGCTTTTGTTTATTGAGCTGCTTTTAGCATCCTTTGCCTCTCTGCTCTCTGCCTTTTCCATCACGGCTCTCCCACTGGCTGGGAGCTCAGGGGTCAGCCCTGGCAAGGGGAAAAGGACCTTGCAGGCAGGGTGGTTTCCTGCCCAGCCACTCCTGCCTGCTTTCCGGGGGCTGTGAGATGCCCAGCCCCACATTCGGTGTTGTGCTGGGGGCCCGTGCCCCAGTGAACCCATTGCTGCAACACCCAGCCCCAACAGGCAGCATGGGCAGGGGAGGCAGCGCCTGCCTGCCGCTGAGACCTGCTGCCTTCATTGCAGGCAGCCTCGTGGACTTCCTCAAGACCTCGGAAGGAGTCAAGCTCACCATCAACAAACTGCTGGACATGGCCGCGCAGGTGAGGGGGGACGGAGTCGCGGGGCTGCTGGTGGGGAGGAATCTGCCGGGGCTGCCCTGCTCGGGCTGGCGGCTATTAATTGCAATTACTCGGAACTGCAGATCGCCGAAGGCATGGCTTTCATCGAGGCCAAGAACTACATCCACCGCGACCTGCGGGCTGCCAACATCCTCGTGTCAGACACCCTGTGCTGCAAAATCGCCGACTTCGGGCTGGCCCGCCTCATCGAGGACAACGAGTACACGGCTCGCGAGGGTGCGTCCCCCGTTGCCTCGGCCCCTCACGCGCCCCCACCGAGCCCTGCTCTTGGGGTGCACACAGCTTCGGGCCACAAGAGGAGGAAACCCCCACCCACCCCCGGGCTCTTGCGGGGGTCCCACGGGAGCTGCAGGATGGTGCGCAGCCCCCCAGAGAGGGGAGCAGCCGGAGGGGGGCTGCGGGACCCCATATACCCTCCTGACTCTGCTTTTGGTGGGGTGACAGCCCTATCTGGTGGCTACTGCAGGAACAGACATGCTGGCCGGCTGCAGGGGTGCCAGCCCATGCCCGGGGGCTCTGAGCTAGCCAAGTGCGGGGGGGCAGAGGGGACCTGGCTGGCACCAAAGCCAGCTGGTCCCCGGGCGTACAGCAGGCACAGAGAGTGACTCGGGGTTGTCACATCAGGTTAAACAGAGAGGCATGTTTCCAGCTCAGCCGTAAAGTTTTCTTTTCTCCTCTCCTGCTGTTTTTCAGGGGCTAAATTCCCCATTAAGTGGACGGCACCAGAAGCTATTAATTATGGGACTTTCACAATCAAGTCTGATGTCTGGTCGTTTGGCATCCTGCTCACAGAGATCGTCACCTACGGCCGGATCCCGTATCCAGGTCAGGATTTCCCAGCAGCCGCGCGGCAGAAGGGCTCGCACACGCACGCAAGCGCACACCCACGAGTGTGTGCATGCACTCCCGCACGCACACACGCTCCCAGCCGCCCCATCTGGCTCCCTTCCCTGCCAACCCGCAGTGGTTTCGACCGCTTCCCGAAGCACATGGCCAGCCACGGCCCGAAAGCCACCGGGGCTTTCAGAGGCAGTAGAGGGCGAAGGAAGCTTCCCCGTGGGATTTGCAAATGTAGGGTGCTGCTTGGGACACGGGGGTGACTCAGATTCAGTATTGTGTGCGTTGTCCTCGCAGGGATGACCAACCCCGAGGTGATACAGAACCTGGAGCGCGGTTACCGCATGCCGCAGCCGGACAACTGCCCGCAGGAGCTGTACGAACTGATGATGCAGTGCTGGAAGGAGCAGCCTGAGGAACGTCCCACCTTCGACTACATGAAGAGTGTCCTGGAGGACTTCTTCACCGCCACCGAGGGCCAGTACCAGCAGCAGCCATGAGGACCCCAGCAGCGGCTGGGACACCCTCGCGTTGGGGTGTCCGGGGGTGCTCCCCCCGCACCGGGTCCCCGCAGACTCCATACACGTCGCCCCAGGGTCATTGACAAGCACTGCCTGGACCTCAGCAGTAAAGATTTGAAGCGCTTCAACTCTTTGGAGCAGCGGATTTCACCCCCCTGGAAGGCGATGGACGGCCAAAGCTGACAAGTGACTCCAAAGAGTGGAGGGTGGGTGCGTGGGGGCCCCGTGGGTGCCCACCACAGTCCCTGCGCTTGCCTGGGTGCAAATCCAGGCTCCAGCCCCAGACGGGGCCACACCAGCCCTCACCCCTCTGGCTGGGCCTCGCCTCCTCCTTCGCCCCGGTGATGGCCGATACCCCCCCCGCAAGCGATGGCTGCCCCGACCCTTGGCCGTGGGACGCTCTTTCTTCCCCCATGGGGTTTGCAGAACTTGTCCCGTAACCGCCGTCGCATCTTGGGGAAATAAAGGCCTTTGCACCGGCGGTGGCTTGCAGGGCCTCGCTGCGGCCCTGGGGAGGCCAGGCCGCCATGGGGCAAGTGGGGTGATGCCCTGAGGGGATGGAGCCCACTCACACCAACCCCACGCCGGGGTGCTGCTGGGGGCCCGAGGCCCCTCTCACGCTGTGTGAGACCCCCACGGTCCCGCTCCCGCTGACCCCGGGTGGGACAAGACGAGGCCTGGGCAGTGGTGGAGGCCACAACCGTGACCCCACTCCCCCCCGCCCCGCGATGGTTCAGCCCCACCTGGCACTTCCCCTCACCCACCCACCCCCCCCCGCGAATGGTTCCGCCCCACCCACCTGGACCCTCTCCCCGTTTGCCCCCCCCCGCCCCAGCGATGGTACATCCCGCGCGACCCCGCCCCCGCGGCAGTGGTACAGCCCACGCACCCCCCCCCCCCCCGCCGTTCCGCCTAGCCTGCTAGCTCCCCTTCGCCCGCTCTTTCCCACCGTCGCAGTTTTCTATTGGTCGGTCGACGGGAGTGGGCGGAGCGCCCCTCCCCGATAGGCCGGAGACCGCGCGGGGGCGGGGCAGGTGGGGCGGTGGGGCCCGGGCCCCGGGGCGGGCCGGGTTGGGTTGGGTTGGGTTGCGCGGTGTAGGGTCTGTCGCTGTGGGGAGGCAGGAAAATGGCGCTGACGCAGGGGACCAAGCGGAAAGTCTGCTACTACTACGACGGTGAGGGGCTGCGGGTCACCGGCGGGGGCGGCCACAGGGATCACCGGGCCGCGGGGGGAGGGAGGGGTCCCGCGCCCGGGGGCGCCGGCGGGGCCTGAGGGGGCACCGGGGGTGGGAGGCGGGGAGGCGGGGATGGGGGCGGGGGTTGAGGAGGGCAATGGGAGGTGCTGGGGGAGGTAATGGGGGCTGCAGGGGGTCACTGGGGACGGGGGGTGAGGGGTTGGCTCGGGGAGGGTAATGGGGGTCACTGGAGGACGTGGAGGTGGGGGCTGCGGGCGGTGGGGCTGCGGGCTGCCCTGAGGGTGGTGGGAGGGGTAATGGGGGTCGCTGGGGGCTAGAGGGATGGATAGTGTGGGCACTGGAGGATGTGGGAGGGCTGGGGGCTGCGGGAGGGGGCAGGGAGCAGTAGGGCCGTGGGGATGGGGGGGCAGGGTTATGTGGGGACTGCGGTGGGGTTGGGGGAATGGGGGACACGGGAGGGCATAGGAAGGATATGGGGGAGCATGGCAGGGATATGGGGGAGCACCGGAGGGGAGAAAGGGAAGGGTGAGGGGAAAGGGAGGGGAGCAGTATTGGGGGAGATGGGGGGTAGAATAGGATGGGAGGTGTGGAGGTCTAGGGACTGTGGAGGTGGGGAAGGGCTGTGAAGGGCCCAGGATGGTGAGAGAGGCTTTGGGAGCTGTGCTGAGGTGCTGAAGAAGGGTTCTGGGAGGATGGGGAGATGCTGGGGGACAGGATGGGTTGTGGGGAGATGAAGCCTCCTTGAGCCGTGTAAGAGGAAGAGGCACTCCTGAAGCTCCTGTTGCTGTCAAACAAGGAACAAACCTGAAGGTGCTGGGAGCCAGACCGACTGCATGGTTGTTTGCAGGGAGTTCCTGTGTCTAGAAGCATTGTTTAGTTCTGGCTCCAAACTTGGCTGGATTGTAGTCTGGCGCTTTTTTTTTTTTTTTTTTCCTTTTTTTCTTTTTATGAGGTTGGGAAAGCACAGCTTTGGGGCTCTATAGTCATCCTATTGGAGTAGGGAAGTAACAGGGTGTTAGAGTTGGCCAAATCCCAAGCTGGGTATCTTGTGCGGCTTCCCTGCTTCTACCCCATAGTCTGTGGGAGAAATCACAGTTGTATTGCCTCTATGCATTCACAGCTGCCTCCCCTTTGGAGGGGCAACTTGGTGCCTCAGTGACGGGCGAGCTCATTTTTAATAGTGTGTGTTCGCTCTCTGTGAAAGGTACTGTGCAATTCTCTATTTCATCGTGGGTTTCAGTTTGTGAAATCAAATAAAAAACTTTTTCTCACTATTTTTTCCTGGTAAGTGGATGTGTTCGGTGTTCAAGCAGTAAAGCGGGCTCTTTTAAACTGCTGTGTGTGTCACACATATAGCGAGGGCTTTTATTTCTCTAGAAAAGTAAATCTAAGTGGCAAGTTTGCAACCTGTGATGACAGTCCTGCAGGGTCTCTGACTCAGATGGTGTCTTCAGGAGGGCAGGGTGAGGAGGAGTCTGAATTAGAGCGGAACTGAGCCTGATTTCACCACACAACTGATCTCTGTGCAACATCCATCATATCAAAACATAAAATATAGGAGCTCTGGGCCCTAAAATGCCTAGTTTAAACTTAAGAGTGCTTGCAGGAAGTGCCAGAATGCCATACATGTGCACACGACCTGGATGTTGAAAAGAAATGGTCTCTATGTCCAAACTTATCCTTGTCCTTGGAATATAGTGTATTCACAAAGAAGATTGTCAGTTTTCGAATGAGCTCTGATCTTTATAGGCACATGGTGATGTCTTAAATATGGAACAACCAGTCATTTTGCTTGAAAATGCTAAGCAGAGACGCTATCCTTGTAGTCTTTATTGCATGGTAACTGCACAAAGTTAGTGTTATACACTCTTGTCTATAGCTGCCCTCGCTAATTTACTCTGTGGTGAGGTTTCTGTGCCTTGTTTCCCCTACTCTTTTACAAGCGGCTGGCAAACATCCACAGCGTGTCCTAGGGTGAAAGTGTGCTTTTATTGTCGGGGAAGGCATAATCTGCAGTTGTGGCAGACTAGTTTGTTAGGGTTATTTTCCATGCAGGGAGGTTAGAGCAGCACAATCTAGTGTGGTAATTCCCTGAAGGGAGGTCCCTGAGCACTGTTTTGGATGGTGTGTGGGTCTCTTCCTTCAGTCATGAATTTCGGATGGCAGGAGGATGTCTGGTGCTGGAGAAGGAACCTGGGCTGCAGGGAAGGGTCTAGGTGGGATGGAGGGGATGAGGAAGAGGTAATCGGATGTTGTAAGGGTCCTTTCTGGAAATCCTGAGGCGTGCTGAGGGTGTTTGTGAGGGTTTGAACTGGAACAGTAACTTCTCCTTTATTAGCTCTCCTTATAGGGACTTGTTTAACCCCAGCAGACAGGAAGAGGTATCTGTTAAATTCACACGCTTTTAATTTGCACTGACGTCCACGAGCAGAAAAGCTCATCTGCTGCTCTGTAGGACTTGGGGTGGGATGTGTTTAGCAGAGTGAGCAGGCTCTGGAAGTTGGGGTTTGCCCAGGGCGTTTCACTGACAGCCTGAAGTGAAGATGATGATGATTTTTCAAAGCTTCTTGTATTTTTGTGCTTTTATTTTCTAGATAGGGTCTTGAGCATCTCTTAGTGAGTTCTGCAAAGCTTGATTTAACCTGATTTTACTGTAGGGGTAATTGCCCCAGAAAAAATACCTTTGTACAAACAACACCCCGTTTCACCGTAGTGCCACGAACGGGTAAACTCCGGCAGCAGAATTGTTTGGGTGTGGGATTCGCACTGTTTGCATCTACTTTGAAAATAGGGCCATGTCCATAGGAGGAAAAACTACAGCTGTGTGCTGTGAGAGAGACTGGTGATGAAATATTAATAGTCCCAACTGAGTCACCAGCCAGACCGGATTGGGTCTCCTGCTTCCTAAACTGATCAGGAGTTGTACAACTACATGAACAACTTAGTATGGCTTCCCAAGAAAATGAGGCTTGTGTGATACTGCTGCTGTGTGTAGCTGGCTGTGCGTTTCCTGCTCTTGACAAATGTTGAGTCTGTGCCTCTCACAGCCAAATCAGGCGGGAGGCAGAAATTTGAAAGTCAAATTTCTCTAAGTTTCATGAAAATAAGTATCCTGGGAGAAGAGGGGAAAAAACCCTAATTAGAGGCACCTACTGTGGGAGAGTGCAGCATCAGCTCAGCTTTTGCTAGGTAGGAAATAATCCGCATGGGGAGATGACCCGTGGGATATATTTGCAGGAAGCTGACTTCGTTTCCACTGGTGTCTGTAGGATAGCTCCTCAGGTGCATCTGCGTGGCAGTGAGCTTGGTAGAGACTGGGATACTTCTGAAGAATTTCAAGCAATAATAAAGGGTGAATACAATTGAGAAGCTGTAAAACTACAGTTGTGCTGGTGTTTACTTATTGACAGAATTAGCTGCTTCGTGTCTTGTTTCTGTTAGGTAAATAGTAAGAAACTGAGGCAAAGAGGCTACGTGCTCCATCTGATGAGTCATTGTCTGAGCCGGGATTAAACTCGCATGCCTCTTGGCGTGCAGGTTTCTTCTCAGAGTGTGGTTGCATTTCTCCGTGAAACCTATGAGCTCTGTAGATGTGAGCTATCGTAGTGGACCTGAACCGCCTGGAGAGGACGTTGGAGAGCTGTCATTTGGTGAGCGAGGACAGGAAAACGTGGTGCCCAGAGCTCTTCCTGCCCGAGAAAGCTGGAGCTCCCTCTTAACTTGGGCGGTGTGATGTTAGTTGCTCAGACTCTACCTGGATTGCCTTCCCCAGAACTGGCATTAAAAACTTCCTTGTCTGGCCATACCCCAATTTCCAAATATCTGTCTTATTTGAGTCTAGGATAAATTTTTCTGAATCCATGGAGATACCTGTGCAAACAAGGTGGGAGACCTATCCTTGTTAACAGATGCACTGCTGAAGGCCAGATAAAATGACAGATCACCTGATGGCTCTTGTGGCTCAGCTGTGATTCTTTTTGAAGGAATTCATAGTTTTCCCTGCTGTAACAAAATAATTTCTGCTCCTAGGTGATGTTGGAAACTACTATTATGGGCAAGGACATCCAATGAAACCCCACAGGATCCGGATGACCCACAACCTACTGCTGAACTATGGCCTCTACAGGAAGATGGAGATATATGTAAGTGTAGGGCTGGTCATGAAGAGAAACGTGTATGAAAGATCTTAGTTTACATGTCAGGTTTTAATTTTGATGCTTCAGACTCGTAAGTTCTCTGTTGATGAGCCAAAGGAGAAAGGAAAAAAACCCAATCAACAGTTGTTCTGATTTATTTCTGCTTTCTTCTGATTGCTTGTAGTGAGATGTTCTTTGCTTCAGATAAGCTTTGGAGACTGGAAAATTGCTTTTCTCCCTGTAACTTAAATATTTTCTTTCTCTAGATGTGTAATACATTCCAGTCTCCGGTAATGGCATTCTTGCCTTTGAAAATAAGTTTCTCTTGTTTAATGCTGCTGGTTTGACTTTTTTGCTGTTCTTGGGACTAAATCAGAGATTGGAAATCGAAATTAGGGAGAGAAATGTGTTTCAAAACAAGCCTTACTCTTTTTTTGTCCTTGCAGCGCCCTCACAAGGCAAATGCAGAAGAAATGACCAAGTACCACAGTGATGACTACATAAAATTTCTGAGATCTATTCGCCCAGATAACATGTCTGAGTACAGCAAGCAGATGCAAAGATGTAAGCTATGCATGCGTTTAGTGCTGTAGTTCCTGCCAGTGTTAAAATCTGTGGTTCTGGGAATCCTAGGCCAACTTTAGAGGTTTGTGATAAAAAGAGTAGGAAGAACCATGGGAAGTTGTCTTTCACCTGACTTTGGTTTTGATTTTTTCTGGTAAATCAAGCATTTTAAAACTGGGTCCCTCTCTTAAGCCAATATGCCAAAATGCTGAGGAAAACCCTTTGACCTGGCTATCTTTTTTTAGTCTTGTGTTTTGATGGGAACTCTTCTAAATTGCCTTCCTGGCTGGGAGATATCTGAACTACTCCATTTATGAGCTGTGTGTATTCTGTGTAATTGCTTATCTTTAACCAGGGCTGTTGGGGTGGGAATCATGTAATTTAAAACAAACAAACAAAACAAAAAAAACCCAACTCATCAATTGTGTCCAAAATCTTCAGTAACCCTCAAGGATTTTCAGGGCAATGGCACTTTGGAAGTGGGAGAGGGTTGAGATGCACAATGATACCTGTCCACTTTTGTCCGAATGGTTTATTTTTTGAGCTAATCTCTTGTTCTAACCTCTCTGGTGCGTGGAAGTGCTCTTTAATGGCGACTTCAATGTTACAGAAACCTTTTTTTTTGTCTCTCTGCAACTCTGGGATGATGTTTTTGGCAATGACTGCGGCAAACTGGGTTTCTAGCAAGTATAGAGAAATAGTGGAGAAGGCTCAACATTCATTTAAACAGTATTTTAGTCTTGCACACTGCAATCCTCAAGAGCAGAAAAAAATTGTTAGCCTGTGGGATTCATTTATGTGGAGTAAGTGTAATCTCCAATTTAGAAGAAATACGGGTCTCGAGTCTGAAGTAGAGGTACTTGGAAATCTGGTATGAGCTGAAGGGGACAGATATTAAGGCACAAGCTTGTAAGAGGAATGGGTAATATCGTTCATGAGTAATATACAGTGAAAGACTTTCTACGGTAAATGATATGCCTTAATATACCAAATGACATATACCAAAGTACATATTTACACAAACTGAACTGTTTACCCCTGAAGCAGCTATGGCTCATAAACGCCCACTCTGCTCTCTCTGGTAGTCAACATTTTTTGTACTGTACTTCCACAGAACTATTTTTACCTGAAGGAGGCAAAATATGAAAACTAATCTTAAACATGCGGAGGACGGAGCTTTTCTTCCACAAGACCTGCAAAATAATAGTTTCTGTGTAGCTGGAGAACTAGCACAGGAGGCTCAGAACAGAGATTGGGGATACAGGAGGCAAGGTCACTGCTCCCAAGTACAGTGGCAGGTCTCTGTAGCCTGCTTGGTGCTTCAGCTTTCCTTTTGAAGGAAGGATAGCTGCTATGAATTCCGTAAGGATGGTTCCACCTTTAATACTGGGCTCTCTCTGGTTGTGCTCTCCCAGATAGGAAGCTCCTAACCCACCCGCTGCAGGGAAGAAGGAGCATCTGTGCCTCTCATCTTCCACCAGAGCTTTATGCCTATACTCAAGTGATTGAACCCCGTTATTAATATCCCTCCTTAGTAGTCCTGGCTGCTTTGAATCTTCTGGTGGGAAAAAGCCCAACTGGCTTCTGTTTACACAGCAGCTCTTGTCTTTGCCAGGTATAGCAGAGGGGCATCCTCAAATACTGTCAGTGCTGCCCACAAAGTTCTGAGGGGCAGTAAAGGTAGTGAACAGTCTCTAATTTCATTCTGCTAATGCCATGTTGCCTGCCTGAGGACTTGGAAAGACTGCTCTGTAACCTAAAGGGCAAGAAGTTTAATTTGTTATAATGGGAAGCATGCAGAAATTGATGGCTTAACTTCTCACTTAACAGGCAAGCTTCCAACCATCTCTTTAAATTAATTGTTCAAACTCTGCCAGTTGCCATGCCCTGCTGAAACAATTGGAAAGCGGGAACAATTGCTTCCTTCTGGGTCTCCTGATGGGTATCGTCCTTTTCAGAGATCCCTGTCTCGAACTAGGACCATTCAAACTCCCTTATCACACAGTCTTTGTGGAGACTGCAAGAACTGTGGTGGTTGTGTCTTTCTCCTTAAGCACAGAAGTAAACATTCTACAGAAGTTGTTACAGAATACAAATTTGTTTGTTTGTAAAAGCAAACCTTGAAAAATCTAGATTCAATAGGAGTCTGTTGCTACTGGGTTTATTTTTAATCATGAAACTACTTACAGTAGAAATTTATCCAGGCCAAAACTACAGTACTGCTGAGAACTTAAAAACTGACTGTCTGATGTGAAGTAAAAGGAATGTACAAAGTGTAACAGAAGAGATGTGGGTGTAAACTGCTTGTCCAGTACGCACCACTATCTCCCATCTCCCCACTTTCTCCTGCAGTACTGGCGCTATTTGCTTTCTCAGCTCCTTGTCAGCAATACAGCAGGAAACAGGAGCAAAAACCTTTCCCACTTGCTGTGGGGTTGTGTAATGGAGCTCGGTGTCAGCTCTGTATTCAGAAACAGCACTATTCCTGCCAGAAGGCCCGTGTGGGGTAGCGAGGGGTGCTGGCCCCCCACAGCCTGCATGTGACCTTGGTGACCAGCATGTGCTGCCAGGGCAGAGCAGAATACTATAAATGTGCTGTCTCAACAAGCGCCGCTTGAGTTGCTGCTAAGGATGAGTATCGGTATTACAGAGCTCTTATTGATAGCATCTCCCCTCCGCCCACTCATTTTCCAGCGTGATTGGTTTCGGGATCCCTCGTAGTGCACCCCGGTAGATGGCGTGCCGCTCTCGCCAGAGCTCCTGGGACCTGCTTTCACATTTTCTTGCAAGTCAGGAGCATCTTCTCCACAGCAACAACCTTTTTGCCTTATCAGGCAATCCTCAGGTTGATTACATGAATGTTTTATGATTTGTGTGTGGTATTTTGTTGTTTAAAATCTTTGATCTCTTAATCTGTTTAGCTTTTTAAATCAGAGTGGCGGCATAAGCTTTGCCATTTATTTGTGGTTTTGTCTTACTAACTCTTGTATTCTTTTCAAGTTAATGTTGGGGAAGACTGCCCTGTGTTTGATGGGTTGTTTGAGTTTTGTCAGCTCTCTGCTGGAGGCTCAGTTGGTAAGCTCACATGTCGTACATTCTTTTCTTTTTCTCTTAAGCAGATGTATGTAATGTAGCTTTGTCTAGGAAATAAATTGTTGTAGGTGGTGGTGGGGAAGCCTTGTGAACCTATTTCTGATTTCCTTAATAATTAGATCTGGATTTCTTCCCATGCGAGAGTTCAACCCTTTTGCACATTGGCAGATCCCTCAACATTTGTTAAGCATATCTTCATTAATCTGGGTTACTTCATTGAACGTATGAAGGACTTCGTAAGTGGTATAACAACATCGACAGCAGTAGAGTTAAAACAAAACCGCAGCAGCAACAGGGGTTTAATAAAAAAAATCAACGTGAGCTTTACAGAAAAAAAGTTGTAAAAACCTTGCTCTGGACAGGCATAACCTGGAAAGGAGAGAAAAGGGTTACTTTATCCATTGTTTTTAACAAAAAGCCACTGTCTCTGGGCATGAGGCAAAATAGAACCTGAAAGGTTTCAGTAAGCTCCCTGAAAGCCGGAACATTTAAAACGCTTTCACTATTTTCAAATACTTTACGGAACTGTGCTACTGTGCATAGGCGTTCAAGCTTTGTGGCTGCTGCTCCCACAATGACATCTACAAGTCTTTATTTCCTGTAAGGCAGTTCAGCAGCACGTACAAGTACTGACTGCAGCATTTTTTGTAGTAGCTCTATGATCTCTGGTCCCATGGCTGTAGATTCCACAGAATATATAATTTGTTTTGATCCTGGGAGACTTGCAAAATTTGCAGAAAGTTTATGAAGGGGTTGGGGGAAGAGAACTTCCTTTGCCTAAATGTATATTCAGTGAATGACCTAAATATATGTTGGATAAAACCTTTCATTAAAATCTTTTGTTTGGGGCACTGAGAAATCTAGACTGTCTTCAACTGTGACCCCAGCTAGAATGCTATGGACTTGTTTGTGCAGATTTCATGCTTTGAGGCAAAAGTGGGAAGCAGTGAAAAGTGCGCGCGAGCGAAATAGAGGCTGCGTTTCTCTTCCCTTCCCCTTCCTCTTTGTTGAGACATCCAGCGTTAAACCCTTGGGCTTGTGCTTTGTCAAGTACCCAAACGCACACATAAACAATGATGTGATCGTAAGGGACCAGCGCTTTGCCCCTCGGTCTCTGTCACGGGGCCTTTGCTCTCGGGCTGACGTTTTGTAATTCTTTTCCCAACAGCCAGTGCTGTGAAGCTGAACAAGCAACAGACAGATATTGCTGTGAATTGGGCAGGAGGCCTTCACCACGCTAAAAAGTCGGAGGCTTCTGGCTTCTGTTATGTCAACGATATCGTCTTAGCTATCTTGGAGCTCCTAAAGTACGGGCAGTACTATTTACCCCTTTTGTTTGCCAATTCTGCTGCATTTCCTCTGAGTCCTTAGCGCTTTCATCCCAGCCTGCTCTTTTTGTTGGGTTTTTTTTTAGCTGTGTTTTCCCAGGAGGGCTTAGTCAGCTATCTTTTGGGGTGCAGTGCCTTCTCTCCCAAAGGGCTATGTCTAACTGTGGCATTGTGCAGGAGGCAGAAGGCTTGGAGCATTGTGTGGTTGCTCTTAGGCCCTTCTCTACCATCCACCCTGGAACAGGCAGCACAGCTATATATGTGATGGCTTTTGGCTGAAGCCAAACCTCAGTGGGAGGCTTGGACATAAAAATGCAGTCTGTTGGCTGAATCTGAATAAACTGAGTTTAGTCTGCCTTCAAAGATCGGTTACAGCAGCAAAAGCCACTTTATTTTCCTCTGTGGTTCTGTTCCACTGCTGACCAAGGCACATCTCCGTTCTCTGCAGCTCTTTTGCTTGTAGACTCCGGAGAGAGAGAGCGAGCTGCCTGGTAGCTCTGCAGCCTGGGGATTAGCACCAAGTTCCTTGCTCTCTTCCCATTTGCTCTGCTGGTGAAGGCAGTTTCCGCTCTGAAGAAATGCGGTATTTTGACCCCTTTCTGATCCTAGGTATCACCAGAGAGTGCTGTATATTGACATTGATATTCACCATGGAGATGGTGTGGAGGAAGCCTTTTACACCACAGACCGCGTCATGACCGTGTCCTTCCATAAGTACGGAGAATACTTCCCAGGAACAGGGGATCTGCGGGTGAGAACGAAGGCTTAGCAGAAAATTACCCTGAAATTTGGTCTTTTCCATCTGTTTGCTGGCATACTAATTTAACTAAAATCACTGCTCTCCTGGTTTTTCCTGCTCTCAAAGTGGCATCCTTTTTCTGAGGGCAAAGGTGTATATGTGAGGCAGAGGCTTGGCTCCTGTGTGCTTTGTTCCTGTGATCATAGCCTGTACAGTAATAAAACCAAGGCTTTGATATCAGTCTCTTAGCAGCCTTCTGGTGGGATTATGCTCAGAAAAGTGACTCTGAAGATGACATGTTGGTCATCTGTAGCTACTTGCAAATGAAGCTTGGTCACACAAGCTCTTGGGTGAAAGTTTGAGGGAGTGCTTCTCTGTGTGTTGGTTTATCTTGTGTGCATTTCCTCCTATGAGTCAGTTGTGCGTATTAACAAATCGTGGCATTAACTGTGGCACTCTTTCGGGTTAGCTACAGGTGTGGTTGGCTTTGTGACTTCTGACATTGTCAGAATGCTGTTCTCAGGGGTGAAAGGTTCTTTACCTTTTCTTATGTGCTTTTTAGCAGAATGACATTTTTCTAATCTAAATTCTCTTGTCTTCTACTTGTGAGTTGTATTTTTTTCAGCCCTGCCCAGAGTTTGGCACTGGTGTTGTGAACTTGTGTGCAGCTGCAGCATTCTTCCCTGGTGCAGCTGGTCTGCAGCGTAAATGAAATAATTATTTTTTTATAAAACACTTGGGTATGAGAGAGATAATGGAAATGTAAAAAATACATATATTCTTTTAAAATAAAAATAAATTCCTCCACTTACTAGACTGCACAATCACCGCCAACTGGTATTTTGGGCTGTGCATCTCTGCAATGTACAGGTTTGGAACTAGAATTTTGACTGCCAGTTCTATTGCTGTGTGAGAGAGTGGTTCTTGCCAGTGAAATGACAGCCTGTGTGCTCACAGCAGCAGCAACATGAAAGTGGTGACAGTAGTAGATCTTTCTTCTCTGAGCACTGGGGGCCAAATGTACCCGGTTACGCCAAATGAGCTGTTCTTGGAGTCAACTGACTCTTGCTGCCTTTTGCTGGGACAGTATTCATCCGTGAGAGCCTAGGCTTGCAGTCGGATGACCTCTGGAATCCCAGACTTCCCTTCCTAATTTAGGGCACTATTTGTGTGTTGCATTTGGTTCTCTGGTGACTTGTGGTCTCTCCTGTCTCTCGCTCTAATAGGATATTGGTGCAGGCAAAGGCAAGTACTACGCTGTCAACTATCCCCTGCGGGACGGAATTGATGATGAGTCCTATGAAGCAATATTCAAGCCGGCAAGTGAAGACATCTTTGCTGAGTGATTCTTTGTGGATCATACTTTGTCATTCTTTGGGGAGACTGATTCAGTCCTCTGTGATAAGATTCTTTAGGGGCTGTATTCCTCCCTAACAATTGCAGCCTGTGGTCAGTAAGCTTCTCTTTGTAAGAGCCTCAGTGTTACTGATATAGGGGACTCAGCAGCTGTGGGAACACTAGGGATGTCTTCGTGTCACTTGCTGACATGGGCATTAGTGTGTTGCTGTGACGCTGTCCTGCAGAGAGCGTGTAACAACGGGTTTCTTGTTTAGGTGATATCTAAAGTGATGGAGACGTTCCAGCCTAGCGCAGTTGTCTTGCAGTGCGGGTCAGATTCTCTGTCAGGGGACAGGCTGGGTTGTTTTAATCTGACCATCAAAGGTAAGAGTACCGTCCAGTGCTTGTGTCCATCTGGCATCACCAATGTCATTAGATTTCATTGAAAAATTTGTTGTTCTTACGCCATGAGGCTATGACCTTTTCCCCCACTGCTTTTGCTGCAGGTCATGCCAAGTGTGTGGAGTTTGTAAAAAGTTTTAATTTGCCTATGCTGATGCTGGGAGGAGGTGGCTATACGATCCGCAACGTGGCTAGATGCTGGACCTATGAGACTGCTGTGGCTTTGGACACTGAAATTCCCAATGGTAATTCTCCCCTGGAGCCTTTGAAGCAAGACTAAGGGACAATGACACTCTAGTAACAGAGCTCATGGAAATGATGTTGCTGTGGGAGAGGTAGCAATCCTAAGATGTTTCATTAGCTCTTGATTATTACTGTGGAAGAGCTTTTGGATGCCCTGATTTGCAGTAGCTGTTCTTGTTTGCATTCTAGTCCTGTAGCTTTGGCCTCCAGCAAAAGATACCCAGCAGCCTTGCTGCTTACTGAAACAAGATGACCTTCTACTGAAAACTTTTGTGTGCACTGATAGTGTTTAAGCTTTGACTGCACTGTTGCTAAGTTGTCTGCTTTGGTCTGAACTCAGGCTAGGAGTGCTTCAGCTCCTAGGCCTAGGTAAATGCAGTCATGCTTTTCTGTAGAAGTACAATGTGTTTGTGGTATTTTGTCACCAGTCCAGTGGTAATTTGGTGTTTATTCCTCTTTAACTTGCCTGCAGAGCTTCCATATAATGACTATTTTGAGTACTTTGGACCAGACTTTAAGCTCCACATCAGTCCCTCGAACATGACTAACCAGAATACCAATGAGTATCTTGAGAAGATCAAGTAAGTGTTTGCTCCTCTTCCTGAGATTGACACCTTCTACTGGGGGTTTCGCAGCTGTGGGTGGCGTCTTGCTGACAGAGGTGTTCCCTTCCTGGCTGGCTCTAGGCAACGTCTCTTTGAGAATCTGCGCATGCTGCCTCATGCCCCTGGCGTCCAGATGCAGCCAATTCCTGAGGATGCTGTTCAGGAAGACAGTGGAGATGAAGAGGAAGAAGATCCTGAGAAACGCATTTCAAGTATGTGCTTGTCTCTGGCATTGCCCGGCTGGGAAGCGTACTGTTCAGAGCCTGTGGGTGCAAAACTGAACAGGATCAATTAGCTGGAGAAGCACGCAGGCCCTAAACTGAGTTACCCTAGTTAAAGAGAGGAGGATTTACGATTTAGGTATATCTCTATTCTGGAGTTCTTCAGTTTGAATCTGTTCCCACCTTTCTGATTGTTTTTGTAAGGTAAAGCAATGATGCTAGGCACTGCAGAGCTGATAGATTTCTTTTTCCTTGGAGAAACGGCACTGTTGCCAGACGATTTCCATAATGGGAGAACCTAGGCTTTAATGTGAGAACTTAAACAGTTCCTGTGATGTAGGTGCTATGACAGTACTTTCTGGGAGACTGTCAGGTTTGATCCCAGAAGTTGTCTCCACAGTGAAAATGCTAGTTTATATCCAGATTGGCTGATGGCCTTCAGATCTGGCAGACAGGTTTTCTCAGTGTGAGGTTGGTTAACCTGCTTATGCTGTCAAGTCTAGACATCACACTGTACCTAATCCAAGTCATACATGTGATCTCGGATCTGAAGCACGAGCAGTTAAGAGTGATGCATTAGAAGATACGGCAGGTAGAAAGATAAAGTGTTTTTATCGTGGCCTAATTCTGACTTAATATAGGCTCGTTAGTTCATTCCAGTGTGTAGATGTACTTGCAGGAGTTAGTGCTTGGAGTCTCCTGACTTTTAAATCTGCTAAAACAACCTCTTGTCCTCTTCGCACTCAGTCCGCAATTCCGATAAAAGAATATCCTGTGATGAAGAATTCTCTGACTCCGAAGATGAAGGGGAAGGAGGGCGCAAAAATGTTGCCAACTTTAAGAAGGCTAAACGTGTGAAAACAGAAGAGGAAAAGGAGGAGGAGGAGAAGAAAGGTAAGCATGAGAGCTAGGACTGGAAGCTCTCCCAGCTCTGTGGAACTTTACCTGGCATCTACTTCCTTACTGTACTATTGTGTGTCTTTTTTTTTTCTGTTTTCCTAGATGAGAAAGAAGAGGAAAAAGCAAAAGAGGAGAAAGCAGAACCCAAAGGGTGAGCCCTGTCTCCTGGCACGACTATTAAATGGCTGTGCCTGTGCTTCCGTGTGCATCTGCCCGTGCCCCCAGTGGGATGTTGCACAACTTGAGGGGTTGGAGGAGATGATGTGGTAATTCGGAAGGCTTTATCACAGGCTCTTAATAGGAAGAAGTTTGCATGTGTAGAACAGCACGCCTGATAAAGCGCTGTGAGAGCAGAGCCCTCAGTGAAAAGGCCTTAAAAATACTGCGCCTTCATTCAGCAACACGTTACATGTTTTAGATGAAGGTGGGCTGTATAAGCAGCATTTTTTAAGTTTGTGGCTCTGGCTTGTTATTAAAGCTTGGGCACAGCCCGAATTGCTTGTTTAAATCAAATTTCTTCACTGCTTGCTTCCACAGGGTGAAGGAAGAGACAAAATCCACCTAAGATGGCTGCAGCTGGACAGTATGTCAGTGTGTAGTTGTCATAGGTTAGCTTCTCTGGTTGCCTCCCATTCCACAGGATTTATATTTTATATATGTTTCTGTATATATTTCTATATAAATATATAAATGACTTGAGAATTGTAAATTATTCCTTGCTGCACTCTGCTGGGAGCAGATAGGGAGGATTCTGCAGAGTAGACAGACCTGCACTGCCCAGATTTGGTGACTGGGAAGTTTCGCTCTTGCCTTCCACTGCCTCCTTAGTATGTCTTTAAAAAAATCACTTCCTTTCTTTACTCTGTCCTCTGACATAACCACCCTTGGAAAAGAATAATTTAAGTAGAAGTAGTATTTGCATTTCAGGTTAGGTGGAAAGATGGCCATGAAAATTTTTTTTTCTCTTTTTTTTTTTTAATTATTATTGTGGGAGAACATGAGTTCCCAAATGAAGCCTGTGAGAGACTGACTATTCCTTTGGTCTTCAGTTTGATTCCACCGTGGCAAGTAACTGCAAGCTGGTGCCGCTTCTCAGGGTCAAATAGTGCAGTTCTTGAATAGAGTTGGCTACCTCCCTGCAGCAAACTTGTGGAAAGAGATGAAGCAGCTCAAAAGCGATCTGAAAAGCGCTTTAGTGAATCAGCCCAAGAGCCCTGCAGGTGCAGATCTGGAAAATGCAAAATGAAAATCACCCTAATGTGGTGGTTAACATTTTCCAAGATCTTGCAGATCCAGTTAGTGTGACAGCATTATACATCTTGAGTAAGAGAAGAGATGAAATTTTTATACCTTTTTTTCTATACCTATGCCCCTCTTTGGGGGAGGAAGCGAGTTACTGCCCGTTTGGCTGCCTGCTTTGCTTTTCTTGCTTGTTCTGCCCTCGGCTCCACATGCTGTAATGTGCTTCCTCAGTACTGACTTGTGTCCTAGGCTGAAACCTCTGCAGAAGCTCCCAACTCCTCTAAAGGCCAGACCGCACCGAGCCTGGCTGAAACCTCTTGTCGATGTCACTCGCTGAAAAACACTTCTCTGAAGTGAAGTACAAATGTTTTCCAATTGAACCTTTCCTCCCTCTTGCTCTCAAGGCCAGTAAATATGGAGAACCTTTTTATCAGCCTCTGAGCTGTTATCTTTATAAGGGAACAGCAGATGGGGCTCTGTACATTTTTTACAGCTACTCCTCTTCCTACTCCCACGCATTATCTCACACCTAAAAGTCTTTTGTGACCAGAACTGGCCTTTCCTTTGCATCTTGTTTTGTACAGCTGATCATTAGATGAGCTTTTGGTGAAATGCTTTGCAGTTTTGCAGGCAGTTTTGGCTCGCTGCTCTCCTTTCTCAGGGGGATTCCTCTGTCCATAAGAGGATCTGTACCTCCCACGGAGCGCTGCTGATGGTTTCAACTCTAATAATGCTGCTAACTTAACACAGGTTATTTTTTAAATGTTTTATTTTTTTAAATACTTTTTTTCCCTTTTCCACCGTGAGTTTTTTAGTCTCTTTGGATCTGAGTGACGTGTCACTCCTGCTCTTCAGTGTTTGTATGTGAAGCGCGAGAGATCAGTGTATCTTTGTGTCTGGGGGGGAAATATATTGTGGTTTTTTAAAGATGCTTTTATTTTGAATTTTGAGAATCTTTGTAATAAAACTGGTACATTTCTATGTTTGGTGTGATTTTGTGCTTGGTTAGAGTGGGAGTTCAGTTTGTTTTTCATGTTTGGAAAATGGTGCAGTACCTCCATCACGATGTGGTGTAGGTCCCAACAAGAAAAAAAATCTTTGGGAAGAAAGGTGAGGCGAGGTATGATGATTTTTTTTTTTTCTCCATTCCCCTCTTTCACAAAGAGGGCTATAGATGTGTTGATTCAAGTGCATCCACTGAAGCATTTTATTTGGAACATAATCTGTGCTGCATGTGAAAGATTGTTTCTGTTTCTTTTGTGGATATTTTTCTCCCTCCCTGTTTTATAAAATAGCCTTGAAATTCTCCTTGTGACCTTTCTCTCCAGAAAAGGTAAGTTAAAATACCACGGATTTTCTTTGCTCACAGTTCTCTTTCTAAATTACAGCTGGGGTCTCAGCCAGCAGCATGGCTGATGCTAATTGGGTTTGTGGTTTGTTTGGAGTTACAGTACTTCACGCAGCTGATGCTCTGAAAGCAATGCTAATCTAGAAAAGGAATAATAAGTTATGGGAAGGGAGTATCTTTTGCATGGACTTAAGTGGGTTTTTTCTGGTATTCAAGTGAAAAAAATTCTTTAACATAATGAGGAGCAGGTTAATTCAGCAACTGAGTGGTGATCGCACCAGAAATGGACACAAAAGGTTCATAAGCCATATCTGCTGTTTATGTAGTTAAAAAAAAAAAGCTTTGTGTGGCACAGTTTACTTTCATTGCTGTAGTAATAATCCAGGAAACTTAGTTATCCTTTTCACCATAGTAGACAATTAAAATCCTCTCATCCTTGCAGAAAACCCACCGTAGAATTCCAGTTACCCCTACCAGCTCGTGCGTGCCAGTGAACTGCTGTCCTCCTCTCCTCCAGTGTTTCTTAAAATGGCTGCCGCGATGCCGACGGCAGCTCCCTGGCAGATACACGGAGCCCCGGATCTCGGCTGGAGCACAATGCAGCCATGTCTCGCACAACAGAGTGTGAGCAATCTTGGAAATAATTTGCAGATCACAGTGCCTACATTTAAAATACCTTTTTTTTTTTTTTCCTCTTTTTGCCTCCCTAACGACTAGGGATGAATACCTTGCTGCATCTGGAAGCAGGTCACTTGCTTTAGCTTCCTGCTATCGCTAGGAAGATGCGCTGCATAAAAGGAAGAATTTTTGGCCATTTCCACCTACATGGAGGGCTACAGAAGAGCTGTGCTTGGTCCTCGCCATGGTGGTGCCAGTTGGGCAAACAACAGTCCATTGCTTTTCTCCATCATCTCTGCCAGCCAAAACAGCAGGGGCAGGTGATTAGATGGGAATTAGGCGCAGGCCATTAAATGGAGGGGCTGTGCACTGCTGCAGCAGCCTAAGCTGCTGACAGAGCCTTTGGGCTCTGAGCTGCTGGAGAAGAACAGTGCTCCTTCCTTCTGCTGCATGCCTGGCTCGGGGGGGGGGGGGGAAATCACCTCTAGCCCTGTGCAGATCACAGGAAAAAGGGTAGTGGCACCCATTGTGCCTTCATTTTCTCTTTGAAAGTAAAGCTCCATTCCCAGTGCATAGTTCTTGTGCTCTAGCATGTCTTTTCAGGAAAGATGAGCCAATCCTATTCTAAAACTACTAATTTTTTTTTTTGTTTAATTAAAACAAGCTTAAAATGGACATTTCCCCCAGTAGCCCTCTTGGGCCCCTCTGTATGAGAAAAGACTGGTTCCCCCCCCCTCAAAAAAAATCAAGTTAAATCTCTAAGAAAACAGGTACTGAGCAGCCAGCTGAAGGGTGATCCTAAGGTAGTGACAAGAGGCTTGTGTGAGAAAGTCCTTTGTGGCTGTAGCTCTACATCTGCTGCAAGTCAATTAACTGCAAGCAGAGCCAGGGCTGGAGTGATTAAATGCAGCAGCTGGTGAACTAAATAAGCCACTGCTATCTTCCTTCCCTGGCCCTCGTCTGGCATCCAGGACAAGAAGGACTCAAGCTCACCCATGAAGGGGTCACCATTTATTCCTTTCAAATGTTACAATAAGCCCATACAGCTTTTTTTTTTTTTTTAGAAGTTAGAAAATTGCAAATCAAGTGTTTCGGCCATTAAAAAATTATTTACAGAGAAAAGACTGTTGTTTCACATTATACAGCTGGCAGGCCCCCTCCCTCCACCCCACACCCTAAAAGTTATTTATCCCTCAGAAGCAGAATTAAACACAGCGGACTTACAAGCTTTATGGTTTTAAGCCAATAGTAAGACATTATAAAAACCCTAACTAGATTAGCTTTTAAACCATTGATTTCTAGAAAAAGCACAAAATACTTTAAATGAAGTCAGAACCAGGAATGTAAACTGAGAAAAAAAGAATCCATTGAACAGTCACTGGCTTGCTGGGCTTCAAAGGCTGCCGGGGCAGAGTGGGGACAGTCAGGAGGCCAGCAGAGATACCAGAGCGGGATGTGAGATCTTACAAACTGTAAATTCCAGTTATGTCCAGGATAGTCTTCCTCCACAGTTTTAAAGGATTCAGGTAAAACTACTCCAAGCTGTGGTGGTGGGAATCCAAACCGCCTTTCTAATAGGGGAGCGGAAGAAGTATCTCAAGGAGGGATGGATTTTAGAAAGCGTTGTCAGTTCTAGGTGGGTTGGGGAGGTGTGAGGGCAAGGCAGCGAGTCCGTGGTGTTACCGGGATGGAGAGGATGGCGTAAGAGTCTGAAGTCAGGATGATGCCAAGTGGGCTCTACTCTTCCTTCTGCTCTGCTGCTGCCGGAGTTGTTGTAGGCTCAGGCCCTGCAGGTTTTGAGGGCTCCTCTGGTTTGGCTGTATCCCCCTGGCTTTCCCCTGGCTGCTGCTTCTCTTCCTCCTTGCTTCCCCCTGCTTCTGCACCCTCCCTCTTGGGCTCAGCTCCCTGCTGCCCATCCACCGCAGGACTGCTCTCCCCGGGGCTGCCCTGCTCCTCCGCTGTCCCCTCCTCGGGGGGAGCGGACGGCTCCGTCCCGCTGGCCGAGCAAGCGGGGTTCTCCTCTCCCTTGGCCTCCGCCTTGCCTTGGTCCTCCGTGGGAGAGGACCCAGAGGAGTCCCCGGCTTCCTTCTTGTTCTTCCGAAACGAGATCCCGCTTAGCTTGAAGGATTTCTTGAACGAGAACTTCTTCTTCTTCTTGGGGGTGTCCTTGGGGGCTGCAGCACCCTCGGGTTTAGCATCCCCCCCTTCGGCGGGGGGAGCGGGCTCGATGGCATCCCCGCCGCCGGGCTCGCCCTTGCTCTCCTCCTTGAGGGGTTCAGCCGAGCCGTTCCCGTTCAGGGGCGCCGCTTCACCGGCACCCTTGGGCGTCATGTCCCCGTTGAACCTCAAATGGCCGTTCTCCTGCGGGGGGGAGCGGAGCACCGCGTTAGGCACAGCCGGGACTCGGCACCCCCTCCCCAAAGCTCCGCACCCAGCCGGGGAACGGGGGTGCACGGGGAATGCACCGGCCGTGGGTGCGGGGGTGCATCGGGGGGTGTCAGTGCGCTGCCACCGGGCGGCGCCCGCGCTCCACACCCGGTCCCGGGGCGAGGCGGCGGACGGGGTCCCCGCCCGGTGCCGGGAGGGAGCCCGGGGCGCGGCGCGGGCGGTGCCGCATCCCTCGGTGCCCGCCGGGCAGGAGGGTCCCCCGGGCCGCCACCGCCCCTTCCCCGCCGAGCGGCGACGGCGGCCGCCGCCTTTGTCCTCCCGCCCCGGCGGGGCGCACGGCGCGGCTCCCCGGTGCCCCCCGGTACCTACCTGCCCGTTGGCCTTGGCGGGCTCGGCGGCGGCGGCGTGGCCGGCCGGCGGGGCGCTGCCCTCCGCCTTGGCCGCCTTGGAGCCCTGGCTGCCCATGGTGCGGCACGTCGGGCGGACCCCGCCGCGGCGGCTGCGCTCGGCGGGCGAGCGGCGCCGAGAGGGAGTAGGGAGAGCCCCCCGCCGCCCCGGTAATAAGGAGCGGGGCGGGGGCGGGCCGCCGCCGAGCCCGCCCCGGGGGCGGGAGGACGGGGATGGAGCCACCGCCCCGGCGGGGCCGGGGGGTACTGACGGCCGCCGTTCCCTCCTCCCCGGCTGTGCGACCCCGGGGCAACCCTGGGCGGGGTGAGGCGGGGAGGCGGTGGGGAAGGCGAGCGGGGAGTCGCCCCCCACCCCAGCTCCTTCACCCCCGGGGTGCTGCTCATCCCAGCCCCGACACCCCGGGGAGGGTCTGGTGGCACCACTTGTCCCAGCCCCGTCATCCCAGTGTGCTGCTCATCCCACCCCCATCACCCCTGGGGTGCCTCTGCCCCCAGCCCCGACACCCCGGGGAGGGTCCCACGGCACCAGTCCTCCCAGCCCCATCACCCCCAGGACAGTGTCCCGGTGCAGCTTGCCCCAGTCCCCTCACCCTGGGGTCCCGCTTCCCCCAGGGTACTGCTCACCTCAGCCCCGTCAGTTCCCAGGGGGTCCTGCTGGGGGGACAGGTTGTGCCATGGCTCCTGGCCTCGCTGTGCTCCCTGGCACACAGACTGGCAGGTTTTTCCCCTCTGGATCTTCCTCCTCTCTGCTTTCCCGGAAAGGGAGAGCTCAGGAGAAAAGAAAATGCAACTAAACCAAAGGGGATGCTGATGCTGGCGAGGGGCCTGCAGCTTCCTGGTGCTGCCAGGGCCACGGGCCACAGCCTCGCCGCGGCGTGGAGCCAGCAGTGCCCCTGTGGGACTAATCCCCTTGGCACCCAGGCTCACCTGATTTCACGGGGGGACACGACTCCCTAAATTGAGACCCTTTTGTGCCTTTCCAAGTCACCAGCATTCCCTGGCCAGCCTGCACCCCACCGGCAGCTGTGGCAGGACACGCTCCTGTGTCCTGAGCCCCGTTCCAGGCACCCTGCCCCCTGCTCCTGCCAAACCTGCCCCAGAGCCACTGCGGGCAGGCGGGACCCCCCAGCACCCAGCTGCGCCGCAGAGCCCGCGCAGGATCAAGGCCAGCGTCTCCGAGAGGAAAACAATGTGCCGCTGTGTGCGCTCCACCAACAAGGTCATGTTTTGTCTCTGTCCTCCCTCCCCCCCCAACACGCATCATCTCACCCCCGTTGGAGCAAAATTTCCCTGTTAATTAAAACAGGCGGCATCTTCCTTATTGACTTTTGGTTGCCAGTTGATAAAGCCTTTGAACGGCTGCTGCTGGTCCATCCACCCGCGCCTTCGGCCATCTGCAAGATCGAGTTGCCCGACCGGCCGTCAGGGCTGCAAAGGAGCCGCGGAGTGTGTACCCCGTTTAAAAGCACGCGCTTTTCAGAGCGTAGCGAGGCTGTTTGCTTTGGGAAGACAAACGGTCCAAGCAAGTGTATTGAATTAGTAAACACGCTCTGTCTTCTGCCACTTGTTCCTGAGCGTAAGCTCCAGCCCAGTGTCCCCAGCCGTTACTGCTGGGAAACAAAACCTGGCAGAGCTGCGACTGGTGAGCCCTTCCCTCTGCCCCAGCAGCCACCTGGCATGAGGCAGCATCTGTGCCAACCCCAATTTTCTTCCCACCTTTGGAGAGTGATTTTCTGTCTCTCTGCAGAGGTTCCTTTTGTCCTGGCTCTTCTCCACAGGGATGCGGAGAGTCCCGACACTGCTGTCCCATCCCAACCCATCCCATCCCGCCATGCTGCCCTGCTGCACGTTTCGGCTGTGCCGAGCAAACCCGAGCAAGCACTGGCTTTGCAGCACCCATCCGAGACTGTCCATCCACGCACCAGCCCCGAGATGCTCCCGTCCTCCTGCACCAGAGTCACAGGGGAGCCACTAAAAGGTGATCAGTGGCCGGCAACGCACCACCCATCTGCACCGTCCTCGCTGCGGGCACTGCGAGCTGGCGGGGGCTCTGGGGTGCAGCCTTTGGGGTGACGGTGGCAGTCCTGGTGCGGCTTCGTCTGTCTGTTGGGTTGGGAGTGCCAACATGTACCCTGTGCTGTGAAACAGGCTGCTTGCTGGCAAGATGTTTTCTGCAGTGGTGGGCTGCATGAGTGGGCTTGCTTATTTGGGAAGGGATTTATCGGGCTGGGGCCGGCAGGATGGCTGCGGTGCTGCCGCCGTGCTCTGTGCCGCCGGCTCGGCCAGGGCTCCTTGGCTCAGCCCCCCCCCCCGCCCCCCCCATTTGCCGGCCCCTGCGCAAAGCCCAGGTCTCTTCTATGTTTGGCTGGAGGGGAGAAAGTGCTTTACACCCCGCTGCTCCCCTGCCACAGCGATCAGCGGGCAGCACCGGAGTGATGGGAGGCAGATGTGATGTCTCCAAAGGGCAAACGTTAGCATGATCAGGCAGGTCAAGACGCAGACCTGCTGGGGGGGGGCAGCCCCCCGTCACCATCGGAGGCGATGCAGGAAACCTCACATGCAGCTTTCTAGCGGCTTTCATCTCTGAGGAATCCCCAGTTGCCACATCTCTCTTGATCCCAGCTTTTCTTGAAAACCCTCTTCTGCAGCGCTGCGTAAGGGCTGTGTTTATAAATAGATGTGTTCCCCTGTGGATTCCCAAGCGTGCCTCCTCTTCCAAGGCCCCGGCTCCGCTGCAGATGTCTGTCCTGCCTGCGCTGATGGCAACAACATCAGGAGTGCTCGGCTGGCTCGAGAGCGGTGCTTAGCGCGGCCGTGCCGGCAGCTGCCGCTGGTGCCGGAGCCCCGGTGCTCTGCGGGATGAGCATGGGTCCCCCCTGGGCAGACCCGGATGCTCCGGCTCCGGACGGGCTCCCCACTGGCTCCCAGGACTTTGGCTGCTCGGGAAGTGGCGGGGATTTGCAGGGCGCAGGCAGACGGACAGATTACGGGTCTGTCTGCTCCTCTAGCAGATGGACGGGCAGACAAATCTGTCTGCCTCTCTGCGCGCTGCTCCTGCCTGAAAGGCCTCGGGGACACAAGATCTTTGCGGATGTTATTTTCCACTTTCCAGACCTACTTAAACCGTGTGCTGATTATTAATTTATTAGGTGTTAAGTGCTGACAGGCTGCAAGGCAGAGCAGTGAGCGCAGCCCCTGCACCAGGGGGTTGGAGTGGGGCAGGAGGATGCAGTCCCCAACCCTGTGCCCTGCTCCTGCCACCCGCTGTATTCCCCCAGCCCTTAACAAAGAATTAATGCAATTATTTATTCATGTATCTAGAGTCATTCACAAGCCTCTGATCATCTGCTTGAGGATTTTAACTGAGTTAGTGGGGGCCCAGCCAGGGCAACCAACAGCGCTGGGAATAAAGCAAAGGGATTTCCATATTGATTTATAAATAGCAAAGGAATTAGCTAATTAGATCACTCCAGGGAGAGAATTCCGGCAGGGAGAGTGCGGGGCCGGGCTGTGCTGGATGCAGGGACGGATGGTAATGGCTTCTGCCACCACGGCAGCTCCGGCATGGGAATGGCCCTTGCAAACAGCCCTCGGCTAAAAATAGTAACCACGCTGCCGGTGCTGCCCGTGCTGCCGTGTCCGCCAACCATGCCCGCCCGTGGTTTGGCTTTCCCGGGCCCTGCGGTGTGGCTCCAGGACGTGGCCACCTGCCTGGTCCACGGGGCGAGTGATGCTCTGGCTGCGCAGCCCTCGAGGGGACAGGGCGAAGGGGCCGGGGGACACCGCAGGTGCCGAGGGGGCTGTAGAAGGAAAATCTGCTGCGCTTCGTGCTGGGGGATTTCTGCGGGGAACGAGGGCTGGCCGGGGCCGGGCAGGCAGGAGGAAGAGCGGGGCTGGGTGGTGGCCAAGGCGTGGGGGTGTCTTTCCAGTCCATCGCCCAAGCAGAAGTTGGTCGCTGTCGAACCTGCTCGTGGCTGCGCCGTCACTCGGGCTGGCTGCTGAGTGCCGACCAACCCTCTGACGTTTTCACCGGGAAGAAGCGTCCTGGACCCAGTCAAGGGTCTGCATGGGACTTTGCCGGGGGTCTCCCTGCCGCCTGCGCAGAGCTGGGGCCACAACCGGTGTCCCGGAATCCTTCCTGCCCTGGGAAAGGCTCCAGCCTGGAAGGCTGCAGCGAGGCGCTGACTTCCCATAGAAACATATAAAAGGGCCCGTTCTTGTATTTGCCAGAGCCCCGTCATTTTTGGTTGTGAAGATCCCATGGCAACCGGCGCCTGGTGTAACTGCGTTTGCTATTTCTGGGCTTGCTTTTCACTCCGGTAACATCCTCCCTGCATCCCACCGTCCTGCACGGGAGGCAGGACCGGCCTCGCTTTCCCACCCCAGGACATTTCTCCTGCCATCACCCCCTTCCCCGCTCACGCTGGGGAGGCCAGGGGCAGAGGTTGGCAGCTGTGAGTCATGGCAGAGGAAAGAGAGAGCAATCCCCTCCATCTCTTATCTCGGAGACCATCTGCCCTTCTTTTCGGCCAGGAGCTGGAGCATTTGCAAACAAAGCCAAGCCTCTAACCTGAAACCCCTTGAACTTCATCAGCGGGGTGGGCTGTGCTGTGCTGCCCGGGACCCCCAGCCCTGCCTCACCCCGGGATGAGGATGGGGACGGTGGTGAGATGCAAGGGGTCCCATGTGCCTCCCTGTGGGCACGGTCCTGGGGGAGTTTCTGCATGGTGGGGATCAACACTCCACGTTTTCTTTCCCAGCCCGACAGTCTCTCCCGACTCCTCCCGGGAGAACAGGAACCCGCCACAACGCCCTTGCCCAGGCGGGATGCTTGTCCCACGCGCCTTATCTCCTGTATCCCCGCTGTAGGCTGCATTTTGGGGCTGATAAAGGGCTTCCTGACCCTGAGCAAGCCGTGCGCTGCCGGTTCGGTCGCTTTGTGGAGCAGGATGGCTGCCAGAGGGTGTCCGGAGAGAAAAGGGGCCGCAGCATCCAGCTGGCAGCGGAGACGGGAGGGTGACCGGGTGCTACTGCACACTGGGCTCTGCTCCCTCCCGCCCCGGCCGGGGCTGCTGGCAGGGTCCCCAAGCCGGGGGCCGAGCAGGGACCGTGTTGCAGAGCCTCCTTCCTCATTAAAAGGGAAGTTTATACTGGAAACAAAAGCGACACTCAGTCCAAGTAGAGCTTTTCCCATCCTGTTTCCTCCGGAGCTGTCTGCAGAGGTGCCACAGGAGCGTGCCCGCACGCCACGGCCGGGGCACGCGACGGGGAAGTGTGCCAGGGGTCCCGTGTGTTTTGGGCATCGCCCCGCTGCACGGTGCTCCTGGGTCCAGCTTTGCCATGGGGAACACGACCGGGCTGCAGCGGCACCCTGCCGTGGCAGAGCCGAGGTGGGCACGGGGTGCTGCCCTTCCCCTGGGGACAGTGACCCCCCCAGGCAGTGGGAGCCCGTGGTTGTCCCCAGGGTGGGCTCAGCTCCCTCCGTCCCTGGGGTCACCTGTGCCCTGTCCTGGCGACCAGCTGTAAAAGGGACCTTGGAGCTGTGTCACGCTGCCTGGGTCGTTCCCGTGCAGGTGGGCCGCTGGTGGCCCCCAGTAGGGCTGGGACATGGGTTCGGGGGCAACGCCTCGACCGAGCTGCATGAAGCAGCGCGTGAGGGTGTCGTGCCCCTTCCCGGCTGCGAGGCGGGCAGCACCGGCACCGCGCTCCTTCCCTGGGTCTCTTTGGGGTTGCAGGGGTGGGCGCATGGCTGGCGGGGGTCCAGCCCGTGCATGCACACCGGCGTGGTCCCAGCCCACGCACGCACACCCAGCACGGGTCCAACGCGCGTCTTGCACGTGCGCGGCCAGGACGCCGATCCCGAGGACATCCCTCGGCGACGGGGCACGGGCAGCTCCGTGTCTCCGCCGCCAGCCCCCCGCAGCCCCGCGTGGTGACCCCTTTGTCCGAGTCCCCGGGGCCGGTGGCAGCCAGCCCACCGCGTCGTGGGGCAGCCGGTGCCGCCGGCCCCGGGACAGGAAAGCGGCGCTGGGATGCTCTGGGGCTGCGGTCCCTCCCCCGGCGAGCAGCCGGGGATGTATGGGCCTCTTTCTCCCGGCGAGTCAATGTGTCTTTTTGTTGCGCTGCTGGGTTTTGATGCCTGCGAGCAGGGAGAGACAATAAGTCGCATTGTTCCCTTTCAGCAACATCTGACGGGCCCGGGCAGAGAGAGGCCGGTGTGTGCGGGGGCGGGGGGGGAAGGGGCTGCCTGGGCCGGGGGGGACCCCCGGCTGGAGGGGGGGATGTGGGAGATGGGGGACACACCACACGGCATCTCCGGGTACTCAGAGAGCCTGGAAAACCAGCCCTGAGAGATGCAAACCTCCGCCCCCCTCATCTTGATGGGCTATTAACTTTAAAGCCTCATTAGGAACCTGAAGTGCCAAGGCCATTAACCTTTCCACTGCTGCTCCCTCTACCAGGAGCTCCCGGTTGATTTGCTGGGGCCGTGCAGCCGGGGGGGCCTGTCGCCCCCCCAAATCCCAGTGCTGAGCCCCCGTTCCCCCGCTGGGGCAGGAGAACCCGAACCCCGAACCCCGCGCAGGTGGGATGGGGGTCGGGCCCCGCCGCGGTGGGCTGCGAGGGGGGAGGCGGGAGCGGAGCTTGGCCGGGGAATCACGGCAGCGCTGGGATTGTCTGCAACTTTCCATCAGAAATCCCCTCCTTCCCTTATCCCTTGCTGTCCCCAGCCTGGATTGCTTAATCGCCAGGAATTCCCCTCTGCCTCGGAACGAACCCGAAAGTGTCCCCAGGGCCACCGGGACCGTGGGCAGGGCTGGGTGGGAGCCCGAGGGCCAGCAGAGCCCCGAGACCCTGGTGACGGGCTCGGGGGGCTGCTCCATGCCCCAGCCCGGCGTTAAGGTCGTTGGGGATCACTTTGCGTCCCAGGTGTCCCAGCCGCGCCGTTTCGGCTCTCTGCCTCCTGGGAGCCAGCGGGATGCGCTGGGGGGGACACCGTGGGGGTTTTGCGGATGAGCAGCACCCTGCCCCCCGCCCCGGGCTTGCCCGGTGCTGACAAACCTCTTGCACAGCTTTCAGGGTCGAGGGAGCGTGGTGGACGCTTGCCGTGACGTACCCCATCTCACCGCAATTGGGAGGGGACCGGCACCCCCTGCCCACACCCTGCTCTCCCACGATGGGTCTTGCTCTTGGCAAAGGTCCGGCGAGGGGATGGCGGCCGGTTACGGGCTCGCTGGGCACCTGCTGGCGTGGGCCTGGCTGGCGGCGGTGCGGAGCAGCGGTGTCCTCCCCGCCCCCACGGCTCGGCAGGCCGCAGCGGCAGATGCATTTTGCCCAGACTTGCATGGCCGTAGTCATGGCAACGGCTGCGCGGTGGCGGGATGCCGGGGGGCTGCGGGCGCAGGGCTGCACGGCGACACGACGCTGCATCGCTGCCATTACACCCCGCGGCTTGGCTTCACCCCAGCTCTGGCTTCACCCCAGATTTGGGTTCACCCCGTCCCCAGCAGCGGCGCTGGTGCATAGCCAGGTCCGTGGCACACCGGCACGCGCGTGCTGCTTTGCACCGGCGGCGGCGTGGCCGCACCAACGCACACGCTCTCCCCGGGGTGCTGGTGCCAAGGACGAGCAGCGGCATGGGGAGAGGCCGGGCAGAGCGGGGACTGAGCCGCTCACCCCTTTATCAGGGCTGGGCTGCCATAAAGCCGGGGCTGTTTGCATCGGCACGGCTGTGCTGCCGTTGCTGTCCCGGCTCTGCTATGTCGCTGTGTTAACTTTTAACCACGGCGGCTTTTCCCCTCCGCCGCCACCACCGCACCCTGACAGCCTCGCCGGGGGCCCTGCAGCTGCAGCCCCAGCATCTGGCAGCCTTATTGGGGGGCCGCAGTCTCCCCCCCACGTGGTGCATACCCACTCCCTGCCTGCTCCCTGCCTGCTCCCTGCCTGTTGGCAGCAGGATGGGGACTGCTCTGGCTGCATCCCGCTCCCGCCAGCTTCTCGGGTGCCTCCGGGGGTGAATGGTGGCCGGAGCTGGTGAGGGTAGAAGGGCCACCGCAGCCCCCGGGCAGCTGCAGCCGCAGCACCTCACTGCCGCTACGCCGGGCTCGGCTGCTGCCCGTCTGCCGGCACCGCTGCCTGCCCCAGCCCCCTCGCTGCCGCGGTGCGGGCAGCCGCCAGCCCTGATGGGTTTGGCAGCAAAGCAGCTCAGCTGGAGAAAAGCCTCCAGCGCTGGAGTGACCCACTAACCTTGTTCTTCTTAAAAATGCATGAAATGCAGGCAGCTGACTACAAGGACTCGCACACGCACGCTCACGCTCACGCTCGGGTGGGGGCACGTTTTCAGCACTGCACCCGCGTGCCCGGGTCGGGCAACGGCGGTGGGTGAGCCCCGGGGGTGCACGCTGCTCTCGCTGCCCAGATTTCGGGGTACGTGCAGGGGGAGCTTTGCTCTCCCTTTGCTGGTGCAGTTTGATGCCCCGCGCATCCCCAGGCGAGGGGCTGCGTGCCCCCGGCACGGGCAGGTTTCCCGGGAGGGGCTCAGGCACGGCACAGTCCTCCTGCTCGGCTCTACGGTGCTGCCGGGCTGCGGTAACGCCACGGCGGTGCAAAGTTCACCTGGCACGTCCCCCGGCTGTGCCCAGCAGCCAGCTGCTGTGGTCGAGGTGGGACACGCTTCGGGCTCCCGTCGGGGGTCCGAGGCCACCCCAAAGAGCCGTCCTCGCTCCGGCCGCTGCCACACCCGGGTCCCGCTTCCCTGCTGAGGAAGGCAAGGCGGGTGCAGGTTCACCCTGTCCCCTGGCTGCCATCGCAGCCCTGACCTCATTTCTCTCCGGCTTCTCCGTGCCTTTAATACACCCTGGCCAGATGGCTGCGAGCCGGGAGAGCTGGGGGAGCGGGAGGACGGCGGCTCAGCCCCACCATGGGGGCACGGACCCTGCTCCCTGCACTCGGCCGCAGCCCACGGCCCTGGCGAGGCTGCAGCCCCGGTGGGTGCCGCGTGTCCCCGTCCCCGTCCCGGCCCTCGCCGCCACGGGGGTGCTGGTGCCCGTGGGGGGATGAGTCCCCGCTGCCCTGGCAGGGGTTGACAGATTTCTCTTGCATGTGGCTGATTTAATTGTGGTCTCATTTGCATAGCTTACGTGGTGGCTGCAGCAGCTCGGCTGTGGTAAAGGCACGGGGGGGGGGTGTGTATTTTTAGCTGCTCCGGCCTTGAGCCAGGCAGCCCGAGCAGCCCTGGGGCAGCGTCCAGCCCCAGCGTCCCATTGCGGCACCTCGGGGGGGACGGACGAGCTCAGCTCATGCCCCAGCTCATGCCATGAACCGAGGCCTTTGGCGGGAGCAGCAGAGGATTTGCAGATTTGAGGATTAGCAGATTTAAGGTTTTGCCCTTTTTTTTTGTGGTTGCAATCCTTTTTTAAGAAGAAGAAACAGAACTCAGAACCCAACTGCAGCCCAAGCTGTGATGTTCGTTAACCTGGATTGAATAAACCGCGGTGCGGCATGAGACAGAGCAGCTTCATCCCCTGCTCAGCTCCCCAGCCCGGAGAGGGGCTCAGTCCCTGCCTGGATCCGGCCACAGCACGTTTCCCATCCTCTTCCCTCCTTGCAGCAGAGCCCAGCCCCGCTCCCATCGCCGGGAGCTTCCTGGCCTCGCTGCCACGCGCTGCTGCCCACACGGCTCCTTCGCCCCAGAACGGCCGCGCTTCAACCCAGGACGAGGGAGGAAATCACAGCGGGAGGCGATGGGGGGGCGGGGGGGGGGAGTTTTTCTGAGCCGTTTTGGAAATCCCTGCGGCTTCCTCCGGGGTCTCAACCCTTGCTCGTATGGCAGCAAATTCGAGGAAGAGCATGAATCACCCACAGGAAACTTCTCATCGCTCGTCCCATCGCTGCCCGCGGCCGAGCCCGTGCTGCCCGCTGCGGCTGGCCAGAGCCACGGCTGCCCTGTCCCACGCCAGGGACGTGGCTGCCCCGTCCCTTGTCACCCCCCTCTTGTGCTCGGGGCCGCCCGAGCGGCAGCTGCCCGAGCCGTAGCGTTGACGTGAGCTCGGCTTTCTGGAGCCGCGTGTGCACGTGTGCCTGGGTGTGCATGTGCGTGGGTGCATGTGTGCATGGGTGCACGAGTGCGTGGGCGCGTGGGTGTGCAGGTGGCTGCGCGCACACACACGTATGCACACACAGACGCGTATCTATGGGCACGCACCCATGTGTGCACACACACGTGCATCCACGCACATGCACGTGCCCCCCCAGCCAGGCCCTGCGCATCCCGGTGCCAGCCAGGTGGCAGAGGAATCAGTCTCTCGACTCCTCTGACTAATTAACATAAATTGACACTGACTAATTAACCGTCCTGGCTCATTAGAGCCCGGATGCCGCATCGCTGGGAACAGCAGGCAGCCGAGCCCTCGCTGTCGAAGCACCGTGGCCACACTCTGCCCCGCTCCGGGCGCTGGCCACCCCTGATCCCCCCCCACCGGGAGTGTCCCCGTCCCCGTCCCCGTCCCTGTCCCCATCCCACGGCGCTCACCAAGGCTGCTAGCAGTGACAACGAGATTGGTTCCTAATCCACTCATTCCTGGCGGGTGCAGGGGGCTGGCGACAGCCTGCAGCCAGTGCCTGGGGTGTGGGGAGCCCCCCCAGCCCCAGCATCTCCATACCTGGGGGCGGCCAGAGGTGCCAGGGCTGGGGGGGGGAACCCTGGGGCTCTTGGCCAAGCAGCCGTGGGGCAGGGAGCGATGCCGGGGGGGTGACACGTATGTAGGGGCCGTGGAGGGATGGTGGCATCACCCCTGCTCCATCCCCACAGGGAGGGTGGAATCTGGACGGGGAGGTGACGCTGCTGGCATCACCTGCCCTGCAGCAGGGTGGCCCCGGGGAGCAGCGGCGATGAGCAAACCTTGCATCAGCCAGGAAGGGCGATAAGGGGCCCTTCCCAGCCCTCGCCCTGCGGGGAGCCCAGGGGGGACGGGACACAGGGGCTGCTTTAGGGAGCGGGGTGCAGGGACAGGTCACCCCAGCACGGTGACACCCGCTCTGCAGCTCTGCAGGGGGAAGGAAAAGGAAATTTCTCGCTTCCCTGTTTGCTCCGACGCGGCTGTCCGGGAAGCGGAGGCCCCCGCGCAGGTCCCATCCTGCCGCCGCACCCCGTGCCCTCCGCCAGCACCCCAGTGCCTGCCGGTGCACGCCGCTCCCCGCCGGCTGACTCGGGGCTGAGTCACGGCTCTGCACGCCCGACCGGTTTGGGGGAGACCCTTGGGCTCAGCGTGGGAACGGCCTGACCGCAGCAGCAGGGTAGCACGGAGCCGGGGCCACCTCCAACGAGCTCCCTGCGGGACCCTCGTCTCCCAAAAACAAGGGGGGGGCTTTCCCCTGGGGGGTGTCAGTACTCCTGGAAAGCTCTGGCTCATCCCTGCCGGCCAAAGGCAGCATGCGTGCAATCCCTGCCGCCCGCGCGCGGTGGATTAAAAACTAGGTCAGTGGTAGATCCCCAAAAGTGATTGCAATCGGGGAATTGCTGCTCCCCGGGTGCGAGCCGGGGGGGGACACGACTTGCTCCGTTCGATACCTTTATCGCTGAGCTGGAAGAAAGCGGCTGGTGAAACACGGACCCCCTGAAATCACCCGACCGAGCCAGGGTGCTCCTGCAGCGGCATCGGGGGCAGGTCCCACATGGGGCAGGGGACCGGAGCCCCGAGGGGGCACAGGGTCCCGGGGCAGCAGTTGTGACACCGCGGCGGGGCCAGGTCCCCCCGTCCGAGTGTCCGGAAAGAGCCACAGGGAGGATGGACGGTGCTGGCACGGTGGGGAAAGCCGGGAACACTCGGTGCGCGGGGTGGATGCGGGGCTGGTGGGCAGGAAACGGGGCGGCAGCGTGGGCCAGGGCAGGAAGGCTGCCGGCCGTCCCGGGGTCGGCGGAAGAGCGGCGGAAAAGGCTCGGGGCCGCGGTGAAGGAAGCCCGGCCCAGCGAGGGGCTGCCCCATGGGGCACCGAGGCCGTGGCTGGGCGCTGCGGAAGGGGCACCGGCCGTGCCCGTGGTGGGACCGAACCTCCCTGGTGCGGGAAAGGGCCCTTCCCGGGCGAGCCCTGGGCTGCGAACGCCTCCCCACCGCCCGTCGCGCTGCAGGTCGCGGCGTGCCCCACAGCAGCCGCGTGCCGGGACTCGCAGCCTCGTGCCGCAGCGTGGGAGATCCTGCAACCGGCTCTGCTCCGCTGCCGGCCAGGGATGCTCAGCCCAGCCCAGCACGCCTGTGCCGGGGGCAGGATGCTCGGGACACCCCTCCCTCCCCGAGGCGGTGCTGCTGCCCACAGGGCTCCTGGCTGGGGTCTGACCCTGGGGGCACAGGGGTGGGTTTGGGGGTGCGTAGGATCCCTCGGACCTCTGAAAGAGCTCAGGGGTGCTCAGCCTGCGCAGTGCCCAGGATGGGGCCACCGCAGACCCTGCCACCCACCCGGGAGGTGGGCGACCTGCCGGGCTCCCCCCAGCCCCCCCCAGCCCCAGCTCTTGGGAAGTGTCCCCGTGCCCTCCAGAGTCTCCGTTCACCACCTTTCGCTCCTCGAGTGTTTCCCACCCAGCTCGCTGCGGTTATTTAGCTCAGACCCAGAGCGATGCTGCGGGAGGGGACGTGCCCTTGGCCGTGCCCACGGTGGGGGGGGGTGTCTCAGCCCAGTGGTCCCCAGCGTGGTGCGAAGCGTGCTGGAGCGGTGGGAGCTGCCGTCCCTCCGGCTGTCGGTTCGACAGCAGAGCAGAGGATGGAGCTGTTAAATATTTATAGCCGTGGTTGGAGCCGGTTGGGTAAAATGGCAGCGGAAGTGGAGGGGGGGTGACGGGACGGCTGTGCTGCCCTGCGATCCGTCTGGCCCCCGCGCTGTTCCGTGCATTGTAGTGCTGCAAGTCACCATCTGCTCCGCGCGGGGACTGCTGCCTGCCCCCACCCTGGACAAAGCAGCAATACAGCGGGGCCGTGGGTGCCGCAGGCGCTGTCTCTGCTCCGTTGCACAAGTGCAATGAGTTTAGCGGTCTCAGGTGACGAGCAGAGGACCGGGAGAGGCCGGGCAGCTCGGCGTCCTGCCCTACTGCCCCACACTTTCTCACCCCGGCTCCTGGGTCCCCACCATGAACTTGTTCAGATGAGAAAATGAGGGCGCGCGCGTGCGCGCGTGTGTGTGTGTAATTGCTAACGAGGATGTGCCTATGCTAATTCAGGGCTGCCAATTACGGTAGGTCTCGCTGGCTCAGAACGGGGCCTCGTGGGCCGTGTCCTGCCCCGGTTTCGGCCAGGCGAGCCCCGGGCAAGGTCAGGCATCGGCGGAGGCAGTGGTGGCCAGCTCGGCTTGGCTCAGCACCTCCTGGATTTGGGTGCCCAGGTCCCACGGAGATCCCACAGCTCCGGGTCTGGGGGCGGGGGCGGAGTGGGGACGGGGGTGCTGGCCAGGGGTCCCCACCCCCATCCCGGGGGAGCAGGGGTGCTGGTGGGATGGGCAGTGGGATGATACTCCCACCACCCCTCCATGATCTCCCCCCCCCCGCCCTTGATCTCACACAAAACCTGCCATGGTGTGAGATGGCAGCGGGCGAACAAACTCTTAATTAGCCACTTTAGGGATTTGGCTTTATTAATGGCATGAACGATTATTAAGGAAGAATTAAAGCTACCAGCCTCCAGATAAAGGACGACACGGCGCAGCTGGGATTACCCACACGCACTGCGTGCCCCGGCTGGGCACCTTTGGCTTTGTGGGGTGCTCCCGGCCCCCTGCGCCCCCCTGCTCCGGTCCCCACATCAGCAGCTGCTGGATGCTGGATTCGGCAGGGAGCCAACCAGGGACAGGCTGGTGGTTTTGGGAGGATGAGGAGGAGGTGGTTGGGGGGGTGTCTGTTGTGCTCCTGGTGGGGTATCACTGCCACAGGCTCACCCAGCAACCCGGTACCCCCCCATGACCGGAGCATCAGGGTCCCAAGGGGCACCAATACCTTCGCTGTGTCGGTGCCGGAAGGCGGCAGCTGCTTCGCCTGCTGCACGGGGGGGGGGGAAAACTGGGCGTTTGCAGGCTCGGCTGTGAAAGCAGTGCCGGCTGTTTCTGCCCCCCCGCCCCCATGCCGGGGGCAGAAGATCAGTGGGGTGCAGGTAGGGGGGCTGCCGGCAGCCCCGTGCTGAGCAGCCACAGCCTGCAGCGCCGGTCCTCCATCTGCGCCGAGCTGGGGTGGGACCAGCCGGGAAACGGCTGGATGCAGGCCCTGGGGACGGGGACAGGGGGAGCAGACGTGGCCTCCCAGGAATGTTGGGATAGGCTTTGCGGGGAAAACAGCCACTTCCCATCAGCTGTGTCCGCTGGGAAGCGGTGAAGGAATTCCCGGCGGGCAGCAGGAGACTGAAGCTTGGCCGCAGCGCACGTGCCCCATTTTGGCTCTGCACAAGGGAGAGCTCAGCCGAGCCCCCAGCAGTGCCGAGCCCCGTGGAGGCGTTCCTGCCTGGCTTTTTGCTCGGTGCCCCACCAACACGGCCATTATCCTGGGGCACCCCGGGACGGATGCCCAGCACACACGGGCTCCCTGTACCTGCTGCCCTCCTGGCTCGGGGACCCCACCACGATGCCAGCCGGCTTCTCCCCAGCAGCTGCCCGGTCCCCCTCGACGCAGGACTGCTGAACTCGTTAGGCACAGGTGTGGGATTAGCCATAATTGCCTGCCCTTTGATGTCCGTAACCTCCTCCCCACGGGATACTCGTTACCTGCAGCAAACCTGCGCCTGGCATCTGGCTGCTAATCCCGGGATTAGCGGGCGCAGGGAGGGCGGCAGATGGAGCCCGGCCAGGCCAGGACCCCCGGGGTGCAGTGCTGCCCATGGACTGGGCACCGTTTGGGTTGCCCCGGACTCCTGGGGTCACCAAGGCAGCTGGGTCCCCAGTGAAGCCACCTCCGAGCAGCGCTGGGCTGGTCCCAGGGGAATTCCCACCCAGGATCTCCCCTGGAATGTGGTCCCCTCTGGGGGCCCTGGGAAAGCCCCTGTGCACTCCCTGTCAGATGCCTCAAGGGAAGTGAGACGTGTCCCCTGATCCCCACGCAGCCTTTCCCAGCTGCAGGAAGAGCCTTTTCTGGGAATCCGGTAACCTCCACGTCCGGGCCAGGTCCCTGCAAGGAGGAGGGGGCTGGGGGTGCAGCGGGGCGCAGGCACCCTTCGGGGCGGGGAGGCTCTGCCCAGAGATGGCCAGTGCCGAGGGTCACCAGACCCGGGGGGACCTCCAAGCCCTCTCGTTGTGACTGGGAGCCCAAAAATTGCAGCCAGGGTGGCTGCAGCTTGGCCGGCCCGTGTCTGGCCACCCCACAGCGGGAACGGGCTCCATCTCCCCAGGGCTGCCCACTCTGCCCGGCTTCTTGCCCCGGGATTATCGGCAGTGTGCTCAGGCTGGGCAAAGGGGACGGGGCGAAGCCGTGGGGAAGGAGAGAAGGGAACGGCCCCAAGTCTCCATCCGGACCCCCCTGCAAAGCCGGCTCCCTCGTCCCTGCGGGCAGCTGCCCTCCTGCCTGCGTGGCTGCACGGGGTCCCGGCCAGGCAGGGGGACGAAGGTGTGTGGGGGGGTGTCCTGTGGGAGCTGCACCCAGGGCTGTGTGTTCGGGGGGGGTCTCTGCTCCTCACCTCCCAGCCCGGCCCCCCATCCTGCCGGCCGAGTGCCCCGTGGCTGCGTGCTAACCTCAGGGTCCCCGCTCAATGGGAGGAAGGAAATCCTCATCCTCGGGAAAGGCTGGACATGGCCGTTTCCTCCCGCTGCGGTGGGGAGGGGGCCGGGGCGCAGGCACACCCGCCCTCAGCGCCCCGACATCCCCCCATCCCAGTCAGCAGTCCCGTCCAGAGACTGGATCTGGCCTTGGCTGGGGCGATACGAGAGCGGGGGGACAGGCTGGGGGGGCCTCTCCATCCCCCCCAGCCCTGCTGGGGGTCCTCAGGGGGCTTCTTGCAGCCTTCCCACGCCGTGAGCCGGGAAAGCACCTCTGCCCCTCGCCCCTCGGCCTCCCCGTGCGTGGGTGGGGGGCTCAGCTCCGGCCCCGGCCCCCCGCGCCGCCGACACGGGGCTGCCCCGGTGCCGGTCCCGGGTGCAGGGGGTGGGGGCACAGTCCCGTGGGGCTCAGCTGCACCCCAGCCTGGCAGGGCTCCCTGCCAGCCCCGGCCCTTGTTTTTTCCCGCTTCTCCTTCCTCTTCCTCGCCGTGCCCTTCGCCCTGCCGACACGCAGCGGCTGATAACAAACGGGTGGGTGGCGGCGGCGGCGGCGGCTTTGCTCTCGGTGGCCTTTGGGCCTGCGGTGTCCCCACCGGCTGGCAGCCTGGCTCCCCACGCTGGGAGATGTCCCCGCCACGTCCCGGCCGTGTCCCCGCCGTGTCCCCGCCGAGGGCCGGGGTGAGGCTCCGCCGCGGGGTCGGACGCTCGGGGCTGGCAGACCCCCGTGCCGTGCCCAGGGCCACCTCGCTGCTCGGGGTCACCTCGCTGCCGCGCCCGGGCATGGCATCCTGTCCCCAGCCGGTGCCCCGGGACGATGCCGCCGCCGGCACGGAACGCTGCGGGGTCCGGTCCCAGCCCCCCGGGCCCGCCCGCCCCGGTCCGGTGTTTGATCTCCGGGCGGGACCGGCTCCATTCGCAATAATCTCCCCGGGGCGGATGGGGCTCCCGCGGCCCGGGACCGGCGGCGCTGCCGGCACGTACCGGGGCTGGACCGGGACCGGGACCGGGACCGGGACCGCGAGCGCGAGCGGGAGCGGCCGCGCGCGCCCCGGGCGCCCCCTGGCGGCGGCGGAGCCGGAGCGGAACAAAGGCCGCATCCCGCACCGGCGGCGGGGGGGTGGGGGGGGCACCACGGTCCCACCACGGGGGGGGGGCCCAGCCTGGAACCGGCCACGGCGGCGGGCACAGCCGGTGCCCGGGGGGCGGCAGCTCCGGGACGGCCCCGCTGCCCCCCGGCCCCGAGTCACCCGGGTGCAGGTCTGCGCCCCTTCCTCCCCCTCCTCCTCCTCCTCCTCGGCCGGGTGGTGTCACCTCGCTCATCCTCCCGGGCCCCAGCCCCGGGCCGACCCGACGGGCAGGGCAGGCAGCAGAGGCGGCAAGGGGGGAACCTCAACCCGCTCAGGGAAAGGCAAAGCGGGAGCAGCCCGAGCTCCCCCCCGAGCTCCCCCGTCTGCGGCGGGTCCCCTCACACCCCTGCGGACCTCAAACCGTCCCCTGCGCGGGCTGCAGCGGTTCTGGTGCAGCGACTTAAAAATCATTGTAGCAAACCAACGCAGCCTTCCCCTCCGGCCACAGAGCATCGGGGGGTGCTGCAGAGGCTCCTGCGGGGTCCCCGGAAAGGATCAGGGCTCACCCCAAGTGAAGTTGTGGGGTTTAATTCTCGTCTTCCCACTCAGTGCCAGCTGGAGCTCCGATTCCAGCAGAAGCAGCAACGTTTGCACCTCTCCAAACTAAGCACCGGTTAATAAATCACTCCTCTCAAATACAAACAGGAGGCGGCCTTCTGGGGGGATTTTACCAGACAACAAACACACAAACAACTGTTGGGAGTAAAAAAATATGTTTTTTCCTTTTAATTACATCAGTTATCAAAGAAAAAAAGCAGTGGTAACAAAAATACAAAGCTCTGAGGGTTTCTTGTTTTGTTTGTTTTGTAATAAGCTGAGCATCAGTGCAATTGTTTTAATTTAACTTCTGCTCTGAGTCTCTGCTGGCAGAATATGAGTAGGCTTTGCCCAGCACCAGACGGTCACGCAGCAGCTTGAAGAAGGCGTAGTAATTGCTGAAGAGGATCAGCGCCAGAGAGATAGTCTGGTGCCACTTCTCTGAAGAAATCAGCGAGTAAAGCTGGTAGAAGATGACGGCTCCTTCCAGCAGAATCAGGATGTTGAGGATTCTCAGTGGTTTGCTGAAAAAGAACTGTAGGAGAGACCACAATAAGGCACTGAGCAGGGTCAGACCCTTCGGGATGTGTTTCTGACAGGACGCGTGAGGCGGAGGCCCGTGAGGATGTGTCTGGGATTCGCCTCTGGAGACAGAACGTTTACCCGTGAGCTCAGGACAGAGCCCCGGTGTGCACAGGCCAGTCACCCTTCTGGCAGCACCCACGGGAGACGCGGGACTAAGGTGAAACGCTGTACCGAACCCCGCACGCCCCACGGGCAGCTCTCCTGCTCCGAAAGCCAGCTCGGGCAGCCTGAGGTGTTCAGAACAAGAGGATGGTGGTTTTGTCAGGGCGTTACACGTCCGTCCCCGGAAAGGAGACGTGATCTTACGTGAAAGCGGAAGTGCGAGACGTCCGAGGGCACCGCCACGTTGTAATGACCCACAGCCTTGTACACGTTCTTGCTGTGTTTCACCAACACTCCCTGCGGCCACATGCACTCCTCTGTCCACCTGCAGGAAACAAGCAGAGAGCTCCAATTTCTACCTCCACAGCTGGAGGCAGGGGGTCCAGGGGGGGTCTGCTGCCTTCCCACCGTCAGCTGGGATAAGGTGTGAGCTGCTTCCGCAGCGTTGGCCGCAGCAGCAAGCTGCCGTCATTTGTGAGGGCAGAGTTTGGCCCACCGCGGCATGTAACTACGGCAGTGACAACCGGCGGTTACCTGGGGCCAGAAGCAGCAGGCATCTTGCCAAAAATCCGATCTGCTTGCTGTGCTTGGAAGTGGACAGTACAGACAGTGTCTGTGAGCTGTCGGATGTGTTAGCCCACAACTCTGCTTTCATTTTTCTTTCCCTTGTTTTTTTCTTTTTGAGCAACAAGAGGAGGAGGAGAGGTGGCTGGAAAGCTGAGCTCCCCATCCAGCCTCTGTTCACGCTGGCAGACATGCCAGCTAAGAGAAACCTCCGGCCCTAGCCCCAGGAGAGAGTTCCTTACTGATGCTGTAGCACATTGGAGCAGAGGGCTGGATCGACCTTCTGCCAGCAGCCCAGGTGCGCTGCGGCTTTATGGAGCAGGTCACAGTAGCGCGCAGGTAAGAGGTACTGCATCAGGATCACAGATGTGCTGATGGAAACCAGAAGGAAGAGCTCACACGACCAGCGTTTGTCATAGTACTGAGTGTTCTGTGAGGGGGACAGGAAGAATGTGTGACAACGTGTTTGGACAGCCTCACCTAACAAAGCCATCAAAACACAAAGCACTCAGGCAGGTAAAACGAGGGCTTTTCACGTAGCTATTAATCCTGCTTGAAAAAGAAGCGCCCACATAGGAGGGCTGCTGTACAACTCCTGAACACACCATAGCCAAACATTTGTGCTATCATCACCCATCACCAAAAATAGGGAGAGAGTTCTTGATGCTCCCTAGCTCAGCTGCCGATGGGTGGGAGCACCAGCCCCTCAGGGGAAGGGATTTGGGCTCATCCCTGAGGTCGGACAGGTTCACTACGAGACATTTGTATTAGGAACTTCAATAAAACAGCCAGGAATCCTGATAAGGTCCATCCTCCCTCATACTGCCTCCCTATTTAAAGTCAATCCCCTTGCCCTGGAGCTCTGTCCTCACAGGTCAGTGTGCCAAGCACTGGTCAGCCTGGAGTCCTTCTAGCTTCATGGGAGGCAGGAGGAAGACACCACTCCCTAACAGATGGACAGACACTCTCAGGACAGTCAAAATACACTTTATCAGGACAATATTGTCCTCTGTTACCTGGAGTTTAAGCAACGTTAAACCTAGATGGTTTTGCTCCCACGTTCCAGCTAAGTGAGAACCAGACCCCCTCCATAACCCAGCGTCCACCTCCCCACAATCCTCCCCAGCCAGTCCCACGCCTGCAGGAGCGGTGGTGGCCCATGGCGCTTGCTCACCTTCACAAACCAGACCGGCACAAAGGCCACGTAGTAGGCGCTGAGCATGGAGCTCACCAGCACCTCTTTCATCCGCCAGTTAAAGTCCATTTTCAGGTATTCCACCTCACTGCGGATGAGATCTGGGGAGAGGCAGCAGGCGTGCGTGGGCATGGCCTCCATGCCGTACATCTGTCGAGTGTGCTGCTTCCAGGTTTCCTTTAGGACAGTCAGGTAGTCTCTGGCCCTGGAGTTCACCTCGCTGGTCTCTCTGGGACCAATGTTGGCCACCTGGGAGAAGAGGCCTGTCTTCCGAAAGTCACAGTTCAGCTGAAGGAAGGGAATGTACATGCCAAACCTGGAGCAGCAAAGCGCAGAAAGGTGGTTACTTCCCTACGAGCTCCCCGTGCAATGCCTTTGCTGGCAGCAGACCAGCATCACCATCACATCCCCCCTCCTAAATGGCACCTAGTACCTATAGAAACTCTAGAAAAGAGCTTCACCAGTCTGATCTCAAACATGATCACCAAGTCTCAGATCTTTATCAGATGCGCCCTCTCTACCAGAGAGAAGGGACCTATTTCCAGTACTTGACTGGAAATAGAACTGGCTTCCTTTTGTTGGTTAACATGAAGCAGGGAAGCCGTTTGACTCATTCCACCTGGCAGAGGCACCTAAGGACTAAGGTAAACCAAAGACATGGGTTCTCTGAATACCACGAGAAAAGCATACAATCCTTTTGAGAGGACACAAGCAATCAAAGAACTATAATTAATGCTTACATTAAAGCTGAAATATGGGTAAATGTTAAAGATATGCCTTGCCACCAAGAAGAAATGTGACACAGCAAGAGGGAAAAGGGTAGTTTAAGTTCTGTTACCAGGTAATCGAGTGCTTATTTACTTTCAGGCTTCATTTCAACTGAGCAACACCCACTGCACTGAAGCAACATTAGAAATCACACACAAGTGACAGAAGAGATACTTACGGGTAACACAGGAACAGGAGATTAAGGAAAGAGTAGGTTCTGAAAAGGTGAATTATCGATCGACACAAACTCCAGCCTGTGCCAGTGAGAACAGCAAACCGAGTGATCACCAGGAAAACAGAACGTGGCAGGGAGACTTTGCCACTCTGTGAAGCCTGCGGGGAGAGAAGAGAGAGCTGTGCAGAGGGGAGACTCATTCACTCTTCCTACAGGAAGTGAACGGTAAATGAGCAGCACTCGATCTGTAAAATCAACTTCATATGCACCAAGGAAGAGCTAGTGAAAGGCTCTGACTGCCACCGGGAAGGGGAGGCCTTCTGCAAGCTGGGATCTGGGCTCTCCAAAACTCAGGGCCTCATTCCTCAAGCTGAAATGAGGACCGCACTCAGAGTTTCTTGTTAAGGTCTGGTAGTTATCGGTGTGACCAGCCCACTCTCCTGGACCTGTGCACCACAGGCGGCTTCTGCAGCCAGCAGAAACCCAACTACACTGGTTCCTCCCTGCAGAAAGCCAGAGTAATTAAGAGAACAGGAAAAGAGCCAAATACTGTTCTTCACATGGAAGAAAGCAGAATTACTACAGTCTAGTTAGACAGTAATTCAGCAACAATCACAGGACAGAGTCACGAGCAATGCGTTAAGGCGCTCGTTTCTGTTCTCTGTTCTTCCCATTAGAAACCATGCCTAGGTTTCTGACTGGGATGTAGCACAAAGTTCTTTAGAAAAAGACAAGAGAGTGTGGAACTGCAAAAGGGACACACAGCTTAACATTTCGCCTGAGAGGAAAGAACAGTTCTGAGATCTGCTTGGGGACTTTACCTCCTTCACAATAGCACCAATCAGCCGGCGTGCCAGGACGATTGTTGTCACTGTCAGCACATTGAAGTCAATAAGATGAAAGTTCTGCGGTGACAAAAACAAAATGATTCCACTTTCCGTCAGGCAGCAGAAACCCACATTCAACAGAGAAGCTCTCTTCTCCTCGGACTCTCTCTTCCAAGATCAGGAAGAGAACGCCAAGCAGGCAGCCAGGGCCCAAAATTTGCCAAATAAAGAGTCAGATGAGCAACACTCCAGGGCTGTAGAGTCACGTGTAGTTTGCATCAAACATATACAGAAAACTTTATGTCTACTGACCCGCGAGACAGTCTGTGAATATCAGCGGACAGCAGCTTACCAATGACGTGTGTGAAGGTGGATGGGAGGGTGGGTACCACCACACAGTTTTGTAGATGTTGATGTAGTGGACAAACAGAGCAACAAGATGACAGAAGAAGAGCTGAAGTTCAAACAGCACACTCCTCTCCACAGGAAGCTCTGGGATCTTACAGTGCCGGAGAGGGACGACTGTCTGAGTTGCCAAAGGTGGGCTGGAAAGGCCTGTACCTGAACCGCTCCTACCAAGGTAAACCAAAAGGCAGCAGTCACTTCCCTGAGATAAACACAGCGCTGTCCTCCAGCCTATAAACTCAGATGTTAGAAGTCGGCGAGTCTAATGTCGACTGAGAAACCTACGCTGAGTATCATGATCAATGGTTGCCACAGACCAGAAGTGGCAGCCCCCCGAGGATGTCTAGGACAACTGTTTCAGGCAGATGTGAGCATGAATTTGCCCAGCAAAAGCAATATTTGGAACCAGGCCAGTCTACAGCACGAGAACGTTTGGTATTAAATCCCTTGTGTTGAGTCAAGTTCAAAAGCCGTGGCTATGTTTTGCTATTCAAGGGGCAACCAGTGGCTCTCTTAATTAATTGGAAGCTTTTAGGCCTCAAGTTGCTATTTACATTTCTAAGAGTGCTTGAACATGAAATACAGAGCAATTAAACACCAGCCCTTTCTCATTCTTCAACTCCTATTCGACTATGGAGGAAAAACAAGTTTAGTCAGGGGTGCATACTCCTGTGTGAGCACGCACACAATCCCAGACAGCAACCCTTTTAATCAAAGGGAAGGGAATTAATATATATGAGATACACCTCTCCTGATTTGCAATCTCTAAATAACAACAGTCAAAGGAATCTGGGTGTGGGTTTCAAAGGAACTACAGAGCACAAACTCCTATTGAAAATCCCAAAATGAAACCACAGAAGTCTCAGAGTGTGACTGCAGAAAGACTTCTGGCCCAGGGGTGGACACAGGTGGATCAGTCCATGCTTTTTAAAACAGAAGGCTGACAGTCTAAAATGAGGCCACACAGGAGGGGAAAACTTTAGGACCCTGAGCTGTCTCCCCGAAACCCCCCAGATTCCCAAGCTGACAAGACTGATTCAGCTACTCAGGATTGATAAATCCGCCAGTAAACTCTGTTCCTGTACATAGAACAAGAGTTCCTGTTCTGATCCTCCAGAAAAGGGCTTTAAATATAAACACAAAGCCTTTTCTGCTTTGAACAGACACACAAGACCTAAGGGTGCTCTTGCAACAGCAGCAACGAAGCTCTCACACACATAAAGAGCATAAAACTCCCTGGGACTCCTCAGCCATGTAGGTGATGGGTATGGGAGCGTACGGCTGCAGAGGTAAGCTGGGGCATGGATTTGTACTGCATTACCCGCTTGCGACAAGGACCTTTCTGCATGCTCTCACAGCAAAGTCTGTAAGAGGTGGATTGCTCCATCTTCTGTGGCCTTGCAATAACTTGTCTGAATAACTGTATCCCTATAAATTTCTTGGCCTAGGGCCGTAAGCAGGGATTATGTTAAGACAGATCTAACATTTTCTTTGCAGAGAGTTCATAAGGCACCTCCTGCTTACGTATTGCTGTCGGTGCTTCTCCTTCCTCCTGTCTACCTCGGTCGCAGAAACGCAACCAACCAGCTAGGCTAGAACCTGAAAAACCCCCGCTGCCTACACATCACCTGACCTAGCTAAACTCTACCCCAGAAATGCCTCACTTGACATAAACTTCAGAGCACAGGAGACGCAACAACCAGAACTCCGGAGTCAGGCTTTGCATAAAAATTTGTCTCTATCCTTACTTTCCATTCAACAGTCACTAAAAGCTTTTGAACAATCTTGGGAGTCTGTCACAGTCTGATAAAGCACGTAACAGTCTCAGGCAAATTAGAACCCATCTATCCCAATTACAACGCATAGCCCGGATGCTGCTACATATAGAAAAAGGGTTTCAGATAGATACCGGGAGTTAAGAAACCGCTGAGCCACAGGAAAACTAGCAGCGTGTGAGATGGGGAGATACAGGTGGCCCCACACCTGCCTCAGAGAGGAGCTGCTGGCCTTGCTAGACGTGAAGACACGGACGTACCTGGTGCGTGAGCGCACACCCGTGACAGAGGAACTCGTGGAATGGCTGGAGCCGCCAGCGGCCCCCGGTTCACAGAGGGGATTTCGGCAGTAGGAGGTACGGTTAGGGCCCCGCCTTCCCCCTGCCATAACAACAGAGGGTGCGGAGGGCTGTTCTTCCAGGTGCCTTCTCTGCTGTTCACTGCGTGATTATGTCTTCAGTCCTTAAAACTGAAAGGAAAAGATTTATTATTAAGGCTCATCTGCTTACCACACCCTGGTGACCAGCAGTAACCGATCGCTCACACTGCTAGCTGGCAGCACAAAGCAGGATAACGCAACTTTGCTCAACCCTTTTCTACATCTCCTGTATTTGCCACAGGCTAGAGATGCGGCCCCAGATTGCTCCTGACGCTCCTAGGACATGCGGCAGCTTGTTAAGGTGCTGTGAATTCACTGAGAGTCTAAAGCCTAATGTATGCAGGCTTCCACGGGAGCAGGAAGAAGCTTTTCATGCCTCTCTCCCAACCCAAGGCAGTTTACAAGGAATTTAATCTGCATTGCTGTGGTGTTATCCCTGTTTTACAAGCAGAGCAATACACTTACAGAGATGCTAAACAATTCGCCCAAAGGATTTAGTAATTTGGGGTACCCTTTTGCCCAATTTTGCGCTGGAATCAAATATTCACAGCTCTTTTAATGGGACGCTGCAAAAGCACACAAACTGGCTTTTTCCTTTTTTTGCTCCTTTAAGACGGGAAAAAAATAGCCAGCATTTTTAGGACATTTGTTGTTGTTGTATGTTTGCGTGGCACAGAGCTCAACAGGACGTTAACCCAACGTGTCTAGTGCTTGCCTGCCACAGTGTAAACAATAATAATACTACCAAGGTTTTAAAAACCTTTTCTGGTTCCTGTTTAACCTTAGGAGAATCTATACAACTTAGAGAAAGGACAGGGTGATAACACACCATTTACTAGAAGTGAAACCTGAGCTGTGAAGAAACTCGGATCAGATCATATCAATTGTTTTTTCTGATTGCTAATTTCCAGTTTGCATCACTTAGCAATTAGTGTCTGGAGTTAAAAAAAAAATTGCTGAAGGCTTAGAGAGTGCTCTTAAACAAGTTGTAAAACTTACGCCGAGCTCCAGAGTCCTGCTGTACTAGTCCCAGACAATGAGGGACAGGGCGCAGGGGGGCTGCGCTGGGGTCTAGACCCAAGAAAAGCAAAGACACCCCGAGACGGGTGCCATCCCACAGCCCGGGGGGCACAGAGGTGGCTGCAGCGCTGGGGGCACTGAGGGGGTTACAGAGCCCAGGGAGGAAAGCCCAGCGTGTGCCATGGCACACAGAACCCTCGCGACCTGGGGACGCAGAGTAACTCCTGGTGAACAGGGGCTGTGCACAGGGGCCCCCCAGGACACAACATGGGGACTGCGGGGGGGGGGGGGAACGACACACCAGATGGACAGGACCTTGGGGGAGGTGAAGACAGTGGGTTTGAGGCCCAAGACACCACAGTAAGAAAGTCTGAGAGGAAAAAGTGGTAGGATGAAAGTGTTGGGCCTGGGAAGAGAGCTGGGGAGCCGGGGAGGGCACCGTGGGAGGGACAGGAATGCAGTTCAGGGGCTGCAGGAGCTCTGGGAGCTCAGATGGGGGCTCTAAAGGAGCAGCGGGGGCTGTGAGGGCACAGGCCAGGGGCTATGGGGTCTACAGAGGCGCAGGCAGAGGCTACAGGGGGGAAATGGGAAACGTGGGGGCACAAGTGGGGACTACAGGGGAGCAGTGAGGGCTGTGAGGGCACAGGCGGGGCTGTAAGAGGGTAATGGGGGCTCTGAGGGCCCTTGGGGTGCAGGCCAGGGCTGTAGCGGAGCCGGGGGAGCCACAGGAGAGCACCGGGGGCTCTGGAGACTCCAGCGGGTACAAGAGACCTGCAAGGCAGCAGCAGGGGCTCCGGGGGGGCTCCAGGGCAGCTAAGGGAGCACGCACCGAGGCTGCAGGCAGGAGCGGGGCTCCACGGCAGCTCCGGGGGCTCCGGGCCAGGCCGCGGCCCGGGAGCCGCCCCCCTCACAGCGGCGGCGGCGGGGCGGGGCCAGCTGCGGGCTCTCCAGCGCCCCGCCCGCTGCTCGGCCCTCTCCCCCAGCTCCCGGCTCGGCCCTCCCCGCTCCCGCCCGCCCGCGTCGTGTGTCCCCCCCCCCCTCCCCCGGGTCACGGTGCCCGGGTCCGTCCCGCCGCTCCGCTCCCCTCACCCATCTCCGGCCGCCGCTCAGCCTGCGCCGGGCACAATATGGCGGGCGGGGCCGGCGGCGCGATGGCGGCCGCCAGCGGACAATCCTCCTGCGGGGCGCGGGCGCGCGGACCGCCCCTTTCCCGGCCACGCCCCCTCCCCCTCGGACCCGCCCCCGAAGAACTTCGGGCGTCGTTCGGGCACCCAGCGCCCAGCCCAGCGCCCAGCACCCAGCTCAGCACCCAGCGCCCAGCTCAGCACCCAGCTCAGCCCAGCACCCAGCCCAGCACCCAGCTCAGCACCCAGCACCCAGCTCAGCACCCAGCTCAGCACCCAGCGCCCAGCTCAGCGCCCAGCACCCAGCTCAGCACCCAGCGCCCAGCTCAGCACCCAGCCCAGCGCCCAGCACCCAGCTCAGCACCCAGCACCCAGCTCAGCACCCAGCACCCAGCCCAGCACCCAGCACCCAGCCCAGCACCCAGCTCAGCGCCCAGCGCCCAGCACCCAGCTCAGCGCCCAGCGCCCAGCACCCAGCTCAGCACCCAGCCCAGCGCCCAGCACCCAGCGCCCAGCACCCAGCGCCCAGCACCCAGCGCCCAGCCCAGCGCCCAGCTCAGCACCCAGCCCAGCGCCCAGCACCCAGCGCCCAGCACCCAGCGCCCAGCACCCAGCGCCCAGCACCCAGCGCCCAGCGCCCAGCTCAGCACCCAGCTCAGCGCCCAGCACCCCCTCGGGGCACAGGCACCCCCCAACTCCCGCAGGAAGGCAACAGCAGCAGGAAGAGAAACAAGAGAAAAACCTCACGCCTTTGAAAACGAAAAAAAAAAACCAAAAAATTAAAAAAAAATTAAAAATAATCGTTAGGCCTTTATTATAGGGAATGACTAATCATTTTCAACATCTGTTGAACACCTCTCACCAAACACCAGCCACGCAGGAGCCTGCCAGTTTCCTATACAAGTTATTTGAATGCTGTGATTCACCTTGACCAGTTTTCACCATCTTTACCAGCCCCTTGCAGTATTTTCATTGATTTCCTTAACTTGTGGGCGTTCGATGCTTCAGTACAGACGGAGCATTACACAATCCTGAGCACCACCCCTGCCTGGGCTGGAGGCAAAGTCATCTCTAAAATTAATGAACTTTCACAGGGCCAATCTTTCATTTCTTACTGGTTTTGAAACCTACATTGTGCAGAGCCATCAAAAAAACAGGAATATCCAGACACTTGAGGTTTTAACAGAATCTTCCCGGAACAACTACAAAGGCAACAGGTTAAAACCAGGTTTGCATCTGCAACACCACGGACCAGCCTTCGGTCGTATTTCGTTCTAAAGCCAGCGGTAAAACTAACAGCTTCGTTAGAAAAGACTTTATGTTTCAGAACTCCAACGCAGAGCTGCTGCTCTCCAGCTTTTGCGGCAGCCAAGGGAAGCTCCGGTGTTCTCCGACACTCACCGGGAGCTGGCAGGTTCCTGTTTCCCAGCTGCAGCAAAGCGAACAGCATCTTAACTGGGTTCCTTTATCAGATGTGAAATCGGTTCGTTGGAGATTCATCCCGCTTTGCAAAAGGAGCGTGGAAACGAACATTTGTATTAAAACATACGGTAGCAACGGAAGGCTCAACTGAGCAGTAACAGCAAAGGTTTCTGCTCTGTGCTCACAGGAACCGAGCTTCCCGAGTAGAAAAAAAAGAGGAATAATATCTACATTCAAGATGGGAGCTCCCACGGGCCCTGACTAGCCTGCAGAAATTCCTCCCCCTCAAAGCTTACAAATGGGGCATGTGTCCAACGTCTCATCCAAGATGTTATAGGTTTATCAATTAAAGAAGAATTTCCCTAAGCCCTGTCTTCCTCCCCAAAAGCACCATATGTACTCGTTCCTCGCAGCCGAGAGAAGAGCCATGTGAGCAGCATCGCCTGTTCTCCTCTGCCGCTCCCAGCAGACAGCTCACAGCTGGTTCCTTCTCCTCTGGGTCTACCAGAGGCTGCAGGAATCGCCCTCTGCCCAAATGTTCTTTAGGAGAGCAGCGGCATGGGGTGAGGAAGGGAAGATGTGCACATCTAAATTGTTTTTCTTGGCTCTGTTCGTGACAGATGCTCTCATACAAATTTAAAAACTCATTCTGTACAAAAAGAATCATCTGCTTTAACAGCCGAACGGGGAATCCAGCTGTGCTCTTAAACCCAACTTACCAAATATGGAATTTTACAGAGGGCCATATCAAGGTAATGGCTTTACTAAAAGCACAGCGTTTTAAGTTAAACATAAAAATACCGTAGGTAAGTTATAAAATAAAGCTTGTAGCCATTTGCTTTATTTAATAATCCAAACAGCAACTTGAAACCAGGGGTAAGGAACGAGCAGGGTACGACAGCCTCCTTCCAGGAAAAGCTGCCGGGGACATCTCTGCAATACCAGCTGCAGCGTTTTTCCTGCGAGCTCAGTTTCACACCCCTGCTCCTGTCCAAGATACTGGCTATGAACCGCTACGCACGCTGAAACCTCACCCAAGAGGTGCAAAGCCCAGGTTTGTACCAGCTCCAAGCAAGACCAGCCTGAGTATTTACACCGAAGGGCCGGAGAAGAAGCTGAAGAGCCTGGGACCGCCCAGAGCAAGGGCCAGAGAAGACGGGACTGCCGAGGCACGGAGCGCTCCGCAGCAAGGGGATGTTTCTAGAGCCAAGCTTCTCTTGGAAAGAACAATATGGGTGGGAAACACTTCCACAGAGGAGATGTGACTGCTGCTGCACATCACGCTGTACAGCACCAAGCACAATGGGGGCCTTTATCTCGTTTATGGGCTTTATCAAAATCCTACAAATAATGAGATGTGGATTAGTCCTTCGGGGAGATCATGAGATGAAAGATTGCTGGTGCTCGTTAGCTCACAGCCAGCAGAATACTAACTCCAGTGGCTACGTGTCAGTAGGAAAGGGAAGGTTATGTAGGTGACTCAGACTTCAGTACTCAAAGGAATCTCTACCGCTCACAAATTTCAGCGAGTCCTGTATCACCCCCGGAACGTCTGGCTAATTAGAGCATCCTTGAGAGACACATCCGATGCTGATGGCTATTTTGGGATCTCAAATTAGACTCTAGGCTAAAATCTGAATGTAATAATGCTATGAGAGGGAGGAAGATGGCTGATGCAGGGCATGTTTTCAAAATACTTTTGGCATATACAGTTATTTTCAATATATTAAGATTTACATTCCTCCGTAACATTAAAATCTTTCACATAAACATGCAACAAATGCAATGCACAAGCAAGCCGTGTTACTCCAAAGGCAGTGTCACAAGATCCACTTCTACTGGTAAAAAACGGCATCATAATAGATGATCTCTATCAAATCTTTTCCACTTGATATAAAAGCTGTGCCTATTAAGAAAGAAATGGGAAAGATTGGTACAACACCATATAAACTGATGTTCCAATTACATTGTAAACGAAGATGCATTCGATAAACAGGCCACACATCCAGACGCATTATGATTTCCCCCTAGCAGAAAACTACCGATCCAATTTTCAAGTTAAAGTCAAAGAATTGAGGGTAATCTCACTCTGTTGCAGCATTTCCACATATTACCGCTTTCTTGTTCCTAATACTCCTAAGATAAGAGAAGCTCGCTTGGTAGCTTTACAATTCCATATAAAATAAGACTTATGTCCTTCTATGTCCTACGCCCTGGGCTTTTCGCAGTTGTCTTTTGAAGCCATTAGACTTCTTCAGCGTTCCAAGGGTTTATTTCTTTGTTCTTTTATTTATGGAGCTCAGACTTTCAGTGATCTCGAGCTTTGAGAGAAAGTGATTAGCTGTCCCCAAAGGAAAACGCTTACGGCTGCTGCCTTCGGGCCTGGGGGGAGATGTGTCCTTGCTGTGTAAGGAGGTCACTCCACTGATGCGTGATAATCTCCCCAACCCAAGGTACCGCTCGGTTTGCAAACACTTGCATGCCTTTTTTTTTTTTTTTTTTTTTTTTTAAGGTATTTATTGGAGATCAAGCAAGTCAGCGGGGCCAGAGCAGCCGCCAGAGGGAGCCCTGCCACCGTGGGTGCTGACCGGCACCGGCACCCAAGGGTGCTGGGGGTCCACCACCCCTCCCGAGAGCTCAGGGTGTTCCCTGGCTGACACGAGGCAGGGCTGTGAGAGCTAAACGCGTCCCAGCCCGGCCGGCTGGACCACTGGCCGAGCCATCTCTGGCAGTGACATCAGACAAAAAGCCATAAACCCCCCTGACAGGCAGATCCCATTTCGGAGCCCACGGACAGGGTGTGGAAGGGGTAGAACTGCAAGGTCTAGCTAGGCAGCATCCGGTCCAAAACCTGCAGTCTGTCATTTTAATGCATTACACACTCATGCGGAGCCGGTCCTTGGGCTGCTCTGTTTCTAGAGCACGGGGTAACGACGGCGGCAGTGCTACCCTGTTGCTAAGAGCGCTCTCGTGAAGGCCAGCATCTCAGCCGGGAACCAGCTCCAAGATACAGCTCTCCTTACCACGTTTCCCTCTCCTCCTATCCACTTAAACCCTCCTTCTCCACGGCATCTCGGTGGGAGAGCTCTACGCAGGTACATACTGAAGCCTCCTCCACACCATGACCTCTGCGAGAGCGTCAGTCATAGAACCGGCCTTTCGCAAGAGTAATTTATTTGTGGGTATATAAAGAATGGCTTTAATTTAGCAGCTCAGATGGTGCCGCCCCCCACCTCCCACACAGAACATGTTAGCAGCTTGCAACGGGTTGCAAAAATAAACAAACTTACCCACTTCGTGTTGCCCCTGCTCATCTTCACCCAAGTGATTCATAGCGATGTACTCTTGACTCCTGCAAATTGAAGAGATTTGTGAGTCTCCTTAATGTAAGCACAAATCAAAAGAAAAAAAGATTCCCTGCATGCAATTACACAGGAAGGAAAACATGCAACTTAAGCTGAGCTTTGAACATTTCGCAGTAAATATCAATACGGGGGTCTAAAAAGGGCCATCATTTTACATTTTTAAATAACTGAGCAGAATTTTTGTTTTGGCAGTAGCAGGACTATCTATATCCGTTGTCATTTTACATCTTTTGATATTTAAGCTCGCCGATTCCTTTTTGCCCACATTACATTACAGTGCATTTTCAAAGGGCACATTATTAAAGTTATCGCTAATTTATGCAGAAGCATGTGGGTTTTTTTAAATGTTTATTTTAAACATTTTTTGCAAATTTTTTACATTAAAATTAACATCTGAAGAATTGTTTCAATAAAGTTTATGCAAGTTGCCGTCACAGTTTATGTAAAAGAGAAATGTGCTATTAAAATCAGACATTTAGGTTACCTTTTGGGTTTTGCGATGCATGTTAGCTTTACACATCCTGATTCTCCTGCGATAATTTTCCTTTAAAAGGGGGGTATAGGGTGATCTTTTCATCAAGCAAGACATTATGCCCTGAAAGCTGACTCCAAACCATTGTTGAAAATTCAGTTATTTACACTTTAATAACAATCTACAAATACAACTTTTTGTTTTAAAGTATTCCCCTCAATCATGCACTGCTACAAGCAGTTTGCTTCCTAAAGCTCTATTTTTCACCCCCGAGCAGTTTAATTCTCTCCCCCTAGAATGCCAGATTCATTTTGCAGATGGGAAATACAAACCATTTTTCATGTCTCTCTAAGCAGCAGTTTACTTTAAACTATTATATTACATGTATACATACACACCCTCTCAGAAGGCTCTGAGGAGCAACTGCAGCACCCTTCTCAAACAGAGAACCATTTTTAAGTGGCTTTCCAAGTAAAGGCTACCATAAAGTAGGAAGGGCATCATCTTAGGGGCTGGGGGTGTTTACGTAAAGCAGAAAGCAAGCTTCCTCCTCCTCCTGGTGGCAGCTAAGCCTTGGAATTTCTCAGCATTCATTTTGTCACGTTAGGTTTAAACCAGCCATTTCAGACTCGATCTGGAGTCTGCAGTCTGGAGTATTCGGTGATCCCACCTGAAATCTGACTTGTTAATTCAGCAAAGAACCATAAACACTTTCCAGCAGACAGAAGTCAGATTTCTGCCACAGTCCAACATCAAACTGCTTTCAACAACTTCCAGGGGGTGAAAAACAATTTGTCTTTTTTTTCTTTTTTTTTTTTTTTTTTAAATTAAGCTCAATCAATGAGCTTGATAAACTTTTTGTGAGAATTACAAAAAAACCACCATTTTTAGAATGTCTCCACGTTTTAAAAAGACAATTAGCTTTAGCATTAATTTAAATTTATTTGAAAAAAATAATAGCTATTTTATTGCTCAACAAAAAAATGACAATTCATCACATTTACTTTGATTAAAAAAGGACTAAACTTTATTGACAAACTGCGGCAGACATTTTGACAAGTTTTAGCTACCTATTTAGGCAGACTTACACATGTAGCATTTAATCTTCAAGAACAGAGTGGGAGGACAGTGTACAAATCCAATTAGGACCTTATCCTATGTACAAAGTGAAATTTTTCCTCATTTTTTTTTCAGCTGCAGTGTCCCTTTTTATGCAAAAGCTAGTGTTGAGATACACTTGAACAAGTCGACGGGATTGCTAATATTGACAATTTTGTCAGCTTTAAACTTGCACTGTATTATCTGCCCCAAGCACTATAAAAATGAGAAGACTGTAATTTTACAGAGTTCAGACCTACTCACTTAATACTCTGTTTTCTAATATCAAACACTGGGCAATTAAAGCCACGCTTTCATTTGTTTTTCCCTTAAAAGTTCTTCATATAGAACCAAACTAAGAACCCCTTTACACTGGAAAATCTGCTTCCCAAGCATCTCTCAACACCGCATGTTCGGGGCTAGATTTCAAAACCCACATAAGAAAAGTCAATTTTACAAACCTAATTTTTTTTTCCTTTTTCTTTTAAGTCAATTACCTTTAAAAAATGCTATTTAATTTGTTTGAGGATCCTTCGTATTAAAATTTAAACTTGAGATTCATCAGCAATCTGCTTTTAAGGAAAGTTTGACGTCTGAGGTTACTTTTAAACGGTGGCAGCTACTACCGTTACATTATGATTTTAATTCTTAAAAACAGCCCTGAATTTTGAAATGTAGCCTACTTTGGGATTCTGCAACTACAACTTTTATGGGTTCCTTAAAACCAAACTTAAAAGGTTAACAAAACCTTAATTTCATAACTGCTACGCAAAGCATGTCACTTTTGAAACTAACATTTTAACTCAACTTTTTTTTTTATTAAAAAAGGTACAGTTGTGTTTATCTAAACAACAAAGAAAGAAAAGCCATCTACACACTTAAAAAAAAAAAATTAAAGTCGGTCCTCTAAATCTATTTAACTCATTTTAAAATACTACGTACAGAAGCCAGAATGCAGGGTGAGGATGGAGTGGGAGAAAAAGGGCCACGAAGAAAAACAGTTAGACAATTACTTGTCTGGTGTGGGTAAAGCAACGGGAATCCCGGGAGATACAAGAATCAGTAACAACTGTTTGCTCATAACTGATATTTTTCCCTCATGTTTGTTTTTTAATAACGTCCGTATGGGTGCTCTCTGTAGGCCCCCTTCACTGGCCTGGCCGGTGGGGCCTTCAGGGAGGGTCTGGTGCCGTTCCAGTCATCTTGCCCTGCGGAAAAGAGAGGGATACGTCAGGGATGGCGGAGTGCCGCGAGCCGAGGGGCACGGAGGGAGCGGCGGTGCCGGCCGGACTTCCCTCCGGAGTCGGCGTGGAGGCACGGGACATCTTCACAGCAGTTTCACCCCAAAAACGGTCTGCAAAAACGCCCCGCGGTCCACCAAAACCTCTCGTTTGCAGCACATCTTCCAACATTACGGGGGGGGGGGGGGGGGGGGGAACCACTTGCGCGGGATCACCGGGAAGCCTTGCAGCGCCGACAGCCCGGCCAAGCGCTGACTTGGACAAACCCGGTGCCTTTTAGGAGTAATTAATTTCAGCAGAGCCAAAGCCAATTCACAGGGCAGCTCTGGCAGCCAGCCGCAGCCAAGGTCGCAGCAGTCACGGCCCCTCAGCTGGCGGCCAGCAGCATCTATAACCCCGGGGTCTGCTACAGGTACCGCTTCTCTCCTTCCTAGACGCCAGGCAAGGCAGCTCCTGGATAACTGTGCCAAAATAATCAAGTCCCTACACTGCTCTAGGACAGCAGCACGCCCAACCGAACTCCCAGACACCGGTGTGTTTCTGAGCGCGACTTGCTGATCCTGCGCCTCCGTGAATACAGGAAAATTTACAGCTGCAGCTCGTGCAGCATCTGCTCATCTCTTCGGAGCAGACGTAGCGCTGTACCAGCGGTAACCGCTGATGGGACAAAGCACTCGACAGGACAGCCCAGACCCTTCTGCTGTGTACAACTGCCACCAAAGCAAGTGAAGTCCGCATCCCCATCGTCCCTGAGCTAGCTCAAGCCCCAAATATCCAAGCTCAGCTCTCGCTGTGGCTTGTGCTTGCAACATTCACACTTGCATGCCTGCCATTCTCTCCAGGGTCACCAGTTTATGAAAGCAAGTGTCCGAAGCCCGGAAGACAGCCCAGCCTGTTCCTACCACCACGGAGCACGTCCCCATTTTCTCAAAACTGTCTCCAGCCTGGCTCAACAATTTATTTCTCTAATTCTGTTTTCATGAAAGCAGAGACCAAAGGAAATTACTGTGGATAAACAGATTAGCTGTGGCAACTTCATGCCAAGCATACAATGAGCATTTTGGCCTTCATATCCCAGACAACACCACCGCTCTCCTACCAAGTAGGAGGCACAAAAGCCTCTTTGTGCCGCGTGACTAACACGAGCCATTGAAGGCAGGAAAGATAGCCAGCGTTACTGACAGCAGCTGTCTATTCAAATGCATCTCGGACTGGAAAAGCATCCCTGGTTATAGGCACCTGAATTTGAACTGCTCGCAACTTAAGCCCAGAGCAGGGAACAACCTGAGGTTGGTGCAGCAGACAGTCGTGGTATCAACAACTCCGCTTCCCTAACACCGGCGTGACACAGCACAGGGGATTCCCAGCTCCTGAGGATCCCAGAAAGCCCCTCCAGCTGGTCATTATGCCACCACCCACATTCATTCAGGCCTTCAGGTGACTGATGCTCTGCTAAAGGCAGTGATTTCAATACAGCGTATTTCCATGCCATTGAGCAGCTTGCTGTATAGCTTTCGTAGCTGTTTATAGTTCAGTTTGTAGAGAGGAAAATTGGATATATGAACTAGCTTAAAAAAACAACAACATGCAGTCACCCAATCCTTTATTGCCAGCATCAGATATAAGGCCTATTGTTTTCAACAGCTGGTGATTTACAGTTGTGGTTAAATTGGTCTCCCACAGCCCTTGGTCTAGCCCAAGTTACACAATTTTTACACAATTCAAATTAGCTAAACTTAATAGGCTGCTTGCAACTCATTTTAACCAAAATTGTTCCATCTAGTCAAAGGGAGGCCTTAATATGACATTTAAATCCATTTTTCAAGCAAATGTATAGCGCAGAGTCAGTATAAGCTAGTGGGTTTTTGAGGATAAGGAAGCAGATGGAACCATGCACTCATCCAGCTCAACAAAATATAATCCGTGAAAACCAGACTGCAGCAAAAGTAGTGCTGTGGGTGGAAATCCAGAGCTCTTAAAATATTCTAAAGCTACAAGGAAATGAAGATATTTCCATAGCTTAAAAAAAATGGAATTTTAAAAGCATCACCTTTCAGACAATCAAGCTAGATAAGAATCTAAAAACCACAAAATACCTTCGGTTGTTCAGACCTGGATAATCTGTAGGGTACAAATATTCTACCACGAAAACTACTTGAGGTTCTCCTCGGTACGTTTTTGCTCACAGCGTGGAGTGGCACTGGAAGACAGTTGGTCAACCACAAGCAATTCCCAACTATGTGCAACCGCTGCAGGCAAGTCCCAACTGTGTGCAGCCCCTTCCCTGTCAAGAGGACAGTATTCCCAGACATACCATAAGCTTCATAGGTTTCCTGTGCCTCCCCGTGTCCATAATCATAGTATTCTGTGTCCCTGGAAGAGTAATTATGTTGGTTACATACAGTGCTGAAATTGTATTCTTAAACTGACACAACTTGCACAAACACTTGAAAAGCAAAGATGCCCAATATCGCTCATGGTTGTGGTGTGGCTCATCACTGCTTTACAGAATTGTCAAGGACAATGGGACACTCCCAAAAGTTATTTCCCAGGCACTCCTGGATTCCAGCAGAATAGGGCACTTTCCCTACAGCTCGAACTCAGAAATGAGTGTTTCCATTCCCTTAAAGAAAGAAAGAAAGAAAGAAAAAAAGAAAAGGAAAAGATCATGCATAATTTTCTTAGTAGCAGATAGGAGACAAGCAAACTTACCCTTGGCCCTGGCTGTAGTAGCCTTCATACCCCTCATAGCTCTGGTCTGCATATGCATCATCATAGCCCTGAAATGGATGATGACATAAACAGTATTAATGGAAGGACTAAAGGTTCATGCCTGACCAAGAGCAAGGGCTAAACTGAACTCAGGCTGCGGCAGCTTTCAGAGGAGCCTGTGAATCCTCGCCTGCCACCGGGAAGGGGCTCAAGGTAAGATGTAGGCAGATGTAGGTAGCTGAGATCTGCCTGTGTCCGGTGGCTTGGGAGGAACGAACCACAGGAGTATTTACAATGCATCTGAAAGTCATTTACAGGTCCAAGGCTGCACTTTGTCTGCAGTACAAATCCGTGTGCCAGAAAGCCTGTAACTGTGTTATCTAAAACACAGATTTACGGGTAGATAAACCCCAACCTATTAACTTAGGATTGGTTTCAGTGGAAAAACTAAGTTTTACTGCGAGGAAAAACAGAATTTAGAAATATCAATATTTGTGATGGTTCCCCAAAATGCTGCTGTGCACTAAACAAGTCATCTTGTTTTCCCCTTAGAATACCAAGAGCAAAGATGCTAAGATAAGCCTGACAGGAGGTGGGTGCTTAGTTATATGCCTTGAAGCATCATCATGTTCATTCATGTACTTATTTTAAGGCTTTTAGGGGCAGTAAGAAACCTTTGGTGTTCCCTGCTTAAAGAATTCTCTTGCAGAAAGAGAGTGTGATGTGAACAACATCAATCTCTGTGATGTAGTTTTTCTACCGTGCACTGACAGTTATGGTGAACGTCAACCTTGGGGGCACATTTCAGTTTTATAAAAACCATCCCTTACTCTGCTTTAGGACAGGAGTAGTGCCCTCCTGCGAGGACTAAAGCAGAGCAGGTCACCCAGCACCGTACTTGTGACGGGTGGCCACTTCTCCCGTGCAACCTTGCTGTTGTTAGCTCTTATTTCAATAATCCTGAATATTTAATACACGATCAGCTAGCTGGAATAAAACAAACATAAGAGTTTCTTACATATTCCTCATAGGTTTCTGGTGCAGGAGGAGGAGGAAGCGGTATTCTCTGAATGCCGGCGGCACGTGCTCTGGGTGCAGGAGCACCCCGTACTGCTGGGGGAGGAGGGACTCCGCGGGCTACAGCAGCTCCCCGGGCAATGGCACCCCGCACTGGGGCTCCTCGCACAAGGGCCCCCCGAGGAGGAGGAGGGGGGGGAGGACCAACACCACGCCCCCTGGAAAGGAGATAAAAACGGTTGGGAACAGCTACTGCTGTAGTGCTCGTGTGCTGAATACCGAGGGCAGCGCATACACTTCTTTAAAATGCAATAGCTTGATACATAAATACAGTCACCGTTAACTAAGCCATGAATTCTTTACCAAGAATGAAAGCACAAGAATTGTTAATATTGCTGCATTGCAAGATTTACAAAAACCTCTTCTGGGATGAGAACTTTACTGCATTAGATGTTGTACAGACAAAGAAATAAATCTGATACACAACTTCGGCCAAGTAGTTTCTCAGAGTTCATTTTAAACAACTCTCTATCACTAACCTGTAATGCCTGCCAGGCCTCCAGGACTGTAAAGATCAATGATGAGATGAGCAGGGACACTTCTGGGCTAAACACTCAGAAGCAAAGACTTTCCCCCACAAAACAGACAGTAAAGCAAGAACTATAGTACCAGAGTTTTATCACCAATTTATCCCAATCCCTTGACAGCAATGACAGAATAATGCCATCCTATAACTTTCACAGGAAGGTCAGTTTAAACTGAAAATGCTTACTCTGCTGAAGGCTACAGCAAACATGACACATCTATCTACACGTGATTTCGTAGGCCAATTTTTGAGAGGTTACTTTATGAAGCTACTGATTTCAGACATCGAAAATAATACAGAAGACATCCACTGCGCTAGATTACATCTCAAAACATACAGAACATTGGATGCCTGCTTGCTGAAAGCATTGCAACACAAGGCTGGAAAGCCTTGGCCAAAAGCCGAGGTCAAGGTCAACAGCTGATGTGTGAGAACAAGTAGCTTAACCTCATGTGGCAGGACAGCTCTGGGCAGAACACGGCATTTCCAGGTCTGTGCTTTTGGGATAGATACCTTGGAACAGGCGGAGGCGGTGGTGGAGCTGCTCCCCTTCCCCGCACAGGGACTCCTCGGCCACGAGTTGGCTCTGGTACACCGTTCAGATAGGAGAGCTCCAAGAATTGCTCCTGACAGATATCATCCATCATATCCTAAAGAGGGGAAAGAGTCAACTCCAAAGAACAGCTAACTAGCCAGTCTGTGCTCCAGGATATCACGGGCTACCACACTGGAATAAAAATAACCTGATGGTCCTGGATTAAAATCTGCTGGCTAGTTTTACTGGGATTTGCTCAGCAGGCAGCAGTGCACAGCTGCCAGCTTTCTCCAAACCAGCCAGGAAGGGCACACAACCTGCACGTCCAGGAGCTGCAGTGAGCACTACAGCTGGTCTCTGGGAAGGAGACCTCGCTCGCAGGGGTTCTGGAGGCATCTGATGACGTTTGGCATCCCGGGGACACCGGCAAGATTTATTTGCAAATGTTGAGAGTTCAGAGGTGAAGTCAGACAAGACATCTCTCACCTCAAGCACTTTACAGCACCTGTTCAAAGGCAAGAGGCTGGCAATGAGCCCGCATAAGGTAACAACCTACTGCTGCGTTCCTGAGACACTGAGGGAACAGGACAGGACGCAGCCTGATGATGAGCAAACACCCATTTGCAAATGCAGGCTGTCTTTTCAAATCATTAGGACCACAGTATGTTTCTGGTTCTGTGCGTTTTTATCCCCTCAGGGGATGCAGCTTCAGGAATTAGTGTGGATCTCTGGTGACCCTGCAGAAGTCATCGTATCCCACCCCTCCCCTCAACACGCAGGCAGCCTGGGCCTCGCACCAAGGATCTTCACGATGTCATGGCAACACCACAAAGCAAGGAGTCTCCCACCAGATGTGTCTTCGCAGCACTGCTGGCTTCCATAGTGACTCCTCTGTCAATTTTCACAAGTTTAACACATTGTTTAAAGGCAGCGATAGATAAGACACTTTGAATTGCAAGGCTGCACGCGTTCTTTAGCAAACTGAGGTTTTGTACATCCTAGGGGCTCCTTGAAGATGACCTCTTTCCTTCAAAGACACTTCACATCACAATCTCTCCTCTTCTCTCTGTCAGACTCCCAGAAATCACACGGTACCCATACGCTTTTCCATACTTTCCTACTACCCATCGCTCTTGGGTTCTGAGCTCTTCAGGTTCAGCTGCAGAGCTTGGTGCCAGGGTGCATTCAGCTCTCTACCTGCCAGGTCTCTGAACTACAGGCTGAGCTAGCCAGAAGCAAGGAGCACTGCGTGCATCTTTCCAATTTGGGGTTTGGGGTTTTTTTTTGTTGTTCCCCGCCCCCCCCCCCCCCTTAATTTAGCAAGCAACACTATTAGTTTAATAACATGCAAAAGACTCCTCCAAGTTCTGCAGTTCACGGAGGCAAAACTCCAGCCTTGTGGTGTTACATATGGACACAAAACAGATGTGAAGCTGACCATAAAGGTCTCACAAGGTTCACCAGTTAGAGACATCCCCAAACAGACAGCAAGTGTCATCTCCACAGATGCCTGATTAGCAAAGAGATTCCTTCATATCATGTGCATTTAAAGCAGCAGAAACATTGATTTAACAGATGTGTCTCAGAAACTAGCTACAGGACTGAATACTACCACCGAGCTGCCGGGGCAGTCACCCTTCTCATCCTCACAGCACCCTTTAGAGCAGAGCAACTACAGTTTCTGATCTGAGCAATGAAGTTTTCTACGGGAGTTCTAAGCTACGGTTCCAAGGCAGAGGAACCCATCCAAGAAGTCTCTTGGCTTGGCATGGCTAAAGTTACTCTCCTGCTAAAACTGACACATGGAGCTAGAGAAGCTACCCACCCAGCCCAGTGTCCATAGCTAGTACTGGGAGAGAAATATCTACTCCAAGTGCTCTATACCATTGCCCTGTAAGTGTATGTCTTTCTAATTATGGTTAGGGGAATAATGCATGCCTTCAGGCGAGATTAATGAGGTCATCTTCAGCTGCCATATGCACCCTTAATACTCCAGGCTTCCTCAACTACACTGTTCCTGTAGCATGTGCAAATCTTACCCAACCTTACAGCCAGATTCACAACCCATCTACATCCTTCAGCAAGAAAAAAACATCCGTATACATACTGGAACAAGGAACTTCTTGACTTCCTCCATGGCATGAGCCATCAGCGCATATGCTTCACAAGGGGGTCCAAAAACTTCAATGAAGACATGCAAATCCATATTTAGATGAGCATATTTAGGATCTCCCCCTTTACGCAGCTCTTCCTCCTGCAACAAAGCAGATTAGAGATTTCTAAAACTAAGTAGGATGCAGAGAAACTATTTTTCTTTCACCTGTTTTCTAACCCTTAACCCAAGGAAATGTCTGTAAAAGCATTTTGGCCATGCCTGGACACAGATCACGGTAATGTGCTGTGCACACGGCCATACACCTTTATAAAAGCCACATGCAATCTACACCTTCCACCTTTTTATAGCTGCTTTTTCAGGTGACTATATTTTTGCTACTTTTTTTTTGCCACCTTTTTTTTTCCAGAAGATTAAGCATATGCAAGCAGTGTTCTTCCTCTTCTACACTACCCTTCTGCCCAAGGTGCTCTTTACCATCTAGTGAAGTTTAATGCCTCAAACAAGCTTCCTCTTTAACTCTGCTCTTAGATACCGGTGTTATTCAGATGGCTTTGAGAAGCTACAAATAAGCTAGAAGTGTAAAAGCTTTTCATGATGCTAAAGTAAAAAGCTGAATTAAGTTACAGCTCTGATGACTGTTAGTTCTGTTCTGGGAATAAGCAGGAAGAAAAAAAATATTTTCATTTTTTTCTGCTCAAAAAAACCTCCTGGCACTTTGTGATTCACTAAAGATTACCAGGAACACACTGCTCCAACATCTTCAGTGAACCATGAGAATTTAAGGATTTCAGAGGGAACAGCTGGAAAAAGGATTTTATTATTTTTTCCCCCTGGAGGGGAAACATATTCCTTTATCGAATTACTTTTTACGGAGCAGCTGGAATTAATTCTCATTTTACAAACTTTGAACTTCACCTTTCACAGAAATGATCTCTGCATCCAAGGGTACAGGATATCAACGGATGACTGGTCTCTAAGTCACACTCATAAAGAAAACATGCATCACACTTCTGCTCCAATCAAGCTTGCTCCCAACAGGCACAGAACAATTTAGGAAGGGTGACTTCCTATTGCCTTTGCTTTTGGATTTTAATGGATTAATCTTTTATAAAACGCTTTGAGAACCACTACTTCTCACAGCAACATGAAAGACATTAATATATATGTATGTTTTCAGAGGTGATCCCCTTACCTTTGCTTTATCTCGCATTGAACCCTTCCCCAGCACGGATATCTTAGCACCAGTTTCTTCCTGAAGTCTTTTGATGGTGTTGCCTTGAGGTCCCAAAATCTTTCCAACAAAGTTGAACTGTAAATGAAGAAAAAAAGAAAAAGAAAAAATTAGCTCCAGAGCTCAGTAGCCTTAACAAAAGCTTTTCTTAATGTTATGCTGGCTAACAAAAAAATTAGAAACTTTAGCCGCTCCATTTTCTCTTCACCTTACCAAAAAGTACAGACCAAAAAAAAGCACAGAAGTTAAGTTCCAGAACATTCTTTTCATGAAAAAAATGCTCCACCAGAAAATCAAGCTAAATTAACTCACGTAAAGCGTTTAATTCTAACATCTACTCTCCAGTAGTTTTACAGGCAGCAAGTCTTAAGATTTAAATGAGTTCTTAACTGTAAAACACAAAGCTCTACATACAAAAGTGTCCATTCTAGTAATAAAAGATCGCAGCTATGCATCACCATTTAGCTTTATCCCAAGACATTCTAGAAATGTAATATATTAGAAATAAGATCCTGCAAGCTTGCATAGGAAAAATTCCGTAGCAATAGTGGAACACTGGCATAACTCCTGGTGACACTTTGACAGCTACTATCTCTAAAAGTCAGCCATAAAATCCATAGAAAATAAGTAAATCACAGAGATTCAGTAAGCTATTTTCTGGCCCTCACCTTGGGGTACTGTTTGACAGGTATCAGAACTCGTTCTTTCAGTTTCATATTCTTGTGGGAAAATAAATCCAGGTAGTTCTCTTCCTCATCCTTCTTTGTTGTTTCACCCTTCTGAATTTTTTCAATTTCTAAACAAGATAAAAATAGGGCTGCTTATATTCCTCAAACAAGCATCATTTTAGAGTTGGAATTATGACAGGTCATACCACCCTCATTCTCTGTGAATATATCAACGCTTATAATTGTATTAATGGAATCTGGATAGACAGGCCACCTCTTTAGTGCTAGCCCAGCTCCCCTCTTCCTCCCTTCACATCTAGGGATTCCAAAAGGTCAAAAACAGGATAATGAACAAAAATAAGAAAGAACAGCAAAGAATGTCCTACAAATAACTTAAACAGGTAAGAGTTGGAAACCGCAAGTACAGTTTTGCGTATCACTTCTGCTGTGCTCTCCTCTCTCAGTCCCCAAACTCACGCCTCCACCACGAGTGCAGTACCCACAGGTTGACTCCTAAACCTACAAAGAAACCAGTCCCAACTACACTAACTGAATCCACTTGCTATTTAAATCTGTAATTTAATTAGCGGTGACAATGCATACTGACACTACGAATTTCAGTTAAGTTGAAAACATTCCTAATAAACAGAAGCCCAAATGAGTGACACGCCAGAGCGTGGTCTGGCTTATGAAATTCTTACAAGCTTCATTTCATTATGTGAATGCACTTTTATTACACAAGCAATTCATAACTTGGTTTTTAAGCTGTAAGCCTCAGGCATATAGCCGTAACAGTGAGTGTCAGAAGCCCTTTAACTTGATTCAAGCGATGCAACTACAAATTTTTGTCTCTCAAAAGACGATTCTGATTTTTAATTGTATATTGTGAATTATAGTGTCTTGGAAAAACACTGAGGTTGCCTGACTGAAGGCATGCTGCAGCCTGAGGGGGATCTGGAACAAAGTCCAAATAACCTTCTGGAAGTAGGTTGTTAAGGGAGGCCAATTAGGAACTGGTACACAAACACCTTCGCAAATCTGGCTAGAAATTAAACTTTTGCTGAGAGATGGCAGGAGACAGCCACCTCACAAAAGACGACCCAAATGAAGACCAAAGATCATCTTCAAAGCCAGCATTTTTAGCCCAGGTTCTTAATGTGCTTTCCCTTGTACAAGAGTAACACACAACAATTTTCAAAAGAACGTAGCCCGTAGCTGACTGGCTTTTCCAGAGATGGCCAACAACTAGATGACAAGTTCCCCCAAATTTGAGGCCAATCCATTACTACCGATCCCAAATTACTAATGAAATATTATGCACTCTTTGGTCCAACTAAAAAAATAATTGGCCACACCATGCATAGCCATCACAAATTATTATTTACAGATGCTTATCAGGGGAGGAGCATGATCCTTCCATGAAAGTTAAATTGTGTCATTTCATCAGCAAAGCCAAGAACTATAAATATCTCTTCGGAGTTGAAAGTGCTCTAAATACAACTTCTCACATCTCAGGGGAAAGAGAGACACTTTCACAAGATTATACACATAACTGCATTAAAGCTGCAAGACAAAACTGAAACTGAAGACTGCTTAGTCATTACCAGAATTTAAAAAGGGCAGCTGCAGTATCTTGTATTTCCTGTGATTTCTGTCCATGTCAGAAACTACATGCTTTAGGCTAAACGTTCATGTTTACAGTTTTGGAAGATGGGTGTATCAGATACTTGGCATGTTCTCCACCTAGTAACATTCTCGTATCATCCAAGCAGAAATAGGAATAATGGGTTATTCCCCCAGCACGACTAGCATCGTTCAAATGGTGCAGATCACAAGGAAGTCAAGCAACTAGATGTGCAACCAAAAAAAACCGACACTAACTTTAAGAAAATGTGATCAATATTTTAACTTTTCAGTTATGGACACAGTAACATAAACTGGTTTTTAGTTTAGAGATCTAAATATACAACTCGGAGATTGCATTGCGTAATTATGAAAAAAAGCCTGAATTTTGTATTTCGACTTGCAACAGCACCTTGGCTCCCTTACAAAAGTGTTACCATGGCTCCTTAGTTTAAAAAAACCTACCGGATCTAATTGCTTTGAAAAAGATAGCTTGATTTTTTTTGCTTTAAAAAGAAATTATTTTCTGAAGACACTATGTAAAAGTAAAAAACCCAGAAGTTCAAGCACAGTCAAATTTATAAAGTCAGCAAAAGAGCTGGCTCCCTTGGTTAGTTTTAAGTAACTTTGTAAAAAAAAAAAAAAAAGCTATAAGAACAGAACAGAGAATCAAGATTTGTAAACTAAAGATTGCACTGCTGGCCTTATCCCTGGTTAGGCATAGCTTTAGACCCTATAATACAATGCAATTACTTCTCAAATATTTTGGTTCTCCAAAACCAGCAACCTTCTGAAAATGCATTCTGCATATTAATAGAAAGTGCTTTCTATGCACACATCAAGAATAGCAGCAGCCTACAACTTTCTTGATGTAAATTAAAGTACCCAGAGGCATCTCCTACTTTGTCAAAACACAACGCAATCAGACTTAAGGCTCTGCAAACCAGTGAACCACAGTTCACATCAACCACGCAGCAAAATCCATTCTGCCTCCTGCAACAGTAGCAACGACACCTGGGAATCCATCTGTGAGGGCAACAAATAATTAACCATTTGCAAAAAAAAAAAAAAAAAAAAAAAAAGCATTGGATCCACCATCACCAAGTCTTCAAATGAAATCCAAAACACATGAGAAGCAAAAAAAAACCCTGCAACTTTTGCAATTCAGGTCAGGGCGGGTGACCTAGCAGTCCCCTTCACACCTTCAGAATAGACTCCGAGTCCGGAGATAGGTGTGAAGGAAGACTAAAAAAAACACGCCACTTGTGCTGCGTCCTACTGCTCCGGATTCCAGCATTATCTGTATGCATTCTGGCATATTAGCTACGCAACACGAAGCAGTACTGAATGAACTGACGAGTGGTAGCAGTTTGTCAGACCACTTACTGATACGAAGGAGAAGCGTACGTATACCTTGAGGGATTAAGCATGCCTCATTTCAGTGCTGATTTTTTAAAGCCGTGTCAGAGGTGCAGCAGAAGGTTACCTTCTTGCCACGGGGAATGTCAGCAGTCTGGCGGCATGTGTGGCAGTGGTTTCCAGGACTTCATGTGGGGCAGTGATTGCATTGTCTCAGAAGAAATCCTAAGGGGTAGGTAAAGGGGGTTGGTAACACCGCTGCTTCACAAGGAGGAGGCTAAGCAGCCACAGTGCTACTCCTGACCTAAGCCCAAGCTCTTCCTTAACAAAAAAAAAAAAAGCATATTAAACATTGTCCTGCAGCACCTTGTGCAGAGACACATTCTGGTTATCCGTAATAACGAGAGTATTATCTTAACAGTATGATAATACTGACCCCATGCCCAAAAAAACCCCCAAAAATAAACCCCCAAAAACCCCAAAAGAGTTTGGGGATGGGAGCCTCCGGAAGAAAGCAGAGCTCCCTCTCTCCTACGCTACTGCTCCCCAGCTGGTTTGATTTCACAGGAGAGGAGGCAGGGAGCTGCTCCTGGATGGACCCTGCCAATAGTGGAAGCTGCAGAATTTGGCAAGCCTAACCCCACCGTTTCCCTCCCGAAACACCCCCCCCACCCTCCAGCCTGTATGCTGGGATTCGTACGCAGACGGCTCTGCTGAGAAGGGAAGGGGCACGGGGAAGAAAAGAAACGCTGCTCAAGCGTGAGGCGGGGAGGAGAAAGGCTGGAGGTGAGCTGTGAGCAATGGCACAGGTAGTAGAGGCTCCTAGGAGAGAAGTGGGAGGAGGCAGAGTCACAGCAGTGACAGGCAGGCTAGCATCGGCATCCAATAACCTTGGCATGGCTTAGCAATACGTACACTTAAAAATGCAAGGGTGAAGCGGTATTGGCATATCACACTCTGCGACATCTGGGCAGTTACAGCTCCTTTGGGGGTGAGGCGTACGCTCGGAAACACAGAAACGGAGACGATAATCTCCATTTTGGGACAGCCTTAACTCCACACTAAGCAAGCGTCAGGACAGCGCACTGCTCTGGGTTACATCCAGCTTCTCGTCACCCCCGTGACCCGAGTCTATCTCTAATCCCACCATTTGGTTCCTTGGCAAGTCACTCCAGCAAGGCCACTGCCCATCCATCTGACTTTGCATAAAGCCCTCCTTCCCTTCCTAGGAACACACACCGACTAAACGAATCCAGCACGAGAACCAGCACGGTCAGCAGGGCATTCCGTCGAGGATTCCTCCAACACCTCGAGCTGCTCCCCGCTTTGCAACGCGTTGCTCTAACTCCAATTGCTCGACGCTCCCTCCCTCCGCAGCTCCTGCTCTGCTACCCTACACCCCCTGCTCTGAACCCACCCATCTCCATCCCTCCTCACCGCTCCACACCTCTGGGGTGTGAAGGGCTGCGTTTATCAGGAGGACCAACTAGATGCTAATTATATAGAGACTCACTAGTGGAATGACATCACTCACATATCTGTTTGCAGCACAGGAAGCTCAGAGATGACCAGCTCTTTTCATTGGAGTTTCTCCATAAAATAAAAATGCCTAAGATTACCACAAGAATTTGAAAAAAACCCCCCTACGCCCAGCTAACCATCGGTGCATGCAAGCAGAGAGGACTGTGCCTTCCAAAACATCGGCATCTCCTCCTGCTCTCCCCGCAGCAGATGGAGGGCGTAAATCAAAGCGAGGAAAAGGGGTTTTCTTGTTCCTATGGAAGAGGAAGTTTGGACAGACCCCGAATCACAGGAGTGAGGAAACCTGGATCATATTCCGAGGTGCAAGAAATCCCAGTTTTCAGTTTCTTTTCAGGGTGCTGGGCAACAGAACCCCAAAATCTTGCCACTTTACTGCCATTTCATCACACAGCACGTTGTTCAAGAATCAGGATTACATTCACTGTGTTGCCCTTCATCTTGCCCTAAATAATGCTAATTTTCTCTAGAAACACTAAGCAGCTTTAGAACCACAGAACTACTTCAGACTACTTTTACATATTGTTTTAAAGAAGAAGTCTTAATTTCAATGCAGAACTCCTGCAGGGTTTCCTCCCAGAGGCAGGCAGGACAAGCGACTTCCACTCTTGAAAAAAGGCTGGAATAGGAATACTGCTGACATTCAATAATCCGTCATTTCTTTGTCTGGAAGTCATTTTGCTTAAGTTGTGCTTTACAACCTTTGGCCCAAACCTAAATTCCATAGTAAGCTTTACAGCAGCTTCTCCAACATGACATCCCCGAAGGGTGCCACAGCAGCAGAGAAATTCTGAGCAATCCAGATCAGTTTGGGGTCACCCGTACAAAGAGACTTAGTCACCTTAAACCACTGTTTTATTTCAGATTCTTTCTCATGAGCTTCCTGTTCAGATCGTCCTAATTTGGACCGCTAGTGAATGCTCCCAAAGGACAGCAATTTTCAAAATATCCAAAGCAGGCAGGAAGCATCTGGAGCTCTTCCAATGATCAATTTTAAGTCTCACAACGTTGCGGTCTACTATAAGCAATTTTTAAATTAATGAAAAAACCCTCATAAATCCTTGTCACACCCCTCAGCGAACGAAGCTTTACCAAGTGGGCTGAGAACGCTGTTCTTTGTGCGGGAATTAGCAAACTCCTTAGGTTTCATTTCACTGGAAGGCATTATCACCGAGCTGTCGAGCATCAGCTGGCTGAAGGGTTTTATTAATGAAAAACATTAAATTGACAGCAAATCGGATTATAAAACTAATTTATTTAGATCAAGTGATGCCAAGTTACCCATGACGATATACCTCAGTTACTTGCACAATGGGAGACGGCAATTTCTAAGAATTATTTCCTACATTAAAGGAGGAGCTAATAAAATCTCTAGCACTGCGCCAACTATGGCAATACTACACGTTTTAAAGACCTTAAAAAAAAAAAAAATTTAAAAGGAGAGTAAGTACCAGACTGCTAAGCACTCTGCTCATCTGCAGATTAAATCTGGGTATATCCTCGCACCGGGTACCTCCCGGCTCTCCACTACACGCACGTAAAGCGGTAAGTGGTAGGAAATATTTTAACTCGTTCCAATTTTTAAGCCGACTACGTACAGCGTCTCGAGGCAGCTGAATCTCCTCGAGAGAGGCACCGACGGCGGGTGCAGCAGCTGCTCTGTGGAGATATGGAGAAATCAGAGCCGCCAGGCGATTGGCCAAGTGGTGATGGGGAAGGAGAAGGCCAGTCTGGGCACAGAACAAAGACTGCCATTTCCATTCCCTATTTAGGTTCATCAGAAGCATGAAACAAGCCCTAACACAGATTTATTATTACCAGAGTGGAAAATCAAAGAGGTCACAAACCATGCCTCACAGGGACTCGAGCAGACGCTACACGGAAAACCCCAGTTTTTACCGTTCGCTTCGGTCCCCTCTCCCCGGGGATGAAACGGGCCGCTATGACCCTACACCGTGGTGGAAAAAAGAAAGTTCTGGGTCTGCGTTTTATCCGGCCCAGGCCTTGGATCAAGCACGGGGCTAAACAGAGACCAATTAAGAGAAACCCCTAATCCTCCAAACCGCGGGGGTCGCATCCCACCCCGGGCACAGGAGCCAGAACGGCTCGGCCCAACGGCCGCTTCCCCCGGGGCAGCCGGGACCTGCCCGCCACCGGGGACGGGGGGGGGACGACGGGGGGGGGGGGGGGGGCTCCCTCCCGCCCTGCGCCGCACAAGGCGTTTACGAGGAGCTACCTCCGACCCTGCCCGCCCCACCGGGCGCCGGGGGTGTCCCTGCCCGGCCCCGCTCCGCCCCGCCTGCCCCCCCGGTACCTGCGGTGAGCAGCTGCATGGCGTGCGTGAAGGACGGGTCGAGGCTGTCCTTCTCGGCCATCAGCTCGGGCAGGTACTTGTTCTCGGGCTCCATCTTGACAGCGGCCCCGGGCAGCAGCGGGGTAGGGGCGGCGGCGGGAGCCTGAGCGGCCGAGGCGGCGGCCGTAGCGCTGGGCGGCAGGAGCGGCGGCGGCTGCGCCCCGGTGGCGGCCCCGCGGCCCCCCCCACCACGGGGCGGCCGCCGAGGCGGGGGTGCCCCTTGTCGGGCGCCCCCGGGGCCCGGCCCCCTGCCCAGGCGGGCGGCGGGGTCGTCGCGGCGCTGCATGAAGGGGGCGGGCGGCGGCGGGGCGGGCGCGGAGCGGAGCGGAACGGGCCGAGCGGCGCTGCCACACCGTCCGCCGCGGCGCCAGGGCCGGAAGTGAGGGGCCGGAAGGACCGCCCCCTGTCGTGTGAGTGTGAGTGTGTGTGTCGTCCCCCCCCCGCCCCGGCTCCCGCGCGACCACCCCACGTGCCTCTGCGCTTGCGTCGGCGCGCCGCCACGCGCCGACCCCCCCGCCTCGCGCCTCACGGCCCGCCCCCCCAGGACGCGCAAGCGCACTCTGCCAACGGCGGGCGCAGAACGAGTCTCGCTCCTCGGGCGCATGCGCAGTGCCGGGCCGGTGGGGGGGTGTGTGTGTGGGGTGAAGGGACACGTGGGAGAGCCGGGCCACCACCCGCTCGGCTTCGGCTGCGCACGCGCAGATCTACCGGCGTGACAGTCACAGGCTGCCGAGAGAGGCTCGCGGCGCCTACGTAGGCGAAGACGCACCGCTGCGCATGCGCAGAGGCTGCCCGCGTCTGCAGCCGGCGGCTGTTGGCGCACGCGCTCTCCGCCGTTCCTCGCCGCGGCGGCCCTGAGGTGCGAAGCGCGGAGCGGGGCCGGGCTGCGGGGAGGGCGGGGGTGGGCAGCACGGCCGCTCCGCTGGGCCTCCGCAGGCACGGTCAGCCCGCGCAGCCGGTCTCGAGGGCTAAACCCGTGGCCTGGTCAGGGAGCTGAGCCTTCCTCCTCCTGCCCTCACAGCTCTGCCCTGCGGTGCAGGGCCCTGGCAGCGCCCCTGCGGGAGACAAGCCCTTGGCGTACTCGTCACGTTGGTCCCATGCTGTGGTACGGGGCTTTGGAGAGAACAGTTAACTCCTGTGTGGCAGGTGATGTTACGTGGTGTTTTAGAGATAAGAAAAAGCATCTTACAGGCTACCGTTATCAGTTAAGGAGCTGCAGTTAGAGGTGCTGGGTGAAGCTAGGTGGGGAAGGCATGTCTGCAGAGTCTCGAAACCCAGGTAAGCGGCACTGAATGTTTTTTCAGTCAGAATGATCGCATGTGTGAAGGCCATTTGTGTGCAGGGGTTTCTGTGACTGTGGTTTGTGGAGGCAGCAGTTAGCTGACTAGCATAAAGGATACATGTTGGGCACTGCAGCTCCTTAAGTTAGCCTCAAGCATGGCCTTTTATTAATAATTTGACAGTCATAGCATGAGAATGTGGGAAGACAACAGCTCCGTGGAATTACACATATACTTCAGCCTGTTAAAGAAGCATGAGATTCTTATTTGATCTCTCAATATCTTGTAACAGACTGCTGTCTGCAGTAGCCCCTTCTGCGCAGAGCTGAAGTTGATGTTCATGGACAGACGCAGCCTCCGACATCACCGGGTAATGCAGCCTGACCCTTGTCCTGTCCCTCGTGCCTCCAGGGTGCCGTTCCCAGTGAGCCCCAAACCTGTGCAAACCCATCACTCAGTGCTCAGTGGCTGTGCGGGTCTGCTGCACAAAACACCTTGCCTGTACAAGGAGCTCCCGCTATTGACAGCTTCAGAGCTGCGTGGGTCCCTGATACGTGTGCCTGCTCTGCTCCTCCTCCGTCAGTTCCCTCCTCATTCACATAGTGTCTCTTTTTCCTTCACCCCCGTTGTGTATCTTCAATGTCATTCTTGCATATTTTCCATTGAGATTCTCTTTCCCTGCCTGCCATCCCTGTCTCATCCTTACTCACAGCTGCGTCACTTGTAAATGCCATGGCACCTTCCCAGAGCCAGGATGAGCTGCTCCTGGTAACGGGCTGTCATTGCTGCGGGATTTCCACCTGCTGCCTCAGCCATACTCCCTGAGCACGCACAGCTCCCGTCTTCCCACAACCTCTGCTGTGCTCGTGGAGCTGTGGGTGGCAGCTGTCTTTAGCTGCTTGATTTGGACCCACTCCTTGAAGAACTTCAGCAAAAAAAAGGAAAAAGAAAGACATGCATGTGGCTCCTTTAGAGTATGTTTCAATTTTTTAGAGGAATATTGCCTGATGGGGGCCCTGGACTGGAAATCAGGAAATCTGGGACCAGTTTCCAGCACTTCCCAGGCTTCCTGAGTGAACCTGGATGCTTTGCTTAACCAGCCCCTTCACCATCTGTAAATTAAGTCACTTCTACTTTCTTTCTTCATATCGTCCAATCCGCTCAGGCTGCGAAGGGGCCGAAACATTCCTTTGTTATTACCTTACGCAGCCTACAGAGCGAGCAGTGCGGCCCTGAGCTTGGCCAGAGCCTCCGGCTGCCTCAGAAATAAAATCACTGGGTGTTAAAATGGACGCGGCCCCTTTCCAGACAGCGCCAGGCTGAGGGCGGAGGAGCCATGTGCTTTCCTCAAGCTGAAAATAGGAGACGGGTGTGTTTTGGGCCATCCCTGCTTTGTCCTCCTGGCGTTTGTTCCCCCGTGAATATTTTCTGGGAGCAGCCGACGGCTGGTGCGGATGCCATCGCTTCTGATGGGGCTGTATATCGTTTTTTTGGAGAAAATACCTTTGTTTTGCTGCAGAAGAGGAAGAGGCCCGGCAGCCCGGAGCACTCGACATTGTGCGTTATGCAAATGGCTGTGCGTCAGAGGCACTGCTGCTGCCTGCTCGGGCGAGGGGCCCTGCGGAGGGCTTCCCACGGGAGCGGGGAACAGAGGAGCTCTTGTTCCAGCTCTTGCCGGTGCTGCTTCCAGCACGGCCGCCCGCTCGCTGGGCTGGACCGGCAGCAGCAGCGATGCCCGTGGGGATGGTCCCTCTGTCCCGCGGCTCTGTCCTTTACTCCCGTATTTTTCTCTCAGCTGGCAGAACAGGACACGTTAGTCCGTGGCTCCGAAGGAAAGCACTTGTTGTTACGGGGGGGTTAATAAACGTGAACCTCTGAGGCGCTAACCCTGCTGGTTTTGGGGCTCTTTGGGAGTTTTTCACCCCGTCGCGGAATACTTCCTTCTCCGGGGAGGCTGGAGCAGCCCCGGGGCCGGCCCCGTGCGACGTCCCGCACTCCTCGCAGCGCTCCCCGCCAACGGGGCGGCCTTTGGGGGAGAAGACGCCCCGCCGTGCTCGGGAGAGCCTGCCCGGCGCACAGAGCCCAGCTCCGGCTCTCTGCGCTGGCTGCCCCCGCCGCTTTGCTCCCTGCCCCGGGAGCGGCGATTGTTGAGCCTCTCGGCCGGGTTGTGACGGGCACGGGCCCCGTCTTGCAGGCGAGGCCAGGCAGCCGGCCCGCCGCGTGGGGAGCAGGCGCTGGAGCCGTGTTACACGAGCGCCGTCACGCCCCTGACGTTAAAATCGATGTCGGGAGGTGATGTCACCTTGGGTCGCTTAACGCCACGCCACCGGGACGGGCGCCGGCCAAGCTGGGCCGGGATCCTGCTCCCACAGAGTCACCGTATCCGGAGCGGGGAACCGGATCGACGGGTCATTCGTTTATTGATTTCGGTTTCACCGTGCGCAGAGCCGGGGAGCCTCGGCCGTGCGCTGGCCTTCCCGGGGACCCGCTCCCTCTGCGGGCTCTCGGCGCTCCCAGCGGGTGCCGGGGCTGTAAGCACCGCTGCTCCCCGCCCCGGGCCGTGCAGCCCCCCGCGGCCCCGTGTCGATCCCCGCGGAAGCGGAAGCCGTGGGAACGGCCGGGCGGGCCGAACCACTGCGCGGGGAGGGGGGGGGGACGACACGGACGGGACGGACTGTACCACTGCCGCTGTGCGCGGGGGGGGGGGGGGGGGAGAGGGGGGGAAGTTGCTGGCGTGGAAGGGTCCCCGTGCACGTGCGGCCGGAGGGCCAGTCCAAATGCGCCGGAGCGGCGGGGGGAAGGGGCGGAGCGTACCGAGGGTGACTGGGGACAGCAGGGCGGCGCGTTTCGCTTGGGGCCGTGCTCACCGGCTCGGGGCAGGGCCAGCCGCCCCCGGGCTTTTCGGCCGCGCTGGGAGATGGGCCGTACCAATGCCAAAGGGAGAGAAGTGGGCTGTACCAATGCCGCCTCTCTCGCGGGGGGGGGGAGAAAGGGCCTGTTCCACCAGCACCGGGATGGAGGGAGCCGTTCCCCGCGGCACCGGGAGGGGGATCTGGCTGGTCGCATGGCAGCGGCACGGTAAGCTGCGGCGATGGCGAGCGAGGCCGCCTCAGCGTCGCTTGTATCGCGTCGGCATGCCCGGAGCACCCCCGCGGTGGCGGCGGGTGGGCGCGCCCGGGGCGTTAAACCGGGGCGGAGACGGGGGAAGGCGGACCGTACCAATGCCGGATGTGGGTGTGAGGCGGGTCGTGCCAATCACGGCGGGCGGGCTGTACCAAGGGGCGCGGGCGGGGAGGGAGCGGCCTGTGCGCGAGGAGCCGTCTGGCGGCGCGCGGGCTCTCGGGTCTCTCCGCGCGGCCGGGCCGGACCGGGTCGAGCGCAGCCCCAGCCCCGTCACGGGCCCCGCCGCCACCGGGCCGGGCCCGCCGCCGCCGCGCCCCTTCCCGCCCCTTCTCGCTCCTTTCCGTCCCCCGGCCCGGTGTGTGGGAGGCGCCGGGCCCGCTCGGAAGAACGCCGACGCGCTCAATGCCCAGGGTGAGGGGCCGCGGTGGGGAGGAGCTGGGGGGCTTCGGGTGAGGAAGGACCGCGGGAGGCTGGAGCTCCCGCCCCGGGGCGGGCCCGGCCTGGGGGGGGGGGGGGGCGGCAGTGGCTCCGGGGCGGCCTGTGGGGCTCCCCTCGGGTCCTTGGGAGATTTTCAGGGGCTCCCACGGCCTCGGGGGCTGGTCCGGGGGGACCTCCCTGGCCTGGTGTGTCTCCTTTGGCCCCTGCGGCTGATTTGGGGCGGTCTTTGTGCTCGGGGGGTCCTGCCTGGTCTGCAGGTCTCGTTTTGGGGGGTCTGTGCTGGACTAGGAGGCCCTTTTTGGTCTGAGGGGCTGGTTCGGAGGGGGGGGGGGTCCTTCGTGGCCTGGGGAGGTTTCCTGACCTGTGACCCTTGTTTGGGGAAGCCTTCTGGGCTTTGGGGGCTCCCTTGGCCAGAGGAGCAAGCATGGGAACAGCTCGCTCGTCTGTGAGGCCCCTACCTCTGCTTTAGGGGCTGGTTTTGGAGGGTTCTCCCCTGCCTGTGGGGTCGGACTGGTGTGAGGGACCCCCATGGCTGGTAAGGCAGGTTTTAGGGTAGTAGCCCTTGCGTGCAGTGTCGGGCCGCTCTGCGGGGTGAGGCTGGTTTGGAGGATCCTACCCTCACCTGTCAGATGGGGTTGACTTACAGTGCCCACCCCCCCCACCCCCCCCCCGGTCTGCAGAGCTGGTTTGTGGGGGTCCACCCTCAGCTGTGGGGCTGGGACCCCAAAGGGATGGTTTAGGAGAGGGAGTCTGCCTTGTACCTGGATTTGGGGAGGGGTGTTTGGGGGGGAATTCACCGCCTATAGGATTGCAACAGTGGGAGGACAAGGGGGCTGCCAAGGGGTTGGGGTGGGTGAATGAGGGGGTCTTGCTTGTACCTGGTATGGGGGGCACGGGGAGGGGGTGTTGTTTATTCCTATGTGTATGTACGGATGTGGGAAGAGTTTGAGAAAGGATGGGAGGGTTGTTCTGGGGGAAGGGGCCCTGCCTTGTGTTAGGTCTGGAGGTGGTCTGTAAAGGGTAAAGAATTTTTCTGGGATCTGGGCTGGGAAGTGGAGAGGGAGGAAGGCTCGGAGCAGTGTTGGGGGGGATCTTTCTCAGACAGGAGGGGGGCACGTGGAGCTGGGAAGGAAGGGTGTCCAGGATGTGGTGGTTTTCCTGGGGTTTGAGTGGGGGCAGGGTTGTGAATGCCGAGGCCAGTTTGTGTAGATAGAGTGCTGCCCTGTGGGATTTGGAGCTGCCTGGGCTGGAGGGGGGCGGAGGTGTTGATGAAGTCTGGCCAGGACAGTGGCTAAAGAAAGTACTGGTGTTGCTGGGGATGCTAAGAGTGACCTGCAGGAAGGTCTGAGACAGGGAGTGGTGTCCTTACTGGGAATGGCTGTGGTTTGCCGCTTAGGGCATGCTTTGGTGGGTGAGGAACCCTGGCTGTTGAGAGCTGGAGGTTTGGGATGTGGAGTGCAGGCGAGGTTGCAGTTTGGGAGGTGTTACGGTACAGGGATCATCGTAGAAGTGGCCTCCACTCAGCTGCAGTGGTGGTTCCTCGTGGTTCCTCGGTGTGATTAGTCACGACCTGCTTTTTCTCTTAGGGCAGCTGTGTGCTTGTTGGTTTCAGTGTGAGGAGGAGTAAGGCAGAAAGTTGGCTTTTAAAGGCTACTGTATAAATGGAAACTTGCTTAAAAACTCCCAAAATGAACCAGTCAGGTTCTGACTCAGAACTGCAGTTAGTATTTAAAGAAGGAAGAAAGATAAACCCACCACTAGAAGCAGCCAGAAAACTCTATCTCCTTATGACTCAACATGTAGAAATACTTAGATTTAATGAACTCAACTGATGCAAAAAAAGAGACTGGTTGGAGTTAAGGTAGGAGTATGTATCGGAGTATGTATCTGTGTACATATGAATGTGCAGCCGGGAACGTAGACCTTCTTATATAGGGTCTATTTGTGACGATTTTACATCTCTCATACACATTCAGGTTTAATTACCTGCCAATATCCATCATTCTCTCCCACACAGCAGTACTCAAATGTTCTTCCTCTATCAGAGCGGAGCTGAACTGTGATCGCAGCTGGTTTACTTGCTCCTGGACTTTGCCCCGTGGTGGAATGCTGTGTTGGTTAACTGTTGTGAGGCCTGGCAGGGAGAGCCGGGCGATGCGAGGCTTGTGGAAAGGCATGTTTCTGTCCTCGCTTTAAGGAAGACGATCCGCAGCTGAAAATGTAGCTCTTGAGATATTGTAGTGCAAGCAGATAATTTTTGTAAATGATGTAGGTTGTGTATTTTGATAGTATCTTTGGAGGAGAAAAAACACTGTCAGTGATGTACCGTTACTGAACTAGCAGAGAGGAGCTCGGTGTTGTCTGTTGTATTTGGATTGGTTTGACAGCTTCTTTGCCTGTTAAAGAGTTGGGGATTGAAAACAGCTCTGTCTAAACATTGAAAAAGAGACCTAATGGCTTGAGAATTTGGGGTAGAAGTTATTCTTTTTGACGCATGTGGATTGCAGTGCTAGATCAGGTTGGCACCTATTTAGGCCAGTATCTGGCTGATGCATATCGTTAAGGGAGTATAAAATACCTTTATAGTTGGCTTTGGTGGTATCTCGTGGCTCGTTTTGCTAATTGTGAAGGGGTAAAGGAGTCTTAAATCTCTTGATCCTTTTTACTGTTACAACACTTGAGACACTGGGTTGCAGTTTCTATTCAGGTCACTATTACGTGTACCTTTTTGTTACCCCTTGTTTCTCTCTGTTCTCTACCAAAAAGTTACATTCTTTTTGGTCTCTTACACTGAAAGTCTGGCTCTGCTCGAAATAATGGGCTGTGGATTTTGACAATTGAGACTTTGTGGAGGTGAAGCTCACTGATAAATTTCACTGCAGTTTCAGTTGTCAGACTGAATTTAACTGCCACAGCAGCATGGAAAAGGAGCCAACTCTCCACTAAGTCATTTTTCCAGCAGAGGTATATGGCAAATTCAAATGAGTGAGATGAGTAAGATGCAAGTAATTCAACTCTGTAACTTCATGGAATAATATCCCTGTTGGTGTGTGATTTGAAATTGCTTTTAAGTCCAGCTCAACTTGTTAATGTTTTTTTGGTGGGGCTTTTTTTTTTTTGGTACTTCATCTTAAAGTGTGAGAATATTTGGTCTGACTTGTCGGGGAAGCTGATGATCTAGCAGGACTGTGTTTTCAAAAGCCAGCCGTTGATACAGCTTACACGACTCAGCGTTCTGATTTTTAGGAATGAGTGTTAGTGTCACATACTCATGAACTGTTGTCTAAAGTAACTTTTGATTTTACTTAAATGCAATTCTGTGACTTTAACAGGATAATGGCTTAAATTTCTTTTTATTAGTGGAGCCTTTTGGTTTTGACTTCAAACACTTTTAGTAACTTCAAATTTTTTGGGCATGGTATGCAAATAACATTCAAATGTGTCCTCTGAAGGAATTTAAAAAACTAAATAGTGGGTGGGGAAGGCGTTGAAAAAATATCCTAAGTCTCAGAACAGCATTTTTAACTACAAAGCAGGTTCTATTTTACAGGAAAGAAAAGATCTGAAACATAAAGCATGCACGCCTATCAATTCTTTCTGAAAGAGCTAATGCAGTATCTAATCACTTCCCGCTGCTGAGCTCGCCAGGATGATGATCTCTCTGCATCGATGCCTGTGTTGGACATAGTGGTTTGACCTCACCCAAATTTAGGGATGGCAGCTAAACTTTTTCTGTGTAGTACTCAATTTTGTTTTTTGCTGCAGGACTGGTGTCTCACTGAGTAGTCTTGCATGTTGCCTTTGACGATTCTGTTTCCTGATGTGTCACTTTTAAGTTGAGACTTCTTTTATCTGGCCTTTTTTTTTTTTCTTGCCAAAGCAGATCTCTATCTGCTGCCAGGGGTTTTATGGCCCAGGACTGGATTAGTGCAAAAGGAAACGAATGAGTCACCCACAGAACTTGTCAGCAGGCTGGGAGGGAGCTCCGCGGCGGGGGTGGATAGGGCGGAACAGTAAAATTTTTGACCTCACCCCTCTCTAGGCACGTGTCATTCTGAGCAAGCTTCTTTCAGAGAGTGCTCAGGAATTTTTTCCAAGTATGTTAGTTCCAGAGTTTCTTTTCTCTGTATACTAGGAGAGTATATTTTTGAAAAGATGGTTGTTTCAGTTCTCACTAATATGCGATTCCACTGTTTTAAGGCTAATTTTGCAAGTCTCGGTGAATTTTTTCACTTGAAAAGCACATTGTGCTCCAGACGAAACAGGACGTTTTGACAGTGTACGGCTAGAACGCGGGTCACTTAATGGGGCAATGCAGGGAGGGTAAGTGAAATGTGACGTACGCAGAGTGTCAGGAAAAGCCTGGCTGGGCTGCAGCATCGTATTGGAATGGTGATTTTTATGGAATCAAGTTGTGTACTGTGTGCTGTGGTGCTGATTTCATGTGTATAAATGAAAACTACGAGAGTGAGGTTTTATAGAAGAGGAGAAATTCAACAGCTCATGACCTGACTTCATTAACATCAAGTGTGGATTCCCACTTGGAACAAAATTAGTTGAGATGGCTTGAAAATAGTGATCTTCAAAACACTGAAGTATTCTTTTAATACTGACTGACAAATTAGTGGGCTTTGCTGTGCATCCTGTGCACTGGGTTATTTTGAAAGGTGATCCAAGTGACCTTTCCAAAGGTATCCATGTTTTGCAATCTCTGGAAGCTGCAGCTGTTGCAAGCTGTTTCGCGGTCTCAGTGTAGCTAAGGCAGGACTTTTACTGGTGCGTTTTAAAGGAGATGGTGGAACCAGGAATTCCTTACAATGCTGTTAGACCTGTCTCCCTGAGCTTGTACAGGCTCAATACAGAAGAACAAGTGACTTGCCCTATCGAAGTATCTAATTTAGGAGTCAATGCAGTGATAGAGGAGGCAGCCATGGGAGATGAATTTTGTAGATGTGTTGGATTTTTACTTAAGGCAATCTCAAGTGAAGCTTATGTCAAGTCAGGAATTCATTTAACTGTTCTCTCTTAATTAGTTTATCACCCTGATTTATTTATGCTGGTTGATACAACTGTCCTTCACTTACATTTTAAGCACATCCTTGCATGTTCATAGTATTTTGAAAGACATTCTTCTCAAATTGGCCTCGTTAGGCTTTACCAGGCTCTCTTGCAGTGAAAGGCGGTGTGAGAGGTGGGGAGCTCACAGTGCTGTTAGTTATAACTTCAGTCCTGTCTGTAGGTGCAGAGACTGTCACAGCTTACTGAACTTGGTTGTGTAGATAGGCATCTTGATTGATGATTATTCCCTGATAATTAAGTTAAACAACATCAGGAACAGACTCCCAAGCATATCTAGTTCTTTTCAGACATGAGTGGCTCTTGCTAGGCTTGTTTGTGCTGCTGTCTCTGCTTTTTCTCCTCCTCTGGTTCCTGATGGAGCTATCGCACCTCATTCCTAGCGTTGATGTGTTGGATACTTCTGCTCCCTTTCTGAGGCCAGCCACATAAAGCATGTTGTAATTTTTTGGTTTCTCTCCATGTGCTATCTCACTTTCTAAGTATAAAAAGTGGGTGGTTAATTGGCTGAAAAATTATTGTTGGTTTCATAGTGTGCATAGGCCCAGTCGCTATTTATTGTCATCAGTCTGATAGAGCTCAGTTCTCTCAGGATTTTGAAGTGCAAATTTGCTTGCTGATACACGGAGGAAGAAATCTTGAAGTATTTACTTGGGGAGATCAGAAGATGTAGACAATAGGATTTTTCTTGTTTTTCATTTTCTTAATTAGAAGCCTGGTTTTTCTTTTTAAGCTTCAGCTTAACAGTTAGCAGTTGAAAGTCATGGGAGGAAGGGGTATATATGTCAGTAACCTTTTAAAAATAGGGTTATGTGCTACATAAACTTCTTATCCTTCTGGAAACCATTTTTTGGACTTAAATACAGTGCTTTACACTTTTAATCACTCCTTAGCTATTAGCTAATTAAATACTTCAGTAATATTCCTTTGGGGAAGGTAAGGTGGTGTCGTTCCTGTTCTGCAGATGAGTTGAGCTACTGAAAGTGGCTTGGCCAAGGTCAGACCATGAGCAGCTGCAGATCTGAGAGTAGGACTTGAGTTGGCAACTGCCCTGCCATACTTAATTTACTGGAACACATCTCCAGGTGTCCTCTCTTAACAACTTGGTAAATAGTTTTTACAAAAGACTCTTAAAATAATTGGGTTGAAATTCCCTCTTTGATTTGCTTGAGGGAGGAGAAGTGTAACCATAATGACCTGATCTGCTACAACAGTGCAAATAGCACTGGATGAGGCTCTTCCAACCAAATTATTGGTGCTGAAAAGAAAAATGTTTAAAGGATTTGTTTAAATATGACACAATAGCTCTTCCCCTCACGATGGTGTATTTTGTAATGCTGTAAGCCTCCGGTACTCTGGATCCAAGCTCTGACCTCCCATGCCGAGATCTGTTGACTGCTGTTTTTATTTAAATAGCCTTGTTAGGTCCTAAAAAGTTCATTTTGAAACTGTTCCTGTAATGTAAGTCTGCAGGTTTCTCTCCAGGACATACTGGTGACTGGGAGTGTATGTTCAAATGGGGGAAAACCAGACCAGTATTTGCCTGAAAAAAGACTTTCTTGCTTCAAGTTTTACACGTGTTGGACACATGTGGATGCTGTAACTTCAGTCATTCTGTTCCTGGTACATCATAGTTACAGCAGATTGTAATGCATTTTAACAAAGCCTTTGCTTTGAGATTCAGTAGTATACATCAGAGTTGTGACAAATGTGCAAGCATTGACAAGCGTAAGGACTTGAGTATGATGTGTTTAGATGGGACGCTTCCATCTGGGGTGAGACTTAATCCTGTAGTTGTTACACTGATAAAATATTCCAGGATTCATTTTTGAAATTTGTATTTCAGTCAGTCAGGGTAAGAACTGCGTTAAGGTCGGGGGAGGTTATTGAAAACATCTTTGTTCTTGCCTCTGGCAACCTAATTAATGTATTTTTTTGGCATTGAAAGCTGTTCTTTAAGGAAATAATTGCCATTCTTTGGGTGATTTTTGACTTCATGTCAGTGAAGAAGGTAATTTTGTAGTACTTAATTTGACTATTTTAAAATGAGGATCTCATTAAAATGTTGAGTGTGCCAGAAGTTTGGGGTGTGAACTTCCATGCATGTGTGTGTTTCCCCTAATTGTATTCACTTGAGTGTGCCACGTTGACCTTTCTGCTTGAATTGCAGGTTTGTGACTTCTGGCTGCTAGTTTGGATTTTATTCAGCTGATTTAAAACTTTTTCTGTAAAAAAGAATTGTCAGTAGTGATTCTTTGGCTTCACGCTTTTTAACCACAGCGAAAAGCCACGTTGCTTATTTAGTATTTCAGCCTTAAATGAATTCAGCTAGTTTAGGTTAGCTCCATTTTAATACCCCTAAACTTCGTGGTAGAATTACATTTTCCATCTATTATTGTTGTTGCTAAAACATCTATGTTTTGAATCCTGTGTGTTAGGACTGAAGGCTGCTGCTGTCTTAATGCCTTAGTCTGTAAACACAGATAAGCCTGAGAATAACTAAAAGTTATTACTGCTAAATGACAATTTGGTTGCTTTTGAAATGACCGATTTCTGGAGGATATCTCCCTACTACTGTTGGGAGTTTGGCAATACAACAATGTTGGTGAAATTTATCTGCTAGCAAAAGCTGAAATATATGGCACTTATACTCTTATTTCTGCTTGTACTGCTTATTTTGTTCGGAAGATAAAGCCACACCAACAATATTTTTTACATATTTGGGCTTAAGCCAACAGGTATGACTGTACCAACAGATACTTTCAAGTGTGTACTTGGCTTTGTGCTATTTTCTCTTCTTTTAGTGCACCTGGTTGGGAGGGAGGGGCTGCAGAGAGTACAGAAAGGTTTCCTTGTTCTCGGTTCCGGTGCCTGGCTGCTGGGAGCAGCGGTTACAAGAAGTCCCGTGTCTCTGGGCTAGTGCATACTCGGTGCCGAGAGAATATTTGGGATTACAACTATCAGGACTCCAGTAAAGATTGATTTTTGTTTGTTTGCTTTTAAACATAGTCTTATCTAGTCTAATTTGAGTTTCTCTGGGAGGGTCCATATTTGGTGTTTCTGGAAGTAACAATTTCTCTTACACAGTATTTTTTTTCTCTTTAGGTGTTCTGTTGGAATATACGTCGCACATTTATGGCGATTCTGAGTGTGAGGGCAGACTTCTGCCAGGCCCAGCACAGCATCCTGGCTGACAAGTGAGCTGAGTGCAGGGGGTTCCACGTGCCATAGTTACTTTGCCTTGAAGACTCCAGACGCAGCGAACACACCCAAATATATGGGATATCTTCTGCACATTGGAAGCATATTCCTTTTACTGACTCTAGCAAAACTAAGCATCAAGAAAACAAAGTGGAGAGAAAATCTACCCTTACTTTTTTGCCTCACCAGTGCCTAAATGTAGAACAGGCTGCCTAGTCTTGCATGTAGTCAGAATTTTTGGAGTCTGAAGGATACCACCTGCAGTAATTGAGGCCGAAGTTGAATTCAAGCGGATTCTGAAGCAAACCTGCTTTTCTAGAAGCGAATTCTTTAAGGAACAAACACGTCAAAGCAAGCTCTGATCAATCCCAGGCATTTTAGTGGTCTTTTTAATGTTTTCTGCTGTGAAACGTTTCCAAGGTTATTGATTTTTTTAATTTTTTTTGGCCCCTTACACATTTTTTTGCCATTATGAACCGTCCAGCCCCCGTGGAAATTACTTATGAGAGTATGCGTTTTCTGATCACTCACAACCCGACCAATGCAACCCTCAGCAAGTTCATAGAGGTAAGGCAGTCCAATACAGTATCATCCTTCTTTCCTTATATGCCCATAGTTCAGACAGAAGTATTGAACACTCATTCTTCACACCTGTTGCTTAAAGCATTGGTTATGTTACATGTTACTTGAAACTTAAGGCATTTTTATCTTTAATATTTTGTTCACCTTCTCTTGACAGTGTGAGAAGAGAATTCACTGATTTACTTTTCCAAAGTCCTCTGTTTCTTTAACTGTGAGAAGCTGGATGAGCTTCTGTTTTAGAATACAAACACACTCCCTTGCCATCATTTTTGTCCTGGTTTCTGAAGGACTGCATGTTCTGTGATTCTAAGCGTTATTCTTCATTAAATAATGCAGTGCTTCTAATATATTGATCTCTTGCTCATCTTTTGGCTTTTAAAGTAGCAGTTAACAGAATTGGAACTGGTTTCTAATCTTTCTTATCCCTTAGAGTAGGATTAAGTGCAATACTTAAACTGATGTTTTAGTGTACAGGATATGTTACCAAACTGCCCTACCAATCCCAGAACTGTCAGAGATTTCAGGTGCCAGAGTTTATCCATGAAAAATGCCATCTGTCTGGCTCTGACTATGGGCAGAGTCAGTTAACGACGGGCAGTGGAACAGACCGTTACTGACACAATAAGATCTAAAGTACTGCAAAATTTAATACTCAGTTTTCTGAAAAAGTAACAGATGGTATCATCAGAGACGTAGTAGTACAGAGTATTTCTGCGTTCTGCTTTGCTCCAAAGCTGCTATATCTTTGTGCCCTTTATATCTTCTATCTAGAGGACTTTTATCCTGCATATGCAGGTTTTTTTCATTCCAAAGAGATCCTGTCATCTGATACTGATGTCTGACCATGGCTATTAACAGACTTCCATCATCTAGCACGTGCTCTTCACCATGAATCTTCAGATATTAGTGGTTAATTCTATCTGAAAGCCACATTCTTTTGGTCTTTATATTTTCTTTCCATTACTGTGGATTTTCTTCCTTTTTCAGGAGCCTTGACTCTGGAATATATATTACTGCTAATTGTTAGAAGTTATAGTGCTTCAGTCCAACCATGAGAGGAAATTCTTTTTGCTGTATGAACCTTCAAAGTGAACTGGAACAGCTTTTGTTTGATCTTCTGATTATTTATCTAGCACAATGTGCTACTTATAGTGCATTACAAGGAAGCTAGAGTATGGTGGTGTGTGTGTGTGTTTTGTTCCTCTCTGCCTCAAAATGTCAACACTGGCTGAAGCAAACAGTTCCAGGCTTCTGTATAAAGAGGAGAAGCTGCATGGAGAAGAGAAGCAGCTGGTTTAATTTTGCTCTTATACATGCAATTTTTTTTTCCACCTTGGCATTTCCTTAGTAGAATAATTCAGAGGTGTTTCGCATTAATTCCTGTCACTTATAACACTTGTCCTAATGTAGGCCATAAACTCCCCTAAGCTGGCCCTTGCTACTTCATGGTGTAGTCACCTTGGAGCTGTGCAACAGTCATGGTACCACTGACTCTGTGTAAAATGTTTAGTTTTGTGGCCAGTGAGAAAGTTTTTTCATTCTTCACTCTGTCAGCATGCTCACATGTTTTCCTTTTTCTTAAAGGAGCTGAAGAAGTACGGAGTGAGAACCTTGGTGCGAGTTTGTGATGCCACTTATGATCAAGCTCCTATCGAAAAAGAAGGAATCCAGGTTCTAGTGAGTTGCCTTTAAAACTGTCTAAAAATGAAAAATCACTTGTCTAGAAGTGGTGGGGATGGCCTTCACGCTTTGGGAGAGAGCTTATGACTGTTTCAGATCGGCCAAATGCAATGTCATCCACTGCCTCAGCTAAAGCTGGTTTTGAGAAACTCGCTGTACTTTTGTGAAAGGTACTTGCCGATTCATTGCTATCGCCTGAGCACTTAGAAATGTCTGTTCCTGGGTTTCTGGATTTGTTGAGATGTTTTGGTTGCCTTTTAGTGACTAGGTCAATACTAATCCAATGTTCAGCCTTGTGATTCGTACAACTCAGTTTGGTCCTTTTCTCTAGATAACAGCACTTCTTGGCTTTACTGTTGACCTTCTCGGGATGCAGATAAAACTCCCTTCCTCGCTTGTTCAAAAAGTGCCACTATAGAGACTATAGCTGATGCGTTGATATTGGCTGTAGCAGGATATTGATCGGTAGCCTCCTCACTGCTCACCTCTAAATGAAGGCTGGCTGCTGGTGGCTTCCCTGTTCAGCAGGTGGAATTCCTTAACTGCTACTCAGAGTTAACATTATGCAATGACTGTCTGACTCCATCGTCTAGTATCGCTTAGTGTTTTAGGGGAGGTTTTTTTAATAGGTGTGTGCTCATACTAAGCTTGCAGGCAGTGTTTTTCCAGGCAATGTTTCCGAATTATTATAGTGTGTCAGATAGTATCAGTTTATTTCACTGGAGTAATACTCTGTGAAGCCAGAAATTGCATTTTACTTTCTTGTTGCAGGTAGTCAGTCTTCTGTTGCCTCTTGATTTTTACAGCTCAGTCAGAGGAAAACTTTCTGCAGTTTTCCATTAGGAGAAAAACTTGTATCCTGGCATAGCTGCGAAAACTCCATGTACAGGTCAGTCAGGTTTCTTGGCTTCTGGCCCTAGTAAGCATTTACTCCAGTTCCAGGCAGCCACGTGTGCCTCAGTGTTGTTGGAAAAATCAGTCATTACAGGGCTACCAGTGCTCCTAGGGCTGTGCTCTGCAGTAGCATTTTGGGTCATCTAGAGCCGTCTTGGACTTGGACATCGCAGCATTTTCAGGCACACTGCTGTGAAACCTCTAGCTGTGATACTCCTAAGGTTGCCAGAGACTGGAAGGATTAAACTTCTGGTGTAGAAGCCTTCAGAGCCCTGATTTAAGCTGGGGCTTGGAGTATTTCTGTGTTCCTGTGCCAGAGCAGAGATCTGAGTTCTTCCTAGAAGACTTAGGACAGTTCTGCAGGTCTCCAGCTCTGCTGGGGTGGCTGCCTGGTGAGGCCAGCTGACCTTGGCTCCTGCAGCTGTGAGCAAAATCTACCTTCTCCAGTCCGGGGCAGCTACAGGAGCCAGGGGGAGTGCTCTGTGCTTCTGAAACAGTTTGGGGATTTTGGTTCTCAAGAAACTTTAAAATCTTGGTGTTGGCTAGGTTTGAAGTGAAAGCAGTTTTTTAAGGAAGCTTTTCTAAAAACTGGAAATGCTGTTTCCGCCAGCTCTGCTAAGCACTGTGCTGTTGGAAAGCCTTTCACTTTGAGTAACACGTGTGAGTGTCTTGTGTCTGTACACACTTGCCTCAGCTAACAAGCCTCTCTGCTTTTGGTACGTACCAGTTCTTAGTATTCCACTGCTGCAGAAGGCAAAACAGCAGAGCGCGTGAATCCACCAGGCATCTGTTAAGGATAACAGAAAGCAGGAGGTGACAGGGAAGGTTTGCTGTCCATGTCCTTGCTGATCCTGATGATCCCAGTCATGAGGTTGTCTTAGTAATTTACTGTATTGCAATGGCACTTTGTTATTTGAGATAAGCTTAACTAGTCACTGACGTGACCACCTCCTGTATAGCTTTTCCTTCCTATGAATGCATGCTTTTTCAAAGCAGAGTCCTGCTGCTGTTCAGAAATGGTATTGAATTACCAGCTGGCTGAGAAAATAACACGTCACTATTTAAAGCTAATATTTGCTTGCAAAAATAACATTAAGATTAAAAACACAGCCTGAGAGAGATTAGTGTCTATTTTAAAACTGTTGAGGTCAAAAGCACAGTGAAACCCCTGAAAATGAGAGCATTTTAGCAAAGCCTGCTCTCATGCCCTGATACAGGATCATGTACTGGCAAGATGGGTACAATGTGGCAGCTACAGAGTTGCTTTGGCAGATGGCATAGCCAGAAAGTAGAGAATTAGATGTTCCATGTTTGAAGTAGTACTATTGCATGTGCATGTTTATCAACAGAGATTAAATCCAGGAGACGGGAGGCGGGGATGGATTTAGTGTCTGTGGGCTTCTGTGGTTCTTAGTTACGTTCATGTGTAAGGTCTTGTAACATAGAAATGCTATACTGGAAAAACTGGTAGGTTTTTTTTTCTGGAAGCATTTTTGCGCTGGCTGGCAACCAAGAAAGCTGCAATGAGTTTATTAATCATAAGGATCTAAGACACATTTCACTGTTCTCCTTCTATCAGTCCTTCATTTACCGTTCATCCGTGGATCAGAGTTTCTTTACGCTCTGTGCCCTCCAGAATGGCCATCACTTGAATGCTAGCAGGTGGTTGCCAGTGCCTGTGTTAGAGATGTAACTTCGTTACCATCTGATATTTGCTGCATTGCTGCGGGCTCCGGTATTGAAGGTGGGAAAGTTCCACACTGGTGGCTGCGGTCTCATCCTACGCAGATGCAGGCAGTTCTGGGAGTCACTTCAGCGTGAGTTGCACACAGGTTTTGAAGAAAGAGTTCTTTGTCACTTTAAAGTCCTGTTACTGCTTCTTGGTCACCTCATTTCTGTGTTGCCAATCTCGCCGTTGCTGCTGACTGACAAACCCAGAGCTGTTCTGCTGAGCAAGGCTTCTCCAGATAAAGGGTAAATAAGAATAACCCTTTCTTGCCTTTCAGCCTTCCCAGCTACTGCAGGGTGACACAAAAGAGCTGTATTTTCTGTTTGTGCAATCTCAGTGCATCATCCTGGTTATTAATAACTGTTTTGGTCGTGGAGCTTAGCAATTTGTTTTCTATCCTGTCTGACAGGAATTCAGAGGTGATGCTGGCAGAACTCATAATCAGAAAAAAAACTGCAAAACTTTGCTGCAGTTACTCCTCTAGTCTCAGAATTATTCTTGTTCCTCATTCTGGGCAGTATTCCATGCAGCAGTGTTTTATCAGTGCTAATTTAATGTCGGTGGTGTACCATTCCTGAGAAGGTGATGCTCTGTGGGGAAATGACGATTGCGATTAATTCAGACCAGCACAAGAGTTGCGTAGACGTGATGGTTAACATGTAAGCTAAAGCAATGTAGTAAGCTCCTGTATTTGGTCTGAAGGAAAGGATTTAATTTAATCTAAAACTAGGGCACAGAACTGATGTGTAAATCCTGTTCTTTGCAAGACGGTTTCAAAAGAAAGCATCCTGCAACGGGTAATGCCTCTTCTCTTGGCAGCCCATACATCTCTTCCTGGGGCAGTGGATGACACTAGGTCTCAAATAATGTAGCTAGCAGTGTGTGATTGAGGGGAAAATCTCATAAAAGCTTTTTATTAGAAAGAATGAGTTTTACTTTATGATCTTGTTTCTATAGCCTTTTATTTTGCTGTGGTGTCCCAGATACTTTTAATTTCCCATTTGCTTTAAAAAAGGAGTTCTCTGCACTCTTCAGACTTTGTGTATATTCCTGAATTAATAGCATATAAAGTTATTTCAGTAACTTAAAGCTTTTTGGCTTTGTGTTCTGAGACACAGATTTCTACCTTGCAGCTTTTTTTAACTGCTAACACATTTCTGAGGCTGAGGTCTGTGCTAAGCTGTACTTGCTATTCAGGAAGTATTAGGGTAGCAATAAGTGCATTTCAAAATGAGAAGTCTGGTGGTTTTTTTACCTTTGGTTGTACTTGTTTAGAGTTCCTGCGTGCTTCTTTCAGACTTCAGAGAATATTACTTCATATTAACCCATTTCAAGATACTACATGAAAGCCTTGATTCTAGCCAATGAGGGAAGAAGAAGGCTCCTTTCAAAGCAATTTCTCTACCATTTGGAGAGGTTGTTGAATAATACGAAACTCTAGCTATGAGTCTCTCTTGTAAAATGCATTGCAGTCGTCTAATGAAAAGTGCTAAATAACTACCAAGTATTATTTTTTCCCTCGCATCTAGGAGTGCTCTTTCTACAGCACTCTGTGTGTCTGAAAAGATTATAAAGCATGTGATGTTGTGCTTGGTCCTGAAATGTAGGACATGTAGTACTCCGCTTAGCACAAGTTCCAGGAGAGAGCTGTGACCTCGAGAAAATGGAAAGCTTCTCACATGTAATTTTGATTTACAGCCATGTTGATGATACTTAATGTGGCCTAGGTAGTTGAAATGTTGGCTCCCCCTTTAATAGGCAGAAATGTAATTGTAAATGCTGCTTAGCTGTTGGCTTTGCCTTTGTCTAAGCACTCTTTTGCTTTTTGGAGGGTTTTTTTGACTTGAAATTACCCAGGTAATTTTGACTGTTTTGCTTATTGGATTCGTGGCAGCTGGACAAGCTGATCCAGTTGAGTTGTTACGAAGTACCTTCTCCACTGATCCCCTTGAATTGTTATGAAGTAGCTTCTCCTCTGTACAGAGTCTGCAGTACAAATATTATTTTAAAAGGTTGACACAACCACAGGCAAAAGTCTACAGAGTTCTCATCTTTCAAATGTTTATTTGAAATGTCTATTGATTTTTACATATTTTTAATAAAATGAGACTTCAAGGGCAGCTATTTTTCTAAAAATTCTATACTACAAAGGAATTAGTTTAGAGTTTTATTGAAATTTTGTTATAAAGTACAATTAAATTGTTGTTAAACATTTAGTGTTGCATTATGATATTGATTTGCAAACTTCTGTGCAACCAGACAAATACTCACGGAACTGTTCGTGTAATACGCACTTCTTGCTGAATGCAATATTCTCCTTCTCCCAGTTATGGTTACCTTGCTGTTGATTAGCTATATGGATTTCAATCCATAATGTCCTTTTCTTCCTTCAAAGGACTGGCCATTTGATGATGGAGCACCACCCCCGAATCAGATAGTTGATGACTGGCTAAACCTGTTGAAAACCAAATTTCGCGAAGAGCCTGGATGCTGTGTTGCAGTTCACTGTGTTGCAGGGTTGGGAAGGTCAGTATACCACTGTCTTGTATTGATACTGGACTTAAAGTTAGTTTATTTATTCAGGAAGTAGGTCATGGAAGGTGTTCAGTAAATGCCAATTTCTCCATTTTGTCCTAAATAACACTTTAAAGCAGCGGCATCAAGTTTCTGTCATTAAAGCAAGAGGGACTTATTGCAGCTGAAAAATCTTAAGTAATTTCATAACCCTTGATCAAGGATGAGAGGAAAAACTTGGAGATATTGCTCAGAACACTTCTGTCAATCACGAATGACACAAGCAGTTAGAGATGCTATTAATTTGAAAGTATATATCTTTGAGAAAAAATGTCTTGTGTTTCTTGTCAAATGCAATATGCATATATAGTACAATTTCTGAGGCTGTACAGTTGTTGTTTTTAATTTCCTCCTGTTTTTAACTGGTGTACTACTAAGTATGTGGTAATGAAAAAAGCATTTAGAAAAACTGGTTCAATTACTTTTTTACTCTAAAGTGGCTTCACTTCAGTGGTAAGAAGAGTTGAGCTTGTATTTCTTGCTCACATGCAGACTGATGTTTCTCTCCTCACCACTCAAAATATAACTTCCTTCTTTGGTAAGAACTTCCTTTCAAAATGAAACAAACCCCCCCCCTGATTCGGGAAAGCTAAATGCTACATTCATATTCCTAACTGTAATCTCTGAATGTTATATTTATCCTATGGACCAGGAGGAAATGGAGCTTAAGTGTTAGTATTCTTACGATAACCACGGAACTGTTAATATTTAAGGATATGAATGAGTGGACAAGAAAGGTGGATTAAAGAAGTCAAGCACAGAGTTGGAGTGCATCAAGCTCTTAAATTTCCACCTGTAGAGAAGAAGAGATGGGGGAAGTGAAGAGGTAGAAGGAGAAATGGCCAGTATTTTAAAGACACAAATGCCAAAACCCCAAGACAATTAACATTTGTTTATCCATTTCTGCTCTATTTTTATCTGAGGAACACCTTTAGGAAGGTGGCCACGTGCAACTCAAGTGACTTTCAACTCTCCTGTTTCTTGCATAATACCAGGCCAAAGGGTACCCAAAGCTTCCCATCTTCTTTATGCCACATCAACTCATGTTGTGTATCCCTTTCTTACAGAATCACCTTTTTGCTGTTGTTCTCAGACAACTTCGGGCAGAGGGAAAAGCAAGAACTTGACAGATTTTGCTTTAATATGGAAAACTGTCTCCCTGTAGTAGGGAATTGAACTTCAGCTATAGTAAAAAGAGACAGGATTTTTTTTAAGTGACTTTTGAAGTTCCAAATTATTTCCTTTTGGAAGGAGAATAATTCTGTTTCTGCAGGTGCAGCAGGGCAGTGATAGTGAGAGTTGTTTCTCCTGAACTATGTTTTTGTTTAGCCATGAGTACAAGTTGTCCAATTGCTGGCCCCTGTTTAACCCTTCACTACTCTACAGTCAGAGGTGCCTGTTGCAACTGTGTGCATTTAGTGGGGTGAACATTGATCTGGGAGAAGGTCAGCGTGTACTCTGATTTCAAAACGTGGACCCCAAAGTAGAGTTTTACTCTGTTTTCCCTGGAAAGCCTAGTTCCATGTCAGCATAGAATTAAAAAAGTCATCTGTTCAATGCGTCATAGATCTGTCTTATGTACAGTTAAGTCTATAGTGTCATAAGAAGCAAAGTGCATGCAAGAGGTGTTACACACTTGTTTTAGCAAAGTAGAAAATTAGGTTATATTGAAATGAGAAAGTGCAAAAAATCTAGAATTATTGTTTCATGCCCCAAACACTAAGGAGCTATTGATTTTTTTTTTGGGGGGTGTGTGTGTGCTGGAAGTGGAACTGTCTACTAAAAGAAATTTTACATTAGGTACTCAGCAGGCAAATGTCTTTCTGTAGATAATGCTTAAAGAGAAAGTACTTAAGCTATTTGTTTAGAGATTAATTGGATCTATTTTGAGGGGTTCAATATATTGTTTCTCCACGTCTTCCTTAAATATTGATTCCTCCTTTAGGGCTCCTGTCCTGGTTGCACTTGCTCTCATTGAATGTGGAATGAAGTACGAAGATGCAGTTCAGTTTATCAGGCAGTAAGTTGAACTTCCCCATTCTCAAGAAATCTCTCACTTTATGTTGTATTTGAACAGCATGTGTCTTCAGCAAAGCTTGTTAGGTTCCTGATGTGTTTTCTAGTAGCTATACCCTGACAATCATGGGTGTGACTTTGACATTAATGCTGAGGCTTGTGCACTCTCCTCTGTTTAGAGATGAGGATTAAAAGGTGATCGGTCTTTTTTTTTTTTTTTTAAATCTGGGCTAATATATTAACATTGACCTAAGACTCAAAAATACTGAACTTGGGGAGAAAAATTGTCTAGGCTGGGGCTGTAAAAATTGTGGATGGACATGGGCTAATTGTTCCTAGTTAAAAAAAAAAATTCTAGTTGGGCTCCCAAGCAGAATTTCTGCAGCAAGTAGGTGAGCACCAGCACTCCTGCAGGTGTTGTGGGTGAGTGCATTATCCACCCAGGAGATGTCAGAAACCACCTGTCTGGAAAATAACAAAACTGGTGAAGGAAGAGACTGCAGAGCTCTGTTGGTTTAGTGATAACATCAGATCTTGAAATGAAGCCCAGCAGGTAAGATTATATTGAATGAGCTTTGCCAAAAAAAAAGCAATTCGTCTTTTTATAGATTCCCAGGGTCTTCAGTTATCTTTGTAAACTGTGGTGCTGTCAACAGATCTTTCTGAATTTTACTTTAAGTTCCTTTTTTCTCTTCCTGGGTACAGTACCTTTTATACCAAGAAGCTCTTTTCTGAGAACCTCTTGTATATTTGTATCTAAATGTCATGGTCTTAGTTAGCTAATATAATAAGTAGCACGTGCATCTGCAAGGAAAGGACAACCTTGATGTTGTTCAGTGACTACTACTGGTGATGGAAATAAACTCTCCCAATCCAAGTAAATATGCTGAAATTTGCTAACTGGATTTTGATTTTAATATTGGCGCATGGGTGATGAACTGCATGTGCTGGCCTGCTTTATCCGTCCTCAAAGTGTCAATGGATATGGAACCAAGCCAAAATGCTGTTTTGTAGATACAGAAAATCTTTGAACTGAGGACTAATCTGCTTTAGAATGCATATGGTGATCGCAGCAGTACTTTTTCCATTGATATTAGCCTTCATTCTCTTCATTTTAGGAAAAGGAGGGGAGCTTTCAATTCCAAACAGCTGCTTTACCTTGAGAAATACCGACCTAAGATGCGATTACGCTTCAAAGATGCCAACGGTCACTGCTGTGTTCAATAAAAAAAAAATCTCAAACGAAGGCAGAAGTTAGCATGGCTGTTTTCTGGACTCTTGGCACCTGGAAATGTGAATCTGGAATCAAACTACGTCATCAAATTAGTGGTGGAGTCAGTGCTCCTCAACCTCTGTCCTAATGGTGGTGATGATGATTGAAAAAAAAATAAAAATAAAAAAAAATTGAGAGAAACATTTCAGTGAAGGATTGTTTTCTCCTTAAGCTGCAGTTTGAACATCTGCAAGGAGAAAATCAGTTTCTGAACCTTCTGTATTTTTAACTTTTTAAGAAAAGAAATAAAGTAAATTTTATGTCTAAGGAAAACCAGCAGAGCATTGGCTTGTGCAGAAACTATTTTCTTAATTTGAGAAAGTACCCCACAGTTAAGGCCCAATACATAAATTCATATGGGACTCTTTTAAATGGAGTTGTCTGGGTTTGTTTTTTTTTTTAAACCTTGCTGGGACCTGGCAGAGAGATATGAGGAGGAGCCTTTGTTGCTGTATGGGAGCAGTTTGACAGCCTTAAGCCCAACCTGGGCATATTCTAGAGATTCAGTGATGTCTGTGTTGTATGTTTACATGGTGTCATGACTCCGCAGGTGTGAAAAAACTTCCTGGTGGGCTTTAACAGGAGACTCACTGCCTAATATCTTCGGTGAATCTGCTAAAGGCCTTTCCTGGTTGGTGGGAGGTAGTGATTTTAACTGTGTGAGTGTGTGTGTGTGTATGCATGTCTGTGTGATTTTATGTGTGTATGTCAGTCTTATTTTTCCAAAGAATTTGGTTGAAATGTTAATTGTCTTTCTGTTGCTGGATAGAAAAATCTATCCCGGCGGAAGACTGATGTTCAAAAGTGTCCTAGGTGAGGAAGGGGCAATTCAGACAAGGACTTAAAATTAATTTTATCTGTCATAAGGAAGAAAAGGCTTTTTGCTGCTGTCCAGATTCCCTGCCTTGCTGAACACAGTAAATCAGGATTTGGGGGGAGGGTCTCATTTGTATCATATGAGGTATAGCTGGTACGCACACAGAAATGTGGTCCATGAATAAATGCCTAGGAGGGGTATTTTCCCAGACCAGCCCTCATGTACAGTTCAGTTTTAACCACCAATTGCCTTGTTATTTTTTTATTAGGCTCTTTTAGAGGGAGAATCTCGAGTTACACACCAGCATGCCTCTTGCGTATTCACCGTTGGCAGACCACAAATACGCTGATTTCTGGAGCGTGGACTGGCGCCATGTTCTCTTTGTAGGGCCATTGGTGTTGTCAGCGAATTAATCAAGACAAGTCACTTTGCAACCTCTAATAAGCAGTTTCAGCCAGGCTACTTCTACCAAACCTGTCCTAACTTCACACCCTGCCCCAGTAGTGACCTCGTATGCTTTCAACTTGACGTTATGTCTGTAATCTTCGGCCGTTGAAGGCTTTGAATACAGTTTTAGTGTCATATTCTCCTGTGATTGTTTGCTGTGGAGCACCAAAGGCTTTTGTTGGTCTATGCCTGTTGTGGTTGTAGACCAGTGCCCATCTTTTACCGATACCTCAGCTGCTGGCGATGCGAACTGCCTTTGCAGGATTTCTTCCTGTTCTAGACTTCTGCTTTTAGTTTGCAGCTTAACTGCATGAATATTTTCAGAACACAGGTAATGGACTTTTAGAATTCTATTCCTGGAAAGGATTTATAAATTTAAGCAAAAAATAATGGTACTTGTCAAGCCCCTCATTTACAGATACGCCACCAGACCTGTTTGAGGTCAGTGGCCGGAAAACACTGCGCTCCACAAAACTCAGTCTGTAGCCTGACTTAAGCTGTATTGTTGTACTGAGTTCCTTCCTCCCTTTAAGATGTGTAATGTTTCTGATTTCCTTAATAGATAAAGGAGATGCGAAAGTGTTTGTGATGTCAGTGCCTACAGTAGGGAAATAACGTATCTGGTAATGTTTGAGTTCACGTGGAAGGTAGATGATGCTGAAATGACCTAATTCTGGCCTTTACCTTCCCCTCGCAAACTAGAAGCCTAATGTTCTAACTGTTTCTGCAAATTGAAATGGATGTGTTTTAGTAAAATGAAATACTGGTCCTTAAAGCTGATTTGACAAATGATGGAAGTCAGGTTGGAGGGGAAGGTGTTGAGCTGGATTAAAAACCAAACCCCAAGCCCTTCTGAAGAACAATAAAACAAAAATTTACATGCTATATGTATAACTTTGCATTCTTCCCCCTAGTTTTACTCTTGATTTATAATGTACTAATTATCATATACTATGACTGCAGCCTTAATTGAGGAAAAGTAGTGAAAAGTGCAGACTGTCACACAGTGCAGCCACAAACGGGGGGTGTAATTGTGACCGATGTCCAGCAGGCACAATACTTGGTTCGGCACTTGAACGTAGTGCAATAAAGTTCTTGCAGTAAAATGTCTTCCCTCTGGCTCTTGATGAATTTATTGCAGCTCATTAATGTTAAATGCTCTTCTTTAATCTGATTTGTAAAGGCCTTCGGACAAGTTTGTCCGTGCCCCTTGTAGAACTAATCACGGCTGGGTACTGCGTGGCTTGGGTTTGCCTTGGGAAAGGCTCTTGTACCTTTGAGAAGAGTGCTGCAGACAGGAATGGTTCTCTTCCTTTCAAATTACCTGTTTAAAAACCTGTAAACTTACCTTGAAACAAACAAAACCACCCCCCCAAACCAAACAACAGCTCTGACCTTTCCCAAGAACTGTCAAAGATCTGTTGCAAAACTGCTGTCCCCAGGACAGGAGCGGACACTGTGCCACCTGGCAGAGCTTGAACAGGGGCATTGTTTTGGGTAACAACGAGTTTCTAGAGCCCTGGATCCCAGACAGTTCCCCTGCCTTCCTAGTGGAGTGGCACTGCCTTCATCTAATGTATTTCAATAATACTAAGGTGCTGTTTTCTGGGCTTCACAGAAAACGATCCAATCAGCTTTGCTTTGCTGCCATCAAAGAAATATGTTACTTGCAAATTGGTATCGTGTTTCTAATATTTATCAGATTTTTCCAGCTAGTGTACTAGAACAAATTTTTAGTCCCTGTTGGCAATGAGATAATAAACCACTTTGTGAGACTGGCAGCAGTAACTGTGAAGTTCCATCTCCTCTTTGTATTTGTATAGGTTTTTTGGTGGTTTTTTGTTTTTTAAACACCAAAATCTTGCTTTCTTTGTTTTTCAAGGTTTCTACCTTTTCAGTTACCGTGCACGAAAGTGGAATGTCTTGCTAATCAAAGGCTACTCAGTATAAAAAATATCACACACGTTATTAGAGCCAAGATAGTCCCATATGATAGTTACTTGTTTTTCCTGTTAATTTTTTTTCCCCACTAATGTCTAGGTGGCTTCAGATCCTGACACTTTAACTGGAGATAACACTTAATCACATGCATATTTATATCACTTCAGATGCTACTTTTGGAGCAATTAATGACAAGCAGAGTGGAGTGACTCTGCACAGGGAAAGAAACTGCAGGAATCATGGTTGGCACTTCTATAATAGTGTGTTCTTCTAACTAAAAAAATATAAATCATTTAACTTGGTCTTAACTCTTGCAGATTGCTTCCAGAGAACATTCTAGGTATGTGTTTCTTGGGGGAAGAATAGCTTTTTGTCAGTAACCAGATCAGAAGTAAAATGTCAGGGTCACTGTCAAACCTGTCGCCTCCAGATTTGTGTAGTATCGCCACTCCAGACAGCGATGTTCACCTGTGGGTGAGGTGGCCAGAGCCCTGCTCTGGGTTGTGACATCCTTAAGGAAGGAAGGAGATGACAAGGAACCCTGTCTAGAGCTGGATTTATGTGATTAAGTCCCAAAGGGACGTAACAGGTAATGCTTTTCACAGCTTTATCTGGAACACCTTTCATTTTAGGCTGCCCAAGGGCTGCGCAGACATCGTTACCTGGATAATCCTATGTTTAATCATTTATATCCCTGTTTTGCAAAACGCAAAACCAGTGGAACTAAATCTTAGGACCTTCCCTTGTTCTGACTGCTTGTTTCATCAGAACTTAAATCGCCATCGTCAGCGAATGAAGTGATGTAAGTGGTGTCTTGTTTTTCATGCCGTGTATTTAGTCTCGATCTTGCTACTACCGACTGGTGGGACAACATCAAAGAGAAAACTAGGCTATTGCGGGAAGTTCCTGGCTAGCTGACCAAGTGGTTGGCACACCCAGGACAAGGGCTCTCCTTCCTGGGCTTTTGCGCTTCTCCTTGGCCCACCGAGCAGGTCCTCGTTCCAGGGATGAGGCTGGTACCAGGTAACTGAGCACCCGAGCTCTTTGTGGGGATGGTGGTGTGGCTGGCAAGGGGCTTGTTTCTTGGAGAAACAGCTGCGGGTGAGATTCAGAGGCTGCTAGAGAAGCTGCTTTATCTTGGCAGTGGCTGCAGTGATACTGGCAGGATAGCTGGAATTTGAGGTGGCTATGTCTGTGCCCTTTCTTACAGGGCTTAACTCTGTAGATGGAGACAAACGAGGGACACCGCGAGCCAACGCCAGAGGAAAATCCCTGATCCAGATCTGTGGATGGATTAGAAGAGCTCGAGGAGGGAAGGCAACCAGGTAAGGAATCACCGCTTCTCCGTCCAGCAAGGGAAACCAAAAGCACCGAGTAATAACGTGACTCCTTTAGAGCTGCACAGAGTCAACCGAGGGAGCGAATCTTGTCCCAGGATGTGGGACATCCTCTGTGGTTCCTGAAGCTGCTTTGCTGGGAAGCAGGGCTGGATGCTGAGGGCTGGAGTCCTTCACTGGCACAATTCTCTGGCTGACAAGCACCCTGAGGGGATGCGCATGCAGTCGGTTGGAGGATAGGATGTTGTGAAAGGCCCCCTGCTCCCGGCAAAGCAGGGAGGCTGGGGCTACTAACATCTGTGGTATTTTGCAGAGAATGGAGAGCACAGCGTGAACCCTTGGCTGAAATAATATTCAGAAAGCCCTTGGGTTGTCTTTGGCAAGGCCGTGCGTGTGGAGCTTGTGACCTTCCTGGGCTACTGTTTTGTTTCTGGTTTTTATTGTCCTTGTTGCTATCCAGAGGGCTGTTGGATCGTTAGCGTGCTGGGTGGCAGGGTCTTGCCGAGCTGGTTATTCCAATTGACCAGACTTAGTGCTTTGGGGCCCCTTTTGCTGCGGATAATTCTGCATGCGGGCTGATTCTTGTGCTGCTTTGTGATTTATTGCCAAATAAATTTCAATTTCTAACAATAAAAGGGAAGAGGACGTTCTTGCGTGGAATATAAACAGCCTTAGGACTGAAATAAGAAATTTTCCTAGAGAAAAGGGCAGCAGAACCCATCAGGCTGGCACTGAGAGGGGTTGGGGGGAAATGTTAAAATAGCAGCAGCTTGTTGACATCTAATCCTCGCTGCTGCTCAGCCCTGCTGCCTGCGAGCTTGAAGTGCTAGGAGTGCAAGCGAGCCTCCTGCTTTTTTGAGAACTATGATGGGATCGATATGTTCCTGCAGAACGCTTCAATCCCATCCTTTCAGCATTTGGCAGGGAGGGGAGCATCTGCTTTGCTGGAAGATCTTTGACTAGTCCTAATAACGAGATGGTCTTTTTTTTTTTTTTTTTTTTGGTGTTTCTGTTGCTCGAGGGCAGTAAGCGAGTCGGTGGGTTTCCTTCCTGCTGTCGGATCAGGTGCAGGGGAGATGAAAATGCAGATTTGATGGACTCCCTGGGGATGGAGGGGCTGGCTGGGGGGGGTCAGCCGGAGCGTGTTGTACCGCAGAGCGCCTGCTGCCTGACCCGTGCTCGAATAGCTCGTGCTGGGGTGGGGGTAAGCCGTAGGTTTCTTCCCTTCTCTCCTCCCTAGACACTGAAAACAAGATGAAGGGTAACAAAATGTTGTCAGGCTAATAGAAAAAAATCTGGAGGAAGAACTGGGTAATGCACAACTTAACGATAATCACTGCCTTCCCAACTTCAGCTCCTCCACCACCCCTGTCTGGTTGCACAGCAAGCTGCAGGGACAGGGACCTGGCGTTATGGACGGGCTTTTGGGCTGTTCCTTCTCGTGTAACGCTAATGCGTATTCGTGGTATCTTTGCAGCTGGGATTCAAAGTCAGGCCTGATCTTGCAGCCATGGAGTGGGGCAAGAAAAAAAAATAGATTCAATTAAAAAAAAAAAAAAAATGTTGTCAAGGAAACTGCTCTCACAGTACCACTGCGCGCAGCCAATAAGGCACAAAGAAAAGTCTCCCCACAGCAGAGCTGCGTGCAGCGCGGGGTAGGCTCCACAAATGTAATTGAGACAGCAGGAATTCAGTGCGAACTACAAAGCCTTGTTTTGATTACCGTGTGGACTCCATCCCAACCTACCGTAGTTATTCTTTGTACCTTCGTTAATGAGCCGGTCTTGCTTTCCTTTCTGTAAAGCTAGCCAGAAATTTTAAATAGGAGAAGGGGTCAGGAGGAAGGTGACAGAAATTACAGCAGACTCGCTTTTGGTAGCGGTATTCTTCCTGCAAGGATAATTACTTAAAGCAAGACGAATGCTCTGCATTTCAGTTAACTCCTCTCCAGCCTGTGTTAAATCCATTACGGGATGCCTTGCATTTGACATTTGCGTCTTTGTCCGTAATGATGACAGTAAATTTAAACACCCCGGGAGGGCTGCGGAGAGCTGCCAAGTCTCAGGATGCTGCTGCTGCTACGACTCCTTTACCGTCGCCCCACGGGTGAGGCTGCTGCAGCTGCTTCGCCCGGGAGCAATGAGAGCGCCGGTGTCTCCCACACACTCACATCATAGGTGAAAGCTGCGCTTGCAAAAGCTAGATGTGACGCTGATAACCCGCGGTTGCTTCCTGGTTACTAGGTAATAGCGCTGTCCCAGGTGAATCCTTCGTGCCTGCAAAGGTAATTTATCATACGGCTTTCCTGTTTGTGTTCTGCTAGGCTGAATCCAAGCCTTCCATTTATTTCAGGACCTCAGTAAGAAATCAAAGCAGGGTTGCCAAAGGGCGGCGGAATTAAACTGTTTGCCTTTGCTTGGAAATGGCTCGAAATTAATTCTGGTGCTCGCAGAGCTGAGCGTGCTGGTGATAGCTGGCATGGGAGGTGGTTCTGGGCAGCTGGTTTGCAAACAGCACTTGCACTTTTCTGCCTCCTCCTGCCCCGTAGCTGTGTAGTTGATCCAGCGCCAGAGCCCCCACAGCTTCTCTAAGTGCAGACATGCATTAAGCTCCTTGGGGCTGAAGTCCGAGGCGGTTCTGCCGGGGCGCTTCCCTCCCGACCCTCCCGCTTCGCTGCCCCGAGGTGGGGGGTCTGCAGGGGACCTGGTGTCCAGCTGCTCTCGATTCTGCCCTTGGATGCTCCAGTGCCAACAGGGCAACGACGGAGCTTCGTTGTGAATCTGGGCTGTTGTCGCTCCTAAACAAAGCAGCTCTCTAAGCCAGGCCTGCAGGGCTGTGAGATGAAATGCCATCTTTCCTCCAGCTCTCATGTTTATGTATATATGCTGTATACAGTTCTATTATTCCACCTGTTTGATGATAATGGGTGTTTGGGATAGAGCAGCTGCTAAAGTGGCACACGGGGCGTTTCGAATCAGCAGGTGACATTTTTCACTGGGTTTATCTTTGAGAACAAGCTGGGCCTGCAATAAACTGGCTGCTCCTTCATTTACTAGAGGACAAAGCTGCCATTATTCAGGGGCAGAAGAAAGCGAAACCCCAGGAGATGAGCTGAGTGCGTGTGCGATATCCCTGTTCCGACTGCGTGCAGGCATTAATGCAAGAACTCAAGGTCAAAGGCTACCCAGCTCGGAGAGTCGGAGGCAGAAGGGGCCTCCAGAAGGAAGAATGGTTTATTTCTTTATCTCATGGAGTCATGTATCAATTATCCATGGCGTCTAACAGCCTAGGAAGGGAATAGATTTTCTGCTCTTTGAGAGGTTTTGCATGTGCCGTTCATTTGCTGGGCAGCGGATTTAAACTCGGCGTGGCTCTTGAGGCGGGAGGCTAAAAGCAGACATCGTGTAGCCTATGAGAGGGGAAAACCCAAAGGGGAAAAGCTTTCCTTTTAGTCTCAGGTGGTCCTTCTGTCGTTCATGAGGCAAATGGTGCTGATAATGTGAATTAGGGAAATCCGCTGTGCTCTGTTCTAGAGGGATTGCTGAGAAATTGAAGAAATTACCAGTCCTGTATGGCAGAGAATTGTGGCAGGGCTGAAAAAATCAGATCCACTCAAAAATGGAGCGATTTAAAAATAGCAAATTTTGTCAACCTTTTATGACAAGAAACTGCTACCTGCCCATCTCTGCTGCAATATCGTATCGTGACATGACCTGCTGTCAGCCTCCTGACACCAGGCTGCTGCCCGGCTGCCTCGGAGCCCCTGGGGTTTCCAGTCTGCAGAGCAGCGCTGCGTCCTCCGGAGAGGATGCTCGTGAGGGGATGCTCCTGCACCTCCCTCGTGATGAATCCTGGTAAGACCGTGCTCACCACAGTCTAGCAAACCAATGTGGCAAAACCCATCCTCAGCAGGAAGGCAATAGCTGCAGGAGCTCGAGCAGAAACAGCGTTTCTGCTGAGCAGAGCAAGCGCTGAGCATTCATCCCAGCCTTGGCTTCTGAGGGGGGACCCCGTCGTCTGTTGCGCTAGGAAGCGGAGGGGAGGATCCTGTGGAATACAAATGGATCTGGGCTTCGGCACGGGCATTCTGCAGCACGGCTTGCGCTTTCCCTCACACCCAGCTGGGGCTTTGCTCGCTCAGCAAGTTTTACCGGCCGGCTGGCCCTGAGCAGGAGAGGCTCTGGGGGGTACCTGGCAATTCCCAGGGTCCTGCTCTGTCTGGGATAACAGGAGGCTGTTCCCACCTTTGGGTCAATTGAAATCAGCTCTTTGTTTTGGGGGAAAAAACCACGTTCTGTTGTCTCATGGCATCAGCAGTGAATTGATTGCAGGAAGCAGTTGCTGTGGCAGGAAAGAAATGCCTCTTAGCTAGACAGCAACGAGCAGGTTTGTTTTCCTGTCTGTGCGATCCACGTGCGTGCTGCTTGCTTCGGCAGATCAAGGCATCAGAAGGTGCTCCAGCAGACTTCAACCCTGCCTCCTGCCCCTTCCAGCTCGGCTCTTTGAGCTCGGGGGAACTCGTGGAGCAGCCCACGTGAACGGGGAGCTTTTTCTTTCCTCTGAAGCGCTGCCGTTCGGGCGCCGGGCACAAAGTCCTGGCTGGATGCTGCGGCGGGTTGTGAGCTGTTCTGCCCTTTACTGCTCTCACCTTGATCTCCTTAATGGCCTCAGCGTGGGTCCGGGTTCCAAAACTGACTGCTGGGGCTGTCGTTCATCCAGTTAGCAATTTTTGACGATGAGAATAAATGTAACCTCTTAGAGATCAGTCTCATATTGAAAATGCAATAATACAGAAAGCAATTGCTCTTTGAGTCGGCCTTTGAGGGCTTCTGACGGCCGTCTGTAGGGCTTAATGCAGCAGGGAGCGTCTTCCTAATTGATGAGAGCTCTCTGCCGCTCCGGAACACCAATATCTGATCAATACCTGGTAGAAATGGAGGAGCGTTAAATCTGTACCTTCTCAGGACCTCCCATGAGAAGTGAAATAAATATATTTGCAGCCTCGTAAAGCGATTTCCCGGCTAGAGACTGGCAGGGCACGCGTCTGCACGGCGCTCTGCAACGCTGCCTTCTGAATCCCGTCCCGTCACCGCGTTTCCATCGTTATGTCATATCTCCACGCTTCATAAAACTTGCATTATAAACTCGACTCTCCCTCATGTTTTCTGTGTAGCTGAGGCAGAAAAGGGATGAGAACGGCTATGGGAGCTAAAGGCTGGGGGAACGGCTCCTGCCTGCCTGGGGTCCAGCGCTGTCTCGCTGGTGGGAAAAGGGTCATAAAACACCAGGGATGTCGATTTAATGTGTGTTTTGCGTTTGGTGTGAGACAAAGAAGGGATTTTAGATGGATGCCTTGGCAGAATTCAGGCAGGAGATGATTCTTGTTTCCTTGACAAGGATGTTTCAAGGGCAAACAGCGATCTGAGGACAGTGACCTTCTATATCCGCGCTATAACATCTCGAGTGTGTGCAGCCCTGGGGCTCCCCACTAATTACGCTCAGGAGGAGCTCTGGCTCCTCGCTCTCTGCAGCTGGGCATCTCCCTGTCCCGTCGCTCGTGATGTGGTACTGATGTTGTGAACCCATTGCACGTGGGGACCGGGAGCACAGCGGGGCGAGACGCTCTGCCGGTGCTGGGAACGGCAGGGCTCTTCGGCAGCCTCGTGCGGGAGCGAGAGCGCCAGGGAGAGGTGAAGCGGTGGTACCTCCTGGCAATCGAGGCCGTGGGATCCTCGGTGGCAGATTACCCCTCGCGGAAGCTGGCAAAATGCAAACTCCACTGTTAAAATGACATCAGCTCGTTCCTGTGTTGGCGAGATCACCCTGGGGCGGCCCCAGAACCGAATGCTGCTGCTGCTAGAGGAGAGGTTCGCAGGCTGCCCCTTCGTTTCACCGGGGTGCTGACTCCTCCACAGCTTGAGCTTTGTGAGCCACGGGAGATGTGTCACACATCAGACGGTATTTTAGCTTGGCTGCCTTTGTTGCCCTTAGACTTAGAGTGTAATTAGAAATATAATCCATCCCCTGTACGCCAGGTGACATCCCAGCCTGTCTGAATTCTGCAGCTATATTTTGTGATTACCGGCGATGCAGATGCTATTCCCGGTTCAGCTACAGCCTGACTTGCCCATCTGCTGTCTGCCTCGCGCAATCTGAACGCAGTCCCGGAGGGGGACGGGACACATTTGTCACCTGGCTGAGCATGACAGGTCCAGACCACCGAGGTCTCTAGCTGTCCCTTAGCGGGATGCCTTTGCTAACTAAGAGAAGGGAGACGGACGTGGGGGTGGCAGAGCCCAGCGCGGGTGGGTTCCTGGCCGAAAAGAGCATGTCCGTAAATAACTTCTCTTCTTGGTTATGGTCCAAAATGGTGTATATCAAACGGAGAGGCTCGTGGGCTCAGACTCCTTTCGTTCTGATGCTGGATACATCTTTAATGTTCAGCGGAGTTGCCATCTGGCAGAGCACCTGCCTTTGCTTTGCCAAGGAGCGAAGAGCAGATTCCCGTGGTGCAGTACCCCGGGATTTATCCCAGCGGCGCTGGGAGAGATGGGGACGGAGCCGTCCCGGGGGGTGGAAGGGGATCACGAGCGATCCCCGGCAGGACCCGGCTGTGTCTTGCTGTGTGCCGGTGCAGCGGCTCTCCTGCCCCGTGCCAGATGGAGCCGCACATGCCCGGGCTCGCGGGGACGGCGAGCGAGTGACGTGCCGCGGCTTGACGAGTTGCTGCTTCCCAGCTTTGCTCTCTGTCCCCTCGGTGCCGGCACGCGTGTGTCCCCGTGGTCGCCCCGGCATTGCTGCGGCTCCAACCCCGGCACGTTCACCCTGGGCTTGGCACGGACCCGGGGCAGAGACACAGCCATCCTTCCTAAAGCGTGGGCTGCGCTTCCCAATCCCCACCCGAGGGACGCCGGGCTGCTTTTCCACGGGCTGGAGCGGACTGCTTTGCAAATAGCTTTTGCAAAACTCCATGGGGATGAAACCTGAGGATTTTATGCCGCTGTCCCTGCTTTTCCAGGAAAAGGGCTCTTTGCCGAGGCAGGGCTCGCTGGGCTGCAGTGAAATGGGATTTTCAGAGTAATGCCTGTTTCTGGGAATCTCCTGTCCTGGGAGACAGGAGCCCAACTCGCTCGTGTTACCGTGTTGTGCTGCAGCTCTCCGGTTCCTCTGTGTTCCCGCTTCCTGACTGTTACAAACCTGTTAAAAACCCTGGAGTGTTTCTCAAGTCACATCGTTGTACTTCAGAGAACGCGCTGGAGAGTGCGTCAGCCTGGAAGCGTGATGGGAACAAATTTTGAAAAGCTTTTGATGTGAGGGGAAAGAGGGGAATTGGCCTGCGTAGGAAGGGTCCTTGGCACTGCAACACAGAGAGCTTTAAAAAAAAAAATCTGCAATTTGTTTAGTTGTTTCCTACCCAGTTTTCTCACATTCCTAGAACTGACTCATAAACCTGCTGCTCTGCATTTCTGATATTCAGCCTGAGGGCCTAATTCATGCGGTACTGGATGTCTGGTAGCTCTGCAGCCTCTGTGCTGTGGAGCACATGGAAGAGCTCAGCAGAAAGTGCTCTGCACCACACAGGATTAATCTCAGGGACCCCTGGTCTGTAGGAAAGTTTTTTTGGGTTTTTTTGTTTTTTACTTGGAGGCAGCTGATTGCCATTTAATTAACAACAGTTAGCATGTTTCTTGAGCGTTTGGGAAGTGTCCAGATGAGCTTTGTTCCAGGATGCTGCTCTCTCTGGTTTACCCCAGGGCTGGGGCGAGTTGTTAACGGGGATTCAGACGCTGCCCCGACTGGGTGTGTGCGTTAGACTCCCTCAGCAGTGGTAGAAAATATGCTTTGAAAGTTGGCCTGGATAATCTATAAATACAGAGGGAGCTTTGGTAGGGTCAGAAACAAATCTGTGACATTTTGCATCAGCAGGGAGAAAACAAAATTTCATCCAAGGTTTTATTCAATAGAGAAACTGATAATAAACCTTCCTTCCTCCAAACGGTCCGTTGCCACGGCAACCGGCGTGACATGCCAGGATGCGGGGATGGATGCAAAGCGTCACTGTGAGGAGGGCTGCCGCCTTGAGCAGCATTAAGTGGCTTCATCAAGGTGAAGAACGAGCGCAGAAGCAGTGGGGCGTGTGTGCGGGTCCACTCCTGCCACAGCTTGCTCCAGTTAGCCCGAGGAAGGGAGCGGAGCTCCGGGGAATGTTGATTTAGGCTTAAAGCAGCAAAGTGCAGCTGGACGAGGTTAGGTGAGCTAAATATGCAGCAGCCTGGCAATGGCAGAGCAGCTCTTTCCACCGTGGTGGCTGTCACTGTGCGTGTCCTGTCCTAACAGAAGAGGGAGAGACCTTTGTGCTCCGCACAACTCAGCCGTTGGTACTGCAGTTACCGGGGCTGCTGCGTCCCACGGCTTACAGCTGAAGGACCGTGCGGGGTTGGGCAGGGGATACGAGACATCGATGAGCAGACCCGTGAGGTTATAATCTCTGTTCCTTTTCTGCTGAGGGAAGAGGAGGGTCCTACAGTTCATCAGTCACACGGTGTGTGACCCACGTGCACTGCTGACGTTTGGGGTTTTTTTTGGTTCGGTGGGGTTTTTTTCCATCTCCAGGAAGAGCAGGCAGTGGTGCTTTGAGGTCAAGCCCAGCACTGTAAAGTCTTATCCCCGTGCACAAGAGCAGTCATCGGAGGTGTCGGACACTTGTCTGGGATGTGGAGTCAAGTCCCTCCTGTGAATGAGTCCCCAACAGTTGCTTCTGTGTCCCTTGGCTGGCAGGGCAGCATCGCCGATGGGGACCGTGACCCAGTGAAACAGTCACTAGGTGAGACAGTGACTTGCCTTGTAAAGCAGGGAGAGGGTTTAGGATCAGCTTTCCTCCAGGGAAGGGCTGCTGGGGAAGCAGCAGGAGATGGAAGGGTGCCAGCCTGGACCTGCCTGCCCTGCCCAGGGACGATGGCAGCAGGACTGAGCCAGGCCCTTGAGGCTCACTGAGAAGGCGGCAGCTTTTCTCTGGCCCTTGGGTTTTTGTTTTTTTTTTCCCCCTGCGTTTTAAAACCTCCTGTTTTCTCCTCCAGAGGCCGGCCGGGGTGATCACAGAGCCTGGGGGAGCTGGAGGTCTTGTCTGTGCCCGTAACCTGCCTGCTCGATGCTTTGTGTCTGTGCACCACGCAGCCCCGCAGGAGGAGGTGGCTGCAGACTTTAGAATGGAAAATGAAAGCTGGAAGTCGAGCAGGTTGAATTCCTGCCTTGTAGGTGGAAATTGTAGATCTCCTGTCTCCTGGGGGCACGTTGATGAATGTGGCAGACGTTCCCGGTCATTATTTCATAGCCTGCAGGCCTCCTTGTGACAGCCATCATCCCTGCGCCTGGTGTCCTTGTTGGTCATCTGGTTTGGAGAGTGAATCTTTGTATTCCCCAGCGTGCGTTAGGGAAAGCGCTTTGCAGAGAAGTTGTTTTATCTCCTGCAGAGACAGGCGCTGTCATTTAGCCAGAGTCGGGAGGGAGAGCAGATGGTGACCTGTTTTTGCCAGTGAAAGAATGAGGTTGGAAAGGCACCGTTGAAGTGAGGACACGGGGAAGAGGCTGCCTGGCCATGCCTTAGATAAACAAGACTTAATTTTAGCTGGCCCCAGTGTGGGGCTTGAGACCTGCCGTCTCCCACGCTCGGGGCAGATGATGTGCCTTTGGCAATGGTCAAAATGCAGATCTCCGTGGTCCTTGGTTTTTAAGCCACGATGTTATGTTTTCCCTCTAAAAGGTGCATGTGGTAGGATGCGAAGAACTTGTCCATCATCTGTCTGGCCTCCAAGAACTCCAGAAGAAATGACCCTACGCTAGACAGACCTCCCTGTTAGTGTTTTGCCCTGATTCCTGATAAAGATTTGTCCGGAGCGGGAAGGATGAGGGTATTTTCCCCTTTGTTTTCCTGCATGCAGTTAACTATTGTAAGATGATTCACTGTTATGCATATAAACATATGCTTCTTCTTGGAGTGTTGCTAATTTCTTGGCTTCAGCAGCTTCATCTGGGAGTTTGGCCACATTTGGTTCACGTCGAGTGAACAAGTGTTGTTAATGCCTGTTGCTTTGTGTGGGGTTCTGCTACAGGGGAATTGCGGGCTGAAGCTTGGTCCCTGCTCAGCATTCATCTCCTGCCTTGAAGATAGCTTAATTGCTGGCAGTTTTTGCTGGAGCAGAAGGGGCCTGAGGCAGAGCGGGTTGCCCCTAGCAGGAGAATTCGGAAGTCACCTGAGGTGCAGAGCTGGGAGGCGCTGGGTGAGTTACCGTGGGAGGGATTTGCTGATTTTGAAGAATTTTGGGTACTTTGTCCCTTGCGGCAGCATCACCCGCAGCGGAAGGCGGCATGGCTGTCACCTCCCAAAGGAGAATATGAAATAACGGAGAAATAATTTGGAGGGTGGATGAATGAACCCTTCGCCTCACGATGGTTTATCCAAACCTGTCCGAGGTCCCGTGTAGATCAGAAGGTTTCCAGCTACTGACTCCTGCATGAGATGGAGGGCGATCTCGATCCCGCATCAGCTGCACCCCCCGCGCCCCCCCCATGGCCACGGTCCAGCAGCCGGGGACCCCCCCAGCACAGCTGCCTGCGAAACCCCAGCTCTGCTGGAACCGGCCCTGTACGGCTCTCCCTGTACAAAACAGGGATGCTGTGCCACCGGCCAGGTATTTGGGAGGTGTTAACGGGAGGGAGAGAGCGTTTCCAGGCCTGGGGAGGCAGTGAGGTGGGCTGGGATGGTCTGACACAAAATGTGGGCGCGCAGGGAGGTACCACGAGCGAGAGGCTGAGCAGTGTTATGGTAACTAGGACAGGGGATACAGGGAGGCAAATGAGTCACTCGGAGATTAGGTAAATCTCAGCAGGATTATTATTATTATAAGGGAAAATCCTGCAGATGTTGGATCTCAACAGCTTGAGAAGTCACCTTGAAAGGGGAACTTTGCAGGGCACTGACCTTGGGAAAACGTGTCTTGTTTTAATGGGGATTTGAGTGAAAACAGTGGCTGGTTTTGGCAATACTGATCCATCCCTGTGTAAAAGAGATTCAAACCCCGTGCAGCCCACGTGGTAGGGCAGATGGAGCAGCACGCAGGGCAGTAATGTCCTCTAGATGCAGGACAGGGTCCGGGTAGCCCGGCTGCCCTTTGCTCACCGCGTCGGGTCGTGCCGTTGACCGCAGTCGCCTGCGGAAGGCTGTTCTGAGCCGGCCGGGGTGGAAATTCCCCACGGGGTTCCCCGTTCTGTTTTTTGCAGGGCAGCGCCATCAGCAGCGGGTGATGGTGGAAGTGATACCGCCCCGGGGGACCGAGCGCTCCTTGCTCTGCTCCAGGGCACGTGGCACTCGGGGGCACCTCGTATACCCCCGGTGACAAGCGTGGCGTGGCTGTGAGCGCCTTTTGCACGGGGGGTCAGTCCCCACTGAGGCTGGGCTTGGAGCAGGGGGTTGTTTGCAGGGAAGATGTGATGGTAAAGGAGGGCAGTGCTAGCTCAGAGAGCCAAGGTGGACCGGGTTTTGTTATCGTGGTAGGACTCCCCGGTGTCCAGGAAGCTGGCTGCTAGTGCAATCCAGTCCGCGATCCTTCTGGTTGAAATATTAACTTTCAGAGCACGAAATGTTTCTTACTCAGGCAGCAGTATTTGGGCAATAGCTCCGAGCTGTGAGAACTGCCCTTCTCTTTTCTTTTTGGCAAACTTTGGCAGGATCCTCAGGTCCTTTAGATGACCGTGCACAGGGAAGAAAGGGGCAGCCGGATTAGGAAGCTCTCTGTGGGAGGGTTGTGCTGTGATGGATTCTGGTGTAGGGATGGACTTTGGGAGAGCGCTGCAGTTTAGCCTTCTGCTCTTCAACCCTTCTCTCTTTCTCCTGCAAGATTGTGGATTAGCCTGGTGTAGGCAGGGGAAGGTGGGTCTGGTGGCCCTGTGACAATCTCCTGTTTGTTCCCAGCCCTCCTTGGAGCCGCTGAAAACGTCACTGAGCAGCAGCCATCGTTTCGGGTCACGACTGAGGTTTGTGAACTGAGAGACACAGAGCAAAGCTTGCGGTCTCTCCTCGAGTGATCTCCTGGCAGGGCGACGAAGACCTGTGCTCGGAGGCTGTGACGGCTGCAGCACATCACCGGAGGAGCCTGCAGGCACCCCTGACCTCTACCTGCTGCTCCCGTCCCTCTCAATTAGCAGGGCCTCATTAGCACTGCCGCTGCACCGGCGGCTGAACCTGGGTCGTCCTGGCACTCCCCTCCAGCCGGCAGCAGCTTCGTGCCACCGGGTCGTTACCGCTGTGCCGGCGCGGTGCTGGGCGAGCGCATCGGGGCTGCTGGACTCTCCGAGCGCCGTCACCTACCCAACGGGCTGGCGGGTCAAGCCGAGGGCTTTTCTTCTTGCTCCTGCAGCTCCACAGCAGCGTGGGATTCAAAAAGGGGATTTCTCTGCTGGCCGATATCCCATCCAGGCGCTGAGAGCGAGCTCTACCTCTCTGTTTATTGCTGACAATAAAGATGCTGCGAGCTGAGTGGTTTCGGTGCAGCCCGCCCTGCCCTTGTCCTCTGCCTTCTGCAGGGAAAATGGGTTTAAAACGCTGATTTGGAGTCCGGCTCTGCAGCCCTGCCCCACGGCAAGGGCTCCCCTGGCTCGGCGGGGCTCCCTGTGAGCGCTGGGCGAGGGGAGAAGGAGCTGCTGCTGCCCAGACCTTCATCAGCGAGGGCACCTGCATCGCCTCGGATGCTGGCTGGTGTAGCAGGCAGTGCAGAGGGGAGTCGTTTCATTTATTTGAGCTCTCTAGCAGTGGGGAAGCACTCCCCGCAGGGGATCAGCGACAATGCCTGGCCTGAGCCAAATTTGCTGGCAGCGCTCCTGCAGTCAGTCTCTCGCACCCTGGCCGATGGGTAGGTGACCTCTGTTTTATTTATAATCACAGCTCTCTAATTCCCCAGGTAGGAGACGAGCAGCAGTCCTGTCCTGAAGGGCAGTGCCTTGGCTCGCTATAAATAGATTAGACCTTAATCCCCAAAAGATAAAGCCCCGCTGCTACTCGGGCAGATTAAGCAATGTTGGGGGGAATTTTCCAGCCCGTGGAGCGGGAGGACGGAGGAGACGAGCATCGCTATCGCTGCTTCACGGCAGTCCCACAGCTGGGTTGTCACACAAAGCCTTTATCCCTGACCCAGAGCATCCACCCTCTGCATTTTGCTCTTTTAAGCGTAATTAGGATACGTGGTGCTCTGAGATGCCAGGATACACCCCGGCGGGGCTCACGTACCCAGCGGTGGGACGCATGGGGGACACGGCTCTGCAGTCACGTGCAACGATGCTCGTGGACGGTGGATACGCTGACCTGGAAAGATATGAAAGGATGCGTATCCCCGGCAGATAAAAGTCTGCCTTGTGTTTGCCACAGGCTGCAGCTGCCTCTCAATGCCGTTACGCAACATGAGGTTTCCTTTCCTGTGGAATTTGACTTTAACAACCTTATAATTTAGCAGAGTGATGATTTTTTTTTTTTTCCTGTGCCTTTTTCCCCGAGCTGCCATCATTCTGGGAGTGCTGTGCTGACTTTAAAGACAGACTCAAGTTAATTGCGGGTCGGCCCGTTCGTTAGGCGCAGCGCGGCGTTCTGCTGGGGCCGAGGAGGAGGAATGAAATAGTTAAGTAAGCTGGCACAGGCAGGAATTAAAATAACGACAAACATGTCTTGGTTAGCCAGGTGATGGTCTAAGTCCTCCGCTGTTTTCAGCAAGTACACGTATTAAATAGCCGCTGTGCGCAACAGCGAGATCCCTTTGTGCCGCTAATTAGAAGGTGGTGTCGTTTACGTGGTGTGAGCTGGCTGTCTGCACCTCGTGTTTTGGGAACGATTTCAGACAAAATGATTTTCTTCTGTTGTCCACATCGATACGAAGGGGGGAGAGGTTTGGGGAAGGCAAAGAATAGTTTTTAATTGGATGCCGAGCCTCCAACGTGCCTTCCGCAGGAGATCTGAAGAGCACCTTGGCCCTGTGCTCCCGCTCAGAGGATGCTCGGCGCTCCTGCGTCCCTCTCGTTATTGGAAAGAGGGGCTGGGGTCGTCGGGGCTGGTCTCCTGTAACGTGGGAAGGATGAGCAGAGGAGGGGGGAGGCATCTGCCGAGGAAGCTTCGGTGTCTGTCCGTCGGCGGCGGCTCTGGGAAGAAGGGAGACGGATTAAGGGCGCGAGCTCTGCCGGGGATGATGCAGAGGTAACGCGGCTCGTGGGTGAGAACTGTGGGGAACGTGCTGATGTTTTCCGTGAGCTGGGTGCAATTACCGGGCAGAGTCTCACGTCTGATGCTGCTTTTCTTAAATGTGCAGGCAGCGAAACCCTTGTTTTGGATGTGATTGCCGTGCTGTCGGAGAGAGCCGCTTTGGAACAAGCTGTTCTGAAACACAACAAACCTACTCGTCGTGTTTTCTCCAGGGAATCGGCTCGCTCCACGAGGGAGTTATTGTACCTTAAATTCCTCTGGAGCCTCCGGCCACCTCTTCTTGGAGGATGAGGCACAGAACTCCTGCTCCATCTGTGCCACGTCCCCCTCCCTGGGAGCTGAAAGCGGGGTCCCTTGCTGGGGAGACCTTGGGGTCAGGAAAGCCAATAGAGCCCCAAACCGCTCGTTGCACTGGGTGTCCTCGGGGACGATCTTATTGCTGCTGAACGTCCTTTCCCGGAGCCGGCTGGATGCACCCGGCGTGTCCCCGCTCCGGTGAGCGAAGGGCTGGGAACATCCGCACCGGGCAGCGAGCCGGGGGCTCGGGGGTTTGCATCGCACCCCGGTTTGTGCTGCAGCAAGGTCCTGCCTCTGCCCCAGCGCTGCCTGCGGGCAGACCGAGGCCGGAGCCGCTCGTTTAGTTGGTATTAACGAGGTTTCAGCTCCATTGCAGCGGGGCAATACGGACCGAAGCCGACCTCTGCTCCCGAGGCGCAGGGGAGACGGGGTTCAGCTCGAGGAGGGGTTTTCCCACGTGGAGGTTTTGCCCTTGTGTGTCTTGCCTAGAGGGGCTGGAAGAAGTCTCCCGGCAGCTTGGGTTAAAAGCATTTCACTTTCCAGTGTTTGTTTCTGGTCTGAGAAATGCAAAGCATGTGCCCCAACCCGCAGGAAGGCCACTTTATAAATGTTAGAAGTAAATAATAGAGATTAATAGCAATAACAGTCTCGGTATCGTGTTGCATACATAGGCCTTGAGTAAAGCTGAAGGTTATCAAATAAATAATAATGATAATCTTGTGTATTTTTTTTTCTCCTTTGGCTTTAAAAGCTGGTTTTAAAGAGGCTTTCTAACGCAGACTTCACCCCGCAGACGCAGTCAAGAGGCTGTATTCCCCCCGAGGCCGCCTGGGGTTATTTGGAGAGCGCGGGGCCAGCCGAAGCCGAGGGATTCCTTCAAAGGCTCTCGCTTTCTGCTCCTTGGAGCTGCTTGGAGAAGGGGCAGCGACGGGAGCGGAGGAGGTGGCTTGGTGCTCCCCGTAATACCCAGGGACGTGACCGGTGGTTAATGTGTGGCCGAGGTTTTTGGTGGCTGCAGAGCCCGGAGGTGGTGACGTGAATTTGCAGCAGCGGTTGGCAGAACCAACTCTGCACATCAACGGTGCAAAAAAAAGGAAAAAAAAAAAATCACTTTACTGTTGTGATTCTGTTTGGGGCAGTGGAGGAGTTTTAGCATCGGCTGGGAAAAGGAAGGGTGATGTCGCCCGAGTTGTTGGAAAGGGCTGGTGCTTTGTTCTTGGTCTGTGCAAGCAGCCAGTGATTCCTGCCGCAGCCCACGATGGCTGCAAATTGCTGCTCATCCAGAGCAGCGGGGCCTTATTTTTAGCTGCGGTCAGCCTCAAGTCACAGCTGGGCTGCAGTGACATGTCTGCGTGCAGAATTAGCTACATCGCCCTGTTTAGAGTCATTTACACAATTAGCGCTGGTGTGTCACTCGAAGGAAAGCACTGTTCCCTGTCCGGAGTGATGGGCTTTTCCGACACAGCGGGAGAAACCCTGAAAATAGCAGCAGCGCCTGAAGCTGACGGTGCAGCTTTGGGCAGAGGGGACGTGTCTGCCCACCGGGGAGCGGGCAGGGTACCCAGCGTGGGTGGGGGGCCGTGGGGGCACAGCATCCCCTCCCGCAGGCCCCGTGCAGCCGGGATGGCAGGACCGCGCTGTACCGGGCAGCAGGATGTATCCCCCTGGTACCGCAGCAATGCTGGTCGCCTGGCCCGGCCCCTCGGCCAGTTCGCGGGCTTTGCTCCAGACCCCGTGCTGGCGGCGCTGGGGAACGCCGCTGTCCCTGGGCCGAAGGTGCGACTTCAGCAACTGAGATGGATGGCAGCTAAAAAACGTCAGCGTGGTTGGAGAACGCAGCGACGCCAGGCGCTTGTTTGGTAGGATGTGGAGGGGTCGTCCCTGCTCGTTGCTGCAAATGCCCTTTCCAGGGAGCAAACAGCAAGAGAGCGGGGAGCACTGGTGCGGTTTTACCTCCTCCCGGTGATGCAGGCTGGGTCCTCGGGCTGCTTTGCCGGGCTCACGGGGGATAAAGGCTCAGCCCCGGGGCCGGGTGTTTGCTTGTGGAGGGGCTCGGAGCCCATCACGGGTGGGTGGCCGGGTACCGATCGCGAGGTGAGGTGGGGAGCAGGATGCTTTCGGGTCACTTGGCTTTTTGCAGCAGCTAAAAAATAACTATTGACTGTTTCCCCAGGAGGGCAGGAAAATACCCTGCATTAACCAGGTGGAGTCTGTGGCCTTGCTGCGAAGGCACCTTATGTACCCGGTGGGAAACAGCAGACTGCTAAGAGGAAGGGATTTAAATTTTAATTACACCTGGCATGGGCGCAGGTTGAAGTTCTGGGCTTTTAACAGAGTTTTTTTCGATGAAGGTTTTAGTGCAGAGACACCGGATAGAGGTGGATTTGCTGACTTGAGCAATGCGATACAGCCCTGAAGGTTTTAACTCTGTCACTGAGTGCAAAGCACTTTCCTGGCAGTTCTCCCACCTGGGGACTGGTTTTTGTTAAAAACTCGGTGTAGGTGGAAAAAAAAACCCCAGATCTTCCCAGCGCCGGGCACTGCTGCTCAGCATTGGCGGTGCCGGCGTTTCTCAGAAATACCTGCCAGATTCTCAAGGGCTCTGAGAAAGGTCAGCCGGAGCCCGCGGGGCTTTACCTGATTGCTGCCGCAATGGAAACCCCGGGGCTGGATCCTCGGCTTTGCGGGGCCGCTGCCTTGATTCGCGTGCGTGGGCAGGCTGGCTGCACGCGGCGGGTCTTGCGTGGTTGTGGAGTCTTCAAAATAGCTGGTTTTGGAAGAAAACTCCAGGACCGCTGCTCTGCCTGTCTAACGCTGTGAGCTTTGCACATCCCGGGGCATCCCTGCTGCTGGGAGAGCCGAGGAGCGGAGGCGGGGGGGAGCGGGAGCACGTGGGGTGACGGTGCCCACCCACGGGCTCAGGCACTCGCTGCCCTAACGAACCGCTCGTGGGAAATTCCCTTCCTCTCCCCGGCTCTGCGTGGAGTTTCCCCATTGCTTTCTTCGCTCTCCCGGGCTCTCGGGGCACCGAGGTGCTGGGTGCTCTGGGTGGCCACCCGAAAGCTGTGCCAGCGCTGTGGGATCGCAGGGCAGGCTGCCCAGGACCGCGTTCCCTGTTTCTAACCGGTGTTGAAGCCCCGAACGCGTGCGGCTTTTGCTGCGGTGCCGGGCTGGCCTTTCCTTGGTGTCGTCCTGGACCGTTGCCGTCACCTCCAGCTCCTTTGCTGCAGCCCTGCATCTCCCGGGAGCAGCGGAGCCGCATCGCCCGCCTGCGTGCATGCATCCACGCTGCGGGGACAGACACCCCCGGGTGCCCCTACCCTCATTCTTCCATGTATTGGGGTGCTGTCTGCGCCGACACCCCTCAGCAAACCCCATCCCACCCTCCCAAAAGACCTTCCCGCTGCCTTTTGTCGCTCCCTGGAGCATGATGCATCTGGCAGCGTTTTATTGCTCCTGCAGAGGAGGTGAATTTGTGTCTGGACAAGGTGTTTCCTGGAATTGCCTTGGAGGTTTGCTGCTTTAACCATTGAATTTAGAGCCACGCAGTAAGCCGGGAACGGGGAGGTGAGAGGTGGATCTCGCTCCAGCAGCGGTGGGAATTTGTCTCCTTCCCGCGGGCGCCCAGCTGCCTTTGAACGTGTTGGGGAAATTCTGCGCCTCTGAATTTATCTCATTTCCTTGTACAGGATCCAGATGGCACAGGGCTCCCTGTCCTCTCGTAGTAAACACAGCAGGCAGCCTGCCGGCGCTGGAAATGCTCTGGCCAGGCGTTCAGTGCGTCTCGGCCACAGTCCTTGGCGCGTCGGTCCTGGTCTCCTTCGCCTCTCGCCTCTTTGGGGGCTGCAGCAGTGACCTCGTGGTCGGGCTGCTCCGAGCAGCTGGGGGTCCTGGCACCCACAGCCCGCTGGGGACGGGCGCCTGGTCCCACGCGTGTGCGTGGTGCTGCCGGTGCCACTGGCAGAGGACTTTGCAGCACGGGTGAGGTTTTCCCAAGAGCCACGGGGCACAGGCAGCACCTCGGACTGTCGTGTTCAGCTGTGAGCCTTGATCATCGGGGATGAAATTAGGAATCTGGAGAGAAACTTGCAGCCTCAGAGGGGGTTCAGCAGGTCTCGGGCAGAGCCGGGGTCTGTCCCCAGGGTCCCAGGCCCCTCTTTGCCCTGTTTGCCCTCTGGCAGGGGCAATACCCACCGGCTGCCCGCACGCTGCTGGGACAATGTCACCCTTGGCATCACCCAGCCAAGTGAACGCGCTGGGGTCTCGGTGCCGGGGTCTCGGGGCCCGCCACGCGCAGGCAGGCTGCCCATGAGCTGGCCTCTGCCGAGCATCCCCCACGGCTGGCGGGGAGGCAAAGCCGGGTGTCTGCAGCTCCCCGTTCAGCCGAGGCTGGCAGTGATGGGGAGAGCTGCCTACAAGTCCTGGGGGACAAGGGCAGGGGGCCCCCAAGGAGGGTGTGGCTACCAGCCCCTGGGACGGGTGGCCCCTTGTCGCCAGCCCTGGGAACGGCAGGATTTTGCTGCCCTCTAGTGAGGTCTGGCAGCCGGGCTCCCTTTGGGGTCCCCACGGCACCAGCACCTCCCTTTGGGACCCCTCCGGCAGCCTTTGGGGTCCCCAGGGCAAGGCATGTCCCTGCAGGACGGTGGCACTTTGTGGTGGGAACCGCTGTCCCTGGGGTGGCTGCTCCATGTCCTGCTGCAGGACAAGTCATTAACTTAAAACTAATTGACCCCCAAAGCAGCTGGGCTTGTCTCCCCCTTCCCGCAGCCTCCTGGGACCCCACCTTGTCTCCCCGCCGTGCCCTGGGCTGCAGGGTGCTGTCCCCGAGGCGTCAGCTCCGGCCACCCCTTTCCTTTGGGACCCGCTCTTTGCCAAGCGGCGAGGAGACATTTACCCTGACTTCTGCCTGGGCAGCTGCTGCTGTCTGTAAATAATACAAATTAATTAAAAGGAAAATCAAAACTAGGCACATTTATAATTAGATAATCCACAAGCCCCTGGTATAATTAATTATGTTAATAGGGCCGCCTGCACTGTGGAGGCTTGCGAGAGATCGGCGGTGCAGCAGGCTGCTCCGTGGGGTTGGGAGTGGAGGGGCTGCGGGGACGCGTGGTCCAGCCCCACCACGGCCGGGCGTGCTGAGCTCCGCTCCCCTGCGGTGCGGATGTGGCCGGGACCCCCCCGTGCCTGGGATGGGGGCCGCTGTCCTTAGCCCGTCGCGTGGCTGTGCGGCCACAGCCCTGAGCGTGTCCGGCTGGGATGCTCATCCCTGTGCCAACGGGCCTCGGCTGGGGGAGGTTTCCCTTCCCCAAGGTGTTTTATCTCGTTGCTCGTGGTGCCCCACGCCCGCGCTCACCCCTCAGCCCTTGCAGGTCGTTGCTGCGCTCTCCACCGGCTCTTCTGCACGCGCCGGGAGCGGGCGTCCCCCAGCACCAACCCTCCTGCCCATCTCCATGGCTGGTGTTTGCAGCCAGCCCCAGGGCTCCCGGCGCGCTTCATGGGCTCCTGCTGAGCACCCCTGTCCCGGGTGGGGGGGGGCAGAGCACCCCTGTCCCGGGTGGGGGGGCAGATTCAGCTGGCGTGCAGGGAGCCAGCCCAGGGCTCACAGAGGAGCAGGGCCGTGCCGGGCAGGTGAGGCCATGGGGTCCAGGCAGAGCTGCCCGTCGTGGGCAGCCCTGTCCCAGGAGGAGGATTTCCCTGGCAGCGGCTTCGGGGCGGCAGAGGGCAGCAGCAGGCTTGGCACGGCGGTGCCCACTGCGTGCAGCTGCAGCGGTGCCATGCAGGCTGCACCTACCTGGGGCGCAGAGCCAGCACCCCGGGGCGCAGAGCCAGCACCCCGGGGCGCAGTGGGTTTCGGGTGCTGTGCAGGCTGCGGAACACAGGGCGAGCGCCCCGAGATGTGCTGGGGTTTGTGTTTCCAGAGCCCAGCGTTGGAAGTGGTGCACAGGGGCTTTGTGCCAGGGGAATAATTCGGCTCGGAGAGCGCAGCAGTTCCGGAGCGCGGCTGCAGAAAGGCGAGGGTTAGAGCTTCCCTCTGCCCTCCCCTCGCAGGTCTGATCCGTCCCCTTTCTGCTCAAGGAGGGATGCCGGGGGGTGTGTGTGAATGGCTGTCACCATCCCTGTCACCCGTGGGGCTCCTGGCCGGGCTGGGGGACAGAGGTGTCATTGGTGACAGACGCGGGACGGCGCCGTCCGTGCGGGAAGAATCAAAGAGCTCCCACGGGAATGGGATTCACCAAACGGCATCCTGGTGTGAAGGGGAGTTTAATGAGGCAGGGCTGGGGCTGAGGGGAAGATGGAGCTTATTAACAGGCAGATGAATGGAGGCTCCTTCCGCAAGTGCCACAAATCCGGGTGTTAAACGGCCGCTGTCAGTCAAGATTAGGGCTGACACTTAGAGCCTGACAGGGGAGATGTCGTTAGGAAACCTCGCGGGGCTCAGGGCGTGCGAATGAGTGAGTTTGTCTTTCGCAGTGACAGAAATCCATCGGCACCTGGGAAGCGCCTGTTTGTTTGTTAACGCAGCACGGGCTGCAGCTCTTCCCGGCGCTGGGCTGCTGGGGAGGGGCACGAGCGGCGCTGAGCTGGGCTCTGCTCCGCACGGGCAGCGGTACCCACGGAGGCGTGCACAGGCATGCACACCGTGTGTACGCACTCATACGGGCATGTGCACCCTGTGTACACACCTGTACGGGTGTGCGCAGTGTGCGTACACGCGTGTACACGTGTGTTCTCTTCCTGGGGCAGCCCCGGCTGCACCATCCCTTTGCCCGTCCACTCCCCGCATGCACCTTCCTCCAGGGCTGAAGCTCCTTTTGAGCCTCGTGACTGCTGGGACTAGAGGAATCCCTGGGGACACCTTGAATTAAAGGGTAATTGTGCCATATTTTCCAACGAACTTTAAATAAAATAATAAAAATAACCCCTAACAAACCTAGCCTTTTGCATCAGATTTCAGCACGGGGACTTTATAGTCCAAAACACCATAAAACGGAACCTAAATTACCTAGCTCTCACTTGAAACAATTACAGTTTTTATCTATGGATATTAAGAGATGATTGTTCAGTGTAGTTAAAAAATCTTTTCCTTTTTTTAATAATTTAATCTTTATGGATCCGGGGAGAGCGGGTGCGCGGCTGCCCTGCCAGCCTCGCTGGGGGCTGGTGAGGTTCCCAAGCTGGGGCTAAGGGATGGGGAGAAGGGGTTTGGGGAGGTTTGGGGGTGCACGGCTGCAGCTGGCAGAGAGACACCGAGGGGCTGGGAGAGCATCGCCATCTCCTGCACCCACGCCGGGGCTGTGCCTCCCCCCAGCACCTCGCCTGACGGGGTCCGGGTGCCTCCAGAGCTGCTCCTTTCCACTGAAATTTGGGCGTCGTTGGAGGAAGCTGCTCCGGTGCTTGGGGCAGGGTTTGGGCGGCTGCCGCTGAGCCGTGCTGCCACATGCGAGTGCTCGTCGGCCGCTGCGGCGCGGAGGCGGCTGGCTGTGCTGGGAGCTCCTCCGGGCTGGGTCGGTGCAATCGCTTCTCCATGAGCCGGGCAAGGATGGCTCCGGGTTACGCAGCCCTGGGATCTGGGGCTCTGGGAAGCATCCTTCCACCGACTCTTGAGTCAGGGGCGTTTGCTCTTGTCAACCTTCCCGGCTCCTCCTTATCACGGGAGCAGAAAAGGGCCGGGACAAAGTTTTCGGAGAAGGAAAGAGCCTGGTGTAGGCACCCCGGCAGCATCCCTGCCGAGGCCACCCCGGCCCCGCGGTGCCGCTCCCGGTGCCCGGGCCCCGCTGCCCTGCCGCCGCCGCTCTAATCCCAGGTAATTGGATTTACCGGGAGTGCTGTATCCAATTACAGAATCCTAATTAACGGACCAAAGTTACAAGTGCGATGTGTCTTGCTTTCAGCAATTATGATTAATTTTGCCAGAATACACACGCAGACGTTGATTACAGGATCTGCGGGCAAACAGGAGCTGAATGCTGATAATTGAGCCTTCCGCGAGAAGGGCTGGCAGGGCCGATGGCCGCGGCCTCGGGAGCGGGGGGTCTCGCTGCCGCCATGCCAAGGACCACGGGGCAGAGACGGGTCCCGCTGGGGTGACAGCAGGTTCCTGCTGGCTTTGGGAAGAGACGCGGGGACGTGGGGCATCACCGGTGCCCCAGCCCATGCGTGGGGACGTGCGGCTGCTCCGTTCACGCAGCACCAACCTGAAGCCCTGGAATTCCCAGAGATGCCCCAGGACCTTCCTGTGTGTTGATGCACCAGACGTGGGGAGCAGGACCCGCATCCCCGCCCAGCGCATCCCCTCACTGCACCGGCCCGAGCCCCTCGCTGGGGTGTCCCAGCGCAGTCTGCGGTGGTTTATCGCCTTGCCAGGCTCCGTTTCTGCTTGGGCTGAGCCGTTCCTGGGGAGGGCCGGGGGAACGCCGGCCACGTGTTGCCTTGTGCCGTGACAGGCACTTGGCTGGGGAGCTCCGCCGTGCTGCTGTGTCTGCCCTGCGGCACACGGGGGTTTCATCGGGTTTTCTCTCCTTTGAGAAAAAAACCAAACCAACACCCCCTATCCCAAAGTCACAAGTGCTTGAGAAATCTCCGTTGTTCCAGCGGTCCCTGGGCTTTGCCTGCACCCGAGCACTCGCTGCAGCACCCAGCATTGTGCCCGTCCTGTGCCAAGGGGCAGACGGGGCTACGCGCTTCCCTGCCAGGCATCCTCCCGGTATCTCCGGCGGTCACCCCGGCCCGGGAGAGCACTTCTCCGTGCTGCGCCGTGCCTTATCGCTCCGTTTGCTGTTGCTTATTATCTTGTTCCCAGGAAGCCGTGAGTCCCCGGCTCGGGACATTAATCCAGCACAAGCCAGAGGCTTATCCAAATAGGGAATCTTCCTTGGTGATTTTTAAACAAAACTTGATAAATCCTTCGTAAAAGAAAAAGGGCTTTCATCTCCAAAGGGCCCATCTCAGAGCCGATGAGTGATATACGCTCCAGTACTGCACATCTTCATTTGCTGCACGTTTTCTCCCTGGGCGCCCGGGCTGCACATATTTACTCTGTGCTCTCGCTCTTGTTCTCGCTGTATTTTTTCCTGCTATCGTAGCTCGGTGGAGAGATCCCAGCCCAGGGACCGGCTGCAGGATGCTGTGCCCCAAGGCCATGCCGCTGTTTTCCGTGTCCCTCATAGGCCAGGATTTGGTGTTTGGGCTGTGCCGGGGCTGGCAGGGGCTTGGGGACCCACGGGTGGCCCCGCTGCCCGGGTGTGTGCTGCTGAGCAGGAGGGACCACCTCTCCTGTGGACACCCTTTGGTTGTCCCTTCCCAGGAGCATCCCCGTGGCCTTCTGCCTCCTGCCAGCGTGGCAAGCGGGGACATCTGCCCGTGTCCCTGCCAGCTGCCCTCCCTGCCCAGCCTCAGCCTCCGTCCCCCTGCACCGCTCCTTGGCCCTGAGGCTGCTCTGCGGTGCCCGGATTCGGGGGGCGGCTGGGGTGGGGTGGCACCAGCCGTGTCTTGGCTGTGGTGGTGGCTGAAGGTGGGGGGGGGCTTGCACTGCCCTTCGCTGCCCCGCAGCCGCTTTCCCCTGACGGTCTGCTCCTGCCTGGGCAGCGGGGAAGCTCCGAGTGGAGTCTCCAGCCGGCGCTCGGAGCCACATCTCCAGCCTCTCCATCTCCTCTTGTTCCCAGCCCTCGCTCCCTTCCTCCCGTCCTTCCTCTTCTTCTCCTCCCTCCAAGTCCCCCAGCTCCTGCGATGCTCACACGGGGCTTTGATCTCCTCCGGAAAGCCCCTTCCTCATGCCGAACTGACTGCAGCGCCTCGGCAGAGACTTATTAAAATAGATGAAGAGCTCCCTTTGATCTCCGTGATGCTCCGAAGACCTTTCCCCACTGCGAGGCTTCAAGCGAAGCCGTCTGCCTTTCATCCCGGCGCCGGCGAGGAGCTCACACCAGGCTGGAGACCGGGAGCTGCCGGGGCTGCCGCTCGCCTTCCAGGGAAAGGCTGGGGGATCCCGGCCCTCGGTGAGGCCGGCGTGGATGGAGTGGGGCTGCAGTGCATCCCCGGCAGCTCAGCGCCAGCCACAGAGGGATATCGGGGCGCCCGGCAAGGACAAAGGCTTATGGAGACGCACCAGGGAGGAGCGTTGCTGAAACGCTGGGGAAAACAGAAAGGAAACAAGAAGGTGAAGATAAAAACAATCCTGGGGAAAAAAAGAGAACGGGTTAGAAAGTGAAAGAGAAGGCAGCAAGGGTAGCTGCCCCCCTGGGCAAAGCAAGAGCTTGTTAGACCTTTATAACGACGTGTCTGAATTTGATAAAATATGAATAATTAATCCTCCCCCTCCCGTGGATTAGGCTCTCTGCGCACTCGCTGCGCCACGTGTTTCTGCGGGCGCTGAGCTGCCGCTCCGCTGGGCTGATAAACGGGGGAGCCGCTGCCCCGCGTGGGTCTGGGGGTCTGGGCTGTGGGGATGTGGGGATGCAGGGCGCGGGGGTGTCCTGGGGGTCCCCCAAGGGAAGCGGCCCCCCCTTGGGAGCCTGCCTTCCCCCACACCTGCGGGGGGAGCGAAGGTGACGGCCAGGGCAGCCTGCGGGGACCCAGGGGGACGCTGGGGACCGGCCGTGGCTCCTGCTCTTTCCCACGCTGGCTCATCCAGCTCCATCCCCACAGGAGCCAACACGGTCTGCGGGGAGCCGGCGTGCCAGCGCTCCCTGGGCAAATATTTGCCCAGACTGCTAAAATGAGGCGAATCCTGCTAATTACAGCCAATTAACTGCCAGGCGGGCAGCCATTGCCCTGCATGTCACGGCCCTGCCGCAGGCACGCTCACAGCAAGCACGGTGGCTGCTGCCGTCCCGGTGGGGACCGTCCCCAAACCCTGGTGCTCTGCGCGTTGCATCTGCCCTCCTGGGCGAACGGCAGCGCTGAGGATCGCACCGTGCCACCGAGGATCACACCGTGCCACCGAGGATCACACCGTGCCGCCGAGGATCGCGCCGTGCCGCCGAGGATCGCGCCGTGCCGCCGAGGATCGCGCCGCGCTGCTGCCAAGGGAGAGCCGGCAGCCAACGAAAGCCCCGTCCCACCTCGGCAGCAAAGCCTCCGCCGTGAGCCACGTCGTCCCTCTGTCCCACCCCGGCCCCGGATGGCAGAGGCTGCGCTGAGCCCTTAATAAGACGTGATTCACACACCGTGCTTAATTAGCAATTCAGTTAACGGTTTGTAATTCAGGCACAACCCTGATTGCATCCGAATGCTACTTTATTTCTTCTCTGCTGCTTGCATTCTGAGCACTAATTATGCCTCTTTGGATGCTAATTGCTTCCCAGCCCTCTGCCGCTGTCTTTCCTGAGCAACATTTATTTTTCATGCGTCCATGTGTTTAAACTAATAAAAGCTGGGGAGGGTGGGAGGAGGGAGCTGCGTTGGTCCAAGGCTTCGCCAAGATCAAACGTGCCAGGAAGGTGAGCTGGGATGTTCAACCGCTGCCTTTGCTGCATCTCCGGCGGGGAGGAGGGAGCGTGGGAAAAAGCTGGGCTGCCCTCCTGCCCTCTCCTCCTCCTCCTCCTCCTCCTCCAGCCCTGGTTCTACCCTGCATCAAACCCCTCTGTCCCCCCAGGCTCATCTCCCTTCTCCGTGGGGTCCCAGGGCAGGCAGGGATGCTGCTTTGCTGCCAAGGCCGGTTGCTCCCCGCAGGCTGCTGCCCCCCCCGAGCTTTCCAGCACGGATGGGAACCCCCACGCAAAGCAGTCAGGCTGGGCTAGGGATGAACGTGGGCACGGGGGGACCGGTTCCCCAGCCGGCTCGGTCTGGGGCGGGCAGGAGGTGCCTATGGAGGGTGCAGGGGTGGGTGGCTCCGGAGCCGACACGTTGGCAAGGCTGCGGGCTCGTCCCTGCAGCCCGGGGACAGGGCTGGGTTGGAGGCAGATGGCAGGATGTCATCCCCATCGCATGGCAACAGATTGGGGATGCAATTACAGCAGCGAGCCAAGGCAGCAGCTGGGACTCCTGAGTTTTAACTACTGCTCTGGGGTGGTGACAGGGACAGAGCAGGGGGGACAGCGCAGGGACCTCTGCTGCCCGCGACCCCCCAGGGTGGCCCTCCCCAGGGCTCCCATCAGGCTCATCTCCTGTCTCTGCGCTTAGGTGCCCAGCTCGTTAGAGGGGATGGGCTCTTAATGAGCCACCTGAGCACATGCAAGAGCCCCCACTGCTTCGTGCCATCTGGGCAGGGTCGCTGGCCACGCAGCCCCCGGCTGAGCCCCTTCATTTCCCACGCGGGACCCTGGGTCCTCCACGCCCCGGGGCCCCGCACAGCTCCCTGCTCCGGGCTGCTCTGAGCCTGCTGGAGACGGCGTTTAAATATTCCCCGACTCCCACCTCTTCCCCAGGGCACCCTGCAGCAGCCGGCTATCCCGCACGGGACCCGCGGCCCCAGGCTCTGCGGAGCGAGGTGCCACAGACCCGCTCACCCCCAGCCCCTCCGCTCTGCTGCTGCGACCACCCGGCCGGGGGCTGAGCCCTCTAAGTTCATTGCAGATGTGCCGACGGAGGTTTCAAAGCCAGCTGACCGCGGAGCAAAGCCGCGGTGGGTTCACAGCTCTCTGCTTCGCCAAGCTGCTCGGGAGCTGGCTCTGGCAAAGGGGGGTCCCACCAGGGGGGCCGGACCCCCGGGGCCAGCAGCGTCCCGGCCAAGCCCCAGGCAGGGGACCCGGCCTGCAGCCCGCAGCTCCCCAGGAGCCCACCTGCACCGGAGCAGCAGGGGTGGGAGAGCCAGGATGAACTGGGTGGGTAACTGGGCCCCACCGCTCAGCCCACCAGCACACCTGAGCGCATCGGTTAGGGCCAGAGCGGCGGCAGCTGGCTCAGGGGAGGGAACTGAACCGAGCTGAGCCGAGCCAAGCTGAGCCAAGCCGAGCCGAGCCAAGCTGAGCCAAGCTGAGCCGAGCTGAGCCGAGCCAGGGCTCTGCGCTGCCTGCTGAGCAGCAGGACCAGTGACAGCCGTGGCCAGGAGGGGTGAGTCCAGACTGCTTCGTGGCCCCGTACCCCAGTTTCCCTGGTGTGTACCCGAATACTCGGTTCCCCAAAGCCGGGCAATCTGCTCTTAGGAGCAGAAAGAGCAAATTTGCTGGGAACCGAATTGCAGCGCCCAAACGGTGCCGGGCAGGAGGGAGGGTGAGTGAGAGCGTCCTGGAAGGCAGGACCCCCTCGAGTGCCCAGGCGGGTGCTGGAGCTCTGCAACCTGTGGGGGGGGGTGCAGGATGAATTCCCCTCTCCCCGGCTCGGCCCTTCCCCACGGTCCCGACGCAGCCCTCCCCCACGAGATGGAGGTGTTTCTTTGCCTCGGTGGGTGCAGCGTGGCGCTGGGCGTTCACCGGCCGCGGCCACAGCCGGCTTTGGGCACGGTGTGTGCTGCTGCAGGGGTGCCCTGCAGTGAGGAGGACACACGAGCCTCCCGCTTTCTTCTCTTTATTTATTTTTTATGTCCATCTCATTACGGTGAATGGAACCGGCTCCCAAATTTGAAGTTCTGTCTCTCTGGCTGGTTTTTTCTTGCTTCAGCTTTGCATTAGTGCTTAGCGCTTGGCTGTCGGGGTCACCAACAAGTGCGGTTCTCCGTCCTTGCTGCGGTCCTAGGCTACGGGTGGGCACCCACTGGTTCCCCAAAGGGTGGCACCGGGGGGGGCTGGGGTTGGAGCAGAGCCTGGGGGCAGCTGGGACGGTGGTTTTGGGGACCCCGGTGGGGCCCAGGCTGGTGGCAGATGTCGTGAGCACAGGGCAGGGACACACGTGACACACGCGTGTTGCATGCACACCGGCACCCGTGGGACCCAGTCCTGCCTGTGGGGCCCACGGGTGCTGGTGGGGACCCACGGGTGCCGCAGGGAGCTCTGCTGTGGGCGTCAGGCATGGTGCAGAGCGGAGGAGCCAGGGAGCTCAGAGGCGGATTTTATTGCCCTCGGTAATGACTGTATCGCTAACGGGTATTTAATTAGCTCAGCCACTCTCGTTAATTGTATTGCAGGGCCGTGAGCTGTGGTTAAGACGGCGAGCGCGGAGCATGTGAGGTGTCAGGATGCCGTTAAGCCGTCTGCCTGCACCGAGCAGCAGCGCACAGCCGGACCCGCTGCCAGTCCTCTGCCGTCGCGCTTCTCGCCGCAGCTTTGGGCTGACTTGCCCCGCTCCGTGCCTCAGTTTCCCCAGCGCCGAGCAGAGCATGGCCGTGTGTGGGGGCACGTTTGGGCTGCGGGGCCGGCTGGTGGGGCTCGAGGTGGGGGAACGGGCTCTTCAGGGGCCGAGCCGGCACGGCTGAGGACTACGGACGCGCGGGAAGGTTGCAGAGTCTGGCCAAGGTTGTGCCGCCGGCATCGTGCCGTGAGGGGGGCCCCTGGCATCCACCCCTTCCCTCCTGCCAGCCCCTGGGTGCCCCCAGCACCCCACGGATGGGGCCTGATGGAGACATCTGTGTTTTCACGCCTCTCCCGGCGCTGCCAGACCTGCGGCGGCACGGGAGGGTGAGGGGCACCTATGCGGGTGCCGGGGGAGCCGCTCGCCGTGGGCCAATCCCGTTAGCATTAGCATTTTTCCTGGCATTTCATGAATAGTTAACGGTGAGAGAACCTGCCGAAGGGTCCCGCAGCATCGCCGAAAGCATGAATATTCATCCGCTCGGGGAGATGCGGGCAGAGACCGGCTGAGTGGCAGCTGTCAATCTCCCAGCCCGGGCAGGGGAACGGGCACCCTGGGGCATCCCTGCCAGGAAGGATGTGCCCGGCGTGGGGCCGGGGTCCCTGCTGAGCCCCGCCAGCACCGCGATGCGCCGAACCGATGGCCGTAGGGCGCAGGAGGTGAGCACCGACCCGCCGGCACCGGGATTTGGGCTGGTTTGGAGCCCAGCACCCGGCTTCGGGTGCAGAGAGAGAGATCACCGGCTGCCGTGCCCAGCTGGACGTGGCTGCGTGCAGGCAGTGGAGGGTTAAATCGCCGCTGGGGTGGGAGATGCCGCCTCTCGATTAGTGTCTGCATTGCGGGACATTAATGCAAAGTGTTATTAAGCAGCTGTTTCCCAGGGCTGCCCGGCCGGGCTGGCGTCGGCGGGGCCTGATGGTGGAGACGCGTGCTGGGATGCCGGGTGCTCGCCGGCGGGGTCACAGCTGCCGGCAAAACCCCTGCCCAGCTCCTCCAGGACCGGTTTTGGGCTCGTCCCACCATGGTTTGGTGTTGGGCTGCAGAAGAGCCCACAGACAGCGGCAGTGGGGCCGTGCGTGCACCTGCGAGCCTCGCGCTCGGGGATATATTGACGCAATTGCGTTTATTTATTTAAAATATTTGGCAGTCGGCAAGGGAGCAGAAGAATGTAAAATCATATTTGCATTGGATTCCTGCTGGATGGCCCCGCCACCCCGGCAGCGACTCGCCAATTAAATATCCATCAGTAACAAGGAAAACAAACTCACGGATCCCGAACACTCCACATTAAAAGTTAATAATACAGCCAGCACCTGCAGCAAGAGAGGCAAATTAAGAGCAGCACTTGGAGTAACACAGTAAACGGAGGAGGGAGCAATTAACAACCATAAAAAGATGAAGAGAAACAATTGGGGGGGGGGGGGAGCACAGGCACGCGTGCACGTGCACCGGGGAAGTCGCCGCGCCGCCGGCAGAGCCGTGCCGTGCCCACGGAGGTGCCGCGGTGGGTGCTGGGGTTTGCCGCTGCCTTTCCCACCGTGCTGGGAGTTTCTGCGGCGCTTTGCTGGGTCCCTGTTTGCAGGGGTGGGGGCCCGCAGCGCTCGGGGCCAATCCTGCCCCTTCCAGCCCATCCCGCCCCTCGGCTCCGCGGTGTCCGGCCGTGCACCGAGCCGGTCCCCAGCTGGGATAACGCCGCGGACGCCCGAGGTGCCCCCAGCCCACACTGGAGTGACACCGGCAGCTCCTGCTAATCGCCGCCGCTCCCCTCCCCTGCTCGCATCGATCCCACGTATTAAGCTATTAAATTATTTTGCCGTTTCAGAGCTCGGTCAATAAACACTGAAGCTATCGCCGGGAATGACCTTTCCTGTGGGATGCTCTTGGGCATGAAACCCGCGTGGCCGTTGCCTGGTGCGGGCTTCGGATGCTGCTCCGGACCCTCTCCTCTCCCTGCCCTGCCTTTGGGATGGTTCCCCTGGGAAAGGGGGAGGTGAGGCTGGCTTCGCAGCGCCAGGTTGACTCGTGGCCGCTGGCGGGGTGGTGGGATCGGGGGGGTGCTCCCAGCCCCTGCGCACCCAACCAGCTTTGTGACCCGGGAGCTGGTGGTGGCACCTGGGGGGTCCTGGTCCCTCCCGGTTTTCTGCACCTGAAAGGAAGGGATAAAGCTGGGAGAGGGAAAAGGGAGTTTCCTTCGCTGCGTTAACCTTAAAGCAGGGGCAGGAGGAGGAACGGGAGGGGGATGCTGGCCTCGTGTTTGCACCGCGACCGCGGCACTGATTTCCCGGCGTCTCGCCCCGTTTCGGGGCCCGGATCACTCCAAGCCCCAGCGCTGGGATGGGACCAGCCCCAGCCTGCCTGCCTGTGCAATTGGGGAAACCAAGGCACGGCGCTGTGGAGGGCACGTCCCCCGTTTTGGGTGCAATGTTGAGATTTTAAGGGATCTGCTGTGGGTTTGACAAGTTGTCCCGGGGTATCGAGCCCATCCTGCAGCCCATCAAATGTGGGGATGTTTCCTGGGGGGGTTTGTAAACCTGTGCTAAATCTGGGCTGGAAGAGACGCAGCTGTAACAGATCCCAGTGACACCACGGCTGAGCAGGCTTTCCATTTTCCAGGGCTTGTTTTGAAATGTGGGGGGGTTTTGTTGTTTGTTTTTTTTTTTTTTTTTAATTGGTTATATCGCAGTCAGAAAGGGAAAGCTGATATCTCTGAATATGCAGGAGAATCCTTCCTTGCAGGCTTTAAACAGAAAGTAAAATGTTTTGACTCTTACAATAGAATATTATTAGAATGGCACCGGCAGGACGGAGACTATCGCTGCTGGCGTAGCTGCAATGAAAGGAGAATAAAATCGAACCCTGAAAGCTGCCCGAAAGCTCAAAGCCAAACAGCCGCTTCCAAGCCCTGACTTTTTCCATTGCAGATATATTTTTGGAAAGCAAAAAATTTCCATTTTGGAGCATTTTTTAAAAATCTGACAGATTACTAAACCCTCTGATTTTGGATGAGAAAGGTGAGTGTCTGGGGGGGTGTTGGTTAAAATAACCCCGGTTGCTCCAGCTTTCCCCCCAGCCCACGCGTGCAGCGGGAGCTGCGTCTCCATCGCAGACCCTGCCAGCCCGGGGGGAGATCGGCTTATTAATAAACTTAACGAGATGAGTAACATTGGCGGCCGCTAATAAAACGAGAGCAATCTCCCATATTTCACTGCTGGAATCTGAATTACTGTGTATCACCACCACTTACTGTTCCTGTAAAGCTTTATATCTCCAAAACGCTGTAATGTCATTAGCAACTAATTGATTTTTTGCAACATCTTGGCGAGATAGAGAAGCAGGATCCTCGTTTTGCAGCGAGACAAATTGACTGGCCACGCAGCTGAGTCGGTGCCCGGCTTTGCCAGCAGCCCACGGCACGGCTGGGGACCCCTCGCTGGCTCCCAGATCTGAGTTTTTTTCCCCATTTTTCTTGGATTCCAGCATTCTGGTTGTGCTGCCGGTGGGGAAATGCTCCGGGGGTGCTGGGAATGGGGTTGGCTTTTCCATCTCTGCTGCTGGAAAGGAATGTCAGGGCTTGGCAGGGAGCAGCCCGGCTCTCCAGCAGCGATGTGCCGCGTACTCCGTGCCCAAAATCCGGAGCCACGTTGGGGATGTCCCCGCTCCGGCACCAGCTGGGCGCCCCGGCACGAGCCCGACCGCTGGGATCTCCGGCAGTCGCCTCTCCTCCGGTAACCGGGATTTATGCCAACGAAACAGGAAGCTGGAGGGAGAGATAAATTAGAATTATTTTTAATAAAATGGGGATCATTTTTAATCACGTTTAAGTTATTTTTCTTTAGCCACCTCGCACGGTGTAGATTTCCCTGAAAAATGGGGAACTTTCATCTCTCGCTGCTTGGAAATTAATTCCTCCCTGACAGCCGTGGTGCTTAATGTAGATAATAACTATTAGTTCTACCCCAGACAGCACACTCTGTCCTGCGGGGCCGGGGCTTTCATTTTTCTCCCTGGATTAGACTAAGTCCTTCGACAGGCAGCGGAGCCCTTGAGAGAGGAGGGGCTGGGGGGGACACACGTGTTGTTAAGCCATACGGATGCTCCCGGTCCGCATCCCTCTCCTCATCCTCAGGGTTTCGTGCTGGGCTGGCAGCATCGCACGGGACAGCCTGGGGATGGGATTTTTGTGCCGGCGATGGGTCTTGGTTCTGCAAACGGGGGATTTGGGGTTGGTCTCGGGCTGCCCGCCGGATTGCACCGTCCCCGCGTGCTCGCCCCGCTCCTGGCACGTGCCGCTGCCGTGGGCATCCTCCATCAGCAGCAGCGTGAGGGAGCGACGGCACCCGCGTCCTGTTGAAAAGGGGCTGTAAATAGGAAGTTAATGGAGCCTGAAAGCCGGCCGTTTCCTCGGCGTGTCTCCCTGGCTGAGGTTTCGGGGCTTGTTTGCGAGTGGCTCAGGGGATTTACAGCCGGGAGGGGGATGCTGCGTGTGGGAGCCCCGGCTGAGGGGACTTGGCTGATGTCAGCGCTGGGGTGTTTGGCCTCTGCCCTCCAAAAACCGTGGGGAGATCAGTGAGAAACGGGAATAGAAAATATTCTTGCAGAGGGGAGGCTGGAGAAGGACCTGGCTGCAGGCTCTGCCCTCTGGAGCAGGGGGCACCGAAAAGGGCTCTGCCCGGTGCACCGGGCACCCACGACACCCGCGTGTCCTCGTGGCGTGGCGAGAGCGTGGGACCAGCTGGCAAAGCCCCTTTCGCCCAGCATCTGCCCTCCCCAGGGACCCCCGGAGGTGCTCGGGGACGTCGGGGCCATTGCCCAGCGGGGTCAGGGCTCCTGGGAGGGCTGGCAGTGCCCGGCACCCCCGACATCGCCTCTGTCAGCACCTCGTCCATCCACCCCCGTGGCCGGGTGGAGTGTGCAGCCACGTTTTTCCTTCCCTGGAGTCAGGAATCCCCCTCCCATCGCTGGAGCTGAGATAATCTCCCTCCATCAGCCGAAGCCCGTGGGGCTGCAGCAAGAGCTGCTTTTAAAAGCAACACAAAGAAGCCGGCAGTAATTTTGGTGCAATAAGGGCTTTCTGCCGCTTTCCCCGCGTGGGGCCGTCCTCCCCTTGCATCCTCACTTCGGCGAGACGCGGCCGGGCATCGCTGCCTCTCTCCTCGCTCCCGGGCTGGTTTGCAAAGCCGCGTTTCAAACCAACCTCTCCTGGGCCACGAGGCTCTGCCGGTGCTGGCCGTGCTCCCCAGGCGGGGCTGCGAGCAGAGGGGGTGGAAAAGCCGCTGCCCTCCTCGCCGGAGCCCCGAGAGCCCCTCCGGGAATGCTTTTATCCCCTCACTCCCCGCAAGCGCGTTACTGGGAGCTCCGCAGGGCAGAGGGATGCAGCGCAGGGATGCTGGAGCTGAGATGAAGAGCAAAACCGAGATCCCAGGGTGCCCGGCCACTTCTCAGCATCCCTCTGCTCCAAGGGCATCGCCCTGGGTCTGGCATCACCTGTACCAGGGTCCGGCATCGCCCACGCAGGGGGTCCAGCATCGCCCGCCCCGTCTCTGGGCACGGCTGAGCGTTGCAGACGGCGCAAAGCTTTTTCCCCACGCAGGGTGGGGATGCTCTCGGCTGAGCCGCGGAGCTGGGGTGTGGGGGAGCAGAGACTCGGATGTGATCCCCCTCATCGATGCTCTGCATCCCGCCGGTTCTGCCGGTTCAGGCGCTGAAGGACCAGGCCGGCTTTTCCGGTGCCGCCAGCCCCTCGCCGGCGCCTGCCGCGTGGTTATTGTAATAGCAATTACCGCTCTGGCACTGACATGCAGATCACAGGGGCTTTGATCCGGGGTGTTTTTCTTTTTGCTGCAATTTCACATTCATTAGCTGCACCATTTACTTACTTAAAACATTGAAAATCACACCAAAAGCCCTAGTTTTTGATAGCAGGACGGCTTCCTCAAAGGGACGGGTGCCGATACCCCCCTGTACCCCCTGGGGCGGGGGGCAGAGGGGATGCAAACAGCTCTGGGCTTGGAGCAGGATGGGGCCCGGCTGGTGTGTGATCCCTGTTGTCCCCGGGCTTTGGGATGCTCTCACTGATCCCTTAATTAAGGCTCACAACGAAGATGTGAGAATTCGGAGACTGGAGCCGTCCATCCCTAAATAACCCCCAGCCCAACCGACTGGCACCTCTGCTCCCCCGGTGGGGGCCCGGGGGTGGGTGTCCGAGGTGGGGGCTCGCACCGCTGCTCGCCTGCGTGATCTCCCCTCTGCCTGCCGCCGCGGCTGGAAAAGGTTCTTTTAATCAGGGGTAATTTTATGCATCATTAATATCAGGCCTGATTATAGGGAATGAAAGTTCAGCCGAGGGAAAGATGAAAGGAGGCGGCGGCCGCCCCCTCTCCCCTCGCTGGGCGGGGGATTGGGCACGGGGGGTCTCCGGATGGGTCCCCGGCTGGTGCGGTGCTTTCTGCTCAGCACCTCGGCATCCCTCCTGTCCCCGTGTCCCCCGGGGGGCTGCGTCTGGCCAAGGTGACAGGACCCAGGAGGACCCCATCCTTCGGCTGTGGGTGCTCACTGGGACCCTGGGCACAAAACGGGTCTCCCAACGCCGGAGCGGCCAGGGCCGGGGGAGAGCAGCGGAATTTCGGGGAGCCCCGCGCAGCCCTGAGCGGCACAGACAGGAGGGATTATTCCTTTCTTCGTTAATACTGTTTTATGCATGTAACGTGCTTTTGTAGACTGTCCTGCATCAAAGGTATTTATTTCACAGGCGACGCATCAAACACGCCTTGAAATCCCCGCGTCCCTGGGGCTGCTCGGCAGAGCCAGCGATGCTCATCGCCCCCGGGCATCCCCCGTCCTCTGCTGCCTTCTGCCCGGGGCCAAAGGGTCATGGGCAGGATTTGGGGCCGGACGCTGCGATGGGGCTCAGCCAGACCCCCGGGACCAGCCTGCGGGCAGGGGGCTTTGGTGGCAGGGGGCTTTGGTGGCAGGGGGCTTTGGTGGCAGGGGGGCTTTGGTGGCAGGGGGCTTTGGTGGCAGGGGGCTTTGGTGGCAGGGGGGCTTTGGTGGCAGGGGGGCTTTGGTGGCAGGGGGGCTTTGGTGGCAGGGGGCTTTGGTGGCAGGGGGCTTTGGTGGCAGGGGGGCTTTGGTGGCAGGGGGCTTTGGTGGCAGGGGGGCTGGCGGGAGATGCGGCGTATCGGTGTTTCACCCAGGCATTTCGTGCGGCCGCTCCACGGGAGCGAGGATGAGGACGAGTGGGGACACGGCAGCACCAGTGGGCTGAGCAAATGGCTCCACATCCTTGGAGAAAACCTTGTTTAAACCCTGTTTCTTCCTCCTCTTCCTTGTCTTCCCCTGCTTTTCCCTTTGTGTGTGGGTACAGCCGTAAATTAGAGCCTCTGTGAAGAAAACAACATCTGTTTACCCTCCTTGGGTGCGCGGCTCATAAAGGGAGAAGGAGAAAAAGGCGCCCGTCCGCTGTCCCCGTGGGTTATTTCTTTATTTATCCCCCTGCCGTTGCCGGACATGGCGGGTCCCCGCAGCCAGAGCTCCTCTGGACGAGGCTTCCCCGCTCTGTCCCCTCCGCTTGGTTCGGGAGACGGGGATGGAGAGGGGCGATTCTCATTATCTGGGGTGTTGAAGGAAAAAAAAAATCCAACTCAAGTTTTATTCCTTGAAAAGCGCAAGATATAAAATCTAAATGCCGAAAGAACCTTTACTGATGGGGTGTAAATTTATGAGGATTCACCCCAATAAAACTTGATGCGAGTCGCTGCCGAAAAATGTGTCTGCATCCCTTGGGTGCTAATTGTGATCGAGAGCCGGTGCGGGGCTGGCGAGGGGAAAGGTTTGTGCTGCTGGGATCTCCCCGCGGAGATGGCACGTCCCAGCGAAACTGCAAATCCCCCTGCGGGGAAGCGCTGTCGAGCAAGAAATAAATTACGGCTAATTGGATCAAAACATCTCGACGGCTTTGTTTCCTCGCTGCCTTTACCGCCCAGCCGGGGCAGGAGCGTGATGCCAGGCGCGGGGCATCGGTGGCACCGGGAGGGACCGGGGCCGCCAGCACCATCCTCGCCGGATGCGTGCCGGCAGCCGGTGCGCCCGCTCGGTGCGAGAGTCGTGCTCTGCGCAAGCCGCCCTGAAATGTCACGTTAGTCAGGTTGGCAGCCGCAAACGTTAATAAGGTGAATGTTTAATTAAATACCATTTCCCCCCCCCCCATCCTCCCCTCCCCATCGCCTTCCCTCGTCCTTTCTCGAGGAAAAGCCTGTGATCACACACCGCTCTTTAACTGCCAGCCACGGATTTTGGAGTAAAATATAAAAAGCCCAAAGTTCCCTTCTAATATTAACTGTAATGAGATAAAATTAATTGAACATTTTTACGATGTCATACTCATTTCCCTTTTTAATTAGGTCCTTCTTCCATAACAACACGAAACCATATGATTGTGCCCTTCCATAAGCGGTTCGTTACGGAGAGCGCCGAAAGCCGGAATTAGCGGGAGGGTTTGGAGATGCCGAAGCGGCTCCTGGTTGGGGCTTCGAGGGAGGCAACGATGCTGCGGTGGGGCACGGGGGGCGAAATCCCGGTGCTCGGGGGGTGGCAGGATGCGACCTGGCCTTGCCGCTCAATGCTCTCCCTTCCCCATCGCCGCTGTCTCCCAATCAGGAATTAATTGCACTTAGCAACATAAACAACCTAATAAAATAGAGAAAAAGAATAATAAAGAGGATGAAAGATGAGCTACGGCTTTGATTTGATGGCCTTCTGGCTAGGGAGCTGTTGGGAATTCATGGCATGGGGGGGCTGCGCAGCCCCGGGGCAGGACCCTGTGCGAGAGGGGGGCTGTGTCCGGCCCCTTCCCGGCACCGTGGATCCAGGGATGTCCGGAGCATCCCTTCGCCACGTGGTCCTGCGGCCGTGCTGGGAGCCACCGGCCAGCTGGGACCTGCTCGGGCAGGATCCCCCGTCAGCAGCGATATCAAGGGCCATGGTGGGTGAGCCCCGTCTCCTCCCTGCTGCACAAATCCAGGGATTCAGCCTATTTTTCCAGGCTGCCCAAGCCGGCATTTCAAAGGATTGACTAAAAGGGCAGGAGATGGCAACTGGGCATGGGGGAAACGGGGATGTGGGGGGTAACAGCACGAACGGGACCTGCTCGGGTGTCTGCTACGGACTCGCGTTTGCTGGCGGTTGGCTCCCGTGTGCTTCCCGGGGAGCCGGGCGGGATGGGTGCCTCACCGAGCATCCGCAGGCCTGGAACTGGGGCACCGCGTGGATTTGTGTGCAATGTTTGCACCTCAGTTGCTCCGGGGTTGCTTTGCTCCCTCCGGGCTTCGAGCAGGTATTTTGCAGGGGAGAGCACTTAGTGCATTAGCAGCAGCTTCTCCGTGCGTGCAACCGGGCTGTAATTAATCATTCATACAGCTCTGGGACCCCTGGCGTCGTTCGGAGGGAGTAATTACACCTCTCCTGCTCCTCTTCCTCGCCGTCGCGGCCCTGCTCCCCCAGCCCGGCGAGCGGGGAAGTTTTGACAAGGTGATCAATGAGGTCTGCAGCGCCGGCGGGGGGGTGCGAGCCGAGGGGAGAGGTAATTAGAGCAGAAAAAGGGGCCTGGAGGAGGGAGCCCTACCTAATGGAGCAGCCGGGCGGCAGGTCGCGGCACGCCGGGAAAAAGGGGAATAAAAGGCGGAACGCGGCCGTGCCGTGGCTGACCCCTCGCTGAGCTCCCCGCGGACACTGCGCCGGCTCGCCCTGTGTGTGCGGGCAGGTTGGGTGGGCTCCCGGCCGGCGTGGGAATTGTGCGGGATCGCCCGTGGGAAGCACGTGTTTGCTCCCTGCGAGAGGGAGGCTGGGACCAGTTTCACTGCAGGGTGATCCCAGTAACACCAGTGCTGGATCTGCCACCGGCCCCAGGGATGCTCCAGGGTCACTCTGTTGTGCCACGGCTGCAGTTTGCCTTCCCGCAGCTTCACTGCAGCTGGAGAGAGGGGAAAAAAAGAAAAAAACCACCATTTGGGATTGAATTTGCTTCCCGGGCTGGGCTTGGGGGGGGAGGATGCGCCCGAGGGGTTTTGGGGGCCGGGGAGAGGAGCTGCCCAGAGGATCGGGTCCAGCCGGCTGAGTGTGCAACACGGCCGGGGCTTGGAATCGCTCGTCAGCTCCAGCCCGAAACATCATTAGACAAAAACCTGCAGAAAAAATCTTCGTCCTTAAAAATGCAAATAACATGTAATGCTGAATGTCCTTGTTTGTCTGTAATTGCAAAATTCTTAGACTCAATCAGCCAAAGATAAACTGTGTTATTTAGGAGCAATTTGAAAGCAGACAGATTGAAAACAATGGGCCGGATTCGGCTTTCCGCGGCTCAGGAATGAAGCCAGAATCTCTGCTGGATCAGCTGGGCCACGCGGGATTTACACCCCGTGGATGGGGAGCAGAGTGGTGCCCGGCATCGCTTCCAAAGGTGACGCATGTGAGATGCCCGCTGCCCACACGCGCCCCCTCCCTCCCTCCCTCCGGGGAGCCCTTTCCCCACATAATTCCTGGGCATTCCCAAATCTCCTGCGGTTGCAGCCTGAAGACACCCAAGTTGCCACGAGCATCCTCCCGTGGCTGTGGGGATATAACCTGGACCGGCACGTCCTGCTCCCGCATCCCCTGTATTTATTGGCTCTTCAGGAAGGAGAAGGCACGGAGCCTCTCAAGGGTGCAAACAGCACACACACGCGTGCAGCTGCTCGCACAGGCACAGCCCTGGCCGGCAGGAGCAAAGCCAGCGGCCGGTGATTTATAAAAGACAATTTTCTCGGTTTCTACGCTGCAGATAAATCACTTTGGGGACCGGCCCCGACTGTCTCTGCTCAGGCGAGCTCTACACCAGCCGCTGCACGAAAGTCCCTGGGAGGAAAGTGCCCCGGCTGTCTCGCCCGCGCTCGGCTCCTGGTGGCACCGCGTCCTGATGCTGTCAGCCCGGTGACAGCTCGGCGTTCGCAGCGGCCTCTTCTGCCTATAAATACACATATTCTCCGCTCCGCTCGCTGGGAAATGAAAGTTTTGACTGGTTCATCTCCGCCTGCATTGCAATAACTCAGAGGAGGGCAGAGCCTTCCCCGGGTGCTCAGATCCAGCCGGAGCTGCCGGCATCTGCCTGTGCCGTGCAAACCACCCGCTGCCCAACAGCGGCTGGGTGCTCACCCATCGCTGGGTGCTCTCCCTTCCCTGGGTGCTCACCTTTCCTTGGGTGCTCACCCTTCCCTGGGTACCCTCCATTCCCTGGGGTGCTCACCCTTCCTTAGGTGCTCTCCCTTCCCTGGGTGCTCTCCGTCCCTTAGGTGCTCTCCCTTCCCTGGGTGCTCACCTTTCCATGGGTGCTCACCCTTCTGTGGGTGCTCTCCCTTCCCTGGCCGGGGTGCAGCATGCATTGCCGTAGAAATTCCCAGCAATTCCAGCCGCAAGCTTTGCCCAGCTCCGGGGATGGCAGCTCAGCCGAGTGCTCCTCCGGGGTTTTCCCGGGGCCGTGGGGAGTGGAGGAGCGTGGGGGAGCAATGGTAATGCAGAACATGGAGGTAATTATTTTTAAACAATCACATTTCCCTTTCTGTGCAGACCTACAAGGATGTAAACAAGATACCCTTTAAACACATGCTTCCCGGCCATCCATCACCACATCCAGACTTTATTATGCTCTACTCTATATGTTATAAATTACATTTTAATGATAAATTACGCACTCTTAATGCAAACCGCAGCCTACTGTTGTCGGTAAAAACAATAATAGATTTGTAGAAAGTGAAAAGAGGGAAATGCATATTTATGAGGTTGGACAGTTTGGGGGGAAAAAGGCAATTGATATCCGAAATATTTGGATTTATGAATTACTTTCTATTTTAAAAGGCCTCTGTGTTTTCTCGAGCTCAAAATGTCAAGTCATTACAGCCAAGGAGGGTGGGGAGCGCTCGCGGCAGCTCCTGCGGTGTGCTGGGACCCAAACTGGGCTGTCTGCTGGGGGACAGCCTGGTCCTTAATGGGGATAATGGGATGATAAACGCCAGGGGATGCTCCAGCATCCTGGGGCTGGGATGGAAGTGGGGATCCCCCAAACGGGCACCAGCCGGCCGGGGGCAGCAGCCGGGATCGCGGCTGGGGAAAATACCCACAATTCGGGGAATAACGGAGCTGGCGGCCGGCTGCCGGGCGGGGGGGAGCATCTCTGCAGCAGCCTGAGCCGGGCAGGGGACAGGGGACAGGGGAGCCCCCCCCGAGGTTAATTTAACCCTGTCATGGTGGAACACTGCTGTAATTAGGCTTCCCGTCGCAGTGCCGTGGCTCTGTCAGGCAGCCCTAACGATGGCAGCTAATTAGGGGTTGGTGCGCGCTCCCACGCTGTCGGGCAGGGTGCCCTGTGCAGGTGCGGCGAGCCCGGGGCTGTAATTTGGAGGCTCATTTTGAAGGGGGGATGCGATGGGGGGGGTTTGTCTTTTGCAGCCCTCTCTGGCAGAGCGGCGGTGGCTGCTGTGCAGCGAGGAAGAGGAGGAAGAGCAGGAGGAAGCGTATTTTTTGGGCAAGCAGCGACGTGCATCCCTCCTCCTGCACCATCTTTGCTCTCTCCGTCCTTCCTTCCTTCCCAGGAACAAGCCGTGATTTCTCCGTAAGCTGGCAGGTTTGGCAAAGGCATCTCACAGCCCGGGGCCGCATCCTGCACAGCCCGAGCTATTCGGGTGTCAGGACAAGGCTGCGCACCCAGATCTCCGGGTTTGGCCGGAGAAAAGCCGCCCTCGTGCGCGGTGCCCGGCGGCACACAGCGCTGCCCAGCCCTGGCTGCCAGCACGGTGGTCCGGTGCCGCCCCCGGGGTCTGCGGCTGCTGCGGGAGGAGGGGGCGAGGCGGCCAAGTCGGCTCTTTTGTCTGCACATCCATTACTGGAGCAGCTTTCGACTTCAGCAGAGATCGTGTCTCTGGCCTTCAGCAAATGGCTTTTTCAAGGTGAACATCAGCTTTCTGCCAGAGCCGAAGCTTTTGGGAGCTTTTAAAAAGAGCATCCTTTATTCGGCGGCAGCGGCTGGAGTCCCTAAGCGAGATGAGGGCGCGAACCCCTCGGCTCCTGCCTGGAGAAACTCCCGGGCAAGACCAGGAGGCAAAGGGGAAAACAGCACACGGAGGAAATAGGAGGAGAGGGGCAGGAGGCACGGAGGGTCCCGAGGGGACGCAGGACCCCGGCTGCGTCTGACCCCAGCTGCGGGGAGAGGAGGGGGCCGTGGGATTTTGGAGACCTGCGAGGGGGGTGTGCACGCCTGGGCAGGGGGCTGGGGGCAGCCGGGGACAGCAAGGACAAGGACAGTGTGAGCCTGTGTCCGAGACGTTGCTCCATCCCCAGGACCGCCAGCACGCGGTAATGGAGAGGCGAGAATGCGGAGATCAAACGGGCGGTGAGCACAGGAAGGGGGAAAGTCTGACGGCGGTGCTGGTGGTGACGTTGGTGCCGCTTCTTCGGTCCCCTGCGGGCGACGGAGTCATCCTGCTCCCCGTCTCCATCGGGCACAGAGCGCCGGGTACCGAACCAACCGCCCCCGGCCGGGTGCACGAGCGGGTTGTGTGGGAGCGCTCAGAGGGCTCACGTGAGAGCACCCGAATAATTTATGCATGAGCACCCATTCAGCCCATGCACGAGCGCCCAATTAATTTTTGCATGGCCACCCAAGTAATCCATGCACGATCGCCCAATTAGTTCACGCATGGGTGCTCCACCACCCACCCTGAGCTCCTCGTTAGCGGCTGCCGGGGTGCTGGCATGGGCATACCCAGAGGGTGCTGGCAGCCAGAGGATACAGGAGGACAGATCCTGGCACCTTCATTAGAGGAACCGCCGCAGAATCCCAGGCCCTTTGTGGCTGTTCCATGAACCCGGCGAGTGAGAAAGTCGGGAAAAAGGGTCGTTAAGGGGCTGCAGCTGACGGGGATCCCGGGCTTGTCGCAGATGAAAGAGCTGCTGCCAGGCAGTGGGGAGCCAGGGCGAGGGAGTCGAGTCCCCGAGCGGGAGCATCGGTGTGGGATGCCTGGAGAGGGGGGTCTGTGAGCCCCCCGGGGAGCCGGGGTGTGGGGCAGAGCAGCGGGCTGGGGCTGGGCGTCCCTCTGTGCTTGCCCACGGCTGGTCGCAGCAGCTCTCTGCTCTGGGGCCAACAGGGGAACGGGGTGGCCGAGAGCCGAGCATGAAGTGGGGAGAGGCCGTTCTCTGGGTCCTAGGGACAGAGAGGACGAACTAAAGATCCGGGATGGCAACTGCCTTCGAGCTGGGAGCCTGTGGTGGGAACTGGTATCCAGCACGAACGCAGCCCCCGCGGCGCAGGGGTTCCCTACCAGCGTCACCGCTGCTGCAGGACCCGGAGGCACAGAGCCCCGAGCAAAGCAGCCACGAAGGAGCAAACAGGCTCCGGGTCGTGCGTCAAGTCCATCTCTGCTGGCAGCAAACGGTCGCCTGCAGGTGGGAGAAGGCCCAAAATCTGGCCGGGGATCCTCTGCCATCTCCGCAGGATGCGGTCATGCTCCGGTCGCGTTGCTCCTTCCCCAGCTGCTGGGGACAGGAGGCACCTGGGGATGTGCCGAGCCAGGGACGAGCCCTTCTCTCATCCCCTCCCCGCCTGCCGGCACGGCTCGATCCACCACAGGCTCCGCATTTCCCCACCAGTTTGGGAAGCAGAAGGTGGGAGTGAGCGTGCGTGGTGAGCTCCGCTCTGCCTTTTCATCCTCTCTGCCACCCAGCCACCGCGGCTGCCAGCGGCACGGTGCCGGGGCGAGGGAACCGTGTTCCCATCGATTTTTGGGTTGGCTCCCTGGGGGGGGGGGGGGGGGCAGCTGCAGGGAGGGGGGTCCATCCAGCTCCCCGGCTGCCTCTCCTGGGTCCCATCGGCCCCTCGACCGCGCTCAGCCCCCGCTGCCGAGGGTCTCGCGGGCGGGGATGGGAGAGGTGACGCTGGGGCTGCGGGATGGGGACGGCGGCGTTGGGGCCACTGGCAGTGGTGGGCTCAGCATCCCGGGGCAAAGCGAGCTGGACCAAGGCGGGGGCAGGTGCGTGCCGAGCCTGTCCCGAGCTGGCTCCGGCGGGTGAAATGGCAGCACCTGGCCGGCTATATTTAGGAGGAATGTAGGGCAGACTGGAGCATCCCAGGCGATTGCCTTCCCCCAGCCGCTCTCGCCCTGCACAGCACGGACCGCAGCATGTGAGGGCTGGAGCAAATGCTGCCTGCTGCTGCCTGCGGGCTCTGGCAGGGAAAGGGGGGCCGGGGTGGGGGGCTGCCTCGCCCCGAGCAGATGGGGGCTGCTGCCCGGGTGTAGGCTGCAACTCTGGCCAGCTGGCAAAACGCTCAGATTTCCTCCAAAGGCTTTTTGCCGTGGCTGAGGGCTCGTGGCGGCAGGGCACCGGTGCACCCGTGGCAGATGAATCCCAGCCGTGGGGCTGGTCAGCGCTCGAGGGGTGCAGGGTGCTCCCCACCCCACTGCCCCCCGCTCCTGCTCCAGCAGCCGAGGGCTCTTTATCCGGCTGCCGTGTTGCTGGCAGCGTGCCGGTCACACTGATCTCCTCTCAATAGAGGCCTTTGTTCTGCTGCACAGGAGATGTTTAATTCCTATTATTGCTATTAGCATAAAAGTACAAAGAAAGGTGAAGAGCGAAAAATCGCTCCTGTCCCCTAATTCCCCGGGTCTCTGCAGCACGGCGATCGGAGCTGGTGGCAGCCAGCTGTCAGCCGCTGCCCTGGTGTCGGGCGGGATTTGGTACCCAGGAGGGTTCTGGGGATGGGGAACCCCACCGCAGCCGGGGGACCAGGGGGTGCTGCCGGCATTGCTGCCTGCTGGGCATCTCCACCCTGCTGGCATCGGTCCTGAGCGTTCCGTGTGGACACCGTTCCCTTCGCCAGCCGTGGTGGGAGCCACGTTCCAGCAGCCCCCACGCCCCCGGGCAGCCGCTCCGGCCTCCGGACCAGCCTCGTCTGCATCTCTGTGCTCATCCCCAGCCGCCTCCAGCAGCGTGCGCTTTTGGCAGCTGAGCTCATGTGGGAAGGGCTGACGCTACCCAAAACCCTCAGTGGGCTCTTCATTCCTGTCGTTTCCCACGTGTTTCGGATGGAGCACAGCCCAGCATCCCGCTCTGCCCACAGCGCTCGGCTTTGGCTGCCACGCGGGAGAGCAGCGTGTCGCCCAGCTGTCACCGCTCCCCGCAGCGGCAGCCTGGCAGCGGCCGTCCCCAACGCTCTGCTCTCCCGCTCCCAGCAAGGCTTCCTTCCCCTCGTCCGCCCGTCCTTCCTGCCGGCCAGCCCAGCCTGGCAGCTTGGCCGTCACCTCCTCGTCCCGCTGCTCTGTGACGGTCCAGCGTCACCACGGGACTCGCCCGGGTCCAGGGTCCCTGCCGCCCCCGTGCCACCGGGGTCCCCTCCTTTGTCACTCCGGGGGGCCTTCTGGGGATCCACTGGCCTGGAGTGGGGGGCTGTGTCCTGGACCATGGCGGGGAGTGGATGCTGTCGGACCCCGGGGCCACCACCCTGGGGACCGTGGCATCCCTGGGGCCACCACTCAGCTACACCCGAGCTCCAGCACAGCACGCGTCTCGGCTTCACGTCACCGGGAATCAGCTGAGCGAGAACCCTTCTCCTCCTCCTCCTCTCCCCCCGCTCCTCCTCGCAGGGCTGCAGAGTCCCTTCGCAGCCCCTCGCCGGCTGGGTGAGCCCCGGCAGCCCCGTCGGGCTGGGCCGGCGGCCGCGATGTGCCGCGGGTCCGGGCTGCGGGCGCCGCGCTCGTGGCTCTGCGCAGGTGCCGGCGTAGCAGTGCCGTGACCTGGCACCGGCTCCACCGTCTTCCCCGGGGGCTGGTGGGAAACGGGAGCTGTGGGGAACGGGGAAAGGGCACACGTGGCAGGGGCCAATGCTCTGCCCTGGCAGCCGGCATAGCACCGGGGGCTCAGCACCGTGCACGGCCACTTCTGGGGTCCATTTGCGTGTCCCCCCCCATTTGGGCCAGCACTGGGCTGCGGTGCAGTCTGCAGCCAGGGCATCGGGGGGGTGACAGCGTGGGGGGATGTCACCCCAGCCAGTGGACACACGCGGCTCCGCAGGGTTTCACTCGCCCGGGCGATTCCTGGGTCGCTCCCCAAGGAGAGCAGAGCTGCCCAAACGCTGCCGGGCGGCTGCCAACGCGGCTGCGAAGTGCTGGGAGCTGAGCTGGGCTTGGGGCGGCGCTGACAGAGGCTTCGTGCTGCTGGCCCGGTCCTTAACGTTCCGGTGGGGGATTTCATCCCGCCTGCCGGTCTCCACCGCTGCGGGACCCGGCCGCTCTCGAGTGGCCGGCGCAGATGCTGCCGATTGGGGCATTAAATATAAAGAGCTGATTAAGTGCAATGAAAACCGTGTCAGCTCGTTGTCAGTGAGGAGAATGCATCGGGGCTGCGGATTAGAGGCTGAGTGACGGCTGGGGATTGCAGGCAGACAGCCGATCAATCAGCCGCTGAGCCGGCACAGGGGAAGCTTGCCCGGTCCCCACGTGCCAGGTCGGGGGGAGGCAGCCCTGGATGTTTCGTGGTCTCCTTCCCTGGGTGCTCATCTCAGCATCGCCCTTCTCTCACCGTGTCTGAACCCGGTGGTTCGGACCAAATCCACTGGAAAAGCTCCAGGCGTGCCCAGCTCCGGGGAATGACGTCTCTCGACCTCAAGCAAAGGACCTGGGGTTGCATTCGGTCGCGAATGTGCAGGCGTCAGCCCACGCTGAGCTCTCCCTCAAAAACAGGGGCTCGGGCCAGACCTCCAGCGCCCGCGGCTGCTTACGCCGGCTGCCGCAGCTCCCTCGCCGCCGGCTGCTGCTGGCAGTTGCTGCCGGTTTATCGCCACTTCACACCCTCCCTTCCCGCCCCGCGCCGAAGCGTGGATTTCTCGCACGTCTGCGAGGCGGGAGCAGCCGCGCCGGGGCTGCGTGGGGGGAGGCGGGGAACGGCGCAGGGCTCGACGCTCCCCTCCCAGCCCTCCCATGCTCCGGATCCGGCACGGAGATGCCGGCGGGGCTGCAGGAGCTGTAGGTCTTGCACGGCTTCAGCCACATCCAGCTCTTTTTGCGCTTCATTTCCCCACCTGTAAAACAGGAAGGAGAGCCAGGGGCTGCGGTACCGGCAGAGCTTGTGACGCCGGTGCCGGTTCAGCCCACGGGGCCCATCGCGGTGGACTCGTGGCTCTGCTCCACGTGGCCAGAGCAGCCTGGGGACTGACGGCACTGGGGCTGGCCTTGACTTTAATTGTGGTATAAATAAATGTAAAATGATCATCTGTTCTTCGGGGGGCATCCAGCCTTTCCTCTCTTTCCCTTGGTTAATTAATTTAATGGTTTTATGATTGCAAAGAGATTAGCTAGGAGATATATAATCTATATATAGAGGTATAGAGGGGACTATAGATAGCACATAAAAGTGAGAACAACCCCCACTCCCCTTGAATTGGGAACTTTTGAAGCGAAGGGGAGGCCTTGCCGGAGGACGTTGATGAAGTGCCTGGATCCACTGCGAATCACGGGAGACGGTTGCTGGGATTCAGCGGGGCTGGCGCGTGCCGGGAGGCGAGCGAGGGGAGGGTGGGAACGCCGGGGCGCTGAGCTGGGCTTGCGAACGGCCGTACCTGGTGACGGATGAAGCGGAGGGATGGGAGGGCAGCACGTCCCGCCCTCGGGGCAGCAGGGCTGGTGGGCGCCTGCCCGCAGAGACTGCGCTCTGGACCCCGCAGCACCCCTCTGCCTCGGGGTCCCTGGGGTCCCCGGGGTGCCCTGGCAGGTCTGGTTGCGCAGAGCAGGGTGCTGCGGAGACCTACGGTGTGCCGGGAGAGATGGAGATGCTCCCAGCTCCTCCTCACCTGGGCTTCGGCAGCTCTGGTGCCATCTCCACGATGTCCCCGTGTCACACAGCCCGGCCTGGCCCTGCTGCCCGGTCCCTCCCCAAGGGCTCCCTCCTCGGTACAGGGCGGGGACCGGGGGGACGTGGGCAGATGCACCCCACAAAGGGACTTTTGGTGCGTTCTCGTGCCTGGGAGGTGCAGCGAGGACCAGTGATGGCCCTGGGGTGGGGCTGAGCCCCTGCGCAAGATCTGAGCCCTGGCTCTTCCCCCTCTACCCCTCCGCTTCCAGCTCAGCCCCGTGCCACCGTGCCCGGCAGCGCGGTGACAAGCCCCGTCCTCCTCCCGCCCTGCAGAGAGTCCCGGTCCCTCTGCCTGCACTGCTGCCTGCTCCCTGGCAGCCTTTGTGTGGGGAACAAAGCCGGTCCCGAGAGAACACAAGACTGTCACAGGATCGGCAGCTGTCACGGAGGGAACGTCCCGGAGTGTCCGCTGTCCCCTTCCCACAGCGCCGGGGGGGAGGAGGAGGAGGTGGGAGCTGAGCACTGCCAGCTCGTGACATGCACGGTGAGGAGGCACACAAGGGCTGATGCTGGAGCAGGGGGTGATGCCTGGAAGTGGTGTTTAGCCCCCTCGGCGCTTCCCGCCGAGCACCGTGGCTTGCCCCAGCGATGGCCCTCGTCCGGGAGCAGGGATGGGGGGGCCACGGAAACCTCAGCCCTGCGGCACCCATCAGCTGGTGGCTCTCTGCTTGCTGGGACCCCAGAATTTGCAGCCCCGGGGTCGAGGGTGATGGGGGCTGTGCTGGGACAGGCAGAGGGTCCCCAGCACCAGCTCAGCGCCGTGATGCTGCTCGGGGCCGGCTGTGTGGGTCCGTGCCAGTGCGGGGGGGGCAGCGCAGGAGCAATCACCGTGCATGTCGTTTAGGCTTGATGCCGCTATCATGTTCGAATCTCCGGAGGCAGCGAGCTACAGATTGACTTTGACAAACACGGCCCAGAAGCTGCGTCTTGGCGGATGCAAATTATTCAGCAGCTCCCAGGAAAAACGCTCCCCGACAGCACGCCGGGGGGGTCCGGGCTGTAACACCCTGTCACATCCCCTGCCAGCAACAGCTGTGCCAGGTCCCCCCCTCCCGCCACCGCCACCCTCCCGGCAATGGGGGAGCAGGGTGCGGGGGGCCGTGCGGCGACACGGTCCCTAAAGGCAGGCGGCTGTGAGGCTGGGGAGGTGACACAGGGGCTTTGGCCAAGGGATGGAGCCCCCCCCGGCCATCGGAGCAGGCAGCAGACCCCCGGCAGAGTCACGGGCGGTGCGTGCACCGAGGAGGGTGCGTGCATGTGTGTGCATCTCCAGCCATGCGCGGGGAAATGCCTAGAGCATCCCAGTTCATCCCAGTTCATCCCAGTTCATCCCAGTTCATCCCAGGATTGCATCTTGCTCCGTGGGGCTGGGCTGGGTGTGAGATTAAGCTCCTAGAGCGGCTCCAAGCTGTGTGCTGGGGCTGTTTTGAAACTGGCCGGGAGCTGATAATCAAGGAGATGAAGATCTGGAAGATGTCTCCTGGGGTCATTTTACAGATCTGATTTGCCAGACGCCAGGCAGGTAGATCTTGCAGAAAAGCCTGTTGTCAGCTGAGATTCAATTCACACTCAGAAAATAAGCAGCAGTGAAGTCGTTCCTGGCTGTGAGCCTAGGGCCGAACTGTCCCCAGGGCTGTCCCCAAGTGGCGATGTCTGGGGTTGGACAGCCTTGTCCGAGATGAGCTGTTGCGGACCCAAAAAGGCACCGTTTGCATTAAGAAATGGGACTTTGTTCCTCTCCCCTCGTTGCAGAGGTGCCCACACCCGTCCTGGCCGGGCAAGCCAGGCTGGGGGGACACGGTGTGGGAGCTCTGGGGTGGCCGGGGGACCCAATCTGATGCAACCCATGGAGATTTGGAGACCATCCCCTGCCCAAGCCCCAGGTAGACACATTTTGCCTCGCTCCTGGGTCCCACAAAGTCCAAAGCCTTCCCGAACTCCAAGGATCAAGCAGGCAAATCCTTAAGAGGAGGATGGGAAACAAATGACAAGGGGAGAAGATGTTTTGAGCCAATCCCTTCTGGAGGTGGCATTTAAGCAGATGGAGGAGTGGAGCCGGTGCTGTCTGAGGAGGATGTGATGGAAATGTGAATATGGAGAGGATGCTCCGGCTGCCTCGTGGGAGCTGGTGCCCTCCGAGATCTTAATAAAACAACAGCCTGCGGCCACTGACCCACAACCAGCTCCTTGCACAAACACTGCCAGCCCTTCGGAGATGGCAGGAGCCACTCTGAAGGCTCATTAGGGCCCTGGCTGCAGGCTGGAGGCTTGCGGGGCTCCCTCTGCTTCCCGGGCGGTAGGCGGGAGCCGGGCATCACCGGGGCTGCATCACTCGCCGAGCCCTTCGGAAAGGCTTTCGCTGCCTTCGCTGCCCTCGCTGCCAGCTCTGCCCAGGTGCAGCCGGGGAACCTGGCAGACGCGGTGCTCAGGCGCTGCCAGCTCCGTGCCAGCCATCGCTGCTGCCTCCGGCCGGGACGGCAAAGCGGCTGCATCGGTGCTCACGGCTGGATCACACGCAGGCGAGGCTCCCGTGCCGAGTCCTCCCAACACCAAGCTGTGTTTTTATTCCTGGGGGCTTGGAATTAATATTTATCTATCAGCGGTTTGTAATTAGGCCTTTCAATGATGCTCCTGTACTTGGTTGAAGTAGATAAATGTAGATGATCTGCCAGCGGAGCAGCAGGCTTGCTTGGGTATGTGCTTCGCCTCTAGATCAATAGCAGGGCTTGGTTAAAATTTTCCATTATGCTTTTCCATGTGCGGCCGCTCCTGCTCGGCTGGCTCTGCCGGCTCTGCCGCCTCCTTGGGAAGGGGGACGCGGGCTGGGAGCCAGGGCTTGGGGGGGGGAATTTCCCCTCCAGGCATTTTCCCACATTTTTGGAACCTGGTGTCCCGGTGCTGCGGCGGCGGGCAGGGATGGAGATGAGCTGGGCAGGAGGGAGCTGGTGCCACGGGGCAGGGACACGGGGACTGCCAGAGCAGGGTCAGGCAGGACGGTCCCAGCCGATGCCAGCTGGGGAGGGACATCTCCATCTCTCCCCCCTGGGGTACCCACAGACCCCCCGCTAGCAGGGGGTCCCGAGGCGCTTCGTGCCACGGCCATGCCCACACGTGGCATCTGCAGGATGACTTCCTCCAGAAGCTCAGCGCGGCCGGCCGGGGCTGCGGGGCGCTGGATGCGGCCGGGGCCGCTGCTCGGGAGGCGCGTGGTGCCGCGGGCAGCATCCCAGGCCCCGTGCAGCTGCTGCCGTGGCAGGAGCCATTCGGGTTCCTCTCGGATCTCTCTCTGTGCTGCTTCCCATCTGCTGTATTATTTCAGCATTTAATTATTTACCGCGGGCTGTGTGGGCGGCTGTACAGAGGCAGTTATTGCTTAATTGAGCTACTTGACTCCAGCGCTGCCAAAATAATAACACGCGTGAAAGAAAGATACCCCCTCGACGAGCAGCCCGGGGCGCGGGCAGACCTGCCCATGGTGGTGGGGGGCAGCACCCACCCCGGGGCTAGAGCAGGGCTTGCAGGGCAGGTTTGGGGTGTTCACCCGCGTCCCACCTCACCCCTCGCTCCTGCCAGCGAGGACTGCGGACCTCAGCCCGAAGGGAGAGGGGTGCCCCGAGGGAGCGAGCGCTGGGTGCCCGGGGCAGTTGTTGGGGTGCAGGGGGTGGCTGAGCACGGATGCTCCTGCCCAGCTGCCCCACAAGCCCGGTGTGCTCACGCGGTGGCAGTGCCCTGCCGAGGAGCTGCTGGCATCCCTCCGCCGAGCAGCCCGTGCCCGTGCCCGGCATCTCCCGGGGCAGCGCCACTCTCCCCCACCTACTCCAATCCAGAGCTCAGGGGTTCTGCTCCAGCTGAGGTTGGAAACGGGCAGGTTTGCAGCATTTCCCTGTTTCCCAGAGGGAATTTGGCCTCGGGCTCTCCCTGCCCCTTCTGCCGCTAATTCCCTGTGACCTCCCCGTCTGTCGCCAGGCTTGGTGTCCCCAGGACTGCTGCGTGGGACCCCCCGCCCCTCCAGCTGGCGGTGAAGATGCTCCATCCATCCCTATTTCCAGAGAATGCAGAGCTCCGTGGATGAAAGCTCAGGGTAATTGATATTATTATCGAATCCAGCAGGATGCAGATTGTCACAGAGCAAACATCTGCCCGCTGCTCCTCAGGGAGCCCGGGGGAGAGGAGAGGGAGAGGAGAGGGACGGGGACAGGGGGCCACCGCGGCTGCTCGCATCTTCCCCCGAAGTGGGGCTGGTGGCAATGGGAGACCCCTGAAGCCGCGGGAGGAAGGGGGACCCGAACGTGTGTGTTGGGGTGTGCTCAGCCATCTGCGTGTGCATGCATGTGCACATGGGTGTGCATGCAGCTGGGGTACGCCTGCACCTCCGGGGTGTGTGATTTCGTGATGGGGCGAGGTGGCTCGTCGTGTCCAGAGACGTGCACAGAGCTCAGGATGGGGACCTGGAGTTGATCAGACCCAGCACCCGCCACAGTCCCCGTCTCCTGCGAGCTCTCTCCATGCTGTCACATCAGAAGCAGCAATTTATCGGCCTCTAAAGGCTGCGGGGACTGTGTGTGCTGGAGGTAGCGGCTTCTGGTGTGTAAAGGATGGCAGCCATAAATATGCTCCGGGATGCTCCTTGCCACAGCGAAGCGATGAGGCGGGGACCTTCGTCTTTGCTCAGCCCATCAATCACTCGATCCCGCGCTGCAGCCTCCTCCCGCCGTCCCTGGGCTGGGGAGCGGGACGGCCGCGGTGGTGGGGACATGGGGGACAGCGGGGAGCCCTGGCTGTGAGAGCCGAGGTGCAGCTCAGCCTCGGTGGGTGCCTCGGCTCCCCGCAGCAAGGCTGCTCCCCCCGGGGCTGGGTGCAGCCCCGAGCACGCCGGGGGGGGGGCAGGGGGGAGCAGAGCTGCAGGCTGGGGCTGGGGACGCAGAGGTGGCCCCGGTGCTGGCGCGGCAGCAGGCGGCATGGCCAGTTTGGAATTTTGGAGGCTCCGGCTGTCGCCATCAGCCACCTCGCTCCTGTTAACAGAGTGGCAGGAGAAATCATATAATGTATAGACGCCTTTTATGTCCCCTCTGGTGTGGCATAAATACAACTCCGCCAGGCTCCACAGCACCGCTCTCCCCATCCATGCCCCTCACCGTTGGGCACAGAGGCGGCCCCAGGGCTTTCAGTGGCAGAGCAGCCACCAGCACACCGTGTGCCAGGACAGCACGGGGGGCGATGCTGGCACCGGGGGCGATGCTGGCACCGGGGGCGATGCTGGCACGGGGGGCGATGCCGCAGGGGTGTGCTGGGTTGGTGGATAGGTCCTTTCTGGGTCCCCAACCTCTCGCTGTTTCAGGGTTGAGGCTGGGATGGGTGAGCCAAGGACAGGGCAAGGACAGGGCTGCCTTGTTGGGGACCCCATGGAGCACTGAGGGGCTGGTGGGTCCCTAACGAGGGTCCCTAATGAGGGCAGCGAGCAGCTGTGGGGCTGGTGGGAGGGTGTGGGTTTCCTCCCCACCTGTGAGCCCAGCTGTGCTGCATGAGGAGGAGGATGGTGGAGGTGGAGGAGGTTCCTGCCTCGTTTGGAGAGGGTCGAGCACATAGGGTGGGGAGTTTGGGGCAGCTGGGTTCCTGTGCTGGGACCCTGTGGGGCTGTGCATAGCTGAGCTGGGCCTCTGGGCTACCACGATGAGCGACTGGGCTACCACCAAGATGAGCCACCAACATCTGGGAACCACGACTGATGTGGCATGGACAGAGGCTGGCCAAGCCGGGGGAGCCGAGGTGGGTGAGCGGTGCGTGCCGGGAGCCGGGCTGCAGCCCCTGCGCGGTGGGGGACGGCTTGGGGTCATCCCTGGGCCCCCACGGGGGTCACTGAGCCTGGCCGTGCCGCCTCGGGGTGTCTCCAGAGCCACCCTTGAGAAAGACGTGGCTGAGCGTGTTTGCCACTGGTTGGGAAGCAGTTGTGTGCAGAACAATAAATTAATTAAACCCATCAAATAAAACAGCACAACAGCCCCAGTGGGATCCCTGCTAATGCATTCACTGGTTGCATTTAGGTATTAATACCCTGACAGGAGGGCTTTAATTATCAGCCTTTAAGCCCAGCTTTCTCCTCCCCGCCTGAGCATCTCCCGGTGCAGATCCCCACATCCCGTGGGAGCTGGCTGTCAGCTCGTGTTGCTCTCCGAGAGCATCCCTGCTCCCCGCCCGGCACCCGCCGCCCCATCCCAGCCTGTCTCCCGCAGTCATCCTCTCGCCGCCGCCCCACCGGGACCCTGGCAAGCGAGGATCAAACCGAATTAGCGTGAAGCTCTTGCATAAAGATCCAGCAAAGCAAAGTGATTCCCGGCTCATCCGATTGCGCTGCCGGAACCCGCGTCGCTGGAGAGCCGGGGGCGGCGGGGGGAAGAGCGCGGTGGGGGAAAGGGACGGCGTGTTGTGGTTTTTGATAAATTGTTGATAATCTTGGCTGCTGGAGGAGCTTGTGGGATCCCTTCGTTATGCAGAAAAAGAAGGAAACTCAAAGCTTAAGCAGCTCCGGTTTTCTCGGTGCGATACCCGGGGAGGTTTTTGCTGGGATCATAACGCGAATGGCGGCACCGTGCTCGTGGCAGCCAGCGGCACGGTTAGTGCCGGTGAAGAGGTAAAGCCCGGCTTTGCCTCCCCCGGGTCCGTCCATCCTGCCCTGGGCACGAGCAGGCGGCCGATCATTCCCCTGGCCAGAGCCCACGTCCGTGCCGGCTGTGCCCCTGCCCATCCCCGGGCTCAAATCCATCCCTTGCAAACGGAAAGAAGGGATTTCCCAGGCAGGGCTGAAGGAACCGTCTCCCTGCTCAGCCCTGTGGTCCCAGCGCCTTCGCCCGGGGAGTCCCCGCCGGTGCTGCCATCCCGGCACGGTGCCGCTGCGCCCATCCAGCCCCGGAGCTTTGCCTCCTCGCAGGATGGGATCCAGCAGAAGGACATGCACAATTTAACGGGATATTATAGGCCTAATAACGCAGTCATTAGGAGTTTGGAAATTAAAAGGGGAAAAATAAGCCAGCGCTGGGTGCAAAGGCAGAGGTGGCGGGGAGATGCCAGGTAGGATTTAGTTAAATTTTAGCTGGGGGCAAATGTCCCCCTGGGGAGGGAAAGAGCATGGGGGGCGGAGTAGCTCCGGTGCTGTTTTGGTGCGGGGGTGCTGGGGGTGCAGCCGGGGTTTCCCAGCCAGCGAGGGTGCTGGTGACCGGGAGCTGCTGGTCTTCAAACCCACCAGGAGAAGCCCCCCCCGTCCCCCGCACATCCCCGGCCAGGAGGGACGGGGCGTTTGTCTCCCTGCCAAAGTGTGCTCGTTGCTCCCGCACGCTAGCTTGCACACCTAATTGTCTTTTAATTGTAATGTAGCTGTAGTCAGTTGTGGCGTAATTAGCAGCGTACCTTATCCACGGAGCTGCTCGCAGGAGCCCAGGGCTCGGTGCTGGGGACGGGGGGGGGCTCGCAGGGCACCCTGCGATGGAGGGGTTTGAACGCTCGCACGGGGAGCGAGCATCGTTCCTCCGGGACGGGTACGACGTTGATGGGGGGAGCGATAAGTACTTGGGGAAAAGCACGGGGACGGTGAGGGTGCCCCATCGGCTGCCTGCAGAGACCCCGGCTCCACCGGAGGGGTTTGGTCTTGGGTCAGATCGCAGCTGGGGGGAAATCGGTGCAAGCGTGCCGGGGTGTGCTGTGCCGCAAGCGTGCGGGTGTGAGTTGTGGTACATTGACACCATCCCCAAATCGGCAATGGGAGCAGCGAAAGAGCCGTGGCAGATCAGTTTGCCGCGCTGATCGGCTCCGCGGGCTTCCTCGCAGCTCTTAATTTATTGGGTTGTGATTTTAAATATACTTTAAAGTGCAGCGCCAGTCGGAAAGCGGCTCTCTGAAGAGCCCGTCTCGGGGCTTTCTCTCCATTTCCCATCAACGAGTCGGACATAACAAATCTGCCGTGTTTATAAATCAGCCTCCCATCCCCCCCGCTGCCTGCGATGCCGCGCCGGGCTATTTCTGGCTCAGACATCAGCGTGGCAATAACGAGTCGGGCACCGGGGCTTTGCTGGCAACTTACTTGATGATGCACAAAGCGGAGTGAGTGCATCTCGCTCGTCAGCGGCCGCGGGTGCTGCTGGCTGCTAACGACGGGCTTTTGCTTATCAGTGGAGTGAGCGAAGGGAGGTCGGGAGCAACGCGAGGGACAGGAGGTGCTGTCACCCTGGGCGGTGTGACGGCTCTTCCCGGCACGGCTGCCTGTCGGGACCCGAGCTGTAGGGTTGATGTTGTCCGTTACAAGCAGCTCCACACCTTGGGAAAGCCAAAACCCTCCAAAGCTGGAGGGGAGCAATCCTGGCTGGCACCCGACAGCGTTTTCCCCGGGACGCTCCAACCCTGACCTCGCTCCTGCGTGGGACAGGACCAGGGACATCCAGCGGTGTCGGAGACACCGTCCCAAACTGCTCCTTTCCTCCAAGCCATGCTTTCGTCCTTTCTCCTCTCCAGGTTTCACCCTGGATAGCAAGAGCCTGGGCTGGAGAGGCCAATCTGCTTTATTTGAATTTTTTCCGGCTCGCCTGCTTTGCCAGCTGCTGCTTCGGGGCAGTGTTTCGGTGGGTGCCAGGCTGCTCACAGGGTGCAGCCGCCTGCTCCGCCCCCGCCGTGGCCGCAGATCGCCCATCTGAGAGCTTGTAATGTTCAAACCTCCGTGCCCCGCTGGAGCCGGCAGCGCCGGCAGGAACGGGCACGGCTGGAGGATGAATTGATTCCTGCCGGAGGGTCTATCCCTGCAGCGCATCTGCCCGAAAAATAGTTGTCAGGGCTGGTTTGTGTGCGCGTGTATTTTCCCACCAATAAACTTCTGCCACAATTACCCCATTTTTTATCTTTATGGCCTTGGACGCTGCAGGAGATATTGGATCCATATCGGAGCAAAAGAGGACATGAAAAAAGCTACTAAAAGCAGAGAGGAGATCAGTCAAGCCGTCGGGTGAAATACGCTATTTTGATTAAGCATTCAGCAGGTAACCCAAACATAATTTATGGGGCTTAAACAGCTGCACGCCGGGTTTCGCTCAGCGCTGAGAGCCGGCTCCTTCGAAGAGCACCGGTTTGGCGTTACCCGCAGCTCGCCGTGGACGATGGAGAGTGGGGACGGCCCTGGGGACCCCGGAGACCCTCGCAGCCCAACCCCGTGGGGGATTGCGCCCCGGGACTGCGATTCTGGGAGGCTGAGATTGATAAGAAGCAATTTGGATGTGCTCGGATGGAAGAAGGTGCTTTACCCGTGCAGCCGCTGCCTGTTGAAGAGCAAGCGAGAGGCAGCAAAGGAGATGCTTTCCAGGAGTGGGGATTTAATTGCTGGGGTAAACGAAGCCCTGCTGAGGGCAGGATCTGAATCCTTCGGCTGGAGGAAACGCTCTCGCTCCCCTGAGCGAGCCTGGCTGCCAAGCCCCTGTGTTTTGGGGTGCCCAGGGATGGGCTGCAGGTGGTTTTTGGGGAGCGGGGCTGATGTTCAACCCCTGCCTTGCACCGCCGCTGCTTCAGCTGGGACCTGCTGTGCCCACCGTGCCCGGAGGGCATTTATCCAGGGGATGTGTATAGTCCTCGTGCATCGCCCGCTCCCGTTGGGGCTTTTGCAATCCCCCGTCCTGCCGCTGCCCGCAGGCGATGTGTGGGCATCTGCCTGGCCGCAGCAGGCTGCTGCGCTGGGGGGTTATGATGTGTATTAAAAAAAAAAGTCAATAGGAAAGGGCCGGGAGGGATGACAGGGCCCATCCATCACGGGCGAGGAGCTGCATCGTGGCTGAGGCTTAGCCCAGCAAGAGGACTGCGGAGCTGCCCAGCGGCTCCGTCCACCCAGCCCCTCGCTGGGTCACGCTGGTGCTGCGGGGGGGTTTTGTCTCCCGCCTTCGCTCACCCCGCTCCTCGGCCATCCGTTACCCGGCGGGGGGGATGGCAGCAGGGCTCTGGGTGAAGGGACGGGGAGCAGCAAGGCTGGGAGGGGGCCGTGGGCGAGCTGCGGGAGCGGAGGGTCCGGCGGTGGCGGCTGAGCATCGATGGGGCAGAACGGTGGGGGGTCCCGCAGCAAAAAGGGTGCTGCACCCAACTGCAGTGCCAGAGCAGTGCAGAGCCCACGGGGCCGTGCCGGAGCGTGTGGGTGCTTCTCGGGCATCACGGATGGCGGCCGGTGCTCTGCATCCCACGGGCGAAACCAAGGGACGGGCTGGGGTCAGCCCAGGACCCAGCTGGCCCTGAGGGTCCCGTGTCCTCCGTGCTGATGGCGGGGGGCTGCTGGCTCGGCTCCTGGGTGCCTGGGGAGGAAGACTTAGAGATTTCATTAATTACCCAGCAGAAACGAGGCATTGCGAGACCTCAGGGATCTGCAGCGGGGGATGCCGATGGGGGTGTCCCAGGGACTGCGGCATTCGGGCAAAGCTCGGCGGATCTGACCCCGTTGCCCCCCACCTGCTTTTGGAGGGGGACGCGGCGCTGTTGTCAGCACGGCATCGCCGGCTGCCAGACCCCACGGTACAGCGAGGCGGTGATGGAGGTTGGGGAAAATCAGACGCAGCCTGGGCACGGTGCCGGGAGAGACCTGCCCCGAGTCGGGCTGGCAGCCTGGCACCTCCAGCTCAGCCCAAATCCTGCTCCCGGGGAGCGACGGCCGCTCTGAAGGCGCCTTACTGGGGGCTTTGCAGAGCAGGCGAGGCGAGGAGAGGAGAGGTCGGCCGGTGTCCCTGCTGTACTCCATAGGCGGGTGCCTGTCATTTAACATCAGTTAATGAGCACTTATGGCGTTATGTAAATTTGCTCTTCACTCTCACCCCGAGGAATCAAATACGAGCAGGTGCCTTTTTTTCCTCTTTCTCTTTTAATCTCGCCACAGATGATCTTTTCTTTTTCCTCCTTTTCCTTTCATTTAACAGCAGAGCAGCCAGGAGATCACACCAAACGCTGAATTCAAACCGGCGTGTGCGCATTTCGTAGACAGGCGTTACCGGGGTACCGGGACTGCGGGGGAGCGCGCGTCGGCGGAGACCCCCCTGCCCAGCCTTCTCCTCGGTTTCGGTGTTTGACATCCCTCCGCTGTGGTCAGCACGTGGGCGTGAGCATCACGAAATGCTGGCAAAGGTGGTTTTTTTTTTTTTTTTTTTGCACTCGTGGCATTAGAAGCTCTAGCAAGAAACGTGCGGCCCCGACGCCGCTGCCGATGGACTCTGCCAAGCGGCGATGCCCAGGCAGGGACCGGTGAGCGCGGGGGCTCAGGTTGGTCTGAACGCACACGTGTTGGTTCAACCCTTTGGTAAACAGCGTACGGCAAGACACTTGGCTTTGTACACATCCATCTCCTGGAAGTACTTTTTAGCTCCTTTTCTTAGTAATTATTCTTGGTATGAGAAAGCAGCTCGGCAGCTCTAAGACCTGGGAGGAAATGTGTCAGTCATATAATGATTTTCTTGATATTTTTCCCCCTTCAAATGAAAGTTGGCTAATGGTTCGTTTCGAAAAAAATAATTGCCACTGATTTCTCCAAATTGCAGAAAATGTATTAATGACACTTTTCAAGACAGAAATAACACAATTTGCATTTAAATGTGCCTAATCTTTGCAAACTCCACTTGGTATTTTCTTGTAGACACATAAAATACTGAGCGTTTCAGCACATCGTGAGAGTGCTGCGGCTCCGGAGGAGCGCTGATGAATGGTGGCAGGAGCAGGTGCCTCGCAGCCGGGGATGCTCACAGGGGACGGTGGCAGGGGATGGTGGCAGGGGACGGCTCTCGCTGCAGCGGCTCCGTCTCGGGGGACCGGCGAGCTGCAGCGTGGCACGGCCAGCTCCGGTGCAGGCGGCGACGTTCAAACCGTCCCGGGTTTGCTCGTCCATATTGACTCACCGTGCTGCCAGGAGCTCGCCGCCTTGCCGAGCCGCTTCGCTTTATTAATAACCTGGCCCTTGGTTTTTATTGCTGCCTCATTAGCGAGAGCCCGGGGGGAACTGGTAGCACAACAAGTGACTTGTGCAGCGGGGCACGATTCCCCTGGGATGGGCAGGATGGGGAACCCCAGGAGAGGCCGAATATCCCGGTCCTGCAGGGATAAACCCGGGGGTGAGGACAGCTCTGGGGTGTCCCAGGCTCTGCCCTTCGCCTCCTGTGCTGCTGCTTCAGGTCTTCCCATCCACAAAGCTGGGCCTGTGGGCGAGCAGATGGGAGAGTTCGGGCCATCGGGTCCCCTTTGATGCCTTTATGTCCCACCGGCATGGCTGGAGATGGGAGGGACGAGGCTGGCAGAGGCGAGCGTGTGGGGGTCACGGCTGCAGGGGGGCTGCGTTGCCCCCAGACCCCTTGCCGTGCAGCCACGCTCTCCTCCGCCGTGGCCGCTGCAGTTTAATTCCACGTTAGGCATAAATGCGTTTGGGTTTAGGAGATCAGGGCAGGCTCAGAGCTGTTGAAATTGGACTTTTCCCCGGCTTTGGCAGGGCAGAGCCGCTGCAGAGGAGCTGAGAGCAAAATCCCCCCCGGTAGCTTCAGCGGGAGATTAAGAGTAGTCAAGAAATCATGATGAATCCTTGGTCTAATCTTCTTCTTCCTGAGTAACGATCGTTCCCAGCTCCTCGTGCGTGGGCTGCCCGCAGAGCGGCTGGGCCCTCCCCGGCCGATGGGAGGGGAAACTGAGGCACGGGGCGGCGGAGAAACAGCCCAGCCCAGGGCGGTTTTGGGGGTTCAGTGGAGGATTTCCCCGGAGCCAGCAGTGCAGGGTCTCTCTGGCCCCCAGGACGCCTCCCTCCCGCCCCTTGTTTTAGGATAAATGCATTTATCTGGAGAGGGGAAGCATTTTCTTTCACCGGTGGAAAAAATAACTGTTTCCCTCATGCAAAGAGCAACTGCGGTGGTGTCAATATTTGTGTCCCATGGAGCTGAGGCTGCTCCCTGCCACAGGCTGGAGCCTTCCCGGTGGCTCGTTTTCCAGAGTTTATGGCTCTGAGGAAAAGAAAAAGAGCTGCCGAGGAAGAGAAATTGCAGATTTGGCAGGATGGGTTTGTCCGGGCGGTGTGGAGCAGCCTGCAGACCCCTTCCCCTCCCGTCCAGGCGGGTTCCCAAGGATGCTCTGTGCTGTGCTCCATCCCCGGTTGGGTGCTGGGGGTGCAGGGTGCCGGGGGTGCCGGCTGTAATGTCGGCGTAATGCGCTGCGCGGCCCTGGGGGGCTTAACTCGCCTGGCTGTGCTTCACGTGCAACGCGCTCGGATCTTCCAGGGCCTCTGGCTTCAGCAAACCCCCCAAACGGCCGCCTTAAAGGCTGAAAGGAGGAGGAAAGCGCTCTCCGGCTTTCTCCCCGTCACGTCCTCTCCTGTCCGGCTCCGTCGCTCTGGCTTTCCGATTGCTGCTGCTGCTCTTCCCTGCCCTGGGGTTAGACCCTTTGCAGACGCAGCGGAGGCAATTCCCCCTTCGGGGCCGGTTTCGGGAGCATCCCCGGGGCCCCCAGCCCCGCGCCCCCCATCCTGTGCCACATCCTGGGGTCAGGGCTCGTCCCTGGCGTCCCCGTTCCTCGGGACGGGAGCGGAGGCACACGATGGGGGGCACGGCGAGGGGATGGGGGGCAGGAGAGAGGGATCGGTGCATGCAAGGCCAGGGCTGCCGGCGGTAGCCGGGGTTTATCGCAGACCCCCCATGTCCTCGGCAGGTCCCTGGCAAGGCCAGGGGTGGGGGGGACCCTCGCCAGCCCCTCTCTCCTTCTGAAGTTATTTCTTCTCTCTCTCCTTCTGTTTTCCTTGCAAACAGCTTGCCTTTGAAATTCAAATGTTGCTGTAGCCCTTTCCTCACCCACTGCAGGAATATCTCCCTTTTCATCTGAAAATAATTAACAAATGAACAAAACTCCTGTGTGAAATTAAAATTCATGCCCAGAGGTGACCTTTGAAGCCCAGCACTCGCTGCTGCTGGGTTGGGTTGGGTTTTTCCCCCCCCTTTTTTTTTTCCTCTCTCATGTTCTCTCCTGCTTCTGAAGGGTTCCTTTACACCTCTTTTTCTCTCTCTTTTTAATTGCATTAAATCGCATTCCTCCAGAGATGCTCTCCCTCCTGCCGCTGCCTCCTCCCCGGTCCTGGCTGTCCCTGTGGGCTCCCAAATCTGCCCCCGGCGAGGGGCCAGGCTCAGCCCAACGCTCCCCACGGGCTCCGGCACGGCGGGCACAGCGTGTCGGGCTGTCTGGCAGATCAATAAGGTTATTAAATCCCCACCAGCCGGCCATGGCCGGGTTCCATCTGGCCAGCTGGCACCCGGACACGGGGCCGAGGTCACCCGCCATGGGAGGATAATTGTTTGTAATTGGTAACAAAGAGCCTTGGGCAGCAAGTTCCCAGCCGGAGCCCCACGCCGCTGCCTGCCCCGATGAGGGGACTTCCCCGCTCCGTCCCCGTGGGGCTGGAGATGTCTGGTTGCTGCTCGTTTTTAAGCCGATACTCGAGCGCTCTGGATTTTCCTGCCTCGGTGCTGGCCGCTTGCAAACGCCGCGGGGTTTGCCAGGCTTTGCCCCACCGTTCCTCCTCTGGCCGAGCGGCTGCCCGGTGTGACGGACCTTTCCCACGTCCACCCATGGAGAAGCCAGCCCGGAGCTGGTTTTCTCACCGGAGCAACGCGACGGCCCCGGCAGGAGCCTCAGCGCTTCTGGGAGGGGTTCGAGGAGCGGGCGAGGGTAGGAGCGAGCCAGGACAAGGGCTGCCGGGGCCACTGGTGGCTGTGCCACGAGGAGCAGGAGAAGGTCTTTCCCCTGCTCGGGAACAGGCTTTGCTGGCTTCGCCCTGGCATCCAGGCGGACCCCGTCCCCCCAGCACGGCCAGCCACGGGTGGGATGCCAGTAAGGCATCAGCTCGGCCACGCAGCAGGGTTGCTCCATGAGGATGCTCCTTTGGGGCCGGGCAAGGACCCTCCGGCTCCTGTGGGTTCCCGTCGGCTCCCGTCCTGCAGCCCTGGCTCGGGGGAGCAGCTAACAAACAGACCCTCACCCACCCCCCCCGTGGAGGCAGCTACCAGCTCTGTAATTACGCCAAGTGGGAAAGGTTGCCATGGTACCAAAAGCGAAGAAATGAAGCTGCACCTTTATTGCTGCTCCAGAGCCTCCGGGCATTCCCAGCCCCTCTGCCCGGGGCGGGGGGATGCTGTGGGGCGCACAGCACCCCTCCGTCCCCCTGCCTGCCCCTGGCCTCTGCCCCGTGTCTGCAGGGGGGCAGGGATGTCGGGATGGGGTGGCTGGGTCCCGGCCCCAGTGCTGTGTCTCGTCTCTTCCCCAGGGACCCGGGGCTGGTCCCCACGGGCTCCCGGCTCCATCCCGCTTTCCCTGTGGCCCCGCAGTGCCCCGTGCCGGGAGCTGTGTCCGTGTCCATGCGGGGCCCGCTGGGCCATGCTCGGTACGGTGCAGGTGGCTCTCAGGGGGGTTCTCAGAGGGGCTCGTATGGACCCCAGCCTGGGGGGCTTCCGCAGCACCCCAAGCCTGCTGGCCAGTTGCATCCCCCACACCCCAACATCTCCCTGCGCCTGCGATAGCCCTGATGGAGATGGCTCCATCACATCCCGTTGTCCTGGCAACAGGCAAGGATGCTGCTGAGCCAGCCCTGGCCGGTCCCCTCCGGCTACGGGGGGCTGCCCTCCCCCTGAAATCTCCCCCCTGTGCCGGCATCCCGGGGTCCTGCCGCGTTTCCCCGGCGGCTGGGGAGGGACCAGGGGAACATCCCGTGGGGAACATCCCGTCGCACAGCCCCAGCTCGCTCCGCTCCCCGCAGGTGCACACAAAGTGGGGGTCCCTGGTGGCATTTGTGTCCCCTTAGTTCTTCAGCGGGTTGTGATTATTTACGGGGCAAGGAGCAAAGCAGGGCTGGCGGCACAGCAGAGCATCAATTAGTTAATTACCGGCAGGCCGCCCGCCTGGCTGCCAGCATTAAGCCATTTGCCGTAGGGCTCTTCTGGGACTTGAGAGCCCCCCGCCACGAGCAGGTAACGGCACTGGGGGGGGCAGGCAGAGCCCGGGGGCTCCTCTCCGGGGATGGGGTCTGGGTGCAGACCTGGTGCCAGAGCGTGGCCGTGTCGTACCGGCCGGAGAACACCCACCCTCACCGAAACCATCCGTCTTCCCCTCCCGGCCCCCTCCGCAGGCGCAAGACTTTGGTGCAGACTTGGACCCTGGTGCGGAAAGCGCCAGTTCAGACCAGGGGGATGAGCAGAAGTTCAAATTACACCCATCTGGGTGGATTTCCCCCATTTAACCCCCCCTTGGATAAATCCACTGTGTGTGGAGCAAACGTGCCTTTCACACCCAGTTTGATCTCAGCAGCGGCAGCTCCTGGCCGTGGCGGGGGGGACACGGGCACAGCCAGAGGCTCAAGGTGCTGGGTGTGATGAGCAAGAGAGGTCTCAGTCACTCCTGTTCCCCGCATTGGGATTTATTTTTTCTGCCTCTGCCCCACATTTTGAGCTCGTTCCTTGCCCTTTCTGTGGCCTTGTCCTCCTGTTGTGTTTCTGCTCTGACAAAAATAGCCAAAGAGGTGCTAAAATAGAATTAAGGCGCTTGAATATGTAAATGCTATTTGTGCTCGCCCTGTTGCCTCCTTAATTTCAGCAAGAACGATGCTTTTCTTCCAACCTCAGCCCGAGGAGGCGATTTTGGACCACTGAGTGCTGGGACACAGAGCCATGCCGGGGGGTGAGGAGCTGGGCTCCCTGGATTTGTGAGCTCCCCTCGGCAACGATGACCCTCTTCCCAGAAGCTTCTACAAATGCTGGTTTTCCACCCAAAATCAGTGAGTGCCATCGCTAGCGTCAGGCAGCAGCGTGCGAGCTCCCTTCGGCTGCCCTGGGGGGGGACACAGCATCGCTGCCGGCTGGTCCCCGTCTCACCGAGGGATGATTTGCAGTCGGCATCTTCCTGGGAGGAGGTGGGGGGGACACCAGGCTCAGCCCTGCGGCGCGGGGTTGGACCTCTCGTAGAGGAAGAGCTTCACAGCCCGGAGTCGATTCCTCTTCCTGCGGCAAGGGGGGATATTTCGGGAGCGCTGCCATGAATCTCGGCTGCCGAGGGGAAGGAATTAAGCACTTTGAGAAGCTGGCAAAGGTCCCGCTGGGAGCCCTGCGGTGGCTTCTTCAAACCCATCATCGTTTTTCCTTCCCATCAGAAGTTACGACACATGGTCACTGCCGGTGCTGCTGCCGCCGATCCCTGCTCCGCTCCGGTGTCGCAGCACCCGCTCCGCGCGCTGCCTGGCTCGTGATGGCCGGGTCTGCATCGCCCCATCCGTGCACCAGTCTCCCCGCGAGGCGGCTGAGAGACCTGGGGGACCCTGAAATCCACGGCCGCGGGCTCCCATCCCACCCCCTCTCCCCCGTGCTCCCTCTTCCCCCGGTCTGGTTTCTCTCCGCTGAGGCAGGTGCCGGCGTGCGGGGAGGGCTGAGTAAGGCTCGCTCGGAGACGAGGAGGCTCGGGGCCGTGGGTGTGAGCTCTGCCAGTCGGCACAGATGCTGTATTTGCTCACACAACAGCTCTGCTTCCCCCTCCAGAATTTGCCCTGAAAAACTAGGGCGCAGCCATGCTGCCCACGTCTCCTAATCCTCCCCTCCCCGGCATCGGCTGCTCCCGGTGCTTGGGGACGGGGGAGCAAACGGGTCCCTCCCGGGTTCCCGGGGCAAGGACCGGTCCCTGCGCTGGGTGCTGCACCCGCGGGGCTGGAGGGCTCCAGCGATGGGTGAGGGGGGTCGGAGCCAGGATGAGACCCGCTGCTCCGTTCGGTCTCTGCCTGGCTCCCCGCAGCAAAGTGCGGGCAGGGCGGCCTGCCACCGCGGTGCCATCCCGGGCACGCCGTGCTCGGGAAGGAGCATCAGGGAATCCAGGGACCTCGTGGGAGACGTCTGCTCCCGTTCCCTTCTCCCTCCCTCGGGCTCGAGCGGAGCAGGGGGTCGAGGTCCCGGCACGGCCGTGCACCCACCAGCTCCGGCTCTGCACCAGGCAGTGGCGGGGAGGCTGCACAATCTGCATTTAAATGGGGATATTTAAAGCCCGAGCCGGGTGGGAAGCGAAGGAATCAATTTCCCAAGTGGGAGGGCGGGGTGTTATTTTTATATATTATTGGATACGCAGCTTAAATCTGGCCCTGGAAAATGAAGAGGAAACGGGGCGGGGTGGGGAAGGGAAATCACGTCCCGGCGTTACAGCTCTGCAGTCACCGGCTCCGGATGCTCCGGGAGAATTGTCCGTTGGTGCCAGCCCGAGGCCGTGCCACACTGCGTCCCTCCTCTGCCCGGGTCCCAGCTGGGGTGGCAGGAGGGGACAGGGACCTGTGCGCACTCTTGCTCGCATCGCCGTCGGGTACATCCCTGCAGCTCGACGTGCTGCTGGGTACAAAATGATCAAAGCAAGGGCAGGCAAAGCCCTCGAGTTGTTGTCAGTGCCCGGGGCTGCTCCACGCACGGATCCAAAGGGCTCACTGCCCTCGGCTCCGAGCGTCCCCTCCACTCCGAGCATCCCCACCGGCTCGTGGCTGCGTGTTTTGGGACATCGCTGGCCCTGACCTGGATGCGCTGGGTGTTTCCCACGGAGCTGTGCATGCTCCTCCAGCAGCGACGCCGGGGTTTGGAGGTGGGCAGGGGTTCCTTTTGTGCTGGTTGTTAATTGAGAGGATCATTCAGAGCCACTAGTAGTGTAGTGTGTTGTCTTATAATAGTTGCGATTCTGTCCCTGTGCCAGCTTCCATTAGCAACAAAACCCACTTATCTTGTTCTTTCCTATCTCTTCCCTTTATATTTTTATCCTCCCCTCTCCCTGCAAGTCTCTCTCTCCTCTTTTTTCAGCCCCAGCACTGCAGTAATAATTCTACCAGTCGTCATCTCGGTTGACAAAACACTGTTGATGTGACAGCTCCGAGCTATGAAATCTCCGTTACCGCTCGATAATTAATTTACTAATTGCGTGCGCTGCTTCGCCACACGGCTCGAAGCCAGCTCCGGGGCTGGCGGTGCCATCCTGACCTCGGGGCTCGCTGGCCGGGGGATGCCTGCGGGAAGCGACGGGGTGCTCCCCTCCCGGTGCTGGGGACCACGGGGGGACGGGGCCGCGCTGCTGCTGGCCGTGCTGCTCCCTGGGGGGCTTTGCCATGGGATGCCGCCCCCCGGGTTGCTCCCTCTGGGATGTTGGTGCGTAGATGTGGTTCTCCTGGGGAATGGGGGAAACCGGGATGGAGGGAAGGGGAAGGGGCTGGCGTGGGATGGAGGGGGCTTGTCAGGGCGGCTGGTGTGCCCCATTCCCCCCGGCTTTCTGCCCCAGCGAGATGCTGTCACCGCTGGCCATGCTTGGATGAGCGGAGGCGTCATCTCCGTCCTCTGTCCCGCCGGAGAGAAGGTTTCAAAACTCGTTCATCGTTTAGAATAAAAAAGTCCGTCCTCACCTGTCTCCTGGCCGATAAATGTGGGTACGTGCTTTGCCCCGGTCCCAGGCGCTGGATGGGACCTGCCACTGCCTTCGCCCCGGGCGAGGGGCAGGAGGAGCCCCCGAACCCCCCCGTGCATCCCCTCCAGCACACCGCAGCCAGCTGCTTTCTCCCCCCGTTAAAAGACTCATCCTGCATCTCAGGTATGATGGGAAGGTGCGATGGAGGGGAGAGGGGAGGCTTCTCCTCCCCCCAGCTGCTTTTCAAACCCATTCAGAGACCGCCTGTGCCTCCTGCCCAGCTCGGTGCCGGGGGCTGGGGTTCAGCGAGAGCTGAGGGTTCCCACACGGGGATTTCGGTGGCTGTGAAATGTTTTGATTTTCCCTGATTGCAAGAGTCAAAATGAACAAAGTCTGCCAGAGCCGCCGTAACCACGCGGCATCTCTCACTTCCACATTGCCGCTTGTTTTGTTCTTGGAGGAAACCGTCGGGTTTCGCTTTGTTTTGTTGACTTTTGTTGGTTTTTTTTTTTATTTTCCCTTTGATGTCTCAAACCCCAGATGATGCATTTTCATCAGCCTGAAAACTTCTCCTGGTCTCCGGCAGGAGAGACGGGGCAGGACCTCGGCCAGACCGCTGCCCAAGGAGCAGCATTTGGGGTTAAACCTCCCTGTTTGGGGTTGTGTGGGGAGGAGAGAGCCCACCGTGCCCCCCAACCCACGGACCCTCTGCCGCAGCATGGTGCCACGGGTTGGCGGCGGCGACGGCCAGACCCTGCCTGCGTCTCCTTGGGCTTTGCAGCCTGGGAGGTGACACGTGCTGGGATCCTCCTCGGCCGGTGTTTAGGAGATGTCACCTGAGACTTGGTGTTGATTTATTCCCACCGCCTCTACCTGCTTGGGCTCAGCCGCTGCCCGCGGCGTGGGCACGCTGTCACCCACCGCTGGTACAGAAGCGCGGACGGCGCAGCCCAGGGGGACCAGCCCCGGCAAATATGGAGGCAGGAGGAGTGACGGCGCTCGGCTGGGCTCAGCACCCTGCAGGGCTCTGCCCTGAGCACATACAGGATATAGGCAGGGAAGGGAAACTGAGGCACGAGCCTATGGTGTGCAAGGGAGCTCTGCCCTGGCCCCTGGCACGAGGCTGCCCGGTCAGGGCAGGTGTCACTGGCACGGCACGGCACGGCACGGCCGCCTAACGGGGGTTTCAGTGCCCTGCCTCGGTGCCAGGGGACCTTCCGGGGCTGCCACCTCCTCACTGGGTAAATAAATAATGTCTCACCTCTGAAGCTGCAGGGTCGGTTGCACGGTAATTGTTTTTTGGGAGATGCAGCTACCGGGCGATGTGGCGGAACGCGTCCTGCCCAAGCATCGGCACGGTCTCCTGCCAGGATCCAGCCCCGGCTGAGGGTTGGGTGCTGGTGGCAGGCGGTGCTGTCCCTGCGGGTGCTAAGGGCATCGCTGTCACTTCGGGTGCTACTTCCAGGGACCGCGGTACCGTCTTCACCTGCTGTGGCTCCCCTCCCCACACGTGGTCGTCCCCGAGGGCAGGGGCCGTATCCAGCCACGTCCTTCCCACATCCTTCCCCTCTCCCTGCAGCCAGAGCCCCCAAACCCCCCCTGCTCTAAATCCTCCTCTGCTTTTTGGGCTTTGGGGCTCCCTCCTCCTCTCGGCAGGAGGGTGGGCAGGGGGAGGCACCGTGCCATGCCCCCCAGTATTCCGGGGGCTGCATCTGGGCTTGGCACCATCACCCAGAGCCCAGGAAAATGCCAGTCCGTAATTTGGGATGGGAGAGGAGGGGATGGCAAGGGAAGGCAGGAGCTGCTGAAAGCGGAGGCTGTTTGGGTAAATGAGTGATGGTTTTGAAGCGCGAAGCTGTGGCTCTCAGCAGCTTTTGAAGCCTTGGGAAATTTGTCTTTTTGACTCTGCAAGGTGCTCAGGCGGGGAGGGAAATGCATTACAAGTTGAAATGCTTTGAGAGCAGAGGGGAAACATTATGTGATTCAAGCCCCATTCCTCGCAGCGAGAGGAACCCAGTGAATACAATATATTGTATTCTTTGCATTCCTTCGCCTCCCTGTGCCATGTGTGTGTAAATGTGCTTGGTCCCCCCCCAGCTCGGGGAGCCTGGCCTGCAACCAGGAGCTGGCTGCTGCGGCACCCACTTCCCGACCGGCTGGGTACCCGCTGCAGCCAGAGAGGTGAAGGGAACACCGGGCAGGGGCTGGGGGAGAGCCCAGATCCTGGTCAAGGATAAAGCCCCTTCCCATCCTGAGCATCCCGATGCGCCCCCCGGCTGGGCTTTGCCCCTGGCAGAGGTGGGAAGGGAGCTGGGAGGGGATGGGGGGGGCCTGACGCTGAGCATCCGGAGCATCCTCCGGAGCATCCTGAGCATCCTGATGCTCTCCCGGCCTCCCCTCAGGTGGGCTTTGCCCATGGCAGAGGGGGGCTGGGGGGCCATGCCATGAGGGGGTACTGGGCCAGGGGGGCCGTGGCCACGCTGCGCCGAGCACGCACTGCCCCGCCGGGGAGCCTGGGAGCTCAGCATGACGTGTAAGGAGTCGAAAATAGAATCAATGCTGGTTTGTTCATGATAATAAATGGGAGCAAATCGCAAACAGTGGGTAAGTGACTGACAAACGCTGGTATTTTAATGTCCTCACAAAAGACCCATGTGTAAGTGGGACTTTGCATGAGTAATTCCATACATTTTTAATGGTGGACCCCGGGGGAGAATCGATCACGCTGCGCAGTTGAGTTTCCCTAATGCAAGGCACAACACAAAGCAATTTTGTTTGATAAGGCGGCGCTGAGAGTGGCTGGTTCCCCACGCAGGGGAGGGCAGCACAGGGCCGCTGGCTCCTCTCCCCCTTCCGACGGCAAAGTCCTCCTGGGGACCTCTCCCGGGGAAACATCCCTTTGGCAAAGCCGGCTGCGTCTCCCCAGGAGTTACGGGCTGGGCTGGGCTCTCACTGGGAAGGGTTCTCTGGCTTTGCGGGACCGAGCAGCTCTTGTTTTCGGGGGTTTGTGCACGGAAGAAACGTGCTCAGCTTGGCCCTGGGTCACCCACGGTGTGGGGATGGCTCTGGAGGTGCTGGCTGTCACAGCGAGATGCTCTCCCCAGTGGTACCCAGGGGCTCCGGGCTGGGTCCTGCCTTGGGATGTGGGGTCCCCCCTGGCTGCTGGCCTCCCTCCGGGGCTCCTGGCTTTCGGGAGCACCCCGAGGCTCTGCTCCGGGCTTGCCTGCGACCTGGGCTGCTGCCTGCGCGTCATTCCTCGACCTTCCCGGAGAAGCCAGCTTGGCCGGTGGCGTAGGGGAGACGCCGAGTGACAGGTACTGCCGAGAAGAGCTCTCAGGGAAAAAAATGCCCTTCTTGGTATTCTGGGTGATCCCAGCTCCATTCATCTCCGGTGGCAGGACACTTAATACATATTAGCAGAGCGAGCCCGGCGTTGCACGGGCAGAAGCACCCCTGGGTGCTGGGCAGCACCCAGCGCTTGGGACCAGCACCCACCTGGTGCAGGGTGCTGCTCCCACAGCAGGAGGGTGTCACTCGGGGGCCTGGGCCAGTTTTGGGGCAGTTCACCCATCTTCTATGACCCCAAGGGTCCCGCAGCCACACGCTGTGGCAGAGGTGGCGGCAACCTTTTCTGCAAGGGCAGGCAGCCAGCGTCAGCTTTTTGTGATGGAAATGCGGCCCTGCAGGAGCAAAAGGCTAATGTGCTCTGGGTAGCTGCTAAAACTTCTGCCGGGGATATATAGCACCTCATTTACGGCGATATTTTTTATGCTGAAATGGAAGAAAGCAGCTGCTATCTGTACAAACAAAATTAGGCCAAAGGAGGAAAGTAATTTTGTAAAAGAAATAGGGAGATGCAGGGGGAGATGGATAGGAGACAGATGAATAAACACAATCTACACAGAAACTGATAAAAATTCAATTTCTGCTCACACACGTCCCGGTCTAGCTCACTCCCTTCCTCTCCTCTTCTCCACGCGCTCCAACGTTGTCTGCAGCCCTCATGCATCCATCTGGGATGTGGGAGGCAAACACAATGATCCTATTCTGTCTTCAACATGCTGCAAAATTTTCTTTAATTATGGTTCTTTAATTCCTCTGACTCTGGCTTTATCTTCAATATTTTTCCCTTCCAAGCGGCGGGTGCCAGGGTGAGCGTCCCACGGGGTGAGACAGCCCCCGGCGCCGGGGGGTCCCTCTGGGCATGACCCCGCTCCCACCACGGTGCTTCCGTGGAGCAGGGCTGTGGGGTACCCGGGTGGGGGATGTGGGATTGCATCCCCACGGAAGGAATCGGCACCTCCTGCCAGCCATCCGTGGTACCCACGAGTTTTGCTTTATCCCCGTTCTCAGGAACGGTGTCCTGGTAAACCTCAGCTCACGGAGCTGCGGGAGCACACCGGGCTCTCCCTGATGCTTTTCCAGCACATTTAGCGCCTTTCACTGTGAGTTACAAAAAAAATCCACTTCCCAAAACTTCCCGGGGCGCGCGCCCCGCACGCCAGCGGTTTGTCTGCGAGCCGGGGTCATACAGTCTGACCGGCTGTGCGGCGGGAGCGATGCTGGGGAGGGAAGGACCTTCCTCGGGTCCGTCACGGCAGCTCTGGCTGGAAAATTCATCAGGGTGAGCTGAATGCCTGACCACAGGCCAGCCTGGGAGCTGGAGCAGCACGACCCCCTGCCTGCACCTCTGCTCTCGGAGAAGGCTTCTGCCTCTTCCTCTGCCCTCTGATCGGGGAGGGGGCATCTCGCCCGCTGACGGTCCCTTTGGGTGCATTTGTTGCAGAGGCTGCGGGGGAATCGGACGCGACGGCTCTGGTGCTATCGGCCGTGCCCTTTCCGGAATCTGGGGCTAGGAGTTCACTCGGAGGAGCAGGAGACGCGTGGGTGCTTGTAAAGCGTGGGGCTGAGGCAGCGCGGCTCTGGCGGAGCAGGGGGGTGCAGGGCTGTGCTGGGGGGTGCAGGGCTGTGCTGGGGGGTGCAGGGCTGTCCTGGGGGGTGCAGGGCTGTGCTGGGGGGTGCAGGGCTGTCCTGGGGGGTGCAGGGCTGTCCTGGGGGGGTGCAGGGCTGTCCTGGGGGGTGCAGGGCTGTGCTGGGGGGTGCAGGGCTGTCCTGGGGGGTGCAGGGCTGTGCTGGGGGGGTGCAGGGCTGTCCTGGGGGGGTGCAGGTCTGTCCTGGGGGGTGCAGGGCTGTCCTGGGGGGTGCAGGGCTGTCCTGGGGGGGTGCAGGGCTGTGCTGGGGGGTGCAGGGCTGTCCTGGGGGGGTGCAGGGCTGTGCTGGGGGGTGCAGGGCTGTGCTGGGGGGGTGCAGGGCTGTGCTGGGGGGGTGCAGGGCTGTGCTGGGGGGTGCAGGGCTGTGCTGGGGGGGTGCAGGGCTGACCTCTACTCTTGCCTTCCCTTCTCCCCCTGCAGCCTCCCCGGCCCAGCACCAGGCTCTGGATGCACGTTTAGGTGCTGCACATCCGTGCCTGGCGTGGGGTGCATGGATGCGGGGGGGCTTGCGTGTCCCCTATAGCTGGGCACACAGGGCAAGGGCTTTGCACTGGCGTGGTCTGTCCCCACGGAGCAAGCGACAGCTCCGGGCGAGAGGGGATCGATGAGAGCAAAGCGAGTGCACTTTTGAATCTGTTCGAAGGGCAATGGAGCATGGAAACGGCCGTGCTGCCGGGGAACGGGACGCGTGCCGCTGGGGCACGGGGACAGCCGGGGCTGAGCCCTCCTCCTGCCACACACGGAGCTCTGGGCAGGCCAGACCCAATTCTGCCGGGTGCTGAGCACTCCCGGCTGGGCCCTAAGGGCTGGGGCTGGCCGGGGCAGCAGGGAGCATCCTCATGGTGCGGGACCTGCGTCATCCCCAGGGACCCCGCTACGGGGGCACCCAGGACCTGCTGCTCTGCTCCGCTCCGGCCCTGCCTCGGGCGTTTGGGAGGCTTCGTGCTCTGCACTGCACCGAGAGTTGGGGGGGAAGATGGAGGGTGTGGGGCACCCATGTCCCCGTGCACACCCACGTCCCCCGTGCACGCCCACGTGTGCGGAGGCTGAGCGGAGCTGCAGCCTGGTTTCCCTGGGAAACTGAGTGGAGGCCAAAATCATGCGGGGCGGGGGGTTGGTGCTGGAGGGGCTCCGAAATGTGGCCCGAAGAGCTGCACGTCCAGGGACCCTCGCTGTCCCACCCAGTACTCTGGGGACACGGGTGGTGGTGACAGCGTGGTGGCATCCGGGTGGCTGAGGGTGCGAGGGGGGGCTGCGCTGGTGGCAGCTCGGCTGCGGTCGGGGGGGGGGGCTGGAGGGGGGGGTTGATGACGAAACAGCCTCTGGGCGCTCTCCCAGCGCTCACGAATGACCAAGATGGGGCCGTCACCAGCGCTGGGGTACGTCCCTGCCCTTCCTGCTGCCGTGGGCTCATGCAGGGTCAGGGCTGCTCCAAGCTCGCCCAGAGCCCCCCGTCCTGAGCAACGGGCAGCTGGGGGCTACCCAGAGCCCCCAGCCCGGCGCAGCCTGTAACCCTGCAGCCACAGGGGCTGGGAGGCCACATTTCCCTGGGAAGACCCCGAGGGTGAGGGGGGAGGACGGAGGGCATCGTTTGAGGGTCGAGGACCAGGCAGGCGTGCGCGGGAAGAGCTTCTCGCGAGCGGCAGGGTCTGCCCGGCTCCTCGGCCTCACCAGTCGCACCTTCGTCCTGCATGCTGCCTGCACGCCAGCCCTCCTACACCTCCTTCTCCTCCTCCTCCTCTTCCTACACCTCCTCTTCCTCCTCCTCCTCTCCTCCTTCTCCTCCTCCTCCTCCTCCATGGGTCTTTCGCAAGCTGCCAAGTGAAGATGCATTTGCTGGGTTGCGCGCTCCAAAAGTTGATAATTCCCCTCCAGGCAATTAAAAGGAAGCCATTTCTCCTCAATCAGCCGTATTTGAATATGGAAATGATTTTTAATTACTCAGAGTCAATATCATTTTATCACTGAAATGTGTTTGAACGAGGTTCGCCGTATTTGCAGGGCGTCTAATAAGCTGAATGCAAATTTGCTGCGATTCACGCTTTTTAAATGTTCTGATGAGCGAGGGAAGGCGCTGCCCTTTGAAGGTTTCATTCCCAGGCTCCTGACGGGGCACGAAATGCCAGCCACCCCTCCTGCCCGCCGGCCGCCACGGCTGCAAAGGCAACGGGGACGTGGCAGGGGCCAGGAGCGCGGTGGGGACACGGGGACCGTGACTGCCCCTTTCCCGAGCGCGGCTGACCCCGGCTTGCCTGGCCCCGAACGTGCCCAGGGTCAGCTCCGCACGGAGCTAATGACAGCTCGGCAGCGTTAGATCCCCGGCTATCGTCTCCTGATTAATTTGCTAATTATGTTCTGCTTTTATCCAAGGGGCCTGGCGGCAGCGCGGAAATGTCAGGCACTTGTTTATGCCCCGGGTTGCTGGCAGAGCGACAAAGGCAGGGTCTCGGAGGAGCCACGCGTAACCTGGCCCTGCCGGCATCACCGCGCCACGGCTCCCACGGGGCCAGGACCGAGCTGCTGCCTCTGCCACCGCCTCCCCCGACAGCCCTGGGCCTGTCCTTTTGCCTCAGTTTCCCCTGTGGCGGGAGCTGAAAATATCCGGATCCATCTCCCCGCGCGCTCCAGGGGTGGGGAGCGCTGGCACGGTGTCCCCGATGCCACCACCTGTGGCTGCGGTCCCTGTGCCCTGCAGGGCTCTCACGGGGGGGTGCAAAGCACACAGCACCTGAAACAAGGGGGGGCCGGGGCAGCTTCGCTCAGGTGCAGCCCAGCATTGCCCTCGTCTACCACAGCCTCCGCATCCCAGCTCACCGCTTACTGGGAGGCACTGGGACTCCAGCCCTCCGGGGGGAGCGGCCCCGGAGGTACCACCCCCCCTGCTGAGAAGGGGACAGGCGACGTGGCTGAGTGGCTTCCCAACATCCAACCTCTGGGTTTTCCTGCTGTGAAAACCCATCAGGTGTCGGCGTTGAACACCGCGCTCCTGCAAGACTGAGCAGCGGAGATAACATCCCCGCCGACGGCTTCAGCCGGGCTTTCTGCAGCCCTCATGTGTATTAATCGAGATGAATATTTATGCAAAGCTTCCTGCTCTTGAGCGGTTGCTCGTGTGCAGACGCGATCCAGCCACTGCTGCCGCTTCGGGCAGCGAAATGGCTCCGGTGGCTGGAGGCTGTGGGCAGCCCTGCGGTGGGAACGGGCAGGGCTGGGGGGGAGCTTGCTCCTTGCCAAGCTGCTCTGGTTCAGGGAGGATCTCCCAGCACACTGGGATCCACAGGGATTTATCCTCGCCGAAGCCCTGGGATGGAGCAGGGATGCTTTCTGGTGCGTGGAGACCTGGAGGTGCAAGGTGTCCCACGCGCTGGCTCCCCATCGATGCGGTGCTCGTCCCTTGATCCCACAGATCCAGGAGGCAGCTCTGCACCCTCACCTGGCAGAAACTCTCCCAGTCTCTCCCAGAAACTCTCCCCAGTATGCCTGGCCCAGCGCCTCGAGTCCTTCACGCTGCCCTGCCTCATGCCAAAGCATCATCTCCGCGTTGGTGCAGAGGGATATGGATCAGCCCCGGTCTGTCCTTCAGCGCACAAAGTGCCTGGAAAAATCAAGACGAAGACGCTGAGCTGAAACCCGTCTTCCTGGGCACGTTGGCTGCATCCGTAGGTCTGGGAGCCGCTTGGGATCGGCTGTTGGCTGCATGTCCGCGGCAGCGCTCCTCAGTCCAGAACAAACCCCAAAGTGAAATTTATTTCAGAGCTTATTCATACCCTTCCTCTTCTGCTCATCGCATCCCTTGCTCCTTTCCTTTGCTCTTCTCCCTGCCACCACTAGCAGAAAACCTCACGTGAAGGTACCTCGGAGGGGAGCAGGGGCCGCGGGCAGCTGGTTCAGGGCTGGTCCGTTCCACCCCGGTGATGGGCACCAAGCGACTGGCGAAGGCTCCTCCGCCGGCGCTTACTGCCTCTTCCCATTAGAGCGGATTATCTTGCAACCCAAACTTTCCTGTTTATCGCTGCTTTTGTTTTTCCACTGGAGCAATTCATAGCGAAGTTTATGGGAAGCGATTCAGACAGGCGGCTGCAGTTACCGGCTTCTCGGGGGCTGCTTTCTGCTCCCGTGTCGCCCCGTGGTTTGAGCTGAGATGCTCCCGCTAAGCCTTTCTGAAAAGCTGCTGCTCCATGCCCTGCTCGGGGGAGAGGAGCCCTGGGGATCGGGCCCATCGGGGGCTGCGGGAGCTTGGGGGCTGGTTGTAGCATCCCCACATCCCCTGGCCGGGAGCTGGCCTCGATCTCTTCCCTGAATCCTCATCCAGGGCCAAGCACGGGGTAGCTGCCACCTCGGTGACTCTCCCCTGTCCCTGATTTCTGTGCCAAATGAAGGGGAAATAAAAGCCTCGTGTTGGAAAGGCAATCGGGCCAGGTGCCTCGGGAGCCCCTGGCCGGCGGGGGGGGGGCTCAGCCAGTCCCTGCGCAGCGCTGGCTGTCCCGGCAGTACCCGTGCCCGTCCCGGCGGATGCTGTTAGCCGCGGCGGCAGCGCCTGCATAATGATCGTGGCGGCACCGGGGACCCTGTGTCAACCTGGCGGGTTATTATTGCCTTAATGGATAGGTCTAATTCCCATCCAGCAGGCAAAGCCCTGGTGTTACAACCTCCGCACGCGCGGGCACTGCTCTAATTACGCCCTGCGAGCTGCTCTGCTTGCGCTGACACCCAGCCCCCCCGAATCCGCGGGCACCGCTGAGGCCAAGAGCCCTGATCAGCGTTTTCCCAGCAGTTCACGGGGGTGAGGAGGACGTTGGGGGCTCTGGGCGCTTGCACCGCTCAGCCAGGGAGACGGTTAGTTTTGGCTGGGGGGTCTTCAGCACCTTCCTGAGCGCTGCCTGGCCTGGGGGGGGGTGGTGGCTGAGCACCCCTCTTGCTTTGCTTTGGGCTGGGGGCACGGCTGGCAGCGGAGCTCACGCTGCGGCTGGGGGGAGGTTCGCAGGGATGCAGCAGCAACAAGCAGTTACAGAGAGCACCCAGTTGTCCTGGTAACAGTGGGTGCCTCCGGCTCCTGCAGTTTGCCCCCCCCCCCCCCCCCCAGCGCTGGAGCCCTCCGGCCCCTCCTTGCCACGAGCAGCATCCCACCTGGGGCAGAGGAGAGTTTTGGGGATGCTGCCTGCAGCAGGGGGGATCCTGGGGCCGGGGGGCGACGCGGAGGCTGGAAGCGACACCCTTGTTGGAAGGGCAGCAGCAGGCACGGGGTGATGTGACGCGCACGACCACGGGCTGTGGCCAGGCCTGGTGACACGGGGCTCTTGCAGAACGGAGCGATGCAAGCCAGGCCACGCCACAGCCGGTACTGGGGCCACGGCAGAGCCAACGGGTGACGCGCAGGCAGTGCATCCTGCATCGCATCCCACATTGCATCCCGCATCGCATCCCGCATCGCATCCCGCATCGCATCCTGCATCCCGCATCACATCCCGCATCGCATCCCGCATCGCATCCCGCATCCCCCGCAGGGCAGCAGTAGCTGGTGACAAGCAATGCCTTTGGAAATTTGGAAGTATATCAAGCGTGCAGGAGCAAATACCTCGTGGGAAGCCGAGAGCGTGACCCAGAGAGCCACGGCTTTGGGATCACCCTTCTGCTGAGCTGCAGCCGCTGCAATGATCTGTATTTACAGAGACGGGTTCTGGAATATCCTCCAGTTATGTCTGAGCTAGTGAAGCTTTTCTCCCTGGGATAAAGCACAGCCTGAAAAGCTGGTGTGCTTCCCTTCAGCCTTCACCCGGAGGGGACGAGTGTCTGTCTGGGGACACCAGGGCAGGCACTGGCAGGCTGTGGGGAGGACTGGGGAAAGGGAACACCGGGAAGGGAGGGAGCTGAATTGTACAAAGGTCTCGGATGTGACGCTGCACTTCCAGCGGTGCCAGACTGGAGTAGGGCTGGCGCTGAGCTGCAGATCCCCAGGGCGCTGAGCAGTGGTCCGAGTGGTGCCTCCTGCTCCCAGGCTTCTGCTTCTGTTGTGCCTGGCCCCAGACAGAGACTGAGGGGGGCCACCGGGAGATCTGTGTACCCCCAGGGCCGTGCACAGCACATGCAGCGCCGGGCAGGATGCGGCTAGCAGAGGCGGACAGGCGGGCAATGGGAACACGCCGTGTTTTCAGCTGCACTGCTCCCGCAGCATGGCAGCGAGGCCATGCTACATCCTGCTGGGTGCTTTGCTGCGGGGCTGGGGCCTGGTGGCCGTGACGCCCCATCCCCTCCAAGGCAGAGCTCCCCGCGCTCCTGGCGGGCTCTGCCCCGGGCAGGATCCGGGCTGCAGTGGAGCCTCTGCGCAGGCCGCTCTCGGTTGCCCGCGGACCACCAAGACGCTCAGGTTTATCGCATCCGGGCACGGCCTTCGCACGTGAAACTGCAGTTCCGCAGGCTCCCCAAACACCACCGCGGCTCTGAGCGTCTGACATCCTCCGTGTCACACGCATTTGTGCCACATTTGTGCAAACATGGGGTGCGCCAGCCCCGTTTCTCACCTGATGCTCCACGTCTCCTGCAAAGCCCGCTGCACCCCACAGCTCTCCCTGCAAAACATGCCGTGCCAGGGCCCGCACGTGCGTGCAACACAGCCGCTGGCAGGGAGCACACGGATCCCGCACAGGGGCGTGCCACGCACGTGTGAGCGCACGCCCCAGCACCCGCTGGCGTGCACGCGTGCACTGCCCACGCGTCAGCAAGCACGAACGGACCACTCGTGCGCGCGCGTGAACACGCCACGCACACGCAGACACAACCCGCGCCTTCGCACGCGCAAACCAATTCACGCGTGTGCGGCCACGCGCCGGCCACACACACCCCGCACGCACCCCGCGCGCCCTCCCCCCCCCCCCCCCAACCAGAAACGCACCACCCGGGTGCGCGTGCACGCCACATCCCCTGGCCCGCAGCACCCCGGGGGTCACCTTCCCCCCCTCCCCCTCCCCCGCGCCCCCCCCTTCCCACCCCCCGCCCCCCCCTCCCCCGCCCCCCCTTCCCCCCTTCCCCCCCCCCGCCCCCGGCCTCCTTAAGGCGGCCCCGCCGCGCAGGCTCCCCGCCATGCCCGGTGCTGTCACACCGCCCCGCGCCCGGCGCATGCAGCAAGTGCCCGAGCCGCGCGCGCCGCCGCCGCCGCCCCCCCCCCGCTCCCGCTCCCGCCGCCACCGGGGCCCGGCGCGCCGCGCGCCCGCTCCCGGCCCCGCGCGCCGCCGCTCTCCCCCGGGCGCGCCCGGGCACCGGCTGCCGCCGCCGTTGCCGCCGCTCGGGGATGGCCAGCCCGCTGCACGCCGCGCCGCGCCGGGGCTACACGCGCTGCTGACGGAGCGCAGGTAAGGGCGGCGGCGGGGGGAACGGGGATCCCCCCCTCGGTGCACCGACAATCCGCCTCCCCACCCCCCCCGACCCCCCCCACCCCACCGCCGGCGCACCGACACCCCCTTTCCTTCCCGGTGCACCGAGCCCCGGGGTGCGGTGCGTTCCGCTCCCCCCCCTCCCTCCGCGGCGCAGCGGGGGCGGCAACTCGCCGGGGATGCGGGATGCGGCGGCCGGTGCTGCCGGTTGGCAGAGCCCCGGTTCCGCTGTGCCCCCCCCCCCCCCCCCGCCCCGCCACCCCCACTCCACCCCCGGCCAACTTTCCTGCCCCGGCGGCGGGCTGCGGGGCCGGGGAGTTGCAGCCGCGCCGCGGTACCGGGGGTGCGCCGTGCCCGGTGCCCGGTGTGGGCAGCGGCATCCCCGGGGCGGCCCCGGCCCTGCCTGGAAGTTCCGCGGGGCTGCGGCGGCAGGGCGGGCTCGGCGGCGGGGCTGGCTGCGAGCAGCGGCGTGCCCGGGGCTGCCGGTCCTCCGCCGGGGCTGCCGGTCCCCCCCTCCCGCAGGCAGTGCCAGGGCCCCGGCAGCCCCGTGGCAGAGGGGCTGCACGCATGTAGGTGGGCACACGCGTGTCGTTGGGCACGCGTGTGGCGCTGCGGTGCCGTGGTGTGTCATACAGCCAGGCCACGGGTGCCAGGCTGCCCGCTGCCATCCCTGCTAGCCCCAGCGTGGGCACACGTGTGCTGCCGGCCCGGCACGCGTGGGTGCTCGGTGGATTGGTCTCCCCACGCCGGGACTGGCCCCACGCCGTCGCCCCTGGCCGGGGCCTCGGGGAATCGGCACGCACCGGGGCAGGTGGGCAAGCGTGTTTGTGGAGCCCCGGCAGCAGGCGAGAGGTTTTGCAGCTCTCGGCTGCGTGGGGCTTTGTTCGGTGCCAGCGTTGGAGGGCTGCGGGGAGCCCCCGTGCCACGGCCGTGCCGCTGGGGCGAGAGGCACCCGGGGACCGTGGGCGTGCAGCAAGGGCACACGTGGGCGCCCAGCGTGTGCCAGCGCGGGCACGTGCAGCGTGCAGGTGGCAGCCAGATCTGGGGGGGAGCGGGGGAGCTTCTTCCCTTCCCAGGGGACCTGCGAGCCTTGGGGTTCCTGGCAAGAGCGGTGCCACGTGTGCACGCGCGTGTGCCCACGCAGGTCACTTGTTGAAGCACGGGGAGATTTTCCGCAGCCCCGTCCGGCGTGGAGGGTGCGCGTGCACCGCGCCTGCATGGTCGGTGCCGGGGGCTCACGGCAGCGCAGCGTGCGAGCAACCCTTTGCTTTTCTAGGTCACGTCACTACCGCCTGTGCTGGATGGCGCCTGGCAGCCGGGGCCGCCGGTGACGCGGGGAGGTGGCCCTGGGGTGGCCGGGCTGGGCTGTGGCAGAGCACCCGGTCAGGGTTTCTGGCCGGGCGCCGCCGATGGCTGGGGTGCGCGTGGGGCCGGCGGTGCGGGGCCGGCGCTGAGCCGTGCCGCTGGGAGAGCCGCCGGTGGGCGGCGGGGCGGTTATTCGGGACTGACCTCTCCCTCCTCGAAGGCGGTGGCAGCGGCTGAGCGGGGAGGGAGCCGACTCGTGGGGCTCACACCGGGCACCTGTGGGGAGGAGCGGGGCGGCGCAGCTGTCGTCACCATCGCCTGGCCACCCTCCGGCCGCCCTCATCGGGGAGGCTCGGTGCCCCGTTTCCCAGCGGGGTTCGTTACCAGAGGCACGGACGGCGGCGGATGCTGGAGTTGGCCGTGGGGCAGCGCCAGCCCCTCTGTGCCGGAGCCCGGAGCCTGGCAGCGGCTCCTCTTCGAGGCCTGCCTGGCTGCTCGTCAAGCCTTGTCACCAGACCCTGCTTTCATCCAAGGAGTTTGCAAGAAGCCGAGATCCTACAAATTTCGTCTGAGCTGGAGGGAAACGGACACGGAGCAGGCACCACGGGCGGCTTGCTCTCCGACCGGCAGCTGCGTGGCAGAGGTGCTCCAGCACCGGCTGGGAAGATGCTGCCTGCTCTTCCTGGCTGCCTCCGGTTCTTCTCGATGCCTCCACGGACCTCCGGCAGCACGGCTTTTCTGCCCGGCGTGACACCTCCGCCGTGCCGGTGATGGGCGTTGGGCCAGAGGTGCCCGGGGAGCTGTGGTGGGCTCTGTCCTCCCCGGCGGGCTCATGGGCTGCGGAGAGCCCTGCCCTGGCACCAAGCTCCCGCGCAGAGGAGCGGGATTAGATGGGTTTTCCTTCACCTGGGCCGTTCCCATTGCTGCCAAGTCTCTGTGCTCCGGGGTGGGTGCTCTCCAGGCTAGGTGGGGGCTGCAGGACAGGCTCCCCGTGCCCCCCTGCTCAGAGGAAGATGATGCTCGGACGGACGGACGCACAGACCTTGGGACGAGCCGCTAGCCCTGGTCCAGCCCCTGCACAGCCCTCGGGGCTGGGCTGCTGCAACGCCTCGATGCTTCTCCATGGGAATTTGGACTGAGGCCCTGCAAACTCATTTCCTACCATGGTGCTGTCCTCTAATGGGGACGGGGCTGGCTCTAGGCCACGTGGCTTGGTTGCCAGACATCAGAGGCTCCATAGCTCCTCGGTGCTCGCGAGGGCCATCGTGTCCCCCCTGCTCTCGTCCCGTCTGTTCGCTCTCGATGTCCTCCAAGAGCAGGATGAAGCCAGCCCCTTCTCCTCCTCGGGGCACCTTGGAGGCTCCTGGTGGATGTGGGTCTGGCTGAAATTGTGGGTTACAAACAAAATCCCCCTCCAGCGTGAGCGCACATCCAGGCTGCCGCTCCCCTGCTGCCGCCGCTGGGACACGGACCCCCCCTTGGAGCCCTCCTGGGGCTCTCAGCCCCCCCCATCCCTTTGCCCGACGGTGCCAGGGCAGGATGGAGCTGATGGAGAAGAGGGAGCCGCATCCCAGCGACACGGAAACTACTTGGACGAGGCCGTGGGAGAGCGACAGGAGCAGCTGCGGCTGCTGCAGCCCTTGCGGGTGCCCTGCTGCGGGGGGGGGGGGCCTCGCCTCCAGGGACCCCCGCAGCCGCAGAGGGGGAGGCAGCACATGCTGTTCCCTGGCAAAGCGTAATCCCTAATCCCGGAGGAGATTTCACTGTGCTGTCTCTCGGCCTTGCTTTTGGAGTGGAGTTTTACCAACAGCAGTTAAGTAAAATAAATAAAAAGGCCTGTGCTTGCCAGTGCTAGCAAGGCTGAGCCAGTGATTGGCAAAGCGGCACCATTAATTACGGCTTGGCGGTGCTGCCAGCCTGCCTGCTTCAGGAAAGGTGGTGGCAGCGCGCCGGGGAAGCCAGAGGGAGAGGGGGAGTGCGTGGGGAAGGGGAAGATGTGGGAGCGCGGAGGGGGGAAACGTGGTCCCGGGCGCCGGGGGGGATTGTGCCGCGGCGCGTGGAAGCGGCACGGATACCGCTCTGCCCGCCGAGCGCCTGTGTGTGCGTGTGGGAGCCCACGCGTGCACACGTGTGTGCACGCACACGCCTCGCAGGAAGCCACGTTTTCGGGGGTTGTGATGTCAGTGGAGTTACTTTCACCCAGTGATGCTCACAGCGTTAATTAGTTGGCAGAGAGGCTGTGTCGGTGCCGCCGGGTGCTGCCGAGGGCCAGGCAGGGGCTCGGTGGGGTCTGTCGTGCCGGGAGGACGGGCGCAGAGCGGTGAGGGCTGAGCGCGGAGGTGGCGGAGGCGGCTTTGAAGTTCCCGGATGCCTTTGAACCGCTAGTGAAGATCCTGGAAATTGGAGGGTCGCGGACTCTCCTGGCGGGAAGTGCTCGTTACGGCGCTTTGTTCGTTGGCATCACCTCTAGGCAGGCAGGGATGTGCTCCCGGGGGACGGAGCCCGTTTGGTGGCCGCAGGGGCTCCTCCCCAGATGCCGTTCCTTTTCAGCAGGGACCACGGCTGTTCCCACCGTGGTTCAACACCCAGGACTGCCTGGCCCTTCCTTACCCTCGTGCCCTTGTCCCGAGCCATCCTCGCGTTAGGAATTCTCATGGATCGTAGATTTTCTACAGCCTATTAAAAGAACACTGTCGGGTTAAAAACCGTGTCTCTTAAAACCCAAATCTCCTTTACTTTGCTATTAATCGTTTCTCAGATTATTAATGCCAGCGAGGTTTAGTGCCGCCTGTTTATCACTTTTGGGGCTGGTTGGTTGTTTCTGGCAATGCCTGGCCGGAGAGGGGCGGCCGTGGCTGAGCAGAAGCGCGATGGTCAGGAGCCGGGAGGATGGAGCTGGACCGGGTCCGTGCCGAAATCCCCATTCAGGCGAAGCATCTTCAGGGAAGCAACCTGTTTGTGCGGCGCGAGCAGGGCTGGTGTGGAGCAGTGCCTCCTCCTGCCGTGCCGCGGCTGCTGGCGAGGGAGAGGCGAGCCCTGGTCAGAGCCCGCCGGTTACCGGAGCCAGGAGGGATGCGATAGCCGCCATGGAGAGGGACCGTGCTCTGACTGCTGAGGATGGGGAACCCGGGATGTCGCTTCCCCACGGTCGCTTCCCGGCTCTGTGATGGCTCTTTAAAAGCTTTAATTAAAAACCCACCCCCTTCCCTGTGCCCGGGCAGGGAACAAAGGGAAATGGAAGGGGCTGGAGCAGGTGGCTCCGGCGGGCGAGCGTGCCAGCCTGTGCCAGCCGCGCTCCGGGTGCCATCCCCGTCCCCGGGGAGCAGCACCCACTCCCGCAGCAGCCCAGCAAGGCGGTTGGTGCGGCGGGTCACTGGGGGCAGGTGGCGTCCCCCCATCGGCAGGCTTTGCTGGCGGTGCCGGGATGCAGACGCCAGTGCCGGGATGCAGGTGCCGGTGCCAGGCAGTTTCTTTCATGTGGACCCAAGCTGTTTCGGAGGCAGAGGGGCGATGGGCAGCGGGGCCGTGCCCTGGCACCCCGGCGAGGCTGGGCTCACCCTTGCCGGAGCACACCGACGGCGACGCCGCAGGGCGCGAGGTCCTTGCCGCAGTGCCAGGTAGGGGTGACGGTGGCCCCTCCTCGAGCCGCGTGGCAGCTCCCGCCGGGTGACTCGGTGCCCCAGATGTTAAATATCTTCTCGGGCCCAGCTTGCAGCTCAATGAAATATTTTCACTGCAGCAGCAACAGCAAGCGCTGCAGGGAGCGGAGCTGGTGCTGAACTAGCTGTATCAGATTTGATCTGCTCTTAACGAGCCCTGGCCTTCGGTAGCGGCTACGGTGCGATGCCGGGCTCTCGGGCAGCCGCAGCCCCGGCCCCGGTGGGGTTTTAGAGTGGGGGGGAGGGTTCCCGCGGTCTGGAGCACCTGGGTCTTGCACGGCACCGTGTTTAAAACGCAGGGAGCCCAGGGAGGCACAGCAGCGGGCTGCCCGGCCGTGCCTGTCCCCGCCGAGGTTTCCAGCAGCCGGTTTGCCCCAGCAGCAGCGGCGCAGGCAGGCTGGGCACCGGCAGGAGCCGGGAAGGAGGGACGGGCGGATGGCGGTGCTGGAGCATCCCTCCTCGCTGCTCCTGGGCGAGGGAAGCAAGCACCATCTTGTGTCCCTGCCAGGCTGCGGGAGCCCCTGGAGCTCGCTGCAGAGCGGCAGCATGTCCCTGCCTGACCTCCTCTTCCTCCTCCTCTTCCTCCTCCTCTGCCTCCTCCTCCTCCCATCCCCAGCTCTCCCAGAGCAGTGGAGTGCCGTGATGCTCCAGGGGACCCCAGGTCCTTGCTGGGTGCTTGAGGAGCATCAGTGGGGGATGCCAGTGGGGGTCCCTGCTCCAGCCCCCCTTGGCTCCCTGCTGCTGTGGCTGGGGGGGGGTCTCCTGTTGAATTCCCCAGGGTCCCCCGGGGGTGGAAGTGGCTGCAGGAAGGTGGGGGTTTCTTTTGCCCCAGATCTCCTTGCTGACATCGGGGGGGGGGGTCCTGCCTGGATCCCACCCCAAGCCTGGCTGCTCCCGCTGGCTCCATCCCGGCTCCTTTCTCCCCATGCCTGCATGCCACTGGTGGGGCCAGCTGCCGGCACCGAGCCCCCACGCTGCCGGGGTGGCGGGAGCCAGCGCCAGCCTGTTGCGTGAAAGCCGGGTTATTTTTAGCTCTCTAATGTGCCCGTCGTGGCTTCGGCGCAGGCTCGGCCGAGGCTCAGGCTCCCTCCCCGATGAGCAGGGGGATGCCCCAGTACCGAGGCCTCGGCCAGGGGTGTTTTGGGAGCAGGAGATGTTGTTTGGGGATGGAGAAGAGCATCCCTGTGTCATGCTGAGTGCTTGGCATCCCCCATGCGTGGGATGGAGGGGAGCGGGGACCTCGATGATTTTGGGAATCAACCTCTGGAATGTCATCCGTCCCCTGCGGCCCCCTCCTGAATGTCCCCCGCCATCCCTGGGGCTGTCCCCTCGCTGCCACTGCCCCGGGCGCAGCCTGGCCCGGCAGAGTGGTGTCGGCACGCGCGCGGTGGCCTTGGCCTCTGCAGAGCCACGCTCCAGTCCCACTTAATAAGGCCACCGCGTGCATTATTTTATTAATGAGTTATTAAAAAGCTATTCATGGTGATGCTGCTGCATACCCAGCATGGTGTCCAAGAAATATGTCCTTCAACGATTGCTCGCCCCGTGCCGGGCTCTCGTGGCAGGTGGGGGGGGACACCACACTGTCGGGGTGCCCGTGCACACCCAGCACATCACCCCGGGCTCCTCTGCTGAGCAGCCGGCCCGTCCCCGCGGTGCTCCAGGGCACCAGCAATAGCTACGAGGCTTTTTATAACCCCGTCTGGGCTGTTTGGTGGCTCCTTGCCCAGGTTGTGCTTGGCCGGGTCCGGCGGGTGAGCCGAGGGGGGGGTCGCCGCGGTGGGGGTCTGCCGGCTGTGGGATGGGAGCTGGGTCTCTTCTCTGGTGGTTTTGGGGCAAAGCCCCCAGTCCGTGCTGCACAATCCCCAGCCCAGGGGCTGCCTTGGCACAGCCCGGGCGACAGGTCAGGGGTCTCCGATGGCAGTCCCCTGCCTGCAAGGTGGCAGATGGGGACATGGACCAGCTGGGACGCTGCTCCCATGCCAGCGGGGGCTTGGTGCAGGGCACTGACCCCCCCCGTACCAGCTCTGCACCCCCCCTCAGGCACAGCGGGGAACCCGCAGCGGCGTGCCTCCCGGTAAGCATCTGTCTGTCCGTCTGTCCGTCTGTCTCTCCCCCAGGGCAAATGCCATAGGATGACCGCTGCTGGTCCCCTCTTACTGGCTGTGATATCGTCTCTCCTGTGGCTCACGCGGGGCTTCGACCCGGCTCCCAGCGCCTGCTCCGCTCTGGCCTCTGGCGTCCTCTACGGCTCCTTCTCCCTCAAGGACCTTTTCCCCACCATCTCCTCCGGCTGCTCCTGGACCCTGGAGAACCCCGACCCCACCAAGTACTCGCTCTACCTCCGCTTCAACCGGGAGGAGCAGGTCTGCACCCACTTCTCGCCCATGGTGCTGCCGCTCGACCACTACCTGGCCAACTACACCTGCGACCCCCGCGGTGAGGCTGCCAGCCCCCCGCCCGCCCAGCAGCGACCGGAGGAGGAAGAGGAGGAGGAAGCCGAGCTGGAGCTGTGCGAGGGCGCGGGGCCCTTCACCTTCCTCCATTTCGACAAGAACTTTGTGCAGCTGTGCCTGGCGGCCGAGCCCGAGGCGGCCCCCCGCCTCCTGGCCCCCCAAGCCCTGGAGTTCCGTTTCGTGGAGGTGCTGCTCATCAACAACAACAACTCCAGCCAGTTCACCTGCAGCGTGCTCTGCCGCTGGCTGGAGGAGTGTCTGCAGGCACCCGGCGCCCGCCGCTGCGGCTTCACCCACGCCGGCTGCAGCTGCCAGGCGGAGAGCCCGCCGGCACCCCGGCGCAACGGCACGCGGCATGCCGCCCGCACGCCCGCCCCGCCGCCAGCCGCCAGCGACTGCTGCCCCACTGACCTGCATTCTGCGAATGCCAATGATTTCAACCTGTCCGAGGTCCCGCACGGTGAGTGGGGTGCAGGGGGAGCCCCGGGAATGGGTCCCCTGCTCTGTGCGTGCTTCCCCGGGGCGCTGTGCACGGAGCAGCGAAGCCACGCAAAGGGCAAATCCTTCCCATGCATGCTCCCCTTGGCAGCAGGGTGCAGATTGGGTGCTGTGCCTGGAGCAGGCACATGCGATGGGTGAATCCTGCCCGTGCACGCTCCCCAGGGCAGGAGAGCGCAAGCTGAGCGCTGTGCGTGGAGCAGGGAATCCGTGCAAAGTGTAAATCCTGTGCACGCTCCCAGCTCCAGGTGCACCTCGCCCGAGCGATGGTCGGGCTCAGCGGAGCTGCAGCTCGCTCTGCCCTGGCCGTGGCCTGGCCGGCCGGGTTAGTGCCACTCCCCGCCGCGCCGGCCCCGGCTGTTTGCCATGGCTGCTCTGGCACAGCCCGCGCTGCCCTGGGGCCTCGCTCGCCGCCTGCCCGGCGCAGGGCTGCTGCTCGCCTGACTGCGAGCCCGGAGCAGGAGCCCTGTCACTCTGCATTGGTGGAGACGGGGAAAACAATTTGCAGGTAAAATGACCCTTTCCCGTGGCAAATTACCCTTGACTGCTGCAGCCCGGGCGCTTGTTATTCCAGGCAGGATGTCACGGCACGGCGGCACGGCGCGGCCGGGCTGTTAACCAGGCGGAATGAAGCCATTTGCTTGTTACGGAATTGCAGGAACGTCGAGTGAAGATAAAGCAGCCGTGCTCACCCGTGCCCTGGGCACCGGGGTCGGGCTGCCGGTGGCAGGGAGCCGCCTCGCCCGAGCGCTCCCTTCGCCCCGTGTGGCACCTCTGCCGAGCCCAGCGAGGTGATGCAGGGGTTTGGGGGCACGTCTGGCCAGATGTTTCTCCTGCATCAGCCCCGAGTGATGAACGGGGAGGAGCAATCCCCAGCTTAGCTGTGCTGCGGGGTCTTTATCCAGCAGATTAGGTGGTGGTGATGGGCTGTGGGTATATATATAATTTCATTGGGCTTTAGCATTTATTCCAGGAACTAAATGTCATTACGGACAGATCCCCTGACTAAATCCCCGGTCCGTTACAGCTGCAGGGTTATAAATCGCCTCATCCTAAGGGGAGCTGCTTGAGCTGATTTTATTTGGGTTCTTTTTCTTCCTTTTTTTTCCCCCCTTTAAATGCAACTCTGCATGGACGATGAAGAGCTCAGTGCTGGGTTCAGGTGCCACCCCTGGGCTCAGCCTGGCTGGTTCTGTGCCCAGGGGTGTCGCAGGGGCTGACACCCGCCGTGTGCTGGGGCTGCCTGGGGAGCAGCCGGTGCCGCGGGGCTGGAGAGCGCTCCGTCCCTTTGCTTCTCGGGGGGATTCTGCACCTCCCCGCGGCTGGTTTGGTGGGGGTCAGTGGTGCTGAGCACGGCTCAAAGGGAGGATGCTGGACCGGGTGCTGCAAAGGGGGTTCCTGCAGACCTGGCACGCTCGGCGCTGAGCCGCTAGCCACCTCTCCGCAGACCGGCACAGCGACCGGCTGCAAGGGCGAGAGCGTGAACTCCCGCGCCTTCCCCAAATTACATTTGACATTCAATTAAAACGTGGAGGCGCCCGGAGGTACAGTGTTATTGCGGCACCGGAGTCGCAAGGGTAATGCACTGCCTCGGCCGCCCCGCACGCCACGCCGCTGCCAGCCGGTGCAGCCCCCGCACCACGTTTCCCCCCCGGGCCTTCGCCTGCATCGCCAGGCCGGGCCGTGGGGCTGCGGGGCTGGAGCACAGAGCGCCCTTCATGGCAGCGAGGGGGGGTCCCGGGCTCCCACCTGGCCTCCCCCCGGCACCCCACGGGGTGGAGAATGGCCGCCTTTCAGGGTGGCGGTGGCAGGCAGGGCCGGGGCGCTGAATGGCGCCTGTGAGCCGAGCCTTGGCGGGCACCCAGCGCTGATCTCACCGGCTCTCCTCTGCCGAGCGCCACAGCCGTGCAGTGATGCGGGGCCTGGCGCCCGCCCAGCCGCTCCCCGGGCCTCCCCGCTCCCCGCCGCGGCGGTGCCCCCGGGGTCCCCGGCGCCCGTGCCGTCCCCTCCGTGGCACGGCTCTCCCGCGGGGCTGGGGGGACGTGGTTGGAGCCGGGGAGATGCAGCCCCGGTGCAATGTGGTGCTGGGTCCCGGCGGGCAGAAAGCATGGGTGGGTGTGGGGATGGGGTTGAAACTTTGCGGGGTGACATCGGGCGCGTTGCAGCCATGAAATGGGGGGGTCTTTGGAGGGGGTCCAGCCCAGCAGAGCCTGCAGCGCCGGGGCTGAGCGGTTCCAGCTCTGGGGCTTGCTCCGGGGTGCGTTTCCCCTTGCCACAGACCCTTCAGAAACCAGCTCCCGGGGAGGGGAGGCCGGGACGGGGCCATGGCTGCTCGCTTGCGGGGACATGACTAGCCTCGGGAGATATCCTGGGCTCCCCAAAAGAAGCCCCCTGCCCTTGCAGCCCAGCGGCTGTGCCACGGTGCGGGGTGCCGGGGGACCCCCGGGGCAGGACCGGGTGCCGGGGCGGAGGGTGCCGGGGAAGGCCGCAGCCGCCCCGTGGTGACGGACGGGGATTTAGAGCTCTCCGAAGGAAATTGAATTTGGTGTCTCTGTCGAACACAGCCGGGGAGAGCGCCCTCGTATATCCTCGGGATTTATGGTTTTCCCCGGGCGCTCGCCGTGACGTGCATAATTCTGCCGTGTCGCTCACGGGGGCAGGTGGCCCCGCGGGGAGCTTGGCCCTGTGGCCAGACAGACCCCCCCCAGGGCAGCCCCTCGCCCTCCCCGGGTCGCCCTGCACCTGCAGAGCGGGATGTGCGGGGAGAGGAGCCGGGGGCACCCGGCAGTGACGGCGAGGAGCCCGCCCGGGGGACGGGCCTGGGCAGGGGTCACGCTGGGTTGAAGACGAAAGTCAGTAAATTTGGGTCTGCTTTACGGCACTAGTAAGTGTCAGTGCAGGCAGCGCGCCCTGCCTGGGGCTCGTATGTCACCCGTGCGTGTCACAAGGGGAGCTGCAGCATCCCCCCATGTCCCCATGTCACCTCCCCCCCGTCCCTTGGGAACGTCACCGTGCTCGGCCGGCAGTGCTGGCTGGCACCGCTGCAGGGTGCCCGTGGCACTTTGGGGGGTCACGTACCCCGGGTGGCATCGATGGTGCCCAGGGAAGCCCCCGCTGTTTTCTGCGGCTCGTGGCATCCGCCGGCAGCAGCAGCCCCGGTGCTGCCGTGCCGTGCCCGGGAACTCGCCGGCATCCTGCACCCAGATGCGGGGACAAGGGACCCTGCTGCAGGACAGGGGGTGGCCCAGGGGTGATGGGGGAGACCAAGGAAGGTGTCCCCCCCCGCGCCCGCAGCCGCACCTCCTGCCGAGCCCTCCACATGCCAGTTAATTTCACGCCAAGTGCTCTTGATGGATCTCTTGTTATTTTTGGTGAGCCGAGCCATAAATTTGTGCCACCTCACTGCAGCAAGCTGTTAAGTGGGGATGGGAGAGCACCTCTGCCCAGCGCGGCGGGGCGCGGGCACCCTGGCCCCACTGGGGACGCAGCACCCCAGGCCGTGCTCCAGCTGCAGCCCCTCTGATGGGGGTGGACGTGTTTGGGGGAGCCGCCATGCGTTTTTGGGGGTCTGTGAGTGTGCTCAGCCGTGCTGGACCCTCTCTTGCGTGGGGATGCCACGCAGTGCTCAGTGTGGGGCCAGGCATCCCTGCATCCCACCTGCAGTGTCCCTTGACCCGCGGTGGCCCGTCCCCATCCCTGTCCCCCTCCCTGTCCCCTGCCCGCTCTCACCGGAGCACTTCTCTCTTCCAGGCAACGCAGTTGAGGAGAACCAGAAGGTGAAAACCCAGTGGCCGCGGTCAGCGGACGAGCCAGGTGTCTACATGGCCCAGACAGGTACTGGCACTGCCCCGGCACGGGGACAGGCACAGGGTGCTGGCGGCGCTGGGCTCCGGTGCCCAGCCATGGGCAGGGATGATGGAGACAGAGCGACTCCCTTTGCTTCCTGCCCACGGACTGACTTAATTTGCTCCATTTATATATTTTTCCTTTACACCTTCCTCCGAGGGTTGTAAAGCAAAAAAAAAAAAAAAAATCCATTAATTGTTTCGTTCAAATGTATTTATTTGGCAAATCCATCTGGGTAATTTGAGCGCGCTGCTCCCCTCTCCCCAGCCCTTCCTGATTTATGGTCGGAGGGCTCGGAGGCGAGCGGGAGATGGATGAGCCCCGGCGCCGGGAGAGGAGCTCCGCTCCGTGTGCCTGGCATGCAGATCTCCTCCCGGCTGCACTCGGGTGCTCTCGGGGTTCCTCCCCCCGGGAGCTGCTGGGCAGAGCGTGGGGTGACCCCAGTGGTGACTCGGTGCGGTCCCTGGGTCCCCCTGTGACGTGGAGCTGCCACCCTGCTCCAGAACCTGCCTCCCACCTGTCTCCAGGACAAATTGTCCCCTTTGGAGCCTTCCTCCATATATTCCTTTTTAATTTAAACTGATGGCCTTTTCTTCTGGCCTGTCCAATAGCTTCAGAGACGTCATCAAGCTTAATAAGAGCCGGGTTGTTGTAAATGTCAATGCTGTGCCTGGGTGGGGAGAAGGAGCAGCGCTGGGCTGCCCGTGCTGCCCGTGCTGCCTGTGCTGCCCGTGCTGCCTGCACCACCCAGGCTGCCTGGGACGGATGCTATCTCTCGTGCTGGGTGCGATCCTGTGCCCTGACCCCTTCTCCAGGTGCAGCTGGCTGCTTCGCCCCGCTTGCACCCTCGGTGTCGTCCCTGTCACCCGCAGCACCTTGTCCTCGTCCCTGTGCTGGCAGGCAGCGAGTGCTGCCTGGCCGCTTTCCCGTCCCCCGTGGGTGCTCTGCTCATGGGACCTTCCCCGTCCCCCCGGGGCGGTCGCCGGCTCTCAGGCTCCGTGTCTCCCGCAGGGGACCCAGCGGCGGAGGAGTGGTCCCAGTGGAGCGTCTGCTCCCTGACGTGCGGGCAGGGATCCCAGGTGCGGACACGCTCCTGCGTCTCCTCGCCCTACGGGACGCTGTGCAGCGGGCTGCTCCGGGAGACGCGCACCTGCAATAACACGGCCACCTGCCCAGGTACGGGGGGGGTGAGGGCACCGGGGGGGCTTCGCTGCCGGCGGAGGGGTGCCCGCCGCTGGCTGGGCTCTGGGTTGGTGCCCCAAGGGCTGAGCGGGCGGGCGGCTGGGGAGAGTGGGGACACGTGTTGCTGGGGGGTCTCTGGGGGTGTGGGGTCTCTCGCAGGTGGGGGGGTGCTGGGGGTGTATGAGGAGGGTGGCTCTGTGCGGCGGCGCTGTTGTGGAAGCAGGCGTTGCCCGTCCCGCTGTGTCCAGGCATCCCTGGAGCTTCTGTTGGCATCCCCCCATCGTCTCACCTTCCCCGCTGTGCCAGCTCTCGGGAAACCACGGCGGGGAGCAGCAAGCGGGGGGAGGCACCTGGAATGGTGCCCCAGTGCCCCGTCCCCTCCCACCCCACCGCTCCTGCTGCCGGGGGTTTTGCCAGCGGCCCCTCTCCATCCTCCCTCCCGGCAAACCCGGGGCTTCCCCAGGGTGTCCCCGGCGCTCTGTGCCGGGGGAGAAGTGGGGGCTGGAGCCTGTGCTGGGGGACTCGGGGCTGTGCAGCTGCCTGGCCCGGCGCTGGGGGGGGTCCCCACGTGAATGGGGCAGGAGGGGGCCGAGCTGCTCAGTGCTTCGAGGCAGGTCGTGGGCAGGGGTGGGCAGGCAGGACGCCAGGGGTCTCCCTGGGCCACGTACGAGTCCGTTTGTCCATGGTGGGGTCTGTGCGTCTTGCGTGGGACACTGGGGATCGGAGGGGCCTCGGGGCGCTGCAGCGGCACTGAGCGGGGATGTTTCGGGTGCTTTGCACCCCAGAAACACGTGGGTGTGCCTGCTCCCCCCGTGCTGGGGAGTACAGGCCTGTCCCGGCACACCAGGGGACATCGCAGCTCGCAGAGGAGCATCCTTTAGGATGTTTGTGCGCCATGTGGGTCCCCGGTCCCGTCCCGGGTGAGCTGAGCTCCCGTGGGTGCGATGTGTGCGAGGGGTGGCCGTGCCCGCCGTGTTGGCACGGGTTGGGGTGAGCCGGGTTGTGCGTGGGTGCGGGGGACGTGCGCCGCCAGTACCGGGACCCCAAAGCGGGGACTGGAGCATGGCAGGGAGCGGCACTGCTGCCTGCTCAGGGCTCCTGGGGTTCGGGCTCGGGTGTGACGGTGGGGCAGGCAGTGCCAGCGGGCCGTGGAGGGGAGCCGGGGACCGTGCCCGACTGCCCAGGGCACGAGGGGTCCGTGATGGCCGGGACCCCTCGGTGCCAGGAGGAGGCGGAGGCTGGAGCCCCGGCGGGGCCGGGAGCGTGCGGCAGCGGCACTGTGCTGTGTTGCAGTTCACGGCGCGTGGGAGGAGTGGTCCCCGTGGAGCCTGTGCTCGGTGACCTGCGGGCGAGGGGCCAGGACCAGGACGCGGCGGTGCGTGGCCCCGCGGCACGGAGGGAAAGCCTGCGAGGGCCCCGAGCTGCAGGCCAAGCCCTGCAATATTGCGAGCTGCCCGGGTCAGTACCTCCCTCTCCCCCTGCTCCTCCTTCCCCCCGGGAACGCCAGGAGACGGCACCGGCCGTGAGCCAGGGCCCTGCTCCCGGCGCGGGGCTGCGGCGCTGCGAGGGACGGGGGGACACCGCCGTGGGGACCCGGCACGGCCCGTGGGCACGCAGGTGGGGTGGCACGGGGTGCGCCCTCGCGTCCCCGCTGGAAACCCGCATGGAGAGCTGGCTCCATTGGCCACACCAGGGGACACGAGCCCCCACCACGGGCGGGGGGACCAGCCCAGGGACCACGGAGGAGCTGGCTCCTTCCCTCCCCATCTGCTGCAACTGGCTGTCCCCGCACAGCGCTGGCACCGGGGTGGCACGGGGACATCACAGGGCTCCGGGGAGGTGGCTGGAGGTGGCAAAGGGGGTCAGCCGGCTGCGGGGTCTGTCTGCGTGCAGGTGGCAGCGCCGTCTCCGTCCCTTCCTCCTACCGTGGTGGCAGCCGTGGGGTTTCTGCAGCGATGTCAGGGCTGGCATCGCTGCCTGCGGCGCGGTGAGGCTGGCAGCGGGCTGGGAGCAGGAGGGGGTGCGGGAACGGAGGGGTGCACAGGGTGCACCCCTTCTGCAGCAGCTCTGGCAGGGATGTGCCACCCACGGCACGTGGCTTTTCCCGTGCCTGTCCCACGGTGCTCCTGCCGGAGCGATGAAGGGTCACGGCAGCTCCTTCCCCACTGCCCTGGCCCATACGGGGGGGGTTTGGCAGGGAGCGGTGCCAGGGCTGATGAGTTTGGTGTGGAGCGATGCTGGGGGCTCACGGCGGGTCCCACGAGCGTGGCCGCACACGAGGCTGGGCGTTGCGGTGCAGCGGGGCTGTAGGAGCAGCTGCTCAGGTGCGGGGGCCAGTCCCGGTGACAGTCCCCCTGGCCGGGGCAGGGTTTGGCGCTGGCTGTTGAGATCGGCGCAGGAGGAGCCAGCACGTCCGTAGGTTGGACCCGTCGCACGGAGAGCCCGGCGTGGGTCGTGGGGAGCTGGGGCCGTGCGGCCGAGGGGCCGCCGGCCGGTGGGGGCTGACGCCGCTCTCGCTTGTCCCCGCAGTGGAAGGGCAGTGGCTGGAGTGGGGCGCCTGGAGCCGCTGCTCCGTCACCTGCGCCAACGGCACGCAGCAGCGGACGCGCAAGTGCAGCGTCTCGGCCCACGGCTGGGCCGAGTGCCGGGGGGCCCACGCCGACGCCCGGGAGTGCTCCAACCCCACCTGTCCCAGTAAGGCCCCGCGCGCTGAGGGGGAGCGGGGGGGGAGGCCACGCGTGCTGCTGGCACGGCACGTCGGTGCACGGCACGTCGGCACGCGGCCCAGCCGTGCATCTGCTGTAAAGCCGCTGCGGTGTCACCGCTGGTGACGCGAGGATGCCGGTAGCCCCCTCCACTGTGGATGTGGACGTGGGGGGAGCAGGATGCGAAGGGTGACGTGGCGGATCAGCAGCAGCCCCCCTCGTGCCGGTTGCTCCCCTCAGGCACATCCCAGCTGGAGGAGCCGGGCATTTGTCCCGTGCCCTCACCCCTGTGTCACGCTGGGGGGACCCGTTGGTGCCCGGTGGCTGCAGGTCCTGGCGTGCTTTGGGCGTGCGAGGATGCGCGAGCTCTCGTGCCTGCACGTGGGGCAGCTGGTGGGGCTGGGGCCGGCGCTGGGGATTCGGGGGGGTAGTCAGGCCAAAGGATGGACCCCGTCCTCATCCTGTCCTTTGACCCCATCCTTGTCTTGTCCTCGACCTCCCTGGCATCAGTCGCAGGCGCAGAGGGAGGCAGGTGCTGTGCTGTGGCCGCCGTGGCGGCCGCAGGGAGGGAGGCAGCGGCTCTGCCACGCGCCGAGGGTGCCCTTGGGCTGCCGGCGGGGGAGCAGCCGGGCGGCTGCGCGGGGACGCTGGTCTCGTCTGAAAGAGATTTAAATCATCGATCCACGGATTTCATACCCTGTGGGGCTTTCGATTCATGGCGTGAGGGGGGGCAGCCGCTGCTGGGGCCCATCAGCCCGTCCCCGCCCCCCTGGGTGCCGCTCGCTGTGCCGAACCAGGTGTCCCACGGTGTCCCCATCCCCACAGCCGACAGCAAGTGGGGTCCCTGGAACCACTGGAGCCTCTGCTCCAAGACCTGCGACACCGGCTGGCAGCGCCGCTTCCGCATGTGCGAGGGCACCGGCGTGCAGGGCTACCCCTGCGAGGGCACCGGCGAGGAGGTGAAGACCTGCAACGAGAAGAAGTGCCCAGGTATGGAGCACCCCGCCCCGGTGCCCATCACCCTGCATCTGGGCTGCCCCTGACCCTCCCTCTCACCCCCCAGCCTACCACGAGATGTGCAAGGACGAGTACGTCATGCTGATGACCTGGAAGAAAACGGCTGCCGGGGAGATCATCTACAACAAATGTCCCCCCAACGCCACCGGTGAGGGGGGAGCATCCCCAAGCCCCCCCACGGCCTGGAGCAGGGCAGGGGGTGGTGGGTGGCATCGGGGTGCCAGGCAGTGCCACCCGTCCTCGGCGTGCCGGGGAGGCGGTTCCCGTGCCGGCATCGAACCCGATTCTCTTGTGCAGGGTCCGCCAGCCGCCGGTGCCTGCTGAGCCCCCACGGCGTCGCATACTGGGGTGTGCCCAGCTTCGCCCGCTGCATCTCCCACGAGTACCGATACTTGCATCTCTCAGTAGGTGCACGCTCTGGCGCGGCCCCCCCCACCCTCCCCTCCCCGTCTCTGGGGGTCTGCCCTGTCCCCAGCCCTTGCCGTCCTCTCCAGGGCAGGGAAACCCAGCAGCCGCATGGGGAAACTGAGTCAGGACTCCCCGGCAGGGCGGGGAAAGGGGACCCCATCCTAGAGCTGGAGGGAGACCCCGGTCTGAGCTGTGCCCCTGCCTCCTCGGGAAACGGCTCTCGGGATAGGAAGGACCCCCCAGACCCCCGTGTCCTGCTGCTGCCCTAATTAGTGCAATTAGCTCTGCAGCGTCCCCACTGCCCGGGCTCTGGGCACGGCGAGGGACCCGGGGACACGGAGCACTGCTGGGGGGTGGCGCTGGCAGCCGAGTGACACCGCTGTCCCCCCCCCCCCGTACAAGCTGCGGGAGCACCTGGCCAAGGGGCAGCGGGTGCTGGCAGGCGAGGGCATGTCGCAGGTGGTGCGGAGCCTGCTGGAGCTCATGGCCCGCAAGACCTACTACAGCGGGGACCTGCTCTTCTCCGTGGAGATCCTGCGCAACGTCACTGACACCTTCAAGAGGGCCACCTACACCCCATCCTCCGAGGACGTGCAGGTAGTGAGCGGGGGACGGCGAGGGACACCCCCGGGGAGGTGGCGGCGGTCGGTCCCCGGACCCCAGCCCCGCTGAGCCCCGTCCCCGCAGCGCTTCTTCCAGGTGGTGAGCTACATGGTGGACGCGGAGAACCGGGACAAGTGGGAGGACGCCCAGCAGGTGAGTGGCACAGGGCACGGGTGGGTGGCCGGGGTGGCCGGGATGTCCCCACCGTGGGGATGCGTCCCGGCGGCTGCGGAGCTGGTCCCTCGCCCGCAGGTCTCGCCCGGCTCCGTGCACCTGATGAAGGTGGTGGAGGACTTCATCCACCTGGTGGGAGACGCGCTGAAGGCCTTCCAGAGCTCCCTCATCGTCACCGACAACCTGGGTGAGCGGCAGGGCGGGCACAGGGCCTCGGCGGGTGCAGGGAGCCGGCCGGTGACGCCCGCTCTGCCCTGCCAGTGATCAGCATCCAGAGGGAGCCCGTCTCCGCCGTCTCCAGCGACATCAACTTCCCCATGAAGGGGCGCCGGGGCATGAAGGATTGGGCCCGCAGCTCCGAGGACAAGCTCTTCATCCCCAGGGAGGTGCTCAGCCTCGCCTCCGCCGGTGAGGCAGGGCTGGGCCCGCGGGAGCGAGCACGCTCTGCGCGCGTGTGTGTGCACGTGTGCGAGTGAGCGTGCACCTGGGGCTGTGCGGGAGTGTGCACGTGTGTGAGCGTGCGCATAGTGTGCGTCTGGTGCTGTGCACGTCTGTGGGCATGCGCATCTGGGAGTGCGCGTGTGTGTGCATGCGTGTGAGCGTGCACACTTGTGAGGGCACATCTGGTGCTGTGCACATGCAGCATGCACGTGTGGTGCAGCGCACATTCGCGCACATGTATGAGCATGCATATCCAGGAGTGTGCATGTGTGTGCGTCTCAACACGTGTGAGCTTGCACGTCTGGGGCTGTGCACATGCGAGAGTGCACATCTGGGAGTACAGATATGTGAGTGTGCACATCTGGGAGTGCACGTGTGGGAGCGTGCAGGCAGCCTCCTGCCAGCCCACGTGCCTGCGTGCGTCCGTGTGCTGTGCTTGTGTCGGGGAGGGGGTACGTGTTCCCTCACGCACGTCGGAGGCAGATGTGTGGGCTCATACGTGTGCATGTGCGCTCGCTGAGCCCACGCGTGTGATGGGCACCGGATCACGGCGCCGCTCTCCCTTCCGTCTCTCTGCAGAAACGGATGAGTCGTCCCACTTCGTCATCGGGGCCGTGCTGTACCGCACGCTGGGGCTGATCCTGCCCCCGCCCAGGTGAGTCAGGCTGCCCGCTGTCCCCCGCGCCGTGTCCCCATCGCTGTGACAGCCAGCGCCCCTCCCTGCAGGACCCCCCTGGCTGTCACCTCCAAGGTGCTGATGGTGACGGTGCGCCCACCAACCAAGCCTGCGGAGCCCCTCGTCCTGGTGGAGCTCTCCCACATCATCAACGTGAGTGTCCCCCTCCTGTCCCATCAACGTGAGTGTCCCCCTCCTGTCCCATCACCCTGTCACCTCTCAGTCCCCTGTGGGTCCCACCGGTCCCTTCGCCCCCAGATGCTGAGAGCCGGGCAGGGACCAGCGGCTCCCAGCCGGTGACCACCAGTAGTCGGCTCCGTGCCCGCGGTGGGGACGTGCCAGCCCTGGGGGAGCCGGGCAGGTCCCCAGGGGCGATCACCCTCCTGGGGCTGGGAGCAGGCAGGGGGTGAAGCACTAACCCGTCCCTCTGTCCGTAGGGCACGTCCCACCCGCAGTGCGTCACCTGGGACTACTCGAGGACGTGAGTGGGGTGCGGGAGACGGGGGGGGGGACAGGGGCACCCCAGCCATGCCCTCGCTGGCAGGCAATGCCGGGCAATGGGGCTGGGCTGTCCCAGCGCCCCATCGGTCCCTGGGGAGGTGGCGGGAGGGACGGGGAGCGGGGCCAGACCCTTCCCATGGCCGAGCCCCTCTGACTGCGGGTGAATTGTGCTGCCACGGGATCGATCTGCCTCCACGTGACGCCGGGGACGGATGCCGCCAGCCTGCCAGATGCAATTTGTTAGCGTGGAGCCCGGCGCTCCGGCAGGAGCGAGGGAAAGTAGGGCACGGCGGGGGGGCGGGGGGCACTGCGGGGCGGGGGGAGGCAGTGCTGAGCCCCCCCAGGTGCCTGTGGGTGCTCTGCACCTCGGGGTCGCTGGTTCCGGTGCAGCTCCCGTGTTGATGGGGAAGGTGTGTGGTTGTGATGAGTGCGGCAGGTCTCAGCCTGGCCCCGGGGGAGCCGTGTCCCCAGCTGTCCCACAGACCCAGTTCCCAGTTTCCCCGCCTCGCTGGGAGCGGTGGCTGCTCTTCCCGTGCATGGCCAGTGTCACTGCGGGGCACCCCCTCCGGGCTCCCTCCCGGGGTCCCCGTGGCAGGGGGGGTCCCGGTGGCGGGAGGGGAGCATTGCCCGCTCCCAGGCAGCTCTGGCTTTGGGGGTAGCATGTCTCTGCTGTGTGAGCCGTGACTCGTGCTGGGGGGGGACACACATGGGTACCGGGGGGCCCCTGGGTCTGCTCCTGCCTGCCCCAGCGCTGCCTCAGCCCCCCCTCCATCCCCTCCTCCCGGGCCTGGCCCCTCCCTCTGCAGTTTGCCCCCCCAGCCCTGGGTGGGATGGTTAAAAATCAAACCTTCACATTGCACCGCTCCCCACGGGGATCAGCACCAGGGCAGGCGGCAGCAACCGGGACAGGGATGGCTTCACCCCCGCGATGGGCTCCGGGGATTAACCTGTCCCCCCCGCCTCCCCCCAGGCAGGAGCCAGCAAGGGTTAACTCGGGAGAGGCGCGAGGGGCTGCGTGTGTGTTTGATCATTTCAAATTGCTCTCCCTCGCTCGCTCTCGTCCCATTAATCAGGGATGCTGGCTTGGGAAACTGGGACACGGAGAGCTGCCAAACCCTGGAGACCCTCCCAGCGCACACCAAATGCCAGTGCCGCCAGCTCGCCACCTTCGCCGTCCTCGCCCAGCTGCCCAGAGACCTGGTAGGGGACAGGACGGGGACAGGGACGAGCCTTCCGGGGACACGGGCCATGGATGGGGGGCGATCCCCGGGCTGCAGGGCCTGGCCAAGGTGGGGGTCCCGGGGGAGGATGGGGATGGGCAGGGGCTGCATTGCCTGCAGGCACCTCGACAGGGTGGGGTGGGCACTGGGGGTGTCTCCCACCACCCGAGGGAAGGGCCCCTGCAACCCCTGGCACCCCGAGGGTGGGCTTGGGCGGGCAGGGGGCTGCCGTGGTCGGTAGGGCTCAGAATGGGGCGTTGCTGTGTGCAAGGAGGGGAGGGGGCAGCCCCGGCCCCAGGCATCCCCCCACCCCATTGCTATTCCGTCCGCGTCCCCCGTCGGCATGGAGATGGACTTGGGTCCCCAGGAAGGTGCCTTGGCTACGCCACCGCTGCCACCGACCCCCTCCAGCTCCCGGGGGTCCCCAACCAGGGGGGTGGAGGGGCCCAGAGGGGGGGGCAGGGGGCTGGAGGGAGCAGCCTTGGGGGGAACTGGGCTCAGCCGCTCCCCCCTGTTCCCCACCAGGCCATGGACCCCTCGGGCACCCCGTCGGTGCCGCTGATGATCGGCTGCGCCGTCTCCTGCATGGCCCTGCTGACCCTGCTGGTGATCTACGCTGCCTTCTGGAGGTGACCTGGGGACAGCTGGGGACCGGGGGGGCACCTGGGGCACGAGGCCAGGCGGGGAGGGGGCAGCAAGGGGGGGCACGGCGCGAGCAAAGGCTCAGCATCAGCGTGATTAAATGCAACACGGTGGGAAGGGAATAACGCTGGTGGCAGCCGGGTGGGAGAGGTGCCCAGGCTGCCTGGCACCGTCCCTGGCTCAGGACAGTGCCCGCCCGCCGGCAGCGTGCAGGGGACATGGGACAGGGACATGGGACAGGCTGGTTCCCCGGCCCCACGCTGCTCCTGCCCGCAGGTTCATCAAGTCGGAGCGCTCCATCATCCTGCTCAACTTTTGCGTCTCCATCCTGGCCTCCAACGTCCTCATCCTTGTGGGCCAGTCCCAGATGCTCAGCAAGGTGGGTGCCACCACCGTGCCCACCCTTGCGGGGTCCCCGGCCAGGCGCGGGGTTTGCGGCAGGGTCCGAGCCCTCTCTTCCCGGCCGATCACCTCGTCCCTGCTGACTCGCAGCAGCAGATTGGATTTGGATTAACTCGATCTCGGGATTAAATCCTTTGCGCCAGTGGCTTTGACACAAACCGTGCCCGGGCGTGGGAGTTTAACCGGCGCAGTGCCGGGTGCATGGCCGCGGTGGTGCCACGATGCCTCCCCCTGACGTGCCTGCGTCCCCGCAGGGTGTGTGCACCATGACGGCCGCCTTCCTCCACTTCTTCTTCCTCTCATCCTTCTGCTGGGTGCTGACGGAGGCCTGGCAGTCCTACCTGGCGGTGATCGGCCGGATCCGGACACGCCTGGTCAGGAAGCGCTTCCTGTGCTTGGGATGGGGTAAGAGCCCGGCAGGGCCGGTCCTGGGCTGGGGTGGAGAGGAGGCACCACGTGCCCCTCCCTGGTACCCCCAGGGTTATCAGAAGGGGAAACTGAGGCGCCATGGAGGAAAGCAGACCCAGATGTCTTGGTCCCTTCAAAGTGGCACCCTCTGACCGGCCGGGCCATGGGGAGCTGCCAGAAGGGCCCCATCGCTGTCCCCGTCCATGGGGGCTGGCACAGAGGTGGTGTTGGGGGGGGACACGCACAGCGATGCCACCCCCTGCAGCTCCAGCCTCATCTCCCCTCTCCAGGGTTGCCAGCCCTCGTGGTCGCAGTCTCTGTCGGCTTCACGCGGACCAAAGGCTACGGGACGGCGAGCTAGTACGTGGGGACGGGGGCACGTAGGGCTGGGCACGGGCACGGCTCCGGGCTGGCAGAAGTGCCGGGAGCAGGGCATGGGACGGGGCTGTGCCCTCTCAGCCAGCCCCTGACACGCCGCGGTCCCCTGCAGCTGCTGGCTCTCTCTGGAGGGCGGTTTGCTCTACGCCTTCGTGGGACCCGCTGCCGTCATCGTGCTGGTGAGCTGATCCCGAGCCTTGGACCCCCAAAACCCACCCTGGTGCATGGCAGCTCCTGCCAGCCCCGGCTCGCGGAAGGCTCTGTGCCCAGCCCTAACCCCGGCGCCGCTCTTGCCCAAGGTGAACATGCTGGTTGGCATCATCGTGTTCAACAAGCTCATGTCCCGCGATGGCATTTCAGATAAGTCCAAAAAGCAGCGAGCTGGGTAAGTGCCCTGCGCCCCGCGGGGCTGTCCCTGGGGCCGGCGCAGAGCACCCTGCCCTGCCGCACCGCGGGGCATGGCATGGGGTCTCCTCCGGGACCGAGCTGAGGACGGGGCAGACTTCACCTCATCAGTGGGCGGCGGGGGCCAAGCCCAGGGCGAGCGCAGCCCCTTGTTGGGGGCTGCTGGAGGGGCAGGAGCTGGGGGGGGGGCAGTCACCCCCACACCTTCCCACAGGGAAGGGGGAGCCACGCGCTGCAGACCCCCCTCCCTGCCACCAGCGGAGGGGGCTGAGCCCTGCCCGCCCCGTCCCGCTGCCGCTTGGCCACCCCTGCTCGTCATTAACAACTGCTGCCGCCCTCGACTAACCCGGCTCTCTCTCTCTTTCTCTTTCCCTCCTCCCATCTGCTTTTTGCCTGTGTCTGTCCACCCATCCATCCGTCTGTCCGTCCATCTGTCCAACCCCCCCCCCATCCCCGCCGTCTCGCTCTCCCACGGCCTTGCTCCCCCCGCCTGCATCCCCGCGTGGCCCGGTCCTGGCCGCGGGGCGCCGGGGGGGTGGTGGGCACGTAGCTCCAAGCCCCCACCCTGCGGCAGCCTGCTGCTGAAATGCACCAAGTGCGGCGTGGTGTCCAGCGCGGCCATGACCTCCGCCACCGCCAGCAGCGCCATGTTAGTGCCCGCCACGCGCCCGCTTCGCCCCCCCGCCCCGAGCACAGCCTTGGACCCCGGGGAGCGGGGGGGGGTGGGCTCTGGGCATCGCCCTGGGAGGGGGGGACGGGCTCTGGGTTGGCGGTCCAGTGGGCAGGGCGAAGGCAGTGTGCTCGGGGCGGCCCCAGGCGCGGGGTGCGCGTGCCCCACCGTGGCCATCACGTCTGCATGGCATGGCTTCCCGCAGGTCACGTCATCTCTGGGGTCGGGGCGCGGGGGGGGCTCAGCTCCTCTTTCCCAGGGCGGCTTGGGAGCGGGGGGGGGCATGAGCGGCACCACGCCACGGGGCACGGGCCAGTCCTGGCCTCGGGGGCATCCCCGGGACCCTCTTCCCGGCACGTGGGCCCCCACGGGTGCTGGCGGGGACGTGTCCAGCCAGGTTGGGCTGTGACCACCGCCCCCCCGGTCAGCCGAGGACCCTGCTCCCCGGGGTTCAGTTGCAATAGAAGCAGCCCCAATATTCACTGCTAAAACCGAAAGAAATTCCCTTTCCGCTCTTCCTGTGGCTGTGGGGGGGTGGCGGTGGCCCTTCATCCCCCCAGCACCCTCGCTGCCGGCTGCGCTGCACAGGGACACGCACGGCTGGGCCCTGCCCGGGCCGGCTCCGTGGTGCCGATGGCTCAGCCTGGGGTTGTGCCGGAGCTGCCGGGGGGAGGAGGAGCCCGTGGCCCCCCCGTGCCCTAAGGCAGGCAGTGCCCCCAGCATCCAGCCAGTGCAGGCTTGGGGACGCCAAGGAAGAGGGGACAGCGGGGGGCCTGGCGGGGCACACGGCATCTGCAGGGGGCTCGGGTCTCCGTGCCGCGCTGTGCACGCGCGGTCAGCCCCCGCCACGCTTGTGGGGCTGGGGACGATGCTCGGGGGGGGGCTGTCGTGGGGCAGCTCCGGCGCTGTGGGCTCACCCCGGCCCCTCTCTCCCTGCCCCAGGGCATCGCTGTGGAGCTCCTGCGTGGTCCTGCCTCTGCTGGCGCTGACCTGGATGTCGGCCGTGCTCGCCATGACCGACCGGCGCTCCATCCTCTTCCAGGTCCTCTTCGCCGTCTTCAACTCCGTCCAGGGCTTCGTCATCATCACCGTACATGGGTTCCTGCGCCGAGAGGTGGGGCGGCCCCGGAGGGGTGCCGGGGCTGCGGGGGGGAACCCCTGGCCGCGGGGCCGTGACCGGCGCTGTCCCTGCAGGTCCAGGACGTGGTGAAGTGTCAGATGGGGGGGTGCAGGAGCGAGGAGAATGAAAACTCGCCCGACTCCTGCAAGAACGGGCAGGTGCAGATCCTGGTGAGTGCGGCAGTGCCGGCACGGGCTGCGTCGGGCACCGGCGGGGCTGGGTGGCTTGCCCCCCTGGGGCAGGGTCCCCCTTGCAAACCCCGCTGCTCCCCATGCTGGCCAAGATGCATTCATTTCCCTGTCTCTCTCCTTCTCTTTCTCTCCTCTCTCTCTCTCTTTCCCCTCTTTCTGTATTTTTATAGACAGATTTTGAAAAGGACGTTGACCTGGCGTGTCAGACAGGTGAGGTCTCCCTGACCCTCGCGCTGGGGACGGGGATGTCACCGTGCCACGCCTGGGAGGGACAGGCAGTGTGTGCTGGGGCGGGCGCTGTGCCACCGTGCAGGGGGTCTGTCCAGCCTCCCCGCCCTCCCGCGGGACCCCCGGGGCCGGCTCTGACCCCCCGTCCCGGCTCTGACCCCCCGTCCCTGCCCGCAGTGCTGTTCAAGGAGGTGAACACCTGCAACCCCGCCACCATCACGGGCACTTTGTCCCGCATCTCCCTGGACGGGGACGAAGACCCCAAGCTCAACACCACCTCGGAGGGTGGCCTGGGCTTCTCCAGCCTGCCGGGGAACATCCCTCCCGCCAGCATCCTGGTCCAGGTCCCCAAGATGACGCCCAATGTGGTGGCGGGTTTGAGCGAGCTGGGCGACCCGCCGGCGCAGCAGCTCGGCCTGGAGGCGCCGGGTCCCGTCTACCTGTGCACGGAGAGCAGCCTGCGGCCCCTGGAGTACGGCTGGCTGCGGGCCCCCGAGCCCCCGCGGGAGAGCGACTACATGGTGCTGCCCCGCCGGACCGGCAGCCTCAAGCCCTTCCCGCGGGAGGAAGGCACCCTCGGTCCCGGCACCGAGGAGGGATTGCCCGGTGGGACAGGGCGCCCGGCGGCCGAGGGGGATGCCTATCCCAGCTTCGTCGCGGTGGACCACGTCAACGTGAACTTGAACCAGCCCTATGGGACGGTGAAGGCCCCCTACGGCCTCCAGTTCAAGCAGCACCCCACCGTGCGGCAGATCCTGGCCTCGGAGCTGTCGGAGCGCAGCCGCACCATGCCCCGCACCGTCCCCGGCTCCGCCATGAAAGTGGGGTCCCTAGAGGTGAGCGGGGAGCTGGCGTGCGAGGGTGCCTGTGGACACGTGCACCGGGAGGGAGATGTGCGGGAAGGGGTTGGGCAGGCGGGCGAGAGCGTGCGTGAGCATGTGTACATGAGCAGGTTGCATGAGTTGCCCCCGTGCTCGCTGCCCGGCATCCCACCCTGTGCGTGGGGCTGGCTCAGCCGGGAGCCCCGTGTCTCCAGCCGGGCTCTGTCCCCTGCAAGCGGCACGGCTCGGGGCTGGTGTGAGCCCCCCTGCCCTGCTCCCCTCATCCCGGACCTGCAAAGACCTTTCCCTTTTCTTCTCCATCTCCTCCCCCTTTTCTTCTCCATCTCCCCCTGCTCTGGGCCCTGCGTGTCCCCTGCCAGAGGAAGAGGTTACGATACTCTGATCTGGACTTCGAGGTAAGCCCAGCCACGGCCGCGTGCGTCACCGGTGCCTGCCATGGGGTTGGGTTGGTTGGACAACCACCGCCTTGTCCCTGGTTCCCTCTGGCTCGCTGTCGGCAAAGCAGCAGCTGAGCTCGAAGGAGTTTTATACCAGGCAAGAACGAGCGTTGGCTCGTGATTAAAATGCCGACGCCGAGCGGGAGCGTTGCAGCGGGTTCTGCCGCTCTCCTGTACCTGGGTCTAGGGGTGCCCCGGGAAGGGGACGGGGATGGGCGGGGGGCGGGTGCGTGCCGAGGGGCGCGGGGTCCTGCCGGATGCCGATGGCCGCAGGCTCTGCTCTCGGCCCGCAGAAAGTGATGCACACACGGAAGCGCCACTCCGAGCTCTACCACGAGCTGAACCAGAAGTTTCACACGCTGGACCGGTATCGGGCCCCGGCTGCCGGCTCCTCCAAGGTGAGGTCCTAGGGGTCCCATCCTGCCTTGGTCTGCACCTCCCGCACCCCTCCACCTCCCCCTGCATGGAACAGAGCGTCCCGGGGAGCTGGGGCATCCCTGGCAGGATGCTGGGGCTGAGCTCTTGTGGCTTGTTCCACAGCGAGAAAAGCGGTGGAGCGTCTCGTCGGGCGGCGGGGAGAAGAGCACGGCCAACGTAAGTGCCTGAGCATCCCTGGGGACTGATCCTTCCCATCCTGGATGGGGCCAGAGGGCTCCGGGCCCCTGTAGAGCTGGGCAGAGGTGGGTGGCTCTGCCCTGGGGCTGGGTGCTGGCGGGACAGAGCCGTGCATCGCCACGTACCCCGGCCGCTTGCCGCAGCTCCCCGTCGCCCTGCAGGATGTGGCCAGCCCCGAGGAGCAGCAGCCGCAGGCGCCGGTCGCGCCGCCGAAGCCATGGAGCACGTTCAAGGCGATGACGCTGGGCTCCCTGCCCAGCGCCCAGCGGGACCGGCTGGAGCTGCGCTGCGCGGACTGGGAGGGCCCCTGCGCCGGCCTGGATGCGGCCGACGGCGACTTCCAGACGGAGGTGTGAGCCCCGCGCCTGCCACTGCCGTCACCCCGGGGCAGGACGAGCCGAGACACTGGGTTTGCTCCATCCTCCTCGGCGGCCGGGGGGGTCCCTGCCTGGCCGGAGCCATCCCCGCGGGTGGGACCGCGCTCCCCCCCGGCCGCAGCCGCCTCCTGCCCATCCTCGTGCGGTTTCTCCTCCCTGCCACCCTCCGGACGCGGGTGCGGAAGGGACACGCGCACCCCCCCACGCTCACCCACCGATCACGCCTGCACCCCCCGGGGCAGGACCGGCCGTCGAGGCCGTCGGATCTTCGTTCTTTTCTACCGGGATGTTTCTTCACGCAGTGCACTGTGTGCACGCGAGCGGCCGGGCTGCCCTCGCCCCCCCCCGGGGCCCCGGGGCCGCCCCCTCCCAGCCCTCCCCACCGTCCCCACCCCACGGGGCAGGTGCTGTCGTTGTTGGAAATAAAAGTTCACTCTCTGTGGTGCCGTGGGGCTGCGGCCGCCGCCTCGTGCTTCGTGTCAAGGGGTCCAGGCGCGGAGGGGGGCGGCCGTCACCCAGTGGGGACCCCTGGTCTGTCTGCCCCCCCCGGCCCCCTCCCCGCTCGGTCTGTGTCCCTGCCCGGAGCCCACGGGATCCTGCTGACCAGGGCTGAGCCCGCACCCACGCGCTGCTGTGTAAATGAGCGCCTTATCGCAGGAGCCAAGAGCAGTAAATTACATGGTAATTAATCTATGAGCAAATTAGTAACTTCGGAGGCAATTACCATGCAATCTGCAGAAGCACGTAACGTGGGGTGCCTCACGCTGCTGGAGCATCCCTGGCATCAGCACAGCCGGAGCTGGGCATGGCGATGCGGGCGTGCTGCCCAGGGGCCCCGTACGGGTGGCGATGAGGATGGGATGGGGCGAGGGGAGGCTGGCAGCGCGGCCACCGGCCGTGGCCATGAGCGCCGGGCTTGTGCTGGACCGGGGGCTGTTGGGAGAGCAGAGGCAGGGCTCGGGCTTGGGGCAGTGCTGGAGGAGAGGACATCTCTGCCTCGTGGCTCTCGGCACCGCGGGGACTGCCGAGATCTGTGCAAAGTGTTAATCCGTGGCGTGAATCGGCTCGGCTGGACCGTGGCACCAAACCCCTGCCACCGCGGTGTGCCGTAACGCTGCTGGGAGAAGCCACCGGAGCTTCCCCAGGGGCTCATTTCGGCGAGGACAGGCTCGGCACAGGCTGCGGGCGAGCAGGCAGCACCCTCCGGCACTCGCGTTTCGGGCAGGCGACTTTCCCGCAGCGACCCCCTGCTCCCAAGGGATGCCAGCACCACCGAGGGTCTGCTGACAAAGGATGCTGCCCAGTTTGGACCAGTAGCCTCCGAGGTGCTGGTTTGCTCCTCATCTACGCTGCGGTGCTGTGCAGGGTGCTCAGCACCCTGCAAGCCCTGGGCACCCCACGGCTCCCTGGGGGTCGGGGGCCCTGCCAGCCCCCCCCCACCCCCAGGCAGCTGCGCTTTCCCCTGCCACAGCATCAATTAGTCCTCATCAGCGCAGGCCCGGGGCCACGGAGACGTGATTGCGAGACGAGGCATGAAATTAGGCAGGGTAAAGGGGAGCGTCATTAACCCAACCTGCCTTGGGAGCGCGTGGAGCTGCCAGCGCCAGCAACAACTCAATCAGTGCCGACGGCTGGGCACCGGCACAGCGCGGCCGGGAGGGACCCAGCACCCTGGCTGGGGGGGGCCCTTGCCAGGGATGGGCTGTGCCTGTGCCCGCGGGAGAGGGGACGCCCGCGGGAGCCAAACAGGGGTGCGGGAAGGTCCTGGGCCAGGGCGCTGCGGGAGAAGACCATGCATCTGGGGGTGCTGCATCTGGGGGGGGGGGGGCGGCAAGGCTGAGCTGAGGGAGGGGGCAGACACCTCCTGCCCAGAGCCCCGGCTCAGCCTGGCTTTGCCGCCGGTGCGGCGTGGTGATCCCCTCCCTGCTCCCGGCGCTCTGCCTGCGGCCGGCAGCGCCAGCCCCGTGGTTTCCCACTGGCTCCCTCGGCCTCCCAGTGTCTCGCCAGAGGCTCACTGGTTCCCACTGGTGTGGGGCCATGGTGGAGCAGTGCCACAGGGGGGTTCCCGCAGGCCCCCCCGGGATGGGACAGGAGATGCTGCTCCCAGCCCAGCCGTGCTGGGGGTCCGGGGCAGGATGTGGCCCCCAGAATGGGGAGTCTCTCCCCAGCCCCTCAGGCAGTCCAGTTAAGGCTGAAGCGTTAATCGCATAACACAATTGATCCCAGTACCACCCAGTTTGGGTTTGGGGTGCAGGGAGAAGCGAGCTGGGGGCTGCGGCACAGCAATGGGAGTGGGGAGGGCGCGACCACCTCGGAGGAGGTGAGGAAAGGGGCCAAATTCTGCCCCAAGAATTAAACCCTCCTCAAACAAAGCAGAAAGGGGAGATGGGGGGTCCCAGGCCCGGCACAGCCGCCTCCTGCCCCCGGGTTTGCCGGTGCTGAGCTGGCACCAGCTCCAGCTGTGCAACAGCTGGGAGGGGCCGGGGCCGCGGGGGGGCTGCGGGTGGTGGCGGGGCCGGGCACAGCGAGGGGCTGGGGGGGCTCAGCCGCGGCTCCCCGGCCCCACGGGGGGGTGTGGGGTGGGAGGCTGGGGCAGTGCTCCCGGGGCGATGCCGTGGGTCGGGGGCACTGGCCCCTCCCCGGGGATGCTCACCCGCTGCCTTGGCCCGGCTGCTGAATTTGCTGATAGCAGCACCCGCGTCCCCTCGCTCCGGTTACTGGGACTGTCACACACCGGGATCCCCCCGTCCCGCATTTCAGGGGACCCGGGGCCGGCCTCGGCTCCCCTCCTCTCCCTTCCCAGCCAAACGCAGCCGCGAGATGTAGCGTCAGGGTTTCCTAGGGCATCTGTTGGCAATTAGCAGCTCTTATTACTCATGGAGACGCCATATGCGGTGAGGGAACGGAGCCCGGGCGAGAGGCGCAGGCTCATGGCGTGCTCCAGCAAGGGGGGGATGGGGGGGGGGGCAGCCCCCAATCCTGCGGTGTGCAGAGGGTGTGCGGGTCCGGGCAGCGACCGGGGGGTGCAGGGGGATCCCAGCAGGTCGCAGAGCTCTGGAGCCATTTTCCATCTGCAGCTTCCATCTGAGCCAAACCACCCACCCCCCTCCGTGCCAAAAATGTTCGGTTTGGGGGGCGGAAATGATGGAGAAACCGCTCTGAGGCTGCGCAGCCCACGGCGGCACGCGGAGAACGGCGAGCTCCTCCACTTGGCCCCCCCAGCCCCTTCTCCTTTCGTGTTTCGGCAAAGCATTTCCTCCAAAAGAGGCAAAACTGCTGTTTTAACACTGCGGAAACAAACCGGCCCCGTCAAGCTGGAAAGAATTCCCACGGGCTCTTTCCTTCCTGGGGAATGCTGGAATCGGGAGGTTTGTGCCCAAATCGGTGCAGAAATAAATGCTGAACCGCCAAAATCCTCGCCACAGGAATTCCCTCCTGCACGCTGCTCGGGCCAGCGTGCCGGCAGCTGCCTGCGAGCTGGCAGGGTCCGGCCGGCATTGCACCGGCCCTCAACGCCCTCCGCGGCATTGGGGGGCCCTGGGGGGGGCTGAGCTCGGCACGGGAGGCGGGGAGCCCCGCGGTAACGCAGCCGCCGCATGACGCTCGGGGTCGGAGGCAAATTGTCTCCAGCCCGAAAATTGCCGGGCTCCGCTCCGGCTCGTGTTTCTTGGCAGCCGGCGCGGCTGTTTCTTGGAAGCGCAGCTTGCCTCTGCTTTTTTCCACGCTGGGTCGGTGGGTAGGGGCCGCGGGATCCTGCTTTCCATCCCCCAGCTCGGCATCGCTCCAGGGGATGCCGGCACGGGCTGGAGACAAACTGCTCCCCTCTTAGCAGAGTGCTGGGGAAGCAGGATGTGTCCCTTTTCCTCCTGAGACACCGACCCCGTGCCCTGGCACAGCGAGGGGAAACGGGAGCTGCACGGTTTCCACGCTCCTGCGGCTGGCGGGGTCCCTTCGTGCCCCTCGAGTGGGGACAGCCTACCCAGAGGAGCACCCTGGCAACTGAGGGAAACCGAGGCACGGGAAGAGCAGCAGGACGGATAGGTGCAACCCCCCCAAAGCAATTCACAGCCGACTTCGAGGGCCCTGGGAGCTGCTGGGCCGTGCTGGTGTTAGCAAGGGGTCTGGCTTCAGAGGAAGGGCCGAGCCCTTCATCCTCGCTCTGCTGCGGCGTGGGCTGTGGGGGCAGGCTGTGGGACCATGGCTCGTGCTGGGGGCGAGGGCAGGTCCCACCCGCCCCAGCCCACCCCCCCCCGAGACGCACAGCCCCCACTCGTGCTCAGGCACGTGGTTCGTTGCTGCTGGGTGGCCAAAAACAAGGAACAGCTCAGGGTGAATAATTGTCCAATAAACAGGAATTATAAAAGTTTCGTTATATTTCGTACCCACTTGCTTTAATTGCCCTTAATTACTACAGTAGGCAACTCACAGGAGAATCAAGTTCTCTGTCACTGCATCTCGCGGGCTGTCGGCTGAATAAATGGCAGAGTCGAGCCGCTCCTCAAAAGCGGCATCGCTTGGTTTGCCCGCGACAGCTTATTTACCGAGGGCTGAATAAATATCAGTTGTTAATTAGAGCGCGTTTATTGAGATGCATGCGTCCCTAACACACATTTGTAAAGCTTCCGTGTAAATAGATTCATCACAATTTGGGAGGAAAGCGGCTGAGCGGGGACCCAGCGGTGCCGTGCTGCGCTGAGCATCCCTCGGAGAGGGGACGCAGGGATGGGGACCCGGGGACACCTGCGACTCCTTTGCATCCCCCAGCCCCAAACCTGTGTGGGTCAGTGGCTGCCCTGGGTGGGCCTGCTCCCTGCCTGCTCCCTGCCTGTTCCCTGCCTGCAGGGGCTTGGGGTGGCCCAGCTCTCGTGGGCAGGGGATGCTGGAGCAGAGCTGGGGGCAGCACGGCACCGTTCGGGGCTGGCACATCTCTGCAGCGCAGAGCCGGAGGCCGCGCAGAGGCGGTGCGAGCCGGGACGGGTGCCGGATCCCTCCAGGGCTTGGCAGGCCTGGCAGGGCCCCGGCAGTGCCGGAGAGGCTGGTTCAGCTCTGGAAAGTCAGCAGCTCTGCTGCTGGGGACGAGGGGGGAGCCCCGCCAGGCGCAGGCAGCGTTCCTGCCACCGGCAGCGGTGCCAGCGGGAGGGATGGCAGCGGAGACCCCACCCCAGGGCTCTGACCCCAGGCACCTCGTCCTGGGCCGGACTGTCCCCAAACCACCAGGCTCTGGGGACCGTCCGTCAGCTCCGTGGCGTCTGGCCGCCCCGATGCCACGGCGTCTGCCCGGGGCTGCTCCTGGCTTGGCCGGGTGCTGTGGTCCGGTGCTGTGCTGATGGAGGAGCATCCCTGGAGGGACACCTTCCTCCCCGTAGTGGCAACCGTTCCGGCCAGCGATGCTGTCACCAGCGCCAGCACCTGGGTCCCCTCTGGTCCCTGGGGGGAGGAAGAGCTGCTCCACAGGAATGGCAGCCAGGGGATGGGGTTCCCACCCCTCCCGGGGATCGGGGCGCCCATTCGCCCCCTCGCAGGGGGTCCCCTGCTCCGGGTGGGCATCCAGCCCCGGGGGAGGGGGAAGGCGGGGTGGGGAGGGCGCTGCCGGAGGAGGCGCCCGGGGCGGGGGGAGGCAGGAGGAGGTGGGGGAGGGCGGCTCGGTGACGGCGGGCGGCGGCTCGGGCCCCCCCGGCTTGGGGAGGCGGAGGGCGGGCAGCCGCCGGGGGGGGGGAGAGGCTCGGGGCCCCCCCGGAGGGAGGCGGGGAAGGCGGCGGGGGCGGCGCGGCGGAGTTCCCGGTGTCCCGCGGAGCTCCCACCGCCCCGGACCGGCCGGACCCGCGGCGTTGCCCGCTCCCTCCCCGCCAGCCCCGGGCCCCGCCGAGCGCAGGTGAGTCCCGGTCCCGCCCTGCGGCCCCGGGCACGGGGAGCGGGGTAGAGCCCGGCCCCGCCGCCGGGCGGACGCGGAGCGGGGGGTTCCCCCTAATTAACCGTAATGAATCACCGCCCCGGGGCGCGCCGGCCGGGGGTGGCGTCCCGGAGCCGCGGGGACCCGCCGGTGCGGAGGGTGCGGGGGTAGGAAAGCGGGGGGGCAGGCGGGGAGCGGGGTGGGGGGCAGGGGGGTGCCTGGGGGGGTGCAGGGCCGGGGGGGGCCGGGCCAGGCCAGCCGGGAGGTGCAGGGGCTGCGCAGGGGGTTCGGGACGGGGGAGCTGGGGCGCAGGAAGGGAAGAGCTGGGGGGTGCGGGCGAGCTGAGTGCAGGCAGGGCGAGCTGAGTGCAGGCAGGGCGAGCTGAGTGCAGGCAGGGCAGAGGCAGGGCAGAGGCAGGGCCGCTGCTCGCAAGGGTCCCCCAGCGCTGTGCGTGGGGACGGAGCCGCAGGGATGCACGTCCCGCTCTTGCGAGTGGAGCCGAGCGCGTCCGGTCTGTCACAACGCCCGGCTCCTGCTGCCTGCAGCCCTGCCTGCAGCCCTGCCTGCAGCCCTGCCTTGCCTCGTGGCAGGAAGCAGGCAGGAGGGAGGCCAGGTTGGAGTGACCTGAAGGGACTCAGCCCACCCCAGGATCCAAACGGGACCGGGAGATAGAACAGGAGGGAGCGAGACCTTCCCGGGGGGGGGGGGGGGGCGTGCAGGAGGCACCGGGGTTTGCTCTGGGGCACCCCAGCCTCCGCGTTTCCGGATGTTTGGAGTAAATCTGGACTGAACCCGTGAATGCCGGGATGCTGGGGCTTGCCCTGTGTGCTTGGGCTGGGTGCGGAGCAGACGGGGGATCCAGCAGCGGATGGGGGGGCCCACACTGACCCCCAAAAGCTGCCCAAGCCATGGCCGAGCGGGTCAGCATCAATTCCGTGCTGGTGGCTGTGCTGGCTGCGTCCCAGCGTGGGCGAGCTCGCAGGGCGGGGGCCGGTGCCCCCCACGTGCCTGCCCCGCTGCTGCCTGATCTCTCTCCCTTGCAGTCAGCCGCGTTGGCCCCAAGCCGCTGCCGTGGGCACTATGAGGGGTCTCTGGGCCCTCGCGCTCGCGGGGCTTGTCAGTGCCTGCGAGGGGACGGAGCTGCCGCCGGCAGAAGGTAAGGGGCACCGGGAGCCAGGGCTCGGGGTCTGCATGGGAGTGACCCCCTCCCTGCCTGTCCCTGGGGAGAGGAGCGGGGGGCTAGGTCTGACCCAGGGATCGCAGGGCAGAGGTGGCCGGGGGACACCACGAGCCGTGCCAGGTCCCCACGTGCCGGGACCGCGTGCAGGGCACGCTGGTGGCTGGAGCAGCAGCTGCGGACATCAGCTCCCTGCTGAATGCTGGCTGTCGGGGCTGTGGGGCTTTGCTCAGCATCCCGTGCAGGCAGGGCGCCAGGGAGAGCCGAGCAAGCCCTGCTGCGGGGAGCCAGCCCGGGGACACCCCGCCATCGCCCCCGCAACGGCTGAGCATTAGGAACGCCCCACAGTCCAGGCCGTGCTCGTGGAAGGAGCAGGCTTGGCCGCGCTCCGGCCGCGGGGCGCTTGCTGCCAGCTGGCGGCAAAGGTAGTGCCGTCCGGCAGCACGTGCGGGTGCCGGGTCCGGGCGGGAGCAAGTGGGGGCTGCTCTGTACGTGAGCCAGGACCACTCGGGGCAGCGGTGAGGATGCACAGAGCTCCGGAGGGGGTTTTGGCTTCTGGCTGCGAGGTGTGAAGAGGTTTGGCCATGGTGCGAGCCAGCGGTGGAGGGCTCAGGGCTGTCACCATGCAGCTGGGGACAGGGGGATGGTGACTGAGCCCGTGGGGGTCCCGGCCGAGGTGTCCCTGGCTGCGGGGCCGCTGTGTGTGGGTCTAAGCATGGGGCCGGCCGTGGCTTGGGGGTGAGCTCGAGGCGGATGATGGGGAGGAGCCACTGGCAGCGAAGCCGCGATTGCATCAGTCATTGCGGGGGTGGAGCGGTGGCTCGTCCCGGGGGGGCCCAGGGGTGCCCAGCTTCACTTGTGCAAGGGACCCTGCGGCCGGCACCGGCACCCACTGCCCCGCGTGGCACGGCCTCCTGGCTCCGGGCCCTTCGCCAGGGAAGCGAGGGTTGGGGAGACGAGGTTTTCCCTTCAGTGCAGCGCTGGGGCCGGGAGAAGCTTCAAAGCAGATTGCACTCGGGGTGATTTATGCTTTGCTTTCCACCCCCTGCCCTGCTGCGGATGATCTCACCGCCGTCGGGAGGGAGAGAGCTCTGCCCCGGCCGCGACATGTGCCTGTGGGGCCGGCTCCGATACCACAGCCCCCGCTGCTGCCGCCGTGCCGGGGGGCCTGTGGGCGAGGGGCAGCTCCCTGCGCTGCTGCTGGCCGTGTGCGAGCGAGTGGGCGGCCTGGGGGAGAAGTGCCATGGTGGTGCCCAGCTCTCGGGCAGAGGCAGAGGTGGTCAGCCGGGGTCGCAGGGGCCAGAGCCGCCCCCCAGGAAGGGCTGAGGGCCGGGGAAGAGCCGGGTGCGTTGTCGAGGGCCACCCCTGCTTCAGGGCTGGTGTGTGCATGGAGACAAAACAGATTCCTCCTTCAATACCCCCTTGTTTCCTCCTCCATCTTGCGCCTCCCAACATCTGGTAGCATCCAGCGGAGGTGGATTGATGCCGCTAAAGCAATAATATATCAGCACAGTTGCAAACAGCACCAGAATCCCCGTGATCACGACTGACACGGCATTTCCTGCGCCTCAGCCTCGTGCCGTCCCCCCGGCCCGGCCCTCGTGCGTGTCCCCTGGGGACACCAGGTCTGAAGATGTCACCGGGATGGGACAGGAAGGCCAGCGGGCAGCTCTGGGCACCATCTTCCCGCCTTGGGTGTCCGTGGCACCCGTCCGAGTCTCCTGATGCCGATTCCAGCCGCAGGGCTGTTTTGAGGCAAAACACGCAGCAACTGGGAAAAGCATTTCACCTGGTGAACTTGCTGGGCGGCGGCCGGGGCCAGCTCTGAGCTCACCCTCCGTCCCTTCCAAACCTGCTGCTTCGCTCCCGGTGGGCTGTTTGCAAGGAGCCGGCGCTGCCGTGGGAGCCCTGTTTGCTGGATCTGCGCTGCCCTGCGGCTGCCAGTGGCCTTGGGGGGCTGGGGCAAGCTCCCAGCAGCACCCCAAGACCCCCGAGGCTTGGGGGGGCTCCGCACGGTCTGACCCTGCTTGTACAGCCTCCCCCTGCCCTCGGGGACGCCGCGGTGATGTGCTGATTTACCTTGCAGGGGAGCCGTGCCCGCAGCTCTGGGATGAGGATCTGGTTGGGGACAAGTATGAGAACACAACAGGTAAGGAAAGCCCCTCTTGCCCCACATACGGGGGCTCCGCGCAGCCCCGACTCCACGGGGACGGGCTCCGCGCCCTGCCTGGAGACCGTCAGCCTTCGGCAGCTGTGCCAGGGCCAGGTCTCACCTCCTCCGCTCTGTCCTGCAGGTTTTAACCTGATTAAAAGGTTTGACCTGCTGAAGATCTCCTCCATCAAGAAAGTCCGCAACCCGAGGGGGCCGGTGGTCCTGCGGCTGGGCGCCGTGCCGCTGGTCCAGCCCACGCAGTGAGTGCGGGCGGCTCGCGGGGTGGTCAAAGCACCGCCAGCCACCGTCCCCACGCGTTTTAAGGATGAGGCCCGGGCGAAGCTCGTTAGGCTTTGTCCTTAACGCGTGCTGGAGAGGTCAGGCAGCTCTGCAGCACCCGCGGGCATGCCGAGGTGCCGGCGGTGCGGTCCCGGGACTGCCCGAGCCACCTTCCTCCTAGAAAGTAAATCATGGGCTGCAGCGGCTCGGCTGGGTCGTGGCCAGCCCTTATGCAACCGCGGCTCTGTGGCTGCTCTGTGTCTGCTCTCCCCAGCTTGGCAGGCGCTCGCCGGGGTCTAGACAAGCTCAAAGCGTTGCACAGCTCTGAGCAGGCGCTGCTGGGTTCGCTGGGGCCACAGGAGTCTGCTGGGGGAGGCACACGGGGACCAGCCCTTGGCCCCGCTGTCTCCAGCACATCCTGCCCGGCCATGCCCGAGGCCGGCGCTCGCCACCGTGCCGGGGCTGGCAGGGATGCCGCAGCGTGGCAAGGTGGGAGCAGGTCCACGTCCTCGGGAGCTGTTCCTGGAGGAAGCTGCTGCGGTTTGCACGCCTTCCTCCTCCAGCCCGCCTGTCCCCACATCGCCCCGGGGTTGGCACGCAGCTATGCCGGGCGCGGGGCTCTCCTGAGGGCGAAGGAGACCCAGCCTTGGCTCCTGACCTGGGTGGCCAAGTCCTTAGATGGCTTTGAGATGGCAGATGCTCCAGGCTGGTGTTGCTCTTGGCCGGGTGCCTGCGGCAGCCCAGAGCCAGCCCTGTGGAGTGCTCGGCGTGGGGGTGGCCCTGGGAGCCAGGTCGTGAGCTCCAGGTGGGCACCCATGGGTGTCCCTCCACCCTGGCTGCCCTCCTTGGTGCCCAGTGAGGGTGGCCCCGTGCCCCACAGAGAGCAGAGGGGGCTGCCGGGTCTGGCCCGCTCCCCGTGCCTTGGTCCAGCTCCAGAGCGGTGGCTTGGAAAATCGCTGGCGTGGGGAAGCCGAGGCTGGGAGCAGAGCGGAGTCCGAAGTGAATATTTCCAGCGGTTGAGTGGGCTGCGGGTGAGCTGGGCACGGTCCTGCCGGGGAATTGCTGCCCTGCTCCCCGCCGTGCGAGGGGGAACTGGGCTGCCCACCGCCTGCGTGGGAGCATCCGTCCTGCGGAGCCCACGGGGTCAGGGACGTGTTTCCCGGCTGCCCGGGGACAAAATTAAATACCGTGGTGATGGGTGTGTGGCCCCAGGTGCTGCAGGCGCCCCAGGAGGGCCGTGCTTGGGGGTGCGCGGTGGAGACGGTGGCTGTGCCCTGGGGCAGGGATGGGGACGGGGGCTGGGGGTGCCTGGAGTATGCTCTGCTGTCCGCCTGCACGGGGATGCTCGGTCCCCTCCGCTGCGTGCGTGCCCAGCTGGTGTGAGGGATGCGGGGCTGCGCTTTGGGGGGGACGGTCCGAGCTCCTCGTGCTGCGCCAGGACGGGAGGAAGAGTCTCTACCGTCTGCCTCGTGTTCAGCTCCTGTTGCATAAGTGCTGGCGTCTCCGGCAGCCACAGCCCGCGCGTCCAGCCGAGACACAAACAGCTCCAGGTCCAGGCGCTGCTGCGTGGGGCCGGGGCTGGATCCGCCCCGATGGCATCCGCGGTGCCACCGATGGGGACAGACCCTGGCGGGACCCACGGGGGCCGTTGGGGTGATGCCGCCAGCGGGTGCCGTCTGTGGGGGGCTGGTGGGGCTGGTGGTGCTGCTGGCCTCGGTGCAAACGCCAGCGCCAGAGCTCGGGGCAGGGTCCGGCCGCCCCTGACGCCTGTCCCCTCAGGCAGGTGTTTCCCCACGGGCTGCCCCCCGCCTTCACCCTCGTCCTCACCTTGCTGCTGAAGAAGAACAGCACCGGGGAGCACTGGTACCTCTTCCAGGTCACCGACCGGCAGGGATACCCCCAGGTACGGTCCCGGGGCGGCGGGACGCACCGGCGGCGAGGGGACAGCCAGGAGCCATCCCCGAGCGCGGCGTTGTCCCCTCTCTGCCCAGCTCTCCCTGGCTGTGCACGGCCCCGAGAAGAGCCTGGAGTTTCAGGCCAGGGCGCCGGGGACCACGTTCGTCAGCGCCGTCTTCATGGGGAAGGCCGTGGCGTCCCTCTTCGACGGGCGGTGGCACAAGGTGGTGGTGGCCGTGCAGAGCCGCGCCGTCTCCATCCACCTCGACTGCGCCTCCATCTCCTCCAAGCCGCTGGCACCCCGGCGGGCACTGGCCCCAGAGGGCAATGCCTTCCTGGGGCTGGACGCCGTGCGTGGCACCCCTGTCCGGGTGAGTCCCCGTGGGGGTGTGGGCACGCTCTGCCTGCGGTGCAGGATCCGTCCCTGCCTGCCCCTGACCCGCTGCCCCCTTCCCGCTGCAGTTCGACATCCAGCAAGCTCAGATCTACTGCGACGCCGAGCTGGCCAAGCAGGAGGGGTGCTGCGAGATCTCGGCCAGCGGGGTGAGTGCCCCTGAGCCCCCAGCCCGGCCCCAGCCAGGCCCTGGCATTGCCCGGCATGGTCAGGGCTTTCCCCAGAGGGGAAACTGAGGCACAGCAAGGGCAGGTCTCTTAACCAGAGCTCTCCTGCTCGTGGTGGCTGGGGATGCAGGGCAGCGCTCCGCCAGCCCCTCTCCGCGCAGGATGCATCCCTCTCCTGAACTGCACTGGGTGCTCAGGCAGGGCTGGGGCTGCCAGCTCTCGTCCCGACAGCCCCCCATGACCCCCCTCTCTCCTGGCAGTGCCTCACAGAAGCACCCAAGACCCGTCGGCAAGCAGAGCTGATGCAGAGCAGCAACCTCATCGAGATCTCGCCGCAGCCCGAGGGCCGGGTGTACACCCGCTGCTTCTGCCTGGAGGAGCCGCTGGGCGCGGTGAGCTCCCGCATCCCTCCGGCAGCCTGGCACCGCTCCCCATCCCGGCACGGGATGCTCCCGGCCCCGTGGGGTGGGCAGCGCTCAGCCACCGCACCGGGTGCCTGATGCTGCCGAGCCTGCAGCCACGTTGATTCGGCCCCTGGAAAAGCCCTGCCTCACATTTTCCACCGCACCAGGCTCGGTGCGAGGGGAGGGAGGGAGCTGGTGGCGGCCAGATGCGGGCGAGCGAGGGGGGAAGGGCTCCTGCAGCCCCACCGCCCGTCTGCACCGACTGAGCCGCCGGCAGGTTGCACCCATGGGTGCCCCAGGCAGGATAACCTGGGGGTGCATGGGAGGTAGCACCTGGGGGTGCACAGGCAGCATAATACAGGGTGCGTGGGGAGGTATTGCCCAGGGGTGCGTAGGCACGCAGCACCCATGGGTGCTCTGCTCTCTCCACAGGAGCTGACAAAGACCTCGAGGAGGACGGGCCTGAAGGGAGATCACGGGGAGAAGGTGAGGGGAGGTGGGAGAGGGTGTCCCAGCCCAGCTGCACCAGCCCTGGCATGCCTTGCTCCCTTCCCCTTCCTCCTGCCGGTGCCTGGGCCCTTCTGCGCCCTGGGCTGGGTCTGTCCGTGCTCCGTTTGGGAACTTTCTGCCGCTGCCAGAGCTGCAGGAACGCCCGCAGAAGCGGCTGCTCTGCTCCCCCGAGCAGGAATTGAGGCCCCACTCAACTCTCTGCCGCTGCTGGAGCGATCCCAGCCACGGCCAAGGGCCTCTTTGTTCCTTCCGAGCGTCTCCGGAGCGCTGCCGGAGCTGAGAGGCGTCTCCAGCATGCTCTGTGCCCATCCCTGCATGGCCCCGTCCCCCCGATCCTGCTGGGGATCCCCAGGGTGCAGACGGGGTCCCACAGCGTGGGGTGGGGGGCATGGCGCTGCAGGGGCTACGAGCCTGCCTGGCTTTTCTTTTCACCCTCTGCTCCGTGTCACTTCGTCGCAGGGTGACAGGGCCCCCCCGGGCAGCCGGGGACACGCAGCGAGGGGGTGAGGTGTGGGGCTGGCCCCAGCTGGGGGACGGGAGCCTGGGGGCTGCGCTCGGCCTCGGGCACGGGGTGTTTGCAGCCCCGTCCTGCCCGGCCCCGGGCCCGTGGGAGCACGCTGGAGCATCTGGTTTGGCCCGGAGGAGCTGCGGTCAAGCCACAAAGCCGCAGGGAGAGCCGGGTGCCAGACCAGCCGCTCTGCTCTCCTCCCCGGGGACGCAGCGGGGGGAAACATCCTCCTGGCTTTTCCCTTCTCCGCCCTGGGCATCCCCCCGTGCTCACCCCAGGGCTGGCGGGGAGAGATGCTGCTGGGTGAGCCCCGTGGGTTTGGGGTGCCCAGGGGCACGGGGCAGTGGCTGCGGGGTTACGGGTGCTGTAGGGTTTTGGGTGTCACGGGCAGCGCGTGGAGCTGGTGCAAACCGCCATCCCTGTCTCTTCCAGTGCCCACCCTGCTCACCACAGGCGGCCTCGGCAAACGTGAGTGTGGTGCCGGGCAGCACCGGGCTGTGCCGGCGGGAGGAGGTGGGAACCCCGACCCGTCTGCTGGGGCTGGCAAAAGCCACCGGGGTGCTGGCCTGGGGGTGTCACCTGCAGCTCTGCCATCGCCGCCAGCCCCCCACGACCCGCAGCTCCTCCTGGCCTGGCGCCTGGCAACATCTGGCTGCGGGGAAAGTCTCTGATCCCTTCCAGATGTGGCCCCATTCCTATGGCAACCTCTGCCTGGAGGCGTGGGGCTGATGCTGGGGGGATAGTGGGTGTCTGGGACCCCGTGTGCCCCATGGGGCTCCCGGGGTGGCGCTTGGGGACAGGGTGTTGGGAGGACGGGGACCACGGCAGGGACGAGGCTCTGCTGCTGCTGTTTGGGGGCAGCATGCCCTCGTGGGGCTCTGGGCGCCGCGGGACACCCATCTCCTCCATCCCTAGGTCACGCTCGGTCCCCCAGGTCCAAAGGTACGTTTGTCACCCCCAGGACACACAGAGCCCAGCTCCGGCGGGGATGTGGCCACGCAAACCCTCGGCTGTGCCCAGAGCATCCCTGCCCGGGAGCCGTGGGCCCCGCTGTGGGCGCACGTCTGGGCACGGGGACACCCGTTCCCGTCTCGTCACCCGCACCTCCCCTCTCTTGCAGGGTGGGAAGGGTGAGCGCGGCCTGCCCGGCACCGCCGGCAGCAAAGGGGAGAAAGGCGACCGCGTGAGTGTCCTGAGCGGGGACCCCCCTGCTGCGGGGCTGCTCCCTGCAGGGGTCCCCAACACACGGGGGTCCCGCTGTCCTGGGGAGCGCTCCTGCCCCCCATGGCCCCCCAGCCACGGCCGGTGTGGGCAGAGCCCCTGAGCTGCCTCCCCCCTCCCGCAGGGCGCTGACTGCGTGCGCACCCACCCCGGCAGCCCCGTGCAGGTGAGACCCCCCCCACCCTCCACATACCACCCCCTGGGTCTGCCGCCCCCCCCTCACCCCGCTCCCTCCTCTTCCTCCCCAGTGCGCCGAGGGGCCGCAGGGTGAGAAGGGGCAGCGCGGAGAGGTGGTAAGTGATGCTCGGCGGATGGGCCGCAGCGTGGGGACCCAGCGGTGCTCCCCCCCATCTCATCGTACCCCAGGTTGGGGCGTGGGGTCCGGCCCTGAGGAGGTGGCTTGGCGGGTGGTGGTGGGATGAAGGAGCAGTAGTGCGAGCGGGAGGAGGGAAGCTCTGCACGAGCCCACCCGTGGGCACCCACTTTGCCTTGCTGTTCCCACGCAGGGGCTCCCGGGGGCAGCCGGCGCTGACGGGCAGAAGGTGAGCCCAGCCCACCCGTGGGCCCTGGCGTTGCAGTGGGGACGACTGCCCTGTGGGTCCCGGGATGCTGGCAGAGGTGCCGGGACCTGGCGGTGCCATCCCGGGCAGCGTGGGAGATGGCACAGGTGATGTCCGTCTGTCCCGCAGGGCCAGAAGGGTGAGAAGGGCGACGGGGGACTGCAGGGCAAGCCGGGGCGCCCGGGGCGCGATGTGAGTAGTGCCGGGTGGTGCCCGGGCATCCCCAGGGCAGTGGGGTCCGGCAGCCGGACCAGCCCGCCCTGTGCCGTGCACGGCGCTGCACGTGCAGAGCCCTCACACCCTGCTCCCCTCCCGGCAGGGCCGGCCCGGAGAGATTTGTGTGGTGGGCCCCAAGGGCCAGAAGGTAGGTGGGGGCTCAGGGGGTGGGAGGGTGGGGGCACCCAGCGGCAGCGCCGGCACCGGCACCCTCCCTTGCCTTGCAGGGTGACCCCGGCCTCGTGGGACCCGAGGGGCTGGCCGGTGAGCCGGGGCCCCCAGGGAAGCCGGGGTCTCCGGGAATCGGCTTTCCAGGGAAGCCGGTAAGGACCCCCATGGCGTGGGGTTGTGCTCGGGCAGCGGCCCCGGCTCGGCACACGGTGGCTGTGGGGGAGGCATCGCCGCGGGAGGGGGCAAGGTGCCACCCGGAGCTCTGCGATGGGGCTGGCTGGCCAGGGTGCTTGGGCAGGGCTAATGCCACCCTCTCCCCATTTCAGGGCAACCCTGGCGGCCCCCCGGGTCCGAAGGGAGAAAAGGTGAGTGTGGGGCAAAGGGGTCCCGACCACCCCCCGTCCTGCCCGAGGGCAGCTCGGCGCAGCAGGCAGCGGGTTGTGCCGGGGATCCCTGGCCGGAGCCAGATCCGCCGCAGCTGAGTCAGCACTGGCTCGTGGTGCCGCTGGCGGGGCGAGCCCCAGCTGGGTGGCCCAGGGCTCGGTTTGGGGGGGCAGGAAACCCCCCTTGGGGCGAGAAGGGTGCTGAGGGTGCTGAGGGCCGTGGCTGTCTCCCTTGCCGGGCTCACGCTCTCCCATCTGTGGCTCCAGGGCAGCTCGGGAGCTCCTGGACCCGGAGGATCGCCTGGGACGCCCGTGAGTACCGTGAGCCCGGAGCCAAAGCCCGGGGTCAGGGACGGGTTTCCTGGCGCGGGGTTGGGGCTGCTTGGCCGGAGCAGCGGTGGGATCCGAGCCCAGGCGCTGAGAGGGGTTTGGGAGAGCCGGTGGCCTCGTTTGGGGCTGGGACCGTGCCGTGCCACGGCTGGTGGCAGGGGTTGGGGTGCTGGGTGGCGTTGCCAGGGCAAACCTTCGTCTCAGGGCTCCCTGAAGCAGCCCCTTCCCCCGCCTTCCTCCCACAGGGACCCCCCGGCATCCTGGGGCCAAAAGGAGACAAGGTGGGTGCAGCGGCGGGTGGCCTGGTGGGGGGGCTGTGCCACAACTCGCCGTGCCACGGCCACGGCAGCCCCTGCCAGCGTGGCTCCACCGCGATGCCCGTCCCCTGGGCTCGGGGCTGCTTGGGGCATCTCGGGGCCACCCCCAGGACCCCCCCTCCCCGGGGCTGCATCTCACTGTCCCCGTGGGCAGGGCGAGCCGTGCGAGGTGTGTCCCACCGTCTCCGAGGGGATGGTCAGTGCCACCGGCCTGCCTGGCAAGCCGGGACCCAGGGGAGCGCCCGGAGCACCCGGCAAGGACGGGGTCTCGGTGAGTCTGAACCCGGGGGCTGTGGGCGAGCGCGCGGGGAGCAGGATCTCATCTCTGCATCCCTAATGCTCCCTCTTCATTTCTCCCTCCCCAGGACAGACCCGGCCCTGCGGGACCCAAAGGGGACAGGGTAGGTGGCACGGGGCCGAGGGATGGGCTGGCTGGTCCCCACCCGGAGCCGGGGGACACCGATCATCGTCCAGCCCGCGCTGGCGGTGCCCAGCCCAGCTCCTCTGTTTCCTTCGCAGGGAGATCCCGGCATCCACGGGCTGAAAGGGGAGAAGGTGAGTGTCCGTCCCTCCATCCCACCTACCCGCTTGGCGGGCAGCCCCCACGGCACCCCGACCCGTGTCCTTTCCCTGTCCTCACAGGGGGACTCCTGCCTGTCCTGCGATGCCCGCGTCCTCGCCGCACTGCTGCGGGGTCCCGTCGAGGGGCTCGAGGGTGAGCCGGCACCGGCGCCGCTGCAGCCGGGGCTGCCGGTGAGTACACGGGGCTGAGCCCCCCCTCCTGCGCCGGAGGGGCACCCTGTCTGCGCGGGGCTGGGTGTGTGACCACGCGGGGTGTTCGGCAGGGCGAAGCGGGGCTCCCCAGGCTGGCCGGCATCAAGGGCCAGAAGGTGAGTGGCTGCAACACCCACCCCGCTTTCTGCACCCCCTGAGGGAGCAGCAACGGCTGCATCGCCCCACAGGGTCAGGAAGCGATGGCTTCCTCCGGGGCCTGACCATGACCATGACCATGACCCTGCTCTTTCAGGGGGATGGTGGCCAGCAGGGACCCACAGGCAGACCGGTGAGTGGGGGCACAGGTGGGCAGCGCGGGCTCAGGGTGGGTGCTGGGAGCCCAGGGGTGCAGGAGCCGGGCTCTGGGGGCCGTAGTCTCACCTCTGCCGTGGCTTCTCGGTGCAGGGGCTCCCGGGAGACAAGGGCGATCCAGGTGTGCGGGGGCTCAAAGGAGAGAAGGTGAGCCCTGCGACGAGGACCCCCCAGCACCCCACTCCCTGCCTCGTCCCTGAAACCTCCCCAGCTGAGACCCGTGCAACTCATTGCATGGGACAACCCTGAGATGGGGTGAGCAGTGGGGGCTGCGGGCCCCCACCTGCAGTGCTCTGGCCCCCGAAGCCACTGGGATGTCCCCTCCACAGGGCGAGCCGTGCGGGCAGTGTCCTCCCACGCCTCAGGCCCTGGAAGGGGCAGCGACGGTGCTGGCTGTGCCTGGACTGCCGGGGGAGAGGGGCCAGGACGGCCCTCCGGGCAGAGCGGTGAGTGTCCCCCCCGATCGAGGGTGCCCGTTTTGGGGGATGCTCTGGCCTGACCCTGCCTCCATTTCCCCAGGGCAGACCTGGTGACGCTGGCCAGAAGGGACAGAAGGTGAGAGGGGCTGGGGAGGGGGCTATGGAGGGGCTGGGGGTGGCAGAGGGGGCTGCGACCCCCCAAGGCTGTGGGGCTGGGGGAGTGCCGTGTCCCCCCCGTCCCGTGCCAGCCTTGTCCCCTCTCTTTGCCAGGGGGACGCAGGCAGCCCCGGGGACCCAGGCACCCCAGGCATGGCTGGTCTCCCGGGGCTGTCGGGTGAGCCCGGCATCAGGGGTCCGGCTGGCCCCAAAGGCGAGAAGGTGAGACCCCCGCACTTGTATGGGGACCTGCATCCCATCACCCCGGTGTCACCCACCCCCTCCATCCTTCACCCATCCCAACCTCCCTTCCTGTGCTCCCTCCTCTGCAGGGAGACGCCTGCGAGCCCAGTCCCGCTCCGCATGGGGACTTCTCGGATGTGGTCGGCATCCCGGGAAAACCCGGGGCCAAAGGGGACCAGGGCCCCCCGGGCATCGGCCAGCCGGGCAGACCCGTGAGTGCCCCCTCCCCACGGCGCTGTGGGTGCCCAGGGGCGTCGTGCCCTCGGGGCTGACCCTGGTGTGTTTTAGGGGAAGCCAGGACTGCCGGGGGTCCAGGGCCCCGCCGGGCTGAAGGGGCTGCAGGTGAGCGGGGCCGTGGGGTGCTGGGCGTGGGGGGGCTTCGGGGCCGCTCACTGCCCCTCTGTCTCCCTAGGGTGAGCCGGGACCGCGGGGGATCGGCCAGCCGGGACCGCAGGTGAGCGTGCTGGGTGCCTGTGCCGTGCCGTGCCAGGCGGCCCTGCCGGCTCTCACGCACTTTGCTTTCGGCAGGGAGAGCCCGGGAGCACCGGACCACCCGGGACACCCGTAAGTAGCATTTGGGGCTGCCGAGCCCTGGGAGATGGGGCAGCTGCCAGCCCCCCAATTCCTGCAAGCAGGGGGATCGTGCCCCTCTAGCATCAGCCCCCCGCTGCAGGTGGTGGGGTCCTGGACAGACCACCCCAGGGACAGTGCTGTCACCACGGCTCAGTGGGTGGGGGGGGGGCTGGCTGGGGCTGCCGGGGGGAGCTAACACCCTCTCCTGCCCCCAGGGCCCCCCCGGACCCCAGGGACCCCCGGGGATGGCGGCAGAGAAAGGTGCCAAGGTAAGGGAGCGTCCCCCAGCCCTCCCTCCCCCCCCCCTGCCCCCCACTCCTGCTGTCCTTCCTCTGCAGGGATCTCCGGGGCCCAAAGGTGCCGTGGGACCCCCTGGGCCACCCGGGACCAGCGTCACAGGGCCACCGGTGAGTCCTGCCCTCCAGGATGGGCATCGCCATCCTCCCCCGGCCCCTTCACTCTGCCTAAAAACCACCGTGCCGCGGTCTGAGCCCAGAGCGGAGCTTCCTCACCCTCCTCTTCCTCACAGGGCCCCGAAGGGCAGCGGGGGCTCCCCGGGGTGCCTGGGTCCAGCGGGCAGCCGGTATGTGCGGGGGGTGGTGGAGGGGCCGTGCCTGTGAGCGCTGGCAGCGTGGTGCTGAGCTGCCGTGCCCCGGTGCTCGCCCGGCCGTGGGTGGGGGGACACGGGGGGGGCTGGGGGGCCGCCTGCTAATGCACATCTCTGGCTTTGCTCCTCGCAGGGGGAGAAGGGTGCTCGGGGCGAGAAGGTGAGTCAGGGGCAGGGTTGAGCCGTACCCCCGTGCCACCCCACCGCCCGCCCTGCCCTCACCTCCTCTCTCTGCAGGGAGACCCCGGGGACTGTGCCTGCCCACCCAGCGCCCGCCAGGACCCCAGCTATGCCGGGATGCCGGTAAGCACCATGCGTGCCCGTGGGCACCCCCCGGCTCTGTTTCCTGCCCCCCCCCGCTGAATGCTCTTCCCCTTCTCTCGGCCCCAGGGAGCCCCAGGACTGTGGACCGGGATGTCCTGGCAGCCGCAGCCGGGCCCGCAGGTGGGTGCTGCCCCCGCTGCGCTGTGCCCGCCGGCCCCCACCTGCCACCATCTCACCCCCCCGCCTCTCTGCATTTGTGTTTTGGGGTGTTGCAGGGTCCCCCCGGAGCCCCCGGCCCCCCCGGTCCCCCAGGCGCCCCAGGCCGCCAGGTGAGCAATGGGAGACGGGAGCAGCAGCGGGTGAGCGGGGACCGATCCTGCCCAGTGCTTAGTGCAGGGCTGAGACATTCAAGCTCTCTCCTCGGCTTTAGGGGATGCCAGGACACAATGGTTTACCGGGCCTGCCCGGGCCGGCCGGAGACCTGGTAGGTAGCGGCTGTGCCCGTGGCAGGTCCCCCCACATCCGCCCGTCCTGCTCCCCCCGGCACAGGGACCGTCCCCTTCCCTCCTGCCTCTCTTCCAGGGGCCGCTGGCCGTCATGGCTGAGAGGAACATGGAGGTGCTGAAGGTGAGAGCGTGGGGACGGGGTGCCTTCCCACCGTGGGTCGTGCCTGGGGGACCCCGAGCACCTGAGGGTGCCCCTGACTCCCCGCCTCCTCCCAGACCCTCTGCGGGGACTGCGTCCAGCTGCAGGCAGCCTTCGAACCGCCCAGCGGCGTCAAGGGGGAGAAGGGGGACGGGGGCATGCCGGGCGCCCCTGGCAGCGAGAGCTGTGCCCGTGTGAGTATTGCCTGTCTCTGGGTGGGAATCCCAGTGCCCCAAAACCCCTGGTCCTGCTGGGTCTTGGGGTGAAGTGCAGAGATGCACCTGAGCCTGCTTGCGTGGCAGTCGTGCAAAGCAGCAGTCGTGCAAAGCAGCAGTCGTGCAAAGCAGCAGGCACTTGCAGGGCTGGGCACGCTCTGGGCACGCTCTGGGCACGCTGGTCCTGCCTGGCGTGCAGGCAGACTCCCATGCACAGCTCCCACCTGCCTGGATGGGGCCCTCGGGGAGGGTGACGGGCTTGTCCTGTGCAGGGGCCGGTGCGGGCCGGAGCAGCGGGTGCTGAGTGCCTGAGGGGTGCGGGATGCGGGGCTCCATGCCCCGCTGTGCCCCGTCGCTCCTCCAGTGCATCCCTGCAGGGGGATCCCGAGGTGACTCCTGGGTTTTCTTCCAGTGCTTTGCCCAGTTCCCGCGAGCGGAGGAGGCTCGGGTGAGTGAACCGTGCCACCCAGCACCCTCTCCCGGCCCCTGGAGCTGAGCTGCTACCCCGGGCTGGCTCCCCGGTCCCCAGGGTGCTGCGGGGATGGTCTGTTGCGGGAGCAGCTGGGACTTTGGGGGGCAGAGGTTGCTTCGGGCGGCACTTGGCGGGGCTTGGCAGTGCTCGGCCGTGGGCAGCGGGCAGAGCCGTGCCCAGCTCCTGACGTGTCCCCGCTCCCTGCAGGGTGACAGCCCTGACCCGGACTGCGTGGGCGATCCTGGGCTGCCGGGCACCCCGGGCATGCCCGGCGAGAGAGGCGAGCAGGTGGGTGCGCTCCTCCTTTGCCCTTCCTGGAGGCCGCGGGGGCCGTAGGTGGTCCCTTGGATCCCCTCGGAGCCTGAGCGCGCCCAGGCCCCCGTCCTCCCACCGTGGTCACGCCTGACACAGCCGTCTCTCCCCAGGGCTCACCGGGACTGCGGGGACCCCCGGGGCCACCCGGGCCCATCGTAAGTACCTCTGCCCTGGGTGGGGGGCTGCTGGGCCGCACGAGCATCATGTTATGGTCCTGGGGGGCTTGGAGCCCCCCACTGCGAGTCGCCAAGGGAGACCAGCGCCCTGCCCCAAGGCCACGATGATAGGCAGGGGGCCGGGGCCATGGCGAGGCGGAGGTGCAGCACGGCACGGCTGTCTCCCGGCAAGTCGAGATGGAGCAAAGGCGCTGCCAGCCTGGAGACGGAGCAGGAGCCCGGCTTGGTGGGAGGCCCGAGGGCTCAGCCCAGGCTCCCGGTGCTGTCTCCAGGCTGTGACCTCCCTGTTTCTCCCCTCAGGGCCCCCCAGGCTTTCCTGGCACGCCTGGCGCACCCGGACTGCCCGTAAGGACCCAGCACGGCTCTGCTCTGTGCCCTCTGTCGCTGCCGCTTGGTTTGGCTGTGTCCCCCGTCCCTGTGTCCCCTGGGAGCAGCCGCAGCCGCCCCTCCCCTTCCACCCCATCTCCATCCTCCCATTTCCACCTCCTCCATCCCCATGCAGGGGGTCTCGGCAGACCTGGGGTCTGCGGGCTCGGGAACGCTCTTCCTGAGCTCAGGGACCTGGCGCTGGCACTTGCCGGCCCCCTCGCCCCATGTTGGGGCCCTTCACCGCCGTGAGACCCGGGTGAGCCAGGGATGGCCGCAGCCCCCGGACTGTCTCGCTTCAGCCGCTCTCGGTGTGCCGGGGACCTGCTCATCACAGCTCCCACAGGGCGGGCTGGGTGCACCAGATGGCATCTTCATCTCCATCTTCATCCCCATCCCCTCGTCTTCATCCTCATCTTCATCCTCCTGCTCCCACCCGTGCTGCCTTCTAGCACGAGGTGGTGGTGGGGCTGCGCCGGCGGCTCTCGGAGGATCCTGCCCTCCTGGCCCGTGCCAGCCGTGTCCTGCTCCTGTCCCCTCGTCCACTAATGTCACCGTAACACCACGGTCTGTGTGGGTCTCTGTGGGTCTCTGTGGGTCTGTGTGGGTCTCTGTGGGTCGTTGCTCTGCGGTGTGCTAGTGTGTCCTGTCCAGCCTCCCACCGCCTCAGCACCACGTCACCCCACTAACCCGTCCCAGCGGTCCCGTGACACGGGGCCCGGGGGCTCCCGGCTGTCACCTGTGTCACCCCTGCCTGGCACGGCCAGGGAGGACGGGGAGGTGGCGGGTGGCACCAGGCTGGAGCTCTGGTCTGAAGCGTGTCCCGGGCAGTGGCCGGGGTGCCGGGAGCTGGGCACCCCACGCAGCCCCCCAGGGCTGAGCCCTCCACGGCCCTGTGGCACCGGGGCTGCCTGTGGGTCCTGCCCGCAGGCCCCAGCAGTGCCCTGTCTCTGGGTGTGAGCGTACCTGGCCACGCTCGGGCTCCGAGCCCGGTGCACGTGGCTGGCACCGTGGGTGGAGGGAGCCCAGCCGGGTGCCGAGCGGGTCCTCCCTGGTGCCCGGAGGTGCCGGGCAGGCTGGGGCCGGCGCGGGCTGGTGGAGATCCCAGACTCCGTGGGCCGTGCCCGGGTCCTCGGCCCCTGCGCTCTGCCCGGCTGTGCTGCCAGGTGGGCACAGAGCGGGCAGGGGCCACAGGAGACCCCCTGCAGCTCCTCTCTTCTCCCTCCGAAGGGTCTCCAGGGGGAACGTGGCCCTGCCGGACTTGCCGGAGCCAAAGGGGAGCCGGTGAGTGGTGTGGGAGGAGGGGATGGGGGGATACACCGGTGCCCCGTGGGTTTTGGGCACCTGGCTGGGGCATCGCAGGTGGCTCAGCATCGTCCTCCTCCTGCACAGGGACCTCCAGGGCAGCCCGGCTACCCCGGCGCGACGGGACCCCCCGGCCTTCCCGTGAGTACTGCCGGGAGCCGGGCAGCACGTGCCAGCCCCCAGCCACCTCGTGTGTCCCACGTCCCTCCCAGGGCACCCCCACGCTGCTGGGGCAGGCAGTTGCGGGACCCCAGCAGGCACCGAGAGCCATGTCCCTGCAGGGCTCATGCCTGTCCCGTCCGTCCCATCCCACACATTCCCGGTGCTCTAGCCATTGCCCGTCTGCTCACTCATCCGTGCCCCATCCGTCTGTGCCCTGTGCATGCCCTGTCTGTGCCCCATCCATCCCTGTACCCATCCATGCCCCACCTGTCCCCCCCACCTCCCATCCGTGCCCCATGTCCCATCTCGTCCCCTGTCCTGCGCGGGGTCTTCATCTCCTCCCTTCCTTCCCCAGGGCATCAAAGGCGAGCGAGGCTACGTGGGCCCCCCTGGGGAGAAAGGGGAACTGGTGAGTCCCTGGGGGCCATGCTCCAGGGGCTGGGTGGGGGCTCTCCCAGGTGCCCCCCTCGCCATGGGCACCGGGGCTGAGGTCCTCACAGTCACATCCATCTGACCCCGTTCCTCCCCTTCCCAGGGACCCCCCGGCTTGGACGGCCTCCCCGGTCCCACGGGGCCAGCGGTAGGTGCCCACTGCGATCAGCTCCCGGGGGGCTGTGGGGAGGGAGGGGGGGCAGCTGAGGTGGCGGTGGGTGCAGCGAGGCACTGCCCACCCACCTCACCCCTCTCTCCGCAGGGGCCAAGGGGCGAGCGCGGGCTCCCGGGCAGCGCCGGCGAGAAGGGGGACCAGGTGAGCATCCCTGAGGGGCGTGTGGGGACAGGGATCCCCGGGACCCCCATCGGGCAGGATGCGGCCGTTGGGGTCCGGCTCACTCTTGTCTCTCTGCAGGGTTTCCAGGGCCAGCCCGGCTTCCCGGGGCCGCCAGTGAGTATGTCCCACCGGGGAGCCGGGAGTAGTGCTCCAGCACAGCGGGGTGTCCCCGGGAGATGCTGCCCGGCCCCAGCTGTGTGTCCCCGTGTCCCCGCGGGGCCGGGTACCAGCCGGGGATGGGGATGGGGGTTTCTACCAGCGGGACACGGGTACATCCTTGGGGTGGGGTGTGGAGAGCAGCCCCAGAGCAAAACCATTAAAATGAGTATGGAGATGGCAGCGGGCCACGTGGGGCTGGGCTCTTGTGCCATGATACCCCCCCTCACTAAACACCCCTCTTCTCTTTAGGGGCCCCCCGGCTTCCCGGGGAAGGTTGGTCCAGCCGGGCCACCGGGGCCTGCGGCCGAGAAGGTGAGTGCCGTGGCTGAGTGCCACCGGGACGCGGCCGTGTGGTGGCACCGCTCATCCCTGGGGCTGGTGGCCGGTTTGGCTCCTGCTCTGTGGGGTGGCCAAGGGGTGCCCAGCCCCGGCGGCTCCCGTGACCCCCTGTGGCTCTTGCAGGGCAGCGAGGGCATGCGTGGTCCCACGGGGATGCCAGGGCCCCCCGGACCCCCCGGACCCCCGGGCATCCAGGTAAGACCCCCCCCATGCCACCGTTCCCCAGGGGTGCCCAGAGCAGGTGTCTCAGGGCCCCCCAGAGCCCCTCGGTGCAAACCACCCTCTGACAGGCTCACCTTGTCCCCGCAGGGCCCCGCTGGCCTGGAAGGACTGGATGGCAAGGATGGCAAGCCAGGGCTGCGGGTGAGGCTCCAGGACATTCCTGGATGACAGCCACCCTGCAACCCCCCCAGGACACCCCCAACCCCTGTCTCTTTCTCTCCAGGGTGACCCTGGTCCCCCCGGACCACCAGGGATGATGGGTCCTCCGGTGAGTGACACCTTTCCTCGTCACCCCCACAAGTGCTCAGTGCCTGGTGTGTCCCTGCAGCCAGGACCGGGTGTCCCCTGAGCCAGGACCGTCCCACCGCGTGCTCCTGGGGACACTGAGCCTGAGGGGGTGGTTGAGCATCCCCCCCGGCCCGGCACTGCAGGATGGGGTCAGGGTCACCTGCCTCGGTCTGCTCATGGGAGCTAGGACCCCCACCCAGCTCTTTTCTCCCTCCAGGGCTTCAAGGGGAAGACGGGGCACCCAGGTCTCCCGGGACCAAAGGTGAGTGGCAGTGGCACTGGGGGTCACTCGGTGGTGACACCCTGGGGACCTCAGTCCTGGGCCAGGGTCTCCAGGCGCTGCGCTGCCCACCATGTCCCTTCCTCCTTCCAGGGTGACTGCGGCAAACCCGGCCCCCCAGGCAGCACGGGCCGGCCGGGAGCGGAGGTGAGTGAGGGGGTGGCTGGGTGTGGGAGCCCTGAGATGGATGGGCCCTGTGACACCCCTCATCGTGCTGCCTTCCCCAGGGTGACCCTGGACCCATGGGACCCCAAGGCCGGCAGGGACCCCCGGGGCTCATCGTAAGTTGGACCACGGCGCACTGGGACGGTGCCCGCGGTGGGGAGCACGGCAGGGCCTCCCTCCGGTGCAGGAGTGGGGGCATTGCCCACAGCCCCCCCAGCTAACACCCCTCTCTCTGCCCCCAGGGCCCCCCCGGCAGCCCAGGGCAGCCGGGTCCCGCTGGTCTCGCTGGAGTGGTGAGTACTGCCTGGGGCTGGACCCTGCCCCATCACAGCCCCAGCAGCGGGATGTGGGGGCCGGGAGGGGGCCGGACGGGTGCTATGGAGAGCAGGTTTGGGGGTCACTGTCCCCATCCTGCGCTGACTCCGACACTCCCGGCTCCCTCCTTGTCTCTCTGCAGGGGCTGAAGGGTGAGCGGGGCTCCTCGGGGGAGCGAGGTCTGCCAGGGATGCCAGGACAGCCGGGACCCCCGGGCCACCCGGGACCACCGGTGAGTGCAGCAGGGCATGAGAGGTGGCATAGACCCCTGCACCCCAGTGCAGCGGGGACCTCGCGAATGGCACCGTGCCGGTTGCCATCTCACGCTGCTCTGCTTTGATTTCGCAGGGGGAGCAGGGACCAGACGGACCCGTTGGTAAAGAGGTACGAGCGTGGGCTCTGCAGCTCGCCTGCCCGGCAGGACCCAGGGCTGGACCGTGGCATCTGCCCGGCCACGGTGTCCCCAGCCCTGCCACCTCACTCCTATGTATCTCCCCAGGGCCCCCCAGGAAAGCCCGGCACCGCAGGACCAGCTGGCCAGAAGGTGAGAGGAGAGCCCGGCCGTGCCGCCGCGGCCACCCCAGCACCCTGCAGCCCTGCTCGGGGCCGGGGGTGCTGGGGCTGAGCCCTGCATCTCTGCGTCTCCGCAGGGCGAAGCTGGATCCCCTGGCGAGAGAGGCTACCCTGGGGAGAAGGGCAGAGCCGGCATGCCCGGGGGGCCGGGGAAGAGCGGCTCCATGGGCCTCGTGGGGCCGCGGGGGCCCACGGGGGAGAGGGGCCCCCCTGGCTCCCCAGGACCTGCAGGCAGCCCTGGGCTGCCGGGACCTCCGGGGATGATGGTGAGGAGGGGCGGCCGGGTCGCGGGACCCCGTCCCCCTGTGGGTCCTGGTGGCGATAGCCCCTCGTGTGTGTCCCCCCAGGGAGACGTGGTGAATTACGATGAGATCAAGAGGTTCATCCGGCAGGAGCTGAGCAAGATGTTTGACGGTAACGGGGTGGTGGGCGCGAGGGCCGGTCACACCCCGGCATCGCCTCGTCCCCACTGGCACTGAGCGTGGCCGCCTCTCCCCGCAGAGCGGATGGCGTACTACACCTCCCGGCTGCACTTCCCCGTGGAGATGGTGGCATCCCCAGGGAGACCCGGTCCCCCAGGGAAGGACGGGCTGCCCGGCCGGCCAGGACCCCCCGGCTCCCCGGGAATGCCGGGGCAGATTGGCAGAGAGGGGCGGCAGGGCGTGCCAGGCATGCGGGGTAGGTGCTGCTCCCTGGGGCATCCCCGGCGTCCCTGAGCACCGCGGTTGTGCCATGGTGTCACTCCATCCACCTCTCCTCCAGGTGAGCCAGGTGCCAAAGGAGAGAAAGGAGAGAAAGGCGTGGGGGTGATGGGGGACAGCGGCCCCCCGGGACCCCCAGGTGAGCCCACTCCCTCCCCGTGGCCACCAGCCCCGTGATGGGGCTCGCTGCCACCCCCGCACCCTGCCACCTCCCTCTCTCTCTCCGTCTCTTGCAGGTCCCCAAGGGCCACCAGGCTATGGGAAGATGGGTCCCCCGGGCCCCGTGGGACAGCAGGGCATCCCCGGCATCCCCGGCCCCCCGGGGGCCACAGGCCAGCCGGGCAAGACAGGACACTGCAGCCCGGCGGAGTGCCTGGGCGCCATGCCCCTGGAGCAGCCCCTCTTCCAGCCCAAAAACGTCAAGGGCCCCTTCGGCTGAGGGGGTCCCCGCGCCCCCCCGCCTTTGCTGTTAATATCGTTTCCCCGCTGTGCCGGGGGCTGTGGCTGTCCCGGGGGGGGCGGGTGTTGTACAGCTCCGTCGCGATCGTGAGGGCAGGTGGATCCTGCCCGGCCCAATACACCCGTGTGGTGCCCCCACGCCTCCCGCCTGCTCGCTCGGCTGCGGCCCGGATCTCCGCCTCGGCTGTGCGTGGGGCTGGGGACCCCTGAGCCCCCTCCCACCCCCGGCCTGATGGGGGGACCCTGGGGGGATCCTGGTCCTGATCCTGGGGAGATCCTGGCCCTCCTCCCGGGGGGATCCCGGTCCTGATCCTGGGGGGATCCTGGCCCTGCTCCCAGGGGGATCCCAGTCCTGATCCTGGGGAGATCCCGGCCTTGCTTCTGGGGGGATCCCGGTCCTGATCGCAGGGGACATCCTGGTCCTGATCCTGGGAGATCCTGGCCCTCCTCCCGGGGGGATCCCGGTCCTGATCCCGGGGAGATCCCAGCCCTGATCCCAGGGAGACATCCCGGCCCTGATCCTGGGGAGATTCCAGCCCTGATCCCAGGGAGATCCCGGCCCTGATCCCAGCCCTGTTCCTGGGGAGATCCCAGCTCTGATCCTGGCCCTGATCCCAAGGGGTTCCCAGCCCTGATCCCGGGGGGATCCCAGTCCTGATCCTGGGGGGATCCTGGCCCTGATCCCGGGGGGACATCCAGGTCCAGATCCGGGTCCTGATCCTGAGGGCTCCCCGGCCCCTGATCCGGGGGGGACATCCTAGTCCTGATCCCAGCCCTGCTCCCGGGGGATCCCGGCGCCCACTCCAGGCTGACCCAGGCCCTTTTCCAGCGGGATCCCGCCCCTGCTCCCGCCCGATCCCGGGCCAGCTCCCGGGGACACCCTGCGGGACCGGGTGGGCCCCACCCCGCTCCGCTCAGCGATCGTTGCCGCCTTAAGCCGCCTCCGGGCGCGCCCTTCCTGTGCGTCACGGCCCCGCCCAGATGACGCACCGCCCCTCGGGGGCGGAGCCTTTACTCCGTCACGCGCCGCAGCCAATGGGCGGGCGTGCCGCTCGTGACGCTAGCGGTAGCGGTGCCATGGCGGCGTACCCGGGGCAGGTGGGGCCGCGGCGGGGCCGGGGGGTGCGGGGGGGCGGGGCGGGGGGCGCGGGGCTGAGGGGCCGGGGGGGGGGCGGTGCCGGCGGTGCCGGCGGTGCCCGGTGCTCGGTGCCGGCCGCACACCGGGCTCCGCCCCCTCCCCAGGGTTTCCCCGGCGCAGGACAGGCCCCCGGCGCGCCCCCGGCCGGCCCCTACCCCGGGGCTCCCTACGGACAGCCCCCGCCCGGGGGTCCCTACGGAGGCGGCGCCGCTCCCGGAGGGCCCTACGGACAGCCTGGCCCCTACGGCGGCCCCCAGCCCGGGCCCTACGGCGGGGCGGCTCCCGGAGGTGAGTGCGGCCGCGAGTCTGAGGGGTCGGTCCGGCGGCGGGTCCCGACCCCTTGGGGGGCCCCGGGACAGAGGTGCGGGGTCGGGGGGGTGGGGGGGTGTTCCCCAGCCCGGTGCCGCCTGTGTCCCGGCCCCCTCCGTGCCGGGGGGGGGGCTGGCCCGCTGACCCTCGCCCAGCGCAGCTGAGCTCACCGTACGAGCGAAATCGCAAAGTCCCGGTTTGTCATTTTAAAATCTGGAGGAGGAGGAAGCGCCGAAGAGGCCGCAGCCCTGCGCACCGGCAATAAAACTTTACAGCCGCGCATCCGTCCCCCGGCGCTGCCAGGTTTATGGGGCGGGAGCCCCCTGGTTCGCTCCGGGGTCCCGAGCTACGCGAGGGGTCCGATTCGCTTCCCTTGTTCTGCTGCCAGGCGCTACGGGCCAAGCCCTGGGCCTCGCTGACCCGGTTTCCCGGGGTTGTACGGCTGTAAAGAGCTGCTCAGAGCAGAAGCGCTGACTGGTCCCTGGGTGTTGGCTGCGTCTCCGTGTGCCGTCCCCGGGGACAGACCCGCCAGCGGCCTCTGAGGGAGGCGAGAGCTGCTGATGGCCTCTCCCCGCGCAGGTAATGCCCCTCCAGGCGTGGACCCGGAGGCCTTCTCCTGGTTCCAGGCGGTTGATGCCGATCACAGCGGGTACATCTCCGTGAAGGAGCTGAAGCAGGCGCTGGTCAACTCCAACTGGTCGACGTTCAACGACGAGACCTGCCTGCTGATGATAAGTGAGTCTGGGCTCTCCCTGCCCTCCCCCTGCTTTTTTTTCTGATCTCTCTGAGTCGAGCCTCTGTCGGGGTGAAGCCCAGCCCAGCCTGCGTTCCCCTCTTGCCTGAGCATGGCTTACCTGGGCAGCTGGCCTGAAAGCGCTCTCTGGAGCGAGAGCTGGGCAAGCTGAGCAGCTCCAAGTGCCCTTTTGGTGGAGGACACGAGTCAGGGGCCCAAACCACTGCTTGGGAAAGGGAACCCAGCTCCACGTGAGGCTGAGCAAGTCCCAACTCCCAGAGAGCCGGGGAGCAAAGGGAGGGAGAGCTCCCGTAGCGAGCCAGAGTCACGGCGTTCCCCTGCTTAGCCCAGCGTGAGTTTTGGTGCCGTTTTCCATCGGCATCTTAGGACTGAATGGTCCCAGTTGATTGCGGTCCTGGTGAGGGAGGGCTTTTGGGGCTGGAGCAGGGTGCCAGGAAGATGCAGTGCAGATTCTGAGCTCTGTGGGAGTTTCTGCAATGTATCCTTGCTCTGCTTCTCACTGCCCTGCTCCTGCTCTTCATTCTTTTCTCCCCAGACATGTTTGATAAGACCAGGTCAGGACGCATAGATGTGTACGGCTTCGCAGCCTTGCTGCGCTTCATCCAGCAGTGGAAGAACCTCTTCCAACAGTATGACAGGGATCAGTCAGGCTCCATCAGCTTCAACGAGCTCCAGCAAGGTGGGCGAGGGGCAGAGACACCAACCTGGCCCTTACCGAGCTCCCTGGGGACCGCTGTCCTGCTCTGCTTGGTGTTTATTTCCAGCCCGGCCTGGCGACTCCTCCCCGTGCTGTCCCTGCAGCAGGGCTGGGTGTCTCTGAGCTCCCGGTGCCTCCCACGCAGCCGTGGCTGCAGTCCACGCCTGTTGCTGCGCTGGGGCACACTGGGCTGGCTAAACCGGCCGTGGCAGAGCTGGCGCTGAGCCTTCCCATGGGGCAGGAGATGAGGAGCCACGGCAGAGCTGTGGCATGAACTTCCTGAAGGAAACCCAAAATGCTCCCCCCCACCCCCGCAATGGTTTGTGGTTAAAGGCTGTTTTCTGGGAGGAGCTCTTGGGTGTGTGTGTCTGATGGAGGGGAAAAACGACTGGAATTCGGGCCTGGGTTCGGTACCTCCCTCCGGAGAGCCCTGCCCACGCACGCCTGCCATCAGAAATGAATATCACGGGGCGGTGGGAGATGGGGTGGGTGCCGGCAGACAGGAGGGAGGGCATAGTCGCTCTTCCTCCCATCAGGAGGGTTTAATCCGAGTGTTTCTCGCTCCCAGCTTTCTCCCAGATGGGCTATAACCTGAGCCCCCAGTTTAGCCAGCTCCTGCTGGCTCGCTACGCCCAGCGATCCTCCAACCCCAGCATCCAGCTCGACCGCTTCATTCAGATCTGCATGCAGCTCCAGAGCACGACCGATGCCTTCCGCGAGAAGGACACGGGGCTGGTGGGCAACGTGCGGCTGAGCTACGAGGACTTCCTCACGATGGTCGTGACTCGCATGATGTGACACCCGAGGGCTGGGAGCCAGCCAGGGGCTCTGCGGGGCTCTGTGGGAGCAGCACCCATCCTCGGCCTCCCGCCTGGATGTGGCCGAGCCTCTCGGAGAGCGAGCGGTTCCCCCGGGCTGGCTTTCCAGCCTGCTGTGCCTGAGGAGCCCCGAGCCCTGCTGGGACCCTCCTGGCTTCGATTTCTTGTCCCCACTCATGGCAGTGGGTGTCTCCACACCAAACTGGAGCCCAGTTCTGGGGCCATGCTGGGGGGTGGGACAGCCAAACCAGTAGCCTGTGCCATGCCTCCCAGGGAGTGCTTAGACCTTCCCTCGCCAGACACAAAATCATAGTTAAGCCCCATCTGCACCGTCCCTCTGCTTGGCGTGATGTCTGGAGTGGAACGGCCCCGTCTCAGCACGCTTTTGGGGATTCTCCGGTGACCAAGAGCTGAGCCTTCATTTCGAAAGCGGCAGGAAGGGCACAAGTGACGGCAGAGATTGTCCTTCCTTGCCTCGCAGATGGCCCTTCCTTGCCAGGAGCGCGTCCAACCTCTCGGCTGGGCTCGAAGCGCTCCGGCTTTCCTGGGGGGGGTCTGAGCCCCGTTTCTCTCCGTGCTGCTGGAAGAGGCCGTGTTGCTGCCGTCACACGCAGGATCATCGACCCCCGCCTTGTTGCCAATGTCTGTTTTGATTTGTCTCTGTCTGCCAAAGCCAAACTCAAACGGTTTAGAGCTTATTTTTACAGCTTTTGAATAAAAGGCGATGTGCACTGGCCGCTGGGTGGGTTGTGTTTGTGGAGGGGCTCCCTGGGGTGCTGCCCTGCCTCGTGTCCCCCCTCGGGGGCCAGCAGCAGCTCTGGGTGCAGGGAGGGGACGTGTCCCTCTGTGCCCCTGCTCTGGGTGCTGCTCCCAGGGCTCTGCACGCTTTCCTGGAGTTAGTTCTTACACGTTTTGTGTCAACTTAGAGAAAATAAGGTGCCGAGGGCTCCTGCTGAGGTACGAGTAACGATTTGACTAACACAAAGGTTTTCTTCCCTGTGGTTTTAACGTGACGTCCAGGCGATTATCCTGTAATTGGCCTTGGCGAGAGATCTCAGAGGTGCCTATGAAGAGGTGCGTTGCTTTGAAGGAATTTTTAGAAAAGAAAACCTTTCAAAGGCTGAGTACCTTTTCTGATGCTCTTGGCAGCGGTAACCAGAGGTCGGTGTTTTCCTCAGTTCAGCCAAAGGCAGGACTTTCTGTTCTGGAGCATCTCTAATCATTCCAGCAGTATTTCTCATCGTCTCCTGTTGAGTCAGAGCTGCCCGGCCTTTCAGAGAGGGCACCCACCCACACACACACTGTCACCCGCGCTGGGGCTGTCACTGCCTGTGGGGACTGTCACCCCTCCGTCCCCAGCAGGGATGATGGGGGTGACCCCAGCTGGGCGTGAGTGAGTGTGTGTAGGTGTGTACAGAGTCACGGAATGTGGGAAGGAGCCATCACGTCATGGAGTCCAGCCGTTACCCCCGCGCTGCCCAGCCCACGGCCACGCCACGTCCCCAAGCACCACATCTACGCGGCTTCGCAACACACTGGGGACTCCACCACCGCCTGGGGCAGCCCTTTGGGGGAAGAAACCTTTCCTCATGGCCGGTCCAACCCCCCCGGCCCAGCCGGAGGCGTTTTCCTCTTCGGGCCGTGGGCGAGGAGCCCGACCCCGCCTGGGTACCCCCCCCCGGCAGGGCTGCCGGTTCCCCAGGATAAACCACCCCAGAGCCCCCCACTCCTCAGGGGCTCGGCTGGATCCCAGGCGGCCCACAGGCACACGCGTGTGTGCTGCACGTGTGAAATAGCCAGGGAAGTCTGTCAGAGCGTGTGCAGCTGCAGAGGAGTGCGGCTGTGTGTATACACGCGCGCACACGCACACCCCCCCCGTGCATATATACACACAAACAGATAACCCTGGGTATGGGCGTGTCCACAAACATCACACTGCACACGCAGAGACACACTGACACCCTCTGTGTGTGTGTGTACACATATAAATACACACGGGGTGTATATGTACACACACAGCGTAACACACAGCCGTGTGTGTGTGTGCACAAACACACTAATAGACACCCCCCCCCCAGTACGTACACCTACACACAGAGTAACAGATACCCCGCTGTGCGTGTGTGTGTACAGACGCACACTCTTACCCGATACCGTGTGTGTGTGTGTGTGTGTACAGACGCACACTCTTACCCAATACCGTGTGTGTGTGTGTGTGTACAGACGCACACTCTTACCCAATACCGTGTGTGTGTGTGTGTGTACAGACGCACACTCTTACCCGATACCGTGTGTGTGTGTGTGTGTGCGTACAGACGCACACTCTTACCCAATACCGTGTGTGTGTGTGTGTGTGTGTGTACAGATGCACACTCTTACCCAATACCGTGTGTGTGTGTGTGTGTACAGACGCACACTCTTACCCGATACCGTGTGTGTGTGTGTGTGTGTGTACAGACGCACACTCTTACCCAATACCGTGTGTGTGTGTCTATACACACACGACCAGCCACCGCTGGTTTTATACACATCAAGACAGAGACACTAACAGACAATGCAATTTATATATTTAAAAACCAAACAGCTACCAGTGTGTGAGTGTGTGAGAGTGTGTGTGTGTGTGTAAAAACCCCAAACAGAGTGTGTGGCTTTGTAACCCCAGCGGTGTCCGTGGCCGAACAAACCCCACTGGATTGGTTTGGGTTTGTGTGTCTAGCTCTATAGCTACAGCTATCGCACACACGCGCTCACACGGCTGTTTCTATACCCCCGCACTAACAAACAGCCAGTCCTGACACACACACACACACACACACACACACTTACACACACTCTCTCACACACACACTCACACACACTCACACACACACTCTCTCACACACACTCACACACTCACACACACACTCTCACACACACTCTCACACACTCTCTCACACTCACACACACTCTCACACACTCTCTCACACACACTCACACACACTCACACACTCTCACACACACTCACACACACTCTCACACACTCACACACACACACTCTCTCACACACACTCACACACACTCACACTCTCACACTCACACACTCTCCCCGCTGTTTCTAACAGCTGCGCACCCTGGAGCACACCGCTCTGGGTGTACAGACAGACATTATATACATATATATATATATACACACACACATATAAAAAACCGACACCCACCCACCTACCCCCCCCCCCCCGCGCGTGCCCGCCCGCACGTCAGGCTCGCACCACCAGGTGGCGCCCCACTCCAGGCTGCGCGTGCCGGGCCCGGCCGTGACACGGGGGGGGGGGGAACACGGACACACACGGACACACACACGGACACACACGGACACACACACGGACACACACGGACACACACGGACACACACGGACACACACACACGGACACACACACACGGACACACACAGACACACACACACGGACACACACACACACACACGGACACACACGGACACACACGGACACACACACACGGACACACACACACGGACACACACACACGGACACACACACACGGACACACACACACACGGACACACACGGACACACACGGACACACACGGACACACACACACACACGGACACACATGGACACACACGGACACACACACACGGACACACACGGACACACGGACACACACGGACACACATGGACACACACGGACACACACACACGGACACACACGGACACACGGACACACACGGGGACACACGGACACACACACACGGACACACACGGACACACACGGACACACGGACACACACGGACACACACGGACACACACACACGGACACACACACACGGACACACACACACGGACACACACACACACGGACACACACGGACACACACGGACACACACGGACACACACACACACACGGACACACATGGACACACACGGACACACACACACGGACACACACGGACACACGGACACACACGGACACACATGGACACACACGGACACACACACACGGACACACACGGACACACGGACACACACGGGGACACACGGACACACACACACGGACACACACGGACACACACGGACACACGGACACACACGGACACACACGGACACACACACACGGACACACACACACGGACACACACACACGGACACACACACACACGGACACACACGGACACACACGGACACACACGGACACACACACACACACGGACACACATGGACACACACGGACACACACACACGGACACACACGGACACACGGACACACACGGACACACATGGACACACACGGACACACACACACGGACACACACGGACACACGGACACACACGGGGACACACGGACACACACACACGGACACACACGGACACACACGGACACACGGACACACACGGACACACACGGACACACACACACGGACACACACACGGACACACACGGACACACGGACACACACGGACACACACGGACACACACACACGGACACACACGGACACACACACGGACACACACGGACACACACACACACACGGACACACACGGACACACACACACGGACACACACACACGGACACACACAGACACACATGGACACACACACACACACACGGACACACACGGACACACACACGGACACACACGGACACACACGGACACACACGGACACACGGACACACACGGACACACACGGACACACACACACGGACACACACGGACACACACACGGACACACACGGACACACACACACACACGGACACACACGGACACACACACACGGACACACACACACGGACACACACAGACACACATGGACACACACACACACACGGACACACACGGACACACACACGGACACACACACACACGGACACACACACGGACACACACACACACAGACACACACACGGACACACACACAGACACACACACACGGACACACCCCCCCACACACACGGGGACACACACACCCCCACCCCCCCCCACACCCCCACATGACAGAGGAGGGACGAGGAATAAATCACGTTGTAAAAAGCGACATTCTCCCCCCACGGGCCTGCTCGACCCTCCCCACCCATGGCCCCACTGCCGTGGCACGTGTGGCTGCCGTGGCACTCACAGCTACGGTGGCACTCACAGCTACGGTGGCACTCACAGCTATGGTGGCACTCACAGCTATGGTGACACTCGTGGCTGTGGTGACACTCCTGGCTGCCGTGGCACTCACAGCTATGGTGGCACTCGTGGCTGTGGTGCCACTCACAGCTATGGTGACACTCCTGGCTGTGGTGGCACTCACAGCTATGGTGGCACTCGTGGCTGTGGTGACACTCCTGGCTGCCGTGGCACTCCTGGCTGCCGTGGCACTCACAGCTATGGTGACACTCGTGGCTGTGGTGACACTCCTGGCTGCCGTGGCACTCACAGCTACGGTGGCACTCACAGCTATGGTGACACTCCTGGCTGTGGTGGCACTCACAGCTATGGTGGCACTCGTGGCTGTGGTGACACTCCTGGCTGCCATGGCACTCGTGGCTGTGGTGACACTCCTGGCTGCCGTGGCACTCACAGCTACGGTGGCACTCACAGCTATGGTGACACTCCTGGCTGCCGTGGCACTCACAGCTATGGTGACACTCGTGGCTGTGGTGACACTCCTGGCTGCCGTGGCACTCCTGGCTGCCGTGGCACTCACAGCTACGGTGGCACTCACAGCTATGGTGACACTCCTGGCTGCCGTGGCACTCACAGCTATGGTGACACTCGTGGCTGTGGTGACACTCCTGGCTGCTGTGGCACTCCTGGCTGCAGCAGCCCGTGCGGCTGCGCGTGCCCGTGGCGGGTCCAGCGCTGCTGCCGGTGCGGCCCAAGGTCACGGGGAGCCGGCGGGGCCGGACGGTGAACAATGACCGGGGCCTTATCTCTGCCCACAGCCCTTCCTGCGGCCACGGCTGCGTGTCCCCCGGGACGGGACGGGGCAGGCGGGAGGCAGCGGGGCCATACGCACACCCCCACACCCCCACACCCCCCCATGGCACAGGGCTGGGGAAGGAGCGGACCGTCCTGGCGCTGAGCCTTCAAAAAGTTTATTTACAAATAATAAAAAGCAAAATAAATACAAAAAGTCTTAAAAGTACAGCCCGGGGCGGGGGGGGGACGGGGGACCTGGGCTGTGCTGCTGCGTGGTCCCGGATTGTGGCCCCACGGGGACGGGGACACTGCGGGGCTGAGCCCTGCCCTGTCCCCGCAGTCCTGGGGGGGTGGCAGGGGCCATAGCACCATAGCGACGGGCGGGGGGACGGCGGGGACCCCAGCCCTTTCTCCAGCTGGCAACATCTGCCTCGGGGCACCTCCAGCCCTGGGGGCACGGATGAACACCCCCCCCCCCCCGGCACTGCTGGGTTATTTTAGCCCTCCAGCTCCAGGGAAGCTGGGGGGGTGCAGATATGGGGGTGCAGGAGCCCCGGGGGTCCCGCTGCAGGGCTCCCCGTGCACGTGCCCGCCCGCGCTGGGCGGTGGGAGGAGGGCAGAGAAGCCACCAGTGCTGGCTGGGGTGGGGGCAGCCACCTTTGCAGAGCCCCCAGCCACCACCGAAGCCCAGCCGAGCCCTGGGGCAGGGGGATTAGCGGGTAAATCCCACGGGACGCAGGACAGGCACCCCCGGTCGCACGCCCCGTGCACGCACCACTGCACCCAGCCGCCGTGTCAGCACAGCGGGGGCACGCGGCCCCCAGGGACGGGGACCCAGGGAACGGGACCCAGGGAACAGTCCCATCCCCCTGCCCGGCGGCACGGGGGCTGTGCGGGGGTCCCACCCCACGGGTGCCCCCGGGAGGGGACGGAGGGGCTGCGGTGCTGGGCAGGGCCATCGTGGGAACAAGGACATCTGCGGGGCTGGGGGGCCCCAGGGTGGGGGCACCGTGGGCAGCGGGGCGCTCATTTGTGGGGCATGTCCTCCATGCTGACGCGGCCCCAGACGCCCACCACGAAGGTCTCCACCTCGCACTCGTTGACGCCGCGGGCGATGCGGAAATGGCCACCCTCGCCCCACGCCGTGCCCCAGGAGTTGGCTGCGGTCTGTGGGGGGGAGGGGGGGGTGGGAAATGGGACACGGCTCAGCACTGGGTAGTCCAGCTCAACACCACCCACCCCCCCCAGTCCCTGAGCTGAATCCCACCCGGGCATGGGAAAGCAGCTCTTGCACCCAATGACTGAGCCCCAACAAACTCATGACACCCGCCAACACTCACCCAGTATTTCTGGGTCTGGCCATCAGGCAGCTGCTCTTCTCCCCACCTGCATTGGAAGGGCAGGGCAGTGAGTGGGGGTCCCGGGGCACCCCCTCGGGCTGTGGGCATCACCCCACCAGGCACTGCGATGTTGATCCTGCTTGTTTCCTGGCCCCGGCACCTCCCCGAGGGCCAGGCCGAGGTATTTACGTCCGCTCCCAAAATACAGGCAGGTATATTTAGCCATGGCGAGGAGGAAGGAAGCTGCCGGCACACGGCAGTGGGACCCGCTCCCCTCCTCAGCCCCTGCACCTCCAACCTGCCTCCCTCCGTGGGTGGCTGAGCACCGTGCTTTCATGTCACTTGTGGCCACAGCCCCGGGGCAAGCACTGCCCCCCCGCAGGGCTCCCCCCCATCCCACCCTGCACCTCCCTTCCCTCCTCACCTCCTCTCCCTGGCTGGAGGAAGGGGATGCCTTTCCTCCCATGAAGAAAACACCTCTCCTGCCGGAGCAGGGCTCTCCTCACCCCCCCCCAGCCACCCCCCACCTACCCGGTGATTTTGACTGAGTGGGTCCCGTGTCTCTGGTGCTTTGGCCCCTTCCCCTCGGCCACCGGCGTGTGCCGATAGATCCCGCTCTTGTACATGAAGAAATCCTCGTGCACCTCCAGGATGGCTGTGGGTGGGGGGAGAGGGTCTGGGGGTGCTGGTCCTGTCCCGAGGGACGGGGTGCCAAGCTCCGAGGGATGGGGTGCCAAGCTCCCGGGGCTCCACACCCCCCAGGGTGGAGGATACGGGCACCGGGGACACGGGCCATCGCCCAGGAGGAGGGACGGCAGCAGCCAGATCCTCCCCCGGTGATGTGACAAAACTCAGAGGAGGATTAAAAAAAAAATAAAATTAAACAAAACCAACTGCTGAGAGGGAGATTAAATCTCAGAAGTTAATGAGCAACAAGTGCCCGCTGGTGTGGGCAGCGTGATGGGCACCCCGGGGCCGGCAAGAGCCCGGCGCTGCCCGGACATGTGGCTAAACATTAAGCAGGGAGCGCAGCTGCGGGGGGGGGGTGGCTGGCTCCCACCCCGGCCCCTGGCAGGGCAGCGTCCCCCACCCACCTTGTCCCCCCAGCCACTGCTGCACCCAACTTGGGGGTACGCGGGTGGGGTGCCCCGGCCGGCTCCCTACCTTGCACAGGGCCGTTCTCCAGCAGCTCCTTCATGATCTCCTTCTCCTGCAAGCACAGAGCTGGGTGGTACCGGGGCCGGGACCCCCGGCACTGCCCTCCCCACCCCCCGGGGCCGCAGGCAGAGGCTGCCCTGGCCCCCACGGGTGGGTGCTGTGGAGATGCCGGGTGGAGAAGCAGCTGCCCTGGGGGCTTCGCAGTGGGTTTTTCCCAGCTTCACCTCCAAACTCGGCTTTCCCAGGCAAACCACCCCGAGCCAAGCCCCTTCCCGCTCCCCACACCAAAGGGCTCCCGCTTCGCCCACGCTGGCAGCTCTGCCCTGCCCTGCCCGTCCCGCGGGCACTCACGCTGGAGGAGAGGCGGTAGGCAGGGGTGGACTGGTAGATCTCGTTGGCGTGGGTCTGGGGGTTGGGGCAGCGCGCTGTCGCCTGCCGCTTGCCCCTGCCCGCGGAGCGGCTGTGCATCATGCAGGGCTGTGCCGCCGGCTGGCTCTCCGGGCTGGTGAAGGGGTAGCACTCGTCCGTCACCACCCTGGGCCGAGGGACAAGGACATGAGGAGGGGAAGGACCACCCGGCTCCATCCCCAAACCCCTCTTCCCCAAAACCCCCTCTCCAAAACCCCACTCTCCATCCCACCAGGGCTGGCAGCCCTCGGTCCCCGCTTGCCCTGGGGACAGGATGTGCACGGGGCACCCCTGAGCCTTGAAGCCCCTTATCCCACCCCAGCACCGGGGCAGCCTCTGCCATCCCGTCCCCACTCACCCCCGCCTGCGGAGGTACCACCAGGCGCCGTCCAGCCGTCCCCCGCTGCAGCCCCGCTGGTTGCGGGTGTCACAGGACAGGAGGTTTTGGGGTGACAGGGCTGGCGTCATGTGTCCCATGGAGTGGATGGAGATGCGGTCCGAGGCGACGGCTGGGAGCGAGCGGGGGGTCAGGGAGCGGCAGCTGCTCCCCCAGGTCCTGCCCCGCTCCCCAGCCCCGCAGCAGCAGGTTTAGTGCCCGTGCCCACCGGCCACCCCACCCTGTCCCGTGCCATCTCACCCGCCGTGGAGAAAGCCCAGGAACCGGCGCAGTTGCCCTGGTCCAGGGGCTGGTGGATCATCCCGGGCCACTTCGCGGCTGCATCAAAGTGGCGGGGCAGCACCTCGTTGGAGTCCATGTTCACCTGCAGAGGCAGAGCCATGAGGGGTGCTCACCTCACAGGGACCCCCCCGCCCGCAGCCGCCCATCCCCAGCAGCTCCCGGGGCACCCTCGGAGCCGTGGCCCCCCGCCAGCGTTAGCATCCCCCAGCCCCAGTGCAGGGCCCCTTGGGACGGGGATGACCAGCACCTGAATGCCCTCTTGTTCCAGAGGAACCGGATCCCTCAGCTTTCCCTAAATTTGGGCTCCTCAGCCCCAGAAGCTCCTTGTGCAACAACAGCACCAAGTGTCCGGTCTCAGGCCCCAGCAAGGGCAGCGCTGCCCTGCTGCAAGTGCACAGCACCGGGTGCCTCGAGCCCATCGTTACGGCCTCTGGCCAGCTCTCGCCTGGCCGCTGACTCACCCCCCCCCCCCCGCCTTTCCGCTTTGGGGAGGGATGGGACGGTGCGCCCACCCCGGCCTCAGCCTTCCTGGGGAGGACACGGTCGTGACACGCAGCTTATCTCAGTGCAAGAAGCGCCTCTAAAATTAAACCTAGCCGGGAGTCAAGGCCACGGCGCTGAGCGTGCACCGCGCGCGTCGCTCGCTCCTCACCAGCACCCATGGGACACCCGGCCACTGTCCACCCCAAACGGGGGCTGGTTTCGGGTGCAGCCCGGGGGCAGGTAGAGGCACCCCGCTCACAAAGTGCTGGCGCAGCCGGCTCTGCCGACTCAGCAGCTGCGGGGCCAGCTTTCCGATGGGAAACCGGCACGGAGAAGCGGGGTAAAAAAACAACACTGGCAGCTCGGGGATTGTCAGGGGGAATTTGCTGAGCTGCTGTCTCCAAACACAAGGGCTGCCCGCGGCACCCACCCGACACGGCCCCTTCCCTGCCTCCCCCCAGCTGCAGAGCCCCTTCCCGGGGACGGGGACACCGTGGGGACATCGCTAGCCAAGGGGATGGTGAAGCATTGGGTGAAGCCATGCAACAGGCAGGCTCAACTCTCGGCGTGCCTCAGTTTCCCCTTGCATCCAAGGGGCCCGGGGAGGGTGACTCACATGCATCTCGTTCATGTTCATGACGGTGGGAGAGGGTCGGAAGGTGCCCAGGCGGTGCCGGATCCCGTCCTCCAGCGTCATGCCCCAAAACTGGCTGTAGTTGGCGGCTCTCCAGCTGTGCGGCAGGAGGGAGCACGGGTCAGGGATGCCCCAAAAAGCACCGAGGGGCGAAGCATCCCTTTCCCCATCCCCCCGGTGCCCCGTCCTTACCCATAATTGCCCCTGTTGATGGCGTCGATCAGCTCCCCGTCCATCAGGCAGGCGTGGTCCTCGCACTGCCACTGCCCGCCGGGGCCGCAGGTGCTGCGGGGGGAACGGCACCGGGGGGACGGTCAGATGGGGAGGGACGGTGTCCCTGGGGTGACCGGGGGACCCCAGGCGGGTGCTGCCCCCACCCAGCCGAGGACCCGCTGCCATCATGGGCAGCCAGTGAGGGGCTGGGGCTGCTTCTGCAGCGGGGTCTGGGGGTCACACTGCGGCTCAGCACCTCAGGACGGGGTGAGGTTGGGCCAGGAGCCGGCGGGCAGCCCTCTGCATGGCCCTGGGGGCTGTCCCCCCCCCCCCCCCCCCCGCCCCGGTCCCCGGAAGAGCCCTGGGGGCAGACAGAGCATGGGATGGAAAATCAGCTGAAAAGCAGCCAGGCCTGCAGACATCAGAGCGGGGCTTGGACGCCAGCCCGGGGAGGGGGTTCGGGGCTGGCAGTGCCCCCCCACCCCGGGGTGAGCTGCTCTGGCCAGGTTAGCTGGGAGCCCCGCAGCACCCACAGGGAGACCCAGGGCGGGGGGGGGCTGCGGGGGGGGGGGATGTGCCGGGTCCGGGTGCCCCTGGGGAGCCCTGGGCTGTGCTCCCCCTCCACGGTCAGCAATGCTTGGCATGCTCCCTCCTGCCCGCCGGCCGAGCTCCCGGCTCGCTCTTCCCTTTTAAGGAGCCGTGCGAGGCCGAGCCGTGTCCCGCCAGCCCGGCCCCGATCCCGCCGGTGGCACCTGCACCCCTGGCACTCGCCCCAGCCCCAACCCCGAGCGCTCCTGGTGAGCGCTGCTGACCCCGCATCTGCTGTGAACTCCCCGGGGACTCCCACGGGAGCACCTCGGGGTGCAGCCCACTGGGTGCCCACGACAACACCCCCTGCTTCACCCGGGCATTGCATCCCCCCGCTGCCAACCCCCCCCGGCCCCGCGGGAACAGGGCAGGGACAAGGTCTGGGGTGAAGCGCTGCAGGAACTGATGCTCTCCAGGCGCCAAGTGCGGGGGAAGAGGATTTTGGCAGAAGAGCCTCGGCCCCCAAGGGCCAGCGCTGCTGGGGACAGGATGCTTTCCCAGCAGCAGGGACCGCTCATCCAAGTGCGCAGCTCGGGGACCTCGACCACCCTGGGGCTCGGGGACAGCCTCCAGCCCTGCATGCCTCCGCACACTGTCCCGGAGAAACGCCGGGGCTTCGGGGAGGGGTCGGGCTGGTTTTTCACCTCCAGCTCTAGCACACACGCCTGCACACACGTGCACACACACGTGTTCATGCCCTCACACACGCCCTAGACAGAGCCTTTGATTTTCCTTATCTGCCACATCGCTGCGAGCCAGCCAGCCCCGCTGTGCTTGCTCCTTGTCTACGGGCAGATCTGCGCCTGCAGGTTCCCCTATCCCCCACCTCCGGGATGCCATTAATACCACCGCAGCCGTTTCCAGATAAACCCCACGCTGCAAACAGCGAGCTCCTGGCACGCAGCACGGACGGGCTGCTTGCACCCAGGCAGGCGGCAGGGCCGGACTCTGGCCGCTTGGCACGGCGCCGCCACGGCTGCCAGCTGCAGACGCGTCCCGTCAAGCTCGGGCAAGCTGGGCTTGGACCAGCGTGGCCAGAAAAACGCCGGCAGCGCCGGGCCCGTGTCGGCAGCCCGCAGCCAGCCCGGCCGCGCACTAACCCGGCAGAGTGAGCGGCTCCCACAAAGGCATGTGCTGAAACTTGGGAGCGGCTCAAGGCCCCGGGCTCTCAGCTCTGAATACGCCAGAGTAAAGGCGTTTGGCACCAGCCCCCGCCACCCAGCTCGGGCTCTGTGCTCCCGCTCCCGCCGAGCCGGCTGCCGGCAGCCATGGTGCTCGCAGCCCCCCGACGTCCATCGTCCGGGCAGGCAGCGTGCCAGCACCGCACCGGCAGTGCCCGCATGGCGCGAGGAGCACGGAGGCACTCACCACAGGTTGCAGTTCTCCCGGTACGTGGCTCCGGTGGGGTAGCTGCGGCCGGCACGGGCACAGCCTGGATGGAAGAGGGGAAAGCCCCGGTGAGCACCTTGGCTGCATCGGGGGTCCCGCCAGCACCCCCATGGCTCCAGGGGGTAAATACCAAGGGGAGAATAAATGCAGCCCTTAAAGCCAGCTGCAGCTCGGCACCTCCACACCTGCGTGCCCGTCCAGCCGGGATACAACGGGTCCGGCTTGTGCCCCATGGTGCAGGGCGGGAGCAGGGCTGGCCCAGCACCAGGAGGGTTAACCGTGGGGCTGCACGTGGGGCTGCCGAGCAGAGCCGGCCTCGCACGCACAGTCTGGCGGGACGGGGATAAAGGGGCCAGTTGTACCCGGGAGCTGGCTCTGCTCTGCAGGGACTTCTTAGAGAGCCTTGTGCAGCGCGGCAGGGGCTGCCCGTGCCCCCTTCTCGCCCCCGTCCGCCCTGCCCGCCCCAGCTGCCAGGCGGGTGAAGTCAGGGCCAGCATCCGCCTGCCCCAGACGTGACCGGGGAAGGCGGGATGGAGCCCCCCCCCCACTCTGCCCCACAGGTACACACCACTGGAGCTGCCCCTTTGCCCTCCGCAGCTCTGCCCGTGGGGAGGTGCAGGGCATGGGCTGTGGGGCCACAGGCCGCTCCCGGCCCCGTTTTTGGGAGCCCAGCCCCAGCCCAGCCACTTTGCACAAGTTTTCCCAGCTCCGAGGGGTGCAGAGCAGCTCTGCAGTGAGGGCAGGGCTGTGGGGTGCCACATCCAGCTCCATCCGTTCTCCCGAGGGGCACCAGCGGCATCACTCGGCACATCGGGCACCCCAGGGCCGGTCCCTGGCACCCACGGACCCTCACCTGGGGCTTTGGGGAAGGGGGCCGGGATGCCCAGGCAGTACTCCCAGAAGTCAGGGCAGCAGTCAGAGATGGTGCGGTTGCAGAAGAGGTCGCAGTAGCAGAGGGTGTCGTGGTAGGGCACGGTGCAGCCGTCGTCGCGGCCGTGGCAGCAGACGTCCCCTCGCTGGCAGTAGGACCCGCTGGCATCGTAGACCCCGTGCTCATACAAGCCAGGGGCCAGCTCCCGGCGGGTGCGCACCCGGGAAGCCAGGGCCGCCTGGGCCAGCGGCCAGAGGCAGAGCAGGGCCCGCAGCAGGCGCATGTTGCTGGCGATGTCCCCAGACCTGCAGCCGCTGCAGAGGGAGGGCGGTGAGCAGGTGGGGGGCAGCCCGGGGCCGGGGGTCCTGTGGGCACAGGGCAGCTCCACACCCTACTCCAGCCCCATCCCGCTAGGTCACCCACCCCGGCCGGCACCCACCGAGCCCCGAGCCGTCTCCCGGGCCATCTCACCCCCACCCTGTCCTCCTCCCCCAGGACGCCCAAAATCTTCAGGTTTCTTAACTCCCCTTGCGACCACCCTGGCTCCGGGGACCTGCAGCACGACGCCTCAGAACCCCGGCTCCTCCCTGGGTGCTCACTCCCCGGGGGGGGGCCGTGCCCACCCGCACCTTAACCCCTCGCTCCAGAAGCAAAACCCCAGCAGGACGGGGCTCCCCAGGGCACCCGGTCCGCGGAGGCGCGGGCAGTGCGATGAGTTCCCAGGTCTCAGCCCGTGGGGGACGCTGGGGACCGCGGGAGAAGGGGAGGGGGGGCTGGTCCAAGGAACCCCCGGGGCACGACCCCCCCCCGTCCCGTCCCGTCCCGTCCCGTACCTGCCGCACCCGCCGTTCCACGCCGCCGCCGCCGAGCGCCTCCTCCGGCCCCGCCGCTCCTTATAGCCGCGCCCCGGCGGGGGGGCGCGGGGAGGCGCCGGCGGCAGCCACGATCCGGCCGGGCCGCGCTGCCCCTCCCCGGGCGGAGCGGAGCGGAGCGGGACGGGGCGGGGGTCGGGCCCGGGGCTCCCGTCGGGGCGGGCGGGAGAACCGCGGTCCCGACGCCCCCCGGCCGGGGTCCCCGGCGGCACCTCCTCCCCCGCGGGGCCGGGGGTTTCCTGCTCCCCGCGCCCCCCCACCCCGTGCCCTCGCAAACTCGGGGGTCCCGGCAGCGCTGCCAGCACCCCCCGCTCCATCCAGGGGGTTCCCCACTGCTGCCCGGGGCAGGGTGTAGGGAGAGGAGGAGAGGGGGGCTGCCTGACTCCCCCCTCCCAGCACCCCGGCTGCCGTGCAGGCAGCTGGATGGAAGCGAGACAGGGACATCCCATCATAGCCCGGGACAAGGAGCCACTGTCACTTGGAGTCAGCCCTGTGTCCCCACTGCCAGCACCAGCATCCAGCCAGGTGGGCTGGGAGGGGGGGTCTTGGCCGCCCCGCAGGCTCCGGTTCCCTCTGCGGCACCAGCGCTCGCTGCAGGGCTTTGGCTGCCTGCCCCCGGGGGCTCCTGCCTGCCCCGGGGGCTCCTGCCTGCCTCTGGCCCACGAGGAGCATCTCCCGGGCGCTGCCAAAGGATTCCTGGAAGATGCCTCATGGCAGGCAGGATGGGAGGCACCGTGGGTGGCAGGAGGCAACGGGGGGTTCCCCGGGCGGCGGCGGGAGCCAGGAGCAGGGGCTGAGCCAAGGGGCCGTGGGCTGGGGGGCTCTGGGCTCCCCGCTGCAGCCTGCGGGGAGGATGCTATAGCCAGTGCTTGCACCCTGTGCGTGGGGAGCACTGCAACCCACTGCAACCTGCTCCCTCAGACCTTGAGGTGCTCTGGGTGTCCAAAGGAAGGTCCTGCGAGATCCCCATCTGCTGGGACCCCCGCCCGGCTGCCTGGCCAGCGCTCGAGGATTGGCCTTTTTCTGCAAGCGCGGCCTTGGGCAGAGCGTGCTGAGCTGGAGGGCTGCTGAGCACCTCAGGAAGGAACTGAGTCCGGCCCGGAGTCTGGCTGTCTCCAACCACACATACTTTCTCGGGACTGACAGGAATCCAGAGTGAGTCATGAATACCCCAAGACCCTCAAGGGACAAAGCAAAGCCACTGGTGAAAAGGACATCCCCAGCTTCTGCTGCCGGTCCTGGTCCTTGTGCTCCTGCCAGGCAGCTCCCTGCAGCAGCAGAGGATGCCGTGGGGCGCTGCCGGCAGAGCTGGCCCTTCCCGTTCCTGTTGCAGCCCCCAGCCCACCCCGGCCGATAAGAGCTTGTGTGCGGAGGTGGGAGCAGTGACAGCTCAAGTGCTTGCGAGACACCCCCCCTCTTCCTGCAGCCGTGCTCGGCGTGCCAAGCGTCGCTCTTGGTGGGATGGGGCGAGCTGACGCTGCAGGGTCATGGCTCACTCTGTCCCTGCCATTGGCATTTTCTCCCCTGCGTGTCCCTGCCAGCCAAGCCTGTCCCTGCTCCGGGGAGTGGCACACGTGGGGGAGCCAAGGTGGAAGAGGGCAAAGTCCAGCCTGGGCACCTTGGGCCCACATGGCTGCGGGAGGCAGAGCCGAGCGCCGTGGGCTGGCACGCACGCCTGCCCTGCCCTTGCTGCAGCCACCTGCGGCTGCTCTGGGGGAGAGAGAAGGTCCCAGCACCCGGCCCCCACTGCGTGGAGTCGTGGAAAGAGCCCAGACCCAGGTGGGTCGTCCCCAGATACCCTCCCCCCAGCACAGCAGGGACACGCACGGGCTCTGCCGAGCTGCACCCATTGCACGGTGCTGCTGTCCCTGTGGGGTGCAGGGTGAGCACCCCTGGCGATGCACAACTCCGTGGTAGGGTGAAGACCCCGCAGCTGCAGCGACGCATCCCTCCAAACCCACCCGGGAAAGCCACCCAGCTGGCCGGGGGAGTTGGGCAGAGGCTGGTGCAGCGCTGCCCCGGCACAGCTCGCCCACTCGGGGCTTTCCGTTTGCTGCCGCGTCCTGGCTTCCCCTTCAAAGTTTCTGCTTCAAAGGAGCCCCGCACGCGAGCCAGACTGCGCAGCACTGGCGGCGGCCGAGGCTCCCTGGGGATCGCGCCCCACTCGGCACTCAGTGGGGTGGGGGGACCTGAGTCACCCCAAGACCCCCATCCCAGCAGGCTGGGGCAGCTCTGGGGGCAGCGGGGCCGGTGCAGCCAGGGCAGGGAGGTGCTGGCCCCGTGGTGCTCAGCACAGCCCAGTGCTCCGGGACGAGCCAGGAATGCGTTTGTTGGCGAGAGGCAGCCAGGAAAGGCAGGGACTGACCTGCGGCGAGCCCTGGCTTCCTCTCCAAGCCAGTGCCGGGGCAGGGCAGCGAGAAAAGGGGCCACCTCCGGCCCGCCGACATTTGCAGGCTGTGGGACATCGTCCCCGCAGGGTGCCAGCACACGGGGCTGGGGTGAAGGCTTCGCCACCCCTCGAGGGGTTGTGATCTCCGGGGGAAGGGGGCTCGCAGCCTCGCCTCCCCTGGGATGGCACCACGGCATCATCCCTGTTGGGAACACACCGTGACGATGGGGACACACCGTGACGGGGACACACCGTGACACTTCTGAAGAGGCAGATGGGGCACGGCCCTTCGTGGGGCAGCCGCTCTCCCCGTCAGCCGCGGGCTCCAAACGCAGGGCACGGGCCCCTCTGCAGTGGCGTCAGGCCTGCAGCCCCCAGGCACAGGGCACCGTGGAGCTGGGAAGGGCGATCGAGACGGAGCGGGGGCCCCACTCCCGTGTCGGGGGGGCGGCTGCGGCTGCAGGGGAGCTCAGGGGGACAGGGAGGTGGCCGGACGCCCATGTCCCCTGGCCGGACGCCTGGGTCCGCTGGCCGCAGCGCTCGGCGGCAGGGCTGGAGTGCCACCTCTCGGGAGAGCCGGGAGAGAGACAGCAGGCAGGCAGGCAGCCTCTACTCCAAATTTTAATGAAACAAATAAGTTAATAAGTTAATCAAGTGAGGTAACTACCGCTGGCCGGGGAGGTCTGCGGGGACCAGCCAGCCCCGGGGAGGGTCCTACGAGTTAGTTCCTGCGTGCGGCTGCGGGCAAAGCTCTCGCATGCACCCTCGCCCCGTGGCCGGGCACCCACGGCACCCGCGCACCATCCGCTGCCTGCCCACCCGTGGCACCCGCCTGGGGGCACAGGCACCCCCGGGGCGAGGGGAGGGGGCCGGGGTGGTGCAGGAGCAAGGGGGAGGCTGGGAGTGGCACTGGCCACATGCACTAACGAGGCAAGAAAAACAAGCAGGGTCGGGGGTCCCCGCGGTCGGGAGCGGACACGTGGGGGGCTTGGGAAGGAGAAGTGCAAATCCCACGGTCCGAAGCCCAGCGAGGGGCCGTGCCGGCAGCGAGGGGCGCGGTGGGTCCCCACCAGCCCAGGTCAGATCCCAGCACCGTGGCCACACAGGAGTCGCTGCCGAGCCCCACAGGGCACCGAGACCCCCGGGACCCCTGGCTACGCGGGAGCAGGCGCCAGCCCCGGCTCGGCAGACTTTGGCACTACCACGACTGCTTCCAGCCTGGCTCAGCTCAGCGCTGCGGGACTGGAAACCGGACCCAGGGCTGGGGTCGGGGCAGCAAACGGGAGCGGGGCAGCACGGGAGCTGCCGTGGCTCTGCTGCGAGTGGCATGCAAGGAGGCGAGGCCAAGACCACCCTGTCCCCACCGGGCAGGCACCCCCCGGGCCCTGTCCATGCTCCCCAGGCCACAGAGGGGACGAGGACATAGGGAGGGACAAACTGAGCACCACAGGACCCGGCAGGGAAGGAATCCTCTAAGCAAGTGCAGGGGCTGGGACACGACAGGGAAGGATGCTCCTCGGGGACCACTGCTCCCATCGCCTGTGCCTGCATCCCTCTGTTCCCCGCAGCCCCTGCCCAGCCCCGTGAGGACAGGGCCACCCTTGGGCAGGGGTTTGTCACCCGGCCCTGAGCCCCCAGGGCACCCAGCCGGGTTCCCACGGGCAGCAGGATCCAGCCCTGTGTGCTGGTAGGGTGGTTTGCTTATTGCCTGTGTCCCCACGGGTTGCTCTTCCCGGGGGTGTTGCATATTAAGACATTATTGCATAAATATATATATATATATCTCCTATATATATATTGCCCTGGGAGCATGCACGGGCAGGCAGAAGGCTCTGCTGTGCTTCTAGAGGTGCAGCCTCAGCTGCAGCGCTGCAGCCCTGCGAGCAGGGAAATGACCCAAGCAGAGGAGGGTGAGGGGGGACAGACCCCTGCTCCCCTGCCCGGGGGGGCCCCCAACGCTGCCCGGACCCCGAGCGACGCAGGTAAAACCACACCGGGTTGTGCCCCAACGCCCCTGCTCAGCACCAGCAGCGGGAGGGAGATGGAGCCTTGCATAGCTGGTGGTGGCCCCGGCTCGGCTCCGGGGCACCAGGCAGGACCCTCCTGGGGACCTGGACATCTCCTGAGGGCTGGGGGGTCCCTGCCATGGCTGGGGAGCACTTGAGGCCCCAGGACCTGGGGGGTCTCACCCCCCCAGGAAGGGCAGGAGCATCCCGCAGTGCCACGGGCTCCCATCGTATCCCCAGAGCAGGCACCCTGCTGCAGCCATGCCCCCGCAAAGGAAGACTTGTTTCAAGCAACAGGGCGAGGGACGTGGCTAGACGGGGCTGGGCGATGCCACGCTGCTCCCACGTCCCGGCATCCCATCCTGCCGGCTGCGTGCTGGCAGGATCCGTCCCGCTGCCTCCCTGCTCAGTCCATGTTGGCGCTGGCCGACCTGGAGATGTTCAGGGTCTGGGCAGAGACCGAGATGTCCTCGTGGTCCACGGGGCTGTGGTAGTCGGAGGTGATGTCGGGCTCGCAGGGGGGCACCTGCACGGCGGCCAGGCTGAAGGAGTTCATGGAGCCCTTGCGGAGGCACTGGGAGTAGAGGCCGAGCAGCAGGTCCAGCTTGTGCTCGATGGACTGCACCTGCAAGGGCGGGCAGGGCTGAGTGGGTCCTTCCCTGCAGGGAGGGGTCTCGGGGGTCCCGGCTCCCCCGTCCCGCAGATGCCGAAGGGACAGCGACATGCTCCCCGGCGGCCGTTCCCTCCTGACCTGCCTCTCCACTTTGACCACGCGACCCATCATGCTGAGCTCGTCCACCAGCTCCGTCTCCAGCGCCGGCTTCTCCCCCTTCTCCCGCGTCTTCTTGTCCGTGGTGAGGGCCCCCCTGCCCACGATCTGGTCCACGCTGGTGGCCGGCGGGAAAGGAGGGGACATGGCCCGTCAATCCCAGTGGACCAGAGGGCGTGCAAGACCGCAAGGGACGGGGACGGGCTCCTGGGACGTGTCCCACCCACCGCGATGGGCCAGCACCCCTCCCAGCGGGCACGGCTAGCGGTGGGAGACCCAGGGGAGCCCAGAGCCCCCCCTGCCACCTTCAGGGCAGCTCACCGCATCTGCAGGCTCTTGATCCTGCCCAGCATGTCCAGGTGGCCGGCCGAGTACTGCTCGATGACGTCCTTGACATCGTAAGGACGCAAGGTCTCCTTGAACTTCCTCTTGGCCACCAGGAACTTCAGGATCCTGCGGGGACACCCGGGCTGGCTGCAGGGCACTGGGAGGAGCAGGGGCACCTGGGGGCTCCACACTGGGGGGGGCGAGGGGGAGCGCATGCGCAAAGCACCGAGGCAAAGCACGGTCTCCATGGGGGGCTGAGCCAGGAGCTGGCCCTGCTCCCTGCCCGGCTTGGCCACCGCCACGGGCTGGACTGGGGACCAGGGCTCTCTGGACACGTCTGCTCATCCCCGAGGGCTGCGAGCTGCAGAGGAGCTGGGGACAGGAGCACGTACGTTGGGGGACACAGGAGGGGACGGTCTCACCTGACAGCCCGGATGAGGGTCTTCACCGCCGGCATGATGTCCTCGAAGGTCAGGTCACAGTGGGAGCTCTTCTCCTCACCGCTGTCCTCCGGCAGGCAGTCGGCTGTGGGTGCAAGGGTGGGTGGCAGAGACCAAGGGCTGTCCCCCTGTGACCCCCAAAATGCCCGCAGCCCCCCAGCCTGACCCCGCAGCCGGGGCTGAACCCCGCCAGTCCCCGCAGCTTACCCTCGACCGGGGTCCGTGGCTTGAGCCTCAGGGATGCGCGGAACCGAGTCCGGTCATTGAAGCTCCAGCTCTTCTGCACCTTGGTGGGGCTGGAGGCCTCGGGGATGTCCTCGGTGCTGGGGGAGCGGTGCAGGGGGGGCCCCAGGTGCTGCCTGCCCCGGCTGCCCTGCCGCTGCGAGCTGCTCAGCCGGATGCGGTCCTTGATGCCCATCTTGTTGCTGCGTGGGAGAGCAGGGTGGGCAGCGTCAGAGGCGAGCAGGCACCGGGGGGACGGGGATGGGGACGGGGAGGGGAGCGGATCCCCACTGCGGGCGTGCACGGTGCCCACCGTGGTGGGTGTGAGGATGGGGGTGGCCGTGCCGAGCTCACGGAGAGCCCCCAACACGCAACGGGCACGAGCCAGCCAGGCCAGGAGCAGGCGGTACCGCATGCCTCTGCGGGAGCAGCTCTGGGGTGACTCCTTTAAACACCATTCCCCCCCCCCCCCCCCCGAGAGCAACGAAAGGAAGAGACAGATGGACAGGGAGAGTGGGGACAGCCCGCTACGGCGATGGGGAGGACACGCAGCGGAGCTGCCGGCAGAGCGACCGGCCCCGCAGGGAGCAGCCCTGCTCCTGCCCCAGCCCTGCTGGCACCGGGCATCCTTGGGCACCCAGCCAGGCCCCTTCATCCTCCTCCTCCTCCTCCAGGCTTCACTGCCTAATTCAGGCTCTGCTCCTGAAACCAGCCGCTCCGCTGGGTTGCGGGGGGAAACAACAGGCATTGTTTATATAGGACCTACACAAAAACATCATCTGATGCTGCTTCTTGTGTGCTGTGGGACCAGGAGCACCCCTTGGGACATGCAAGGAGACCCAGCAGATGCACAGCCCCATGAGCAGAGGAAGCCGAAGCTGCGGAGGACACGGAGCAAACCCCACACCCGCTGCACAACAGGGTCCATGAAACCCCGGCGTGTGGGGACCCTCCCGGAGTCACAGGGCAAGGCAGGGGTACAGGCAGGGCACCGGGCTCCCAACCCCTCCCCAGGCAGGTTGCCGGCAAGCTGGTCCCAGGCAGGCAGGGCTGCCACAAGCCCGTGCAGCTGGCAGCATTCGGTGCTGCCGGGCCATGCCGGAGGACTGGGAAGGGCTGTGCCCAGGGGGGTACCGGGCTGCAGGAGAGACGCGCGATGGGGTTTATCCAAGTGCCTCAGTTTGCCGTTGTTGGACTTGACAAGCCCAGCACAGCCAAGGCGCTGGGCTCATCCGTGCTGCACGGAGGGGGAAACTGAGGCAGGGCCCACCGCGGGAGCCGGCGGGGGCAGCGGGGCCATGCACAGACCCCCTGCCCTGCGGCAGGACGACCCTTTGGCCTCTACCCCCCCCCCGCCTCACCCTCCCACCCTGCAGCCAGCAGCCAGCCCTGCACGGTGCTCCCCGGCCCTGCGTGGGCAGCCGGGACGCAGTACCTCCATCTCCACGTGCCCCATGTCCGCAAGAGCCTCCTCTTACCATTAAAGATGGGGCTGGAGGGTCAGGGCAGAGACACAGGAGAAAACGAGAGTTAGCCTGTGGCCGGGAGGGAGCGGAGCATCCCGGGCCACCGCATCCCCAATCCCCCGGGCATGCCCGCACCCCAGCACGAGGATGCAGGGTCCCTGCCCGCCGCTGGTGAGCATCTCCCGCTGCACCGGACCCGACCACGGGACCCCCGCTCTGCTGTGGAGGCAAGAAGCATGAGCAAAGTTGTTTGTGTAGGTCCTGCATAAACACTAATGCCTGCCCCGCAGAGGGAAGTCCGGTTTCTCAGCGGCGGAGCTCTGCAGAAATGCGGTTTGGTGACGGCACGGGGTGCCGAGCAGCTGAACGGTGACAACCCTGCAAACACCGCCGGGGCTCTGCGGACCCCCGGCCCCTGCCCACTCGCTGTGGGAGGACGGGACGGGGGGGTGAGAGGCGGCCGGGGGCAAACGTTACCTGAGGCGTAAGCACTTGTGGGGCTGCACGTCCTCCTCCTTCCAGCTTGGGGTGAATGGGGGGGCAGAAAAGGGTCAGGGGGAGGTTGGGGGGATGGAGAGCAGGAGGGTGAACGGGAGAGGGGAAGAGAGAGAGAAGATGAGATGTTATGAGAGGTGATGCATGCGGAGGAGAAGGGCGGAGGCTCGGGCCCCCCCCGGGCGGGATGGCCGGGGGTTGCAGTCCCTCCCGTCAGCTCCCGGCTGCTCACCAGGAGACCGAGCGCAGGCCGTTGCTGCGCGGGGATGAGCCCCCCAAGCCCATACTCACCTCGGGGCTGGTGGGGGGAGCAGGTTCCCCTCAGCCCCACGCCCACAGCGGGACAGCCGCAGCCCCGCGGCTCGGCACATCCCCCACACCGCACCAGACCTCCCGCAGCCCCGTCTCCGGCATCACAGGGGAAACTGAGGCACGGTGCAAAGGAGCAGCGCTCCCTCTCCCCACCTAACCCTGACGCTGGCCCAGGGCCCCGCGCTGTGCTGATGTCGCAGGTGGCGGGCCAGCGGCCACGGTGGCCACGCCGGGGTCTCCGGGATGCTCTTCGGCCGGAGGGTTCTGGGGACGCGGTGCACGAGCAGCCGCTGCCGGCAGTACGGCAGCCCCGAACCATCTCACCTCAGCTCAGCGGCACGGCACCGGGGTGGCTCGGCATCGCTGCTCCCCATTGCCGCGGGCACGGGAAACCCGTCTCAGACCACGGGAACCGGGTTTTGCTCCTTGCTCGGCCCAGTGGCAGGGCCGTGCAGCTCCAGCCCCGCCAGGTTTGCAGCGCGGCTGTTGTGGGGCCGGTTTTGGCCACTCTTGGTTCCCCCGTGCAAGGTCCTGGTGCCGTGGCCACATCGAAAACGGCATCGAGGTGGAGCTGAACGTTGCAAGAGGCTTCACGCTGTTACAACAGCCCAAAGTCCATCCGCGGGGACCAAGCGCGTCCCCTCTGGAGCTGTGAGCGACACCGGCAGCCAGCGGCAGAGCAGGATGGGTGCCCCGGCACGGTGCTGGGTGGGGAGCGGGGCCGGGGGCTGCTCCCCTGGGGTCCAGGCTGGCGGTGACGGGCACCACGGTGGCACCACGGGTGGACACAGCCGAGCAGAGGAGAGAGGGCAGAGAGGAGGGAGAACGCGGGGCCGTGGGGCTGCACCCTCCTACCTTTCCCCTGAACAAGCGGCAGGGCTGATGCTTTTCTGGCCAGGGGTGAAGGAGTGATAAGGCGGTGGGGCTCCATCAGGCAATTTTTTCACCTCTGAATTCCTAAATCCTCCGTTGCGGACTCGGTGCAAATGCTCAAACATTAGGACCAGCTCTCTGAGGTTGGGGTTAAATAAAAACATGGAGAAATTAAACTTTTCAAAGCAAATGAGATGAGCAAACCAAGGTTGAACAGAGCCGGGTCCTCCTCTGTGCAAACCAAAGCAAAACCAGGCAAAACAAGAAGCAAAAAACAGCACTTTCCTTCAAAAGACAGTTTCTTAACAGCTCTGACCGGTGGTGCCGGCAGCGGGTTGAGCCAGCAGCGGGTGCTGCTGGCACCTGGGGATGATGGTGCTGGGGAGGGGGTGCTGGGAAAGGGTCCCACAGGGGCTGCCCACCGGCAGAGGGGTCGGACCGTGCCGAGAGGGATGGTTCAGGCAGGATGACCACCCTTGCTGCAGGGTGGGGACACGGGGACCTGCCACCATCCGATCTGGGGGTCCAGGCACTGCCGGAGCCCCGGCAGGGATCACGCCTGGCCCTACCCCAACTCCCTGCTGCAGGAGAAAGGGCTCCCGGCAGGGCAGGAGGGGCTGGCGGAGCCCCCCACGATGTCTACGCCAGGACAGCCCGGCACCGCGCTCGGCGGTGATGTGCGGGAAGCCGGATCTCCTCGGGGACAAGAGGGACTTGCTGCTGCGACTGTTAAGAACCCTGTCTTTGAAAAAAGAGCGAAATGGAACCGTGAATTTGTCATTGCAAAGAAAGACAAGGACGCGCAGGCAGAGGGCAGGGCTGCGGCACACCGCATGGGCTCGGGCGTGGGGACCGCACGCAGACCCCGGTGCGCTCCGTGTGATGGGAACACACAGCTCATCTGGGAAAGCTTCGCAGAGACCTCGATCCACCCGTGGTGGCAACATCCTAGAGACCACAGGAGGGGACAGCGCTGCAGGGACAGGGCTCAAGGCTCCCTGCCCGACCAGGTCCATCCGCTCTGCCGCTGTGCTCGGAGCCAGCTCCCGGCCAGCTGCAGCTCCATTGCCCCGGCCGTGAGGTCCCTGCGCCCAGCGGCACCGTCCTCTTCCCTGCAGCGAAGGCTATGGATGGGGCGAGAGGGATGGGGTGGGATGGGTGCTGTGGGCTGGGGGGGTGGGGAGGGCGGAGGAAGGCGTTGGGTGTTCGGCAGACGCTGCGCTGGGGCTCCAGCACCCCGGGGCTGAGCAAGGCGTCTGTGCTGCTCAGCCCCACCGAGCCCTCGGCAGCTCCACGTGGCCCCTCGTGGCAGGGGCTGCCTGGGTCATTCTCCAGCCTGGGGCCCCGCAGGGACCCCCCGGGAACCCCGCAGCCCTCACCCACACCCTGCCTACCTGAAGGAGGGCAGGAGGCTGTCGTAGTAACACCACGTGGCCGTCAGGTACGCCCGGCTGATGTCCGTCGAGTACAGGCGCCAGGCAGCCTGGACGGGAGCGAGAGCCCGCGGGCATCGGGATCAGCCCCTGCGGGGTCAGGAGGCGAGACCCCCCCGCCCCGCGCCAACCCCTCCATCCCCCTGGGCCACCGTGGGCAGAATCTGGCCCAAGGCTGCCAGATTTGGGGTCAGGCATTTGGGTCCTGCCTGCAGCAGGCAGGGACAGGCAGAGCAGACGGGAGGGCAGCAGAGCGTCCCTGGGAAGGGACACGGCAGGACGCGCCAGCCCTGCGCTACCTGGATCAGGTTCGCCGCCGGAGTCCGCCTCTTCTCAAAGTGCTTCTGCCGATGCTGCTCCTGCACTTTGAGGGCGAAGCCGGAGCCCAGGATCCCCTGGGGACAGGAGGGGACAGGGTCCGTGGGTGCCAGCCACATCACCACCGCCAGTCAGGAGAGAGATGGGGACCCTCCCACCGCAGGGGTGGATTTTTGCCCTTTCTCCCCGATTTCTGCGGGGCAGGAGGCGCAGGAACCCTCTCCCCGGTCCTACTCACGGCGGGCAGCGCAAAGAAGGAGATGCCGAGCAGGGCGAAGCCAGCCGCCAGCATCCGTCCCAGCCACGTCTGCGGCGTCTTGTCCCCGTAGCCGATGGTGGTGAGGGTGACCTGCCCGGGGGCAGAGCAGGGGGAAGCCTGGAGGGAGCTCCCCCCCCACTGCCCCGTCCCACCCTCCTCGTCCCCTCCCGGGGCCGGGGGGCCGCGGCAGCTGAGCTTACCGTGCCCCACCACAGGGAGTCGGCGTAGGTGGCAAATTGGGCATTGGCATCCTTCTCAGCCAGGTAGACGAGGAAGGAGGCGAAGATGAGCACCAGGAAGCCGATGTACCAGGCGGTGATGAGCTCCTGCCAGGGCAGGGGGGGTGAGAGGGGCTTGGGGGGGGGCGTGGGGAGCCGTGCCAGGATCCCGCATCCTCACCTTGCTGTGGGCGTAGACGACGGAGCCCAGCAGCTTCCAGGTGCCGCCGCGACGGTCCATGCGCACCATGCGCAGGATCTGCAGGAAGCGCATGCTGCGCAGCGCCGAGGTGGCGAAGATGTTGCCCTGGGTGCCGGCAGCGATGACGGCCACTGAGGCGATGAAGACGATGAAATCTAAGGGACAGCGAGGGTCAGCGGCGTGGGCTTTTCTCAAACGCCCGTGGCGTGGGTGACACTGCCAGTCCCCAGATGCCCGTGCCCCCCCAAGCCCCCCGGTACCTATAACACAGAAGGGTTTCCTGGCAAAGCGGAAGCGTCCCCTCCAGCCCCGGTAGCGGCAGCAGCAGCCGGCTGCCCAGATGCGGATGATGTACTCCATGCCGAACACCACGATCATGACGAACTCCTGCCAGGGGGGGGGAGGGAGAAGGGGGGCAGGAGGGTGAGGTGGGGAAGGCAAGGGCAGGATGGCGCAGGGGGCTCAGCTGGGTGGGCGGCTTGAAACGCTGGTGCTGGGGAGGGTGCAGGGGGGAGCGTGGTGTCTCCCCAAGGCCACCTCCCTGACACAGCCCTGGCTGGAGCCATCCCCGGGGAATCAGGGCAGCGAGACCGGAGCCGTGGCCGTCGAGCCTGTCTGAGCAGCCTGGCTCTCCTACCTGTGCCAAGCTCACACCGAGCTGGGTCCTTTTCCTCCGCCGTCAGCATTGTCCTCCTACCTCTCGTACAAACAAGCCCCCGTTCTGCTTACTCGTGGGAAAGTCACAAGGACCTTCCCAATTTAGTCTCCATCACTCGGAAGAACTCCAGCGTCAGCCGTTTCTGACAGTTTGGGGGAAAGTTGCCTTTTTTAGCCCCTCCTGCCCTGCCTTTTCCAGCGGTTTACGCCTCTCCGCACCGCGGAGGTCCGGCTGCCGTGATGGGCCACCCCGAGCCGTGGGGACGCCCGCAGCAGCCAGGCCACCCTGCAGCTTCTCCCCAACGTGCCGGAGAGGTTGCCACCATTAACACCAATGATCGGCACTGAAATCCGGACTGGGGAAGGGGTCGGAGGGGTTTTGACCATGATCTTGTCTGAGCCTCTTGGGGTGTAATGCAGGGACGGGGAGTCAGAGCGACAGCCCTGTTCCCCACTTACCAGGATGAAGAGGCACTGGTTGGCCAATTTCTGGTGCTCCTGGATGGTGGAGAAGACCGACAGCACCAGGCAGCTGAAGACAAGGAGGAATCTGGAACGAGAAGGTGTCGGCGCAGGCATCGGGGACGGCCGGGGGGAGCCCAGCCTGCAGTGCTGGTCCCCGCTCACAGCCCGTCCCCCCAGCCGAGACCTCCACGGCTGCGGGTGAGCCACCGGGGACACGGTTTGCCCCTAGATGGTGACACGGAGCAATTTGGGAGCCCACGAGCAACGCCCGCGGGTGCAGAGGCAGGGCTGTGCCTACAGCCTGCCCGCCCCGAGGCTGCCCAGGGACTGGGACACCCAGTGCAGGCAGCACCTCCCCGGGGACCCCCTCCCGCCCCCTGCATCCCTCCAGCACACTCAGGACGAGCTCTCTGCGTGGTGCCCCCCAAGCCGCACGGTGCCCCCCAAGCCCCGTGCCCAGAGGGAACATCGCTCCCCCTGGTCTCCCCTGTGACGGGGACCAGCTCTGCGTGGCACCCGTGTGCCAGCCCGGGCTGGTGGCACAGCACGTCCCCGGGCAGCCCCACAGGCATCCAGGAGAAGGACCAGGCTCCAGTGGCCACGGGGCTCAGGGCCAGGCTCCGCCACAGCCCTGCAGCCTCCGCTCGGGCAAACCAACCGCTAATTAAAGGCGGGGAGGGAGACGGGGGGTCCCACGCCACCGCAGGGTGCTGCTGCTGCTGCTGAAAGGGGACCAGAGCTTCGCCTGACTGTCCCCAGGATCGCTGCCACCGTGGGGACCTGCCGGGGGCACAAGGGCCACCCGGGAACAGCCGACATGGGAAAAGAGTTAACGGGGAGCTGCTCTGGGGCTATTTGTTCCCAAGAGCCGGGTTAAGGTACAAGGGGCTTTGGCCCATTTAAAATAAGGAGGGGAAAAAAAAATAGACTCTGAAGCCGAAGCAAATGAAACTCCAAAAATACATTTTTTCCCCTGATCCAGCGATTCTAAAAATAGAAAGTGGAGGGCTTGTGCCACCAGTCCACGTGACGGCGTGCAAAGGGCCACTGCTCCGCTGGAGCCGGCTCCGTAACGGCACAGGGGGCTCCGGGCACCCGCTGGGCACGCGGCCCCACGGCACCGCGGGAAGGTGCTGCCAACAGCACCGGGACGGCCAGGCTGAGGCCAGCAGTGCAACGAGGTGGCCCTGGCACCCTGTCCCCAAGCTGGTGGGCACCCATCCCGCCCCCCCCGCCCCAGCACCATCTCCCCAGGGTGCGCAACGGGGGACCCATCAGTGGTGCTCCAGAGCGTGCAGGGGGCTCGGCTCGGGGCGATGCTGCCCGACACCCGCTCGGGAGCGCTTTCCTGTCTCCTCTTGTTGCTGACGTGGAACTTTGGAGCGGAACCGGCTGCCCGGGGCAGCGGGAGGGTGAAACCAGACCTGACCCGCACGCCTGCCCCAGCGGGACCACCCGGGCCACGAGGACCCGGCCCAGACACTGAGCACTGGGGGTGGGGGGAGCCGAGGGGCCCCCCAAGGCTGAGCACGGCCTGGGGACGCCCGCCCACCGAACCCACAGTTTGTGCCGTGTAGGGCTGGGGGCTCTGCAAACCTGGGCATGGCGTGAGGGGGCTGCCGAGTGCCCCATGGCCGTGGTGGGGCGAGGGGGGGCAGCACCCAGCTCAAAATCCAGCCTGAGGGGACAGGCGGGTCCCCCTCCCCAAAACCACCAGGAGGGGAAGCTGGAGATGGGACTGAGGGAGGAGAAACCCCAGGAACGGGAGAAGGGCTGGATCCAGAGCAGGGAGAAGGGAGAGCCGGAGCGACACACCACGTGCCAGCTACAGCACCGAGGGGGCCGGGGGTGCCGCAGCCCCGACGCTGCGCTGCCCTCGCTGCAGCGGACGATGCTCTTCTCCCAGGCGCTCCCCAGCTGCAAGGCAGAAGGCTGGAGCCAGTTCCTTCTCCCTCTGAATTATTAATTGAGCCCCTTTCCTCCCGCACAGCAGTTCTGCCGTTAACTCCTCCGGCAGCCGACGGCACAGCGGTACCCCCGTCCTGCCCGTGCCGGCAGGGAGGGCAGCGGTGCCGCGGGCAGCGAGCACCGAGCAGGTCGCTGGGTCTGAGGAGCAAAACAAGACCTGGCTGAGCGGCCCAGGGCAGAGCCTTTCTGCTTTGTGCATCATCAGCAATAGAGATTATACAATCAGGATTTATCAGGCAATTACATGGGCAGCGAAGCACAAAGCAGAAGAGAAGGCAGAAATCTCCCAGCCTGCAAAGATTTGTGCCTCTCGCCCTGGATGGGCAGCGGGGAGGGGGGGTCTCCGGTGCCTGGACACACGCTGCTCCTGCGGGGACGTGCTGTGGGTGGCCCTGCCTCGGGCGAGTCACCGCGCCTCTGCGCCTTGCCGGAGCCCCACTCGTCCCCTGTCCCTACGGCAGCACCGCGAGCAACGGGGCCGCTCGGCCAAGCCGTGCTGCGGGAGCAGGGATGGAAACCCGCACCCCCAGGGTTGGGGATGCCTCCCGCCCAGCCAGCCCCCCCCGGCATCCCAGAGGGTTTGGTGAAGGGTACGGGCATGTGAGGCCCCACAGGGCTGGCTGGGAAAGAAACTTTCTGGGAACACATCACCTGCTAGGAATTAACTTGTAAAGCCTGGGCAAACACCCGGTCCCGGCTGCCGGCAGCGCCTAAGCGGCTTAGGGAAAGGCTCAGATGCCTGAAGGCAGCTCGGCGAGCCAGGAACCAGCCGTGCCCCCCCCGGCCCCCCCAGCAGCTCTGCCCCACACCGAGGGCTCGGCCGACCTCCCCATCAAACGCCGCACGGTGCTGGCAGTGCCAGGCTCCCCGCTGGCATGCTCCCCCTCCCAAATTCACCGCTCTTCCCACCCGCCACGCAGGGCTAAAAAACCCCGAATGCTGCCAGGGAAAATGGGGATGGGGCAGAGCCGGCGGGGCAGGACCCGACGGGAGCCTCGCTGCCTCCCCGCTCCCCTGCGCCGGGGTCCCGCGGGACGGAGGGAGCAGATGCTGTTGTTGCTGAGCCGGTGCATCAGCTCTTCCCAATAAACCTTCCATCGCCAGCCCCCACCAGCCGGCAGCCCCCTCCGTGAAGGGGGGCTCCCGCTGCAGCCCAAACACCTCCCTGCACACGTCCCCGCGCAGGAGGGGACACGCCGCCGGCAGCCTGGGCACCGGGACGGGGCCCCTCCGGCCGCTCTCACCCCTGCAGAAGCAAAGCCTTTCCGCAGGAACACTCCTCCCTAAAATAATAATTAAAACCCAGCGGGGGACCCAGGTTGGAGAAGGCGAATCTCCTCACATTAATCTTCATTAGAGCCGACTTTGCCATATGCTCCTGCCCGCACCGGCAGCGCGGTGCCGTTGGAGGAACAGGTGAGCCGGGAAAGCTGCTGAGCGCAGGGGAAGCGGGGCCAGGTCAGCCCCGGCCGGCGAGGAGCAGCGATGGGCAAGGGGGCACCAGCTGGCTCCCAGTGCCTGCCCGAACACCCCCGGGGCAAACGGGCTGCACCCCGGTACAGCCTGGGCAAAGCCACGCCGCGGCACCTTGGCACAGCCGGTGCTGATGGGACCGTGATGCTCAGAGCCTGGGCAGCGGGACGGCCCGGCCAGGCTGCGTCCCCCAGCACCAGCAAGCAGTCGGTGTCCAGGCTGGGAAGGGGGGTGATGCTGGGCACCCCATGGCCCGGCGGGGCTGGCTCGGCCCCCGCTTCGCTCTCCCCCTGCGAGAAAGCCCCGAGCCGGGGGCGCAGGCAGCGTCAGGGAGGCTTGTGCCGACAGCCCGGCAATAACTCAGCGGAAGGAAAATACCACGCGCCATAGGATAAACAGCTCAGTCAGGGGAAGAGTGAACAAACAGCCTCTGCCGAACGGCACGGCTCCCTTCCCCGGCCGAGCCTGGCCCCATCGCGGCACTGCCAGGTCCCCACGGTGCTGGGCAGCAGCGCCGGGTGCCCAACTGGGCTGTTCGCCCCCGGCTGTGCTACCACGAGAAATGGCTGTTTGGGCCAGAACTGCCCGAGCCCAGCGCCGATGGGGATGGAAGCAGGGATGGGGATGGTGCTTCGCTCTCCGGCCTCCCCAGCCCACGAGGTTCAGCTCCCTGAGCACCGTCTGCCGCTGTATAAACAGCGTGTCTTATAAATCCCCCGTCCCTCGCCCCAGCAGCCTTTCAGGAGAGGTGGAGCAGGCGGCCTGTCTGCTCCGGGGGATATAAATAACCGGGGGTGTAGCGGGCCTGTTTGCGCCCGTAACCATGGCAGGGTCTGTCCCACACCACGCTCCTGCCCGCGCCACGGAGAAGAGAGGCAGAAAAGCACCGAGCGTTTCCCCCAGGTCACCCGGTCAGGCCAGAGCTGGGAACCCAACCAGCCCCGCCGCAGCAGCAGCACCGTGCAGGGCTCCTGACCGCGGCACCGCAAACCCCAGCACACGCTCAGAGCCCGGCCCCGACCCGGTTACCGGTGCCGGGAGAGGAAAGGTGCTGAGAGCCCTCCTCAGCCCCAGACCCAGGGGTACCGGGGGGGTAAGGCAGGACGGGGAGTCTCCAGCGCCCTGACACAGGCTGCAAGCAGGTTGGGATGAGGAGCCCGTCTGCAGGCTGCATGCCTCCTCCTGCAGCCCGGCAGCACCCACGGCAGGGGCCCGGCAGCACCCACGGCAGGGGCTCCAGATGACGTCCCACACCGCACGGGAGCTGACAGCCCCAACACCTTTGTGCTTCAGCAAGCGGGAGCCAAAGCCTGCAGACAGCATCGTCCATCACCCTTGGGCTGCACACGTCTGCACCCCCGTGTCACTCAGTGCCCCCCAGCACCCCGGCCCCACAGTCCCCACGGGGAGCACGGTCACAAGGCTTCTGCGGATGCTGCCAAGACGCTCACACAGAGCAGCCGAGATAGTTTTGCTCTTGAATCATCTGGCAAGCAGTTGGCTTAAGGAGGAGAAAAAGAAAACCAGCGTGTTTTCAGATGCACCTCCCGTGCCCGATGGGCCACGCACCCCAGGAGAGGGATCAGGGCCACCCCCAGTCTCCAGCATCTGGGGACTCTGCAGGGGACAGGGGACCTTTGGGACACAGGGACATGAGTGGCCCCGAGAAGTCGAGACAGGCCAAGAGCCCAAATCCGTTGCACGGAGAGCAGAACACCCACAGGCAGAGGTGGCAGGTCCGGGCGCTCGCTCAGCCCCACTCCGACCATCATCCCCCGGGACTGCTGCTGTGAGGGGTAAATAACTGAAGCCCCTCCAGGGCATCACCTCCGCACCCCCCAGCAGCGGGGCTGCCCCCATCCTCACCAGCGGGGCCAGCCAGCCCCGCACACCCAAACCAGCACCTCCCGCTCTGGGCTGGGGGGTCTGACAGGAGTGGCAAGAGGGAAAATGGGGGGGAAAAAAATAAAGAAAAAAAAAAAGGGAAGAAAAAAAAAATCAATGTACAGTTTCATGTTGCACCAAAGCCGCTTAATTTTCTGCCCCAGTGGCACCACACCAGGCTGGGGAAATGCTGTGCCGGCTTCTCTTCCCGCTGGCATTGCCCCCAAACGCAGCTCCCGTTTCAAGCCCGGGCAAGGTGAGCGGGGCCGGCCCCGGGAGCAGACCCCCCGATCGAAGGGCACAGCCTCGCCAGCCCGTTTCATTTTGGCCACGCGAGAGCAGCAGCCAGGTAGGAAGCCACCAAACCAGCCCCTGTGGGCGATGCCGCTGACAGCGAGTTACAACCCTACGGCTTAATACAAGAGGTTTTCACCAGGCAGGTGGTGGAGAGCCAGCGCCCAGCCGGGGGGGAAGCAATTTCCCTGCAAACCCTCCAGGGCTCCAGCCCAGCAACCAGCCTCGGGCGGGCTGGCGAGGGCCCGAGCTGGAGCTGCTGCAGGCACTGAAGACGGCGGCAATCCCCAGCATGGCGGGGGAAGCGCTTTCCCGCTTGCCAAGTGGTGATGGAGGGATGCGGCGAGATGGGGGAGCACGGCAGAGCCACCCACCCTGCAGCAGGGCCGGGATGCAGCGGAGCAGCAGCCCTCTCCCGTCACAGGATGCCAGCACGGCGAAACTCCAGGAGAGAGCGGCTGCCAGCAGCCTGGTCCCTGGCCGGAGCTGGCCGGTGCACGGGGGGGACCCGCCAGCTGCTGCCCTGCGCCCGCTGCACCCCCACCGTCCCGCTGCCCCGAGCCAGCGGGCATTCCCCGTGGCCCTGAGGCGCCCAGCCAGCCCCGAGCAGAGGAGAGCCCGTGCCTGGCATCGCCCACCCAGTGCCGAGCGGGCTGGGGGACTGCTCCGGGGCTCTGCCAGGAGCTGCCACCCCTCTGCCCCCCTCAATGTACGTGGGCACCCAACACAGCGGGGGTGGGGGTGCCGTGGGACAGCCCGAGGGATGGGCACCCTCCGGGCTCTGCGCTCCTGTCTCTCCCTTGCCCCAGCGTGACGCTCTGACAAGGTCACTAAACCCCCCCATCAAGAGCCCCCAGGCGAGATGCTGCCACCAGCAGCGGGCAGGGGGGGCGTCCGGCTGCATGGGGGACGGTGTTTCAGGCAGGGGGTTGCAGGTTGGCACTGGCACTGCTGGCTCAGGCTTCCCTAATTTCATAGAATGGTTTGGGTGGGCAGGGACCTCACACCCACCCAGTGCCACCCCTGCCATGGGCAGGGACACCCTCCACCAGACCAGGTTGCCCAAAGCCCCATCCAACCTGGCCTTGACCACTGCCAGGGAGCCAGGGGCAGCCACAGCTTCTCTGGGCACCCTGTGCCAGGGCCTCAGCACCCTCACAGGGAAGGATTTCTGCCTCCCATCTCGCCATTCCCCCCCCACCCCGAGCTGGACGCAGCACTGCAGGGGGGTCTCAGCAGAGCGGAGCAGAGGGGCAGAATCCCCTCCCTCGACCTGCTGCTCACGCTGCTGGGGATGCAGCCCAGGTCAAACTGTTCTTTCTGAAAGCGTTCCTCTAGGAAATGGAAAAGTGCTGAGCTGAGCTTCTGGTGCACCCAGCAGTTTCATAACCATCCACACGAGCTCCCAGACCCCGGTTTCCATCGGGGCAGCAGCATCGAGAGCCACTGGCCACGTGCAGGGGCTGGCAGATGGGGAGAGGGTGCCAGCGAGCCCGGCTGCAGGGACAAGCGGCAAAAAGCGGTGGGAGCAGCTTGAACGGGCAACCTGGCCAGTGCAGCTCCAGGCTGCAGGAGATCCCTGGGCAGGGCAGCCCCCGGCCGACGGGACCCCCAGCCCCTGGGGCCGGGCTGGCAGCGGTGCCCGTGCCAAGGGCAGAAGCCTGCAGCAGCTCAGCTCTGCCTGGGTCGGTCACCGACAGACAAACACAACAAAAGGCAGGAGCTGGGTATGAGAACAGCCCGACCGTTTGCTTAAGAGGAAGAGATTGGAAAAGGAAGGTTTTATTTTGCCTTCGGGCTGTAAAGCCTTTAGGTTAACGCTCTGGTCACACTCCCAGATTTGCTCTGTAAGCTCCAGAACTAGAAACTCTCATTTCAAGAGGGCAAGGCACAGCCTTGCCAGCCCGGTGAGCCGGCCGAGCCCAAGCATGTCTCCGCGGCCCTGCCATGGTCAGCACGGGGTTAGAAGGGACAGGGCTGGCCAGCCAACACCACGCACCCTTACACCTGCACTTTCACACCGTCCCCTTCCCGCAAACGCTGGCGCACTGGAACCCACGGGGACACCCAGCACGGGGGGCTCTGAGGGGCTGCGAAGCCGTGGCAGAGCCCAACGGCAGCTCCGAGCCCCCGCAGCCCGTTGGGCAGGGCTGCAGGCAGGTGCCGGGCAGGGCTGCAGGCAGGTGCCGGGCAGGGCTGCAGGCAGGTGCCGGGCAGGGCTCGGGGGCTGCAGAGACGGCACCAAAGCAACCTGCAAGGTGAAGCAGCACCAGCCCAGCCCGGAGCAGGCGCTGGGGACGGGAAGCTATTTGGGATCAATTTGCCGACAGAAAGAGACTGAACTTGTCCAATAAACGGTATCAGCTCAGCCCGGCTACGTGCTCCCAGACACTAAACTGCTCAGGGGAGGGAAGCGCTTCGCTTCTCAGCGGGTATTTCCATTTTAGCAGTTTTCAGCCCTGTCTCGGAGCCAGGCTGCTCGGGGGGAGGCAGCACACGGCCGTGACTCAGAGGACGGGTCCTGTGACCAACGCTGCCCCAACCTTGGGTGACCTTGGGCCATGGGCTTCAGCTCCCCTATCTCGGTCCCCAAAGCAGGGGTAACACCCTCTGCTTTTTAAAAAAACCAGTCCTCCTCTATTGAGGTACATAAATCATTCCCAAAAACTTCAATACCCAGCACTGCAACAGCTTAGCAGCTCCCATCTGCTGTGGGAGAGAAAAAACCAAAACTAGAACCAACTTTGAAGAAGCCAGAAAGGAGCAATATCTACAGGAAAAGTTTCACAAAACAGACCTCCACACCTTGGCACCCACTGCGGCATCTTCCCACAGGCTTCGGGGGGGGGGTCCCTGGCAGGACTGGCTGCCCTGCAGCCTACCTCAGCCGTAAGGCTAAGTGAGCAAGCGAACACAGACCCTTCCCGACCCACTACACGCTTAAGACGTTTTGCTCCTGCTATTGACTCCCCGTCGGGTCTATCCTCGGCAGATGAGCCTGCAAGAGCCCCGCTCTCCCCGGCAGAGCGGTGCCGCTGGCCCCGCTGCACGTCTTGCCCACGCCGGGCAAAGCTGATGTCCCAGAGGTGGTGGGAGCTGGGAGTCGGGCACGGCTGGGGTGGCAGAGGATGGCCCCGGGGCTCGGCGGGCTCTGCAAGGGGAGCTGCTGGGGTAAAACACACCCAGGTCAGGAGGAAGAACTGGTGCAGGACACTCGGGCACACACGCCTCAGCCGTGAGATGAGCAGGGGCATCGCTCTCCCAGAGCCCAGCGAGTACCTACGCAAAAGAGTCCGACCCCCCTCCCCTAGCAGGAGGTTTCAGCTGCCCTTGTTATTAATTCCTTGCAGGAAAAGCTCTTTCGAGGGCAGTATTTGCAACGTAGGTATTATCGCCAAAGCGCACTGCGGGGGTGTCGGCAGGCGTTACAAATGGGCCCCGGGCTCCTCTCCCAGCTCCCCGGGGAGCTCAGGTGCCCTCTTATCCAGTGACAAATTCATCCTGCCATCTCGATGTGCTAACTTAGGCAAGACCCACTTTCCTGCCTCTTAACGAGCTCCAGCTCGCACACCCCGCTAACGACTCAGCACCGCGTTCCTGCTCCTGGAAGCAGAGGGAGAGGCAGTTTTTTGGCTCATGCTCTCAGAGAGGGTCTGTGCCCAGCCGGGCCACAGCGCACACGCGTGGCACACACCAAGCACACATGAGGCAAAGGGGGAACACACCGCCATCCCCACGGCTATGGCTGGGTAGGGAGCAGTGGTGTCCCGGCAGTGTCCCAGCAGCACAGCCACAGCAAAGTGGGGGTCCCGAGTCAGGGCAGGCAGAGCGACCCCCCAGCACGGAGCCTCCCTCCCTCCCTGCAGCCCCCGGGTGCGTTACAGGCACCCCAGCTCTGCAGCCCCCTTACAGCCCCCCCGAGCAAACAAGCCCAAGGGGCTAAATTTGGTACTCGGCCCCAAACTGAGCCCGCGCGTCTTGGAGAAAGATTCTGCTTTGTAAAATCCGCTGGATGCCCAGGTCCGGCGAGGAAAGCCGGAGCAGCGCCGCACGGACCGGGAAACTGCGTTGAGCCAGGGCAGGGAGCAGAGCGGCTACTGGGAGCATCCCGGGCTCCATCTCTGGAGAGGGATGTTTTAGTGCTGGGGATCAACAGCAGCTGCGGCCCCAGAACAGGAACAGCTCTCGGGGTACAGCAGCCGCTGCCGGCTTGCGGCCTTTAACCAGGGACAAGAACACCCGTTCCCATCCGGGCACAGCTCCGGGGTGCTGGACAGAGAATGCTGCTGCGTCCCAGAATTACTACAGGTACCCAAGGGGACCGGTGCTGTCACCCCTTCAGGGGACTTCTGCCCTTGAGGGTCCTCCCAGGCTCCGAGCCCCCAGCCGGGACCCCGGGCAGGCGCAGCGAGGGGACAGGGGCAGAGCGGGACGGTGACCGGGCTCCGGGCAGGTGCCGGCGGGAAGGGGCTCACTGCACCGGGGCCACCCCGGGGACCGAGTCCCATCCCCGGGGGACGCGCTCAGCTCCTTGCACCGGAGCCGCGGGTAAGAAGCCGCCGCTGTGCTCAGCCCCCCGGCACCCCCGCTCCCCCCCCCCGGGCCCAGCCGGTGCCGGAGCTCCCCAGCGCGCTGCTCCCACCGCACCGGCACCGGGAGCGGGCACCGGGAGCGGGCACCGGGAGCGCGTCCTCCTCCCCCCCCCAAACGCTCAGGGAGAAACTTCTCCGGTGGAGCCCGGGGGGCCAGTGCCCGGGGCCGGGGCTCGCCTGGAGCTCCTCGCTACTCCTCCCCCGCCGCCCCCCCGGGACCGGCCGCCCCGGGGCCCCGCGGGACGCCGGTACTCACATGAAGACGTGGTAGACGAAGGCCCACCCGCGGGGCCGCTCCAGCACGTTGTACAGGCAGTTCTGCAGGCGGCGACGGCAGCAGCGCGGGGGCCCGGCGGGGCGGGGGGCGGCCCCGGGGCGCGGTCCCGCCAGCAGCCCCCGGCGGCGGGGCGGGGGGGGGGTCCCGCCGGGCGGCCCCGCGCCCTCGGTGCGCACCCCCGTCAGCGCCGCCGCCGCCCCGGCCATGGCGCACCGCCCCGCTAAGGCCGCCGCCGCCCGCCGCATGGCCCCGCCGGGGCCGGCACCGCGGGACCCCCCCCCCCCCCGCGCCCCCGACCCCGCTCCTGCTGCTCCGGACGGCGGCTCGCACCGCCCCCGAGCAGCCCGGTACCGCTGCCCGGTGCCACCTGCCTTTAGCTGCCGCCGCCGGGCCCTCCCCCGCCGCCGCCCCGCCGGGGCCGGCCCGCCCCGCCGTACCTGGCCCCCGCCCCCGGGGCTCCGCCGGGACGGGGCGGATGGGGATGGGGATGGGGATGGGGATGGGGATGGGGATGGGGATGGCGGGGGGACGCGGGGCCGCCCGCAGCAGCAGCGGCGGCCCCAGGATGGCGGAGGGGCAGGGGCACTGCTGGCTCCCCCCGCTGTCACCCCCGGCCCGGCTGGGGGGACCCTTCCCCACGAGGTCCCTGGGGACCGGGGGCCTCCTGCTGCCCACAGCGGCGGGCAGGGAGGGTCCTGGCCACGGGGCGTGGGGCATCCCAAACCGCGGGGCGTGGAGCATCCCGCGAGCGAGCATCCCAAACCAGGCGGCATCGGGCATCCCTGGAGGGAGCATCTCTGGAGCGAGTGTCCCTGGGCTCCAGGCACGGAGCTGCCCAGGCACGAGCTTCCCGAGCCAGCCGGCACCAAACCTTCCGGCAGCCTGGCAGCGAGCACCCCGGGCCAGAGCATCCCCCCTTCCTCTCCTTTGCTCTAGGGCCAGGAATTGCTGGAGGCACCGTGGTTTAGAGGGACACCGAATGCACCCAGAGAGACTTCGCGTTGCCTGGGAAGGGAAGGGCATGGCCTCGTCCCCCCCTGCCAGACCAGGAGCCCTGCCGGAGCCCGTTCCCCCCGGGGTCCCCGCAGCGGGCACAGCTCACCCACACCCACACCTATCCATCCTCTGCGGACTCAGCTTTGAGCTGGGCTCCAAGCGTCTCTCCCAGCCAGCACCCACGGCTTTTTGCTCCTCCACCTCATTCCCCTCAGCTCTGCAGGACCTCTCACTAGGAGATCAGGAAACCGAGGCGTGCTGCTGGGCATCCCCCTTCCAAGCAAGCCGGGGGGCGGAGGTGCCCCGTCCCAGCTGCGCCCACACGCTCTCTGCGCCTTTGCAGAAGCTGGGTCCCCCCCGCCCCGCACGGGTGACCAGGGCTCGTGCTCCTGGAGAGGAGAGCAAGTTAAAGGCTTTGGTCAGTGAATTATTTAACGGGGCGGTTGGAGATCCTGGCACCGGCGTGGGCCCTCGTGAGCACTGCGGTATTTGGGAGGTCTTGGGAAACATACACAATAAATAGACAATTTTATTTACTCAGGCACAGGGGAAACGGTGCTGGTAAAACCCACCCCAGGAGCCAGCCTGCAGACCCCCACTCTGGGGACACCTCTCCCTCCCACTGCCACGCGAGCCCACGGCAGGGAGATGGGGATGAGAGCTGTGTCCGTGGATGCTGAAATCCCATAAATCTGAACCAAATTGTCTCCAGTGAATCCATGGTGTCTCCACGATCCCCTGCAGCCCCTCTGAACGTGCTCCCAAGGGGACGCAGCCCCTGGAGCGTGGCCCCGGCTGCTCACAGAGCCCTCCAGCACGTCTCGCCCCCCCCAGCAGACGCTCCCCGCAGCCAAGCCACCGCAGCGGGAGCACCCTGACCTTCATCCGGCTGCCGTTCGGTTCAGCGTATTCCCCTCTGTCGCAAGGTTTAGGTTTCACCTGGTGATTGATTAAAGGCTCCGGGCTGCGGAGGGGGCAGGGTTAAGGTGACCTGGAAAGGACTTCCACCAAGGTGGGTGCTCCCTTGAGAGAAGTCAGGGAGGTGGGAGTTGTTTTATTCCTGCAGTTGCTTCACAGCTGGATGGGGAACATCCAGGCTGATGTCCCAGGCTTGCCAGGGAGGCATGGGCAGAGCTGTGTTTGTAAGCGAAGAAGAACTGCTGATTTTTTTTTTTTAAACAAAGACGTCACTTCTCTAAATTGTTTGCTGGGAGAAAGCGTGCTACCACCACCCACCAGCCACCCTCTCCCATACAGTCGCTTTCTGGTCTCCTGCATTTTGCTGTTGCAGGTCAGACCCCGAGCAGCCCCCCGTAGTGAAGGAACCTTTGCAAGGCTGCGGGTGCGGCCGTGCGGGGCCAGCGATGCCGGTTGCTCCCAGCTGCACTGGGCACCCGGGGGTGGGTTAATGGGAACGCGGAGCCGGTGCTGAGCTGGTGCTGTGCGTCACCCCACATGGGGAAGTGGCAGATCCCATTCGCACCTTGTCACCTACCCAGACCCTGGGAACCTCCATCCATCCCGGGGCTGGTTTCAGGATGGAGCCGGGGAGTCTGAATCCACATGGTACCGACCCAGCCATCAGAACCAGCGGAGGTTTCGGGAAACCGTCCTGGGCTTTGCCGGCTTCACCCCTCGCCTCTCTGGGGTCCCACAGAGCCACTAACGTCCTCCGGCCCTGGTGAAACTTTAGAGAGGATTTCCGAGGCCGGGTGATGGCGAGCGGGGAGGCCTGCGTGCTTGGAGCCTGCTGCCCTCTTGGGATTGCAGCTCAAGTTCCTGGCACGGACAGGAGGCCAGGATTTGCATCTACAGGATTTCCAGTAAGTTTTGCAGTCCTGGTATGCAGCTGCAGGGCTGCCGGCTGGGGAGAGGGGACCGGGGGGGAGCCGGGGCTCATCGCTCGGGCATGGGAACCGGAGCAAAATCCCAGCCTGGCTCCCTGGATGGGGGGATGCTGGGGAGTCCTGGGCAGAGCTGGGGAGGCATCACGGAGGGGAGGATGCACCAGCCCCCCTCTGTGCGAGGGAGCCTGATTTGGTGCTCGGTGGCTGGGACAGGCTGAGCTGGAGGGAGGTGACCTTAGGGGGACCCAGGGCTGCTGGCATTGCCCCGGGAGCCGGGCGAGCGCTGGGGACAGCCGGCAACGCTGGCAGCGGCGCACGAAGGGCTGCAGAGCACCTGCTTCTGCTGAAGGCTTGGCCTCCGCCCAGGGCAATTAGCTCCTGGCGTCGGTGCCCGCAAACGCTCTGACAAACAAGTGACTGGGATGCCCCGGCCTCACTTCGGAGGGCTCCAACCCTCCTGCCGCCGGGCACGGGATGGGGACCCCTCCGGGCTGGGGGCCGCAGGGCTGCGCTGCCCCAAAGCCAGGGCAAAGCCCCAGCCCGGGTCCCGGCGCTGCTGCGGGGCCGTGTCAGCGCTCGCCTGCCTTGACCCTGAGCTCGGAGCGACGCCAGCATTGCCGGGAGCTGGGACTCGTCCCAGAGCGGCCCCACGGGAGGAACAGGGATGCTTCCGCCTCGCTCTGCCCCAACACCGCCTGCGCGGGGAGCGGGACGGGTCAGGGACCTGGCTCCTTTTCCCAGCTCCAAAGGCGAGGAAGGAAGAACGGATGAGGACTTCCAGAAAGCTTTGCACCCCCGGGCTCCGGGGCGCTGGCTCAGCAGCCTCAGGATGGTTCACAACCAGGTCCCTGCGAAGACGGAGGAGAGTCGCACAGCGGTGGCAGTGGAGAGGAGCCGAGGAAACACGGTTTGCTGGCACTCGCTGCAAGTGGCCCCCCAGAGCATGGGGCAGCTTCACCCGAGCACTTTTCCCTACGTAGCCGGTGGATCTCGCACCCGGTGGCCCTCAGGGCTCCCGGTCCCCACGGCGGCAGCGTGACCTTCACCGCAGCGAGTTTTTCCATGGCAGAGGGTGGCCAGATGCAGCAGCCCCGGGGAAGGGCAGCCGTCAGCAGCCAACCCCGCAGTAAACTGAGTGGGCCAGTTCCCAAGCGTCAGCGGCTCAGCGCTTGCCCACACGGGGGGTTGTGCTTAGCTCATCACCCCCGAGGAGAAACGGAAACTGAAACCGCTCCTTGGGAGGAAAGCGCTGCTTCCTCATCAGCTTTCATCCCCCGGGTCCCTGGAGGTGCGGTTACCCCTGCCACCTTCACCCATCGTCACCTGCCGCGGTTGCCACGCAGCCTGGTGGCACCCGCCGAGCTGCCCGCAGAGGGTCCGGTGTCCCTCCCCACGGGCGCCATGGCTCGCCCAGCCGCTCGGGGAACGCGCGTTTCCTTCTGCATCGCCCCACGCCACTCAATTTGTCATCATGCTCCCTCGGAAGATCAAACGAAGGCGCGTGTCCTTATACGGAAGATTTGGCTCTTATTAACGCCTGAGGTTTACAGTACCTGTGACAGACAAACGATGTCAGCTCTCTTCAAAATACCTTTCCTGTTCAAGTCAGCTAGGGCACTCCTCTGGGAGCGCAGACAAGGTCTGATCTCCATTTTTACCTAAATATTAACACAATCAGCTTCAGCATTAACTGTCCGCTAAGTGCCCACACTCCTGGATGAGATCAGACTTCAGGCAACCATCGGGATGATACCGAGCGTGTTGCAACCAGCATCCCCTTCGGTCAGAGGTAGAGGCTTTCACTGGAAACTACTCTCCTTTCAGGAGCAGCGTCTCATTTTCTGTCCTTTAAGCAATTTATTCCCATTCAAATTTAAACTATTTCAAGCAAACACAACTTCTTTGGGTAAGGAGCTTTCCTTCAGAAGAGCCTCGCTCGCTACCTCTGCCAGCGGCTGATAAGGCAAGGCAGCTGCCTGCTCCCCGGCTCTGTCCTCCCAAGCCGATTCCCGGCCCAAGCGGGCAGGATGCTCTGCCAGCAGAGCGGCCCGGGAGGCCGGGAACTGGATCCAAGTCCCCTCCCCGCGGTGGGAAGCACCAGCCCGGCCGCGGCAGCTCTGCTGGGGCAGGATCCGGCTGCCGGGGACCGACGGAGGACAGAGAGGATCGGGCTGCCGGGGACCCGAGCTACCGGCCGCACGCTGGCCCCGGCTCCGGGGGAAGGTACCTCCGCGCCGGCCAGCCCGGCTGCCCCAGCCCCTTCCCGGGCAGCAGCCGCCCACGGGTGCCCTCTCGTGGCCGGTCCCACGCACGGAGCTTTCACGCAAAGTACTTTTTTCTCCCCGGCACGCCGCGACTTCATCTTTTCGGTGCACAGGAGATGCTGCTCCGGGGCCCGGCCCCGGCTCTGCCCGCACAAGGCCGCGGTACCAGAGGGCTGATGCTCGGGAAGGCGCCGGGCTGCATCGCCCCACTGCTGCTGCGGTGCGCTGCGCGCTCCCCGGCACTGCGGGATCGGAAAAAACAGTCGAAGAAATGCGAAAATTGACATTTAGAAAGCCCAGGAGGTGCAGGTAATGCAGCAAGCTCCCTGGCCTGACTGGAACAACCTGGCCCAGATTTAGCAGTTTGCACCAGCCAACTGCTGAACTGGAGTTTTCCTTCCCCGGCAGCAGCTACCCCCCGCAGTTCTCACGCGGGCAGGGCGAGCGCGTCCCACCCCGCATCCCATAGCTGGGGAATGAACTCACCTGGGCTAAGCAGCCTGCACCCGAGCGTTGCGATACATGGCACGTGCAGGAGCAGCCAGCCTCTTCTCATCGCAAACCCATGGCAAGCCTCCTGCTTCCGCCGGTGAAAAATAAACAAGTGCCAGCGCTGGCTCTGCCAGGGCACTGCACAAAGCGCCAACTACGTCAGACCGCTTGAACGCACAAAGGTTCTCGGTTACAAACTCGCACCTCTCTTTTAGCCAAGACCTAAACTTGGCCTAACGCTGCCGGGATCCCTGCGGTGTGTTTAATTAAACCTGACCTCTGGAGTTGGCTCAAACCTGCCCCAAACTCCTCCCTGGTTCAGCTGGACACCAGACATGGAAGCTGCAGGGAGGCAGCACAGCTTTGGTACCCGCAGTTGAACAAATCACAGTATGACATCCGCACGGAGCGCCCTCAGCGTGGCTGGCACCCACAGACCCCCAGCCTCCCTCCTCCTGTCACTCGAGCCCTTCTCACCCCTTCTCTGGGCCACCCTTAAGCCCTGTGGCTTGTTTCACTACTTCAGGTGTAGTATTTTCCACGGATTCAGGATGCTCTTTGCTTGGCGGGCCGAGACTGGGCACTGGATCTCAAAGAAAGTGCACACGTTATCTTACAAAGGAAATTTATTTCATTTTATGAAGCTTATATTACATGCATCGACTGAAGCTAGTACAACAGTTAACAGCAGGGCTGGGGTTTGTCCAGACTTCCATTAGTGTTTCTGGAATAAACCAAGCCAAAGTCAAGAATCTTTCGCCCTTTGAAAACACAGTCATAATACAAGGAATGTTGGGGTTTTTTTTTGTTTTCTCTTTAATTACTCCTCCCCTACTCCCTACCCTTGAGCTGCATATAGCCAATGCTCCAGCTTACCAAAAAAGGAGGCAGGAGAGGAATATCTAACACACACACACTCCCCCCATACACCCCTAATAAACCATTGAGATGGGAGGACTGAATCTAGCTCTATTCAGAGAAAAAATACAAACAGAATACCAGGAATAAAGCTCTTGCAACAAACCAGATGCAGTACCCTTTAATAATTTTACTAGATAAAAACATTTTACATATCGTTCAATGAGATGCTACAACTTCCTTTTGATTAGTTCTCTTTCGGTTTTATGGGTTTGAACAAGCAGCTGAATACACTGAAATATTGATTTCTAAAAATAAAAATATTGCATACAGTGTCTGTTGGATATTCTCTCATACCCACCAGAGGAAGGTGTATAGTGCACCGGAGATTGCAGCCTACTATAGGCTTAATATCAAGTACAGATACACAGAAGCAGATGTATTCATCAGACCAGGTTGGGATGGCAAACGTCAGGCTGGTACGTGTTCGTTTCCACGCAGAGAGACGACTTGCTGCGACGTCCCTGTTCAGTCCCCTGTCACTTGTGCGGCCTGGCCGTCTGAGGTTTGGTTGGTGGACTGGATGAACATGGGCTGGGTGATGTCCTGGCCTGCAGGCATGGTCACTTGCTGGATCTGATAAAGTTGCTGGCAGAGACAGAAGCAGGGAAAGAAAGGACTGTCAGTTCTCATCACACCCAGCACCAGCTCCCTCTAAGCTCATGCCGTGCGTTAACCCTGCAAGTTTAGCGGTGGCGTTAACAGCAACTCTCAGGTCCAAGTAAAACCTGTCCCCAAAAAACAGACCACAAGTTACCACTAGACATTTGTTGCTAAATCGTAACAAAGTAATGCCGTGAATTTCTGATGTCCAAATTGAGTTCAGGCTACTTAACCTCTAGCTATCGACTATTGCATAAGATCTTTATTCCTAAGCTGGTTTGGACTAAACTGGATCCCACTCAGAGGGCAAGGGACTGAGATTCATTTGGAGCAAAGGCAGCAGAATACAAAGAATCCACCCGAATTAAGACTGGCACAATATCCACTTACCCTGCTCCTGGTTAAGGTTTGGTAGCAGTAGCAGTGTTTTATCGGGAGGAGCCAGTTTGCTAGAACATGCGGACTTTAGAACAGTCTTTGCAGCCCCTGACTTCAAAGGGATGTTGCACCAGTGAGCTCCAAATTCTTACCTGTCCGTCTGTGAACTGGCTGAACTGCTGCTGTCCTTGCTGGACTTCTGTCTGCGTTATCTACAAGGATAGGAGAAGGATGATTACTGACAGCACTTCGGAGAGGGTCAGAACCCCACTAACAATATTCTGCTGCTGCCTTTCAAGAGCTTTTAGACTCTTTCAAACTTCATTACCCAACCACGTGGTAAGATACGGCTCATGCCGCCAGCCCGCAGTCATGCTGGTGCTAACCGCAAGTCAAGAACAAAGGACATGAAATTCAGCCGTTCCAAACCAAACACAAGCACGTCCTCTCTGACTTTCACGAGGAGAACACGGCCTCCGGGATCACAGAAAAGCAGCAGCCTTCCTATCCTCTGAAGGCAGAGGAGAATCCCTTAGCGACCAGTCTCAACAAGAACATGAGACAACCTGCCGGCAGCAACGCTGGTCTTGATGTTTCACCTCTGCAACAGCTTTCCTGAGAGGTTGTGCTGCTGCTCCTCCCTCACCCAGCCAGAAGGAGCAGAAGTAAAGAGAAGGTTGATGAACTGAAGTTTTACCTGCAATCAGCTCAGAAGCAGCATGAGCTTTATACAGCGAGACACACATACACACACACATATATATGCATGCACCTTTCACGGGTAGGTAAAGGAGGCTTCAGCTACGCTCCGTGCTTTATTATTCTGATGAAGGTAACAGGAAGAAAAATGCAGGAACCCTAGCCCAAGAGTTGGTAAATTTGACTGGAATTTGCAGTTTCAGGAGCTAGGGAACAACGCTTTAACAGTTAATGTCCGCCCTGCTGTTTTAAGTGCATACCTGCTGTGCATTGGTTGCAAGCGTCTGGATCTGCCCCTGGACTACCTGGGTGCCTGACACAGGTTGGGCTAAGCGGATATACTGCAGCTGGCCAGCATTCAACTGAACCTGGAGACAAGCGGAGGGGGCAGGGAAAGAAAATTAAACAGATAACTGTGTAACCTGAAACACACAAACTTGCCTTCTTGTTTCCACAACAGAAGCCAGAGCAACAGATGACACCGGGAAGCTTCCGTTGATGAGAAACTACCACAGACCCTGCCAAAGCATGACTGAAGTCCACAGAACTCCTGCAGGTTCTTGAAGTAAGACCCCGAGGAAGCACAACATTACTTCTTTCTCCAGAACGGGAGCGGTCAGTTAGTAGCTAAAGCATATTAATTGCTAAATTTCAGAGAGCTTTGAGAACACTTATTTTTCTTTTCTGTTACAAGAATCGAGTTACTACTTTGATGCATCATTTCACATAAAGAAAATTATGAGCTAGCTGCACATAATGACCCTCCTATTATATCCTGCCAAAAAAATATAAAAGAATATATGGGAATTTTTCACATAAAGACAGCAGAGGTGACAAACCCCAGGAATATTGCAAGGTAACATTTGGAAGCTTTAATGCAACTTTCTGCCAATATACGTCAACCCCCACCTGGCAAAGGCCAATACTTTCTGTGTCAATACCTTGTGTGTAACATTCAAACACAAATTTATTTCCTACAACCCTGATCTTGCAAGGTTAGATGCCTGGGGGAGTGGGATATGAAGACAATGACATCAAGGTAACCTCAGCTCTCATCTTGCATTTTCTGTGACATAAACAGCGAATACTACTAATATACGTCTAAGAAGCAATAAAAAGGTCACAGTATGATTGATACTAACGTTGAATTTTTCATTTAGTGGTATTTAACTTCAGTACATTTACAGAGTCACAGCCTTAAGGTTAATTATATTAAAAAATAAAAAAGGTTTTGAGGGGTTTTTTCTTTTTAAAAAGGGGAAAGAAGGACATACAAAATACTTGAAAACTGCTCACTGACAAAGGTTCAAGTGCCTAGAACGCAGTCTTGGCATTTACGCAAACGCCGCTGACTTCACCAGCTGTGTCTAAAAGCTCCAATATTATTTCAAGAGCAAATAAACTCCACATGAGCATAAACATTTCAATAAAGAATTTGCTTCTGCACCAAGATCTGCTTGCAGATCATGTTTTCCACGCTGGGGGCTTCCTACATAGATTTTAACTGCACTACTAATGGAATGGATGAAAGCAATTTAGAAAGAGCATTCTTCCAGAAATGAGAGTAAGTTCCAAAGAACCTGCCCAGTGAGATCTAGCTAAAGGTACAGATTAAATTTAACACAAAACTAATGCAGACAAACAAATGATTATCATTTAATTGACATAAACACTTCCAGGCTTTTCTCAGTTTTTAAAAAATAAAAGCCACCTTTCCACAGGCAACCCTTGGTCCTAGAGTAAATGGTAAATCACAGTAGAGAAGTGCAATCACCAGAGGCACTACTAGTTTTATGAGTGTTTCAAACTGTCGTGTTTGTGTTGTGAAAGATTCTTTGCTGAACCCTAACAGATACCACAGTGAAAAGGAACTATCAGAAGACAGCTTTAACTAGATCAAGACAGGAAGGAAACTCAAGGGAAAAATAATACAAGCACAGCGGAAAGAGCAGAACAGACAGCAGCACTGAGACCAATGACTGCAATTCTGTGAAACCAAACAAAAAAACGCTTTCTGGGTTAGGGCACTAAAAAGCTCCTGTAGCGAGCGCACAGCTCCATGTTCCATTTTACTTCAGTTGCTGGAAGCGAGCAAGCTGCTTCTTTCAGTACGAACTGCGATTCTTCAACACACCGTGATTAAGAAGAATCCTCTTAATTACAGTCCAAACAGTATCTCTGCTAGATACAGAAGTGCAAATTGTGACTACTTCATTCAAACACTGCTCCTAAGTTGCTCTGTTTTGCAGTCTCACACTTGTTAAGAGACCCCAGTAGTCCGAAAGACAGAAGATCCCACACTTGGCAGTTTGTGTCTCATGCCTGCAGCACAAGAAGCATCTGAGGACCAGTCACAGGTACCTGTTCTTAGATGCTCCCAGGCAAGAGGAAGGTAGAAGCATGATGCTTGGCCAAAACCAGACACTACTTAAAAAGCTTCCAGTCTCACACTCCTAAAACACAGGACCACTTGCAAGAGGATCCACCTACATGGAGAATGGTACTTTCTGCGGAAGGTTATGGCCCCCTCACAGCTACTTTATAAAGAATTCTTTCTCCTAGCAGATCTCCAAGCCCCCTTCTTTAGGGAGTTAAGCATTCACTGGAAGCACCTGGAAAACCAGTCTGAACTGTTCTTTTATAGCTGAACCAAAGGAGGATGCTGCAACATTCGGTTGTAACGGATTCACTAAGGCTGGAGGTGGAGATCTCCTTCCAAAATGCTTTGAAGGAGTATCTTGGAGAGACTTTCATACAGAAAGGAAGGAAAAAAAAGATAATGTATCATGGCTTTGGCCAGGATAGAGTTAATTTTCTTCCTAGTAGCAGTATAGTGCTGTGTTTTGGATTTAGGGCAAGAATAGTGTTGATAACACACTGATGTTTTGGTTGTTGCCAGGCAATATTTACACTAAGTCAAGGACTTTGCAGCTTCTACCCCACCAGCGAGGAGGCTGGGGGTGCACAAGGAGCTGGGAGGAGACACGGCCTGGCCAGCTGACCCCGACTGGCCAAAGGGATATTCCGTAACATACGGTGTCATGCTCAGTATAGACCTTGGGGGAACCTGGCCAGGGGTTTAGACCACGGCTCAGGAACTAGCTGGGCATCGGTGGCCTGCGCGTGGTGAGCAATTGTACTGTGCATCACCTTGTTTTCTATATTCTTTTATCATTATTATTCTCTTCCTTTTCTGTCATATTAAACTGTTTTTATCTCAACCCATGAGTTTTACCCTTTTTTTTTTTCCTCCTGATTCTCTCCCGCATCCCACTGTGGGGGAGTGAGTGAATGGCTGTGTGGTTGTTTTAGCTGCCTGCCAGGTTAAACTACGACAATGTAAAAGAAAGGTAGCAGAGAATGCAGAGAAAAGAAAAAAGGTTGCTTGTGGTAAAACACCGTATTTGGCAAACAATTCACCTCCTTTCTGACCAACACCTTAAGCCAAGCAGTAGGAATGAGCTGAAGACTTAAGAGATTAAAAGAATTTGGAAGTGAATTGGAAAAATCTGGCAACAACCACAATCTAAACCTTTTTCAAGATGCTATGTCAAAGCACAAACATTTGCCAGATGTACAGAGGGAAGCTTAGCAAATCTTAAAAAGCCAAACCTGTGTGAAATATCAGTTCTGCAACAGCTGTTTCTATTATCACTTCTTGATAATAGAAATCAAAGACAAATTGAAATGCTTGTCTTGGTCACTTGGTCTGACCTTTGGGTTGCTGGTTAAGTACACAGAACTGGATGGATTTTTTTTTTTTTCCTCTCCTTAAAGAGGTGTGAAATTTTCCAGATGCGAAGCAAAAGACTCAGCCTTGTTGTGACTATGAGCTACAGAGAGGGGGGAGAAAAAGTGACTATTTTTTGACCCACGTGTTTACCTAGGACACATTGCCAGAATGTTACTGCTGATGTTGGTTACTCAAAATCCCGTTCTTCAGGCGACAGCAGGTCTATACTGATGTGAAAGTGAGGAGCTATGTTCTGGTTCTGCAAAGCCACTCTTCCAACCAGCTCCAAGTATTTTGTAGAAATATTTCTTATAACATAAAAGTTATTAATAACTCACAGATGGCACCTTTCCCACTCAGTCTGCCAGGTCACGACTTCAGATTGCAGAGGCAGAACCGAGTAAAAGCAAAAGAAGTTAATTATGCTTTATTGAAACCATGCTGTAGTAAAGAACTAAGGTTTATGCAGGAAATATTTTATTTATTGCTTCCTAATCATAACTATTTCACTCAGGGGAAAGTGTTGGGGGTAGGCAGTGAGTCTACGCTAGATATGTTAGATTTATTTCCCTCTTCGTGTCACACCCGGTTAGTTTTCCTCTCTAGTGCAGGAAACACACCACTCAATCCAAACTTCCTCTTACAGTTAAAAAAGCATACATATACCGTCACACCAGCAGACGGTTTGCTCACAGGACTGTTACACATTTTTACTGGTAAAGTCTTACCGGTATTTGCTGGATTTCTCCTGTATTGGTGATGATCTGCTGCATGACTTGCATGGTCTGCCCAGTTCCACTCTGAGCCTGCTGGGTCTGTCCTTGCGGCTGGGCCTGCACTATCTGTACCTGCTGGCCTTCTCCCACCTGCATCGTCACGGGGGTGGTCTGCATTCAAAACAGGGATAAGGACCAAGCAAGGACTGAACACAAGTGAAACAGCCACAAGGTACAAAGACTCTAATAGACAGATGACTTCCTAGACCCACTGGTAACATGTTGATGCTTAAGTCACCACGGAGGGAACCTGTTATGACCCTTGTTATTAAGGTATCTTAGCACCTGGTCATGACCAGAAAACACGTTTCTACATTGTTATTGACTGTTCCGAGCAGTAAGAACAGGACACTGCAATACGGGCAAGTCGAGGGTTTCGGTGGCTCCACTGGGGCGCAGAGCCTCTGCCCGCTGCTCATGGCTCACCTGCCCTTGCTGAGGCTGGGCGATGATGATCTGGCCTGGCTGGATAGTGGTGGTGGATGTGGTGGTCTGTTGTCCTTGCTGCTGCCCCTGAACCTGCACTGCAGCAGGCTGCTGAGCCAGTGTGAAATAATACTGTACAGGCTCAGCTGGGGTCACAGCCTGACGCACCTCTTCCTGCAGCACAGGAAAAAGACAGGTAAATGGGGAGGGAACAGATCAACAGCCGAACACCCCAACCACAGCTGAAACATCCCCCCTCCCCCCCCATAAGCACGCTCCATGGGAAAGTATCTTTAATACCTTGTTTGTAACAGTTTAGTTAAACAAATCTGAAATGATAAATCAAAATAGGCTTCCTCATTTATTCAGCTATATGGAAATCAAACACATTTCCAATATCCTATGTGTAATAATGCAGCCACCAATTTCATTATGAGAAGCAAATAAGCAAAATTACCATAGCTGAAAACCATGCAACTACTCATCAGTAAATTCCACCATTACTTGTTATCTTAACACAGAACAAATTGCAAATGCACCAGGAAGACTTACAAAGCCTCATCTGTCAACAAACCCCTCTTCTTAGCCTACATGCCCAACAAAAATCTCAATCTAGCTCCCATGTCAAACCTCTAAGAATAAAAGTCACGGACTTGATGTATACTTTCATGGTTTTATTTATCTATTTAAATCCAGCTTCTCCAGAATTCTAACAACTTCATTTTGTACTGTAGCTTAACAGCCTGATTCTGCTGGTGGCAGGAATATCTCAACAGTGTGAAGAAACCAAAGGCTCTGCTCTAGCTCACTGCCAGAAGCACAGGCTGTAATACCGCTGTTTTATCTAAGCATGTCTTTAGGAGAGAAAAGCCCCTTATGATTAATGACATTTTAGGCAAAGAAGTAGATTTTCAGAGATTATGTTAAGTGGCAAGCCGTTAACACTCAAGAATCAAAATTCTTAAGCTCCCCAGAGGAGCAGTTGGATCTTGCACCTTACGGAAGATGCAGCTCACCAGATGTTCACTCCATGGCAGAAGGCGTAAACAATCCTCTCCCAGCCACCTCGAGTTCACAGCTGAGAGTGTAGGATGTTTACACGTGCTACAACATGGTAGATTCCCACTTACACAAGTCCGCTTGACTCCCTTGCATTAAATGAGGCTTGCTCATGGATTCCCTTCAGTATATCCAACTGGACAGGAAAAGAAAAATTCACATTAAACAAGATCAACGTAGGTTGTCTAGATGGGCATCAGGCACGAGTGAAAGAGCCTGTTCGCTTAGATGCTAGTCTGTGAGGGTCAGCGACTAAAGAAAAGATTTACTATTGGGACGTTTCTCAATACCCTACCAGAAAATAACCCTCCAAAGATGAAGCTCTTCACAGTTGACTGTAATCAAGAAGCGACTTCTAAGCCTGGCTCTCAGAGCAAACATTAGCACTATCCCACGGTACTGCAAACCACTGCAATCACATACTTGCAATACTTCCTACACATGGCAGTTTACTAATTAATCCTACTTGCTTCATCAAATCCTCTGGGGGATGGATTAATAACAAATTTAAAATATATATTCAACAGGACATGTCTTCAGTTAACCATAAAACCACAGGCATAGAAGAGCTGCGGCTGTTTCTGTAAAGCCCAGTCTTTTGAGAGGTTATTTCTGGAGCACTTCTCAATTCCTACCTGAATCCTGAAACAATTAAAGCAACTGAGTACTTCTGCCAGTATCTATTCCAGGTTAAGTTGTATTTGCTACAGACAAAAATGGCTTTTAATCCAAATCTGCTTGAACTAGGTTATATCACATCGTTTGCCATCTTTTATTTTCAAGCCATAGCTTTAGTTACCAGAGCAACATAACAATCGTGATTTCATTCCCAGCTCTTCCACGTAACCAACACTAACTTGTCAAACAGTCTTTTCCGTGGTAGAGATAAAATACAGATTTGTACCCTCAGCCAAAAAGTGCAGGCTGTCAGCCTATAGGCGGCCGCTTTTCAACACTTTGAATCAAAGGAGTGTTTTCCACTGCAAAGTCCTAACCTACGATCTTATCGGGCAGCTATTTCTCCATTAAAGATCTCTTGCCATAAGAAGTATTTCTAGCGATTCAGCAGTGTTCGCAGACAGTGGCCGTGTCGTCAAGAGACAGATCTCAATACCCTACCAGAAGGGTGTCTCAAACCAAAAACCGACCGGGTTTCACTGCTGGTGCTGCGCAATCCAAAAGACACAGCTCTGGTGTGATGTATCATCAAGACACATTAACCTAGCAACCTATATGCATCTAACACACTACTAAAATACTTCAGGCATTCATTTGATTATAGAACTTGAATGTAATCAGAACATTCTGATGTGAATCAAAAGGCTCCAGCAAGGAAGATATGGGTGATATTCTCCCTCCCAAACATGGAGTACTTCTAAAAATAGCACTACAAGTAGAGTAACTGAGGCACCTAAAAGAAAAAGGAACTGAATTTGCAATGCCAGAATTAACCTGTGTTACTTCAGGCCGCAGCCAACTTTGTTCAGCTTATCAAGCTGAACAAACTGAAATGTGGGCTTTCTTTCCCCCAGTTAAGCAAAGCATGGAGAGCGGCTCTGCAGGCTGCTGCTTTGTCTTTTTATTTAATACTGAACTAATCATCCTTGGATAAACCATCTCTGCTGCAGGGATAAAGCACGGAACGCAGTGAAGGAATGGAAGGAGCTGTGCCACCTCCCACATGTGATGCTCATCATGTGTACAGAATACAGAGTTTCCAGCACACCTGTAACGAAGCCTTGGGATGCTGCTAATGTTAATTAAGCTGACTATAGCAGCAGTAGGATGGACTCCCCTGCATATATTGTGACACATAAAGGTATCCTCCTCATTTACTAGAAAGTTACGCTGCTTCTGGGAATCAGGATAAGAGGTTAAACTCAACTCAGGACATCATCAGAAAGGATGAAGTGTGTATATCCTCCCTTTGGCCGTCACTTCAGTAGCACCATGAGGACTTTAAAGAAAAAGTAAAATATTAACCTCCAAAATCCAGGTCCACAATGGAACCGCAGGTCTCTATGCTCAAAGCGGGTATCTTTTTGCATATTACCCAGATTTATATTGGGATACAAAAAAAACATGTCAAAGAAAAACTTCCAAGTAAAACACTTGCCAGAAAGATGTTTTAAAGCATGCCAGCCTCTCCAGTAGCACTCACTATAGAAGTTATTTTAAGGACCACCTTGGATTTTTTCAAAGGCTAACACATTGCAAACCTTCAAAAGTATCCAAAAAACAGCTGAAGGAATTGCTCTAAATTGTTGTAAACTACTGAAACGTACTGTTCAGAGAAGAAATTGCTCCAGCTGAGTCCTGGGCAACAATTCCAGGAGACGTGGAACATGGAACAGCTCTGTCCAAATGGAGCTGTAACAGAGAGAGATGCGCAACTACCGAACCAGTGAACTTTTAGCAGCAAAACACCAAGCTTTTAGGTGAAGGAGATAAATTAGTTTACCAGGAGCTGGATCTGTTTCTTTGTGCATTTGAAGCGGCAAGACTGAGCTTCAACCCCACCCCATTGCATTTTGAGCACCGTCTCAAACACGGAGGGAAAACAAGTGCTTTGTAAAACACGAGCCTGTGGAGTTTCAAAGATCTTGTGCTCAGATGACCGCAGCAGCCTGCTGCTGTAAACATCCGACTGAAAGCTCCTTCGAACACCTTACAGCTTCCAGTCAAGGATGTTTACAGTAGCAATGACTGCCCCAAAGGATGCAGGAGGTGGTACTTCTAAGGAAAGAAGCTTATTTATCCCTCTACAAGTCAAGGGATGCAGACTCAGCACACTTTTTAAAATTAAATTTTTAACTTTGGCAACATTAGGTACCAGAGCTATTTAGTAGTTTTTGTCACTTAAGTAAATCCCCAAGTCAGACTTCTGTAAATCTCCATCCAAGCTCTACTTCCATAAAAAAAAATTTAAGAACCCGAAAGCTACTGTAAATAAACACGTAAGAGAGAGAGGCACAAACCTCATGTTTAAACCTGATTCTGTATTGCTTTACCAACACTCTTTTAATTAGAACTGGAGATTATACCAAGGAAAGGGAAGACATGAAAGCAATCATTTTTATGTCTCACCTGCCGCTTTGGAGGCTTCAGTTCATCTCTTGGAACAATATCGATAAGAAAGTCAAATTGATCAAACTTTGTAATTGCCATGGCAATGTCATTCCTCTATAACATCAAAAAGAGAAAAACATTCTTCAGCTTTAGAAGTCTGGTTTTATCACTGGATGAATAAAGTTAGAGCTTTTTAAAAGAGTCAAGTGAGAGTGTCTTCTACAGATCCTGAGCAGTCAAGTCAGATGGCAAGAACTGTTTCAGTACCAACACCACTGTCTCGTGCTGAGTGAGGCCTCCAAGATGTGCAATGAAAAGCCGCTTAAACTTGGGCTTTTACAGTCATCTACTCACCAGCCAGGCCTAACCAGGCTCTCCACAATACTGCAATTCACTACAGAGGGCTCATGACAACCACCATAAGCTTTTTAGTACATTTTAAAAAAAGGGAATTTTTCTAAAAAAAAAATAAATAATTTAAATCCCAAAGATATCTGAAAAGAAGCTTTGCCAAAAGACCAAGGTGACTGCTCCATGTATTAGTAGCAACACATGCAGAATCTATGAGTTGGGGATGGGATAAAAAAAAAAAACAAAAACAAACACAAAAAACCCCAAAAAAGTATTACAAGATCTTATTCGGGGCAGGGGAATCCCAAGAGATGCTGGGAGAACAAGCTTCGGCATGTGGAAGGGCAAAATGGTTAAAAAGAAAGCAGAAAAATTAAAACATATACTCAGCAAACTGGCCAAACATGTATCAGAAAAACTGGCAAGGTAAGTATCTTCTCAAAACAGCTTATAACTTTACTTTTATACCTTGCCTGAAAAAGAAATCCAAAGAATAGCACTAGGTCAAAGCATTAAAGACCTGAATAAAGAATTACCCAGCAATAAGTCATCACTTAAATGTATTTGCTTAAGATCTGAAACAACCTCCAAGATAAAAAAAGGTGAGAGTTTCTTAAAAAAAAAAAAAAAAAAAAAAAAAAAAAAAAGTACTTGCATGTCATCTTAAAAAGTAGAGCTAATTCAACAAGCTATTAAAAGTCTCATTCTCATTAGCTGAAGATAAATTTGTAAAGCTTATATATGAACGAGATTTGAGATGAGCATGCCTACGCTACCTAATGAGCAGGTAAAACTTAAAAGACTATCAATCGTCTCATTTCAGGCTAGCTGACATTTCTAAACCTTATACTGTCTTGGCATTTAATTACTAAACAATGATCACGTAGAAAGCACAAGAGAGACATTTCTTTTGTTCTGCAGGCAGCATATATTATAGAAGTATCTTCACCAAGAAGAAAACTTCTACTGAACAGATGTATCTCATATTTCATTCTCCATGCTGAGGATTGGGTGCAATCCAATTTCCTCGGGACTAGACTTCCATAACTCAGACCTCTCCACTCAAAATTTTCTTCCCAAATACTTGGTAAGCAGAGACTGCATTTCTCCAGCTGCACAGTCCATGCAGAGAGCAGCTGTTCCAGGAGGGCAGCTGCTGTGGAAAGCAAGGCAGTCAGAAATAAAACCTGAGTCAATTCAAGGCCTTATACATTGGGATCAGGATTTAAGTACGATTCTGAAATAAACAGATCCATCCAAGCTTGAAAACTGTTAACAGGACATGCCCGAGCCAGCACTTGTACTTACGAAGCATCTTGTTCATGGAATGTATATCAAATACATCCTTCCCACAGTAAGTGCATTCAAGCCTGGGTTAAGCAAGTAGCATAAGCCCAGTTTAGTGGGGATTGAGCAGCTGGATGCCACTCAATAGCACAGCTCTGGTCTGAAATCAGACATGTCTCCTTGCACCACAGCAATCTCTGCACCAGGGTACAGGAGAGCTGATGTGGTCCTAAATATCACAATCACTCACCTCTGATCTGAGGGCCTGAACTGATGGTTATTATAATTTCAAGTAGTTCTGGTCAACATGTAAGACAAAGTGAATGCCTTCCCCGCCATAAAGAGACCCTAAAGAGTTACAGTTTACTCTTCAGGTCACTCAGTGACCTCTTTACTCAGGTCACAATTAGCTGCAGTTTTGGTTTTTATTGTTGTTTGCTTTTGGTTGTTGTTGGGTTTTTGTGTTTTGGCTTTTTTTATAAAATAAATTAAGAAAAAAGCATTTCAGTTGCACAGTCACACTGAGCACTGTGCTTTGTACACAGGCTTGTAGCAATAGACACAGGTACTAAAGTTACTGTCTACAAAACATGCCTCATATTATGGAAACAAAGAGTTGGAAACAGTTTGTGAAGCAGCTGAAGGCTAGGTAGGAGCAGCTCTGTTACCTGCAGAGTCCTGCGCTTGTTATCTTCTGTGTGTATCCACGCTCGCAAAGTCAATTCTGTTATGAATATCTGAGCTGCCTTGGCGAACAACACGGGAGCTTCGGCACTAATCATCTGCAATTAAATTTACAATTTTTTAAAATTGTTTTTTAAAGTTTACCATTGTAAAGATACTGTAACATGGTAGCCAGGGTTCCTTTATCATCATAGTCAAACCTGAATGGTTGCATTGTTTAACAGTGAAGTTTAGGGGATTTCCACATCAGAGTATCTTTAGGTCTGACAGTCCAAAGACATACTAGCTTCAAGTTAAATGGAGTGTTAAGAGTACTGGGCATCTAAAATTTGTGTGGAAAGTCTGTTTCCTCCACAACTAGTCAGATGCCAACTTCGTATTGTGCTGGATGACGACAGGCCGGTAAGTGGCATCAGCGCACGTTCGCCCAGGGGCCGTCAACCGGCGCATTGGCGTCTGCATGAACGATTCGGAAACTGAAGGGGACAGGTCAAGGGTCATTTTAAAACCTGGCCCTTGCTTTATAGTTGTAATATTTATGTAATTTGAAATGAATGCTGAAATTGCAAAGGAGGTTTGGAGGCCTGAGCAAAGACTGCCTCACCAAATTCCTTTTCCTTAAAAAGTATCTTGCTCAAGTTTTACTCAAATTAAGCAGTTTCATTATTAGCTGGCTTGGCATTAATGCTTACTCCCTAGTACAGCCTTCTCGTTAAATAACGTTCCAGGCAAGCCAGAGACTTCCCACCCTCACCGCCCCGCTCTAAAATCTCATCTTCCCCTTCATCATCAAAAATTTGGCACTCATTTGGTTCAGACAGTGAACTGGGACCTCAGAGGCCAGGGTTCAGTCCCTTTCCAGGCTGAATGAATAGCTCCCTTGTACAGGAAGACAACGCACACCTTTTTCAGGATCTCATTTAAATGTTAAAGGTTGTCCTAACAGAAGGATGGTGTCACATTGAGAAAAACAAGAAGAAAGTGCAAACCATATTCTTCTCTCTTAGAAGTTAAGTGCCTGACAGTTTTCCAAGTTAAAACAAACAAAAAAAACAAACAAAAAAAAACCAGGGAGGACTGGAGCAGCGCAAGAGTCAAACCCTGCAGGTGATTTCTTTCTCCTTCCTTTTCTGTCAGTGAATTCACGTGTTATCATCATCAGTCATATGTCAAGGGTTCAGCTCAAATACTGGTATTAAATCCATGTTATCTACTGAAATTATTACTTTTTTCCCCCTAAAACTTGAAACAGCGTAACACACATCCAAGTGATATCACTTTTCATACTAAACACTCTATAGCTGTGTGAAAGGAACAGTAAAGAGAAACAAGGAGGAAACATGAGAAAAGACAGTTAAGCACTAGAAAAAACAGGAAACATCCAGAATTACACAGTAGACTGGTATTTACCAGAAGAAAGCAAAACTGCAAAAGTATTAACCAAAGATCCCAAATGATTTTGCTTTCCCAACTCAGTTTAATTAACCAGGCCAGCTAATATTGCATTGAAGGCAACTGTTACAGTGTGCTTTACAAATAATAATAAATAATGGTAAGAAGTAGTATGGAATTACAAGGAATTGTAGCTACAATATCCACCAAAACGATCATAAATACTTCAGGGAAAAAAAAAAACCAAAAACACCCATGAGCGTACCTTCACATCTTCATCTAATTTCATTATCTTCTTAATACGAGCCAGAGGGAGTTCTTGAACTCTGAAGTCTTTCTGCGGAGAGATTCACATTTGAGACTCTTTACTGATATTTAACTAAAAACAAAGGTAAGATAAGAAATGTTAAACCAAGTCTGTATTGTCTAGAACTAAACTGGCTAAAGTTAGATTTATAAAATCACTTATTTTCTTTGAGGTATGGCAGGTTCTCCTCAGGCCTGAAAATTCTCATCTGCTTTTCTGTATTTTATACTGATATAACGCTACTTAAATCTTCTGTCAGACACTCGTATCTACTATTTCACCTCAAAGTTGAAGTCATTCCGCAGAACAGAATGTTTCTTACGTTACACATTTCTGCATCTATTTATATTTGAAGCAACTAATTCAATTAGGTGTCTCAGGACCCAGAAACCACTGGAATTTACAAAAAAGTCAGAAGAGAAAATAAAGACAAACAAGAGCTACGTGGGGCCACAGGATGAAATCTTTGCTTTATTTGTACTTCCCTGTTGCCCAATACCAATTTTGGTGTTAAAAACCTTGCAAGAATCTTGTTTAAAAAGAAAAATCTCTTCTATTCCTGTTTTTAGATGGATTCTGCTATTTTCCAGCAAAGAGAATTGCTGACTCAAAATGATGCTGTCGTCGTACTGAAACACCCCAAGCCACTATCCACAGGAGGAGGCACTAACGTATCCCTTGGAGATCGTCCCTGCAGAGGGACCATTGCGTCAGGAGGCAGAATCCCTACCCACAAAGGCCTTCTTAAAAAAAAAAAAAAAAAAAAAAAAGTCTTCCCTTCTTAACAGAAGTGTCACAGAAAATAAAAGGAAACTCATTTCTCTAGGGAAGAGGGCACTGCCAGACGTGTTAGTGAAACAAAAGAGGGGAAAAATGCTGAAAATGCTCTTTTCTATTGAAGCAAAATATGGAGGTGGTGCACAGTCCAGCCAGCACTCCTGTAGGGGATTTTTATTTAATTTATATATACAAACTTTATGTATATTCATACACATTATTTTATATACATATCTATTAAAAAAGCGTTCTGCGCCCTCATTCTGTAGGGAGCCGTGAATGTGATGCTCCTGGTGCTCCCAGTAACATGCTGCAAATCAGAACTAACTTGGAGCGGGGGCTGTCCGTGCCTGCAGTGCCGGGGGCTGCTGCACCCCCGGTGAACGCGGGGTTTGGGGCAGTGGGAGAAGAGGGCAGCCAGGGCTGGGACCTGGGACCTGTGCTTGAACACATGGTAGCATTTTCAACCAGTAACTGCCACATAAACAAGTTCAGGGGTTGCTAGGGCATGGAAAAATATCCCAAAGCTTTTTTTTTTTTTTGAGGTTTTTGTTGTTGGTTTTGTCTTTTTTTTTTTTTTTTTTTTTTTTTTTAAGGCTTGATCCTTTTTAAAGGGCCTTGTGACCTTTGAGCAAGCCTCAAAGACAGACGAGGACACAATTCCAAATTTGTGAAACTCCGAAGTATATTAACTTGTATGAACAGCAGAACTGCAAGTAGATGTGCACAGGTACAATGCTATTAAAATCTTTAGAAAAGAGAGACAGTGGGAGAAATTAGGAAAAAATTAAAGCTCCTTTAAGGCAGACAGACAAATGTCACATAAATCAAAATTAATACGCAAGTACCATGGTGAAGGGAAGCATGACCACTACTGGCTACTACCCAGCAGAACAAACTTTAGACACCAATTCTTCATCTTTTCTTTTTTCCAAATTAGGTCTCAATGTTTTCACAGGCCTCTTCTAACTCATCGTAGAGCTGAAATGCAAGTTTCAGCCTAGTCCTGTTTCCTGTTTCTCCAAGACTAGGCTACAGAGTCCTTTCTGTTACATGGGGCAGACAACAGAGAACTCTAGTTTGTTCTTCTAAAGCAGCTCCCTTATTTTTCCCCTGGAATTTTAGCTACTGGTGGCACAGGGCAAACACCCAAAACCAGGCAGAGATAGCCCCGAAAAGCAGGCCACCGAAGCAGGCTTTCCATCAAACAGCTGGCCTGACCTCTGCTACGCAGTATATAAAGATGAGCTTTAACTTTACTTACGTCCACATCCACAGGAGCACTTTCAATAAGATGCACAATAAATTTCAGGATTTGATTACACGGGGGGCAACTTCACAGGAATGTTTTGCAGTTACCCCTTTTCCTTTCTAACTCCCTTCACTGTCCTCAGTTAAATTTTCAATGACTTAGTAGCTTGCAATGCAATAAATAGATTCATACAACAGTTAAAAATTAAGCTGCCCATACTTGATAAGCTGCAGAATAAACCCCTTTCATGTGGGGATGAAGACAAACTACAGCTCTTGAACACAAGAATTCACTGTGCTGAAAGAGGAAAGTAATTAATTCTGGTTATGCATACAAATTTCTACATCTGTTTCTTTAATCAACTATCTGCACACAGGCTGAAAAAAGCAGCTTATCTTCAGACTACTGGATTGGGGTTTTCACTTTGAACAGCCCGTCTTCAACTGGAGTTCTTTTGTTTTCAGCTCCATTAAAAGCACAGGAGTGTGCTTTCAGGACCACTGTATCACAGTAATCTATCAATCTCTCTTGAAAAGTCATTCTTATTATATGCCCTTGTTCTCAGGCACATCTCTTTTGGGGATGGAAAAAATAGAAGCTACTTATTCCAATTCTTATTCTCAGTCTATGCATGATTTTTTTTGATCAAACGTCTTTAAATTAATAAAGCATGTGATAACGATGCACGTGGCATTCAAGTGATTTTCAAAACTTCAGGCTTGTCAAAGGAGACCGTTCTGAAAGAGGGCATAATAATTCTATACAAAAGTCTAAACCCAAAAATTCATTCACAAAATCGGAACTGTCTGCCAATAGCCAGGTGTTTGAATTTATGAAGGGGTGAAAGACCAAGCTGCATTTTGAACAGTAACACCTCCAGGGTGTAATGATACGGCTCGTCCTTTGCTGTGGATAAGGGTTCCCTCACATGTTGGTCACACGTTGTACGTTACAGAATTTGAACAGTAGTTAAACAGCCCATGAAGTACAACGTGAGGTATATTCTCAAATCCCTCAATTTTTGGTTAGCTAAAACAGCTTACGGCAGCCACGCTTATACTTGTAACTATTTTAAATCACATCCCTTTCACCCCCAGAACAGAAAACAATTCCTCTGCAATTCTCTAGAGAGCAGCCACAGTTACCACTAAAAGAATCTCTGAATCAACTTTACCTTCAGCTCTTTGTGGACTAAGGAGGAAGACATGACTATTACATCTCATTATGCTAGAAATCAGCTACATTCAATTTATATCTCAAATTTGGGCAGTCATAGCAAATAGTCCAAAGCCTGGCTGATTATTTATCAGCTCTTAAGGCCACCTTGCAGTGTGTAAATAGCCAACTCTACTGGATCCCATAAGCAGCAGGAACACATTCCGAGCTGAGGTTTATCTTGCTACCAGACACTATTCACTGTCAGTTCTTCAGAAATAACACAACTGATGAGGACACTCACCACCGTGAGATTGCGTATCTCCTCCATGACTCGCGGCCAGAAGGACTGGAGGCTTTGCTGGGCATCGCTATTGCCAGCTGTGCCGAAGCCACCATCCGTGGACATTTTTGTAGCTGGGAGAAACAAACCCAAGTGTTAACAATGAGGGAAGAAGGCAGTAGTCAAAGGCTCCCACAGATTCCCTCCAAGTCCCAGGAATACAGGAAGGGGCCAGCCTGGCTAATCGCGCTGGAAAACTGTCAAAATAAGATATGCAGTCTAGGTCTCATGGCAGCAATGCAGAGATACTCACAGCCTCTGGATTTTTTTTTTTTAAATTTATTTTTGCAAAGATTGAAAAAGAACATAAAACCCAAGAAGAATTGAAAGCAAAAATAATCTCCTTATTCCCCTACTGGAGTTCTGCCTTTTCACAAGGAGTTCTAAAACATAACCGATGACCAGTCACAGCTCACATTCCAGTGTGCACCTATTATAAAATCATTTTTTCTCTTGCTTGTTACAGCCAACAACAGGACAGGATATGGCAGTAACCCCCCCCCCCCAAGTTCAAACCTGAATGTCAATGTCAACCCAACACTATTTCTAAAAAATATAATGAAACAGTTGCATCTCTGCCTATTTGAAAGGTGTCAGGTTCTGTGGCTTTACGCTATTTTTAAAATACCTCTTTTCTTGGGTGTAATCAACAAGAGAAATTATCAGTCTGTATAATGCAGAATGTCAAAAGCACAAAGTCAGATTTAAAATTCAAATCTTTTAATTGAAACATTTTTTAAAAAGCCTCATGCCTGCCATTTAGTGTTCTGCAACTGCAGGATGTTAAGCAAGTCTGGCTATTCAATTTATGCTGGATGTTGCCTGTGCTTTCATTAAGACTTGTTATCTTTGCAAACGGCTTTATTTACAGTATATACCCATAGTCATCAGGAAGTTACATGGAGAAAGCAGAGGGACAATAACCGGGTTCAGACGTTCCCCTATAACCATGCTGCGCTGCGGTGAAGGTGGTGACGAGGTCAGGACACCCAGCATTGGTCAGCCTCGTCCCCGGGCGACCAGGATGGTGCCAGCCCGTGTCATGCTATCCGGGCACACTTCAAGTTCTAGCTAATGCAGCTCTTCTCCCCCCTGCCCCCATGAACTCCTAGATTAAGTTGTGCCTTTTTGATGAGAAACTCGAGACAGCTCTAGTAAATATTAAAATGAAGTCAGATGCACAATTTGGGAATCCCTTGGAAGAGCAAGACCAGCCTTGCTGGCTTCCTCTGCATGACAGGAGTGCATGGCTCCGGCAGGATTCCCAACAGGGATCGCAGCCTGGAAGGATGGGGAAGACGTGCCAAAAGCACATGCACAAGCAGGACCTGCTGAGACACAACCCGGCAGGACAGGACTCGGTGCTTCCCATGCACTGAAAGCATCTCGGAGCAAGCGGAGCAGAGGAAGCCAGCGAGTTACTGACGTTGGATGCTCTCAGGGTCACCCAGAGCAGCTTTGAAGTTTCTGTGAATGAAATGCACACATCATGTACAAACAATAAGTCTCTGTGTCTCCCATAACTTACAGCGAGAGAAAAAGGGTGCTACATTTTCTATAGGGAAAGATCTCAAGATCCACACAGATACTTGTGTGTCGCCATGTAATGGAAAAAGACACAAGAGCAGATTTAGCACTGATATAAAAGGACACAATCTCCCTTCGCTTTCGATCTGCCATGTAAAGGTTTATTTCAGTCCCTTCCCAAGTCGAAGGGAAGCACAGTAACACTGTACAACACACCAAAATACCAACGGGAGGCTGTTGCCAACTGCCAGCGATTTCAAAATCTACTATTCCAAAGTAACGATGGTCCATAAAAGTTATTACCAGATCAAAGAGACGAATGTCAGACAGTTCGTTCGTTACCTCCTGCAGCCTACACTTTCCAAGGCAGACTCTGTGAACAGTCCTGGTTTTCCTTCATCAACCTGAGAAGGGGACACGGGAGGCGTGCGAAGAGCCAAAGGGGATTTTGACAGGGGACGACAAAGAAGAGGTCAGCAGATGGTATTTTCAGTCTCAAAGCAAGAGTTCGAGACAGGAAGAACTCCAGGTGAGGAACCCATGGAAATAACTGACTGACAATGTACTTGACGTCTCTTCAACAACTATTTGCATTATAATACTATCCACCTACAAACCAAGATATTTCAAGTATTTATAAGAAAACACAGAGATAAATATTCTAATGAGAGTGTTAAATTGGCGTTTGATCCTTCCCCCCTTGATCTGCATTGTCAAACGTAGACAGAAAATAGTTTAGGCACATAAATAAAAGCTAATCCTTGAAGTCTGCTCTGCACTGGCAATATTTCAATACTAACAGTAGACGGGGTCTTTTCTGCAACTGGAGATGCAATTCATCTTGAAGACAAGCCAAATCACTTTTCAAGGCTTTATTTAAAAATACAAATTACTTGCATTCAACCCACTTAAATGCAATACTGGAATATAATGCTCTACATAACCCTAAGAGAAAACAGGTTAAAAAGAAAAAAAGAGCTAATGGAGCAAAGAGGAAGAAAATTCCACCACCACAGCTTTACCCCCTACTGCACGCAAAGCGAAATTTCTGCCATTAAATATATGCCTCTCTGGTATTCATCCGGATTCCAGGAAGAGCTAGAAATGGTTTAATCCAGTCATCTATAATTTAAGAAGTCCTGTTGACGAATACAAAAAAATTCCTATCTTCAGGGTAAACACAGGACTGATGTCTTATGCAAAATGAACAGCCTGACACTCGACCCAGGGGACAATTGCTACTTTAAGTGACTGTTTATGATAATTGGTAGGAAACTGAGTAAGGGTAGAAACAAGAGTCACCAAAAGGCTGATTTTCTGAAAAACTTGAGAGTGAAGTCACTACAGACTCCATAATAAAAGCCTAAGCAGGTTAAAACTGCTCAGAACATTACTACGGTAATTTCTTCCCATTAAAATATAGATACATAAGCAGCCTTGCAAGCATTAGAGGAGGATTGTAAGGGAAAGAGAAAAACTTCAACTGTCACGCAAAGCTACAGCATTGGCTCTGCGAGACAAACTTTACTAATGAAACCATTCCTGCGCAATTAGGTAAGTTCCTTCACCCAAGGGGAAGCTGCGTTCTCTTCTTTTCAGAGTGCCTCCTATCAGGATTAGTGCCAACAAAAAAAAGATACGAAAGCACACAACAGAAGATAAGCCCATCAAAGCTATCAGGGAGGCAGTTCCGCTGATTTCACAGTATCAGCATCTAAACCTGTCTTTTTTGATAGGCAGTTTGCAGGGCAATTTTAGAGCTTCATTATACCTCGTCTTTCCTCCTCAACCTCTGCAGAGGGAGAGAGGTGCTCCAAGGATCCCTGCGCTCCCCACACTGCACTAACATAACGCAGGGTATGGTTTCTCAGAAGTTTTAAGAGTAAAGTGGCTACTGGGACACCACCTTATTGCTGAATAACAGAAGTTAAAGTCCACCTCCCATATCACCTGGTTGCCACAAAGCGTAACCACAACCAGAGAGAACTTGCCAATTCCAGCAACGCCGTGTCTCTACTGAAGCTGGTCGTGTACCTTGCAAGCTTGACACGCTTCTGCTCCGTGTGACGCTTACTTAACAAAAGCCATCGTCTCACCGGCGTGCATCAAAGCAAACAGGGGTGCTATACTGACCTTGGATTTGCTAAACTACCAGCATGAGTCCCAGGAGCCTGCAACCTAAAAACCAGGCTGTGCAGAGATGTTATTCGGAGATGCTCTTGCACAATAATCTAGATGAGGAGGTTCACGCACACAAAACACACTAAGTCACAACACGGACACACTACTGGATTAGATACAAGCAAGCAAACACACACACACCCCCAAAATGCACACAGAGCAAGAAATAAGGGTGTAAGAAGAGGAGTGACTGGGATACACCTGCTTCACAGCAGCCAGTCCAGTCTGCACAGCCTGGAATATGCTCCACGAAGGCAAACATTTTGTTTCCAGACTAAGGGAAAAAGAAACTGAAGGCCAAAAAGCTGAGGCCTATGCATAAAATGCCTGGAGGTGATTACCGAGATTAGCAAGCACATCTCAAGAACTACGACATCAACACTTTGCAATTAGAGCTTTTCTGCTCACCAGAGCAGAACACCTTTTACAAACATTAAACTTAACAAAATCCTGTGGCAGCTGACAAACACTTAAGAGCTTCACTTCATAAAAACACAAAGCAAGCACGAAGACACCTCTAGTGTCTGTGGCCAGGGGTTTTTTGTTGCTTGCTTGTTTGGTGGTTTGTTGTTTGTTTTTTTTTTTAAACAGATGCTAGTTTGTGCTCTTTAATGCCGTGGGATGGGGGAAGCAGTCAAATGAAGTTGTCTCACCCTGGATGCCTACACTGCACGCTTGAGCAAGAACCTGCTATTGAAAACACAAGCTACAATACAATCACAAATAAAAAACCAAGATCTCTGACCTTGTAATTCCACTCAGAGCAGGTACCCAGCTGGAAAAGCAACAGCCAGGAACAGCCCACCAGACCCAGCAGAGCCACAGCACATTCCTGGGCATCACCGGTGCTGCTCATCAAGTGAGCTTGGGAACGGGAACTGGAGGACAAGCTCCCCGGCCAGCGAGGACCATGTCGCAGCTTCTGACGTGCCTACTTTTAAGTTACTCCCAAGCTGGCCTTGACTGAGAAGTCTACCAAACAAAGCCTGCTGGGTGGAGAACAGATCTAAATTAAATTTATCCAAATATCTGAAGGGATATGCAAACAGCAAATGCCAGAGGGAAGTGCTGAAAAGCCTTGAGGCTCTCCACGAAGGAGGCAATAACTTAGTAACATCATCAAGTACCACAGACCCTGGTGATATCAGAAATGTCAGTTCTTTGCATACAGCACAGTCACATTCCCATGACTTATGTTATGGGAAAGAGCCCATCTCACGCAGCGTCGTATTACATGGCACAAGCATATTCCATCCAAACATCTTAGAACAGCGGATAAATCTAAAGATGGAGGCTGAAAAGAAATCAAATGTTTTGCCTCAACATCCTTAGATTATAGCTACAAAGAAGGATAAGACAAGTATTTCTGAAAACTGCCATTGTAAAAACAAATTTCCCCTGCCAGATTCCACCACCATTCAAATACAGATTTAACACCTCCACATCGACAGTGCTTAGTAGACACTCCCCATGAAATCCCCATACATCTCTTCTTAAGATGCTGTTGGTTTTACAATATCCACTATCCCACAAAACTCACAAGTTAATTATTAGGAAGTAGTGTTACCAAAAAGGAGAAAACAAGCAATGCAGTTCCTCTCTTTAAAAAAAAAATAATTAAAAAATTAAAAAATAAATATATATATATATATATATGTACATGCCATCTTTACTAGCAAAGAATAGAAACCAATGCCACAGCACCTAGCAAACACTCTGGAAGTCTGAAGAATTAAAAATAGATCCATAGAGCTGAAAAGTGAAAAATTTAGAATAAATACTAATCCTGGCATTCTGTGATACTTCCAGTCTGATGCGCTAACTCTCAAACTGTAGTGTTCTGTTTTGGGAGCCTGTCCCTTGATTTAAAAGTAAAATGTGCAGAGCCGCACTTGCATATCTAAAGAATGAGCTCTGTGTAGCAATAAGCGCCAGACACCTGATCCTGCCAGAATCAGAAGGAACAATCTAGCAACCAAGAACTAGTTTCACAAGAAGAATAAATACAGTTTTAGATTAATTTAGTAAGACACTTCTATAAGTGCAAGCAAAGGAGGAGTCTTCGATGTATGAAAGCCACATACCAGCACGCTTTGTGAGATGCTGCTCTCATTACTTCAATTAGAGCTATTTGCAGTATCAGAATATCAAATGCAGAATATACAAAGTTTGAAGTGGACTACGACAGCAATCTTTGGTCTCGGCAGTAATCCAAATGGCTGAAGGCATGCTGAAAGGTTGTCTCCGTGCTGCAGATCAACAGCGCTTGTTTTGCATGACATTATGCTACCTTATTTTAAAACAAACCTTTGAGAAGTCAGGTTAATGGTCCAAATTGTTTCCACAGAGATATCATACCTTGATTCACTGTATATTGTCTCTGCTTCAAGGTGTATTCAAGTCAGTATAGATGTTTTCAGCCGAGCCTCCTTTCATGAGCTAAGATGAAATTCATTTCCATTACAGTTCCAAACTGCATGTTCACTAGACAGAGGCCAAGCAGCCGAGGTACACAGCACGGCTAGAAATACCAAGGTGCCAGAACCACCAAGGATTACTTTTACTTGTTTGGTGCTGTAAAAATAGTTCTTAATTGTGTTTGAGATCAATGTTTTCTTCTTCTACTTTAATACTGAGGCCTTGCCTGCTCAATCATGTAAAAAATTTTAAACCAATAATGCAATTCAGAAACTTGAGTCATGTTGGCAGTTGCATTGGCACGGCAAACGGACAGATATTTCTTCCGAACCAGTGCCGAGGTTTTTGCGTTGTATCCATTTTCTGCACCTCCTGTTCATCACAGCTCCAGCTTTGATCAGGAAAGTGGTAAGAGCTACTCAGACTTGCCAGGAACTTACCTGACTTCTGACACGGCAACAAGAGAGCATGTGAAGAAGGAACACAGTCTCAGATGAGCACACAACTAGAGTATCATCCTCTGCAGAAGGTTTCCTAGCTATGAAACAAAGCACCGCAGTCACAAGTCCCATCAAAACTGTACACAAACCCTGTCTCCACAGCACATTTCTGACTGGATGAAGAATCAGTAGCTGCCACCAGTGGCAAGAGCTGAACAAACCAAGTTTGTAATCTTGCTATAGAGCTCTAAAAAAAAAAAAAATCAGACATTGCTACAGCGTGGCACGCAGCACTATGGCAGATGGAAGAACACTAAGAAGATTTGTGCCTGGCCCCGCCAAAGCCAAAGGAAAGACACAAGCTGTAGCATGCAAGGCTCCGGGGTTACGACACACGAGCCTTTGGCTCTTGATGTTTTGAACGATTCCATGAGAAAAACCAGCGAACTGGTTTTCCCCTGGGAATGGGGTTTGGAGAGAGTCAGGCTGACATGTGCTGCCATCGCGACACGTGCCAACCGCCTTCCGAATGGAGGAGTGACTTCGACGTACACATCCAGTTGAGACTCATTTCTAGTGTAGGAATGCTAACAAGACAGCGCAGAACAGGCTTTGCCTATAAACCATTACCTGAACAAGTGCTGGGGGGAGGAAAGGGAACACCACATTTCAAGAGATTTATGCAATGTCTTTTTGGACATGAGATCAGCTTTGAACAAACCCCAACACTCCGCATCGTATTAAACAATAAGCAGGAACACTTTAAAGATGAAACGTAATTGACTATATAATCCATAGCATTACATATACAGCACAATTATTTCAGCACATTGCAGCAGTAATGATGCTGTTATTATTAAAGCATAAAAACTTCTATCATTATGTACAGGCAACAAATTATGAATAAAGTTTTAGCTAAACTATAGGCCAAAATCAGAAGTCTTAGTCTAACTTTAACCCTAGATTCATTTATCCAAAAGACTCTCTTCCATTTCTATGAAACAGTACTATAAAATCTAACGCAGCCTTTCAAGTAGTAGAAAAAAAGGTGATGATCCCAAACTTAGGAAAGTCTGAGGTTCTACTCTTGATGAAAAGATAACCTTTCCACTCTCTAAAAACAATTTCAAGAGGTTTTCAGTAAAACCAACTTAATTCAAAACACAAGCGCTTCCTTCCAATGTGCTATTATAAGAAACTTTTGCAATTCCTCAGTTTTATTTTTATCCATTCCCTCTTGCGGTATTACATACACACAATCCTCTAAGCATACAGCTGGCACCATAAGTGGTTGATTTCAGCTGATGGGAGAATCATTCTGGGCTGTTGGATAAGGTGCGTATTTACAGATTTCTCTTGTTCTATATAATTAAAATTGAACACAATAGGCTAGTCAAATGCTGCACTAAATTACCCACAGAGCATATCGAGTACTTATTGCTAAAGGTTTTTAAGAGAAGGTTGTAAAACGGCGTTTAGGTTGAGTTGATCTTGCCTCAGGGCATAAAAAATAAACAAGATGACCTCTTCAGGTACCTTCTAGCTCTTTTTTCTGTGAATATTTAGCAGTAGATTATTCTATGTTCAAAGCACTGTTTGACCATTAGCTCCCTAATACTTCCAATGCATTACTTCAGTTTTCATTCACACGAGGCACAGCATTTGATTTAAGTCCAAATCAGTTGCAAAGTCAGAGAAAGGGGGTCTAGCTTACCGCTTCCAACAACAGACAACTCGTTAAACCAGTGAAGTTTGATTTCAGCAGCTAGCAGGGCCAAAGCAGCTTTGCACCACTCCCATTGCCGATCTGCTGCTAGGAGCATTGCAGCTGATGTTTTGCTGGATCACACACAGACGTGCCTCCTACTCTGCCTCTCTCCACCCCAGTACCTACTGCAGGAATTCTGCTCCTCCCTTCTCCCATCCCCGGACACTCGGCAGCTGGGTTTCGGCATGCTGGGATAAGAGCTGCCTCTCCACTACAATGGGGAGAGAGCGCAAGCAGCAGAGCTGATCCTGGTTCCTCGGGAGGGGAGGTGGCAGGGCCAGAGTAACCACCCTGACTTCATTCATGCAAAGCAGAAATTGGCCAGATAACCTTCCTGATACTGAGTTTGTTATGAAATTACAGCCCTGATCTTGCAGAGAGCTGCGTAAGACTGCAAGAAAGCTTTGACTGGGCACTGAGCTGGGAATGGCCTTGCAGGAACAAGAGCTGAGTCTCCAAAGTTGCTTCAGTTGCACAGGACAAGAAAACATCCTACAGCACAGACAACGTGCAGCAAAGGCGTTTTACCAAATGCACACACAAGCACCCAGAGAAACTGTGTTGTTTCACACAGAAGACAGTGTGACCTAAGCAGTTAAAGGCAATTGCTAGTGCAGACAATGGTACGCTGCAGGCTCGGGCAGGCGATTGTCAGTTGGCTTTACTCCTTCAGGAGGGAAAGCTAAAAAAAAAAAAAAAAAAAAAAAATCAGGAATAATGCCTACTTTTACAGAAGCATTGAGTTTCTGCACCTAACAGTGCTGTTAGAAGTTCTCCGTCCAGCAGCAGTCAGCATTAGTTTGTGCACAGAAAGACTGAAGATACACACAGCCCGTATTTAACTCTGGGCAGGGTTTTGGGAGCGCACATGAACACACCAGGGGCTGGTATCAGAAACCCACCAGAAGCACAGCATGACACCACAAACCATGCCATGGAATCGAGAAGGGACCTCCCCACAGCACAGCACCAAGTCAAAAGTGAGGCTGCAAATATTAGAACACCAGAAAAAAAATAGCACAGGACCAGTTGTTTGGGTTTTTTTTTTTTTAAAGGTAAAGCAAACAAAATAATCTGAATTGTTGTTTGTACTGGTTATTTTACTTTCCTTTCTTATTTGAATGAAGGAGCACAAGGGTCACGCTTGATATTCAGTGTTTCAACAGTTAAACATTATTAAATAGCAGCTCTTTGCTGTGCAATTTTGGCAGGCAAGCACAGAGTAAGAAGTAGAGGAAGAAAATTCCCAGACAAATAACAACAAGTGTCTAAGATGAATCGTGCTGCCTCTCCAGCTCCTAAATTAAACACCCAGCAGATATGAAAAAGCTCTTTTAAGTAAAGCCTGTTCAAGTTAGTCAAGTCTACTTCACACGATAAAACAGTTGGCACATACCAAAGCAATGCTGCATATCGTGTACTTCACCTTATAAACTTTAATCTCAACCAGCGCAGCATAAAATTGATATTATGTATTGCAGCTTTATAAATTTAAAAGAAATGACAAGCTACGCACCTCACAATGTATTTCCCAGTCCTTGCATACGTGCCTTTTACTCATTTCCGTTTAACAGTAGCCTTATGGAGGACAACAAGGAAAAAAAAAAGTGATACCAAATTCACCTTAAAATAACATGATCTCAGTCTCAAATAGTTGCATGCTTGCGCTTTTATAGAAAACAAACCTAGTGAGAAACATTAAGGCGGTACCTTGCTCTCAGAGGCAGGAGGCATCTCACCCAGACTGGTACCATATGGGAGTGACATTTCACAACTGACATCAGGTAGTCACAAAACAGAGGTACTTGTCACATACCCTGAATGTATACAATACACACAGCATATGGTACATTAATAAGTCAAAGTTGAAATACAACAAAAATATTTTCAGGCCCATAGGCACTATTTTGGCACCAACAAGCAGCAGAGTTAGCCAAGCGATAGGCTTCATATATTCAGAAAATGCTTCAAATATTTCAAAATCCAATGACAGTTTTCAGCTTTGGTGGTATCTATTCCGTATCTATTAAGACCCGGGCACCCATCGCAGACACCACCGCTGCCCCCAACAGCTCACAACAGCAAGCGGGGCCTGACCTGCATTTGGGTTGGTTTGCCCTTTTATTTTGTATTTTAAGCAGAAGTTCTGATCATGCAACATTTACTGCTCTGGAGCACAAGCAAAACGCCTGTTAAGACAGCATGGATTAAACAGACATTCAGTCTGGGGAAATTTTTTTTCTTTTTTAATGTTAGTCCTTAATATTTTGAATTATTGATAAATAATTCTGCATTAAATTAAGAGTTTCTATATAAAAAGTCCTCTAGGTCCCCTCACATTTCCTCATCCTTCTGATAGCCACACAATTTAACTGGCTGAAAAAGCTGAATCGGGTGCTTGCTATCAAGCTCCTGGCTACCCCGGGCAGCAGCTGGAGCAGCCAGCCGTCACACGATCCTGCGCTAACACACAGATGCTGCAGCACATTTAGGGCAAAGTTATGCTTTAATTTTAACGCAACCTTAAGTGTTGCGTGTTTCTTCACTCTTCTGCTGCATTTTTAGGCTCAACCATCGCCGTGCTGCTAGAGGGGAAGAGGGAAAGGCAGAAAGAACAATTCAAACTGCAGCAGGACAGCAGCAGATACAACCTAGAAAACTGTGAATGACAAATACGAGTTATTCACAAGAACTTGTGACAGTTTTAAAGCAGAGTGAAAGGCCGTACCAGTCTACAACCCGGCATGTCTTCTGTGAACTTTGTTATTTGGGGTGGAAAAGTCAAATAAAGGTACTGCTTCTAGGGGACTGGAGTATTTTCTATAGGGATTGCTTTAATATTCAATGTTTCTATTAATTTCTTTACTCACTTTTACAGGTTAAATTATCAAATGGCATCTTGCAGAAGTTAAAAGTAATTATTTTCATAGAAACAACCATAAGCCTTCTGTCTCCTGAAATCAGCAGATCTTACTTAAATGAAGCACAACCTGTACTATTCAATAGGCAGACAGGGTGGTCTCATCAGGCTTTTGAAAATAAATAAATTTTAGAAAAACTAACTTGTATTATAAACCTGCAAATCTCTACCCTTCTGGGTCACCTTCAGTGAATGAAAAAAGATGACTGAAAGTGACCCATTCCGATTTATCAGGAAGTGAGCAAATAACAGAGCAAGTTGTAAACAGACAACAGATGAACATGCCCCCAACGAGATCTCAGCATGTAGAAAATCTCAAGTTTTTGAGAACAAACAAAAAAACCCCAAACTTTCTGTAACTCCTGGAAAGCTTTGGCAGGTATCCTAAAGTTTGATCTTGCTGTCAGTGCCCCTTGTGACAGCTGCTACATTTTTTGATCTTCTGAAACACGAGGTAAACTGTCTTCTTTATCAAAACATAATAATTAAAGAGTTTAAGTTAGCAACCAATTTTAATTCACTTACAACATGGGCAGCTTGCTAAGCCCCAAAGTGAAGAAACCGCTTTATGTGCCCACGCTATTAAAATACAGATGTCACGCTACATTATATAAATGCAAGATACTAGTCCGATTAAAAAAAAAAAAAAAAAAAAGCGCCAATTGAAACCCAAATACACTGGCTTGAAAGGTGACCTCCTGTGGGCATCCACCACCCTCCCAGCCAGGCACGCACGCATCCTCCTCCTCCTCCCAGCCACCGAGATGCTCAACCCAGGGACATCAATTTCCCACAACAAACTTGTCCTTTAAACCTTCACTACTTGCACTGCCAGTTAAGTTAGTACCAAAAAACCTCAAAAACCCCCCAACAAACAAGCATGGAAAAGTCCCTTAAACAAAAAGATGAGCCTGTTTTATAAGCCCGCACTTCCAGCAGGTAAAACTACAAGGAAAGCCCAGGGGACCTTTGGGGCACAGAGGACACACAACTAACTACACTGAGCAGCGTAAAACGGGACCCGAGGACCTTTCTTTCCTCTACAGCGCTGCAAGAAAAAGTCAGGAACTAGTAGAATTTGTTAATAAATCCCTTTACAGTGCTACCAAAAGCTTTAGGTTTTTCCTGCTGCTCTTGACCTAGAAAGATCAAGCAGCACCTATTCATACAGGGCTACAACCTCTTGCAAGCCGAAGCAATGAAATACGATAAACATTGGGTGTAACAAAGACCTCCGCAGGATTTCTCATTTCATCTTACAGTAGCTGCGGATTCCCTCGCCTTCTGCCACCTCTCAAAAGCACGTAGCAGCTGAATGCATCTCAATTTCAAGGCAAAAAAACCTTAAAATATCTCCTTTTTGCTTAAAGATGCTAACGATGACCTTCACACTCACAGTAAATCCCCTGATTCTGGCCGACGGCCTGCCCCAGAAGTTCCTGCTATTCCACTAACATACCGGAGCAGCCACCATTATTAATAGATGACTTATGGTGACGTTTCTCTTTCTGGCCCCCTTCTCGGATTGAAACTAGTATGACACGCCAGACGCCACTGAAAGTTGAATAAGCTTTGCCTGAGACAAGGTGATGCTATTCACCAGTCTTAATTTAAATTAAAATACCCCAAATAATACTCGAAGGCTCTAACAATTCAAAGACCATTCAGGTTGAAGTTCAACCCCAAGACGCAGTCCTTTGTTAGCAGCTGACACCGACGTGCAGATCGGGTTCACGCGCGAGGGCCCACTTTTCTAACGTCCCTACAAAAATAAGTTGCAGAATGTAATTACCTCTATTTTTCAAAACAGTACTTTTAAGGTCAACAATTATCCTTCTTTTTTTTCCTGATTGCTAAGAGTGGGACTGAGAACGCTCGAGCTGTGTCAGCCAGTTCGCCCCCGAGAAGGCAAGGACAGTAATAGCAACATTTAGCATCTCCCCGTAGGAGCGGAGGAGAAGGAATGTCTGCAATGTGATTTGACTCCTCGCTGAAACGAACTTTAATTCTAATCTACAAACTAGTCTCTGTGTCCTCGATGCCCTCGGCTATGGGGAGCAGCTTCATTTTTCAACTTTGATTTTTTTTTTTTTTCAGCGCAAAGTGCTGTAAACAAACTTTGTCCTTCATTCTCGAAACTCAGAGCAGTGGTATTTCAAGGTCACTCCTGCTAGCGAAGGAAGGCCTAGCTCCCCAGCTCCAGCAACTTCAGCTGCAGCACCGCTCTGATGGCGAGAGCCGTGCGAGAGCCCAGCCCAGCCGGAGTTCGGGGTGTCACCGGGATAACTGAGAAAGCCCTTTACGCTGGAAAACTTCTAAGCTAAGATGCAGTCTCACCCCGTTCCTCTGCCTGTCACCGCCGGGCTGGGGGGCTCCTGTGACCTTTAGTGCTTATTTGCAAATAAAAAAGACAACAAAGGGCTGCTCGCACTTGTCAGGAGTTTGGCTGGCGGCTGGGGGGTGATGGGGGTTCCGCTGCCCCCCAAGAGCCCTGTGCCCGATGGGTGCCCGCGGGCCAGCTCCCAGCCAGCCGGGCAGCCCCCGCCAAGGGCAGCCGGGGGAGACACCCCCCCCCCCCCCGCCGCGGTTCGGCGGCTGCCCCGGGGAGGGGGGAGGCGCTGCCATTTTGTGGCCCCCCCCGCTGTCTCCCCTCCGGTTACCGGCCCCAGGGCGGCGCGCCCCCCCCGCAGGGCGCGGCCCCGCGGTGCCCCCAGCCATACCCGCCGCTCCGGGCAGCGCCGGGGCTCAGCCCCGGGCCCCAACCGCCGCCGATACCCGGGCGTCACCCGCCGCCCCCCGGAGAACCCGGGCTGCCCCCCCGCCGCCACCGTCGCCTCCCCCCTCCTCCCGCCGCACAAGGCCGGGACACCCCGAGGCCGGGCAGGCAGCCCCCGCCGCCGCCGGGGCCTGCTCCCCCGACACCGGGCCGGGCCGCAGCCGTCCCGCCGCCCCCCGCACCAGCCAGCGCGGCTCCGACCGCCGCGATTAACTTACCGGGCCGCGGCCGCCGCAGGCCCTGCCCGCCGGTTGGGGGGCGGCCGCGGCGGGGGGACGGCGGCCCCCGGGCCTCCCCGCCATCCCTTTGTCTTTGAGCTGACCCCTGCCTGCCGGGACTCCGCGTCCCCGCCGGACCGGGCCGCCGGCCCCTTTAACAGCCGCCGCTCAGCCTACCCTGCTGCGCCCGCCCGGCCCGGCCCGCCCGCGCCCATTGGCTGCGCGCCGCCGGAGGGGGGGCGCGGCCCCGCACGCTCATTGGCTGCCGCCGGCGGCGCAACCTCGCCGTCCACTTCCTGTTTTAAAGTTACCTTGAGCGGCGGCGCAGGGGTCAGAGCGGCGCGCGCCCGCCCGCGGCCCCTCCGCAGCGCGGCGGCCGGGCCCTCACCGCCCGCCCCGGCGGCTCCTATTGGCCGCTCGGCTCCTATTCAAACAGACAGAGGGGTCGTGGGGCGGTTGCCGATTGGCCCGCGCGCCTGTCACTCCAGCAGAGCCCACCCTCCCCTCCTCAACCGTCGCCGCGTCACGGGGCGCCGAACGCACCGGCGGGTCACGGGGCAGCGCGCGGGCTGCGGCCGGGCTGCACGTGCGCACGGACGGGGGCGCGTGCACGCAGGGCGGCTGTGCCGTGCTGTGCGTGCAAGTGTGTGTGTGTGTGTGTGTGTGTGTGCGCGCACACCCAGCACCCGCGGGGGCCGGGCCCTCCCGGGGCTCCCGGCGGCATCAGGCGCGTTCCCTGCCGGGCTGTTACCCCGCGGCTGCGGGGCAAGGACCGCGCTCGGCTGCGGAGCAGGCCCGCCGCAGGGATCCCGACCAGGAGCCCGCACGGTCCGAGGCGGAAAGGCGCACAGAGAGCCCCGGGCAGGCAGCACGACGGAGCCACGGTCCCCGTTTGTTGGGGGGGGGGGGGGCACCGGCTGACCTCGGCGGAGCCACTCCCGGTCCATCAGGCGGTGAAGGGGGTCACTGACCGCGCCGCACGCACCGGGACGGTGCAAGCGGCACCTTCGGGGACAGGAGCACCCGACAGACCTGCCGTTAGCGTCTGGCACTTCCCCCCTGGGGCCCTCCGAGAAGGTTTGCGCGGTCACACAGCGACCTGGATCACGCTCACGCACGCGCTCCGACGTGTACGTAGAGACTGACAAAATAATCCAAGAGGAAAGCACAAAGAAAAGAAACCAGCCGGCCTGCTCTTCAGACAGATGAACTCCCCGGTCTGGCAGATGGCCGCCCAAACTGACGCCCTCCTGGCACAGACCCCGACCCCTCTCTCAGGGGGCCGAACATCTCCAACGTTCCCCCTTGCAGAGCACCCCAGGAAGCGCAGGCAGCGCTGGCAGAGCTCTCACCTCAGCCACGCGCACTCAGGATTCCTCTTTGCAGCTTTCCGGCGGCAGACAACGTCCCGCCAGCCTCGCTTCACCTGCGACGCCGTTCTCAGAGCCTCCGAGACGCTTCGGTAGCTCTTGGAGCGGACTGAAAGCTGGGAACAGCAAGTTTACGAAGCACAGGTGATATTTTAACCTCTGCAGACACACAACTTCCAGCAAGTTACCAACAATACCCAAATGGATTTCAAGCTGCATTCCAAGACAGAATTTACTGCTCGAAAATAACGCGTTTACAGGATGATGTACAGAGCAGCAGAGGAAAAACTCTTCTGAAGCACAGCCGATGCTTTACTAGTTCTGCAGATTAAATTAGTTTGAATCAGATAGCAAGGAGAGATTAATTTAAAAATAGCAAGGAGAGATTAATTTAAAAATAGATCTTCCCAGTGATTTATTAAATATAATTTGTTAAAATGTGTCTTAAAAATAATAATAATACTTTGCAATGCTTTGTTCTCTCCCTGTGTCATTCCCCAGATAAAAGCAAGGGCCTCTGAGCTGCGGTATGCTTGCTATTAGAGGTATGCAAGGTACTTTCAGGCGGTATGCAAAACAAACCCAGAACAGCCCACCACCTTTCCTGGGGAGAAGAGGAATGCCTCGCTGGCGTTTTGAGTGGTAACGACTGCCCAAACACACCCCACGCGACCCCCTGTCACTGATGCGACCCCCTGTCGCTGACGGACCAAGAGCCCCTCTCCTGCGCGGGTAGGACCCAGCACGGCCACGGGAGCAGCTGCTGCTCTCACTGTATTTAATAATTCTTCATGATGGTGAAAAAAAAAACAAATTAATTTTGGGAACCCCTACAGTAAAGGGTTTATTTCGATCATTGCAGCACTTTGTGCTGTGAAATCAGGCAGGGCAGTTGAGCTAACGCTTGGGAATTGCTGAAATCCTACTTGAAAGATTTAACTACAAAGCTACCGGGAAGACATGAGGAGACAGGAACGCTCTTAACCTGGTAACCATCATCTGTGGCTGCACGTTGCAGGTTGTGGTGCCGCGCAGTATTCACGTATGACATGAGAACGTACACTGATGAACACAACTTATCTTTGTAAAGTACAAAATAACGAGAGGGAACAGGTTGGCTGTGCAGGGTAAACGACTGGCTCAAGGTGACCCAGCCAACCACAGCGACCTGGAGCAGCGGGATTACACCTAATTCTCAATCCTCGCTCAGAGCCAACAGTTCTCTGTGCTGTGCGGGGGCTTCAAAGACCCCGCTCAAGGCACTGCTTTTTGCTTTGACCAAAAACTCCACGTTCACCCCACAACGTGTCCAAATCCTCCACTTGGTGCAGTCACAGCGGCCCAAAGGCCACGAGCCTCTGCACAAGCCAGCGCCTCAAATGCGCCGTTGTAAGTGACACAAAACCCAACATGGTTATGACAGAGCGTGCAATGCCAGAAGTGAAATTACATCAGGTTGTCACCATGACCAGTAGGTCATCCCTTAGGACAGTAAGCTTGCCCCAGATAAGTTTAGGCCGGTACCAGAGCACGGCTCAACGGAAGACAAACACTGATCCAGCAGGAGTAGCCCCATCCAAAAATGTAACCTAATTTCAGAAGGGCACAGGTAAGCCTAAGAAAACACACGCAATATTGCCAAGGGCAACAGCAGCAAACGCTGCCTGATGACCCGGGAGGTCTATTTTCTGGATGTTGGACTAGAGGAAAAGTTAACCACGTGCTTGCGGACTCTTTGCTCTGCATTGCAAGTGAAGCCAGTTGACACTTTCCTTTTAATTACCTGTACTCCAACAGCTATTGAGACAGACAAGAAGTATTTATTCATGAGTAAGTGGAGAATACTTTACTCAACAAGCGTCTCAAAAGGTGATATGAAGAATCACATTCCAGAAGAAGTAGCCAGTGCTATTGTTTCTTCTGTGAATAACCTGAAGTCTGCCAGAGCTCTGGGTTCTGGGGCCAGCCCTGGGACACAGCTCAGCCGCCACAAAGCGCACGCCGGCCCTGCCACCCCGCTTGTCCTGTGCCCCCCACTCAGCCCTGACCCCCAAGCACCCCCACAGCCAACGATGTGGCCGGAGAATTAACTGACCTGAATGAAATCCAGACCAACCAACAAAGAATTAGCTTTTATCCATGCCATACTCATCCCGCTTTTAATGTAGTGTGCTTTACCAGTTACTGGGGGACATTTCTGTCATTTCCTCAGCTCAGAAAAAAGCAGAATCTAGGGAGACCATATTTACATGCAGCTATTTTCACAGCTCTCACTGCCCTTGGATTTCAAGCAGAGATTAAACAATCCTTCAGATATTTACCAGAGACCAACAAATTATCTCTGACTGCTTTGCGGCCTGGCTCAGGTCCTGCCCCTCTTCCCACCGAGTGTTGGGGCAGACTCTGGAGAAGCCACTTAAAGCTTGGGTGGCAAAAAATCCCAAAGATCAGTAAATACAGCATCACCAGCACATGAAACTGAGCTCTCCCGCAGCATATTCCCAGTCGGGGCCCAGCAGATCGGGCCTGCCGCCGCCAACGCCCGCTGGCTGCCCGGGAAGGCCTCTGCGCCCTGCCCTGCCCGCCGCCCGTCAGACAGCACCTATCCCGGGCGCTGCCCGCGGGTCCCCGGCGCTCCGCCAGCCCCAGGCCCGCACAGGCCTCGCTCCCTCCCGGCTGGGCCCGGCTGCCCCCGGGGCGGAGCCTCGAGCGCGCCCCTCCCCCCCCGCCGGTCCGCGCGGAGAAACGGTTCGGTTTCCTGTCCTCTCCCCGGTCCGCTCCTCGGTAGCCAATCAGCGCGCAGCTTCCCTCGCCCGCCTCCCCCGGCGCGGACCAATCAGCGGGCGCGATGCGGCTCTGCCAATGGGAGCGGAGCTGCCCGGTAGGCGGAGGGGGGGGAACCCCTCGGGCCGCCCCCGCCCCGCGCCCCCTCACGGGCCGCCGACTCCCCCCGCCGCGTTCCACCCGCTCCCCGCGCACTCACCGGGGCAGCCGGCGCCGCGACCTCCGCCTCCTCCGCCCGGCGCCCGCGCTGCCTCCGGCCCGGCTGTCGGGAGGCGGGAAGGAGGGGGAGGGGGGCGGCCAGAGCAGAGCGAGCGCCCAGCGGCCGAGAAACAAGATGGCGGCGGATCCGTGAGGCGGCGGTGCGGAGGCTCCGCCCCTTTCCCTTGGGCCGCGGCACTGCGCAGGCGCATGACCCGGGGCTGAGCTCGCGAGATTTCCGCTGCGGAGCGGCGGGGAGGATCCGGTGGGCGGGGGGTGTCGGTGAGGGGCGGGGGTAGGCCGGGGCGGGGGCCCGGGCCTCGGCGTGAGGGGGAGCCAGGCCTCTGGGTGCAGCAGGGCCCGGCCCAGGTCGTTCCTGGGCTAGGCCTGTGCGGGTCTGGGCTCCAGCAGGGCCGGGGCCTGAGGCCGAGGCGGGCTGGTGTGGGGCACTCCCCCGGGCGAGGAGCCCGCTGGCTCCCGGTGTCTCGCCTGAGGCGTTGAAGGAAGCTGTAGGTGCTGCTCGCCGTCCCCAAGGTCCTGGCTGTCCCCAGGCAGCACAGCGATCCCAGCCCGAGGGCCCTGCATCCCTCAGCCAGCCCAGCCGCGGTGGAGTTGCTCCTCCGTTAGGCTGTTGGCTCATCCAGGGAGGTTTCCAGCCCTGCCTGTCATGGCCCTGAGAGCTGTCCAAATTAAACCTCACTGAGCTGTCCAACTCTCTTCACACAGGCCTCTGATCTATCATCACTGGGTAACTTTCTGCTACTATCCTCCCCGAGCTGGAGCCGATTCAAGCAAAAGCCTGCTCCGTCCAGTTCAGCCGGCTATCTCGTTTCCCAGGGACTGCTCTTCTGGCTCGGGGACATGTTATACCGAAGTGTGACTCATGCTGCTTCAGTATTTTTCCCATGAAAAAGTGCATCATGAAAAGTGACTCCATCTTTGCCTCCTTACTCTCTTTCTGGTGCCCAAATTCTTTGCATCCAATTTGCAACTAGAAAGAGGATTTCCTCGTCTGGTGCTTTAAATGTCATTTGAGATGGGGAAGTCAGGTCCTGTGTGGCTGCTGCCCTTCCCCCTCACCCTTTCCATGGACTTTCCAAAATTGGTGGCGTTTCCTGGTGAAGTTTCTGGTACGGTGGTTCACCACGTGGGCTCTGCACCCTGTGAGAGAGGAGAAATTCCCTCCGGCATCCTGCAGCTACAGAGAGCGCGGATCTGTGGTTGGCGTTGCATGACATTTGCCCAAATGTAGGAAATGGGAAAAATTTCTGTGGTTTCAGAGCTCAGCTGCCCTGAAGACTACGTGTTGGCACTGAAGTGGGAGATATCTTGCAGCAAATTCCTGCGGTCTTACTGAAAGTCTTGCAACTTTGTGATCTCAGGGCACTTGCAAGGCAGCCAAGAGAAATAAAAACCAGGCTAGTTGTTTTTCTTTATTAATTCTCACAATTTGTAAGCTAGCCTCCTTTTGTAATGTTTGAGAGTGATGATACGCAACGCTATACGGCCCCTCGTCAGAATGACTAATTTATAAATCAATTAGTCGCCACTGCTGCTGCCTTTGCTGCCAGGCACAGCTGTCAAACCAACCAGCTGTTTTTTCCTGCCAGGGACCAGGCCCCACTCGAAGAGTTTCTGAACAAAACCCCGCTCCTCCTCCCGCTGGATCCTTTTGTGTGCCTTGCGCTGCACCCGTGATGCTCCGTTTCCTCCCCACCTGCTCTCTGGGCAGCAATGGATGCATTGTCTGGAACTCTGGAACCGCTCGGCTTCCCCGAGAAGGATCGCAGCCATCTGCAAACACAGAGGTCTCCCTGTCAGCCTGCTCCTTGGAGGAGCCAAGAAAAACAAGAAAGGGGAAAAAAAAAAAAAAAAAAGGATAGTGCTTTTCCACTCTCTGCTTTATTGGCGCTTGCATAAATTTGTTGGTGGTTTGTTAATTTCGCGCTTAACCAACATCTGGTACCTGCTCAGCCGCCTCCCTCCTGCGCCGGTGATGGGACCCCGAGGAGCTGTGCCGCGCTGACGGCGCCCCGGGGCCAGGCTTGGGAAGGGCTGAAGATGTTTGGCACTAAGAAAATTGTCTCTTAGAGCAGAGGTGACATGTCTGGCCCTTCTCCTCGGCTCAGCCCCCTCCCGTCCCCCGGGACTCCCGTTGCAGCAGTCCTCTGGACTCTCTCCAAATCAGCTGTTGCTTTGGGGCAATTATCGTCAAGCAAAGAAAAGCGTAGAAAGGAAAAACCTGGGTATAAATTATGGATGGACATGGACACACTGCCTTGTAGATTTGGGGAAAAAAGAGGGTATTTAGGGCCAGATTTTGTGAGCCCTAGTTCTCCCAGCCCTCCATCTCCAGGGCAAAGACGACAGAAGTCATTAAAACCCCCCAGAGTTATGAAAATTAGAAACTTTTAAGTCCCTGGGAGACCCCATTTCCCCAGGTACGTGCTTTGATCTTGCCGGCAGTGGGCAGAGGATGCAGCTCCAGCTCAGAGCTGGGATTCGGGATTCGGTTCAGCTTGCTTGGCCCCGCTGCAGGACAGCGGGTTTCCCAGCGCCTGCGGCACCCCGAGGAGAGGCAGATGGTGTGCTACTGCCTCTTGCCTGGCTGTTGCCCAGCACAGATCAACCACGCTGGCTTTCCCAGTAGGATACTGGTGAGCCCACGTGACCCGACGGCTCCCTGCAGAATGGCGAAAGGAGATTTTTACAGCATCTCGGCGCAGCTCCTTCTCCTGCAAGAAGTGGGACACGGCGCAGGAGCGAGAACAGGCTGCAGAGCTGACGCAGCACCGAGAACCTCCCCGAACACCGGCAGCGACGTGCTCATCCCCGTGGGCAGGGGCTCCAGCGGTGCCAAGGGGACCGGCCCCTCTGCCCACGCGGGGCCCAGCCCACAGCCTGGCTCTCGGGGCAGGGACCAGCGCCTGCCTGGGGCAGCATCGCTCTGGAAAACACTCTGCGAAACGCGCTGGGTTTACCCAGTCCCAGCATAAACCATCCTCTCCCCGTAACCCTTCATGAGGTGCAGCCCTCTTCCTCCCCAAACACCCAGCCCCAGAGCCCCCAGGGCAGCCCCAGAGCCCCCGGCATTTCTGCCCCCTTCTTTGTGTTTCCTGTTGCCCGTTACATCCACCCCGGGCCGGGGCGAGCAGCAGCCACGCCACGGGCAGATCTCTGCCTTGCAGAGGCAGCGTGAGGGGAGCACGTGGCACCCACGGGGTCTGCAGAATCCCGGGGTCACCCACACAGGGACACCGCGGTTTGGGGTCCCTACGATGGCGGGGCTTGCAAAGCCTCTTCCACGCTTTCCGTTAACCCACGGCCAGCACGCTCGTCCCCCTGCACCACACGCTGCTGATAGCCCTGGCAGCACCGTAAAGCCAAGCCCCACGAATCCTCTTACGTGGGTTTTACCAGAGTAATCCCATTAAACCACCCCCTTTTCACCAGCACAAAACCAAAACATAAAGGAGAAGGTGGTTAGGAGCCGACAAACCGGAGAGCTGAGCTCCTTAGCGAATTAAGACACATTAGAGATGGGAGAGCTCTGATGGGATACCAGCGTGAGCCCGTGTCTGGGGCCTTTCTCCATCCCGCTCCAGGGAAGCGCTTCCCGGGGGATCGGCTGCGGGGGCTGTCAGTGCCGCACAGCCCCCGGCCCCGAGTGCGCGGGGACGAGCCACCGAGTCTCTCCTGGTGGGAGGCCAGCGAGGGATCCTGAAGCAACCTGCCGATGAAAGCAGAAAACCAGTCGGTCAGAAAGTTTCCTACCAATTGAACTGAAATCTCTTGTCATTAAAATTTTATTATTGCCGTGAAACTTCATGTTTTATCATCAAAATGTGGCAGTTGGAAAAAAAAAAATGTTAGAAGGAGAGGCTTTTCACCGTCAAGGCACATGCTTTCACTATCTCTTCCCCCAAAACAATACGTTCCCAGGACTGACACTTTCCCCACCAAGCTAGAAGTTTGCTTTGATGAAATAGCCTTCCCTACCGAGATATTTTCAGCCAGTTTTTCTAAATATTACTCATAAAGGCCCCCTCCAGACAACCTCTCTCCCTCCCTGAGTTTGTTTATATGCTTTGAATTCTGTTAGGAAACCATCTCCCTACTTCAGCGATGTTTTATCCAAGTTTCCATATTTAGTTCTTTCAGCTATTCCCGCTCCTTAACCAGCTTTCTCGTGCACAACGCCGGGACCCGCCGCATCCCGGCTCTCCCCGGCATCCCCTTCCCCTCCAGTGGCTGCTGCAGGGGGGATTTTCCCCCTCATCCTCCCTGCACCGATGGATGTCCATCGAGCACCGTACCCGCCAACCCACCCCGGGGATGTCATCCCAAATCACCCCCCAAGGCCCTGAGTGGGGCCCAGCGGAGGCTTTGCCCACGAGGGCCAGGTGGTTCCCCGCAGCCCAGGATGCTGGTGGCAGCCCCAGGACCCCCGGCATGGCGAGGATGGGGAGCCCACCCAGCGGGAAATCCAAGCCTGGCATTATTTTAGGGAGGGACAGAGTTAAATTTGGCGAAGGAGGGTTTCCTCCTGGCACGTGGCTCCCTGTCAGCCGCGGTGCACAGCCTGCAGAGGCAACGCAGGGAAAGCACTGGAGGAATTTACCATGAGTAAAAAGAGACGCTGCTTAGAGGGAAACTAGTGTTTGTATTCAAGGAGCCAAGGTGAGTCCAAGGGCAGCGCGGGAACCGGGGCTGCATCTCCGCTCAAACTTTCTCCTTCAGAAGGAGCCAGGGCACAAGAAGTCCCCCTTGGCCCCGTCCCCCTGGGAGGGCCGCGCTCACTCTCTGGTGGTGGCCGAAAGGCATCGGAGCCGGGAAGTTTATGTGTTCCCGAAGAAGCAGGCACCGCGGCCACCCAGGCTGAGCAGGGACTGGCTGGCAGCGCTTCAGGTCTGGCTGGAGGCTCCTGTGGGCAGCCCTGGGGGTCTGGTTGGTGGGTGTTGGGTCTGGCTGGTGACTCTTGGGGTCCAGGTGATAGCAGTGGGGTCTGGCCAGTAGCTCTTGGAGTCCAGCTGGTGGGAGAAGGGTCAGGTTGGCAGCTCTTGGAGTCCCGCTGATGGGTGTGGGGTCTGGTGGGTGGCTCCTGGGGTCTGGCTGGCAGGAGCAGGGTCCTGCTGGCAGCTCTGGGGGGTCTCTGGTTGATGGTGTAGGGTCCGGCTGGTGGTTCTTGGGCTCTAACTGACGGGTGTAGGGTCCGGCTGGTGGTTCTTGGGCTCTAACTGACGGGTGTAGCACCTGCGTGATGACTCTTGGGGTCCAGTTGATGGGTGTAGGGTCTGGCGGGTGGCTCTTGGGGTCTGGCTGGCAGGTGTAGGGTGCAGCCAGCAGCCCTTAGGATCCAGCTGATGGGTGTAGGGTCCAGCCGGTGCCTTTCAGGGTGCAGCTGGCAGCTTTCGGGGGGCACTCGATGGCCCCGGGTCGGACCCTCGGGGGGGGGGTGCCGGCCCCTCTCCGCAGCAGCCCGGGCCGTCGGGGCCGGGCCCGGGGCTCCCCCGCCCGCCGCTCCCAGCAGCCCGCCGGGGCCGAGGGGAGGAGCGGGCACGGGCGGCGGCGGCGGCGGCAGCGGCGGTGAGTGCCCGCGGCGGCGGTGCGGGGTGGGGCGCTCCCGGGCGCCCGGGACGGCGACCGCCTCGGTCCCCGCGGCCACCGGCGGGGAGCGGGGCCGCACCTGCCTCGGAGCATCCCCCGCCGGCCACGGGGGGGGGGGGGGGGGGGGGGGGGCAGTGATTTTGGGGATGCCCGTCGCGGATGCGGTGCCCGGGAGGAGCGGGACGGGCGTTCCGGCAGCCCCGGGGCGGGGGGGAGAGGGGGGAAGGACGGGTCCCGACCCCCGGTGGGACAGCCCCGGTGCTCCCCCCGCACCCCACGGCTGCCGGCGAGGTGCACCTGGCCCCCCTAAAACATACCCCAGGCTCCGAGCCGAGACGTGAACACCCCAAAAACATCGCTGCACCGAAAGCGTGGGGGCTGCGGCCGCGCTTCCCCCGTCCCCAAGGGCTCCTCGGCCGGGCGCTGCCAGGGCCGGTTTACCGGAGCCCTCCCCAGCTCGGGGCGACGGGCAGCGCTTCCCAGCCAGCGGCTCGGGAACGGGAGCGCTTTCCCGTGCCATCCATCATCCCTGCTGAAAGCCCGTTGACGTCAACCCCGTCCCATGCACGCCGGTCCCCGCCGCCGGGAAAACGGGGGTAGGGACCGGTGAAAGCGGGGGGTCCTGCCTGGGGACGGTTTGCCTTGGGGCCTCGTCCTCGCAGCGAGCAGCCCACGTAACGCCGGCACTCACCTCTCCCCAGGCTGCCCGGCACCTCCAGCCTGCACTTTGTACATCGATTTGACTCTGCTTGACCCGGAGAGCCCGTTGTGCCCTCCGGGGCGTTTTGGGCAGGTGTTGTGGTCGGTTCTGTAGGGAAATCCGTTAAAGAACTGGTGAGGAAGAGCGAAACGATGCCCTGGGACAGGCAGAGGCCCCTGGGCTGCTCCCAGCTTACTATACCTGGGGTTACAGCAAGTGGGGAGAAGCCCGAGGGCAGCGTGGGCATCGCTTATCCCCGCAAGCCGGGAAGCACCCGAACGGGCATGGGCCTGGCCAGCCGCTGGCGGCTGAGCTGCTGTGGAGCAGCGGCTGCTCTGCACCTCGAAACGGTCCCCAGAGGCAGGGCCACCGCGTGGGTGCTCACGCTGAGCTGCAGAGCCGTCCCTACGGGAGGTGGTGGCCGTGCCGGGCTCTGCGATGGCCAGTGCCTGCTCCTGGGGGGCCGGGAAGCGTCGCGAGGGGTCTTTCGAGGCTGAGCAAAACAACTAGCCCTGGGCTGAATTGCATCACTCTGCGCACAGGGAACATCCCGTGGGGCTGCGTTGCTTATTTCGTTAGCGTGCTGAGAGCAGGAGCCTGCGGATCCCCTCGGGCCAGTGGCACGGGGATGGACTTCGCTTGCAGCACAAACCTAGCGGCTTTGGGGCCAGGCGCCGCAGCCCGGGGTTATTCCCCCACCGCAGGACGAGGGGCTGCCTGCCCGAACCGGCCCTGGCACGGCCGGCTGCATCGCACAGCCCCTTCCCCGAGCAGTGGAGCGGCTGCTCCTGCACCTCTCACCTCCAGCCCCGGTTTCGACGTGTGCCCATTTCTTTCTACATCAACACCTCTTGAAAGCCAGCCCTTCTGCTGTGCTTACACATCCCTCCCAAAGAGCGACGTACCGTCTCCAGCATCGCTTCACGAGGGCGAACTCCTGCCGCCTCCCACGTCCCAGCGCTCTTCTCTGCGGGCACAGCGCTCCCGGGCTCTCGCTTCGTCCCCGTTTCAGCCCCGTCCTCGCAGCACCGGTCGCAATAGCCTTTGTGGGACAAGGACAGAGGATGAGATCGCGGCATCTTGGCCTGCCCCTTGGTTGGCCCCTTGCACCCCAAGTTGGGGTAAATCCCCACCAGCTTCCCCCGCGCACCCCAGGTCCATCCTCCCACAGCTCTGCCGAGCCAGCCCGTGTGGATCGGGCTCTTCCTGGGCTCACGCCTGCTCCTGCTGCGCCACAGCCCTCTGGGAAGCGTCACACCGATGCAAGATGCCGCTGAAGGTTATGAAAATGCCTAATTTTCCTGCTTATTAAAACCCAAGCCGTGCGGCACCATCTCCTTGCATCCATTTCAATGCACTTAAAATGTTTTGTCACAGCATCTCGAATAGCAGGGAAACAGGCTCATTTAGTAATTATTTTATAGTGATTTAGTGCAGGATTGACAGCCCTGCTGACACACCGTGCTCGCTGCCTGCTGGGTTCAGGGGCTCCCCGCCTGCCCCGGGATGCTGTGTCGGACCGTGGAGGGATCACGGTGGGAGCCTCCCTGGGCTCCTCATCCTTCCCACAGCTCCCGGCGCTGGAGGTCTCTCAGCCTGCACAGAGAGAATTGCACCTATTTTAGCTGTTGGATGGTGGAGCGATGCGAGAGCATTCGGCCTTCTCTTCGGGCACGCTCGTGCATCGCCCCTCTCCCCAGCCACGGGACGTGTACTCTGGTGAGCAGCACCTTGCCGGGAGCAGCCGCTCCAGTGCCCCATCGGCCCGTCCTCCCGCTCTGCCGGGGAGATGCCGGTGCTGGCCCAGGAGAGCTGCCCCGGGTTCTCTCGCCGGGTCGGGCGCAGACCATGGCGGAGCAGTGGGTGTTTGCCACGGGCAGTGCCAGGCTCCTGCTGTCTTTTGGCATCACTCCGGCTCACAGAAGTCTTCCTATGGCAAGCAAGTTTTCTGCTGATCCCTTAAGAAGCTTTGCTATGATAGTGCAGTCTTAGCATTTAAAAAGCAACTTTTTCTGCAAACAGCCTGCCTTACCCCCTGGCTCCCGCTGGGCTCTGGATGCGGCCAGGCAGGGCGGATCAGACCCGGTCAGGCGGGGTCTGGGCTGCTGGCACCAAGCTGTCACGGAGCCACGTCCACTGTCCTGCTGCTGAACACGGCGGGGCCACGGGGAGCCTGGGTGGGTTTGGTCGCCCATCCTGGAGGCAGCGGGGCCGGTGGCTTGGTCCTGGGTGGCCCAACACGGGGCTGTAGCATTGGGCACCTCTGCTGCGGGCAGGCTTAAGCGACCGGGGCAGAAGATGGTCGGTACTTTGATTTGAACCCAAGGGGACTTCAGAGCTCTCAGCCCATGTGGGATACAGAGCCCCTGAAAGGCAAAGCGATATTTGCTAAGGCAGAAACGGGAGGGAACGGGGGGGCTGTTGGGTGCTGGCCGCCGGTGGAAGGAAATCAGATGTTCTCTGCAAGAAGAGGAGCGCTGGTAGGAGCAGCAGCAAGCCAGAGCTGATACCAGTCCTTCCCCTGGAGGAAGCAGCTCCATGAAATATTGATGGGATTCACACACAGCAGACAAGCGGTGTGAGCTGCATTGCAGAGCTCGGAGCCGTGCAGCCAGGAAGGCAGCGGCTGCTGGGTAACAGGAAAAGCTCCTTTCCACAGCCCCTCCGTGCCGGCGGAGGCTGGTACCAGCCCCGGCCCCGTTGCGGCGGTGCTAGCCCTCAGTGCCCGAGCGCCGGGCGAGGGGTTGGGGTCTGAGCAAGGTGATCCCATCCCCGACCCATCCCGGGGGCCACCAAGGGCCCTGGGCTGGTTTCTTACGTCCCCGCTGCCTCCCCGTGGAAGCGGCCCAGTTTTTGGGGCTGCACGGCTGCAGCATCACGCTACCCAAGGCGGCTGCTGGCAGCGGCCACGCGCCTCCTCGTGCACGTCCCCAGCGATGTCCTGCTCCCTCCCAAGCTGCCCGTCATGGCCACAACCAGCGCGAGGGTGCAGCCAGCGCAGAGGCACCGAGCTCTGCCCTGCGGGAGCCTGCTGCAGGCAGCACGTCGGTGGGATGGGACCGGACCATTAGGGATGCCCCGGTGCTTGCCGCAGAACCGTGAGCCGTCATCCGCCGGGCACCTAACCCAGCAGGCTGGGCTCAGCGGGAGCTGGCCGTCCCCCAGCCGCAGCCCCGCCGGGTGGCTTTTGCTCCTCTGATTCTTTTATGTTGCCTAGGAAACGCTGGGATTCAGCACAGATCTGATTTAACCGAGCGGCAGACGTCATGCAGGGACATGGGGGAAAGGGACGGCGTGGTCAGGGCACTGGCCCTGGGCTCCTGCTGTCTCGGAGTGGGCTTAGCCCAAGATCAGGCCACCAGGCAGGGGCAGACATGGGTGCCCCCGGCTCCCACAGCCATCCCCAACCCAGCGAAAGATGGCCACGAGGTGGGTGTGGAAAGATGCCGTGTTCCTGCCTGTCCCTCCCGGAGATACTCCATTCCCGGTGCTCCCGGACAGATCCTGTCTGCCAGGAGCATCAGTTCCGCTGGAGCTGCGGCACCCAGGCTGGCTGGAGACGGACACGGGCTTTGTGAACGGGGATGGCAAAGAATTCACCATGGCAGAGGTGCGTGCGGACACAGCCAGGACCGAGGAAGACACACGCTCCAGCACGGGACAGCGGGTTCTTGCGTGTCACGCTGTCACTGCCGGGGCTGCGCTGGAGACCCCCCACGCGGGGCTGCGGCTCCTGGTCCATCCCCGTCACGGGAGCAGCACGGCAGTGTGGAGGAAAGCGCCCGCAGCAGAAAGGCTGTTCAGACCCGACCCGCTCCCAGGCTTGAGGTACCATCCCACTGCTTATCGCAGCAGAGATGCCATGTGTCCCTTGGGTCGCTGGAGGAGCCGGTCTCCGTGAAGCCATCTCTCAGCCTGTCGGGAGGTCCCTAGGCCAGAGCATGGGCCGCTGTCGCCACCATCCCATCGACAGGTCTGTGCAGGGCACCGAGCTCTTCACCCACGCCACGGCCACCAGCACGTCCCATCCCGGTGGAAAGCCTCCGCCTGCCACAGACCCACCGGGCTGCGCGGTCGCCTTCTCGGCAAAGCCCCGTGTGCCGGGGCACTGCCGAGACGAGCAGCTCATGGTGCTGCTCTGCCATCCTCTCCCGGAGAGCAGCTCCAACACCGGCCGGGCTGGCTGAGCAGCTCCGGTGTTTTGTCCTCCTGCTCCCACCTGGATGGGAACAACCCGGCAGGAGCGTGCCGTGGGGTTTGCCCTGCGGCCTTCCTCCTCCTCCTCCTCCTCCCAGACTTGCTAAACCTCGCTCGCGCAGCGGTCAGGTCGTGTTCCAGGTGCACGGGCAGGGGCTGGAGCACCCTCGGGCAGGACCCTCGGGCAGGACCCCCGAGCGCAGCCCCGGCTCAGCCCCATCCCAACTTCTCCCCTCCAAGCCCCGCTGTTCCCACAAATGGGGCACATTTGGACCCATCCTTTAATTTCAAGGTTTCTGTTTCCCGTGGAGATTGTGTAGGAGGATTAACGCTGTGCCTCCGGCATTTTCCAGCCAGAATTTAACTTTTATAACCTGCCCGAGCAATGAGATTCACAACTCCAGTAGCCGGAGTTACTTGTGAGTTCTCAGTTCATGTGCACTGAATTATACCTCTTGCTGGGCAATTGAATTTATATGAGTAACTGCCTATCAAATCTGAAGCAATTAATTAGAATTAAGTACTTTTAGGGGAAATAAGCCCTTGCCTTCCCAATACAAGGGGGAGCACATGCTTGCGAGCTTTGCCGCTGCAGCTTGCCCCAGCGCGTTGTGCCCCGCTCGGGACTGGCAGGCCCCACAGCGGCAGCTCCAACAAGCTTTTCTTTCCCCAGAAGTGTTAATTTTAGGGCCTACCTGCTCCGGATGTTGGCAGCATTTCCGCGCTCTCCCTCCAGGCTGGAGGCAGCCCCAGCACCGGGGGCTGGGGGGCTGCAGGGGCAGCCCGGGGGGCAAAGGGACCTGCCGCCCCAGTCCCCGTCTCTCCCTGGGGACACCCACCTTGGGGGTTTCAGGGCAGCAGACAGTCCCCCAAATCCCTCTGCCTCCTTCCCCGGCGAGGCAGCATCCCAGCCAGCCCCACCATGCTCATTTATCAACTCCCTCCTCCTCCTCTCCCCACCCATTGTCAGGGGCCCTTCCCCACCTGCCGGGCTCCTCCCTCCTTCCCCACAGCACCCAGGTTTTCCCATCCGTGTTTTGCCTCAGTGGGGTATTAGGGGCCAGGGCTCCCTTGCAGCGCCGGGTTGTTCCTCTCCACGTGCACGCCCCCCGGGATGTGCCGGCAGCGGGGCTGTGCAGCCCCATCCGCTCCCTGGGGTCGTCCCCAATGCCCGTGACCCCCCACCCTCTGTGTCACCTCGCTCCCCACATTTGCCAGCTCCGTCATCCCCTGGCAGGTCCGTGACGGCCGGCTGGGGGGACCCAACGGGGTCATCGGGCGCCCAAAGCCCGGCACGGGGATGCCCCCAGCCCCACCGAGGTGCATCCCACCCCGCTGGACCGCTCTGCCCCGGCTTGGGGCTGGGAGGAGAACTGGGTCAGCGATGTAACCATGGAGATGCTGAAGGAGATGCTGAAGCAGCGCCAGCACAGCCCCGCTCTCCAGAACCCTTTAAAGATTAACCAGACCCGTCACCCTCCGTCTCCAGCCGGGGATGGGGCTGGGGGGCTGAGCCTCCTCGGCGGGGACAGCGCTGCCCGGTCCTCCTCCACCTGCGCAGGGCGGTAAGATGTCTCCGTCTCCTCTTTTTCTTTGGGGTGCGAGCGCGGGGAGGGCTCGGCCCCGGCAGCCTCGCCGCAGCAGCAATCGAAACAGGGAACCCGTTTTCCTGCCGGTCGTGCTCGTCTGCGCGTTGTGCATCGGTGCCAGGCGCTGGCTGCGTGTCGGCCAAGCAGCAGAGCAGCCGGGGGGATGCTCCAGCCGTGACACCTCTCCCGGCTGCTCAGCCGGTGCCCGCTGCCTCCGTGCATCCCGCAGCCATCCCAGCCTGCGGGGGAACCGGGGCTGGCTCGCTGGAGAACTTCTCGGCGCTCGTGGCGGTTCTTGTCGTTTCCCACAAGGACGGTGCGTGGCGGCGGTAAGCGCTGGTGGGGGCTGCGGGCGCTGCCCCCCACCCCACGGCTCGGCGACGTGTTTCCATGGCAGGGAAGGAGGGGGCTTGCGTGTGCTGGAGCGTCGGGGTCGTTTGTTCTGAGAAACCCGGTGTTTTGCGACATAGAGAATAAATAAAATACAGAGGGGGGGTGAAGGTGCCGTTCCCTGCATCCCCCGCCCGCTGCTGGGGAAAGGGAGCCGGGGGCAGAGGCAGCATCAGGGCTGCCTGCGCCGGCCGAGGATGCTGTCACGGTGCCGAGGCCGGCTCGGCGGAGGGAACCCTGGGCTCCAGTGCTCGGGCACGGTCTCCAGCCGAGCTCGTGTCAGCACCGAGCGCCGGGCACCTCCCCGATCTCCCCGTCCAGCACCCACTCTCCGCAGAGGCCAGAAGCAGATTGGGAAAAGAGATAAGGGGTAAAATTATGGGCAGGATAAAGAAAATCCTGCCTGTGGGCTGAGGAACGTGCGCTCCTCTTCCTTTACTGTGGCTTATCCTCGTGTGTGTTGCATTGGAAATGATCCCGTTAGCGCTGTGCTCTCCTGATCTAATTTGCTTCCACCCGAGCCCGGTGCTCTCCTGGCAGCTGAACCGCCGAGCGGGGAAAACAGCAGCAGGAGCCTTTCGTGTTTTCCTGGCCGTAGAAATAACGGGGCTGGGTTGTGGCACAGCTCTTCCTGCCCGTAACGCCGCGTGGAGAGGCCTCAGCTGGGCGCTGCGCCCTCGTGCAAAGGGATGTGCGTTTGTTTAGGCACAGCCTAAGGTCGGGTTTGCAGGTGGGGAAACTGAGGCACGGGAAAGGGAAGCGGTGTGCGACCGACCAAGGGTGCGCTGGGGCTGCAGTCGGGGAAGCAGTTGGGATCCGTTCCTTGCGCAGGCGCTTCCTAAGAGAAACCGCAGCCCTTGCGAGCGGCCGCAGCGGGGTGGGAACCCGAAGGGTGCCTGGTGAGCAGTGGGCGGCAGTGGAAAATGCTGATGCCAGAGGTCCCAGAGGTCCCAAAGGTCCCAAAGGTCCCAGCTCGGCCCCAGCCCCTCCTCGAGCAGACGCTGAGCATAGCGCAAGCACTGCTGGCTGCTCTCGCCCATCTCGGCTTGCCATCGGCACACGGCTGTGCCGGGGCGGCTCCGGAGCTGGCGCTCGCCCCACACCGACGGCTTTATCCCAGGGCTCAGGCCCTCGTGCAAATGTTTGTTCAGCAGCAAAGGCAGAAAAATCCCACGTGCGCGCGCATACATGAGGGGATACACGTGCTACGGTCACGGCACACCCCAAATCGTGCCGAAAGCAGGCGGCTGTGCCGGGGTCCCGCGCAGCAACGAGCACCGCTGGGTGCGAGGAGTGGGAGTGGGAGCGGGGGGTCACTGCAGCCGGGGCAGCGCAGCGGAGAACACCAGCCAGAAGGGAAACGTGGGACGGCTGCTGCTCTCTGGGAGCTCAGTAACGATATTAATGACTAATCACCCACTGGCCCCTGTTTGTATCCCTTCTGTAATTGATAACTCCGCCAGCTCGGCGGTGCTGGAGCCGAGCCCACGGCTCCCGGTCAGGTCTCAGCCTGCCCAGGCCCCTGCAAAGCTCCTTCCCCCAGCAGCAGCCCCCCGCCTTGCCCCACTCCCCCATTCCTGGCCATAACTCATCCTCTACGTTTGTGACCATCTCGCTCTCTGGAAAGAGAAATATTTTTCCAGGCGCTGCCTCCATCCATTATCATAAAGTGGCTTCACTTGGCCTGGAGTTAATAATTCACCTTTCCTTGGAAGATGGATGCTCCCATCCCGCTGGAGTTTAAATATTCATGGGGAAGGGAAGGGAGCAACCGCTGCACCGCGCGGGAGGTCTGGCAGCCGCGTCGCAGCCTCCGCCGCCGGCGAACACCGCGGTCCCGGCAGCGCGGCACCCCGGCACCCACGGGTACATCTGCGGGGCCCCTCCAGGCACCGACCGCTGCCGGGGCGTCACGGTGGACCCCAGCAGCAGCCCGGCGTGGTTTGCTGGGCTGGGGCCGGATCCAGCCCCCGCGGCAGGCAGCCATCTCGGGGTGGAGCAGAGGCACAGCCGGAGCAGCTCGTAGGGATGCGGCAGCCGCAGTTCGGAGAAGGAGACGCGCGGGGGGAACTTTGCTGGTCGTGACTTTGGGCAGCTTCAGCGGGGGTGGAGGGGGTGTCCCCAGGCCTCGGGGTCCCCTCGGGGTCCCAAGCCGGGTGGGTTGGTGGCACACCGAGCCCTCCGCCCACCGGTGGGTCTCTCCTGGCTGTCGGGGGCTGCCCACGCTGCGTGGGGCAGGGCTGGTGGGGGCACCCCGTGATGGCGGGTCCTGCCCCCCTTCCCTCACCAGCCCCTGCCCCCCTCCCCGAGGGCTTGTGCCACCTGAGTTTCATGGCTTTGTAAGCGCCGCAGGGGACCGTCCATCCCCGTGGGGCTGCTCTGGGTGGGACCGCGGTGCCACGGCCGGTGCCACCACCCGGCGTTGGTGGCCTCGGCACATCCCCTGGCTTCCCCCCACAGCTGATCCCACCCAGCAGAGCCGGGGCCGGCGAGCGTGCGAGCGGCTGACCATGTTCAACGGGGATGCCAGCTCCTCGGCGGCCAGGAATGTCGTCCGCAGCTCCAGCATCAGCGGTGAGATGTACAACATCGAGAAGAGCGTGCGGGGCAGCGCCGACTCCGTCACCATCACCGCCAGCAAGAAGAGGCGCTCCAGCCTGGGTGCCAAGATGGTGGCCATCGTGGGGCTGTCCCAGTGGAGCAAGAGCACTCTGCAGCTCAACCAGACCGGTGAGCCGCCGCGGCCCCCCCGGCGCTGCCAGACCCCCCAGCTCGGCCCTTTGCTGTTAGGGGAGTTGCACGCTCCCGCCTGCCCAAAGCGATGCTCGAGCCACCCGTGTCTGATGGAGGGACCTAGAGGAGCCCGTTGTGATTCCCTCCCCGCCCCGGCACTTCTCCAGGTGCCAAAACCATTTGCAAACCTGGGGCAGGGACGTTGCCGGAGCTCTGCCAGCACCGGGGGGCTGGGATCAGCGTGTGTCCCCCCCCCAGGTAACGGCCGGTCCCGGCTGCAGGGCTGCGGGCAGGGAGGGAGGGAACTCATAGAAAGGACTTGTCAAACGGTCTGGCTCTAGGAAATATTTAAATGCTTAAAATAGATTTTCAAAGGGCGAGGGAAGCAAAAAGCTCATTTGAGTGCAGGCTTTTTCTCTAGTTATTGCTTTTTTTGTTCCGGTTCGGGTTGGCATTTCATGATTCGGGAGATGTTCCATAAAGAGAGGAGTTCACTTGGAGCCCTCAAGCCCTGCACATCCGAGGTGTTTCTGAAGGGGCAGAATTATCCCCAAAAGCCAAGCAAGACGTGCCGGAGCCGGGCAGAACCGCACCTGGGGACGGCAGGAGCGGGACCCTCGCGGCTGCCGGTGCCCAGGGGAGCAGTGCCGGCTCCGGGGGGGCTGCCAGGATCAGGCAAACACATCCCGGGGGGGCAGCCCCGAATTAGCAGGACAAACCTGACTCTCCCAGGAGCAGCCGCGGCGCGGTGCCGACGCGCACATGCTCACGCGGCAGGAGCGGGGCTGCCGGCGGTGCCAGGGGTGGAGGCTCGTGCCACACTCCTCCTTCTGCCATCTGCCACCGCCTGGGACACGTTGGCGGTGGGGACGGTGTGACTGCGTGGAGAAAGGGAGACATCGGGCAGCGTGGGGGCTGTGCCCGCTTGCGGTGCTGGGGGTGCCCGTCCCCCGTGGCACGGGGACATCGGCGCACGTCGGCGGGGCCCTGGGGGTTTCGGAGGCTGGGAGGTGGCTCTGCAGCAGCACGGACCAGGCGGCGGGCTGGGATGGCGTCAGCACACGTGAGCTGAGTCTGGCAGGTCTCAGCACGTGGGGGAGGTGGCCGAGGTGCAGGTGGGCTCTCAGCCGTGCAAAGGCACGATGGCATCGGTGCTGAGCGAGGGCAGCGGGGAGATGGGGCTGGGACACGGGGGCAGCCCGCGGCTCTCCAGCACGGTGTGTGTGGCACCGGGACACCTCCCCACGCAGGGTGCTGCGGGGTTTCATCCCTGGGAAAGGTTGCATAAACCACAATGAATAACGTACCGACGGTGGGGAGCGGCACGCGGGGAGGCTCTGGCCATGCCTGGCGCCCCAGTTCTTCCATCTGGTTTGACGCCCGTCCCGCAGGAGGGTCTGGGGGCAGCGAGCGCTTCCCGGGCTCACCCCGTGTCTCGGCTTCCAGAGGGCGGCCCCAAAAAGCTGCGCAGCAACATCCGGCGCAGCACGGAGACCGGCATCGCGGTGGAGATGAGGACCAGGGTCACCCGGCAAGGCAGCCGGGAGTCCACCGACGGCAGCACCAACAGCAACAGCTCCGACGGCACGTAAGGCGCCGCAGGGACCGGGACCCGGGGCTGGGCACCCTCCCTGCATCTCACTTCAGACCTGGCAGCCCGATGCTCCACGAAAGCCCTTTGCTCTCCCCGGCACAGGTTCATCTTCCCCACGACCCGGCTGGGCGCCGAGAGCCAGTTCAGCGACTTCCTCGACGGGCTGGGGCCGGGCCAGCTGGTGGGGCGGCAGACGCTGGCCACCCCGCCGATGGGTGAGTGCCGGCCGAGGGGGCTCCCTGCCCGGGGAGGGGGGTGCCGTCTCCAGCCCCGCAGAGCAAGAGCCGCGTCTGGGCTGGTGCGGGGCTGGGCAGAGCGGAAGGATGCTCCAGCGAGGGGGAAGGGGCTGCGGTGGGGAAAGTGGCCGCGCGCTCCTCGGCAGGGCACCGGCTCGGTCGCAGCAGGGTCCCTTGCTGCCGAGCACGTGCCGGGTGGGTGCATGGCTTGCAGAGGCTCTGGCCTTCCCTGCTGCTCCCGCTGCCGGCTCCGCGAGGGGAGGGAATGTCACGCAGGGCTCGGGGCAGGACCCCCGCAGGGGGAAGCGGCAGCTCTGCCTTTTCCCGAGGCCTCTCCCGCCCCTCTGCTGTGCATCAGCTCCCCCGAGCATCCCGCTGCAGAGGGGACCCAACAAAACCAGGTTTTGTTCCATTTTTCCCCTCTAAAATCCGAAATGGCTGTAGAAAGTCACGCCCCAAGCCTGAATTTCCAGCAGCAGCAGCGTGTCCCCGGCTGCTCCCAGGGCACACCGAGGTGTCTGCCCCAAGTCCTGCTGAGGGGCCGGAGCTGCTGGCAATGGGGACAGCTGCCCTGGGGGGGGGTACAGTTACTGGGGTCCCTCATCCTGCCCCCCCAGTCCCTGCAGCACTGGGACCTGGTCCTGCTGGCCCCGCATGAGCCCCAGTGGGAGGGAAGGGAAGGGGCCAGTTGGACCCCTCCGGGTTTGCCACCTTCCCCGGGAAGGGACACCACCGGCTTCCCTCGGGGTGAGGTCCCGCACTGCCCGTGGCACGCCGAATCCCTATGGCTCTTGCCATTCCCCCGCCGCGGCATCGGCTCGTTCCTCTCCCACCGGCCGGTTCCTCGCGCAGCCCCCGGTGCTGGCCCTGACTTGCTGTTGAAATGCCGAGTGTGTTTTGAGAACATCCAGGTTCATCTCACTCCTATTAAACCCCGCCGGGACGTCAGCTCGCCCCTTCCCCATCCCCACGGCTCCCCCGGGGCCACAAGGCAGCGAGCGACGGGGACCCGCCGGCCAAGGGACATACGTACGTACGAGCAGGACAGCGTAAGTGGGAGAACTTCACGCCGAGATGAAGAGGCGCCCGGACATGTTTTTTCCCGTAGATGCCCCTCTGCAGGGAACGGGGAAGGACCTCAGAGAAGCGGCCCGGGTAGATGGGTGCTGGCGGGTGCTGGCCCTGGTGGGGTGCTCAGCCACCGACCCCTCTGCCCCAGCCTCTCCTGCTCTTGCCGGGGTCTCGCCTGCTGCCCCGGCTCAGGGCATCACCTGGCCAAGGTGCAGCCCCGGTTAATCCCAGCCCCTTTTCCCATCACGAGGGGAAAAAAATCGCCCTGCAAGGCTGCCGTGGGATGGAGCCGGCAGGGAGGGCGGGAGGAGGGGGCTCTCACCCGGTTCTCTCTTCGCTGCTTAAATCCAAGCGTCTTCACATCAGCTTGGCTTTGCCCTTCCTCCAAATTCACGATAAATCACGCACCCGGCGGCAGGATGCTCGGTGTGCCTGAGCGCTGGGTGCTGAGGATGGGGGAGCGGCAGTGCTGGGGGGCACCAAGGGGCTGCCAGGGACGACTTCTCCCCCTGCTTTTCGGCAGCGCCAAAAGGGAGAGCTGGAGAGGACGCGGGGCTGCGGCCATCCCTGGTGGGAGGTGGCCATCGGGGAGGGTGCTGAGCACCTCTCGTCCCTCTGCCTAGGCGATGTCCACGTTGGCATGGCTGACCGGAACGGGCAGCTGGAGGTGGAGGTGATCCAGGCGAGGGGACTTATCCCGAAGATGGGCTCCAAGTCCATCCCTGGTAAGCAGCTGGGGAGGGAGGGGGTCGAGGACGGAGGGGGAGTGCTGGGGACGGGCGCTGTGCTGGGACCATCACCGGAGCCTGCTCTGAGTCAGTGCTTCTTGCCTGTTTTCCAACACAGCCACCTACGTGAAAGTTTACCTGTTGGAGAACGGCGTCTGCCTGGCCAAGAAGAAGACCAAGGTGGTGAAGAAAACCTGTGACCCGTCGTACCAGCAGCCTCTGCTCTTCGAGGAGAGCCCCCAGGGCAAAGTCCTGCAGGTGATGCACTCCCCGCGCGGACACTTGGGGACCGGGAGGGATGAGGGCAGCAAGGACAGGGCACAGAAACCCAGCGTCCTCACAGCCGTCCTTCAGACCGCAGCCTCCCCATCCCGATCGCGGCGGGTCCTCCCCGGCCGGGCACATTGAATTTGCCGAGTTTTCCCCAAAACTCCCACCTGGCAAGCGGGGCGGCTCCCCTGACGCCTTCTCTGCCCCACAGGTGATCGTCTGGGGAGATTACGGGCGCATGGACCACAAGTGCTTCATGGGGATGGCCCAGATCGTCTTGGAGGAGCTTGATCTCTCCAGCGCGGTCGCGGGCTGGTACAAACTCTTCCCCACCTCCTCGCTGGCCGACTCCAGCATCGGCCCTCTGACACGCCGCCTCTCCCAGTCCTCCCTGGAGAGCTCCACCAGCCCCTCCTGCCCGTAGGCGGCAGGGTGGTGGGAGAGGCCGGGAGGGGAAAGGAGACATCCTGACCTATCAAAACTGTTAGTGGATAGCTGTAAATATCCCGTCCTTTTTTTTCTTCCCCCGCCCCCTCCTTTTTTCTTTTTTTTAAATCTCCTTCCCAAAACGAACCCGCTCTCGACACGCTCCTCCCCGAGCACGCGTCCCGACGCACGGAGGGGGACATTGGAGAGGGAGCGAGGGCTGCGTGTTTTGAGGCAGGGGGAAGGAGAAGCAGAACCCCCCCCCAAACCACCCACCCCCCCCGAGAGGCAGACCAAGGGCTGCGACTGCCGACCGATCCCGAGACTGTTACCGCACCTCGTCCCGGCACCCCGTCGGAAAGGAATCGACGACGCGGTTCTCTCCTGACCACCCGGCGAGAGCATCTCGGTCTGATTCATTCAGCGCCGCTGCAAGCAGCATGTTGACGAGGTTTCTTTTCCTTCGATTTCGCTTCCTTGCCTCTGAGGAAAAGGTAGCTTTGCAAAGAAAAAAACTCAGAAAAAAAAAAAAATCCAACTCAGCACTATTTTTTTTTCCCAAGGAATGTAGCATCTTCTATTATGTAGCTTGCCACGTGCTAACAACACACTCACTCTCTGCAATATCTAAGAGACTCCGGATTGACCGGAAACATCCGCCAGTCACTTCCCGTTTGTTCGTTTTCCAACACAAATCCTGCGACACTGAGCAAGCACTTCTGGTGGCCATTTTTCTTTTTCTTTTTTAATATTTTTTTTTTTCGATAGCATGTAGCCTGTGACCGGTGACATTGCCAAAGCGAGAGAGAACAGAAAAAGGTGCACTCACCTCACCATAGCATACGCTGGGCTTATCCTCGTGTTTCACCACCGACCGTGGTCTTGTACAGCCAAAGCAAGACCCAAAATATAAACTCTGTGATGCCTCACGTGAAAATTTGAGTCAGGAGAAGGTGACCCGGCGGAGCAGGAACACCGTCACGCTGGTTGATCGTCGGTCTCCCAGCCCCTTCGTCCCGCGAGGGCCAGCTCGAGGTCTGGGACGCTCTCCTCGGGTCTGGGACGCTCTCCTCGGGTCTGGGACGCTCTCCTCGGGTCTGGGACGCTCTCCTCGATACTTGAATTCCAAGTAGGAGCGGAGGGTTGGCCAGACCGGGGGCAGGACACACCTTTCTCTAACTCTTGACTTGTTGGTACGCTACAGGGGAACATCTCAACAGCATCTTCCGCTGATCTGGAATTAGGGTGACTGAGAGGTTACGAACAAAGGACTAGATGCTTTGAATTTATTATCAGGATGAGTGTTTTGGGTTTTTTGTTTGTATGTTTCGTTTGTTTGTTTTTAAAGCAGCATTTTGGTTCCCCCCCAAGGGACCAGTTCTTGTAGCAAACCCGAGAATTACGGAAGCTTTTTTTGAAGGTGCCTAATGAAATTTGCTGAAAATACTCAGGGGAGACACCACTAGAAACTCTCGTTTCTTCATAAAATATACTTAACACAATGACTGTCCTGAAGGATCAGTTTCCAAAAGAGAGAAAAAACCACCAACACACCAAAAGACGAGCAGTCTTGAGACTGGAAGAGGAAAAAAGGTTAATGGGGAGTTTTTACTGACCAGATGGCTCTGACCTTCAGTCTTTAACACAAATCAACCCACAGCACAGTTGGGATTTTTTACAATTATTTACTGGCAAAGCAGAGAATTTCACAATGCACAGAGCACAACAAAACCAACCCCTGGTTCTCCTGGCGACGCCTGGAACGATGAACCAGCTCGACCCCATTGCCACAACGGAACAAAACCAAACCTGAAGGAAAAGACTGTTGCGCTGAAGCTGTCCCCTCCACAAACCCCGAACTGGGGGGGGGGGTCAGCAAAACTCCGCTGCTCGGCAGCTGGTTTACCCCACACCGCCACGATTTTAGCGACATCGCGTCAAGGAATTTCAGCTGCCGTCGTGGACTTTGGATCTTTACCAAATCAAAATCACTGCAGACCTCTGAGAAGAGAGTCGGCTGGACGCCGCTGACCGGGGATGGAGAGGGGTCTGCTTCAAGACCCCGGCGCCCACCGCGTAAAGGATTAAATCCTCATCTGGCAGAGCGGTAAGTGCTCATTCAAGCCATACGCACCGATTTCTGAGCTCGCGCTGAATGGCGATGTACAGACTGTGGGATGCACTAACAGTCTCAAGCGGTTTGAGGAAGCCAGCGCGGTGCCCTGACTGCTGAAACGGGAATAAACAATGGTTTGAACATGACGTTCCTTCCAGAGCACGAAGCAGTTATATGAGGTCAACGGCGCCTGGATGAGGCTAAACTTTCTCTGCCCCGGCCTGCGACATTTTTGAATATACGTGAGGGAAGGCATCTTAAGAGGAAAAGCTTTCTGCTCCTTCAAGCTAACATTATTTGCTTTTGCTTTACCAACTCTATTTCAATGGAAAAATGAAAAATCTCCGTGTGATGGGACGATAACCGTGTCCATGGGGAAGTGGAATAGCAGCGTGGGCAGAGCAGGGAGCTCTGCAGGTATTTTCTGCTCACTGGTGCAGAGACACCATCCCACCCCCTTCCCCTTCCAGCACAGAGCTCCCTGGCTGTACGTTTCTCCAGCGAGTTGCGGAGCTTTACTGCTCCCCCTCTCCACGAGCAACACAACGCTTTTCTCGAGATAGCGAACAGAAGCGGGTGACGAGCAGCAGGAACACCGGGACAGCGGGGCGCACACCCACAGCAGCAGATGCCTGAGGTCCAGCAAAAAGCTCACTGGTTCTGTGCCGGCTGAAAAACCTTCCCTTGCTCCAGAAAATCCAGAGAAAAGAACTATCTTCTGGAAGGCACACCTGGGTACTCCAGGGATCGTGGAAAACCCAAATACTTTGGTTTATTTTTTGTCATTGGTTGGCTGAGGACGCATCGGAGGGTAACAGCACAGCTAACGTCAGAACAAACCGCCCCAGTCCTTTCTCAGCGGCGTATTCCCGTTTGCTGCAACGCGATGGGTTCATGGGAACGATTCCTCCTGCTCACTGAGAGCCCGGCGAGGTGGAGCCACCGTGCCAGTGACTTCAAGTGATTGTCACTCACTAGACAAACTGAAATCCATCAAAACCTTAACTTCTTCACTTTCAGCACTACACGTCCAGTTCCGCCCCCCCAGGGAGCTGGTACTCACGTCTCCGGGGAAGCATCTGGGTCAGGACCCAGATTACACTTGTGTGGAAAAACCAAAACGAGAGAAGAGACCGAATTGTGCCACGTTTACCTTGCGACATCAGCTCCTTCTCATTGCTGCATGCGGGAGACCGTGCCAGATGTTTTCCCTACTCAAACAAGAAGAACAAAAAAGCCAAGACACCCAGTTGCTTTCTACACACGACACACCAGAAAAACCACAAGCTTCTGGACTCCAGGTTGTTTTCTGGGGGAATGTTTTATTGCAAAGGGCATTTTTTTTTTAAAATGTACTATATGATTTACAAAAGGTGGCTGCACTGACTAGGTATTATGCTTTAGATTATTTCCTCCCTTTCCTCCACCTTCCATCAGGAAAGGAATTCAAACCATTCGACTTTCCAGATATTTTCCCCTAGACAGAATAATTAATGTTAAACTGAATCAGCTTTGCAGCCCGTTTTATACCCAGCACTCCCAGCAGTGAGCGAGCAGCACCCACCTGAGACACACAAGACCTTACTACAGCGCAGCCGACAGCAGATGCTGGTGTCACAATCAAGGCACCCGACTTGAGTAACAGAGATGGATTTTGCCAAAATAGCCTTGAAATGATACTTAAACATCCCCTAAACTCTACTAAAGTGTCTCGGCCATGCAGCAAAGCACAGAAAGCACTGCATGATTTCGTGCCCAGGCCTACGTTATCCCTGGGCTTTCTACAAGCCTGGAATGGGCTTTTATTTGCCAAAGTTGAGTGACTGAAAATTTTCTCGGGCACCAGAAGGTGGGCCAGGCTTCTGGGCTCAATCAGAAATTAGCGCCTGTTTCATCAACGTCGTAGCATGCTGAAAGCGTGGGGAGAGGATGCTTAGACGTAGTTTTCCTGACATCAAGCGAGATACAGAACCAATTACCTGGCCAGCAATCAGAAAACTAAACCTATTAAGTGGCTTTGGAAAATGCCACAGGGCAACTGAGACGGTGGGAAGTATTCCCTCCACGGCCACCTTTTCCAGCTCTTAAAACCTTTTCCCCAGAAGCAGTTAGAGATGTAGCTCTCAATTGTAAATACGAGACCAGAAATCCCTACAGGAGTGAGATCAGGATTCCTTCTGCTGATAGGGAATAACTTCTGTTCACCGTCTCACGCGACTGCTCTAGCAGCGATGAGACTTACAGTCAAGGCTGTATTTGTACGTGTTTGCACGCATCGGTGCACGAGAGGAGTTAACACATTTAAATACCTTTGCTTGTTTAAAGGGGGCTTGCAAATACTCAGCAGCAGTAAGTAGAGTTTAAGGGTCTTTACTGATACAAGACCATTTATAAGAACAGCACCGGTGATGTTTTTTCAGGCATAAAGAGTCCACCTTCTATTTTCTTCCAGTTGACTCAGACACTTCTTCCCAGATTGATGTGAAACGCTCGGACAATGCACATCTGTAAACTTCCTTAAGGGTGTGCATTTGGTTACCGATTTGGAAAATAACTGCATTTTAAAGGTCAAGGAACAGTGTTTAGGCACCGTTCTTCCTGGTGGCTGAATTCAAAGTCCCAATGTGTTTTGCATCACAGATGGAAAAAGATATTAAGACCTCTCTCGGCTTTCCTTTGGGTTTTCATGCCTCCAGACAGATCTGTAAAATTACCTTCAGTAAAAGCAAGGTTTGCATCCCGTGACGTGCCAAAGGCACGACAGCCTGCTCCAACGTTTCTCTAGCAAAGCTGTTTCAACTGGAAGTCTTCCCTCTACTTCACATTCACAAGCATAGAAAACACCCCAACCCTTGGCTGATTGTTAGAGGTGCAAGAGTCAGGCTTATGAGCTAAAAAGGTTGAAAGGCTGCAGAAGAGACTTACTATGGAAAAAGAAGCGCCTGCAGTAAGCCTGGTTGGAATTGGGGGGGTAAAGATGTGCTCTGTGTAATGCAGCTGAAGGTACACAAAACAGACTCAGTGCCCAGATGTGACAATAACACTCACCTTAACTGAGCTGGTCCGTATTTGGGGAAGATTTAGGTTTTAAAAGTAGACTTGGAAAAATGTACAGTAAAGGGCCTAAGTGTTTGTCTTGCTGTCTGAATAACCGCCACACTGTTTAGCCCCGATCATCTGCCTCGGGCACAGACACAGAACGGAGCACAGCAGCATCTAGGAGCCCAGGAGAAAGCAGCCTGGGTTAGCGGCTGCCACCAAGAGCTGGTGTGACCACTGTGCCTGTCTGGAGCTCTGATTATTGGTATACCTCATTCTTTTTTTCCGCCCCTGCTCCTTTTTCTCTTTTTTTAAGAACCAGAGCTTAGTGCACTCTATCACGTTCAGGTTATTTTTTGTTGTAACTGTGCAATGAAGAGCAATTACACGGGGTGTGCATTTACCACCTGCTCCCACGCTGGCTCCTGCCGGCCCAACCTCTGCTTCGCTTAGCACTTGCACTATTGATTGCTGAGCTAAAGGGCAAGGGAAGCATCCCTCTGGAGGGAGGGATGACTCTGCTGGGCAGTAGGTACCCCCCATCTCTCCTGTTAAAAAGCATGCAGATAAAGAGCACTCCGAAGGCTGCCCCTTAGCCCGACGCAGGCGGGTGTTTGCAATCCTGCTCCCCTAACAGTCCTCCCCTCCCCGGAAGGGCTGGCGAGGAGGCGAGCATCTCGGATGTGACAAACCAAGGACAGCGCTGCTGCTCGTGCAGGGCACGGAACCCCGCTAAAGCTTTTGCCTGCGACATGGATGGAGAGAGGGAGCCTCAGAAGTAGGCAGAAAGGGTGTCTGTCCCTCCCATGGGAGGACGGGCATTGGACATTGATCCAATTTCCTAACAGGATTGCTGTCTGTATGTATAGATCCCAGTACTTGCTTTAAAAAAAAAAAAAAAAAAAAAAAAAAAAAAAGAGGGAACTTTGCCCTAACACTTGTAGTGAGAACCGTGAAGCAATGCTTGATGTCAGAGGCCTCTGGCCGAAGCAGCACCCCCTCCTTGTACCCACCTGGCCAGGGACCCTGGCAGCGGATGCCTCTTGAATGTTAGCACTTTGAAGTTGGTGGCCTTGTTTTCTTAAAAGGGCTTGATCTTTTCATGCAGTTAAAACTAAATAATCTTCCCCATCATGTTGTCCTACTCCCCACCTCAAAATTAAGCGATGAACAAGATATCTGGACCATTTAAGATATTGTCCAGGACTCAAGAATCTGTCATTAATCTCAGAAGTTTATACCTCAAATATAAAAACATATACATCTGTCTTAGTAACAACACTTGGTAAAGTAGCAGCTCCAAGTTTGAATTGTCCTCCAATTTGATTACTAATGACATCGGGAAAAAAACCAAAACTAAATCCACATAAACGCACAGAGAAAAGCACCAGTGAATTTAAGAAACACCCGAACGGAAGCATTCATCCTATCAAAAAATTCAGAAGTTGTATTCCCAAACAAGACATGAGGGATTTTCCCTATACCCTACAAATCTTTAAACACAGTCTATGCCTTTTAAACTGCATTAACCCCCCAAAAAGTACGAGGGGGCAGAATACTAACATGCACTGGCAAAGAAAATTTTCCTAAAAGGGTCCAAGACTGTTAAAGGTAGGAGGCAGTGAGAGATGCCCCCAGAACAACTCAGCCAGCCAGCTGTTTCTAACTATAGCTTTTCTCCGCCTGGTAGCTGCTTCAGAAGGCTGAGTATCTTGACAGGGGTGCATCATTCGAAAGTGATACAACCATGCAAGGACACAGAAATCTCTGCTACTTCACATTTTCCATCCTTAAGTCCCCAACAAGTTGCACTGAAAAGAATTACCTAAACCAAGAGAGTCCCCTTAGATTGGGAAATTCTCAGAACTCCATTAGCCACGAGTTAACTGCTACTACAAGCTTCGCCTTTGATCCCTAATGAAAAAGGTAGCAGGCACCTCACCATTTGAGTGGTGCACGTCAACTGTATGTCTTTGTGCGCATCCGTTACCTAAGGGGAAGAGGAGAGTTGGGTGCGGAACTCGTACAGGACTGACACACTCACCCTGGGTAGCTTGGTGCTTTTGGAAGCCAGGATGTAATCGCATTAGTGAGCAGATTCGGCTGCCTTCGCTAGCCCACTCTTATTTTGTGATAAACTTTGCTTTGATGACAGATTCATTAAGTTTAACAACTCCACCTTAAAATAAATGCCGCAGAGGGGTGAACGAAGGGGTCCCTTAAGCCCCAGTTCCAGGTTCAAGACAAGGGGATGGGCTTGTGATGGTTACTTGAGAAAGGTAATAGGTTTAAAAAAGCAAATGGCAATTTTATACCTGTGTTATGTAATGTTTTTTATGTGTGTGGTCTTTCTTAATGTAAAACTCTTGTATTTTTGTGGTTTATATGCAGCAGGACTGATGGCTGTGAGGGTGCACGCTATTTTGTAAAATATTCTTAGCCAGTTTTCCCAAGGAGGAAAAAACTGAAGTATTCACATTTTCATTGGCTTGTACCTGCATGTACAGTATTGGGGCAGCAAGTGAAGATGATTAAAGCCAGCTTGAAAACTTTCTTCTGTGCTTGAGTTGAGCTTCTCAAAGCATCCAGCCCAAAACCACGTGTGTTAAACCAACCCTCCCCTTAAGTGATATGCTGGGGAGGAGGGGAAGAGGAAGCATCCCTCTTTTTCTCAAAAGAGTAGGTTTTGACTTGAGGAAAGAAATACCATAATTAATATGCAAGCAGAGTACCATCATCTCAAGGCTCACACAATTAGCTGAGCTCTCTCCCCTGCAGCTGCACACAGCCACCCACGAGCCTATGGAAAACTGGCCTTCATATCTGTTCTTCAGGCAACTCCTAAACCTCCCCCCCAGCCTTTCATATTCTGTTACCACTTTTTGTAAAAGCTTAACATTTACTTTTTGAATAGGCCTTGGTCAGGTTTTGTTGACCATTAGTGTAAAGCCGCAGTCCTAATAAATTTAAGTTCTCCCTGCAGCTGCAGGAATGCTGCGTTTACCCACACCCCTAAGCCGTGAGTCTCTCTTGTATATAAAAGTGTCAACTGACCCGATTCTGCCTCTGCCGAGCCTGGTTCTTCGCATGCCGATAGTCCTCAGCTTTCAGGCAAACGCTATTCTCGCCTGACATTTGGGACACAGCCCTGCTACAAAGCAGATGGAGTTAGTTTGATTTGGATGAAAGGCTCCAAATCCCCACACACCTGAAGTGAACAACTCACACCCGTGACAGTGTTTAACACAATCTGTTATGCTGTTTAAAAACACGATAAGTCAGTTGAGGTTTCACTGCAATATTTTATTTGGGAATTTATATATACACAGGATAAAGTAGACCACAGAAGTCTGACTTCTTGCTCACGCTGATGAGTTTAAGCAGTTGTGTTCTACTGAAGATGAGAAAAGAAATCTGACCCACCTACTTTTTATGCCTAGATTAAAATGTCAAAAGCTAGCCAGGAAAGGGTACCAGAATTACACAGGAACAAAAAAAATATGAAAAAAGTATAAATTAGGATGTCATAGTAATTTTAAAAGTGTAAGAAAACTTGCAGTGGGCTCTCAGCCCTTGATAAGTTAACTCTCGGTTAGATTGTTAAAAGTTAAATACATCAATACCACATATTAGACAGAAAAGCCACTCTGAAGTGCAAGTTTCACATTCCAAACAGCTTGCCCCCACACTGCGCGAGAATCCTGCTTGCTCACGGGGGGAGGGAGAGGGGTCTTCAAAATGACTTTGGTTCCAATGAGGGTTGGCGAGCCAAGCACAGCGAGGCCTCAGCTCCGGAGAACTCCACTCAAGGGAAGAGGTAGCAAGGCTTGCTTGCCCCTGGGCTTGGGTTAAAATCCAGTTCCTCAGCACCAAACAAGGTTTCCGCCCCTCTGCTAAACAAAACCCCTACTAATACTAGAGCGTAAGTGAAAAGGCCTGGCATTACAGGCAGAATTAAGTACAGATTTCCCAAGTTCCTCAGTCACACCTCTGCTAAGATACCCAGCAGGACATTTAAGTGCTACCCAGAAGCATTAGTGGAGGTTTGTGCAAGGAGGGGGTCCACCCCAGAAGTGTGCATTGACTGTGCTAAATACAGGGGAGCTCATGTTCTGGTCACTGAGGTTTCACCGTGTCTGACAGTGAAAAGGCAGAGATGGGTCTCAGTTATGGAAAGAGGTTCAGGCTGGGCAGCCAGCCAGAAAGAAAAAACCCTGAATGTCTCATGGAGCAGTTTAAGAACAGAACAGAAGGCAAAAATGGTCACAACGCAAGGGATCATTTCCACATCTGAGTGCTGAGGGACTGATTGCTTCCCTGGGCACCTCCTCCACCCATTGACTGTCCATAGCCCATCATGCCATTAGCTCCATAGAAGTTCATCCCAGCCATCTGCTGGGTCATCTGCAAAGGGGAGAGGAAAGAAGTCAAAGCTATGTCAAGGAGACTGCCAGCCCACAGCAGTCGAAGGTAAAACACTTTAGCTCCCCAACATACTACAGGCTTAAGCAAGTTATTCTGAAGAGTTATGGTGAACGGAAGTCACTGGCTTCGCAGGTGTATGCCCATCTAGCAAGCCGAGGAAGTTTTCATTTTAGCTGATGTTGCACTGATTTTTGTTCTCTACCAAGCACCGAGACCTCCAAACAAGTTACTCCTTCGTGATCCCCTAGTTTGCCTGCAGTACAGCAGACCTCACCCATCCCCAGGAGCCAGGCTATAAAAGCACTGAAGTCTTCAGGTACCAGGCTAGATTTAATTGCATGTGCCTCCCCTGCCCTCCACCCACCTTTGGGTCAGCAGAAGATCACACCTCACCTGAGCAATGTTCCACTGAAGCTGCTGTGCTGGCTGCACACCATAGACAGGTTGGGGAACTGCTGCCATGCCAGCTACGTAGCCAGCTTGCTGCGCAGCCATCATCCCGTTGGGGACACCAATGACAGCTGCCTGCACGTTACCCACATATCCAGCTGGTATGGCCATGGGAGTCACCATCCCTGCAGCTCCAGGCTGGGCCATCATCCCCACCGATGGTGCCATCATGCCTCCCATCAGGTTGCTGGAGGGGGCTACTCCTGGAAAGCTGGTGTATGCTGCTGCAGGGTATGCCATCTGAGCTGGGGCCATGAACATTGCTCCTAGAAAAAGGCAGAGAAGTGGTGAAGGGAAGAACTGCTGCATTTGTCGCCAGGGGGTGAAATGCCGACCTTCAAATCAGAGACTATCGAAACATTCACTGGGCCATGACATCCAGACTAAGCTGCTCATTATGCTACTCACCAGTTCTCAAGAAGGACCACCTACATCCCCACATCTTTGCTCATCGGCTGTCAGGACATCCCACCCACTCTGAATTAGCGTACTGCCATTCAACAGCTCTATTCTGAGATCCGTTACCTTGCGCAGGCAGCTGAGGTGTTTGAGAGCCGTACAAGGAGAGGATAGAGTCTTTAGAGAGCTGCTTCTTCCCCACTTCCTCCCCTTTGCTTCCTGGCTCAGGGAAGAGATTCAGGTTTTCGGGAACAGAACCGGCACTTCCAGATGTTGGCATAGAGCCAGTGACCTGAGACAGAGACAGCACCAGTGCAGCAGCTGCATTCAGCACCAGGGGAAGACACAGCACCTCATTCAAGCATCTAACCAGGCTGCGTCAAGCACTGACATTCCCTACTTACCTTCCTGGAGTCAGAGTTTGATCCCACCGACGCGAAAAGATCAAGATCCTTCTCTAAGCTGCTAGGCCTGCCGTTTGTAACGGTGGTTGTCACAGGAGCATCTGGGAAGAGACAAAGCTGTGTGAACATCCATCACAGATGGCCTCAGGCTGAGGGGCAGCCTCCTCGCCAATTAAGCAGTTCGCACATATGCCACTCAACCCAGTGACCTGACCTGTAACCTACTTTAGCCAACGCATATTGCCAGCTCTTTGCTTGTCCTTCTGGAAGGAACTGGCTGTGGACCAAGGAAGTGCACTGCACCATATCTGTCCTATTAACCTCAGAGCAGCCAGGAGCCACATGGTGTCTGGAGACTACTATAGCTGTTCTGTCATACTATAGGCACAACTGCTGCACCAGCATAAAGGAAAATGTAAGGAAAACTGTTTCCGCTGCAGTGCTGAGCACTGTGCTTGAGTTGCACTGGAGCAGCTTAAGCAAAACACTCTATATTCCTATCAGCTACTGTTCACCTGACATGGAAAATAAGTACTAAAAGCTCAAATTCACAGCATCAAAGATGGTGTACGGGGTCACTCTAACAAGTGCAATAAGGCCAGAAAGGCTCTTACCGAGTCCTAGCAAGTCCATTACTGGTTCAGTAGATTTAGGAGAACTTTTTCTAGACTGTTGTGTTTCTTCTTTCTTTTGAGGCTGGGGAAAAAAAAAAACCACCAGAAGTCTTGTTCAAGTTTTGGGTTTACTGATACATTAGAGGCTTTAATAAGAGATTAACCCATACAATCCTTTTTCCAGTGGGTGTAAGTGCTTCCAAAGTGAACAGAATTTCAGAGTATTACCTAGTTGTTTTATGGTCCCATTATGTTGGAACCCATCACCAAATTTAAGCATGCTCTAAACTAGGAAAAAAACTCAAGCCACTCAAGCTGGAAAGCAAAGCAGGAGTAGCAAGATTCCAATCTGCTCTGCAATGCAAGGCAGAACACATCTGCTTAGTATCTGGTTGAGCAGTGGAAAACAAGCTACTACCACCAGTGTGACTCAATGCATCCACTGCTATGACTGAGGCCAGAAAAAATGCTTCCATATCTAGCTGGATTACATCTGTTCTGCTTGAGAGAAATTTTTACAATTGATCCATGACCATGCCCTTTGGTCTTACCATTTTCACCTTCTCAAAGATGATAGGTTCCAGTTTTCTTTCTGATACTGGCTCATTACTCTTTTTCCATTTGTCATCCTTTTCTTTCTGTAAGGAAAAACACCAATATGAGGGTCAAAACTCATGTCACCACACCAAAAGAAAGTTCGTACAGAGCTTTACATGATGCTGTTACTAATCTAAAAAGCCTCAAAGATACAGCTGAAGATCTATATTTGATGCTAGTCCTGCTTTGAGCAAAGAGCTGGACAAGATGGCCTTCAAAGGTCCCCTCCAATTTAAATTCTTTCTACAGAATAATTGAATGCAATCAGCATTGGAGAAGAGATTAGTCACTAATACAGGAAACATTTAAACTGTATTTTCATAGAGTCACTGCTTACTCATAAGACAGACATACACTTATGTCTTAACATGTATTTAAGCTTCTGTAGAAATGATTAGAAACTAACCCTAAATGCATTGATGTCAATACTTCGGTCCATGTATTTCTTCTTTTCATATTTATCCCGAATGAAGCTCTCCACAGCTCTGCAAGCAGCTTGTTAAAGACAAATGATTCAAGAATAGAAGACTTACGTAGTATTATTTGACATGTGGATACAAGGTACAGGCTGTAACTAAACTAATGACTGTTTAAAGAGCATTTCCAGCAGTAACTTTCTTAAAATAATTTAGTGTTGGATCCAACTACTTTAGCTACTTAATTTTTGCCCTTGGGTTATTCCAAGCATGACGGTGCTATAAAAGGTACATTAAATCAGGGCTTAAATTCCCAGTATATTTTCTTCACTGATGCATATTCACTTCAACCATCACTTAAGAGCATACATGTCACTAGCACAAATCACAGTGATCAGAGAAATGGATCTGTGCGTACAAAAGCACCTCAGCCACCAGCTTAAGATGAAAACGATGGCGGAGAGGTGCTCCTGTGTTTCTTTAGGTTCACATCACTATTCCCCTGTTGCACTGGGCATCTAGAAACCCTCCTACAGGGTAAAAGTTACAGCTTTATTTTTCAGAAGCGTTAAACATTTTTATCCATCTCCACTGAGAGTTTTAAATGCTCAGCACTTAAAAGTCAACCCTCCTATTTGCCACAGACCCTAAAGTGCATCTCATACAATAGCTTCGGGTTGTAAAATCCGTGTTCCAGTTCTCCACCCTTCTAGCTCAGAAGCAATCCTTTCAGTTCTTTTCAGCTTCCTTCTGTAAGCAAGCAGCCTGCGGGTGAAGCAATGCTTGGAGGGTGCCTAGCTAAGAACTACTTCTCACAGCTGATGCCCAGGTACATGAAGCTAAGCCTCCTACGCAAGGAGTGCAGCTACTAAGCGACAAGATAAAAAGACTCCATGTTTCCTCAGCAGCAAAGGAAGAAAGGATGCTGGTCTGTTTGAGGTCGTCTGAAGTTCTCTGGCAGGTAGGCTTCATAAAGACGATTTGCTTTTCCATTTCCCATCTCTTGCATGCACTGCAATTCAAAAGAATTCTTGAACCATTTGTTTCACAGACATTAAAGCTCTTACACATACCAGCATGCCAGGCGACCAAGCAAGGGTCTATCTGGGCTAACTAGAAGGCCCATGTAGGCTTCTGAGGTCTGTTCGGTACCTGAAAGCCACTCTTCAGGCTTTTGGTGCAAGCCTACTAGCTGGGAATCCCTGATGCAGTTGCTATGATCCCCCTCATACAATTAGCCAATCCTAAATACCACAACACAATATTTATTCAAAGACAAAATAAATATCACATTAGCAACCCAATGTCACTCTGAAAGTCCAGGATTTGTCTTTGGAAAACCTCAACAAGAGGAGGTAGGCAGCAGCTCCAGCCCCAGACAACAGTGGCCTTCGGCCATGTTACAGAAATTTGCAGTGTTTGTTTTTACCTGATGTTTGCTGAAATCATGACATTTTCCCTCCCAATCTAACCTAGCTTGCTATCTTCTTCCTGCTTCACTTCCCACATCTCTGGCCTAGTCAGACTTTATTTCCACACTTAAGACCCACCAACAGAACACCACCATGCACGTTTCACTCACATTACCTGTATCTGCTCTTGTGTCCACTGGTCGAGATTGACAGATTTTACCCTGGATATATGAACTCCTAGGTTCCTGTGGATCCCAGCACAACGAATACAGATGAATACACCGATATTCCAGGATGCCCATCGTGGCCCTGTGAAGAGACACAAGCGTTTCACACCATCAAGTCAACCTGTAGTTGCCTTGAGCAACTAAGAAACTGTACCAAGTGAACTGGGACTGAGGCGTTTACATTTTCATCCAGATTAGAAATTGGAATTAGACATCAGCAGGCTGTTTAAAGGTTGTCTCCCAATCATTATACTTAGAGCTAGCATTTTATTGTCTCCCTCTTCCATTTCGAGAGCTCTACGCAAGACAAAACTCTAAGAGGAGGAGGGAAGAAAATAGGCATTCAAACCACCCAAGACAATACAAAACCCTAATTTCATCTTGCCTAAACTGATGTTAACAGTCATGTCAATGTAAGTCTGTGTCCCTGCTTTAGCAATGGAGAATCTCTCTCAGATCACCTTATTGCAGTGGAATCAGCTCCAGAATATTCATTACTGCTCTAAGAAAAGCAGCATAAAATACTCAGCATTTGACATACAGACTGCATCATCAAATCTTCTGTTAGTCTTATGCAGGAAGCTCCAGCTGAGTACGGGGAGCAGCACAGGCACTGGCCACCAAAACCCTCGAGCTGGGGGCAGAACCCCAGGCTGCAATCCTGGCACAGGGCTCATGAACAGTTCACTCTGCAGTTTCTACCACTCTAATCAGATTCACAGTTCGCATGCGGCTTTCAGACAGGCAGGAGAGCTCCAAGGTATAGAAGGAAGATCATGCTGGGGGGCAGGAAAAACCAGTAAGGGAGAGATTAACAAGCTTAGTTTCACTCACTGCAAACAGTTCTCTGAAGGAAACCTGGCAATGCATTACACAGCAGAGGTCCACAGGCAGTCCCACCACTTGCCGCCCCCCCTCCCAGCGAGGGCCACCAGACCCTGGCCATGAAACCCTCCATCCTGCTGAAGGAAGACCAGCTTCAGAAGTAGTCTACAGTGCAAGACAAGCAGGTTTTAAAACTAAATCATCTGGCTAGAGCTGCTAGCCAGCTGCACAGTTAACACAGCCAACTCCCACCACGGCTTGGGTGTCACTGTCCACTGGTAACTGGCCAAACAGCCACAGCAAAGCCACATCCTGAATAAGGGATCTGATAGCCTCCAATAAACTGTACCAGCCCTTTTTATAGGGATTACAGGCATTACTGCAGATGAAGAGTTATTCTGTCTTTTCTTGCCACAGTTAAAATAGCAAGCCTCAAAGCTAATGAGACTGAGGTGGGAGGGGGAAGAGGGGGAAAGTGTAATTTCAAAGCCCTAAAAAAGCAGCACTGTATTTGACTCTCCTGGATATGCTAGATGGCTGTTAACAGTTTAATTCCTATTTACTGGGAAAGTATAGAGACTCCTGAGTGATTTGGTGCTGCTAATGCCATCAGTGGCTCATGGTCCCTTCCAGGGCAAAGGCATGCAACCTCTAATCTCTAGCACCTATTCCAGCTAATTTATGTTATGACTTTTAAAAATTCTTTATTAAGTCTTCTGACCTGGCCCGCCTTTGCTTTCTGCTTTTTCACTAGAAGAGTGGCCCTTGAGAATGATACTAATTTAATGAAGCTAATCAAAGTCACTTCCCAGCTCAGCAGCGGCTCTTGGTGAATACCTTAGTAGAAGCATACTGTTGCCTACACTTCACTTCCTTTATTATACCTACCAAAATGTAGGACTGAATGCATCAAAGCAGAGACCCATGCTTTTAGCAGCACCTAAGTATGCCAGTCACAAAGTAAGGCATGGGAATAAAAGCCTTGTTCAGTGTTACGCCTGTTGCACACCACGGTGAAGGCAGGAACTCTGATCCTTCATTTGTTTTATTTGCGGAGTTCTCTCCCAGATACACCCCGAAAGCTATAACATGAGACTGCTGGCAGGATTAAGCCTGAGATTCAAGGTTAGATTTAAACTCTAGATATATTTAGCCTTTATAGGAGTAAAAGGATTAACAGTCAGCTAGATACTACATCAGGGCTGTAGTAATCAGCTCACTGGTTCATCACATGTGCTAGCTCAAGCCACTGCAGCCTCCTACCCTGTGATGCCACACAGGAGAATGACTCAGTGGTACAGGCTGTTATACCCATCCTGCTTTAGTGTCACTTCATTTATGATGCAGGATCTGAAACAGCAAGGGCTGAGCACAGGAGTAACAGCTGGCCATTACTGCAACTCTAGATCCCAGCTCTGGAAGAGTCCAGTACTGAAGCAGCTTCATTATGCCAGTGAATATTTAAAAAAACCCCAAACCAACATAGACTTTCAAAAATCCTCCTAGCATTAGCATTTCATTAGGTGACAAACATATTATACAACCAAGGATAGTTCACTGATGCTTATTCCAGCTGGGCATCCTTGTGGTGCCAATAAGTGCCATAAGAAAGGCTTCAGATCTACAGACTGGAAGAAATGCCAGAAGTTTGGGGATGTGGGATTGGTTTTGTCCGGAGCCAGGAGGAAGATGGTGATCCCAGAAGCTCAGTCTGCACTCCGATATGGTGGCCACTCCAGACCCACACAAGCAGGGTATTTGGACAGTTCTCCAAAATCCTGCCTGAAGTCTGCAGCCAGCTCTGCAGTTCTGCAAGGCACGTGAATTTGAACTCTAGATCTAAGCAACCCATGCTTTTGGATATAACTAGTAATTTATTTAGCCTAGTTACACAGCCCTGTATTCTATCAACAGAGTGATAAAAAAAGGAACAAGATACAGCTACACTCCTCGAAAGTGGAAAAGTACTTTAAGATAAGCAGCTGCACAAGAGAACCACTTGCCTCGACAGCAGCGAAGGGTTGATAGTGCAAGGCTCAATACAACGGAGGAAGAGTTAGTTATTGCTTGAATAATCAGTGTGGAGCAGAATGGGAGCCTGTCAGCAGAGGTGAGGCAAATGAAGTTTGTCCAGCTGAATCAACCTCCAAATAACTTCATGCTCATTAAAATTACCATTTGGGTAGTGAGGAACATTACAGGGTTTCTTTTGCTAAAAGCAAGACAGCCCATCCTGACCAGGCTGTCACCAAGGGAGCAATGGGCCAAAGCCCAGACATCCCAGTTCAGCTGGGTCAGATGCAACATGCAGAGGCACCAGCCCAAAACACACAGTCATACAGACCCTCAGCTTTGCTAGTATCTAATGTCCCCAACCATTAAGCTAAACCAACATTTTTACCATTTCATTTCTTATAAAGCACTTAAGTTTTGTGGGCAATGGGGGAAGGGGTTTGATGCAAATGTAAACAAGCCTCCCACTTCCCTTTTTTGAGGCCACGATGAAGGAGCTCGCGCTAGAAATCACACGAGGAAGAGCCCAGTAAAGATCTGGCTGGGGAGAATTTTCTACAGTCATTTCCCCACAGTTTCACATGCTGTTTTCAAGGTGACTGACTTGCAGAAAGCCCCAGGTGGTATTTACAGACACAAGTTTGGTCACACATCGCAGCAGCTAACTTCCCAAAAACTAAACCGAGCTGAAGACTGTACAGAAGCTACAGTGACTGAGCACTGACAGAAGGTGCAAAATGCCTTAGTAGAAGTTAAGGGCACAATTTTTCAGAGAAAAATGTTTTTATACCAGCAAGTCACTTTAGAGTACACCACAGCAACGTTTATCAGCATTGCTAGAGCTGCCACAGAGCCCTATCTTCCCTCACAGCCTTTGTGCACACCCCGACACCACTAATTGCTTGCACGAGGGCACGGCACACCACAGGGAGCACTTCACCCTCTGGGTTCAGTCAATCATGGAAACTTATGTGCAAAAGGTTTTAGGACAAAGCTAAGTGAAACATTTAGCTTGTTAAATCACTAGAAAGAAATATGAAAGAAATTGCTCCTCGCATGAATACTCTTGCTAACGTTACAAAAATAGTTCCCCCGAGGCTGGCGTCCTCGCAGCCACCAGATGGCTTTAGAGCTTAAGGCCTAAATGAAAACTCACTTCCCATATGCAAAACTGGGAGTTTGCTGCAATGACAACCAGTCTCAGACATGCAAGCCTGATGCTGCAGTCACTTTTGTTTCAGTATTATGGCTAATTTTAACACCCATGGTAAGCAAGTTACTTGGCATTAACCCAAGCTGAGCATAGCTTGTTCTGTTCTGATTAAGTATCTTGGGCCCCTGTACATCGCCTTGGGTATGTGCACAAATCCTTTCTGGAGAATGCCAGTCATCTGCAGGTGAACATGAGCTTAAAGAAAATGACAAGTTTTGAGTAAGAATCAAAACAGATTTAAGAGCCCAGCTATACACTCAGCTCTGACATATTATTATGGCTAGATCAGAGCACTTGAGAATATATTCCTAGTCTGGCAGTGGCTGCATGAAGATCATGAGCTTAAAAGCACCTATTGCTCGGTCAGTTTTCATTTTAGAAAGCTGCATTGAATACTTGAGTGTATTCCTAACCGAGGATGCACCACCATCCAGTAGAGACCAGAAAGCTATGTGCGAGAAACTCAAGTTGCCCAGGCAGTGCTTCCATGAGACAGTTTCACAGCCTGTTTTATATCCCAGCCTGTCAAAATAAACACTGCATACCAAGCTGGTCATACCAGCCTAAGTTAGCATCTAAGCTGGAATCATTATTGCCTACAAGGACTGCCTGAATGATCTGCCCTTAGTGAAAAGGCTCCCAATTCCCTTTAAAACCCCAGCACAGCCTGGCTAGTCCACTTCATGCCATGTCTTAGCCACTTGCTGAAAGTTCGCACCCTTGAGCCTTTTTAATGAAGGAATCCCAAGGGGATTCACTCCTCACCCTTTGTTCAGGCATTAGATTTTGGCTCAAGCTACTCAAGCAAGTTTCTCTGCTAATAACCCTCCAGAAGGCATTTAAAAATAAAACAGAAGTTGGCTGCAAAGCCACTGCTCTTTTGAGAAGGGGGGTGTGTGTGTCATGAAAAAATAGATGCTTTCAGAGGCAGGAAGGAGAGAACATCGCTATTCAAAGCCTAATGAAATATTCTTAGTGCAAACAATCATTTGCCTCGCAGGCTCCCTGCCTGCAAGCACTCCAGCAAAAGCCCAGCTGTAAGAGGGAGATGTGCCTGCTCAGCCCATTGATCCCAGCTAACACTGCTACATGTGTTGGACAACAGCACCGCACAACCATCCCCTCTCAGCACTCACGGGGGAAGTGGATGTGGGAAATTCTCCTTGGAGTGGGATAATCCCTGCAAGATGACATTCACATCCTCTCATACAAGCCTTCTCCAGTACTTGGAAATTTCTCATCGAGTCAAAGTTGAAAAGCCCTACTTTTTGCAGAGCCAAATGAGGAAATAGCCAAGTATCCAAGAGCTTCCTTTGACTTGTGGTTTCCTTATTCTGGAAAGAGATTGCTTAATGACTTACTGAAATTCATTCCACCCATAGAAAAGCTATGACAAAGACTGTCTTACAAAACAACTTCCTCTGCTCTTTACTGTAGATGTCCGTTCTGCAGTCAAGTGTTCAGATTAGTTTGGGGAAACAAGGTAAACTTTGCTAGGGAGTAAAAAGTACAGCTAAACTCAGCTTCAGGATCTCCAAATTACGCTATTTAGTTCTTAATGCAGGCTAGTTACTGGCATGCACATGCATCCTGATAGAGGAATCTGAGATTTGTGAAGCACTAATACTTGCACGTACCTCAGATTTAGTCCCAGACTAAGCTATTTGTGTAGTTTTCAGGAAGCCATTGGAAACCAGTGAGACACGGATGCTAAAGCCAAAAATCTCCATAGCAAGGGAGTTCGATAAAGACATATGCCTAGCTAAGTACTTTAGTGGTTCAAAAACTCAACTTTATGCCATCCTTTGAAAGAGGAAAGGGTTGTTTTTGGGGGTTCTGTCTTTTTTTTTAGTAGAAAATTGCAGCAGTAATTATAGGCTTTAACCACTCTTTGCAGGAAAAAGGAAGAGCCAGAGGCATCTATGGGGGTTGAGAATGTTGCTTCCAACAACAGCTTGGAGCTTTGCCTTAAAAATCTTCTTTGCTGTATTAGCAGCAACCAGTACACTCTCTCCTTTTCCCAACCATGTGTTTTACAGGTACCTTACTGGCCAAGTCAGACCAAGCTGGCTGGTGCTGGCTCCGTTTCCTCAGAAACAGGCTTTGAATCTTCTACAGTTTACCAGAAACATGTAACATCTGAGTGCCTGGTGGCCTTGAAGGCAGCTACACAGCAGCATTTGATCTAACTCTGAGTAGCGGTAAGCTTGCAGGAACAGTCTTCAATGCAGGTTTATCACTGTTACCATCTTGTTCTTTGAAGAAGTGCTGTGATGATACAAATGCAGATGGAGCAAGGTGGAGGAAATTAAAATAGATGCTGTGAACAGCAGGGTGGGTCCTTCCTGCTGTTTAAGAAAGTGATGTTTATTGCTTCAGTAAATACACTGCAACAGTGACAATTTCAAGGAGATACTATAATAAGAATCCCTGTGAGAGGACTGGTTAACATTACCAATACTGATGACTACAATGCCTAAAAATATATAAAAACATCAGCCAAGTTCCATGAGCCATGTAATTCCTGTGGAGGTCAGCATAGTAAGAGTCCCAACCTAGAGATGGTCACTATCGGAAATCAAGATTTCATAGCATTCCAGAGACTAGCTAACAGATGTTCAAGCACTAGGTTTTAGCCAAAACTACACACAAGTCAGTCCTAGAAGTTGCTAGGGTAAAGGCAGCAGATTAAGGCCTGAATTTCCATGAAACACAAAAAAACCCACTTAGGTAACAGGTAAACACCATCTCTGTGCCCAAATGCACATATAAACAGAGCAGCAGGATGGAAACTCACACTATCACTACTATTTTACACCATCAAAATTCAATTTTGAATTTCTCCACCGTCTAATCCCTTATAAGACATCTGCTCATGCAGCTTTAATTCTTCACTGCATTTTAAAAATATTTAGACCCTATCTTCCAATCTCATTTGAGTCATGGAGATATGTAGAAGTCTAAGTCCTTAAAATAGCTCCTAACAGAGGAAGGAATCTCAGCTCCTGGGCCACTTCTTGCTTGATTGAGAATCTCTTCAATATCTAGAGCTAAACATGAACTATTTCTCACTATCAAATTTACCAAGAATTCATAAGGAAAGGGCAAAAGCCAGCCAGTAAGGAATAGCACATTTTGCCAAAAAGAGGTAAGCAGTTTACCAAGGTACTGAAGGTCTGATTGTAGTACAGGTAAATCCAGCTTCAGTCAGAAGAGGCTTTGCTCCAAGACAGTTTCTCTTAAAAGCTCAAACTTTTCTTGTCCTAGATTTCCTGGGACACATGAAGTAATCACTATTCTGGATCAACCGGAAGGAGACCAAAGCTATTCTTGATTCTCTAGCTGGTTTTGATAACCTACTTGCATTTTGAAAAATGAATTACCTTCAAATTGCAGAGGCATTTTCTGAAGAGGCTGGCACACAAGCTCCTGAGCCTGTTTGATACCTTATGTAATTCATCTGGCAGTTACTATAGGAACAAACTTTACTAAAGTTGCAGCTATGCTCTAAGAATCACATGGCATTTTTGGACCCTTAATTTACACCCTGTGCTATACAGCCACTCACCACACAGGCTCTCCATTTCACAGGCAGCTCAATATAGCTGGTACAGAAGAACAACGGTTTTAAAGCTGACATGGTTTGCCGAGATGCCCTCTGCTTGGAGGATTATCTTTGTTATCTGTTTCTGGAAGATGTAGAGACATGCATCCGTGTATGTGACTCAGAGCTCTGCGTATCTTTTCTTAAAGGCTATCTTCCCACAACTCTCCAAGCACAAACCAATTCCAGAATAAGTCCCTACTGGAAAGGCTGATGCTTTTTTCCTCATTTTGTGGCTTGAATGGGAAGTTACAACTTACTTCAAGCAGGTATATGTAGGGTCAGGCTCACAGCCAGGCAGGGCTCTGTTCCCTCCCAGCCAGTCTTACACCATGGCAGCACTGCTCAGACTTCTCAGATGAAGATCACTAAGGGATAAAGCCAATCTCATGGACAAAGTTAATTCCTGAATATTTACCCTCACTTGAAATTAATCCTGCCTTATGCACAAGACTACTCCTTTCAGACCTGACTTTAGAACAGTTCAAAAGCAGAAGAGAAAATGTAGCACTCATTAAGGTAACTGCAGAACATTGTGACTGCAGCTAAGAATTAAAATGAGTACACAGGCACATATGCATCCCCTCTGGCAAGCTTCCATTACATAAGACTGAGCTTTCTCCTAATACAACATTTTCTAAGGCAAGCTGAGAAGCTTTAGTCTTACCGCTTTGCTTTTTGAAACCCACTGCAGGCAAACAGTATGCATCACTACCCACTGCTCAATTTTCCCATAATGATCATTTCTTCATCATATGCAGTTGTTCTAGGCAGCTATTTAAAAAGCTACTCTTCATATTGCTTTTACTGAAAAGGAAATTCAGCTGCAATTCAATAGTCTGCTGATGGAGGGGTTGAGTCACAACAGATTTTGGTTGAACATTAGCAACATGTTTTATATTAATACTAGTTTGGCTGGACTAAACCAACTGTAATAAGCTAACTCCCCCATTTCACTGGAAGTCATCTTTAACTGCATCTACTCTAGCCCTAGGCTTTTTACCTTGCTCCCCATCCAATATTTAACCACCTCTTAACAGGTGGTTCTACCCCTCTTTCAGAAAAGACTGCTTGAAGAATTAGATCTGGGTTTGTGTTGTGTTCAGCAGCAAATAGTTTCCCATCTAACCACTAAAGTTAGAAAAATGGGTTGATTTTGGTACAGAACCCACAGTTCTCACAAGACACAAGGGATGGAGGGAAGAGTCAGACAAACCAGGAGCAGCACAGGGCAACCTCAACTGATGGACAGATACAGCAGTCCTTGCTGGTGCTCCCTGGGGAGGAACCTGCCGTTCCGACGTCAACGAAACTGGATCCAAGGAGCCTGTTGGATAGATAGGACTGGAAGAGCAGAGGGGAAGAGTTTGGGAGAAGGAGAGAATCAAATAGAATTAGCTGTATATCACACAAGTTCAGCATAGAGCTTTAGTCAGAAATGCAGAGGAGAATCCAGTTAATGTGTTACTCAACACAAGACATTTTCCATTTACTGGAAGGCATCTGAACACTCAGGGCAAGTCCAGCTTGCACAGATTACACCACATCCCTCCATCTGCATTGCAATTTCAGCCTCCAGACTCATTCTGACATTCAGCAGCGTATCTTCTGACGGATACTCAATACAGTCAGACTGCTTGACAGTCACTCTCGCACACACGGAACCACAACAGCAACACAACTGCTCTCAGAAGGCCCTTGGCCACGCAACACACACTGGTAGAAGAGATCCCACTCTCACTCATCATGAGCTTGTTTCTCTTATAAGGTGTTTTGTTCGAGTGATTCACACAGCAAAGGCCTTCAAAGAGAGCACCGCAGCCATGCTGGGCAGTCCGGAGGGGAGAGCTCCTCACTGCAGGTGGTGCAGTGCTGCTAGAACTCCACATGGGATCATTGCTTTTAATCACTACTATTAGTATTGTGACAGCATTCGGAGCTGCATGTGAAAACCAAAGACAGACAACCTTTGATAGCACTTGGAGGGGGAAATCAGCTGTTCTGTTTGTGCCTAACACAGCTAGATCACATCCTGAAAGGCTGCCACTGAGCTCCCGAGTCCCATTTCATTCAAGTAATGAAGACAACGCTCACATGTTTTCACTCCTAAGCTCCACTGCCAGAAAGCAGTTTAGCAACATGCTGCTTTGGCACAGGATGTACTACTTACTACCCGTCCACTCGCTTTTGATCAGGTCACCCAGTTTACCCACAGCTACTTTGGACAGAAAGTTTGCAATGCAAAGAGGAAGCAGCAGGCGAGAGATCTCGCACAACTTCCTCCAAAACAAGAGCCTCTAACCACTGCAGTGTTTGTTGTTGTAGAAGCAAAATCCACCCCAAGCTTGCTTTCCCAGTTTCCTTGTCCTTTTTTTCCCCTCCAACAAATTAGACCCAGCACATCAGTAGCTGTCTAGGGAAGACAAAGGGAAGCCATCAGGCTCACACTTCTGTGGTTCTTTCAGGCTCATCTGCATAGGTCTTACAGAACAGTTGTGCAGAGAAAGCACATGAAGCCACCACAGTATCCAACAGCTTGTCAGAAGAAAAGCCTTGGGAAGAGTAATGTGCCCCACAGAAGTTACTTAAATCCCAGACATATGAGGGAAGGAGAGTATATTGGAGAAACTAGTTTTCCCTCCTCACACTTAAAAATGCAAGTTGGACTAGGAATCACTTGTACTCACTGCCTAATGGAAAGCAAGTAGCAACACCACCAACACAGAAAGATTGCTTCTCTACGCAATCACTTTGAGGGGGACAGGAGAGATGGACGCTACCCAACTGTTTGCTGACATGGCACAGCAAACAAGAGCATGTTTGCTACACTGGTCACGAGCATCAGAGCTGATGTTCCTGAAAACTAGACTTTTACCCTAACACTGAGAATTTCTGTAAAGCATGAAATCAAGTGGGTACATCCTAGCACTGCAGCTCACGCTAACAGGTACTGTAATCTCATTTAGTTCTGTATATAGAAGTGGAAAAAATACAGTAACGAAACCCAGCAAGAGTTAGGTCATTGGGAACAGGCATAATGGAAGTGTGGGTGGCATCTGAACAGTCTCTGCCTGTGTGTCATGCTAGCTTTGAAATGCTCCGATCAAGCAGCAAACCACTACAAAATTCAGTAACTTCAGCATAAAAACAGATGGTCAAACCCCAGTGTTTTATTGTAAAACTGTCTTGATAGGTGCTGTCTGAGCTGCCAGGTTCTTACTCTGCCTTCAACTTTGTTGAAACTCCTGCAAAAATCCTCATGATCTTGAGCATGAGCTGACAAAGGAGGGAGCTGCGATAAGAAACATCGCCTGCCACCACCAACCAGCGGTTGGTGACCAGATTTCAGCCCTGACCTTGGCAAACTACTATTCACAGAACTGTACACAAGTGCATTCTTCATGTATCTCAACTAGCACAGCCAGACTTGCAAGTGGGGAAAACAGAGCAACAATCAGCGGTACAGAAAAGCAGCTATTCTTTCAGGTAGTGCTGGAAACATTGAGGGAAGCCATCTGGAGCTAGCAAATATCACATGGCCTCTCATTAGTGCAGACTTACACAGAGTTTTAGTTATTAAAAAGCCATCTATCAAATAAAATGTGTTCTTTACTCTGCGTAAGTACACCTGGGGCTCATTTCCATACGCAAAGCAGTTACTTTCGGCAGCCATAAGAACTATCAGGCCTGCCTGACCGTTGCTGCAGACCAGTACCTCACTGGGAGAGCGCCACATCAAGCCCCAGTAACCAAAATGCTGCCTGATACGATGCTTTGACTGGCACTGACTACCCATCAGATACCTGGCTGGAGAGCTTACTGCATGTACACCTCCTGTGGCCACAAATTCCATGCGCTGCCCTCAAGAATGAGATCTCACACCTCCGTGAATGTCATTAGTGGATAATTACTTTGCCAGATAACTCAGTACAACAGAAGCCTGCTCTCTGTGATTGATGCAACCTACCCATCTTACCAGACACAAGCAGCTTCCAGCTTTAGTGGCAATGCTGAACCGACACTTGGATTTTATATCTAATCAACTGGAATACTGCACTTCTAGGCTGTACTATGAACAGGAGAAGCTATATAATCACATCAAAACAAGTAACCTGGAACTGTTATGAGAATTTGTTTCCATATTGTGTACACTACTGTCTCATGCCTCAAACAACAAGATAAGGCAGCTATTTTTGCCCTTGGCACTGGCATTAGGAGCCAAGAGATAGGTGATTTGTAAGTGAGAGGCACATTCTGCTCTCTGCCACCACCACCACGTTCAACCTATGTGGTCAACCAAAGCCAGGTGTGAAACATCTCAAAATACACCATCTCCAAAATAAGACAGGTTGTTACAATGAAGTTACTCTATTTTGGGTTTGTTTGTTGTTTGGTGGTTTGTTGTTTTGTTTTTTTTTTTTTAAAGCAGGGCTCAAAGCAAATCTTAATAACACCATTTTCACATTTTTCAGCAGTGCTCACTGCAGTTTTTAGAGGTCATAGTGAGGTGAGTAAGTCTCCCACTTACAGATGGGCATAGAGAGACAGCCCCTGCTCTGACTTCATTTACTGCAGCTATTGGGAAATAAGCCTCAAGTTCAGATCTCCAAATCATTATAACAGCTCATTAAAACAGGATTTTAGATAGGCACAGGCATAACCTTAACTCTTGTGCTACAGGAAAGCAAAGCATTTCACAGTAGAAAGCTACAGAAAGGCATTTGCATCACCATGGAACAAGTAACAGTTTTATTCACTTGTTTTGTCTTCCAGAATTCAGACATTTACGTCTGACTTCCTCTCTACCCCACTCAGCTCCTTTCTAAGAAATGTAAGGATCACAACATGCCCCGAAATCAGTATTAAGTCAAAAAGGAAGCACAGGACAAAATATAAAATTCCTTCAGCGGTACTCATTTCCAGGGCTAGGTTAGAATTCCTTCCTTCCCTTACACACCGCACTTCCACGCACTGCTCCTATCCGAGTCGCTGGAGACGATCCCACTCCGTCCCGGCTGATTTACAGGACGCGACTCCTCAGCGGGAATGCCCTCCAGAATTCCGCAACACCAGCTTTCCAGGTTCCTCTTAACGCAGGACTCCTCCGAAGAGCAGTCCCCACGGGCGATGAAGGGTTTTCCCACTGACATTTGCGGCCAAGCCCCAGGCAGGGAGCCGAGGGGTTTCCACAGCCAGAGCTCGGGCGGTTTTCGGCACAACCCACCGCCCGGATGAGCGGGGGGAGAGGCACCAGGAGCCGTTCCCCTGCCAGGGGCACCGCCACCAACACGGTGATTTAACCTCCGCCGAAGCCAAACCCGGGGGCGTTTCACGCCCCAAGCGCTGCTCAACCGGGGGGAAACCAGGCCCCGTGCTACGGCCCCGCAACCGCCCGGCCCCCGCCGCGGCAGCCTCAGGCAGCACCGCTGCCCCTGCCCGCAGCCGGCACCTTCCCTGCCCGCTCACGGCGGGGCGGGGGGGCTGTGCACCGCAAGCCCCCGGGCACGGAGCCGCCACCCCCCCAAGGCCCAGCCGGGCCTGCCCTCCCGGAGCAGGCGGCCCCCGGGGAACGGGGACACCGGAGGGCCCCGGCAGCCCACCGCCCCGGCAGCAAGCGGCTCTGTGTACGTGTGCGTGTGCGGAGCGCCCCGCCACACGCCGAGAGGCTGACAACCGCGCCGGCCCGGGCCCACCGACCCCACCAGGCCCCGCCACCCCCTCAGCCGGCACGGCCCGCGGGGAGGCCACCGGTACCTTTGGCCTGGCAGTCGGCGCAGAACTTGTTCTCCTCCTCCACCAGCAGGCTGGCCAGCACCGCCTGGTACCGGTCCACATCGCGGACCGACTTGCCCGTCATGGCGCGGCCGGCGCAGCCCGCCCGCGGGTCACAGCGCCGCCGTCCCGGGCAACCGCCACTTCCTGCTTCCGGCCGGCGGCGGCGGGGGGCGGGGCCAATGAGGGGGAGGAGCCAATAGGTAGCAGCGCGCGCGCTTTAACGCCTTCCCCCCCACCCCGCTCCCGCCGCTCCCTCTCGCCGTTGATTCGCTCCGGCGCGGTCAGCGCCCGCGGGAGCCAATCGGCGGAGGCGGGGCGGTGGCGGGGGAAGCATGAATGGGCAGGGTCACGTGACGGGCTGAGCTGGGGGGCGGGATGGGGGGGGCTGGGGGATGGAGCGGGGTGCTGGGGTGCCGGGGGCTGGCTGGGGGGGTGTTGGGGTGCAGGGGGCTGGCTGGGGGATGGAGGGGGTTGCTGGGGTGCAGGGGGCTGGCTGGGGGGGTGTTGGGGTGCAGGGGGCTGGCTGGGGGATGGAGGGGGGTGCTGGGGTGCAGGGGGCTGGCTGGGGGGGTGTTGGGGTGCAGGGGGCTGGCTGGGGGATGGAGGGGGGTGCTGGGGTGCAGGGGGCTGGCTGGGGGCCTGGGGGTTTGGGGGACCTGGTTGGGGGTGCTGGCTGGGGGGCTCGGGGGGGCCGGCGGTGGGACAGAGCGGGAGCTGTGAGGTTTAGGGGGCTGGTGAGGGGTTTAGGGGGGCTGAGCAGAGGGGTGCTCCCTGGAGGAGGGGGGAGGAGGAGGTCCCTGCTCAGCGCCTCCATCCCTGCCCGGGCCAGGCTCTGCCCCACATCTCTGCCCCACGGAGGCACCCGTGGCTCGGGGCTGCCCCACGGCTCTCCTGGGGCCCTGGCTGCTCCTAACCCCGTTTGTCACGGCGTCACGGCGGTCTGGGACACGCAGCTCCTCGGGGGAGGTGGGGGGGACCCCAAGGGCAGACCCTGCAACACTTACCCCCCGGTACGTGGGGGGACCGCTGGTCACAGGCAAATGTTCCAGCGGGATCCCACGGTAAAATTAATGGGGGAGAAAAAGACTGAGGCTTTTAAACAAGATGGAGAGCAAAAACCAAACCTGGTACTCCTGTCCTGAGGTGCTGGGGGAGAACCTGAGAAATGGCAATACATGGAAAGCTGCAAATGAGCAATGGCATCGAGAGGAGAAAAAAAAATATGTCACTGTGTAGTAATCTGAGAGACGCTTGAAATGACATAATTCTTCCAAAAGTGACACTAATGTCCCAGAAAGGCGCTGGGCTCGGTGGCGGTGCTGGGGCACATCTGCCTGGGGCACAAACAGAAATATCCCAGCAGTTCCATGAGAGGATCCAAATTTAGATGTTCTGAAAACAAGGTGCTCTCGGCCTGGAGCCAAAAGGATTTTTGTCTCAAAACACCACGGTTTGGTGGAAGCGCTTCCCTGCCACCGCTCTTGCTGCCCATCGGAGGAGCAGGGAGGGCAGGAGCCCGTCAGCCTTCCCCGTGCCGGGCTGGGCTGTGGGGAAGAAGAACCGGTGGGGAGAGACGAGCCCCGAGCGGTGCATCACCGGTCCCGGCTGGTCCGTGCACTGCACTGGCCCCCTGCCCGCTACCGAGGATGCAGACCCCCCGCTCCGCCAGCCCTGACCTGCAGCGGGGTCCTCCCGCTCTGGGGGAGGCCACTGAGCACCCCCCCAATACCGATGAATCTCTGCAGCGGCTCATGGCGGAGCCTTCGAGCCCTCTGTGAGGAGGAGGAAGAAATCGCCAAGATGAATCATCCCCGCGTTCCCTGGGAGCTGGGGGGGTGGCAAATTCAGGGGGCGGCTGCCAGCGAAGGCAGGAGCTGGGTGGGGGGAGCTGGGCACGGGGGGAGGTGATGAGCGGGGCATCTGTGCCCCCACGGACGCGGCCTCGTGCCCTGCCAGGGCTGTGGGGAGCAGCTGGTGACCCCCTGGCACAGCCCCCCTTCCCCTCCCAGTGCCACACTGGGGATGTGGGGGGCATTTCCCAGGGGTGCTCCAGGACCCGCAGCGGGGCGGCTGCCCTGCCTGGGGCTGCACGGGGGCTCAGAGGGCAGAAATAGGGGCAGACACGTCAGAAATCCCACAGGACCCTCCGTGGGGTGGCAGGAACCGGCTCCCAGTGCCGACCCCATCACAGGGTGTGGGGGCAACCGCAGCCCCGGCCCCCGGCAGCACGATGCCCCGTGGCACTGGCACCGGCATCGCGATGGGGACGTGCCAGGGGACACCCTGGCACTCCTGGGGGTGCCCACGCAGATGTCCTGGCTGGGGTCTCACCATGCAGCCCCAACAGCAGCCCCCCCAGCTCGTCCTCCTCTCCCAGCCCCTTGTCTGCGTTAAAGCTCCTTTGTACCGCTCATGCCAAATCCTCCACCACCCTCGTGCCAAATCCTCCGGCACCGTCCAGCCATGCAGCCCAAAATAACCACGGGCTCACCTGAGCGGGGGGGCGGGGGGCCAGGGCTGCCCGCCTGCCCTCATCCCACTGCTCCATATTAATGAGCCCCCTCCTCCTCCTCCTCCTCCTCCTCCAGTGTCCGGCTGTGCAGTCGGGGCTGCTGCCATACCTGAGACGAGGCCACCGCCGCTCGGTGCCGGCCGCCCTCGCCATGGCCGGCTGCTCCCCCGTTCTCCAGCTCTGGCTCTTGCTCCAAGCCGCCTGTCTCTGCCTGGCCCAGATTGTAAGTCCTTGGCTTGGCCCCCCCTCCGCACCGGGCTGGGATGGGGGACAGAGAGGGGACGGTCCCCGTTCCCCCCCATTGCAGACGCTCGCTTGCAGTGCTGAGCACCCCTGGGACTTGCTGCTTATTTTCCCAGCACCTTTCGCTTGGTTTTCCCAGGAAGGTCCCATGGTGGGGGGGTGGGAGCAGCCCCCACAGCCCCGACCCACCGGGGACCTCTCTGTGCCGCAAGCTGCCCCCAGCCCCGCGGGACGGGGACAGGGCTGGGCTGCACGGCTTGGAGTTTGGGACTTGTTAGTTAAACAAGTTTAGTTTTATTTTCCCCTTGGGGCAGCAATCGGGGAGACTTTGCCGTTTCCCTCCCCAGCAGCCACCAGATCTTCTGCCCCCCCCCATCACCTGGGAAAATGTTCATTTTCTTCTGCTTTGCTGGACGTGCTGCGGAGCCGGGCTGCGGGGGGCTCTGTCCTTCCCAGGGCTGTGCGGGGGCTTGCCGAGGGGTGGCGGGGAGGGACGCCGGGGTGGAGGTGCTGGGGGCCGGGGGTCCTGGAGGTGTCTCTGGACTCACCCAGGGGCAGGAGAAAATGAATAAAAGAGAAGGAAGAGAAGGTGTCCCTCCGCTCCTCGGGGTGAGCGGGACAGGCAGTGATCCTCCTGGGATCACACTCGAAAAGAGGAAAACTCTCCCTGCCCTGCAACCCCAAAAATTAGATTTTTGTAACAGATTTGGGAAAAAAATCTGCCCACGCAGCTCCTGAGCTCCCTGCCGGCATGGACAGCCTGGCTACAGAGAGCTGGGGGAGCAGCTGCCTTCCGAAACCAGCCCCCCGGGGATGCCCGAGGGCTTGTGGTGGTCGGGTCTGGCCAGGGGAGCAGGATCCTGCCAGGGGACGTGGGAGCTCTTGGAACAAGGAACCATTTGGAAATCATTCGGGCAGGACAAAGGTGCCATTCATGGGTGCTCCCCGGGACGGGTGCTCGCTCCCACCCTGACCGTGGGGTTTGCTTCCAAGGCAAAGCCGGGGCTCTCCTAGTTCTGTGAACAAACCAGCAACACCTCTCATCCTTATACCCTTCACTTTAAAATAAATAAGCCTGGAAAGGTGCTGGAGTTGCAGGCGTGCGGCTCCAGCCAGCCCGTCTGGTTTTCATTTCCAGGAACACCAGGGGTTCAGTCTCGGGGATCGGAGTTTCTTCCCCGCAAACGCCCCGTTAGGATAACAGAGATTTCTTTGCAAAGTTGCTCCTGCGGAGTCCTGTGCAAACCTCAGAGCTGGGGTCAGGCTGCTCGGGGAGCTCCCCTGCCGCCGGCTGAATGGCGCTTTTGTGCGATGCTGCGGAGCGGTGCTGCGGGCAGCAGGCAGGCAGCCAGGCAGGCAGCCAGCCCGGCTCAGGCAGGAGTGCTCACATGGAGGGGCTCGGGGTCCCCGTTTCATACCAGGGCTTTGGGCACCGAAATCTTGCCGGTGCTCTTGGAAATCCCAGTGCTGGGCTTGCACCCCGCGCCGAGAGGGGCCAAGCGCTGCCATCACCCTGATGAGACCCGGCCAGGGCAGGAGCCCCGCGGGCACCAGGGCAGGAGGGAGCAACGATGGGGTAGAAACCAAGGAGGGAACGGGGAGCTGGTCGTGGCAGGGTGGGGGGAGATTTCCCGGGTTTCTCCATCCATGCCTTTCCCGGGGCCACGGGGCCCGTGGGGAGGGGCAGAGCTCTGATGCCCTGGGGTGCTCGCTGCATCCCAACCGTCCAGAGACGGGTCCCCAGCACGTGCCAGCAGCGAGCGCTGTGCCCTGGGCTCCCTCTGACCCCCATCATCTCTCGTGGTCGGGCTGCTTCTTCCTGACGTGGGTCCCGTTTTCTTTTCCCTTAGCGAGGGCCACCGGGAGAGCCCGGCCCACGAGGGCCCCCTGGTCCCCCAGGAGTGCCGGGAGCGGATGGCATCGACGTGAGTACGGCACGGCCGGGAACCTGTGCAGGCGGGAAGGAGGGAGGGAGGAGGGAGGGAGGGGACCCGCAGCACAAAGAGGGACATTGTTCGGGCAGAGGCTCGGCGGAGGGCAGGGGTGCCGATGCCGTATGGTTCCCGCACGGTGCTGCTCCCTGGCTGGGGCAGATGGAGCATCCCCGGCTTCCCCAGCTCTGCCGGTGGCCCTGGGCAGCAGCGATGGCCTGGGGCAGCACAGCTCCTGCACCGCGGCTCCATCTGCCTCCCCAGGACAGCAGCCCGTGGCCTCCTGACCGCCTTGGGAAATGGGGCCCGAGATGCTTTTTGGGGAGCACAGCGGCAGGCGCAGGGTGCTTGGGGCACCCTTGTCTGGGCAGCGGAGGATGCTCGGGGGGGGGGGGGTCAGTGCAGGGATCAGCCCAGAGATGCCCAGCGAGGAGGGGGAGCTGGGGGTGTGGCGGGGAGCAGGACACCCCGGTTGGGTGCCCACAGAGCAGCGACGTGGCCGAGGGCTGTGGCGGGCGTCCATGGCTCCCAGACCCTCCCCGGGGCTGTGGGGAGGGAGCCTGAACAGAAGGGAGATCTGTGCCCCAGCAGAAAGGACCCTTTCTCCGATAGTTGCCCCAGGGTGTTATTTTAGTGCTATTTATACCCACAACGGCCGCAGCCCTCCCACAACCCCAGCACAGCCCTCTCTTCTCAACACCGGCCCCATCCTGACCTGGCTGCTGCGCTGGGGGATCCAGCATCTCGCTCCGGCTTGGGGAGGTGGATGGGAGACACAGGTCCTGAGCCCCCTGCGTTGCTGAGCCTGGCTCCGCGGGGTCACAGACCCCTTTTTATATCTTTCTTCCCTTTCCCCAGGGTGACAAAGGCTCTGCCGGAGCCCCCGGCTCCCCGGTGAGTACCCATCCCTCCCCACAGCTCACCCACGGTCTCACCCCTTCTGGAGGAGTTCCTTTCAACCTGCCCCCACGCCTCTTCTCTTTTAAAGGGTGCCAAGGGCGAGCCCGGAGCCCCCGGTCCAGACGGACCCCCAGGGAAGCCGGGCATTGACGTGAGTACCGACCCCCTGTCCCCCCGCAGCGTGCCTGGCCGCAGCCCTCGGGTCCCAGCAGGGTCTCAGCAAACTCCTCCCCGGCACAGGGATCCTTTTCGGTCGCACCTAAGAAAGTGCCAAAATCCCTTCGTGCGGGAGCTGAAAGCACCTTTTGAACCACAGCAGGAAAGGCGGGCAGAGCCCAGGCAGGGCTGCTGCCACCCCCTCCCACTGCCCCGGCTCCGAAAGCGCGTCCCCCCTCCACCCCACGCAGGGTGAGAGCTGTGCCAGCGAAGCTGCGGCACCCACACCCCAGAACACAGAAAAGACTTTTCCTTGTCCTTTACGGCAGCTGCTGTCCTGAGCCCTGGTTCAGCTCTCGTTTCCTCCAGAACGAATCTGGAGCAATGCCGTGACCCCCGGAGCCACCCCCCTGGCACCCACGTCGGTGACTTCCCCCGCTGTCCCCTCCCTGGCAGAAGCACGGCCAGGGCAGAGGCGGCAGGCAGAAAGGGGACGGAGCTGCCTCCTTGCCCTGCCTTGACGCCCTGATGCTCGCCGGCCGGCTCCTGGCCTCAGGCTCCCCCGGCCGGGGTGCGCAGGGGTGCGCGGTGGCCCCCGGGGAGGTTTGGGTTGGGTGCCTGCCCCCCGGCTGCACCGGTAAGTGCCTGCGAGCGTCAGGGATTCACCCGCTCATCAGAAGGAAACCCAAACTACAGGCTGCGCTTTTGTGTCTCTGGACGGTGCTTCATAAACCTTTTGGGGTTTCTTCTTCAATAATAAATGAATAGAATAATAACTGTCATTACAAGCATGCATTATTCATCCAGGCTAACGGGCCTGCAGAAGAGTTCAGCTCCTTTGAATACGGATGCTGAGCGGAGCTGGGCTGAGCGAGGGACTCTCCACCCACGCCGTCCCCGTGTGCCCAGCAGCGTGCAGGATTTAGCCCGTGGGTGAAGCTCAAGCCATCAGCCGCAGGGATCCAAACCCCGGCACAGGCGCAGCCCTCGCCTGTGCTGGAGCGGGGGACGGGGGAGCCAGGGAGCGACCCGGAGCTGGTACAAGCGGGATCACGGACAGACCAAGCCCCCCCCATGCCTCTGCCGGGGCTGGGTGTGCTGGACGTGCCCTGCGGTGCCAGGGTCCCTGCCGAGCCCCGGGGACTCGCGGGGGCTGTGGAACATGGCTGCAAGGCGCTCTGTGCCGTTGGGGCTGGGGTCCAGGCACCAGCTGCATCTCCGGGTTTGCTGCGTGATGTGCGCAGCAGCCACAAGCACGAATTCCCCACCAATAACCCTCAGCCCCTCGTGATGGAAAGAGCCGCAGCAAAACCACGGGGCTGGAGAGCAGAAATGCTGGCAATAACCTCCCACCATCTCTCCTCTTGCAGGGCCTGACGGGAGCGAAAGGGGAGCCAGGGCCCATCGGTGGGCCAGGAATTAAAGTGAGTGAGGGGCTGCTCCGGGGCAGCTGCTCCGGGCTCCCGCCTTCCCCTCCTGGAGCCCGCGGGGCCTGGCCAGGCTGGGACCAGCTCCGTCGCCACGGAGGGAATGCGCGGATGCAGGAATTGGGTGATGGAGTATTTGGCAACGAGCGGGCACTGAGGCTGGGTCCGGGGCGGGTGAATTTTGGGAGTTCACGCAGCAGCGGAGCGGGGCTTGATGGGGCCAGACCCTCCCGTTTTGGCTCCTGACTCTCCCCTTCTGTCCCGGCAGGGCCAGCCCGGACTCCCAGGGCCACCGGGGCTCCCCGTGAGTATCTGCCTCTCCCGCGGCCACCGGTGATGCGCCCGCTCCTGGCTCCGGCACCCACTCCCTGAGCACCCACAAGTGGGGTGGGAGCAGAGCGGGGGTCCAGCCTTAGCCCCCCCCATCCACATCCTTGGTGGTGGCGTGGGCATTGCCCTGCTCAGGGCAGGGATGCTGGTGGTTTCAGGGGGGTTTGGAGAATTTCGACCAACTGTCTTTTTCTTCTTGTTGCAGGGCCCTTCGCTGCCAGGACCACCCGTAAGTGCTGCACTTGTGGGGCTGTGGGTGGCCGGGACCCCGCTCCGGGTTGCGCTGGAAGAGCTCACATCTCAGCACCCCCAAAGGGGGGCTCTCAGGGCTCGGTCTCTCTCACTCAGTGAATGTCTCTCTTCTCCTTAAGGGGCTTCCAGGCCAGGTTGGGCTTCCTGGAGAGATCGGAGCACTGGGACCCAAGGTGAGGGATCAGAAGGGGATGTGGGAAAACCTCCCCTCCTCACGCCAGCATCCGCTTCTCCGCACTTCGGGGCTCCTGGGGTAAACGGGGACGACCCTGTAATATGGGCGAGCAAGGTCCTACGGTGGGGACGGAGGGGTGATGGACCCTGTGCCCTGCAGCCGGGTCCCCCAGCACCGTCCATCCCCTCCCAGCTCATGGCTGGGGGATGCCTGAGTGTGACAGCCTGGGTCTCTGGTGCTTCATCACACCTCTCCACCCTGGCTCCAGCGGTACCTGCTGCCTCCCCACCCCTAAATCTCCTTTCCTGGGGTTGTTTTTTCCTAGGGTGACCCTGGACCCGATGGCCCGCGAGGTCCCCCAGGCCCTCCAGGGAAACCCGTGAGTATCTCCCCAATCATCAGCATTTTCTGCAGGAGGGAAAAAGTCCCCCAGCCCCTCAGCCCAAGGTTTGGGGCCAGGACTGGGGCTCTGGCACGCACCTCCCACTCCGTGCCTTGCTCCTCTCCCTCCCAGGTGTAACGTTCACCCCCCCTGTAAAATCGTGCTGATATTAAACCGGGGATGCTGATGGTCTCCTTCCCTCCAGGGCCCCCCAGGACACATCCAAGGACTGGAAGGCAGCGCGGATTTCTTGGTGAGAGCCGCCCTTCCCCTGTCCCTTCAGCAGGCCTTCGCAGGGTAACGGCACCTGGAAGAGCCTGTGCTGCCCTGGCCTGAAGTACAGCCACCAGTGTAGTTTGGTAACTGGGGGCCCATAGAGTTGGCGGGGGGAGCAGAGTCCCAGCCGAAACGATGCTGCGAGCGGTGGGTCCCCTGGGTCACTGCGCAGCGTGGGAGCCCGTCCTTCCCAGCACGGCTCCTCTGCAGCATCCGGGACCTTCCCCGACTCAACCTGTGTTTCTTCTTCCCCACCAGTGCCCCACCACCTGCCCGCCAGGTCCCAAGGGTCCCCAGGGACTGCAGGGACTGAAGGTGAGGGAACCCTGGAGCTGCCAGGGAGCGAACAGGGACCACCTCCTCCAGCATGCTGTGCCTGAGTGGAGGAGCCTTCCCCGGTCTGGAGGCACGGGGAGCTCGGGAGCTGCTCTGCTCCTCTGGGACCATGAGGACATGCATGCACAGAGAGCCCTGGGGGAAAAGGCGCTGTGGGAGAGGTCCCCAGTGGCTCCCCAGCTCCTGCCAGCCCCTTCGTGGGGGGTGACACCCTGTGCCAAAGCCCCAGCTCCAGCCGTGCCGCTGCCCAGCTCCTCCGCTGCAAATCCCGGAGGGTTAAACCCAGTGGGCATCCGACCACACACCCTCACAGCTGTGGGGTGCTGAGCCCCACCACATCACCAGCGGGATACTGAGCCCCACCACGTCACCAGCGGGATACTGAGCCCCGCCACGTCACCAGCGGGCACCCCGGGGTGGGATGTTGTGGCCTGGGTGGCTCCAGGTGACGTGGCCATCAGGACTCTGCCCCGACCCTGCTGCTCTGCCCAGGGATGCTCATGATCTTCCTCTTCACCCTTAGGGACACAGAGGCCGTCCCGGTGCCCTCGGGGAGCCCGGCAGGCAGGGCAGGCAGGTGAGTGAGCTCTCCGGCAGCTTCCCAGAAGGAGCCAGGCGTGCCCGCCTCTGGGGCAGCTGGGGCTGGACCGGAGGGCAGCGGGTCTGGGGAGAGAAAGGGGGAAGGAAAGAAAGAGGAGGGAGAGGGAGGAGGGAGATCCGGGGCTGGGAAACGGAGGGTGGAAGGGTGGTCTTCCCACGGTGGCTCCCTGGGGACCCCCACCTATCCCCATCCCCTGCCAGGTCCCAGGTGAGGGGGTTTTGGATCCCCAGGGTGGTTTGACCCCCGCTGCACCCCAACACTCACCTCTCTCCTCTCCATCCCTCCCCAGGGCCCCAAGGGTGACGTTGGCGTCTCCGGAGAACAAGGCGTCCCAGGCCCTCCGGTAACACATTCATTTCTCTTTGCTGCTCTGCCCCCCGGGTGCCCCAGGGGCTGGGGGGCGGCTGGTTTGTGCTTGGCCCTGGACACCAGGGACGGGACGTCAGTGTGTCCCTGCTCCCGGGGACCCACCGCTGGGACCGGAGTGAAACCTTCGTCCCATCCATCTCCCTCCTCCCAGCCACGGAGCCGCTGCCAGGAGGGTGGCCAAGCCGCATCCCGATGGAGACCTCCACGGTCCGTGCTGGCCCGGGCACCTCGGTGGTTAGTGCACGTTAACGTGACTAACTCAGCGGCTGGGGACGAATTGCTCATGTACATCGAGCCCCCCCTTACCCCACTTGATCGGGGGCTGCGGTGCCCAGCTCACCACGGGGACGTGCGGATTAAAGCTGTTTGAGCTTGCCGAGCACTTTGAAGATGAAAAGTAATTAACGGGCTGAGCCCTTCAGTCCAGGAAAGGGCAAAACCGCTTTGAAGCCAAGAGCTTTGGTGGGGGAAGCAGCACCAGTTTGGGGCCGTTGCTGTTATCGAACTGACAGCTGGAAAAGCGCCTGGTGGGGGGCTGCAGAATGAGGAGCGAGCGGCGGGACTGAAATACCTCGCGTTTGGCAAAACCGGCTGATTTCCAGTACCGGCTTTTGCTTTAATTGCGGCTCCCCCCTGGGCTGCTCCTGGGGCCGTTTCCAGCTAAGCCGGCTGTTGTTTCCTTCCCCGCAGGGACCGCAGGGCCTGAGGGGTTACCCGGGGATGGCAGGACCCAAGGGCGAGACGGTAAGTGCCGGTGGGACGCAGGGGCGGCCGTGCCTGGCTCTGGGGTCAGGGGCACCAGCTCCCCGGGGCTGAGCCGTGGCGATGCTTCCCAGGCTGGAGGCTGCTTCCCCGGAGCATCGCTAACGTGGCTGGTGGGCCGTCCTGCGGAGCTGTGCGCTGCCTCCTGCTACTGGGGTCAGACCTGGCTGCGGGCTGAGGTTGGGATGGGAGGAATTGACCCCCCCCCGTGTTCTCTCTGCAGGGTCCTGCTGGTTACAAGGGGATGGTTGGAACCATCGGAGCAGCTGGGCGGCCGGTGAGTGCCCTCCCTCGTCCCCGGGGGCTGCAGGACGGGCAGGGGACCCCATGCTTTGCTGCTCAGCCCCCGTCTTTCTCCCCTCCAGGGCAGGGAAGGCCCCAAAGGACCACCTGGGGACCCTGGGGAGAAGGGAGATCTGGTAGGTAACCTGCCCGTGCGGGGAGGCCAGTGCCATGCTCCGTGCGATGTCAATGCCTCCTTTTCCCCAGCTTGGCCCCACTCCCCGGCACGGAGAGGGGCTCTGCCCGGGGTGCCCTCGAAGGGCATCTCCTCCTTCTCCCAGCTCCATTCCCCGCACCAAGAGCTCAAACAATGCTTGCTCTCTCCTGCTCTAGGGTGGCCGTGGCATCAGGGGGCCCCAAGGAGACATCGGCCCCAAGGGAGAGAATGTAAGTACAGCCAGCGGTACCCGTGCCCACACCTAGTGCTGAGCCCCTTGCAAGGAGAAGACCTCTCCGTCCTTCTCTGTCCTGTTTGGGGCCACGCTGCGTCCTTGCAGCCCGGCTCAGCGCAGGGCTGGGGGTGCCTGGCTGTGCTGGGAGCCCTGCTCCATGCAGGGCTGGAGCTTTCCTTTCCCTTCCCAGCCTTTTTTTGCCCCCACCAAGAGCCTTTCAGTCCCTCTCAGAGGTGTCAGACCGAGTGACTCTTCCCCGTCTTGCAGGGTCTCCCGGGCATCGATGGCAAAGACGGCACCCCGGGTATCCCAGGCGTGAAGGTGAGCTGCCGCGGGCAGGGGCTGCTGGGTGCTGCCTGTGCCGGCAGCGTGGAACAGGCACACGCTGCCCTCGTACCAGCGCTTGCTGGAAATGATGGGGATGGCAAATGGCATACAGTCCTGGCTCTTGATGTGGCATCTCCTGACTGGTGGAAGGTGGCTGTCCCTGCAGGGTCAAGGACAGTGTCCCCCTTTGGCTGGGACTCCCTTGTTCCACCTGTGGACACCCCATTTCTGCACCCTTCGCCGCCGTGCGGTAACAGCCTCTCTGTCCCTTGCAGGGTGGCGTGGGACAGGCTGGTCGCCCAGGGCTGCCGGGACACCGGGGACAAGCTGTGAGTATGGGAGCGTGGGATCCCCCCGCCCAGGCTGGTACCCCATTACCTGTGGGGTGGGACCCCCATCCCTGGGTTGTGCCAGGGTGCAGGGCCAGCACCCAGCAGGGATGCTGCCTCCGGGCACGGGGACCCGGCAGGGTCGCCGCCTGCGGTGCTGTGCACAGGGTTTGATCCCGGCTTTGTTTCTGCAGGGCTTGCCGGGCCAGCCAGGAAGCAAAGGTGGCCCAGGAGATAAGGTGGGTCTGGGTCACCCCTCGTACCGCAATGTGTCCCCCCCCAGCCCCGCTCACCCCGCACGGCGCTGCGGCAGCCTCCACGCTCCATCCCTGAGCGCGCAGCCTTGTCCCCATGCCGTGCCCTCCCCTGTCTGTGCTGTCCCCGAACCGCCTCTGTCTCCTGTTCGCAGGGCGAAGTGGGTGCTCGGGGCCAGCCTGGCGTCACCGGTGCCCCGGGGCAGATGGTAAGTACAGCGATGTCACCATGTTCCTCCCGGGCACAGCCTGGGGGTCACGCGCTCTCTCTTGTTCTTTTTTCCCTATTTGCTGTCAAACAGAAAGCAGAGTTGGGCACTTTACACACACACCCCCCCCCCAAAACCCTCCTCTTCCTCTGCCCCCGCAGCAGCTCCCTCCCGGGGAAGCCCTTGGGGCCGCTTCTCCCGCCCTGTGCCCAGCACCTCCTTGGCCACCCGGTGCAGCGGCAGCCCTTCGCGTGGCTGCAGGGGACGAGGACGGGGCCACGCGTCCCTCGGGGAAGGATGAAGGGCAGATGATGGCATGTGAATGCGACAGAGAGGCAGCTGGTCTGGTTTTTATTTTTTTTTCCCCCCTCTTAGGGTGAACCTGGACCTCGAGGTGAGCAGGGACCGCAGGGCGTCCCCGGGATGAAGGTGAGTCCGGGGCTCCGCAGGGTTTGCGGTGGTGCCGGGAGGTGCCCCTGACCCTTCTCTCTTCCCGGGTCTCCGCAGGGCGACCGGGGTGAGCGCGGCCTCGTGGGCCCCCCCGGCGAGCAGGGGAAAGCGGTGAGTCGTGCCCGCAGCCGGGCCGGGAAACGGGCTTCGCCTCGGCATGGCCTGGGGATGCTCAGCCCCGGGTGTGCGCTGGGGAGGAGGGACGGGGGCACAGCTGGCACCGCCTGCACGGACCTCTCATTTGGGTCGGTCACGCGCCCCGTCCCGCTGTGCCTGGCTGCCGGGTGAGGGATTAGCCAACGGGCAAATAGCTTGGGGATTAGTGGTCCCGGGGCCGCGCTGGGTTTGCAGCCCCAGCCGGGAGAAGAATTTCCTCCCAGCCCGGTGAGAGCAGGGAGGCTGCCCGGCCCCCCTTGGAACCTTTCCCCGGGTGGAAAAATGGCCAAAAAGTGACTTTTGTCCCTCTGGCTTCCTGGGGGCCAGGGCCCTGTCCCTGGTGAAGCCCCCCTCTACATCGGTGGAGGGGAAGCTCCTCCATCACTTTCTGCCCTGGGCCCCACAAAGGCCGGATTCGGGGCAGGTTGGGATGCTGTGGGGCAGCCTGAGCTGCTGGAGGCGATGGGGAACTGCCCGTGCATCTCCTTTCCTTGGAGAGGATGCTCCAATGGGGGAGGAGGGTCTTCCCACGGGCTCTTCTCACTCATTTTTCTCTTTTTCCCCCCTTACCTTGATCTCCAGGGGCCCAAGGGTGAGCAGGGTCCGCCGGGGATCCCAGGACCCCAAGGCTTGCCGGGAGTCAAAGGAGACAAGGCGAGTGCTCCTGGGTGCAGGGTTGGGCTGCTCTGGGGTCCGGCTCAGGGAAGCTGCGCTGAGCTGATCCCCCCCCCTCTCCTTTCTCCAGGGCTCCCCAGGGAAAACTGGCCCCAGAGGCAGTACCGTGAGTACAGCACCCTCTTGCCTGGGCTGGGGGATCGGTGGGGAATCAGACACCTGTGTTTAACAGAGTTGGCACCCATCTCTGGAGGGGGCTGACACCCACTGGCACCAGGCGCCTTCTCCGTCGATACCCCCAGCATCCCGGTCGGGCGCAGCAGTTGGAAAGGGGGGTTAAAGCGGCTGCGGGGGAGGCGGGTGCTGGTGGTGAAGGGTCGCATCTCTCCTTGCCTTTCTTCTAGGGAGACCCCGGTGTTCACGGCCTCGCAGGGCTGAAAGGAGAGAAGGTGGGTCCCTGCAGATGGTTCCTGGGGTGGGGTGGAAGAACGTGGGCTGGATGTGGGTCCCTGCCCCTGCTGGGGTCTCCTGCCTGGCCTGGCCCCGGGCACCGCAGCATTGCACCCCAGCACAGCCGCGGGGCGCTCGGGGGGGTACCTGTGCCTCCCCCGCAGCTGCAGCTCCAAATTCGTGCTGTCTCCCCATCACATTTCTTGTGTCCTCTGTCCCCAGGGTGAATCAGGCGAGCCGGGGCCGAAGGGACAGGTGAGTGACCGGGGGGTTGGGAGCGAGGGGCTCCCTGCAGCTCCGCGCTGGGTGGCTCTGCGGGACCCTCAGCTGGAGGCGATCCTCCTGACAAAGGCAGCGGTGCTCCACGGAGCTGCTGCATGCGGCACGCTGGTCACCCAAGAAAGCGTTTTCACTGGAGATGGGCTTCAGTGACCATGTTCAGCCCTGGAATCGGGTTCAGACCCTGTTTTGGGCTCAGAACCCAGCTGCAGCAGTTGGTATTGGAAGTCCTTGGGGTCTCAGGGTGCAGCCCTTGTGCTCAGGATGGGGCTGAGCTCCCTGATCCTGACACCGCTCTCCATCCCCACGGCAGCAAGGTATCCAGGGTGAGCTCGGCTTCCCCGGCCCCTCGGGGGATGCAGGCGCACCCGGCGTGCGAGGCTACCCGGGACCCCCCGGCCCACGAGGACTCGTTGGGGAGCGCGGCGTGCCAGGGATGCCCGGCCAGCGGGGTGTAGCGGTGAGTACCCCCAGCACCCCACATCCCCTTCTCACCTCCTGCACCGCGTAGGTGGTGACCTGGGGGCTGCCACCATCGGCTTGTTCAGCTCCGCAGCTGAATTGCCCCCGACCTTTTCTTACCAAACAATTCCTCTGGGAAACGGCTGCCGTTCCGCTCGGGACCTGCTAGCGCTCCCCCATGAGCTCTCCAAGAGGGCTGAGCTGGGTTCCCACCTCTCTAGAAAAGAAGAATTCTTTATTTCTCACTGTATATAGCACCAGCAGCAGGTTTAGCTCCAATATGTATCTTTATGGCCCGTCCAGGGCACGGAATTTTTCTGTATAAGCCTCCTTTAGGCTTGTGAAACGGGGCTGCAGAAAGTTAGTGCCAAGAGGAGGTTGCAGCATGGTGGGGCATGGCGTGAGCTGGGGCTGCAGCACTGGTACTGGGACCAGATGGGAAACAAAAAGGGTTGGGAAGGTGGCATCAGGTGTGGGGAGGTGCTCTGGACCGGGGGGGCGGGAGGGGGCAGGATGGGACCAGCTCTGGGGGTGCAGATACGGACAGAAGGAGTGATCTCCCTTTACAGCATGTCCCTCTTCTCACCGCTGGCAGGGCCGGGACGCTGGGGACCAGCACATCGTTGACGTGGTCCTGAAGATGCTGCAAGGTGAGGGGGTGAGCGAGGCACCTCCGGCCGGGTGGCTGGCACCGCGTCCCGTCCCACACCGGCCTCTCTCTGCCCTACAGAGCAGCTGGCGGAGGTGGCGGTCAGCGCCAAGAGAGCAGCCCTGGGTGGAGTCGGTGCCATGGGACCCCCTGGACCCCCCGGTCCCCCAGGGCCACCTGGTGAACAGGGTCCGCACGGACCCATGGGACCTCGAGGTGTTCCCGGCATCCTGGGTGCTGCTGGGCAGATCGGCAACATAGGACCTAAAGGTAGGCGGTGGGTGGCCATACCCACACCGTGACGGGCAGAAATCCTCCTCGGGGCTGACCCTGCCTCCTCCTGCCACACTTGTCCCTTGCCTCAGTCCCTGGGCAGGGGCGGCCCCCTCCCCTCCCGGGACCGCGTTTCCCGCTGCGGCCCCAGCAAGCTGTTCCCCCGTTCCTTTCCCCGCAGGAAAGCGAGGTGAGAAGGGCGAGCGAGGAGAAGCTGGTCGCGGCCACCCAGGCATGCCGGGTCCCCCGGGGATCCCAGGTAAGTCCCTCTACCCTCGACACAGACAGGGCAGGCAGTGGCAGGTCCCCGCAGCCCCCATGCCCCTTGGTGATGACGCACCCAGCAGCGGCTTGGGACCTTCTGGCCCATCCTTGCAAACCCGCACAGATTCATTGCGCAAACCTCCAACTTCACAAGCCGGAGGCAGCACCCTTTGCCGCCTCCTGGCCCCTCGGTATCGCTCACTCACCGCGCCGCTCTGCTAACGCATCCCCAATCCTCACCGGCACCGTTTCCCACGCCCCGGTCCCTGCTCCGGCAAAGGCTGGGCTCAGCACCCACAAACGCAGCACGCACGTACCCGCTGATGGCCACGCTCCTGTTGCAGGTCTCCCCGGCATCCCCGGCCACGCGCTCGATGGCAAAGCTGGGGAGCGTGGCGTGCCGGGCTCCCCGGGAGAGGCTGGCCGGCCGGGCTTGCCCGGTCCCACCGGCTTGCCAGGTTTTTGCGAGCCGGCCGCCTGCCTGGGAGCCTCGGCGTACGCTGCCGCACGCCTGACGGAGCCGGGGGCCGTCAAGGGACCCGTCTACTGAGGAGGCACCGGCACCGCGGCAGACCCGGCTGGCAAACCCACGCCGGGGCTGGCAGCAAAGAGACCAGAAAACTGCAAATCCGTAGGGAGCGACCTCTGCCCGTCCCGGCTGCGGGAGGGCGCTGGGCTCGGGGCAGCTGCCCGGGGGGAGACGCAGCCTCGGGAATTTAATTTGGTGTAGGTATCACCCCCCTCCCACAGCCCAGGGGACGGGGGAGAATAAAGAGAAGTCACCCCGAGTCCTGTCCTTGTTACTGGGGTTCGTTACCTGCCCCCTCTACCCATCCTCTGCTCCCTGTGCCCCTTCCCAAGGAAATAAATTGTCTTTTATACAAATCCTCTTACTCTGTTATGTCCTGCTTGGTGCTGAATTGGCTCATTGCTGATTTCCCTTTTGTCCTTTTTTTTTTTTTTAAAAAAAAAAAACCAAAACAAAAATTGTGGTTTGATTATTTAAAGACTTGCCAGATCCAGCCTCGTTCACTGCTGGGCACTCACAGAGCTGTAAATCTTTGTAAAATAGGATTATTTTATAACTATGAGTAGAAAAACACCAACTTTTTTAAAACTGGAAAATAAAAATGAGATGGATTGTTAATAAAGCGAAATGACACGTTGATTTCTTTGAATCAAACCAAGACTATACTGGTGGGGTGTCTCAATTGCTCATTCCCATCCTTGGGGACAATTTCAGCCTCTCAATAAGTTTCTTAAGCAAAAGGTCCTTTTTTCCCCTCTGGCACCACTGCAAACGCGCAGAGGAATTCACCTCCCCGAGCCCCCCACGTCAGAAGCTGAGCAAATTTGCCAGAAATTCATTGGGCACCCTCAAATAAGACCAAGTCCACCCGAGTCCCCTCGCAATCAAGTGGGCCACTAAACTATTAGCAGCATTGCAAAAGGTATCGATCTCTTAATAGTTAAAAAGGAGGCCTGCAGCTCTAACAGGATCCGCAGGTGTCTCTCTCGTTACTGCCATCGACAGCAGAAAGGATTAAAGCTGTGCGGCAGGAGCAACGGGGCTTCGCTTTGTAAGATAAATAAAAATCAATTTTTGTTTATTAGCAAAGCATGTTCGGCTTGGCAGGGTAACAAATCCCGGGGAGAGGCGGTGGGAAAGGCTGCTCTGTGCCGCAGGAGGGACCCAGCCATCGCTGCCACCCGCAAATCTCAGCCAAAACGGGGCCGCGGCGGGACGGGGCTCAGCACCCCCGGGCGGGCTTCAGCTGGAGGGGGCTCATCCTGCAAGGGCCAGGTCCGAGCCCAGCACCGCGTGCTCTTCCCTCCCCATACGCACCTCATGGTATAGTAGAGCGTTTTCCCGTACGGATCCTCATCTGTCCCAGAGTCCTCAGAAGTGGCCTGTACTCGTTCTCCGTTTAAATTCCCTTCTCCGTGCCCTTCGCAAACCGCTGCCTTGTCACTTAACGTGCAATCAGCTAACTTTAAGGGGACTGTCTTTTATTAAAAAAAAAAATTGGAAGAGAAATGCAAATGTTTTATTTGCAAGTTGGAATTTAATCAAGGAATTCAGAAGGCTGTATATTAATTAGGGGCCAGACTCCGGTTGTTTCCAATGAGTGGCAAACCCGCTCCGAATCTGCCTCTTCATCAGAGCCCTCATAAATATTCAGCCACGAAGCAGCAGGTTGGATGCCATTACAGGGACGAGAGCGATTGAAACCCAAGTGTCTGTGGAAATGAAACAGCTGGAAAGCGTCCAATCTCTGCCCAAATAATAACAAATCATTATTAGGAGAGGTGAAGAACTTGCCTTGTTGGCGCTTGTCTCCATTTCTGGAGACACGGGGAGATTCATCCTAATTCTTTTTGGGGAGGAATTCAGGTTATTAAACCCCTTCGGGACAGCCCGAGGCTGGGCTTTGCCCCGGGTTCCAGCTGTGCAGCACATCTGGGGCCACATCCTGGCAGCCCAGCCCAAATATATATATATATATTTTTTTTTTTCCCCCACGAGAGGGAGCTGCCTGCCCGCCGAATCCCGCTCTGCCCAGGGAGCCCACACCGGGCTGTTGCCACCGAACCCGGTGGTACCGCATGGCTGGCGGGGGCTGGCTGCAGGGCTTCCCCAGGCTTTGGGGGGCGAAAGGGTGAACCCCACCTTGCTCGGCCCCTTCCCCCTCCCAGATGAACGTGACACCGGTGGGAGGGATCCGGGGGCGCAGAGGTTTGCTGCAGGGACGTTGGTACAAGGAGGGTCCGAGGGGCGAGAGCAGGGAGAGGCCAAGGAAAAGCATCCGCTGTGCCTGCGGAAGGTCCCGGGCTGCCTGCGAGGATGCGGGGTCCCCTCCCAAAGCCCGGGGGCTCCTCGCACCCAGGCGTGCGCATCCCCCGGCAGGGACGGAGCAAGTGCTCCAGCACAGCCAGGGACTTTGGTCGGGCTGAGCTCGCTGCTGTTCAGAGCCACGCGCGGCCTCCCCAAAGGCGCTAATTGCAGCGGCGGCCGAGCGCTCCGTTAGCGAGAGGCGGCTTGACCTTCAGCGGGCATCCGTGCTCGCCAGCCGCATCCCGGGAGATGCCGCAGGGCAGGCACAGCTACAGCCGGGTTCCGTGCAGCCTCACAGGTCGGGGGCTGGCAAGGCCCATGTCTGGGAAGATTAAGAAGATTAGGTTTTAATTAAAGTGCCAAGGAAGCAGCTGTCTGGAGCTCTTGCTCTTTTTTTCTCTCCCACCTGCTCACATCTGAATTTGACATCAGGGATTCTGCTGCGGACAGGGCCGTGGGGAGCCAGCCCAGCTCCTTGTCACCTCGCGGGTCCCACTGGTCACAGGCAAAGGGGCTTCTGGGCTACGCAGCTCCCGTGAGACACGGTGGCAGAGAGCAGCCCAATCTAGTCACTGTGCCCAGTCGTTCAAACATCAGGGGCTGGGCCATGGCCAGTTGTGGCTTGTTTGCAAAGCAAAAATGTGTGGAATCTTTTAAAGTTATTTTGAAGGGTTTAAGAACCTGCTCCCAAGCTCGTCCCTGCAGCTACAAAGGCTCCAGAAACATGAAGGTGTTGAGCCGAGCATCTTCACGTGGCTTTCACGCGACGTGAAAGACAAAAGGGAAGAAAGGAAAGGAAATCAAGGCAGACCCCTCCAGGGTCACACCAATCGCCCCACTGGGCCTGCCGACACCTCCTGCAAGAGAGTCACAGCATTTGTTCTCGTCCCCTCTCCTTTGAAAGCTTTGGGGAGGAAAAAAACCCCCACCCAATTTCTGTAGCCCAGAGTAATTAGGGGGGCTGTTTCCTGCCATCCAAGGCTGATGAGGCTGGCAGCGCTGGCTGCACTTTGCATTTGGACAAGCAGCACTTGTTCCACTCCAGGGCCACGTGCACCATTGTTGCAGCTGGATGCGGCACGTGCTATCGGTGCTCCGGCACGGCCCTGGCAGCAGAACAGCTCCCTTCCATCCGGAGGGGAGAAACCCACCCGCACGGCTCAGGGCAGCCGGAGAGTCCCGGCAGCGGCCAGGAGAGGGGACATCCAGCAGAGAGGGTGGGATCCACTCTCTCATGGACCATTTCATCCCTGGGACATCCCTGGCAGAGCATTGCCAAGAGGAGACGTCACCTCCTGCATCGTTTTCCATGGTCACCCATCAGCATCATCCTCGCATCCCACCCCGGTGACATTTCTGCGCACAGAGGCCACCCTAGGTGCTGGTGGCGAGGGGCAGCACTGCCGCATGAATAATTCAGGGAATGAGATAAAAGTTTCCTCGAGCAAGCTGATGCATTGATTAGACCAAATTGCCTCCCTCACCCTCAAGGAGGTAAAAATGAGCTAATCACCGTTTGTTCTCTCTTGATAGATGATTAACCACAAATTAGAATATTAAACAGAGGACTTTGGGTACGTAAATTAACAGCTGAGAACTAAGTTAATTATTGGAGGAGCCATAAAACTGCTTATTTTTATTCTTGGATTATTGTTTGATGTTTTTGCCTGTTAAAAAGAGGGAGTTATTTTTAAAATGGCTTATTCTGCTACTTGTGGCCGGAAGCACCGTACGTAGCTGCGGCACCGGGATACTCGGGGTGAATGAATCTCGTACTCCATCAGCAGTATACAGGGGAAATTAATCTGCTGAACGATGCTGCCAGCCCTGCCCGCGTCCTGTGGGCAGGACGCCCCAAGCCAGGGCAGGCAGGGTGCCCAAGGGGCACACGGGCAGCTGGAGGAGCTGATCCTACTTCTCAAGGAAAAGGTCAAATTTGGAAACTGGCTCTACCCAAAAAAGTGACAAGACTCTTGCAGACTGGGGACACCGCAATACAGTGTCTCAGGGAATTAACTTCGTTAATAGCCCATTCATTTAAATGTAAATGGTGAGCCTGGCTGGCATAATGAGGCTGGGAAATCTTATTACAGACCAAATTAAAGGTTTGTGGGTGAGGGAGCGGGCCTGGATGTGAGATAGGGGCTTCCAGGGGGAGAAACGTGCCACGGGCACGGGTTTGTACGCAGGCAGGCAGCAAACACAGGCAGGAAGGGCGGCCTTGGGGTTAGACCAGGGCTGGAGGCAGGACAGGAGGGGTTGATCCCTGCCCTTACTGGGTGCATGTCCCCAAGACCTCGCTGCGGGGTTCGGGGCCGGCAATTGCTCCGAGGCAGATGCTGCTGAACGGGCTCCTCGCATGCAGCTCCGTTCCTCACCGCTTTCAATTAGCGGTGCCAGCCGCGGCGGTGCCAGCGGGTCCCTGGCACGGGGGGTGCTCGCCGGGGCACACGCTCCTCCTTTGGAGGGGTCCTGCCACGCTGCTCCCGAACCCGGCAAAGGAGGAAGGAGCATGCTGACAAAAGGCTGATTTAATTACTGGAATTGTTCTGATTACAGCCTGCAAACACTGTTATCTTGTAATTATTGCCAAGAACATGCCATTAGTACATGATTAAACACAACGTCTTGTGGGCTGCTAGCTGATTGTCTGATGCCTTATGAACTTAATTACTTCTTGCTGATAGAAAGCAAGTGGAAGGATGGAGCAGGGCAATGGCTCCGGAGAGGGGCTGGGGCACCCCACGGAGAAGGGGCCCTCAGCTCCCTTCCAAGATGCTCAGCCCCCATCACAGATGTGCTCACAGTCCCAGCCCTTTAATAGCCCCACAAGCCTCAGCCAAGACGCAGGCAGGGTCAGGATTAGTGCCTCTGTCCTTTTCTTGCTGTTAAGTGCCCCCTGTGCTGTGTTTAAAGTCACCCTGCCGAAGCAGCCAGCAAACACAGGGCACCAGTTTTGTACCAGGTCTAAGGTTCCAGAGTCTCTGCTCAGCGGAGGTAAAACCAGTAATTTGTTTGGTACGTGCTGGTGGCGCTGGGGGTATCTGGAAGTGCCCTGGGGGCAGCAGGACAGCCCAAGCCGCTGGCTGGGGGCACGGCAGGGTGGGCTGGGGGGTGCGGGATGCTGATCTTTGCCCGGGGGCTCTGGGTCCGGGCAGGCAAAGCAAGAGGAGATCCCGCTGCTGGGGGGTGCAGGTCCTGCCTCCCCCCTCCCTCGAGACGAGCCCGGCAGCACCCCACAGCCCACGACAGCACCGGCTGCGAGCAGCTTGGTTCCCTTCCATGAAAAATCAGGGATCCGCCTGCCTCAGGGACCCTTCCGCACCTCTCACACGCTGTCACCCTGCCCTGGTGACAAGGGCATACAAACTAATCCTGACATCTCATTAGCAGGATTAATTCTCAACCTCATTCTCTTCTCGGCTGAGAAATTGGCACTTCCACGTGCTGCCACACCAGCCCCCGCTCCCCTGGCCAGGGCTGCGGCCGTGCCACTGGGCTGCCCAGGCTCCGACTGAGCCAAGAGCAGGAAAACACACATCTCTCCTGCCTCCCCCCCGTACCAGTGCCCAGGTGGTCTCTGGCCAGTCACCTGCACCCCCCACCCCTCTTCGTGCCCCCGTGCTACCTGCCTGCAGCGGAGAGTCTGCACCTCCCCGCGGGAACCGCATCCCCTCAGCAGCTGGGACATCCCAGTCAGGTTTTCCAGGCACCAAACGCACCCAACTTTTAAATAAAGATGCAGCAGGTCCTCAGTGCAGGCAGGGCTGGCCCCAGGACAGACCCCCAGCCTCCCAAAGAGCTGGGCTACCTGGCTGGGTGCTTTTATGGCAGAGCAGCCTCGTGCTTCCAGCTGGGGTGGGGAGGCAGCGGGAGTGGGTGCTGCCCACCCTGGCAGGTGCCACGGGAAAACTCGTCAGCCCCGGTAATTGCTTTCAGGCTGATCATCTGCTGGACTTTTTCATGCTTGCTTTCTAAACAGGGACAGTCCTCCCAGGAAAGGGAAAGTCAAGGAGAAAACCCAAAGTCCCTCTTCTCTGGAAGAGGTTTCTCCGTGTTTCCTCATCCTCTCCCTGCAGCATGGGAGTTACACGGATATACCATCCTCTGCACTTGGCGTGGCATCAGAACAAATCAGCCCACTGAGAGGCAAAAGAAAAGGGGGAAACACATTGGAAACGGGTCTGTTAGCCTAGCCTGAGCTCAATAAACAATCTATGAATAAAAAAAAAGCACAAATTTATAATGGCTCATAAACTTTTAATCCCCTTATGCAGAGCATACATATTTTTATATCCAGACGTATGGGCTGCAGAGCCCTCTATCTATGGAAGCGCAGTCTGGGTAAACAGCCTGCTGCTGGGCGAATGCAAATCGTTGGGTGTGGGTCCGCTCAGCCCCTTCCCGTGCCCGGTCCCCCCTGGAGCCCAGCGATGCGTGGAGGAGGATGCCTGCCTGTCCCCGTGCCCCTGCCTGCTCCGCTGTGATGCCGCTGGGATGGGGGCTTGCACGGCACCAGGAAAAATCCTCGGGGACACGGCTGCGGTGCTGGCTCTCGCCTCGCTGCAATGGGGAAAACCGTGTCTGTTTGGATCTGCATCACCCGGGGCACGGAGCGGGGTCTCACCCTGCCGCCCCCCCACCCGCGTGGGGCAGAGCCCCCGTGTCGCTGCCGCGGGGCCGCGGAGCCGGGGGATGATGCTGGGGGCTGGTGCCGCTGCCTTCCCCAGCTCCTGCTGGGTTCACCCCAGCGTAACTCAGGGCAGAATCTGCCTTCCTGGACTCAGAAGTACGATAAAGGTGTTAAACGGAGAAAAGTAGAGGAAAAAGTGAAACGGCCCCCGCTGGGGGAGGTGGGGGAGCCCCGGGGTGGTGCTGGCTGACCCCGGTTACGGCTCTGCCTCCTGAGCGGTGTTTGTATTTCTCTGAAAAGATGATTTCCGTTGCAACAACTTTGCTCCCGTCAGAAGGCAGCCTGGTGTCAGATCCATTTTTATGGCCTGCTGAAAATGCCTTTTCTGTGCCTGCTCCTTCCCGTCCTTTCTCTTTTGCCCTTTATTTCCCATCTTGCAGGAAAAGGAGAGAAAATCCCCAGCAGATTTGCTGTTTATAGAGTCGTGTTCAACATGAGCAAATCAATACAACAAACTGTACGGTGTGATTCCGGGCCTTGAATAAACAAGGTCCCCGGCAATTTAGCCGGGTGCCTGTCGTGCTCAGGTACCCTCCGGATCGCAGCCTGAAATGAACCCAAAATGGCTCTTTGCAGGAGTTTTAATTACAGCTCGAAATTTCTCATCTCTCTTCACCACCAGCGCTACCTTGTGTGGCTTTGGGTCACAGGCAATTTTGGCCAGGTTGGAGGAGGCATCCCAGGCGGGCAATTCTGGTGAGGGGAGCGCGGACATTGTGCCCAAATCTCTCGCTGGCGTGTGGATGAGCGAGCTCTCCCTGTGCTCCTCGAGCACTTTGAGACCCGGGGTGACCGAAACTGCCGTGCAGTTGCCACCCTCCATCCCATGCAAAGATGGTCGGACCTGAGCTTTTGACACGGGCGCTTGGCAGAATCAGATTTTGCTCCTTTGAAGGCAGTCCCCACCGAAAGCCCCTGCAGAGGTGTCGTCGGTGGTGTCACGCTTGCAGAGGACCCAAGGCGACGCGCTGGCTTTGCTCCAGCAGCACATGCTGTACAAGCCAGCAGGCAACACAAGGGGCACAACAGTGAATTACACCAGCGAAGGGGGATTTGCATTAAATGGGAACAATTCTCACTGGTCACCAGCTTATAACAGGCAAAAGCGGCTTTTAACTGCCTCTTGGTCTGCTCTCCAGCAGGAGAGGTCCCGTGGGAGCAGATCTGTGGTGTCCCTCCTGCCCCTTAGGCACCCCATGACCGCAAGCACCCGTCCATTCATGTTTCCGAAGCACCTTGAGATCCACAGATGAAGGGTGCTGTAGAGAGGCAAAGTGTTATTAAACCCACAGACAAGGCATCAATCATTGGGCCTGACTGTTGCAATATCATATTTCTTATTGATGGAATTAGCAACGCCAAGCTCCCAACCCAATCAATAGCCTTAATAATTCCATCAAGATCATGTCAGTTTTCATTTCCCTCCGAAAGAAACTCATTTCTAAAACCAAGGAGTAAAGACGTTGCCTACATCTTGCACAGCTACCGCTCCAAGGTGAGGCGTGGGGCAGTATCGGGCGGTGGGACCCACAGCAGCCTTGTTGTGCTCTGCAATAAATCAGGAGGCATCACCCATCGGATGCAGAAAACGGGCTGAGCTTGGGTGGCCACGGCCGGGCATCCTGTGCTACCTACAGGCTGAAGCAGCGTTTAGGTCCCCCAGCGAGGACTGGCTTAGAAATAGCTTTGATGGACAGACAGCTAATGAGTGCACCGCTAATAGGACGCCCTCCTAACGCCCCTCACTGCTGGGCAGCGTCTGCTGTCCTTTGGAATATATTTCCATCCCAAACACACCCAGCTTTCCAGACTGTTCTCACTAGTGACTCTTTCTCTTGCTTCTCCTGCTGCTCTCCTGCTGGGGAAGGACGAGCTGTTCTCCAGCTGTGGGGCAAGTCCTGGCCCCCCGCACCCCACAGACCGGCGCTTTCTGCAGCCTCCAGCCGTGCTGGGGCCTCGCGGCCATCGCCGTGCCGTGCCGTGCTGTGCCGTGCTGTGCTGTGCCGTGCCGTGCCGGCCAGCGCCGCGGTTGGGACGGTGACTTTTCTCCAGGGCAGGGGACGCTGCCGGTTGAGAGCGGCTATCGGCAGAGAGGGTATTACGGAAACGCAGGGCTATCAGATGAAATGGTCATTACATTTCAAAGCTACAAACAGCAGCTGTAAGCAGCTCAAGCCTCGGAGGTCTGATGCCTCAAAGAATCCCTGTATTTACCAGGCACACTTCGAATTGCTGCCTGAACTAAAGGATTTGATTGCAGTTTAAAAATGGAATTACTGTCTGTTAAGAGTGTGGTGGGAAGTTATTAGAGACCTGTTTACTGGGGTTTTGGAAACATCTTCCACTAAAATTTCTCTGCAGGAGGTTGGCAGGCGATGGGCAGGGATCTACTGCGGGTGCAATAGTAGGTGGGCAATAACAGAGGTGCAATAATAATAATAGGGGTGCAATAATAATAGGGGTGCAATGGGAGAGCTCCTTCCCTGCGGCACACAAGCAGGAAAAACGGCTGGGTGCTGGGGAGCGAAACACATCCCAAGGGAGATGCACCCTCCCCCGGCTCCTGGCACAAGGCAAACTGCTGCCCCCAGGTTTTCCTGCACAATGGTGGGATTAGGGAGGAGAATGAGCAGCTCGGTCCCGTAGGCAGCGGCTTTGCCTCTCCTTCTCCTGGAAGGACTCGGGGCGGCAGGAGTCCTCTTAAAGGCTGCTCTGTGCTCTGCTGACGACCCTAATCCTCCCTCGCATCAGGGCCCTGCCATTGTCGGGGCTTTACGAGGCCCTGAATCTGCGCTCAAATCTTTTTTTGCGTGTATTATTAATCCCGTGTCTCCATTCCTGTGGAGATGGATTTAATGAGGGTAATTATGATTTGCAAGAGAAAAACTGCTCAAGCTGCAAATAGTGCCAGCAATTCCCCTTTTCTTCCTCTCTCTCCAACAGTAACTCTGAAAGCACCGAGAAACACCGTGTTCCGCGCTTGTGTGGAAAACAAAGTCCTGCGGCTTTAATCCTGCAAGGAGGCCCCCGTTGCTGCCTGCTAAACCTGCTGCCCTGGTCTCTGTCTGCTGGGAGAACCGCTCCCCGTTGCGTTGTTAAAGCAACCTGCTGATGGGGTGGGAGCAGCTCCCCAGAGCCAGCACCCTGCTGCGGATTCACCCGGGGACCTGCTGCAGCCCGCCAAGCCTCTGAGGCCACCCTGGAAACACCCTTGGAAGCAGCAAATTCCTAAGCTGGAGCCCTCCTGCCCCAGCCCGGTGCTTGGCAGCATCCCGCTGGCTGCTGAGAAAGGAAAGGACCGGGGGTGCTTAACGATGGTTCGTCTCCTGCAGCATCCCGGGTTGGTCCTGCCTGCAGCCTTTACGGCTGCTCCGGAGGCCACGGGCTCTTGGAAGCGCCCGCAGATTCTCCCACTAAAGAGAAGGATGCTTTAGCCTTGTTTTTCCTGATGGATTAGTCCTGCATGGAGGGCCTAGATTCTCCCAGGGATTTCAGTCATACCTGGTTTTCTCCTCTCTTCCATCCCTCTGCCTGAGGGCCCTGGGGGTCACTTTGACGCCCCGGGGCTGCTGGAGGCTGTGCTGGGGGAGAGGCTGGGGGGGTGCTGGCGGAGGGGGGGCCGAGTTCCCAGGGACACTGCGAGAAGTCTGATTTCAAGGGTCAAGATTATAGGCACAAAATACTAGGGAAGTCCGAACTGACAGACACCTCTCCTTGTTTGTTCTTCTCTGTCCGCTGATGGCGGCTCGTCGCTCCATCGGCCCATTTCCCCATCACCTCTGGGCTGACCGGTGCCTTCCTGCAGGCTGCTGAACTTCTGTCCCAAAGAGAGCATCTTCAAAGGCCCCCCATCACCTCAGCCCACCGCTCAGCCAGCTTTTCTTCCATGCCCGGCTCTGTATCTCTCTCGCTTATTGCAAGTCAATATTTTTCCCTTCGTAGCTACAGAAACACTAACGTTTTGCATTAACTCCCATTCCCTCTGCCTTATTTATTTATTTTCTGCCTGCGTTGCATTAAATCTCAGATGTCTCAGCCGCAAAGCCCGTATTTCAGACACACAATGGCCAAAGGTGCTTGGATGTGTACACAGTCTGGGACGTGTAATTTTTTTCTAAGGATTTGGCTGAAGATGGAGACGGATTTTCATGGCTTCCCTCAACGAGGAGGGATTTGCATGTACATAAATACTGGTGCAAACTCAGCGCTTGTGTGCCTGTGTCTGCACTGCCGCACGTTGGTGTGGGTAAGGCAAGTCAAAATCGAAACGAATTGTGTCAACAGCATTGTAAGAAAGGAGAAATATAATACTTCCTATAAAAACCCATCTTTCCATAAAGATGGATTGAAAGGTGCTCTGCTCCCCCTGGGATAAACTCGCTCCCTATCTCTAGAGAGCAGGCACAGGGTTTCATGGCACCGTAAATCCAGCTTCAGGGCTTCTAGCACCAGATAAAAAGCCTCTGTGGCTGTATGACATAACACACTGATCCAGTATAAATTCACTCTGCCGGTTCATATTTGCTCAGGCGGTTTTGATAGGCTACGTCCGTATGACAGCTTTATGCCAGATCAGGATCATCCGTCCTCCCGTAAGCTGCAGAAAACTGGACTAAATTTCCTGTTGTCTGCTCAGGGCAGCTCAGCGTGTGTCGTGCTGACGCGGTGCTCGGCCACGCTGCTTTGGCACCCAATATCGCACGCACCCAGCGCCAGGGACTGCATCAGCGCTGCGGGGTGCTCACCGATCAACTTCCTTCCAGGGCTGGGTAGGAAGGGTACTATTTTGGGAGGGGAAAAAGAGGAGAAACAGGATATTTTTAGTTTGTAAGAATTTCCCAGCTTGCTTCCCCCCCCATCCCCAGCTCAGCCGAAGGAAACGTCCCGCTCTGCTCCACCGGCGCGGCCGGTGCGGGATGGAGCCTGGGGCAGCCTCCCGCGGGCAGCACGGCCGGTCCCAGCGCGGCCCCGGGCCGCTTCTCCCGGGCTCCCCGCTGGCTCCGACACTAGGGGGGGGCAGAGCCCCGCGGATGCGGCCGGGGCGGAGCGGCCACGCGTGGGAGCTGCTCGCACTGCGCTCGCACGCTTCATCAGGCTCAGCGAGGATTAGTTAAATGGCCGGATTCCTTTGCAGAATGTGGCTCTGTTTCTCTTCACCTCCTCTTGCTTCCACCCGAAAACCAGCTGCATTAATCTCCCTTAAAATCACACCACTTTTTTTTTTTTTTTTTTTTTTTTCCCCCTCGATGCATCGTCCTGGTTCTTGCTGTGTGGACAAGCCCTGGGACACCGCCTGGGGAAGTCTTCAGAGCAGCTTCACCCTTCCCTCAGTCAGAAGGATTTTCTCACTGTCCTACCCAGTGTACCTTTGCTGTGATTTCTCCCCTGCCCGGGGATGGGGAACAGCAGCTCCCTCCGGTCTATGCGGGGGCCCTTTGGGTCTCCTGCCTCCCCTCCAGCCTCTTGTCTTTGAGCTAAATACCCCCCGTACCCCCAGGAGTCCTTGGGCATCGGCAGGGAGATGGGAGGGCTGTATCAGCACCTCTGCTTTTCAGGAGATACAGCAAGTGAGAGAAGCAGGCGCTTGCAGCCGCCCGACATCCCTGCCTGCTGCTGGAGGGCTCCAGCCTGTCCCGAGCTGCCTGTTGGAGGGGACACTTGGCAGCCCCTGCTCCCCGCTCCCCTTCCCCTGGCAAGACACCCCTGAGCCACAGCCCTTTGGGTGCTGTTTTGATACCGCTCGTAGCCAGGCACTGCAACAGGTGGGAAATACCCGTCTCCTTTTTATTGTATGACTTGTCAGAAAAATAGACAAAATGGGAGGGGTGCAGAGTCCATCCTCATGTACGTGAATCGCTCTGACTGCTCTGTATTGATCCTGCTCTACTTTACCTTTCCCCCTCTGCTTACACCGCTTCAGGTACCTCCGAAATTCAAACACCGGGGAGAGAGTGCGGCAGAAACGAATGGGGGTTTCCTAAAGCTATGGGATTTTCGATGGACTTTGGTGAGGAGCTCTGTTTCTTAGCCTCTTCATCTTACAAAAGTAGCCTGGAATGTTGTAACTTGCTTGTGCAAGAGCTGTTAGCCTCGAGTCCCCTCAGACATTAAAAATGTGCATGTACATGTATAGGTACGCACATCTTTGCAAACACACACCTGTGCCTGCAGCAACTTCCCTCAGCTGGGCACTCACACAAGCCACAGGTCCCCAGGGAACATGCAGCCCACCTCCTATATATAAATATATATATATACACCCACCCCTGCATGCATTTAGTACCTACCTGCTTCTATCTCCATATGCACGACTAGACCTGAGTACAGGTTGGTATTTGCAGGACGGGCACTGTTATGTGGCAAGGCTGAGCCCGGTCTCTTGGATCCTGTTGCTGCGTTACAACTATATTCAGCCCCCAAACTTCTGTGTGCACATTAATGCTAAGCGTATCCTAAAATAAATGCATCCCTGGCATATATCTCTGCACGTACTTCGCACTCCCACGTCTGCTGCGATTCAGGACCCAGGTCTGCTCAGCCATAAAGAGCTGTGAGGTGTTTTAAACTATTTCCTTCTCTTTACAAATCCTCCTCCGATTTTCTAATACACTGAACTATGAAATTAGGAGCCTTGCGTGGCAGGCGCGTGAGCCCTTGTCGTCGGGATCTTTCCCAAGCGATGGGAGACGTTCGGCAAAATTCAGAACCAGAAGAACACTCGCAACTGCTTTTTTACCTTATCAAACAAAGATTGTCAGCTGCTTCCTAAAATTGCTGTATTTCCGTGTTTGCTTTCAAAGCAAGCGGTGTATCCCCCCGTGCCAGTGGCTGGGCCGGTGATGTGCCCTTGTGCAGTGTCCCCGGCGCTCCCCACGCTCTCTCCAGGGTGTATTTTACTCCCCATCATAACACAAGGTGCAAGGAAATCAAGGTGAGCTGATGGGGCTTATAATGGCAGGCTAGGGAAAAAAGAGAAGCATAAATATACACCTCCCTGTAAGCCTGAAACCGTAGGGTCCCAGTATTTAAATCTCTTCTGCTTGAGGGACTTTAATGAGCTAAGGATGAGACGTGAACCTCAAGCTCTGCAGAGCTCAAGCGCTGTTTGCCCAACGGAGTAACGGCATTGCCTGCCCTCCCGGGAAGGGCAAATCAGCAATTAGAGGGCAAACGTTGGTTGCTGGGATCGCGGTCTGGAGGTTGGGCTGAAAACCTCTGTGTCTGCACCCCTGGGTCTGTCCTGGAGCATCTTTCGGTCCCGGCTCAGGCACCGCAGTTTAAACGACGTTCTGTGAGCCCAGGGGAGCGGTCCAGGACCCCTCGGGCTTCCCCTCACACCCGGGTTCTCTCTCAGCTCCGCTCTCCTGACTGCCCTGCTTGAGCTTTTTGCTTTTGACAGAAACCAGCTCGTAGTGGACAAAAGGATGCCTCTGAAACTCTTAAAAGGAGCCAAAATAAATTAGTCTATAAATATCTTTGTCCCTAACTATTCATCTCGCTGTTGCAGATGTTCTTTGGCATTAGAAATCCCCTCGGCCCTTTTTAGCTTGTACATATTTAATGGAAAATTAAGTCTTAAATCCTCCGTCTCCTTGCCGGCTGCAGGAACCCTCTCTGAGGTTAGGCAAAGGTTTGGTTTGTGGCCAAGCGCAGGATCAGGACTCGGCATTTCCGCGGTGACTCTGAGCGTTGGCACCATCCTTCGGGAGCCCTGGCTGGGCTTTTGACCCACCCCTGCCATAACCACGGGCTGCAGCGAGCCGGAGCCCTCAGTACCCCGGCAGAGAAGAGGGGGCATTACCCGCTCCCTTTACTCTCATTGTTCACCAGCTCTAAATATCTGCCAGAAAGGTGTAATTTTGTAATTACTCCCTTTCATTACCCCCAGCCACAGGCAGATGCTGCTGCTCAGCTTCCCCCCGCTTTTTTCCAGCTTTGAGACCTGGAGAACAGCTGCCCGGTTGGATCCATTTCCTTACTCAGAGCCACGCAGCAGCCAAGGTGAACTGGAGTCCAGCAGAAATATTTCAGCAGCGCTAATTAACAGCGGCACCGTCAACAGGGAGCCAAGGTTTGTGCCTACGGCGGAGGGGCTGTCTGTCCCTGGAACAGCAATTCAAACGCAGCCTAGACTGGAGGCAAGGTGTGACCCGCAGGGAATTGAGGTGCACGTGGAGAATCAGCTCCTTGAGCAGATTTTGCGATGCTTTTGGCGAGGCAGGTAAGGTCCCGGCTGACATCCCCAGTACGGCCCAGAGGGTTTCTTGGAGGTCCCCCAAAGGAACCAGGGCACCCAGGCATCTCCCCCCCATCACACAGCTCCATAAACCTGCTCCGCAGGGAGACAGATCCCTGCCTCTGCACAGGTCAGGCTTTCCCAGCCGCCGGCTCAAAGGGCCCTGAATCAACACATGATTTATGGAGCTGCACAGGAAAGGGAGAGCTTTTCTGGTTTGCTTTTTTGGCTCAGTTCAGGGAATTCTGCAGCAAGTTCAGCCCCTAAATTGGGGAATAAGCAAGACCCCTTTGTGACCCTACCTACTTTGCACCCCCCAGATCCTTGCTGGGTGCTGGGGTGGGCTCAGCGCAGGAGGAGAGGCCGAGGCTGGAGCATCTCTGAGCCCAGCGACGGGCTCACCAAGACCCCCACATCACCGCTGGCTGCAGGGTCGCTGCACGGCCGGGACATCCTCAGGCGCTTGCCTGGGGGAAAGAGCCCCATAGTTTGCAAAGCCCCGCTTCTCTGGGGAGAGGAGGGGGAGCGACTGGCAGGCAGCAGACCCCAGCCCCTCCAGACTCCACATGAGGCTGAGGCAGAGGTTTCCTGCTGCCTGCGCTGCCTGCACCGGCCTTCCTGCCCAGGAGGAGGACAGCTCACGGACCTCAGACACCACCAGCAGCTCATCTCTTGGCTGCAGCCCTGCTAGGACGAGCTTTCCCCCACTGCTAAGGTGGCCCCTGCCACACCTCTAGAAAAACCAACAAGCCCACCTCTCCCCCCCCCCCCCCCCCCCCCCCCCCCCCCCCCCCCCCAAACAAAAAGTGTAACCTGTTTTCCTTTTAAAGCATTGCTAATGAGCATTGATTGGGCTCAGCTCCCTCCCTGCCCGGCCAGCACCGCTGCCGAAGGGCCCTGGGAAGATGATTGATCCTCAGCATCCACCTGCGCCTCTCCCAGAGCCCTTCCCCGTCCCCTTTCCCAAAACAGAAGAAGGTTTCTTAGCAGCTGATGGGAACAGGGGGACGTTCATCAGTGCCACAAGCCCGGGCGGCCTCGTGGCAAACGGTGCTGAGCTGCAGGTGGGATCCTGCGCCAGCCCCTCGCTCGGCGCTGGTTCCGTGCTGCGGACCGAGGGCTGGACGCCTGGCTCTGCTGCCGAGGCCCCGCTGGCGTCAGCGCGGGATGCTGCAAAAGGCTAACAAAGAAAGAAGCGTTTTAAAAAGAAAGTAGTATTTAAAAAGACTAAAGAAAAAAGGTATTTAAAAAAGAATCAAGAAAAAAGAGAAGTATTTAAAAAGAATCAAGAAAAAAGAAGTATTTATAAATCAGGGGCTGTGCGATGGTAAGGGATGGGGAAGCTCGTTTCCGTCCCTGCCCCTCACCCCGCTGTGTGGGAGGGAGGCGACTACCACCACTTCAAAATTTAGCGTCTCCTCCAGGCGAAATAACTGTGCGGGGAGACCTGCCCCGTTTCCGTTTCAACGTGCAGAGGTGTCACAACCCCCCGAGCTCCCCAGGAGCCATTTATTATTCTGGAACCGGTTTGTCCCCGTCAGACGTCCCAGCTGCAGGGCCGTCCCAGCGCAGAACCCGGGGTGCGGGGTACGGGCGAGCCCCTCGGGCCGCGGCGGTCATTTCGGCCGCAGCACGGCGAGGAAACGCCACGGCTCTGCGGGGTCGAGTCATTTTTAAGGCTGGCTTGTTTGCTGCAAATTCCCGGCAGTAAACAGCGTGGAGGAATGAATTGATTCTGTGCAATCTCCACGTTAGATGCAATTATATCTTATGATCTGGTAAAAGCCAGGATTTATCTCCTGCTTTGATAGGCAGCCCTTTTCTCCCTCTAGTGTTTTAGCCATAAATCTCTCTCCCTCTCATTATACTTTATCACCATGCAAACGGTTTGGGGAGAAGGATATTTTAAACACCGAATTAACATACAAATGTGAAAAAAACCCAACAACAACCAAAACCCATGCCCTGCAAGAGTAGTATAAATATGGAGAAAAATAAGTGTGCATTAATGCTAATTGAAACAGTGAGGGCCCCACTTATACCATTTTGAATATGCATCAATCGAACAAAGAATTAATGGAACTTAAAAAAAAAAAATCCCAACGAAAGAGCCCCCATTTCTTTTTCTCCATTAATATTGTTAAAATGTTTTACATTCTGGGAATAATTGTCTGTTTGTGAGCAAGAATTAACCCATGAGTCATCAGATCATTGCATATTATTATCTTTAATAGTTATTATTATTATTTTCACATTTCCCAGAATGGTGCTAAACACACCACAAAAATAAATCAGACCCAGCACTTAAGGTCTTTAGAAAAAAATATAACAACCGCGACCGGGCATCCTGCGTGAAGTTGCTTCCTTGCCTCAGTTTCCCCAGCGCTGGGTCGAGCTGGACCCTCTCTCACGGCAGCGCGGTGCTCACGTGCGTGTCTGCGCCCGCTCCCGGGCATTTAAGTAGCTGAAGCCGCTCCCGGTATTATTTGATTTCCATATGTGACCCCGAGGTCTGAGTATTCAATTAAAATCACTGTATAAATTGCTGCATATGCTAATGGTGATGGAAGAAGTTCAGTGTAATACCAAAGCCTCTGAAGGCGTCGATGGCAGAGTTCAAACGGCCTCGCTACGAGGAACGACACACCAGCCGGGATCCGGAGTTCAGGTGATAATTAAGATTTAAAGGAGAGCACCTTTTGAGGGGAGAAGAGCGGAGGCATTTCAAAAATAATGAGCAACGCATGAATAAACTATGAATGACTGGGAAGAAAGTTGGTTATTACTTTATAAAAAGCCCTAATTTAATTAAGGTGCGCAGAGGCTCACCCGCAGGGCTCTGCCAAAGCCAGCCCCGGGACAGCAATCCCCACCAGCCCCATCTGCTCTCAAGGCTTTCCCTACCCCATCCCTAATTGCTTGATTCTGCAAATTATTTTTGCATTTCATTTTTTTTCTCTGCAGACGTTCAAATAAAACATCCCACCTCTCTCTCTGGCATTTCCCGTTGCAGGTGTGATTAAATCCCAGCATCCCCGCTGCCCTCCAGGAACCAGGCTCCTCTTGACGCCCAGCCTGGCCCTTCCTCCTCGAGGCTTTGCACGCTGCTGGCAGCCCTGCAGCCGAGCCGGGAGTTTGCAGCCTGCATCGCCACTCACTACATCTTTAATACCTTGGGGCCAGACTACATTTATGGGAATGTAACTAGGTTAGAGGAGAAAACAACAAAACTAAAAAAAAGAAAGAAAGAAAGAAAGAAAGAGCGAGCTCCTGGCATGTGAATGCAGGCTAAGGAGGCCACAAGCTTTAATCTTCTTCAGGGTCATAAATGGGAGAGAGGTGGAAAAGTTTGTCCTGTCTGATAGTCTCTCTCTATATATAAAAATTATTTTCTTTTGCCAAAAAGTCTGTTTGTGAAGCTGGGAGAATACCTGAAGTGGGATGTAAAAATGAACTTTCTCAGGCTGGGCACCAATGCCAAAGCCTTTCAGCTAAGTCTGAGCAGCCCCTGCAATGTCGATGATGAAGGAGCAACCAGCGCCCGGCGTGGTCCAGCACCTCGGACCCGATGCCAGCATCGCCAGGGGCTGATGGGCTCCCATCACCCTCCTCCCCCCCATGTTTCTCTTTATCCAGCTGGTTTCTCGCCAGCATGGCAGCATCCATCCCCACCCCTGAGCTGACCCGGGGTGCCGGGGCAGGATTTCAAGGGCATGACCCACGTCGCGAGCTCCTCCGAGCAGGTGCCGCAACCTGCGAGCGGCTCTGGGCCGCGCTCCGCGGGCACAGATGGTGTTTATGTGTTAGGAACAACCCGAGCTCACCGCTGCTGCCTGAGCTCCTGAATGCTAATCGCGGCACCGGCAAGCTGCCAAATTTCCCCATAGCAGGATCCAAACTCCATCTCGCCTATTTCCGGAAAGCATCTGCGGTGTGTGCCCATCGCTCCTGCCCGGAGCGGTTCATGGGGGCACTGCCCTGTGCTGTGCTGTGCCTGGGCCAGGCTGTGCCTTGGGCTCGCCCTGGATCCCGCCGCATCCCTCGGCTCCCCGATGCCTCGTGCCCCTGTACCGAGCCCCCTGGCAGCATGTGCCCCTGCTCGCTCCCAGCTGGGTCCTGCAAGGCAGAGGAGGAACAAGCTCCCAGCCCAGAAGGGCAGTCCAGGAGCCTGTTTTATGCAGCTCATTGCAAGGCTGCAATAGTCTTCAGGTGCCTTAAATCCGACCAGCCACTGAGGGTGGTGGGCATAAGCTGTATGGTGAAGCCAATTTCTCTCTGCTGTAAGCATGGGATATGGAAAATCAGGTACTGAGGGGGGCTGGTGAAACTTCCAGCTGAGCTGCAGTGCGAGAACAATAAATTCCCTTCCTTTTAGGAGGCAAAATGCCATGCTCCAGCCACCTCCTCTGCACATCTCACCTTTCCTGTCATCTGGGAGGTGCTGGCTTTCCAGAGGAGGATGTCTGAGCAGCTGGAGCCTTCTCCAGCTGGTGCCTGGTTGCAAGGTTTCCATCCAGGCAGCTCCAAGGATGCGCACAGCACTGTGCATCCAGCCAGCTCCATCCCTCCTGCAGGTGGGCTCAGGGCAGGGCAAAGCAGAAGAGATTTCCATCTCTGTGGGCAGCAGATCCCAAACTAAGTCAAAATCAGCCACGATGCCAAGGTGTACAAAGAAAACCTGGATCTTTGTCCTTCTGGGGCATCCGTAATGTGTCCTGGAAAGCGATGGCAGGCTTATTCCTGATGTCCTTTCTGCTTGGCAGGCACCAGCAGCACGTGGGCTGGTGAGCTGCAGGAGCCGATGAGGTCTGTGACAGCTCCGAGACGTAGGACAAATTGCTGGAGACAGTGATGGATGGCGCGGCGCAGCTTGTGCCGTGCCTCTGCCGCTGCTCTCAGCTGCGCGGGGTCAGTTGGAGTCGACTCTGGGGCAGCTCTGATGCAGGGTCAGTCGCTTCTCTCTGACCCAGCTGCAAAATTCATTGTCCATCTTCCCCGGGCAGCCAGTGCCCTCACCCTGGCTAATTCTTACCCAAAGGGTCCCTCTACACCAGCACCACAGTATGGGGATGTCGTTAAGAGCCAGAAACAGCCACCTTGAAAATGTCCCCTGCTTTGTAACCCTCCTTGAGGGTACAGAGCTGGTGAAGGTTCAAGGGTTCCTCCCTGTTCCCCCGCCCAGCATCCCGCCGCAGCCCGCACGGATCCAGCCGGTGATGTGCTGCCAAAACCGGACAAGCTCTCGGAGGCGTTTGGCAGGTATGAGCCTAACCCAGCCCCCCAGCACCTGAGGTCACAGGGCAGAACCCCCCTTCCCCAGGCAGCCTTGCAGGGGGGGGGTAATGCATTTTCAAATTAGCTCTGTGTGCAAAGAGGGGGACAGCTGTTTCCTGTTTATAAATGAAATAATGTTGATTGGGCCTCCTAATGCCGGCTTGCTGTAGAGCTAATTAGCTACCAGATGCTGAGCCTCAGCAGATGCTGGAAGGGGTCCGATCCTGACAAGGCGTCTGTCGCGCTGATTGGGGGGGGGGCGCAGAGGAGGGTCTGGGATGCTGCGAGACGGCCCAGAACTGGGGGGGGGAGTCCCAAGACACCCAATTCCTGGGCTTTATTCTGTTGTCATTTACCCTGCATTGACTTCAAATCCTGGCAGGTCCATCACTTGCTGTAGTCATCTCTTTGGGCTGGAGACAACAGTTCAATGAAGTATCTCTAACCACTCTGTGCTGCCAAAATAATTTTGCTCCCATCTGTTTACCAGGGGGTTTCCGATGGAGGTCACCGCAGCCCAGCTCCGACTTGGCAGCACCATCCCGCTCCAAAAGACGCTCTCCCCATTAGCTCCGTGCAGCATCGCAGGCGCTGCGCTCGTCGGGCATCCCGTGCCAAATGCTCATGCTGGGGAGAGCTCGCCGTTTCGCTGTGAGGAATGCTACAGGAGGGAGCTGGTGTTTTGGGACGTTGCTGTTCCCCGCTTTCCTTCCAGTGCTCCCTGCTTGAAACCTCTTGGCTTGCCGGTGCGCCGGGCAGGCAGGGCTGGCACGGCACGAGCCGCCGGCGGAGGGAAGGGCAGCACCAGCCAGGCTGCCGCACGTGCCACCGCTGAGGAGCGTGTAGGAAGAAATAATGAAAGCCAGCAGAGAGCAGATTGTTGAAGCCAGCACCTTCCGGGGTTTCAGCACCAGCAGGCAAGAGCTGTGTCCTGGCAGGACCGGGCGGTTCAGCGCTGAGATTGAGGTGCAACGCTTTGCAGAGGTGTTTGTCTACCTCTTGTTTAAAAACCGTGGGGAAAGGATGCTTCTTGTTCTTGATCTGTACAGCTTCAGACAGAACGCAGGCCTGCGTCTGGCCAGTGGGCTCTTTTGTGGTGTCTGTATGCAGATTTTAAATAGTTTCTTTCCATTTTTTTGGAAAAATTTGCTGGTAGGACAATGAGGTTGCATGCAGGTAAACTGTCTGCTGAGCTCCCGCAATTACACGGCTGCCCCAAAGTGACTATCATTTGCTACAGCAATGTTTTCTAGGCAGTCAGTGGTAGAAGTAGGAAAAAAATCAATAGCCACAATCCCATTGGCTTGATTTTACTGATGAGCCGTGCTTTCCGCTGCAAAAGCTTCTCTAACAGAAAATTACTTTATGTAGCAGAAGGTTTTCAGTTGGCCAGAAACAATTCAGCGTGTGCGCGGGGAGAGGTTCAACGTAAAAAAGCCCTTCTGAACTTCTGAGGCTTTAAAAAGCAAATCCGGTGAAAACAATCTGATTAAATGTGTAGGGCTGCAGATGCCGTCTGCTTAAACCTGCTCCGCTCACTTCTCAGCGGCAGCGCTGGGCCGGGGTAATCAGCAGGGAGATTATGGGCAGTGAGAGCAGAGATTTACCAACCCAGAGCAAAGTTTGAGGTCTAGATCTGCAGCGGAGGTGCCGCAGACGGCGATGCTTTGGTCTTCGCAGGGAAGGGAGGTTTCTGCTGCTTGTCAGCATGGGGATGAGCAGGGCATCACCCCCTGCCCCGCGCAGACGTGCAAAGAGCGAGGAAGGAAAATTCCCCCAAGGTCACGCTGGCTCCTGGGAGAGGCATTGGCTTTGGGTGCTGAATTAGCATTGCTGCTGGTTTAGGTTACCCTTCTCATAGCTCTGTGCCTCAGTTTCCCTTCTTGCTCTGTCTTGCCTGTTTAAAATGTGAGTTCTCTGGAGCAGGGCAATCCCTAGCTGTGTGTATGAGCCATGCCGCCATCACAGCATCCAAGTGTGAGCAAAACTGGTCTCTAGTAACAGCAAGGTAATCAAGGAACTGTGGGCTATCACTGGGCACCGAGATACCACACGGGTGGATTTACTAATACAGCGGGGCAAGGCAGGCAGGACACCTCCTCGGGACCCCGCACCCCTCAGCCAGGGGTCAGTTAGTTATTAAGTCTCTTTAGGGTCTGAACTAGAAGAGAATTATTCCCTCGCAGGTTGGACTTTGGGGTACTCAGTCATTTCTGTGCTGCAGTGCCCAGACACCGAGCCAGGGAAGCAGCCCCAGCTCTTCCAAGGAGGCTCATCAATAACGCACTGGTAATATAACCTTCAGCCTCTTCAGAGGCTCCAGTCATTCACCCGTCAGGGGAACCCATTCGTCCCCCAAAGCACGGGCTGGCTGGGAGCCTGGGCTTGGCTGCTCGTTACGGGCTTTGAGAAGACTTTCAGGGTACTTTCGAGGAGCTGCTCCTTGCGTGCAGCCTCCCCCCCCCCCGTGTCTGCCTCCCTCCCTTTCCCTTCCTTGCTGAGCCGGCATTTTTCCCACGTGCTGGCTGCACCCTCGGCATCACCAGGGCTTGGGCTGCGAGATGAGGTCACAGCGCTGCTGTCCGGCCAGCCCTGTGTCTGTGCACACTCATCCAGGCTGCAGCAGAGCCCGGAGGTCGGGGCAGGACCAGAGCAGCAGCTCCTGGGGACAGGGAAGGGTCTGACTGCGTCTGGGTTCTGCTGGGGAGGAACGGTGACTGCGCCGCTCCAGCCTTCCCATCCGCCAGGCTCTCTATGCAGCACACACCACTGGTGGAGAAATGATGGACCTGGTGGTGGGAAGGCTATAAATCCCAAGGATTTTTGTACAGGTGGGCCGGCACTGCTCCCTTCCCCGTTGCAGAGGAGGTGCAGGAGGGTGAAAGCGAGTTCTTGGCAGAGGAACCAGGGCACGGCTGAGACAGCGGAGAGAGGAGGCAGAGATGGCTTTTATGGAGAATAAATCACTGTCACAACATGTAAATGAAGATCACTCAGTGCAGGTGGCTTCTCCCAGGCAGTGCAGACAGCGTTATGGGATCGAGACCCAGACATTTAAAAATCAAAGGGATTTGACTCTTCTTTTAGTATCTGTCAAATGCTCTGCGCTGGGAAGCCTGGCTCTGCTCAGCAAACACCTCCTGCGACGGCCTCAGCTGCGTGGGGAATGGATTGCATCGCTCGCTCTGCCTCTTCCCACAGAATCTATTCCCAATACACTGCTGACTAATTTCCTGCCTGTTTCTTCTCTGCAGCTGGAAGATGGCTGAGAATGACCTGGGAAGGCTGGCTCGCCTTTCAGACGGAGACCTTGACTAGCCAAGCAGGCGTCCTGGGGACAAACCTATTTAGAGCCACTCGGTGCCATCAGATTCACAGCAGTGGGTAGAAATTGCTGGTCAGGGGAAGCGGAGGCCAAAACACAGTTTGTGTGTGCATTTGTGCACAGTCACAGCACGGGGCCCAGGAAGCGCGCGGGTGTCTCCATTTCCCCGTGCGGCAGGCAGCGGAGGAGCAGGAGCCAAAGAACTCCTGAGAGCTCCCATCCCTCACCGCGGTTAACGCGCTCCTGGGATGGCTGCCCCAGCGCTAGAGTCAGGCTGAGGGCTGGATGCTGGTACCATAAACCCCGTCCGACTTCACGCTTCAGGGCATCCGCGAGGGGTCGGGACGGGTGTTGTCATACTCGGTATACGGTAGGAAATTATTATTGATACTGCCCTGCGGCTGGGTTGGGGTCACTGGAATTACCTTCCTAAGTTTGTGAAGAGTATTTCCAATATTGCAAATAGCTTCTTTGCAGTATCGAAAGAAAATGCTCCTACCCCACGAAAGAATTAGCCTCGCGAATACTGCAGAGCTGCTTAATGGCAGATTTGCCTCCTGTAGCAGATTCGTAGCACCAGGAAAGCCCAGCTTGCCTCGTACGCCAACCCCACGGGCAGCTGCGCCCGAGCTCGGCATCACCAGTGCCCGGCACTGCGAGCCTGCAAGATGGTGTCCTCCCCCTGAAACCGCGTGCGAGCGCTGCGCCAGCCCAGCTCCTTGCCTTCTGTTTTCTTACTGGAGGGACTGGTTTCACTCCTGTACAGACAGCCCCCCCCCCGGCTGGTCCCCTGCAGCGCACAGGGCACCCAAACCAGGCAGCTATGTATAGTAAGGTAATCTGCACTGTTTAAAATTTTCATGAGGATATTACAGGAATGGAGCAGAGCCCATCCATCACCTAAATTACATTTCTTACTATGATGGTGCCACGCACGTTGGGAGCTGAGGCAGCAGGAGAGGACAGGGGATGGAAATATTACAGGCGGTTTTTGTCACCATTCCTTTTTCAAGAAAAAGCTGCAGCGACGAGGCAGCTGCGGGGAAAACATCAGGTTCCCTGGACCTACTGCAGGACTCCTCAGCCCCTGGGAGAGAGGGGACACAGGAGATTTTTTTGGGGGGGACCTAAGAAGTGGTAGATGATGCTCCTTGAGCTGTCCTGGAGAAGGGACCGCTGCCTCGGGGTTTGACGGGAGCGCAGGGCTCACCTCTGATGCCCTGTTGCTGCCTCTCCCACTTAACCTTCCGCTAACCTTATTTCCCTCTGAAAGGTGCAAACACGCCCCTCCAATTTTTGAGGCTTAACTTAATAACCCTGCTGGTGTGCACTGAAACCCTGTGACGGGAGAGAGAGGCCAAGGATTGCTGCATGGGTGAAGGATTTCTAAGCAGCCACAGCAACGTGTTCAGTAATAAGCTGAAATGACTGTTTAAAAGGGCAAATGGAACAATATTTCCTGAGAGTAATTCTTGGATGCAGCATGCCTCTGCCTGTACACACCCTTATCGCTCCATCTTTAGGCTGAAGAGCTAATATAGAGTTATATTTGATTTATAAAAAGAGTAGTAGTAAATCACATCTGGGAGAAGCCACTGGTTCAGTCTTTAGCTTTCCTGCTTGTACTTTACAGTACACACAGTCGTTACTCAGGGAGTTTTCCATGGCTTGTTTTTGCCGTAGCTTGTATTATTTTAGGATGGCAGATGGTTGTTTTCTGAATAAGTTTTAGCTTTTGGGGATTTATTTTAAAATATGAAAATTCTAATTAAAACATCTCATGAATTTTTGGAACAAGCCAGCTATTGACAGCAGGGCCCGGATCTCCCCAGCGCCCGTTGCTGCAGGCAGCGAAGGCAGTTAGGGCACCGCTCGGGTCACCGCAGCGATGCAGGAGCTGGGGGTCCCGTGCGACACTCACGGTGAAGACCTCAGCTGCCCTTCGCCCGGTTCCTAAGGCCCTTTAACCCACAGCTCTGACTCAAGAGTGTCTGGAAGAGCCTTTTGCAGAGGCAGGGATTTTCCCAGAGCTCCCACTGGACACGAGCAGCCCCCCAGCATTGACGGGGCAGGGGGACGTGGAGCGGTGACGCCTGGAGCCACCAACCAGGAGATAAACCCGCCGAGCTCCTGTCTACATCTTCATCTGCTTTGCCTTGCGCTCACATCTGCCCTCCCCATCACCGCGGCTTTGCTCCCGGCGCAGAGCGGGTCGTGTCGGGCTGCACCAGCTGAGACCGTAAGAAGCCAGGCGAGAGTCAGGGCCACGTGGCGTGTGCATTTTAAATTACCCTAAAAATGACTTGGCTACAGACTTAATGAAGTGTTAATAAATGAAAATCTCGCATTAAAAACCCAAACTGTGGAAGCTTTTGATGACTGGCTGGTCGGACTCTAAACTGAGACCAATGAGATATGCAAAGTTTTTCCAGAGACCTTTGCTGCCGCCCTGCCAGCTTCCTCTCCCGGCTGCCGTGCTGCTTCTCCCGTCATTGTTTTTTTGCCCAAAAGATGCCGGGTTGAAGCTCCGGCTCCACGCACAGGGCAAGCGCTGTGGCTGCAAACAGCTTTGGGCTGAGCCGTGCCTCGCTCCGCTGTTCCGGCTTCAGCCTCGGGACTGCGATGGTGGGAGCTTCTGAGCTGCTGGGGATCTGTGGGGGGAAAACCAACAGCCAGGGCTGAGTCTGCTTGCTTCTTGGGATGGACGGGGCAGCACAAAGGGATGCTTTCTGCCTGCTGTCTCTGTGCTGCTGTGCTTTTATTAAATTGCTTCGGGGGGGATGGAGTAGCCGAGAGGAGATGTGGCTGGAAGGTGGGAGCCGAGCCGGGGCTCGCAGGCATGGCTGGGCCACGCAGCCGCCTCCAGCATGACCCGAAGGGATGGGGAACAACCCACCATGCCGGGGGGCACCGGGTGTCCTGTCCTCTTCTGCCATCTTCCCTTCACATCACCGCGGTCCCTGGCTCCTCAGCGCCATGAGCCTGTTGAATAATTCATTCCCGCTGCCCCCACAGAAGATGGAAATGGAAAGCACTGTTATTCAGCTCATTTTTTATGTTCTGTTTCCCAGGGAGGGAAACGGCACATTTACTTTTAGTAGTCGCCATAAAACACGCTCTGAAATCCTCCCTCACCGCTGCTGGAGGCGGGCAGGAGGGGCGAGGGCACGGCCGGCCGAGCTCCCCGCACCGGGCGCTCGGGATGCTCCTGCTCGCAGCCTCCTCCGATGTTTCCTCTGCTGCCGCCTCCTCCTCCTCCTCTCAGCCCCACGTCAGACGTGCGCAGGGACTCCCCGGCCGGGGCAGCGGCAGTAAAACTGCAGCAGGAGCCGTGAATGCAGCACGTGATGTAAATGTAAATGAAAGAATTAGGGAACAGAAGGATGGAAAACAACCCAAGGAGGCTTCTCTGGAGAATGCCATTCACCTGGCGCCCCGAAATGTTCCTGGCCTTGGCATTATTTGTTATTGAGCCTGCGGTGCTTGGCTGGGGGGTCTGGCAGACACCGCTGTGTTGGGGCTGTCACAGGCAAGGCAAGACCCTGCTGTGAAGAGTAAGAGCTCTGAGGGGACAAACCCTCCTCGCTGGAGGAGGGAAACCAAGGGACAGGGAGCTCGTGGGCAGGATTTCTAAGGCTGCGTAGGTCTGGGGTAAGCACGGGGGACGCTGGGCTCGCAGAAGGCAGGAATGTACACGGGTGACCTGGAGCCACCACCCCCCCCTGCTCCTGGGAAGCGTCTCAAAGGCGGCTGCAAAGAGCCAACAGCACCCGCCTGGCTGCAGCGTGGGGTCTGCAATGACGCCGGAGCAGATGACGAGAGGGAAGTTGCTGCGGCCACTATCCCCGGCGCTGTGCTTTCCTCCCGACAGCGTCTCCGTCTCCCTCCCTTGCCTGTGCTTCACCTCCGTGCTGGAAAAACAGTTAGAAGGAAGATGCTGTGCCTGGAGTGCTTGAGCTGGGGTGGAGGGCGGGCTGGGGAGGGTGCTGTGTGGGCTGGGGAGGGTGCTGTGCGGGGTCCCAGGGAAGGAAGGTCAGGAGCCAGGGGGTTGGGGGGCTCTGGAGCAGGACTGACTGCACTCTTCCTACTCCCCGGTGCTTCGGGCTGCGGCAGAAGGTCCCTTTGCCGCGCTGGCTGATGAGGACAGTAACCAAGATTTATGAGGGCTCCGGCGTTCTCATACGTCGGTCCTGCCAGGAGCAGGGTGACGAGAGAAAACATCATCGATCATGATTATAAACGGAGGCAGATGGATGCGACAGGCCCTGGGAGGGGCAGGGGGGTCCCCCAGATCCCCCGACGCCAGGAGCAAACCCCGAGGTGCCACGGTAGCCGCGGCGCTGGAGGTCTGTGCCGCCTGTCGAGCCGCTGAGCTGCCGGCCCCGAGCTGAGCGCTCCCTGGCAGCACGTGCCCGAAGCGATGTTACAGGCTCCCACGCAGGGAGAGTGAAATTAAGAAGTATTACCGAGACATGAAACTTATGCAATGCCCGATTCAATTAACTCACCTATGTCCCTACCAGTTAAGGGTATAAAAAACCCCCAACCCCTTGGGATTAGCAGAAGACCCGAAGCTGAACCTCTGCGCCCGGGCTGCAAGGAGAAGCGCTGCTGGGATGCGCCCAGGGGAAAAGGGGGAATCGGGGCTTGGGACCCACTCGCGGCACGGCCGGGAGCAGCCGTCTGTCCCCGGCACAGCCTGGCCACGTCTCTCAGGAAGCACTTCCCGGGGTGCTCAGCACCCAGCACCCCCTCTTTGGCGCAAGGGGCTCCCACCAGACGGGCTGGATGGTACAGCGGGTGCCGTGCTCTCTGCAGAAGCAGCCATCTTCCTCCTCCTCCTCCTCCCAGTACGTTTTCCTGTGTGCATATGAATTATTTATGCAAATGTCTGTGCTATTTATAAGTGCTCAACAGATAGCGTGGACAAACAGCTTGCAGCTCTCTAACAGCGATGCCCACTTCTCACCTAGCGCTTGTCGTCTGTAGATGACTGAGCGCGCTACGGGGAGACCAGGCTTTGGTCACAGGGTGGCAGAAGCTGTCAAATTGGGGATTTCTGCCTGTAGACCACATACCCCTTACCGTACCTGAATATAAAGTGCATGAGAAATATTATTGCTGTGAGCTCACATTTACTGCCCGAGAGCCTGCACCCCGTTAAAATGAATAAAGGCTGAATATCACCCTCGTGCAAAGCCGTGGCTGTACAGATACTATATTGTCTAACTAGGAAGTACATGAATCTTAAGGAATTTTTCTCTGATTTCCTGAATGAAACTTTTAAAGCAGATATATAACAAATAATGAGCAAGTCTGCTGCAAAGGTGAAAAACTGGATGAACTATGGCTCTCTCTCAGGATACAGGATCTCAGGTGAATAGCAAGCAAGCAGGACGTAGGAGCACAGCCCGGCATTCCCCCCGAGGTCCCTGGAGCTCTCTGGGCAGGGCTGAACAGCTGAGCATCATTCCAGCACCCTCTTCAGTCATCCTGCTCTTCCAGGCCTTCTTCTTTCATTTTCTTAAATTAAAGAGGGGAAAAAAAAAAAAAAAAAAAAAAGATGCAGGCAATTAAATAGCCTCTTCTTTTCAAATGACTTTTCCCTTTTCTCATTTTTAATTACTCAGGCAGGTCTTTGTCTTGGTAGTGAATACATTTGCATAATGCCTGTTTTGTTGGAATTGCTTTGGTTTGGAAAGAATTACCCCAAATGCGATTTGGCATCTTAACGCTTTCGCAACATGTCCTGCAAGAGCGCGCAGACAGCGACTTCGTGAGTCTGAGCACAGCTCGTCCCTCCGCAGAGCCGTCCTCCCTGTCCGCAGCAGCGACGTGGTCGAGAGCATCGGTAGGAGTTGGCTTTTGTGAAGAGTTAGGAGGAAAACTGTATTGGGGGAGGTAACTATAGACATCACCTCCTGCTCACCGGGCTCTGAAGTCCCTGGGCAATACAGAGAAATGTTGCTTATAAAAACTGAGCGGTGATTTTGTCTTCAAATCATTTCTTTGCAGTCACCTGCTGCTTTATCACCTGGGATTGCCAGACTTTGTGTAAATATAAATGAATCCTGATGATACTCTTGTGAGGCAGCTGGTGTTACACTGACACGAAGTACAAGGAGGTTCGTGGCCTCGCGTTGCAGAGGCAATAGGTGTCTCGCACCCCACACAAATCCAGCCCTCTCCCCCGGCGACAGGAGGGGATGTTGTGCAGAACGGCCGTCCCGGCAGAGCTGGCGGGTGGGGGGATATTTTCTGCACATACGTGATTAAACCTCTTCCTCATTCAGGAGCCAAACTTGCAGTAAAGCTGCTTTGCCACCGTTTCTGGCAGAAGAAGAAAGAAATGCATCAAAGCCCATGCCTTTAATTTCCTCCCGTACAACAAGAGACAGCGGACGGTAACCCGTGCAGCAGCGGGGCGGCTGGCACCAGCAGCGTCCTCCGCACCCCCAGCACAAACCCCCCTCCACTGCCGCGCAGAGGGAGAGGGGCGGCGTGCACGAAGCCCGCGACGGACGCGCACCCTGCTTTGCAGGCCATTAAAACAGGGGAGCGCTGAAAGCGACTGAACCCAGCGAGAAGACAGATGCTATTAGGATAACTCTCCAGAGAAAATCAAGCCGATCGGTGTGAAATCGATTCCCTGCTCCCCTCCCGAGAGGGTTTTCACAGACCTGTGTATCACCAGTCCTGACAGCAGGAGGACAGGGGTTATACCCACAAGTCAGCACAAAGCGGCTCTGTTATTTCCACATCAGCTCCCCTCTCCCAGCACCCATCCCCGGTGCTTTAAAGGCGCTTCCCGGCCGCACGCACAAGGGTTCGGTGTGCTCAGCCACGCAACGGGGACACCATGGCGTGGCTCACGCAGAAAAGAGAAGCCAGGGACAGACCCCTACCCTGCCACCGGGGAAGGAAATCCCAAACGGGTAAGCGGGGGGGTCCGAGGGTGACCTGGGCTTCCGTTTGAAGCCGGTGCTCCACAAGTCCCGCGGCAAACCCCAGGGAGCTGCAAAGCTGCCGGGGTGATTTTAAATACCCGCATGGCTCTTAGTGGCTATTTCCTGCAGCGAGGGGGACCGTTCTAGAATTCCAGAAATCCCGAGGGGTTTGTTTTGCGATAGCCGAGGGGTGGAGGAGGCCCGGAGTGCTGCGCCGAAGGGAGAGCGGGGACCGCCACGGCCGGAGCTGGGAGGAGGGAGGGAGTTAATTCACTGTTCTCCGTGGCCGTTTTAGGCAAGACAAGGAGTCGTCAGGTTAAACCGCAGCAAGGGAGGCAGAGCAGATACGAGGGAAGTTTTCTACCTCAGTGAAGCCCAGACAAGCTCGTTACGTCCCTTCCTCTGTGTTTCAATAAATCATAACATTCATCTTGTAAAGGTCTTTAAGCACCTAAACCCCCAGGATACGTCCTGGCGTGCTCTCGGGCAGCGCCTAATGCCCTGTGGCATCCGTTAGCAGGGGGCTCAGCGCTCGCAGACACCTGCCCGCGGGGCGGGCGTTGAGCACAAAATGCTGTTGGGATTTTTGACCTAAGTCCCTTTTGAAAAGGGAAAACTCAGCCCAAACTCTCAGCCTTGTGGTCTTTTGTTTCGAAAGGAAGTGTCAGCGTGTGCTGTGCTCCCCCAAATCGCTCACGTACCCGTACCCTGGCGCTCCGGGGCTGCCCTGTAACGATGCTGATGGGCTGCCTTCACCCGCAGGGCCTTTGGACAGGACAGGGCTGGCTCGAAAACTCCGTGCTGCATGAAGACGGAGTGTAAAATTCACAGGCAGCCACTTTACTACCACCCAGGGACCGGTGATGCTCCACGTCTGAGCCTCAGCGCTGCTAGAACGGCTTTGAACGGCGCCGGCAGCGCAAAGGGACCATCCGCTGACCATAAATGTAATTTACACCCACCTTAGAGCCCCTTTACACCGCCGGAACAAGGCACGACAGGCTCAGCAAATCTGACTCTTGTGAAAGCAAACGGGACCGCAGCCTGCGAAGCGCCTCTTACCCCAGATTCAGCAAAGCACTTAAGCGTGCAGCGGAATGCCACCAAAGCCCGGGAGAGCAGGAGACCTGAGCCTGGGCTTTGCTGGGCCGGGCTGGGCCGGGCCGGGCTGCAGAGGTGGCAGCAGCCCGAGAGGTGCCGAAATCCCGTCCTGCCCCCACCTCCCCGCTGCTCGGAAAGCAGGCTCTGCCTCCCGGCACGTCCTCCCTGAAGGGAGGACTCCAAAGATCGTTAGCCATAATGAGGACATCTACGCAGCAGGGATTCAGAAGCATCTTCCCTCTTTTCTGCTTAATGTCCCTTTTTAAGGAAATCTACATTAAAAAAAAAAAATAATCCAAAACCAGAAGCAGAAAACCCCAAACAAATCCAATGGAGAGAGGTAATACCTCGCTGTTTCTTCTCTGCCAAAAAAGTTTCCAGAGGAAAATTCTCATGATGGACATGTGGCTGTACCACTGTTGACAAGAAAACATTTCAATGGGTGTATTAAAACTGGCATACTGTCAAACTTTCAATTTCTGAATGATTGTGCTTTCCTTAGAGGATGCACAGAAGCATCGCACTCGAAAATTACTGTTCTCCTCCACTGGAGAGCCAACAGGTCTAATTATCACCCAGATCTGCTGAGGCCGGGTGGCTTGTCAGCGTAATGCTATGGGATAATTAAAGTCCCAGCTTTCTCTAGTGGAAAGCAGCAGCTTCTCATTAAAAAAGGATTTTCAGATTTTTGATGCCCCCTCCAGATATGGGAACGACAAACCTGCCAGGTGTTGCTGCTGGCGGGGCTGGCCCGGGTGTGAAAACCAAATTAAACTCCAAACTGAATATGCCACAAAAATAAAAGCCCTGTTTGCAACGGGAGTTTTTACGGCAGCAGCAGAGATGCCAGGTCCCGGGGGCACCACGCCGGCGGCGTTTGCCGAGAGCCGGCAGCCGAAGGGAGAGGTGGAAACTGCTGTGGCTGAGCAGGACTGGGATCCCCCGCCCCAACGCCGCTCCTCCTGTCGAGACAAATCTAAGGCAGCTTCCAGAAAAGCTGCTCGCTTTTTACGTTCGAGCAAAGCAAACAAACAGGGCAAACACGGGTGGGCAGAGCAACGCTGCCGCGGGCAGGTCCCGAGACACAGGGGTTGGCAGGACCCCCCGTTCCCCACGACATTTACCCAGCACAGAGGGGTCCGACCCCGCTTAGCCCTGCACCGTGCAAACCAGGGAGCAACGGCACGACACGCACCATCGCCACGAACGACATGAGCAAACCTCCCGCGCCCACGCAGGGCTACTGTCACTGAAAAATAACTCTCCCAGCGACGCGTTCGTCGCAGGCAGCCGGGTTCCCGCTGTACCCAGGCACCTTTTTCACCTGCAGACCGTAGCAGCGGACACTTAACGGCAGCAGTCCGCACGGCATCCGAAAGCAGCCTGCGCCTCTGCTCGGCGCTGATAAGGGTCGGCGGTGTGCACGTGTGCCGGGAGGACGCGGAGCCGCTGGAGCGAGCCCCGGGCAGCAGCCGGCACCTCGGGCCTGCCCTGGCACACAAGCGATGCACGTTGATAGATGCACGCTATAAAACATAAAATTATACCATGTGTATATACGTACACACCATAAATACGTATATGAAGAGCCACGCGGGCCAGCCAAGCCAGACCTGCGTACAGCAGCGAGCCTTGGACGGACTCGCGCAAAGGCACCGTGAAAATGGTGAAGTGGCCGGGACTGATGGTGCTGCTGCTCTCACCGGCGCTGGAAGGTTCGCTTGGGTCGTGGCCAAAGTCTAACTGGGGTAATTATAGGCTGCTGCCAATTTAAAAAGCTTCTACGGGTTCACAGGGAGAGGTATATATCTATATAGCGTGCATATGCACAGATAACACTAAAACCGATAATTACGTTAGCATTAGCTATACAGAAGCATTTAAACCTTCTCGTTACATATTCAAGCAAGTAATGCGTTACTAACCGCCTTTCCCCCAGCGCTGGAACATGCCTGCGTTGTATTACAACAGTAAATTTGCTTTGGCTTTTGCATTCGGGGTGTTGTAATCGCACAGCCTCTCCTCTGGCCCAGCCACTGCATCCATCTGATAATGCTGGAAATCAGGCAGGCAAACTTCCCGGCAGCGCGGGGCCGTAATCAGATGACACAGTCCTGTATTGCGGGAGATTACCATTCCAGCACTGGTAATTAGTAGGTTTTCAGCAGTTGTACTTGGCAGGCACCGATGCCTGTGTTTATCAGCAGGGAATGTGTGTTACAAATTGGGCTAGGTGAATAATTGATTTTTTTTTTTTGTTTTTTCTTTCTGGTGCGCTCAAATCTGGAAATATTTTTTTAGGAAGTGGAAAAAAAAAAGATGCTCAAAAAATTAGAGATGTCTTAGAGAGCCAGTGAGAATAAATGAAACATTTCAAATTAATTGTTTTGCTTTGGATGAAAGCGTTTTTCTAAAAGAGCCATGGCATACCAAAGAACAGTCATAAGTGAAAAAATACAAATCAAACTAAAAACTACAGTCAAACTTCAAAAATCTGCCCGAAAATGTTTTGACACATTCAAAATCTGTGTTTTGATTTGTTTTCTTTTGGCACAGACATTTTAGCAAGACGAGAGGCGTTTGCAGCAAACTCTGGTGTAACTGAGCCCGAACCGGGCACTGCCAGCACGGCGGGGAGAAGAGGAAAGAGACCTTTACCGGTCGTACGTCCGCAGCCAAACCTCGACAAATAGCTCCAGCTGCCAAATCAATCAGGGCTTCTCCCTTCAGGTTTTTAAATAAGAGTAAACAGTGATTTATATGAAATATGTGCGTTGTTTTATATGCCCGTGGAAAAGGCTCAGCCATTATTACCAATGATCTGATATACAGTTATGTGTTTTTATAATAACAATCAATAAGGTAGGCAGGCAGCGTGCACAGGGGGAACGTATCACCAGGGATCTAATTAGTTTTTATTACTGTAATAACTCAACGGGTGGACCTGATGCTATTAAAAATAATGAAAGCTTTATCTCTGCGATAATTATTTTTCCTTTGAAAGCATGTATGGATGCTGCCTGCACACACCTATGAACTGGAGATAAGAGGATGAGCTCAAGTGATTAGCTCTCCGAATACGAAATCTGGATTAATTTTGTAATTTCGCTTTCAAGCCGAGAACTTAACAGCATTCGGTGGGTGTCGCAGTGTGCGTGGGGCAGGAAAGGGACCTCTCCCCGTTCTCCCCGTTACATTCCCCACGGGCCCATCTTTCCTGCCACCCACCAGGCAGCACAGAGAAGAGAGAACCCCGCAGAAAGGCGCGCTGCGTGCCCTGAGGCTGGGGTGATGGCCGCGGCGGGGATTCGATGACCGGTGGCCGTGGAGCCCCCGTCCCTGCTCCTGCCGCGGGGCAGCGTGAGCTGGCACAGTGCGTGGGGTGTCTCGGCCACCCCCGCGGGCTCCTGCCCTGTGACCGTGGGTGGATCATTTCACGCCTCTTTCCTCTCCTGCCCTTTTCCTGCTGTTTTTTCCCGGTGAGACTCTCCGTGCAGGGAGCAGGCACCATCTCCCCTCCCGTGCCCAGCACCGTGCAGCCACGCTCTCGGCTGGGACCGCTGGGATGAACCTGATAAGGAACCATAATCACTACCGAGTCCTTTGGCAGATATAAAAGCAGAAAGCATTTGTCCTAATTACATCGCTGTGAAAGAGATGGGTTCAGGCATTTCTGGGATGCTCGGGGAACATAACAAGCATTAACGCGCACAGCGGCGGGAGGCAGGAGAGGAAATTACGGAGCGATGAAGGCAGACGGAGCACTAATGCATTCAGCTGCCTCTTTAACCCAGCTAACAAGCAGCAGCTCCGGAATTCGTTGTGACAGCACCCGCCTATCGCTGGGCCGGGGACCGCGGCGGCGGTGACAGTCCCACCTCCGTCACCCACTTTGCCGAGGGGCTCAGACCTGGCGGCGGGGCGCGTGCCCGGGGAGGGCACCGGGACAGGACGGGGGCTCTGCCCTCGGAGCAGACGGAGCAGCTCCTGCCCGGCCTGGAGCAGCCCCGGGGCTGCCGTTTCCCTGGTCCATGGGGTTTCGTTCCTCTCCCCGCAGCAGGAACAGATGTGGCCAAAAGAAACCTCTGCTCGGCCCCGAGCTGCCTCCCATGCCCCGGTGCCGCAGGGCACACGTGGGGCTGCTGCTCCAGCGGTGATCAATCGCTGGTGCAAAAGGCCCATCGGTGCCATCAATAACCACGAACCCCTCCTGATCGGAATATGGATGGGGTCAGCGACAGCGGCGCGGCCGCCCCTGGAAACCCGCCTTGGCCGGGCTGACGTTGCAAACCTCTTCAGCCCCGGGCAGCCCCGCGAGGCTGCCGCCACCTTTGGGGACCTGATGCCATTTATCTGACGATGCTCTGGGCAAGAGGAGAGAAAGGAGAAGGCAGAAAGATTAATTTTCAGCTTCCCTGACCCCCACTGAGCTCTGGTACCCATCACAGCAGTTATTAATGAAAGATTATTGCTGGCAGATTGCACAACTTGGGGGACAGCGACACGACGCAGCCACTCACATTGCTGCCGCAAAGCCAGTCAGGTCACAGTTTGTGAGAAAAAAAAGCAATAAAGGAAAAAAAGGAATTAATCAGCATCATGCTACAGCACGCGGCGGGGAGTGTGGGAACGGGGGCCAGCTCACCGGAGGGACCACAGCAGCTCTCCAGTTTGGAAAGCACAGCTCTGCTCTTGATCATGGTTTGCTTTCACGTACAGAAAATCTAACTAAATTCAACAGCCCTTCTCTTAAAGGCAACCAGGTTTTTCTATCGCGCTTCACTTGTGAGTTCCCTGGGAATTTATACCTTTGAATAGCTCTACCTACCACCTCCTTAGCAAAAGACAGCTCTGGGTGTTAATCTTCTCCCCCAAACTGCTTCTGGCTGCGGCACCTTGGTGCCAATTCAGCAGTCAGCCACCTCCCCGCAACCTCAGCCCCGGCCGCTCGCCCACCGCAGCATCGCTCACCCCGGAACGCGGGGAGCAGAGGAGGAGAAACTGGTCTGGCTCCGGCAAGATGGAAGGACAGCCGCTGTGTGCTCTTGTCACCTCAAAATCTCTTTAAATCTGAAAGTTTCTGCAAACTGCAGCTTCTCACCCTTCAAGCAGCGAATGCCCCAGAGCCCCGCGGCCTCACTCAGCATCTTCTAAGGGGATGAACAGGATTTGGCCTGAAATATAAAGTTCTATAGCTTAATTGTGCACATTAAATTGTGATCACTTAATACAGTGGTGATTCTCATCTAATTTGGATGAAGTCAAGGTAAAATTCTCCTTAAATTACCTGAGTAGGAGTTCTCGTTTGGAAGAAACTTCTATTTATTTCATTTTGCACGTTCACACACCTATTGCCTTATCTTTACACTGCAAATGAACTCAGCCATTCCTCAATTCTTATTGTTCATTTTTAATAGAAGCCTACAACAACCTGCTAGGAGGAAGCAGGCAACAGGTGGGCTGTTGGCTTTGCCGGATTTATTATGTCATGCCCTGCCCAGCTTCAGATCATCTGTATATCACGGTGCGGTCCATAAATCTGCTAGCAATTGTGGTCATTCGGTGTGTCAAGCTTCTGCTCTCGCTTTTCTTGCAAGCTTTCAGGAGCTGGCATACACGGGGTGTTGTTATTCCTCCATCCCTCCTTCTCAGCATTGCTGCAGGAGTTATTTATTGCTCTCAGCTCCGGGTAATTGCCAGAAAATGAAGTTCTGTCTGTTTTAGCCAAAAGGAAGAAAGAATAAGGGATTAAGCAGCAAGCCCTGTTTGCTGCATGCTGCGATAGCCGATTCCTCCCGAAGTCCTGATCAGATAGCTGCCCAGATAAAATAAAGTCTGCTCTCCTCCTAATGAAGCCTTGACGTATTCCTAGTTAGGGCAGTCGCTCATTCACAATTTGATTTAATAGAAACCCAAAGCTATTCTGGATTTCAGGCAATCATGACTTTCCAGCTGGCTCATACACACAGCCCGGATTAGTTAATGGGTTTCAAGAGAACGAGCTTTGCTGCAAGCTCCTTCCTGCTCTGTATCTGGCCGAACTCCACCTCCAGAAGCACGGCTGTGTGCAGGGCCGGATCCTGCTCTGCCGTCCCCTGCCCAGCTCATCCAGGGCTGCCTGTTAAACACTGCCCTTCCCCCGACAGAACCCATTTCCCCCTCAGCCCCTCTTTGAAAAGAAAGCTGTACCCAAGGCAGAAACACTCTCAGAGATGCTCAGACTCTCCACGGCTTTGCACTAGATCCTGGATGTCTCCATCCTTCAGCATCCCCTGCTGTAAACCCCAGCCGCTCCGCTGCTAAAGCGGCTCCCGATAAATCACTCCACAACCCTAAGGAGGAGCAGGGCTGCAGCATGTCAGCGCTCAGGTGCTGCCCACCCTTTCCCCAGCGCGGTAAATGCCCCCCTGCTCTAAGGGGCTGACCCATGGCTATGGGGTGCTGGGGATCGGGAGTCTGGGGCTTTGCGCCCTCCAGCTCCGACAAGGCAGCTCCCAAGGGAGCAGCAACGCAGGAGGAGGCTGGATGTGGAAGTACAACACTTAGTCTCCTGCTGATGAGTAGCTTCCCTCCTGGTAAAGTTTTTCTGACCAAAAAGTGGAGTCTCGGATGTATGTATTTCTATTCAGAGAGCTCGGGAGGGGGTAGGTGTGTTTCGCACAAAGTTTTTCCCCTCTTGGAAGCGTGGGGTTGGAGTTTTTATTCCTAAGCACCAAGAATAAGTTAACATAAAAAAAGAAACAAAGCTAATAAATTGCAGAGGCCCTTTCCCATGGCACAGCGGGGGGAGCGGAGGAACCCAGGGACGGAGGGTGGATGTGGCCGGTCACAAACAGGATGCCAAGGTACGGGCCGGGGCACCGTGGCAGCTGCTGCATTGCCCAGGCACGTGGTGCCTGAGGAGGAGCTGCAGGTTATTTGTTACCAGTCCCCCCCCTGCCCCAGGATCCCCAACGCTCAGCCTGGCCTCTCCCCCTCAGCCCTAAGTGCTCTGAAGAAGGGTTGACTCTGAAAAGTTTGTCCCTCCTGGTTCTGGTCCAGGTCCCACCGAGGGGACTGTTCTCAGCAACCCCCCTGCAGCTGCTTTTCTCTCTCGCTCCTGCAGCGGGATAATGGCTTTCCTCTGCTAAAAACAAATTAGATTTTCTTCTCAAGAGCTAAATTGTAGGACTTTTTCACCAGTAGATCAAAGGGCATGTATTATTCCCTATTTTGAAGTGCTCTGTACAGCTGGATGACAGCAGAAGGAATTCACCGTTCCCTGCATAGTGCCTATTCACCCTCCAAGGGGTTTTTACGCTGATGCCTCTGATCAGAAATGAACTTCTCCCAGGGGGCTATTGAAGAGATACCAAGATGCTATTAGAACATCACCTTGCCCATCCTTTAATTTGCAGAGAGAACTAACAGAGGGGAAAATCAGCTGGTGCAGTGGAAAAGACCCCAAAGTTAGCTGCCAGCGCCTGCAAATATAAGATGATGCTGCAGGAAGTCTCCCAGTATTAAGCACAAGTCCCTGAAATGTGCTACTGCTTGGCAGTTTTCAGATTATTTATGGCCTTTTATGCAGAACAAACCTGCCTGCCTTCACAGGCTTCCCTGTCAGCTGGCTGGCAAACAAGCTGACATGAAAAGCTTCATGAATAACACATGGAAACAGAAAATAAGATAGATAATACAAGGTAAAAGGGAAGAGAGAGCCACCATTTGAATAATTCTGCTGTATTGCCACCTGTCATAAATTATTGAGAAAGGCAAGCAGGCCAAGGTGAAGCTGGGCACAGCTCAGGGGATGACTTGCTCAGCGGTGCTGATCTGCAGCCCCCAAACCACCTGGGATCTCTCTGGCAATTTGCCTTGGGCTGCTTTGAATTAGTCTTTGGGTCTGGTCTTAGGTAAAGACATCTACTTCTGGAGGCAGGAGGTCTGCTCTGCGGTGCTGGTGGAAAATGAAAGGTCAGCATCTCCCGTATCTCCAGCCCTTCCAGCCACCCTCTTGTGCGTGCTTCTCCCCCCTCGTGCTGTGACTCGGAGCACATCTGGGAGCTGCACGGAGCCAAAGCTCTCCCTTCTCCTTCCAGAACCCTCTTTCTTTCTCTCTCTCTTTTTTTTTTTTAAATCCACAGCCTCCAAAAACCCCCAGCATCCCCCCTTCGCCACTAAAGCAGGGAACTAGCCAGCCTAGCAGGGGCCAGGTGTGGATCACAGCCCCCCCGAGAACAGCCACTTGTGCAAGATTTCTCTATACGCAATATTAAAAGGGATTTTAGTAAGGGAACTATGTAAATCCGGTGTGAAATGAGCAGTGGGGGTGTTTGCCACTCCTCCCTCCCCGATGAAAGCAGAAGGACGAGCTGTACATCCCAGGCCTCGTTTGCTCAGGGACAGCAAGTGCAGCTCAAGGCAGGAGCATCCTCCTCGTACTCTTGTCACCGCCGCTGAGCCGGGCTGGCAGCGGGGAACCGCACAACTGCCTCCCTTAAATGACCACAGACATGCTTTTTAGGATGACATGGAAAAATATTACCTCCAGCTTGTTCTTCCCTGCCCTAATTCTCCCCTTCGGAGTGGGAGTATGACACTGTATTTTTCTCTCCCTGGTTTGAAGCCATCAGCTGTGCTGGATTCGGAAAGGTGAGGAGCCTTTTTCCGCCAGCGTGCGCTGTACTCGTCACCCTGCTGCTCCTCAGCGTTGTCCCCGCAGACCCACGGCAGAACTCGGAGCAGTTTTTTGTTCTGAAACATTGTTCTGTAGGGAAAGAGGCAGCGTTTCAGCATGGGGAAAACCTGGGAGGTGTTCCTGAAAACAGTTTTTCCTGAAAGCCCGTGAAGGAGTCCGTGGGCAGACAAGACTCCGCATGCATTTCAGGACAGGAGCTCAGCATCCTTCGGAGATGAGGCCCCCCAGCTCAGGTTGCTTCATCTGTCGGTCCTGACTGCCTTAAGGAATCCAGGCAAGCTTGGGGAGAAGTTACCCACCCACTTAAGCATCGATATATGCAGAAAGAAGCAGCTATAGGGGACCAATGCTCCCGTGATGAGTGTGTAACACCGCCCGGCCAGAGCACCTCTGCAGCGACGTGCCCTGTGCTCACACGTGCTGTTAAAGCCCCTTGCCGTAGACAAGGACACAGGGCGGCAGCACAGTTAAGATAGGTTCTGGAGTCGTTCCTCACACCTCGCAGCCCAGGGCTGATCTTGGCCAGCATCCTAAAAAAATTCAAATTAATGGGGAAAACTGAGGCAGCGGGTGGCTCATTATCCTGCGGCAGAACTGGGCTGAGCCTGCCCGGTCCCAAAGCCCGGTCCTGTGCCCTAAGCAACACAAACCAACAACCTCTTTGTCAAAAACATGCGCTGTTCTCATAACCAAAGCAGAGAGAATTATCGTGCCTATTACCAAAAAAAAAGCGTCGCTCAATTTTGTAGGTGATAATGTGATAGCTATAAATGCTGTCTTTCAGCAGAAACTGCTACAGACTGCGGTTACATGGCCAGGCTACCGCCAGCCCTGCCTGCGCCACAATTCGTTAACGTTGTTGATTCCCCCCCCAAGCATATGTTGCAATTTGATTACATCCAAGTAAATCTGTTTGTCAAACATTAATAGCCTCCTTCCATTCTATTACTCTTTTTCTATCAGCACAGCTATCGCATATAAATATTTCAAATCATCTCGCTCAATAAAGCCAGTCCAAGGGCATCATGACCTGATGATTTCGGATTGTTATTGACATATTTATTGGAGGCTGCTGCGTTGGCAGTGTGCTAGCCGGTGCCTGAATAAGGATGCAGTTAGCAAGCAAAGGGAGGGAAGCCAAGCACAACAGCCCAGAGAAAAAGGGTGTCGTGCTCTGTTGGTCCAGCACTTGTAATCAGTGATATACTCCTCTGGTTGTACTAATGATGCGACTACGAAAAAATCCTGTCCTATGGAATAACGCCCTCTCTCTCCTTCCTGTCCCATCAGCAATTAATGTCTCAGAACGTCTTGGACTAGCCTGAGAGAGTAACCGCGTGTTTTCAAGGAGAGACTGAGCCAGATCTGGGATGTCACTGAGGGTTGCCATCCCTCGCGACGGGTGGGATTCCTCTGTCCGAGGGGCTCAGCCCCTCTCAAGGCCAGCCAAACCAACGTAATTATTTTGCGATGCCTAATTTTGACTCTCAGGTACCGAAGCTTCCTATATTGATATCTGGAATCTCAGCTGCAATAGTTCCCTTGCCAAATTTTCACTCTTAATAAGAGTATAATTGGTACTAATTAATATGAATTGCAATAAGCAAAAATTCCAGTCGTCTCCCTGCTGCTTTAATCTCAGATTCATTGCTGCCTGCGGCTGCTTAATCTGCACTGACCAAGGCCGCAGAGACAGAACCGCCTTCTGCTCGTTGGCTCGTTTGGGTGGTGCTGGATGTCGCACGGGTGCACAGACGAGCCCTGCAAGGGAAGACGCCTGCGCACGCACCAGAGAGCCGGAGAGGTACCTGGTTGCTGCCGTGAGGATGGTCACTGGTCCCAGCACCACACGTCCCGACAGCCGGACGGAGCAGGAGCTGCGTTGAATTGGCGTCATCCTTCGTACCTTTGGGAGGAAAACACCTCATTTTAAACCACTTACCCCTCTGCCAGAGCAAGCGGGACTGGATTCACCCCCACGGCTCCGGCAGCACCAGTGTGAGCTGGTGTGACGGTGTGGATCGCTGCCCTTGTGCCCAGCCAGGTGACAGCCCCAGCGGAGACCACACCAGAAGAGCCGGGTCCCTCCGGGGAACACCAACACCTTTTCGCTCCATGGAGACACTCATCTGTAGTACCAAAGAGAGAGTCACCAAGCACAAATTCCTTCTTCAAGCTTCGGGCTGGTCTGTAAGCGCCCGAGCTTCAGCTCCGTCTTTCCTGGTTACCGGTGCTGATGTACCAAGTGCCAAGGGGCTGGGAACCCCCTGCGTGGGGGCAAGGACTTGCTCTTTCTAACCAGATAACAAAAGGGTTATGAAATAATGAAAGGGTTAACGAAATAATCAATAAACCACAGCCCTTGTCTGGCAGAGGACAGGAGCCAACACGCAGCCGCGCTGAAGTCCCGAGCCCCGGCTCCAGCCGCAGCCACCACGAGCTGCTTCGGATGCAGTTAAAAAAGTGCAATCCCTGCACGAGGCCGTACCTCAGAGGCAGGGAGGAACGTTTTCCAGATTGGACGAGCCTGGAAGGGACAGGATTCTCTAAAGCACGATGCTTCCTGCCTCTCTAGAGAGGCGGTAAAGAGAAGGAAGCACTAAATTGTTCTCCAGCTCATTGTAAATGTAAGAAAGAGGCCGTGAGGTAGTTTTTATATCCTCTCAATTTTCCTAAGAACAGAAGTCACGCATTTAATTTCTTCCCCCCCGCCTCACCTTAGGAGCTGGCAGCAATCGCAGCCACATTTACGGAGGGGAACCGCTCGCAACCGTCCGGCCGCAGCCACAGAGCATCACACGAGTTCAGAGGAACTCGTGGCTTGAAACGAATTTTACCACGTATGAAGGCCATTCCTTACTGTTTATACACGTCAGCAGGCTCGCTCCGGGATGAAAGCCACCGTCCACGTCTGACTGCCGGTTCCTGGATCCGTGCTCTAAGAAGTGGCCCCAGACCGGGCCAGGACCTGGCGCTCTGCTCCTGCAGCCGTCGGCTCCGTCTGGAGGCCGGGCTGCGGATCAAAGATCTGCGCGTGCCTGGAGGTCCATCCGTGGATCAAAGCCACCTTTTGCTTCTCCAGAGCCGTTGCCTGGAGACCCGTGCTGGGAGCAGACATCTGCCCAGCTCTGCCAGGAGGGACCTGCATCGGCGCCTGGGAAGAGGAGGAATATCTGGCCGCTCATCCCTCACCACCACTCGCTTGTTTTCCCATTGTCTTTGATCAGCTCTACCGCTGCCACGTCATTTATTTCAGCTACATCTCCCGGAGCCTGGTTTGTCGCTGTTTTCTATTGTGGCTTCCAGGAGCCGAGCCTCTCATCTCCGGGAGATGCTCAGAGAAGGGCTCTGCTGCCTGCAGATGCTTCGGCTGCACCGATGGAGGCTGGAAGTTTGGGCTGTACATGGTAGCCCCAAAAACCACTTCACTAGTCCACAACTAACCCCATCCTTTCTGCCAAGGGCCATCCAGAGCCCAGCGTGGGTCCGAACATGAAGAAATCTGCCCCCGCTGCAAACGGCGTTTAAACAGCTGCACTTCCCCGTACCCCAGACCAGGCTTCTCGTGCTTCATTAATTCACACAGACTTTTTAACTTCTTTTTTTTTCCCCCTTCCAAAAGCTGCTGGAGCTTATCAAGAGATGAAAGATTGAAGGACATGCATAATTAATGGCCTGGCTTTATTTAAATAATTTAATTTTGCCATCACATCTGCATTCTTCAGGTATGCCTTTAATTCTTTAATTACAGAAGAGCGTGCCACAGTGCTTTGCCTGATTAACAGTTGAAAATTAAGGCTAGATTGGAGAGGGAGAGAAGGATGTGTCAATACAGTAATAAGAATATAAAGTAGCTTGATAAAAGAGGGAAAAGCAAAGAGCATCTTCAGCTCCGCAAAGCTATCTACTGTAATAGTCCTGTAGCCCAGCGCATTTCCAGGAGGATTTCCTGCCCCTCGAGGCAGCTTGAGGGGTCCCGGGGAGCGAAGAAGGGTGCTCTGTACATTGCAATTCCCCCCGCAGCCTGGGCAGAGCGATGCCCACCCTCTCCTCTCCCCAGGGTGGCAGAAGCCCGGTGGGTCTGGTGTCCCAAAAATAAAGGCTGACTTTTTACAAAGTTTTGCAGAGATCTCACTATTAATGCTGAATTTAGAGAGCAGAATTGAGGCTCTGGGATCAATAGAAACTGAATTCTCTCATCACAAGCTGATACTTTCAACTTCTAGAAAGGAATGAAAAAAATCCCCTGGTCAGTTCCGGCAAGTAGCGTTTGCCAGCAATTATCCAAGGACCAATATTGATGCCAGCTGCAAAAGACAGCTCTTCCCTTGGCTCTGCTCCCAGCCCAGCACTGAGCAGAGGTACATCAAACTGGGGCGGCAGCAGAGATGAAATAAAAGTAAAAAATACCTAAAGGAAAAAAAAAAAAAAAAAAAAGCATATTAAAGAACCAAGCATTGAAGCTTCAGCTTCCTGCACAGCACGGGAACGGCCGGTTCTTGCCGCTGCTGCCCCGTCCTGCCCGGGCGCTCCCGGCACCAGGGAGCCACAGCACAGCCGGTTCGGTGCTCCCTCCTGCCCCTGAATCCCTTCCTCCCAAGCTTGTCTTTGGTTTTCTCTGAAGGTTTGGGGATTCAGTTTCGCTAGTTTATACCCCAGTGAGGATTTTTCAATACTAAAGGGCAGGTTAAAATGTAAATCTCAGAGGAAGGGAGGACTGGCGCAGGTCTGGACTAGAAGGGAACTGTACCGAGGGTTTCAAGCGCTCTCTTCCAGCAGCTGGTCAAACCGGCTCGGGAAAAGCTTTGGGAACAACCTGGACATTATTTTCTCTGTTTTCCTTGGGAACAGCCACTCCCAGCACGGAAGGGAAAGGTTTTGCTCGTGGCTGCGGTGCTCCCTGGACCGGTTTAAAGCTCCGCTGGGACCCGTCAGCGACGTGACCCACCGGTGCACGGGGATGCGGCTCGGCCGTGCTGCCCTACCCCTGCGGGCAGCGACCTCCCAAAATTAACTGCCAGCTGCAAAGGGGGACACAGAGGCTGCAGAGGAGGCAGCTTCATCCGTGCTGCGGAGAGCTGTCAACGGCCGGCTGATAAAGGCTGCAGTCCCCAACCAGGGTACGCACACAGCCCTGGAATATTAAATATAATGGTAAGATGATAATGATTAATTATCTCACCTGTCTACAAGGGGAATAATTTTCTCTTTACTGGAATAACTAAACCAGCTTCTTTTACACACTAATAGCACTTTACTGTCATGCAGCATCTTAAATCCAAGCACTTTACACCTATTTGGCTAACGAGGACACGGCTCTGCTGCGGCTGGCCGAAGGATCGCCCTGGGATCGCTCTGCCCGCCGCCTTTTGCCAGGCAGCAGGTGAAGCCAGTCCTGCCCCGAGCTTTATTTTCAACCCCCTCCGGGGGATTTTCACGTGCCGAATTAACCCCAGCTTCTTCCCCGCCCCGACCAACACCTGCACAGCGATGCTGAATTGCAGCTCTGCGTAACCCTGCGGCAGGTAAATGCTTCCTGCACCCTCAGCCCCGGCTAGGGGGGGGCACGGGGGCCCCTCGTCTGTAGCTCCTAGTGCAAGCCCAAATGAAATGCCACTTTCCCCTCCACCCCCCTCTCTTTTTGGTCTTCCAAAATCTGAAAAATGAATGATGCATTTCCCCCCCCAGCGCTGAACTATAAATTCTCCTTTTAGTGCTTGGAATATTTCTGAAGAAAAGAGGCACCCTGGCTCTGCGCCCCTCCTCCCTCCGAAACACAAAATCTCAGTTAAATAATACAAAAATATGCCATACTTGGGTTTTTCATTTAGTGCAGATTTACTGTGGTTGCTGCTCATCTAACGGCCCCCTGCGATGGATTTTATATCACTCATCTGTTCAGATGAGGATGGGAGGAATTTATACAATCTCAGCATCTTCCTAGGAGATAAAACCAAGCGCGTTTATCCCAAGGCCCCAGCGTAGCTCAAGGGGACGCAGCATAATCCATCCACAGTCCTGGGAACCACTTCTGACTTTGCTACCAGCTCTCTGCACGCCTGTGGCAAGTCCCTCACGCTCCTCGCTTTCCCAGCCTCCCAAATACCTCTAGTAACTCCTCCAAGGGGCTCTAACTGCCCCCCACCCCGGCTTCAAAGGCTCGTTACAATCAGTTTTTCCATACCAACCTCTTCCAAGGTTTTCAAATCCCCTGGCCAAGAGCACCTGAAAAACCCAGGGCAGCTACAAAACCTTAGAAAGCTGTTGAGCACGTTAAAACCACGCTCCGTTTTCCTAGTCTGGCCGCGTCGAGTTGTCACCGAGAGACTCGATGTCCAGGGAAGCCGAATCCCGCAGCTGCCCCCATCGCCGAAGGAGCTGAAATGCTTGGCGGAGCTCTGGATCTCGTGGTGGAGCACCGGTACCTGGTCTGATGCATCTTTGACAGCCGAGGTCACCTCGCCGCCCTGCAAAGGAACATGTAAGAACAAGAAAAGCTGATTTGCGGCAGCCGTCTCGCAGCTCCTGGGTGATCTCCGTCTCTATTGTTACAGCCCCAGCAGACTAAGGAAAGCCCTTTAATTTTTTTATTATTATTATTATTATATTATTATTATTATTTTGTCGCTGTCACCATGCCAGAAAAGCCGATTGTTTCCAACCTTTAGGAGAGAAGCCAAAGAGGGCGGCTGAGCAGTTTTCTGTAGGACATCCAGCTGTGATAATGCAACGAGGAAGGTTGAGCTCAGAGACTCGGCAATTCAGCCCTCCGGTGGGGTTGTCTTCTTGGAAGCGACATGTTTGGGCAGAACCACCTCACTTGTGAAAGGCAGCGGCCGCGGGCAGAGCCTGCGTCTGGATGCTAAAGCTGCCGAGGGGAGAGAGAAGCGTCTTGGGAACCGGAGCACCAACGGGAACACCCGTACTTCACCCACAGTATCCATCAGCTCGACGACAACGGAGCCACACCGAGCCCAAAGCCAGCGCTTGTGCCTGCGGCGGTGGCCGATCGCAAGGTGAAGCCCACCGAGAAATGCGGGTGCTTCAGTCCCAGAGGGGGAAAAACTTGTGTGTCAACCGGGAAACTCCACGTGCCAGGCAACACGCTCGGCAGCGGGTTGAGCATCAAACCCCATCGCTGTTTCTCTGCGCATAATGATTTATGATCCTGGTCTTGACACGCATTTTCAGGAACAGCCATTTGAATTAGGAAGAAAACAGACATTAATTCACTTTGACTATTAGGAAGAACCAAGATGGATTTACCGAGTATTTTCCAAACACGGTGCATCAGGAATACTCGCAGTGGGGGCAGTTTTGCATGGAAACAGCACCCAGTGAACGTGCCCTGGCCACACCAAAGCCCGTGTGTCATTAGCACAGAGCTGGTAACGAAATCTAGCAGAGAGCCAGACCTGATCATGATGTAAATATATTTGTCAACCCCTCTCAATAATGAAAGAATTAAAGGAAACAGCAGCCTGCTGCTGGGTATTCTTTTGAAAGGGAGATAAATCAGCTATAAATTATTCCTTGTGAATGATTCCTTAGCTCTACTACGGCCTGGTCCATGAACAAAGTTTTCGTTAGGCAAAAGCGACTCTCGGGCAGGGGCTGCGGCTGCCCGGGGAAGGCAGGGTGGGACGGGGCTCGGCAGAGGGATGCGCTGCATCTGCGCTGGGAGACGCACCAGCAGAGGAGCCACTGGGACCACCAGCTTCAACTCCGATTCCAGCAAAGTCAGGCGGGCGCTTTGCCGGAGCTGTGAAACCCATCGCTCCTTCTGCCTGCCTCGGTGCCACGCGTGTGAGCCCGACTGCCAGCAGCGTCCCCTCCTGCCTCCTGGGCTGCGGGTACCAACCCTGCCGCGCCCGCGCCTTGCATCCATCCGGCTTCTCAAATACTCCGGCACTTTCCAGCGGCAAACGCCGAAACACCATGTTAGCTCCGTGCAAGGATTTCTGCTGTTACTGTTTTCAGGAATAGGTTTAAATTTCTCGTTTGTGGGAGATAAAGAGAGCCAGCAAGCCTGGAGAGAGCGACGTACAAAGTGGGATCCCTATAATGGAATTTAAAAATGGATGAGGAAAACTGGAACAATCTAAACTTAATGTTACCTGAGCAATTAGGCAACATCAGGGCTGCAGTTTATCTCACGTGTAAGCGGGCATTAGACAGATACAACCCACAAAACCTTTCATCTCTGTCTCACCCAGACTGATCAAGTCCGGAGCCAGAGCAGTGTACGGGCTGCCCGGGGCAGGGGCTCCGCACAGGGGTAGAGTTCAGCTCCAGTGTCCAATTGAAATCCCATTAAAACCAATTGAAAGCTTTCCCTGGACTCTAAATCGTGTTAGGGACTCCCTGGCAGTGTGCAGGAGTTTCTCTCCTGTCACCGTGGGAGGAACTGAACTGCCCCGTGGGGCGGAGAAGGGTGGACGGGGGGCGGCCGCGGCTCAGCCATGGGCACAGCGATGCCCACGGGCTACTCGTTGCTGATTTACGCTGGTGTTGGGAAATCCCACTGGAGCCCCGGAAGAAGCACATGGACCAAGAGGCAGAGGCACAGCCTCGGCCAGAAATAGCCGCTGCTCGGGCTGCTCCTGAACGGGACGGCTGCACGCGGCCTCGGTCCCACCAAAACGCCCGTTACCCGGCCAGCCTCAGCCCTGACGTCTGGCACACGGAGCCCATCCCCAGCCCAACGGCACCCGCTCCTCGTTGCCGGCTGATTTACCTCTGCAGTTAATTATTCTGGCATTTCATTACTCACCTCACTTGGTATCTTCCTTTCTCCGCTCACAAATGCATTTCCAGGTGGTCTGTCGAGCGCTGCGCAGTGAAACCAGTGCGGCCGCGGCACGGCCGGGGAGGCTCCGCTCCCTCCGTCCTCCCAGCACCTCGGCCGCGGGGTGAGGAGGAAGAGCCTGCCCTGCCCAGCTGCTTGCCCTGGTGCTCCCGCAGTGGGACGCTGACGGGGACGCTGACGGGGACGCAGGCATGCCACGGCACATCCGTGGACCCCCCGAGCCCGCAGCATCTGGCGATGACATGAATAAACACCCCCACAAGCTCCTTGTGCGGAGCAAGGCTGGAGGCAGAACTAGACAGGGTGGCTGCTTTATCTAACGGAAACAATTAGGATGGTATTTTCTCTCTTCAGGCTAAGTTCTGCCAAAAAGCAAAGGGAACCAGAGCCGCGGGTGGATGGTATGTGTGGGACACCCCGAAGAGTTAATCACTCATTTACAAAACGTTGATATAAATTGCTGTCAATTAGCTCTGTAAATGCTTATTGTACTGGCTAAATTAGTACCTGCTGGAAGGGGTTAGATGTACCAATGAGGTTTAAACGTTATTTATTTCTCAGGGGACTGTCTACAGAGGGTTCGGGAGCCCTGAGAGATGCGAGGGCTGAGCAGCCCTCTCCCACCATGACGCTCCGTTTTCCTCGCATGTTTTCTGTCGTTTCCTTCACGATTTAGGACGAGCGGCTGGGGAGGGCCCCGGCATTACGTACAACTCTGCCAGGCATCGAGGCAGCGACTGGAGACCTCCCGTGCCTGGTGCTACGGGACCCCGGGGCTGCGCAGCCCCACGGTCCTCGTCTGCAGCAAGAACTCCAGAGGATGCACCTCAGGAGGGACACCACATCCCTTCGCAGGTAACGCCAGTGCCGAAACCCAGCAGCAATACAATGCTTGGAAAGGGAAGAATTCTCACCTCTAACAGCGGCACTGAACCCCCAAAAGCCATGAGCTGAGCCTGCAGCCAGGGCCAGACGGCGTGCCCCCGAAGGACCCCAACAGGGAGGACACCCTCATGAAACGGAAGCAGAGAGGACCAACAATAACCTCCTGGGAAAGCTCTGCGGAGCTCCGAGAGGTTGTGACCGTCTTCCCTCTATCAGTGTTCTCTTAAATCCAACAGGAACACTACTGCTGCCCCAAAATTCCAAGCAAAACACATCTCGGGCGCATCATGCCACGAACTGGTCGTTCCAAACTCCAGCGCGGAGTGCTGAGACGTGGCACGGTCTGCTGAAACCTCCGGAAAAAAAGTCAGCTCCGTCCTACCGCCTTCTCTGCCGACCTTATTTCAAGTAAACCAGCTGAGGCCAGACGGGAAGGGAATGAAACCGAGAAGACAGAGCATCTGTGATCCGGAAGAGACAAATGAAAGGCAACGGGAAAGCCACAGAGAGCACCAAACACATCAGCGAAGCCGGTGTGGGCAGAGCAGAAGCAGCAGCAGGACATCAAAGCCCGTGTAACGCCCTGGTTTTAAAACAAATTTTGTCAATCAGTGCTAAGACACAAACTAATTGCAGTCAGTCATTGGCAAGGGGGAGAGACGAGGCGCTCAGCAGAGAAAGCGGCTCAATTAAAGCAAATTGGGGCCTCCTGCAGCAGAAATGCTAGAGCACAGGGCTGGGAGGAGCGTGAGAAGATGGGGGTGCGGGGGCTCTGCGGACCCCGGTATCCCACCTCTGCTCGCAGCCCCGCTCCGCACCGGGCATGGTTTTTCTGCCTCCCTTAACAGAGCTGACTAGGCCTGATAAAAACCTGCTGGAAAAAGGAAAATAATCAATTCTGCATATAGAGAGGAATTCAGTCTGTGCTCTGGGAGGGGGCAGCGACAAGTAATTATTTCCTGGGCCACGTGGAGGGGGCTCGAGCGAGGAGGATGGTACTGGCCCTGCCTGGGGAGGAACCAGCGCCCGCACGGATGAGGCGAAGCGGGAACGTCTCACGTGGGAACTGCGGCAACGCCACGAGCAGGTTTTTAACGTCGTCCCAAGGACTGACGGACTGCACCATTCCGGCAGGAGCACGGAGCTCTTGCTTCCAGGCTGATTGCTGCAGCAATTAAGCGACTAATTTGTTGTCTGGCTGTGCCGCTCTCCAGGGCTTGAAGAGATTAAAGTTTTGCCCTGTTGCAGATGTCTCATTTTACAGTCTTGGCTTTCAAACTCCAAAATATCCCATCTGGAGTCCCAGTCAGAGGAGGGGAGAAGGGACCAGAGGAGGACAGGGGCCCGGGGTTGTCACCCCATGGTGTCACCCTAAGCAGCATCATTCCACCCTCCCGACCGCGGGCGTGGAGGGAGCACCGAGCTGCCGAGAGCTCCCAGGACCCTTTTCCAGCACGCTGGGTGTTGAGCTGCGCGGGGATGTCCGTGGGATGCTTCAGGCTCCCTTCCAGCAAACGTTTCCTGTCTGGGCTGCAGCGAAGTGACTTCTGCCCTGCTCGGTAGAAGGCGGCGTTATACTCGAGCCAGTGCAGCCGTAGGAAAAGCACCGGCATGGGAACCCCTATGATAAGGCTTAGTACAGGTCAGAGGAAAAACACGTTGGCAAATTCCACTGAGGAAACCAGAAATGAAAATGCACCTATTTATCACCAAAAAATTCAGCAATCTCAGGTACTCTCAGAAAGCATGACAGGAGACACGTACCACCACCGTCAGTGTCCCTTTCCAACTAGAAAATTCTCTGCCAAATTAATTTCCACCTTAAGCAGCAATGTGAATTGTGAATTCAGCCCCAACCTGGCTCAAGAGACATTACCAGCACTTGGTCTCACTTCGGGCAGCTGTGCACTTTTTTTTTCCCCCAGTAGCAATACTGAGAAATAAAACCCAGTTTCAAGGGTCTTGTTTGTTTCCTTGAGGATCTTAAGTACCTGTTTTCAAACGGGCTCTGCTCATCTGCCGTGACAGAGGATCCGCGGCAGCGCAAGCACCGATTCCTCGCTGGAGGGGTGGGACCACAGCTGGAATAACATCACATCCCATTAGCGCAGAGCGAGAAGAGAGGAGAGCAGCGAAAGGGACGGCAGGCAGACGTCGGCTCCGTTTAGCTCCCGCGGATGAGCCCGCTGCCGTCACGCTGCGCAGAGCGCACCCAGACCGGGGCTGTCTTCCCAGGGCACCGCGCGGCGGGAGGGAAAAGCCTGGCGATGGGGAAAGGGGGTCGGTCCTGCCCGAGTCCTCCGCCGTTGAGCGCTGCCGTGCCCTCGTGGGAGCCAGGACGCGCTGGCCAGGGCCAGGAGCATCCCGCCCGGGGCCGCCCCGTCCTCGTGCACGCGCGTGTGCGCCATGTGTGCGTGCGCCATGTGTGCGTGTGCAAGCTGGCATCCAGCGGATCCTTCGGCAGCTCATGAAAAAGGCACCAGAAAAATGTAAGAAAAGCAATGCAAAAATTTATATTTTATTTTAATTCAAAAATTTAAAATAGCTTTCAAATTCAGTAAAGTAATGCCTGGACACAATGAGAAGCCTCATATACAGAGACAGATAAATTAAATTGTATATACTGCAGACAAGCCAAGTGTATGTATAGATTACATATTTACACTTTTATGTAAACCATATTTATACATTTTATTACATTTACAAAAAAAAGCTGATCTTCCACTACTGTTTACTACAATAATGAAAAAAAACATTTACATTGTGTCTTTTTTAACTGTACAAACTTTTGATTCATAAAAATATATCTCTGTACAAAAGAGGGATTTTTTTTTCCTTTTTTATTTTTTTTTTTTTTTTCCCTTTTCTTTAAACATAATGCAAGTCCTCTGGGCACAAGAATGGAGAATGTCACATATCGGGTCCCAGCCAGCTTGCAAAAAAATGGCACAACACCCCCTCCACTTCCTGTTGCTCGGGCAACAGCAGAAAATGGTACTTAATGGGTGGAAAGCAGCAAGTCCTGTTTAAGTAGAGCCTCCCTTCTCCCTGCCTTGGTGTTAAAATATCTCGGGCTCATTTTACACGCCTTGACACAAGCTTCTCCTGGCTATTCCATCGACCGAGCGGGATTCAGAAAGGTCTGGAAAGCAGACGGGGGCTCTGCTGTTCTGCGTGCGTGTGCATCCCTGCCCGGGGCTCGGCACCGGCCGCAGCTGCAGGGGATGTCTTGGGCTCAGCGCCAATCCCGGAACGATCCGAGCTCTGCCGTTGTGGGATACGGCCAGGTGTTTGAGTTTTGGGTACCGAGAGGGGAGCCGGGATACCGCGATCCTTGGCACGGGAGCGCCAGGTAGGGCAAAGCGGCGCTGCTGGTGGGATGCGCTGCGCCCGGTCCCTCGGCCGCGCTCTGGGGGCTGCGCTAAGGCCAGGAGAACGGGCTGCGGGCCTTAAATCGTGGAGTAATTTAGGTTGGAAGGGACCCTGGGGTCAAACAGGGGCCAGGAGAGCAGAGCCGAAGGTGGGAAGCAGCTGTCTGCGTGCAGACGCAAGCGAAGGAACCGGGGCAATACCCCGGTGTCCCGGTAAAGGGGCGGCAGCTCCCCGCCTTCACCTCATCACCAGAGGGGAGACGTGCCTTGGCCCCAGACCCGAGGGCCACCGCAGCCCGGTCAGGGTCCCCTCCTCTCACCTACCCTTCAGCTTGCTCCGGGGTCCGTGCCCTGCACGCCGGCGGTGCCCCGAGGGTGCGGACACCGCTGCCAGCCCGCCCGGCTGCCCAGGGAATTCCGTCCCGCCGCCAGCTGGGAGATGACGCCATCTCCGCCCGCCTGCGCCCGGCACGAGCTGGGAGCGCTCCTCGCTGCAGGACACGCTCTGTAACGGCCCAGCACCGGCCCTGAGCTACCTGCGTGCCCACATCCACGCGGGCAGCGTCTCGCCGACCTCCGTCCGTGTCGGATCGGGGCTCTGGCTCACGCGTGCGCTTGCACCCACCTCTCGGGGATGAATCAGAGTACCTTTGCATGATTTGGGGAGCAGAGATGGCATTTTTTGGCAGGCTGGCTGTTCAGCAATTAGGCTGTAGAATGCTGCTTACTCTAAGAGCACTGAATAAGAGACAGAAGTAAAAAAAAATAATATATATTTATATATATACACACACGCGCACGCACAGAGTAAAAGAATAAACAAAACAGAAAAAAACTACCCTGTGGTTTTCATTAGACAAAGCCTCAGCTGACATTAGGCAGGGGAAAGCCAGCGTTTGAATGCAAGCATGGATGCAAACACCGCCCCATTTGTTTTAATTCTGTTTTCCCTTCCAGTCTTCTGTAAGAAGCAGCTGCTTCACTGACACATACTGCTCTACATCAGCTGTATTTCCCGTGACTTACAGTTGGCAAACGGCACTGTTGCGTTCCTTGACTCCTGCCTGGCCTAAGAAACGGTGACTCAAACCAAACAGACTAAAACCCCGAATCAACAAGAGCAGCTCTCCTCTTTATTAGAGGAGGACAGTGTCATCACAAAAGCATCATTCTCTTATAAGGGAGGAAAAATGTCAAGCCGCCTTATCTGCTCTCAGGAAAGCCAAGGCAACCTTTCCGCCCCTGGGAAATAAAGGGAACAGCTTTGGATAGAAATTAAAACTCTTATTGCATTGCCATTTGGAGGATCAATATGGAAAGGGCAAAGGCTTTCAAATGCTATGGGGGGGAGATTTTGTATTTGTTAGAGTTCTTTTTAAAGAGGTTTTTGTCCCTTCGTGTCTGTCAGCAATTTCCTGATCAGGGTGTTTGGACACAGCTAAACCCGGCAGCTGCTGAGAGAGGGCCAGGGATGGGGGACGTTTCCGTACCAGCCCTGAGAGCTGCCTGAAGTGAACACGGGGCAGAAGAAACCCAGCGGAAAATTAAATACGGGGAAGAGGAGAAAAGCTTGCAAAGTTTTGCTTTTCTCATTGAAGAGGTCCCACTTGAAAACTCTTCCTCTGCAAAAGCCCTGGGTTAGAAAAAACACAACAAAGAACGAACCCACAAAACCAAATAAAGACAAAGCAAGTACTCATCCTGTCCCACACTGGTATTTTCCATTAACCCCCGTCAGCACCTTGTGCGGTGCAACCTGCTTTTGCCTCTTTGTTGTCCAAGTTCTTCCCAAAAGCAGAGGGGCGTTGGTGCGACCCCACGTACCCCACTGCTCCCTCCAGGAACACACAGCCGAGAGCAGGGTGTTAAAGCCTTCCCATCACCTCGCCTCCCAGCTCCTCCGCTTCCCCAGGTGCGGACGTTGGGCTGAGCCCCACCAGGAGGGTGGGAGAGAGGAGCTGTGCCGGAGCAGACCTTTGGTTGGCTTCGTTATCCACAACGGGATGGAGAGGGTGGGCGAGGACGACAGAGGACAACCCAGCGGTCTCTCAGGAGTTAACGCAAAGTCCAACGAGGTGTAGCAGCTTCTCCACAGCCTCAACAAGGTTGGGAGGAGGGAGATGGGGAGGGAATGGATGGAGACTAGTGAGGTGAAACACAATCATCCACCAGACACCGACCCCGGAGGAATCTGGGACAATGGGAAAGGAGGGGGGGAGAGAGAAGCAAAACGCTTGTTATTACACACAGAAACGCTGGGAAAGCCTGAACAGTAGTTTCATTATCTCAAACTAAGAACGTTCCAGTCTAGAAGCACCCTTCAGGTCCACTGCGGACTTTTGTTTATGACATTAAGTTATTCCTCTATGCAGTAAAACTTTTAAACCCCTTGCTTTACCTTCCTCCGACCGCTGCGCAAAACACCCTGTCTGGAGTCACGCAGTGAGCGATCTCTCAGAGATTCCTTTTGTCCTTCACCTGGTGACTGTTCTCACCACAGGACTATCTGGATTTGCTTTGCCACTGGCCCCCAAGACGTCATGCCCCACCCGGCAGCGAGCACCCGAGACCCAGAGATGGAGATGCTGGGTTTGGGTCTTGCAGAGATCTCCTGGGCAATCCGAAGCACTCTGGGTGCTCCTGCAAAGCATCGCTTCGAACCAGCATCGTACAAGTGACAAACAGGAGGAGGGTGGTGGCACTGTCCCACTCACCGCAGAGGGGATGGGTGCTATACAGCTGTGCACACGGTGCTGACTGTGAACTCCGTCTCGTTGGCCATGATGTCCGTGGGCTGCAGGTTTCGGTCGTACATCGGATTTTCAAACGTTGCTCGGACGTTGGTGTTTTCATGGCCTGCGTAGCCATTGAAAGGAACTTTTGGTCTTCTCCTGCAGGGTATCAGAGAGAAAAATCCAGAGAGGTCACGGCTGCTCCTGCTGTAGCCAGCTGAACAGCCCTGACCAGAAGTCAGTGGGAAGGAAACAGCTGCTTTTGAAGAGGGTACACACCTGGGGATAAGACAGAAGGGATCTATAGAAAAATCCTACTATAGATTCGTAGCACAGGCAGCTCCCTGGGCTTTGCTACAGCCCTAAGCACGCTCCCTCCGCAGAGCGGCCAGTCCGCGCGGCGCTTTGCAGCGCAGCGACATTCCCACAGCAATGCATCCATCAGGAGAAATAACTGACTGACAGCATATGCAAAGCCAGCTCGAACGCTGAAGTACGAAATTTACTTTGCCTCGTCCTACTTAATGTTGCCACAAATCTTATTAACGGTCATAAAAGCCCTCAATGCTCTCTTCTCCTAACACCCTCACCCCTCCACGTGTGCTTGCTCCGTTATTTTTTCATCTTCCGAATTAAATGAGAAACCAGGGCCGGGGGAGCGCTTTTAAGTCAAGCTCACAACTATTTCTGCCAGCCGCCGATTTTGTTCCACCTACCGGCATCACGACTGAAACCCACCTGTGTTTGTAGAGATAAAGCACAAACCCTGCAATAATCAGGGCTATGAAAGGCACAAGAATGGCAGCTGCCACAGAACTGCTGTTTGATGCAAAATGGTGTCCTATTGATTCTGGATCGTTTTCCATCATGCTGATGTCTGAAACACAGCAGAAGTAAACACATTTCACAACACCGCTGTGGGACATGGGGTTTGCTTGAGTTACAGGTTACATCTTCAACAACAGAGTGAGATGGTTACACGTGTTGCTGTAAAAGGTAATCAAAACCTTCTGAGCTGCGTGAAGAATGGTTTGGAGATCTAGCCTAGCTTAGACATCATCATTTATTTAGAAGTGCAATTAAAGAGAGATGTAAATAGATCTATCTTGCCAAAATGCTCAAACTTGGATGCTTAAAGTTAGGCTTTAAGGGAGACCTTCAAAGGCTGCAATAACGAGCATCTAATTCTCCACAAAGGTGACAAGACTCCAAAAATCCTAAGAGATTGGAGAGCTCAAGCCACATTTTAAGAGCTATTTAGGAGCTTAGACCTTGGATCATCTAAGCTCTCAAGTGCCTCTGGGATTTCTGAAAGTCAGATGGAGACACTGTTTGTGGTAGCAACGGACTTGGGCTTTTAGGTCAGACGTCTGGCAACATGGAGGGAAAAAGTGTCCAGGTGCTATTTGTGGCTCCAAACTCCTCCTGTCTTTGAACAGAAGCCCGTTTATTTAAATGCCTCAATTTGTCCACAAATTAAAAACTTTTCTTCTAGTGTTGTTCGTTTCCCGCAAATCTCACGCCGAGGATGGGTTTAGCCCCCGCTGCCAGAACACCCAGTGTTCAGTGTCTTTAAACACAAGCCAGGGCAGAGCAGCTGTGTCCGTCGTACTGGGAGGAACTGGAGATGAGGAGCAAGGTGCAGGGGGAAGTGCTGCCAGGCCACGGGGACCTCCTCCTCCTCCCCACGCAGCGTGGCACTGCTCTGCCTCAAACGTGAAGAAACAGAAGCTGTTTCAGATGCCACCATCTCCCACCCCCCTGGGGTACAAAGATTTGAGGGCACCCCACTTCTCTACCCCAGTGCCCAGTTTGGGTTTTGTGAGCTCTCTTATAAACGATGAGGGGAGAGGAGCTGCAAAGGGTGAGGTTAAACCTGATGGTTCAAAACCATCTATAACGATCTGGTCCGGCAGGGTTGAAAATTAAAGCCAGGGACAGGAGAAATGTTTCCTGTTTGAAAATCTCCACTACTGCCAAAATCTAGCGTTTAGCAATCAAGGGAAAAAGCAGCGATCAGAGGAACTTTACCGAGTCTCTGAAGGCCAAACTGCCCGAAGCCTTTGCCACGCACAAAGCCCTGGTACACAAACGTGCCGCTTGACGACTCTGATGAGACCTGCAATGACAGGAGAGCAGAGATCAACAGATTTGTTCAACACTTCCCTGGGATTTTAGCACCCGTCTTGTCACAGACTCTTTTAAGTTCATGCATAGCATTAATGTGATTCAATTCCCCACAAAATCGTGGCATTCTTTAGGAAGTCTGACTGCCCAGCTTGTTCAGACTCTCACATCTCAAAGGAAGAGGAAAAAAAAAAAAAAATCTTGTTTGCAATAAACTACAGAACCTGCTGCTGATTCAACAGGGATAGCGAAGGCTCTGGGCTACAAGTGGCCACAGGTCAATCAGATGCATGTTTCTTCCAAGCTCCAGTGGGTCTCTTAAGGGCATGGGAAATTACCAGCCACAGAAATCGGGGTGAGAAGTTGACTCCATAAGGGAAGATTAGCTCATCTAGCTTGATGCTTAACAGATATAAAATGTTAAAATGGAATTAATCGTGTTGGTTTCTCCTTTAGTGTTATCTGGAAGACTTACAGATTTTAAACCACGGGGCAATAAAGAACCCCCACACAGCTGCAAGGGAGCATGGAAGAGCCAACTGCCATGTAACGTTCTCTCTTGCGATGGAAGAACGCCCCATGTGCCCTTCAAGCGAGCAGGTCACTGGAGGACAGCAGCCTCATCTTGCCACCAGCCAAGGGAGTTATTCCTTCAGCTTCAGCGAGAGAAAAGCTGGGGTTGTGAGAGCAACGGGAGGAGTGGTGTGGGTGGACTTTGTGTATGAGGTGCCCGTGCACTTACATGTCCATCTAGAGCCCATTTATCATTTTTGAATTTGTTGACAAAAATCTCCACTGGCCCCGTTATCTGGTAAACCTGGAGAAGCAGGTGCACATCTTCTTTCTTGTAAACACCTGAAAAATAAGTGGCTTTTAATCACTAGATCACAAGGACTCTTTCTGAGTCTGAAGTTATTAACTTTCTACCTGAGAGAGCTATCACCTCATCATCTTAGAGTGGACAACAACTCCTCCTACCAGCCCTATCAGTGGGATGCACCAGGAGACACCCCGCAAACATACAATCCCACCTCCACCGCCCAGGATATTAAAGACATTTTGCACACGGGAAGAGACTCAACTGTTAATGTTTGGGTTACGTTACTGGATCAGTATGAACCTGGTGCTCCACGGAGGGCAGAGATGAGGAGCACTCGTGGCATTTGATCTTGTTGGTCTTAAACTATGAGTCCATCACCCCAGCACAAAGGGAATGGATGATGGACGGGGTTGAGCTGCCCTTCAGGTAGAGCCAGAGCAAACTCAGGAACATCATTTTGTTTGTCTTGGTCCAATCAAAGATTGGAGACTTCGCAGCTGGGCAGTTCTGCAAAGCTCTATCAGCACTTCAATGTCGCTCAGAGCAGAGCACGTTGCCCCTGGCTCTGTGAGACCACCCGAGACAAGGGTAAATCCCTACAGCCGGCCACGCCAGCTCCCTTACCGGACACCTGGAGCTCCACGCCGCTGTGGTCTATCAGAGTGGCATTGACTTTACCGGTGACAGGATCGAAGCTAGTGACAGACAGCATCGCAGGCTGCTTTTTCCCCATGTATTCGTAGGAGCCTTTCCAAAGGGAATTCCTTGCAAACACGTCAGCAGGCACTAGGAACCGCAGCAAGCGGGGGTGCAGAAAAACAAGGGCATCGCCATTTATTTCCATTTTTCAGAAACCAAAATAGAGCAAATTTCTTTCTCTGAATTCACAAATACGTATTTAAATATCTCAAATCCCACCCACTCTCTGTGTTATCATCACTGAGTACAAAGCCAGAGAGAGGAGAACAAACAAGCTGATGACTTCGATTTTGTTGTTTTGACAAAAAATGCCACTGAAGTTTTAAAAACAAACCAACCCCAAAATAATTTCTTAGGAAAAACAAACAAAACCCTTTTTTTTTTTAAAAAAAAAAGGTCTAATGTGAAACATCCTAGAGGGCTTGGATCTCCGGAGTGCCCTGGGGAGGGCCGTGGACGTTGGTACCCGACTCCCTTAAGGCTCCCGTCTGTTCTCCAGTGAAGCGTGAGCAGGATCGAGCACACGGGGCGCTTTCCCCAGCCCAGCAGTTTTAAGATCTGCAAGGCACAGCCAGGTTTCTGGCTGCCCCGGGGAAGGGGAGGGACCTGGTAAGGTCCAGGTCTAGTATTAACGCGTCCCACGGAAGAGCCAGCCCCGCTCCGGTACCTGACACCTTGGTGAGCGGCGGGTCCCGCGCGGTGCCAACGGGCCTTCCGCTGGGGCGGACATCGGCTGCAAGAGAGGGGCAAACCACAGGCGGTGAGTACTGCGGCGTCCGACACTGCTGGCACGCCGCTGGCGTGCTGGCGCTACCAGAGGACAGCCTTTGGCCAGCATCGCTCGCGCACGTAACGTGGCTGCACGTGTACGAGGGCTCGGGGCGGGTTCCTGCCCAGCCCACTGAAACAGCACGAAGCTTTCACTGACTGCGCGTCCTTTCATCTACTGTCCTCCCCGCCATCTGCTCCAAACCAAAGTGTCCAGAGAGAGCCACCACGCTCCACGAGAGCCACGCAGCTTTACTTCCAGATTACACCACTACGCCTTCCTGCTCTAAGACTTCGAGGTACGTAAAGAACAAGCTTTGTCTTGTGCAGATGCTTCTAGATCCAAACCATCAGGCAGAAAATCCCCCAGCTCTGTCTGCCCTGGGACCCGCACAGGACCCTGCGAGAGCCAGCCCAGCCACGCACACGCACGACTCCTGGGGCAGGTCTAAGAGAAAACCAGTTTCCTCTGGGGCTGCAACGCTCCCCCCCCCGCAGAGGCGCAGGCAGACGCAAACCCACGGTCACGCTGCTCAGAGCTTTTACCGAGGCAAATCGGTGGTTTTCCTGTCCAGCTGCCATCGGCTTTGCAGGTTCGATGCTCAGATCCTCCGGTGAGGTAGTACCCGCTCTGACAGGAGTAGATCAAGGTGTAGCCCAGAGATGGCAAATCCAGAGCACCGACGTTGGCGTGGGAGGGCGTCTCCGGCTGCTTGCAGTGGTGAGCTGAAAAGCACAAGGGAAACGAGAAGAGAGAGACCTTCCAGTCGTACACAGAAAGGCAGAAGAGTGACGCCATGATGTCAGCAGGGACAGAATTCTCTTAGAAGAGCTTTTTTCAGCAAAAGCTTTCTCTGCTCACTGAGGGAGACAATGCCATGCCTGGATTTTTCCCAGCCGGATGAATTAATGAGACACTTCCCATGCTTCGCTGGCTAGATTGCTCTTTCTGCCTAAAGTTCTCAGGGGATCCTTCGCTCGGTTCCAGGTTCCATGACCTGAAAATCAGGCTCCACCATCCCCCCACCTTTCAAGGGAAAGAAAATCAAAACCAAATGATGCTAAAGACACCTTTCTCCTTCCTCTGAACTCTGACCCCAGAACTGTGTCCCAGGTCTATCTCCAGACCAAAACCTACTTTTACAGGTCATCTAGACCCAGTAAATTAAGCCAGTGATTCCAGTGAGAGCATGACAGATCTGGTTTTGTATAACCTCTCTTCATAGCACCAGCATCCTACTAATAATTTGCACCTACCTGTCCACAGCATCACACAGCAAGTCCTCAAGTGTGCAATAGTCATAAATTCCTGTAATTGCTCAATAACTTTCAGGATTTGGCTCACAGAAATCGAGGCTGAGCTTGTCCAACTCCCTGCCACCAGAGCGAGCGTGCGCCCGCACTGCTCTATCAGGTCCTGTTGTAAACGTGTCACCACTTTCCTTGAGAAGTTACGACACGAAATGAATAAATCACAGAGCTGGGAAGCTCCCTCTCACCCACGCTGTAAATTTGCCCTTTCTGTAGCTCTCAAACCGCTCATGAATGAAAACAAATCCTTGGCAGCCTTCGTGAGGTATTATCTTTATCCTTGTTTTACAGGAGATGAAATATAAAACCCAGAGAGCTGACAGACTAACCCAAACTTGCACGGTCCGGCAGCCCCAGCCGGGAGGCGGCAGTTCAGCGCTCATTAGCTGGATCCAACTCCGCGCTGCGGATAGAGAAGGCTTTACACAAAACCTAAAGGCAACAACTCCGTAGTCCTTGCTGGCACGGGTAAGCCAAAACCCTCTTCTATTTCAACGCGCCTAGTGCCAGGAGCAAAATCCCACGTACAGCCGCAGCTGCATCCCTGCAGTCTGCCCATTCAGGAGAGGGAAGGCTGGGAATTTGGGGATGCGCTCCCACCTCCGAGGCGAGGAGCAGGGAAGGGCAGCTCCTTCCAGAGCGACCGCCCCCCTCTCCCCTGATGCCACCTCGTCAGGGTTTGCAAAGGCGGGTGTCCCCGCTGGGCTGCCAGCAGAACCAGCACCTGCAGGGTTTGTTAGCGGAAAAATATCTCACCAATAAACCGCCTCACGAGGGAAAGGGAAAAGCTTTTTAATACTTCCAATTCAGAGGCCATGATAGATATTACCACTGAAGTACATTAAACTCCTTCTGGTATAGCAGGGAGAAGATGATGGACAGCTTGAAAGAAAGAGCAACTCGTTATTAAGGATGAAGAGAAACACCGCTCTGCTGCAGAGCCCTTCTGGCTAAATGTTAACCTTGGTCCCCGGAGTGTGAGCTCACATCTTCACCATCAAATGTGGTTTCAGCAGCACAAAACAAAGTCTCACCTGAAACTGTATGTCTGAGGAAGGGACAAGTAAAAAAATCTTATGTGAAACCAGAAGTGGCTGCTGGTGTAGTCGTGTCAGGAGAGAAGCGATTGTGTGATCTCCCTTTTCTTCAAGAATAGTTTTTCTCAGAGCTCTCCCCCAAATTACCAGCTCTTCAGAGCCAGCAATTCGCATGGTGAAGCACAGCACCAAACCAAGGCAAGAGCACGGTTAAAGACCCCGGTTTCCTCTGACAAAGCCTCTCCCCAGACTTACGGACGCAGTCCGGCTGCATGCCGCTCCACGTCAGGTTGGGGAGGCAGGTCCTGGTGGTGGAGCCCTGCAGCAGGTATCCCTTCTGGCACTTGAAAAAGATGATGCTTCCCACCTGTTTCAATAGGAGAGAAAACACAATTTCCAGCGCAAGGTGAATGGCCGATGCATATCGTACAAAAGTACTTCCATACTTTTCCATCCTCTATATGCTGGGGAGGGCAGTCACCTGCCAGAGTCTGGTGGGGAGAAAGCTCTCAGAGCCCCTGGAAAGCTGCGCCCTGGAACCGTGCAAGGCGTCGCTTCTTTTAGTGATAGAGGCACAGCTGCTTTGTCTTTAAATATACCCAAAGCCCGCATCAAACATAGGCGCTATTAGAATGGCCTGAAATTTTTGCCAAAAGGGATATTCAATAGAACCAGTATCAACAAACATTCTGTAGCTATATTATAAAGGCCAATTTGGATTGTGAATAGCAAAAAGGATGACAAAACCTGGCTTTTCAGCATTTTTGAGGTATGCTTACTTTTTTTGCAGACTATCCACTTTTTTGCATTTAGTTTCAACCAAATTATTATTCTTGCGACCAAACCACTACCGTATAATGGAGCTCGCTCCCTGCTTCAGATGGGTCGGCAGTACCATGCTGTTTGGCTGTGAGCCCCGTTACCGCAACTGGATTTGCTTTAAAACCAGAATATGCTGGAAAAAAAAATTGCCAAGCAGGGCTTTGAGTAACTTTCCCATCCTCTGTAGCAAGGCTGTAGCACGCAGACCCCCTCCTCGCTGACCCTGCGGCCGGGTTTTATCGCACAGTCGCTCCCAGGCTCCGAGGTGGCAGCTGCGGTCCCCGGGGTACCACGGCCAAAGGTGTCGCTTCCCCGTGCCACGCTGCTCCAGCCACCACCTCGTCCCCTGCGCGAGCACCCGAGGCGGCTCCGCTACAGCGTGCGGCTCTCAGACTAGCAACTCTTACAGAAGTCAGACTTAGGGTGTCTCAGTATTAATTAAAAACTAGAATTGATTTCTTAAAACCTAGGATTAAGATAACTAATTAGCAGCAAAACTGAAAGATCCGCTCCGGTAGGAGTAGCCACACGGAATTAACTATCCCAGCCCCGCGCCCGGCTCCATCTCAGCAGGGAACAGGCGCCCGCAGGGACAGCAGCAGAGGCTGGAGATGGAGCAGCCCAGGGAATCGCTTTGGTTTTTTTCTCTCCACTGATTTCATACTGTGCGGGAACTGAGATTAAGAAAACCACCTACAGAATTTGGTCTGAAAATGAATGTCTCCAATGTGAATACTAATTACACTAATAACTAATAATTAGCACCGTATTTAATATCATAAATAACACATTGCTAGTTAATCCCGTACAAACACACTCTGAGGTCTAACGGAGCACGCCGGGACGTCCTGCTCACGGGAAGACACATTAATCCATGTCAGGACTCCGACACGGACTAACCACAGCAAGTACCCGGGGACGCGGGGGGACGTGCAGCCGTGACGGTACCTGGTAGCCCTGGGAGTTGTTCTGCATCCCGAAGAGAGGCACGCCGGGGTCCGCGCACGTCGTCAGGCTGGGGTCTTAAAAGAACAGAACAGAGGCAGTGTTTTAAAGCAGCGGTTGTGAAAGCCACCTCAGAGCTCTGCCTTCCCCTGCTCTCCACGCAGAAAGATCCTGCTGCGCCTTTGCAACAAGACAGAAATATTTTGCTACAGAAGGAATACATAGCAACAAGGAAAAATACATGGATCTTTCTGTTTCCTAAATCCCTGAGTGTTGCAAAGCAAACTAACCAGAGGCGCTCTGTCACCCAGGAGAAAACATAAGAACATAAATCTTGTGTCAGGGACAACTCTTCCCCTCCCCGACTCTACAGGTGATGAGCGAAGCGCCCGGCTCAGCAGTGCTGTGCCCTCCGCTGCCACTGGCCACCCCCCGCACCGAGGTGGCCCTGTCCTCTCCTGCACCCTGGGTCAGCGCTTCGTCCTTCTGGGCTCAGCTCGGCCCTCGCTCGCACGCTCACCGTGGAGCCTCGCTATTTCAGAGCGATAGATGGGGGCTGGAAAGTTTAATGCATCTCAGATACGTAATCGCTCTTTATGCTTCGTTTGGTTTCAATCTATCAGAAGATGAATACACACAATTCAGTGGGAATATCTGCTACTCTTCTAGCATCTATCGCTTTTTTTTTTTCCCCAGCATGTCAACAGTAGCAGGGCATCGATGGAATTAAGGCAGAGATGCATCACATTAATATCAGCATCCCCAAGCGAGCATAGGAAACTGAAGCTTCTCTCTGGAAGGCAGTTCAGCAGCAGCAGCAGCAGGTTCCCTGCTCCCTGGGATCCCAGGAGGAGCTAAGCGGCAATCCTGGCCGCGGGGATGCTCCAGTACCTGGCCGGGGGTAGCCCCCTTAGCAGGGAGCTGGAGCATCACAGGATCTCAGCGCAATCAGGTGAGAGTCTGCCCTGGGTTCCCAGCCTTCTTTCTTCAAAACTTGCTCAGCACTGCTACGAGAAGGACATAAGCCCCACAGCAAACCCCTCTCTATGCTCCCCCGAAATACTCCAATTAACAGGATTGTGCAAGACAAGAAATAAACTAAGAAAAGTCTCGACGATCCAACCCAGCGGGACAGAAGCAGCCCAGCACTCCAGCCTGCAGCTATGGGACAACAGACTACGAGTTCTGTACCTAGCGGCACGGCTGTTTATTTTTATGCCTTTATTCCTCGTGATCTGACTAATCGGTCTCTTCACGCTGAAGCATTATGCACTTATTGGTGTCGTCCCCAGGTCCTTGGAGCTGCGGTGAGTAACTAAACAAGGGATACAAACTGTGGCCGACTCGGGGCTGCGGCGCACAAGCCAATTCATTTTCCATCATTCGGTTCTGCTGAGCTATTGTCATTTGTCACCGATGCCGTTGCCATGGAAGTCCCCAGATAAATCAGTGTCTGAAATAAATAAATAGCGAGGCCCATCGCCGGATGAGGCAGCAGGTGATGGATGGCAGAGGGTGCAGGGCAGAGCCGCCGTCTCCTGGCTGCATCTGGGGGGCCTGCGGTGCTGGCAACCTAACGTACGGCCAGAACGGGTGAGATCGGAATAACCACAACGCTCTGCGTCCAGCTGCTTGGGTCAAACTGACATTTCGGGTGAAGGTTGTGTAGACACACAAGTCTTCTCCCTTCTCATAGTTTGTCTCCCCCAAACAAACCACATCTCATCAGCGGCACGAACTGCTGTATTTGCTGGGTTCAATCACAGACGGCTCTGGAGGGCTGTGTGCCACGTACGTACGACACGATCCCGGACAAGGATTTGCAAGAAAGCCATGAAGCATTTAAAAGCAACATTTACAACGGCAGGCAGGTGCTCCCAACTCTTTGTATGTGAAAAAGCTCCTGGTGAAATCAATAGGACACTTGGAGGTTCAGGCCACAAGTATTTTTACATCACTGTAATCGGCGATGCATTTAAGATGTAGCTGGATGGACTGAAAACCGCAGGGAAGAGCCCAAGATCTGTTTCTGCCCCAGGTGCCCACATGAGGTGATGATGGTGGTGTTCAGGCAGACAGTTAAGGTAACAGCACACAGCCCACGCGGTTTATCGCCACAGGAGTCCTGGAGTTCAAGAATGTAGCCAGAGTTTTAAACAGGTGAAGAATGCTGTGACTAATGATGATTATCCACCTCCCAGAGGTTTCAAAGGGTTCAGAAAGCCCCAGAAAATGGGCACCTGAAGAACATGTGGAAATTTCAGCCTGAATCCCAACGCTGCAGCTAGGCAAAGCAATTTGTAGATTTTGATCTCTGTATACAGCACCTTCATACTTGTAGGAGACGCTATTCTGCCATTCTGGATCTAATTCAAAGGCAGCAGAGAACGTAAGAGCTCTCACGTGCACCCTTTAGGCAGAACTCGGTTTTGCTGCCATGTCTGTGAGCAGAAGAGCTCCGCTCCGCAGCAGCCCAGGGCTACTCTGCAGTCAAATTGCATTTTCAGTCCCACCGCTGATAACGATACCGTGACACCGTGCACCTCCAGAGAGCAGCGTGCGGGGCTGGAGGTTCCTGAGGAAGCCTGGAAGCAGCCCAGAGCCCAGCACTGTGCAAAGACAACAGGTCTGATGGTGGCAGGGCCGTAGCAGCGTTAGCACGGAACAGGGCACGAGTGCGGGTGCAGCATCGCGCTGGTGCACTGCCACCGTCCCCAGCCCAGAGGTAACGCAGGCAGCACCAGCCTTCGGGACCCTCGCGCGGTGCTGCCCTCTGCACGCTCTCACGCAGCCCTCACACCTTACGGCCCAGGTTGCAAACGTTAACCTGGAAGTTCTGCAGAGGGATTCTCCCTCCTGCCCACCAGCAGCCCAAGCGCAGTGCTGAGGAGCGGTGACAGGGAGGAGATCGTCCTCCTTGGACGCACTATGTGGTGACCACCGTCGGGGGCAGGAAACGATGGGGACTGGCGCTGAATTCTAAGCAGCAAGCCCCAGAAGGAGGAGATGGGCTGCTTACCACCAGTTAGTACACACAAACCAAAAGCATGACCCTTATATATTCCGATTTTCGGGGGAACAAAGTCCTAATTTCTGCACACCTAGACAAGAAAACCAACTTTGCTGCAAACGAAAAGGCAAGGTGACCACTCGAGGCTCTTTGGTAGCAGATGGAAGACGGAGGAGTCTCCCCTTACCTATGCAGCTGGGCTGGGTCCCGCTCCACGTCCCATCGGACTGGCAGAACCTCCGGGCTGATCCCACCAGCACGAGCGGGGCTAAGCAGGAGAAGGAGACGGAAGAGCGGTACGTGAAGCCTCTGTCCTCCCTCCTGCCTTGAGCGGGTATCCCCGGGTCGCCGCAGAACACAGCTGCAAGAGGCAGAGACACGCGCGGATTGCGATGAACCTCCTCAAGAGCAGGCAATGTCAATAAGCTAAAGATGGGTCTATTAATGGCCCAAACCTTACCACTCCCTGCCATCAAACTCTGTGATTGACTAGGGAATTAGTAGTGGTAGAAGGCGTTGTTGGCCACTTTCCTTATAATTTGCTCTTTTTGTCAATTGCTGTTAATTAACTTCCACCTTCTCCCCATCTTTTCTTACTTTTTTTCTCTTTTTCCCCTAACAGCATGCTTAGCTTTAAAATGCATCTCTAATTGCACGATGTCAAATTGCTATATGGTTCCATGTCACACAGAAAGCCCACTAATTGTACAAGATCCAGGGAAAGGTGCAAAGAACAGAGCGAGGGCTTTGTATGATTTAATACGAAAATGGCTATTGTGCAGCTGCCAGCCATTCAGCCAAGAAAAGAAACTCCAATCTGCCTTTATCATTATGAGACATTTAACTAATTTTTGTGCATTAGCTATTGTATCAAGCACACAGGTTTCCACCCAGCCAAAGCTCTGCCTTCACAAAACATTCCTAACTTCTGCCGCAACAACACGGTGCCTTTTGCCAAAGGTTTTTTTCCTACAGCCTTCGCCAGATTCAAGACCCCCGAGCGCAGGAGACTCACTCGCCGGGGAGACACACTTACAAACAGCCAGTTTTAAAGACGCCTGCTGGACAGGAACACGCAACATCTTCAGATTTGTTGCAAACGTGACCTCACACCTCCGTTACAAGAGGCGGAGTGACTGACTGCGTCCCCGTGGCCACTACTGCCTCCGTTACAGAGGCGGCAAACCCTGACTCCCAGCAATTCGGCTGCTGTCGGAGGGGGGGAGAACATTCAGGCTTTTGGCTACAGGCACACTGAGCATCATCCTGCTTTTCTCCTGGTGCCCAAAACTCCCGCTGACTCCACTTAATGTCGGACTTCTCTTGGGCTTAGGCGTAGGAAGCACAGCAACCAGATATTTAACTTCCCGCATACTGGAAATGGTCCATCCGTACCCTCTGAGAAACTGCCGGGCAAGGCAGAGTCGACACCAAAATCAGCTACGTGGAGACCAGAGATGTTGGAGAGAGACCATCAAACAACTGGGTTTTAATCCTAGTCCTCCACCCAACTCATGGGTGAAGACGCAGACGGCTGCCTACTCACGAAAGCACTGGGGGATTTCCCCGCTCCAGGTCCCGTTCCCCTCGCAGGTCAGCACAGCGGGCAGGGAGAGCTGGTACCCCTCCAGGCAGGCGTAGCTCACGCTGGAGCCCCAGCTGAAGTCTGAGCCCATGACTTTCCCGTTGGGGATGGCTTGTGGGGATTTACAGACGATAGCTGAAGGAAAAACAAAAGCACGCTCAGTTCTCCTGACTGCTCAGCATAGGTATTTCCATTAACAAGCAAATTCACGTAGGACCAAAGTTACATTCCGCTCTCCCAGGACCGGCCTGGCACGGGGCCGTACACACTTTTCCAGCTGTGCGCGTAGTTGTAAACCCCAGGATTTTATTTTGAAGTTTGGAGTTAACCAAATCCCAAATCTCAAAGTCAGATTTCTGAGTCTGTGCCCATTTCCAGCTGAAGGTAAGAATCCACCCTGACTTAGTGTGAAAACTCATCTCAGATTCCTTGAAAGATTCATACATTTTGGACAACCTGGCTGAGTTTCAGATTAGCAGTTGAATCAACAACCAGTCGGTATTTCATCTACTCTAGGGTGTTTAAATATGACATTTTTGCAGTGTTTCGCTCTTCAGCTCAGGGGAGCACTGGGAAAGATGCTAAGCTCATGCAAATCAGCCTGGCCTCCAGACCAGGCTCTGGCCACGCTCTGTATTATTCCTGCAGCACCAGTTCAGCAGAGAGAATGAGCGAGGAGTGTAAGAATTGCTCTTTACAGCCTCTGAAAGAGGATGTCTGGAGTATATTTGGAAGTTTCAATGTGGTCTGCATTTATATCAACATCATGACAGGTGAATTTTCCAGATTGCTAAAAGAGTACACGGATGCTGCTACAAGCCTTATCTATAACTTGGTGGGCGAGTAAAACACTCGCAGAAGAGATCCAGCTTGTCCTGCAACCGCTCTATTATTTCCCTTTCCTATCTCTGAACTACAGAGGCAATCTCAGAACTGAGAAATAATGAAAGGAGTTGGAAGAAACATTTTTCAAATTTGTAGATGATGCCAAAAAGCGTGTGCTTGCAAAACACAATATTTCATTTTGAGTTTGATCTGGGTTTTTGAAGAGTAAGCCACTTAACTCTCTCTGTGCTTCACTCTTCCTCCTCTACTACAGGGATAACAGCAGTTGCCTGCCTCCCAGGCATGCTGTGATGACTGATAGGCCTAAAGATAGCAAGGTGTTCATGCCGTGTTGATAAAATCGCTTAAGTGCCATAAACACGGGACAGCTTGAACAACAGGGCCGAGAAACTCCCAGGTGGGCTCCTGGCACTACGCAGTAGTTGCTGCCTGTTACCTTGTCACAAGTCACAAAGTTTGTGGCCTGTAAAACTTGCATTCTCCAATATTTACAGCAACCGGTCTTACCCTTGCAGGCAGGTTTGGTGCCATTCCAGGTTCGGTCTTTCGTGCAGGTTAGAGACGATGCCCTGTCTGACTCCATCGTATAGCCAGGCGTGCACTGGAACACCACCGTTTTGTTGTAGGTAAAATCATTGCCCAGCCTGACGCCGTTGGCCGGCACACCAGGGTCACCACAGTTGATCACTGCCAAAGAAAAAGAAAGAAGTGTTTCTGGCCGACCGTCCCTCATCTCGCACTTCTGGAGCCGCAATAACTAGAAGCCTGATGGTCCTGAGCAGTTTTCAAGGCAGGATGTAGTCCGCTGATGGTGCAGAAGGGAGCGTTTGTAGCACAGAGGACCTGGAGAGCGGCACTAGCTGCGGAGCAGGCTGGGCTACAGCACGTGGAGAAAACTTTGCTTCTACTCAGTGGAGTGAGCAGCGATCTTAATGGCACATTAAGACCTTGCAAGAAGAAGTTTTAACACACATGAAACATTAAAGGAAATCTGGGTCAAATCTGGGCCAGCTGGAAGGCAGTTTGCCCGCGACACCCCCTCCTCTCTTTACCCCCGTTTCTGTCTCTTATGTAAGACCACGTTTGCCATCATCCGCGTTCCCGCTGCAGGCACCCGCGGGCGGGAGCCGTCGGGAAAGGCAGCACGTTCCCTGCGGGCTTCTGAGCCGGGGCTCTGCCCGCGCACGCCCCGGTGCCGGCACACCGGCAGGCAGGAACGCTCACGTTCAGCAGCAGCCCCGGAGAGCCGCTCCAGGTCAGCTGACATCTACTCATGAAAGTTATTACAGAACTCCCTTCATCCAACTGGAAAAAAAACAAACCTAAAGCAAGAGTTTTCCATTAGGCACTCGGAGAGATCGCAGGCTGAGCGACTGCTGCTGCCGCTAGACAGTTTAGCCGAGTTTCTCAACACGGCACACGCGTGTGTGCACATCTACAGCGAGCGTCCAACACGCCCTGACAACCCGTCCCCAGAGCCTGGCAGCATCGCTCAGCTCATCTTCCAGGAATCCATCCCAGTGCTCACCTGTACACTCCGGACTGGTCCCAGTCCAGGTCCCGTTCACCGTGCAGTGCCTGCTCAGCACTCCTGTGGAGTAATAACCTTCCCGGCACTGATATATAATGGAACTGGAGAAAATCAAGCCGTCGTTAAATATAACCCTCGCGTTGCTAGGGGTTCCTGGGTTTCCACAGGATATAACTAGAAAGGCAAAATGGCAAAGTGAAAAATAAAACCACCCAACAACCAAACAACAAACCAACCACAAATACCACCCTCCAAACAAAAAACTAAGGCTTTCATCCTGCAATTGACTGTTCTCAATAAAAGTAAGATCAGCTGCAAAGCCCCTGGATCAGCTCAGACGCAACAGACTGTTCTGTGGAAAATCAGCTACATCAATCCAACGGGATCCCAGCAACCACTCCCCCGCTCGGAGCAAGGGCTCTGCCTTGCCAGGCGGCGTGTCCCAAGGCTGTGGCCAGCATCCCTGGGGCAGGGGACTGAAAAAACCCTCCATGTCTGCAGCCAGCCCCAACCCCGCTCCTCTCCCGGGGGGATCCTGCAGCGCACCCCCAGAGCCAAGCCTGGGAGCAACCTCCTCCCGCCTGCTCCTCCGGGCTGAAGGAAGAACTCGTGTCGGCTTGTTGCAGAGCTCTTATCCCAGCTTTTAATTCCACAGCTAGTCCTACAGCAGGTGTTGACATCCAGGTCCCTCCATCTTCCAGGAGTTTGGAGCACGGACCTGAGCGTGTCGCCGTGCCTCCGGCCCCTTCGGGAAGCGGACGACTTTGCAGACTTCGAAGGAATGAAGGCAGCAAGGGAGCCCGCTGCTCCCTCACTGCAGCATTGCTCACTGCCCAGCTATCTCCAATTATGCTTTCACAGGAGGGAGGGTGTTGTGGGAATACAATTATAGGTTTGCCAGTGCCCAAGTTTTATGCCTAAAGTACCTCAGCACCACAGCAATAAAAGGGCATCGGAGTGAATGGTGGTGCACAAAGCCCTGTCATGACAAAATAAGCACCTGCAATAATTGCATCCAGCCCTCATTTACTCTGAAATTACAGGACATAAAAGAAAATCACATGAATCAAGGAAAGGCTTAAACCGCATGCTCCCAGCTCTGTGACAGGGAAATTCCTTGCTCCCACCCCTCCCCGGCAACGTGCCACAATCCCTGCAAGAGCATCGGTCTGTGCACGCCCACGGTGTGCCGGTCCAGCCCCGGGACTGCTCCCCGGCACCCCCCAGTATCGCCAGCCTTCCTCCACGGGGAAACGCAGCTCCAGGCCCCAGCAGAAAAACAAAGAGCACAGGCCACCAACACAAGGAGAGAAAGTCTTCCTCTGCCTGGTGCTTAGTTTGCTGACAGCCTGTTAACACAGGAGCTTGTTGGAGGCATATCTGTTTGACAGGAGGAAACTAATAACCATTCTGGACTGCGCACACAGGAACTCTGCACGGCACTAAAATCATCCGAGGTGCCCTCTCGTTACAGATTTCTCATGCAGCCAACGTCTCTGTGATACACGGTGTCATTTCCACGAGATGCTGGGATAAAAATCAGATTCTATCAACTCAGAAAAAGCTCTAAATTACTATTTCACTGCCTGCCCATACATCAGCTGTTCTCCCCTGCCCAGCCTCCTCCACCTATGCATGTGGCCAAACACACACAGGTGACCCAAATACCATTACTTTCGTGGCTACAAGGAGACTCATGGAAATGGTTTAACCACAGCGTGCATCAGCTGTGACCTGTATAGGCTGGATATAAAAGCAGCCATAAATGTAAGGATGAAAGGTTTGAACTTTTAAAATAATAATTTAATAGGATCTACTCATGCAAGCGAGCACTAAATAATTCCCTTTGGCTTCAGTGGGAGATGTAAAATGAATTGGGCCCCAAAAGAAAGCTGATTTTGGCTTTGGTTTTTGAACAGAGTATAAATCCTAAAGAGCCTGGAAACCCCACAGTCATACCCACTCACGTCTCCTTAAGAACCTCACACCCAAACACCTTCAAACCAAAGTCAAAATTCAAGAAAATAACCTGAAAATCAGCTGCATCAGATGGGGATTTCTTAGAGCTGCTTCTGCTTTAGCAGGGAAACATTCCAGGAGATGATGCTCAGTTGAAACGTCGGATACGACAAGAAAGGTTTGACTCTCCGTTCCAGCAAGGGGTGCGAGGGGTGCCGAGAGCTGGCTCGTCCTGCTCCTCCCACCCAAAACTCGGTTTCTGCCACATTGCAGAAGACACGACAGACAAACACTGGAGCCCAGACCCTCACACCCCGATCAGCACGCGTCCGTGCCGAAGACGCAAGAGCCCTGAGCCTGAGCCCAGACCCCTGCCAGGCTGAGGAGCACGGCACGTCACCCCGACAGCGCCAAACCCCGCTGCTGCTACCGAAACAGCTCAAACGTCTCCGGGACATACCGATCGTTACAGAGCTCCCCACCTTGGGGTTTCTAGGTTTGTTTCTTCGTCAAAGTAAATTTTGCTCCTACAGTTAGTTTTATGAAGTCCTTTTTGAGCAAAGCCCACGAAAAGCTTGCTAAATGCAATTAACTCCATCCCCACCTCTAAAGCCTACCCGCAGCACAAGGTTCGCCAGGCAGCGGGATGGGGTGAGCTCAGCGGGGCAGGCTCCCAGCTCCTCAAAGTCTAACAGGAGATGGCACGGCGGGGACCAAACACCTGAAAATGTGTTCCTGAGAACTCAGCTACTTACCCTAACCTGGGAGCCGCAAGCTCCTTTCAACGCTTTATTGCTTCCTCAGGGCTGCCGCGAAGTCGAGGGCACGCTGGCTGCCTCCCCGCCGGCCTTGCTGACTCCCACACCTGCAGCTCTCAAACACGAAGGGCTGCTGAGCGGAGGGGTCGGGGAGCGACTGGCCGCAGTGGGCACGACAGCAGGCTGTACGTGCTGGGGCCGCGACTCTTCCCCCTCCAATTCCTCCTCCTAGAGAGGAAGCAATTTTGATTTTTGAGGATGCGTGCTGTGCGCACGTGCTGGGGCGGCCCGCGAGCAGAGACGGCAGGGACGTCGGCGTCTGCCTTCGCTCCCGATCGCAGCCGGAGCTGCTCCCTGCGATCCCGTCGCTGCTGGGGGGAGCTGGGAAGCTTCTGTACGCCACAAAGTGGCCTCTGCTATATAAAACATCACAAAGCTCGGAGGTGCTCCAGAGCTCAGCAATAATTAATTTGATTCCAATCCATGCCTTTTTTTCTGAAAAGCTTATGAAGATTCCCCCTTTGCCTCCCTTTGCTTTTTTCCTACGTGTTTTACAGCGAGAAGCTGCTGGGAAAAGGGAATTTCTCCGGGTCCCGTCCAGGCGCTCAGCTCAGAGCTGGTGTTACTTACGACACACTTAAAGTTCCCCCATCCCTGCGCAGCAAACACCTCCCCGAACACGGCGAGAGAGGCTTGTTTCGGGGCTCTTTCTGCAGGCAGTGCCGAGAGCAGGCACATTTCTGCAAGGAGCAGCAAGCCCTGCTCTGCGAAACCGCAGCGAGGAAAAGCTGAGGGCTGCTGACCGCTACCAGCGCACGCCTGGCTGTGCTGGAGGTGGCGTGTGAATACAGCGTGCTTTGCACACTCCCCCTCCTCTGACCTCATCTTTGTAACCACCGGTCCTTCTTTTGGGCTCTGCTGCCATCTGAGCGCCCGGCTGAAGCTCTCTGCTAATGATGTCTGACACATCGGGCAAAACCTCCCGCTGGATAAGACACAGCTGAGAGCTTTTGGAGTCTCAAAGCCTTTGCTTCAGGGCTGGTAATTTCCATGCTGTTTAATTTAACCAGTAACCCGTAACCCAGCTAACCAGGCAGAGAGAGAAAGAAAAAAAAGCAGCTAGACCCAAATCCCAGCCCTGCCACCTCCCGTGTCCTCAGCGGTCAAATGGGATTGAGACAAAACTCTGTTTCTTTTTCCAGTGTTCACACTTAAAATAAACACCGTTCTATCTACTGAAACTGCCGAAAAGCAGCCAGAGCCCCATCATATTTTGGATGCAGTTTTAATTCACCTGGAGAAACAATGAACATTGAAGCAGATGTTCTGCGCAGCCTTTAAGAGGAGGAGGGAGGATAGAGCAGAGTACAACTGACGGGCCTCCTCCTGCACCGCTCCTCGCTGAACACAGATATGGCATCAGGAAGGGGGAGAAGGAAGGAAAAAAAGCATCTAAAATTTCACTTACACTTTAAAAACTTGCTGGAAATTAAAGCTAAATGAGGCCTGAAATCTGCAATTTTGGAAAGCCAGGGAAGCTGCTCTTACTGGGGACAACAAAACCAAAGCTACAGAAAAGAGACTGCAGCAGGAGTCTCAGAAGTAGTCCCTGCAATTAATTTAATTCCAAACCATTTATACATTTTGGAAAAATCAGTTATGACTTCTTCCTGCCTCCCCATTCCTTTGGTTTTCTTAAAAAGCGTTCCAGTGGGTAAGAAAGGTATCAGGGTTAAGAGCCGACAAGTCTCAAGGTGACCCTCTGCGAAGCACAGTGCTCCCGTCGGCCACACACCCACCCTCCGCGGCTCGGGAGGACACGGATGGTTCAACATCAGCCCCTTGCCTTCAAACGCTAGCACATGCTTTGTAGTTGAACCAATTATGGCAGCTTGGTCTCTCGCTTTCTCCTAAATGGAGGTAACAGCTCCTCTCCCCGTCCCTTCTATTTTACACGGTGGGATTTGCACGGTGTCGTCTCTATGTGCGCGCGCTCACGTGTTCCTCTGCAGCGGGCCCTCATCTCCTGCTGCACGGGCTGAGACCCTCTGTGCTCATTTAGCAGCTAATCTGGAGAGCAATTTCCATTGAATTCCCTGGGCAGGCGAGCGCCGGTGACCCACGAAGCCCCATCAGGCTTCATTTTGCTCAATTTTGGTGGCTGAGAGCAGCGACCGAGTGGCTGAGTCAGAGACTAATGCACCGCCGAGATGCCGAGCGGCTCTGCTGCCGCGCTCGAGCTCTTCCACTTCGGCAGAGATGCCCGTTCCTCCTTCCAAACACCTGCCTGGGCACTCAGCCCTCCTCTTCATTTGCCCTGAATTCAATCCCAAAATTAATCTCTCCCGTCCCTCTCCTATAAATACCTGTTCCAGGAAGTTGAATATAACACTCAAAGCGCAGTCAGAAGAACACCTCGTGGTGCCTGCAACTCGCCGTGAATCCAAACGACGGGGACACAGCACAGGGCTCATCACTGGAAATTACTTTCCCATATTGGCCAGGCAGCACTTAACATTAAATGACTACGTTATAGACATAATGTTGTTATTATTCATAAAGTATGAAAAAAAATCTGCCAGGGATCTGTATTTTGGTGCCTTTGGAACCTGATGGGTTATTTATCCTGAGATAACAGAGCCTTTCCACTGAACGGGGCGGGGGGGGGAAGAAAAAAAAAAAAAGAGAACGAAAAAACCCCGAGACTGAGTGTATTAATAACATGATTCAGTGTCTTTTCAATCAAGAGCTCCATCAATTTGGAATAAATTTCCAATTCATTTGTAAACTCTCTCTGAGCTTTTGGCTTTCAAATCAGCTGGAGAGAAGCGCTTGCCCAGGTCTCCTTGCGTTTGGTATCCCGCCTCGTTCTGGCTTTTGTTCTTTCCCCAACTGATTTTTAAACACTTTTATAAAACAGTAGCAGCGAGCAGCACAGCTCAGAGAATCCGGCTGGGGGCTTATTAGATTGGATTATAGGGTCTTACTCGATTCCTTCAAATGGAAAAATAAGGGGTTTGGGGTTTTCAAATATGAAAATATGCTTACTGGATTATAATTTGCATTTTGCATTTCTGCTTAATGTAAATGACTCTTGCATGTGCCAACTCCAGCTTTATCGGAGGTCTGAAGCTATTGCCATTTCTCATTCTGCTGAATTTCCTCAACAAAGCAACAATGACTTAGTGGTACCGGACCCAAACTGGGGTGTTTCTGCTCATCTGCCTGGGTGGGCGATGTAGACCAAGAGAGTCACCCCCACGATTCTTGCAGCGAGCCTCTGAGCGACAGTCTTGGGGGACAACTGAAGCGGGGACCAGTTCCCAAAAGCTCTTCCTACTCTAAACCTCAGTCTAGATGTTGGTGCGAACCTGAACGGCCTGAAACCGTTTATGCCATCCTGGTGCGCCCTGCACGGCAGAGCTGGGCACCCAAAGAGGTGATACCCACCCTCGAGCACTGAACCCCCCCGCCCCCCGCTGTGAGATGTGACCTGCAGACGTTTGGAAAGGGGAGAACTGAAGCTCCTTGACATACACACAAAATCTGGAGGAAATGCTGAACAAGAGCACTATTTCTTGCAGCTCCAGACTGTCCCTGGCAACAGATAGGGGACAGGCTGGCCAGGCAGCCGTCCCTGCTGCGGTAACTCTGGGGACACTCACGGCAAGGCTTGGCATGATGCAGGAGAGGACGTGGGGTTGGAGAAGTACCTTCACACTCCGGCTGCGTGCCGCTCCAAGAGCTGTTGGTTTGGCAGGTCCTCTCCGATGAACCTCGGAGCACGTAACCGGGCTCACAGCTGAACCTGACCACGCTGCCTACATCGAAGTCATCTCCCAGCCCAATGCCATGAGAGGGGATCCCCGGGTCACCACACAAGCCCTGGCTGCCTCCTGTTAAGAAGAGAGCACAGTATCAGCAGAGTAAGCACATCATGGCGTTTGGCCCTTCTTCCCTCTCAACTGCAGCGTTCAAAGGGCCAGCACACGGATTTGGATCGCGTGGCCGACGCGATTTCACTCGGACTGGCTCTCAGCAGAGCGGGGAAATTCCAGGCAAAGCGTCCCCTGACTCCGGCAGCCCGCTGGTTTTAAGCGGGTTGCAAAGTACGGCCGTAACTCCTGAATCTCAAGATGGAGCCCTCGGCAGCTGCAGCTGCTTTCCGTGGCAGTTGCTCCAGCAGACAGCAGCTCGGTTGCCAGCATCACTCATGCGGATGGTTTCCCTCCAAGCAGAAATTACGACGTGCTCCAAGCCACCCCAGCACGCCCTATTGTATTTGCAGAACAAGAAGCTGTTGGGTTTGGAGCAGAGAGGCGGGAGGGATCCAGCTGAGAAACATCCGCTCGTACAAGTTGTGAACACTTCGAGCTGCCGGCTGTAAGTTAGGGGGACAGGAGGAAGGGAGCAGCTGCAGCAGATGCCTCGTGGGGGTTCTCTGGAGCAGGCTGGAGAGATGCCCACCTCCCTTCTGCCTGACACAGGCTCCCGCCGTGTATACGCCTGTTCTTGGCTTTCTCCGCTAATGATCTGTGTAAACGCATCCACCCCCAAGCCAGGAAAGACTATTTCACTCCTGCAGCTAGTAATGAAGTTCCCGGTTCCTGGGCCTTCTGTGCCCTGCTGCAGGTACAGCCTTTGCAGTGGTACATGTAATATAAACCATAACGAGCATATTCATCATCCAGGGAATGTACTTGCTTGTAAAGAGAAGGGGGGGAATGCTCCAGGTTCGGTATTTTCTTTCACATCGAGACTTATATCAAAGTCTTTTGTTTCATCTTGCAAAAACTGCTGTCACACTGTAGGGATCTTCTGCGCACGATGGAGAACCTTTGCAGGAGATGACCTGGGCTGTATTCTGCCTCTTCGCTGCTTTTCTAACTGTTCTGCCCGAGCCCAGCGTAAAAGAGGAGCCTCTCCCCAAGTCCCTGGGTGGAAATCATGGTGCTGAGGTACTGGTCATTCACCTGGCCCCACTTCAGAGAGGGTCTCTCAAGGCCATCAGCCTTGGTCCAAAGCTGCCTCCACGAAGTCACTCAGAAAAGTGACGTGCAACAGATGGCAGCAGGAACTAGTCAGAGCGATGCTGAATGTTTCCAAAGATCCACCCACAAAGAGGACAGGAGAGACAGTGGAAACCACACGGGGAAAAGGCACGAATTAGAGCAGAAAACCCTTCCGAGCAGCTACAGATCAAGAACTCTGCAGATACGGCTTCCGAATATGTGGCTGACTCCGCCCGACGTCTTGTCCCCTTCCAAAGCAGAGGTTAAACTTGGTCAAGTGCAGCTGCTAAATCTAAGTGGCATAATTAAAAATTAACACTTGTCCCAAATGCTTTGCTCCAGCTACGTTCTTATTTTGTCTGCCTCTGAGCTCTCCAAGGAACAAGTGATGGGATGGCGTGGGAAGGGCTTTGCACAGCATCCTGCCAGTCCTTCAGCACCCTTCCTTCTATTGCAGGCCAATAGCTGAGATCCCAGCACCCCCATTTCAGGAAGGCTTGGCAAGCACATCTCGTTGCATCCCCCTGACTTTGACCCAAGTCCGTCTCATCAGGGACTTTTTTTTTTTTTTTTTTTGCTTATCAGTTTGTTTTCAATGCAAGACCTTTCTCACTCCGGCACAGGAGGATGGACTTCTGTTGCCAAACTGCTCTCAGCAGAGATGCTGATGATGTGGAAACTCATTGTACCAGCTTCCACTTGTCTTGTGCAGACCTGGGACTGCTGTGGTGCCGTAACAGCAGATGTCAGGCCCTGGAAAGGGGCCGCATGGGCTTCTTCTATTGGAATGGCATGAGAAAAAGGGTCAGATGCTGCAGTCAGGATGCAAGGACCTGATTTTGTCTAAGACACGTTCATCCTGTACAGACTCTGCATGGAGAAAACCGTAAAGCAGCAGGCTGCAGAACACCTCCTACCACAAACATTTCCTGCAGTGATTTATTTCTCATCTTGCGAGCCGACTGCTTTACTCCCTGCCAGCGCTTATCATCCAAGTTGCAGGAGACTGGATAGCGGAGACGCAGTGATTTTCAGAGTCTTCCACAATGTTCCTCTGTAGCAGGTGCGTTTCTCCAGCTCAAAGCACATCACGCTGCCCCCTCGTTGCAGGATAAAAAGGGGCAGTGGAGGATGGGACTGCCCCATCCCCTGCTGCCCGAAGCCCACCTCACCTGAGCAGTGCGGCAGGGAGCCGCTCCAGCGCCCGTCGAGCTGGCACATGCGAGTGGAGTTGCCGATCAGTGTCCGCTTCCCGAGGCAGCTGTACCGGACCACGGAGCCCACGGTGTACTTGTCACCCGAGATCTGGGCGTGGGGTGGGGAGCCGGGGTGGCCACAAGAGACCACTGTAAGAGACAGATGCAACAGCTTCAACCACGAGGGAACCGCCTGCGATGCTCCTTCGAAGGCAGACGCAGCAGGCACGCAGCAAAGCACTGCACGTTTGAGGGCGCTGCGCGGGACCTCGGCAGCTCAAACCCACTCGTCCGCCCCAGAGCCCACCAAATGCCCGGTGGCTCGTGCCACGGTGCAGGAGTGGCCCAGCAGACCTCGCACCGATCTCCTCCTGGGGGACACGGGCTCGTCCTGTAACAACTGCCAAGGGTTTGCGCATAAACGCCTAGTCTTGACACTGACAGGCATTTTGCAGGTTCCTTGGAGGACTCGTCCCTTCTTAAAGCATGAATGTTTCCATGCCCACCCTCACCCCCACCCGCTCCCAGCAGCACCAGGTCCTGCGACACAGAACTGCAATCGATGCCGTGTCACACCTCAGCAAATTATCCCGGCGGATTCGGAGCACTGCTCACTCGACCATTGCTAGTAAAAAACCACCGCTAACAATAATTAATAGGTTTACTTTAGCTTAGCGATCAGAGTGCAGCCAGTGAGGCTGTTGACAAATACCCTGCCAGATCCAGGGGCTATTAGACAGGTTTGGATGAGGATGCTCAGCGTAAAGACCATGCACCACTCGCTTTCTGAAGGCAAGCGTCAGTAACGGATATCTTCTCTCCCTCTGCTAGAGTCTAAAAATACCAACACTGGCATTAGGTAGAAAACATGATGTATGTTTCAATAAAAAGGAGAGCACGCGTATGTTTGGGCACGTGGGCGTTGAAATATACTGGTGCAGAGCTGTGACTAAAACCAAGGACGCTTTGCAAGGAAATGGGTTTGATAGCTAATACTTAAACTCACACTGTAACTAACAATTTAATAACAGATACTCCAGCAGACTCAGCTAAGCTTAAAACCTGTGGCGGTACTGAGGTTTTTAAAGGATTTACGTACACAGTGTGAAGACTGTTTCTTCTGATGCGTTAGGCTCCGCTCCCGTGTACTTTATTTATTGGACTCGCTCTCCCACCCCTCAAAGGGGATCAACTTTGTTCTACTCTCTCCTCAGAAACAGGCATGAGACAACATTTGCAACCCAAGCTTGTCTGGCATCAACCTCCTTAATTTATCTTTTAGAGAGCACCTAGTAATTTTAGGTACCCAGCTATAAAGACTTCAAAGGGGTACGGGATTCAGCACTGAGCACATCTTAAGTTCAACACACAGAAAACAGAGACATGCAAAAATCTTTTTTTTTTCTTTCTCTCTTTAAACTATTAAGCCCATGATTCCAATAATCAGTCGTAAATCTGACCTGAGTTTCCAGTTTTGAGAACGCCCACAAATCCTCCAAGGCAACGGATGCTCAACAGTTTAAGGAGGGGGATGGCCTTTACTTAGCTGGGAAGCTGCGGACTGAGGGACCCGAGATATCAGGCTCCCAGGTTTTCAAAGGTAACTACCCTCTCGGCGCCCTGCGACGCCGTAACACGCGGTTATCACTTGTCAATTCCCCGTGGCCTGTGCAGGGTGCTGCAAACGCGAGAAGGTGGCATGCTGCTAACAAAAGGAAAGGAAAATGTGCCAAGAACTACTCTATATGACTAGGTGTTGAGGGATAATACAAGAAAAAGAAAAAAAAAAAAGAAACAATCATGGCTTTGGAACAGCTCCGCCGATTCAAACTTAAGGAGCTCCATTTCGGACTGCTTCAGCCATTTGTTATGCCAGGGAACAGGGGAGGGCAGCTGCTGCAGTCTCCAAAAGGACAGCACGAGACCACCGTGAGTATCTTGTGTCTTCCTACACGTAGGTGTTCTACGCTACTGGAAATGCCCTTCAATCCAAACCATGCCCCAGAACCTCCTAATTCTCTCTGCAAACCGCAGTGGCGCAAAGGGCCAGGATACTGTAAGAGAGGGGGAAAAATGCAGACAAAAGTCAGGAAGCAAATCCTCCTTAGCACCTGCGTCGCAGCAGAATAAAGGCTACATTTATGTCACCGTCGCACTGTCGGTTCCCTCCCCCAGAGCTGCGGGGATGAGTGGGCGTATGGAAACTCAGCCATGCCTGAGCGGTGCTAAATGCGCTCTGTCCTCAGCCAGGCTAATTGCACGCTGCTGCCTCTGACGGTCTGTGCTGCAGAAGCTCTGCTGCCCTTCGCCACCTGCAACGCTTCTGCTGGAGCCGCACGGAACCAGAAATGCTCAGCGGGAGCTGCCTTCCCCTGCAGAGGAAAACCACCTCTGTCTAACAGGACTTCTCAGACCACGTATTTTCCTTCTGTGGGGGCAGGATCCAGAGGCCAGTGAGCTGATGGAATGATTCCCATGGATTACGAAGGGTTTTGGATCCACGCTTATTTTACATGAGCATTCAGCTAAGCAACGGAGGACTACATGGGATGAAAACCTGCGGTGGGTGGGTATTATTCTGAAGAACTTACAAAGACACTGTGGGAGGGCACGGTCCCAAGTGCCATCCCCCTGACAGGTAAGGACATGTGTACCCAGTAAGTAATATCCATGGCTGCACTGATACGAGACAGTTGTTCCAAAGCTGAATCTGTGAGGACCATTTGGCTGCACTTGACGGATGCTGTTTTCCAGGTGCCCGGGGTCAGTACAGTTTACAACTGCAGACAAACGACAACAAAAAAAAAAAAAACAAAAACAAAAAACAAAAGAAAGGGTGTAACAAAGAACAAAGGATTCTCCAAAAATGAGCAGGAAAAGGGGGAAAAAATTGCAAATCACATATTCTACAATTTAAGGTGTGTTTGGTTTGTTTTTTTTTTTTAAAGATTCTTTGAGGCAGAGATAGAAAAAATCCTTATGAAAAGGAAAAAAGAGTAGAAGCAATCCTGCAGACTCTCGCAACGCCACGCGAGGCTCAGCAGCAGAGCCTCGCTCTCTGGCCCCACATCGGGACTTCGGTCAGCCAGTCGAGAATAACTGATTTCTTGACCGACACAGCAAGAGTACCGCCAGAGATAGGGGATTAAGGGAGTACAGAGCGAGGGTGTGCAGGGAGGGGAGGGAATTTGATAAGTGAACTTGAGTGCTAATACCAATGAAAGTAGGGCAGCCTAGAAGGAGAAAGGGCTCTGCACAAAGAGCGTGGCGTTTTCTTTGAGTAAACTAGTCTAGGGTTACTAAGATTACCTCTGCTAAGGGTCTGGCCTGATGTTTTCTTGTGTCCTCCCCACTCACAACACGTACTTGGATGTCTTGGAGGACGCAGGGCTCCGTTAACAGCTTTGAGTGAAGCCCAAGGGAAAAACATCAGGTGCTTTGCATGAGATTTACACAGTCCTCGGAGCTCAAACATCACTTGTACATTGTGAGGAACTGCAAGATTTGGTTCACGTGGATTTAGGACAGCTTCGAGCAGGATTTTAGGAAGCCAGAGAACCGACGAGGAAGGCGCAGACAATCTGATTTGCCCAGACCGGGGTGCAGGCAGAGGACTTACCGCGGCAGGCGGGCAGGGTGCTGCTCCACTGGCCGTTGGCCAAGCACTGGGACTGCGATGCTCCTTCCAGGCGGTACCCGGTGTTGCACACAAACTTGGCCACGTCGTTCAGATTGAACTGACTCCCTTGGGTCAAGCCATTGGCAGGGTTGCCAGGGTGGCCGCAAGTGATAGCTACAATTACAAATTGGAGACGTTACTTTTTTGCCTGGAAGAATGTGGATCATCCATTGGAAAAAGTTCCCGAGGAAGGAGACCATAAAAAACCCCCCATATCAACCCTGAAACTCACACCGACTTCAAAGATTTGTGGCCAGCTCTGTTGAAATACTGAATCACGTTGAGAGCACGGTACCTTTGTTCATTTTACTGGCGTAAGAAATTCTCTGAACCACTCTCTAAGCAGCTGAGTGCCAGCATCCTCCTGACTTATACCGTAAATCCCTAGAGCTCCTCTTCAAAAATCCCAGCTACTGCTATTAATCTATTGCCATACATTACCCTGGGCATCACACAAAAGTCGTGAAACCTGATGTTTTCCTCCCTCTCCCTGGTGTAAGTCAGATGTATGCTCACCGCAGTATAAAGTTACACCTGGAGGGATAGTTAAAAGAGAGGAAAAATATGAAAAAAATCAGGTTTCTAGCATATAGCCTAGAAAGATTAAATCTTCCTGCTTTAAGTTTGAAAAGCTTTGGGGGAAAACCTTTATTTCTAAATCCCTGAAACGAGGATTTTTGTGTAGTTCTTGCTCCTGTGGCTGACGTTAGCTTGGGCCAGCGAGGAGTTAAAGGGCTAAAGGATCCCGGTCTGAGCGGCTCCCACAACGCCCCGGGAAGGAGCAGAGGCGAAGGCTGGAGCAGCAGCAAGCACAGACAGGGCTGAAATTCAAAGTGCTTTTGCCGGGGCCGCTCTGTTGGCATCTCGGCAGAGGCGAGCGGCACAGGGAGGACACAGCCCTGCTGCGAGCGAAGCCCGGAGACCTTTGCTTCGAGCTCAGCAGTGAGTTCCGCTGCGCAAAAGAAACGTCAGGATTTGCCGTACGGAGATTTTTGGCTGCTTAAGGAATGCGACATCTTCTGACGGCTGAGGACGAAGCAATATTGACTATTGTCATGCTGAAACAGGGTAACAGTCCATCAGTAAACGTCCAGCAGTTCAGCTGTACAGCTGCCAAAGCCAGAAGCTAGAGGGGAAGATGAAATTCCCACAAAAGATCCATAAGACGTTTGACTGCCAGGGCTGGACTATACCACAGGGATGGGAATTTATTCCTTATGCAAGCTGGTGACAGGTACAGGTCTAAAAAATATGAAGCAAGACAGCCTTTCGGTGCTGCAGGAAGCAGATGTCAGATTCTCTGAGGTACTTCTGAATATGATTATATATGTTTTGAAACAGGCGATGGATTCTGTCCCGGGGAAAAAAAGGCTCCCTGCAGTTGGCATGGATCAAAGAGACCTGTTCGCTCAGAGGAAGCAACTGTAGCAGGTTTAAAGAGAAAATATCAGGACAATAGGAAATTATAATGTGCTAACACACACAGTGCCCTGAGCTTCTTCAGAAGCAATAAAGCCTCAAGGCATCTAATTTCAGAGCCCGACAGCGATCTGCTTTAACGACATTAAATTTATGTTATCCATAAGGCCTAATGTAGCGTAATAACTTCAAGGCCAACTCCCGCACCTTTACAGGTCTCTGCACAAAAGCTTGGTGGGCTTTCAGGTGCCAGAAGCCGGCACAAAGAGAGCCGCACAAAGGCCCCGCACGGACCAGCCCTGTACTGGTTCAGCAGTTGGAAGACAAATACAGACGAGCAACGTCCACCTGCTTCGTTCCGAGGGGTTTGGTCCCTCCCGAAAGGAACAAGATGATCCATGAAAATGGATGTTTAGAAAATCCTGCACAGCAGGAGCACCTCTATCAATACGATTTCCTGATCCAGAGTTAGTATGTATATACTTGGCAGGTAAAAGTGAATTAAAACTTTTTTCAACAGAGCATCCTCAGACACAAGGGTAATTCAAACCTACCTACAGACCCAGAGGCAGCATTTCCAGTAATTCTTCTCCTAAAATGTTCATGCAGAATCCTAGATGTCCTCTAAACTTTGGAGTCTCTGCTAACCTTGACAACTTCAGTCTGTTTCTTATTTTTAGGCTGGAATCTGATAGGTCATTTCTTACTTCCTATCTTGCTGGTATTACTGTGCCTCAGCACACAAGGCCCTAAACCAGACAGCAGAGACTGGAAGCAAACAACTGGAGAATCACAATACGAAATACACGGATCGTACTGTCCATTGGTAAGAAAACGCTTAAACTTAGTAACACCTTAGAGCTCTAGAGACTTACTTTATTAGCTTATTTACTGGAAAGACAAATGAGCAGGTTGTGCAAGGTGACTTGTGAATGTGCATTAGAGGAGGGGAGAGACTGACTTTCCTCCAGCACAGAGCGTGGGTCTCAAAGACGGTGAGAACCGGGGTGTGCCTTGGGGGCTACGTCTGCCCTTCACCTCCCCGCACCCCAATAACGGGCGGTCTCCTCAGAAACCGCGCCTTCAACGCGGCTCATCCGTTCGAAACCCAACATACGAAACGCACCAAAGACAGGTGGAATTTACAAAGCAGAGGGAAGAAGCGAAACAGCCAAAATCGCAGCGATGCCGCTCCTGCCACACCTCAGCTCTCTCCGCCACGAACCCAGGGACGCTTGTGCAGCACACTCACTGCGAGCGTGCAAAGCAACTGTACGCAGCTCGGGTGTGTCAACTCCGAACAACGGTCTTTACACGTGCTCTTGTCCTCTGACCAGGACTAAAGAAATCTGACAACATACTTACGCACACAGACAGGCGTCTTCCCAGACCAGCGGTGATCCTGCTGGCAGATCCGCACCGACATCCCGATGAGGCGGAAGCCGGGGTTGCACTGATAAACCACGCTGCCGCGGTAGTTGTAGTTCTCCCCGTTGATCTGCCCGTTGACGATGGGACTGGGAACACCGCAGTGCCCCGCTGCGGGAGGGAGACAGGGAGAATCACCGAGAGCTCAGGCCTGCCCGTCCCGAAGGCATCGCACCCCACCCTGACCCTCAGGGTGGATCTGAATTCGAGACTCTGCAGTCATAAATAAAACCAGAGCAGCAGGAAAAACAACATACCATTTTTAAAGCTCTCCTCTCCAATCTCAACACACATCTACTAAGGAATCAAAATTTGCTTCCTTTCTGTATCTACTGAAAACCCTACCGCTTCAGCAGCGCCAAACCTGCACTCGGGCTCCTTCTCAAATCAGCATCTAAAATTCCTATTCCCTCCTGAAACGCCATCAGGGCGCTCTCCCCACCGCATCTCGGATACTCCGCACCTACCCAGACATCTGACTTCTGCTCCGCTCCAGAGTCCGTTGGCCATGCACTCCCGCACGCGGGACCCTACCAGCGTGTAGCCAGTGTTGCAGGAGAAGATGGCCGTGGCCCCGTAGCTGGTCAGCGTCCCGATCTTGTTCCCGTTAGGTGGGGTCGGCAGGTCTCCGCACGAGATAACTAGAAGAGATCCCGAAGGACAGTAAGCAAGAACAGGCAGGGAGCTACGTTTTTTCAAAGAAATGCACTCAGTGATGCTTGCTGCCACAAGTTATTACTGAAGTCAGAAATGAGTAGGAAAGATTATTAAATAGTTACGCGGATAATAACAACAATTCAGAGTCGTGTTCCGTGAGCTGACAAATATAAGTGCTGCTATTAATGTTTACGCTTCAGGATGCGAGGGAAGCACTAAAGACTGGCTAGGAAGAAACTACAGAAGTTTTTAACACAGGAGTATTTCTATTATTAACCCATTGGGAGCATTTCTATTATTAACCCATCGCTAGGTACAGCTGGGAAGCCTGCCTTCCAGAAACGCCACCAAACGGCACCGCATTTCCAATCAGAAAGTGACACCCAGCTTTTCCTCACACCGTGACTTGCAGGACAGAGCTGACGTCTGAAGCTCAGACCCAGAGAGGACACGCAGCCGAAAGCCTGGTGTGCAGGGTGCAGCTGGAGCCCGGCCAGGAGCCCGTGCAAAAGCAGCTCCCAGCCACAAACTTCAGCTCTTTCTTTTATCTACCTTAAAGATCTGCAAACCCTCTGGAGCTTTCGCACTCAGCAAGAAATCAAGAGACTCACGCTGGGTGCTTCTGACCTTAGTGCATTGCCAAGATCCTGTCACTTGAATTTAGGTGGCAATAACGCTGAAGAAATAAAACGAGGTCAAGCTCGCGCTCCCGGATCTGGCTGAAGAGCTAGCAGGGGTAAAACTACATCTGTCACCGAAGTCAGCAGTGGCATCTCTAGAAACAAAGGGAGGCAGGAGGGAAGGGAAAGCTGCCATTTCGAAGGAGAAATTTTTCTGTCTCTATCTGCACTTAGAGAGAAAAAACCCTCCACCTCTGACAAAAGAAAAGATCCAAAGCACAGCAGTCATGTCAGAATGACTGAGCAAGCTCCTTGTTTGCCAAGTGTTTTTGATTTACAGGTGACACTGTTACCCTTGTAAACTTGGCGTTTGCATAAAATTGGAAGAGGTTAGGCTTCAAATCAGAATTTTTTATTTTCTTTCTTAAAAGCAAACTTCAGAGCATCTGGCACCAGGAACAGCTAAGCTGCTGGGACCCGACAGCAACAGATGAGCTAATGTGCTTGAGTTCTTGCAGAACCGTTTAGATTAAAGCAAGAATCAGATCAGCAGATGACCTCTCCCCGCATCCAAACTCTCTCCTACCAGAGCGGTTCTGCAGCCACGCTCTCAGATGCTGCCGAGAGCGGCTGGGGCTGCGGCGCGTTTGCACGCCAACAGCAGAGCTCGCACACCCACCGAATGGGAAACAGAATGTCATCCCCTGCAAACACCCCGCGGGGCTGGCCTGCCCCGGCACGAATCCCCAGCTTCGCTGCTCTTACTTCTACAGGTCGGCATCGGTTCGCCTATGCTCCACGTCCCGGTGGCTTGGCACTTGATGACCCGCTGGCCTGTGTAGTAGTACCCGGGGTCACAGATGAGCATCAGCTGGGCGTTGTAGTGGTACTGGATCTCGTAGGTCAGCCGCCACCGACCGTGCTCAACCGCGATGCTGTTGATATCGGGACAGGTGACAGCTAAAAACCAGATGCGGGGAGTCAGGGAGAAGAAACGAGACAAAGACGTTAATAGGTGTTTAATTCCCGGGACTTCAGGGCTTTGCAGCAAGGGTGCTGGCTTTTTAACGCGGGGCCAGGGTTAGCATCTCGGTTTTACAGGCGGGAAACCAAGACACCATGGGAGGGGGCATCAGACCCGAGCCATGCAGGATTAGAAACCCGGTGTCCCAGGTACTGCACCTGTGAGGCAAAGCCGTCCATGCTGGGGCTGGAAGATATTACTGAAGGGACTTCCAGGATTCCCGGTGGGACGGCGCAGCCTGCAAACACTCACCCACGCACTGCGGGGGCTGGTTGCCGTTACTCCACTGCCCGGCCTGCAGGCACTCCGCGCTGGGCTGCTCCCCGGGCTGCAGCTGGAAGCCCTGGTTGCAATGGTACACGGCTTTCGTTCCCACTGTGTACTCCTTGCCAAAGACGACTCCGTTCCTTGGGGCTCTGGGAACTCCACAGGAGAGAGCTGGGAAGGAGGAGGGGAAAAACACAGCCGAGAAATCAGTCAGCTCCCGATTTATTATGGATTCATGGTGAGCTGAAAATGCCCCGATCCCCCAGCTCTCCTGTTCACAAAAGCTCCAGCCCCATGTGGAACCCCAGAAGCCGCACTGAACGCCCACTTTCACAGAGGATCAGATTTTCCACTCCTGTCTATCAGCGTGGCAACGGCAAAGCCAACGCTGAACACCAGTTTCTAGTGGAAGAGACTCCGGCTCGTACTTTCTGTAATATCTGTGACACAAAATGCATCAGCACACTATTCAGAAGTTTTCACACAGAGATAAAGGATTAGATAGCAATAAGGTTTTGTATTTACATCCCACAGCAGCAAAAACCTGAAAACCCTTTCCAACAGCACTTCTGGGTTACATAAGGCAGCAAATTGTATAATTATGTTGTGGCAGAAGGAAGGCTAAATTTAGCATTACGGCTGAGAAGGTAAGGGGGGGGAATTCAGGGAAAAAATGGATAAACAGGCACAATGCCAAATGGCTGCTCAAGATGGCAGCACTTCGGAGAAGATGCTCTGCACCACTCCTGCCGAGATCCTCAGTTCTGCGGCCAGGAGAGCGGCCAAACGGGGCAGAGAGGGGACAGGCAGGTCACAGAAATACGAGCAACAGCCAAATACAGACAGAGCAGAATCACGCTCATTTATGCTGCAAGAGTTTTGCAAGACATGACAAGCCCTGTCACCCTCTTCCCTACTGTTGGGAAAACCAGCACTGGGACTCTGTCACTCAAATCTGGTTTTTTCCCCCCCCCCCCCTCTATCAGCATTCAGAAGAGCTGGGAAACCAAACCCAGACCTGCCTCCAAAACCGCCATGCGGGTTCCCAGCCCTCTGCCAGTCTTGGCTCTGGCAGAAGCACATCTCGCTCGGGCTGGAGATGCACAGCCCACCCGTCTGGACCCATCCAGGCACAGGACGACAAGGCGGAGGAGCAGCCTGGGACCTGGAAAGCTGTCACTGCGAGACCACCAGCCAGCGGGGCTGCCAACGGCCTCGGCGGGGCACCGAGGTGAGCAGAGCCTGCTAGCAAGCACTGATTCAGAGGCCAACACCTAACCCAAACAATTGTCTGCATTTAAAAAACACTCTAAAGGAAATCCATTCCTTCCTGGAGCAGCCCGAGCTGCTCCCACTCAGCTAATGCATGAACTGGAGGCTGAGCCTACGCCTCCTGCGCCACGTGCTGATGCTTCGACACACCTTCACCTTCCCGTTATTCCCTCTGCTAGAAAATCAGCAACCTTAGCAGTGTCATGGACCCCACTGAGCGCTGAAAAGGAGAGACCAAACTTATTGTGTACAGCATCACAACAACCACGGGAGCTTTCTGCCACTCGAGGTCCAAGACGCTTTCGTCCCACTGCCGCTACACGAGTCGGCCAGAGCCCCAGCCTGGAACACGATTACGTAGCACCTTGCAGACGCTGGGGTTGCTAATAGGTGTGAGTAATTCAGCAGGCTCGTATTAGCACGATCAGGCATATCCCTGGTTGAAATGATAATCACACGTATGTCACTTCATCGAGCTAAGGAGCTTGGCGAATCTCTCTACAAGGCTGGGTGTCTAGACAAGCAGCCACGCTGAATACCAATTTCATTCTGAGGCAAAAGAAGAGGGGACCTGGGAAGTCCTACCCCTGCCCTCCCACCTGGCAGCTCTCCTCTTATTACTTTCTGATGTTGCACCCAAAGAGGCTGGTGAGAAAGCTGACCCCCTTCCCTCGCCACTGCCCCCAGCAAAGCCTTCTCCTTTCTCTGTTCAATTCTCTCCCGCAGCCTGATGCTTCGCCAAAACTCGTCACCTCTCTTTGCCAGCAGGAAACTGAGGCGCAGAGCTCGACAGGGAGGGACGCCGGAGCCAGCTGCGCTCCAGGTCTCTGAGCCGCCACTCGCCTTCGCTTCTCCGTGCAAGGGAAGGAGGAGTTACTGCCGCCAAGTCCTGCCTCCCAGCAAGCTCCCGCTGCCCCTCAAGCGGTCTGTCTGATCATTTAGTCCTTCACTGCATAATCCCTGCCCTGATGTAAAAGTCAGCAATGATACAGCGCTTCTGCGCCAGACGTAGGTAACTAAAAAGTCAATTAAGCCACCAAAAAGACGACAAAAAAGTCAACCTCTTCACCTGCAGATGGTCGGGCTACAACACGGAGAAGGGTCGGACAGGGAGAGGCAGTGGGGGCTGTGGCCGCTGCTGCTCCAAGGGGGCTCTGATGCCCTGCACGCGTGGCAGCACCCTTCCTTCCCCGCGAGCCCGGCATCCCCGAGCAGAACGTCGTATTGGTAAGGTTGTAGTTACAGAGCTCCGCACGAAGCAGAGAAGCTTGATTTTTGGGGTTGCAATAAACTTGCCATCTGCTCCAAAGAGCATTTCTGAGGCTCAAATTGTGGGCACTGCAATCCGCCAGAATCAGAGACGACGACAGAGAGTAGGTGTGCCAGGGGAAAGCAAACCAGCATTTGGCTTGGAGACACCCACAGAGAACATGGGCCAGGGAAAAAGGAGCACTTACGGGGTTCAGAGGTACACAAACTCTGTCTGCAGAAAGATGTGCTAGGAAAAGGGACGGAGGCTATGAAAGGAAATCTGCAGCTGGGATTCCAAAAACAAAGCAGCTTAAAAATAGGCAGCAGAGACAAAAAAGGCATATTAGATCATCTTGTGTTCTCCCCCATTGTGCCAACCCAAGATTGTTCCCTGCAGAATATTCTCTGCTGCTTCCATAAATGTCAGCTAGGACAGAGCACGTAGTAAAGATTATTCAGAGGGGATCGGGAAGGGGAAGAGGATTATGTGCTGGCAGAAGGGAGCTATGGGAAATGTCATTTGTTAACTAGTCCATGTGTTTATGGGCACCCCAGTTCCGCTCCTCCTGACACAGCTGATTGTGTGAGCAATTTATGCAGTGTTATGGATCGAGTTCCCAAACCTCTGCCATGTGATCCTGGCCACCAGAAAGGATGAGAAATTGAGTACGGCCCAAAACAAAAGGTTGCCAGTTGGCTTTGAGAGCAATGTAAAAAAAAAAAAAAAAAAAAAAAAAAAAGGAAAAAAGAAAGATGTTGGATGCTGAAGCGGGCAAGAAGAGCGGAGCCAGCCCTGGCTATCGGCTGCTCGAGGCCAGGGGGGGGAGCTGCTCCGCCATGAATTCTCCTACTGCTCCAGCTTCTGCCTCTCGCTCGCCTCCTGCATCCATCTCAAGGCACTTGATAACCATGGGCCAGCAGCAAGATTCCTGATGGAAATATGGTGAAACAGAGAGAGGAGGTGATTTTCCCAAAGGGGTTACACTTCTTTCAGCCTCAGGATCTACTGTGACCAGCGAGCTCTCCTTGCTGGACAGAGACAGGCTCTTCCAGAGGGACACCCAGCACCAAGATCCTGACCAAGCTGCTGGCTGTGTGGTCAGTCGGGACGCACCCACCCCTCCAAAGGGGAAACCGGAGCAGGAGCCTACCCGAAATGGTACGAATTGGCCCCCCAATTCCTCCTCTGTTGGCGACTGCTATGGAGTAGCACCACAGGCTGTGCCCACTGAGCTCCCGACACGTCACCCGTCTTCAGCTGAACACATCCTCTCTCTCTCTCCTTCCCGCCTCCGTGTTTAAAATCCATTCCCCAACACACCATTACACCTCTTGGAAGTAAATACAGATTTTGGAGCTGAACACGAGGCTCAGGTGGCATTCCAGCACACCAGGGCAGTAGCAGCATTCGTACCTATTCTTGATTACATGATTTTCCTTAAAAAAAAAAAAAAAAGACGCAGAACATCAGAGAAATTCCTTATGCTGGGCTAAGGATTTGGGAGGCACAGTTGCCATGACAGCCCCTCACGCCTGCCAGTCTTGCTGCACCATTCAACTGCTCGTTCCAGCACTCGGCGTTTGCCCCCGTCCGTGTTATTGCGGAGGTTAAATCGCCATCTCAGTCGTGCCCAGTTTCCCAGCTCCCCCTTGCCAACAGGACTGGGTGGCAGGGTCTTGGGTTATTGCTTTCCGCTCACCTTTAAATAAACAGAGGGCTCTGATGGAGGTAAGCACCCGCAGCACAAAACCACCCTTTCGACGCAGGACTGCTTGCACCCCTGTGCAACTCCAAGAGACTAAGTGATTCAGGAGCACAGAAAGGATTTTTCAAGGCTCTTCGGTACCTCCCACACTAAATAATCTTCCTTTTCCTTACGGCTCAGACTGGACAACAATGCAGACACTGCAGTGAGACTTTGCCTATGCTGTCTCTGTTCTCTGGCTAGTTTCCAGGGAAGTCAATGCAATATTAATCCTCTTGGAACATGGATGAATGTTCAAAGACCCTGAAAGGCTTCATCAGAATAAAAATGGGCATTTTATCAACACAAAGGAACAGGGATGATTGGCGGATGGAGAAAAAGGTGCAATCAGAAAGTGAACATAGCGAGGGAGACAAAACAGCGCAGAAGCAAACCCCCCTGGGGCACACTGCCCTGTCCTCCCCTCCGCTCCCACGCCTGGAAGGAGCCATGTGCTAACTATGGGATGTCATAAAGATTGCGGCTAATTAGGAGGAAATGTGGAAAGAACAAACTACATGTCTAAATCTTATATGAAGCCAACAGAAACGGCACCATGTGAATCCCAAGAAATTCCTCATCCCCTAAGAGGGCACTTCCAGAAACACCAAAGGAAATTCCAGTCACTAAAACCCAGCGGGACCCACGCTCCAGCCAGCCTTTCCAGATTCTTCCAAGCAATAGCTTCTCCCATCCTTAACCAAGGCTTGGCTGTGTCTTTCCTGAGAGTTCAAACACAACAGAAGCCTTTGCGCAGATGTGCTTTTTCTCCCCTACCCCAGGCCAGACAAGGACCCTCTGCTCCCGAATGGTTACTCCCCTCCCTCCTCGTGCATCCGTTCCCAAGGACTTGGATATAAGAGGAGCCCCCCTGCAACTCAAAGCCTGTTCTCAATATAGAATTAGGAGAATTACAATAGGTTTTTATTTTTATCGCATCTTCCTCAGTCCTTCCTAGGACTCCCGGATCCTCGTAACGCCACGTTTGCCTGCTCTCACCTTGGCACAGAGGGATCGCTTCGTTCCAGTGGAAGTAGCCCTGAGGGTGCTGGGCGCAGGTGGTGGTGCTGTGGCCAACGAGACGGTAGCCGGTGTCGCAGCCAAAGCGGACCGTGCTGCCAGGGTGCAGACCCGTCTGGCTGAGAATCAGCCCGTGGGCTGGCGGTTGCGGGAGGCTGCAGTAAGGAGCTGGAGAGAAGGGCAGAGGAAAATAAATAAGTCACCAGATGGGCTGGATGAAGGCAAATTCCCTTCCCGTTCTCAGGAATTGCACTGTGTTTACCATAACCTAAGGCTGAACAAGAAATAGAGAACTTGTGATGGATAAATACAAAGTCAAAGGGGGAGAGTGTGCAGGGCTACTATCCAAGTTTCACTCGGTTCTAGAAATAAAGACTAATTTCTGATAATTAAATATTACTTAATTCATTTACTGAGTAAAGTCATTATTTATTTATGACATGCTGGCAAGTTCTCAACCCAGTTCTATAACTTCCAGTAATTAAGATTTGCTAAGTTCCACAACGCAGTAACTCATTTTCAAGGAATTCTCAGCAAACACTCAGTATCCAGCAGCGGTTTTGTGCTGAACGAGCAACCGAGACTCCCCAGTCCTGCTCCTGCGAGAGCAGCGGCAGAACGCCCGAGCAGGAGCACAACGTGTTTTGAACACAGTGCAAACGCTGTAACACCATCAGTCACATGTAAGTCGTGCCTCACGCCCCAAGCAGCTCCTAACACAAGTTCTTCTGTTTTGTGATGTTCATCTTCAAACATCTCAAAACGGCCTCGCTGCAAGGATGCAATAATTTAGTTACGCGGCAAACTTTCACGTGAATTGCGTGAGGGGAGGGGTTTCATTCACCCAGAGCCACGTCGACTATGGTTGTATATTCTGGTTCTGATTCTTAAGAGTGGTTGAGAAACCAGCCAAAGCCTCAAGGTTTCTCCTGGAACGAGACCTGCGTTCCCCAGCCTCACCAGCTCAGAAGGAGCCCAGCTTTGTGCCCCTTCCCAGGCCTTGGCAGCTTCTGCCGACACAGATGGCCTTTGCCCCTCCGCGGCAATTTTGCGGAGATCCTTAGCTGAAGAGATGGCCGCGTTCTTGGCAGAGGCCTCCAGTCCCCGCTGCGTGCTTACCAGAGTAGCGGATTTTGAAGCCTTTTCTGTTGTAGGCATGATCAGAGGACCAACGGAGATAGACTTTGTTCCCGCTGCTGGTGACGGTCAGAGGGGCAGAGTAGTTCCCGCTCAGTGACAGGAGCAGCGGACTCTGGCCAGAGGGACCTGTAAGGACAGAGGGAATGAGGAAAGGTCAGGGCTGGCACACAGTCACGCGTGGGCCTCATCTGCCAGGGGGTGGTTCTGCAGAAGGAAGAGGCGTGTTGTGGAACCGCAGCACAGCAGCCTTCCCTGCGAGTCCAGGAACAGCAGCTCCTGCTCAGGGGTTTTTTTGTGAACACGAGTCCCAGTGCAGACACCTGGTTCCTGGGAAACCAACGGCAATTAAAGCCCAGTTAATCGCGGTAAGACCAGGATTTTGCTCCAGGCAGTATGCCTTCAGCTCAAGTCCCGATGGGCAACCACAGGAGCATCAGCAGAGCACTTGTTCTCTGCGCTTGGTTACAAAGCTGCTTCGTTGTGAACACCGACAGATCCCCTCTCAGTTCACGAGGGCTCATGGGCCCATTAAAGCTCATCTGCCTGGGCTTCAGGGATGAGAACTCCCACCTTCTCTACTCATCTTCTCCCAGCAACCTCTGCTACTGTTTCTCCCAGGAACTTGCTAACTCCTTCCCTCTGGAAAAATACTTTAGATCCATCCAAAAATCAAATCATTGATATTTGCTTATCCAGAGAATCAATGAGTCTTAGGAGGAGCTTTCTTTAAGTCCAGCAGAAGGTTACAGGCGGAGTGGTGGAAAGCTCTCCCGAGCGCTCTGGGAACAGAGATTAACGACTAACAAAACTCCGCCACTTCTTTCCTTTCCCCTCAGTTGCTATGCAAGTCAAACGGGTGACTCTCTTACCGTCAAAGATTTCAAACTCATCGTACTGCTTCTCGCTCAGGAAGTACTCGATGGTGAGGGAGATGTTATACCCAGGCTCTACCTTGACCACCCAAGAACAGGTCTGAAAGTGAGGGTAACTTCCCAGGAAGCTCTGGCTGAGGATGACACCGGTGGAGTCTGTCATAACCTCGTTCATCGGACAGTGCACTGCAGGGAACGCGAAGAGACAGCAGAAAATGCATTTTCCTATTTTGCCGAGGAAGGAAGGAAGGAAACACGAGATACCACGGCCAAGAAGGTCTGTCTTGATGAGCTAGGTCAAGACAGAGCACAACTCCCACCCGCGTACATCCGCTGCACACCTCGACCCTTGGGGCTCACAGAGAATCCCCGGACCCCGGCGTACGCTCCGAACGAAGCATCCTGTGTTTCCACAAATCTGAGCAATGCCCAAATTTAAAGGGCAAAAAGCAACAATACAAACACACACTGTCAACTGCCTTTGCGTCATTTCACATCTCTTTCAAAATGAGTGGCACTGCATCCAGGCAACTATTCCCAAGTTACAAAACACTCCCCAGGAATCCCTGGAAACTTTATTACCCCGGATAGCACAAGGTGTGGAACTACAGCCTTATCCTAGGTCACCCACAGAGTTGTTAACCAGAACATAAGAACTCCAACATCTTTCTCTAATCACTACACCCCATTCAGCTTCTGGAAATATTAAATCCAGCTGAAAACACTACATAAAAAGGCCAGCAAAAACACTCCAGAAGAGGAGGCAAACACACAAAGTGAGCAAAAAAGCATAAAAAGAAAGGGATCTTTATTTATCCATAATTGTCACTAAAGCCCAGTGCAAACGCTGTACCCGTATTAATAGAAAACAGCCAGAACTATCCAGAAAGAACAGTGTATTCTTTCCAAATCCTTAATCCCATCAGTGATTTTTTTGACCTCTATAAATTGGTGGCCAGATGTAATTTAAGCAGTCCCTTTACCCCCAGGCTAACAACCATCAGTAAATAATTGAATGACCTCCCTGTCTCTCCTTCAGTTCATGCTATTTCAGAGAGAATAAAGCTATAGAAAAATATCCCATTATATGGTAAAAATGTGCAGATAGGAGGGAATGAAGGAGATGAAATAATCACGGCTGGAGCGAACAAAAGTACCAGCAGGAATCCAGAGGATAAATAAGGTAACACGGTAGCACGGAAACATCTTTGGGATCCCTCCTGAGCAGCAGCAAGGTGTACAACGCGGCGTGCTTGGGGCTTTCATTTTTCTCCCATGTAATACATTCCTTGGCGCTAATAGAGAAGCTGTTCCTCGCAGGATTGCCTTCCCGGAGGAGCTCGCTTCGCCGCAGCCTGCTCTTCCTTTGGCTGTTCATGTATCACTGGCAAACCGTCAGCGCAGAATTCCTCTCCCCCCGCCAGGGTAAGGACATTTGGGTGACTGTTACAATGACCTCACGCATGCCATCGGACTCGCGCTGTGCCAGACCTCTGCTCAGTCCCTGCTCAGGAAGTACCAGCTTAAAGTGCCTTCCTGAACCGGGGGCTTGGGGTATAATCCAGGGGTGCCCGACGTGCGGCAAACCCCTCCCAGACGGTGCGGAGACCCCACAAAATCCCTGGAGCCAGCAAGGGGCGGAGGGCCGCTCCTTATCCTTTACGAGAGAGTTGTTGCAATAAGTCACCCAGCAAATCTCTCCCCGTTATTTGCTGGTTGTTGCTTGAGCCCAGCCAAGGTGCTCGGCCCCGGGCCAGGCACGTCGGGAGAACAGCCCTTCCCTGCACAGCGGGGTCTCGCTACCCTCCTCACGAGGTCCTCATGGGTGGGTTTGCACTACTGGGACCCCGGAGATCTGAGAATTAACGCCAAAGATGCAGTGTGTGCGAGGAAACCTCGCCCTGCTGCTACCCTCCGTACCCTGCAGCAGCCTCTGGGCAGGGACGCTTTGGCTGCCAGGCCAGGCACCCTCGCCTTTACCTTCACACGTGGGTGGAGGTCCTTCAAACTGGAGGTGAGTGCCTAGTTTGCAGGTCAGGATTTCACTTCCGATCAGGGTAAAGCCAGGAAGGCATCTGTACCTCACTACGTCACCTACAGACGGAAACAGAAAACATCTTCACCCAAGAGAAGGATCAATTCGTTAAGGCTGAACCGTGCCCGGGGACGAGGGTACGATGGGGCGCAGAGACCTCTCGACCGTGCCTCTGCCATCGAGCTCTGGCATGACCGTGCAGAAGTAAAAGGCAGAGAAAGGCACGCCAGAGTCTCAGCTGGGATAAACTGCTGCCATGCCGCTGAGACTATTATGATTTGTGCAAGCATTTCGGGTGGAGACTTCCCTCAAAGAGAGCAGACAGCGAGAAAAGCTGCTTTAAAAAACATCTCGGCTACTTCACTAGTTGCAGACACACTTAAAATGTGGATGTAACTGAGAGCAACAGCAAAAAATACAAAAAGCACAGTCGATACGGGTGAAAGGTTCTCAAAAAAATAACAACGGCCTCTCAGCTTTCACACACCACTTTGTTTGAAACACCTGAAAACTATTATTGTGGCAAAGATTTCTGAATGCTGCAGAGCAAGCTCAGGGCTTTCACAAAAGCCAGAGCACTTCTTCCGCACTGAGAGGGGAAAAGCCCTGGCACAATCGGATCAATGTGACTGTCAGCTGTTGAGCAAGGTCACGCACATCTCCCCGTGCCACACGCAATTACACACGTGAAGATGTCTCCTGAAAGGCCAGATACGGGGTGACAACACGCCTGTGTGTTCCTGGGGGCCCTACCAGCAGCTGCTGAGGGGGAACGGAGGGCTAAGAGGACCAGAGAGGTACCTATGTTAAATTCTTCGTTCTCGGTGATGATTTCCGCGTTGGGAACGATGGTCGGAGGCTGACATCTGAAGAGCTGGTAGGCTGAGGGAGCAAAGGAAGAACAGCGGATGTTAAGCTGGGGGTGGAGGCAGCCACGGCTCTCTCGGTGCTGAGCACAACAGACATCAGAGCAAATCCTCCCTCTCCACAGGCAGAAGGAACTGGGAAAAGCCCAAGCAGCCCCTTTCCCCCATCCCCAGAGCCTACAGAGATGGCTCCAGGTACCTGTGCCCCAAAGCAGCTTTCTCCAGTTTCTTACAGCTAATGGGAAGCAGATTTTTGTCAGTCTGTGGAGACGCAGGTGCCTGGACAGCGATAGCCCGTTCGGATGAACATTGAACGATGACCGACGGGTGCAGATGTGGGGTAACGTTACCGGCACATTTTGGGATACCAAGGGGAAAGATCTTGGTGGCCTCAGTGGAATTAGGTCAAACACAGAAGAGGGAGAGTCTCAGACTGCTCCAGCACCAAGTCAATTATGCTAATTATTCAGAGAATTTCATCCTTACCACCTGTCCTTGAACAGAGATCACAAAACTCACTGATTTACTTTTAACTTGAAATTATTCAATAATTTCTTCTGCAAATAATTGCAGGAGTGCTAATGTTTTCAACTGCCAATCCTCTATGTAGTTTGCAGTGCACAACGTAACCCACGCAGGGTTGATGCCAGTGCCGCACAGAAGGCAAAGCAGGGCAGACCTTGCACTCTTTGCACAATTAAGCGTTTTTTTTTTTTTCAGGAGTGCCCTGTGGCTAAATAGGAAGAAGAAATCCAGTTGAGGAGCAGAAACAATTCCTTATGGCTCACGCACCTGACCAAATACATTGCAAATAGCAAGTTTTCCCCCCAAAATTAAAGATCAGCTAACACTGAGCAAAACAAATGCACTGCTTACAAGCATGTGGGTGCATAAGGCTTGAGCACTGTGCTGCTTATGAAAATAAACACACAAGAGCTGTGAGCACGGTTAAATTGAAAATATAGTACCGGGAACTAAATGAATATTAATGAAAGACATTTTCTGCTATTTGCTCAGCACTTCTCTGCATCTTTGCTCCCCCTGCACCTGACCCTGGCCAAGCATAACTTCCTCTGAAATTTATATCAGCCCTTTAATTTAAGATACTGGAGCTCAAGCTGCCACTGAATATTAATCCTTACTAACTCCACGATGTCGAACTCTTCACACCACGGCAAGGCTGGCAGCCCTGGCAGCAACCTTAATGAGACTGCTGCTGCTGCTGCAACACACAGGAACAGAAGCAGACGCCCCGTTGTCTTACCCCAATTTTCTTATCCCCTAACCCAGGGTAGGATAATACTTTCCCAAGAAGTGTGTAGGAAAACGTGATGTCTGGAGGTCCGGGGAACGGGCTGGAGGGAACGCAGCCGCTTCTGGTTAACGTGAGGGACGGGCTTACGTATCCCACGTGTGCAAGGGGGAGGAAAAAACAAACACATGCTACTACAGCGAGCTAAACTCAGCTGCGGGGGGGTCAAAGGAAAGTGCCAGCTCTGTAATTGGGACAGTCAGCCCCTTCTTTGCAATCTACCACAGGAGCAAAGAGACGAGCAAAGGAGCTGGGAAAGCCTGCACGTGGGCTGGGAGAGGAGCGAGAGGCACCAGGGGAGAACCCTTCTGCTACACAGCAAGGAGCCGTCCCGGGAGGGAACACACTTACTCGCAATCTTTTAAACAGATGTTTGACAGTGGGGGAAGAAGGAAAGGAAACGGTAACAAAAATTTAAATTAAATGCTATTTAAAAAGTGCTTGACAGCATCTATTGAAGTGGAAAGATAACCCAGCGTTTAAAGCATTCATCTCTGCTCACACCAAGAGGTGTGATTAAGATGGCTTCAGCATATGGGTGATACAGCACCGGTAAAGCTCCTTTCAACAGCACATCCATTTGCTCTCACCAGGACAAAACAGAGCCCCGTCCTTGAAACCACACCGGGACCCCCTTGAGTTACTGTGCCATAAACCCCTCTCCCATCACGCTCACACATCAGTTCGGGCTGGCACCTGAACTAACTCGTTTAATAATAGGTGCAACATCATCATTTTTCGAGGGATGCTATTGAATCTTTAAGCTCTGCGAATCATTCTTTTGTTTCCCTTCCTCCACCCTAAGGAAACGTTTCTTTGCAGGCATTTAAAAGGGCAATGGTTCTCTGACACGGTGCCGACCGTCGCTGTACAGGAAAAGACAATTTAAAGCTGAAGAAGGACGTCTCCTACGTCCTAGATCTGCCAGCATGCAGACGCAGAAATGAAAATATACATTGCTGTAGATCCCGAGGAAATTGCGTTTCCTGCAGTTACACCCCAAAGGGTGAAACCAAAGATTTAAGCAACTGCACTGCCTGAGCCGGGTGTGAAAATTCCCCCCCGGCTCCTGCACCCTTCTTGGTGTGCAAGGCACCAACACGCAGAAGAGAGCCTGGGAGAGAGAAGAATCTCACCTCAACCACTTAAAATCTCTGGGGTTAGGCTTGATACTAAAGCCCCATGTATAAAGGGAGCAATAAGCCAATAAACGGCACTTTTTAATAAAAGGCCAAGCACTTGCTAGGGCGTCCGGCTGGTTAACAGGTTAGAAACGGCCGCTGGCTGCGCCGATTCCTACCAGCACCAACTCCAGACCTCTCACGCCTGCCAGTGGCTTTAATGCTCCACGTAAGCCATAAGCTAAAGAAACATCAGCATAAAGCGTTACTGAGATTAGAGAAGAGCAACATACGCTGATGGGCTCTAACCATAGCGGTGATAGTATCTAATTCATATTACAAAAGGAAGTGTTTGCTGAACTGCAGCAGTGTTTACATACTGCTCATTTCTGAGCCAAACTGCCTAAACCATAATTTTTTGCATAACTGTTATATACGCACCATTGTCTAGCAATATAAATCTTGCAGTGTTTTGCAGCAGTAAACCAATTCCCTCCAAAGCCTAGCAAACATTCTTTAAATTCAGCCTATCCATATAACGCTTGTCTTTTGGAACTGAACATAAGCTAAGACATTCTGCGCAGATTCATTGTGTAATTCATATAAGACTCTGTTGACGTCGTTGCCAGCAAATTTCCAAAGCAAGAGGAGGTCTCCGTTTGCACTTTCCAAAAATCCCAGTACTGCCGTAGGAACTTGTTAGCTAATCCAATTTAAAGTTGGGCTCCTGGTTAGTGGTGGAAAGCAAACGCTCTCATTTCAACGTAACACCCAACATCTCTCTAGCGTGAGCTGCACTCACACCGAGGAATCCCCAGGTAATTCAGGGATTTACAGGAATCCTTTTCCTCCCCAGAGAAATGAAGTCACCTCTCAGCTGGAACACAGATGCCATTTAAAACAGGACACCGAGATGACCCAACTGGTTTAGCATAGCATTGGAAAGGCAATTCTGCATCCAGCCAACCCTGCGGGGAAGGAGAGCTTTAGGCAGACAAAGCGGAGCCATCCATAATGGGATCCGCCACGGAGAGGACGGTATTTACAGGCGTCGCCTTGAGAGAGGCGCAGGGCTGGCACGGCTGTTTGCAGGCGCTTGATCTGTGCTTGAATTATCACGATACAGATGGATTTCCACATCTGCACAGACTGACCACTTGCCAGCGCTCCATTGCATAAGAGACCTTCCATCTCAAACCTGCGAGAACTGGGCCCTTTGGGCAAGACTTCAGGTAAAAGTGTGGTTTTTCGCATCTTGCCCAGAACTAGTCCTCCCCACAACGAGCCACAACCGAGCCGTGCCCCTCCACGCCCCGCAGGCAGGTATAAAGCGTGTGGTGCTCAGTAAGCAATACAGACCATAGAAATAAATGGCAAAAATCCCTCCGTTGGCTGCATCGCTGTGGAATTTCATCAGGACCTGATTGGAAGAGCTTTGGGCTGATTTCTTCGCAGAGTTGCCAGTGAACACACCAAGCTGTGGGGCTGTTTGCTGTGGACCATCCCTAAAAATTGTATGTCAGACACACAAGAAAAGAGCATTATTACACGTCTTTAATCCTAGGCAACAGCTAACCTCCTACACTGCATGCACAGGAACTCCTCCATGCTCTTCCTTCCTTGTCCTCCCTTTTCTACATCTTTATTACAGTCTCAGCAGCTCCCAGGGCAGCTGACCTGGACCCCCAGCCCCCCTCCCCGCTCCATCATAGCCAGGATAATCTCCTCTGGCAGCGCAGTGATCACCCAGCAGACAATTACAAACACGATCTTCATTTTTAACCTTAGAACTTGAAGAATTAGGGTCAGTTTTCCAAAGGAGTTTCACTCCCTGTTTCCATAGCAGACACTGAGATCTATTTTGAAAATCAGATACTGATTGAGCACTACAAGCTCAAGAATTTGGGCAGAAGCTCTTCAGCCAGTTCAGCTACGTGTGCTCCCTTGGCTGACTCAAGTTGGTAATACGCCATTTCTCTTCCCTTCTCCAAACAGGAAAGGAAGATCCCAGCCTGAAAGACTCCTGGGGTGAAGTCCTCAGCACACGAGAAATCAGTGCTGCTTCATTAACCACAGCAGAATTGCGCCCATTTTGCATCAGAGGTCGCAGTTCCCAGTTGCTGCTATTTAAAAGGCGGCTGGGGGTCACGGCCGGTTCCAACGCCGTCCCAGCATTGCCGCCGCAGGCTGGGAGACCAGCTTGGACTGCAGGGCTGCGTGTCTCTGATTGCAAAAGAAAAACCGAGAGGGCGCTGGTAAATGTAAATGATTTACCAATGGCTTTTTCTTCATTCAACCTCTATCCATAGACAGGTAGCCAGAGATAAAGCGCAAAAGGAAAAAAATGAGCCCTAGAAAACTGTCAGAGAAATCAGAAGCGAAAGGCAATTCCTATTATGCGAGTCCAAACAAGATTCATTTCAACTAAATTCAGCTTGAGATAAAGACCCCGTTTACCATTCATAAAGTCTCCTCTGTAAAGCCCCTTAGGCTTCCCAAGAGATGTTTCCTTATTCCATTCCGCAGAGCGTCTCGGAGATGAAGGGCCAGGCTGACGGAAGCGTCCAGCAGGACGAGCGGGGCTCTGCCGCCAAACCCCCTCCCGCCGCGGCTGGGACGCCGGTCTGCATCCCCCGGCAGCTCGGCCCCTGCTTGTGCAATTGTGGCAAAGCGGTGGGACAGCGACTGCTAATCCCAGGCACTGCGGGCATCTGGTGGGCTTCATTTTAGCGGCTAACGATCACAGAAGTTACTGGCAAGACAGACCTACAAGGTCTGACAGGTGCTGCTATGTGGCCAAGAGTGGGACTGCTCCCTGTGAGCTGTGCAACACCGAGGGCAAAAGCACCGTGAAAGCTAAGGATTCCTGTACAGACTCCCCTCCAGACCCACAGCGTGACATTTGCATCACTTGGCACGAGCGGCCAGTCATCCAGCGGTCATTCCCGTCACCGACCTTGCACTCCCTGCCTGCATTTTTCAGGAACGTAACGTTAACAGGTTTGGAGTCAGTCGCCTTGTCCATTCTGCTAGCCCCTTGCGGCACATGGTCCTTTATCTAAAGGCTGTGTATCAAGCACCTGGAGTTAAAAAAATTCCAAACCCTCATCCCAGCGTCCCCAGAGGATGCTCCTACTCTCAAACACAGCACTACCTACGCACCGTGGCAACGGGTGCTCTATTTATCAGCAAGAGCATCTTTCTGAAACGGAGCCTCAGCAGCAGCTCCAGTCAGTCCTCACACCTTGGCTGTACCCACCAAACAGTGATGAAATCGTTGTAGGGCTCTGTTTGCAGCAGAGTGAAGTTGAGATGGATTCCATATCCCACCGGCACTGTAAGAAGCCAAGTGCAGTCCTGGGAATTGGGGTACTGGTTGGGGAAGCCAGGAGAGTAAACTGTACCATTTTGGGTGGTGACGTTCCCCCCACAAGGCACTGCAGATAATCAGACAGAAACACAAACTAATGAAGAAATATCCCCCCAAACAATAACTCTTAGAGATCCTCTATTTCCCTTTTTTCTTTTTTTTTTTTGATAAAAAGATAGCAATTCTGGATACAGGAGGACCCAGCCCCAAGATCTTGGCCTAGCATGCCTCGAATAATTCATATCTGTCACAACTACATCTAACATTTTCAATTTAATTCCATTACAATAAATTTATTAAGTGCTTCAGAGCTGAAAGGAGACTGCCAGGGCGTTGTGTACAGATGTGATAGCCAGGTGCGCAAATAAACTTTATCTTATGCCCCGGTAAGAGTCTTTGGGCTCCACCAGCTGTCTGCACCCATGCGTGGAAAAAACAGCTCCTGACAAGATCACACCAGTGGGCAAATCTACCCACTGGTTCATACAGCACAGCCTGGACCAGAACCACCGAGCAGCTGGCTTTTCACCGAGTACATCTGAGCAGGGGGGAAACGATGATTTGTATGACAGCAGCATCCAATTCATTAATCAAGATGACAGTTCTATTGCACTAGGTATCTTCCAGGTCCAAATGAACTTGCAAACTAAAGAGAGGCAATTAGAAACAGCCTGGGCGGTGAAAAAGGGGCACAGAAAGATGACAACCTGCTGAAGGCAGTGCAGGATGGCCACAGCAGGTCCCTAGGTCTGAAAGTCCCGTGTACGGGCATCGGCTTCTGGTCCTCCCTGGCATGGAAGTTCAATTGAAACGATGGTAACATCTGCAGCGTGTTACTGGCACGGAGTAAGCGCAGCCAGTGTCCTCTGCCTGAGCCAGCTCTGTTCTAGAAGGCACGCAGCTGTATTAACCCAATCCTTGGCTAAGGCCAACCCATCCTCCCTCCCAACACAACTTATTAATTCAGGCTCAGTGCTCAACACTCACTCTTTTTCATACAGGAGTAGCTCCACGGACTTCTACCACCCTGGCCCTGGCTTGACGTGCCAGATGTGAGGTTAGAGCCAGGTTCCACACGCTCCCTGCCTGGTTCTGCTTTCTCACGTGGTCTGGCACGCTGAGAAAAGCGTGTGTATTTATATAACTCCGTATGCTTGTTTTCTGAAACAAACACCTGAGATACCTTGGGGGCCAAGTTCCTTTCTGCCCTGCAAAGCAGCAGGCAGCCTGCTGATCACCAGAAAAACTCCCTGGAGTGGTGCTGGAAACCTCGCCCTCTGTGCATTTATTTCAGAATTACAGCTTCTCTTTTAATTAAAAGGGCTTTCAGCTGTGACCTGTGTCGGAAAGGTGAGGTGGTTAGCCTAAGGCACCACGTCCTCGCTGCTTGCCGCTATGCAGAAATGGACCATTTAAGGAGACAGCTAGAAAAGGAAAGTGCTGTGTCGACTTTAACAGCACCAGCAGCCCACCAGATGTGCACACAGAGGAAAGCAGCAAACGGTCCAAAACGTACCTAAACCCCTCACCCCTCTGTGCTATCGGAAGTGCTGCAGAACAAGCAAGCTACTTAAAAAACACAATAAAGAAGGAAGAATTGTATGGTTGTGGCTGGCAGAGCTGGTGCCCAAGGTAGAACAGGGCGTAATCCTGCTACCACCAGCACCCAGCTGAGCACGGGACGGTTTCTCAGCTAATGCACATCTCTGTTGCACTGCTGGGGTCACTGAAAGACCAGCTGAGGATTTGGTTCTTTATGCTTTGTGTTCTCTGGGGTTCAAGGACTTAGGACTTAAAAGAGGACAAATATCACCTCTCTCTCTCTCTTTCCCCAGTGCGCAGTTCTTGCGGACCAAGCGCTGTAAAGAGGCTGGGATAAAGGTCAGTGCTCCTGGGAAGGGCTGTGGGAAATCTTCAATAAGCAGTCTTGAACTTCTAAAGGGTTCATAGGAAAGCCTTCTAAAGTAAACCACACAAACCTCAGCCCATTTGCCCAAAGGATGAAAGGCTGAAACAGCCTCGTTGGGGTTTGAAAAGAGAATTTGGATATTTGCGCTTCGGTGCCTAGAAGGTAGATCCACTCCTTCAGCCTGCAGGGTCCTGCTAGCACGTGTGGTCTTCAGAAAGGAGACCACGTTCAAGGTTACTGAAGAACTCCCATCTGGATCATTTTGGAAGTGCCACACTAAGGAGACTAGACAGGGACACGATCTTCCCACACTAAGAGCTGCAAGGGTCTTTTACGAGGGACCACTTTTATTTACCAATGGTAAGTCAATGGAAACTGAACGGACATTGCTGACAAAATAAAGCAGACTATTATTATTACAACGACCCTGGACCACTTCATGCTGAAAGCACAGCTCCCACTGGCACCGGCCGAGTGACGGCTAGAGACAGTCCTGCCCCACAGCACGGGAGTCAAACACACCGCCTCAAAAGATGCACCTTGGTTTTGAACTGTTCAAAATGTTCGCTTTGACTAGGCTGAAATATGCTGAACATGAACTCAGGGGGAACATGCTTCCACACCTCAGGGCTGAGGCTTTATTCCAAGCGCACATTCCCAGCCTGTCTCCAGCGATGCTTTTGTTTCCAGAGAAACTTTTAGCCCAATTGCAAAACAACGATGCAAAAGGAGGCCAAGAACAGAGAGCTGAAGCCTTTTCTCTCCCCAGAAATGCCCGTCCGGGTGCTCTCCGGGTGACCCCCAGCCATACCTTCACACCTGGGCAACGGGTGGTCCCAGTTCCTGTTGGTGCCGTGCTGACAGGTCAGGACGGGGTGGCCGATCAGCTGGTAGCCAGGCAGGCACTCAAAAGAGATGGACTGGCCAACGTTGTAACCGGCTCCTCTCACAACACCATTAGCAAAAGGTTCAGGGTCAGGGCATTCCTGCAGCTCGTAGGCTGAAAAAAAAAATAAAAAAAAATAAGGAGGAATGTTTCATACTTCGTATTTTCTCACAAAAGTAGGAACAGTACACCCACTGTGCTGCTTGGCTACTTTCTCCTCATTCAATGATTTAATTGAAGGAGATAAACTTTAATGAGCCATACACACATCTGCATGAAGGTTGAGGAAAAATCCTGCTGCTGCTTTGCGGAAGCCTCAGACGGGACACGGGGGTCTGCCCTGGTCCGCCGCAGTGGCAGCGCCTGTATTCACAGAGTCACCCCGCACTTCACTTCTAATTGGGAAATCTGCCTTGTCTTTCAACAAAACGTGGACAACCCTGATGACGAATGCAAGTCAGTTGGTTAACATGTTCCACCTGGCATTATAAATTATTGGTCAGCCTTGCTAGAGCTAATTTGCATAGCAATTTCCATGAGATTACCCAGAGTGCCTCACAGAGCACATTCCTTCCTAAATTGTGCAGCAGCGCATGAATTATATGGCGCATGAACAGGACAGCCAAGACAAAATTAATGTTTTCAATTAAGTATGAGTAGCGGTTTTTATTGCTATTTCTGGGGAGTCAGCCCTTTGTCAGTCCTTGGCTGCATCACGTGGCTGAAGACACACGCTCCATCCTTCCCGCTCCTCAGATCTCTCTCCCGGGCAGTAGCCGGACCGCTTGGCTCCCAACTGCCGCGTAGCAAAGCCCATCCTAATTTTATTCAGTATCTGCCCTGGGCAGATCCTTTGCCCCTTCATATTCCCGTATGCCAAGGACAGGCGGACAGAGAAGACTAAAGGGTTTCGCAAAGACACTCATCGACGTAGAGCTGGGGGTCAAGCAGGGCTAGAAGTTCACATTCCCTTTCGACAGGGTGAAGGCTCACACAGGCAGCCCCCATCCCGCACCTTCACAGAGCGGCAAGTCCTGCGAGAGAAGGAGACTTCCAGGGCCTCGCTCTGCTGGCTGCGGAGACCGAGCGGCTGCTGCTCAGAGGACATCACGTCCAAAACCGGGGAGCTGCCTGAGGACTCAAGCTGGGCAAGAAGGTAGGCATCTCCACTCCCCCACCATCTCCAAAAACCGTACTGAGTGCATCTTTTGATTGCAGTGACTTATTTCTCTACTTTCCCTCCAGGTAGCCATGCCAGCCCCACTATTACATCGCTTGGCTATTTCCTTATTTACCCAGTTCCCTCCAGCCCGCTCAGCGCAAGGCTAGGCTGCAGCTAAGGATGCGTTTGGACTTCAGCTGAGACTGAAAAGCAGCTGCAACATTCTAGAGCAAACTCAGGGCTGCTGAGGACTCTTCTCTTTGCACAGGACAGTCAACAGAGCCAAGATCTAAGTGAATCTGCCTGGAATTAATTCAAAGGCATTTCACTGTCACAAAGCACTCTAGGAACATTTGTTATTTGCCGTAGGCATAGGTCCGGGTGAACAGATCCCAGTTATTAGGATGAAGCACGGCCTTCACGTAACACCTTTCCACTCATTAGGATTAAGTCCTCATGGAATTAATTCAACAACAGCAACAACCGTGACGCCTACCCTCGCTCTGCTGCCCTCACCATTAGCACCCAGGGCCAGGACTGTCCCGCTGCTGCTCGTTCGGTGGCCTCCCTTACCTTGGTACTCCAGCTTGAAGCCCGGCTTGTTCTGCGAGTGGTCGCTGTGGAAGTACACAGTGGTTTCATGAGATGTCGACAGGAGGGAGCCTGGGATTTCGGTGCCGCTGAACCGCCCGATGACGTTACTGGTGTCGTACGGCCCGTTGCGGATTTCCACAAAGTCGTGGTTCGGCTCAGTGGAGAAGTTTAGGAACTGGATGTGAGCACCTGGAGAGGAGGAATGAACAGTCTGCCTCTAAAGCTATACTGGAGCCGTAGCACATCAGCACCGCTCTCCCAGGGATGCCCAATATAACCCGGTCAATCAGCAGGAGTACATTTACCACGTTGGAGGCAGAGGGGGCCTGTAGGTGTATCTGCTGGTTTCAGAGAAGCTCAGGCTATAGCCTGTAGTCTCCTGCTGCTGGAGTCCCGCACGTGCCTCTCCCTCGGCCTGACACCAGAGAAATTCGGAAGGCAAGCACAGAGCTAGGCAGAACCCCCCTGGCCAGGCTGCGGCCGGCTCAGACGGCAGGACAGACAGACCCACCCGGGTGCTTGGTTTCCCCAGCAGCACACGGCAGCTGCACCAGGAGGAGGAGAGTCAATTCAGGAAACCCGGAGCGTCAGCACTTCTTCCAGGCGTGCAATACTTCCAGCTCCTGGCAGCCAGGCACCCTGATGGGGCTGGGCTGGAGAGGAGCTGAGCTGGAGGTGTGCAAGTCTCTCTCTTACTAAGGGCTGGGGAGATCCCGATTTGGATGTGCCGATGCCTACAGGAACTCTAGCTGAGGCAGGATATAACCTGGCACGAGCTTTGGCCACTTGGTGCATTTATAAAGGGTGATGCAACGGGTGATGTTTTAAGGCTATTACAAACGTGAGTAGTTAAGATGGGGAAGCACGCAGCCACGCTAAGGGAGGATGTTACAGCTGATTCAGAGGCACGCCCACAAACCCCATCAACCTGTTACACTCCACAATGACCTGTAATCACCTTTTGAAAAACTATTTATCATTTCATAGCACCATATAAATGCACGTTTAATGGAAAGTGTGATCAGGAGGTCAAACAACAGAGTTTCTGTAACTCGTCTTGGCAAGCAGTGCATCCAGCACCGACCAAACGGGGATGATGTCTTCCCATCATCTCATCAAAGCAAAACCAGCTGTCTCACCAAACCCCACTGGCAGCAATATCCTCCACGTGCAGTCCAGGTTGCTTGGATAATTTCCTGGAAACCCTGGGCTCAGGAGCACTCCTTCCATCTCTTCTGCTGTTCCTCCACACTGGGCTGTAAAATCAACAGTGTTAACGGTCAGGATCACTTACGGGTCCCTCTGGACGATGGTCACGGCCAGTCGGCTGCGTGGGAAATAAGTTAAAAACTAAGATGAGAGAAAGGAAAGCCTGCGATGGAACTAGCACAAAGTTTGCCAGGCACTGCGTGGCCACGTTACTAACGCACGTGCCTTTCTCCTGCCCTCTGGAGATAAAAACCTGGGCCCAGAGCCCCAGTTTTGGCCATCACAGTGGGAGAGAGACCTGAGCTGCAAGAGGAGAGACGGACGCTCTGTGCTGTCCACAGACACCAACGGTGCACATCAGGCACATGGCACTCGTTTGAATTTTTAACCACCTAAAAAAATTACTGTGAAGAAACAGACTGATCCTGTTTTGACTCCAGTTACCACCACCTCTTTTTGCGGTTAACTGATCTTCCTGGACTGCCATACTTGTCAATCTCTGGGCAATTACCGACAAATATAGAACAGAGTGTTTGCACACTGACTGAAGTAAATTCCCTACCAAGAAGTGATCCACAGATGACAGCACAAAATATGTTTACAAAAGGCATCACATGAAATTTAAACACAGATAGCATCTTCTCATGCTTATCTGGATGACCTCTACCTTGTTACGGTAATACCATCCAGCCGAATACACCCAGGTGTAGTCCTAACACGTTCTGACAGCAAAGGTACCGGTTCCCTTCGTCCAGTATCTCATTACGTGAGTACTTGCTACTAACAAGGCTTCTCCCAGGAGATTTCTCTTTCTTTTTCCTCTTAATGGCTCTTTAATAGAACTACTTCTAAATTATTTAGAAGTCAAGCATCTGGATGAAGTAGACCAAAAGAAAATCAGCAGGCTTCGCCAGGGAAGCAAGCTGTTCTCCAAGCAGAGGAACAACCAAAGCCTGGGTCCCGTGCGGCCAGCGGGGCTCTGGACAGGGTTTGGACACATCGGAGCGGGATGAGCACAGGACTGTCAGCACGGGGTGCTGTGGCATCCCCATACAAGATGATGGTCACTCCCAGTGATCTGCACTTGGCTGCAGACACACGTTTACGCCTCTCTCAAAGGTTGGATGACCTTTTTTCAGTCAAGCGTGATGCAAGCTGAGGGATACGAGCAGACAGGTGGACGGGCGCTTGTACCACTGCACTTGGTCGTGACTGTCCAAAACCCGACGGTCTGAATTAAATCGCGCTGGTGTTTACACTGTGACGGTGCCTAGCAGCCCAACCAGGCAAAATCCTACTGAACCGCGTGACCGATGCTGATTAAAAAGAGAAAACCTGAAACTCGCAGTTGCTGAGCTAGTCACCAGCTAGATGGTAATACTGGGATCCTCCTCCAGGCTGGGATCCCCCAACTCTAATGCTGAGCTGAAGGGCTTCTGATTTCTTTCAGAGCAACTCCCATGGGTACGAGTCCTTTAGCTCAGTCATTCTGCTATAAATGTCTCTTTATTTATTCCTGGCCTGCAGATCATTGGATAAAAGAACTGTTAGCTCTTATAATTACTTTAAAGCAAAATGATGTAAGCTAGAACAGCAGGAGCCTGAAATAACTGTTAACTAAAGCTATTAAATGCATAAATGCCTCTCTCGAAGCTGTAAAATGTGCAATATGAATATTAAACATCCAGATTTGCTAAAAGCAAAATACTGAAAATAATCCAAAAACTCCAGCAAGTCCCCTTCACCTCCGTGCCTCTCCTCCTGGGGCTCACTTCTTTCACGGTGGAAATCACCTGCCGAGGGCTTCTCTCCGGAGGGCTGAAGGGCTGGGCAGTCTCAGCCCCGCTCCTCGCAGGGTGCCGGGGCCAAGAGCTGCCTTGACAAGCGACCCGGTCGCACAGGACCTGCCGGACACCGCAGCGGGGACAGCAAGGCACCAAGCGGTGCGGTTCGGAGGTACCGGCAGGTAAACGGGCTCCGGTAAAAGATGCGGTTTTAGTGATATCAGGATGCACTTCGTAAAAATAAAGCACAGTCTTAAGATCTTTGCTTAAGATGGATAAAAAACCCTCAAGCCATAAAAACAACCTACTTTCAGTACAAAGAAGTTTTAGGTCTTCCCTTTTGAATGAATCTTTGTTGAGGAAATCTTTTTTGTATTTTAACTTTTATACTATAGCCACATTTTAAACACTCAAAACAAAGAGTTCTGGGCAGCCCATAGGGACTTTTTCATTGAAATTTCCCCTGTAACAAATGAAGATTTTTCCACACTCCACTTCCAGAACAAACCTGCGTTTCTCTAACTCAGACCTTTTCTTTTCTTTCTTTTTTTTTTTTTTTTTTTTTTTTTTTTTTTTTTTAAGAAAAGCGCTATAACTGACTTCTAGGTACGAAAGAACAAGAGTCCTACCGATGCAAAGCGGCGGTGGGTAATTCCAGCGGCGGACAGTGCCTGGCATGCAGGAAATGTGAGAGTGGCCCTGGAGCAGAGGAAAACAAGACACAGGGTTTGGAGGGTCTCCCTGTACCCCAGGGGTTTGTTGTCGCCCTTTTTGTTGGAAAACGTCCGGTACCTGAAGCGCGTAGCCTGGTTCACACTGGAAAGACACGACATCGTTCACTAAATAGCGCTCGCCGATCTTCAGGCCGTTCCCAGGGACGGGGGGCTCCGGGCAGCTGGACAGACCGACGGCTGCGAAGGCAAGAGCGAGATGAGTGCCGCAGGGAGCGGGATGGGGTCTGTGCTGAAGGAACGGAAACACACACCGTCGTTGTATCCCATTCCCCTCTTTATCAACCACCTCCACCACGGACACTGGGTGGGAAAGTCCCGTGGCCTCTGGATTCTCAACAGACACTCCAGACCACGTGGCGTTCCCCTGGGGTACACGGTATGTCCAGGATCCAGAGGTATTCACGCCTAGTGCCTTCGCTTTACCTGGAACACACTTTTTTTCACGTACAAAGGTATCACAAAAATCACTTTGGGATTTGTGGCCAAAAACGTTTTTGACTGAACCCTAACGACTCAATGGAAGAGCTGCATCTGCGACAGCAGGTCCATTGCGAAGCAAAGACCGACTCACTCTGAACGAAACGCAAACCAACACACCCGCCACGAACCCTCCCCACCCGCGGTCCGTGTGTGCGTCACGCCGTAAGCACCTGTACCAACCAGGCAGCACCCGGCAGAGGATCGGAGAGGACGCGAAGGAGAGCCACCACGACCAAGGGCATACAGTATGTGTTGTGTGAAATTTGTCCCTCCCTTTCTGGGCAGAAGCAGCACGGTTTCATTCTCCAACCCTGTTCTTCCCGTTTTCAATTACAGATTGAATTTACCATGACATATAAGCAGCAGTAAGCGCGGCTGGTCCTCGACGGTGCTTGCAGAACAGCCTACGAAAATTTCATTCAATCCCATTTCCATCTGAGCTACATTTACAACTGGGAATATCCTGCTGCAAACCCAATTAACAATCCCCGAAGTCGCGTGGCAGGTGATGTGCTCTCCTTTACACGCGTGCCACCCCCTCTTCCTTCTCCAAACGGAGATAAAACGAAGAGCGGCGTCTGCAGTCACCTCGCACCCACCGCGGCTCAGCTGCCTGCCAGCAACCTCCCTCGCTCTCCGTGCTGGCAGCTGCCACTAAAAGATAACCTTCTGCGCCGCTGCAAGGGCTGATGCTCTGCTTAAACTCCACAGACTGCAGGCTGAGCCGAAAGCAGATGGGGGGGAAAAAAAAAAAACCAACCAACAGAAACCAAGAGAGGAGATGCTGACTCTCCTCCTGAAACGCGAGTCACGCTTCCCAGCAAGAAAACACGTAGTTCCTCCCCACACATGGCTGTACTGCTTGACCTTCAGAGAGAAAATAGCTTTAAATAACTTCCCATTCAGATCAGCGGGCACTGAGTTTCACTCAGTCCCAGATCGTCCTTGCTCCGCTTTGGCTTTCCAGCATGTAGAGCTAAGAGCTTTGCTTGAGGAATCCAGCGAGGGAGAAAAGGGAGGAAAAAACCCTTGGTGTTTTAGCTCATCTCAAAACTTCCTTGCAGTACCTCTAACAGAACAAAGACAAAACCTGGGGCTCAGAGATGTGAAATTGTGATGGTACAAGCATGGCAAAAAACCCCCAAGATTTCTGGCTGCCCTGAAAATCAACATCTATTAATTTTCTCAGCAAAGAAACCAAACAAGCCTGATAATCCCAAGTCTCATGAAAAACCTGAACGTGATTGTTGCAATGGGGTAATAAGATTCTCAAAGAACTTATTGATTGCAACAGAAATGGAAAAGAAACAGAGTCACAGCAAGAGAATTTCTATAACAACATTCATTTCTCCAGCTCCCAGAGAGCAATCTGGGGCACACTCTCTCTCCCCAATCTTCTTGGTTGCCGTAATCTTGCTGGATCCATTAATACACTTGGTTTCAATCCACAAGCCCAGTAAAACCTGGGAAGCTTAGTACTAGCTGGCCCTCTAAAAGCGCACCGTCTCTGCACTCAAACAGCTACGCCACTTCTGTGGACGTTTTACAACCTGAAATGCACTTTCAAATCTATTTGCTGCTTTGGAAAAAAATAAACAGAACATTGGTTGGCTTCAGAGACAAACACAAGATTTGTGATCAGAACCAACCGTCAGACACGGCGTCCAGCAAGAAACACTGATGTCTGCATCGCCCCAAGGAAGACTGCGCAAACGGAGACAGCAGTCCCAGCACATCTCCCGTCAGCTCGCCATCGCTCCTACCCACGCAGGAGCCGAGCCAGACCATCGCCACGCGTGAACCGCTCCCCCGAGAGCTGCGCAAGGACCAGCCTGGCTCCTGGCCCTGCCGCACCCGTACCGTTAGTACGCTGCGAGCGCACGAGCCCGCGTGCCCTCCTGGCTGCTAGCTAAGCGTTCAGCTTCGATGTGCTGACCAGAGCTGAGAGCCGCCATTCTGCACCTGCTTGCTCGTACGCTGTCTGCGCTGCTGCCGGACTATACGTGAGCGATTCAAGCCCTCGGCACAGTACCACCGGCGAGGTAACAGCTGCCGTCACCGTGACCCGCTGCAGCTTGGCTGTGGCACGCCTTTCCCGAACACGCATCCGCTCCAACGGCGGGAATCAGAACACAGACGTGCGGGAGAAGGAATTTTTGGCATCCCTACCCAAACCTGACAGCCCTTTCCCAAGGGACTCTCTTCCCTGCCACGTCTTCCAGTTTTAGTCAGGTTTGTTCTCTTACCACTGAGGGTTTCTTTTTTTAAACCCTGTCTCTGTGTATCATCATACATAATGATGTTCTCAGGTCTGGATATCCCAGAACTGAATGCAGCTTTGCATTAGACCTGCCTGAAGCAAAGCGCTGCCGTTCTGTTCCGATGTTCATCCTGCCACGAAAGGATGCCCAGAGCGTTCGTGCAGTCTCCATCCTTGGAGTTTTTCAAGCACAGACTGCATACAGATGTGTGAAGTGAGTAATCTGGTTTTACCTCATGCGTGACCCTGCTTTCAGCAGGAGGTTCGATGAGATGACCCCTGAGGTCCCTTCCAGCCAGAAGGACCCTGGGAAGCTGTGTCCGGCCCTGCGTGCTGTTTCCAGCAATGACCAGTACTGAACGCAAAGAACAGGCCGTCCCTCCCAGCCTCCGGCAAACATCGTTTTAGGCACTTCCCGAGCGAAGATTACAGCGCTGTGTCAAACAGGCCGAGTCTCCTTAAATTTTTAATACTTTGGCCTCTGCAACTCCTCCTGTGCTACAACCCAGAACCCAAACACGTGCTACAGAGTGCATCAGCAGCGAGATGAGGGTCAGCCCGTGACCCCACTCCTCCTCCGCAGCTGGAGAGCAGAGAACCACACATGCACGGGCCTTAAAGCTCACTGCCCCTTCCCCACTAAGGAGCTTCCACTTCTACAAGGCAACGGCTCCATAACCATTTCCCCATCGCTCAGAGAACTGCAAGATCAAGGCTGAATTGCTCTTACTTTTGTATTCCAGGTGAAAGCCAGCAGCAGAGACGCTGATATCCGAATAGAAATGCAGATAGAGCTGGTTTGAAGTGCTGTTCAGCAACGCAGGCACCGTAGTTCCTGGGAAAACAAGAGGTGCACAAAGATACTGAAGAGGATTCTTTTTTTCTCCTCCGTGTCCTCGGAGACTAACTGCAGAAGAGGCTGAGAACAGAAAGTCCTTTAACTTAACAAGCTCTGTTGGTTTTGATCAGGTTCTAATGAGGCCAATTGAGAAATACCCAAGGCCTCTCCGCAATGGCCTTTTCAAAGTCTTCTGATGAATTTCATCATGTGAAGTTTTACCACTTACAGACCAGACAGACTAAAAGCATCGAGAAGGGAACTGGTGACGAGAAACAGTGTGGGTGGAGCGCAGGTCCCCCGCAAGGTCTGGGTTCTTTCTCCTGCCTCGTTCCCTGGAAGCTGTTTGCAGCAGCAGCTCAAAGCAGGTCTATCCCAAACGCAGCTCTGGGAGTCCCAGAGTCCGCTGGTCTTTATGCAGGACACTTCTTACCAACCTCAAAGCGCTTTGAACACATCTGTTCGTTAAATAAGCAAGAATTGGGGCTACTGGTTTGCAAGTGGCTCTGCTGTTTGAAAGCTTTACGATGCTCTTGGGCTGCTTGCTACTCCTTGCTCTCCTAAAAGCCACGGTCCCCACTGCTGAGCAGAAGAAAGGTGGTTTTGTAGCCCTTCATCCATTTTGGTGCAAATCAGGCTGGTTAGGTTAACCTGCCAAGCACAACAACCCAGCAGTGCTGTGGGAACTCCTACTTCCAAGTTGTGGAAGCGCTCATGGGTTCTTCCAAAAAACCCAAACCTAACCCACTGGTTTTGCGTTTAAGGCTCTCTATCAATACCTTCTGCAGGAAGACAGTAGTCAAATACCCAATTCAACCAAGCATATGATTCCCTTTAACAACATACTTAAATCTATTCTTAGTTTTTGAAGCATTTAAGCATATGCTTAATTTTTATGTACGTGCTCAAGTCCAGCTGATGTGAATAGGAATTAAGCATGCACTGATGGGCTTTGCTGAACGTGATGCTGAACACGTACCAGAGAAACTTCCCAGCATGGTGGCTGTGTTATCTCCTCCATCGAACACTTCTAGGGAATCCCAGTTCTGCTCAGTAACAAAACTGATCACCTGTATCTGAAGAGAAAAAAGAAAAAAGTAATAGTACAAAGCCTGCAATCATGCTAATAAATCAAAATAATATCAATGAACAGGTCACTAATAAAGTTAGCAACACGCTCTAAGTCAGCACTGCTATTTATCTGTGCTAACGCACTGGCAAAGTTGGAGACCTGTTGCCTTTGACCACCACCACCGCCTGGGTTGTACAGCGATCTTCCAGAAAACTCCACGCTCCGAACCTCCGTATCAGGGGCGCTGCTTCTGCTGCTGCAAAGGGACAGCCCCTGTAATTTCACAGCAGCTGAGAACCTGAACCTTTTTTTTTCTGTATTGAGAAATCTCCAAAGACTTTTACAACACTTTCATATGAAAGCAACCACCAGCAACCCAAGAGCTAAATTAAAAACAAAGAAACCTGCGTTAAACCACAGGATTTTTTTAATCCGTTGAAGCTTCTGCAACTGCCTTGTTTCTCAGCTTTCAGTCAAACCACTCAGGCTGCATTTTCAAACGTCCCACCTTTCTCGGCCATGCCCCATGAGGCTTGGAGGCTTAAGGAACTCTCTAGACTCCACCAGTTAGAACTTCGATGCAATCCTCACACGAGTAACACCACGAGATTTGACAAATCTGCACTGACGCTGACAAGCAGCTCTTGTACTCCAGCAAAGATATACATGTAATTGCAGAGATTTGTTTTCCTCAATTGCCATTAAAATGGATTCTGCTTTTATTCCTAAATACTGGGAGTTCAAAGCATTCAGTGGCCCCTTAAGAAAACTATGCTGCGCTGTACGTCAAGTTTGGTGAACAGCCCGAGAGAGCCCAACAGCAAACCTGAGAGAAAGCCAGCAGTATTTGGGGAAAACCAGCTTTCATTTATAAGCTCTAGATGAAATTTTCAAACACTGGGCACCTCAAATTACACCTCTAGGCCAACAACCTGAATAAACAGGACCCGTAAAGACAAATCAGGAGTGCGAGCGACTCGCACAACTTGGCCCCAAACAAAAGGCTTCGTTTCTTGGCACGCGACCGCAGTTGTTCGGCTCCACCGCCGGCGGGTTTGGGGCGAACGCGGCAGCCTGGGTAACCCGGCAGGCAGATCTCCCTTTTCCTCCAGCCTTCCCGCGTCTGCGTATTGCAGAGCCTCAGCTCTTCGAGGTCCCTCTGGACGCAGATTTCCTACTAAGCCTAATGCTTCTGATCTGCGGTCGTCCTGTTGAATTCGATAGAATTACTCCCTTAAGCGCGGAGCTCAGCAGGACACGTTTGCCGGACCGAACGCCGTGAAGAGATCTCAATGCGCTGCAAGTCTCGACCGCAGGTGCACGCACACACGTGCACACACCCTCCCCTCCCGCCGGTAGTTTGGTGAAGCCCCCCCCTTCCTTTTTTCCTGCAGTGTTCTTATTCTGAATTTACTCATCCACTCCAAATATCTCACTTGCCTTTGCCCTGCTAAACACAAACTAAACCTCACATACTTAAAAAAAAAAAAAACCAAACCAACCCCATTCTTTCTGCCATTTTAACCTTTTCCCTTCTTGATTTATTCTGAATAATAAAGCAGGCTATAAAGTTCCCGCAAATTTTTTTTTTCCAAAAAGTGAAGTTCACCTAGCAGAAATTGCAGTGACCCCTGCAGAGCCATTACTGATCACACTGACCAAGTCAACACCTTTCAGTCTGCATAATTACACCCCTATTGTGATTTACATTATTGAAAGAGAACGTGGATTGAGAATGTGCATTTTGTTTGCTCTTACATTTTCTAAATTATTTATTCTCCTGCCCCCCCCCAACTTAACGGAATAAACATTTTTAAGGTCCTAATTCTAGTCTGACATGTGGATTCACAAGGGATCTGCATCTATTTACTGCCATGTATATAAATTAATTCACTCAGGAAGGTTTGCTACAGGAATGAATAATTCATGGCAGAAGTGCGAGCTCGTACACTGATTACATAAAAATCCTGCTAGTGACTCGCCACTACCAAGAAAGCTTTAATTTCACCTCCTCCTCTGATTTACAGTTGTTTAACCTTTAATTGTTGTACAAAACGAGGGTAAGCTGATACTTAAATTAGTATCTAATAACTGCGAACATCTCGCGCAGAGAAGCGGGTGGGTGACTGGGGAAGCGGGGCCGATCCGAGCGGGCCAGGTCACACAACCGCTGCGCGGGAGCACGGCAGGTCCGGCTCTGCGGCCATCACCCTGCCTCTGGGCTGCCCCCCAACCGACAGCTCCTACACGGGGCTTCACTGTGGCTGTTTGACTTCCTGGGGGCCAAATGCCTTTTTCTCCCCCACAAAAGACTTCCAGCAGAAGTCCCAGTGCAACAAGCCGATGCGATCCGGTTTGATGTCGAGGGCTGACGTCATCCCGCGACCGGTCTGTGTCTAAGGGCAGAGCCGCGGGTCCCTCGGCACACCGACGGCGTCGCGTCCCCCACGCGGCGCAGAAGCGGAGACCCCAGCGCCGGTGCGGGTCCACACGGACTCTCGCCGAGCACCAGAGGAAGGGGTCACGCTGCAGGACCGCGGTCCCGCCCTTCACCAAAAACTTCCCACTCTAGACCTGGAAACTGGACTCAGGCTCTGGCAGTGTCAAAGCTCAGCCACGGGATACAGCACACACCATTCTGTTTGCCTGCAGTCTGTGTTAGACCCCAAATTATCTATTTCCCTTGCAAGAGATCACATCCAGAAAAAAACCCAAAAACCAAAACCAAAACCCAACCTTTAAAACACTTCGGCATTGCATTTTCCAGTTTGACATGCGAGAGCTGCATTTGCACAACCAAAGAGGTGAGAAACAAGTACTTATGAATAAAGACGTGCTTTTAACAGCCCGCTGTAATACCCACTTTCCTCCAAGCTTAGCAGACATGTGCAAAACCAGCTCCGCAGGCTGAGAAGTGGCAGCGAGCATTCAGAACACAGCAGTGCAGAATACAGACATCTACTTGCAACGCTTTAAAAATTAAGTGAATTATCACCTCCCGATCCCAGGAGTCCCAAACAACTTGCAAACTGCCTCAACTGTCCAGACGTTTGGCTGAGCTAAATGGATCCTCCTGCCACGGAGGGGGGGTTTGGGAACGGCTAAGATTTCAGATGAACTTGAAGATACCAACAGTGAGCTCCGAGGCTTTTGAAAACGCTATTTTAAATGGCTTCAGAAACAGAGTGGAATTTGCTGGACCGGGCACAGCAAAGCCTGGCAGAGGGCACAAATTACTACTCCAGGCTCGCGCTGTTTCGCCGTGAACCCCCCGGTGCTGCTCCCCCCGGCTCTGCCACCCCAGACCCAGGTTCAGGTTTCGGTTTGAGTTCTGATGGTGGCACCAGGTAAGAATCCCCGTCTGGGAGAGCAGAACTGTAATGCGGCAAGGCAGAGCTGATGTTCCAATAAAACTGCTGAGAGAAACACAACTGCTGCGTGCCAAGACCGCGAGCGCTGCAGAGAGGGAGGAACCCACCTACAAGTCTATTAGCTAAATACACGATAGAGAAATAAAAGCACTTAATGAACAAAACCTCACAAAGTGGCGTAAAAAAGAAGAAAGAAGCCCTCTGATAATGAGGCCCATGGAATGAAGGAAGCATTAAAGAATCCATCTCGTGTGTGTCAACCGATGTCAGCGTAACGCACGGTGAGATGCCTCCTGTGAGGACCAGGCGCGTGTGTGCTGAATGGGAACTTTATCTAAGGGTTGGTCTCTGATGTCGGGCTTAATTCTCAACATCCTCCAGCCTGCAGGACTATTCCTGCAGAGGAATGATAAGGACCACAAAAAGACCCGAAGAGAGAGCTCATTTACCTGGAGACAATGAACAGCAAAGCTGTAATTGTATAATCATACTGCTGCAACTCTGCTGGCATAACAAATCCACGCAGGCACTCCGAGCAAGCAGCTCTTCCTTGGTGTAGCTTACACTGCTTTCAACATTGCATAATTAAGCAGTATAAAGATATATGCCCAAAATACCACAATTATTTTGTTACACCAGCAAACAGCCACATGGCTCCAGTTGATTTCCCATGGAGAGTGCCTCCAGGAGGCAAAAATCCATTGAAATATTACCCACTCTGGGCAGTCACAGTGTAAATGAATGTCTGATTCCAGAGGATTACACATTCAGCCGATCTCTTTCCTCTGAGCAACTTCATAACACGTGGCCTCTTCAAGCGCACCAGATACCGCGCGTTCTCCTCTCCAGCTCATGCTGCGGCGACAGCCGCTGACACCGTACCTGAATCCCTGCTCCTTCGGGGACCGTTATCTTCCACACGCAGTTGAGGCTGTTCAGGTACGGCTCAGGGAAGCCGGGGGACAGGATGGTACCTTTGCGTTCAGTCAAATTCCCACCGCATGGCACTGAAATAAGCACAGTAATGCTTGAACGTGGAAGGACATGGCTTTATACTGAAACATTCTCTTTACAACATCTGTCTACAGACAAAAAAGCAAGCAGAATTGGCTCACGATTAAAGAATAAGATTTATACGAATAATCCTCTTTTCAGTAACTCACTATAACTTCTAACACCGGCAGCGCACAGCCCTCCAGTGCGGGGGACGCTGCGTGCATCAGCCCACGAGACTCGCTCCCGAGGACCTGCTCTCCTCCAGGGGAGGTGTGAGCAGCTTTCAGACAGATCCGATTTACACGAGATGCTGTCCCGGACCCCACAACTGAGTATTGGATCAAAAGTCCCTTCCCGGACATTTGGGGTTGAACATTCCCTTGCTCATAGGCAGCTCTGGCTTTTGTATCTGAGAAGTATGAAATACGGGGTTTTCTTTTGTTGGTATTTTGGGGTTTTTTGTTATTGTTTGGTTGGGGTTTTTTTTAAACCATCCCAAAGGATGGAGTTTCTTTTTCTAGCACAAATTGCCGACCCATTTTGTCTTTTCCTCCCCCAAACCCAAAGATACCTACCCACGCAGGTGGGTACCGAAACGTTCCACTGGGCCAGTGCCCCGGGCATGGTGAGGCACTCGATGCTCCGGGAGCCCTGGAGCGCGTAGCCAGCGCTGCACTCGAACCGCACCACCGCCCCCACCGCGAAATCGCTGCCCAGCCGCCGGCCGTAGCGAGGCTCCGGGACCGAGCTGCACTGGGTGGCACTGGTCCGAGGAACCGCTGGCATTGCGGACAGGAGAAACCAGCAGGTGAGAGCGCAATTACAAAGGAAAAAAAAACAAAACGAAACACGGTTAGAGCAAACATTTTGGAAATACTGAGTGCCAAGTTAAAGATCCGTTAAAAACAACACAGGAATCTGATTATATCTAAACCCCAGAGAGCGGCTGAATCCAAAGAGAGCATTGAGAAGAAAAAGAAATAACGTTTCATTAAACTTCAGTGAATTGAAGTGATAGTTGAAATAAAAGCAGCTAGGACGTTACAGAACCACGCGTGCTTGCTAAGATGAGACTGTTTGCCTTCAGAGTACTTATAATCACATCAGAAAGGTCATTTCTAAATAGGGAAACCAAGGCATTCAGCAACGACTTTCCAAAAAGCTGGTTTGCCACATAAAGCTAGAGCCTCAGCAGAAAACCCTTCAGTGTTTCTCAGCTCGCTTGGCCTCATTACCATAAAGGACAGCAATTTTAAACAATCTTCTTCATGACGGGAAGGGTAAGAGAAAGAAAAGGGGAATTTAAGTTGTGATGCTGCATTGCCAACTGTTGAAATTGCCTGCGCTCCTGTTCAATACTGGAAACAACAGTCAAAGAAAGAAATGGAGAGTCTGACAGATAAGCGAGGGAAAAACGAGTCAAAGAAATGTCTACTGCTGAGGAGGAAATCAATTTGTATTTTCCTCTGAGTTGCTTTACAATTTATTAGTGTTTAATGCCTGAGTTGCTGGGAAGGGAAAACTGTGGAGATGATGAACACATTAGCTATATTGTTTGATTTTAATTTGATTCAGAGAGATGAATGTCAAACCCACTGTCAAAGGCATCACGCAAGATGATCAGCAAGAAGCTGAAGTCCGACGTGTGTCAGCGGTCTGGGGAGGGGAACGGAGAGGCAGAAAGGATCCAGTGTTGATGATGCGCTACTTTGGACTAATCCAAGACAGCCCAAAGACTTACAGATCTGTACCCCTGCTCAGATAACCCCAGCTCAGCCGTTTGCGACCGACCAGCATGTGCTTGGCCTCTCCCCAAACCAGGGACAGAAGCGAGCCTGGGTGCCCGACCCCGCAGCTCCGCTTTCAACACGCTGCTGCAGGCTCCGGCTCCTTCACCTCGGGGGAACCGGCCGCACACGTGCACCACGGAACGGGGGAGGCTTTGGGAGAGGGAACTCCTCGTTTGCGTAAAAATGAGAGTAAATGCCATGAGAGCCTGGCCAGGCGGATCAAAACCAGGGCCAGCTCTTTCTTGTAACTCGGGCTTTCCATGCAGTAATCGCTGAAGAGTGTGCAGCTCATAATCAGCGTGCAGGGGGGAGGAGGTAATCTTTACTGATTTAATCAAAACCTTTGCTTTGCTGAAATCTTTAAAGATTACTATCAGAACTACAGTTGTTTTACAATAATTAGGCAGAAATTGAAGAGAACAGATCTCTGGATACTACAAAATCCAAACCACGCTTCACTTCACCCCGGAGAAGGCACAGGTTGGCCCTGCTGCCTGTCCCCACTTTACAGTCATGTGCATGAAAAAGCTTGGCTGAACCACAGACAACCAGACAAAGCATGTGGGTGAGAAAGCCCTTCTGTTTTCCCACTATTCTGTGCATCACTTTCCATTTACTACTTTCAAATCCCTAAGTGGGACTCACCCGATGCAGCACAAGCTGTTACTGAAAGGATCAAGGGGCAAAAGCTTGACAGCAGGAGACCTAAGCTACGACACGCCGAGAGGAAGGATTTTACAGAGTTGCTAGACAACTGTTCAGCTGCTTACACTGAGAAATGTGCTAAAACGCCCGTGGGAGAAATTGCTCGGGTATAGATCTCAAGAACTTGCTGTGTACTCGGGGCACGATTCAACGAGACACTTCTGATACTAATCCTGGGACGTGCCAGGGTTGAGGCAGAGTGAAAAGGGAAGGTCTGAACACGAAGTACCTACAGGAGCCAGGCAGCAAGTTCACTGCTACCAGAATAATCTCCTGTGATATTTCCTGGCCGGACAGGAGGCGTGCAGTGACCCGCAGACACCAGAAGCAGTCCAGGACGCTGCACAACATCACTGGAGTTCTGGCCGTTATCTCGGGACCAACCTGGGAACATCTCCGGGACACAACTGTACTCACCTTGGTAGACAAAATGAAAACCTTTGGCTGTAGATTGACCCTTGGAACTGAATTTGATGAGAATCTGGTTGGTGGTAGCTAACGGTAACGATTCACCTGGAGGAGGAGAGAGAGATTACGGCAGTAGCTATGCAAACAGGCTGCTCAGAGCACCGTGTCAAACGGCAGGCTGTATTTTTATCTCGCTTTTCCCAGCAGCCACAGGGACACGTCCCCTACCTGTGTGAGAGCCCGAGAGGGAGCTGAGGAGCCGGGAGTGCTGGTTGGGGCCATCGTGGACTTCGATGACGTCGTTGAGCGCCGTCTGGAAGAAGGCGAATTGCCCGAAGACCACTGCCAAGAGAGGGAGCGCCGGTCGGGGCGGGCGGCGGGACGAGCCGCGCTGCCCGCCCCACACAGCCAGGGCCCGGAGCCGAGGCGCTGCAGCTGCTTTTCTTTCAGGAGCTTGGCAGAGGTAAAGAGGGCCTGACTGACAGCCCTGGAAGATGGGAGCCCTTTATTTATCCACAAAGTAGGCATAACAGAAGCAGCAACCAGCCTCCCCCGTGTTCACTTGCCAGTACGCTTTAACACTGATTCACAGGCCAAAAGGGAATCTTTTATGAATCATCCCATTTGCCTGCCTACATAACACAAGGTATATAATTTCAGCAACTGATAATTATTATTTATTATTTGTATTGAACCTCTGTCACGAAGCAGGCTCCCGTTGGGTTAGGCATTGTACAAAACCTGAACAAAATAACAATCCCTGTCCTGAAGAACTTAACTTTCGAGACTGAACCTCCCTGGTCAGGGAGGATGACTGCTAGGGAGAGAGGACACTCACGATTTTCTTAACAGTCAGCCCTAAGCCTGTCTACAGCGACTGCGAGCGAGGGAGCCGTGCAGTGCTCTGGGTGTTACCGCGCACATCGTCACTGCACCCAGGAGCTGGCAGAGCTTACGGGAGGGAGAAAATCATAATGAGAGGATCAGAGCAGTTTTTTAGTTAGAGCAAAGAGACTTTAGTTATTCACCTTTATTTTTTAGGATATAATAACAGGTTTTTTCCTCCCAAATCTGTACTTGGAAGATTTTTTTTCTCCCCTTTGTCTCCTCTCCTAGCTTTGCATTTTCAAGTTGCAAGTGCCCAGTAGCAGCTTCACAAGCTGAGAGGTCTCTTGCTGTGAAATTCATCATCCACCAAGCTACGACATTTGTCTCCTGCACATTCAGGTTTCCAGCACAGCTTTGATGCTGGGAACACTGAAAAAGCGACGATAGCGCACCCTGATGCCTGCTGTACACAGAATCTGAGAAGCGAAGGAGATGGGAAATGTGTAACGTTCACTACTAATGGTTTTCCTGCTTGTTTTTAATGAAGCTATTGAAAGGAGGCAGGTGGAGAAGAGCAACTAATTTAGCTGTCATCCTACCATAGGCAAATGTCAGCCTTGCAGATCAGGACTGTCTAGCCCTCTCGTTATTCTGGTTTTAAGAAAATATCAAGATCAGCTCTACTGAAACAGGTTAAGAGGCGTACGAGAGCGGTGCAGCGTTTCACCGGTTAGATCCAGAACTCGGCTGTAACCCAGAGGCACACAGGCAGAAGGGCAATGCGAGCGAAAGGAGCTTATAACCGACGTCTGATCCTTACTTCACACCTTGCTATCTTAGCAAAGGAAATCACAAACAACCGAAGAGACCATAGGGGCTGACCAGATCAATACCGTGCACTGAGAAGCACTATCAAATAACAGAATTTAGAGACCTTCACCTGCCAGAGCTGTCAGTGCAAGTGCTCCCTGAGAACTTTAAATTCCCTTCGAACAAGAAAATATGTTAACCAATACTAATATCCCACTAGCTGCCTCAAAGGTTTCTAGAACGTCAATCATTCTTGTATTCAAGCTCTGACCAAAATTAAGCAGCACTGGAGTCTATAAAAAGAACAACGGTCTGTTGAAATGGATATGGCTTTTGTTTGGATCTACTGTTAAAATTTAATTTACACGTCATTTAAAAATAAAAATTTGTCCTAAGTACCATAGCTGCACATCCACAAAACTATATATTTATGTGCTTCTCTGAGCAGACAGATTATTTAGCACCACACTTAGCATGTGTTTACGGTAAATACATTTTGTACTCTCAGAGGTCCTCTGAGTCTGCTGCTAGCATTAATCACCATGAATTATTTTTTGCTGATTTTTCAAATCTGCGACTGGATATAGTGCAGGAACTGGAAGGGCAACCACAAGATGGTGGGTTTTGTTAGGTTTTGTTTTTGTCCCCTCACTTTTGATTGATTTTGAAATTCAGAAAATTTCCACTATCCTTACTGACTACAACAAAGTATAAATAGCATCCAACAGTGCCACTTACTATTTTCCAATCTCCCTTTTCACCATTTATATATGCACTTATTTTACTGCTTTATTCAAGAAAAAAAAAAACAAAACCCAAAGAAGAGAGTTGCACAGACAGTAGGACAGATTTTCCAAAACCATCCAAAAATGATACCGTAGTCCTTCGGCACCACGATGAAGTACAAGCAGACTTGTCCGCTGGTGTAGTTCTGGGGATAATTTGGAGAGAGGACGACGCCATCCGAGCCCGTGTACTGACCGCCACAGGGTGCTGTAAGAGAAAGTCAGACGGGATCACGGAGCCCGGACCCACCGGCCCTTCTCCTGCTGCTTCGAGATCCGCCCACGCGCTGCGGTGCTGTGCAGTGTCAGCTGCCCCCAGCCACGATCGATTCTACGCTTCAGGCACTGCAGCTCTCGCTGCAAGTTCTTATTAAGAAAAATAAGGCTTATCCTAACCCGAGTTCATGCCTGCTTCACATTTAATTACCAAGACCACGGCAAGGCTAAGGGATGCCCTGTATGGTGGCGTAGACTAATGCGTGATTTGCACTGCTCTCCACCTGACCTTAAAGCTCAGGACCTGACAGAATGAGCTGCTCCTCTTTTTGCCGTTTCTCCAGCTCCAGCGGGAACAGCGTCCTCCCCTTTCCGCCTTTCCGAGTCAGAGATTTCATTCTTCCAGACTGGCAGCTAGCTCTTCACTTGCTTCACAGATTAAGAAGGTCTGACTGCAAACCCGTCATTTAAACCATTTTCTCATTAAGCCAGAAAACAAAATAACCACAGAACCTCTAAGAAAAAAAAATACCTTCTGCTTTCTCAATAAACTCTGACCCTGTTCAGGAAAGCACACGCTTAAGGGCTTTGATTAGCAGGGGGCAGCTTAAGCAAATATTTAAGTGGCTTCCTGAATCCTGCCCTGCATTCGGGACACAGGATTTGTCGCGCACATTATCTGTCGTGTCCAGCTTTCTGTCTCTCAAAGGAAGGTTCAAGAAACCTCGTGTAAGCCAGCTCTTCCTGACCTCCGTGTGTTAAAAAAATTGGAAAATTATGAAACACTGAGAAAACCCCTCTTTGTCCCCTGCAAGCACCTCGACGCACAATTAGCATCAAATTTTTCATTAGGATAAACTGCTCAAGTATTTGGCAACTAACAGGCAGATTGTTCTCTACTCGCCTGCTCCCCTTGGGCCTTACCTGTACAGGTAGGTCGAGGTTTGTTCCACGTGGGTTTTCCATCCCCTCCAATTATACACGTCAGCGTGGAGACCCCCTCAATATCATACCCTCCGTCACAGTAGTAGGTAATCGTAGATCCCAGCTTCAGATCTGTACCCACTCGTGTGCCGTTCTTAATTGATCCAGGGTCGAAGCATGACTCCCGGGGATTTTCTGCAAGAGAAAATTGCCAAGATCTTTACTGATCTGATAGAGCCACTCTAAAATTTTGGTCAATGACATGTTTTCTGGCTTTTCTCAGCTGGGAATCTCACTTAAGTATATCACAAAGACTAAACATTTGGAGAGTTTAGATTTCAAGCATTCTCTCATGCTGAATGTAGGGAATTATATGGGTCAGATTCTGGTCCAAACTATTTTCTGATGCTCAGCTCCAGCACAAGTAGAGTGGAAGAAGGAAGGCTTCAGTTCGCACACATGTTTACTGGTACCCAAAATCCAATCAAGGAGGCCAAGCTTTGATTGAACTGCCTACACTCGCTCTCCTTTCTTGCACGGGGAGAGGCTGGAAGGAACTTTGCAAACCAGGACACAGAAACACAGATTGAACATGCAACATATTTCAGATGGGCCACATCTGCTCACGTTATCTCCTCGGCACCTATCATTCCCGGGTCTAAGAGCTGTCTGCTCTCACCGTGGAAACACATCGTGCCATGTGCTAGCTGGTTGACTCTCCAGATGTGCAGCATGGCTGCAATTATGGCAAAATGATTACAAGCAGTTAGACAAAATGAAGACATTCTTCTCTCTGTTCACTATGCCCTGCAGAGTTAAAAACCCCATTTACATATGAAAATTCCAGTAAAGACTACAGAGCTGTCAGGTCTTGGATATTTCTTTCCTTCTTCTTCTGAAGGCTTTTTTCTTCTTTTTCCTTCCTTTTTTTTTTTTTTTCCCCTGCATGAAATATAATTAGAGGCTTTGATTAATCCTGCTCTTTTGTCATTTGGAAATTGCTCATTAAAGATGAGGGCTTTTCTGAGAGCAGTGGGTCTGTGAACAATTATAATGTGTTTAAGCATTAAATCATAGGCTTTTAGTGTTTGGGGAAGGGGCGGAGAAAGAAGCAGAAAACAGTAAAGCCCCCAGATCTTGCTTTTGTTTCTTTGTTTGCAGTGAAAAATAGGATTAGCTTTTCCTTCTCACAACAGTTGTACCACGAATTAGTGATCCAGGTAAACAGGGCGCAAAAGGACGTGAAATGTTTCCACCAGGAACAGCTGCCCTGAGTCGCACAAGTGAGGCCACCATTCCTCAACACCAGTTCCCTATTCTGGGAGCCACAGTTGACCTCAATGCTCCTCGCAGAACATCACACGCTTGTAACATCAAACTATAAATCACAAAGCCCGGGGTTCTCCTCTGTGTTAGCAGCATCTTGCTGCACGGATTTTGGACAAGCCACTTGTCAGTAGGTGCCTCAGACACCAGCTAGACACACCAGAGAAATCTCGGTTACAATGAGTAAGAACCAGGACCCAAAAGCTTGTTTCAGCCCCAGCACTGGAAAGCAAAACCCTTGGCTGGTCAGCTCGGATGAACACACTCCCTTCTCATGCACCCTTATGCTTGCAAGACATCAGCCCTAGGCTGGAGAAGCGAGCCTTTACCATCACTGCGAGTCAACGGAACATTCCTGTACAGACCGGTCATCGCAGCCCAGAGAGGTGACGAATTGTTCCTGGGCGTCAGGCAACTGCAGACGAGCAGTGGAGTTGCACGGCCCAGAGCCCACTGTAGCACACAAGCCATCTGCAAGTGTAAATGCTTCATCTACTTTTCCAAAATATTTCTTCACTCCGCAAACTTTTATTTCTCAGAATTGCTAATATTCACTTTTAGACACTTTCATACAAAAGCTGCACCCAACGGCTTCCTTCTGACCACTTTATGCCTCTCTTGTTATTTTGAGCAGTCTCGCTGCCTTTCATCTAACAAGTCGATGTGGCTTCAACCTGTCAATCAGCCTCCCACCCGGCTGTCAGATGTCTCAGCCATGGGCTTGATCTCAGCCTCTGCTCTTGCTTTGAAAACTCTTGACATTCGGTGCTCAAGTCACTCTGTCAACTGCTGAAAAAAGGGTGGTGGCTGATTGCTGAGCAACAGCCCCACTGCTTTGGTTGTGTCCTCCTCATTCTTGACTGTTTCGTTATTCCCTTGAGGGTCCGTGCCTTCAGGGACACCACTCCCCTCAGAGGACCACGCATCCTGACACGAGTCCTACGTGTATCTCCAGCTGAACGCTCCTCTGCAGATGAACTGCCCCGATGATCCTCAGTGGGCTACAAAGGGAGGCAGGAGCTCAGCTTTAAGGAAGTGTTTGGCTGAGTGGTGACAGCAAAAGACTTGTAGAGGGACGGGGGAAAGCCACAGCTTTCCCAGCCTTTGATTTATTAGGCTACGAAGTGAGTAACAGCATGGCTTGCTCATTTAGAATTAACATCTTATTTTCACTCACACTTCAGAAATCGAGGACTTTACCCTGATGTCCCAATTAACATGGACTCAGGCTGCCAAATGTTTAGAAAAGAGTCAAGACACAAATGCCATGAGAACTGGCTCATTAGTCAACCGAAAGCATAATTTTCTGTGTTTCCCCTCTCCTTTCCCAAGGAAAACTCAAAGCCTACAGGAGCTCCTAGACCAGGAGGTCAGACGTTCATCTGCATGTTCAAGAGCAGCTTCACCGGAGAGCAGTTGTCCACCCAGCACATCATGAACTCCCGTCTGTGAGCACGTGCAAGCTTTTAATAAGAGCTAAGCCTTAAAGCAACCCCAGGATAAATTGTCTAGAAGACAGGGTTGCGGGGTTGTGTTTTTTTTCGTAACAGTCATCATGTACTGAAGACAGGACAAATTATATTAGGATTTTGAAGACGAGGTGCAGCTTTGGCATCCCAAGCCGCTTGGCTGTTGCCACACCAGCTCACCGGACCCAGCATCCTCCGACTCGTCCCAGCTAACTGGACCACCTTTTCCGAAGGACAGATCTGTTTTTCAAATGCAACTTGTTTTAGGGTCAAGTGTCATCTCCCATTTCTGACTGTTTTAACAGCAAATAGTACTGAATGTTTTTAAACAGCTTGCTTTGCAATGGATTTTACAGAATAGTGTTTCTGTGGGGAATTTCCACCTTAAATAACCCACAAGTGATGCTGACTGTATGTTTGCAAGCTCAGGATGGGCAAAATAATTCTGGCAAAATAATAACGAATTTGAAATAAGGCTTGGGGTTTGGGTTGGGTTTTTTTATTCCTTTGGAAGTGTGAAAAGTAATCAGTTTTGCTTCATTTGCTTTCAATTTCACGCCTCTTCACTTCTGGCCCCCAACAGAAACAGGAAGTACTAAAAAGCGTGAGAAAACCTCTCGCTTTGGAATATCCGACCTGGAAACACCTTCCTACCCTCTGCCTCAAGCATGAGGAGCCAAACCTAAACCTTCACCTCAGGTCCCATTCAGCACCAACCTCCCCTCGGATGGAGGCAGCCACTGACGGAGTCTGACCCACTCCCGTGTCCGTGGCAACGGGTCCCCAACACCCACAAAATATAACGGGGGGAAATAATTAGGGAAAAGCTCTCCAAACGACTAGCCTGCCCTCTACACTACTAACAAAATGTGGTCTCAATTTAAAACTATCCGTGTACAAATGCCTAAAATGTATCTTAATGAAACCTGTGGTTTGCGAGATGCTGCAATGCAAACTGATGCTGGGAATTCGGTTGATTCCATTCTCTGGTAGCATTTGCTGGCAGTGGCAGCTTAATGGAAGACCCCCACACCAAGGCGTCTTCTAAATCAACTGGAAATAGCTTCTGAAACTTATCCAGTGTTGCTCAGTAACCAGAAATCTCCCAAGTATAACTAAGACACTCAAATGTTATCTTGGTTCAAAAGATAATGCACGTAGAGATACCGGGTTAAAAACCTTAGTCTTCTGTAGCAGAGAGACTTAAAAAAAATTCTTAAGCAACAACTGGAGCAAGAGATAAGTTCTAGGTATACTGCAAGCCATCTCTTTCCTGTGTTTAAGCTTTTGTTTTGTAACTGTCTTTCCTATTCTATAATCAAGAACTTATCCCTTTGCTTTGGTAGAATAATAGTTGCTGGGCTCAAGTGAATCTGCTACGAACACAGCTCCCTGCTTTCACAGAAACCACACCATTAACTAAACTGGTGTTGCAAACAAGCACTTTGTTAAGGATTATGATAACTTTAACAGAGCTTAAACGGGATGCCCGAGCAGAGCATTTCTTCCTTTTCATGAACCAGCCTGAACCCAGAAATCTACTCCCTACTGCTAAGTCATCCCAAGAATAAATTCCTCCCCAGCTGAAATCCCAAACTATTGCATTTAAATTTCCCCCGACCCTCTGAGCCAGTCCAAGGCTTTATGCGGACAGTAAACCAAAGCGCTGTGGGGGAAGCACGCTTACGGGTTCTTTGCTAGTAACCTTAGTTTGATTTTTCATTCTGCTTCACAGCTGACAGTGCATCACGGGTGCAAAGCAAAAGATACGTGTTCGTCTGGCAGAAATCCTGCTGGCGTGCTCTCTCTGCGTAGCTACACTGGGCAACTGCCCGGCTGAAGATCTGCCCTCAAACACCTTTCTATGGCATTGCCACACTGCCACTTCACTCTGTCACGCTCTATGCAAAAACTGACATAATAAAAGCCAAATTCATTCTTCTTTCTCCGTTTTCTCCATTCCTCCTAGCCCCAGAGGACAACTTTCTCTTGAAGAGCCATTGCCCCTGAAACAATTTCAAATGAAGTGCTGAGGCTGTTTGAAATTCACCCGACGCACCGTAGCTGCAGGCTAGCACTAGTCCCAGTCCCAGAGAAGAAGCAGGATTTCAAGGAGGGACTGACAGATGGCTGCTTTGCCTTTTTTTTCCCCAAAACATTACCAAAAGAGGACTACAAAGCCCCTGGTAATTAACAGTATTTTGCACGCCGCTGACGCAGGTGCTATACGGCATTCAGGGAGCTGTAGGGGCAGGAGCCTGCGTGGGCTGCAGCACTGACCAAACACGACGAGATGGCTGAGAGAAGACGGCGTCTTTGAACTGTACTTGAGATTCCACAGCGGCAAGGAGCCCAGCTCGGGATTTGATTTTCTTTCACACATGCTCCCTCCTGCATTTCTTTTCTTCTTTCTTCAATTCTCCAAAGTTCTATTTTCTGCTGCTTCTCCGACTTGAATCCCAGGTTCCTTTTAAAGTGCGGGGAAATTAATGAGCGAACTGAAAGCCTCATTCTTTCCTCCCAGCAGTTTGGCTTTGTGGGAAGCATGTAGGCGCGATTAACACTGTAGGATTGTTTAGGAGAAAAACGCATCACACAACCACCCTAATTTAATGAGATTTCATTTGTTAACTACTTTCTGGCTGCCCACAAAGCAAGGGGAAAAGAAGAAAACCCAAGACTTAATTTTCAGTAAAATTAATTCTAATGAGAGCAGAGAACTTTTAATCTCCTGAATCTTAAGCAGCACTAATTGTCTTTGTCTTATTATTTCATAACTTTGCTAGAGGGAAACTCATCTGATCAGCATAACTAACAGGAATTGCCATTTCTCTATCATTTAACCTCTGGTCAGGTAAATTCCAAAGCAGGAACCACAGACCAGAGCCCGAGCATGGGAAGAGGGAATAGCCGGAGCACGCAGGGAACGCCGCGGCAGCCGCCCATCAGCTCTCCAGCAGAAGCCGTTGCTGCTCCCGCAGCACATGGATGGGCCAACAAGACTCAGCCGGTGTTTCACAGCGCACGCCACGGGGGCAGAGCCACATCTCGTAGTGGCACGCATCCGGTACGTCTGAAGCCATCAGTGCTTTTTTCCCATACTGCAAACCAGTCCATACAGGTCAGAAGAACCGTTTCTTTCTAGCCCTGTTTTTTTCCCAGCTTTTAATCCTTTTCTCCATTCTGCACAATCCTAGCTCATCAGATCCAGCTTTTCAGAACTTTTTTTTTTTTTTTTAACTACAGTTTGTAACAACTCCATTCTTCCACCTACTCTATGCACAAACAAGGAACACACTCTGCCAAAGCCTTCCTTTTTTTCCCCATCTCCCAGAACAGCAGTGCCAGGTCTGTCACTTCTCAGCTTGCTCCATCAACAGAGAGCTAAAAGCACCCAGGAAAAACTCTAACCACTGCCCCTGTCTCTCACCATTAGAGCTGAAGCCACCACAATGTTTTACTTCCTCCTCAAGCAAGCAAGAAAAAAACCCCACACTGCTCCATCAAACACAGATACCTGTGAACAGAATGAATTCTGTTCATTTTCCTAATTATCAGTGAATTTGTATGTAGATGCTTTAGAACCTTAAGTGAAGCAAAATGCAGAGATTTCAGGAGAGCTGAGCATCCACCTCCGTGATCCTCGTCTGCAGATACAGCCACCCAATCATTTGGTACACTCCTGAATGACAGTATCAAGAATTCAGACCAAGATCCCACATTGCATATGTATGTCTGCATCTCCTTTTCTCGGACAAAGCTGCTCTTGCGCTAAGAACAAACCTTAAATCCATGGCAATGTGGAGCATTCCTAATAACCAGCTAACAGTTCGGCACTCTCTAGTACTCTGAAAGTTCAAATCTGCAATGAAGCGGCATGTTCTGCTCACTAAGGAGAACTATTTAAATTCAGTGTGGAGCAAGAAAGATATACAGAATACAGCCTGTACATAAATATATACTGTCTGGGAATCTCCCTTGGTTTTCTTTACAGGGGAAAAAAAAAAAAAAAAAAAAAGAGACGTAAAACCTTTCTTCTCCGTTAATGAAAGCCCCACACAGAAGCAGCCACACGTGATCCTCAGCCACGTAACGGTCCTTTTATGCTGCTCTTGTCTACCTTACGTACCCTGACTGTTCTACCAGCCTCCAGGATCCCCTCTCTCCGATTCCCCATCTTCCCTCCCATGCCTCAATTGGCTCTGGTGGTAGCAAAACAGACTGCAGGATTACTGCCCGGACAGAGGTTTCCACAGGGTCTAGAGCTTCTCCCATTTGGTTCAGGTAGGTGGTTTGACCTGAGAATAAGTGCAGGTAAAATCCAGCTGGGCCAGGTGCCCCCCCGGACCGCTCTTACCTGTGTAGTCAATGACAAATCCGGTGTTGCTGACTGACGCGTCGCTTCGGAAAGCAAGGAAGAGGCTGTTACTGCTGCTCTCTATCCTCTCGGGTAGCTGGGAGCCATAGAAGCTTCCGATGAGGGGGCTGAGCGAATCGGGTCCATCGTAGATATGAAGAAAATCATAGCCGGGCTCCAAACTGAAGCTGCAAAACCAAAGGAAGAGCACTTGAAGTATGAGCATGCTACAGCAGCCCCAGGAGAACAACAGAGACCGCGGTCTTGTTGGGCCGTGCAACCACATAGCTGAGAGGCTGCTGCTGCCCCAAAACAGCTCCTCAGCTACCTACAGGGCGTTTCTGTCCCCGTTCCTTTCGGAAGGAACCGAGGACTGGTGAGGCAGTCCGGAGCACAGCAGCGTCAGCCAGTTGCTGCAGGGGTTTCCCACGCTGCACCAGTTACGTGGTTGTGTTCTGTAAAAGCCGTGCGGACGTCAAAGAGGAGCTGCAGTTGAAATGCATGTAGCTCCCCCAAATTAAGGCAGCGTCTGAGAACAGATTACCCAGGACTACGGGACAGTCCTACGGGTTGGGTTTGGTCCCTTCAGAGAGGAAAGGATCCCCGTGCAGACCCAGCTCGGCCAGGCAGTGCCCCACCACTGGTATCTCCTCCCTGTCCCCACAGCCAGGCACAGAAGCGGAACCAAAGAACTCTCGGATACGTACGTATTAAATACCAGGGCGATGACGTAATCGGGAGAGACGGTCAGCTTCCAGTCACACTCCTTCCCCGGCGGGTAGGGCTCCGGGTACTGCGGGGACAAGATCACTCCTGCCGGTCCTGTCAAGATACCTCCACAGGGAGCTGGAGGCAATCAAGCAAAGGGATGAGGCTTTGTCTTAGAGAAACTTAGAAAAACAGTAGATGAGATGCAGGAAGGGAGAAAAAGAGAGAGAGGGATAGATAAGGGGACGGAGAGGTAGTTTGCAAGGTTGTCCGATATTAAGATACGTATTACAAGAGCCTGTAGTGGCCCCAACAGAGATGAGGGCTTATTCCAGACAGGGTACACACACACACAGGGCTATGGAAGCTATCACTGTCTTCACAAGATATATATGTGAGAAAGATGCTTTATGCTTTTCTGCTGCATTTATTTAGGCAACTCTTGGTCAAAGTCAGGATGGTTGCTACGTAAGCGAAAACACGTTGTCTGGGCCTAATGGCTTGTTCGTGTTTATTACAGTCACCAACACATTAAATGCCAAGCTGATTGAAAAATCAATTATTACTTTTTTTAAGGCTGAAAGTGCCTGCATGTATTTCCACTGTGGCAAATACTCACGACTGATTTATTACTGTCAGCCTTTCTGCAGTCTCTTCATGAGGGTTGATGCTTTAAGATTCCCCTTGATGCTCAGCTCCATCCTCCCAGATTTGGGAAGGGGCGAGAGAGGGGAGCCCAGGCTGTGTCACATTCAGGTGTCTGGCACCAACCAGCCTACAGCAACGCAAACACTGAGCGGGAAATGAGCTACCACGGGACAGAAAGAACAGAACAAATCTTGGAAGGATCCTCCATGAGGGAGTGAGCATTTGTGTACAGCTTGTGGGCTTGTATAAAGCCCTGCAAATGCACAAGAATCTCCAGATATCCGGCAAAATGTGGTGCAGATGTTCTGTAAAGATCACAGCAGAGATTAAACTGGAGACTCTTCTCCAAGGCCCAAAAGCAACTTCTTGAGCCGAGTTGCAGGCTACTGCAGGCACCGAGAACTGTTATCCCTCTCAGACAGACAAGGAGATCACAGCACAGACAGCGAGGAGTTTGGCTGAGGGTCATGCACAAAAACCCGGGAGAACCACAAGCATCTACTCTGTCTGTTTGCCTTAACCTTTAGGGCGCATGTCTCTTCCAGGCTGTAGTCAGGGGAAAATTCAGAAGAAACTAAAGATACGGATTCATTTTGGAAATGCCGAAGGGAGATGACTGTTCAACACCCCCTGATTTCTTTGAAAATCCCACCCATGGTCTCCAAAGGATTTAAACTAGAAACTGGTCCAAGCCAGGGCTGTTTGGAGCTGGGTCAGGATACAGACTTCAAATACCCCAAACCTCTGGGGGCCGTTTCAGCTGAGGTTCCAGTTCAGCCCACATTGTTTAGGGACTGCCGAAGTTGTACAATAAAGATGTGAAAATACATTTGAAATGCTAAATACAAACATAAAATCCAAGCCCTAAATTAAACCTCGTTTTCCAATTCAGCTCTAACTAGGCAGCCTGTTACACAGTTACTATAAAAGTGATATTATCTGGCCACTGATTATTCCTCCAAATCCTTTGTCACTGAATAGAGGGAAGGAGCAGAACATTGCTTTCAGCTTTTTCACAGAGCTTCTGACTCCTAAAACAGGACTGCCACACTTCAAAAAGGACCCAGCACAATATCTCCAAGTCAAATTGAAGACGACCCATGGGAATTCATCTTGCACCAAGATTAAGGCACCGGCTGCATTTCTCTGAAAAGGACCGAGCGCCCAGCTCCTGGTGTGAAAGAAAACTCAACAGGAGAATGACGAGATGGGCATGACATGCAACAATATGATTTAGTTATAGCTCCGGGAAGACTAAAAGGACTGTCTCCACCAGGCTGAAAGGGTGCCACACTAGATCATCAAGATAGTCATTCAGAAACCAAGTCATCCTGCAGGGAGCATAAATCCTGTGCATGCTGTAGAAGCTTCCTAGCTGGCATTAAATCAGATGTTAGAAACAGAATTAACTGATTTTTCTTGCTTGGGATAACAGTGCATAAACAGGAATGAAGGTTACGGGATAAGTAATTTGCAGCTAGCATTTAATTGGCCAGCAAATTTGATGTTTATTGCTGTTATGTGCTTAGCATGACTATTTTTATGTGTTCTGGACATACTAAAAGGAATCGCTTTTATGAGCTTCTTTTATTACTATATGAGCTCAAAGAAAATGTCAGATAGTTCTTTCTCGTGACAGAATTTGCCGTCTCCTCATGCAGAAATTATTCACCCATGACCCCAATCCTCTCTACCAACCTGAGTTTTAAAGAAGCCTTTAATTTTGACTTGTCAGGTTAAATATCATCGCTTGCATTGCACTATGTGCTACGAGCTTCCAGCATGAACTAGATTCTCCTTGTCCCAGACACTTTGGGGATAAACCTAAAAAGTAGTTCTATGAGACAGCTACCCGAGACGTATACACCTTGTCATACGCCTCTTCAAACCAGGTGGGACTCATCCCCTTCAGATACAGAAGTCTTGCAATAAAACAGGGCAGGGAAGGCAGCCCACCGGGAGGATGGACGCTGTTCATACCTGTGCAGGAGGGAGGGTCTGGTTGCCAGAAAAATCTGTTCTCAATCTGCACACAAGTGATTTTGGCCTCCCCTTGCAGAGCATATCCTGGATTACACTGGAAGACGATGGAGTCGCCTGCCTCTTTGCTGTCCCCGCTCCGACTCCCGTTTTGGGGAATTCCTGGGTCATTGCAGGAAGTGGCAGTAGAAACTGAAAGGTATTAAAAATATACATGTATTTAATATATATAATTACAATTAATACAGAGATACAGCACCACCCGTACTTAGACTCTGTCCTTAAAGACATATCCAAGCAATAACTTCAGTCTCCATCTCTCCTCCTTCAGTATCCCTTAAAGTTGCCACATACACAAAAACTGGCTTTTACTTTGCACTGAGCATCTGCCACTCCAGCTGGTAAAGGCTCTGGGGAACGGCGAGTTCAAGTGCACTACACAGAGTGCAAGTCTGACGTATAATTGTGCACACGCACATTTACTTAATAAGTCCAGACATCCACTGATCTTACATGGCATTTTTATAGAATTCTGTGTCAGACACATGCTGCAAAACAAACTAATCTGCTAGCACTTTTCACTTCTCCGAAGTGGCAGAGCGATTTAGCCTTTAGCCCTGTGAAGCATCAAGCCTGACCTTTCAGAAACGCACGTGTTTCCCCCCAGTCTCGCTGCTGCGTCCCCCTGAGGCACGGGATGACCCCTCAGCTGGGGGCAGGCAGCATGGCTTCACCGCTGACCGAGCTCAAGGGCTGTCAACACTACAACTACTTAACACTACGGAAAGTCCTTGGAGTAATAGAAGTTTTGCAAGCTTATATAGATCATTAAAGTTCACAAGATCCAAAACTATACTTCTGAGCTTAGGTCTGACGACTTAGTCACACCTTGTGAACAAAGGCTTTGAGCAGAAGCATCCAGTAAAGACCAGCTCCGTATCAGACAGCGGAGCAGAGCTTATTTCCTGCTCAGGTGATGACAGTCTAGTACACCACAGCAGTGTAGAGCAAGCTCGTCTTAAACGAGCCAAGGGAAATCCCCCCCGCTCTGTGCCACTGAAGATAAGCAAGCTACAGCCCATTCCGGTTGTCCCCGGCAGGCTGAGACACAAGCCTGGCGAAGGAAGAGAAAGACAGAGCTGTGCTCGGAGACACAAAGCTCTCCCTCTGCCTCGGTCATCTCAGAAGGTCTTGTACCCAGCAGAAACTCTTCCCGAAGAGCTGGCCTGCTCTCCCACGTGAACCACGCACACCAGCTCCAAAACAGGCATCTGCTGGTTGGTTACTGGGCATGTCAGTGGAGGCCTGCATCCTGGAAACATCTGTGTGAACGCTGAAATGTAGTACCCTAAAATAATCAAAATTAACGTGTTTGCAAGGCCAAGTCTTAGGTAACAGCCACCAGGACCCAGGCAATGACAGACCGCAGTTGCATTACATGTAGTGCTGCTGCTAGCAATGACATCCATACAGCCGATAAAACTTTTTGTGATCCGCATCTCCGGGGATCCAATTTGAGGGATTTTAAATAGACTTGGTTTTCAGCTCTCAGATCACCTGGGGAGAGTTCCCTGCACACTGGCGTCTCTAAGGGACCCCTGTGGGAACGTGGTGGAAAATATCTGTATTGCCTTCTTGTGTATTCCACAGCTCTACATCTCCCTGCCAAGTTCACCACTGTGAAGGTGAGTGTAGCAGAGGGGAGCACAGAATCCACCTGCATTGCAAGGACAAAATACAAGAGTTTTCTCTATTTGCAGAGACTGCACCCAAATGTGGTAGAGCACAGATGGCTGGAAGCTTGCATGGTTCCTGCTATCGTGTTCAGTATGATGTCATTTGCTCACCACCGGTACACTTTGCAGATAGACCTGAAATCACTTATCAGCAAAGCCAGGTTTGGACAATGCTGAGGAAGCAACGTAAAGCCTACCTGAAAACTGAACAGCAAAGCCCTGCTTGCTTGTGAAGAAATCAGTGTTGAACTGAAGGATGACAGAGTTGAAAGTACTGTGGACATCACTGGGTAAGCCGGACCCGCTCATCTCCTTTAGGAGGATGCCATTCTCCACCGGACCGTCCCAGATCCTCAGCACGTCGTGGAACTCCTCGGTGTGGAAAACCATGAAGTGGAGCCTGTGTGGCAAAATGAACTGGAAGTCAGACCACAAAGTGAGCTCTGCTTTTTTTCCTGAAAGGATTAGAAATGTGATTGGTACCAACCTAAGGTAGTTTGGCCCGCAAGGAACGTGTTCTCTCCTGTTATCTGCAACTCAGCTTGGACAAAGAACTTTAGCCCTCTACCAAACTTTGTCTGTCTGTAAAACCCAAGGTCTCTTAGTCACGTGCCTCCCTAATAAAACACATCCATAAATAAAAACCCCACTGAGTCACGGATACTAATGTTTTCTGAAAAGTTGGGTCCTTTCTAGTATTCTCTCCTGAGGAAACAAAATTACTCATCTCTCCTAAAAATGTTGAGGAACAAGGTAAAGGTCCAAAAGCCCATCGTGGGCAGTGGCAATGTCCCTAGCCAGAATATCGCAGTCGGTTTTACACCGCAGGTGCTCAGACACTGCCATGAGTAGCTGTCACAGACAAAAGGCTCCGGCAAGGACATAACGGAAACCTGCAGCAGAGGTACAGGGGCTGTGAAGGGGAGGATGGGACTGTGTCCGTAGCTTCACTGAGCTCTGTAACACACAAACACAGAAGTCTTGAGAAACTTATTCTAAAAACAGAATTAGCAGAAAATGTGCTGGGGTCCGTTCAGACAACTTGCGTATATGCATCCAATTCATACCTTGTCCCTACGCTGCACACAGCAACAACCTTGGCTGTCCTTTTGCTTTTCCTGGTACCCTGCAAGGAGCAGCTTATTGTCAAGAGCCAGCATCTACTGATAAAATGCATTGATTTTTGTTACCTGCACTCAGATCAGAAAATTTGCTCCTGGCACCAAGCTAATCTTGTGTATCGAGGGGGGAAAAAGGAAAGGAAACAACCAACACCACTCTTAATTAAAACAGCATCATGCTGGAAAAGAAACCCTTACCAGGGTGTTAACTGCCCCGGAGGTTAATAAAAGGGGCAGAAAAAGGTGTGCGGGAGGGTGGCAAACAGGTGGGTGCAAATTCTGAATGCCAGATTACAGCATCTCCGAGGATTCTGACGTGCTTTACCGAGTTCTGGATATTGCAAAACTGTGTCTAGATCAGCTAACAGAGTAACTTCAGCAAGAAATAAAGAAGTTGGCAGCGTGAGCCAGCTCTCCAAAATCCACAATAGGAAGGGAAGGGAGAGAAAACAGAAATTAAGAAACTGGCAGCTAGCAATGAAATTACACCGTGCTCTCAACGAGGGTTTTATTACAATGCTCCGAATGCAGATTTCACATCCGTACTCTCTGTATTTTATAGTTTTGCCTGCCCTGGAGAGAGGGCTGCGAGGCTTTCAGCGTACGCAGGAAATGCTCCTTCCTGCCTGCAGCAGTACTCCTCGGAGCTCTTCTCTTCTGCTTCTGCAGTAAAACAGGGCTACGTCTGTTTGGCACTTCCACAGAAAATTCCCCAGGGAAAGCCCAAGATGCTGGTGAGGAAATTCACTCCAGAGCCTGTACCAGCGAAGGACCTAAGGAGATGGGAGAAGGCCAGAAGTTCCCTCTGCGCCCAGGAGAGGTCTGGTGGCACTCTGGGACAGGACAAACCTGGTCCCAAAGTCAGCCCCTGGTGGGATGCTCCTCTCTCCCCGCCCTGGGCTGGGGAAGGTATCGCACCGCACTTCTCCCCACCACACCAACCTCTGATGTGGAAGGACGTGAAGCAGAGCGATCCAGGCTTGGCAAAGAGCTTTGGGGTCTTCCAAGATTGGAAGGGCCACCTAAGCACAAGATACTATCGTCACTGTTGTTACACCCAAGGGAGTAATCAACTAAAGGCTGCGATACATCAGTCCCTGTCGCTCCCGCACTTAAAACGGCAACTGAGAGGGCATTTAATTGCCTCTGTTTTTCATTGCCACGTTATCACTGGGGGAAACACCACCCGACACAACGAAATTAGGCTAACACAGGGGTAACTCGAGGCACGCCATTCCGAAACAGGGACAGAGCTCTATAAACTGCGCTGAGAAAATCCGCAAAAATAAAACAATCAGGTACTGGGCTTAAAACCCTGACAGCCCACGGAGGAAAACAAGGAAGCATTCGCTTGGCTGCTTTCCCATTTATCCGGGGCAAACATAAATAAATCAGGCAGAACCATAAAAGGAGAAAAAAACCCCCACCAACCCCACTGCAATGTACTCAGCAACAAAATGATGTCCACAGAATCCGACAGAAACCAAAAGAGCTGAATCATAAATCTAGCTGAGACCTTGAGCAAAGAGAAAAAAGAGCAAAGAGAAAAAAGCTGGACTTGAGGAAAACAAGCGTGGATCACAGCAGCGCTGCTCTCCGCAGGTGCGTTGCCCTCGTCATGTTTGCTCTCAGGCTAACTGGTGCTCGTTAGCCAAAACCGCCACAGAAAACTCATTGCCGAAGACCTCGGAAATGGGGAGACGCTGCTGGAGACCGTGCTGGGGCGGGGGACGCCCTGGAACTGCCACCGCCTGGGACAGCTCACTTGCCACCGGCTCCCCGTCGATGGCACCAAGGCTGCCTACACCAACTCACTTCCCTCACTGATTTTTAAGCAGCGACTCGCGGGCAGGGTTCACCGATGAGGAGAGCCTTGGCACGATAACCAGATGACACAGGGGTAAGGCACAGGTTGTCCGGCAGGTTGGTTCAGGAGTCTAGTGGGATAGCTGATTTCGTTACAAAAACTGGCGTACTCTGGAGCAAATCAATCTATTCAATAGGCACATCTGTAATCAAACAGCATGATTTTATCAGCCTGATTCTAGTCCCAGCAGGACTTCATTTAAGAGAAGACAGAGACACTGGTTTAGCAAACAATGGAGACAAAGAGAGTTTTATTCTTGCACTCTCACAATCCCAATTATATGTGTGAAAATGCGGCAAAAAGCAAACTAGGAACTGTGGCTATATATATGTGTGTGTGAGATAGCGGGACAGTTCTCCCAGCTTAGCAAGGAGCCAAGGGGAGGAGGGACCAGCTCTGCACTGACAATCTGCACAATCTTTGGTGAGCCGTTTAGCCCCAGCTCTTCAGAAAGCACCCCCACATCTCGACTGACCAACCTGGGGCTCGCTCTGCTGCTGTTTCCCACCCCAGCTCTGGCCGCAAGAGGCTGGGCTCCCATCTGGAGCAGACTTCAGCCGCTGACCGCAGCTTGACCCACTGGAAATGCCCACGTAGCTGGCACCGAAGCCGCAGGTCTTCCACGCTAACAGCAGTTTGCAGGGCTGCCCGCTGTCTCCCTCTAGCCCAGAGAGGGTTCCCAAACTTAAAAGCTGTTAAATGTGATGTCCCTAGAAATCTCCAAGGAAGCAAAGGGGAACATCTCAATATTCTCACTCATACTTCTAGATGAGACTGAAAAATGGAACCTGTCAATACCGCACCATCCATTAAACTCAGATTAGCAATATCATTAAACTCTCTTATGACACTGAGATCACTGCTATACAGTAAAACGCCGCTGCCACACACTTCTGTGTATTCACTGCTCTCAGCTGTGCAAGCGGTACTCAAAGGCAAGGTTCGTTCATTTTCCAGTACACCCTCCCACTTCTTCCTCTCCCCAGAGTCTCACAGATAAGCCAAGTCTTTTTAGTTGTAATTTTATGTGCGTGTGCATACGTGTGTTTGCACATGCACAAAATTAATCCTCTCTCAAAGCGCAACCCTTCAACTTTCATGGCAACGATGCACAGACTAATTTTTCTATTTTTCTCTCCTTCCCCTCATTCTGTGCAGATACAGCTTTATTCAAAAAGCTTTGGTGATTAATTTTAATGTAAGTTATAAATGAGAGCTTTATACAAATGTATCATGCGTGAAGAGGATTATTTTTCCAATGGATTACCATAAAAATGAAGTTGCTGAAAATGTGCTCTCAACTACCCAGAGATCATCTGTTCTGTTTGAGCTGCCAAATAAAGGAACAGAAGAAGGGAGCTTTCATCTCTGATGAAAAGAAGGGTCAGAAGGTACATTACCGTACTACTGTCTGGCATCATTTCATTTCAGTCTTGGCCCCTTCCAAGCCTCTGCAAACGCAAGCCTCCAGCTCTGCTAGTTTGAGTACTCCTGCAGAAGCGGACAGGGATTACGTGTGTGGGTAAAGTTTCCTTGCTGGAGCGGTCTCTGGATGAGGTGGGCTCTTACGCTTTTGGGGGGAGGGAAGGAGAGGGGGTCTCATGTCTACTTTGTCCTATAAAAATCTTCAGAATCCTTTACAGGAGAATGAAAAAAACAGGAGACTTAGCTGGAAGTTGCCTGTGTGGGATTTAAGCTACATTGGCTACGCTTTCTCCTGGGTTCATACCAGGACCCATCCATTATCGAACCACACCGAAGAGCAGAGCTAATGGAGGGAATTCCTGCATTAAGTAAAAATTAAAATACTAGACCAGATCTATCTCCAGCATAAATCCATTGACTAAAAGCACTATAGAGCTCAGTCTCCACTGAAGAGATGACGAGTGCTGATGCAGCACGGATGCTGCGGTGAAGATAAAAGGGCACTGACAACGCAGGAGTACAGGACCGGAACAGCAACAGGTTCTCGGGTCAGCACAGAAACGGGGCTGCCACCAGCTAACGAGCACTAGAAATTATGATGGGAGATGGTGGGAGAAGAGCATTATTGTTGAATAGACCTTATCATCTATATTTCTCCCCCTCAAGTCCCATCACATAGCCAAAACTTTACTTGCCAATATACTTCAGTTTTCTGTTGAAGATTGCTTTAGCTGGACTGAAATATGTAGGTACACACAGAGCAGTACTGAAGCGGCTTGCGAGGGCTTGGGCAAACTTCAGCATGGGAACAGTGGCGAAGCAGCAGGGACCACCGATGAAGTATCACAGAGCAGGAAACTGCCTGAATTCTGCTGGTGACTGCACTAACTTTATGAGCCAAATGTTCTCAACACCATGCTTACCTAATTGCCAAATTCACACAATTTAGAAAAAAATTACGTTTCAAACTGCCATTTTCCAACAGGAACGTGGCAACAGAACAATAAGAGAAGTCAGAAGAGCAGGAGGAGAAAACAGTCTTGGGTCTCTGTGGAGACCAGATGTTTAGAAACCATCTTGAGTCTTTTCCTTTGGGAGGATAATTACATTGTGTGTGTTCTATGTATTATTAAAACAATAAAACAATGCAATTAGAAGGTGAAGGTTAAGTGCTGTGGTCTCAGTTTTCCACCTGTCCACTCACATCTGGGGACCATCACACCTGACCATTCATTCTCACAAACGTAGCGTGACAGAGCTTATTCCTTTCAGTGTTAATTTACTGTGCCTTCCATTTATCCTTTCCTGGATGTGATCTTCCAAGGAATTTTATATGCACGTCCTCATTTTAGGAATATGTCACTTGGACACGTGTTCAACACTAACCTGCTGGAAAAGGTTTGTTTCTGAACACATCCCATTAAGAAAAAGGGTGAAAAGCACTTACATTGTACGTGCCATAAGAGCTCCTGGATGTTATTTTAATACAGTAATACCACAGGCAGCAACAGGAAATACTCCTCACCAACCACCCATGGCACTATAGCTGTTACTGGCACAGGCCAGACAGGGCTAAAAAGCTTACGAGAAAGGAGACGTGATGTCCAACCTGGCAAGGAGATAAATCCTTCCTCGGGACTCTCAAAGCGACAGGGCATTCCCTCCACTTGCCTTACGTAATTATTGATCTACTTCTGGACAAATAAGCTGTATAGGGAAAGAAAAAGAAGCTACAATAACTTGGTCCAACTCACCCTATTGTGCAACCAGCTTCTGCCTCTATTGTCCAAATACAGTTCAGATTATGATCGTAGGGCGTTGGGTAGCCCGGAGACAGTATCCGTCCTGACGACTCTCCCTTGATAGTACCCCCACACTCAGCTGAAAGAAACACATGGGTTAGCGAGAAGATTCACGACATTACGGTTCTTACTTGGCAACAATGCAAATCACATCCTACAAATACAACAGGGAGTATTTCTTCCCATGTAAAGAGGTTCTTAAAGCCTACAAAACAAAGATAAAGAGAGTCATTTAATTCAGCTAAAAGACTGAGTTACGAGAATAACTCTGCGCTTCTGTGCACCTTCCTAACACCTGACACGCTGTCACAGCTTCCCTCCACCTCTTTGACTTTGTAGTGAGTAACGGCAGCCCCTGCCAGCAGCCTGTTTTCCTCGATTCACGTGTGGGGTGAAAGAGCTCGATTCTTCTGCCTGTATCTGCAAAAAGTCTTAACAATTCATCGGTGTGACAAAATGAAGTAGCCAACATACGTTTGTAATAAACGAACCTCAAAAGAACGTGAAGATTTGGAATACATTTTTGTAATGTATCCACTACAGTGCTGTTAGTTTCCATGTGCTCACACAGACACAACCATCGATATGTAATATACGTAGAGCAAATAGGGTAATGGTTAAGATGATGGATAAATCACAGACATTTGTCTTTTTACCTCAATAATCAAGGCTAAAATTCAGCAGAGAGTTACCGCATAAAGAACGGTCCTAACTCTTGGGAGAATACAGAGTGCCAGTGTCTGAGCACGTCACTTGTAACCATGAAGGCAGCCTTCTGGTTGTTGAGATGTCTCAGAGGACTAAGTCCGTAAGAACGTCACCATGTCCTGGTAACACTAGCTAATTATGAAGTTGTCAAGTAAAAGACCAACCTCGTTTAGATACACAAAACTTACTATCAGAATTTTCCAAGCAAGAAGATACCCTTCTGGAGAGCTACAGATAAAAGGGAACTCAGGACTCAGCTAAGAAAAGACTGAGGGAATTAAAACCTCTGAGGATCTGGAATCGGATGTCATATAAACATGACTTTGAACTGTCAAATGCCCGGACCCACGTTGCTGTCTGCCATTATCAGACAGTGCCACTCTGTTTAACACATTTAAGTGAAAGGACAAGGACTGGAAAAGCAGCAGCCTCCTTGCAGCGAAGCACGAAACCTTGTCAAATCTGTGCTCAGAGCACAGTGTTTCATGTTAAGAGTGCTTGTAAAAGTTTTGAAGAGATCAGCGCTCTCAAGCTGAAGATGCCTTACACAGTATCCTTATCACGGTCCTTATTAAGGTGGATGGGTGCTATCAGCATCAGAGTTAACATCATCTGCATTAGCAGAGGAGGAAGAAAGGGTGTTCAGCGCGATGCCCACAAGCAAAGTGCTTGTTAGAGGATGTTTGAACAACAAGAGCTGTCTCACCTACACAGGTTGGCAGGGGTTGATCCCAAGCTCTCCGCTCCCCCGTCAGGCAGACCAGCACCCTGCTCCCTCGCAGGGTATAGCCAGGGTCACAGCTAAAGGACACAGAGCTGCCAGCAAAGTGTCCCTCGTCATGGACCTTGTAGCCGAACTGTGGGATGCCAGGGTCCTCGCATTTAATGAGTTCAAAACCTACAGCGGGACAAACAGCATCTGTTTTCATCAGGTATTTAACAGCCACGAGATATTAACGCAAGATGATATTAATGTTTGCTTCTTAAAATCATTTGCTGGAGAGAAAAAAACACCATATTGAAAATTAATAATTTTTTAATTACTATTTGAATAAGATCCCAGAAATCTGGTATCTCAGCTTCGATCCAAAGCTTCTGTATCACCACTGCCTCATTCACCACGGAAAAGGTTTGCCAGCAGAATTATCTCCCCAACTCCACTCTGGCCATGCAACTGCAACACGAAAATACACCGTTACACCTCAGATTCCCACCTCACAAGCACACGGGCCTAAGACTTACTAGAAAACTGCAGCTCAAAGCCTTTACTCGTGTTCTCGCTGTTGGTGATGAACTCAAGCCACATGCTGCTGGAAGTGCTGTTGATGCTGGTGCCGAGCATTTCAGCGCGGCTGAAGGAACCCAGCAGGCGAGCAGAGCTATTGCTGCCATCGTAGACCTGGGAGGAACAAGAAGCGCATACTGGAGAACATTTTATTTGCTATTAGTGCAGGCAGGAAAAGTTACTTTGAAGCCGGTGAAATTATCCCAATTAAGAATCTGACTTGACGAAGCTTCACGATGCTGCTCACCTGAGGAGCAGGATCCATACCCCGGAGGAGCAGGATTCATACCCCGGAGGAGCCGCATCCTTCTCCTTACACCTGAGCTTGTACCGCACTCAGGGCTGCGTTTTCTGAACTAAGCTGCTCCAGAGGTGCAGCACAGCTACTGGGAAGAACATTTTCTTCCTACAATGACTCAGAGATGTGCCTTGACCCCACCATCATTTAAGAAAACACATTTTTTTTTTTTCCCCCCTTTCTTTCAGATAGTGTGATTCTCTATGAGGATAAAGTGCAACTTCTCACTAGTGGAGATTGATAGTAACTTTCCTCAGGAGCAGATGAGAAGCTGATGACAAACCTGTTGAGGGAACATAATTTCTTTCACAATGAGTATATCTGTTGCATTAGCTGGAAATCTCTCTCTCTCCAGTCATTTGTGAGCTGAAAATATGTGGATTACACCTATCTCGCAGTGCAGGAGTACGGCACTTATATAAGGACAGAGGCGTTCTCTGGGAAGATGGCTTAGCACAGCAGCACACATCTTGTAGTATTAATGCCTCCTACAAAACCATTTCTTTGTGGTTAATAGAAACTCAGCCTGGATTTGTCTCCTCCTATATAGAGTCCTGAAACTTGTAAATGCAGATTAATCTAAGACCGAGTATGGGAATGCTGAAGAGCTTGAGTCTGGAGTTCTGAATTTAAATAAACCCCTTTTTGGGACAAATCAGCCTTGATTCTTAAAAACACAAAAATAATGCCAAGAACCTCCCACTTCCTCATGTGTTAACAGTTTCCCCTGTACAATTACACAGATAAGAACTGAAGTTTAGCTACAAAGGAAGAACCCCCGGCATTCCAACAAATCTCCACATCTCAGGGAAGACTTCACAGCAGAGGGTGCAGCGATACGGCAAAGATATCTACATTTTTAATGGATACAGAATTTGTTTCTGCATCCATCTCCAGAAGTGGAAAGGACATTCACTATTGTCCTGGTGCCGCTGCCAGAGGCAGCTATGAGCTGCCGAAGTTCAGAGGTGCCGATTCCCTAAACTACAGAATACGTTTTTAAGCACAGCAAACTAACGCAGAGCAGTGACACACGCTGATCAGACAGCGTCCCTGGGCTAGAAGATAACTGTTTCACAGATGCATCGCCTCGTGTCTCGCTCTGACCTCCGAGGGGCCAGATGCGGATGGATGCTGGCCCAGCTGCCTGCCCCAAGTTCACTCTGGGCCCCGGGAATTTTGCTGCTGTCTTCCCGACGGCCGTGCCAGCCCCTTAACGACACAGCAGTGACCGCCGGTCACCAGCAGTCCTGGTGAGAGACTCCGCCGGAGATTATCGGCACTGTCAGCACTGCCTGGGTGGCATTTTCCAGAGGTCAGTCTCATCTAACTCCATCAAAACTTTAGAAGCTCACTCCCCTTTCAGGTCCTGCCCTCACTAGCAGCACAGTAGTGTTTCATGGCTAGAGACAGAAGAATTACCTTGAGGACATCTCCTGCCTCCAGTTCAAAAGTCCTGGCTTTCAGCTGGATCCCCTTTCCTGGCTGGGTCTGGATGGAGTAGATGCACTCGTGGTTGTTGTTATAGTTTATTGGATAGTTGGGGGACAGCAGGACACCTTGGGTTCCAGTTACAGACGAACCACATTCAGCTATATAAAGACACAAAAGCACATTTTAATAACCGCACGCATATTCTAGCCATACAACACATGCAGGCGATTCCTCCAAACAGCCACAGATGCTCACTCCTTCCTACCCCCATCTGCTAACACATCCACGGACACTATTTCCAAGTGCAGTCAGTAAACAAAGCAGTACTTAATAGCACTTCCATCATCCTTAAACCTCAGGTGCCTTACAGGAGAGATTGATATCCTCTCCTTAAAAGGGTAGGGAAACTGAGTCACAGAAAGTTGGCATGTTCAAATGCTATCTTGGGATCCAATTCGGAAAAACATTCAAAAATCCCTGGAAAACCACCACCTGCTCAAAACAGTGACTGTGTTTATGTTCCTTCCTGATTCATGAACCAGAAGGAAAATAAAAAGATATTGTTAGACTGAAATATTTAAAGCCTTTGCCCATGTTTATACAAAGCTCATCGTATACCTACATATAGTATACAAAAATCATAGTATTCATTCAACAATCAACACAGCACACCACTGATTGCTGGTACCAATGTGCTGCAAGTGCCAGAGCTCTTTGTGCAGAAAGACACACTTAGTGAAACTTCCAAATAATTACAAATTATAAAGCTATGTCTGAATTTCAAAATCTTCCCCAAAATAATTTCCTGAAAGCTATGAGGGCAAAATTTGACCTTATTTGTTGTTAATGCTGTCCTCAGCTCTCCAGTTCATCATCTGACCGTATTTCAAAGGACCTCTTGTCCCTTGCTCCCTGCGTTTTTCTCTTCCCAGCTTTGCAGCTAACAATTACATTCATTCCCATTAGAAGAAGAGTGAAAACCAGAGATCCTTTTGTCTCCCAGTTTCAGAAACTAGCTCCAATTTACATATCTTTGTTTCCTCCCAAAATGTCACTCAAAGAGCCGCAGTGGGCTCAGGTTTTTCTGTGGCATAGACAAAACTGACCTTTCTTGTTCAAAAGACAAGGGGCTGGGGACAGAGGAGGAGATGCTGACGTGGGAATCCCTCTATACCTCCTGCTAGGGAACTGGAAGGACAGGGGTAGTTAATGTTACCGCAGTTGTTCCTCCCTTCCCTGAGACAAGTTTATGTCCTATGACAGGTTATAAAGTGCCACGATTTAGGAGAGAAGGAAAGAAGGAAGGAAATAAGGAATAAAGTCCTTTCCCTGTTGTTACTCACTACAACCCGCAGTCTCTGTTCCATTACATTCTTCTAGTACAGCTTCTCTGCTCCTTCACCAGATCTGCTTCCTTTTCTACTCTGCGTAGTGTGAACAGTCTTTGATTTTGGGCCAGATTTGAAGTTAGAAGATTTGTGTGACTCGAAACTTGGCAGAATGATCCTCTTTAGAGAAGGAAGAGGATGACAGCTTTGGAGGTTCAACCTGTCTCAGATGTCAGGAGATCTGGGTTTAACGCTCCTGGAAAAAAGCAACAACCCATCCCTCACCTCTGTATTTTATGTATTTTAACTGCAAGCTTTTAAGGACGCAATCCCCTTCTCACATGAACACTCCACAGCAAGTGTAAGAGGACTGCTCTGGGCATGTCTTTACTCCATGAAGTAGTGAGCAGACACCCAAGTGCACCTGAGTGCAAGACACAGTACTACTGCGATAGCACTGAGCTCCACCACAGCTCACAGGACAACGTGAAAACGAGCTCTTAGCGGCCGTTGTCACAGGGAGGAACCAAAAGTCCACAACGCTCGCATACAGCGTGAGGGCTTCCTTGCCAAATGGCATCCAAAGGATGTCCTCCTCAGAGGACGCCTGCTGCCAGCAGTTGCTGCCTTGTCTGAGCACCTGATTTCAGCTAGGACCACTGCAGCCTGTTTGCTATATATATATATACACACACACACACACGCACGATCCCCCCAACACATGTAAATCTGCCTTGCAACCACCGTGTGTTTAGGATTTTTTGTTATTCCCTGATTAGCTCCCACATGAGCAAACCATGAATCGCTGTTTTCTCGGCCTATTTACCCTGAAAGATTTTCAGCTGTAAAACACTGGCTCCCTGTTCCTTTGAGTCCTGGTGCTTTGTATGCACGGCTGGGGAGAGTCCCTCCAACTTGCCCTGAAAACAGCTTTTCTGATTAGCTAGCTCTGCCTCGGCTCCTCGAGTCCTTCACAGCATACAAAGTTGCTGGAGCTGAGCGAAGCCATCAGGGTGCATGTGCGGCTTTCTGCACCGACTCCGCCACCTCCGCTGGTCCTCCCAAAAAGCATGAGGGGTAAGGAAGGAGGCGGCGGCAGATAGACCAAAAGGAGGTACTTTGGAGGTGACCTTCTCCTCCCTTCTTGGCATGTATGAAAAGCAGGACATTCGCTTTAGCACAGATGATGCAGGGAAGATGCTGGAGACATCGCCACTTGGGATCTGAAGTGCCCAGCCTGGAGAGAGGGGTTGGCCAAAGGAACAAACGCTCTCCTTTCTCTACGGACCCATCTCTAGAACAGGAATTGCATACAAAGTGTCTGGCTTGTCTTGCAAAAACAATTAAATCTCCTGTGATCTTAACGGGTAAGTCTCCAATACCCATCTGTATCCAGGGCGAGCACACAGATCTGAGTGTGCAGCGGGGACACTGGGGACAAGCTGTCGCCCTGCCACCAGAGCTCCGCGCATCTCACCAGACAGTGAATTTGACCCGTTATTATAAAACCAACATGCTAATTCAAGCCAGCTGCAGTAGGGAATTGGCAAATGGAAGCCAGCGCGTCCACTTCGTAATGATGTCCGAGGATCAAGTTTAAAGCTTTGTTATGATTCTTTTTGATTTCTATTCCTCTGGTTAGCTTTCTCTGTAAGCTGATTATTATTCATGCCCTGAAGAGACTGCTTGTCACAGCAGGATGATGCAACCCTGTGACCCAAGCATTAAGCAGTGCTGGGAAATGCATTCAGCATGACACAACTGAACAGCAAAGCTCAAAAGACTGAGAAAGTAGCCTGGCTCTTGCTGGGATGCTCTCTTTGCAATGGCCTTCAAAGGTCACCAGCACGGAGCAGGAAAATCTACCTAGCAGGGTTCACCAGAGTGAAAACAGGTAAGAGATCTGGTCTGCCCGATTTGAACAAATCCTTCATGGCTCTGGGTGAGCCCGGCGGCAGCGGAGCACTTGATAGTTTCCTACTTACTAAATTGTACAACAAAAAACCCGTTAAATCTTTTTACAAAGGCCTGAAGCGTCCTTCCTCCTTTCTGCGGCACATTGCTACCTTTGTACTTTCCCGCTAACGGGTACGCTCGGAGGGCACCGTGGGCTGGGCATGGGGTGCTCTGCAGACCTTGCCAGACAAGAGCGTCTGTAGCCCATCTGCATCAGGGACGGCAGCCAGAAACAGCTCAGTGTTGCAGTCGAATTCTTCCTCTCCTCTACCCTTACATTTATTTATTAGTATAAATAATGCCTGGAGGGGTTGCAAAAAGGACGTGCAATGGTTAGGAGGGGAGGAAGGGAAAGGCGTAAGGTGCAAGAAGCCTCTGAAGGGTAAAGGAGAGGTAAAAGCCAGAGGGGGTTTCCCAGAGACATCCACGCTAATGTGGAATTTCATTGCTTAAGATCACCCACCCAGAAGCAGCTTTCGTATGTCTGGACTATTAAGCTTTACAGCACTCTGATTCAAAGGGAGGATGGCCTTAAAACCATGCTGGTTTACAGAAACTATCCCAAAAGGGACGACAGCTCTCCCATGGCCCGCGATGCATTCGCTTGTACAACCACCGGGGCTCACCCGCAGCACCACGGAGGGGCTGCCAGGACACGGGGCTTCTGCTGTGCGCGTGGGGCTCCCCAGCTGGGAGAGGACCGCAGCCCCTCCGCCTGCCCCTCCCGCCCCCAGACACAGCCGCAGGGCTGAAAGCTCCTTCCAGCTCCCTCTCGCCCTTCCCTGCACCAACCACCCTGCGAGCTGAAAGATGCCGCCCTGGGGGATGCCACCCATCCCTGCCCACCGAAACAATCCAGCACAGCGGAACCAACCAAGCAAAATGAAAGCACATGACCACCTACCAACACACCTTGGCAGAGGCGAACTCCACACACGCCGTCTCCCCCCGAGGCAGGTGATGCGGGATGCGCCCTCCAGCCGGTACCCAGGGAAGCAGGAAAAGGTGAGGACATCCCCCACTCCGAACTGCAGACCCTTTCTGATGCTGTAGGCTGGGACCTCTGGCTCGTCACAGGGCTCCAAATCGTATTCTACAGGGGACAAATGGACACTGACAGAATGGCAGGGTGACACCTTGTACCCCCTTTCTCCCCAGTGAGGGTACCCCAGACCCTGAACACGAGGATGAGGAGGGAGCTCTGAGTTTTGATCCAGCTGCAGTGAAGCTCTGCAGAGGAAGCATTCCTGCAGGACACGGGTCCTCTCCAAGCCACGACGACCAGCTGGGGTTTCACTCGCAATGTGCAGCCCCGGGGTGTCGCCAAGATCTTGCCTTAAACCGAAACCCAACAGGTTTCATTTTCTGTCACTGTTGTCAGACAAAGAAGAAAGTGGCATCGGTGGTGACAAAACACGATGGAAATTTGTCATTCTCCCTCTGGTTTAGTCAAATGAAGATGAATTGATCCGGATGGGATTTCTGCTGCCTCTACATTACTAATCCCGAAAACGAATGAACACAGCCTCCTGCTCGGGGAATGCAAGGGAACATTTAAGCTGCTGCTAAATGAAAGGTCATGTCGCATTATGGCTAATAGCCAAACGTATGTCTTCGACCACAAAATATTTTGAAGGAAACCTGTTTTGAGGGTTGTTCTTTTTTTTGAATAATAACGGACCTGCAAAGTACAAGGTATGTACATATAGATCTAAAGGAAGCTAAAAATATAACTGACTCCCATTTTAATTTTCCAAGAAAGGAATAATGTCCCCAAAGACATTAAAAATAATAGTTATAATTAGATAATGTGAGGCAATTTTTTTAAGGCAAAAAGCCATTTGTCCCCCCACCCCCATCAAAATGAAAGTTAATTGGAAACTTTGACTAGTTTCCACAGAGTATCATATTCAAATCCCTGACGTCCAAGGCCAGAACAAAGGTATCGGAGACCAGTTCTCTCCGTGCAGCGGGTTTTATCTGCATCTACGGCAACAGCTCTGTCCATCAAAGATGGCAAGCACACCAGCACCGAGCTCCGCAATAAAAACGGTCCTTTCTCTTCCACGCCAGCAGGCTGAATCTGGAGCTGCTGCCCTCAGGACTACGAGGTACGCTGAGATCCCGAAAAGAACAGCGGCAATACGATGAGCTTTTGTCCAGTAGCTGGTTGTTTTACAGAACGGCTTGTCGGGGCGCTCAGGCGGTAAAGATGACATTTTCTGAAATGTCTGCGCAGGCAAACACTTGGGCAGACTTCATTTGTAGGACTTCGGGTTAAAGGACACAGTTAAACGCCTTGAGCGCTTCAGCCAGAGATTACCCACGCAAAGCGATTATTTACAAGTGCGACGACCTGTTCCGCATAGGCAAACGTGCCTTTATTTGAGGGTCTCTCCAACAGCATCACGCACACGCTACTTTTCATTGGCAACTTCTGCAAACGTGGAATTTCATCTGAAGAAACCAGTGTTTCGTATCATCACAGGCAGTCAAAGCCTGCATCCTGCGCACAGCCAGATCTTCACCGGCACAGCAGGGGCGAGAAGGGTTGCTGCAGTCAGCAAAACCCCGCATCCCTCGATGTCCCGCTACGCGCCCCCGGAGGTCTGCTTTCATCTGCTATTATAGCAGGTCAATTAGAGGAGGCCCAGCAAGAGAAAATGCTGTTTCCAGTTCTCCAGCAATGCCAGCGGGCTCATGGAAAACCTGGCCTAGGCTGCACACGGCAAGTGTTACCTCTAGGACAGGCTGACGCCAGCTGCAGAGGCTGGGCCGTGGGATGAGCATCCAAGTGGAGCCGTGAACCAAAGGAAAAAAGAGAGACCAGACGGACAATGGGAGTGACCAGCTCTGCCTTGCTCCTTATCCAAGAAATCCAGATTGCTCAACATTGCCTTCCAAAAGATCCCATCTGTCCCAGCTTCCCATGTTGGAAATGGAAACGCTGTACCTACTGCAGTGATTTTCCTCTGATAAATGGAAGAGGAAGGCATCTGGAGGAGAGAGGGATAAGCATACCCCAGGAAAACGCGAGCTGAAACACCAGGAACAGAGCAGAAAAGATGACTGTGTGAGGAGGGAGAAGGCAACGCACATTTACTGGGGTAACAAGAGGAGCGACCATCAGTGACCCAAATCGCGTGCATTGCATCAACAGAAAATTATTCCCAAGATTTGCAGAAAAACAGGGAGGAAAGAGAAAGAACAAAGTCTTTGTCCACTCCTCCTCTTACCTGAGAAGGTGATGTTGAAACCCTCATAGGACATGGAGAAGTCTGAGATGAAGCGAATTTGCGCAGAGAAGTTTCCGAATAGCCCTGCACTAAGCGGGGCAGGGAGACGAGAGCCCGTCAGTTGCTTCAGTGGCTGAGCAAAGCTGGTATTTTCGGTGATTAGGAGGTAGTCGTGGCCATTCTCCAAGTGAAAGGTATGAAAGGTGAAGAACACACCTGCAGGGAAGGAAAAATAGAGATGGCTTCAGCCAGCAGCGTTCATACGGCACCCCTTCGTGCCAGGGCCAAAGCCCCTCTCCCCTCCCCGGGTATCGATTCCCTGATTTCCAGTAAGAGCAGCCCAACCGAGAAGGAAAAGCACACTGAAAAGTGCGGGCACATTTATGTTGGAAATGAAATAGATGAAAAAAAGTAAAACAAGGGTACAGTACAAAGCCCAGAACAGCGAAAGGCAGGTAAGATCTTCGATTCCCGTGCCTTGGTAACACAGGAACAGAAATGACACAGGCTCGCTCGAGGGACAGAGCAGCAGCAGCAGCAAGGACCGAGCCTCGCAGCTCAGAGGAGTATTTTATTTTAAGAGTGTTGACCTTTAGAAGGGTAGCAAGAACAGCAAAAGCTGTAGTTGTGAGGACTTGAAAACAACAAAAACAAGTTATGTTCAGGAAAGAATTCATACCTAGAAAAATAGGACTTAAGCCAAGTATCAAGGTCAGAGAGGCTTTTCCAGAACATGAAGTACACCAGCAGCGTGACCGCAGGGACTTCCTACACCAGGGCCAAATGCTTGTCCCCAGAGGTTCCAGGACACAGGAGTGATCCTGCACAGACCTGCGTTTCCTCAGCCACGTACGGCTCGTAATCCGTCCCCGTGCATCTCCCAAGTAAGGGACACGCCACGCAGCCACCGCGGGAAGCGATGTGCGGCCGCTGCAGAGCTGGGCATGGCACACGGTGCCGTTAGCCCAGGTCTTGCCAGCCGTAGCAGATCTTAGAAGCGAAGAGAATCCTACACTTTTAACCACATCATAGTGACAAAAATAAAAACCACAACAGATCCAGCCAGAGAAAGAACACGCGCAGGAAAACTATTTTGTCTCTTCTTCCAAATGCAATTTCAACAATTTGAAACATTTTGGTGAGAAGGCTGTGACCTTGCTGCATTTGTAAATGAACAAGAAAGGAGTAATGGGTTACTTAAAGTATCCTTCACACCTACAGACACAAAATAGTAAGTACTTCAGGCTTTTACAAAAGCCTCCAACTAGGTGATTTTTCATGCCGGAATTCAAACGCAATTAGAAACACTTATTCTCTGGAAAATAATTCCGTCTTTGAAAAATAAAAACCAGCAGCGACAGCTTTCAGAGAGCAAAGCGAGGCAGGATCTTCTATCAGAAACCCTGTCACATTACCGTCACACAAAGTTAACAAGCTAAGGCGATGCCTAGCAATAAAAAAGCCTCTTTGCATTTATATGGCTGCTTTCATCCCAAGATCTTTGCACACTTTCTGAATATCACAGGGCAGGCTCCCAAGCCCCTGCTCACGCCAAATTGGGCTTTACACTCCTCATAACCCCACTGAACTCGGCAGGGCTATTTGCAGAGAACCAGACTCCTCCATGCAAACACAAGTGCTGTGATCTGGTCTTCGTTAGGCACAGTTAGAGCCCAACCTCCTCGCACGCATCAGGAGTGCCCAGTGGCATGACCAAGTTATTTCATTTAAGCCAATGATTAACAGCACAGAGACTGCCAGCCCGGAGAGACCCAAGGGCTGTCTTGCTCTGCATCCCATCTCTGCCAAAGTACAGCATAAGCTGCCGCAGAAGCAAGCGCAGGAAATAAGGATCAGAGGAATAAACCCCCTCCTTGCTTCCCATTCCCCGTTAATTTCTGGAGATCAGGATGAGACCAACCTAGAGATTGATTAAAGCTCCGGAGCATGAGATTTAATATCCATCCCAACAGTTTTTTTGTCAGCATCAAATTATAACTCTGAATATTCCATTTATCCCTATGTCTATCCAATTTCTTTCTGAAGGTTTACTGCTCACATGCAAGCGGTTTCCTTCCAAGAAACGAAGGACAGAGAGGTTGGTAACCAATACAAAGCCTTTCCCACGGAAATCCCTGGACTGAGAAGAAGCAGGGCTCACAGGACATCTCAGCTGCCCTGTCCTCTCCCCATCTTTATCCCTGCCACGCAGCTCCTTGCACCTTGCTAACCTTCGGTGTCCCAGGCAGAAGTATTTGTGTGGCTCAGGACTTAATGATGCCCAGAAGGGGTCTCGACGTTGACAGTTCCTTCCTTATATCCAGGTAAATATTACATGGAGCCTGGCAGAAAATTTTTAGTTCCACCATTCTCCCTGCAGAATTCCACGCAGGTAGGAAACGTCTAACCGTTTCCAAATGGTTCTTATTCTTACCAGCTGTCTGCAAACAGGTATGACCTGTTTTGGCCTGAAAACTTGGAGACATGCAGCGAATACAAAATGTCTTTAAGTTTTCCCTGCCTATCAACTGACAGTAAATTTACACCCTCGCCTTTACAAAACCCGGTCTAAGGAACAGAAATAACAGCACTCTGCCGAAATGAACACAGCACCAGGGAAAGAGAAGCACAGCTCAGTGCCCAGAGCTGGGAGGACAGCCCCTGGCTCCAGGGCTTTTCAGACAACAACTCCAATCACGGGGCACGAGGCCTCTCCAGCAGCAGAGCCAGCTAAGGGCTGCGTAACTGTAGTCATAAGGGCTAATTACAAACTCATTTCAAAGGATTTGTGACTCTGATTAAACCTTTGCTCTGGTCTGAAATTTACTGTGGCACAAAATGTCTCTGTAAGTGCAGGGGCTTTTTCCCCCGTTCTCTGTAAAAGAAACAACAAAACAAATTATAAGGAAAAGAAATCACTTTGAAGTTCTCAGATTAAAAATAATAGTCTCTCTTTAAGCTTTTAAATACCTTTAAAATTAAGCTGCTTTTAAACTCAAATTGTACAGCTCGTGAGTCCATAAAGTAAATCAGTGTCTGCAGTCACATAAAAATAACTATTATAACAACCAACTAGTTTCAATGAGGGGACTCGTGTGCTGGCCACGTGCGAGATGTTCATAAAGATCTGGGAGTCAGTAACTTGAGACCGGCTTTTAGGCTGCAGATCATCCCTGCTCGGGCACTGGCTTGGCAGCGAACAGCCCGCTGGACTGGGGGGCACCAGCCCTGAGCTCCGTTCTGTTTTGTGGAACCGAAAGAGTCCCCAGGCCCGGGACAGCAGCAGCGCTGCGCACCCAGTAAGGCATTAGTGAAGTAGGTATAGGCAACGTAAAGCAAGAAAACTCAGGTACAACGGGAAACATTTAAGTTATGTACATGCATCCCCTGCTTGCAGCAGAATTGTTAAAGCTTCTGGGTTTAGCAAGCACCAAATTTGCCCAGTGATGACCGAGGCACCCAGCAGTCCCCAAGAACAGGGAACCGAAAGACAAGAACAAAGCACAGAGAGAAGACTCTGCACTGCGAGGGCGCTGCCGATGAAGTTACCTGAGAACGGGGCTCAGTTACGCCTTTTTTTAAAGCCTGTTCTGTTCTCCAAGGACTAAATTCATCCCATTTCAGCAGCTACTGCTCTGACTCAGGATCGCACTGTTCCACTGCTCTTCGCTGAAGCAACGTTGCAGGAATGCTGAAGAGAGCTGGGAGAAGCTTGTTGCGATGCATTACACAGCAGTTTAACACTGCGACAGCAGGGAACGCGGATCACTGAGATCGAATATTGTTGCAAGAGAAAGGATGTGTACATACGTGTACGTATGGGTACGCACACTCCCACCAACACAGCCCAGCGTCTAAATACATTTCAACATCTTCCACAAAGCGCCAGAGAAAAGGACATCCATCTTTGTTCCTCCCTCCGTTGCCCTGGTAAATAAACAACTCACCTGAACTACGGGGACAAGGAAGGAGAGGTTTTCCTGACACGCAGCTTGGCTATATGCCAGCTTATTATATCCGTACAACGTCCTCTGGCTATCCTCTCCTCTCGCCCTAACCTCTAACTGAACTTGGAGATTTCCTGCAGCCAAGCAGCTGCCTGGGTGAAGCTTTCCTAGCCCAGAAAGCTCCACAAGTGCAAGAAGGGTGATTCTGCCCAGGGGCGAAGCGCTGAGCGCTGCAGAAGGGCACCAGTGCAAAGAGAGGGATCCCACCGTGTGCTGCCCTTCGATCCCAACGAGCTCCGGAGAACAACCTCGAAGGAAGGATACCAGCAGTGGGTAAGGAGAGGGATGAAAATACCAAACCACACTATGAACATGCTCCTTTCATTGGTATGGAGGAGTTTCTTAATTTAAACCCTCAACTTTTCTCAGAATCTTACCCTGACCTTTCCAGCACAACCTGATAGGTAAGAAGAGCCGAAACTCTTGTCAAAGGCCTGGAGACCCACAAATTTTCACTACGACTAGCTGGATTCACAGCGCAGCTCACGGTTTGATTTTCTAATATTCATTACCTGTGGCTAAGGCTAGAACTTCTGAAACAGCTAAACCTAGGACCAGCTCTTCTGAAAGCTCAATACCCAGCTTCTCCTAATGTGACAAACACAGTCTGGTTCAAGATGTTCAGATCCAGGGCTGAATTCTTTGGATGATCCCGAACAGCGTCACACTGAACCGCTCTAAGGGATGTGCCGCTTCCTGCACTACTGAATCGGCCACAGCAGGATCTTTTATGGGACGGGACAAAAAGCCCCTAGCCTTGCGTAGGCGTACCTCCGCTATTTGAAAACGAGCCGTGTTTTTTCGAGCCTTGCTCAGCTTGGTCAGAAGACATTCTTCTGATGTTGGCATAAAAGCACACAGGCCATCAGAGTTGCACTTTCTCATATAAAAGAGTGTCAGTTTGCTGTGTTGTGCTTAGCTTAGCTACAGGATAATACAGTGTCTCATCCGAGAGCTGAATCCAAGGCAGAGTGGATTAATGAAGAGTGGATTGCTGATACTCAACAGAATACTTTTCACAGCATGCGATGGTTCCCTTAATGCACTGTGCTGTTCACCGACAAGTTTATTTGCTGTAACACAAATGGTATTTGCAAAATTGGCTCATGATAGCTCCCGTCGTGCTGATATCCAGTACGACGAGACAGTTATATAAGCGTGCATAAAGTTACATAAAGGGTTTATACCCTTTGTGCTTACCCCAGGCAGATACCGACTGGATCAGGAGAAATTACCTCCCGCCCTTGCACATAAAACTTGCTCTTTAATTGTCAATGATACATTTTCTTGAAATTTTCCTCCAAGACAAAAGACCGGCCTGTACCACCCAGGAGATTGGACTAAACAGACCTGCACTTTGCCTGTGCCAGCAATACTCCTAGCTAGCGGGGAAACGAGAGCTGCAAACTAGGACAGAGCTGGGAAGGAGTTCTGTCCCATGCCTGGAAATGATTTACTACATGCTTCTTCTTTGCCATCTGTAAAATGTTATATAGATAGTGATCCAGCACTGCAAAGAAAAATAAGGCTGAAAGTACTATTGAATCCCAAACGTTACTGCAGCGGTGCCAGTGGCAGCTCCCCTTTGCTCTGTGTGGCATCGCTAGCAATACCAGGTGTCCAAACACCAGCTAACTTTCCAGAGGATACTGCCACTGAGGTCTGAAACCAGAGATAACGCCTGGCAGAGGCGCTCAGATTTGGGGGCTCGATATGGGACCGTTTTTCCCTCTTAACCCTCTCCACTTTAAAAGGATTAAGAGACGTGACGCCAAAAACTTCTGCATCTTGTCCGGCGACGACGTTTGGATGGTGGCAAGAATGGCAACTGGCCAAGCACACGGGCACCCATCATCACTGAGACAAACTCTCGGTGTACACAGGGAGCACTTGTCTCCCACTGACCACCACCCTCCAGTCCGTCTCTAAGACCACTCTGAGCTGAAGGTTTCTCACCTTTTCCATGTGACGTTTCTATTGTCCATGTGCAGTTCAAGTTATTTGGATAAAAATCAGGGAAGCCTGGGGATAAGATAGTGCCACTGGAGCCACGAATGTAACCTCCACATAGAGCTGCAAAAAAAAGAGAGAAAGAATTAAATAATTCAAACCCCATCATCAGCTGGAAGAGCGTCGGTTCTTCTGAATGACAAAACAAAGCCCAACCCATCAAAATCAAACAAACTCCACAGACCAAACATCACTGCGAGCTTTACAATCGTTGCTTCGCTTTCGCAGTAGCTCTGCAAACGAAGCGTTTGCCGTCTCCTGCAGATGTTCTGTGCTGCACTCCTTACCCTCACAGCTGGGCAGCGGCCGGCTCCACTGGAAGTTCGGCTCGCACTCCAGGGCTTCGCTGTCACTCAGGGTGTAGCCTGAATCGCAGCTGAACGTCACCAGCGCTCCCACGTAGAAATCGTTCCCGTGGCGCTGGCCATTTACTGGGATCCCCGGGTCCAGGCAGTGGTCTGACTGGAGCTTCACAGCTGTGGCAAACAAACCCACCCGAGTCAGACCACTCAGCGGCTGCAGAGCCCGCTGCAAGGGGCAGTGATTACATCCAACTCCTCCTATAGGCTCGTTCAAACTCCCACCGATCGCCCCCAAAGTAAGAGGATGACACGGACAGAGGAACTCAACTCTGCCTCCTAGAAACAGTAATACTCTGTAGATGCTAAAACAAAAATATAAAACTCTAAACCACCAAGATGGTCAAAAAGCAGAAACTGCTCCTTCACTCGCAGCAGCTCCACGTTCTGCCGTTGCTGCTGCAGCAGCATCAACCACCTGGCAAAGGGGAGAAGCGAGTCCGACGGGGCTCTGATTGAGCCCATTGTGCTGCCGGAGGCGCGTAATTACACGAACAACTTGCACTTACTTTCATATCGGATCTGAAAGCCTATGTCAGAGTGGCTTTTGTCAGTGGTGAAGAGGAGGTAGAGGTAGTTGCTGGTGCTGATGAGGAACTGGGGCACCTGGGTGCCATCGTAGACACCTATCAACGGGGAAGAATAGGACCGGCCATCTCGCACTTCCAGGGTGTCATAATTCACCTCTGTCTTAAATCTGAAAGGGACACAAGAATACCTCTGTGAAAAAACAACACGGCTAATTTTAATTCACCGCAGTCCTGAACACGCTCTAAGGACTAGAAGGCAGCACAGCCGTGGGGCAATCCGTGGGGCCAGTTCTACTGCCCGACCTTCGGCCAGCTGAGCATCTTGGGAGAACACGACATCCCCCTCCTACGCATTCGGGTTTATTTCTGATCCTTCATCTGCTTCATCTGCTGACCCCAAACAGTCTTTGCAGCAACGAGCATCTTACGCTACGTGAACCATCACCTCTCAGACGTACGGACCCAGGTTTGGGAGAGCACAGCCCTCCTCAAACGGTGAAATCCAGGGCAAGTCAAGAGACTCGGCACCCCCCGAGTCAGGGCCAGATCCTCACCGCTGCTTCTCCCCAGCAGGCTGAGCACGTGGGAGTTCAGCCTCCGAAAATCTGTCCTATATCTGTCTAAAACAGCGCTGCAAATTAGCAGGCGTTAGTCAAAACAAGAAGGGAAAAATCACCATTTTCCACTTTTTTTTTCCTGAACGTTAGGTGAATTTTAATGTCTTGCCAGGAGTTAGTAAGGAAAAAAGGAGAAAAAGAGAACCTCACTGCCAAACCCAACGCCGAGCGGTCCCTTCCCTTCTCCTCCCAGGGTGGCTACAACTCCGCGCTGCCGGAACCACCGACAACAACCGCAAATAGGAAACTTTTGCGAAGTCCAGGGTGAGCACCTGTCAAACGTGATCTTGATGGGGTAGCCCGGCTGAGCCTCTATGACCCACGCGCAGCTCAGGGAGTCCTTGTAGAAGCCAGGCCAGCCAGGGGACAGGATGGTTCCGCTGGGCGACGTCAGGTGGCCCCCGCAGGGCGCTGGGGACAAGGGACAGGACACAATTCAGGTGAAGAGCGTCACGGGAGCTGTGGCACCATCGGACCTACCCCTCCCTGCCAGGCAGCATTGTCCTGCCGTGCAACAGCTTTCGGGCATCGTTGTTTCTCACGCGTTAAAAATAATCGGAACCAGACGAAGTAACGCTGGCTGGTAAGAAATTGCCTTTTCAGCTTAAACTGAAGCTGGAGCAGCCTGCTACTGCAATCTGTGGGAGTCAGTACCCTGACCTTGTGCAGCGGCTCTGAGGGGACAGGGTATAATAATAATAATTATTAGATATAAAAGCAGAGAAAAGTGCAAGGTCAGTTTGCATTTCAGTAGCTGCAGGTGCAAGAAAATCTTTCATATCTGTGGTAATTGAGTCATGTCTTTTCTTCCACAAGAGACATCACAAGACTATGGCATTTATTCCACGTTGTGGTCCCTTGTGCCATCTCAGAAGCTAAAGGCATATTATTACCTTTTCTGGAAAAAGGACGCTGGATCTGATGGACCAGAGGTACAATATCCTATAGCCCCAAATAACTGCCACGTATTGTCCTTTAGAAACCAGACAGGATGGAAAAGCGTGTCTGCTCCCGTGAGTTTGTGTTCCCCCTGCCCAGCACTTTGCAGGACTCCTCACCCAGGTGTTTCTGCTGAGCCAAGTCACCGGTGCTGGCCACGCACGGCGGCGTGACCGCGTCGCTGCCACGGCCCCCGGGAGCTCCCCTGGCACAGACCGAGCCCGTCACCCCACGGCACTCGCTGCATCGAGTCCTCGCGGACGAGGGGACCGACCCTGCTCCTCCGGAGCAGCTGCTGAAGCACCAGCCCGGGGCCAGCCCTAGTGCCAGCTTTGCACGAGGGCCACGAAGCCTCACGCGAGGTGTGACCTTAACTACCCATGGAAGTCTGGGCCTAAGACCTTCCCTGCTGATCTGAAGGACGCCGCATCAAAGTCAGTTGATCTCAACTGGATCTGAACCAGTTATTTTGGAACAAGAGGCTCCTTTCTGCCCTAAAGCTACATAATTTCCTGTCAGGACTTCTATCCATCTTTCAACTCTTCAGGTCTCTCTCTTTCCCATTAATTTTTTCAAGCACTAAACAGTATTTTACATCTATATACTTCCTCCTTGTTTAAAAAGGCTAATTAAAATGTACGCTTAACCAAGTGCATACTGGAAGGTCAGTCAAAGAAATCACCACTGTAATCACAGAGAAAAAAGCACGAGTTAATGGCATAAGGTTATCAAAGGTTCCAAAGATAAAAGTTGATTAAAAATGTATTATTTAATGTGCATTTCTCTTCTACACTTACAGATACATAAACTTAAAGGCTCATGCTTGTGAAAACAATGGAAATTCTGAATCAAACCTACAGATATTTCATTGTCAGCTGCTTTCATAAGAAAAATTACACAAAAATACAGAAAGTCCAGGTTCTTATTACATAAAAGTTACGGAACGCAACTGGTATCTTCTTTCAATCTGAAAGACAATGGACTAGATTTGCCATTTCTGCTGCTCATCCACTTGAACAATGCACGACCAATTACTGAAATTATTTCTCAGTATTACAGTACTATTTCTCAATAGCACAGTACTTGTTATTCAAATTGCTGTAAATACCAGTGCAGGGCATGGCTTCCCTGAGAACAGAGGGCAGAGGAAGACTTTCACTTCTAACGAGCTCTTTCTTCGCTTCTCTTTTCCATAGTAGAAGCTTGAAAGGACTAGGAAAAATCTTTGAACTCCGTAATTCAACCCATCTCCCTCATTTCTGGGTTGGCTATCGCAGCTGGTGTTGCAAAGAGATGCAAACTCCAAATTCCTGGCTCCTGACCGCCAGAGTCCATTACACAGGACTGACACACCGCACTGAGATACACCGAAGGTACATGTGTGTGTACGAATGTTCGCAGCAATGAGTTCACTTTTCACAGTAAAGAACTGTACCTTTTGCTTCTTTCATTATATAAATATTATGCATTTTACACATATCAAAAATCAGGACAGAAAAAATATCGCCACATCTCTCTGTTCTTTAATTCCCTTCGTGACAAGAGTGGTAGGGGAGCTTTTAGCCATCAGTAAATTAAAGCCTTTTATTATTAGAAAAACACCTGTTGTAACAAGAACTGAGTTAATTCAAATAATACGCATCATTCATGTCACTAAAAATTAGAAAACAGAGTTCAGTGCTTGTGATGATTTGCCCGGCGCTTTCTCCTAAGCAAACTCTTCAATGCAGACAACACCTTCCAGCACCATCACCAAGAAGCTGAGGGTGAGAACTAAAGTCCAAGAGTCCTTCAGCTCCCACCAACTCTCACCTCTCTGCCTACGCGATGGCAGAAGGTCTCCCGCAAGGTCAGCGCTGCGTACCTTCGCCGTGGGTTATCTGACCGGGACCTTGACAGACAAAACTATTCTCCTTTTTTCCCCAAAGGCTGCAAACGCCAGGGGATCATTCTCCCTCCAGAGTGCACGTACAGACTAGTAGGAAAGATGGTAAAACTTACCTTCGCATCGGAGCACTGCATTGTTCCAGACCACGTTTCCTTCCTTCAAGATGCAAGTGATGGTTTCCGAGCCGTGGGTCCTAATAAAGCCCTCATCGCAAAGGAAGGACACGGAGCTGCCGAGCTGGAGGCTGTCCCCAAACCGCTTTCCGTTCACGGGCACGCCAGGGTCAGGGCACTCGTTGTGCCTAAACGCTAAGAGGGAAAGATAGAGAATAGTGAATAACTTGTTTCCTCTGCCCAATTCAAAAATAAACATGTTGAACCACAAATTTAGGAACTGCACAACAATTTCATGTCTTTTCTATGGAGACAATAGCACTTGATCTTGTCCCTGGACAGCGGGCTGTCCTCACGGGGAAGACCAAACAGCATGGACTTGAATTTGGCCCAGCAAAGCTACTGTGTTGCACAGGGACAAGTCTGTGGCAGAATCATGTCACCCCCTCTTCTCTAAACCACTAGGACACCCAAGGCTGTGTTCCTGCCGCTCAACTTTTCACCTAGTTGAAGTCACTTGGATTTTTCTGTTCCCTGTCTCTACCGCAAGTGCTTGTTTGCAAACTCGGAGAGGAAGGATGAGATTAAAACCATTTGCCTCCACGAGGTGCTGAAATACAGGGGCCAGAAAAGAGCCTGCAGAACCAAGTTATCTTCTCAGAAACCTTTCACATATGAAAATGCACAAATACTCAAAATAGAGAAAGATTTTTAAAAACTCTAAAAATACTGCAGAGCACGCATCTGCGTAGAAGGGACAGAAGTTAACCGTTAATGAGAAAAAAATGAAAGCTTTAAGGCCCTGTGGTTAAAAGTAAGGGGCCTCTCGGCGTGCTCTGTGATTGACTGCCACGCAGTCCCCGACCTTGCTTGTCGTCGTTACCAGGATAAAATGAAGGACACGCAGCAATTACCTTGCTAGGTGTTGAAAAGTTGCGTATGGAATTGCACAGACACATAGCTCTGTTTAAAGGCCTGCCCTTTTCCAGCAGTTAAAAACTGGGCTGGCCAACCAATCAGAAAGTAAGTCTGTAGCCTTAATTCCCCATTAAGTGCATAATTATGTACTATATCTTCATATGCTAGGAGGTGGTCTTCAGAGATGAGCAGCATATGAAAGATTAAAGCCTCCAGATTAATTACACACACATGCTTTTAATATCTTTAATGCACTTGACCAAATTCAGATGAGTTCTGGATTTCCTACAGAGCATCGTTACTCTCATAATACCTTGTTATATACACTGCTAAAGGGGAAAACATAAGCTGAATCTGTTCCTTGTGCTCTTGTATCTGTCCCTTGTAGCAATATGTTGTCTCCTTTCTCATACCTAAACCGAAGGGAAGGGTGGCAAGGTGCTGGAGGAAGGCTCAGGAGCTCCCGTTCGGTAGTTCAAGCAGTCAGAACAGATTACCTCACACGTACTTAAGAGTCACTTACAGCAATAAAAAACCTGCCTTAAAACCATCTTCATACAGGGGACAGGCACAGCTCCCAACACGCGTACGGAACGTATCGGAGATACGTACTGGAGTGTTTCTGGATGAGGCGTCTCCCTACGTACAGGATCCGGGACTCAGTCCTGGGTACGTGATACTACCACACGCAACCTACTCCATCTGATGAGCCTTCAGCCTGCTGTACTGGGGCAAATGATTTCTTAAGACCTCTGATTTTTTCTTTTAAACAGAGGATTTGCAATCATAGCTAGAAAGACTATTAATTTAGCTGTGCCACTAAAGGCTATTATAACAAAGTCATTTATCAGTTCTGCTGAATAGGTTTAATAATGCTCTTTAGAAAATTACAGGACAATACGAGGATAAAATTACCACAGCATTCATTTGAGATTTGAAGACTGGACTTAGGTGGAGCCAAATACATCTGTAGAAGTTTCAATCCTTTGTATTCTAAGTCATCACTACATGTTTTCCTTTATCTTCAAAGTCCTGCGTGCTTTCAGGTGTCAGCAAACGATGACAGCACTGACTGATGAACACAACCACCCGAGGTCTAACAGCTCTTCCTGATCTGCATCAAGCTGCCCACAAAGCTGCCTCACCTCAGCGAGCAGAAGGGAGGCACGGGGAGGGAGAGCAGACAGCCCAGGAACGCAGCAAGCTGCAGGCTGAGGGGTGGACAGAAGCCCCCGCTGCTCCACGGACAGATACTCCAGGGCCAAGCTCTTTCTTTCACTGAAACTTCACAGCCAGAAAGAACTCGCGCCATCAGCTCTAACCTTGAAACCAATCCTCAATTACTCAACTGCAAACCTAGAGTAATCTCCAATTTTCCGATTTACTCTGGATTTGCAATGGTTTTAGTGAGATCTAACTCTTGCCCGTTAGTCCCCAACAAGAATTCAGAGCTTGAAATGAAAACCAGAAGCAAGGATGGGGCACTTACTGGTGAAGGTTATGTTGAAGCCCCTCTTCTCCATGGAGTGGTCGGTCTGGAACTCCAGCCTGGCTACGTGACCGCTGCTGGTCAGCGAGGAGGGGATCTGGTTTCCTGAGAAGGTCCCCAGCACTGGAGATTCAGCAGTCCCACCGTCCTTCACGGCTAGGAAATCAAACTGAGGCTCCACATCAAAATCATTGAAAGCCAAGTGAATTCGGCTCTCGGGTTTAGCTATAATTAACCAAACACAGTGCAAGCTGCTTCCGTATTCTTCAGGGTAATTTGGTGACAGCACAATCCCAGATGGGGTGGTGAAGTTGAAAAAGCAGGAAACTGCAATAAGAAATCACCATCAATCATGCAGCACGGTGCTCCTACAAGCTGCTCTGCCATGTTTCCCCCTCCCTCTTATCCCTCAAGCCGGGCGATTCCTGCAAATTCCCAACTGCTTTGCTTCTCCGAGACAATTAAAGAAAGGAAGGGCTCAGTGCTCCATTCACTGCTAGACGTCAGTGATTTATTTGCATGGGGAAGAAGTGACTTCAAAGCAGTCTCCAGTCCTGGTTTTGGTTGGTCTCCAGTTTTCCAGCCCAGTACTGCCCCATTTTGCAATAGGGCACCTCCTCACATCTGTGCGGGCTTTGTACCGCGCACAGCGGAGCACGAGTTCCTGCTACTGAGGGAAGAAAGAGTCACTCAGCCAGATGGGGATTTGGTATTTTGCAGGTGAATTCTCCCGCGTATCCCCGAGAGAAGCCTACGCAGGCAGCAAACGAGCGACTACAGCTCGTGCAAAATAAAATTGGCATTGAAGGAGTTAGACTTTGTAGAGATGTCATCTGCTGGGGCCACAACTCAGCACAACCTACACAACCTGAGGTAAGGAGCCAACTCGGCTGTTACTCCATGCAGACCTCCAGGCTCCTCTGCTGCTATTCGTACCCAAGGCTTTTCAAAGTGCTGGGTAAACTGCAGGGCAGCGCAGACTTTTCAGGATTTACTTAAAAATCTGCAGTTTTAGTTTACCTTTCTGTTTGCTAAATGCAATTTTCACCCACACTCCTCAGCAGATGTAACTGCGCCCAGTTAGTCCCGCCACATTTAGACAAACTCTGCATCGAGACTATCCCCATCCTGGATTAAATATTTGTATGCTACAGGACTAAATTGTCAACTCCTTTGAAAAGGAGCTGTGAGTCAATTTGCCTTTGCCTATCTCCTTGGGCAGCTGCTGGCACCCGTGCCAAATGAGCGCTGCAAAACGGAGGCTGCTGGTTGGTTTTGGTCTTGACATTGCTGCACTGGGCAAGGAACAGCCCAAGAACCTTCCCGAGCTTGTCCCAGGGGCTCGGGATAACTCGGAGCAAGCGCTGGGCAGCTGCGACCTGCAGCCCAGGGGTAGGGGCAGCTCCCCTGCCCGTTACAAATAAATCACTGACTTCTGCTGGGCTAGCGTGTTACCAAAAAGAGGCATCAAATTAGACTGTCGTTCCCATGAAAATAATTAAAACCAGTTTTAAAATGAAGTTGAGGGGAAGAGTGCATATGAAAAATATCTTTAGCTCTCAAGGGTTTTCAATATATACTGTATTTCAGCTGACAAGGTCCGTTAATTTGAAAAAGCAAGGCTGCCTTTTCAGTGGCACCTACCCAATGTTTTTGGTATTTTACGTACGTACGCTTTACTCATCTTTTTCCCCACCACCACCCTTGGTAAAACCCATTACTTGGAACATGCATCTCACCAATTCCTGGCAAAAGAACATCGCGCAGGGGATGAGACTGGGTTTAGTTTGGCATTTATACGATTATTTGGTTCAACGCTCACCCTCCCTCTGTTATTTTCCCTCTGTCTTCCTTCAGCGCTTAATGGTTTCAGATCAAATAAGATGGACGTTACCGTGACATTATCAAGGCTAAGAGCTACACAATCTATTTCCTGCTCTCAGCAAAGAGAACAGATTAAAGAGAAAACAAACTGCAAAATATCCTCAGGATTTTGGCTCTCTACTAGATGCTGAAATATCAAGGGATGCTGTCAAATAATTCTGTCAGCATAAGCTTGGTATAATCTGCCTAGGAATAGTCACTGAAAATAAATGCATTCACGCGCAGAGAAACACCTCAGTGGTAGGAACCCCTCACAGGAGCCAGGTATCTCCTCTAAATTTTTAAATCCAAAGTGGTAAATTAGCATTCATATAGGACCTACAGTATCACACAGCCAGCAACAGAGAGGTACACAGTTGCTAGCGCAGCTATTACGGCACAGTGCTGGCGGCTCATTTCAGGAAATAACAACAACAAAGAACTCGCTGACAAAAGAAAGAAAAGCAGAGTGAGGGAATAATGTAAAATTAACCTTTGCTAGATCAAACAAAATGACAGATTAAAAGACTAACGGATAAAAACCTCCAAAAGTCTCCACTGCAGGGAAGTAAATGACAATTTCAATTTTCCATGAAATAACACGTGGAGGAGACAGCCAAGTTGCAGGCTGTAGGACAAATGCCACCGTCCCACACGTCCACGTCCCGCGGCAGGGCACCAGCGCACGAGCTGTCCTCGGTGCAGCGGGGAGCTCGGCTTCGCCTCCCAGAGGGTCACATCCAGCCCAGGAAGCGAGAACTGATCCGGGAGGTTCATTAACAAGATCACGGTGTCCATGGCATGTAGAGTTTCTTTGTCTTTTTAAGCAGGAGAGGATTTTCTTCAGTGTGAAAGGGGGTTTCTGGTCTGGGCTGCACCGGGATCCACGTCAGTCTCTCTGCTTTCTCCAAAGTGCTTTGCTGGACACTCGGAGAAAAGCAGAAGCTGTTTAACAGTATGTCACAGACAGGGAAACGTGCCGTCAGAACGAAGATGATGGTACCCAAGGAAGATGAAAGACAGCTGAGTGCTACCTGTCTCAGGCTGCTCCGTGCATCCGAGAGAGTCAGGAACGAAGCGCCCCGAGGAGCGAGCAGGCGCTCGGAACACGACAGGCAGAGGTCAGCCCTGCCGCCTGTCCGTCAGGATCACCGACGGAGGGACACCCGGGGCTCTGAGGCCTGGGGCTAAAAGACTGAAATTAATACTTACCATTGTTGTTCTTAAATGTTACGAGAGGACAGTTCATTACGCGCATAGCATATGTTCAAAGTTATAAGCCTATACTGATCTTTGTCAATAATTGCTATTACTGATCAAGTACTGCAAAAGCAATAAGAAAAATCCCTTTATTAAATACAGCAGAATCAATCACAGCAAAACTCAGCAGAAACACAGAGTACCTACCGAAGCCAGAGACACCCACGTCACTAACCAATGAGTACAAGGTATTTATTCAAGTCATCGCAAACATTATCAAGATTCCGCCTTTATTTGGAGCAGTAAAACAGCGAACAAACAGCTTATTGCTTCTCGTCTTTGCAAGTCGAGCGGGACACGTGGCTGTGGCACGAGGGCACTGCCCCACGGTCCCAGAGTGTGATGCTCACGGCTGAGCTGAACACGGAGGCATCCGTCGATTATCCACCAGCACCGCTGCTTCTTCCTGCGCCTTCAGCCAGGAGCAATTTCTGCACTTGTCTGGTCAGTCCAAGCAGAACTTGCTTCTCTTTTCTTCTGCCTCCTCAGAGACGGTCCCGCGTCTCCTGCGAGACATGCCTGGTGGCCCCGGACGCTCCATCCCTGTTCATCCTGCACGTGAGAATCCAGGGCCAATCCTGGAGAGGAGGCACACCGGCGACGCACAGGAATGGGAAAGGCACCAGGTTCACGAGCTGAAAACCAAGCAGGGAATCACTGTAACAATTTCAGTCTCCATGGAAACAATAAGAAATCCTGACTTCTCAGCTTTTAGGTATCATTCCCACAGATTCTGACCACTTGGGAGAGAGCTTGAAGACAGTAATGGATTTTCTGCCTTACCTTTCCTATTTAAGAAGATCCCTCCTCTAGGCATAGCTTGGTGATGGACTGGAAAAATAGGACCTCAGCAGGAACCCGGTTAGTAAGCAGCATGCCTCACTCGGGGAAGCATACGTCCCCAATAGTTAACAGTGCTGGAAGCTCAGGGCATTGCTCCAGCTGCGAAGCAAAGCGCTTTACATTTTGTATTTTCTCCTTTCTATATCTGCTGTTTCAATAAACACATCTGCATCACAATGCATTTTCCTTCTTAAAACCCTGAGGCACCAACAGGCAAGTGGGAGGTGAGGGAAAGGAATCTAGAGCAAATATTAACTGGGAGAACTTTTTTGTATTTCAGAGCAACAAACTCTTCAGCTTACTCTGATGGAGTAGCTGTCACTGCCAGCGTGCGGCTAACCGGGGGCGGGAGAGCAGGTATGGTAAGAATAATGAAAAGCAGGCAGGGTTTGGGGACCAGATCTTGAGGAAAATATCACCAGTGAACTTAAAATAGACTGTACAGGAGCCTCTGTGCGTGTGGAAGAGCGCTACAATACCAAAGCAGGTTTCATTTCTACCCACTCAAAACTGGAACAGCAACTGGTTTACCAGGGATAACAGAAGTTTCTTAAACTTACTGGAAGATGCTGATCCCCGCTAGGACAGTGTTGGGCTGCTTCTCTGCCAGGGTTTCGCAGCCATCTGTTATTCAGGAGGTGCTCCAGGGCTTCTGCACAAAGACAAGATCCTTTCCTGTGTGCCCCTGTTTATTTTAAGGGGAACTCTCCCCCTCCCTGCAGTCTCTCTTGGGAATCGGTGGTGGCGTCCACAAGACGACGGAATTTTAATTGTCACTTTTTGGCAAAAGCCCCAAAGCAGTCTCACAGTCTTGTTATGTACCCTTCTCGATTTGGTCCTTCGTGGTTTAGCAGAGCATCCTTCCTCTGCTGCAGCGCTCGGAGTCATCTGCCAGCTGCTGCGACACATTCGTCTCCTGCGGGCTGGAAGCTGCTCACGCAACAGGCTGGGACTTGACTCGACTTTCCACACAGTCCCACGGTCTCGGCACACTGAGTGCGTGACAGACAACTGCTGTAACCCCAGAAAGGGCGAGGCACCCCTGAAACGTGCAACTGCAAGTGGGGTGACGGCAGCTGCACGTTGCTGCAGCAGGGGATGCGCGGGCAGGTTCAGCCACACGCGAAGCTCTGCTTGCGAGGAGCAACAGAAAGAGCCTTAAAGATAAAACTTGCACACATCGACTCTGCCTGCAAATTGGAAACGTCCCATTGCAGCTTTCTCAAACACCAACCCCACATGTAAAGCATTAAAGTAAAACACGGCAGGCGTAAGGGAACTTCCCTGCAGACCCCACTGAAGATGGCAACATAACAGACGCTGCGTTCCCGTTTTCTGGATGCAGAGATAGGGGAAGGGGACAGAGACAACCTCCTTGCCTGATAAAACCCGTAAGTGTCATTCAGATTCAGACTCGTGTAAAGAGAAGCAACCCATCACACTGAGCAACTGCTGTCAGGAATACGGACAGATGCCTTGGCACAGGACAGCTCATTTATAGCAGCATGAAACCCTATCAGGGTAACAGTTCAACTGACTCAATCAGTAAAATAACAAGCATGGAGACAACCCAATAAACTGCATCCTCCCGACGAGCGCTGAGAGAGCAGCTGGGAGCACCTCCGGCGAGCTGTGTGCGCAGCAAAGCGGCCTGACCCCACTGCGAAGTCCTCTGCCCCGGCTCTCCCCACGCGCCGGCTCTCTCTGCAGGAGCAGCATCCCCGCTGAGGATGCCAGAGCTGGCCACATCTGCTGGATCACCACCACAGCCTCATCCTGCGCCCTCTGGCCTTAACGCTGCAACCTTCCTGCCGAGCCAGGCTGGCTGCACGAGGACCCCAAGCCCCTGACAATTTGTTAGGGACCAAGAGAACGCAAGGAGCAGCAGCTCACAGCAGGAGACTCGCTCTTCTGGCTCTACAGCTGTTAGACAGAATTCACTGATAAAGTAACACCAAGGAGGAAACAGGCTCTGGTTTGACCCAGGTGGACCTCAGCCTTCCTCAGACACTGACACCAAGGGAAACCCGGCAAGAGAGCCGAGCAGCGGCACGCTGGAAGATGTGCAACTTCAAGGAAGAGCAGAAGGGACTGGTTAAGCAGCCCCCTTAGAAAGTCACAGCAAGGGAAATGGAAATTTTTCAGATAAATTGCACCCCAAAAAAATGCTTGGGGAGTTCATGGGGGACAATCAGAACACAATTCATTATAATTAAGAAGGTGCTTAAGTGCATTCCTGCTCAGTACAACACTTAAGCATGTATGTCTACTTAAGCAAACATTGAAATCTCAGCGCTTTGACAAACTGGGGCTGCAATGCAGAGCAAGGGCTTTGAGGGAGAGTGCCCTGCTTAAAATTAAGAAGGGAATGGTCTTACCCGGCTGCAACCGTGAAACAAGGTTGTTAACAAAAGCTACAAATCCCGCACGTATATAGAGATCATGGTAATCCTGCCTTCATTTAATTTGCTTCCCTTACTGCCAGAGGAAGACCGGATCTCGGCGGCTCAGGGGAACAGGCTGCAGATAAGGAGCATTTCGCCGCCGATTTGCTGCTCTGAACCCAGCTCGGATCAAGGGCAAGCAGGAGGTGTTAACGGGTCCCTGAAGGACACACATCTGTTGCACACGTGCAGAAACCATCTAAGCCCTGAAGTGGCCTCAGCAGGGAACGAGCCCCTTTCTTGGCAGGTTTTCAGCTGCACGAGCCCAGGATGCGACCGGGCGCTTTGCGGAGGTCGGAGTTGGCGTGTTGTGGTTAAGGGTAAGGTTAGCTACCAGCTCCCTTTCCCAACCCATCTGGCAGAGATAGTCAGAGTGTCTCTGCCATTTATATCGGGAAAATTGTATCAGGGTGCTTCATAAAAGCATTAATCAAAAAAATAAAAACCCGCACACATCAAAATAGCTCGGAAATAAAAATTAATAGAATCCCTACACTTCAAAAATCCACTAAAAGCAACTGCATCTACAAGCAGATAAACAAGACCAATGTCAGCTAGAAAAAAGGAAACCTGTTTACAGCAGGAGGGAGAAACATTTTGTGGGTTAACATAAACTGTTCCATCAGCACTGCAAAAAGTAAGAGGTATTAAGAATAACAGAAATAATAGGAAGAGCACACAAAGGATCAGGTTTCATCAGAAGAACAAGAGCCTATGCTACAGTTAAAAAGTCTAAACAACTCCCCCATAACAAAAAAAGTATCGATTCCTGTAAAAGAAAAGTTTTGGGAATTTCCAATTAAAGAATTAATGGATAATAAAGGATCATTCTGATCATCTTAACCACCCACCTCCTTAATACAGACTATGAACCAGCTCCTGGTTCCTACAGGTCTCCAGAAAGGAGCATCCGACCTCAATCTATCAATGTTTAGGTATGGAGAACCCATCGCTGCCTTCAGTAGGCTGCTCCAAGGGTTAACGATTCTCTCTGTTAAGAAGCTATTATTATTAAAAAGGAAAACCATGCTTTTGTCACTGCTAACTTGAGACACACGTTTCTCCAAATTACTCTTCATAGGGAAGACTCCATAGGTTGCTGTGAATAGTGGGCAGGAAAAGAAGAAAAGAGAAGAAAGAAAAAAAGAAAGAGAAAGAAAATAATGACCAATTGACTATTTAATTTAGAGCTAAATGAAAACCTCGTCAAGTGATGTAAAATTACATGGTTCTGTTCAGTACATAGCTGGGAAAACATCTATTGCACTTTGCATTTCCAGCTACTAATCCTGAATGTTTGTACCAGACAGTGCACACAAAAGGTTAGCCACTCAGCTCAAAACTAAAATTTGCAATCTTTACAAAGAGGAGCAAAGATTATTCAGCAGGTATAATAGGCCAATATGGAATTAACAAAAAAAAAAAAGGAATAATTACCACTAAGGAGAAGAGAGCTTTCATACTGCTATTAAGGAAAATCAGATGTTTAAAAGTCTGGAAAAATGCACCAAATCATGAAGCCTCCGAAGAGGACCGCTGTGTTAGTGCCGTACACCTGCGCGGAAGGCCGGGGGTCCTGGGCCGTGCCCACCTCCTCCTGGAGCCGGCTCAACGACAGCCCTCAACAACGCCAAGGATCTCGTGGGTGCTCAGCTCGGTCCGCGAGAGGCAATGCCCCGTTCGCAACGAGACAGCACAGCTCTCCAGCGTTGGTGGGCACGGCGCTGCCGCTTCCCAGCGCTCGGCACGGCAAGTGCGAGCACGTCGGAGAGGAGAAGCGGGCTGTGGGTGAGGTTTTCGAGTGAACAGGAAGGGAAGAAAGCATAACATCTGCTCCAAAGCCAGAGAAGAAAACACACAATTTAACATAATTTGAATTGGAAATGCTTTGGGAAATGCCTTCTGCTCTGTTTAGAGGAGCATTACGCATTCCTACTGCTCTAAGCAGGTCTGTAATACAAAGAGAGTTTACGATACCACAACAAAGTCACTGGAAACTAGTGAAGATCCTAAAGCAAGACCAAGAGCCCTGTGACGACTATCGGACCAACAGACACAACGTGCCTGGAGGAGACCAGCAGTACTCGAACAGCACAACTCAACTGACAGTCCCTCCGTTTAAACACACATACACGTGCGCACGTGCACACACACGTGCACACACACATATTTATCCCCAGCCTTTGCGGAGCTGCAGTCAAGCGACGCCAAACAAATGCCCCCCGGTTCAGTGCCGAAACCTCCACCCTCAGGTTTGCTTGATGCAATCCGAATGCACGTACTGGTTTATTTCCCCGTGTTTTATTCACCTTCAGAACACATGACGGGTCCAGAAAACTTGAAGTTTGCGAGTCTGAGATCAACAAACTAAACTTGTACCAGAAAATAAGTTGTTTTCAGAAATGACCCTCCCAGAGCAACTGGCAGAGGATGGTTAAAACAAGGCAACCCCCTTTGCCTTTATTCAGTGAGCTGGTTACAAAGGACGGATATTGTCAGGACGGTTTATGCCATAATGTCTCACGTAAAATGACGGCACTGCTTGGCGGCAGTTAACCATTCGGCTAACGGTGCAGGACTGAAAACTCAGGAGCTGTAGGTCAGAGGCTCTCAGGGACAGGGCTGCAGGCAGGAGGAGGAGGAGGAGGGAAGGGGGGGAGCTGCTGGAGAGGAATAGCAAAGAACCTTGTAAGACTTACTGAACGCAGCAGAAGCCCTCAGAGAGCACTATCCCCCTGCAAAGGGGATGTTAACTCTTCCTTTCCTTAGCAAGGAAACATAAACCTCGTGAAACAAATTTTGGTCATAGAAAATGTTTTGTAGTAGGGCCTTCCATGCAATAGTTCACATAAAATTCAGATAATGAGTTTTTCCCTCCTATACGTGAGTATGTTTAAACAGTAATTCCAACCATGTATTTGAAAGTTATGGCACTGCTGAAACGCCCCGCTCCCCGGCTACGGCTATCCAGACTTTCATCATCATTCTCACTGCAGTATCTGAACAACTCACCGGCCTCCCGTTATAGCTGTAATTATGGGCTGGTTCCCCATACAGAAGCTGCTTAATCTCCTCAGCCACAAGGTAACTGTGGACTTCAGTTTGAATATTATATCCCTTATGAGTTCCTACCATCAGAGCACAAACTTCATCTGAGCAGCACAATGGTTTTCCGTAGGTAACATTTATCCACATGACATCCCCTAAGCCCATTTTGCTGTCCTTCAAGGATGCAAGAAGACTGAACACAGCTCTGTACGAGAGCAACGGCTCGGGTTCTCCTGGGTTATGAGAACTGCCTCAGCCTTTCACAGGTGCCGCAGTTCTGTAACTTTGAAAACGCAAGCGTCAGAGTGAACAACAGTAACTACAAAGCTGATTCTACGAGGTGCTGCAGAACAGGGAGAAAGAGAGGTCTTCAGGATCCAGTCATCACCGATACCCAGACACCCACACTGCACAGCAGCAGCCACCAAGCCCGGAGCACAGACAGACGACTGTGCTGCCCATCCAGCTGCAGTACTACAGGTTCCCAGGCTCCTGCGTAGTTGTTTCAAGTATCTCAGATCAGCAGAGATAATCTGAACACACACAGCAACGCCAGGGATACCTTGCTTGGTAAGGGGTTTGCAGAAGACATGCACTAGGAAGTCTTGCAAAATTTTTCAAGTGCCCTATGTGCTCACCCTGGATGGTTAAGGGATGCAATGACAACAACGAGGATGAAGATGGAAGCTCTATTATCATGAAGGCACACAGACAGGCATGAATTAAGAATCCGTTGCAATAAGCAGATGCGTTACTTAAATGGTTTGTGTTGCTTTGTCATCGAAGCCCCAGGAAATGAGTTCTCCACCATAAATTCTGTCTGCTCATAAATCATTAGCTTGGGACAGCAGGATGCACCACAACGCGCTGTTTAATCTCTGTCTGCATTCGTCACGCATTTGCAGCCAGAATCAGCAGCAGTGAATTGTTTGCATATTCCAACTAGCAGCACATAAATCGGGTTACCTTATTTTCCCACCTCATGCCCAACACATACAATGGTCTTCCAACGCTTAGAGTTGTCACTAATCCCACTACAGATTTCATGCCAGGTTACACATTTTGTCATCTCACCTCTTCTGATTCATGCACACTAATATGACGCTGTCTAGAATAAAGGCAGGGGAGGTATAGAGAGGGCTATGAAATACTTTTTCCGCTACCTACGTGTTGTCTTGTTGATTCATAAATATCCAAAGCCGGAGGGCTGCAGAGAACAGAATACAATGGAATTGTTTTAACTAAAAGATTCATGTCTGTGCTACACTTTGCATGGATTGCTGATTGGGGCTTGATTTGATGCCCTCGTTCAGTATATATCTACAAAAAAAATAATCTTAGTTTACTGGAAAGTCTCCTTTCTATACTACTGTGATCGAATCCTCTCATCCTGGGCACAAACTCTGGGTTTAGCTTCACTGCAAACTGTCAGCAAGAACCTCAACCAAACCATCAGCTCTTCAAATGCACCTGAACAACTGGGAAACAAAAAAAACCCAACCACCTAACAACTGACACTAAACACAGAAACAGTCTAACACTTCCCACTCCAAAAATAACCAGGGAAACTCCATTTTCCTCATCAGCATCTTTCGCCGATTTGCTTAGAGAAAACCAAGTAGGGAGGGAGTCATGGCACCTGGAAAAGGCAAAACTCACACAGTGATTGCTTCCTGTCCCCAGACAGACAGGCTCAGATGCTCAGAGTTTAGCGTTTGAAAAGAAAGGCACTTATTGAATCATCTCCCACATTCTCCCACAAACTGCCCCTGCTTCTCCCACAGCTCCGAGGATCCCCGACTCAGCTCTGCAGTAAGAGGGTTCACCCCCCCAGCCGTGTAACCTCTGCGGTACAGACCAAGCCCTGCCACGCTCCAAGTGAGCGCTTCGTACTGGAGCATCTACCACTAGCGTGTCTATTTATCTGCACACTGAATAGCGCTTTAAAAAAAACAACATTTCCGTTCTCTCTGTCCATTTTTCCCCACACTTTTGTCCTCTGCCTGTTGCTCAGCTGAATCTTCCTTTGGTAGTTTTTTTATTAGGTTCAGTCTCACTCCCCTACACCATAGTGTCCACTCAAAAGCACAGACTGTAACATATCTAAATAAGCGGAGATGAGACAAAAAGAAGAGTTTGCTTGTCACAAACTGGGGAAAACACAGATACTTTTGTGAGTTTTGGTAATGTTCAAATACAGCGTTGTTTGAGTGAAGGTTCAGTGAATATAATAAAGCTGATTGCCTAGTGTATCTTCAAAGGACCGCAAGGCCATTAACACCCAATGGGGACGGTGCATGTAACTCCCATTGACATCGGAAAACGTTACCCTTAGTCACTACTGAGAGCATAATATCCTACTTCTGCTGAGAACTCATGCAACAAATTAAAAACTGAGGTCCAGCAGCAGGGAGCCTGAATATCGTCACATAATGAAGGAAAATTAAGTGGCCAAAAACAGAATCAAGTTTTATTTTTTTGTGCGTGCGCATGCCTCCTGTTCTGGACACCGAAGCCCTACTTTCTCTCCAGAAGGGATCCGAACCAGACCGCCGGGGAGGGCGGAGGGGGAGAGCAGGGAGAGCACACGGTCCCAGCACGAGCCCAATTCTCCAGCTGGGCGCTGCTCCCCACTGCACATCCCTTCTCTGCTGAGAGGACCCAAACCAAACTCTGCCCACGGCTTCGGGTAAGTGAAGCTGCAGCTCGGTGCCACCTCTGCCACCGCGAGTCCTTGCCCTGTCCCGGGTACCAACCGCAGAGCACAGACCTACTGTTCATGTCACCACCTCACCACACACCGCAGATACTTTAGAGCCGTGTCCTCACTGACTTACAAACACAAACTGGTTTCTGAGCAGACCACTGGCTACTCTTTTGGCAGGTAATTGTTTTCTGTCCCTTCAACTCAAAGGCAGGCTGGCATTCAAACTTCAAACTGTCCCCGTGGCGAAACGTGGATCCTTCTCTCCTGCCGTAGGCTGGGATCCCGGGATCACCGCAGCTCCCTTGGTCAATCTCTGAAAGAAAAAAAACAAAAGTTGCGTGGGGGAAGGCTCTGACGCCGAGCCGGTGCAATGCCCGCCGTGTATCTGTGCTGCTTGTCAGGCAAAGCCATCGCGTCCCCCCGCACCACCTCACGCGGAAGGGGGGTCAGCAGCCGAGGATGCAGCCGAGATCTGTCTTTAACACGGGAGTTCTACACTGTCACTCTCCTAACCGCTTCCTCACTATGAAATTACTCACAGCTAAACAAAAAATACAGCGATACCCACGGAGATCCTCATCTCTTTAAGGACTTCCGACGCAGACAGACCGCAGGCCACTAAAGGGGACCTTCGGCAAAGGGGACGTGGTTGGGGTGCGTTTGCTGGCTTGCGATGTCTGCTGCCTCTCCCGCCTTCCCACCCCCATTGCCATTTCTCCGTGGTCCTGAAGCAGAGAGCAGACACCTCATTGCACAGAAACATACGGCTGATCTCCTGCTGCGCGTGTATTTGGAGTTCAGGTAAACCATGGACATGATTTTCTGTTATCCTCTGCTCCGTACAATTTCATTTCAAAAGGGCCCCCTGTTCAGTATCACTATTAGCTACAAAACTCCGTTCCTTTACAGCCTCCTTAGCGCTCCCACATTATTTATCTGCATCACATTCATCTCGTCTTCCACGTTCTCTAGTTTTTATCCCCATCATCTATGATCAGCCTCGCTGTCTTTTCTCCCCGTTTTCAATTTCTTACACCAAATTGGAAACTTCTTTTATGACATTTTCTTTACAGAGGAAAATCGCATAATCCGAGATTTGCATTACTCCATCTAATATTCCAATTTGGTTTGAATAACAACAAGCACCGCATTATTATTCTGACTTCAGGCAACTTGGATACAGGTGTATTTTGAATAGAAGCCACAACAAGGCACCTAGCTTCTGCTACTGCTGTATGCATCTTGAACTAAAAAGTTACTGCCAGTTAATGAAGCATCCCAAAAATAATTTAACATATATTAATATTAAAGTTTTTATGAAATAGGTTTCTTTTTCTGCCTGTCAGTGAAAACAGTTTCCCAGGATTTATGTATCTCCCTGCAGAGTTTGAAAATCCAAATCTTAAATGACTTGTACTTGCATATTAAGGACAAAAAATAAAACAGTCCAGATATTAAAGTAGCACAGAACTGTACATTAATCTCCAAAAAAACCAACTAGGAGACAAATAGTGCAAATCATGAAAAAGAAATTCAACTTTGAAACTCAAGAAATAGTAACAAGATCGAAGGGTAGCATGCGTATTTTAAACACGTATCATTGTGTCCTGACAGAAACACAGGAAAACGATAACGCTTTCTGCTATAAGTCAACAGCCTTTAAAAATTAATTTTTGTTACTCCTTTCCTTCCCACGCCTTGAAATCTTGCAATACAGCCCTAGGAGAGGACGCCGATGGCAAGCTGTCCCGCAGGGTGCCTTCCACCCAGCGTCTCCAGGTCCTGCCATCACCGACGCCTGCGATGCCGGGTGCCCCGGGGAAGGGAGCGTTGAACGCCCCGGTACCTGGAGGCTGATGTTTGCTCAGAAGGAGAGGGACACTAACAGACATCACTCCGGCCGTCTCCTAAAACAACGCACACAGCGTTAGGGGCCAGGCTGAGCAACGCACTCATCTCCCAGCCCGCGGGGAGCAGAAGTGCCAGCACTTCTCAGGATGCTCCTCACTGAGCAGCAACGGAGCTCTAACACACAGACGGGCAGCACCATCCTGCCCACACCTCGCTCCAGAGGCAGCCCTGTCCTCCGAAAGCCCAGGGCAGTTTGGCCACCAGGTTCAGCAAGGTTAAAGACCTGAAGATCTTCCCTCTGCCCTATCTGCGGCTCTGGAAACATGTTCGGCAGCTCCAGCTACTGCAGAAGCCAAAGGGAGCTGCAAGTGCTCAGCATATTCGTTGCTTCTGAAAAACGAGGACATGCTCAGGCTACCAGGTACTCAGAAAAAACCGCAGCCAAGCAAAGAAAAATAACTCCCTTTCGGCCCTCCGCTGAGAAAGACTAAAGGTGAGAGAGATGCTCTCTGACTGCACGGGCTCCCCCCTCGCTTGTGAGCTTCTGCAGCGTCACACTGCACGAACCCAGCTGGACCATCTCTCCAGACAGACCGAAATCACAGGTTTAAGAATGGGAGAGAAATGAAGAATTGGAGCTCACATTTTCCACTGTGCACGTGATCTCCTCCTTAGCAGGAGACGAACAAAGCCAGCACATTTTATTACATCAGAAGGGTCACAAAATAGAATTTCTGTCCTGAGAAAGTCCCCTGGTTCCTACGTTTCTTTTCATACACAGTAAAATTCATGAAATATTTAGCAGAGCAGAAATTCCAAAAATGAGTGATTCAGATATATCAAAACATGTTACTTCAATAAGATTGAAACATTTTTTCTCCTGATGAATGTTTAAGTAAAATCACTTCCACATTAGAATAATAAAAGTCAAAACTAAACAAGAACATCTAAATCAACTGTTTTGACATTATTTAAATGAAACAAGTTGAAACGAATCTTTCAAAACTTCTCCATCAAATATTATATCATGCAGATAAGATTTTGACAAAACAGCATTTTCTAACAGAAAATGTTTCACCAGGAATTTTTCTCGTCAGCTATTTATGCTATTTGTCTTCTGGTGGTGGGTGGGGAAACCGGGTCCCTTTGCTCAGCGCAGAGGAGGCAGCCTACACCTCGGAGTGACTAATGAGAGCGAGAACCTCAGCCCGCGTGGGCAAGGAGCCGCTTTGGGGAGCGCCAGCGCTCCGGCTCTGCTCCTGTACACACGCAGCTGCACAGGAACGCTGCAGGCACCCCAAATTCAGGTCACGCTTTTCCTGGGGTGCCGTGGGAATTTCTGCTCCTGCCTGACTCAGCTCTGGAGGAAAACGAAGGGTTTGGAGCTGCAAGCAAGCACTGCGCTAGCAAAACTTTAGTTTCTGGGAAAAAACAGGCACAAGATGGGGGATCTGTGAGCACTTAGAGGCCATTCCTGAGGAAATCACAGAAATGTTACTTCTAGTCAGAAAAGACCCTCAAGAATACATTTAACCTCACACACATTATTTTGTACATGAATTAACTTTGCTCGAAGTAATGCGAGTTAATAGCGTTAGGTCTGTATCTGAAGGAACCAGGACCAGGGTGTTTCTCTTGCCTAGCTCTTTTTGTTGATTCCAACAATGAGAAAAAAAGGATCTAAAGAGGAAACGCGATGAGGAGAAGGGGATAAGCTAAGGAAAGGCCCTTTCTGCATCTCTTTGTCACATCTCCCCCATCTAAAACCACTGTTGCAGGGCAAATACAGAAACCGAGTCTAGCAGGTTCATTAAAACCCTGTGGCATAACGTCAAATCTCTCCCGCTAAGGTTTATACGAGATTTAAATACAAGTAAGGTGACCCTGAGAGCAGTTCAGGTCAACACATGAAAAGCTGTAAGTCTTCACCTCTGTTGGTTCAGCAGTATTTCAGTGCTAGTGTTTCATGACATGAGTCAATACATTTAATGGAAAAGTAAAGTAGGAAAGATATAAACACTAAGTTTTCTGATACACTTCCACCATCAGTGTTGGAGGGTTAGGTAATGTAGAACCTAAAGAAAATAAAAAATAAACACACGTAATCAATGAAGACTTCCTGCATGTTATCCGGGCTGGTCAGTGAAACCTGAGAGCATTTCACTAGACAAAAATCAGAGATGGGGCTCCACGGCAGGGAGCTTCGAAAGCAAACTCTGAACAGCAGAGGCATCAGAACTAGTTTCAGACCCGTGTATTTCTTCCCCAAGTATCCCAGGATCAGGCAACTTAAGATGTTATTGTTGTTCCCAATTTGACACACATACTTCCATGCAGGTGTCTATATAGAAAGTTCTGTATTTACATATACGTAAAAACAGATGTGGAAACCCAGCAAGCTCATCCCATCAAACGCCATGGGTAGCACCGATTTGATTAAAACCAGACAGGTCGGTAGAGGAAATCTTCAGGCTCCAGCTCTGCAGAGCTCCTAAGCCTCTTAGCACCATGGGGCGAAATCTCAGCTCTAACACTAAGCTCTCCAGAGCCAAACACTTCGTCAGCATTTCAACAACAATAAATATTGTTTAATCATCGCCTGCCTGCCTGCAGCATGCTGGTAGTTCAGAACATAGACCTTAGTCAGCTCTACCCAAACTAAGCCAATTCCAACAGAAATCCAAACTAGATTAGTGTGCATGCCTAGAAATGTAGTTTTCATTTTAAATTATTACTTTATATTAAAAATATATAAATGCAAGACTAAATTAGAATCTAGCTTTGTTCTATTTTTCCATGTTTTAATATTTCTGTCTCTTACCACAGAATTTTATACTATTGATTCACTTTTATATTATTGCTTGTAATAACCTCCAGCTCATCGGTAACAGAAACACGTGTTTCCCCACACCTCCTCTGTGAGGAGAGCCAAGCATCGTCAGTCCACCGATGGGGAACGTAAATGCAGAAGGACTGGGAATGAGATTATGGGAGTCTGAATCCTCTTCAATGAACCCTAAATTTCTCAAGAACTTTTGAAAACGTAACCTGAAGGAATTATTTATACCCAACCGTTACGGGTGGTTGACCTGGGAACTTTCAAAGAACCATTTCAATGGCTGTGGAAGGCATCAGCTCTAAGGAGAAGGTATCCTCAGAAGTCACCCGAGATTAAAGGAAAGAAGGGAGAGGAGAAGACCGGGGACCCCAGGAGGCTGTAAGCCCTCTCACAAGTCTAACACTAAATTGCAGTATCAATCAGCTCGCTATAGTTGTGAGAAAGAAAAGACTTTTCGAGCAAAGTGGAGCTTAATACAAATTTCTTCTGACAAGCACTGGAAGTCCAAAAACATTGTTCACTATTATGAGAGAATGTCTGTTTAAAAGGATAAAAGTGGCTGAAGTCGAGACATTGGAGATTTAGAAGTAATCTTCATGAACATTAATGAGCCAGACCCTCAGCTGGTAAAGACTGACACAGCTTAATTGAAAATCAATGCTGTCACACTGATTTACACCCGCTCAGCATTTGTTCCAAATGCATCCAATCTGGCAGTGCAGATTTGGAAAAACCCAAATCCAGATACCTCATGTCTGGTATAACCTTCCTGGTGCAAACACGCTTTCTCCTTACTCACAAGTCAAGCAGAAGGACCTGGTTGGCTCCCCCTGCTCAGGAACCCCACATTAACAATTTGATGGCATACTGCCCTCCTCAGCACCTTCCTTCCAACAGGTCCTTCAATCCGTGCATCAATAAATCTCTGCGGTGTAACTGTTCCAGCACTAGCAACAGGCTTTATGATTGCATTACACTTAAAACGTACACTAAAACTTACGTGGTTTAGGATAGATGGCAATTTAAAACAGACTCTTTAAGCAATACCCTGCCCTTCTATTAGGCAGATTTTTGGTCTTGACTTTATATAGCTCCATTAGCTGTAATTTTCCTCTCGCAATTAGAAAGAAGCGTGGCCATAAAACTGATACTGAAACTTGTTAGTAAGTTGCATATAATTTCATAATGTATTTGGCAAGTGCTAATTGCCTCTTACTTAAATGTCTCTTGCTTTGTAACTCAAAGCATTTGCAAAAACTAAAAGAGTTTTATAGACTTGGCTGATTGGAGGTTGGCTTAACCTCAGGACAGCGCCAGCACGGACCTTAGGCACGGAGTGTATTTCTTCATGTGCAAATCCATTTTGCAAGGTCAGTAAGGTGCTGGACACACAAAAAACTGCAAAGATGCCCAGAAAAAGAGAAGACTTGAACATTAAGACAGACAGTAGCCTCTACTTCTAATACATGCAGAGGACAGACGCTCCCCAGGGAAAGGTCCCTCCTTTCAGGCTCATCAGGGGACAGCAGAGCCGGCACACTCCCTGTGTTTTCTCCTCTCGGAGGTTATGGACACGAGAGTACGGCAAAACAGGCAGCAGCTGTGCAGGTAAAGCTGATGACCAGGGAAGGGAGAAGCACGTTTGACATTGGAAGCTCCATACAACAGGACTCCAAAGCATGAATGATAATGGTGATCCCCAAACCGACTGGTGAGGTCACAGGAGCAAGAGCCGCTCAGCCTTGCTATAGATCAAGCTACCAATAACATCGAAACAAGCCAGCGGAGGAAAAAGTCAAGCTCCTTAGAGATCCAAAGTTCACAGAAGATGAACAACAGTGTAAGGAAGTTCCTATATCATGTGCTTTGCAACTTTATGTGCTAGGCTATAGGGTAAACATAAGATTTATCAAGAGACTGGAAGAACATGTCCACATTGCCCTTTGGATGAGATTAACAAACCAGACAGGACCCCAGAGCAGAGCCGGAGCGTGTTTTCGCCCGCCCGCAGCTGGCAGGCAGGGGTGCAGCAGCACGCTCTGCCAGGCTGCCAAGAATCAACCGCGGACAAACGTGGCAGGAGACAGACAGCACGGCTACCGCAGGGAGCAAGCTTTCAGGCTGGTACAGTCAAAGCCAGTAAAGACTGAAACATCCCATTAAGATGCTCCCCAATCAGGCTGGATTCGCTTTTCCTTCTTTCAATTCGTTTCTCTCTTACCTATGTCTCTGACTTCTCTGCTGACCTGGTCCTGCAATCCTGTAAAAATTCCAGCATCACAGCCCAGCTCCCCCTTCCCGGTACTGCTCAGCCTGCCTGGACGTGCTGGCGTTTAGTCCAAGCAGGTTTTTGGGTAGGTCAGGTCCCTTCAGGCTCCTAACTGCTGTGGCTTTAGCATCAACCAGCAGCAGTCCTGGCCTGAACACAAAATGCCACTTCTCTGAAATACGTAAATCCCGGGGAAACACTTTTAAAAACGAATGAAAGCTAATGTGTGTTTAGGGCCCTTGAAAGAAACGGTTCGATTTCAATATCGCTGCTGATACTCAGAGCCTACAAGGATCAGCCCCCACGTCTAGATGAAGATTTGTGCGCCTACTTTTAAGCATCAGAGCCAAAGGAATAAGCCATCCCTGATGCTAGCAGGTCACAGGGAAAGCTGAAAGGCATTCAAGTGCCTTGAAAAGAGACTCAAGATGATAACAAAACTGAAAAGAAGCTGACAGCTAACTGGAAGCGTTCTTATACGTCTGCACCACAGAAACAAGCCCCGGTCTGCAGGCGCGAGGCTGTGGGGTGCAGGATGGAGAACACATTCTTCAGCGCCGCGCTGGCAGAGGCGGCTACGGACCCTAGGTGCTCACACCAAACGTGGAGACACAAGATGGAGATTTCTCGAAAAATCTAAAACCAACTCAAACCAGGAACCTAAAAAAAGCTTCAGCTAGAATCACCAGTCATGAGTTAGAAGGCATATTTTTCCATCACACTTTCTCTAACTTTGCAAATACCCACGACAACAGTAAACACAGAAGCTTATGACAGGGTTCAGCATTCACATCCTAATGCATTTCACGGGTTTCTTTTGAAAAATCCCAGCATTAACTTGTATTTCATTTGTAATACTCCAGACCAGTTAAAGTTTAAAGTGGTTGATACCACTAATCTACTGGAACCACTGATGACTTGATCTCATTTTCTCCCGCAGACAGAGTCTGGTGCCATCAGCTGCAATTCACCAAATCTTTTCCAACAAAGCAGATGAAACAGCAACTTAACACTACCCACCCAGTCTGCTTTCACGGAAAAGAAATCATGAAAGCTGTTCTTATTGGAGCAAAGCTTCAGTTTTATGAAAAAACTCCGCAGAGCTTCCATACATTTAGAGAAGCTTCTTTCTCTCTTTTCTCCCAAAGAACTGTACCCATCTCATCCCCAATCCTTTTAAAACAAGTAAATTCCGAGCGAGACACCTGAATTACCTTCATACGTCGCTTTGAATCCCAGCAAGTTGCTGACACTGTCTGTCTGGAAGAGGAGCCACATCTGGTGGTGGGTGCTAACGATGAGATCGGGGACTGTGGTGCCTGTCAAGCTGTAAAAAACAAATACGAACAAGTAAACAGCCTGCATGACTTCCCAAACTTATTTTCTCACCAAAATAAAGGCCACATACACCTCTGTAGGAACAGAAAATAACAAAAGCGATGCCAACACAATTAAGAACCCCAAAACAGAACACACTCCAAAAACCTGATAGATTTTCAAGACCGATGAGCCTCTCCGTACATTTCTGCGTACTACCTTAAGAGCCAGTCTTCTACCATAGTTGAGGGCCTGCAAGTTATCATCACTATAACAATTACAATTTAGCACCATTATTACAATATATTATCCAGCATCAATAGTAATAATTTCCTTTCTCACTGAAGCAAAACATAAGCAAACAAATAAAATTCCCAGAACCCATACCAGTGGCTGAATCCTCCTAACTGCCGTTAAGAGTATTTTCTAGTACTACAAAAATTTACTTTCAACACATTCTCTGCTACATTTCTACCCTGACAGAGAAGTTTCCACAAGGATTTCAAAAAACCCCTGGAAGACAAGGCACAAGCCTCAAATCTGCCGAATGCCGTGTGAGCCCTTGAAAAGTGCTCCTAATCCAGGCGCACGGGGTGATGAGGATGTTGCCTACCCTTCAAGGGTACTTCTCGGAGACCCAAAGAGATTTAGAAAAATGTCACCAATATATCCGTATTAATGAGCCGTGTGCGGCTCGTTCAGCCTTTGGGATTAATCACCTCGTTGTGGTTCAACGCAGCTTTAGAGTTTTATCCCTCACCCACACAAGCACCGGTGTGGGCACTTCCACACGCACAAACGCCGGCGTTGAGCACAGCTCCTTCCCTTCCCTCTGCTTCTGAAAACAGAGTAACACCGCGTGGGAAGGGATCAAGTGCTACAGGAGTGCGAGCGTTATGTCTTAGTGGCAAGTGTGTAATGTTGTTAGTATACTATTTCTGCTAAGGTATCATCTGTGATAAATTTATAAATTACCTTAAGTGCAACTACTGCAAGTGGATAGGTGGTTGGGGTTTTTTTTCCTGTAGTGTTTGCTTAAATCTAAATACATACATATGTATAGATATGGCTTCTGCCTGGCACCGTTCTCAAGTACAATAGCAGCACCTGAAAGACGACTTGATCAAATTGATCCCCGAGCTCTCGTGGCAAAATTATTGCAAACCAATACGGCAAGGGAAGAAACCCAGCAGCTGCGTGTTGATAGCATCCTGTGAGTAAACGTAACCTGCAGCCTCCAGGCATAACTGTTGCATTTCCCAGTTTCCTGGGTAATCGGAGACAGTCTGGCTGATCTGCCCATTACTGTTTGTTTAGAGTGAAGCCAAAGGACTGCTCGGAAGGGTTGTGCTGCTTACGCCGCTTGCTGACATTCTCAGCGCTGGCTCCCTGCCGAGTGCCGGGTTCTTTCCCATAGCTTTACAGGTATCGATGGAAACGGGACCAGCCTCACTACACGCAGAACTCTCCTGCCCATCCCAGAGACCTTCACCAGTTGCATACGGACCACGGACTACTGACACCAGTCACCGCTCAAGCTCTACCCATGGAATCTGGAGGGTGTTCTTCCCTGAAACCACATTCAGGCCTCCTCAAGCCCATCAAAGCTCTCCCGGTGCTGCCCCCGCCTTGGCTCTGTTATTGCTTTGACCTGCATCAGAAATGTTACTGATACCAGGGTGCTGGTAAATCAAGAAGTAATCTTGTTTTAACAACTGTTTTGCATCCAGAGAGTTTGATGGGGAGTGCAGAAGAAGTGCTATTGTTGATTCTCCTCAAGTTATTTAAGCAGCAGATAAGGGAGGAATGAGGAACATACCAAGAGAAAAACCTTCAGAAAAAGGCGCTTCAAAGGTTTTTGTGTGCTTTCCCATTCCACTTTAACAAGCTGAATGATTGATTTGGGTGCTTGTTACTTTAGGGAATAAAATCCTCTCTGCAAGTCAGAAAGCTCAGCCTACAATCTGTTATGTTCTCCGAGATGCATTTTACAGGGATGAGAGTGAGACTGGAAACAAATGGTCCTTCATACCTCAGTTTGGGATAACGTCTGCTGCTATGCGAGTTGATTCAAATGTATTTCTTGATTTGAAAGGCTGCAGCACTGAGTTCCTCTTGAATAGCCGAGAATAAATGAGTAGTGAGAAAACTGGAACTCCTGTCTTTGACAGGGTTAGGGTTCTGCATGTTGACGCATCGAAAAAACCCACATCTTGTATCCAATGGATATACCCAACACAAATTCAGCTGACAGGAGATAAGAGGGCAGCAAATGCTGAGAAAAGTTGTCCATGGACTTTCAACCACATTCATTACAAATGGAGTATTTCTGTGGTCTTCACACCTCTTTCACATTTCATTAGTTTTCAACTTATCCTCCAAGATTTTTTAAAAAAAAAAAAAGTTTCCCTGTTAGGATGAGCATCAGCAATTTAATGGAAAGTTCTCCTGCACTGGGAGAAGATACCAGAAGCCAGCCTTGGGCAGGCAGTCTCAAATATTCCAAATTTGCATTAGCAAGGTGTTGAGTAGCTAATACAGAGTGAGAAAATGTGGACTGATTAAAATCAAATCTAGGAGAATCTTCATGGGCTTTAGGCAAACAAAAAGGGATGGAATGAGAAATCATTTCAGCAAGTTATTACAAACTACTCCCCTGGCAGTAATTTGCACATTTTGACCAATCAGCTGTGAAACGTTCTGTGACACTTTAATTACAAACACTTTTGCAATAATCAGACTTTACATTTACATACATTGCAGGTTAGAGTTCCTGACCTACGTATCACCGGTGTTCATGTTCTGAAATGTACAGGAAAATGAACCTCAGAGAAACAGAGATTTTGGAAAGACGAGCAAACATTAAGATAAGTGAAAATGGAGTGGGAGGCTGATTCATGTAGAAAAACAAGCGAAGAGGAGGAATTAAAAAACACAGTATGAAATACTCTCTACCAGTTGGAAAGAGTACAACAGCTTTGCTAAAGTAGCTTTTGGAGAGTTGTTTGCTCTTATACATTTTTGATCAGACAGAAAAGAAGGGAGTCTTTCAAGTTAAGCCACTAAAGCTGGATGCTGATGGCCCTGGTTCCACTTCAAATACTCCTTCAGAAAGTCACCGTGACTTTTCCTGCTTCTGCTCCAGTACCCGGCCTTGCAAGTGACCTCAAGAGATCTGAGGCTCTGACAAACACCACCGGCTTACACCTTCACCCAAGAGAGGCAACGGTTACCCCAGCACGGCAAGAAGCCACGCTTTCAGAAGCGGTCAGGACCTGAACACAGTCGTGGGGCATGATCGAGCTCCAGAATAAGGACAAAATACCTGTAGGTGCTCAAAGCTGACCCCACATCAGTGAGTTCAGGCAAAGCAGCACTCCTTTGCGTTAGCACAGTGCTACGCACAACTCACGGTTTGCTCCGCTCATCGACTCTCCCCGGTATTTGCACACACCGTGGCATGGCTGTACAGGTCACTTTGTGCTTGTAGTACCCAAGTACACAATGATACACAAATACTGACCCTTCAGAAAAGGAACAGGAGATCTTACTGGAGAAAGGGTAAACATAAACCATCAACATCAGCGGGTTAATGAGAATAAACAGCTTTCGGAAAGATGATCAAGGACCGCTTTCTTCCAACTGTGGCATTTTCTAGAGGCTACAGTAAAAGATCCTGACACATCCCTAGGCGACACAGGGATCCACTTCCCCTACAACCTCTTCTTTAGCACGGTGCAGTTTCAGAGTTGAGCACATTGCGCACATAAAACTACAATTCAGACAGACGTGAAAGTTTAAAGGAGGAAAGCCCGTGGTGCGCACGCTGCCTGCCACCCTCCATCACAACGCTGAGGTCCCAGCACACCCTGTCCTCAGAGCAGCTGAGAGCTCTCACCAACCTCTGAACCGCCTAAAAAATAGCAGACACCAGAAACTGATGCTTACATGCTGTAAAACACGTGGGTCAGGGAAAACCTTGTCTTTCATCTGCTAACCCACACGTTCCTTTGTATCACTCTTTCCATCCCTGGAAGTATTCAAGGCCAGGTTGGATGGGGCTTTAGGCAACATGGTCTAGTGGAGGGTGTCCCTGCCCGCAGGAGGGGGGTTGGAACTAGATGATCTTTAAGGTCCCTTCCAACCCAAACCATTCTATGGTTCTGATTGACATGCTCCATCCAACTGAAACCAAACCAGTCTCCAGTTATTAAGCACTGAGTAGGAGATGGCAAATGCCAGTACAGAGCCCATTTCCCTTTTATTCCCTGGATTAGCTGCACTGTAACATAGAGCACTTGGTGTTCAAATCTTCTAAAAACAACCAACTAACACAGCAATTCTTTAGTCTAAAAGCTGGCAGCATCAGAAATTTCATCTCTTCCTTCAGCATGGCTGGATTGGCCCTGTACTGGTCAAATGTCCTTTCTTCATAATTAAAACTGGAAAAAACCCACAAAACAACTGCAAATAACCAAGCCTCCTAAAAAAACATATTTAGCTGGGAAACACCAATATAGGAAGGCCTGGAAGAAAAGTAGGACTATCTACAATATTTCCTCTACTGAAGAAACCTCCATAGAACATCGTACCTACAAACTAAAGGATATAAATTGAGGGGGACCAATTCTCAGCCTTGAAGAAGTATGTGCCACCTTTTACCCAAGCGCACGCTGGGTGTAAAACACTCAGGATGTCACTCAAAAATAATGGATTTACAGCCACTCTGCACTGTTGAAGATGACTGCGCAAGGAGGAGAGCACAGCAGAGAGAGATGCAAACAGTCCTCCGTTTCTGCCTCATTTGCATTTACTCTTGTTTTGAAACTTTAATCCCATTCACTCAGATCCCTGGATGACCTCAACCTCTCTAAGGGGCCCTGACAAAGGCAGGTCAAGAGAAGCAAAGAGGTGACAGCCTCTCTGTAAGCTGAAGCCTAAAGAAAAGACGATGAGAGCAGAAAACACCCAGAAATAGTCATCTCCACCAAAAACGACAAACAGCATATAAACCATCCAGCGAGGTCCAGCGAGCAGACTGACTCCTTCACCCAAACGCATCAGCAAGATCTCGTCAGGCAAAACTTGGGTGTGGATTTCTCACGGGGACAAAGGACAGGCTACTTACACGTAAAGCACAGTTTTCTGGTCTCCGACTTGTCCTCCATCACCCACTGTCAGAGTGTCATATCCTCTTTCTAGTTCAAATTCTTCAAAGGTCAGTTTGATAACCTGGCAAAGATGCAGCATGTTAATATGAATCAACTGCCAAGGCAGCCAGCAGATCCTCTTGTTTTATTTGTTTGTCTATCGAGGAGCAATTTATAAGAGCATTAATATCTCCAGGACATCACCAAAGGTGACTGTCCTCGCTTTTTATAGCATTGTAGCAATTCTTTCCAGACAGATTGAGCTCTTACTGAAATTACCTCTCAGATTTTTCTGCTTTATCTATTGATTTTCTAGATGACTTTATTGATAAAGATCTGTGTGTTGAGATTTCAGCATGCTTTTTTTCACCAGGTACTGCTACTATTTCTTTCATAAACCTGAGATTATGGTGATGGATTTGAATGTGCATATAGGCAGCGTTTGTTACATACGGTGCAAGCAGTATGTGGATCACAAAGTTCCTCTGGTTTTCAGAAGCTTCTGTCACACCAGTAAAGACTTTATGTGAATTACTGTTGGGGCAGCTCAAGGAGATTGTCTCAAGCTATCTGCAAACACAATTGTCATAGCATCTGGCCACAGCTGTTTGATCCCGGTGTTTTCTTCTCCTGATCTGTCCTCAACTTCCACCCTGACTCAATTGATGCAGCCTCCACACAACGTTTGGGAGCAGAGGTCCCACAAAGTGGAGACGTTCGTGTTCCAAGTTTCTTGGCTGTTTTTGAAATCTCTTATTTCCAAATAACTGAAAATTACAACGTGACTTAAGGGACAAAGGCCTTAATCCAGCCTCAGACAGCGCAAACAATCAGAAAAGGAAGAGAGCTTAATTTACAGCAGTGCTTTCCATCCCCAGCACCAGGAGAAATCAACGGGAACGTTTGTTTCTTAGAGTTTCTTAACTGGCTAGATCCAGGAAAGCACATAAACACATGAATGCACCTGGACTTTTTTACATGTGCCTGTAAATACATTGAATTTCCTAACTTCTAACAGACTACCAAATTTAGCTTCACATTATTTTTCGCTATTTCACAGGAGACAGAAATTATCAAAAGTCATTAACGAGAGGGACCTACCCGTGTCTAAAGACCACAGGCACATGATGCCACCCTACCCCCTCCTGACTCGGGCCAAGGAGGCGAGGCACAGAACACTAACATCTGTGCCTTGTAATTTCCTGCAAACACTTGAGCACGTGTGCAATCGCAGGGGGAAAGAAGTCCCAACGTTAAAACCAGAAGCAATAATTAACTTTGTTGTGTTAAATGCAAGTGTACCTCTACAGTCCAGTCAAGGCTCGTGTGGACTCTCTGGGAAGCTGACAACATTTTTCTGTCAAATCTCACTCAACTTCAACCCCTTCAGAAAACACTGACATTGAATTGAATGGCTTGAGTGTTCTTTACAAAACCAGGTGTATAGATAGTTCAGACTAAACTGTTGTGTGCAACCGTCTTCTACATATAAATGCAATTAATACTTTTCAAATGCAAAGAAACACAAATTAGATATTTTAGCTGTGACATTCTGAAAATAGGGTATTTCCCAAAACCCCCAGGATGGTGAAATAGGCCTGTGTGATACTTCATGGGAATTTGGAACCATTAATTTTAGGAGTAGTACCAAAATATTAACCTGTGCGGATTATTATTAAAGCATGTAATGATGGAATAATGTAATTAATACAAAGAACACACTGCTGTAAAATGGCACACATCGTTAGTTAAATCAGTCATTCAAGTAAACTGCATTCTAAGGAGTCTGACCCTAATTAAATAACTAATTACATTCTAGTATACTGAAGACTGCAACCTTGTGGCACAGGAACGGGATGCTGAATACAATATTTATCCATTTTCCTATTTTCTTTTTGGTCTGAAAGCTGAAAATTATTTAATGATTCATTAAACAACAAGAGACCTACCAGCACACACAAATACACGGATGACACAAAACCTCAATTTTAAGCGACTGAAGTGACAGGAAGCAATTATCAAAGTCAAGAAAATAGTCTGAATATGACACCTGATTGTGATGCTCCGTACTGCAAAGTGATTTGAAGTGCAGTCACATTCATAGGAAAAAAACACAATAATTCTTTCCATGGAGAACAGCACCTCTTGCAGTTCTATTCAAATGCTTTACAAGCACGCATTACTCATCCTCCCCATCCTTCTCCCCAGTCTCAAGCATCTATCTTCATTTGGGATGAATCATCCCCTGGAGGGGCCCATCTCTCTCCACCGCTGACACAAGAAACTTGGACAGAGCTTTATTTGGCTAGCTAGACTCCAGGTGAGAATAAGCCCTGGAGAAATATCAACCAGTAACATCCATTATGTCAAGAAGGTTCAGAAATAGTTTCGATGCAAATTCACCAATTATCATATGCATGTCTCAGTTCCCAAGTAATTTATTTTTCCACTCTGGTTGAAATTAATTCCCATGGCACTGGGGGCCAGCAAAAAACCCTATATACCCTGAATATCTCCCAAATAGGCTTGGTATCACCCTCTGTATAGGAAATAATTCCAAGTTGTCAACTGAAGAGCACCATGCCCTTAATACCGGTTATGTAGGTTTCTGAGCAAACTTCGAGGGGATTATGTAGCTCAGTGAATCTGGCTCACAGTTCTTTTCCAAATATAGAACAGATGACTTGCAAATGAGTTCTAAATTCAGCTCGGTGGTTTTCCCATAGCTCATATTAAAAGCTTCATATAACAGGACATGATCCAAAGACCACTCAAGTCAATAAAAAGATTACCACTGACTTCAGCAGGCCTCAGCTCAGACCCACAATGCTTTTATCTTCAAAGTATTTTACAGGCATTTTAATTAATTCATCTTCAATTCCTTCCCTGACCCATGCTGGGGAACATGCAACAACGAGATCATCCCCTTTGCACACAAAGGCAACGTGAGCCGGGGAGGTGAGTTCTCCAACTCAGCAGCGTGTTTCTAAGAAGGGCCGTGCTGTACGTACACAACAGTTGCACACGTACTTTTCAGATGCGGTGCTCTGACTTGTTAGGCAGGAACAACAGTGACCGAGCTGGCATTAAAACTCATACACCAGCAACTCCCAGTGCCATACTGGGTTATGCACACGCAGCCAGCGTCAGGGGCTGTTTGTCAGACAAAAGAAACCGGCCGTGCCAGCGGAATTCACCTGCCTTTTTGTATTTTCACCAATCAGATATGGTTCTGCCTGCACAACTTTGGTTTCTGCAGCCTTAATGAATTCTTTAGACAGCAGAAAACGCTAAGGGCAATTGATTTGCTTCCCGAGGAGCACCAGAAGGCAGCCCGCACCTCGCCCGGGCTCCCGAGACCACGCTGAGCCTGCTCTGCCATCCCTCCAGGACCGGCGTCAGGCTGCGGCTCCGCACAGCAGCTCCAAGGCGAAGCACGGAGCGAGGAACAAGCAGACACAGCAGGGGCTTTCCCAAAACAATTAATAGGTTCCTCTCAACCCGCCCTGCTTCAGAGAGATGGAGCGTTCTTCCCTACCTGTAAATTACGCTTCCAAAACCCAGAAACCCTTTATAAACTGGTATTACTAATTAACTATTTAGCACTTCAAAGAAAAAGAAAATGGCAGTCTCTTTGCACAGTGAACACAAGCTGCTGATTTGACCAATCCATCCTTATTTCAGCTGTGCCACACCTCTTGGCAGTAAATGATGCTGCAGCCCATGGAGCATAAACTACAGTTTCTTTTGCTATTGAATCTCTGCTCCAAGTTGGTTAGTAGAGAAATGAATGGATTTTACCAATTTCAGTCCCCTTTATGTTTTATGAAAGCTGAGAATCAGGACTTGCAGATTCCGTTTTCTAGTCAACAGCTTGTTATCACACAGGTTTAAAAGCTGAGGAAGAACCTAACCAGGGGAAGGGGAGAAACTTTCTGTAAGTAGAAATTCACAAAGACAGTTAAGTTTTTGAAAAACGAGACAGTCAGGAAGCTTACAAAAGGAGAAGCTTGCCCTGTCACGCTGCTGAAGGAAAAGCAGAAAAAGTTTGTGCACGAGGCTGGCAGAAAAGCCAATGGGCAGAGCTGAAGATTAGGGTCTGAATATTCAACACGAAAGAAACGTGACAAAAGGTCAATAAAACGGTGGACGTGGCCCACAAGCATCTCTTGACAATTCATTGCCATCTCCTCCAACATAATTTGTACCGGAAAACCCAAATGGAAGCGTTAGCCTACATAACACCCAGGGCACATCTACATCTAGCTCGCTACAACTTCCTTCCAAACAGAGGACCAGGAGTTGGACTCTATGATCCTTATGGGTCCCTTCCAACTCAGGATATTCTATGATTCTATGACTATCTTATATACACAAAACCTGGATTTTGCTGATCTTTCAAAGGCAAAGATGCAGAAAAATAAAGGTATGTATAACACACATCCCACAGCCTACGATGCTGATGTGTTCCTGTCCGTGCAGAGGCAGGGTGTACCAAGGGTCTGCAGGTCACAGGCTGAAAAACACAGCTGGCACTTGAGCAGTAATAGCTGCTGTTACATGGGGTCTGTTCTCCACTTGCACATTACCCTGATGAAGGAGAACCTCCTGGGTCTGATTAACCAGTAAATCACTCCTAATAAATCAGCACTGAAAAATATCCTGATTCCACACTCCCAGTTTCCCAGAATTTGGGTCATTACTACACTCCTGCGCAGCCAAACCAAGACATCCGCTGGATGAAATGACCAGCTAATGACAGCTCTTTAAATACAAACCAAACTCATTCCGAAATTGGAACGCAGGAATACTCCTCATTAGAATCATAATCCACCAGTGATCTGCACTTATTAAAGGCTTGAACCGAGGTCAATAGGGAGAGAGAGAAGCAGAACTCAAGAGGCTCTTCAGCCAGCCCAGCTCCAGCTGCCCGGCCACCGCCAGTGCTCCAGGGATGCCAAAGCTGGAGGTGGGAGCACAAGAAGCCGTCACGTCAGCAGCAGCGAGAAGGCTACAACTGCGGATGGTTGCCAGCATATCTATAGAACGTAATGATTTCTACAGAACGTAACGGTTTCTAGCAAAAGATGAGATCCCGGGACACTAACACGTTTGTGAAGTGTCTTTCTTGGAGCAGCAGCAGAAGGCAGAGTGCCAAAACGCAGGGCTGTCTAGAGGCAAGAACCAAGGCATAATTGACAGAATAAGCATATGAGCTTAGCGCCTTGGCATGCAAGATTTGCTCATGAGCTAATGGAGATGATGTTGGTAGGAACCCAGATACTAAGAAGAATGAAACTTCTTGTCTTTTGAGAGCTTAAGATGGTGAATAACCCCTCAGAAGGTGTATTTTGAGCTACGCAGCCAAGTAATTTTTGTTCTTGTGTTCCCGTACAGATTTGGAGGAGAGGAATAGGCTGAGTTTGCAGGGCTGGAAAAAGGTGCAAGGGACTGAACGTTGCCCTCCCTGAGCCAGCAGAAAATGGAAAGGACTTGATCTTACAAAGGCCAAGGCAGTCAAGCCTGGTTCTCTACATGATCAGCAACAACAGACTTGAACCACACATGCAGACCAGCAGGGACAAAAAATCCCCACCAACCTCAGTGAACGCAGAAAGGTTATAAATTTACAATACTGCATAAATAGCGGCAGAGAACCATGCCTCCCTCCTCACTCGCCCTCTGCCCTTTGGGGGCTGAAGTCCCCGTTGGTTCGGGGCCAGGCACCAGCCACGAGGAAGTGCAAAATCAGCATTCCTGGCACAGCCTTCCTGCCCCAACTGAGAGCTGGCTTAATGAGATGCTTTGCTAAGCTGTTTGGCATTTCACCACCATTCATGCCAAGATATCAAAGAGGTTTCGATTAAAAATAATTACATTCACTTTTAATTACATCCTTTAACAAAATGAATTTTCAGCAGAGAGGGAACGTGACGTGTCGTGGTCTTCAAAGATAGTTAAGAAACACGTGGAAGAAGTCTGCGGGGGGAAAGGGGGGCACAACATTAGAAACAGAAACCTGAATGGCTAAATATCAGAGCGTAGTCCCCTGCAAAGAAGCGTAGCTACACATTTCAACTCACAGGGAGATCCATCTCGAGACCTACCTTGGCCGGATTGAGCGCGGTGATGACCCACACGCAGTAGGCATTGTTATCGTACTGTACAGGATAGTTGGGAGACGTTATCACGCCACTGGGACCACGAAGGTACGTATCGCACATCCTAGCTGTGAAGAGGAAAAGACGACAGATGTGGGAGTGAGGTCTCTTAGCTTTGGGATGTATACAGTGTTCTTTGCTTAGGAGAGAACTAGAGATGCATACAGTATGGAAGTGGGGGAAAATTAAAAATTGCTGCTCTGTGTTGTTTTCACTAGCCAGAAAATTCCCCGCCCCCCCCGCCATGTAACAGAGATGAAGGATTTATCTGTGATGAACAGATGCGCAGGGTGTTTCCAGGGGCTATCAAATAGATGGACCACCAGACCAACCAACAACAACCCATTCTCTAGCACTCTGATTGATTTTATTTATTTTTTACTATATTAAAGCCCTTAGGAAAATACTTTCATGTGCAGGACAGTGAAAGATGTCAGGTGAGACATCATTCCTTTCTAATGTCCCCAGAAAGCCGTATTTCCTTTTTTCGTTGCAGGCCACAAAATACTGCACAGCAGGTATTTACTAGGTACGGGTTGACTTCATTCTGATACAACTGTGGACTCGGAACCAAAATGGCAGCTCAACTTCATATCTTAAAAACATCTTAGGTAAAGCAGAAGCCGGAAAGTGCATAAGCAGGGAAATTTTTGCCTGTGGTATTCCTTTGATGTAATACTTAACCAGAAAATGTGAAGAACAATGTCCTGGTTTTGTAACTGGCTCTGCTGTTGTGATGGATCCTCAAAATTAATTTATCTCAAATCTCAAAGGAGCTTTATTTGCACATGTGACATCTGCGAAGCTTTTTTTTTGGCCCCTTCAAATCACAGTAAAGCATAGAAAATCATCTCCTGGCCAAACCGTTTGATTACACAGGTGGTCACAAGGGAACACGAGCGACACTGAAATGCAGCTCAGGAAAGAGCTGAGGGCATCTATGATGCTTAAAGCCCCTTCCTCCTGCCCCATCCTGGAGGCTGGTACACATGTCCCATCCCACCCTACAGAAAAAAAGGTAAATCCCGTTATTCCTGATTTAGAAGTGGACAACAGGAGCACAAAGGGATTACGTGAGTCTCCCCAGGACCCAGATGGGGAAGCTGAAAAACAGTTTCTCAGTAGTGGCCAGAGGTATTAGAAATTGGTACAGGCCAGGGGGTTAAAAGCTGGCTTATCGAGCACCCTGATTTCCGCAATATAAGAGAAATTGATCATCCAGTACCAAAATAGAACAAAGAGAAAAATGTGGTATAAAACTGAAATAAAAAGCAAATGGAAAACTTTTTAAAAAGAGAAAAATTATCCCAAAGTTGGCAGTTAAAAAAAAATAAGTTGATTCATAGAATCATAATAATGCAGGCAAATCCCTTCTTATCTCTTGCAAGAGGACGTCATAAATTTCCTTTATAGTGTCACATATTTATGCCAAATATCCTCTTACACTGATTCAATGTATTCTAGGCTTGTTTCAAGAATTAGATGGGATTCCAAAGCATTGAAAAAATCTGCAGATGAAATTAAAGAAAAAAGAACTGAAAAAATACCAATTTATGACTTTAAGAGCTTTAGACAGATTTAATTAAAAAGTATTACAAGTTGTTCATTATTAGCATTACAAATATCACAATTATGCATGCAGCTTTTTAGGGACAGGGAATGAAAACAAAATGGCCAAGGGCAAAATGGGCATAAGGGTTTTTTCCGTTGAAAGAAAACTCTGTTCGGTGATGGCTCATGGCTGGGCCACAGGATAATCAGGATGATGCCAGTAAGGGACCAGTCTAAGTAATCCCACATTACTGCCCACTGGCAGCAAGTTCCATTTAACAGAATCTCCCTCCATCTTAGCTTTAGCTTTTCTACATTTTGTTTCAGGCTTTCACCTTTTCTCCCCTCTCCTTCTTATTCCATAAAAAGAAATACCTGGAATAGACAGAGCAGAAGGGGACAGAAAGCGATGCTAAGATGTAGTACACCGGTATGAAGGACAAATATAATCCATACGGTGCAGAGGTAATAGCTTATGAAGCTCCATCATTCATGGAAATAGCTTTATTAGTTCCATTATGCACAGGAACAGGTGGGTTTTTTTCTTAAAATCTGAATTTCTGGTATTAAAAAAATTGCATGAGAATCAAGTAAAGGTTTCTTTCTCAGGCTTGTGCTGAAAAGACTGAAAATTTGAACCTATATTCCTCTCTCTCACTCAGCCAGAGAATAAAAATCACCATTAGAGAAAGAATAAAGATCCTATTGACTTCTGACCACAAAGCTGGCAAGACCAAGCTCCCATTTCCAAAAGCACAAACGCACTTGGTGCAGCGCTGAGTTGGGAACACGGAGAGGGGCTCTCCCCGCTGCGCCCCTGGCCTGAGGCTGGCTTTAAAACCAGAGCCGTACCACGGGCCGCACGGCAGGCTGAGGTTAAGGACCAGCCGAGGGATCCCACTCAAGCGATGACAAACTTGGGGACATTAAGGAGATGGGTTCTCTCAATCGTCCCAGTAACTCAGTAAAATTGTTTTGTCTTCTCACCTCTGCACACTGGCCTGTGGTCACTCCACGCAACAATTATGTCGCTCACTCTCTTACAGGTGATGCTTTTGGACCCTTGTAAATCATAGCCCTCGTTACAGGTGAACTGGATGCTGGAGCCTAACCTAGCAGGCAGAGCAAAGGGTGAAGTTAGCAACGGAGACACTTCTGCAGCAACAGGTTTGTCACTCGCTTTCTGCCACCCCAGTGATTCTCCGAACTGTGAACAGAGAGAGTTCACTGGCCCTCCAGGCAACAGCAGAAACGAACGGGGGCAAGCTTTCGCCTCGTGCGTTTGCTTGTGCTGGGCGCTGTTTGCCTGAGGTGGTGACAGTCCAAGAACAGATTCGAGTCTTTCAATGCAACTTCAGCGGGAATTTTACTCAGTGCGGGAGCACAGACTCAGCCCCAAGAGATGACACACTCAGCATTCTTATAAAGAAAAAAAATTCTTTATCTACTACTGAAAGATTTGTTCTTTATTCCATCACTTTGGATTCAGATCCTTTGCCGGTTTAAGCCAATGCTGCCTTATTCACTGAAGCGACACAACGCCGGTTTACAGCAGCTGAGAATTTATCCTATGGCATTTGGGGACCAGTGGGAATTCCCTTTCCTCCACCCTCACCCCTCCGATCCATTTTCTGGATTTCAGGAGAATTTGATAGACTCCGGTTAAATTGAAAGACACTTTCAGCGAACAAAACAGCCATTGACAGCAAAATAAGATTAAATATTGATCCACCGCTGCTAACAGCAGGCCGATTCATTCCTGCACACTTTAAATGAACGCTAGCAACTACAAGGAGTAACAGCATTGTTTTAAACTTTATAAGAAAACAATTATCTAGCACCACATCTACTTATTGACAAGGAACTGTACCAGTGCTTTGGGAAGTCACCTCTAATTCACTAGGGGCAGGGCCATGCTGTGACTTAAGCTAATTTGAGAAGCGATGGTTTCGCTGGTTAAGACAGTTCTTTCCGCACTTAACCGGAGGGGGGAACGACAACAAACATCGATTATACAAGCCTGGCTAAACGCCCATGTCGTGAAAAGAGAAATACTCGGAAAGAGAGATCATTACAGATCCTCATCTGGGACCCGGGTCTCCCAAACACACACGTGCACATTTACACACACTTGTTCTTTTACATCACTCGGCTCAGCAAGCTTTTCAGGGAGAACACATTTCGAGGTGTGCAGATGGTCTCTAAACACAGACTGCACAATGCCAAGGAGCACACACAATGGTTATACCAGGAGCTTTGCAGCATGCATAATCACACACGTAAACGGTTCTTACCTAAAATCGTTGCCTATTCTTTTGCCTCTCTCGGGAATCCCAGGGTCTGGACACATATTATGTCCCTGGGACACACCAACCTGAGTTACTACAAAGCAAAAACAGCACATACAGAGATAGAATAGCAAAAGAAACATTCTTTCATCAACTGTCTTGGTGGATGTGGAGAGAAAAATGGCAATTGGTAGCTTGAAAACCTGAACGTGTTCCATTTGGTTTAGAAAAAACAGCTTTGGAAACAAATGTAACTGGAATCATTTCAGCTCAGTTTATACACCAAAGTGTTTTCTAGGAAATGCCAGCTAGGGACGCAGTTTTCCCTCCGCTCCACTACAGAAGTACCTCTGAAAAGAGTTTTTTTTCATTCTGCAAAATTACACCAATTAAACAGCCCATTTCCGAAGCCTGCGATTAAAACGGCCACCTGTGACACGACAAGGTGACAGCCTACCGCCCCTCCAAACCCATCGCAGTGGTGCCAGGGAAAGAAAACAACTCAATGAGAAGGTAGGTGTATGATACCAGGGGAAAAACCAAGCACAGAACAAAAGAGAGAAAGGAGAGGGCAATGCAAGTCTAGCATTTGAAAGCAAGTAATTTAGTTTCAATATGAAAAATTTTATGGAGCAACCTTAATGTAACTGCCGACAAACATGAAATCAATGAAGTGCTGATCAGCACTCGAACACCTTCAAACTTCATCCTCTGTCCCCCCCCTTCCCCCTCCGGCCTGTCGAATGGCACAAACAAGCATTCAAGCACTGACCTGGGGTGGGCATAACCCGAGGAGGATGAGATGAGGTCTGGCAATGTACTGATTTCAGCTGCGAATTCTAGCAACTACCAAAATGCACAATAACATGGGACAAAGGGGTGATTTTGTCACAGAGTTCTAGAACTTGGTTTTCTTGTATCGCTAAGGGAAAGACGCAAAGAAAATGCAACACTTCTTGGCAATGATGCTGAAGCAGTGAAGCATGAATCTTAAGCGAGCATGTTCCATACTACCTCTGCCTATCACTAGATTAAAGGAAAAAAATCTCAATTATACTTCAGAACGTACTCTGTTAGCACAGTGCCCCAAAGACCACTGCCAAATGGATGATGGTGCAGTGACAAAAGCATGTTTCTCATGTTGGCTCAACAATTTGAGACCTGCATGGCCCCAAACACGGTGGAATACATGGAGGTGCATGCATGTAAATACTGACACGGGAAGGTAAGCACGTGGAGCGTCTACACAAACACAGACTGCACAGCATGAATGCACAAAAAGGCAGGACCCTCAAATACGGTAATTATTCATTGGTTAATTACACCTGGCATAGCCAGGCACTACAGCTGGAAGACATGACACTGGTCCTAAAGGACAGAAGGATCCCTCTGCTCCCACTGGTACAGGGCTTTCATCCGAGCACCTGCACCGAACCGCTGGCTACCTCCACCGAAAGCATCACAGTTTCCGACCTCCCCCTCCGCTCTAGGCACTAACCTCGCATCCCACCCCTTCCCCTCCTGAGCAGGCCTGCGTCGCTCCCGCCTTCCCTCCCCGTAGCACCTCGCACCCCCCGTGCTGCCGCCTGCGGGACCTGGGGATGGGGCCAGCCCTCTGCCACACAGCTCCGTGTTGCGGCGTGACACCTTGGTGCTCCACAGCCTCCTCCAGGCGTGTGAGGGCACCGGAGTGACAGAGGTACGGCTTTACGGGGAACCAGGCTCCTGAGAGATTGCTCTCCCTCTTTGGCATACTCATAATGCTCAGTCATGTGGACAAGCAGACAGAAGACACGGTCTCTTCTGATGGCTGCATTTGGTAGCTACAAAGCTTTGCTGCCACCTCTCACAGCTCGTGATGATTCTGAACGTACACCGGTCAGAAGGAAGGAGCCCGTCCAGAGCAGGGATCCATCTCTGACGTTTTCAGCAACCGCGCCCTGGTAAGCGAAGCAGCCGCGACAAAACCTGCTCCAGGAGCAGGACTCAGAGATGCAAAATAATTCAGTGATCCTTCTGCAAATGAAGTCACCGGCTTCCAAGAGCCCTTCTGCTACTGCTTGAAATGATGCGCTGCTCCTGAGAAATGAAAGGTCGGCTGAACCACGCACATAGCGACACCATCTTTCTTAGAGTTTCTTAAATCGCTACCTACCTACGCAAGTATGCTGACTGTGCATGCAGATATCTCCAAACAAAGTAAAATTACTGCTTAGGATGGAGCGTACAAACTAGGGTTGTATGTCACAAGTCCGTATGGTATTTAAGGAAAAGTGCTAAGATTTCTCATCTTACTTCTATACCTTCTCCACAACAAAGCCACGCTAAACGAGATATGCCTGTAACGTACGCACGCACAGAGCTCCTACACGCACGTCTGCATTCAAACGTTCATAGGCTCTTCCGTGCAGAACAAATTACCGGATTGCCTTTCCATATCAAATTCTTTCTCCCGTGGTCAAAAGACTATCCAGACAACATCTTTTATGCCCACATTAGTTACTCTGCACTGGTATCGCATCCATTTATTATGTCCCATATCAGATGACAGCGAACCTCGACGCCTCCAATTCAAAGCTGCAGGAGGAAACAAGGCTACGGACGACCAGCAAAACCCACAGGCACCAGAGGGCAGGTTGTCCGTTATCAATCACATTTCTGAAGACTAAAAACAGTTTTTCTCGTTAGCTAGCATTTTATTAATATCCATATAGGGTGTAGATAAACCAGAGAACAGATAAAACAGAGCAAGGGGGAAAGGAAAGATACCTCCATATCATGATAGCTGGGACATTTTACTTGTACATGTAAAGAAGAGCAAAAGAAAAGGAGAGGATAGATTAGGTGGTCACTTACAGAAACTGTTGTTGTTCTATCTTTTGTTTTAAACGCACACACAAACATAACTAAACCAAAGATTACAAACCGTATTTGTTATGCTGAGAACTTGCTGCCAGCACTGCGTTCATCTTCCTCAAGGTTTGACTGATCTATGCCTAGGCTGTAGCACTCCAAAATGAATTCTTCAAGGTTACTAGGAAAACAATAGATCTTAACAACTGTGATGAACTGTTCAATTTCTACATTATAGGCTCAAGGATTCTCCCCCCCCAAACCATGGAACTAGTTTTCCACCCCTTCATTCTCCTCCTGATTTTTTCAACAACTTCCTTCTCATCGTGTACTCACTAACAGCCAGTTACGATTGCTTTGTTTGCCACAGAAATTTACTCCATCTGTTAAAAGAACTGAGAACCCTCTTTAGTTCCCTGCATCTCCCCATGTTAATAAAGAAAGTTCACTAATAGATTCCCAAGGGACAATTGTTTACTGAATTTAGGAATGTAAAATATGAACTACAAAATAAAGCAGCATCTAAAAAGGTTTTACAAAGACTCAACATTTCTCAGCATGAGAAATACAGTGAAAGCAAGTGAGCTCTTCTACTGGCATTGAGGTGGGAAGGACTGTAGCAGTAATTAGTTGTTTTAAAAAGGTTAATCGTTCTGATCACGCCAAGGCTTGCAGTTTCTCCACACCACCATCTGGTCAAGTTAATGGGTTACAAAACTCAGTCCCAAAGGCAGGAGAGCTAACCCACGGACAGCGCGCTCACCCCAACGCAGTGCTCGCGGCCTTTCCGATCCAGGAAGGTCCTGCAGCACCCAACAACCAACGTTATGCGTTTCCAGAACCTCAGTGATACTGATCCAGATGTCTAGCAATATGCCAGCGTGAAAAGGGTACGGACTTGGGCTAATACTGGAGAAGACTACTTCCAGCTGGAAATTTGTTACTTGGGGAATTCTGAACCCGTATTTCACATCTTGTTGCTCTCTCAGAATAGTTCAGAAGCATGCAAATCCAAAACCATTTACAGACTTTCAGATTTTAAAGACCATTTGCAAAGACCGTGTTTGCTGCATGCCCTACTTAAACCAAACGCAGCTCCTCTCAAAGCCGTGCTGCCTAGTGCTAGAAACCCGCGGCTGGCTCCCCTGGTGCTGAGCGCTCGCTGCGTGCTGCTGCAGAACAGCAAGGACCCACGTACACGCGTTGGAACCTCAACATCTGAGGCAGGGAGCAGGATCGCTGCAAAGCTGCGCATCTAAAAGCTTCCGTACACTTGGCTGAGACCTTAAACTGGGCAACGCCTCCAAAATGGCTTCACATTTGTACATTTAAAATAGATTCCGACAAGTCTGAACATACACAGAACTTCACTACTTCATACAGTCCCTTCCAGTACCATCCAGCAGTGCAGCCTCAGGCACGCCTCAATGGAAGGGCAGAAAAGCAACTTTGATGCTGTTTTGTAAAAGCACAATATCATGTTTTTCCCACTGCGTGAACGTGGAATATACACATTTACGTACTGCATGCAGTAACGGAAATAACCTTCTAAATGCAATCTAAGATTTAAAACTATTCCTTCTATCTTATTCTCCAGAGCTGTATTATTTTTTCCTCTAAAAATGATTAAAGCAGTATGTCCAATTAATTTTAGGGATGGTGAACAGTACGATGCACTTGATTTCGATTTCAAATAAACACGTTTGAATGCAACCAAGCACAATTAGCACCTCCCCCCAAAAGCCCGTATTTTTATATATTCCTTTTCTGAAAGAGCACCGACAGCTGCTACGCGAGGACATTTTGCCTCCGTTCAGACACATGAAACACGGAGGCTTTCATCTGCCCAGGTAGGATCTGGCAGCTACCCACAGTGTCCGTCCAGCAAAACAGAAATCCTCTGAAAGCCCTGCAGGGTATTAAGCCCGTAGCTGCAAGCTGCCTTATGTGGCCACAGGTTTATTGAGGGAGAATTGTAGGACAGGTACAAAGAGCACTAGAAAACATTGCTGGGAAGAAAGCCTTTGAAAATAAGGCATGGCACAGCTCTATTACCAAGAGACACAGAAATTTCTACATTTCTGATATTCAAGCCAGATGAAATAAGAGCAACACTGGCAAACTTCACAGATCCTTAATCAGCCTGTCCCACCTGTATAATTATCTCTGATGCATATGCAGACTCATAAGCTTGTGAAAGTTTGAGAGAAGAAGGGGCATGGCTAGCCATGCAAATCAAAAAAGGAAGGGAAAAAGAAGATAACATTTTGGGCTCCATTTTCTGGAAATGAACCATTTTCTGGAGACATCTTCTCCGGAATCAGCATTTCTGAAGTTGAAAATTTACTGTGACAGAAGTGTGACAGCAGAAGGCTGTGCAAGATAGAGGTTAATCTGGGTTTACAATCCAGACCTTGCTGAGAGCAGCGTACACGGAGGGAGCTGAAGGCACGAGGGCTGTGGCAAGCACCATGCTGGTAACGGAAAGGAATTTGGGCCACAGTACTATCACCATCTATATTATTATAACTTAATAGCTTTCAGGCTAAGCTGCCTTCCTACGCTCTGTTTTGCCTTATCAAACATGACAAGATTAGCACTACCCAAGATGCTGAATTGACAGCTTTGAAGACTGGAGCCTGCTCTCCGCTGGGCGAGGATAAACTGGGCAGAGGCAACAAGAACTTCCTACGCTTTTCTCCCCAAAAGTGGAGCATGACTGGGACAGAGCAGGATACGCTAGAAAGGAAAGTTCTTTCTCAGCCTCCGGCAGGGATAGTGCTGACACCGGTCATCAGCAACAGGTAAAACTGCTACAGGGAGGCAGCCCAGCATTCCCACGAAGGAGAAATGGGAATCCTATATATTCTCAATACCAGAATACTCATATACAATAAACTAACGACTCCAAAGCAGGCTAACATTTCTCACATGGTAAAGACTCCCGTCCCCACATTCCCAATATCCAAGATAGCAGATACCCGCTCCAAGCGCATCCTTTGGTCTCCAGTGCCCACTCAATCAAAGCTAGTGGTATTTTCCCACAGGATCTCATTCGCAGTTAAACAAACTGAAATGTTTATTACAATTAAATTCTTCTTGGCAAGTATACATCATAGGACCAGGAACTTCTTGCATACAGGGTTTTCCTTAAAATTGAATTAATTTTCTCTAAACATGCTCCATCATTTTATGCTCTGGAGATTTTCGGCAATTTACATCCCGCTATTTAGTTACTTTGTTGGGCCTTGCTGCTGAAAAACTGGAGACTATAAGCACTCTCGTGTGGGCCTAGAAGTGAGCCATTTTCATTTCAGACAGACAGCGAGTGATGTTTTAAATTCACTTCATCCATTTTTGTTAAGTGAATTTTGCATCCAAAATTCAGGTGAGTGAAGTGTCCAAACGGTACCTCTTTGATGGGTGTAATGGACTATGCAACAAAATGAGCAATTACCTCCTCTTCTCTAAAAATTATTTTAAGAAATGTTACGTTCTGCTCCTATTTGAGTTTATATAAAATATAAACGCGAGTTAATTCACATCCCTCCTGTTTAACCCTAGAGTCCCCCTAACAGCCCAGTCATCTCACCAGAGTCATATGCATAAAGAAACTACGAATCTTGCTTCTGATTTGAAAAGAACCTAATGCAAAGATGAACAGACCTCATCGATTCGCTTACTGCAACAGGAAAACACGCCAGTGACAAAGTGACATTCTGAGCACGCTTCTAACATGTCAACCGCTAGATATGCTGGAAGTAACTTATAGGGAGACCATAAAAATCCATATTTAAGCTCTTGCACAGCAGTGGTATGATTCTTCTGCAGGGACAATTAAATAAAATGCAAAGAGAAAAAGAGAGAGACTGCTATTGCCTCTGTAGAATTTCTAATAGGTCTTTTTTGGTGTGGTTCCTTATGCCCACTCCTAATTTTACAACAGTAACATTAATTCAGTTTTCAAATTCTTTACAGTTTGACACTTTCCACACTAAAAGAAGTTATGAACCCCAGTCTGTCATTGAGCGGGAAGCATACAGTATATATTAAATGCACACACACCGATCCCCTCCATTCCCACTTCAAGGAGTTAGTATATGCTTGTGAATAGAGCACTGGAAGTGATGCAGTAATGCAGAGGGAAGAGAGGGAAAAGCATTAAAACTTTTAAGAGTGACGAAGTTTTAGAGATTACTGGAAAGTCAAATGAAATGTTCAAGGAGATCGTTAGACAAAGAGAGCATAAGGAGGAGCCAAAAAACTTACACACTGATGTCTTCTGGTTGTTGTCCTTGCTGGGCATTAGCTTCACCCCTCTGGACTTCAGCTCGATTTGCTTTTTGACTACAGAAACAAATTTAAAACAAAGCAAAGACAAGGAAAAGATTTAGCTAAGCATCAGGGATGATTTAAAAACAAAATGAAGCAACCGTTGCACACCACCTGCACTGCAGGAGACCCTGTGTCTTCCCCTGGCAGCTCAGACCCCTGGAAACCATCAGGGCCCCTTTTCATTTACCTCGTTAGGTCCGGAGCAGTGTCTCTGGGGCCCTGAGCCAACCCAACCGGAACACGAACTGGGCACACAACCCCCATCCCGCTGTAACTGTGCCACTTTGCTTAACGTACTCAAAATGGGAAATGGGCAAAAGGGAAGCTCTAAGACACTTCGGGGGTCCTGAGTTACTTTCACCCAGTGTTATGATGCAGTTATTCCACAATAAAACCATCCTCTGCTTCTATGGGAATACAGCACTCACATGAACACCCCACAACCTAAAAATTGTACACAATCTGCATCAACGGTAGACTCAAAAAGGCAGTAAAATAGCAGAAAAAAGGCCATATAAACCCCATATTATTAGTAGAGAGAAGTATGAATTTACAGACACCACTATTAACAGCCACAGGCACATCAATTATAAAATCTGCGCGGTGACTCTACCAGAGGTCCTGTTGTGACCATTCACCTCCCCGCTCTAAGCCTCATCCGGAAGACGAGACAACACACGAGGGTAGCAACAAGATTCCTATCCATCGCCAAGACACTCCAATCCTTCTCTGCAATATGAAAATTCCCCACGTAACTGAGCAGCTATTTGTTTTTATTATCTGGACTTGGCTGTTACTGAGGCTCTCTCTACACGAGAGGGTTTTGCACAAAACCTACACTGCCAAAACCATCTGGATACTGGCAGAGACACAAACAGCTTCCTGCAGCACACACACAGATATTTTTGACTAACACACACCAGAATTTTTACTGGCATATTTGAAGTTAACGTGGTTAAAGAGTAACTTCACATCAGGAAGCATGATGTCCAAATCACTTTATAGGATCCTTCTCCTGAAAAGCCAGTCCTTATCTATGGAGAACAAGAGCCCATCTTCCACTTCAAACTGTTCTTTTCTTGTTCTTTATCTTGTCATACTTTCATCCCTAAATTAGCACATTTCTAAGACAAAGTTGTCAAGAAAAATTACCGATATAACTAACAAGTTTTTTTAATCATGCTTTTTTAGCTTAAAAAAAAATAAAAATCTGTTTATAACATCTGTTTGCAGGAGCTTCAGACAGGGAGATGTCAAGCATTATTCCTTGAAGCTTACCTAAGGTAGCGCTTTTCTGAGCTAGATGTTAGCTTGGAGCTTTTTGTTTATCATTTGGTTACAGCTTTTTGCTTTCTCTTTAAATAAAGCAGTTATAACTTCAAACTGAGGTCCACATTAGCTTAAAAAATATTCATGAAGAAAAGCTTATGTTGTTCGTGTCTTTCTTACTAGTATCTTTAATCTCTTGGGGGTTTCTTGCCTTCTTTTTTTAAGAAGGGAAAAATAATTAACAGTATGCCACTTTCAAAGCAAATCTAATACACCTCCATTTCTTTTTTACTGTAATCCACCTGCAAACGCACAAGGAGAAAAGCAGCAGATCTCGGAACGCCCCGAACAGCCACATACTCCTCCAGGTCACAGTATGATAATTCTGGGATATTTGCAGCCTGCCCTGAAGGTTTTTAACAAACTGTATCAAGAGACCAGAGAAAGGACACGGGGCTACAGGAGCTAAGATTTGTGGGCAACTCCAGAACCTATTTCTGCCTCAACTAGAACAGTGACGGCTTTAAAACACAAACGAGAACCACAAGGCTGCACCGAAGACCACGGGATTACGGGGCTACCCCAGCTGCCCTCCTGCCTGTGCACAACCGCCGCCCGCCAGCATCGCTCCAGCTGTGCCGCGGCTCAGGGTGCCAGCAGATAACACCCTGGAGCAGGGGGCTAGACGGAGGAGCTTGCAGGGTCCCTTACACTGGAAAAAAGCCGTGGCGCTGCCTGTAACAGAGGGGGTCACGGCTACTACCATGTTCTGCGCAAAGCCCCCAGCACCAGCACCCTGCTGTTCAGCAGGAGCAGCCCGGCTCTTCCAGTGGGGAAGGTAAATTCCCGCTGCCTGCGGATGCTGCCCCGTCCTGCGGCGCTCCTCCCGGAGGGGTTTCCATCCAGCGCAGGACAGCACAGCATCAGGGCTGGGGCTCTCCAGCCTCCTGCTGATGCTGCAGTGCAGCAGGCAAACCATCAGCGGGATAAAGCGCTGAGGAGGTCCTGTTCTGCTTATCCTCCGTAATGCTGCGGCTAATGATTCTCCGGCACCTTCCAAGCAAGTACAGGCATAACCTCATAGTCACAGCCAATATTCCCTCCCAGATAATAAAATACAGTTGAGCCCAAGTATCTAAGGCTAAATTTGAGCTATTGCAGGATGTACAATGGCTCATGACTTTGCAGTATCTAATTCACTGCCCTGTAAAGTGCTTTGGGGAACCATCAGTAAGAAAGCAGCTTTATAAAAATAATTTCCATTTTTATATTCTCCGCAACTTCCCATTGCAAGTTACTTTACACAATTACCAGTAGATTTTTCTCCTAGCCACACACAGAAAAGCACAAGTCTGTTGATTTCTGCATGATAAAGCCTTCTGTATGATAAAGTAGCCTTAACACCGTAGACAAGATAAGGCATCCCTCAACTACGGCAACTCGCATTGATTTCACAGGGCTGCTGAACATCCCAAAGTCCAGCAGAAGGCAACTGGTACAGAGAGTTCACAACTTCACCACATCTGGGCCTTGCACACAACTGCAAATTTTTAAAAGGACACGCTAACTAACAAAGGTTCACCCATACTCACTCCTGCCTTCCAGAACCCAGCTAACAGAGAGCCCCACTCCAAATCCGTGACTAATGGAAAGCCTAGCTCCGAAACAGCCGACAGTAATGAAAATAAGCAGCAGAAACCAGACATTCATTACTAAGGACCAATCCTAAAACACAGAGATTAAACTGCATTACCCATGAAGTATACACTCCTCTAATTGCATCGTGTCTCTTTCAACAATAATTGATAAAGAGAGATCACTACATACTCTCCTCTTAATCCTTCATTTTGTTTGCGACATGGAGACATAATGATGAAAGTCGAGCTTTACGAATTACTCATATTAGAACACGTCAGAATACAGTATCACTTGCTTTAAAAAATTAATAGGAACAATTCTCCTACTCTATGCCCTCAAAAATCTGGTATATAAAAATCTATTTTGTTTATAAATCTGAATGTGGAACAGTACTACAAAGGACTGTGTCAGGATAATTGGATGAACAGAAATTCCTCTGTTTTCTGGAGGTTTCGCTGCTCACACATATCTGATAGATCTAATGGAATACTCAGTGTCCTGTCAAATTTGAAAGATGACATTACAAAGCTTTTCCAGCAAGCAGCCAGACTGGGGTGTTTCTTTTAAACCGTTTCATGTTGCTCTAAACGAGAATTTAAGGAGACATTTATTTATTTTTAATTTGGAAAACAGCATTTCAGCCAAAGTCTGTTCCACGAACCTCTGCTCCCCTTGCTGGGGAATTGCTATTACATACAGGCTTGCCTGAACCTCTCTTCCTCCTGCTGGGGTGTTTTAGCATCATCCGGGGTAGCACAGCAGGTTGCTTACAGGGATTCTCCCTCAGGCTGGAGGTGAAGAGAAACACCCCGAGATGCAACCACGTGGAAACTCCTCATTTGTGCCTTCCATTAGCGAGCCCAAGCAACGGGTCTGTAGGAATCGGAGCCTGCGACAAGCACCAGCACGGTCCCGTCTCTGCCCCTCTCAGCATTGCCCAGGAGACTCAACGGGTTGCACAGCGTGAGCTCGAACCCCTTTGCAGCCCAAAGCTGTGCTCCAGGATTGGCAGATCTTTAAAAATTAGGCATATCTATTAAATAGATATGTATGTATCCTTAAGAGCCACTTACGTGGTGCGGTAAGTGCAATAGATAGGTCATCGGACCATACTAAAGGCGACAGGTCTGCTGCTGTTCTGCCCGGTGCTGCGGGCTGAAACTCGCCCACATTTATTTTCCTGCCAGAGGGCGGAGGACAGAAGGGGAAGGGAATGGGGCGGGGAGAGCAATAAAAAGATGCAATTACGTGTGGGTAACAATCAGCTAAAGAGCAATTCAGGATCCAACTTGAGTAATAAAATATGTGGAGAGATGGACTACGCCAGCCAGAGCATTATTTAGATCTGCTTAGCATCATTTTAAATTCAGCAGCTTTTTCATTACCTCATCACTTGCAACCCCTGCACTGTCACCTGTCCCCAGCAAGGCACTTTGAGCTTCTTTTCTTACCACCCGCAGGTACCCAGCACCTTTCTGGGAAGGAACGCAGGAGGAGTGGGAGGAAGGAAAAAAGATCGAAGCACTGATTTCTCTAAAGTCCCTTTTATTGGCTTTGCAGGGTGCGAGGAAAGAAGTATTTGCAAGAATGCAAGATTCATCTTACTAAAAGGGAAAAGAAAATGGAAAAAAATATTTTAACTCTCCCTGGAAGGGAACAAATTTACTGTATTCAACATAAAAAAAACCCTGTATACAGGCTGATTATATCTAACCTTGCTTTTACATTCATAAAGAGATTTTCAAACTAGGGCACGGATTAGAAAGAGCTGAAACGGAACGTACAAAGGCAGCGTTCTGCTAAAACTAAGTATCAACGCTAAACAAGCTGGAAGGGAAATTACTTTCTTACAGATTATCAGCAAAGCCAGATACTGTCTCAGAGGACACAGAATGTTAGTAAGTGATGTAGGTACGTGTCTTCAGAAAACGGACGATGAGTTAGATTCAACCTAACCTTCTCTTGGACAATCCTGGGGTCTGCTTACATCTCTACAGTGGAAAAATACATTTTAGTTGCTCTACTTCATATGGCATTACATACCCTATTTTATATGTATTTATTTATCCACACTAAAATATTTATGTCCAAACAAGGTCATGTTCCTCTGAAAAGGGTCATGCTGATTTTTTTGAAGTTGCATGGGCATCTTTAACATTTTATGGACACAGATTCCATTGACTGCAAAAATCTTGCCTTTATCCCTAAGGGTGGTGTTTGGTTTGGGGTTTTTTTGCTTTGTTTCTTGTTTTGTTTTTGTTTCAGTATTGAAATCTTTCCTAACAGATGGAAAGAACCTGACAAACTCCACAAAAAACAAGAAGTGTGTGAAGAATGAGTGTCAGATTCCCTTTACCAGCTAGACAGAGGTCCTGCTTCAATGCCATTTCAAGAGCACATTTTTAAGTTCATCTTTTAAACACTCAATACACAAAAGCACAGTTCATTATATCTAACAAAACAGTTTCCAAGGAGTGTGCTAGATTAGAACCCCCTGACATTTATCTAATCAGAGGAAATTATAACATTAATCTTTACTTTTCTATTTAAGAAAAAAGGATGATTCAGACAGGTGTTTTAATAGAAAGCAGCAATCATGACAGCAAAGGAAAATGTCATATCAAAAGCCATCAGCTGCATGCAGTCGTTTATTATACAGAAAAAACAAAGGTTGGGGTTTTTTTTCCCTTATAAATTAAAGTTATAAGTTAAAGGAAAGCAAGGGAAGTTAACTAACAATGGTGATTCATAAAGCAAAGCCCACGTTGAGGCCATGACAACACTGCTAAGGCTAAACAAGCGGAACAACCAGGGCAAGTTTGCAGATTTATTAAAGGAAGCTCCTCTCCCTTTCACTTTGTTCCTGTTAGTCTAGGGCTACGGTACTTTTTCTCATCGAACTCCCATATCTTCCTTTTGAGGAAAGCTACTGAACTGACTCAAGCCTCCAGAGAGCGGACGAGGAGCTGGATGTTGTTCCTGCTCCTTCCCTGCTTCATTTTCCCCCTCCCCAATCCTGCCTCAGAGCCGGCTGCCTACAGCCAGTCCACACCCAAAGTCCTTCAAAGTCCTCAGAAAACCGTGTAAACAGTTCTCCAACCCCCTCAAAGCTGTTTTGGTGAGCGTTTGGTCCCAAACAGGATGCACTGAACTGCAATTAGTCACAGTTGCCTACAAACCTCAGAAGGCATCAGGATTTCCTCTCCCTCCACAACACCTTGAGATCCCAATCCTGAAATCCATCCTTCTAGGGATGGCGAGTAAGCACAGGACAGCTTACGCCTCACTAGCAACAGGCGCAGCGTAGACGCAGACACGGTCTCCGTGGGACTCTGGAGCACCCTTCGCCGGGTGGCACCCTGTCCATACGGCCATACCCCACACAGCGCGTTCTGCAAAACTGCAGGCAAAGGAACATCCCCTTCCACTAACGAAGCGTACAGTGCAAATGAATTTTCCCGTAGCTCACAAGTGTTTGTACTCCCAACAATTGCCAACAGTAGCTCTCCACATGGCGATGCCTGGCTACCCAGCTGGAAAGTTAACAGGATACAGAAGGATCATGCAGGAAGTTAACTGTATATTCCCAGAAAAAAAAAGAAGCATGGCTAAACACGCACTGTGAGTAGTGAGACCGGGCAGTAAGTGTTTACCTTGATACTGGGCACTGAACCCCTTCTGCCTGTGGTTGCCATCTGATGTGAAGTGAAGCCGCAGCCAATTTTTACTGCTGATAACTGGGGCAGGCAAATTCATTCCAGTAAACCTGCAAGAAACCAACCAACAACAGCCAAACGTTATTCTGACTGTGAATTATACCCCAAACGCCTGTCCTTCCAGGCAATCCTTCTCCTACGGGAATACAGGAAATCCTGAACGAGCACCATAGGCTCAGAGAGCGCCCCATGCACCCCGTGGTGGTTTCTATGCATCCCTTTGCTTGTCTTCCCACCTGATGGTGACACATTTGTAATTACAGGAGTTTCCATACGAGGGGCTCAGCTGGGTACTCACAATGTCTGTGGTACCGGAGAAACAGAACGGGTCCAGCTGGACAACCCAGAAGCTCCAGTCTTCTCCTGCACCACACAGAGTGAGTGGAAGGTACAAGAGCAGCTCTGAACTGGAGGAGCTCTACGTGTTTCCCCAGAGTAACAGGGTCTCGTAGCTCTGTCACCTTTTGTATCTTATTGACATCACACAGAAATGACAAAATCATCTCAGGGGACATGCTACACCTAACGTATGCAAGACGAGCTTGACTCTCAAGCTTACTCAGTTCCTGTCTTCATATTTGTTAACCTTGGTTAAAAAAAAAAAGTATGTTTATTTTAAGTGAGGAAGAGAAAAGATTGCAAGAACAATTTTCTTTTACTGGAAATAGCCAGCAAGAAGCACTGATTTATGATCCATCCCAACCTGGAGAAGATTACAGCCATCAAACATAAGGTGGAAAGCTCCACAGCCCATTAGCAGTCCTTCAGCAACTGTTCTCTTCATACCTCTTTATACTTTTTTTTTTTTAAAGTATTATGCTGTTTGCTTTATTAAACTCCAGATCATAATTCTTGGCTGAGTTGTCACATGCCAAGTCTAAGTCTGGAACGATGTTTACCAAAGTCACAGCACTCTTGAATTGAGGTATATAATGGTAACATTAACCATGGTAAGGAGAACACCACTACCATGACAAAAGCTATTACGGAATCCTATTATTGTTAATGAAAGTCCATTTAATTTTTTAATCATAGACTATCACTTTTTTAAAAGTTATCGGCATTCCAATACCTATGCTTTTTTTTAGATGAAGGTAAAAGGATCCTGGAAATCTATTCCATTCAAAAAGATACTTCAGATTTTATTACTACACATTTTCAACAGCAGAACCGACAGCCTAGAAAATATTTTAAAAGTCCTTCACTCAACTAACACCTCCAAAGGTGAACTTACCTTTTGCTAAAGCAAGTGGTAGGGAGCCAGGATGGTACTTGGCAGCATATTTATTAATGGTAGCTGAACTGCAATGTAATCCTGCTCTACTTGTTAATGAAATAGCAGGGATGATTATGCTGCATAACTAATGCATCTCTGCCACCTACAGTACAGACTTTAAACCTTTTATTATCTCGTGGCTGAATTCCGCATAATTACGAAGCATGACTGAAACCATTCTTTACACTACAAAATTGTTTAAGGTTGTTCTTGATCATTTCTCTATTATTTTCATCTCAATTTTGCAGACCCTTTTGAAATACAAGGTGATATAAAAAACTGTATTTTACATGGCATTCTGCCATCCTTGGATAACTCAAAGACAGCTGAAGCAATTTAATTTGAAACTTTTTCAAATAACCAAGTTCAAACAAACATATTTTGGGCTGAGATCAAACATGGGATGCCTAAAACCAATTCTGAGAAAGTTACTACGGCTGGTTGTTATGACAACATGTTTAAACTTAATACTCTTACCCCTAAAGGCTATTTTATTATTCATTCTGAATCAATAGTCAAACTTCTCGTAAATAAACTTCAGGTATGCAGAGCCAAATTTTACTTTCATAACTGTGGAGAGCCAAGTAATTCAATTGCCTGATATAAGGACTAGAGAACAATAAAATTAACCTGCCTGAATGAGGCAGTATTTCACTCTCCTGTCCCTTTTTTTTTTTTTTTTTTTTAAATATACCTATCCTTTTGAGAAGCGAATTCAGTAGCCTACAGACTAGTAATCTACTTACACATACACTTCGGTTTAAGTACGTGAGTAGATCACTATTAACTTCCAAGAATCCCACATACATGAAGTGCTACAATTCTACCAGCTAAGTGAATTAACAATTTGAAAATCAATTAGAAAAATTAATGGATTGCACTTCTTGCTACCTTTGCAATAGCATAAATAATTACTGAAGGCAAAAGCAGGAGTAGAGAAATAGAAAAATAATCAATCATAACCTCAGTGCTTTGCACCCACTTTGCACTGCTATAAAAGAAATACAGAAGATTTAGGGTGAAGGAAAATGGTTCCCTGAATTTCCTGCATGGAAATTTTCATCAGCACCATATGTCATTTGCTTAAGACATTGACAGCTTTCTGAAAGGACTAAATCAGCCAAGAAATCACTATCAGGTCCTCATTTCCATATACACCACTGCTCAAACTCTCAGCTCACAAAAAGACCATATTCTCTAGGGCTCTAGTCTAACAGACTCCTTTTTTTCCCCTTTTATCTTCCTATCCCTTTTATTTCTGAAGTTAAGCAGCTCATTGTTAACGTCAGGTTGCAGGTTGCGGTATTTGGGGCTATTTCAGATCCCTGGTCCTGCTGGTCACCAGCATCCAACTCAGGTCTTGCACTGAAGCAACAGCTGAGGGACACCAACAGCGACGGCAGAGGAAGAAGCTGCTCCCTTCTTCACACCCCCCGGGCTACGGGAAAACGTCCCAGCAGCAGAGCATCTTTGCCGAGCGTCAGGAATCCCAACGAAACCCCTAGGACAAGCACATGGAAACGCACCCACACGTTGGAAGCGTGGGTTTTGGAGTTGGGGTTTTTTAATTGATTCCAGTTCATAGAATTAGTTCAGGAAAATACAGGCTTTACTTTTTGATTAGCTTAATTGCTTGCCGAGATATAACTTCAGGCGCCTCGAGCCCTCTCATACACCCCAAGGAGGGAAATCCCTATACAACGGAAAAGGAATATTTAATCTGCGAATGCTACTGTTCCTCCCAGCCCCACAGCAGTTGTCAACCTGCACACGTGGAGCACCTAATGGAGGAAAAAACCCACCAGCCACCCCTTCTTCAGTGCCGAAGGGGGGAACGCGCTAGAAGGTGCACGCTTTGATCCCAAAGCGGGATTCAACCAGCAGGCAGGCCACCTCACTCAACCGGAAAAGGAGCAGCCCTGTCTTCCAGTTCCTCTTCCCCAGTTCCCACCACCAAGTCTGCAGGTGGAAAATTGCAGGACGAAGGGTTCCTTCCCCCTGAAATGCATATTGCCCAGCACCAGACTGGATGTGTCCGGGACAGAAACGTTCTGGTGGGAAGGAAACAACATGGCTAGAGCTAGGCATTTCATGGGAAACGCCCTGCTCAGCTGCAGTTAACTACTAGCTTTTCACCATAAGGGTGCACAGGTTTAAAATAATCATTTGGAAGCATTAATGGTTAATTGATAATGGAATATTTAATTACAGATAAACACAGTTGAACTGAAGCAGCTGCATGGTCTCTGAATGCAAATGCCCTGGCTGCTATTGATGAATCTCAAACGAAATGGGAAGGATGCTCAGCAGAGGCAAGAGCCAACAGCAATCACAAAAACCAGAGGAACACCCCAAGACTCCTGCAGGAGCTCCCACCGACCGCTCTGCGCACGGGCATAACGCCGGGCAGCCCCCACCAGTGCTGCTCAACCTGCGGGCAGACCGAGAGCAGCCCAAGGCAGACGGTAACGGCTGCGACAAGCTCCTGGAGAGGAGCGCTGTGACACAGAGAGCACAATGTCTGTGCCGCCAGCTTCTCAAGGTCACGTTATTTTTCTTTATAAGCCCAACGCTGCCTTGCTGTCTTCAAGAAAAAGGAGGAGCTACATTACAGAGACTCAGAAATGCACAGAGCTAATTAAAAGAAGCTGAAACTCCTTTCCACATTCCCCAGTATACTTTTGTACTACATTATGTGCTCAGAATTTTCAGCACCTACCATTAGCCCAATAAATGACTGAATTTCTAATCGTCCAGTGAGTCACATAAATAAAAGCCCTTCTATTTTGGCCCTCTGCCACTGTATTTTTCAGTATTCCAGACTTTTCCTTCTTTTTTTAAAAAATAAGTCTATTAGCAATTTGCAAAACTTTTCAAGCCTCTATGTCCATTTCCCCCATCCTCCCCTTTCTTGCTGTCATCACCAGGAGATATGAATCACTTGATTAAATATTCCGCTTCCTGAATATGGCAACATGTTAACTGAAATCCAAGTCTTTAGAATGACTAAGTAGCAATGCAAGAATTGTTTTTTTAAGGAAAATCAATAATCATTACTCACTGATGGGACTTCGGTACCTGCTTTATATATTAAGCACCTTTGTAATCCTGAAGTCACGTGGAGAAAGAGACGAACTGAGCTTCCATCCAAAAATTTCATTTCCACAGCTTTGCCTGTCTGAGTCTGGAGGCGACCAGAGAGGATGCTGAGGCACCAAGGCTGGGCGAGAAACAGGCTCCTTCCTCCGACTCCCTGGCCCAGGGACTGAGAACTGCGAGAACAGCCTTTCCCTGAATGTTATTTCACTCACGTCTCCAGTCTAGTCCCACAAGGACCGTGATTTTGGGTGCTTTGGCTCGTGCTCTACCCACGAGAGGTCCTTGAAAGCAGAAGTTACTATTTGAACCACTCTGAACATTTTGCATGAGAAACAGCCTGTCAGAAGATGCCTAACAGTTCAGGCCCTATAAGATATTGAATAAATTTGATCAAGTGTCTTCAACACCAATATCAAGCAACCAGCGCACAGAAAATACAAGAATCCGCATAATTGCTTGAAGAGCGTTTAACAGCCTCAGAAAAACTCGATGATTGGATTTAAAAATACTTTTTTTCTTGATGTCTAAGCCTGACTTATCTTCTGCAATTTAAACTCATCCTATGCACAGAGGACAGAGAACACATTTTAGCTTTTTACATCGTTTTCCTTTGGGATCCAGCGACACCAGAAGCTAGGTTCCCAGCAGCCGCGGGGAGCCTGGAGGACAGCAGGCTCCCAGCTCCCACGGCCATCTCCACAGGTAAACACGCCAGAACGACAGGAAGAGCCAGCATCCATCCTTTGAACGTGAACAACCAGTTTAATCTTAGCTCTTCTCTGAATGAAAAGGAAAAAAAAAAACCCCAAACTGCTCTAGGGGCAGCTGGGTCATTTTGTGGTTGAATGAGGTCGGTGGAACAGTTTATTTACCAACATTTGTGATCAGGATGCAAGTCCCAGCTGTTTGTTTTATAAACCTGGCAGAGAGGACTATGTTAGGAGAGGTCCAGCATACACAGAAGACAAGAATTCACGTGATTGCAAGTTTTTAAAAGACCTAGAGAGAAATACAAGCATGCCAGGTGCTTTTTGCCATTTCCAAGCAGATTAATCTGCTGCGGGTAGAGGTCTGGTGCACTACGTGAAGCTTTCCTTCTGCTGCACCAGGTACTAGATTTATTTACCTTTCTGATCATCTTAACTTCCAGGAGAGCAAACCAACCCACCCACCCAAGAAAGCAACCCCACAGATGCTCAGCGGTAACTCCCACGTGCTCCGTAACCACGTACCAGCAGGCAGCTGCCAGTCCACGAGCCTTGCTCAACCCGAAAGACCCGCAGCATTTGCAGAATCTCACCCTGTCCCCAGGCCACCCCACCCCGAATGCTGCCTGCGCGTTTAGATGGCCTGTGAAAGAAGCATCTCTTAAGCAACTGATTTTATCCCAAATGCTTTCCAATTTTTTTTTTTATTTTTTTTAACCAGAGCATTAAGGCATTTTTGTCCTTAAGTGAAATTGAAACCTCCACGTTAAACGCAGCTCCTCCAATTCCTTCACTGCATAATACAGAAAGGTTAATGGTATCAAAACTCCTCTTTTGAGCAAAAGCAGTGAAGTGTGGTTTTCCTCCACTAAACTATTTTCTTTAATTCTTTTCTTGCTCTTGTATTTCACATTGGATTCAGGCATTAAATATTTATACCATTCACTCAGCCATTCCTCCCTTGGCACAATTAGTATTACTGTACATGGACGGTGCTGATTAATCTGCATTCACGCATCATTATCTATTTACAATCCCAATTCCTGCTTTAATTTGGTTCCACATGGAGAGAAAGAAAGGGAAAAAAAAAAATCAATAAAATGTCAGAAGGTGAGCTAGAAGCACTAGAATAGTGGAAGGAGATATTTGCAGACAGAAGATCCAATTTTAACCACCCTGAAATTTGATTAGCATGAATTTGACCACAGTACTTCTTAAAGAACCCAAATACAATGAGCAATTCTTTGTGCAGATGCTATACAAACCGACTGTAGGAGAGCACGGAGGCAAAGGTCACTACTGAAGGTAAGAACTCTACTCAAATCACATTATGTCAAGTGTGTTACTTTGGGATAATGGATTTAAGCGTGAACTCGAAGGTACACGTGCCCCGGTGCTGTCCAGAATCAGGGTGTAGTCAAACATCAGCTTCAGGGAGCCCAAACAGGTAAAAGACACTGGGGCTTTTTTTTCTTTTTTTTAAACTATTCTCATTTTGGTTTCTCTTTTAAGAGACCTCAGAGAGGAGGTTACACTTCCAAGGTCACACCACTACTAGGCTCAGGACAGGGAGCTGCACCCTGAGCTTCTAAGATTCAGAAAAAAACTTTTCTGAGAGGACATTTATTAACTGGCACCTCTGAGACCTCCCTGGGACTTTGCCTCAGCAACGGCTTGTGTCAGACACAAGCAACGCACGACGTGTGAAGGTTGAATCCAGTCTGACAGTCTCCACGTCTCCCCTTTCGCAAGTTCGTACAAGCCCGAAGCCCTGCGTTCCATCACTGCCTCCACCTGCTCGGGATCCCCTCCAAGCACAGCTGAGACGCAGCCTCCTAACAAGAACAAAGATTTTAACAGCAACTGGTCTTGGTCAGGGTCTGTCAGGGGACCAGGAATCCTTGACTTTACGGCAGGTCCAAGCACAAGCACTTGCACGAAAACTGCAGCGTCGCTGCGCTGTTCATGCTTTCCCAAAAAGGACTCCGAGGTCAGCCTTCTGCTCTGTGCTCCCACGGCGCTGTGCACCAGGCTTCTCAGTTGCCAGCCGGGATTTCTCAGCAGCAGAGCACAAGGCAACCCTTCATTTAACCTCTCTCTTTACATCCCCTTGGCACACGTGTGTAACTACGCGCCTGCTGATAATCAATAACATCAGCCAGTCTGTGACGGACACTGGGTCCCCCAGAGCCTCTAACACTAACGCTTAGGGTGAACCTGTCTGATCTCGGACCTTCCCAGAGCACAGCTTCTCCTTTTCCTGCTCCGGCTGCATTTTAAGACTAACCAAACGCAGACCCACTTCAGTCGGTGGGGCTGCCTACAAGCAAGAGGTGACGAGGTTTGAGCAGCATTTCCAGGGCAGGATAAAGCAGTCGCAGGGAGCTTAATGCTACCTGACAGTCGCAGTCAATAGGAGATTTAAAAAGAAGAGCATGCACTCCTGGAGCCTTCACAGAACAAGAAAAAAATAGAGACAAACCACTTAAACTTGGGGCCATAGATGCTCAGTTTAACGAAAATTGTTGAGGGTACAGAACTGATGCCAGCCCAAGCCCCGGCACCCCCAGCGCTGCTTTGCAGCTCCACCGGCTCAGCCTTGACAGAGGCTTCCATTTCCTCACAGTCTTTATTACACTGAAGCATCCTGACTATTCAGAGATTAATTTTCCTTTCAGTACAACTAGGGGACACATTGCAGCAGCTCTTCATATCTCTGTGCATTATTATTCACTTCACCTGTATTTTTAACTTTTCATCCAAACCTCTCCTCAAATTATCATGAGAGCTGTACCATTAATTCTGAACATCTTATTTCAGCATGTCTACTCTCTTAAACAAAGTATACTTAAGCACCTCTAGACCTCCTCTTTTGGTCGCAAGAGACATCCCATCACAATGGACTTTTACAAGGAAAATGAATAATTAGATCAAGTTATTGTTCCTCGCTAAATGCTGTAGGGATAGAAAGAACACACCTGCATCTTAAGTCTGTTTCAGAAGCACAGTTACACAAGCCTAGAAGATGCTCAGAAAACGTAGTGAGAGATCAGCTTCCCACCTCACCCCGCTCCTTTGCAAGTGTCAGGCTGTTGACATGTAAATCCCCAGGGACTCCTGACTATGGAGCACCCTGTAAAAAAGCAGGGTGAAAGTGAACTTCTTGGCCCCATCAGGTTGTGTCTTGTCATCAGATGAAGTACCTATCAAAGAAGAGGAGCTTCAAAGTCCTCTCCACCATCAGCACATTCTTCAGACCCACAGTGGAGCTCAGAGGCCGTCTTAACCCCAGGGACAGATTTAAACAAGAGTTCTTTTCTGCAAGAGGCAATGCTCTCCTCCTTTTCCAGAAGGAATGAAAACTTGCTTAAGACGACAGGTTATTTTAGAGATGAAACTTCTTGGCACGTTCAGACGTACCATGACCCTACAAACTCCAGTGAACCTGGTGACACCAGACGAGCTCGTGATTATTGGAAATAACAGAATATCAGAGATCTCCTCAAAATCAATCCTATCCAGAAAATGCAATCGTTACTGACTCAGGACTGTACTACTGAAAATGAAAGAATTCTTCTAATTTGGATTTCACCTTGGTCTTAGTTCCTGGATGCAGCTTTAGGGTAAATCCCTCTCCTGATGGAACTAGGTCCCAGCTCTTTTGACCTCAAACCCTCTGCCACCTTCTTGTTTTCTCTCAAGAGTCACACTGATCTTTTAACAACTGAACTCAGCTTTAGCTCTGAGAGCAACCAGTCACTCCCACAGCCTTCCGGTTATAGCGATACCTGCCTTTGCTCCCTCCAAAAGTGGAGCTGAAAGAGAGGTCTGATTAGTTTATCACTCGCAGCTTGCTTACTCTTTTTTCCTTCCTTTTTTTGCATTCCATTGAAAGATGAAAGTGTTTCCATGTAGCAGCAAAACTTCAGTCATTGACATCAACTTTAATTACTGCCTGCTCCCAGATAAATTTGCTGGCTAAAACCAAATCAATACTTTTTTTTTTTTTTTTTTTGCAGGAACCTTTACACTTAAGTTCTTAATTCTTCATTTTAAGTGACATTTCCCCAGCTCATCTTTAAAAGAGCGTAAACCAAATCTTTGGCTGATTTGAGTCAACATAGCTCCATTGGAGAAAAAGCCAAACTAATTTACACTGTACAGGTGGTCTGACAATCTAATTTCACTGCTGTTTTCCTTAACCTATGAGATGTTTCAAAATTATTTCAGTCTCATCAGTCTGAATTCTCTTGGATCTCCATGTCAGATTAATTATGGTCACTTTAATGAAGTGATTCACTAGTCCACATGCATTTCTGAGACTGTCATGGAGCAATTCAACAGGTAAGATAGTCTCTGAGGAATTCTAATTAAATTTAAATTTATTTATGCACATACCCACCCACTACAGATAAATAGTTTCTTACCTTTAATATATAGAGACAGAGTATTACAGACATATTTACACATATGCACATGCTAGATCTAGAAAAGCAAATGGCTCATCTTGCAGGCAAATACTTTGTTTTCAAGGCATTAGTAAAATTTAGATTTTTCCACTTTTAGAGTAAAATCAGCTCCATCCTGAAGGCACAACTTTACACACCACTTACTGCAGCAATGAGCAAAACGCAGATGGTGCGTAAAGGTAATGGTAAAGCACTCGAGTTGGCCATGAACAGAAAGTTAGTCTTAGTCTTCACCGTAATGCAGCTGAAGCCACATTACAGCTTCAACTGCAAACTGTTACCAAGGTCATACAGGAGGTTTAAACTTCAAAGCTGAAGATGTCTGGGTAATTCTAAAATCTTTCAGAAGAGCCATATCTGGTGATACAGTCTGGAGGAAGGGGGGGGGACTTCTCTGCTCTGCCACAGACTAAACGGAGGGACAAAGTCCAGAACGTCAGCTTTCTTCCACACATCAGGGCTGGGAAAGTCACATCCCAGAGCCATGAAAAATTCCCACCCTGTTGCTGTGGGGTGAGTCACCATCCAAAGCTATCAAGGCAAAAAGGCTCCTCACACATGTCAGTGACCGGAACGGTACTGCCTACAGGTAGATCTCCTGGACTTCTTGCAAATGGGAAGAGAAAGGCCCCCCCCAAAGCAAAAGGGCCCTTAGCGCAACCCACCTCACTGCCAACTGATTGAATAGAAGGACGTCAACTGACAGAACAAATCTTTATGGCTCCGAAAAGCAAGTCAGCAAGAGCACAGCCCCATCAACTGTGATGGCTGGTACTGAAAAAGGAGAACATATTGCAGCATTGGGTGTGTTTTATTACATGAAAGTACTTACCATAATACTTTTACTATGGAAATAGCATTTGGCTCCAGTTATACCAAAAAAGGTAACAAACATGATTATATTTATTCTATTCAGGAGAAAACAAACACTAATTCAACACAACAGAAGAAGGGCTAATGCAATTGCAGCTTACTAATACTGCATTGCAAATCCCCCAAAGAAAGCTGCTACAGCTTTATTACAATTTCCTCTAAACCCTTTCTGCCTTACTATCAGCGCTACAGAGATTGTTTTTTCTCAGTGCAGAGTTAGATGTGTTGATAACAAGAGGGACTATATTTATTACTAGATAAATAACAACCATTTCCATCACTGCATGCACAGATATACTCACATCTTTGTCAGTCTAACAATACCTTTAAGTTCCATTAAACTCAGACTCTTTATTGACAGATTAGGCTGGAAAGCCATGGGGCATATTTTCACAACATTCAGCCCACAAACTTCTGCAGACTGAGACCAAGAAGTTGAAAGACAATCCAAATCTCCATCCCCCACTTTTCCAGCACACCAGCCATAGAGTTGCTTCCTTTGGGAACTGGTGCACAGTCAGGTCACCTCACCTTTGTTTTAAATACACAAAAATCACTGAACTGATACTGCCTTCCACTGCCTAACTTTACAATGTCACATTAATAATGGAAGACGCTACGCTTAAGTGACAACTGGAGTCTAGATTGAAGCTCAGCCACATGCAAACGAGACACAGAAGTTCATGAGCGCCTCATTTTCTCCTGTGGACTCTGCCTTTATATCCTGGCACTGGCTACAGTACGTTCTCCTTGCAGGAATCCTTTCGTCAAGCGTTAGGCATTCAAGGAGAAGAGAGGGACATATCCAAGCCTGCTCTGAGAACCTTTCAGGCTCTTGAAGAAAAAGTATCTTTAGAAAAGAGGCGGAAAGAAGGCAGTCACATGCGTAAGACAGTGACCTCTCTGAAGCCCCAAAGGATGTTCACAAGGTTTACCACCATATTCAGGATTTTAGCCCTAAGTCATCTATCAGCCACTGCAGTGTGTCAGGTGTCATCCGCTGTCACAGCCCACGTGCCATCTCTAAAGACTACTTTCCTGTCTTTTTTCATTTGTTTTTTGTAGTTTCTACAAAGGCTCTTCTACAGTGCAGCAAAAAGTCACAGAAACTAGGAGAAAAAAACATTTGGAAACTGAAGCTTAGCCTACTGACAGTTCCATGAAGACACGCTAAAATTACAGCAGTCACGGCTGTAGAAATTACAACAAAATGCAAAGCAGCCTCAGGAAGAAAGGAACCAGAAACTGCGAGTTCTCTGAAGCAAAGAGTTATTTTCTGGTTTTACATATAGCACAGTGGGATATGAATGTTACCAGAATTTCTACATAAGTCTGCAACTTAATGCTGATAATAAATAATGGCACACAAACGTACCAAACGCTGAAATACATCTTTGCAGGCACGGTACTCCTGCCTGCCTTTTAAAGATGAAGGGAACTGATGGGCTGTGTAAGAAGGTGAGGTGGTAAAGCCTCCAGAGAAAGGTGTAAGCCAGGTCTAATGGCTGCTGCCTCCAGGCAAAAGTCTGAACTAATCAAGTGATGAATGGTCCCTGGGTGCCCAGCATGTCTGCAGCAGCTCAGTCCCCTGACCATTCCCACCAGAACGGGACACTGATTGATGACAGCAGCACCACGCAGCTCAGGGAACACGACATCCTGTCCTCCCCCCGCTCCCACCAACTGAGAAGAGGCTCAAGATTTTATTTATTTTTATCATTTTGAAGTGTACATGAACCTGGACTGATGGCAACATCCCTCCTAGCCAAAAGTTACAGCCTGCATAGATTGCTTACACAGTGCTCAACTCTCTTATTGTATCGTGCATTCTTGGCCCTTGCGTAGACCATGAAAAAGTGCTGCCTTGTTATAGAAAGCATATACCAAGATGGAACTAGATCCACCACTTCTGTACTTCTGGGTATTTACATAAAGCAACTACATTTCCCATCTTTTTAGCAGACAGAACAATTTTAAACTATCACGGTCAAGACTGTTATACTTCATAACTTCCAATTGCAGTAGGGTGACAGTAGGACTGGGATTTCTGTCGAAAAGGGCTTCGTGGAACCATCTGCTTATTTACTCTAGATGTTAATTTAGCATGAAGTCCAAAATTGAAGAAAAGCTGCATAATGGCTTTAAGCCAAATCCACAGAAGCTACTTTGTCCCTAAACTCCAGCCTCAAACCTGCTCAAAATTCTTTAAGCAAGGGCCTTCTTGTGTCCTCTCTACAGAGAGCACCCAGCGCAGCAGGATCCTGAAACACGGCACAGCTCTCGGCCACGTCTAGCATTCAGCATCACCACACACCACCAACCAAGTGCCAGCAACTCCAGAGCTAATGCTAAACCATAGATTCTTACTCAAAGTCTAATGCCAAGATCTCTTTTGCAATAATACCTACAGCTGAGATTTAATTTGAACAAATAATACACTCTACGGCAGTATTTCCCTCAGCTTCTGCAGGTTTTTGACCAGACCGTAGATCTATGTTGCAAGCATGTTTTACAAGAGACAAAAATGAGGTTTTATTGCTGCTTAGGCAGAGTTGGCCAAGAACAAGCTGGAGTCTGCTCCATCATGCAAATCAGTTGCATCTCCTAGTTTTGAGTAGCAGACCAAATCCTGTCCCTCATTTACACTCAGCACCGCAGGATCCCGCGCCAAGGCTAGAAAGCAGAGATAGCATCCTTAGCCTCCTTCCAAGTAGCACACAACTCTCCTCTCTCTTGAGCATCTCTGACAGTGATTCAACATGGTCGTTTAGCAGCCACCTCTGTTGCTTAAAAATTACCATGACAGGTATGGAATAGTTTCTTGTTCTAACCTTCAGCTACTACCAGGAGAAAGTAGTTTCCCTTCCTCCTTGGTATAGCCACGCATGTTTATATAGTGACTGTGTCTGCCTTCATCATCTTTTACATTCATCTCCATGGCAATTTTCTTTTCCAGACCTTGTTAGCTGCCTTTCTGGGAATTTGTTTCCAACCTTATATTTATTCAGAACTGGCATTCCCTCCACATGCGACAGCTGCTGGAAAATTATATATATCCCGTTAGCAAACAATACAACAATGTCTGAGAAATCTGTCCGTAAAGCTTGAAGAGGTTTGCTGGAAATTGGGAATTTATTTTTTTTAAATTAAACTCTTCAATTTCTGAATACAGACATATTCTAGATATAAAGACAAAAGGTTGTTCCGAAATTTTTTCTTTGTGAAAGGTACTTTGGTAGATGGATGAGGTAGACTCCAGGACACCTGCAAAGAAGCTGCTCCATTTTGTCATATCGCTGCATCCCTCCTACCAAACCCTTGCATATTTGCTCAACCTTTCTTCAGAAAGAACAAGCAGAACTCTGTCCATTAAGGAAAAAAGTTGCGTCCACTCCCTCTTTCCTAAGCACGCTTTCGTGCCAGAAATAATGGGGGCAAGAGAGGAGAAACCTCCCCAAGAACCAGGTCCTGAACTTCCCTCTCACGCCAAACGCCGCAGTGCTCACAAACCAAACTCTGCCTCCTCCTTTCTAACCGCAGCACTCAAGGTTTGTCCTTAGACATTAGCTTCCTGGAATAGCTTACTCAATCACAAAAACGTCTTCTGTGCTAAACTTAAGCTGCCAAAACTTAAGCTTTAGAAATAATTAACTGTGTATCTGACAGTTGCAAGCGCCCGTAATCAGATAGGAAACTACGTAAAAATACCTTCCTCTGAATGCTAGAAAAAAAAAAATAATTCAGAATAACGATGTCCTTGAAATTAGGCAGTACAAGGAGGTCAACTGAAAGCAGGTCCGTTAGCAGTAACCAGTATCTCTGAGCTCAATCTTACCATCTTCAGCACAAAGTGCATGGCAGGAATATTGCAAGATGGTGGTGTTCTGCCATCTCAGTTAACAGATGTACAAGAGCAACTTTGCTGTGAAAGATGGAATAAAGATGTGCTTGTTTTGCTGCATGCTTAAGGCAGGAGGAGAAATCCAGGGAGGACTGTGTTGTGTGACGATTGTGTGTTATTTTCTGTCTGAAGTCTGGAAGGGATAAAGATATTCCACACTGCCGCCAACATAAAACCAGTAGCGCTGGAAAAAGAGGTGAATATCTTTATCTTCCTCCCCCTGAGCCCACTGCATCTTCCTCTGGACACCAGCACGGGCACTGGATCGTGGGGACCCCCCCGTCTCCCACTCCCATCAGGAACTGGGGAGATGCACAGAGCTGACAGAACAGACACCCGGCCTGCCCCAAGCCCCCCCCAAACCCCACTGAATTGCCTTCAAACCAAGGCTCATCTGTTTGGTATTTAACAGAAACGACGCCTGATCTTAGCCAAGCACCGTATCGTATGCCGTCACTGAACACAAGAACGACAGGTCAGATCTTTGTGCGTTTCCTGCTCTCCTCTGTACCGTCCCTGGGACCTGAGACAAGATGCTTCCACACCTAGACAGGGCTCCGTGACTTCACAGGGCCAGGACTCACCTCTTCAGCCACCAGCTCCCTGCAAGAACACGGCGAGTCATTTAATTTGAAAATTTAGTGGTAAACTACTTCAGCAGCAGTGTACCATTGTCAGAAGTACGTGCAATGCCGTATCTACACGACTGCGACAAGAGCGTGCCGCAGTTATGGCACGGGCCACGGTTAACAGCAGCAGCAATGTGCAAACACAACTACATCCACATGTAACTGCAGCTACAGCATCAGTACGACGCGCCCGCTGCAGGCGGCACGTTCCAGTAAGTCCCCCTTCGTCTTATGGGAACCCCTTTTGCACCTTCCTATTAAAAGTGAAAATGCCTCAGTCTCCAGTATAAACCATTAATATTTTATGCCTGCAAAGAGGCTGCAAGGGGCAGTGGGAGAAAAAAATTAAATTACTCTCCAAGGTCATTCAAGCAGACTCGGTAAATGAGGCCTCCCTGAAGATTCATAAAGCTGAAATATACATGTCCTGTATATTAAAACTTCAGAAAAAGAGAGAGATCAAATATTATTAAAGCTCTGAGTGAGAGCTATAAAAGGCAGGAAATCCAGTGTTAAGTCAAACACTGGATCAAATTCAAAAGGAGCAGAATGGAGGAGAAAAAAAAATATACAGATAAGGATTGTTTCCAACTGTGAACATGTTTACCTTATTAATTTCTGATACTCCTATCCTCTGATCAAGGTGCTTGGGATTGGGCAAAAATTAAACAAAAGCTAGGCACAGTTCCCAGAAAACCGGCCTGGGAGCACTATATCTTCCACAGACAGCCCATCAGTAAATCTCTCTATTCTACACAGAAGAGGTCAGTATATAATTATCCACAGTACCGAAAGGGGAAGCGGCCAAGGTGACACAACATGCCGATGGCCCAGAGCCCAGGTCCCCAAGCCCTGATCTGGTGCTCTTTTCTCATGTGCAATCTGCTTAAAAGTCTAGACATGCCTGGGGTAAGACCTTGCTCTGGAAAAGTCATATATAGATGCTGATTTATTTGTTCTCGTGCTTCCTGTATATTACATAAAATATTTCTGTCCCAAATTTCTTCTAGGTCCAGAACTGTGTTTACCCAGAGACCAGGGGCTGGAGAACGGACCAATTCAGCACACTAGTGGACACTTCAGGAGCTCCTCACACCGGCACCATCAACCGCACCAGCCCTTTCCAGTCCTGCGCGAACCGGCCCAACTCCAGACAGCGTCAGGCATGAAGGCTTCTCAGCCCAGCTCCCCTCGGCTTCTTCCTCCCTTCAAGAAGGACATCAACCCTGCCCTTACAAAAAGTCCTTTCCAGACCTCCTTCCTTCTCTGCAGAAGGGCAGTGCTGTTGTTGCTCGGTTATGCTAATAAATGAAAGACAGGCAACAAAAAAGATTATCTGTGGAATCACTGAGAGGAATTTTTATGAGGGAGTAAAGATTCAGTAATGATGATGTTGAAGAAGCAGTCGTTTGCACAGAGTGGTCCCCCTGGTAATTTCTACAGTGACTACGGAAGTATAATATATAGGATTATTATGGGGAAGTCTCTCATAACGAAGCAGATCCTTAACTTGGTTTGACATTGTCATTTTATACCACACCGGTTAATGCAAGACCTGCAAAGTAATAAATACTTATTTTGCCAGGATGTCAGCGTCCCGTGAGAGGTACCAACTACCAACTAAAGCAACAAATTGTTAAGTTAGATTCTCATTTTTGCACTGAATACCACATTGTCCTCCTTGCCTCTTTAGAAAGAAAAGGAGTTACCTGCTTAAACCCTACAGGAAGGTTTGAGATTGCATTCACTGATGAACTAATGCTTGAGCTTTATTGTAATCCAGCAGCGAGACAAGAAAGCCCCTTCAGCAGCATTCAGTCAATGAAGCTATGGAAGAAATAAGACTTGTTTCTCACACTTTCTCTCCCAAGTAAACATTAATGGCTTCAGCTCTTCCTGTCAAGAGACATTTTGAGGAGGTGCTTGCAATATCATGTATATTTACTTAGCAAGCAACTGAATAATTGGAGCAGAAGAGCATAAAACAAGCCTGTCCCTATCCTTTTTGGTGAATTATTTAAACAAATCCATTTTCAAGGGATAGTGTAACAAAATAGTTTGTTGTTGAGAGAATTCCAAGCATTCGATCCAAGTAAATAAGTTATTGTTTCCAAGGATCAAGTGGCACATTCTCATCAGCAAAGTGAGGGCTCCTGTCCTAACATGCCAGCACATCCAATAACTCAGTAGTAACTACTGCAGAGATTCCCTTGGCAAAAGCTTTCAAAAAGAGGAAAATATCTGAAATTCCACCTGCCACCGTACTCCCATCACATCGATCAGCAAGGTATTTACAATTGGGTTTATCAGGTTATCAGTGATGGTCGCTGCCTCCTTAGAGAAGGGACCACACCTCACCGGTTGATGCACTGCAGCCATAGAAAGAAAGGACCGAATGAACCATGGAACCAATTTGTCCTTCAGAAATCCCAACAGATGGGTCTCCACTGGGCACCTGCCGATTTCACTTTATTTCCACTCTCCACACACCACCTCTACTGATAAACGGGGCGTTTGTGCTCAGGACTTACAACCTACAGCCTTCACATGCAACACTTCAATCTTAAGAAAGATCAAAATCTTTCTACTGCATCATTCCTGCCAAAGACATTACATTTTTAGCTTCATCAAGAGGGAGAAAGGTCTGGATATTATTGTTGCCATAATCATCACCCCCAAGTACTCAAAGCCATGAGCTGGTTTTGAAGAAAAATAGTCTTGATGGACTTCAGAAAATACCCACAACTAGATTATTGTTGGTATCACTTTATCATGCAAACCACAGCACCGTAAACCAATCTCAGCCCTTGAAAATGTAATGTTTGCAGAAATCATTTTACTTGTTGAATCAGCTGCATTTAAGAAAACATTGCAAAATTATCACAAATATCTCCGTAATGTGAACAATTCCTATTACAATCTAGGCGGTCCATCGGGACGGACCCCATGGCTACAGGCAGTAAGCAATCGCAGTGACACCACCCGCCACGTCCCCAAAGAACTTACATCTTCCACAGACAAAACAAGAGAAGTAGGAAGGGAATTAGCCAAGGTTACACAAATGGATCATGGCAAGCTGTGTAGTAGGAGTAAACCGACAAATTTTAGAAGTCATTTAATGTACGGAATATATAGTACAGCTATGTAACAGTCCTGTGAAAAGCATCTGATGTTTATAAAATACTTTGCTCAGTCAGAAGTTTGGAGGAGGGAGGATTTGTTAATTTAGGTTGTTTCATGCTGTCTGCTTAACATCAATGGATTTTGCTTGTGTCTGTTCTAGAGTTGGACAGAGCAACAGAGATTTAATTGGCATGAATCCTACAGCAGCCTCTGCCAGGAACAGCCGCTATCTGTCTGGGAGAAAAGCCATTCTTCTTCCCAGAGTCCTACAGTATCGGGACATAAAAAGACTCAAAAAACTGTACGGTGCATTTCCTACCTTACAGACTGTCTCAGGACTCGGGGTTAATAAAACACACACATGCACGTACACACAAGGAAAGAGGCTTTGGAGATGAAGTCTTGCTTCACATCGTGGGCGTAGGACACTCATACAAACAACATGGTTTTGTAGGGACTAGCTGCACAACGCGGCTGTCGGGGCTGTGCACACACAGGCACACTATTGGAATCTTCTGAGGATTCGCCTGAGTGCCACCAACCATCGGCAGGAGACCCTGGGGGAAGGCAAAGACCAAATCTCCCCCCCCAGCATGCTTCCACGCTGCTCACTTCTCGTTGGCCTCTTCTTCCAGCATGGTCCTGTAACGTACAGTACAGGAAAACTTCTTGAATGGTTAAGAGTTTCACAGGACACGTGTCAAGGTTGACTAAATGTTGCCTTATGTCTAAATTAATTATCTCATCCATAATGATAATTGAAAGTTATTAATTCTGGACAGATCTGACTGCCCCATAGCTCTTCAGTGTAATTCCATGGGGAAACTGTTCTCAGAGAAGCGGGGGAAAAGACTTGGATAGACCTCGTGCTAGGATGCTGTGGCTGACTTCAGAGAGCCGAAGATCTGCCAGGTGCACTGGCTGAAACACAGAGAACTCCAATTTATTGTCTATCACCAGTGTCTCCAGCACCTTCTCCTGACTGGGACCTGCCTGCTGCCTGTGACACCTCAGGGAACACAGCCAGCAGAAGCTGGAAGGCCACAATCTCGTCTCAGTGGTTAGTATTAATCACAACTAGTAGAAATGCTCTTTTTTGTCAAATAGCGGTGGGCTGATAACTAGGGCTGGCAGGTAGTGAGGGTTCTGCACGGCACAAAGCCCTCGGTGAGAGCAGCGCTCACACCAACCTCCTTCCCTGGACTACAGCAAAACGTTCAGAGAACCCCGACCAGCCATGGTGGGGAGCTTGCCGAAATTTATACAGGAATTACACCCAAGCATCACCTAAGAGCTCACTGGAGCTAACCTGCTGAGACCACCACTTCTACAATGAGATTAGGATTGGGTTTTGGGGAAGTCTTCAAAGATTCAGCTCACCCAATGCCTAGATTTCCAAGCTATTGCACACAGAAAACACAGCCAGCCATTCACATTCGCAATTCTTCCATATACTAAAATCCTCATTCTCTATTTTTAGTCACCCAGTTGTACAAACACACCCTCCCATACAGGTACCCCAAGGCAGTAATTTCACTAGGTGCCTAGATATCACAATGACAGATGAAAACATCAAAGATTGACAGGTTTAGTTTTGTTCTAAGTGATAATTTCTGTTCTTTTTCCAAAAGAATCCTAGCTCTCCTTTCCAGCACCCAAAGATTTCATCTGTACTCCTGAAACCAGCTGATGACAAGACCAGTGCCCCAGCCACAAAGGTATGTTTGGTTTACAGAAGGTCTAGCTCTACCCTAGAAATTCCTTGGAAGAAATCCACCCTTCACCACTGAGATTTTTTCCTTCCCCTCTCTAAACATTATGCCTGTTCCAAACTCTGTTCCAGGTCTTTCTCCTCTAGTCAGCTTTTCTGCTGTTAAAACAAAAATGACATTATTTTATGGAGCTCTGGACAACTGTAGATGAAAGTACTACAGAGAAAATAGTTCTAAACAAAGTAAATCTTGTTAATGTTCGGGGGAATCAATATCGGAGAGTAAGTGGGAAAAACTTTATTGTTGCAATTGTTCCTAAGAGATACAAATTTAGAGCAACTTCCTCTACCTGCGGGTATCTATCAACTTTCATTATGATAACTCTATTAACGTGGGGTTGAGTCATTGACTATTTGCTGTGTCACAGTTAAATTATCAACACGCACAACCCGGAATGGATTTTTACAGCCACAAGATTAAATTACACACCCTCCCTTCATTCCTGGAGAGGACTCACTCTCGTGAAAGGGAAGTCTCCAGCAACAACAAGTAACAGGTACGTTAACTGCCCAAACCAAGGCAGGGGGTTGCAGCAGCATTTTGTCTGTTCTGTTGACAGATAGTACCAAACTCTAAAAGCCAAACCGCAGCGGGCGTGAGAGGGAGGTGATCTCACTATCAAGGAAAAACAGGCAGCGTATTCAATCCAAACACAACCACTATCACGAAATATTCCTGAGATCAGTACTCCTTGAACCTTTGTTATCTTAGCCACCAGCATCTTATCAGGGGATTCACAGCACTTCAGCTCTGCAGCATTTACATACAGCATTTAAAGTAACTCCTCCAAAATGAACCGCTTATCAGTTCCACGATGTCCCTTCCCCTCACCGACGAGATGGCTCTGCAGGCTGCCCTTCATTTCCCCCCCACGTAACGCATCAGAGCCGCGTCTCACGTTGAACAGGTAAAATGCTGGTGACAAAGCACGAGCGACACGAGCCCACGGCCGACCCGACGGAAGCACGGGCAGCCACAAAATCCAGATGGCACAGTAAGCGATCAGCCTCAAATCTAAGCACATCGCCTCACAAAATGATTTTATTTTGGCATCCCAGAGGGAGAACAGGGGACAGGCACAAGCATATATGGTCCTGGTAACCTGGCTAGACGATGGTGTCCTTGGCGATGCCATCAAGAGAATGCAGTGGAGTAAAATTAGCATCTTGCCATGAACTAGCCCAGGGTAAAAAGGAGAAATAGCTTCTTAATACCTTCATCTGGGTACCAGCCAAATATACTTATATTTGGGGGAAATGAAGTGGGGCGGTACAGGAGATGTTTAATTCTCATTGAAGATAACAATGCACAGCCCATTTGCCACCAGCCAGTCCATCATACGAAGCCACTCCTGCATTTGATCCTTTGTCAGAGCACAGATACAGAGGTCAAAAAAACCCAAACCAACCAAAAAAAAAAAAAAAGAGAACAAAACAAATCAGGAGAGCCCTTGCTACCTTCCCAGGCACCCTGGGGTGGTCAATAACAATAAAAAGTGCCTACAGAGCTTTCAGCCTAAAACCCAATTCTCTAGGCAGTATCATGCAGTTACTCTTTAATAGCATTTTTTTATGGCGTGGAAGAAAGAACTTAATATTGCAATTACTTCATTTAATACCATGTAATGGCTGAACAAGCTTGTCAGCTACCTGGAATAGAGAAAAGGCAAAGTATAGTATAATTGCATTAAAGTGGAAAACATGAGTAACTACTCATATTAAAAAGGATCAGAAATAAAAAGGCAACATAGTGTGAATTATAGAGAAAATAGTTTATGACATGCAGCAGAAGATCTGGCATCTTTTAGCAGCATCTTGAAAGCCAGTTCAGCACATGAGAGACCATTCTCCTCCCAGTCACCTTTGCTTGCCACAGTCAGGACACTAAAAGGGAAAAAAGGAGGGGGAGGACTCGAAAGCAAACATTTCAAAGGGGATAAATTGGGTTCACGCGCAGTGTTAGTAGGTCAAGGACAAGGCGCCTCAAGAGATGCGATTTTCCTGACGTACTCGGAGAGGTGGTGCACTGCAGCATCAACATCCGCTGGAAGCGCAACACCGGCGCTTTGCGTTCTGATGGTCTGGCAGCCCCGGGGCTTAACGCTGCTCAACCCCCCGCACCCCCGGTTAAAGAGCCCTGCTGCCACGCGCAGAAAGACCATCCCGGTCTCCCAGTTTTACGGCAGGAAAAAGGAGACTGAAAAACAAAAATAAAGACAAAGACTGTCCTTTGGAAAACCATCTCTGCGCTGCCGAAGGCAAGCACACCACCACATAATTTCATGCGTTCCTGAGGGTAAATACTCCTTGCTCCAGCTTGCAAAAGCCAAAAATCAAATCTCTCAGACCCCGACATTAGAGCACGATGACGATGGCTGACACTTTCAAAGACTGGAGGGAAAGCGCTTTACCTTAACAAGAAAAGAAAACAGTAAAGGTGGCAAGAAAGCGTCGTCTTCATGTTTGCTTTGCAAACTTCTGCGCAGGAGGAAAAGCAGCAATATTTGCTACCACAGAAATAGCTTATGTGCCAATATTTTGCTAAAAGGACCTAAGTGCACACCTCAACTAAAGAGGGAAATATTCTGATTAGAATTAAGTCTTTGACCTCAGCTTTATGCAACTGAGAATACCTGTGTATCTAATGCAAACCATTCACCAGAATATCATGAGATTTTGAAAGGTAATATATTACTTCTATCACCTTGTGATTTTTAGATAATATTACTGTGTTGGGACCTTTTTCTGCCATCACAAATCAGACTCGAAGACTCCAAGTGATGAAGCTTTTACAAGTATCTCTAGATTCAGACTGTATTATTATGAGAACCAAAGACAGACAGCGCTGAACCTTTTACTTTCTTCTGCTCTTACATAAATGGTAAGCTTTCAGACATTACACAACTTCTCTTCTCTCTACATACTTTACACAGATCCTCTACACCTTAGCCCGTGTCTGATCTTTTCAGCTGAACTCTCAAATGTCAACATTCATTTACCTTATAATTAACATCATTATGAGCAGTGACATTTTTCTCATCTTCCTGCTTTTTTGTGTCTTGATAGTTTCTGTCAAGGGGCTGTTTTCACGTTCGGTTTTTTAAAGAAATAGTAGGAAATTGCTATTTCAAATTAACAGCTAATGTATATTGCAAAGATTACTACTGATGAGGCAGTAACTTTGAGCACTGCTGGAAGCACTCGGCCAATAGGTTTACCTTCACATTAATTGCAATTCACGTAGAGTCTTCTACTTTTGTTAATTTTCCTGTGTTGCCTTTACGTTATTCCTTCCAGCATGAAATTCTCATACCATGGCAAATTGGAACCATTTCATATCTTAATCAACACCCATTAACTAATAGGCAGAGAGGTAAGGTTTTCCTTGAGTGAGCTGTTTCAAGTAGCCAAAGCCCTGTGAGGCTTTCCTCGGGTTTTTTGTTTGTTTGTGAGGGTGGTTTTGGTTTTGGGGGTTTCTTTAATGAAACGTCAAATACTAGAGAAACATTATTATGTGTTATATACAAGCTTTGTAGATTCTACTTTTCACTGGAAATCCAAACAGGTTCACAACAAAGATTTTCTTCTGCCAAGGCTGACGGCAAAATCTTTCCTTCCTAACTAGGCGTCCGCAGTCTCCGGATGCGTTTCTAACTACTGCACGGACTAGATAACGCCACTAAGCAGGTGCCTCAGAACAGCCAGAGGCCTCGGTTCAGGTTCAGTTAAGAAAATGGGCAAAAATCCACTTCAACAATTAATTTCAGGATGCCTTTATGTATATTCATATGATAAAACAAAAGCCACCACCTCAAACATTTTGCAGTCTCCTGACTGATGGAAAAATTGTTTTACACGGGGAGACATATCAAACCCTCAGCACCGGTGTGAATGGGCTCAATCCCACATCTTCCATGAATTCTTTGAGAAAGCACATGAGGGCAGCAACGCTTATCCACCTTGGAGAAGCTTGAGAGAATGAGGGGAAGTAGCTTCCACCAGGGAGGATCTCAGCAGCCCAGAGGGACGGACAGCTTGGAGCAGAGCGCACTCAAAGGGGCTTTAAGCACAGGAACCTCATTTCACATGCTGGCTACACTCAGGTGCTGAATACACGTGCTAAAAAACTAGACTCAGGAAATTAAGACTGAATTATTCCTGCCGGATGAGTAGAGTGAGCTAACGGAACAACTACACCTCACTACAGACATGACAATTGGACTTTGAAGGCAAGGAATACGATGCTATTTTAAAGGCTTAAAAAAATCTCACCTAGTTTACAAGAATATGCTTTAAACTAGCACTAACAGTATTCACAACTTCAGTGATACCCAGAGAAGTTCTTCCCACAAGAATAGTGCTGCCTTACATCCCAACCACTTTCCAGCCAACACCGTTAAGAACCAGCAAAGCCACTAAACCAGCATCCCACCTAGAGACAACAGACAACTCTGACATCTGACCTAGGAAGAAATGATCTTTCGCGTTGAAAATACTCTAGTTAAGTCTTCTGGTTTTATCACGCTACATGACACACTTTCGGTGCCCCTTCCCGTTCACTTGCACGGCCTCTCCCCCTAAAACCCTCCGTGCCATTCACCCGCCGGCACTGCCCAGGACCACGCGTGGATGCCAACGACAAGGAGGAAGGCAAGGATTGTCTGTCAGGAACGCAACAGCAAGGAAGCTGCCATGTCCCAGGGCTCAGAAAGAAATTTATCCTGAAATAAAAAGTCATGCTGCTAACAGAGATAGAGCAGAGCTTTTAGGTAAACCCTGTCAAGTGAAAATAAAGACTAGACGCTTATTAAGGCACAGAGTATCTTTCCTATTCTGCACTTGAGTTTCCTTCAGCAAAACACACAACAAACTCAATGTACCTTGCTGTGTTATCAGGAAGGGACAGTCATTTTTAAGTTATAGCTCCCTATAAACTCATATCAGATAACTCTTTCTACTCTATTGTGATGTTCCTGACTTATCATATATGACAGCAGTAGAAGGAGGGTAAAACAACCTTGCAACCACTCCTAGCTGTAGTCAGCTCCAGAAGCACTACGACAAGCGTAAAACGTTTTCCTTAGCTGACGGAAAGAGCGGAGCTGTGGACAGTGATATGGCACGTGGCCGAGCAGACACCACACTGCAGGAGCATCAAGCTGTCACCTCCAACAGATAAACCGTTTGCAGGAGACCGAACCAGGGAACTTGAAGGTGCTGAAACTGCTCATTACTAGCAGCACATACCACATTTGTTTTCCCCCTAGATTTTTTTTTTCATCTGCATTTCAAATTTGATATATTAAATTCATTAACAGTTTTTAATTAATGTGTTTTACACACAGGAACTCTCTGCATGGGCTGTGGGTCTGTTTCGGGCACTTATTACAGGCTCTCGCTCATCAGGTAACGCTTCCATTGCATGACTGCATAATTCCAACTACTGACATTTGTACAAAATAATATTTTAAACAAATTTTATTAAATTAATATTATCTTCAGGCTTTAGAATTCATTGTCCACATAACTGCACAGCCAAAAGCCCGCCTGTGTAAATACACAGGCACAGCAGGATACCGCGGGGTTGGAAATGTGCTGATGGCCAAGTTTCTCGGTGCTCAGCAACCTTACTCAACCAACACAAGGTGGAGCACACAAAACCCCGCTCAGAAGGGAACATATTCTTTGCTTTCCAAGGGAACATTCCTCCAGATCTGAGGGATTCGTTGCAGGCAGCTGTGAATCCACCTCCTCTGCACTCAGAAGCAGGAGAACTGATGACGAAGACCCAGCTGAGCTTCGCCATCGCCTCCATGCTCAGCAAGCGCACAGCCTTGAGTTCAAGGGTCTGCTCTGAAGGACGACAGTAACTGTTATTTAGCAGACACCAACAAGTTTGGTCTTTAATTTGACTTAGCCAATAATGCAAACATTTCAGCTCAAGTCGGGATGGAGCACAAGCCTTCTACGTTGGCTTTCTAAAGACACCAGGCCTGGGTGAGGACCAAACAGCTCCTGGCTCCACTGACGGACCCCAGCCACGTTTCCCAGAGGCTGGGGGGCTCCAGGCCATTAAAGCTCCTGTGGGTTTCTAAAAACACGCTGCGCAGCAGAGGGCAGATGCTCAACATGCCACTGAGGAAACGGTTTTGCCATGAGACTCTGGAGAGAAGATGAGCGGCCACAGTCACCAGAAAAGCTTTGCACAAACACGGTCTTTGATACAAGTGGGGTTTGCCAGGCTCTGCTGCCCACAAATGATTTGTTCTTAACAATTACTGTTCCACCCGAAAAACCTCCAGTATAGAGGAAGTTACAGAAATAAAGCTACTTCAGTGTATTCGTCTGCAGAGGCCCTGCGGAAGTGGCAGCATGTTAAACCCACCACACCTCTCCATGCTGGAGAAGAGGGACATGATAGATGGTTGTGTCCCCCACACCCCGGCACTGACCTGTGTTTATCCAATCCCAGGATTTATCAGAACAGAGTTGGCCTATTTTGATGAATTATGTAGGTAATTCAGGGACATGAGCAAACATTCTACTAAGTTCAGATTAATGGCCTCAATTCAAAGTGAATTTTATAAATGACCTAAACCAAGCGGGACGCACACTGTCTCACGTGCATTTTAACACAATGCACTCCTTAAGGCAATTTTACTGAATATCATCAATTCCACATTTAAATGAAATTCCTGGGGAAGATCTGGAAAGAACACAGATAAATGAGGCTAAATAAACCAAATCAGGCAACGAGCAAGAGAGTTTTATTTGTAGCTCCTGAACTCTGGGAATTGGGGAATCTGAAAAGTCTCTTAGGCTGAATTATTGGGATAATAAAGCACCTGCTGAAGAGACCTCTGAATGCTGTAATGAAATTATTTCATTGCCCCAGAATCATCACAAATGCAGGTTCTCTTTTGAGAGCAAAGAAAACAACGGAAGAGAAAGTAGGATAGATAAATGGAATGCAAATCACCCTCTCCGCTCATAGAGCGAGCAAAAAAGAGCCATGACATGAAAGGAGCAAGCCTTATGGAACTACAAACAGGCTGAGTTTGTTCTAATTTTATTTACTATTGTGGGGTCACTTGAAAACAACTGAGAGTAAACACAGAATGGGAACAGACAAGCACAAAACACCACTGCACTGAAGTATTTTGTCTAGGCTTGATTTTGCCACAAGCTTCTACACAGTCTGACAAGTCATCTGCCCCCAACTGACATAATTAAACAGCCCAGCAATTACAGAAGTCCTACTAGTTGCAATGGAATTATGGAATAAAAACAGTCATCCCACTATTACACGCAGATAACTCTCTACTTCCAGTCTTCTGCTCCCCATCTTTACCCTTCAGAAAGGCAAGTTCTACAGAAGCAGGGTCCGTTCCATAATTTAATACTTAAAACAATCTGCTACATATGAATATTTAACAGTACTGGAAACTTCAATAAGTCATCTTGTACTTACAAAGAATGATCAAAATTTCAATCTGTTTTATTCATACTCCTGTTCTTAGTCACAAGAATTCTGAAGGGGGCTGAAAAGCTAGCCATTTCCTGGGAACAACTGATTTAACCTTTTAAAAACAAGCAAACAATACATGGGAAATTTCTTTCTTTTATTCCCACACAAACCTGCAGAACCTTGTTACATTTTCATTTACTAAAAGGTAATTAATGAAGGCTTTTAAACCCTCGGAACCTTTCAAATTAATGAAAAGTCCACCCAAATAAATTAGACATGTAGTCCAAGAGCTGCAGATTTAAATTACAGTAGTTATCCTGACAGGAACCAAGAAACAGCTGTCACATACAATTATTTTTAGGGCTGCTACTAAACCATTTTCACATTATGAGCTGCCACCTCGCAGCAGCTAACAGCAGTTTCACATTTTATCATGACAAAAAATTAGAGGCATCCAGTTATCTCCTTGGGTATTACACACATTTGTAATATACTGTGCGTTAAATGGAGCTAAATCCCAGTGTCAGGGGAGGAACGCAATCCTAGGCCAGCAAAGAGCTACGTTACATCACCACATCTATGACTTCATCCTAACCCTTTAGCCAATAGAGTTACAGGAAGCACAGCTGGCCCTAAATGATTGGCTCTGGGAACTCTGTGTCATAATTGCACAACAAAGTCATCCCCACCGCACATCCCAGTGCACTCCGGCAGCCACCACCGTGCTGGCCGGCAGGGCCGCCGCCGCCTCCTCCTCCTCACCATCATGCCAGGCAAGTAATCGCACTCCAAAGAGGAGGAAGAACAGCACGGCTAAGCCCCGCCGCGCACCAGCCCACCACGCCATGGCTCGGCCCGCTCGCAAGCTCCAAGGGGGGAAGCGTGCCACTTATCTGCTGCTCTACGTCTCCGTCAAGGTGGCCAAGCCCAGCCAAAAGCCTGCAACTAGCAGAGAGATTTCAAAGAAACACTCAAAAATACGGAAAACCACATCCAGGCAGAAGAGAAAGAAGAATAAAGACGTGGCAAAGCACCACGAGACAAAGCACCCAAAGGGGAGAGCATCGGGTCCTCCGAGGGGAGTGAGGAAAAGGCAGAGAAGGCAGCGGAGGAAAAGAGTTAGCTTCCCTTCAGCGAAGCAGGCACTACCTCCTTTCTTTCTCTTCATGGCGCGGCATCGTTCACAGCTTCAGAAATCAAATCCACACTGGTCAGCGGTAGAAACTGTCAAGAAGTTAGGGAAACTATGGCACAAACAGCCAGAAGATGACAAAGAAATGTACAAAAAGCAGGCTGCACGGCTGAGGAGGAAAAAACAGAAAAGCATAGGTCAGGGCACAAGCCAGGAACAGCCAGGAAAGGAGCTCACAGCAGAAAAAAATCCAGGCAGAAAGGAGGAAATGAAGACTTTGATGGTCTGCTTTGCTGATAAGACACTGACCCTCTGCAATTTCATCTCGTCACTTGTGCAACTGCAGCTCCCTGTGAAGTTTCAGTACAGTTCATAAGCCTTAGTAAAATAACTGCAAACGCTAGATAACCACATTTTTTTAGACAGGGCAATAATTTAGAATTAATACAGTTGGCTTCATATTGATGGCAACAGGATGCCTTGTGCAGCCTAGAGATGGATGTTTCCTGCTTATCCACAAAGAAAATAGCAATGAGTCTTCTCTGCCTCCTCTCTCCTCCAAATCATGAGTTAAAACATGCTCCTTCTGCAAAGGAGGAATTCTGGTCTTCCAACTCAGCAGGTCCTGGAGCCTGAGACACACCACCTCCTGCAGACTCGCCTCAGGGGCAACACAAGGCATTCCATCGCTGCCAGGGCTCTTTGGCCAGCGACCTGCTTGGCCTGCGGGTCCTGTCCCCAGCACACACCGCACGTGCCTCGGAGGTGACAGCGTAGGTAGGACAGAGCATGATGTCAACCTACATTCTGCTGCCCCACACCAGTGAGCAGCTTGAGCTCCAAAACCTCTGATCCACTTCAGCCAGGAGGAGGGTGGGGGAACCACGGCGTCCGGCTCCCGTATGCAACCTCAGGCAAACACCTGCCAGATGGCACCATGTCCACACGGTCTGGTTAGGATGGGTCATCGCCACAACCGGCATTCGGTCCCCAGCCCCGGCAAGGTTTGGAAGCGAGGAAGAGCAGCCGCCAGTTGCCTCTACGGAACGTATTTACCCTCCGGTGAGATTCACCGGTAGTTTCTGACCCTGGCATAACTAACATGCCAAAGGACAACTGCACGGAGAGGCTGGATGGCTAAGAGTTTGGTCTTGGTTCTGCTTGGGGAGATTGTCAACTACCTTAAAACACCTTGGTATATTAACATAGTACCTTTATATATATAGCAATATGTAAAGTTAAAATGCAGGGGGCCTCCTACACAACCGATCTAAGCAATTAAATGGAAATAAGCTTGTTTGGTTTGAGTTTTGTTTTCAACTTTCAGCCTTCTGAACAGCAGCATAATTTGGAAGGGATAGCAGTTTCTGCTCAGAGGACAGGAATAACTAACGACCAACTCTCCGCAGGTCAGAGGAGAGGAAAGCCTCGGGAAGGGCCACAAACTCAGACCCAAAAGCAGCCCAGGTATCTGAACCCGCTGGGGGACAGACTTGCGGCAGAGAGGATTCTCCTCTTGACCGCAGCTTTTCTCCAGGTTCCTAAAGGAAGAGTCACAGCCCATTTCACACCAGGGTCAGCACCCATTTATTTCCTTTACATAGCTCTGTCTCAGCTTTTTTTCCTTTGGCTCAACCAAAGGGAAGCCTAAATTTGATCCAGAAGACTAGGTCAGTTATAGAAATGCTGATGGCCCATGCTATTTAGCAGCCAAAGTGAAATAACCAGCAAGCGCTGCTTGGGCAAAAGGTTATCTGGCTCATAATGACATCTGTGCAAAGTCTGCACCGTGGAGAGCAGGTCACTTGCTTTCCGAGCTCTCTGAAGTCTTTGCTCCCCGCATCTCAAACAAGCCCAATGCTCCGCCGCTTGCCTGGTCCATGAGCACAGCCTGTCACTCTGCTCTCCACTTACGCACTTTTTAAAGTTCTCTATTTTATTTCTTTTTAAAGGGAAAGACTAGCAGGGGAGAGCAGGGTAAATGTTCATTCTTAAATGTTGCCTTGTGTATGAAGCTGCTGCTGTCCTCTCCCACATGCCCTTGCCCCAGGTTTACCAGTCAGTTTTTTCTGAAGTTAAATTTCAATTCCAGGCTGAAAAGAGCTGAGGTTTAACTAATCTCCTCTCAACTTGAGGCTTCAAAACCAGTTCCTCTACCTTACATACTGCACACACAAAAGCAAACAGTGAAAGACTGGATGAAAGTGGAACACTCCAAAACAGTTCCACATTGTCCATGACGGAGCACGGCCTCAGCATAACACGTCAGACTACCAGAGTTAAATGCCACCTTCTTACCTTCTGTGTGCACCAAGGGAAACACTGCAGCCCAAAAAAAATCACAAACCCTTGTGTCCCTTATTCCATACACTGAATTTTGTTAGGGTCTTAGCACCATCTACTGTAACACCCGGAGATGAGGTCAGTGGTCAGCAGCTCTCACTGCTGGGAAACTTAAAAATCTAGGGTATGGCCCTAGTAAGCTATCAGCACAAATGCTGACAATATTAAGTAAAAAATAATACTCTGCTATGACTTGGCAGCAGTGTTTAAGCAAGCAGGCACAAAAAATACCACTTTAATGGTTCTCATGACTGCATGGCCACTAACAGCTTGACAGTACCCATCAATTAAAATCTATTCCCAGCTGCACTAGCGATGGCCACAGCTCACTGTGCAGCTATTTTTGGCACGTTACAAATATGAAGTGGTTAAAAACGATGCATCAAAAAGGCGCAAGATATTACCCATCCAATTATACTTTTAATGGAATCTTTGTGTCTTCCATCCCTCAACTTGCATACTTCATAAACAACTGGCATTCAGGCAAAATCACGCTCTGTGAAGTTGGCACACAGGTTCCACTCAATTTAGCACATCAGAGTCTGTTCGTGAGTAATGTCTTCAAATACCTGCAGCACTGCCTCAAAACATATCCTTCTTTGCAAACACACACTCCAATAAACTCCCAGTATGGCTATTTCTACCAGCCTCTTCAGCTGAAACGCAACCTGAGAGGCTGAAGGACAACTCTGATTGCCAGCTCAGAATATACAATAAAATATACAATAAAACTCCAGTTATCTGCAGTGGGAAACCCTTTACTGAGAGGAAATAGGAATTTTTCATCTCTGTTTTCACACTAACGGCACATAGACTATGGATGAAAATTATTGTTAGTGCTAAGCATTAACAACAAAAAAATAATACTTTTGGAGGTGCCTTACAATAGCAGCAAGGAAGCTATGGTCTTTGAAGAGCCTGTGCGCAACTGATGGAGGAAGGGGGATAAATGATTAATATGGCTATTATGGGGGAACGTATCTTGGAGGCCATGGGTAGGCTCCTCCATCCGCTTTCCACACGGTAGTGAAAGCATGCAGCAGAACTCTAACCGAAGCCTTTGGTTTCTCTCGGTGTTGGAACAATTTAGGCTCACTGCAAGCCTCTGCTCATTTTTCATGTACTCAAAACTAATGTTAATGAGCAGATCTAGTAATATAATTTTTATCATCACACTGCCCGTGTTGTCACTGGTAAGGGAAAGATGAGTAAAGAATGCCTTGTAAATTCTGCGGGAGAAAGTTAGCTGGACTACCTTCTCCTCGAGTCAGGTGAAGGGATTCACCCAGACAGCCGACAGACAGGGTTTGCTTTCCTGCCGTCGTGGTGTGGGGGCTTCAAAGGGGCACAGTTTCAGAATGGAAGAGAAAAGCCAGAAGTGTTAGATCTTTATCCGAAACCTTCAGAAATCCACTTCCATGGGCTTTGACCGGGGGCACAAACACCAATCTGCCACCACAGCCATAGCCTTGCACATGTTGGATCACAGATGCATTACACACTCTTTCAAAGTCTGGATAAACAAACTCCAAAGCCAAAATTTCACCTACTCCCTCACCTTCCAAAAAACAAACAACAAAAAAAAAGGCAATCTGAGCACAAAACCAAAACATCAGTAAGGAGACACGGATCCTACACTCATACTCCTGTTGACATCAAGATAAGCCTATCTCTGTAGATATTCCCTCTTTTACTTGCTGAATGGGAACAACAGCACTTCATCCCACCTCCCTCATTTAGCCTCCACCCTCCTTACACTAGCAATTTTCTTCTGTGTGTGTAGAAGACTAGTCCAAAACCTCTCGTGTTATGGCAACAGCAGTAGAAGCACTAGAGTATTTCTGAATAGCAGATTTATTTAATAGATGTTCTCTGCAGTAATGCTTCCACACCCTTGCCTTATGTGCTGTGTAACACAGGCACGAGAAATGCTTGTAGAAGCTGATGATACGCTGGGTGTAGGACACAGGCTGGGACTAAAACCAAAACCCCCGTGATTCTTTCTAGATGTTGCAGGGTGGAGTTGAGCCTTTGAAAGCTTTTGGTCAGGGGTTTTTAGGATAGCAGATGCACCACTAAAGACGTGGCATCCCTCAGCATATTTAATGTTATTGGCCTTATTCACATTTCAGACAGTTCAAGGAAATACTATAAGAACATAAGATTAAATTATTATAGCAATCCCCACGTCAAGTACAGTGCGGTTTAGTAAGCTGTCGGATACATTTAGGTCCCCAGAGGGTGGTGAGTGACGGACCCCAGGAAACCCCCCGGCAGCCTCACGGCCAGAAGCAGCCCTGGGGCTGGGCACCTTCCCAGGGGGGTCCCCTCTTCTCTCCTCCTCTTGCTCCCAGCAGCTCAGGGCCACCCAAAAGGGGTTTTGGGAACAATCCACGGCAGCTGGAGCCAGGCGAGCCTGGCAGAGACCTCCCCCAGAGCTCTGCTGAGTCAGGAACAGATTAATTCTGTGAGACTTGGTAGGAAGGGCCTTGTCAATTGAGATGTTACAACTTAAACACACTTACAAAAATCGGAAACTGGAAGTGCTCTTTGCTCGTTAACTGGCTGGCAAAGAATCTTTTTGTTTTAAAGAACAATACCTGCTTTTGTTCGCAGCTTGATTTTAACGTGACCAAAAAGACACCAAGTTACTAGAAGCTGAAAAGCTACCAGGACGGTGGTGAAGAGAGCAACAGCTTGCTGCTTTTAAGTCCATCTTCCAACAAAGCACAGACTGAGCGTTACAGAGCACACGCCCATCTGCCCAGATTTGAGGGAGGCAGTACATCCTGCCACCCTTGTTAACTTTGATGTAGATCACAAATCACTGCAGCAACAAACTCATCCTCTGCCTGCCGGTAGGACACGCAGCACAGCGGAGCCCTGGTTTGCGGATAGCAGCTACTACAGTTTTAAGAGCTGCTCCTTTTCCCCCTCTGTCCAACAAGGTGTTTAGCACGGATGATGCCTGCTGACCTTGCAGCTCCTGGTGAGAGGGCATCTTCATTCCAAATTGGACTGAAGATAATGAAACAGGTCTTCAAAAGGGTGCCACTCCCACCAAGCTGCAAACCCATCTGTTTCTTTTATTTGATAATAGTTACCAAAAAAAGCAGGTGCTAAGTTATTTGAAGTGCAATTAGAGCAGCAGTTTGACAGACCTAATTTTGTCTTTCCCAGAATTCATCATTTAGCTAAAATAAGTATTTGCTTCTGCTCTCCGTAACCTCGCATAAAACCACAGCAGGTACGTTCAATCGGGCAGACAGACAGATGAGACTTGCAATTCTCTAGGGGGCTGATACTATGCATGAAATACCACAGAATATGAACATGCACAATATATTAAAATATTGATTTCTTTTTTATACAAAAAATAAACATTTAATCAGGCTACTATTTAGGAGACCACAACCATAAGTTAATATTAAATATGCTTAAATAAATTGCTTGATTTGTGAAAGTATATTTTCCATCACTTTGACTGCAAAAAGTTTTATGCTTCCTAGAACAACAAATAAAAAAAAGTATTCACAGAAGTTTAAGCAAATTAATAATAAATTAAATATATACATACCTACTTGTGAATCTACAAGACACTGGAGAACTTATTCAACAGCAACCGGAACTTAAGCGCCAGCCACAGAGTCCCAGTAGTTGCTTGTAAAATGGGACTTGACCGAGACAGGGAGGGTAGACCCGCAATCTCACAACTGCCTATTACCATCGATTAATTTATTCGGATGCTCCACCATATTGGTTAGATGAGGAGAGTGAAGGTATTCATTCCTCTTCTGGGTACGTGCACATGAACACCGCGTGTACCAGAGGATGCTATTGCACGTGCGCGAAGGGAGCGACACGCAACGCTTCGTTTCAGCAAGGCTTACGTTTTAAGGGGGGGCAGGCAAAAATCCCAGGATGACCTTGTTTCTCGAGAACTCAATGAAGAGTTCACCACCCGACTGAATCCTGATGCTGAATGAAACACAACCTTGCATCCGACACAGCTAAGACAAAACACACACACTAATCCTTCCTCGCTGTGCTTGAGAGCAGCTTTATCAGATGGCAGCAGCTCTGCGAGGGCTTGGCACGGGCTGAACCCCGGACTAAGCCATCGGTTCGCTGAGGACCTCGGGCCAGTCTCCTGCCACCGGTGACCGGAGCAGGCAGCACCGCTCAGTGTGCTTCCTCAGGAAGATGAAGAGGCCTGTAACACCCGAGCAGACACCTTAAAGTTGCCAAGACAGCAGAATAAGAACTGTGCAAGGGCAAAATGTCCTTTTTAAGTTGTCGGTGGGGATGACCTTAACGCAACCTGAAGTCTTCCAACTACAGAAACTGTTGACTACTTGAAAGCCCTGCCAGTGGGGTTTACTTTATTATTTTTTAAACCTGCCTTCTGTGTGCTCTTTGCTGCTATAACAGTTTCTCTTCCTCCTCCAGATTCTCAGAGGACATCTATATGCATCTTTGCTGCTCAGTCTCCTCAACTGACAGGAGTTGCATCCTGGAGCCGATTGCTCCACGCTTGCCTATCATCCTGTATTTCCCAGTGTTTGATCAGGTAAGAAATCCTGAAACGCACCCTTCAATCTGAAATTAAACAGACTGACAGCATTCAGAGAAAGGCAGCAGACATTAAGAGTCCACTTTCTGTTGAAAACACAAATCCACCTTTACACAATAGTTAACGTGGGGCCAATACCCTTTCATACCTTCATTAATGATCTGGATGATGGGACTGAGCACACGCTCAGCGAGTCTGCAGACATGAAACACAAAGCTGACGTGCCAGACGGGTGTGCTGCCGTCCAGAGGGACCTCAGTAGGCTGGAGAGACGGGCAGACAGGAACCTCAGGAAGTTCAAAGGGAAATGCAAAGTCCTGCGCCAGGGGAGCAGTAACTCCCCCCGTCAGTACCAGCCAGGGGCTCGCAGGCTGGAAAGCAGCTTTGCAGAGAGAGACTCGAGGGTCCTGGCGCCCAAGGCTGAAGGTGAGCCGGCAATGTCACCTTGCAGCAAGCGGGCCAGCAACGTCCCGGGCTGCAGCCAGTCCGTGGAATCCCACCTGGTTTATGGGACCTGAGCACCTCCCCGGCAGGAGTCCAACTTGAGCCGAGGCGGCTGAAGGACTGACGTACCAAGCGGCCTTACAGCTTTACTACCAAAAGTAGCAATGTATGTTACAAGTAGCAACGCTAATAAACCTGTTAAGTCAAAGCTCGGTGCAGCGATTATAGCTATACAGTCAAATCTGCAAGGAAATTACCAGAATTATCCACAGTTTAGATGAACTTTCTACCCTTTCAATCAATAAAGTACCGTTAAACAACCTATTCCAAGCTCTACATTCTTTATAGCACTAGAGGCTTGGTGCAGCCATGGCAGAGTCTGCAGTCTGTTAAAGATATTCTCACTCGATTGTATTAAACTGTAGCTCGATACGACTTTGCTGGGAAGAGTCTTACAAACCACTAACTCTGCAAACTCTGACATCTTCTAACCTGCAAGCCGAAGGGAGTTTCAAAGCTCTGCCAAGGTCGGGTTCTGGTCTCTGATTTATTATGGCAGCCACATACTTGGAAATATTTTCCATTACTTTTATTGCTACCTATAAACTGCTAAGGAAAAGGATATCAATATTTAAAGAGAGGAAGAAACACGAAATTCACAATTCCAAACATTTCAGACTGGTTTATGTTTCAGCTAAGGAAACCTCAGAACTTCAGGGTGAATGTCAGGATACAGCCTCCAGTCCATCCAAGACTTTTACACCCCCACAGCAGTTGCAGATTGTCTTAACAGAATGTTTAGAAGGAAAATTTTAAAAAGAAATCCAATTTGAAATCTCCTGAACTTCATAGCAGCAAACATCTCTGAGACAGTAGAGGGAAGCAAGCATCAAGTCTTTACCAAAGATTCATTGCAGTCTTTCAGAGATTTTTGAAGACAGATTCATGATAATTTGGCATAAAAAGTAAAATAGTTACTTTTTTTGGCAACTTATTAAAATCAGAACTCGCACAAAGAAAGCGGAAAAGTGCCAAAAGCAAAGTGAGCACTGGCATCCACAGCAAATGCAGAATCTATTTTGTCCCTTTGGACTCAATTAGTTCAGATTTACCAAGAATGGCACCCATAAAGATGTTAAACATTAACAAAACTTCTGTTAGCTTGCTTCATAAATGTTTTTTAATTGCAAGCTCTGTTTCACACATACTCCAAGGTTGCAAAATTTAATGAGTTTTTTATTCTTCCCACAAAAATTCCAATATATTAATTTCATGCTAAAAATCAATAGTTCCTTAAGAGGTCTAATAAAAAAAAAATATATAATAACATGCTTTGAACAATAGTCACTTGAGGTCTTCCTACTTTTTGAGGGTTTCTTGTTGGGGGGCAGTGGGGATGGCACAGATATTGAGCAGCAATATACAGATCCTCCTACTTAAGCGCCTTCTGTTTTTAAATATTTTTTTTCTGTTTTTATTTTTATTGACAATGTGACAATATAGATGCTTATGAACTACTTCTTTTCAGAACTGGAGATGAGGCTCAAATCAGAGCATGCATTAACTGAGTTTAAAAAGCCCAAGAGATTTTTACCACGAGCTTTCCTCTACCTGCAATGATTGTGCACGCATCAAGCAAAGCTGCCAGAGCTGCCCAAGCTTTTTCTCATACTGGATGCTCTTACAATCAGGGACCACTTCCCACAGTACGCCTAATTCAGTCCATTAACTACAACAAGAAATCAGTCAGCCTTTTAAAATCCCCGTGTTTGAGATGCAATAAGAGGCCCGTGCACTTCTGGCACCACTTAAGAGCAGTAAGCAGCAAAACCCCATGCCGCCTCACCGGGCACGCTGGAGCAGCGACGCCTGGGTTTGCACCAGCACAGCACCCCAGCACCCAGCAGCACCACTCACCCGGCACCAGCATCCGCCGGGCCCCAGCACCCGGGGTGCAGCCGTGCCGGCAACACGAAGAGCCCGGGGAGGCGTAACAGTCCCCAGGCAGAAGAAAAGCAAGAGGAACACAAGAGCAGAGCACCGGGACCCTGAGCATCACCCGGTGCAACCTCCCCTCTCTGTTCCTGCCCAGGAGATCCTCTGCTGCAGCGGCTCAACGCTCAGCAGGTGAAGGGAGGCACATTCGAAGCCAGCGCTTGGTCGACCTGTCCCCAACCACCACACCATCACTCGGGGTCCTCGGCCACCCTGCCAAAGCAGGTTTTTAATATCCAGGCACGCAGTCATCTAACACTGCACTGGCTGGCTTTGAAACTGCTTTTGAGATTTTTCCTTTAGTCTTCCCTTCCCTTTTACTTTCTTCAGGCTCCAAAAATGCCAGTGTGGCTTTAAAAACCAAAGGATATTTGTTCAAAGTCACACAAAGCATCTGTGACTGGGGGTCACAGGGGGAACCCCAACCCTCCACAAGCACTCCCCTGCCCCAGCAGGCTGCTTCGAGCACGGGGCACCGCTCCAGGATCGATGGTGTTAATTTATTCTATTACTTTACACAGCGAACGACCTTATTTCAAAATTCCTTCATGCCAGCTTCCAGCCTGAAGCAGTTTTATTTTTTTTCCCCTTTTAAGAACAGCTGACTTATCAAAAACAGGTTTTTCTAACAGAAAACCACAAGCTAAGCCACATTATTATAATTGAAGCAATTAATTACATTTATGCCTTTCTTTTTAAGGGAGATCTTTAATGCAGGTAATTCTGACTAAAAGAGCTAATTTGAACTGCTCCATCATTTAAAAGTCGATTATAAAAATTAATTTAGAAGGTGCAGCATGAAGACAAAGGGATAAAGGAAAGCACGCAGAGATGGGTATTTCCCCTGGGCTCCAACTGGGAAGTATCACACCAACATGCCTATTTTAAAAGTGAGGAGAAGCCTGATCAAGTTTTCAGGTCACTGGTAAAAAAGCAGCTCTTAACAGTTTTCTGACATGTAGCAAACCAGGAGGTGACTTAATATTTTTTAAATTAAGCTGCCCCCCCACAAAAGCCCCGCTGCAGGGAGGTGCTGGGTGCCATGTGCAAGGCGTCTGGCCTCGTTTGCTCTTAGACCTTCCCGACTCAGTCGCTTGGCCCTCCCCTCAACACAGACTTAAAGGCAAGTTGAAAAAAAAAATATATAATAAATGTAGGATAAACTGATTCAACCGGACAGGAACTGATGACACCAGCAGTAGTGGCAGGGCAGCAGGAACTTGCGCTTTGCCTTTTTGGACTTCTACAAGGCAGGAATTGCCCTTTACACAAAACCACATCACTGGAGCACTGTAACGCCTCTAGTTTTCCAGAGTCTTGGAAAATTCCAGCTTACTGTGGCCAGGAATACAGTCACTAGACATTAGCTGTTGACAACATTTTGTCTATTACTAATGCTCTGATATTTACTGATGCCCTGGCATCTTCCTGATCTCCGCTATAAATCCAGCCACAAGAGAGGTCCCTGTGAGGAAGAATCAAAACATCCATATTGTAAAACAGCCAAGACTGTCAAAAACAAACTCAGCATGAGCTAAAGAGATCACGACCTGCCATGGCAAAACAAAATGCTGCCAAGAAGCAGCAGCAAAATATAGTAGCCACATGAATCCAAACCCATGATTTCCTTCCCCCATCTGGGCTTCGGGAAGGCTGATTAGATCTCTGTGTACAAGATATTAAAGACATTAAGAGGCAAAATACTTAGATTAAGTGTCTGCATTTAATAACCGATATTACTAGATTTGCAGTCCATGCTTGAGTTAAGCAGCATGCGAGATGGAAAATGTATCTGTGCCAAGCCCCAGCAGCACCTCCAGGGCGAAAGCAAAACACTGGATTTTGAAGCTTAAAGAAACAGATACCCAGGTGCAAGAAAACTTGTCGAATTCACTATTTTCCTCCTATGCACCACAACAGAAATCAGTCACATTTCTGCCTGTCAACCCATTGTTGTGCCCTGAGCTCAGAACCAGGTTTTGGAGCAACTTCTTCAGCAAACACCCAGCCCTTGAACAGAACATCTCACCCCAAGGACACACAGTTCACATTTCCACCACCTAAGATCTCAGACAGTGCTTGGCTAGGTGATACCGTATTAACCAATTCTGAACTGCTATTAGGCCTTTTACTTTAACGCCTCATTTGCAACTCTCTCCATTCATGAATTCAGGAGCCCCCCATGAATAGCTCACTTCCAGAAGCATCTCACGGATTGGAAATGGAAGACAGCCTCTGCGCTCTCCTGCTTATCCCAGCCATTATTGATCTTTGCGAGGGTATCTTTATTTTTTAAAGCGGCAGCAGCTCAGGCCTGCAATCAGCAACAGGAACTGAAGTCAGTTTTTTCACTTTAGCTGAAAGGTTGTTGTTACTCAAGGACAAAAGGCCTCCAAGGACTGTACTCCAGCTATCAAATTGCAGAAGTTTGGCTACCTAAATATATATATACACACGTATGTTTTTGTACTCCACTGTGTTGTCAAGACCCATCATATAGATATGTCAAATACAAATACAACGGGCTAGCTCTGAAAACACACTTTCTTAACCTGCATAGTTCTTCCATTTCTATGGCTGCAGCGATGGCTGTGTTAACACTTTAATCTCTCCTGTTGAGAGGAATTGCAACAAAACACATTAGTGTTTCTCTGATCTTCGAAACACTGAAATTTTCCTCCGCTGTCCTCAGGTCTACTCCTCATCTCACAGCCTCTGTCTCTAAGAATACACAGGGAAGGGTGATGGAGCTGTTACAGGTGAAGACCCAACCAGAAGCTTCTACTAAAAGAAAGCTCCGTGCTATGTCTGTGTGCAAAATGAGAATACACCTGCATAGGCTGAAGGAGTATCAGCCTTAGAAGAACCTCAAGACCTGTATCAATCAACAGCAATATATTTAAGCTCTGTGCTATCCAAATAGTCTATCATCTAGATGCAACAGGGAATAGGTCCTGTACCTGAACACCCAAAGGGAAACAAGATGCTGGTGAGTCAGGTCTACAGTAACAGACTGAGATCTCCAACTTCAGTAGTTTACCTTAAAGGAAAGAAAAAAACAAACAAACAAAAAAACCAAAAAAACCCCACACAACCAAAAACACAAACACAAAAGGGAAGGAAAAACAGAAACAACATGATCTTCTGACAAATTTACAACAGGTTACTGCCAAGTTCAGTTTTCCTGAGACCTAATCTGGTGTATTATCTCAAATTTGTTAGTTTGATATTGCCAGTTCACAACCCCAAATCTCAGTTGCAATTTAAATAGGAAAAGGTTGGACTAAAGGGCTTGAATGAACAAGAGGAGACAAAGGTGTGGTGATAAGCTTCTTGCCCACCACGACAGTAAATGGAAATAAATCCAATGCACAAGAACATCCTTCCTCCCCATCTAGAATTCAGTTTGCTGCCAACTTGCTACTTAGCAAGATATTGATCCAACTCTTGTTTATACAGGAGAGACCAACTTCAGAGTGCCTGCCACCAGGAGCATCCAGGGGCATCTTGCACACACTTCTGCAATGTTTCATGGCTGGAAGGTGCTGATCTGACACCTCTATCTTGCTAGAGGGCTACACTTTGTCTAAAAAGCAGAAAATAACACACAACATATTTCACCACATTACCCTTAACAGCCAACAAACATCTCCTAAAGTAGGCTCTCTATAGATATTTCTTCCCTCTATTTCATGCACTTAAAAATATTTATAGAGGCAAGTGGAAAGATCAGGTTGGCATGCATATGACCTGAGAATTGTCAAAAAATAAATGACACTTCTCTGCAGATTATGCAAACCCTGCTAAACGCAATTCTTCCCCAACTTTAATGAATTAGCATATAACGCAAATTAGAAGGGAGTTACAGTTTAATCGCAGTACATGAGATACGTTAGCATCAGACATCCAAAAAAAAATCAATTTAAACGAGAGATGAACTCAACACCAAACCGAATCTATCACTTGGTACTTCCACCTACAGCACATGAAGGAGAGCTACCGAAACAGAATGCAGGTGAACAAGCACACGCTCTCATAGGAGAAGCAGCTGCAGTGAACCTAGGAAGGAAAACCCACCAGGCAAAGATCATTTAAAATATATTTTGTGAAGCAGGTGACATCTGAAAACAAAGTACGTACATTCTTTAACACAGCTTGTAAATATGAGAAAACATCCATGAATGGGCCCACAAAGAAACCCCAGAAGAAAGAGGTCTTTGAAAGTACTGAGACAGCTGCAGAGGTGTCTCCGCTCTTTCACTTTGAAGTTGTAGATAAGGCAAGTGGTGTAAAACATGACTATTATCAGCTCTGCCAGACAGATTTTGACACACAAATCCGATTCCTTCACCACAGTGAACTCCCCTGCAAAGGGAGGCCTCTCTGCAGATGCACATCCTCAGCCAGCTTAAACTATGGTGGAGCCTCGCACAGAAGTGACACGAATTGGTTTCTGAACAAGAAAAAATGCAACGGGTAAGGCAGAGACATCTCCTGGAAGCACCTTCAAGTGAAGTCATCAATCCTTCCCACCAACATTTGTCCAACGTCTTGCTTAAACTGGGAAAGCTCAGTGTCCCGCTGTAACAGCGGAGGAAGAGACACGGTGTTTTCAAGAGGACCCCAGATGTCCAACTTTTTACAACCTGTGACATCATTTGCACTTACGTAAAGTCTCCTTCCCATGCCAAATAAAGGTATTATTCACCGTTTTACAATCTATGTGGTCACTTATATTTTGGGTCACATCCAGAAGGTACTTTTGAGATTACCAATATTTCTTTCAGCCAGTTGTGTTATACTAATTTGCACAAGGTCTGTCTTTAAAAAAAACAACAACAAAACACCCCTTTAGCTTACAGGTATTGAGTGTTCTTGCAAACAAGCCTTTCTTCCAACATGTGTTTGCATCCAGGACGGAAATAACTAAATATTAATTTCTTCATGTTTAGTAACCTTCAGGGATTTTTCCCAGATGCTACAGGCCTTCCTGCCCCTCATCCCTTGAGCTGCGGTCCACACAACAGTGGCGTTCACATACGGTTCTCTCTCTGCCTCAGAGGTGACCAAACACCAAAGGAGGACAAATTGGGATAAAAAGGACAATTAAAACATGATCAGGGTAATTTTCAGCCTAAAAGCATCTTCTTCCTTGGCTTAAAAAGCTAGCCTGAATATTCATGAAATGCTCTCTACTATCTAGCAAATAAAATTAATCATATTAATGCATGGAAAAATAAGATTAGCCAGAAAACGGTATATGAAATCTAATCATGTTTTATTGAATGAAACATGAGCGGCAGAGGTCAGGAGGCCCTTTCATTGTAATTTGTCACAAAAGTCCCTCTCCCCGCCACGCTCAGGGCGGACAAGCGGTTCAGGCTGTGGGCAGCCCCGAGCACGCACCTCCCCGGAGAAGGACGGGCAGTTCTGCCGCCTCCGTGTCCCACCACGCTGTGACTTCGGGAAGATATACGCTAAACTATGGAACATCTTAAAATACCATCTGACCCTGATCAGTCCTTTCTTCCAGAACTTCCCAGTGATTTCTGCAGTGCAACAGGCCAAGGAGCTCTAGGACAACGCACAACACTACGGAAACTACCTTGGTACAAGGCGTTATCAATCCTTTAGCTTCAAACAGCAATCGAGATGCTCACAAACCGTTTGCATTCACTAGGGAAGCAATCAGCTCTACCTCTCAGGTACCGCCAGGAACCGAGGGCTCCCAGGACCGTCCCAGCCGTCTCCTAACAGAGAGAAATCAGCTCACTGACCTACAAATTCCTGTTCTTCCTACTGCAGATTCAGATTGAAACAGGTCCGAAGCGCAGCGCAACAAGCTGCCACCCAGAGAACCGACACGCACACGCCGGAGGCAGCACGGACCAGCAGCGTCAGCGAGGGGAGCTGCCGGCATTGGCTGCGTGAACAGGGACAGTCTGGTGTCTGACAAACTTCCCCAAAAGGTCATCTCCAGAGAATACACCTTCTGTGAAAAAAGGGAGGTTTGCAATAAGACTCTTTCCCACTAAAGCAATATTTTACAGCTTTAAAGCCTTGGTAGAATTTGTTTCTAATTAAAAGCTCTACAAATGTTTTGGGAGAAAAAAATTAAAATTATTCTGTGCCAGTCAAATAAGAAAGTCTGTTTTCCAGATCCCAATGAAGATGTAACTGACATTTAAATAGGGATTTCAAAAGCCACTTCATGTATGTTTTTTATTCATTCCCAGTCCTACAGAAAACATTAACGTAGAAGAAAAGCATCTGAATATTACAGATAAAGCATCCATTAGTTAACTAGCTCTTACAATAAGGAAGCTTAATTCATTGCACAGGAAAAGAAAACTTTCACACTTGCATTATCTATGCTTTAACTAGTGATGAAATTATTTCAAGACACATAATTCAAGTTTTCAGCCTCGTGCATGCACCAGGGCAGGACAATGCTCGTCAGCTTTCAAATAAAAGCAATTACTGACTGGAGTTAAAAAAAAAAATCAAAAAGGAAGTAGCAAGTGTGAGATGAAAATCATTTTAAAGCAGTCATCAGGCAATCTGTTTTACAGGATCCCCGCAAAGAACGGCAGCTGCTGGGGAGGGCCCGTTCCCAGCTCCCATGCACATTGGGCAGTTGTTTATCGCAAACGCAAAGCCTGCACGGCTCCTGCAAGAACTCTCCCACTACCCTGTACCGGTGGTAGCAGCAGCATCGGTACCACCAGCAGCACCGTGGGGCGCAGACCCAGGGCTGCTGAGCTGCAGCGTGGTGGCAAGAGGAACACACTTAAGTGACAATAGGCTACAGCCTGATTCACAAGCCCTTTGGAGCCCAAGACTTCAGTAGACATCGACTGAGGTCTGAGATGAAAATACATGCTGAAAGCTCCAAGGCAGCTCTCTAAGGATCAGAAGGTGCTTTGATATAAAGAAAATAGGTTGGTTCATTAGAAGCACATACAGAGAACAGTTTTTCACCAACTGGCGTTACCATCATCTGAAACAGTGACCTTCAAGAACACTCTAATCTCTTACAGGTAGAGCACAAGATGTGCTAATAGATTAGCCTGGCCAGCGGTACGAAATAACTGGCATCAAGAGGGAAGCACAAAGCAGATCTCGCATAGGAGAACTTTAATGAGTATTAGAAACCACTTAGCAGATAGACAAGGGTGGTGGGGAGGCAAGGGTCAACTGCAGATAATGACAAGGAAAGAAAAGAAGTCAGCAACAGTTAAGAGGAGCTGCTGAAACATAGGTGATTCTTCCAACCATTCCTCCCCCTAACTCAACTCTCTGCAGAAACACAGCAACAAGAGAGAACTTCTGAAATGCTTTTCCAGAAAGGGCTGCTGTCCAAAAGGGGTCTTCTTTCTTTCAAGGGTATGCATTTGATTTTTTGAAAATGTAGCCGCATTCAGTAGAAGTTGCAATAAGAAATAAAGAACCGTAATTAAGTTCAAGAGCAAACGCACCCCAGTGGATTGTAATTCAGAAGGGTGGGCACAGTGGAAAAGGATAAGCAACCGAAGCAGTTTCCATTCCCGAGCTATGGTGCAATTTCTATAGGTTGGGCTAAGCAAGCTCAAAATTTGGACAGAAAAACAAGGATCCAGTGGAAGGAAGTAATTCAAAAGCAAATCGTATTCCCAGGTCAACACGCAACTTTCTCAGCACGACACGGAGGTGCTCTGCCAGGTAACGTTCTGTTTCAGCTGAGCTCAAGCAAAAAGATTACGTGAAATAAGGTTCTGGAGGGCAAGGGGAAAGAAGGTTAATCGCTGCACTCAAAACTAATACAGGGCTAAAGAACAACCCAAAAAGGTCCTGCCCTTTCACATGCTGTAGTATTTTTGACCTGAAAAACACCACACCACAACATAGCAGCAACAGGAACGCCCTTCCTAGCTAAAAGCCCAGTCCCTCCTACCAATTTGGTTTCTCATAATCTACCAAATGCAGTTGCAGAATGCAACGTAGCTATAAAAGATTTGAAAAACCTCATTATTAAAGAAGTCATCTATATCTCAAAGTAAATTTCCCAGCTGAAAAATCAGAAATATCTAATGAACCTTCAAGACATGCCAGACAGCCTGTCATAGTCAGACAAATGAGATACTTGTTAGTTTTATCTCATGGAACTAATTCATTTGGCAGGAGCAGAGGTTTCTAAATAGTTTCATCAGTGGAACAAATAGCCATGGAGCGCCCAAAATCATTCTGGAGGGAAAGGCCATCACTAGCTGCCTACCTGTTCAGCGGACAGGCTGACGCTTACAGCATCTCCCCTTCACTTCCTCCTATTTTCCAACTCGATAGCATAAAAGAAGTTTTATATGGCAAACATTAAACTGTCCTCCTGTATTTCCACAGCTTTGACAATCCCTGCTCTAGAGGAACTCTGTTGCATGTGCACGTTGCACCTGCACAGCCTGAGAACAAGGCTTCTGCCTTTCCCCTATCTTGCCTGCTTCAGCTATATTGGACTGACTGCAAAATCCTTCTTTGCTAAATATTTGCATTATAGCCAGCAAAACGTACACTTGATCTTAGTCAATTCCTGTAAACACGCATACATAAATTGGATTATTAGTCATTTCCTACACCACCACCTCTCTCTGGCAATAGCAGCATAATGCTTTAATAATCATAATACAAGTCATTATGCCTAATATTAGATGCAGGTCCCAGACCAGCCAGACGAGATTTAAACAGATGACAAAGAAGCACAAGAGACAGACAATCACATTTTCATTGTTTGCATACACTTAAACTGCAGCAAATATGCACAAACACAGGAAATCCAGACCTTTTCCACCACAGGCAAAGCAAAAACGTACCCTCTATTAGCGTGTGCTCAGAGTGCAGCCAAACAGCTGCTGCCCAGCACGTTCCTACTCCTAAACCTTCAGGGGACACGTCGATGCCGGAGGTGTGACAGAAGAGCCACCAGCACCTTCCCACCCTGTCACCTCAGACATCCTCCAGCAACTTGTCTAAGGACTCTCAGAAAAACATGCAGGAGATCAAAGACAGTATTTGAAACAAAGTCAAACCTACCCAAAGCTTCAGAGCAATCCCTGAGCTATTAAAGGGAGGATGAGGCTGGGACACGTCTGCCACTGAGTAGGTTTGGTGCCATCCAGGACCACCCTGGAGACTTCCTTACCATCAGACACTGTCTTTGGACGGTTTAGGCGTTCAGCGTGAAATGCTTTGGTATTTTCAGTGTAGCTGAGCACCCACAGGGATGCTTCACCACTGATGAAAGCTTCAAACCAGGTACCACGAACGAGCCGTAATCAGCAGATGTTCCTGAGGAGCGTTAGCCGAGGGATTTAGTCAGCTCTGAGCAGATACCGACACAAAGCGCACGATCAACAGAGCTCAGTCCCCTTAAGGGCTGGAGCCCAAGCTGCTTTGAGGGATTTTCTTCTTTTACATGTATTTAGAGAGAAGAATTTCATTAATCCTTTCAGATCTCTCAGCTAGTACAAAATGAGGGGGGAAGAGAACCTCAAGCCTCGAAGACAAGAAAAACTCGGAGAATAGCGACGTACGAGAACATATATAGTCCGTATGCCTCTCCACGTCCAGTGCATCCTTGCCCCAGCAGAGAAGGGCTGTGATTAGGACTCCAGCTACGCTCAAAGGGAGCACAGGGCAGCTACTGCCATCCTTCCAATTTTTCTTTCTAGCCTGGAGACCTCCGCATTGTCCTTTCTAATCCGATGGGCTCTTTTTCACACTGCTTCTTTCTTTCCCTCCTGTTCTCTGCTCAGCAGAATTTTATTTCTCACCTGTCAAGGAAATCTAAGCCCAAGGTCCCATGACAGAAACTGCGATAGCAGTTAAAAGAGCTGTAAGTGTGTTATTTTATTAATATGTCTCAAATAGCTACTCAGCCTCTATTGCTGTGCTTGACATATGGATGCCTAGGCTGCAGTGCCCTTTCCCTTTCAAGACTTACTGCAGGATTCGCATCCGACAGGTCAGGGACCAAGTGAAACTCGTAACGGGATTCTCCGGGGAGCAGTTGTGTGTGCCGAGATCGACGTGCGGCACAGCGGGTACAGCTGTGGCCACCGCTGGAGGCAAGAGGGTTAAGGGAACCCGGTTCATAAAAAACCAACAAAGCATCTATTTTTAATAGAGAGAAGGGTGAATGACAATGCAGGAGATTTTTAGTAAGCAGGCCAAGTCAAGCTTGCTTAATGTGCTGAGTTAGTGGTCTCATAAATACTACCATTATATAATATTCCAGAGCTTGAAAATACGTATGAATTATACTCCAGATGAAATTAAATTTTGTTTATTTGTATACATCTCTGGACCAGATTAAAACTATTTATAACGCTTACGAAATTAAATATTTAGCTGCAAGATACTTCAATAGAATGGTTTATTTGGCCGCAAGTCTATCTACCATATTGCCAATAATTAAAAACTAGGTTTTCATAGACAGAGGGGAAAAAAGGGTTTTAGCTAGATTTTCAAGCTGAATCATATCAACATGTTTAAAGAGCAGATATGAGCTCCAGTTTTTTTCCCCCCTACAGGCAAAAATTATTAAATAATGGGAAAAATGAGTCATCTGAATTTAATTATCAGGCTCTGAGTTGTGAAGGCCAGCTTTGAAAAATGAAATTCAAAATAAAACTCTTTGTAATTCCGCTTATGGGACTGAAAAGTTTACTTCTCAGGAATACTAAATGAGGTCCCTTTGAATTGACTGGTGTGTTTATCTTGCCCATGTGTATTTCATGGTGCTATAAAAATGCAGGATAAGCCTCAAAAAAAAAAAACCAACCAGGAACAGCTTCTTGTAGGAGCCCTGGATGAGATTCCTGTTTGTGCAACCTGTGTGTCGCTCATTAACAGAGCGCATCTCGCCTGGCCGATCCAAACGAGAGCCCGCTGCTGTTACAGCTCGCAGAGTTCATCCGACTCCCCGTGAAAATACTTTTGGAGGAAAGGCATCATTGCAGATGCAGCACACATGGGCACTTGGGGGGAGGAGGGGGAAGAAGGAAAATAAATACATCATCATTCCCGCTGACAAGGCCCCAAAACTGATGTCTGTAAAACATACTACCTCTAAAATAGCTACTACATCTCTCAAAAAAGAGTGCGCATGCACATACACGTACTACTGAAAGTCAAAGGGTTTAATTTTCTAAGGCACATTTGCCATTTTTTAAGTTCTACCACACTGTATTTATGGGTAGTTTATTAATTTTTTTCCAGCAGGTTCACTCTGACAGGCATTGTTTTATTTTGATGTGACAAGACACAGTGCTGCACTGGCAACACCTCCAGGCTGAATAATGTTTCTTAACTAGCTACATTCATCTTAACCACATACCACAGATGACTGATCCTCGCTGCAGTACATAATGGCTAAAAACTAACCGTGCCCTAAAATATTAATGCATGCTAATAAAACCAAGGGGTTTTTTTCATGAAACAGCAACATCTAATTTTCAAAGGGGTCCTGGGAACAGTAAACAATTGGTACATGGTAAATGGCAAGTTCTCTCGCATCAATACATCCTAAACATTCAAATCCTATTCCCCCATAATTGCCAGGCAAGTATAAATTACTTAAATGAATGTTATTTGTGGCTGCGACAGAATCCTCATAAATAATCGTAATTTAACTTCCTGCTGATAATCCCAGGCAACACCTAATTATTTCAAACACTTAATTCTTCCCTTCCAGAGGGATGTCGGGTTTAAGACTACTCCCTTCCATTTGCTGCTAGTTAGGACATTTAACTGTTTGGTGAGTGCAATCACAGCATCTAAATTAACTAGAGGCAGAGTTGTCCTTTGCTATAAACACATAAGCAACATGCCAAATTCCTTCTGCAAGCCCTCACTTCAGACTTCACAGCACTGATCATTTGGGTAGCTCATGTATATTGGGAAAAAATCAGCGTGGCATTTATTATAGGTAAAAGCAATATTTGAAGGCATTGCTCCAGCAACAATGGGATGAGAGGGGTATTGAAATTCTATACACAGCCTCCTGTCTAAAGGACAAACTGATCTGTAGAAACATTTGCCAAAAGTTCATTAACAGTAAAGTCAACTTGTCAGCAATGTATTTAGCAATAATCAGAAAACAATTTAGCAAAAACCAAGGTTAGAGCGTGACAATGTTTGAGCAGTTTCCTGGGTTTTGAAGTGTTGGGTTTAGTGGTTTGTTTTTGTTTTAAATTCTTTATTTCTTCTAATCAGCAGCACTATAAAACCTTATTGCAGAGACTATCATTTAAAGTAAACAGTAGTCACTGCAAAGTTTACCAAGCAAATAAAAAGCATCCCAGGGAGTTTCATTAGAAGGTGGCAGCTACAGCCTGCGACTGGGAATAACCAGGAACCACTCTCCTTCAGGCACAGACTCCGTTCACTCCAGACATCCTACAGAGTCTGGATCTGTGCACACAAATCATCAGCAGGCACAACACGAAGTATGGCCAGTAGTAACCTACCAGAGCGAAGATCCCTCTGTTCCAGCAACTTCTAAAACATCATATCCATCTTCCAGCTGAAAATCCATGAAAACCAGAGCAATAGTGTCTCCAGGTTCAGCGAGAATAGTCCATGTGCAGTCTGCGTTATTGCCGTACTCCAAGGGAAAATGAGGGCTTGAGATAATTCCGCTCTGTCCCCGCAAAGTCCCTCCGCAAGCATCATCAGCTGGAAACAGAATGCAAGTTATCAGATCATGCTGCAATGCACAAAGCAGTACATCAGAAAAGACTAAGTCCAAATTCAAAGCAAAGCTTTAAAAGCCCCAGTGCTTTTGTCAGCGGTGGGACGGTGTGTGTTCTACTACACACTACTAAGAGACAAAGACGTTGAGGGATGCAAACTCCTATTAGGTCAGCCAGTGTCTCCTGGCGAGTGCCAGCTTATTCCCCACCGTACACTTACTAGTGATTTGTTTAGTCTCATTTTAAACACCCCAAGTGATAGAGCTGCTACCACTTCCCTGGGGAGACAGTTCTCAGCCTAACGCGCCTCGCTGTCAGGATGCTATTTCCTCACATATTGTTGCCCAAGTTTTCCGTTCCATCCCTTATTCCCGATTAGGATCCTCCGAGGTGTTTCCTGCACCTCTCCTCCCATCCGTGTAGCCAGAAAAGCGGGAGGAAACCCACCAGGAATTCAGTGACTGAGAAGGGTTTCACAGAGATGTGAAAACTCCCCGATGGCAGCGGGGAGAGGCTGGTTTCCAACTCACACGCAGCTCAGCACCTTCACCAGCAACAGAAACAGCCCCGAGGGTCCGGACAACCGGACTTAGAGCACAAGCACTGTATTTAATAGAAATCTAATAGAAAAGGAGTGGAGTATCCCACACACCTGCCTTACACGTCTTTGTTCGCTCTGATTTCTTAAGGAAATGGATGCTGTTACCAAAATCATGGCAGTAAAAAGTTAACCACTTGTTCAGAGATCTAGCAGTGACATTTCCTGATTACATACTGCATCTCTTGTTTGCTGCAGGTTCTTTCATTTTTACAACCTGAGCTTTATCAGCAGGAGCCATTAGAGCAATTAAAGGAGATGGATCTAAATAAAACATGGGCAGGAAGATAAAGGAAACCAAGAATTAATTTGACTAGCATCAGGGCAGCTCACTGCTCTCATACACACAGCACCAGCTCAGCATTTATTTGGGAACGCTGCTAAGAAAAGCCTGTTAACTTTACAACATGTATTACAGAGCAGCATTACAGATGCTTTAGTCAAGGAGCTTGGGGCTTTACATTATCAACACTTATTTTTCATTACAAACTATTTAAAAAATCCTCTTCCAAACAGAAATTTAACACAGATGAGAACATTCGTTAAGTGCACTGGGTCATGGGCACCCAAAGAAAGGGCAGGGCAACTCCACAGGGCTGCTCAGGAGAATCCTTCAGCTTTTGCACCTTTTTCAGGAATTTGGGGCTTGTGCTATCACAGCAGGTTTTATCAGCAGGGCTGAAACTTGCAGCCTCCAACTCCTGACACTTGAAAGACAAAGACAGACAAACATACACGCCAACTTCTTTCTCAAGGCCATCTGCTATCCCAGCGCAGCCACCCCAACAAGCGGAAGGCGCAGGCAGACACGTGCTTCCCAGTGATGGATGGCAAGCGACTGAGCCAGAACTCCCCGCCCCAGGCTGTGACACTGGTCTAAGCCCCAGCGCAGATCGGGGCCCTTTGGAGCTGCCTCTGTGCTCAGACGGGGATGGCACATCTCCGATCACCGCAGAGCTCACAGCAAGCGGGAAAGGCAGGAAAAAACCATGATAAAACCACCAGGCATGTAGGCAAAGATGCAACTGCTTCTGGGCCATTCCAACAGCCAAAACTAGGACTGGAAAAGGCCACTGAAACCCCAACTCAATGCTCCGTTCCCTGGTATTCGGTTCCGACAGCCAAAGTTATCTGTTTGCTGCCATCGTATTGTCAGTGAACTGAAGTTATTCACAGACACTGGAGTGCAGCTAGGATCATCAATAAATTTAGGCTAAAAGATCCCTCATTAGTCCAAGCACCAGAAAATCCTTCAAACTTGAACACATCATACACAAGATTCACAGTGGGACCTCCGAAGAAGGTCCGTGCAAAAAGTAAGAGGGCTACTTCCAAACGCCTCCCTCTGACAGACGGAATGAAAATGCTTCTTTAGAGGATGAACGGATTCCAGCCAAACAGGATAAGCACAATTCACCAGTTTACTGGCATGTTCAAATTTAATTTCTCATGAATAAGTGCCCCTGCAGACGCTAGAAAAAGAGATGCAAAAAACATTCTTAGGCAGTGAACTCTCAGACCACAGGCCTGGCAGCAAGGCAGAGCAGGAGGAAGGTCGTTAGCTGCTTCAGCAATGCACAGGGATCTGGAAAAAGCAGTTTATTCTTAGGATAGCTGTCCTCTGGAGGTAAGCATATCTCCAGCACAACGTGTTGAACGTTATCGTTGCCTGGCTGCTATTGGCCCTGGGCAATCAGTCCAAGTACCTTTGCAATTAAGGTCCTACACAACTACCATCGGGCACCTGCAGCAATCCAGGCTCTGCACGCCAGCGCCTCGTTCAAGGGCACGGGTGCTCCTGGGCAAAGACTGGCTCCTCGTTATTATCATGCATTCGTGCGGCTCAGGTCTACACAGAGCACAAGCGCACACACCCAGGGGCAAATGCAACCAGGATCTGGAAGAAGCAATTCTGATAGGCAAGTTCTCAGCCACATTTCCTGTTGGGGTCTGGGAAGTCTGACTGGATCCGGTACATTAACGTTGTTCTTGTACTAGAAGGAACACAGGAGGGGATGGAGAAATATGCAAAAGAATTTTGACTCAATGCTATATTAGAATTCTTAACCAAGGGGACTTTTTTGGGTTTTTTTACAGGACTAAGCTAACTTACAGTAACCAAAATGTTAGCCAAAGGTATGGTGGTTTTGGCTTTTTGTCTTATTTAATTAAAAGGGGAGTTTTTAATTTCACTTCCTTGAAAACATTTCATTGCAAAAGGTATTTAATGGAAAATGTATTCCTTTCCCATCTACCTCTAATACATACTTCCTAAGTTTGTCGAGTTTGTTCTTGTTAAAATATATTCTGCAATCTTCCAAAATCTTCTTGAACAGCCCTTCAATTATTTTGGGCCCAGTGCAGTCTAAGCAGCTGTTTGAGTTGTAGTAAGACAGACCACTTTTAATGAGATTATGCATATTTGATACACTGCAAATGTAGCTTCTCAAATGCTCTCAACTTTTCAGCTGGCTTACTGAATTTTTACTCAACCGCCTACCAGAATCATAAACCTATCAGTTCTACTTAAATTCAGCAAACAATCTGGGCAACACTTGTCTCTGCATGCATAAAAGCGCTTTACAAAAACAGATTCAAGTGTTTCCAGATATTCTTTTGGTGCTTTCAAATGTGCCACTCTGTTTTATTCTAAATTAAGTGACCCAGGTGAGGGTTGATCCTTCCCTGGCTACAGCAGAAGAGAAGACAGCATTCCAAGCCTGCTGGTGTTGCGTGTCCAGCACACCAACCGTCAAGATAAGAGTACAGCTAGACTTGTAGGACTCAGCTTAAGGCCCCACTTAGATTAGGTACTGGGCCTCATTTCGGTCTGTGACTACAGAACAACTGCGCAGAAAGCGTGTAAAAGCACACAAGATGCAATAAGGAAACCATTCCAGGTATTTCTGACACAGGTTATAGAGACGGGATAAACGTCAGCTTAGTCCAGGTTTTACAGTCTGACCCAGACTCGCTGAGGACTTTCAGTCCTCAAGGCAAATTTTGAGTTACACACGGTCTACCAGGCAGAGCCACGCTTCTCCTGCGCGCAGCCAGAGCTGCCACCCAGCTCCGTGCTCTCCTACCTTGCAGAGCAGCGTGGAGATGGCATTCGCTGCTGCTTTGGTGCTCCCTGAATGAGATCACCACAGTTTTAATCCTTCCTGCCACGCAAGCAAGAAATATAACTCACCAGAGCAGAGCCTGCACAGGCTGAATTTATAGTCTCTTTTAGCTCAGAGTCCAAGAATCAATTTTGATATAACTGTGCCTTCAAAACCACCAGCCAGCTGCAGCACTAGCTACTTTCACTGGCTCTGCAAAGACATTTCACCAAGCCACTCTTGCTGCATCTGGAATTCCTTCCTACACCCCTTTCTCATTGAGATTACACTCGTCCTTTATAGAAAGGCCTTGTACTTCAAAACTGAGAGTTGGGTAAAGGGAGTGCAGACAACTCCTATGAAGAAAAAGGGGCTGAGCCACAGCACTCCTTCAAAGTGTTACTGTCCTGGCACAACTTCTCAAACACCTTTGTTTCTTATCTTTTCTACCATGAATTTCCTTGCATCCTCAATTATTTCAGTGCATGAAGACTGGAATAGAGACAAGGCTACAAATATATAGAAAAGGATGTTACAAAGTGGAAGACGAGCACAAAGAAAAGAACATAAAGAAACCAGAAGAGGATATCGATTAGCATGGTAGAAACACTGTTTTCAACCCCTGTCTCATACCTCTGCCATTACACTGGAGAGGAGGGGAAGAAGGAAAGGGCAGAGTCCCCAGACGGAGCACTGTCCTTTGCATTGACATTAGACAAGTCTATTCCCAAGACAGCGGCTCCCGAGACTGTAACACCCGCTTGGTGCAGGGCACCTTGCATCTCCGCTTGTCAGAGCCTGACCCAGCAGCACGACCCATCTCCAACTTGTGTTGGAAAATAAAAGAATACGTACAAATGCATTTAGCAAACTTTCAGGTGACAATTACTAGTAAGCTAATTTTAATAGAATTAATTATAAGCTACATAGGCCACAAAGATCTTTTCTTTCTCAAGGAAATATATATTCTTCAGGCCAGAGCTTTAGAAACATTATTTTCCCTGCAGAAGAAGGTGCAAATCTGTTTGTCAGTACACAAATCTTTCTGCCCCTTGCAACAACTGCAGTCTGTATCACCAGTTTATCAGCCAAGCACGAACATCTGACTGCTGAAAACCTACCTGGGACAGGAGTGCAGCTGGTTTTCAAAGTCAGCAAGTCGATTTGCAGACTGGCTATGCTACTTTCTACCTCTTGGAAAAAAAAGATATAAGTGTTTCATGAGAAGATTTCTGGTTCCTGCCTCCAAAAAAAGCCTTGGAAGTTTTACTTAAAGTCTTGAAGGATCAGAACAAAACCTATCAAAAAGGAGTGGCTACCTGCAGGAACCTGCAAGCACATGGCTACACAAGCACACCTCAAAAAGCATGTATTTTGCTGCCATCAGAGCAATTCACACAGCACTGGGAACAGAACTGAATATTCCTCCATCCAAAGTATATCAGATGCCACCATCATTGCTGGATTCAAGACTGAAACGGTGGTGTTAAAAGTTTGTCAGTTCAAGACAAAAATGTTCTTTTGCTCCATCTGCAGCAGGGATCACAAAAATTACAGTGACGCCAACCCTCCTGTTTCATGACTTGGACCCCTGTTGGAATCAGAAGTTAATTCCTCCCTTACTGGGGACTACGACAGAAATACCTGAGTAATAGCAGGGCAAGGGGAAGACACTGCCTTCCTCCAGAGGAAGGCTACTATTGGAGAAATGCTGTCAGACCAGGAGGAAACACTGGCCCATTGATGTGGACAATTTCTTTCTCTTCTAAAAAGGGTATTGCTTTGCATCCTCTCAAGGTCAAATCTCAGTGAATGTTTTTCCTGCCCAGGCTTCCAGTGAAATTAGAGGAAAAAAAAGTTACAATGACTGTCCTAATTCGAAGGAAAAGTGAAGAATCATAATTGATCATACTAAACTGGCAAATGATAGCTGTCCCTCTCCAGTGTCAGTCTGGCCATACAAACCTCTCCTTCAGTGGTATAATGCTCCCTTGGCCTCCAAAATAGTAGGTAAGCATACAAAAAATACACTAAGTAGCACATATTACTGTTGTGTAACTCAAGCAAGCATTAAAAACACAACAAGCAAACAATATTTGCTCACTTTAAATTCAAGATTTATGCTACAGCTTAGAACTGCTGATTGATTGCACAAGCAGAGTCAATAAAAAGAATCAATATAAGATGCTCTGCTGAAGTACACAAGGAATTGAGGGGAAAAGACTTGAAAGCAGCAACAACTGTTTTGGTAGAACAACACAGACACTTGTATATTTACAGACTCTCTCGTCCCTCGTGGCCCTGGAGAATTAGCAAGAAGCTCTCTATGCTAAGAATAAGTAAAATAAAGGAATCGAAGTTTCCCTACCCCAAAAGGGTTGCAGGAAAGCTGGCCAGCCTTTCAAACACACACCAGATTTTACCTCCCATGTGGCATCCCCTGTCCGAGGCTGCCAGCCCCACTGCCAGCAACCCGCAGCACGACAGCGCTCTGCACAGACACACGCTTCTTTACAGGCAAAGCCCCAGAATCGCTGCGGAACATGCCATGAGGGAAGGCAGCTTGCCATTGCAGAAAGCAGAAAATCCGGTCTCATTTTCTAGTGTCTGATCTAGAAAACCTGCGTGGTCTTGAGTAGGTGCGTTACCTTATGGATAATACTCCTGCTTTCCCCCCACCCCACTTTAGACAAAGAAATTGAAGTTAAAGTAGCTGTGCAGCACTTCGAATACTTTGAGCACTTCATAACCTTCCCATTATTCACCCAAACCCTGGCAGCTTTAAGGAATCCAATAAAAAGGAACCTCAATATTAACTACATCATGTTTAGTTTTCAAGTCTTTCAAATCAAACTTACAGTCCATGAAGTTTTTCCCAACCTCAAATAGCTCATTAAATCCTGTTTCCCTGTGGCTTGTTCCAGATGAAGAGAGGGCACTTTACCTCTGCAGAAGGGGAGAGGAAAATCCCAGGAGGCACTGTTTTCTGAATTGGCATGGCATGTGAGCAACGCGTGTCCTTCCAAAAAGAAGCCTGGATTACAGCTGTATCTCACTTTGTCCCCGATGCTGAACGTTGTCCCCTGCTGAATCCCATTCTGCAGCCTTCCTGGATTTCCGCACGTGTGACTTGGCAGAACTGCAAAGAAAGGTGCTTCTGGTTAGGGACAGGGCGGTGGTGTACCCGAGCTGTCAGGTGAAGAGTGAAGAACCCAGAGAGAAGGCTCATCCCAAAGCAAATGCATCACTTAAAATGTAAAGAGCAAATAACCACAAAACTTATCTTCCTGAACTGCACCAGAATTCATTAGGCCAGTTAGAGTGAACATTTAAGTACCATTTCTATCGAGATTTATACAAGGAAACAAAAATCATTCCCCAAGCAACTGAGTCAGAAACAAGATCCACTCTTTCCTGACCCATTTTACCAGTTTCTAAACAAAGCGTTCCTCTTTCCTACACACCTCCCTGCAGTTCTATCCATTTATCACGATTGCAATTGATTAGAACCCAGAGATTACATTCCTATTTGAAATAATTTTTCAACAGACCTTTACCAGGCACCTCGAAGCCCCCTGCAACGTAAGCAGAATTGTGTTATGCCTTGGAACCACGCAGAAGACAGCAAAACCTGTAATTAGCAACTATCGCTTAGACAAAAAGAGCAACATTTCAGCCCACGAGGATTTTATACTTCATTGCACTGTATGTTTAATTGAGATTTCACACATATGCATCAAACTGGACCCTGAAAAATGCAATTGGGCCCGGCTCGGCTGAAGGCAAAGTATAGTCATCAAAAGCTTGCATCAGAAAGAGTATGGGATACTTTAATGCAAGATGGGAAAGTTGCAACTAAAAGGCTAGTAAAGCCTTAACCAATGCCTCTGTACAGCAGTTTCAGAGAATTTAAAAAAAACACTCTACTGGTTCCCATCAGCCACTCCAAAAAGATCCACTCAAATCATGGTTTTAGAGCCCAAAATAAAATCTAATGAAAACAACTAAAAGACAAGAATGACTTAATCAAATTTGAATCAGGCATCTTGTATTATTGTTCTTTTCATTAAGGCTGAAACATGAGAGGAAGGAAAACATGGTCATTCAAACCCGAGTGATAGTTTATCATTGGAAACAGTTTTGTCAGGGGCATGCACAAAACCAGAGCAAAGGGAGGTTTAGTCTGCAGCTCTGCCAAGGAAAAGAGGGAGATTAAAAGGAAAATGATATGCTAGCATACACGGCATGTAGCAGAATAAAACACAACCAGAACCGCGTGTAAACACGTGAAACAAAGCCTAAATCCCTAACGCTAAGTGATGTGGAGACCCTACCTTGCTGTCCTGCCATGGGACAGTGCTTTAGGACCAGGATTTGAAACATCCCGCTCTGGCCCCAGACCCGGCATTTCCCCACCGGCTGCCCCTCGGACAGCGGACACACAGACAGCATCCCTCAGACAGCATCCCTCACAGCCAGGGAAGGCAAAGACTAATCTGTAACGAACACAGGATTAGGCTTCCTGGATCCAGACCGACCACCTTGTTGTCTAGCTAACCCACTTCCAGATTAAAGGCAACCTTGCCACCTTACATTTGATTAATTTTAACAGCACATACAGCTCGACTCCTGCATCACTTCAGGTTCTTTTTCCCACCGTGACCGCAGGCTCTCGCCCATGGTGGAGCAGCCGCCTTTCCCAGGGCCCCAGAAGAGCCCAGCCAGCCCCCCCCGGGACGCAGCGCTGGGCTCCAGTCTGCCCACGCAGCAACCAGGGGCCAGGTACGAGCTCCAACAGACAAGATTCCCTCCTTTCGTTCCCTCCCCCAAAATACTATTTTCATCCTTCCACAAAGCGCCCGGAGCTGAGAAGTTCAGCAGCAACTTTCACATAGAAATATTAATGACCATGCAGGTTTTGTAAGCAGGGGGATGCTATCGAAGATGTCAGATGGGTTGAAAAACAGTGTAGAACTAATGTTTCATTTTCTGTAATGATACTCAAAACCCTAATTTAATTAAATTACCAATGTCACTTTTTAAAAAAAAAAAACCGAACCCATTCCTGCTTTTATGCTTCCTTCCTTTAAAATTAATGACTAGAACTTTGCTATAAATAAAAATCTATCATTTTTAAAAGTCAATCTCTAACACTAGCTGCTCTCTACTTAATGAGCCATGAAGAATCAGACAACCCTGACCTGCATCGTATCTTAAAATCATACTTGAAAAACAGGATCTCATTTAAAAATTCTTCTTCATGTGGCTGCCTTAACTAAAATCTTGTTACAGGACAGACGACACACACATGCTTTTTGGGGGAGGCAACATTAACTCCTTGATTGCCTTGGATCCAGTGGGATTGCTGCAGGAATTGGTGAGCCTTGACTTTGTATTTTTTAAAACAAAACACCACCAGCCCCACAAAAGAAAACACTGATGCACATCTGCAGAATACAAACACTTCTTCAAATTGCTGCCTCCTGGACCAAAGAGCTGCTTCCGAAGAGGCCGATGCTACACCCAGAGCCGGGTTTGCCATAAGCCCGCATGAGGATCCGCCGCAGTCATGCCCTTGAGGCACTTGCTCAGAAGATGAATTTGGTCAGCCCCTGAACACGAGCTTCCCCTGGAGAGGGAGGGGCAAGAGTCAAAGGACACGACATCCGTGCTTCCTGAGAAAGCACAGCTTGACAAAACCCCTGCAGCAGATTGCAGGGTGGGAGCCCAAGCACGCGGGGTGCAGAGTCCGGAGATGCCCTCGCAACCCCCCCGAGGGGTGCACGGGAGGTCCGTGCCTTTGTTTCACTGCCCAGTGCAACTCCCTGAGCTGGTGCGGCAACCACGCTCAAGCAACGGATTTGTGATTCTACTCCGACATTCCTGAGAAGAGATAATATTATTGCTCATACTTGGCTGCCACTAACAGCCAGACTCTCTGATTGCTTGAGAGATTAATAGAACTGTATTATTTACATCAGATGTCGCACAGAATAATATTATTAAAGCTTTGTCTTACCCATTTACCAATTCCACTGTAGATTAGCAGCATGGATTTTTTTCCTCCCCATAAAAGCTTTGTTCCCAGCAATCAACATAATATTTTCCAGTGATTGTATGGAAATGAATGCAGCCACAGACCAGATTTGTACAGATGAATAGAAGGTCCTGTTAGTCATTTTGTAGCTAAGTGTGGTTTTTTCCATGATGAATTTAGAGCAGTTTATTTTATTTGTCTTGATTTGAACAGCTGCCAAACCGTTATCTTATTTTATGACAGAAGAAAGGAAATAGGATTGTTCTATTGCAGTTGCACCTGGAGAGCTCCTCAACATACCTCAAACATCGCTGTCCCAAGGGCGATTCAGATGGGCTGCCCTGGAGACCCCACCTCCTAAGATGCCACAGCAGAGGAACCATAATCATGGTGTTAATTGCCAGCGCAGACACAAATAGAACCAGACCATTAATTGATCTCTGGAGAGGAGGTTAGGTGAGAACTACAGCTACAACTGGCTTAAGAGGTATCAGGAGATAGGATGATCTGAGAGTAAGGCAGAAATGTCACCGTTTCAGCAGGGACTTTTTCAGGACATGGAAAACATCCGCCAGGAATAAACCCACCAAAACCTAGAACTCTCCCACTCCTCGCAGTTTTCAACCTATCCTTCAAATCCACTTGTTCTTCAAAAAGAAACCTGCAAAAAGCACAAGACCAACCTCTGCCCAACTTAACTTCCTTCTGCTCCAAATTCTCCCTCCTTTTCTGTTTTCTCCTGCCTTTCAGTTTGGGCTCCTTTTGTCCCATCCTTTGGAATCCACAAATGCTCCACTGATTTATCTCCCACCCTTCATCTTACCTTGGGAGCATCATCCAAGATCTTTCGTGCTACGTAGCTTTTATGGAGCAACAAACATTCATTTCCCTCATGGAGCTACTCTTCGTAAATTTTATATTCAAATCTATTAGTACAAGACCAGAGGTGTACCACAGATTTCATAGTGTGTTGCTTGAAAGTGAACTGAACAAATTGGACAAGAAGAAAACACATTTGAGACACTTCTAGCATCCATCCCTGTGAGCTGCTAAAGAGCTACCAGAATTGCTGTTCTGCATCAGAAGCTTCATACCTTTTACTGACTTTAATTTTTACCCCCATTTCTTTCTGCCCTTTCCAACAGGCTCACCAGGCTGTTCCTAACTTTTCTCATTCCCTTGCCCAGGATCACTACACTGCAAGTTTTCAAAATCAGCAGCTTTCAAAACCTAGTACTTGTCAAGCCATGTCTCCTTGTTCCAGTTCATTCGAAATTAATTAGTAGTTTTTAAGTCATTAGATGTGACTCAACGCATCCTTGGACAGCATCCCACCATCAAAACGCATTCAGCCTAATTACATCAACCCTTCCTAAAACCCCATAGCTCTTTTTGTCAGGAGAAAAAAAAAAAAAGGGCAAAAAAAGAAAGCAGGGAGACGTTTCTCTTCTTGCTGATCACACTGATACATTGGAGTAACTTTACCAATTCAGGTACTTTCAACAAAAACTCAAATCCATCCCTAGCTTGCTCACCATTCTGAAGAGAAATCTTCCCTGCTTCCTATTCAAATTAATCTTCAGCTCCATTTTCTCTGTTTATATTGTTTGAATATAAAATAACCCCAACATTTAATACATCTAGAGACTGCATTCCAGTCTATTACCCTATTTACATAGCTAAAAGAAGCTATTTTACTGCTTGAATTATCTACAGTAGTTTACGACAGATATTTCAATGCTATCATTGTTCTAACCTTGAAATCTTATCAAGGAGTGCAACTTTTATGATATGAGGCTATACATTATCTCCTCATTCCCAACCAACTTTCATTCCTAATAAAAAAGAAAAGAAAGCAAGCAAGCCATGCCAGAGCAGGCGCTTATGGCTCCTGAATACAGTTATTACAGCAGGAATAATTTATAAAACCCAACAAAAGGATGCTACGTAGACCAAGCAAAACAACAAAACCATTGACCTAAACTTCTTGGCTCAGTCATCACTGCACACATCTCCAAATTAATCTCCACTACGCTTTTTCAACCGTTCTTTCCATTCTCCTACACTTTCTGAATCTAGTGGGGGTTAGAAGTCAACACACATCCAAGGGAGCCAACAGAAAGGGCTCTTCTGCTAGAGATCCAGGCTCAGCAGAGCGTACTTCACTCAGAAGACAATCTGCACGAGATTTGTCACCTTCCTAGAAATCCAAGGAGAGAAACACTCTTTAAAGAGAGTATCTCTAAGATTTCCATCACAGCTTCAAAAATTAACGGAAACGCCTGTGCACAACATGGCCAGTGCACCTTTGGCCAGCACAAAGGTGAACTCCACAGGAGGGGGAGATCCACACAGATCCATTTCCTCTCCCTCTTCGTCCATAACTATTGGGCCAAGTACCACAGAGATGCTCTGACGGCTCCCTAATACCTTTCAGTAGTGTTTTAGTGCAATCTGTTCTAGTTCAGAAGAGTTTTAACCTTCAGAATAAGTGTCCAGTGTGTGCTACAGAAAAGGAAATAAATGGTATCTTTTTCATTTCATTTTATCCTTTTTTATGTCATGATTCATTTCCAGTACAGCCAACAGAGATAAAGCTAAATGGAAACTATTTTTTCCCCTCTAATATTTCTTTGTTCACTAAAAACCAGCTGGACAGTTACTTTTGGATAATAACAGACCAGAATGGTTCATCATCCATCTTCTTTGTGGTAGCAGTTCTAGGGCTTTTTTGGAAATTAATTTTCAGTTTTCAATTTACCTTCTTGGAACATGCTACAGGAACTTCAGTGCAACTTCCAAGAGCACCATGCAAGCTGAGAGAGGATTACTTTAGATTTGGTCATCCCACTACAGAAATAGCAAAAGATTCAAAACATGGAAGCAGCAAGATCATGGGAGACACAGTAACAAACAACCCCACGTATCTTCAGAGACGTGGTGAGCAAGGATCCTTAACATCTAGGACTTTATGCCACTCATTATTTATACTTTCAAATAAATGTCATTACTTGCTGAGCACAGAGGAAGCCTGGCTAGAATGAAGATACAGATACTGAAGCCTGGCTACAGAAATCTTTTGCCGGGCCCTGAAGAACAACATCATGCTGGCAGATGCTTAGTTTCCAGAACCAGCGGTCCTCGCACGCCATCCCAACCTGGGATGCTCTCCTGCATCAGGAGCCTAATCAGCAAGGCACTTGAGAACGTGCTTATCTTTCTGAACGTGCTGTAGTCCTGCTGCTTTTCAGTGCAACGACACTTGAACACAAGCTTAATGTAAAGTGTGTAGTTAAGTGTTTTGCTTAGCAGGAATGGATTTAAGTGTATGTTTAAAGGTTTCATTGAACTGGCATTTAACAGCTGCAGAGTAACTTGAAGAAACTTCCCTAGGGAGGAGGGTGGTTTTACATTTGTTTTCTCTCTTCCTCCCTGAACTAAGGTTAACCATTCCAAGGGAATATCAAAGACCTGCATCTTTTTGTAAAATAAAAGACAAGCCAAGAAAAGCAATACTGCAGTGGTTATCAGCACCAGAAGACAACTGCAGGAACCAAACGAAAGCAGAATTAAAACTGCAGCCCCAGAGAGTTCAGCTGCCATATCAGATTAAGCACCTCACTCCATTGTGCACATCAAGACTGAAAGCCAAGGCATCAGCGTGAAAAAAGGGTGTCAGATTTGGAAACCCAGATTTGAACTGATTCTATCTAGACACTGGGTGCCAGTGTTGATCCGCTCTGCATTTTGCTGGAGAGTGTCCCTGGACAGGGAACGCTCTTTGTTCTGTTAAAAAAAGCCAGTTCCAACTTTAGAGGCCACATTGTTTATCTGCTTATTGATCTTCTCTAGCTATTGGCCGATTACCCAGAAACAGAAATTGTAGCCAACTACATCTGTTTTAATAAATATTTCACAGCAGAGGAAAGGTACCCACCACAACATATCATTCCTAGTTTTTTCAGCCACTTCTCTGGAAGCAGCAGGTACCAGAGCGCAGGGCAGGAGCAGCCCCAGCCAGGAGCCCCGCGATGTTGGTGCTCCCCAGGTCTCACCTACAGCACTGTGTGATCCATGTGCCCAAACACACCGACCTGCCGAGTCTCCGCTCGCACCAGCTCACAGGGCAGCTCGATGTTCTTTCTTCTAGTAGCCTCCACACATCTTTCCTACCCCTCATCGCTCCTGGCTTTCAGAAGCCTTTGGAGGGGCAGCTGGGGATCACCCACACATGATGGACTGAGTTAGCTCACAACTACACTGAGGTTAAACCAAGAGTAACCCATTTCCTCAGAAGCGGGGCCAGAAACTCCCATAGTTCACAGCTTCCAGTTCCTTCGGCTTCCACTCAAACTACATAAAATCTGGCTCACCCCCACAAATAAGTATGGAAAACCTAGTTTGTTTTCATTTCTCAACTGCCTGCATAATTTATTCCTTCTAATTTAGTCCCTCTTACAGTTATCTTTTCTGTATCTCCTTTAGGAAGCTTGGCTACTCAATACCACATAATGGCCAATACTGTTGGCATAACTAACTGGGACATCAAACCTACAGAGCAACACCACAACTATTCAGTGATATCACAGTTTGTGGGGAAATTGGATTAGACGTTAGAAAGAAAGAAATGTCCTTGAGGACAGGAAAGGTGAAATATTATACCATTGAGTAGAATGGTCAATAGTAAAAGCAACCAGGAACGCTGAGCTCCCAGTGCAGACACCTCGTATCAATAACCAGAAAGCAAATGGGTATCAAGGATGGTGCCACGAAAGAGTCCGCTGAGCTGCCGTAGCAATTAGGTAGTCTTCTGCTTCCAGCACTAGAGATGCATTATTAATTTGCGGTCATAACTGATCAAAAAAATCTAGAAGGTAATTTTATCCTCTTCACTGAAAACAAAGCTAAAGAGATCTAATTACGCCATAAAAACATGCCTAGGGCTCTGTCCTGGTTCCTAAATTCACAGGTGCCTATCTTGCAAAATTTGCCACAAGCGTAATTTTGCAAGCTATGCAATAACATGCACTCATCTCAGAGAACAAGTTTTTAGCCCCACATGGGATCTCCTCAGCACCTGAATATTTTCAGAAGCAAGAGCTTATTCTCATTTCAAGGAGCTTACTCTGATTTCAAATCCTTGTCTGTAACTCAAAGGTAGACGTTGTGGATCTGGGTGCTGAGACCCGCCCTATGTTTTTGTTCATACATCCCAACCTATTTAACACACATTAAGATGACATTTATGCAAACTAAGGTTAAGGTAGGCAGAGAAGGTGAAAGGGGAAATGTCCATAAGACTGATTAAAAAAAAAAAGCAACAGCCAAAGAAAAATTCACAGCTTGATATTTCAATAGTTTGTCTATGTCAAAAAACATCGTTCAGTAGAAGGGAAGTACAACAGCCTGCTAACAGGCTTCCCAGAGATCCTGCAGAATCACTGTCCTTGGCGATTTTCACGATGCAGCTAAACAAAAACAAAAAGCACAGATGCCGTGATGGGGTGTTGGTCAGCACTCCTGCTTTGAGGAGGAATCTGCAGCAGAGCCCTCCTGCTAGTAGCCCTCTGCTACTGCGAACAGGAGAACATTACCGTTTCCAGATCCATCCGCTCATTACAGAACCACCGCCATGCACGTACAGAACCGTAGCACATTAACAACTAACCACGCACTGCGTTCAAGGGAGTTTTTCTTTGATATAAAGACTAGTCACTTGAAGTAAACATCTTGAATTCAAGTTGGAAGGTGACTTGCCTGTCACTTCGGAGCACATGGGTGTAATTCCGTGCACTTCCGAGACAAGGCACGGCTGAGCTGCACTGTATGTCTCTGACACTGCCGGGCCAGTTGCAAGACAGGCACTATGGGGACCCTTGCAGCCTGCGGTTCAGATTACTAACATCTGCTTCCGAGACCTTCGCACTGACAGATGCATTCGAGAGGGAGGGAGAAATGTCCAGCCACACACTCAGCACTGCTACAGCTAGAGTGGCTGCTGGCCACCCTGCATAGATTGAAAAATGTGATAGCTGTTACTGCAACCAGTAGCATGAGCACACAGCTTCAGTTCTCCCAAACAAACCCCGTCTTCTAGTTGAAGAAAACAAGATGGGGGACAGAGGGAAACCTGGAGACACCACCTACCACACAATGAGTGTTCCTGTCCTCCCATTTTACTCATCAGCAAAATGGGAAAAAAAAAATCCACCTTGTTCACTCTTCTCTCCCCACACAAGACAACATGAAGGTTTACTCAAAAGCTAGACCTGTATCTATCCAGAAATACTCATTTAAGTTCTATCTAGAATAGTATGATTGTCCACATACTTCAAGGAGACCCTAAATATTGATGCAAAGAGCTGATACAAATGAAAGATCCATATATATGTGCTACAAGAAAGGCATCTATTGTATAAATATTGTCATGGAAACAGGATACAAGATTTACTTTAAAAGGACACTCAGAGCCCATGAATGGAAAGAGAAAGGACTGGGACTGAACCTAGAAAAGAAGATGCCTGAAAACCTCAGAACCAGCACTTGTGCTACATGGGGCAAACCTATGTGTTGCTTTAATATCAGTGATGTGAAATTTAAGCTCAATGTTTTGGCATTGGTAATACAACTCAGAAAGATCACATTGAAAATTCAAACGTAACCACAAAAACATCATGTTAGGTTCCCACATGCAAATAACAAGGAGGAAAAAAGGTGCACTTCACTGAGCATTTAACATGAAACAGCTCAAAAATTATTTCTTCCACTTCCATTTTTCCCTGCTACTTTAATTACACTGTGTACATGCAACACAAGTCTACCCTCTCCAAGGGCGCAGATGCGAACCCTACTTTAACTTCAGGTGGGGAGCGTGGGAAGCAGACGCGTTCACCCACCCACCCCCGCATTCTCTGCTGCAGACAGGAACAAAATCTGTTTATTACAGACAGTTCCCTTAACCTGTCTACCACAGAAGAGACTAATACTCAGCTTCTGTGACTATCAGTTTACGCCTTGAACATTTTCTATTAAGAAAACACTAAATCTTAATCTAAACAGTCCTGGGCTCTCAAACCCTTCAAACAGCCAAAGCACATCCAGGCAAAGCATGGAAGTTCAACCCCTTCAAATGCTCGTATTGGAAAGAAGAATTTACACAGCACCTATCTGACATGCAATTCAATCTAAAAAAAAAGTAAAGCCTCTTTTCTCTGGAGCTACGCATCAGGCACTCAGAGGGGAAACGCTAGGAAGCCAAAGCAACGCTTGAGTGGAAAAAAATAGGGCCCATTGTAAGAGATAAACTAGGGAAGGTGACACATAAGCCTCATACTCAGCAGCAGCTCACTAAAGCTTGTAAGAATTCATGCACCGGACTCCTCTGTGACTGCCACCAGTCTTCACTGTACTAGTTGAACCGAAACAGGTATTTTTAGACTAAAACCCTTTATGAGATGTTCATCTTATTACTGCTTCATTCCATTCATTATATTTTTAATCATGTCCAAACAACTGAGCTATTAAATAAATTCCAAAGCAGCACAGCAGGCCGTGGCTTACGCAAGCTAAAGATGAGAGCAGCAGGAGAAAAAGGCTACTTTAGTTGCAGATTAAACTTTCCCGTTCTTACAAAGCACAAAGCAACTGCTGGACTCAACTGCCACAGATACAGGATTACAGCCGTTTCTCAGTCCCGGCTCCTGCTGACATCCTAAAAGACATTCAGGGTATGATTTCCTTTGTAAAAGTTACAGGTATCCTACAAAGAAGGGAGAAAGTTATAGAAGTATCTTTTCAGTAATGAACTCCCCACTGCAAACGCCTTTGTTAGCCTCCGCCACAGCATCTTTTAAGTGCAGATTTGTACGCCGCAACACTGAGGCCTTCCAGACAGCTTCAGCATCTTGTAAACGGTCTTGAAATGAGAAACTCCACATTGCTGTGACCACAAGAGAGCTGCTGCACCGCACACCTCCCATCACTTACGGCAGAGTAACTGGAAAACTTTTAGTGATGTTTAAAGATATCCACCCACCTGCTTCTGTAAACGCTGAAAGGTTTTACTGAAATACGGGAAGTTGTTGTGCCACAAGTGAGGAGGAAACCAACATCACACACTAGAGACCAGAAAGAAACTGCTGTTCTCCTACAACTCCCACAGAGGCAAGAGATGCATCTCTCTCCTTACGAACCCAGGTATTTGGGAGAGGCAGTCCCTGGAGCAAGAAGGTTTACAGCCCGTGATAGCCCCAATACATCCCAGGTCTCATTGTTACGTGTTTTGTTACTGACAGAGCCCTACGCATGGATTAACAACTGAAGAATATAGGAAAAAACGCATTTCACAAGCAGGGATAAACACACCTTCCCAGTTACAGGATTACACCTGCCATTCAATGCCATCCCACCTCGATTTTTCACCTTCCAAGGGCAAGTTAATGCTCTTAGTTCTGAACAGTTTTTGCTCCACAGGCTGGCCAAGCACTTTCACCCAATAACCCCCTCTCCTTTCTAACTCACTGTACCCAAATTCTTCCAAAAAGGATTATTTCCACCAGATAAACTAAGTTCTACCAGATCTTCACCTCCAACCAGAAAATCTATTCTCTTGATCAAAGGCTTCAAACCTCACTCAATTCACAATTTTTGCCTCGGCTCCTTTCACCACCCCCCAAAACTCCCCTGAGGACAAAGCGGCTCCCGCTGGTCCCGCTATGGAGCTCACCAGAGATGTGGAACAAGAACAAGGAGCCTCAGCTGGGCTTGGCCCAACACCAAGCAGTCAGTTTTGCTCTCACAAGGATAACAGGCTGTTGTCCGGTAGAATTTCAGCTGTGACAAAGTTTCCTAGCATTGGAAAACCACCCGAGGCTCGAGTGAAATTGGATCTATTCCACAGTACAGAGACCTAACAGAAAGCTTAACAACATGTGGCATTTATGTAATGTTTTATATGTTCAAAGCATCATTTAGGCATTACCTGCAGCTCAGGGGACTGGTCAGCCAGGCTGGAACTCTATTTAGAATTAATTCTCATGGGATTTCTGATAATGGATTCTTCACTCATGCCAGAAATGCCATAAAAATAGATCTGTTTAGGGGGTAGCACAGCCTGTATGCTTTCACTGCAACCTACAGTCTCTAAAGAATAAATACAACTGGAAAAAGTGTATAATAAAGTTTTCCTTTTAATTTCATTTCTAAACAAAAGATCGTGATAGTCCTCCTTTTATCCAAGACACTCGTCTACTTTCAGCACTGTAGCCCGAAACAAACATCCCCAGGGAGAATTAATGGCTATCATTTCCGTACACACAAGTTGCACCAGGCTTTGTTGCGCTTTGGTCCAATGCACTTTCAGTAACATAGATTTTTCTGTAAAATATAAAATTTACAGCTGGTTTGCCCACTGAGAATCTGCTCATACAAAATTACATGTCTGGAACAAGAAACCTAACTTCCGTTAAGTTTTTGTCTCCACTACCTTTCTTACCTGCCAGCCACCGGTGGCTACCAGCTCAGGAGGACACGCACACGCCACCACGAAAACAGGAACAGATGAAGATGCTGGAAGATGGTTCAGGATCAACGCATCAAGCGAGCACGTACAGACAACTCGGTCATGTATTCACAACAGAGCACAACTGCTAATGAGATTACTATATGAAATATGCTAGCACAAACTCATTTTCCTCCCACTGTATGTTCCTGCAAGGCTGGTCTAATTTTATAGGATGAGAGGTTGCGTGGGAGGAACAGGATAAAAGTGAGATCAATGATTGTAAGAAATTTTAATTAGCATAAAGGTTTAATTAGCATCCTCTGTCTTAGTTTACAGAATTGAAAAAACGTAACAAAATGGCTGGAAGATTAATTTCAGGAAAGCCAGAGCCGGATCTCTGCCTGGGACACTCTAAAAAACGTACATACGACAATTTCTGACAGAGCATGTAGAACACACTGCTCTCTTTTCTAGAGACCTACAAGATAATTTTGGAATCACCTTTATGTCACTTCCATTAAGACTATGGAAACTCTTGTGCTGTTTTTCTTAGCAGCGAGTGGGGCTTATGTAATTTTTAATATAAAATCACAATTCACTTGATGCCAAACTACAGGATCTATTCTATTAAAATACAGGATCATTCCAAATGCTCAGTCTCAGACATTTCTGAGCTCTAGCCAAGATGTAAGAAGCACGGGCACTGAAGTGATTAGTCTGCAGGAGGTGAAAATTCATGGAATTTAATGACACAGCACTGAAAAGAAAGCTCCAGCAGTGAGTGCTCAGGCTGAGCAAAAAAAGCTAGCAGTCTAAAAAGCATAGAAGGGTCAGGAGAAGGCTGAACCACGAGATGTTCCCACATTCAGAAGATAAATGGACAGACGGTCACATCTTGGACTACAGATGGTCAGCAACCGAACATGCAGCCAGGTAAAACCTCTCACCTTAGAGTGGGAAGCTAACCACAAATGGAAAGAAAAGCAAGAGTAAAAAATAAAGTATTCCTGCAAATTTTCTTCTTCATCAAACAAGTAGATCCCATTTTCACACATGCATCTCTAACACAGCACAGAGGAAAATTATGAATCCTGGAAGGGGAGAAGTATACTAGTTTATTTCAAATGCTACATAGTACATAAATAAGCATTTGAAAGCATCTTAAAAACCATCTGACAGAAATAACAAGGAAAAATGCTCAGAAACTAGCCACTTCTTGCAGCAATAAGTTCTAATGGATTAGTTGGAACCCATGTTTTTATGCTTTTTATACTCACCCTCTTTCTTTTCTTCTGCTTTTGTGCTAAGCTGAAAATATCCAGCCATCCCATCCCTGCTGTTTATGGAAGTAACGACAGAACTGCCAAATTCCCCACCCTCCATTCTCAATTGCTTATTATCAAGAATGGAGGCCACAATATTGAAGAAGTAATGCGTATTTATATCTCTTTGGCAGAAAGATCTATTTTGAATGAATGAGCTCATATTTTTTCCCAGTCTGAAATATAATAATGGCATGTGATTTGTCATCTGGAGTCAGTATTTCCCAACACAGAAATACCTGGACATGAAGATCTGACCCAGCAGAGAAGAAAGAAACATATGAATTTACACCAGTGTGACAAAACACTTCTCGTAGCTAAAATTGTAAATTCCTTTATTAACCTTGGTGCAAGTCGTGCACGAAACTGTTTCAGCCTTCAAACGAGCTGAAAGATTAGAAAGAAAAAGCTAGAACCTCTGGGGGAAAAAACGCCAACCCAGCACTGAAAAGGAACAGAGGAGAAGTTCGGCGCATCCTCCTGGGTGCACGCTCAGCACCTGACTCCCCATTGAGCCGGGCCAAAGCGCAGTCAGACGTCACCTCTCACTGTAGCCGCGAGACTCCTCCTAACCAGGACAAACCCCTGACAGTCACATCAGAACAAGTGGCCCCACAGTGTACGAAAACAGAACGAGTTACCTTTGAGGGAAAGGTATTTTAAAGACCTGGTCTGTCAACCAGCTGTGGCCAGGGTGGGAGGAAGACTCCGGTGCGAGAAGCAAAGAGGAGTAAGAGCAACTGCTCAGTTACATCCTTACAGATGAGATCTCGCACTGTGAAATTTCCAAGATAAAGCACAGCACAGCGCTGCCCTGAGGGCAGAAAGCAGTCGCCGTGACTTTATCAAGTAACTAGTTATAATTTTCATGCAAATAACAAGAATAATCAAGTGACTCTTGCAGCTGTGTCAGCCCAAAGGAAATAACATCTATGAGCTGATCAAAGCAAGCAGATGACCTCACAGAAAGCACGTTCAAGATGTTATCTGTCCTTCTACAACTCCTTTGCTTTGGTGTGAGCTAAATGTAGAAAAAAAAAAAACACCTCTCAGACTGCTTATAACTGCGTGGGTGAGGCTGCCGCAGGCTGTGCCCACCACGAGCGCTCCCCGAGCGCACTGGTCAATAGTCGAGGGGCCGCACGTGCGTGCATCCGCTTCGTGATTGTTTCCACTCCACGTCTGCTGGCACACAAGTACGGCATTTGCTATCCCTCAAGGCAAAGCACCAGACAAGTCTGTGTGTTAAGGACTGGATGAAGCTGATGAACAAATGAGAAAGATCAAATAATCGGAAAGATGATTTCTGCGTGTTCGGGGTTTTTTTCTTTTTTATTTAAAAAGCAGAGGTGGTTTCTTATCTCCTCTGATCGTCAAACCTCAGGGTAGCATCACATGAAGCTGAGCTTTCAGATGCTGACAGTCTATTTTACTGCTCTTTAAGCTAGAAAAGCTTCATCTCTCCAAACTGGTCATGGCTGCCGTGTTTTGGTTGCGTGCTTTGTTTTTAATGTAAAACTCACAGGACATGAATTATCTTTTACACCACTTAATCCCTATTAAATTTAGTTGAAATACTGGGTTAAAAAATTGTTAGTCCACACACACAGGGCAGAACTGCATTCCTCACGTGTTTCGGAAACCAATCTAAACCCAACATGATTAATTTTATGACAGGGATACTCAGACACAGCTAATGAAAATCTACGCTTAAGGACATAAATTTCGTAAGTAACACACATTTTACTTTCCATCTATTGCATAAATTAAAAGGTCATACACTTAACTCTTACAAACTAAATGATTTCTCTTATAATGAAGTTTATACAGCACATTACGGCGATGATGCAAACCAGGAGCTTCAACTGAAATCATCCATTTTGACCAGCTACAGTTGGCATAATTATGTTCACTGCCCAGGAAAAAAAAAGTGTTTTCCAAAAGCATCCTCTTTACTGAGAGCTAACTGGATAGCCAGGAATTTGAGGTTAAAAGGTTCGGGATGCAGAGAGATGTGCCTGTAACTTCACACTGGGCAGTTCTCAGAAAAAGGTGTTTCTGTGCGAGGACATTTGGTACCAACGTCACTTAAGCTTTCTCCACAAAGCCTGGACAAAATAGGCATGATACTTTATATTAGAACTTAATTCTCTTGAGAGGTTCAGTTTCAGTCCTTTCAAGGGGGGGTTGGTCATATCAGACCAACATATCTAATAATTAAGCACCGTTAAGTAATTAAAGTTTTTGCAGTAAAAATGCAGAATTACTAGACAATCATTAGGGATTAAATACTCCCAGTACAAAAGAGAATGTGTAAAAGCCAATTTTCAGGAACAAATTGGAGCCTGTTGCAGTTTTCCATATAGAATCAGGGAGGGCAGACTGTTTACATCAAATTGTACCATTTTCTGTTTTTCACTTTTCCACCAAAACTATTTCTCACTGACCAGACTTATCCAGTAAATTAAACAGGTTGAATAATTTTCCCTAAATATTTTGATCTGTAGTATTTTAGTTTTTCCATGTTGTTTTTAATTGTTGAATTGCCTGTTATTGTATGCCAGGCTTTACTGTCACCTAGAGAAAGGATGCACTTTCCAAGGCTTGGTAGAGCACAGCTACGAAGAAACACGGGTCACATCTATTAGTACTTCCACAAGGTGAAAGCAAGCCAGGTCATATTTATTTAGCTCTACATTTCAGGGATTACTGATTGACAGGCCCTATTCTTATGAATAATAATAAAACCACTGAGCCTTTCTGTGCTTGAATAATCATTGGTTTTCCTCTCTAATAACAGGACAGGGTTTAGAAGGAAGACTCAAGAGCATAAAGCCATAGTGACCTTCCCCACCTGAGAAGAAGCTGCTGAGAAAAACCAGAGCAACTCAGATAATGCTCCAGCCATTCCATCTCCAGACACATCAGCCCATAATAATCAGAATAATGACAAACTGATGACACTCCCTCCTCCTCCTGATTCTTCCCCTTCTTTAAAGAGCATTTCACCTTGCCATTTCCAATACTTGGGAAAAGAACCAATTCGCACTTTCAGCATCGGTTACACACTCCGAGACTCCCTGAACGCAGTCCCGAACACTGAATCATCTCTGATCCGGATGGCAAAGCAGATATCCATGTAAAAGTACATTTTCATCTAGATATCGACAGTGTTACTGGCGCTGTTTCCTGCCACCTCCATCAAATTGTTGTTCACAGTCTCCTCACACAGCAGCAGCTCATGCTCTGAATGAGGCATCGCTGCTTTTGCTCAGCCTCAAATATCTGTATGTGGCATTTTCCAGACACATGAGCTGCAAGCATATTCAAGTAAATGCCTTTTCCCCTACTCATTTTTTAGATATGGTAATGAATAGCAAGAATTGTAAAGGCAGTTGATAGGACACGAAGAAAATGTTAAATTAGGAGAAAAATCTTCTTACGCACACATACACAAGCACTCTATTTATATATGAGAAGGTGAACCATCTTCAACATAGCTGATATCTGCACAAACAGCTTTTGTACAGTGCAATACAAACACCTTGGTTTGAGTCAAGGAACAGAAAAATTACTGTAACAGAAGCAAAGAGCTCCATCTATGAACCTCTACAGCTGGAGGAGAACCCTAGCAGGGACTGAGAACAGCACTTCAAGGCAAACCCCAAAATAACTGCCAGCATCCTTCAATACATTGGTTTTGCCAGGGTTAGCCACACCAGTCTGTGTGTGACTGATCTGGGGACTCCCTAACAAAATTCAATCTAAGTAAATGACACAGATAAAACAGAGCAGGACAGCGAAGGACTTTGCCACATTGATCCCTTAACATGCATTGTGGACACAACTACAACTTGATTTTCCTTTGAATTCAATCTGGAAAACTGAATATAGGTTAAAGTGCATTGACTGACGTAACCGATGTGTTTAAGAGCAGCGTATATCCTTCTAGCTACACACAGCTGCAAGCAGTCCTGTGCTCTTAGGTTTTAAAATTACTAATTTCAGCTTAACACAGCCTGCTCGAAGGGATATGTATTGAAGGAGGAGGGGCTTTTTTTTTTTTAAATGGCTGACAGCTAATCATACTGCTTTCTTCATCAAAATATTATTCAAGGTGAGAATGCAGGGTAATCAGAGAGACACAGATCACCAGGTAGCATGTGCATTCACTTCTGGAAGCAGAGATAAAGTTAATTAAATACTCATTTAATTTGAATTAAGACGGATTCAATCTACTTGAGTTGATCAAAACCCTAAACCAAAAGGTATACTGCACAGAGTAATAGCCTTTTGTTACCTGAAGATGCTTTAATTGTGTAGTCTAATATATACATCTAGGCCTTTTTCATATCATCTGCTTTAGCTCTCAACTTCTCTGCTTTCCGAAGAGTAACGCAGGTGACCGAGCAACAGGAGAACCCTGTCCCGTTCCTCAGTAGACAGGACAAGTCCTTAAAGGACTCTTCAGATGTGCAAGAAACACCTATGACACATCACGTAGTTCACAAGTTCTGTGCATGCAGGGTGACAAAAAGACCACAGAGAAGCGATGCAGTGAAGAAGATAAGAGGTCAAAGCAGAGAAGCACAAGGCCAAGAATCACCCCCATCCCTGGGCAGCGTCAAGGCAAGAGCAAAGCTGATGGAGAACCTGAACACTGATCTCCTTGTGCTAGGTCAATCCTTCATCCAAAACACAACGCTTTCTGCTTAACATTGCCAGCCCTACCGACACCCAGAAAGACAGAGAACACTTCTGTCCCCCTCCAGCACCAAAGCCGTCCCCGCTGCCCTGTGTCCCCGTCACCTCAAGAGGGGCTGGGGGTCCTGCCACCTTTCTTTTTCCTGCAAGATGCCACCAGGAGCCACCAGCAGGTCAGAGCTTAAATACAAATAGAGCAGGGCTCTTCCAGTAAGGTGGGTCCCAGCAAAGTGCTTGGGAGTTATTTACTTATTTGGGTTCTACTTGGACAGATGACATTTTAATCCCAAAACCAGAAAGAAATACCACCGGGTAAAGAAAAGGGACAGGAATTACCATCCAGGCTAGGTGGATTTGAACGGATTGAGAGGAGATGTCTCACAGGATCTTAGATCCAATCAGCACATGTCAGCGGATTTGTGGGATAGGTTTTCTGTTACTTAGTCAAGGAGGTTTCCTTTCGGTGTCTCTGCAAACTGCTTTTATTTCCCAGCCATCACTGCTGGAACATCCAGTTCACAGCAAGCCACTAGAAGCAATGCTGCTCAGCCAAACCACTTCCTTTTTCTGCAGGAGTTGCTTTGCCTACATAAAGTCAACTAGCCTCCAACTAATGGAGAAACTGGAGCTTAAAGCTAATTCTTCCCATCTAAATTGCATCTAGACAGCTTTAGTCTGTATTTTCAGCAATCCACAGAGCTTCCTCTAAAGCGTATCTGATCTGTGTATCAGATGAAAGATTTATTGTGTGCCTAAATGAAGACGTAGACACTCAAACGCACATCCCACTAAAGAAAAACCATGTGCACCACTGAAAGCAGTTTAAGATGATGAGGATTCTTGCAGAAGTCCCAGCTGGTGCGAGACAGACACAAGCTGATCTCTCCAGCTGAGGACCAGCCATCGGTGTTCCTTTCTTTACACACAGAAACAAACTGATAAATTTTATAACCGTTAGACAGTGACCTCTAAAATTGCATTTGTAAATCCTGCGGAGCAAGAAACATTTTCCAGGCTGGTGGATTTCTGCAGGCAGCTCCAGGACCGAACTAGTATTCAAACCTCCGGTCACACCAGAAGGCTGAAATAACAAAACCTGTAGTTATAGAGAGCTCCCTCCCCTGCCAAGGTGCAGAGCTCTGTACATCATCCTAAAAGCAAGTTAAAACATAATAAAAGCATTTAAACATAACAACCTCTTGGAATGCAAACAGATAGAGAAGTACAGCAAGGAGCCCCGACACCAAGGATACAGAAACTGGCTCCGATGGTGAACATGGACCCTTGGAAATGTCATTCTACAGAGGGAACACAGGATGGGCCAACAATCAAGATCAGAGATTGGGATTGAGGTCAACCACTTACCACAACGCTTTCCAAACAGGGAAATGAAAGCCCAGGATTCAGATTTTCAAAGTCAACAGAATTCCTATGGCAGTCGATTTGGAAGACAAACTGACCAAAGATCTCCTTAACACTGGCTATAATTAGAAGACATATCAGCCAATTCTAACTATGAAAAGAAACTCCACAGCTTTTGAGAAGATCTTTCTTAATTCTCACAACCTTGATCCATTGATAACTAGGAAACCAACATATGGAGATAAAGTAAACCAAAGAATAGCAGCTGTATTAGTAGCAACAAGGATTTTTCAGAGATCTGAGATGCTATCTTCAGCATCCCACCTTCCTTTTTATAGCTACCACGCTTGTACCTGCTCACACTCAGTGTGCGCATGTAAGGATCAAATGGCAATGAAGGACGGACAAGCCTTTTAACCAAATTGGCTTGGCAGGAAGTCTGAAATTTTTGCACAGCTCATTAGTGGTGACTTTTTATGGAAATGTATGCTGAAACAAAACCAAATGCATCTAACAACTACATGTTCTGCAAATAGATTCCTTGATTGAAAAGAAATGGCTCTCTATTATATGTGAGAAAAAAAAGGAACAAGAAGGGAGGAAAATGAAAGTTTTAGGAAAGAACCACCACAGTGAGAGTCCTTCATACAGTACCCTCACACTGTTGTGCTGAGACTTCCAGGTACTGGTTTTCAACACCTCTCCCCTGCCCGGTCACATCCAGCACCCACAGGTCAGGCAAGTACATCTCAAGCACAAAGAGCCCTCCATTTCCAAATGCCACGAAAGCAGTAGCAGTATCAAAGCCTCACAAATTCTTTAGCATTTCTGCACTGCTTCTGTACACCCTTCTCTAAAAGGGGCTGATCAGAGCGGCTGCGCTGTGAGGGGGCAGCAGTGGGGCCTCCTTGACAGCAAAGCGTCCCCATATTGTAGCTAAGCAAGTGTCACTTGATGTTTGTTTAAATGCTTAATACTGGATCCTATTTGCAAAGCATTAGCATTCCTGTTCTCCTGCGTCTGCACTGATTGATCTCGTTTGCATATGCAAATCAAATGCCAGTATGAGACACTTAATATTCCCTCAACTTCATTTAGTGCTGCAGCAACACGGGTCAATATCTCACTCCATCCTCTAGTACGTGGGGAGGGTTCTAGCTGAGTCAGCAAATGCTAATAAGCTTTGCTGCTTTCAAGTCTTAAAATCAATTAGTAGTATATTAAGGCAGACTTGCTGGGAGCTCATTTAAGTAATAAAAATCTTTTGTATAGCTAAAGAGAAAAAGAATAGGAAGGTTGACTCTTCCTTCCCCACGGAGTTGTTTTAATCTAAAGTCATAACGGAGAGCAATGCGTCTGCCACTTTTACCCAAACCGGGAGCCGCTCGGCCATTTTTGCCAGCTTCGGGGGAAAGCAGTAAGGGTATCTGCAAGACACCCAGCCTTTAGTACAAGTTTTTCCCCTACCCTTGTTTGAACAATGCTAACATACACAGTCAGCAAGAGGAATCCAGAGCAGCGCATCCACAGGCGCCAACCCTCTGCCCTTGTATTCACGACGCTAACCCTCACTGCGATGGCGCCTCACTTGCGTCGGCATTTACAGAGCAGTGACTCCAGACTGTCACGGCACAAAACATCCTACCAAGCAGCACGGGCTCTCCGGTACTACCACCACACGCTTCTGGGAACAAGCACCGCCACGAGAAGCTGCACGATCAGCTTAGGGTCCAAGAAAACCCCAGCCCGCAGCCTCTCTGCTGCCACAGGCATCATCCGCCTACAGCAGGTCTGCTGAAACCCCCCGCCCAAACCCACATGGCTCCAGGTTGGCCTCCCCACCCCAATGGGTGCTCAGCACCAACACCGCTCTGGAAGTTGGTGACCGTGCCAACAAGATCCATTGCAATCAGAGCAGGCGCAGTTTACACCAGCTGAGGGGCTGGCCCAGCACCACGCTGTGCACCACCATCACACGCTCACGCCCATCCGACAGCAGACGAAGCACAGATTGAAGTACAACTGATTGAAGCGGGGCTTTTAAGGTATTTCCCCTCACTCTGATGCAGCTTCTGCAAGTCATCGGCTCCCAGAGCTGGCTGCTTTGCTAAGCCAACACTACAAACAGCACCAGCCACACAAGTACTTGACCTTGAGCACTCAGGAGAGGCTGTCGTTAATTCAGAGCCAAACTGCACCTCAGCTGGCAACAGAGCTCATTTCAGCTTTATGCACCAGGAGGTATTTGCACCTCAGCACTCCCCCCAGCTAAAGAAGAGCCCATCCATAAACAAGTGCGAGCATCCCTGGCCACACTTCCCGGGGAAACACGGCGCCCAGCACAGCTATTTACATTTATTTCTTCATCTTCTAATCCAGATTTTTGGTTTAGGAGTGCCTGACTACCTGATGCAGCACCAAGCTCACAAACACTGCAAGGGGAAACACCTGGCTTATTTGCTTGATTTTACTTCAGCAAATTTATTGGACATCATCTGCAAGTATCAGACTGAGCAGCACTGACACCAGTTCCTGCCAAGGCTGTGAAAAATAATTGAGTCACCACTGTCATGCCAATTTGCCATCCATTTCCCTTTCAAGGCTGAAATGCCACTGATGACTGGAATACGCTTCTGACCATGAGAACAGTTTCCTCCATGGAACAAAAAGGAGTAAACAGATAGAGATAACTGGAAATAAATAGCAAAAGAGGGTTTTACAAGCCAGCCTGAGATTTCTCAGGTGGCTTTTTGCCCTTTAAAAGATGTTTATAAACCAATTGCTCCTCTAAACTACTAACAAATCCTGAAGTAGGTTTTGTTTGTTTGTTTAACGCCACAGCTAAGGATTCACTGTCAAGCCACCACCAGTTCTTCCAGTGCTGGCACAGGCCAGCAGCGAGGGGGAGCAAGAAGCACTGGCAGAACTCAGGCTAATTTGGGACATGAAGCCCAGTTGACTGACCTCAACCAGGTATTTTACTATTTCTCTCATCAAGGTTGCATCCACCACTCCCAACACGTGACTGAACAGTTGACTGTGCAAAATCACTTGTTTCCAATCTGCATATGGTGCATTAACTGAAACAGTAGCTGCACATTGCGAACAGCTGATGACAAACAGGGACACAGCTACAGAGCTGAGATACTGTGGAAAAATTCCAAAAAGCAGCCATAAAAAAAATCTGAAACCATATGATAGGCAAGCCTATTGCCAACCAAATTTTTTACATCAGGTGGAAAACACTTAATTGGAGACAGACTCAATCCAATGCTATGCTTTAAATCTAATTATAAAACTACTTCTCTTCCAGACGCTACACTGTGTAAAACAATCCTGTCACTCAATATTATTGACAATGCTGCATTGCCTTACTGCTTATTTGGTATCTTGGTTTATCATGTAGTCCAAATACTAATACCTTGCAAACAAGAAGCAAATTAAAACGCACTGTGTCGACTGAATAGCTGCACGGTCTGGCGTAGCTCTGACAGCTCTCCACGCACGCAGCCCCAAGCGCGGTGTTACGAACCTACGAGGGGAGCGGGGGGAACACAGCGGTGCGGAGCGTTCTCCTGCTCCTCGCCTCCCCGCCACGCTCCACCGCAAAAGCGTGCCAGACGTCCCGGCAGAGGAGCAGGAAGCAAAGCTGCTGCAGGGCCACGTTACCCTTCGGCTATTCACCGTCAGACAGCGTCCCGGCATCGCTGCCTCCCTCCCCAGCAAGACTTGAGGCTCTACCTGCTTCCCTCCAGGTTTATTGCAAGTTTATTGCTACCTCACAGGCAACACTGGCAGTGAACGGGTAACGCCTAGGTTTTGTTCCTATCCCTTCTTTCAAGCATGATGTTCATTATATTCAATAATTTTTTTTTAATGCCCGTGTATTAAAGTGGACTGGGGCATTTCAGACATACGAATACTGACATTCAAACACGATCTGTGGAGCTCTTGCTTTGTTTCTAGAACAATCGGTTCTTTTACAGCCATCTGGAAACAGCAACGTGACTCGGAACAAGTCAACTCATCCACAAACCTGCTAAGATACAAACATTAACAGTAAGATAGAGTGACAATGAGTATTATTGGAAAGTGCATGAGGCCAGCACAGCCAATTTAGGATCTCGGCTGCTGATCTCTTTGGCTGGTTTGAATGCTCTAAGCAAGTTACTACAGCAAAATAAACTAATATAACCATTTTTGGTACATAAATTAGATGAGAACTCCTGCGTCATTTGCTACTGTCCTCTACTATTTCATTGCTTCTCCACGTGGTAGGTCTACATATAAAATATGGGCAACTTCGCTTTACAGCGCTCCATGTAATTTGCAACAACTGGGATTTAAACTCTTCGGGAAGGTTGTTAGGTTCTGCAGTTCCACAATACAACAGATGGGAAGTTTTCTAAAATTTAAATTATTTACAACTTTGAACAAATTAACTATAAAAAGAATAATATGTAATAAGCACAAAAATCTTCACTTCAATATTTTTATCATCGATCCAATACAACTAATTCCCTCAGGACATTTTCAGATGGGCAGCAGTATTTTGTACCAGCATCTCAGAAGCAGCTGAAGTTCAGGCTGCAGCTCCTGGAACGCAGCGCAAGTGCAGCTGGGTTTCTCCTCTCTGCCAACAAACTAGAGACAGCTGAAAGATGCTGAAAGGAACAAACCAACTACACATCTCTGCTGCAATCATCTGCTGTGAATTAGTTTAACACAGTAATGAACATCTCAAAGTTACGGTGTTGAAGCCTCTCGGAGGCGAAGGGGCATTTTGAACCCACTGTTTCAGTGTTGGCACATTCAGAGAACCACCATTTTATGGTTTCCCATGCTGTTCTTCTCCACAGCTTCATCGCTACACACTGAGAGGGCTACAAACTTTTTTTTAATTAAAACTTTAATTCTTGAGCACAGCTCTTTAATAATGAAAAGTAATAGGGTGGATTCAGCATGGAGCAACGGCCATTTCTGTATTTAGGAATCGTTTCACCAGTTCCAACCACCACTGAAGCAGAACATCAAACAGGGCAGTCTAATACTGCTCCAGTCCAGAAAAAGCTTGCACTTGTCACCTGAAACTCAGAAGAAATTTTAAAACAACAAATATTGTCTAAATGGGAAGACAACATCAGTATGCTAGACCCATTTTGTATTTAGCACCTTATTAACACTCATAAATTCGGAACACACCCCTTAATACTCACAGGCACCAAGCCACTCGGATTGTGTGCCTGAAGCTAAAGAAAGCACCTGCAGAAGCAAACCAGCACCATCTGTAATCGCATTCCTCATCCCAATGATTTTTTTTTTTTCATTCTTTTTAAGTGAAAAACGCAATGCCATCAGATTCACCACTAACTCAGTACTATCTGCTGACTCACCAAACCTACCTCCATCAGCAGGACGGGATTTCCCGGGGAGGTCTCCCTTCCAAGCACCGACTCCAGCATGACCCTAACTCAGCTTGAGAGATACAGAGGGAGAGATCAGCCTGAGGGAGACAAAGCTAAATCTTTTCCAGGTCACAACTGGTACTAAAATTAGGAGGCACAATAAACAAAAAGAACGAAAAGCCACTAAAGCAAGGTACATTAAGCAGAGCAGATAAGGATGAAATGGCAAAAACTACCTCCCATTCAGTCAACTGCTCCTGTAAAGAACTATGTCTATTAAAACAGAAGTCCTAAAAGGTATTGCACAGTCCTTGAAAGCTCCGTGTGACACACTCAATATGCCCAATACTAAGCAGATCAAAGTAAAAGTAGCTGTTTAAGAGTCAATACACTCCGGCATCCAGATCCGTGCATTCCCCTGAAAGGCCATTTGGGTTTTGAACACATTAAACCATCTCTTGTAGGGATCCAATCACCAGACAAATCAAGCAGCATCAAACTTCCAGAAAAAAGGAGCAGCAGAGCGAGACTCACAGCTTTCACCCTTCCCACCACCACCAGAACAAGGGTTAATCTCTACTTTGCTGCAACTCAGGATTCACGTTCATTTATACTGGTCTGAAAAAGGAGAAAAGCATCAAGCCAATAAATGTACTAAGAACCCTGTATGCCTCAAATTGCGATTTAGGTACTGAGATAATTGGGACCCAGATAGATGTTTAAATGAAACCAATATGATGTTCACTTAGAAGGCAAATTGGCATAAAAAGTACATTTGGTTATGGCTTTCAAAATTTTAGCCTATTCAGTACTAGCCTGGCAGTTCTGCCAGTTCCATTTACACAGATGGAGAACATGCTTTGAGCAGCCACTGGACAAGCCTGGGTCACCACGTAACCACCAAGCAGCCAGCACCATCTCTGGAAAGCTGCTCCCAGCTCTTGTACCAGCCCTTCACCTACCCACGTGTCTCTGGAAGCCTTTGAGATCTCTAGTCCCCATAACAGCTTTGACCCCCCAGTGCCAACTGCAAGCAGACAGGGTGGAAATATCTCAACTGTTACTGAAGAACTTTCTTGCAGCCCAGTGAATCCCACTCAAACTTCAGAGCCCAAGTTTTACTCGTAGCATAAGCAAATTATAGCCAAATTTTCAGAAACTCTTCCCAGAGTTTTATATTAAAGACTTGATTTTCAAAAGACAAAGGATTTGTGCATCCAAATTTCTCCATGCTGGGCTTTGAAAAGTGAGATCACTATTTCCTAATTTATCAGACAACTTCAAAAAAAAAGCAAAATCCTTTGGGGAATCCCCCTTTTTTTAGGTTTTATTGTTTAACAAGGACAGTGCTGGTCTTTACCATAATCAGAAACTGATTTGAACAGTCACCCATTTTTACAAAAATCTTGAATACTCTGTTTCCAAAGACAGAGAGAAATCAAATTGACCAAATTATCTTCCATTAATGGGGCAACTGTTACTGTCAAATGACAGTCAGGAGAGCAGAGAGATGAGGCAGTTTCACAACTTGTGCACAGTGGCAATACTTCCACAGAGCAGCACAGAGGCAGGAAACCTCATTCAGGTTTAGCAAAAGGAATGGTCAAAGAGGGACAGGAACCAGTTTTTAATTGTATTTTCTAAATGTGTATGCATATCTCCACAAACAACCCTCTAAAGAATGAGATATTTGTGCTTAAGAGGAGGGTATTTATTATGAAGGAAAACAGCACCATTTACTTGGGGCTGTTTCCCTCTGTATTTAAACGCTTCTAATTTCTTAAAATAAGCAGTGTTCTTCTAGGCATAATTGTTTCTTTTCAATCAGGCACTTAGTGTTTGCAGCTATCAAATTTGTTGCAGCTGTAATCAAACACGATGTCTTGGGAAGGAAAATCTTCACCTAATGTTAAATCTTGCTGCATTACCCAGCACTGCTTCTGCAGCTCCAGAGTCCGAAACGCCCTTGTTCTTTCCAGGGGCTGCTAACTGAACTTCACTTTTGAAAAAAAAAAATTAAAACTCCAAAAATTACATAGATGAGGATTCCTAAGGGGAAAAAAAAAAAATCAACATTATTGCATCCCTTTTCTTTCATATATCACTTTTGTTGTTAGAAGTCAAACACCATGAATGAAAATACAATCCCATTTGAGAGAGACAAACTGAGGCACAGAGCAAAACTGTGACTCAAGAACATCAGTATAGCAGGACAGGGACAAAGTTAAAATGAGAACCCAATTCCTTCCTGTTCCTACCAAGAATCCACTGGACAACACTGTCCTAGCCCTGGCAGGTGAAGAAAACATCTGGGTAGCAGACTAAGGAAGGATCCGCTATCCCCCCGGGATACAGAAACACCGTTTTCAGTCTGCAGCGTTCCATGAGCTCAACCTGTCACTGCTCTGTCCTGTGCTTCAGCTTCTCATCTCAGCATTACCTGTCATCTTCTCTCCTTGTCTGCTTGTTGTTTTGCCCACACCCAGAGCACAGCTTTCCGACAGCGGGCTCCAAGGTGGGTGCAATGGGCACGCTGCTCCGCTCCTCAGCCCAGTCCCACGCAGCCGCCCTGCCCAGCCAGCCACCAAAACACTCCTGATCTCCGCAGAAGTCGTAACACACAACCTCAGAGCTAAAAGACGTTTTATGCAAGAGACTCAGGCCCTGATTGCTTGCTTAGTGTTTGATAACCACTCGGAGAATCTCCTACAGAAGGACCTGTACAGCCTGGAAAAGCATCAGGTTTCATTAGAGCTCCCGAGCCTCAGGGGTTTGTAGCATCACTCCCCAGTCGTGTAGGATAAAGAGCAGGTTCGGATATCTTTCCTTAAATCCCTTTCTATTTTTCATACCCTCAAGACTAACAGGGCAGCCCAGAGATAATAGTATACAAATAATAATGTAATTTTATTTTATATCTACATTAGTAAATGAAAAAAACCCACCTGCTATTCATCATGAACTGCTGTTAATATTATTGCGGAAATTATGTGGAATTTACATCCATTTTCCTCTTACTGTAAAAGACTTGCCCAGTTTATTTTAAATGTCAGCTTACTATGTATTTGTCAGGGGTGCGGCAGCAGCAATTGTAATTAATTTCACAGTGGAGTCTAGGCATGTGCCTTAATACTAGCTTCACACATCTTTCAGGGGAAGCAGTAAGTGGAAGCATTGGTCATTTTTGGTCATTAAATCTTCAGGAATATTCTTCACAAGATGAGACTGTCAAGATTCATGTCCTAATAAAATTCTAACTTAGATTATTTATAGCTGTGTCTGCTTCAAAACTCTCCTGCAGTTGAAATGAAATGCAAGACTCCACAACAGCTAGTTAGGATTTTTCAGAAGAATGATTTAGTCATAAAAAAAGGAAAAAATTCCACAGTCTGAGGGTGAACAAGGCTAATTGTGAAATCATGTTGAATTCAAGGGAGAGTTTAACAGGAAAAAAAAACAAATTTAAGGATGCTAAAAGCATGAAAGCACTTAATTTAAGTATTTTCTAAATCATATGTTCTGAAAAGAAGCTTCATGAGAACTGCTTAGAGTAAATGAATCTCTTAAGTAAAAAAATTACCGTCAAAGTATTATATTTAAATGGAAATCTAATTTTCTCTGTTCTTTCAATTCAGTAAGAAAATTCAGCAAGAAGCTGACAACTTTTTATTTCCAGTCATCCTGCAATGGCTGCTCCCACTTCTTTTCCCAGATCATCCCCTTAACGACAGACAGTTATTTGTGCCGAACTAGTCACATCTCCTCTCAAACTGCGATACTGCCGTGGGTCTTCCCGTATTCACAACGCCACAGAGTAGCTCCTGAACGCTATATGTGCATTCGCGAGCACAAATTCATAGCAGCGTGTACAGCAAGGAGCCATTCCGACCTTGTTTGGGAACTCGGAAGCTGGGAACCCAGGCTACTCGACCAACATGAGATGATGCGGAACCATCTGTGCCACAGCTGGGAGCAGCCAGATCTCCGACGCTGTGACCCGGTGCCTTTAACACAGAGATGCTGCACCCCCAGCAGCAGCATCTTCACTCACAACCGTGTCTGCTCCTGGAGAGATGGCTGGGCAAGGAGAACATCAGCCCTTCTGTTTGCTCTCAACACTCTTCCACAGCAGAAGAATGACTATAGACTCCCTACTGTTTACTGGGTTTTGAAACAGTATTTGGCATCTAGAGAAGAATCACAACAAACAGTAAGAGATCAGAGAACGTGAAGAGCCAGACAATGAGAGCAGACAGAAACAAGCTGGCAACACACACCAAACTAAATGAAGAAAGATGAGGAAGTCAGACAATGAGGAAAAGAGGATTAAGGCAGATCTAGCAGTAAGGCACAATAACATAAAATGAAGTCAGAAACCTGTGAGCTCAAGAAGGAAGCAGCACAGCAGCCCTGGAGCTGGCTATCCCTCAAACTCCACTGCCATCTCTGGCACCTGCCTTACCTGGGGCTTAAAAAAAGCTCTGCAGACCTTTCCTTCAGTCAGAAACTCAACTCTGCCTGTCTGTTCTTAGAGCATCTCTAAACTTCTCATAGTGGAAATGGTATTTAATAGATTCTGCTACCACTGCACACAAGCTCTCCCTTTTCTAGACAATGAAACGTATAGCTGAACCACATGTCCTGAAACAGCCAGAAATGAAGAGCCATATATATAGGTACAAGCAAGAGATGTCTGTGTTGGTTTCAAGAAATTGCTTGTAAGAGATCTTATCACACAGGCATCATACTAACTAGATAAGCTAAGAAGATGTTAACTCCGATAAAGCCAACCTCAACTGATGTATTTCCCAGAGGGTTAGGGTAAAGCAGACGTCAGTGTAAGCACAATGTTTTTGTGCCACTTTGATGTCTCCAACTATGTACTTTCTTCCTGTCCTCCTTTAAAAAAAGTTCTTGAGATCTTTTGTTCCAATTTTAAAATTCTGTTTCTTTTGGTGCATTTCCCAATGATTGCTTAAAGGGAGGAGGAGAATAACAAACGTGCTTTGATAGCAGATCATAAAGGAGCCATTTACTGCAAGGACTCTGATGCATTGTTCTGTCTTTAAACATGAATTATCGAATCACAAGCTATTCACTGAGTCGTAGATTACCAATGAACTGAAACAGCATTACAGCAGCAGCATGTCCCTTTGATCAAAAACACACATCTCCTCCTTCAGTCTTAGTTAACAGCAATCCAAATAGCAAGGAGCTTGTTTTGAGGCAGCTCCGCGGGGCACGTTTAGCCAGCCTGCTCCTCTCACTCTCAAAATGAAGCTTTCATTTACACCAAGGCTTGCATCACTCATTTACACCAAGGCTCTGTGTCACTCAGTGGCTCAGGTTAAGTAATTTCTTTTTTCCACCCCAGAGACGTACTCAGTTACCTGCTTTAAAGCCTCCTAATCACCAGTCAAATAAACTTCACATAATTTAAAATATGCGACTAAAGGGCAGCCCTGGAACAAGCCTCTGTACAAGATGCTGCATCAAGGTAATAAAAGTGTACAAGTAACTGTAACTAAATGCCAAAAGATGAACTATAAGTGTCAAGAAAGTACAAAAACAGCTACATGTCCTCTATCTCACAGTTTGGGAGTGATGTACCGTCACATCTGCTAGACACGATGATTAACACGTGTTCTAGCTGAGATTCTGCAAACAGACAATGGGATCCTGCCTTTCCTCACCACACTGCTGCGCTCGCCCATCCCGACAGCCACCGCGCGCCCCCCCAGCCCGTCCCGACAGCCACCGCGCGCCCCCCCAGCCCGTCCCCAGCAGGCACTTACCCTCTGAATAAACAGCGCGCAGTCTGCGACCCAGAAGAGCTTTAACACCGTTGCCTAGCCATACCCAACACCTGCTAACACACCGATCGCTTCGAGATTAATAAAAAATGTCTTCGCGCCACTGCTGCCTCAAGGCAGAGCAAAGGTTTTAATCACAAATTAGAGGGTATTTAAACAGAATTCTCCTCAACCTGAACAATTGTCAAGTGCAGAAAATGCTGAGAGACTACATCATCATCTAAATTAAGGCATCTGCTTGGTTTAATGTATTGGGTAATTGTCCGGTAGGACTCATTACCAAAAATTATCATTAAGGCTGCAAACTTCTAAGGACTCCAAAGAAAAACAGTGACGGGGATAGGAACAACATTGTAGGTTCAATAAAATTTGAGATACATTTATGTTGATTAACATGGTTAATTTGTCATTTACCCAGCAGTACCAGCTCACATTACGATCATGACCTGCATTCTACTATTAACGGTTCTTTCATATATCTCCTGACTTCTGCTGTCCAAGATTTTCTGAAGCTACCAAGCCTTCACACACAATCCTTTACCTCCACAACCACCAAACACTGCACGTTATTCATGACGAGACACAGGAGGCAATTTCAATGCTTGGGGAGGAAGGTGTGGGGAAAAGAAAAATAACAAAGTAAAGAGAACGTAAAGGAAAATTGCACTAATGTCCGAGCATCCTGTGCACTGCTCTGCACTGCCTCGGCTGTAAATAAGAGTGGCTACACGGGCGCTGCGCTTGCTGTAACCCTGCAGATTCCACTGTCAAATCCCACATTACCCTTCCTTGTCAGTCATTCTAGCTTTGCTGCTAGAGTAAGCTTCTGAAGATGTTTTGAACACAGAAGCTGAGAACAAAAAATACATTACACTTGGAAGGAATCAAAAATTTGAATTCTGAAAAAATGGATCAAATTATACAAAAACAGGCACTCCTGTCTTGGATTAAGTGTCTGTGTACGTATATATCCTGGTATAAATTCTGCACCTTAGTTCCACATCCTACCATAAGCCAAACGCAGATACAATTCAGGAGAATGACTGAACTGGGCAGACTTACCTTCATAGTTTGCCTGGAAGCCTTGAGCACTGACCGCATAATCACTCACAAGCCACAAGGACAGCACAACTCCTGTACTCACAATAGGAGCAGGCAGCTGGAAACCCGTTAACCTGGAAGAAATCAAGAGGAAGGTTACACTCACCATTTCTGCCCTTGACCTGCTAGCAAATCAGAGTGGGGCAGCTGCCACTTCGGCCAACACACCACAGGCGGCACTGGGGAGCTTCGGAGCTAAAGAACACAGACTGGGACAGCTTGAACTCAATAGCTGTTCAACAAATGCTGGGCAAACTCCTCCGGGGCTTTTAACGCCTTCTGGCTCACCAGAGTAACTAGATGTATGTACGCATTGACTATCTTTTCAACCAGCCTATCTGCTTCACACCTTGCTCACTAACAGCATCTGCGCTGCAGCGCTCCGCTAACTCCAGCTCTGATCTCAGCACTCACCCTTCAGAATAACTTTCCCCATCCATGAAAGGGGAGCAATAGCTAGGGTTGCTGAGTGAGCCCAAGACATTATTCAGTAACACTTGTAACACATTGAGAACCTTGGAGTAAAAACATTAGATAAGGGTCTGCAGCATTATACAAACTATCTTAAATTGAACACAATCTGAAACAGTGTAAGAGATTAGGCAAAAAAACCTGCTACCAATTACTTAAAGACCATCAAGGCAGCTGTCTTCAGAGCATTTGTTCTGTAGTTTTACAGTGGATAAAGTTTGATGTTTCTAGGAATCCTCCCCCACCCCACTGTGCCTGCAAGAACAATCCAAGGATGGCACTTTTCATTTTACAGCCTACTACCTCCTATGTACCACAGCGAAGATTGCGATGGTTAACGCCTCTTTACTCACTGAGGAAATCAAAGCCCACAGACACAAAATCGTTTGCACAAGATGATCTAGTAGATGTATTGTAGCAACTGCCTAGAATACAGACACATGCCCACAAGTCAGAGTGGAAAGAACTACATAAAAATAGACCAAGTCTAGTGAACAGACCAAAGAGAGCACTGCAGAAACCCGTAGCTCAGGTGTCCTGCCCTCCCACCCGCTTTCTGTGCGGACTTAGAGCTAAATGACAACTGCTATTTTATTACAAACATCTGTTTGGTAATGCTTTTAAATGGCACTATTAGATCCCAAATACTAAACCCCTGATACCATACTGACACGGCCCAAGAACAGCTAATACATGTTTCTCACAATTACAGTTTTATAACTTATAAACCTTCTCCTTACACTTGGCTCAGGTGATTTACATAATAGATTTACATAAGGAAGAGAGTTTTTTTAAAAGCAAATCACATATTAGATTCTTGCCTGCCATTATCAAGGACAGAACTTCAGATGCAATCCCCATTGCCTGATAACTGTCCTAAACCCAGATTTTACAAAACCGCAGCAGCAGCGGTAACTGAAGGAACCCACTGCCACACGCTATCATTCACGATCAAGAGCATTCAAGCTGGATCACAAGGACACAGGTAGCATGAGATAAACAGGCTACGGTAAGAAAGAAAGTTTAAAAGCTTCTTACACAGACTCAGAGGTTTATCCCACATCTTTTTATACAGCAGCTAGTCTTTCTTACGGAGAGGGTAAAAGATCACTCATGATACAAAGCACTCTGACCCCTTAAGAAATACCTGTAAGTATATATTTGATTCACAGTGTTTCCTCTCCTCATATTACATGGAATGAAAAAAAGCAGCCATAGAACCAAATCTGATCCTTAATGTTGGGGGTCACCATCCTCTCCCTGCCCATGGGGTCAGGTACCCGTACACTGCAATTTCCAGCCCAAGCAATTTCTCCTTAAAGTTGCCACCAGCCCCCCGGCAACTTCCAGAGACAGTGAGTGAACTTCCCACTGTTCTTACTCTGGCCCTAATTTAATGAACCTAAATATTATTTCAAACAGATTGAACTCTGACTAATGAAAGCTGACACGCTCTGCCTGAGAACCTTATTAAAGCAAAATTTCCAGTTATTGGCAAAGTTCACACAGTTGCCAGCCAACGATGGCAGTCAAGTTTTAATGTCAGCAGAGAAGTACTTACCCGCTCTCAGCATAAAATCCATTCTCTCTACAAGCTGGAAGAACAATTGCTCCTGTTTATTAAAAATAAAAGGTTCCAGGATTTTTAAGGATTCAAGATAGTTTTACTATGCACAAAACCAAGGAAGAGTGCCATAGCTTTTATTAATTTATTTTGCAGTTTAATTAAAATCGCTTATTGAAACCTTCATGCACTCAAAGTCCAGAAAATGCATGGACCACTTTTAATAAAAACACACAACGGACAGCAGAACCTGGCAATTTTTCTTCCTCTAATCACCACAGTGTTTCATCATTATCTAGGAATTCATTAATGGTAGTCTGTGCTTTTTGTATCCAAAAATAGATCTGCTCTCTCTGAACTAAATTTTTGCATCATGGATTTGGTTCACAGTCTATGTACTGAGAGGACCCCAATTTGCAGATGGTGCCTTTAATTCAGGACACATTTACACGTCTGCTTACCCAAAAGCAGGCGCCCGTGTCCCATAGGAGTCAATGGGAATTAAGTGCTGCCTAAACCAACGCTGCCCTTGAGCATGTATTTGTATTTCCTAGTTGAAGGGACCTAAAAGAAAGGGATGGCCTGTGCGTCAGGGCATTGTAACTGAGGGTCTGTTCTCAGTCTTCCTACAGATTCCACATTAGCTGAAGAGACAACCTTCATGGGAACCTCCGGGCTGCCTGAACCTCTAAAAATTCATAAACCCAACCATCTCTCCAGGCCCTTAACTTTGGATGTTCCTTTGTGTCTGCGTGCTGTCCCTGGAGCGAGCAGAAGACAATGGGCTGCCTGACAGCACAAGACGTGGCCAAACACTGCCTTCCCCTTCAGATCAAACAGCCTTTCTGCCCACGAAAGATGAAAAGTGCCCCCGTTAGTGCCAAAACTAAACTTATTCAGAAGGAAGCAGGAAATACTGCTTCAATAAGAAAAATATCTTATACAGCAGCTCCTACCCTCTATGCCACTAATTTCCCTATCTCCTCCTGCAGTGAAAACCTGCACTAGAAATGAGTTCCCGTTCCTCACTAGAAGCAGCTACAGTTAAAATAAAAGTTATTCCTCCTCTCGAGCCTTCAACCAACGCACACACCTGAATTTTTTTCCTTCTTCTGATGTGCTCGTCTTCTCGAAGCAAGAGCACGGACAATATCCTCTTGAAGAAAATGATTTAACAAGGGCAGTGCACAAATCACTCTTGTAAAACCTCAGCACTCCTGTTCCAAAGACCCAGAAACAGCCAAGCTTGGCAGGACACCCTGCCTTGTTTTGACCTGGCAGGTAAACTGTCCTCATGCCATCCTCCCTAAACCTGCAGCCCAGGCAAATTTAAAGCATGGGGATCAACATGATGGCAGACAGAACATGAAGTCATTCCCCAATGGCCTCATGCATGGAACAGTAATTCTGACATCGCTGTTATTTAGTGTAGCAATAAAAAAAAAAATATATGCTAATGAGAAAGAAAAGCAGCAAACTCTGTTCCTTGTTTTTATTAAGGGCTATAACAAGAAGGTGAGGGCAGTAATAACAACGCAAATAACCATCTTCCATTTCTTCTGTACTTCTGGCCAAATGGATTATTGAGTGATTATCCCCTTAAGTTGCTTGGAGCCAACACTGATTGTGTGAGATTTTCAATGTGTTTTTCATTGGCTTAATTCTGCTCCTACTGTGAGGAACCAAACTAAACCAGTGCCAGAAATACCACTTCACAAGCTTGCCCTTGCTTCGCAGTACAGCAAAAATCAATTTACCAAAACAAATCAACACAGAAATCCTCCACCCTATTTGCATCCTTCTTCATTCTTTGCCTTGAGTTTGCCACAGACATTGCAAATATTTCTGGTGCATGACTCCCCATCTGCAGCAAAACAGCAAAATCTCTTTCACAGAACAGCTTTGCTAGAACCGACAGTAAAAACTAGCTGCTGTCATAACCACCACCTCTCAGGGGTTCTCCGCAGTGCCATGAGCACCAACACCCCTCATCACAGAGCCCAACCGCTTGCCTCTGTGACACATCACCATCTTCCCTAATGCCACAAAGTCCTTCCCTGGCGGGAAATTGTCCCATCCGCCTAGGAAAGGAGTTGAGCACCAAAGACCCACTGACTGCTCTGCTCAGCAGGTTCAACCTGCTTCTTGTGCCCTAGAAAAGGAACACTCAGCCAGGACAGTCCACATCACAGTCCCTTTGCAAATGCTCTCACTTCCATCTGTTGCATATTATACTGTTTCACCGTATCAAGTACAACTGTATCATACACTATGACGCAGGCTCCCATTTTGGAGTGCAGGTGCCATAATTAAAACAGAGCACATTATTTTTCTGGTAGGATGCCCACCATCAGCTCAGGCTGCAATCAAAATAGTTATTGCAGCTGGCAATCCAACAGCCTTTAAAGCATAAATGCTAGAGAAGTGTCTCAGAACATCTAATGAAAACGCATTGGATTGCATCGTTTAACCCAGCATTAAATTACACTATACCATACTTCGGTGATTTTTTCCTGCATGTAATTTAGAGGCACCTATTAAAGAAAATTTCCCATCAAATGAGCCACTCTCTTCACTATATACAGTTTAAATGACACAGTTCCATAAGTGCTAGTCTGACACCCCTGCTCTATCCCAGGACAACAGTCAAGCTAAGTCAGGTGTAAGGGACTGTGTTGAGAAAACAACAGCTCAGAGCTGCTCGTTGGAGTGGTCTTGGTGCAAGTATTTGACTAGTTCATTACCATCTGAGGCAGCAGAAAGATCCAGATAACTTCCAACTGAGTTTGAATCAAGTTTTATATGCCTTATTCAGCTGGACAGCTGGCTTGTGCACAGAAAAGTGAGGAACTCACTAGCTCCAGCGAGAGGCTCAATGTACGTTCAGTCCTTCCTCTGAAAAATGGATATGAGATGAGTAATATTAATTAACATTTGCAATTTTCTCAATCTTGATGAAAAGGCTGTGTAAGCATTGTACTCCAGCTGCTGCAGGGAAATACATATGTATGTACATTTAAAAATTAAAGTCTTAGAGGAAACTGGAAACACAGCCACATGGAGAGTCAGTGGTCATTCACAGATGTCCTCCTCATGTCCTCTTCATGGAATGTATGTCAGAATAAAAGAACAAATGCAAGAGGTCAGGGAATTCATTCACAGCAATCCATCCCATCTCGGATCTCATTACAAGTAGTAGTTTTTTTCTTTAAACATACAGTTACTGGTGGGTGTAAAGTAGTCTATGGGGTGGGAGGAAGGAAACTCCGTCATTCCTATTAGTATCTTAGTTTTAGAAAGCATCTTCCATCCTGAAGGAGTTAACATCTCCTCCAAATCATGGGACAAATCCCAAGAGAACCAGAGTGCATTTCAACTACTACTTTACAAAGCTAGCAAAAAAGCAAAGTGTAGATGCCCTAGGCACAAGGACTTCACTACATGTGGTAAAAGTGAAGCTTGCAGGTCTTTGTTTCTTATGTATCATTGTCTGCAAGATTTGGCGGTAGCCCTGTCTCCAGGAGGGCTTTCCAGTGCCACCACTCATGCTGAACAGCCGGTAACCAGCTCCCAGTCACCCAGTACTCCTCTGCCTGGCTTATCCCCTGCAGCTGAACCACAGGCTGCCGCTGCATCGGCCTCTTTCACACATCTCATCCCTTCTATTTTCAGCCAGAAAAACTGTGCAACTCTCTACCCCATTTCCAGTAAGTGTGGATGAAAGACGCACACCTAAGGAGACAGTTGACTCTGCTAGCATCTCCTCAGGCTTGTCTGATTCAGAGTTTTTCCCCAGTGGCAGTTAGTTTTTTCTCCCTTCCTCTCTGTAATACTTTATTAAAGAAACAAGCAATTACAATGAGATGTTAGCTTGAATTCTTTTTTTTAACTATATTGACAGAATAACTGGTACCATAAATGTTCTCATTAATCATCAATAAAACAAGCAGAGCATAATCTGAGAGCACTTCCAGCTCTTGCATGCTGCAGACACTTAAAAGCCAGTTCTGTCTGCAAGGCAGAACTCACTAGTGTTACTTAGTTGTCCTTTAATTTTGATCCCTCCAAGGCTGAAATGATGCTCTGGACCAAAAAAAAAAAAATCTCAGCCAGCTTTAAAGGATACTGTAATGACATAAGAAAAACAGTATCAGTTCACATTTGGATTTACTCAACTTGTTGGAATGATTTATGCTCAAAGCCAGGCTGCTTTTATTTTTGAGTCAAGCTACAAACAGATCCTGAACAGATATCTTCAGAGGCATGTTGCAAGCAGCAGTAACTCCTTGTATATTCTCTGTTCATATTTCACCAAGCAACTCCAAGCTACTTTGCTGCGAACCAACACCACATGTCCCATTTTATTCCATACTCCTTTCCAACCATCCCCTCTGCCCAGCTGGTTGATAATTAAGGTACTTCTAAAATAATATAATCCATTGGCTCTGACATACATTGCTGTGCATTTTTCTTATCAAGACAGTAACAACCATTAGGGGAAAAAAGCTTTCTCTGTCCCTTAAACTCGCTCACAATGCTATGTACTACACCTATATTTTTTTCAGAAAGTTAGTCTAGCACTTTGCAAACAGTTCCCAGTCTAACATCGTACAACCCAACCCCATGTGCCAGCATGACCTGGGAATCCAGTGCACTTTCTTCCCTTCTCCAAGGCAAGTATAATTCATCAAGCCACAAGGGTCCCTTGCTTACCTCTGACAAAGGCTTCATTAACACAGTCTCTAGGGACAGTCACAGTGCTCAAATTCCAGCCTAGACGGATTTCTTTGCTTGTTTAAAACGGGGTTTGGGTCAATTCCCACTAGAAAAGTGTTATTTATAGAGCCTAAAGCCTGCACAGCCATCTCAAATGAGGCCTTCATGGCTCAAACTGAGAACGGTACTAAACATCAAGTTGCAATAAATTTAACTTTTCCATAGAATGCAGTAAGATCGTGGACTTGCATTTATTTTATTACTTTTATCATGTCTCTTCCACGCTCATTTTTCCTGTACTTTCTCAGGTAGCAGTGAGATACAAGCAGATCTCTGACAAACTTTGGCACCTATATTCTCCATCTACATTACAAACCAAAAAAGAAACACAGATTCACAGAAAGGTTCACCAAATTTTAGTAACCTCTTGGCAAATCTCAGCTGGTATTCTGAGTAAACAAAGACAAATTTAGATATAAATCAAGTAAGACTCAGCAGTGGCAATTCAAAACTTGGCAGTTTTAGGTTATTTCTGGCTTGCTTCAAAAAAAAAAAAATCATCAGGGGTGCGAAATCTAGTAAATGGGAAAAGTTCTTGGAACTCCCTGCAAATCACACATGTCATCACTAAATGCAACGCAACTGGTGAACAAGAAGAAAGCATTACCCTACTGGGTGTCGTGAATACTCCAATATTCACACCAGCCCTTCAGTAACGTTAACTCTACTGCTGTGTGCTGTGCACAAACAGCATCCTACGGCCTTGAGAACTTTAAATATAAACAGAAATGAATGTTCAAAACAGCTTTAAACGTGAGAAAGGCAGAGTCAATATACAAGTTCTTGAGCCAGCACCATTCTGAACAGAAATAACACGTTAACTCGTTTGAGCTTGTTCACCTCGGAGGCAGCTTTTGAAACCACAGTGCTGGAAGTCACAACTCCATGGCTACGCTCTCAGGTATGCCACTACCCTGCTAAAAGTTTCCCGGTGATCCTCTGAACCCGGAGTTTCCTCCGCACCCCGGCTCCGCGTGTACAATCCTGACCACCCACCGGCCTTGCAGGGGTGCTCAGAAGCCTCAGCGAGATCATCTGGAGATTCCCAGATGAAAGGCACCAAGCATTAGGCTTTATGGCAAACATGTACTGTGGGATTGAAGATGAGATGTAAACTATCATTAGTTTCAAATACTGTCATAGGTGACACAAATCAAGCAAAAACTTCAATTACAGCTTTGTTGGTATATGTGCTTACCACACACACACTCCCGTTCCTCCTGTTTTCTCTATCTCAATCTCAAGCAGCTAAAGCTATACAACTGTAAAGAGCCAAAGCTGACATGCAGAGTGAAGCCAGGTCTCATCTGCCAAGTCTGTGCATCCCTTTTACTCTTTATGCATATAAAAATCAGGATCTGAACTAGACTTTAGTCATCAGCCTTGGAGAATCTTTACTTCTCCCAAGTGAATATTAAGCCACAGCATCAGGCAAGTCCTGTTCTGCCTACACAGCCCCGGGACAGCCAGCTGAGATCCAGCTTGGGGGTCTCCACGTAGACTGCACTCTCACTGCCCGCCACAATCCAGGTATGCCCACACTAATGCCTTAAGATTTTTATTTATAATAATACATAATAAAACAAAATTTAATGGCAATAGATGAGAAGGAACCAGTAGAAATTTACTTTCTATAATGTTAAGAGTTAAAAAGAAGCAGCCAAATGGAACAAATAAACAAGGCGAGTTGTCCTCCGTAGCCAGCATGGCTCAAAAAAGTAGGTTAATAAGAAATTTGATTTTTAGAAGATGTGTTGTATGATGAAAAAAATGAAACAAATACCACTGTTCTTGCCAATGAAGATTAATCCAAAAAGACTGTAATATTGATTCATGTCATATCTAATTCTATAGTCACTTGCACCTTGTCTGAACACTGAACACTGAGCAGAAATGGGGTAAAAACGTTGCTGAATACTGAGCAGAAATGGGGTAAAAACACTGCTGAATGCTAATGTTTAGCAGGAGAGCCTAGTAATGCACTAAAGGTGAGAAGCCTTGGGTTCGAATCCAGCAGCAAAGCTACTGCTTGCACTGGAGCCAACCACTCCTTTCTGTTTCCCTACTCCTCCTCTGCCGCACGTACATAAACTGGGAAGAACTTTAGGGTGAGGATGACTTCCATGCACCTGGCTAAAGGGCCCGATTGCAATAGCTAAAAAAAAAATTATATAAAAATGCTAGAACAGCGGCATTTCACACTTCAGTTTACACACGGATCAGTCACAACATAAGCTAGCAAACAGTTCAAATGAAAATATTTCTCTTCTTCCTAAACCTTTTATTCCACTATAGCAGCTCTAATCAGCTGTAAGCCTAAATATTATAAAAATCCGTAAAGATGTAAGACAATTACTGCATCTTTGGACAGCAGATGCCTTTATGTTTTCTAAACAGCTATGAAATCGCAAACAATTACATTCTTTATTAAGAAAAAGGGCCAGATGTCAGCAGTTGCTCTTGCAGCACACCAAAATCCAATTCTGAATCATCTAAAAGGAGCCGGGCCACCCTCTGCCGCCCAACAGGAGCAGAATGAATTGGAGTCAACGGACACTGAAGATTCGTCAATTTTCTATTTGAGACTGCAAGTAATAGCACTCCACAATTCCATTGTATCTTCAACGATCTAGTAAGACTGTATCATCTCCTGTAGACTTTCATTAATTTTGATAAAAGGGAAATATACACTGTCTAAAGAGGTGCTTTGCCTGAGAAACTCTCAAGGTCAGACCTTATACATACAAAAACTTCTTGACCTAAAGATTCACTGCATTCAAAAGATAACATGCAAGTGCATACATTTTTTCCTCCCTTCAGGAAAATGGATTAAGAGACATAGCTGTGAACTTCATCTATTTGTACTTCGATTCTCTCTCCCTGCCCTAGCATACTGACACTCCAACTGGGGCCTTTTAAGCATTTTACAAATTTAACTTGCAAAAATAAAGCATTATGTCATTTTACAGGTGGGAAAACTGAGATAAGTAATTTGCCCAATGCCACTGAGCAGAGCAGTTGCTGGGCTCAGATCAGCACCAAGACGCAGATGTGACTTCTGCCCTTGCAGGGATCTGCAGCACAGCCCCGTGCTCAGCCAGTGCTGCTTGGCACCACCTCTGCCCGCCCGTCGCTTTCTGCACCGCTCACAGCGGCCTCTTCATGGGAGACCGACGCTAATTAGCAGTGAAGAAAGTGGCCATCTTGATGCTAACTGATGTCAATGCCTATTGATTAGAAGTGAATTTATTTTTGAAGACCTGATTGTACTAATAAAGTCAAGAGACTTTTTGCACAGGTTCTTACGCAAGCAGGATCAGACTGTAGTCACCTTATCAGGCAGTTCTGCAGTAACACAGCAATTGGGCAACCCGAGTTCAATAACTAATAGCTAATAACTCACTGAACTTCCTTCCCCGTGCTGTTTTCTCCCCTCTACAACAATATGGGAGACCTGCTCCTTCTCAGAGCACTGTAATCTGAAAATGAGAAGCACCACGCAATGGCTATGGGTTCAATTTCTCTCCCTCCACTGCTAAAAAAATCTAGTTTCACTTGCTCTGACCCCAAAAGCTCACCCATTGGTTTTATGAACTGCCACTCCTGCTAAAAGAATAAAAGCAGTTGTCTAAAATAAACCACTCAAGATGACTAAAAATGTCTTTGACTATCATTTTAATCACCACATACAAGCATAAAAAGATGATAAACTTCCTCTGTAGAACATTTATTAGTAGAGCACCAGCAGCTATCGTCTTTATCCTTAGCCATCTTTGAGAAGGAAAAGGAGCAAGCCCATGAAAGCGATTGAAGATCTCACCACGCAGCTGTGATGTACCTGGAGCACTGCAGGGTCTGCGGCAATCGTACATCAGATCACATTCAGACGTCACAGTGCTCTACTTCTGTTGTCTAAAGGCTTGCAGTCGCTGTATTACAAGTCCACCTGAAGTAAAGCCAAACATCAGCTAGAGGAGCCTAGAGAAGAATATATCATCCTGGGCTTCAGCAGTTACTTTGTATTATCAACAGCAAAGCCCTGTGTTGTCAGACAATGCAGATAAACTGCAAGAGGAAAAGCTGAAGAGGGAAGTGCAACACACGATGCAACAAGAGTTAACAGTAGAGTCCCATCAAGCTCCCGTCTGTGTCTCAGTGCACCGTGCATTGGACTCCACTGGCCAAACACCCCAGCAATGTCCTACAGCAGGACACTTCCCCTTCCCTCCCTCCTACAGCTCAACGTCAGAACAACAGGAGGCTTTCATGAGTTGCATCAAGACATCATGAGCCTCCCCAGAATTTCCACATACTACTTAAATTCACCTGTTTAAAGCCTACCTCAATTACTAACAACATTCAGTGCTCACAGATCTATCAAAAGCAGACTCAGTGCAAAGTCTTAATTAAAATCTACTAGATGTCGTCCAGTTACAGAAAAGCTTTCTATACTTAATACACTTAGCATACCTTAATATGAAGCAAGAGACACTGCCAAGATTTGCTAGTAGATTTTACCTGTAAACATGGTTAATCAAAAATATTTTTGAAAACAAAATTATTTGAGTAAAAGCAACACCTTAAGGCCCAACAATAGACACCCTCTGTACTAAACACAGCAGGGACAGCCACACCTGGAAAAAATTCTGTAGTCCAACAGACAAAATGCAGAACCACCACCAGCTAGGAAACTACCTCCTCGATCATTCATGGAATACTAAAACGTTCCAATTTTAAACAAGATCCTATTTTACCAGATATGGTAGTGGCCACAAGGCCCTGCCACAGACATGTTGTGTTTGTACAAGACAAGCAAGTGTCACAAGAGAGCAGATCCTTTAAGCCTTAAACCAGGCCCAAAGCTACTCAACCACCTCGCCCCTCTATCTGCTTCACAGGCTGCAGACAATCAGAGTCAGGTCTCCTCCTAAGCCTGCCGTATTCAGCATGGTGGCAGGGAAAAAGCTCCTACCCTGATTTAATCATCAGCTTTTATCACTCACCCTGATGCACACTTCTCCTCATAAATATGGAAAAATTGAATACAGCCTCTCAAAATTGAACAGCCCTAGATGCAGTTGCATTAACTCCATTAGCTTTCCTGGACTTTCAGATCTAGTTCCATCAATTATCTCACAGACGAAGTTTAAATATTCAGCACTTCCTCAGAACAAAACGACAGGGCCACTGGCAAAAGCCCTAATGCCGCTGGAGCAGCTCAAACAAGTATCTTCTTAGAAAGAAAAAAAAAAAGTGTATTTTATTCTACAAAGCAGAGAACATAAATTTAAGTGGGTTTTTGTTGCTTTTTTTTTTTCCCATGGAGTTAATGTGAAGTGACAAAGACTCTGCTAAGGGGAAAAAGGGAGGTAGGATTCTGAAGTTCACTATAGATGACAAAAGGATTTAGCTGGCCCTCCATTTTATTTATCTTTACCCTTAGTAAAAAGAACTGCAGCCACCTTGGAGATATGAGGTAGCTACAAAGGAATATGTCACAGGACCAAAGGTGACTCAACAGAAAATCCTAATGTAAGTTCTGTGTGTTACCAGATGGCAAATGCTGTTTCTCCAGCAATTTCTTTAACAGGAGTGAACCCCACCAAACGCAGTACCTGCGAAGCCAGAGCCCCAGAATGTTCTTTTAACCCAGGCTGGCATCTCTGCAAGTGAGAGCATATGGTATGTGGGGGGAATTGTCTCCTCCTCTGTTCCCTCTGTCTCTTCCTTTCCTCCTCCCTTCCACTGTTTTTAAGATCAAAAGCTTTGTTCTCTTGATTGGTAATTAAGTACAAGTCACCCAGTCCAATTTTTCAAAGAGTAATTAAAAGGTTATCAAGGAGAAACAGGCAAGATACAGGTATTCCTGTCGTATCCATAAATAGGTCACCCTGGTAGATAATTCAACTCTTATCATTAGTATCACATAATTTTAAGTTCAAACAAAATACTTAATCTTTCAGTCAATTAAATATGGCCAAAGAGATCATATGGTTTGTAACTACATACACAGCATATTGATGGCAATCCTCCTCTCAACTCTTCAGTCATTTGTCAGGGAAAAGGGATGAGTATCTCTGACAAGCAACAGCAACTTTAACAGAAGACACTGAACATCATGTTGAGACGTGAGCTAGATGTTATTCACAGTGCCAGTGAGCTGAAGGCAGTATAGATTTCTTCTTTGTTTGAAGTATGAAACTATTGCAGTAATGATTTGAAAACATTTTCTCTAAGCCTACACACCGCATAGATATCAGAATGGGACAGTTCCTCACAGCTCTGTAAATATACACCTCCTAGTGACTTCTGTGGAAATGCGAACTGCACTACTGAGGTTCTGGCTACAATAAAGACTTATTTTTCTTGATACAATGGCTCTAGCAAACATTTTCTTAGCCAAATAAATTCAGTATCACTGAAACGCTTCCTTTGGACAGGAAAGGCAGACCAGAAGACAGTGCAATTACCTACCCATGTCACGCAGGAAGGAAAGCCCACGGGCTGCAAGATCATAAAAGTTACCCCAGCACTGTTCAGCAGGTATGCAAGTGAGCAGTCTCTGCTGGTAAAAAAGATTGCATATCCTGTCCCTTGGGCTTTCAAAGTAATTTTAAACATCTTTGGAAAGAAAAAAAAATAATCTGATTTTCTAAATTGACCAGTCCTATTTTGAGTGTAAATTCAATGGCTCCCTTAGGAAAACAGAATTAGGTATCCAAAATGACTGACCAAGTAGATTGGAAGTATATTTTCCCCGGATCTGAGTGCAAGCATGAAACTTCAAATAAGGAAATTAGCAACTAATTTAAGATTCTCACATTAAAAACGTCCTGCAAATTATCAGCAGATGAAAAAGCTTGAAGATGTCACGTGGCTTTCTTGTTAACTACTGTCTGGTTATGTCACATAACAGTCTGACAAAAAGGTGCAAAGAGTCTCCCAAATCCCATAGCAATCTTAGATCCATAAATAACTCCAAATATTCAAATTTTAGTCAGGTCTCTGCTGAGCTCCTAAACCCAGCGCAGTGGGAAACCAATCAGGAAACGAACCTGATTGGAGCATCCTCTTAACAATGACACAATCAGCAAAGCACAATGGGAATGTGCAAAAAAGACTCTTCTTGAGTCACTGCAGTTTTCAGATGAGAAGGATTTCTGATCCCACTGGCAGTTCAGAATAAGTTAAGGATGACCGTTTGGGAGAGTTTGGTCTGATGTAACGAGCACAAACACTGCTTAAGAGAAGGGACAGCCAGATATAGGCACCAAAGGGAAGTTACAAATCTCATCTGAGCTCATGAAAACACATAGCTCTCCTAACTCAAGTCATGGGAGAGAAATCTGCGGACATCACTGTTCCTGGGTTTCAAAGAAGATTCTGTTACAGTGGTCCCTGCTGAAAGCCAGTGTACGGTTTAGGAAAACGCAAATTATTTGAGAGAAGCTGAAGGAGCAAGGACTCAGAAACAAGCTCTGATTTTAGCAAAGAAAGCAAGTCATGCCACTGAAAGATGACAACAGCTCTGAACGTCTAAATTAAGATGCTGAAACGCATTTAATATTCACATACTCATCAGAAACACACAACGCAAATTCCCTAATATACAGTAAAGCAGTTTATTAGCAAATGTCTCATTGGATTAAGTCTGCTCTTATTCTATTAGGGAACTTTCACACCACATTAAATTGCAAGACAACAGCGTGTTTGCCAGCACATGAACACAATTATTAACCCTTTCCTAGAAATGCACGTAGACGTGACACTGACATCAGGCCAAGGAAGCTCTTGGAAATATATGGCTTAAATGGAACAGCAGGATATTGAGACAACTAACCATTCTCCAATCCTCAGCACAATAAAGAGTGATCAACATCAAGATCATTTTCTTCTCCAGTCAAGTAGGCATGACCTGCCGAAATACATCAGTGATGCTCAACTATACAAGCTCAAGAGTGGGAGAAGCAAAGAGATACAGATCCTCTCCATTAACCATTCTGTTAACACACTGTACAAAACAGTTACCACCTTCTCTGCAGAAGCACGTGCTTTTTTTTTTTCTTTCTTTCACACTCGCTTAGAGCTTATTTTGGCCCGCCTCCTGGTAGCATGAGCTTTGATGAATGACGCACGGTCATCCATCTTCTAGTGTTGCACTTCGATGATGAATTGAGTACATTTGGAAAGCAGTCTGAGAAAAAACAAAATTGATAGCCACCGGGGGAAAAAAAGGAAGAAAAAAGAAAAAAGACCAATGTTGGGCAACAGCTACAGATTTAATGAGGTGAGATTGATGTACAAAAAAAAAATATTAGCTGAAGAAGTGAGACACCAAACAGCACAGAGGAGTAAGTTCCAAGTTTTGAAGTCTCTAATCTAGAAACATCCAGAGGAGAACACCAGCATCCATCATACAAGAGTCCATATCATTTATTGGTGCGTGTCCTCTCTAAGTGCTTTCAGACCCCTAGAAAGCCTCTCCAATACCTTTTCCCCCACATTTATTTCACTTTCCCCTATTGTACCAAAACCACCCCATTTCCCAAAGACCTCATCTCGTCATTAGAGATGATATGTTCTCACATTGCTTTGTGCTCCTGGTTTTATCCCACAACTTACACTTGTCTCCAAGTTGTGCACGAAGTTCACCACTGAGGCAGAGGGAAGACCTTATTTGTCTCCTCACATCTTCCCCCAAAATGCAAGGCTACAAATTATCAGGACAGTAACCAAGCTGTATCTCAGAGTTTTGTTGTAGGGGTCAACTGTAGAAGTAACATCAAGGGCATCTTCCTATCTATAATCATATTGTCCTTACAAGTAGCTCAGAGCAATACCTGGATGCCACTTGTCTACAGTGTCTTTCTAATTTACTCCACCATGACCCTACTTCTGAATTAATTCATTAATGGATTTTGCTTCTTCAGCAGAACGTCCCACTGACATCTAGAGGGCAAAAGGAAACATCTGGCACTGCTGACGAGCACAGCAATTTGCCAGGGGACTTCTCAGGGCAAGAGCAGCATTGACTACTCACCATACAAAGTTTCCTGAGCAGAATTTTATACCAGATGTAGGTGTCCTTTACGTAATACCCAAAGCAAAGCGCTATGCTACCTTCTGATTAAATGATGAGGTCCCATAATTAAGATGATTCTCAAGCACAGTTGCAAGATGAAGATATGATTTATTTGCATAACTGAAATCATCTACATAAAGAGCTGATTTTCACCAGTGTTTCTTTAATTCAGCTTTTCCAGTTGGGTTAGACAAGACACTGAGGTCAAAGGATCTGTCCTAAAGTGGTATGAAGTAAAATTAATTTCCAGGACTGTCCAGGACTACAGCATTCTTTACTAGGTATTCTAACACTGGATGCTGCCACTGCTTCTATTACTTTTTGTATGTATTACTGTCAGACTTCAGCTGCAATCAGACACCACCTCAGACAACAGCAGTGATGTCACAAGTCAGCAAGCTGATTTCATCTGTGCCTCAGATCCGGAGGTCTGAGATCATCTGTGCCTCAGATCTGGAGGTCTGAGATCATGACGCCTTCAAATGTAGAAGTCTGACGTGTCATATAACATTTGCTACCACAGCAATACATTATTTTTTTTCAAAATCAGCCTCTCATTTAACTTTACCAGGATGGTACCTGAAAGTCTCAGAGATGAGAATCCATGGAGAGTCTTCATACTAAAACGGTATTACTTGATAAATCCCTACCCCTAGAGATCCAACAGTTTAGTCAGATGTGAGAGATTGTCACCCCGTCCAGCCAGTGAACAGACTGGACATTAGGGAATTACCCAAATGCACCCACAAAGCATTTGGCAGAGCTATAAACTGAAACCCATTATCCATCCTCCCACTCGGAGAATCTCTTCTGGATTGAGGGAAGCTCCTCTGCACATTAGCTCTGCTTTCCTCTTGCTCCATTTTCTAATTAACTTCTCTGGATGTCTAGAATGACTCTTGATAAATCATTACTGTCAGGCATTCAGAGAAACATTTCAAACCTTATCAGAGAAAAGAAATCAAAACAGCTGTAAGAACTGCTCATGACGAAGCACTCCCAGTTTATTGCAGCATAAACCTCCAACCTAGATTTAATCCCAGTGGCAGAAATGGGAACATGTTTATAAACATCACCGTTATGAACGATATACCTTGTTCTCAGATTCCCCTGCTGAGGCAGTCCATCGTAGATAGATAATACATCAAAATCTTCCTCTAATGCAAAGGACTGGAAAACAAGCTGTATCCTGTTCTGCTCCTCGGCAGTGATTGTCCACGTGCAGTTTGCATAATTTGGATATCCATATGGAAAGCCTGGACTCTGTATTGTCCCATTTGGGCCTTGCAAAACGTGACTGCAGTTCTGGGCTGGCAAGAGAAAAGACAAAAGTACAAGTCAAATGGTGTAGGATACACATTTCCTATCTTCACCATCAAAACAGATCATACAGGATTGTTTCCACGGAATTTCTTCTCAGTTCATGGTCCCAGGGAACAGATAAAGGTAAAATCTAAAGATGCATCTTTGTCCTCCCTGCAGGAACCTGGCCCCCAGATACCCATCTCTTGAGCACTGCTCCCTCTAGCTGTAAACATAACGTGCGAACAACAGCTGGAGTACAGCAGCTGCTGACTGCAACTGCAAACAGATGCTTACTCAGACACCCTTTCGCAGCCCACAGAGCCCAACCTACTCTTCAGCATACACTGCATTTAGGGATTTACATGGTTCAAGAGTGCCTGGCCATGCTGGGCACCTCAAAATAGCAGCATGACAATGCCAGAGCTGACCGTCTCTTTTACCCATAGTTAGACTTGAGTAAGATGCAGAAGATCAGGGCTCAACTGTGCCGAGACAGAGACACAGACCACCCCTCCCCTTGAAAGGCCAAGAACTGGAACAGACGTAATACATAATGAGGAACTGAGTCATCAAATGAGTAGTCTGTCTGGACAAGACTACATGAAAACTCAATGGCAAAAGATCAGAAATTAAAGTTGTCCTGACTCCAGAAAGAAAAGGACACAGTTCAAAGGTTTAACAAACAAACCAACCCTTCTTGAATAGTTATTTGGAATTTAAAAAAACAAACAAAAAACTTCAAATCTTTGCAGCTTCTTAGCAGTTCTTCTTTCCCGCACGCTCTTTCAGGTAAGCAATGCTCACCAGCCTGACCCTACCTCCTAGCAGGGAGAGGAGCCAGCGGTTTTCACACAGGGCCTTTCCATGCAGACTGCCGCCAGCAAAAGGCACGTTCCCACTCGCTCTCTGGTCCGCGTACCCCAAACTGGCAGCTGTACCGCTGCAAAGCAATACAGACTGCGGCCCAGAGCTGCCGTCACCAGTAACACTACACACCCCTAATTAGACCTGAGAGGGAAGAAATTGTTGGGTAGACCCGGCCTTCTCAGCCTGCTCTGTTTTCTCTCACCCAGTTCTGAAACGTTTCAGCTCCTCATGCAGACTCAACACATAGCAAACATCTTCCAATCGGTATTCCTAAGGAGCTGCTGTAGAGCTTTATCTTCTGAGAAGAAAAGTCCAGTCCTGTACCCACCAGCTAAATAGTTAAAGCCTCCCTCAGATCCATTTTTCTATCCCCAAAACAGTACCTGTGAACACTCCATCCCAAAGATAAAGATCAACTCACACGATGTACAATTTCTGGATATATGAGATTTTCTTCTCTCTGGGGACGCAGCTACATAAACGTGCTGGGAACAGCCTAAATGACAAATTCTCCTTAGTGTTTTCCTCTCTTCGCTGCTACAGTACCCAAATGTCTTTTGAGGCACACAAAAAATAATCACCCCAAAATGGTATAACTCCAGTTGGCTTTAATGGAATAACTCCTCCACACCAAAGCTAAATTCCAGACAGTTTGCACAGCAACTGTTTTGAAAGCAAAAGCAGAATTTCACCTTTATCCTATGGCCAGTATCAGAGCCGCTGATCACTGCTGCCTGCATTTGCTCTGGCTTTTCTCAGTGATGCTGGATTGTTCACCCCTGCTTATGTAGCTAACCAAGGCTTTCAAGTTGAAATGAATTAGATTAGAAATTACTTCTTTGATTTCTTATTGCTTTTTTCAAAGGCAGCAATGGCATTTGCACTTCTGAGTGCCAACCAACTACAGGTAAAGAACTGCAGAGTAGTGCTCATTAAAGCCAATTATAATTAGATTGACCTACTTTGGTGCAAAAATGCTTAATGGAACTTCTCTCTGCAAGAGGAGGTTCACACCTTTATGAATCTAAAATGGTCAATCATATTTACTACCCAGGGAATCTTTTTGTATCATGTTCATTTTATCATCGACAGTTAGGACAGCCCCATAATCCATAGGGCACTAAAGTTGAGCTAGGCACATTGCTCATTAATAAGGGCAGACTAAAGTATTTGCATTTCTATAGCACCTGGCACCTGCCTCTCTCAACGCGTTTTGTCAATATATAATAGATACAAGTGTGAATTTACCTCCCTCCTCCACTTCAGTTCCATTTATTTGTAGCCTTCACTGAAAGGATGTATTAACTTGGTGCTAGAAAGCTGCATGGGACTGGGAATACTACCATTACCATGGAGTGGTAGAATTAGGCCTAGTTAGGTTTAATAACTTGGAGACTGCTAGCAATCCGTAAGCTTCAGTTCTCTAAAATTCAATCACATCCTCTTTTCTTCAACCAGACTGACACTCAATAGGCAACGTGGGGATATTGAATCTGTCTCCACAGCACATTTTTTATTTTAATCATAAGTAAATGTCATCAGAACAATTTAAGGAAATTGGGAAATTAAAGAGGCTGTGTCTCTCAATTTCCTGATAGTATAGAAGCTACTGATGCTGCAAGAAGTTCAGAAAAGAAATTCAAGGTCAGAGACACTGTGTTCCAAACACTTCCAAGGTCACTGGAAAGGCAACAAGCTTTAAGATCAATATACATTCATGCTGTCCTCACATAATTAGCGATTAAAAAAAAGGCCAGAAAAATGTACATAATCTTAAAATGTAGCTGAAGAAAAACAACTAAATAATAGAAAAATAGGACACAGTTTTATGACATATCAAATCAATCCACTGAAGTACTTGTGCGTTTGTGATTTTGACCAAGATGTGCTTTGGACACAGCTAAAAGAAAATTGCTTATTGCAAACAAAAATTAGTTTTCCAAAAGCTGACAAACTGGAAAGCAATATATTCTTCATCAACTGTAAAAGCAGGGAACTTAATTTATATTGGACACTGCTGGAAAAAGTCAACAGGCACAGGAAAGAGATCCAGGAAGCCCAAGAGAATTTATGCATACTTTATAATTCGCTTTCAGGTTTGAGTTAGCTCAGCTCAGGCTTGACTGATGAAACCTTATCTAAAATCTAAAGTACATGACAAAGCAGCACTCCATTTCTCCTCTGAAGACTTGCAAAAACAATTCTCTTTATCCCTTTGGCACAGGAACATGAACACGTAGAAAGGTATGAAAGGACAATGCCAGTGTCTGTGCTATAAAATTCCAGGTGAATCCATATTTGACAGAGGACAACATTCTTCCCAAATTTCTGGACCATTCTCTCCAACCCAGAAGCTGGACACGAGGAACCTCCACACACCCTATTCAAGTACTGGGAATGCAGCAGCTCCCCTCAGGGATCAACCACCCGCCTCGTCCTTTATCTCAGCTCCAACGATCGGGGCTATGCCAGGGGACCACAAGAGACTGTAGCAGTGACAGGACAAGCTGTACACAGAAACCACCTTCTTTACACCCTCTGCAGATTAACCATCAGCCCTGGCATCGGAGGAATTACAACCCTTCTAGAACAGCTGCGTTTCCCCCTCTCAATTTGCCACTCTATTGAAGAGCTACAACAGTGACGGAGAAAGGTTACGACACAAAGCTAAGGGATCAGATGTCATTCACCAGAAGGCTCAGTGTGGGACTGTAGATATTCCAGCTTCCAATACTATTATTCATGGGCTCCTACTTTCTGAAAGTGTAACACCAACGTGAAACTCATCAGCAGATATGCTCTTGTGGGCACGTCCTATTTCACAACAGAGATGACCAGTCTGAGAACAGAGCTAATTCTAACTCGTACCTTGCCAATGCAACCTGCTATTTTCAATTCTGGAAAGTGGTTTGTTATGAGATTGTATCTTTTGAATGAACACATCAGTGTAATTCTATTGCAAGTAGCACTTAAAAGTTTCCAGACAAGGACAAAGACGTTATCATACTTGACGCTGGTGAGCGCACACAGCCTTTCTCCAAAGGGATCCCAATCTAAGGGGGGAGGAAAAAACAAGACAAGGAAAACCAAGGAAACCCACACTTGTGCAGGGCTTGGGGCTTTGCAGAAAAACATCTTTATCCAGGGCGCAACCATTTCCTCAATGATAGAGCTTAAAAGTCAGCTTTACCTGTCTCAGCTTACAATACTTGTTTTGTGCAATATACACTGCTTGAACAATGTAAACAGACCCATCAGCTTCACTTCTGGCTCATATGCACAAGGCAAATAATGAAATATTTACTTTGCAATACGCTCATAGAAGAGCTGCATTTCTAACAGAAACATGGGCTGCCTGCGGCATTTTATAACACACAGTTAATCCACGTGCCACAAAACTTAACATGACTGGACACTTAACCAAAAAAATAAGTATCAGCTGAATGCAGCTGCCTCTTGCTTAAGCAGGAAAGGTGCAAATCCCTCCAAGCTTCATTCTGGGTATCGATCTTCCTACCTCCTCGTGGCAAGAGGCTGAATGTCCTCGTACTCCAAAACCAAGGCTTCTTTTGACAGTACAAGCTACACAACTGAGATAAAAGCTAGTGGGAGGTTTATTTACACTGAAGTTGTTTAGAGACACGAGCGTGGGACTGTTCTCGTGTCAGTCACTCCTGCTTTAGCAGGGCCTCTAACGCAACATGGCTACTCGAGTTCTGGAGCAGAACCAACCCCCCCACGACTGCAGTGTGGGTAGCACACAACTGGTTCTCATCTCCTCCATGCCTCGTGATTGGCAGTCATGATGGCCACCGTACATTCATCAAAACAAACCAATTTACATTTACAAAAGAGGTCACTCAATCAAGCAAACACATTCATAGCAACAGAATTTTGTTATTTCCTTTAACTAAACAACGCTGACACACAGGAGCGAGCTGCCTCAGCTGCTGTACCCTTCGAGCCCCTGCCTGGGACTGGGTTTCATCACTTGACAGAATTTCAGCAGCTCTACAGACTCAGATAAACTGTACATTCAAATTCTGTCACCACAAATCTTCACCAAGTTGTCAGAAGCTAAATAATAAACAAAGGCATTGTCTGACATTACAAGTGCAAAGAAAATGGGTACAAAACATCATCTTCCACCTACTTCCAATTCCTTAAACTTACCAGGCCAGATCCATGGCGGTGTAAATCAAGGAAGTGTTTTAACTATGTTGATTTACACCATGTTAATACCTAAGGAAGCAATACTTTAGAGAGGGGGAAACAGAATTTAATTTATTTCTAAGTGCTTCCTAAAATATAAGTTGATGTACTTTGTTTCTCAGCAGAAAAGAAACCTAATTCAGCAAACACTGATGTATGGTCACTGCACAATTCAAAAGGAACAAATACCAAATCATATACACTGACTTGCTCTCAGCAGTACCATCTATTGGTGATACATGGCTGTCTTCTCCTTAACGCAGTAGACTTTGGGATTGTCATTTTCTTTAGTTATTGTTACTTAGGCACAAATGTTTCTATTTTGTGTTGTTCTAGCCTATTCAGTGAAACAGATGAACATAAAAAACCTTTCCCCAAGAAAACTGAAACCCATATCCTGCAGACACAAACACATTCCATCCTAGACTAAAATGCCAGGGCCAAATCCTGCTCATACATCAGTAATGTCTCAGTTTTTTCCTATTTACATTACTGTTTAGTCATTCACCTTCATTGCATGAAGTTCTTCAAACCAAGACACTAGACCCAACTCAGAAACAGCACCCAAATGCTGACATCAGTTTTCAGCATCCCCTGAGAGCACATCTGGAGGCGGTGATAAATAGAGTAGAGCTCAAGGATGGCGACAGAACAGCCAAACTCGGTGCAGAAGTGCCCCAGCTTCCTTTGTGGGATAACACATAAAACCACACAAGACTCCTTCAGCTTCTCACACAACTGGGTACATGCCACCACACAGGATCAGCGCCTGGCGTCATCACTGAACACTCCCTGTCGCACGGAGCCACAAACCCTGTTCTGGCCTCGGAACAGTCTCATCAGGAGTGGGTTGTGAGATGTCCACAGCCAGCTCCTTCACACAGGGCTTTTCACAACCTTCTCTCCAAAGAACATACTAAACACTCACCTCTTGTGTTTGACAGTTCATCTTTAAGAACTCTTTTTTTAAAAAAAGAAAACACACACACCACTGATCTGCCATGTAAATAGGAAAAAAGATTCATTTTCCTAATGTTTACCGTTTTGAATCATTTATCAGCAGCTAATTATGCTTCCTTACATAGTAGTATTATAAATTACAGACAATCACAAACAGTAAGTAGTTTACCCATAGCCTAGCTGTAACTCTCTTGTTCACACAATTTAAGTGAACAAACAGGGAAAGTACCTCCACACTTCATAAATCTAAGCCTTGTTTCCCTAAGTATTCACCTTTTCATAGTTTTAACTTAACCTACAGTCTTATATCAAAGCCTTCTGGGTAATAAATAATGCAGACACATTCCATTAACTATAACTTCTAATCAAAAGCCAGTAGATCCAAGCACATCACCAAGAGGATGATTTACATCTCAGATAGCCAGTGCCTTTTTCTCTCTGAACACACGGAGTGATAAACTGAAGAACGCGAGGGCAAAGAACATGCATTTTATCTGAATCCAACTCATGCCACTACTGCCAAGTCAGAAAGAATTATAACATCCACCTCAAATCAAAAGCAGTATGTGAGTTTTCAGCAGGATGGCACAATACCGTGATACTGCAAATCAAACATATCATTCCCGAAACCAACTTAGTCACCTCCAGTTCTCTGGAGAGAGACATTATTTCCCTTCCATTCCAACAGTCTTTCACTCCCACTCTGTCATCACTTTCTGTCCCTTTAGTGCTGCCCAGGCTTTTAGACTGTTACTGCAGAGATCTGTTACGTTTAGGCACTGTTCCAACATTAGCATAACAATTCAATTTTAAGGGCTTCCCAAGTAGAAAGAAGAGAGGAACAGAAAAGATGATGGTGGAGTGAAGATGCTGCAATGATGGATTTAGTTTTTCCCCATATGCCCTCCTTCTCCCAACCAAAAAAATTTGTCTTGGAAAATTATGCAAGTTTCCTCCTTGTTTTGGATTTCTAGTCACATTGCTGACCGTGGAGTTCCCCAGTAGAAGTTCAAACCAAACCACCAGCTGGAAACTACAAGTACTTGCTCAGAAGAGGGAAGGGAAGTCTAGAACTTCAAACTGTCACTGCACCATCCTCACATCCTGCCACGCTGCTCTGACCACATAATACTCCCACCGTACCTTGGAAAGGACACTGACATTCTTCAGATTAAGAAAAACCTGGACAAAAGCATCGTAGCTCTCCATTTCCTTAATGTCTGGCCCAGGTTCATCCTGTTATTACTTTAGACCATGGCATTTTCTCCTACCTACACTGGACTCAAAGGACAGTTTATCCTCCCAAGCCATCTCCTCCTCAGACAGGGGGTTTTCAACCTGCAGCTCAGAATGCCTGGGGGCATCTGTGAAAAGCAAGAAAGGAAGATAGCCTCATATCTATTCTCTTAAATTGTCTAGAAATACAATAAGCACCTTCATAGAAATAAAGGCAACTAACACTGGAAATACTGAGGTCAACAGACCCAAAAATGTTGGAAAGTACTACTACAGAATAAATGAACCCAAATTGTTCAATGCTTCCTTGTTCAATGATGTTTCTGACCACCCCACACCCCCCCAGTGAAGTTCTGGACCCTCCCCAGTTGTTCCATACCTGTCCTGAAGTGGGCAGTCAGAAACTGGACAGCGTTCTACAGCTAAGCCCAAGCTCAACACTGCCTCACCCCTGCGGCTGGGAAGCCGGTTGTCACCCCACTGGCACCTTCCCTCCTCCGTGCCAAGCTAAGCTTCTCCTTTGAAGACAGTCTTTTCTGCTTTATTATACCTTGGTTTTATATTTTGTGTTTGAACCTGGAAAGGGCATATACTTCCAAGAGCAAGGTCACAGGAGTTCTGACATGCTGTGGAGAAAAAGGAAAACGTCCAATTTCAGGTAACATCAAAAGCCATTGCAGGACAAAACTTGAAATCACAAGAACATGACACTGCACATATGTCCTGTCTTACAGCTGCACTGCAGTCCCCTGACATGCTGAGAGGCCAAAGACTTCAGCTGCTGGAAAGTAATGCCTCATTTGGTTAAGCTAGAAATTGCCTAAGTGAGGACACTGGTCATAGCAGCAGCTGCCAGATTGTCCCTTGAGGCTGAAGTCCTCCGCTCTTAACAGAGGGAGGGTAGCACGGCACGCTGACCTGGCGCAGGCTGTCCCCTGCCAGCTTGCTCCATCCCTACCCTGGAATGACCTGCAAACACAAGGGATGGACTTCAGCCTTCAAAGACCCTCATCAGATTTTTTAAATTATTTATTAAAAAACCACAACAAACAAACAAGATTGCTGTCAAAGGGAGGAAGCAAAAAAAAAAAAAAAATCACACTACTATGTTGTGTGGCTGGTAAGAACTTGAGCTGTTCTGTAGGGAATACCACAGCACCTACTCCTGTGGGGTTATCAAAGAGACACTACAGTGGCATGCTGGCTTTGCCCAGGTGCATGCTGTATTTTTCTCAATCACCCCTGCAGATTTATATAGCACTTTACCATCTGTAAAGCTTACAATCCAAACAGAAGCAAAGCAAGCTAGAAAACAGGACAAGCGTTCAGGCGAAGACTTGCACAGAGTGAAGGGAAAGGGAGATTGATTCCCTCCTATTTGACTGTAAGAAGGGGAAGCAGGAGGGCTTAAGGACTAATAATAGAAGATATTAAAATATTACTCTGGAGTTATTCTAATAAGCATCTAGAAAATCCCTTCTAACGCACGCTTTTGAATCTAAGCAGTACCAAAGTAAATATTAGAGAAGTCTGTGTTCATTGAGACACATTAATGAATATATATTTTCCTGACTATTCACACCAGTGATCTTAAAAAATATGGTACTGTATTTGCAGTAACTGAAGTTAGCTAGTTGGAGAAACACAGGCATGCATACCGCTTCATACACCCCTGATCCAATTTCCACTGGACAGCAATGGGTACAACATTATAGAACATTTCAGCCACGCGTAAGAAAGAAAACTTTGCTTGGCCAATACTGATGAGGAATTTAAATTACTAAATTACTAATGAGTCCACAACACAGAACATTCTCAGTGTCTGTTCACCATCTTCCTTGAAAAAATGGTGACAAAGACCACATTGACAGCTTCACCTGGAAGGCTCCTGAAAACAGATGTGCATCAAAGTAGTGAAAGGGGCTCTGCCTGTTCTGACTGTATCACAAAAGAAGAGATTGTTTCCACGCTCTGCTGACCTACAGAGACCACGTTTAGCCAAGCAAACGGTTTGTTGATGCAAGGAACATACCCAGAAAGAAAGAAAATCCTGAACCTTTAAACAATGACCAAAGCATAGGAATCCTGTCAGCGAGGCCAACCACACCACAGCTCACCCTGCTTTGCGCAGAGTTGAACTCCATCTGCATAGTTACAAAGATTCGCCACACTGGCATCCCTCTGTACTTGCCTGAAACCAGAGTAAAGGACTCAAAAATAAGTTTCCTCATGTAAATTTAAGATCTGTTTCTTCCCACTCTATCCCATACAATAAATAGTGTAAATAGTGTAAATCCAAAGGCAGTGGGATGGCCACACGAAGCACGTGCAGTTAGTACTGAGCACAAAGAGAACCGGGAAAATCTCACCCCCCCACACACTTCCAGGCTGTGCTTTCTCTGCAAAAGGACGATGATACTCCCCTCTAATCCTGCAGGGAACTAGGGTATTTTTCACTTCCTCAAATCTGAAGGCAGCACCTGGAAAAGGAGCTGCACTTATAACACACACCAAGTTCAATTGCTGAGCTCCACTTAGATACCAGTCTTTCACATCACTCACAATAGATATAGGAGAATCTGGAGCACATGTGGAGCCAGACTAAAGAGCCTAGCCTGTAACTTACAGAACAGTTTGGGTTGGAAGGGACCTTAAAGATCATCTAGTACATCATGCCAGGCTACTGCAACCAAACTGTCGTAGAATCAGACAATATCAACCAGCCGTACAATTCGGAGCTGGGACACGCTATGAGCCTGCAGTGGGGCAAGCTCTGCTGGCAGCAGGGAAGTCCCAGCCTGGCAATGATCTCCAGACCACCATCCATGGTGCCGCTGCACACACCGTGGCGCTAACAGCTCTACGGGCTTCAAGCTGGCCTCTCCAGAGCACTGTGCCACGTGGGAACAGCAGCACGTTGTCAACACCGGCAGGAGACACTCACACTTTAATGCACTATGCAGTGCAAACATACCCACTGACTGCAACGCCATGCCAAAGACAAGCTGGGATACAAAAGGTCCTTGCTCCGCTGTCCCTCCCATCAGCATTCCTCCACATGAACTGACCACCCTATCTCAGATGAGCATAAAAGCCCTGGCGACTTTCTTCACATGTGACAAGAGGAAAAAAACCACCTTGTGAGGCAACAGGCAGGGATCTTGCACTAACAATGCACTCGGAGCCATGAGCAAGGGAGAGACCTTCATCCGTCCATAAGCTGTGTCCAAGACTCACACATCTGCTACAGAGCCCAACACTCACTAGGCACGCCAACCACCCAACCCAGCTTGTGCTGCTCTGGTTCCTTGCTGCACCCTGTTCCAACCACATGCACTTTGGTGACAAAAGTGACCAGCATGACTTCATTTCGTATCCTTTGCATTAGAATGAAGGACATGCAGTCTTCCACTGCAGTTCACAAGTTACTGTGACTTAAGTTAATGGGGCTTTAAGGAACCTTGGCTGAAATAGCTCATGCATTAAGATTTTGAGAACCCCAATCAAACAAAAAGCCTCCAAGCTGAATACCCCAGGAAGAGACAAGAGCTTTAAACACTTTAAAAACAAATTAAGCAGCCACAGCTGGCTATGCTTTAAGCATACTCTCGGGTTTCTCCCCCAGAGTTGCTTCTAAGAGCAGACCCACTTCCTAGGGCAAATGTTACATATTTTAAGTCTTGCCCCTCTGTTACTGCAGAAGGCTGTTACACACAGCAGCTTCAGATTCAGTTGAAATTGTGCAGCATTGGCTGCGTCACAGGAATTGTTCACCTGCACGTAGTTTGCCTTGCACTTGGGGTGGGGTAATGTGACTTGGCTGAAAGACTAAAGAAAAAGGTTTCAAAGCCCCACACACCACATATAAAGGTTTAGCTACCAGGCAACTCTCAGCTTGTCTGATTTTTGCAGGGCAGCGGCAGAAAGCTGTCTGTAGGTATTCAAGGAAGCCTGAAGGTCAAGAAATTAAGAACAAGGCTCTGCAAGCCTTGTGAAAAGAGGCTCTAGTATCTTTCATCACAAATTACCATTCTAACCAGCTCCCTGACAGCCAGCGGCTCCATCCCCATCGCCGGGTTCGCTGCGATGCCATGACGTTGCTAGGCAGAGTTGCTAGGCAAAGGCACACATGCAACAGCTCAACTGCGGCTTCATTACAGGGCAGCCGTAACAAAAAGAGAACGGGGAGAAAACACCACCTTGATTTTATATACACGCAGAAATTTCTGTGAATGCTAAACGACTAGTTAACAGAGTTGGGCAATACTGCAGATAAACTAGCTTTCTACTCTGTGGCTTCATCAAGAGTCCCAATTCATTTCCTTCACAACATTCCTGCTCTTGGTATTCGGCAACATCAATTGTTTGGGGGTTTCTGCTGAATACTGGGCATTGCAGGAAGCCAAGGAGAGCGGTCTGGAAGAGGCGGCCGGAGACACAAGGGAAGAGAAGGGACATCCCCAGACCAAAGCAAGCAGGGGGGACTGTTCTTAGCAATGAGCCTTACACACACAATTTGAACCTGAATTTTGGCCTAGGGCCTCTCTCAGCAACAGGGCTCTGAGGAGATGAGCCCAACAGTAATGTTTTTAGCAAAGCCAGAGGCTGCAAGTGTTTCCACGTATCTCCAGGACTCAGAATGTGGCCTCTTCCCTCTAGCACTAGACACAGGAACAGAGACACTCATCCATCTGCTTGGAATCAAGTCTTTTATCTAGATGACACAGTACAAGCCACCTCCAGGACCAGAAGTACGGGATGCTGCTTAAACAGCAATAACTGAAGACTCAGAATAAAGGTTAGAGCCACGATGAGTCATTAATACACAGAGCAGATAAACAAGCAAGCATCTGTAGAAATAATTCGTTAGTAATGGGGTCTATCTTTGTCTGGCAGACTGCTCACCACTTACCTGCGACAGATCTTAACCAGAATATTCCAGAGTACATTAGCCAGATCCATTTAAAAGTACAGTTTATCCTTGTAACACCTCCTGGAATGAGGAGAAGAAAGTTTCTGTGCTAGGAAGAGGGAGATTCATGGCATCACCAGGCAGTACTTCTGCCATTCAGCACATGGAAGCAAAAGCATACGCACACAGTGCCTCGGACCTCCTCTTCCCCAGCCACCATGCCCTGCCAGGCACAGCAGGTATAAAAGGCCTTATAGAACTATGGTGCTCCCTGGACCAGTCATTTACAGCAATGCAAAACTGAATCAAACAGCTGGCCAACTGGCAGCGTCACACTCACTTGGCTTGCCCTGCTGTAAGTCACCTTGAGGTCTCCTCTGCTGTCCGGTCATTAGGGATGCAACCCTCTGAAAACCACCTGCAATCCCCCACGGATCTGTGAGAAGACAAGACCCCAGACACTCATTTCTTACAAGTTGCTGGGATAAACGCAGAGCCAGAGCCAATGCTATTCAGTAAGTCAAACACACATTTCTGTTCCTCCCATTTCAAGGCAGTACTGACGCTACCAGACCTCAGAGACAGGCTGCAAAAACACCAAGACACATGAGAAAGTTATTCAAAGAATGCAAAACAATGATCCTGTCCTTAGAGAACAGCTGAACACTTCATCAATTAACAGCTTCCTCACCATGCCACTAACTGACCTTGGACAACTCCTGCTTCAGTTTACCATGAACTGTGTTCCTAGCACACGGGATCTGCTCTTACTCTGTGCCTGACAGATTTACTGGGTACGTTAAGAAGCTGGTTTAATACTGATATTCTCTGACAGAAACTTAAAGCAATGTCTCTTGTGATCACCAATACCAGTGTTCAGAGTTCAAAATTGTTCACACCAAATGGGATTTCCTGAAACAGTGGACATGCAAAAATCTGAGTAAGAAAGAATGGTCTCACTGCTTCCAGTCTGACAGGGAACACACATGACTTTCAGACGAGCATTACAGTGTGACTGGTTCAGACAGGTTGGACAAGATGCAGAAACAGCAACTGAAAGCAAATGTTCACAAGTCCAACTCCTAAGTTTGCTGAGTCTGAAACACTCTGATCAACAGCTGTGCCCCATGTCTCCAGCAAATAAAGTTTCAAGTGTTCTCTACCAGTTCCAAGTCTCTTGAGTTTGTTTTCCATAATCGCATTCACTATTATAGGCATCAGTTAGAAAAATGCAGAGATACAGCAAGTGACTACAAATTGGACTGCAAAGCATATATATGGATGTGCATTCATGTGCATACATGCACAGAGAGAGAGATAAAAAGTTAAAGCTAAAGAACTCCTGGTTATCACAGACTGTTTCCTTCCAGGCTTGGCAATCACACCACATAATCCCATTTATAAATATGTTAGCTTTTCTGTTTTGTACTTCACACTGGAAGATTTGCATTAGAGCCTTACAGCTTTGATGATTATAAACACTATTCTAATTTCCAAGCTAAAATTAATTCATGACCAGTTTATGCCCATTTGTTTTCATACCAACATTTTCTGTTAGTTTAAACAGTGCTTCTCCCTGTTTTGTTTTTACCTGGCCTTGATGTATTTATAGAGAATAACTAGATCCCCTTGCAACCTTGTCTGCCAGGCTAAATAAACCCCATGCTTTCACTCTTCTAAGATACACCTTCCATTCCCCTGATCATGCCCCTGCCAACCTCAACCCATTTCAGTTTGAATTCCTCCTGTGCAAAGGACACACCACTCCAATCGTTCCAATGAAGGTTCCTCAATGCCTTATGAAGAGTTGTATCAACTCTTTTCTCCTCTCTGCTGGAAAATCCATTGGAGATGCCTAGACATATACTAATGCTTTTGTGATTCACAATCCAGAAACTCCATGGTTTTCTCATTGCTCTTGATAGAACTAGATTTCACAAGCTGGGCTTCAAACAAAACATTTGAGACCTTCACACCTGAAACAAGTCTAAACAACCAGGTTTCCTAATGCTTGCAACAATTCCACCCTTCGCAAGCAGCCACTCATTAACAGCCTAAAGAACAGTCATTATCTGCAGAAGTTCACAGCTGCATAATTCCTGTCAAAACCAGGAATCTCGTGCAGACCATCCGTTACTTGATATCATTTGCTCAGCTCAGAGAAGTAACACGGTTATCCCAATATTCAGCCAGAATGGCCTCTTCTCAAGGGATGCAATTTTCTCCCTTCAAAACTTTCTCTTTCAAAATTGTCTCTTAATCAATTTTGACCACTCCCTTAGCGCCACGACTCTTCTACATAGCCATTGTCAGCATAATAATAATACCAAGCACTTATATAGCTATTTCCATCTTCAAAGCACTTCACAAGCATTAACCAATTAATGCATATTCTTCCCATGCTGTCTCTAGCCTCGCTGGATTTTCCTGTGACTTCCCTTCACAGCTTTTGAGTTGACCCAATATCCTTTAACTGAATCCCACCGCCAGTCTCCTTTGGAGTGTTGCTGCATCACATTCCAAAGTGAGCCAGAGGAGAGCTGCATCCTCCTCTGGTAACAGGAGCATGGCTCGGCAACACACCATGCAAGCTTGCACACTTCCTATCTGACACCAAGACTTAGCCTAAGAAAATACAGTTTAACACATGGTTAAGGCACTAAGCTAGAACTTGGGAGGCCTCAGTTTGACCCTGGACTCACAGGAAGGCATCAAAGAGATTAGGCGACTCCTTTGTGCAAGAGTTCACAAAATCAAAACAAATTCACCTAAAGGACCACAAGTCCCTTTTCACAAGGAACTTAAAATGGACCAGATTTACAAACTTTTTTTTATAGCCTAAGAACTGCAGACAGATGCCTTGTAGCCTTTACAAATACACCTGAGATTTGCAGCTAACATATCCTCTTATAAAACCCCACTGGGCAATATACACTTATTTAGGCATCTAAACATCCTTGCAAATCTCGCTCCCGGAGTCCAAGACCCAATGAAAATGTTCAGGTTGATTCAAAAGCTTCTTAAAATTTTACTCTTATTTTCTCTCTGTATCTGTAAAAGGAACACGGTGAAGATTTAATGTATCCCCATTGGTTCAGACATCCTTAAAAGTGACACAGGGCAGGTGTGGGTTTCTGGTATGTCTGTGATTCCCAATAGATAAAATCCGAGATTCCCAAGATTTGCATGTCTCCCACAAGTTTGGTGTTTCACCCAGCAGTTCATCTCAACTCACAATTGAAATGAAAACTCAGAAAAGAGAAGCTAATTTGATGAAAGACATTTGTACAAACTCCTCCATGCAAACAGACTCCACTCATAAGCAGCATTTTTACTCCGTCTCATTTATAAGGTGCTAATTATTATCTCCAAAATAAATTTTTCAATTTGTATTTCAATTATTTTCCAGTAAAAGAATATTTGCATTTAAATGGCTTATCTGTTGTGCTCAAACACAAACTCATTTTCATCTCAGGTGTTAGGACTCCTTTATCTCAAAAGAAATCTAAGAAAGGTGAAATAAGGTTCAAGGTGAAATCCATCTCTCAAATCACAGTGAAGGCCTAATTTAAAGATTTCCTCATGATAAATTTTCATTATTAGTCTCTCTTCCCCCTGTTACCAAATCCATGTCATCATGAAAAGACTTAAAAGTAGCTGCAATTTCATTTGCCATTATTAGCTATGAAGCTGTGTGTCCATCTATAAAGTTCAATGCTCCCTCAAGGCCAGTGAGAATGGAACTTGCCCCAAGAGAGATCTTTGACCTAGCTACAAATCTTATCTCGCTAATAATTTACAAGACCTCAATCCTTGAAATTCTCACAATATTAACAATTTTGTCATGACACTGATGGAGAACTAACAGCTTAAAGAGAATAATACAGTGGATATAGATTCTTCTTTAGAAATAAGTCTGCTCTAAGCTCAGAGAGAGTTGCAAGCAGTTTTTCCCCTCCCCACCGCATTTCAGTTTCTAGCTTGTATCTGTAAACATCAATAATCTAGTTATTTCATGCATTTATAACTACATGGAAAGCACAGAAGTTACACAAAACTCTACATACTCTTGATAGTTGCAGGGGGGCCACCATCCCTTTCTAGCACCTAGAGCACAGAACAGAAATAAGACAGAAAAGCTCTGTAGAAGACGACACAGAAGAACCAACTTCAAATATAACTCCATTTATTAAAAGCTCTTCACTCTTACTACCACAATTCTCATTTCCCCATGCTCTCTATAGAGAAATGTACTGTGCATTTATGAGTGCTTTGAGATCTTCCAACAAAACACTCTGGCAGGCATTTGTATTATAACAGCTTGCACTTGTATTATCATATTTGAATTACAAAAAAAAAAAAGGCAAACAGAAGGCAATTTCTCCTGGGAATTTTTGTTGGGATATAAATCCAATTTTTACTTGATTCTGTTAACAGCACTTTCACATTCACTTCCTTTAAGTATTGCTGCACTTGATATTTATTGCCTATTGCCTACTTGTCACCTTGAGCAATGAATGAAAGTCACCAGAAGTTGACAGTACACAGAAAAGCCTACAATTCACTTCACCCAATGGGACAATAAAAAAAAAATCCACACCAGACCAAAAAAACCCAGAACCACACCACCACGTGCCCTAAGCAGTAAATAGCTACAAAAGGTTTCTAACATTATCTGTCAGAAAAGTGAAACATCTCAATTATATTGAAATTTTCGATCCCTTTACGCATGAATTTCACATATACAAACAGCAAAAACTAAATTCTTCACTGAAAACTATCAGCTCTGTCCTAACCATAAATACCCCTCTGTTCAAACATCATCTTGGCAACTGATGGATGTTCTGATACCACAAAACTAGACTTATTTTTATCCTGTTGAACCAATTTAGAAAAATTCTTGTGGTAGGTACCAATCTGCCACGACTTGTACGCAAATATTCCCACTACCTGCAGTGGATCAATCTACTCCTATGCAAAGTCCAAGACATTTCCATATCCTGTGACCTCCATCCATGTATAGCCAACAAAGAAACTCAGAACTTATTTCCATTAACATTATATTGTACTATTTTATTTTTCTTTCACCTCCTCCATTTATTTAAAACCTCATTTTCACCCTTAGACATATTCTATTTAATCTTAGTTTTCAATCCCAAGAGCAGATCAATACCTTTCTTCTTCAATCTACATAGCTCTCAATCAAAGAGTTAACAAGGGGTGAACTGAATCGACTTGTAGGTTCAAATTGGGTATTTTTTGTAAAAAGTCTCATTTGCTAACTGCAGTCATGGAAAAGAAGGGAAAAAAACCTCCCTGTAACAGCCCTCAGTGTTAGAGTCCTACACAAAAAAGTTCATCATTTATTCTCAAATTTAAGACTGTCACAGCACTTCATAGGAACAAATGACAGACCCTCCCAAAAAACTTTATTTTCTGGAGCACTTTAAATGCAGGGGAACAAACTTGCTCTTCTTAAGACAGCTTCTTTCTGTTTGAACCAGATTCAGCTGTTTTCTATGAAGAGGTGGTAACAGTATGGGCCTTGCAGGGTTGTCCTAGATCTTAAATCTTGCCAACATAAAGAAACCAGCACCATACGTGCTACTAAAAGAAGATCATTTGGTGTATGAGACACCCATGTCAAGGTACGAGATGATCTATCTTCATCATCAGGACCCAAGAACTTCACTCAAAAAGCCACCCTGTTGTTTAGCTCTGGACCTTAAGCAAGATACTGTCTGCAGCGTGGAGGCCATTCCACACGCCGTTCCCTCAGCACAAGAGCATCTGACAGGTCTGTTTAAAATGTATTTTCATTAAAACACCCTACTAAAGTACAGAAACTCCAATCCAGCTGTTTGCCATCCTCTGAGGAGCTACATGATTTGTACAACAGTGCAGCACAGCCTGTAGAAAGGGATCTGGAGCCCTCAGGAAAGGGAGCAACCCTGCGGATGGGTCAGCATCCAAGTGACACATCGTCCCTCTTTGATCGTTCCAGGACTGCTGCCTTCAGAGGTGGACTTAACATTAGAAATCAAGCCCCAACACTACTGGGGACAAATTCCCTATCCTTCAAATGCTTATTATTTTGGCAGGGGGACATTATTTTAATATTAACAGACTGAGTCCTTTTGCAAGTGGTGCTTAACTTTAATGAAAACATCCCAGGATGGTTGCTGACAGATGTCCAGTGTCCACAATCAGTGCCTAACCTTTCCCTAATGGAGACAAAACAACGATAGAGGGATATAAACAATATGCTGCACGATGCAAGTAGCATCTTTAAAAATGGCATCGAATTTGGAAAAGCACCAGGCTTCATTATCCTTCTTGAAGGAGGAGATTTCCTTTCTGGGAGGAAATACATTTTTCTTTATATTATTATTCGGTGTATCAAATGGGAAATGAACATTGAACTGTGCCTTTGTTACAGAAGAAATGAGGTTCCATTTTCTGTACTCCAACTTGGCTTTAACTGCTCACCAATGTCTAACAAAGGACCAGATCCCCCTTTGCCCTGCAGCCATGAGAAGAGGGAAGAATCCTGCTGAGAATAATGGAGTTACAGGAACGTGAAGGAGGCAGGACTAGGGAACAGAATGAGACCCACTGCATCCTTACGTTTTCAAACTGCATGACCAGCTTTTCTGCAAGATGCTTAAATTGCCAGCTAGCATTGCTCATTTCAGCTAGAACAGTGAAAGAGTCCTCCTTCCAGGTGACTACATCTCAAGGGTATAGGAACACACACCCCCCCCGGTAACAAGGTGTCAGCCATTACACAACAGCACAACACTCCCCACTGTAAAGTTCTGCAGCAAACTTTCTACAAACAAAAAGCCAAGTTGGACGTTAGGGAGATCCACTCATCCTGCTCTTTCAGGCAAGAAGCTCCACCTCAGGCCTCTGCCTCCAAAAGCCACGACACTGATGCTATAAAAAGAAAGTGTCAAACTCTGCTTTCACTAGTTTAACTGAAAAAAAAAAAAAAAATTGCTAAACTGCTGATAACTAACAGGTACCATAATTAGGAAACGAGTTCTCTACTTGATCTCTGCCATCCCTGACGCATTCATCTTCGTAATACATTACACAGTACTGTTTTGCCACTCTACAGACAAGAGGCTGAACCTCACGCAATTTAAGCGGCTGCTTCGAAGCCAAAGAGCCTGTGGCAAGTTAAAATCTGAAGGTCCAGACCCTCCTTTCTGCCAATACCCCGCTTTTGCTAAAGACCAGCACCCAATTCCCTGATGCTTCTGGGAAATTCTTAGTCTGCTACCATCTCCTACCTTCCCATCTCCATTGGAGTATGCTATGCTTTTAAAAACTGCGCTGCAGCCTTTGGCTAAAAGGCACAAGTGTGGATACAAACATATAAAACCCGCACAAGTGATACAGCATGAATTACAGGAGCTGAACAACCTGTACAAATACTCGCTGGAACAGAAACTGCATCTGATTATATTTCTGACTTTTTTTTTTTTATCCACAAATACTTTACTTCTTGACGTTCCATAGCAGACAGACAACTTTCACCTCAGAATGTCATTCACAATTAATCCCAAATTGTACATGAAATGGTTGAATTCACTTCATGCAATCAAGGGAGAGAACCAAGAGCATAAAACTTGTGTAGCTAATCAACCTAGTGCAATTTATATCTGCTGAAAGCTTTTCACAAACATCCTAAGATCTCTCTGCAGAATAAATCTGTAAATCATTTTAGGATTTTGCAAATTCTACTTATCCCCATTTTACAGATGGGGAAGTGAAACAGAATGACAAAGGCTCACACTCTCAAGGATTTGTAAGTGCCACAGCCATGGAAAACAGCGAGAACTGGGCTTTAATGACTTCTGCAAGTCAAGAGAAAGAGTGTGCAAATAACAGGAGAGCACTGAACCAGAAAATCCCCAGTTGTGGTTAATTCTCTAGCTGTGATTAACTCATCTTTCTTGGCTATTTCAGTACCTCTTGCGCCTTCTAGTACAACTGGCTCTGGGCGCTGACGGGGCCCGGATCACCGGGCTGTGACCACGGTTTGGTGAAACGGCCTGTTGGCGTGCATCTCACTAAACTGACAACTGAGAAGCAGCTAAATTCTTTACACTGAAAGAAATGTAGGTGACACTAAGGCAGGTGGATGAAACCCAAATAAAGCCATTTCATTAGGACAGAATAGACTTAATATTCCAGAGAGCGAGTGCAAGCCAGAGGCCAAAAGAACCAATCTTCTCTTTGTTTTAAAATGTTCTGAAAGACACCTTTATTTGATATTCATTGTTGTTTTATCTGCCTTGAAGTGGGAACTGCAGACATTTTGATAAATGGATTGAGAAATTGTTCTGTTTCAGAGTAACTACTGTAAAATGCCTTCACATCCGCTAGCACAGATATAGCTCAGACCTCATCTGCAGAGAGAGAAAGCATCTCAAAAACCTCTCTTGGAAGCAACAGTATGGCGTTTCCGAGCCGCTGTTTAGCATGCAGTAACACACATGAGCGAGAAGACCTAGAATCCATCCCTAGCTCTGCTAGCAACCTGCTGCATGACCTTGGGCAAGCCTTTCTGCATCTGGCTCTGCCTCCCACCCTCCCTGCACTCACAGCAAAACACCTGTGGGCACAGACCGCTTCTGCCCAGTGGCTTCTCTTACAGGGCTAACAACGAAGGAGGAGCAGCAATGCCTCCTTACACAGACAGAAGGAAAAATAATTGCCGGCAGGGTACGTGATGCTGCTAACTTCCTTCTGGTTACAGAAAGGGAGAAAGAGCTGCCTGCTGAGGTCACCAGGAGGTCCTAAGGAAGATGCCAGTGAGGTTTGACATACCAGGCTTTTGTGAGATCTTGGCCACAGCTCCAGCCTACGAGTCCTGCACAGCAGCACTCTTATCAAGGCCGTTCTGATGTACATGCATATATAAAGCTGGTTTCCGGTGGCACTGAGTTGCCTCTCTCATATATTGTCCTTAGGCAAACCTGGCTTAAGCAGCAGACTTCCAGCAGAAAGACCCTCTGTGTTGTGGCCTCCACCTACCTTCACAATCCTCCAACACTCAAGAATTATATCCAATCCTTGTTGATAGTTTGGATTGTACGCTCTTTCAGGCAACGGCTGCGTACAACTATATCTTTACGCCACTCTAAACACCCAAGCACCACTGCTTATGAAGCTGCTGAGTATACCATTCTATAAATACACTAATACAGATATTTCTTCATGTTCCCCTTCCTTCAACTCTAAATACCTGCTTCCCCAAATCTAAGCCACCAGTTCATTTTTTGCAGTCAATAATGGGGAAGGATTTTTTTTTTTTTTAAATCCTCCCCTATCACACATCTCCCTGGCAACCACAGCTCCAGCCACACCTACAGTTGCAAGACCCTTCTCCTCTTCCAGTGAAAGTCAGATCATCAGATCTCCCTACTTGACAATTATTTTGACCTCTCGGAAATTACTAGCACCAGCAGGACTCTGACGCAGTCCCCAGTTCTCTTTCCATCCAGCAGACAGTGGTGTGCACACAAAAACCAGGCAGGTAGTTTATTACTACAGTGGTGAAGCCTTTGCTTCGTAAGGATAGAAAATTACTGCAACCATTACTGCAAGGGACTGAATCGGGGAATGCACCTCACACTGGGAAGAACGAACACCATACTGCTCACAGTGAAGTCACATTTTAAAAAGGGGAAAAAAAACCCAAAACCCCCTCTTCTCCACTTTCATGCAAGGGAGGTATAAAAAAAAAATACATACAAGCTCCCTGCAGCACACTGTCTCTATTCTGGCTGGCTGTGTCCATGGCAGCAGCAAAGAGACTGAAACAGAGTTAATTTGATTTCTTTAATCAATGGGATTTTCCCAATTACACATTAACCACTATCAGATCAGCCTGCCGCTGCATAGCATGGCAGAAGCACATATATTTTGCAGATTACTGCACTGCATCATGTTTATTGCAAGCAAAGTACATTGATTTCCATAACTGTACTGTACTTCACTCCTCCAGAAACATTGCGTAAACACAGAAACTGTGGGTGCTACTATCACTTTTTTAATCTCTGTATCTTGATTTCTTTGAGAAGCAGGCACTTGCATAGCTTTCAGAGTAGGCGCTCACACACCACAGGAGGCCTCGCAAATAACCTTATAGTTGCATTGGAAGCACAAGAAGTAGCTTTACGCTCCTTTGTGGAGAATTAAGAAACAAAACAGGAAAAGCGATCCTGTTTTAGGCTGAGTGACATATTTGTAGTTCTGTTACCAATTCCCCAAATGACCTTGTGCAAGTCGCTCGGTACAGCGAGATGCTTCCCACCCAAGAGGCAGGTTCCCTGGGCATCCCCCTTCCCGCCCATCTCTCTCCCCTGGGGCACAGAGAACAAAAGGCAGTACAAACCAATGTGACGGCAGGAAAGCGGGGTGGAAAAGGGCTCGTACACAGCTTCTGTGGTCTGGCACTTGTAGAAGATGCTGAGCAGACAACAGCAGTCTTTTCCGCGCGACTTCCACGGCCCCCTTGATACTCTGGATTTACCACTGATACAGGTAAAGAGTGCTTCACAAGGAAAGCCCTTAAATTCTATGTTTGCCTCTGTTCTGAAAAAGGTGAAAGGTATTGGATGGTATCATACAAGCCTCATTGGCTGGACTTACGCTGTACTGTTTAAGACTAATATTTAGGTGACAAGTATTAAGCGTGCCCATTGGAGTTCTCCATAAATATATTTAAAGGAAACGTTTCAATAAACAGCAATATACAGATCATTAAAATACTGAGCTAGACTATAAAACCCCAGTTAACAGGCAGGATTGATGAGGTCATCTCAGTTCCCATGGCCAGTCTTTCCGGGCAGAACAAAAATCTTACCTGGTTTGAAATCCCTTTAAAGCCTGATGCTGTTAACCTTCCCGTCATTCATCTGTACCCACAGAGGCTGCATTTGGATATTAGAGCCAACACAAGAGATTACGCTACCTCTGACATTTTTGGCTGCTGTATATGTCAAATAGACAACTCAATGCTGGACTTACCAATTCAAGCAACATAGAATCTTTGTTAATCATTTCTTTTTTGTAGCCCTTAAAAGTAAAGCCCCATCTTTTCCCTTCCATTTTGATTTGCTATACTTTCTGTTGGGCAAAAGGCTAACTCAAATCATACTCGTGGTATTTCTAAACCTCCCAATACCTAGAAACATGGAGGATAGTAAAGAAGTATCATTTAAAATCCACTCAGCTGAACATAGCTTTGTTATAATTGCACTAAAGCCTATGAAAAATTACTCCAGCCCTATGTTGCAGGATACTTTTGATAAAAATGGAATTGGTAAGATTTCTTTTGTAATACTATAGACACAGAGATATCTATTGCAGCTTTCTCCCCAAAATCTTTGTACCAGCTATACCTATACAATATGCCCCTTAAGTATGTTTTGAGTGAAAGGTCAAAAGCTTAGCAGCACAATAAATTCAAGTCCAAATCCAGTACTGGTCTAGCCACAGAATTCTGCATCCTTTCTATTAGGCCAGCTCAGGGCTTGGCTGCACCTGATGGAAGCAACGCAGAGATGAGACTCACCCTTCAGCCCACTCTCCACAAGTGCTATAGTGCATGGCTGGATGCTACAATCAGTGTTACGGAGGTTCCTGCCTGACCTTCCCCAAAACCTGTCTACCCCTCAACGTTATCCTAACAACTTCCTCTGGTCAAGATCCATGGCAAATTTAAGTAGGAGTTGGGGGGGCCTCAGCAGGAACAGAGGCACAGCTGTGAAATTTGGCATTTCACAAACAACTGGCCTCTCAGGAACCAGAGCAAGGCAGCAAGCACCACAGAGTAATTCAGCAGTTGCTAATCCCCGGAGCACAGGTGGAAGTGGTTAACAAACCACGTGGGGCAGGAAAAAAGAGAATTATTCTTCACTTGTCCCTGAAAGTTGATTAATAAGGCAGTCACTTCTGCATAAGAAATGTATTTTCTATAGCAGGGATACTACAAATGATCACCTGATCAACAGCTCAACTACACCCTGAGCCCTAAACCACCCTGCAAAAAGCATATCCACTGGGATCTATGGCAGACTGCCTGGATCACATTCCCCACACCCATTTTGACAAGTGTCTTCTTTTGACAGAAACTCCTAGACAACTGGAAGGCAGCCACCGAGGATCAGCTGAACAGACATCCACCTCTGTACTAGTGCAGGCTGGCTCAGCTGGGAACCATCAGCCAGCTGAATACAAAATTTCCCTAGGAGCTATCTGACATGACAGAGGCTGAGCTCAGTGGCAAGGAAAGCTTGAGCTTAGATGTTCTTCAGCACCACTGAGAGGCCATGACATAAAATAAAAAAAAAAAAATCAGTGACAGGCAACAAACAATTGTACAGCAAAAGGAAAGCCTCCCATACCCCAAACAATGAACTCTTTAATCAACACAAAGAACAAGACGACAAAAGTGAAATTGCTTGCCTACAGTGCCACAGCACAAATTGGGATCCAAACATCCAAGGTCGAAGTAGAGTCCTAGCCACCACCCAGCAGCCTTCCTAGCAAGTTCTTCCTAGCCAGGGCTCCTCTTCCCCCGCCCTTCCTTGCCCATCATTATGGGCACATACTCCATGGAGGAAAGCACACTGAATTTGGATGTTCTTTGCCGAGAACTCACAAGTGTGCACACCAGCATGAAGAGATAAGAAAGTACATTCGCTACACTCCAGCCAAACCTGAGGGCTGCACAGTGGCCCAGCCTCACATACACAGGCACACGGAGAGGGAAGGATTGGGTCCTATTCCCATCCACTTGATGACCCACTACAAAGTGCTGAAAATCTACAGACTAGATCACACATCCTCTCCCCCAGGCACAGGGGCAAGGACATAGGTACAGCACTATGATGTCTTCTGTGTTCCCAACCTCTCCAAGGACCAAGAAGCCAGCCTGATCCCAACCAGAAGAGCTACACCCTCTAAACATCTGCCCCCTCTAAGTGTGTTCCATAAATGACTCCTTTCCAGTAACAAAAGGCAATAGCAAGACATGGATGAGTACATGGGAATCATTCATTTCATTTAGCACCAATATCCGCACTGCTTCAGCATCAATAAGAGGACTCCGATCAAAACGATATGCTCAGCTATTGCCATAAAATACTGTAGTTTCAGCATATGCCACAATCAAATATAATCAGGCTGGTGACTATTCATTTCCCTCCCTCCTACAAAAACCCATCTATCCACCACTTCAGAGAGTTAATATCTCACACCCTTACCCCTTAAAAAATACACTCAAATCACTGACTATTTCACACTGAAGTCCCTTCCCTGGCAGAGTAAGTGTCCCTGAATCACTCTTCATCCTGTGGAGAGTTAAGACAACAGAACAAAATAAAAGGATGATTTACAACATAAATACATACACATACATCAAAATTCATAAACACTCTCCAGAGGAAAGTCTACCAAAGAACATTTTCTATCAAGACAAAAGAAAATTACAACGGGTTTAAACTGATTAGACCACGTTTCAAGCCAGTGCACCTTTCCATAAGGCAGTATAAAACAGGATGCCGACTACTAAAGCACAGCATAAATAATGGTATCAAGACCCCCTTTATAACAGGTCTTCAAAAGAAATTGCATTATGTGTATAACCATATACACCTGGCTAATACGAACGCCAAGTGCACTTTCTAGTGCCAATGCACAGCTAATTACCCAGAAGGGAACAGAAAGGAATACTCTTGCTGCTCCCACCTGTTTTGACAATCAAGAAATACAATTTCAGCATCATCACGCACACTGTATTTCTGAGAGGCTGCGCATTGATCACAATCGGCTCACAAAGACAAATTCAGTGCCCTCAGCAGATCTTAAAACAAATTGCTGTCAAATTGCTACTGCACCCTTAAAACTAAGGGGGGAAAATGTACCAGTCACTTCCTCTCCCTCTACTCCCCACATACACAACAAACTTCAGCATATCGCAAAACACCACCTTCCCCTACAGCTCGGTGGCTTCTTTGCACAAACCAACGCTACGTTATCTTGCCTTCAGACACCACAGCATCTGAAGAAAGCACATGCTTCGTGCCCTTCTTTAGGGCATTACCGTGCAACACGGCTACTGACACAGCACAGCTGATGTGATGTGAGCAGGATTTCTCTCCCTCTTTATTTTTAAGACGGCCAGAACTACTAACTGATAGTTTTACATATACAGCTCTACTGCCACACTATGGGTACTCTTGGTTACTGCTACCTACACAAACCCTAGGAACGGGCGAGGTTAGAACCGAAGCCTCTTAAGAACTTTGTTCTAGAGAGGTTCATGGTCTGCTCAGCGAAGGTACTAGAAGTCCCAACCCAGACTAAACTCACTGCATGGGGTTAGAGCCTAAAACCACCATGGCTTCTGCAAAGGGTGGGCCCATTCACTCTGCATACATTCACGGTGTTCTGGACATCTAGCAGTAAGCCACTGATTTCAAAGTTGGTCTCTTGCTTTAACAAAGAGATCATTACTAGCATTTCAGAATTTGTTAAAAAAGAAGAGCTAGGAAAGAGAAGCTATGGACCAGTGCCTCTAGCTCTGATGCAAATAAACATCTGAGGTCTAAAAAGCTTTTGCAGATCTGCTCACAAAGAAAAAACACCACAGAGCACCAACCTCTGGGTGAAGGATCCAGAACAGACAGCACTCTAAATGCAGAGAGAAGAGCTAGGGGCCTAAGAAAGGATCATATACTGAACAAGCGGGTAGAGAGAGAAGCCTAGAAGATCTGGTATGAACAATCTACAGATAATTTAGAGAAGAAAAAAGCTGTAAGTCCCTTATATAGTAAGGTACCTTATATATTTAGGTACCTTACATCAGTCTACTTGTATCAGAAAAGCACAACAGAAGCTGCTGGAATGGTTTTTCTTTTGTGTACAGACTAAATGCTCCTGCTAAAGAAAGGGAAAAAAATACCAAAAATAAATACTCATCCTTATTTAGGACTTGTAGGTTGTTTTGGTGGGTTTATATCCTTCCCTAATAGATACTTCCAGTTAGCAAAACTCTTCAGGACCACTGCAAGACTACTCAGGAGGGGCAGTTAATACTTATTCTGGATCTCCTTACAGGAAATCTGCCTTACATAATAAAATCAGTGTTGCATTCCAGATACCAAAGTTTTCAAAAAAAAAAAATCCAAGCAGCTTTCATGCACATCACCACACAAACACACATTCCTCTAGCCTAAGATACAGCAGACAAGACAAGCGTTACTTAGAAACTCTTGGAAATCGGGGCACTGCATAGTGTCGAAAGAAGACACTGCCAAACACTCAGCTCTCCCACTCCTCCCCCTCCTACACACACATAAGGACAGTCCCTAAATATTTGCTGTTTATACCAGAAATAAACTTCATTCCTTAGATATGCTTTTGCTACAAGGGTAGTTGCGGAAACAAGGGAGGAGACATAACCAAACTCCCCCCGAATTCAAGTCTTCTTTTGCTATCTTTCAAGTCAATAAACACATATTTCACAAAAAACATGATGCTGAGGCCAGAGAGCTCACATATAAGAGATAATCAACTTGAAAGGCAGGAGGAATAAGAGAAAAGCGCTTCCATCTTCATGCAAGGCATCCTAAATCTATTTTATGGGCAAACACCAGGGTAGCGAAATATTGAATTAAGATGCAAGCGAAAGACAGAGGGGGAAACCGTGATGGCATTTTTCACAGTCATCTTGCATACAACACAGCAACTGTGCACAAATGATTTGACCCACCAGAGATGGGAAATGAGAGCAAGTAAAGCCACCTTTTATCATCCCATCGCTTAAAATTGTTGTTCCCAAAGGATACAGATAGTTTCTATCTTGTACAAAGCTACAAAGGTCTGAAGGAAATATATTCCTTATTGAACACTACAGGGAAGCATGTGCTGACACACAAGTGCATACACACACACGCAGAGTGTCATCGTCCCCCCCCTCCCAGAGGATTAACAGTGGTCCTTTGATCTAAGGAGCAGGAAGGAAAATGCTCCTAAAGTTGCCAGCTTTCTCCATTACACTTACCAGTCACCGAGACAGCCAGCAGCCCCACGGAGAGCAGCAGCACCCGGCTCCAGGAGCTCACTTCCACCGTCATGAGAGCAAAGATCCCCAATTTTCCCCAGTTCCTTCCAAAGCCGCAGCTGCATCCCGGCTTGTCCCATCCCAAGGAAGGTTGCATGTCAAAGGGCAGCAGGAACGGGGCGTGCTGGGGGTTGGTTGTTGTTGTTGGGTTTTTCCCCCCTTTTTCTTCCCCTTTGCGATTGGGATAGTCCTCGGCTCAGCTGGATGAAGAGGAGAAAGGAAAGGGGGGGGGGGGGGGAGCAGGTCAGGCTTGTGGGGTTTTTTTATTTTTTCAGCCCAGAAAAAAAAAATCCCACCGCATGGAAGGCTCTGAGCTTCTGCAGCTGGAATGAACCAAGTGTGGCAGCAGCTCGGGGAGAGGAGAGGCAAGGCAAGGAGAGGAGGGCTGGCTCGTCCCTCCCGGTGCCTGTCTCAGAGCCAGCTCCTCGGCATTAGCAGCACACAGTCCCCAGGGATTTATACTTTTTTATTAGCCAGTTGATTAATCGTTCCCATATCTTTGTTCTCTTCTTCACTAAATGCTGGGGAGGGGAGAGGGCACGGCTGTTGTGGTGAGGGGCTGCTGGGCAGCCACCGAATAGATCTGCCTCAGGTTTGCTTCCCCAACCCAGCACAATCCTCCCACCAGCACCCGCCCCACCAGAACCAACAAACCACAGATTATGCTGTAGCACTGTATTTATTTTTAAATACACACACTACAGGTTTCTTGTATAGGAGTAAGTCCCGCAGCCCCCCATTTTGCATGGAGCAGAGTATGCATATGCACAGAGAGGCAGCAGCTCTGCTATTAAGACATCTGCCAGAGCAATGCAGCCTCCTCCCGGCGCGCCCCCACCCCTTCTCCTGCCTCTGTAAACAACTTGATGGTATTGACACAATTTTTGTGATGAAGCAAATTTTGTTACAAACACAGGAGAGATCACAAAAGAGCCACCCTCCAGTCCGCGACTTGTCCTCGCAGCATGGATCCCAGGGACAGAGCAATACCTCGACACTGGGAGGACTGGTTCAGGAGAAGGTATTGTGGAGGTGGGAAAGGCTGTGCTGGCCGTGGCCTCTCCGCCAGCCTGCAGGCACGCTTGGCTGGAGTGCTGCTGGCCCTTCGCAGGGCTGGCCAGAGTGGCGTTTCTCCACCACCCCCCTTTCTACCATCTAGTACGTTTGTCCCTGGAGCTGCATGCAAGATGGGGGGGGGGGGGGAATGCAGTCCGTTAAAGCCACATTCAGGAACTTAATTATCTTGGTAATGATGCTCAGATCTATAGACAAGAAAAATAACTCGAACATGACACCAAAGCTTTAAAAAAAAAAAAAAAGGGGGGGGGACACCCTCGAATATCCTCCCCCTCTTCCCTGCAAGAACGTACTTCAGTGTTTCCCTTTGGCTCTGCCAGACAAGGAGCAGCCCCTCTCCCAACAGCACCGCTCTGGCCCGAGGACAAGGGGGGGTTTACCAGACCGAGATCCCCCCCTCCAGCCCTACCCCCTCGCTTTTTCCCCGTCCACTGCCCGCCCCTCGCTCCCCGGGGGGACGCTGAGACGGGGAGGGGGGTCGGGGCCGGCGGAGCCCCAGCGCCAGGCAGCCGGTCGCTGCCGCCCACCGCGGGGGGCTGGGGCCGAGCCCCCGCCGCTCCGGCACCCCGGCTCGCCCCAGCCGGGCGGGTGGCTCAACTCGCCACCCATCCCCCTGCCGTGGTGGTTTGCATTTGCTGCAGTTTCTTGCTGCAAACCCCCCTTCTTCAGCCTTGTTCCGGTTGCCTTGAATGAGCTTATTTGACAGCTAAAAAACAAATTATATCGAGGGCTTGCAAATCTGTCCCTCCACCCTCAAATCAATCCTCTTTCTCACTCACTTTCCCTGTGTCCCCTCTGCATTTCAATCCTTCCACTGCCTACATTGTGAACCGATGCCAAGAGCCAAGGCAACCAGGGCTGTTACATGAAAGAGTTGCTTTATGTCTGTTTAAACTGCAGTGTCCTATTCAAATAGACCTTATTGTTCAAAGGCACAGATCCAAATATAAAAGGATCAGAGAACAGGGTACCACACTTCACAGCTCCATACATTGGCTTTCCCTTATACAGCTATTCACCTCGAAGAATCCCCCCATCCCAAAAATGGCATTCAGCTGAAGATGTGACTTGGTTGCTGCACACCAGCAGGGTATAGGCTGAGCCAAAGTCAGCTAGCCCTGCATCAAGATCAATCTACAGGCATAATAAAGTCATTGAGGAGATACAATCCCACTCTATTCCTGGTTAATAAAATTATATCTATTTCAAATCAAGGGTTTCCTCCCAAGTAAGTTTCCTTCTCAAAATCACTAAGTTTCAGGGTCTAACGCTCTCAAAAACAAACAAAAACAAAACTGCATTTATTTGCTGAATGCCACGAGCAATGAATACAGCAGAAACCATCACTGCAGTCACCCCCACCTTTGATTACAACCCATCTCTAACAAGGAGGCATTTGCAGGGTCTGATTAAGAGCCATTTCTAACCCCTACCACTCACTTCGCTTCTCACCTCGCAAAAATTACCTCTCTACTGAAAGAAATCCTGCGTTCCGTGTAAGCACCCACCGGGAGACAAAGTCTGCTCTGCACTGCCACCCGCAGTCAGAGCCCGGCCTGCAGTGGGTCTGCTGCCTTCAGACTCCACTGCCTTCCACATTCTCTGCAGATATTTAGCCGACTTTTTTATATTCCATTTATCACACAGTACCTCACCCTCCCTGCCAAAACAGTCTAATCTGTTTTCTGATTTCCTCCAAATAAAATAAGTAACAGCGATTGCAACATCCCCGAGTTCCAGTTTAATCTACGGAGCCAAGAGCAATTCACAGGTACGAACCAAGTCCTCACAATACCTTCCTGGAGGAAGGGAAACAGACTCTGAGAAAAATGAAGGACTAATTAAACAGACCAAGTGCCAAAACCTGGTTTTCCCTCTAGTTCTGACACAAAGCCACATCCATGGGGCTCTTTTCCTCTCTCCCTCCTCTCCCCTACGTGCATCACGCTCCAAAGAATGCAGACAGTACCCTGGCTCACAAATAAAACCACTCTGGTGATATGAGGAGCTATAAAAGGCATTCACGTTGGGACCATGATCATGTTCCCAAAAATTTTAAGTGCCACAATTAATAATTTGGTATGGAAAAAACCCAAAACATCTTACTAAATGCCACGCAATTTATTTATTCTCTTAACCGCCCATTATTGCTATTGTGGGCAAATAGCATTTATGCAGGTATATCCATGAGTTGAGATAGCTATGAATAATATCTCTGTTAGCAAGAAACTGCAGGCACTATTTAGCTTATGACAGGAGAGTCCAGTTCTGGATTATCTGAAAGGAGATAAGTACAGAGCCAAGATCTTAGCGTACAGTGTAATGACTTTGGTAGCAAATAATTCAATACACAGCTGTTGCATCTGAAGGTGTGCACATATCTTAATATTTAAAAAAATACTTTGCCTAGTATTTTCATACCTAGATTAAGTTTTATAGCCCAGCACCCAAAATGCCACAGAGGACGTTGAAAAGAAACAGTACCCAGAGCAAAATTCTGTAGCCCTGATGCTGAAAAATATGCAGGCTCCAAAACAGAGAGAGTTCAGCATGTGCCACATCACAGTGTGGCAGTGGAAGGGCTTACAAAGTGGCTAAAGGTGTTCTCCCCCTCCATCACAGAGGGGGAGAAGTGCCACTGTGCTTCTGGAAACATGGAAAAGGTAGAGCAGCTCATGACCAGAAACACTGCAGTAGCAGCAGCCCTGTGGGCCTGGCTAACCTGGGTGGCACAGACTCAAAGATGTTCACGGCATGAGCAGAAGGCCAAGTAGCAAAAAGGTTCAGCTATTAAGAGATGCAAGTCAAAATTAGTCCCTTCTCCTATTATCTCCTGAGAGAGCAGACTTCTGTGCAACTTGCTGTGGAAGATGAATCTAGAGCAGGCTGTAAGGAGTTCCAGGGACACAAACTGGTCAAGCAGGAATGAAATGTGGTGTTAGATGGGACTCAGACAGGGATGCTGCTCCTCCTCCTCCTCCTCCGGCTGTGGCAAAATAAGAGTAAATGCTAAAGCAAGAACAACCCTTCTGCCTGCGCTACTTCCCTCACACAAGGCCTCTGCTCTTCATCTCGTGCCAGTGGAAAGATGAGGGACTAGGAGCAAGAGGAAGGGAAGGATCAGAGGGACAGTCCTTGGCGTGCTCCACGGGGCTTAGCACCTGCAGACAGGCAAGAAGCATTACAGCGCTCAGGTACAGGCAGGCAGGGACAGTTGAATGCTGAAGACTAGAGTCTATGTAGAGATTTATGCCAGAGAATGCTTGCAACTGTGTGAAAGGACACAACACTGCCATTTCCAGTCCTGCCGCTGGAAGCCCAGCAGACGTTTCCAGCTGTTGCCCTTCCTGCCAGCTGCTGGACCCCACAGTTCCACGGTTGCCACGGTTCTTCATTACCAACACAAACCACCTCTTTCAAAAGGACCGTTTGCGAATGCCAAGAGGCTGAAAGATGCTCCCTGGTAGAAACAGGTTTTCAGCTCCGATAGTGACATCTGAAGGTCCGTTCCCACTGGGACCTTTCCCTAGGCACATCTGGATCCACAGCAACACTCCCCAGGACAGCTTGGACGAGGCCTGCCATGAGATCTGGAAACGCGTTCAACAACTCTCGGAAGAGCTGCAGGCCCCACTGCTGCAGCATGCCCTCTGCTTGGACCTGGCAGGGACCCTTCAACAGGACAGCATCAGCTCCCAGAGCAGGTCAGTGATCTTTAAGAGTTGCCCAAGCTCCAGGGAAAAAGGCTGCTACTTTCCTTTCTACACCTTTCCGAACTAGACTTTTGTAACGTGTTGAAACAAAAGCCTGGGGCATAGGGTACATCGATTGCTGTCTGACAGCCTCCTAATGAGGCAAATTAATCCCACTTTTTCCACTATAACCAATTTTCTTTGGAAAAAAGTGTGTCCCGTGAAATCTGACTACTTCAAATTCTGAAGCACCATAAGCAGCTGCTTCATTCGCTTCCCCACAACATTTAAAGAAAAACAACCACACACACATATCAAAATATTTACAGGAAGATGTGAAAGCAGCATTCAAAGGAGCAAAATCGAAAATTAAAGTGTTATAAGGAAGCTACTGTAAACAGCTGATCTTTACAAAGAAAAGCTGAATTTAGCACAGAAAAAGTTATGCCAAATCACGTTTCACAGGACAAATAATGGTAAGAGGGAAGCATGCTCTTCAGATTAATGGGATAATATTTACTGTATGCTCCTGAAACAGAAAAAGTAAAATTTATAAATCCAGCTAACAATCAGTAACCGTCCAGTTCTTCAAGTTGAAACAAAACATCATACCAACCTGGCCCATCTTGCTTGGTACATGGAAGAATGTAAACATGTATTTCATCTTGAAAAAGGTATCCATTTCCTCATCTGTGAAGTTAATTTTACAGATGAAGACATGGAGGCACAGGAGGGGAAACACCTGGCACAAGGAATTACACCTTGGAGTCCTGGCTCCTTTCCTTTCTCCTCCATATAATAAGTCAAAATCTTAAAGAGTCTCCAGAATAAATGCAGGAAGGAGGGAAACCAGGTAAATCAAGAATAACCAGTGAAGTCCATGGAGTTGCCTATAGTGGTAGGTTAAATTACACAGCTGAAATATCTTTACAATTAGACATGCTCAGCCACATATTTTGGTCCTACTAGTCACTAAGAAGTCTTAGGAAAGAAGGCATTATACAAACCAGCAAAGAACTATGATCTACTAACAATCTGAATTGTATGCTTTATTAACACATTTTACTCTTAAAGGAACATAGGTCTGGTCTTTGGCATTAAGTCTACTGCAGCAAGGCCAACCTAACCAACATGACTTCACTCAACCTACAAATACTCTGAAGCTAGTGCAACTAGGCAGAGACAGCTGATCAAAATAGTTTTCATTTTGCTGCTTTACCACAAGTATTTTAGGAATTTTACTAGAATACTATTTTAGTATTTTAGGGTGAATTTTAGGACCCCTGCGATGAAGGCAGTGGCCGAGACACAACCACAAGGACCTGAGAAACTCAGCAACTTCAGTTTAGATTAAATTAAAAAAAAGACAGCGAAGTCCAGGTACTAATGTACTATGCTTGGGTTCAGAATAATGATCCTCTACTCACTGTTCATCTGCTGATCTACTGAGCTGAGTTACCTTTGGCAACTCATCCGGCCATTTCTCCCAGCAACACTTTCCCATAATTAGCTAGCAGGCTCTTCAGGATAGAAGTGCCCTCTGCACACACATTCGTACAGCGGAGTACGTTGATCATCAGTTCCTCAAGGACCCCAGAGTCACTGAACCTTCCAACAATAGTAAAACCAAAGTGCTAAAACCAAATTACTGTACAGAGCTCAATGAACTGCTTTAAAATGGAAGCAATTCAAGTGAGACAGCCCTAGATCAGGTTTCCACCTCTGAGGTAGAAACTTCCATACCATCCTACCTTGGCAACCTGTTACTCCTGAAAGACTTACAGAAAGACAGATTAAGAAAAATCTGTCAGTATATACCAACTGTCAATAGAGGTGTTACCCAATTCATCAGCTGCAATAGCATCAGCAGCCAAAGATTATACCACATGACCTTGCTCAATTTAGCAATCCTCAATTATTTCAAAATATTGACTTATGCAAATTTCTAACATGCTCATTTTAAAATGTATCTGGAATCTTTTGAACAAACAACAAGTTTCACCTTCCTGGTCTTGTTCTGGAGCATCTGGATACAGAAAAGCAAGTTATTAAGAACAGCCAGAGCAGGTGGTGACAAGAGGAACCTCTTTCATTGAGGATGTCACTATTTACCAACATAAAGGAGTTTATAATCTTCTATGAGAAGAGGACAAAGCTTCATAGGCAAGCATCAGAGGCAGGAACATGACATGCTGCATTCATGTCTTCAAACGTATTCAAGCACAGGACTCCAGTAACCTAACGCGTAAGTCCAAGGGAGACAAGAAGCATAGTTGGCACCTCAACTCATCTTTCCAACTACAGTCAGGGTACAAATGCCAACAGGTTGTGCAAAGCAGTAAGAGGGGACCTGAAGAATACAAGATTTGAGTAAGAAGTTGCAGAATCAGGGCTGCAGCCTGGAAGCTGTCAGAGACCAGAATCTCACTCAGAGATGGGGTGAAAAATTGTATAAAAATAAGCTGTACTCAGAAATAGCCTAACAATTTTCTATTTTCATATCCAAAGTACAAATCTGTTGAGACTTTTGTTAAAGAGAATATCTGTGTTCTTTAAAAAGATGGGAAGCAGCATCCTACAACAATTTAGAATTTCCTAGTTTCAGCTGTTTATGAACCATGTATGTATCTACACAGTGCATGCATAGAGCATCAGTCTTCCCCTCAAGCTAAGAAGAGTAAATGGATAGTACATTAAGTTATTGAACATATTTGGATATGAGAGAGCAAACTGGAATTTAAATCAGTGTTTTGAGTAGGTACCCCCAATAGGCACGAATTGGTATTTGGAGCAGGTAACCACTATAGGCACTTAGGTGTGCCTTGAAAGAGCACAAAGTTGTTCGGCTTTGACAGCAACCCCACTGTAAGGTCCCAGAGGACTTTGGTGGGGGGTGTAGAGGTGTTTTGTGATGCACCCTACAGATTAAACTATCTGACAGTCTTTTCTCCTTATATGAAAGATGGTTAGTGAGCTACAAATAACTACACCACCCAGCCCTGTTAAAGCCTTACAGGTGATAACTGAATTGTGATGACAAGTCCAAGGACACCCTGCAAAATCCTGAATTGTGATGACAAGTCCAAGGACACCCTGAGGATCCACCAAGCCTGGAAGGTTGAAATCATGTAAAATCTGGAGCCTGGAGAACAAACAAGGTTTCTCCCATTAGGGAACTGGGGTATAAGGCACACAATCCAGAAAACTCTTTTTGTGTCCAGAATCATGGGGTTAAATTTACCGTATTTGACAGACAACATGAAAACCACCACAGGGCTTAGCTGTGTAACTGAAGTAAGGTTTCTCCACTTTACAAACTGTTGTAAGGATAACTTCAATAATTATTACCAATCATTCTAATGCTAGGGCACAGGGAGCCATTTAGTTCTTCCTCATGGCCAGTGTAACCCACCTCAAAGCATGTTTTAACTTTTGCACCCCTGCCAGCAAAGAATCATCTTGTTTGACACAAAACTTAGATTTGTGTTTACAGACAAAATATATTTTGACTCGCAAATGATTTTAAGCATATATTCTGTTACCATTCTTTGCAGACGTAGATTTCTGTCATCCAGCTATGCTTCAGTTATTCTTGGACAGACACATTAACTAAGATTATTTTTTATGTTTTATGTGGTTCTTTGGAAAAGATGAAATCTTAGTCTGGTTAAGATGGAATAATCCAGTCTTACATAGAGCACTAATGAGATAGAAATGCAAGGTTTTGGAGGAGTCAAGAAAAGTACCTCAATTTTAAGTGAGACCTCCTTTAACAGCAGCTGTATTCCACTTTCTTGCAGCAACTACCTGCTAGATGAACCAGAGGGCCTCGAAAGTATATACAGAGCAATGACTGGAAAGAGAGAAAGGGAGATGAAATTAAGAGCTCTCTGTGACACTCAGCTTTCTGCAAAATCTGTTATCAGCAGCCTTCTGTGTTCAGCAAAATCCCACAAGAATTCCAAGGGGCTGGAAGATGGCAGCATGACAGGCACTTGCAGCACGGAGGGCAGCAAGCTGTTGGTGCCATTTCTGCTGAAACACACAGATGCTGCCAGAGGTGAAGGCAATCAGGTAACGGCTGAGGAAACAAAGGTAGTGACGGAGTTTGTACAGAATAGCACGTTCAGCTCTGCCAGGAGCAGTACAGCCACATCAACAACAGCAGCAGCAGAAAGTCAAGCCACAGGACAGAATCAGCTGCTCCCACCATTTGCCAAGATTTGCTCCAAAACAGATTCCGATGCAGTCACAAAAAATCCAGGTATGGATCTGGGCATGGTCCTTGAACATCAGTCGTGGGAAAACTGAGATAAACTAGAAGCTGTTGAAAAGCAGATGGCAGGAGCTGGTCAGGCATCACTGCAACGTTTACTCTATGGTGATGTCCTTTCGAGCCTTGTGTAAGAGACTGAAAACTATCGAACTAATCCTTTCCATACAAGAATTCTCATTGTATATTAGGATGCTGGTATCTCTCTCCCCTCTAACTAGCACCTACCCATGGAGGTTTATATATTTGGTCAGTATTTTCCAGAAGCTAGTTTTTTGGGCTTGGGGCATTTTGGATTTGTTTGTGGCGAGACATTTAAAAAATTCTGATTTCCACAGAGTACTGATAACTACATTCTTTGAAGCATCTTAGAATAGACAAAAACAATGGTGCATGTCCAGATCTACTGTTTAAGTTTCTGGGCTAGATTTATCAGTCCGGAGACTTAAGACACAATCAACTTATGCTGTTGTAATTTCCTTATCTCAAAGTTTTGAACTTTGGGCAAAGGTTCTTGTTTTATTCTTACGGTTTCATTCGTTCTTATGGCTCAAGCAATTAGCTTTATTCCAGGTCCTGTGGGTCAGAGTTTAATGACCCAACAAGTGAATTTGAACTGCTAATTGCTGAGTTTGGGTCACTGTGATGCAGAACTACAGCCTGCAAAGGTAACGGATATCTTAAACAGATTTTGCTTACAGGCAAAGCATGTCCTCTTAATTGAAAGTGTTCCATAGATAAATGGAGAGAACGCATGTTTATTAGTACCTTTAACCTTGTTTTGTTTTACAGGAACTACTTCAACATCAGATAAAAAAAGTGTTAAATACAACACAACTACTTCAGGCTTTTCTACTACTTCAATGACCACAGCACTAAATCAGCCAGTATGGCAGAGTCTGAGCTTCCCTCCATGTTCCTTCTTTCCCAACCACCCAAACTTTCCACAGTTTCAGGTAACATAAAATAGACCCATGTTTTGTGAGAAAAGCATAGAACGCCCCCAGGCCCGTGTTGACAGGCTCAGGGCACTACCTGCTGCTGTCCCAATTCGTAAGGCAGAGCAAGAACCAGATTGCTATCCTACCACAGTCAGTTACATTAACTGGCTTTGGGTCACAAAGCTTTAACAGCACATGTAATGCCATCCTCCGAGATGGTTGTGATGATATCAAAGGATGATGTATTATAGACACAGATACTGAATGCTGACCTCACTCAGCCTTCATTAGTTTCATCTTGTATTTACAAATATTTCAAGCAACTATCCTGTTTACAGACTGGGACACTGCTTTTTTAGTCTAGTGAAACAGGACTTCATATCAAAGTAAAAAAGCCAACTAAGATTAGGCAGAAGCAAAATGCTCAAGTTGAAAGAAATAAAAGAATGAATACTGGGAATCCCACATAGCCATGGCTTTCGATGGGCTGTGCTCCCTAGTTCCCTTTGATTCCACTAAAAAAAAAAAAATAAAAGCACAAAAAACATACCAGAAACAAAGCTATGGTTCTCTGGGAGGACTCGGTTCATCCTACAAGCTGTCAGTAGCTGTCACCAGCCTGTTATAAGAGACAGAGGTTGGAGACTTGCTGGAGCAAGTCCAGAGGAGGCCACAGCGACAATCCAAGGGCTGGAGCACCTCTGCCATGGAGACAGGCTGTGAGAGTTGGGGTTGTTCAGCCTGGAGAAGAGAAGGCTGCGGGGAGACCTTAGAGCCCCTTCCAGTCCCTGAAGGGGCTACAGGAAAGCTGGAGAGGGGCTGGTGACAAGGGCAGGGAGTGACAGGACAAGGGAAACAGCCTGAAGCTGCAGGAGGGGAGATGGAGATGAGATGTGAGGAAGAAATTCTTGCCTGTGAGGGTGCTGAGGCCCTGGCACAGGGTGCCCAGAGAAGCTGTGGCTGCCCCTGGCTCCCTGGTAGTGTTCAAGGCCAGGTTGGATGGGACTTCGGGCAACCTGGTCTGGTGGAGGGTGTCCCTGCCCATGGCAGGGGGTGGAACTGGATAGACTGTGAGGTCCCTTCCCACCCAAACCAGTCTGGGATTCTATGACTCATGACCCAGAGCACGCATGTTTTGCTAGACTGAGCTCCCTTGGAAGTTTCCAGTCCAGTAATTTTCCCTTCTTCCTTTAAGCCAATCATTAGTTAGCACAACAGGTATTACTTAGCACAGGATGAGCGCACAGTCCATCCACCTCTCAGCAGTCAACAGGGAAGAGAATTTTTCCACAGGCAGAATAGAGCTACAGAGTGGAAAGCAGATTCCTATTCTGTCTCCCTAAGTTTGAGGCCTCCAAAAGAGAAGACTTTTGCCCAAAGCTAAAAAAATACACTTATCTCAGCCTGGTTTCTCTGAGCACAGCATTCCCCTAAAAAGCTTACACAAAAGTAATTAATGGACTAAGTCAGACTGGTTTAAAAATCATGCCTCATGTGTGCTTAACAGGGTCCTTATCAGAGAGCAAGGATCCCGTACCAGCAAGCTCTGCACCCTTCCTTTGGATGCTATTCAAGACAGGTGTGTTAAAATCATTATGAATGTGCTTTAATTTGCAGAACACAGATGCTAAGCACAATAGATTAGTCAGAACAGTTTGTCATGTGCTAAGATTGACATTGGCGCCATCAGAAAAATAGATTTGGGGACAAGATGCTGAACTGGTATAAGTTAATACAGCTTGCTGGAGTATTGTGTGTCACAAATAGCTCAAGAGATGGCCTTGAGCCTCTAATAGAAAACATTTATTGCTTACACTCTAGTTTTGTATAAAATTGGGAGAGACCACTGTGTGTGTCTGAAAAATATTTTCAACAACTCCAGTTTCCATTTATGGGGTTACTGTCTTGTCAGTACTCCTGTCCCACTTTTTTTTTTTTTAATGTATGCTATTTCTTTTTCCTCCCCAGGTAGCTCCGTACAACCCGCAGCATATTTTCCAGCCACTTTACACTCCGATGTTGAACCACATCACTGTGGTTCAGCCTGGTTATCCATACCAGCAGATGACCCCACCTACAGTACCCAGCAACATCCAGGATCTGTCACCAATGGCAGGCGATGGGACCCTGTATCCATTTTTTCCTTCCCATGGGTATGGCCACGCAGATTTGCTTTCTATTGTTTCAGTACTTTAGGGAGAGTTTGTTAGTTACGGTAAACCTGCAAAGAGCTAAAGATTTAATTGGCAGTTGGGTTTCCCAGTTACATTCTCACTAAATTCCAAATCTGAACAAAAACCAAGATTTACTATGAGGTCTAAATTCTAAAATGGTTTTGATACAACCCAGAGTAATTAGTTTTGGGTGAATGAAGCTGAAGAACTGTGCTATAGGAGATGCCACCTGCAACTTCCAATCAATATTATGGATAAAAAGTATAAACACTAACTAAATAAAAAGGAAATGCTTCAACATGATAGAAACAAAAATATTTTGACACTGTCAAAATGAAATTAAAGGATTCATTTTGATACCTTTCTATAAAAACTGTAGTTAAAAATCAGCATATTCCAAGGGTTTGGTAAAAGATTCAAGTTCTATATATCATCTTCTGTTAAATGCTTATGAGATAGACAGGAATAGGACATGCTTCCCCCCTAGATCACCTTCCCAGAAACCATATTACACATTAGAAGTATTTATCCACTTTTTTTTTTTTTTTAAGAGCTCCATTATTAGGAAGAAAAAGAAGTAATTTGGAAGTCAGATGTAATCTCCTGAAGCTTGACTAAATTTTATTTTCTGTTTTAGGTTTAGTTCTGCACCTGGAGGAGCTGTGATGGCTAACCTCAACTACTTTTCTAGTGAGAGCTATGTAAAATTTTAAGTGAATGCAGTTTTCCTACCCTAGTATTCATAGAAAAACCTGCTCTCTATCTAAGTCCTAGGATCCTATAAGGATTTCATGTTTTCCCCAAAGTGAACCTTTCCATCTAGAATAATCCCGTATGATTTATATGGTAAGAAACAGCTGCATGACAATTCATCTGAAATAATTTTTTTTTAGGCTGACAGAATAAGAAAGGGGTTTTTTTTGTTTTGGAAGATGGAGACAAATAATAAAAATGTTTTATTTATGACAAATGCCTGAGCTGCTTAGAATTGAGTGTTGATGCAATAAAGATGGTTGATAGAAAAGAGTCTTGGCCACAAATTTCAGAGATAGTAACTTTAGTTGTATATTCTAAGTAAGATTAAACACAAACACATTCAATAGCTGGGTGGTGCAGCTCTATGCATGACATGTTCCTGTCTTATTACCTCAAACTCTAATGCTAATCCAGATGGTAATCTGACTTTTATTATTAAAGATGATCAAGCTGTAAAAGTTGCATGGAGAATCCTGTTTAACTATATTCCCTGAGTTATTTAACTCAGCAGGTCTGAGGCTCTAACTTTTGACAACAAACCTTTGCCCCTGCAAAACAGGTTCTGCTTCCTCTGGAGCCTGCTCCATTTCTGCAAAGCCAGAGCAGCAAGGCTTCTTCTAGACAATGGCCACGGCTCTCCATCTACTTTTATTTCAGCCACAGTTTGCTGGGTCACAAGTAGAAGAGTGATTAGATGGGATTCTACAGCCTGTGCGATACACGTCAGAACAAATTACCACAAAAGTCTGTCCCAGCCTTAAAACTAATGAATAAGGTCTCAGTCACAAAGATCTGACAGTTTGCAATCATCCAGCCCTACACCCAGTAGCATGCAAGTCAGTCTGCTCTTCAGTCCAAGGAGACATAGTTATACTTTTGCTTAAGAAGGATATTGCACCCATACAAGTCAAGATGCGAAATTAACTCTTTACACTGCTTAACAAAAGCCTGGGTATTTCACAAATAGTTACAGGTCATACGAGATGTAGAGCACCATTCATTCCTGGAGGAGCTTATGGAACCAAATACACTTAACCTCCGTAGTCAAAGCACTGTGTAAGAGGACATGTTTCAATAGTGGCTCATAATTCAAGCAAAAGATGGAGCATCCTGCCATTCACTGAGCTTTAGACTTGGCCCCAGATAAATACTGGGTTTTATTTCTCTCCTCCCAGTAAATAAAACTAATATTGTAACTTTAAAAAAATTTAGCTCTTCCTTCCCTTTAATCCTGTTTAACATAAATAGTACACGTAGTTGTGTAGACTTAGCTGAAGCTGGTAAGGAATTCCCATAGAGTATGTTTACTCTTTAAGGTTGACAAACACTCTTACAGTGATCCTTCAGGTGACATTTTGCACATTATAACTAGTTTACTCCTCACTGTTCCTCTTTCCACACTGCCTCAACACCCATTTTGGATTACCCAGATGGCTGAGGTGATCTAGGACAATTTCCAATACGAAATTCATGCTTTGGCAAGATGTGCCCACTAGCCCTTTATTCTCCACATACCGCTGTAGGCCAAAGTTTTAACTTACATTAGTTAGATGAGCAACTAGGAACTTCTAGCGTTTCCACAAATCCTCAACATTCTTCACTCACCTTATGGGTAAGGTGACAGGTTGATAACAAAACACAATCTGGAAACTGTTAAAGGAATATCAAGGCAGCCAGGAGAAATCAAAGCCGAAGCCCACGTATTGCTTACAAACTCCCACCAGCGTCAGCAACAACGACCGTACAGTTCCAACACACCTCATAGCCAAAAAGACTAGAAGATGGGACACTAGCATAGAGACCACCAATGTCATTTCACCCACACTTGATGTGTTAGTGACAAGTAACCTGAACCAGATATATCACTCTTGTCCAACAGTTCAGGCTAGAAATCCTGTGTGATCCCTTCAGGGAACCAACAATTAACCAAGATGCAGAAATGAGCTCCCTCCACGGTCCCGTGAGGAATGAAGCCACCGCAGGATCATTAAGGCACAAGTGGTCTAAACCACAGCTGTATCCCTCAGTCAATAACACTGGCACACTAAGGCAGGATGGCATGGTTTTTCTACCCAAAATCCTTGCCTTGTTTTCAGCACAGGATCAAAGGTACCTCACAAAGACCTACCTTGTCAATATTTTTCTTTCTTCCCCATCATTCACCATGTGGCTGTGGGCCCCATATATAGCTACAGAAGTATTCCAGTCCTCGGGAGCTTTTTGCTCATGCTCAGAAATCCACTGTTCCAGCCTTCCACAATGCACTTCTCCTAAACCTCTAAGAGGCAGGAAAGGGAACTTATCCCCATTTTACAAATAAAAAGCTGCATTCTGGGAATGAGAGCTCAAGGATTTAATCCATCCAGTTTAAGGGTACTAACTGCAAGCAGTCAAACAGATTCTCAGGAACACAAACCAGCATCTAGAGCATACGAAGTTCACATACACTCTTCCTCTAGCTTGATCCTTTTTGCAACTCCCTTCTAGTGCATCCCCACTACTACTTGATGTCACATGCAGCAGCTCCCTGGTCAAATCCTTTTTTCTTTCATAAGTCATCATAGAATGGTTTGGGTTGGAAGAGACCTTAAAGATCATCTAGTTCCAACCCCCTGCTGCAGGCAGGGACACCCTCCACTAGACCACGTTGCCCAAAGCCTCATCAATCCTGAATTTTTCTGTATTCCTCTTGCAACACACTCACCATATCCTCCATTATGTCTGTTACAAGTTTCCTTTCAAAAGGAATTTTACAGAACAAAATAATTATTTACTTATGTTTTTCAAAACCTAAACTTGGATCAGAATTTGCTTTGGCTAAAGTCAGATATGTTCTGCCCCAGTAAATTCCCATTTTCTTGAAGTAGAGTAGAAGCTTGGATTTTTCTGCTGTTTAAATCCACTGGCTGTTTTTCTCCAATATTCCTAATGCAATTAGCATAACACGATAAAGGAATCATCAAGTCCTTTTCCATTTTTCTTCCTTTATAAAAGGACTGATGACAAACTGGGAATCAGAATCTGAATTGAATTACATTTGCCACAAAAGAGTTCATTAAGTAATAGTACGTAATAAAAATCGTCTGTCAACTTGAAGGATAGACCAAATCCACTTAACAAAACAGCTGGTTATTTTCTAGAGTAGTCTATAGCTCATAAACAGTCAATATGAGCAAGGAGAAAGACTGAGACAAAGGGAAATAAGGAACAGTTCAGATATTAGCATGCTGAGCCAGAGTTTCAAGGCTCTTCTCTTCTGCTCAGTCATAGCACGACTGCAGGTAAGACCCTGCCCAGGGTACTCCTATTTCCCCCTCGTTACAGTGGTAGGGATAGCTCTTTTCACAAGGAAAAGGATTATGAGGCTCAGGGCGTGACAGACCACAAGATGCTTCAACAGCTGGAGCATCATCAGGCAACCTGAATTTCTATCCCACTCCAACATATCAAATGGTCCATGACGACAATGGGAGTGGGGTCGCATCTCCTGCCCCCAACTCCCCCTCACAAGGCTGAAGCTGCACTATGACATCCCAGGGGAGAAGCATCACTGCTCCCAGCCTCCCCAACTAGGAAACTCAAACATGCTTCTGACTTGCACAGTTTGTGCTCTCAGCAGCAAATCTGGGAATAGAAAGCAGAAGGATAAGTGCTGGTCCTTTGCTCTAACAAGCCGTATTGGCTCCTGACAGAAAATTTGCCTCCCTTTCTGCATTCAGCTCACTCACCGAATACTACAAGTCCCTGCAAACTGTCTGCACTGCTTTGGCTCAAGGGATTTGTTCTGAGATCCTTGAAGTCCCGTAACATGCCACTTATAGTAAGAGTACTACAGGTAACATTCAGTGCCACAGAGACAGCTTGCTGGGAATAAAGGTCACCCATAACATGGCATTGCTATGAACCTCTGGTGCCCTTACTTGCATGTGTTTAACACAACAGTCTCCGAAGACCAACCCTTCTTAAAAAGGAGTCAGTTTCATTTTAATCTTGTTGACTTTTGACCATTTAGGGATTTATTGTAAGACACATTCTTAATAGTCCTGTTCTTCCACATATCTATAAAAGTTTTGAACAGCAGATTTATATGGTGCTTTAACAGTCTCAGAAGAGAATGGATGTAGAGGCTCTATTGTGTCCATAGTGATCATCATGGTGGAGCCAGCCCAGCTGCATCTCTGATCCAGGCAGAACTTCAAAGCTTTACAAAACCTGAACATACCATGAGCATGGATATGCCACCGCCATGCCCAACTTCTACCTGGATTATTATCAGGAGCTGCTTTTCTGAAGCAACACTCATGTCTCAGGTCAGCCTTGTTGCTTTTGATCCAAGTCCCCAACACAAGCTTCACACAGCTTGTCAGAGAACTGATGTACATAGACGAATGCTCTCGTAAGAAAAACAAACTTGTTTCAAGACTTGTTAAGCCTATGCAAGTCAGACACCCAGAGCCTAGCTGAGCATGCAGTTTCCCCTCCTTCCCTCTCTTTAGCCTCTGCCTCCTCACAAGTGTTTTTTAATAGTCTAAGCTTACCTGAATTCCTTCAAAAAACTCAAGATTCCTGTTCAAGTTTATTGATCCCAGTTACTTACAGATGATACAAGGTTTCCATTTTCAGTGTCGTCCCAAGGGCTGTAAAAACTTCTTGCCTGTCTCCTCCTATTATTATACCTAATCGTATCAAAACATGATTCACCTCTTTTACCCCATGTCATCTTCCTTCACTGTAAAGGAGGAAGCAATCTGTTTTTGCAGTTTACATTACAATGACTGTATCATGAAAGTATTTGTTTACATATACAATAACTGGCGTTATTTTTTAATACACAAAACCACAATCAGCATTATCAGATTCTCTAGAACTACTGTGTTCATTATCTGCTAGACCAGGCCAGAAGCCATTGCAGTTACTGCCTTTAAACAACAATTTTTCTCCTTTCAAACATGCCCTTGTATTGCCCTGCTGATGCAGAACTCCTCACGGAGTAATCATAAGCTTTGCTGAAGATCTTCCCCCTCCTGGGTAAAAAAATCCTACCCTCGCTGCTGCAGTAAAGGCAGAATAAACTGGAACATGCAACAGACATTTGTAGGAGCTGTGGACACCTCGAGTTGCAATATTACTTTGGAGACAGAACCGCCCTCATCTGCAGGCACTGAACAGCGTTTCTCTCCCTTTCCTCTGAAAGTATCACCCAGCTTGTCTTGCTACCACTGCAGTTTTTTCCGAAGTCATTTAGTCTAGCTACCCAAAACAAACTTTTATGGAATTAGCTTGCATGGTTCCCGAGTCCATTAAACTTAAGATAATGTGGGGAGGGGGGATTGATTGAATAGCTATTAATCAAAGGATGGGTTTTATTCTTGTGATGTCATAAACTGCAGAAATAGAGCTCAAGCAGTTTATTAAATTACAGGAATGCCAAGAAAAATAGATAGCTTTAATAATACATTTTTGCCTATCTGTTATATTTTATATGTAGCTTGCAGAAGAGAATTAAAAAGTTTTCTACCATATAAAATTGCCATTTAAAAGGCAAAAAACCAAAATAGATTCTGTCACTGATAGAGAGTACAATTATTCTAGGCTAAAAAGTTTATTCTTTTGCTAACGTGTGAGATTACCGCAGTTCAGTGCTTACAGGAGAGGAGGGTGCATCCTCCAAGATAAGAAACGGCCTCTGAGCTTAAGAGCACAAGTGCATTGCCTAAGAACGAACAGCAAACACGCAGACGTCTCATACGGGCAGGCCCGTCTGACGGGGAAAGCTCTCTGGCTGGCATACCCTGCCAGTGCTCTGCCATCACCCTCACAGGCTGCACCCACCATGGCACCCAAGCCTAGCGGATGCTACTAGAGCAATGGAATACTGGGATGCCTACAGATTGCAGCAGCAAGTCATGGGTTAGCAGAGGTGTCTAAGGGAGGAGAGAGCTTGACCCAGAAACCTCTGCTCTTCACTAAGAGCCCACCCCAGGAGCTCAGAGATGTATTATTAGCATCTCCAAGGCGAGAGAACTTTTGTAAAACTGTTTGCATGAAGAGCATTGCTGCCCACTACTGACAGCAACTCTTCAGCAGGGACAGCCTTCCTCCTCTTAGCTACTACAACTATTTCTACCTTAATTAACAGTTCACAATGCATCCCATCTATGTAGCTCCAAGCCCACCAAAATCCAACACTTCCTTGTTTTTTATTATTCTCCCTCCATCCTACTTCCTCTCAATCTCCAAGACTTTTCTGTGATTCAGCATAAGCACACCCATCCCAGCTCTTGCAAGCTGCAAATTAAGTCACATTATCTGGATGGAAGGCTTCCAAAGAAAACGCCCAAATAGTGTTGATGAACCGAGTTGCTTTCCTCTGGGAACAGGACTCACAAGAACACTACCAGGGGATGTTGTGCTGTGATTCAAGATGTGGTATGTCTAGCATAACAAGTGAAAAATGAAATTCTGAGCCCATACCCTTAAGAATTGTGACACTTAAAAATGCTACAAGCAGTAAGTCTTAACATGTTTCAGATGGCTTATTTATGTTGATGAACCAGAAGCCAGTTTCCACATCTTAAATTCCTTCAGTCTCAGCTGCGCTTTATATATTGCCCTCCAAACACTCTTGCAAAGATAGACATTGATTGTACTGTTAGAATCTCTTAGTAGGGAGCAGTCTGTATTTATCAATCTAATGGCAATCACACAGGGGGGTGTCTTATGTTATTTAACAGGTAAATCCCTCTCACAAAACACTATGGTTAGGGATAGCCCAAGGCTAGGAGAAACACACTCAGGAACACATCCAACATGCTGGTATGTGAATTTAATCTCCTTTTCATATTCACCCCTCAGAAACATGCCCCTGGTAATCTTTCACAGATGCTTCTGCAAAAGCAGGGCTTATCAGCAATGAAGTGTTGTACTGAACATGCACTCCCCTCTCACCTCTGAGAGCAGATTTTTGTCTCCTGGGATGAGGGAAGTATCCAGCTGAGGAAGCAAACAACAGGAAGCAGTCTATATATGTTTTAATGTTTCACACTGCATTTGCCTGTTCCTTTTGGCATCATCTATGGAGCACTCTGCTTTGGCATTCAGGCATACATCCAGAATATAAGGCTAGAAGGAAACTACAAAGGTCATTTAGTCTATCTCCTACCCTAAGGCAGGATCAACATTACATGAAACATCTGCCTAGATGATGTATATATGGTTGACATAGGTAGAGCCAATCCTACCTTGGGCAAAGAGATTGACTAGATGGTTTACTGCATGTATAAGTTATTCATGTTTACATGGCATGTTGTCTTAACAAAAAGGAGACCAACTGTTTGCCTACGCATCCCCTTTCCAAACATTCACTGCTGACACATCTCGTCCCTATACAGTGACTATCAAGACCAACTTCTATGGTATCTGTGCAATTCCCCCCCATAGGTCCTGTAATGTGCCTATTTGTGGAACAGTTAGCTAAACTAGGCACGCGTTCTCCTACAAGGATTTTATCAAAGGCTGCAATTAATCAGGGAACATTGACTTGGTTCTTGGTTTGGGGATTCTTTAGGTTTCTCTCCAGAGCTCTTTAACTGAACCTCTCTCTTTGCTAAAATTGCTTATACACAGGTTTACTCCAGGGGCTCACCAGAACACCAATGAGTTCTAACACATTGTAAACAGACTGCGCTACACTTGTGCAGCAGTAGGAGGCTGAAGGGCTGAGTGTCTCAGTCTCTCCCCAGCTCATCTCACCTTTGTGCTCAGTACAGGATCCATGTCTGCTGTAAGCCTTCCCTACTAGGGCCTGGAATTGAGAAATTGAAAAAAATGTAGCTGCGCATGCATTAAAAAGACCAGCTCAGACTACTAATAATTTTTCATGTACACAAGCAACAGTAAAATATTATTTTACCAGCAAAGCACATCTGCATAGACCCAAGCCTCAAGGAGTAAAAAAGCTTCACAAGACAGTGTGACATCACCATAGGCAATGGAATGGTGAGCTCAGAAAAACAGATCAACTGGTCTTACCACTTTAACTCTGTGGGGGTTTGTTTTGGTTTTTTAACATTCTGGACAATTTGTTATCCAGTCATTCTTTTCTAATGGGCTTGTTCTGCCACTCATTTGTATAGGCTTAAAATTGGGATGCGTGGGGTGGGTGTGTACAGTTACTTCCCCACCTTAGTAAGATATACTGCGTATTACACAAGTCACTGATAAATGCCCACTTGCTGCTGTGGCTGTGCTTCACCATTTGTACACTACTGAATTAATCTTATTAGGAAGTATAATATTCCGAGCATTTATTCCTTACTTCCTTTCATTTGTATAAATATGTTGCTCTGCCATGTTCTCTAATTGCTTAACATCTGTTAGAAGGAAGAGAAAATAAACACATTATGGCAAGAACAAACTGTAATACCCTTTTAAATGTAGAAATGTTTTATAGAGTGGGCTGAGGAATACCAAGGCCAAAAAAACGTAAAAGCCATCCAGCCCATCAAGTGAGAAGCCTTTATGATCAGTGCTGGTAGCACCCTAAGACAATTAAGTTCACTCAGTTTAATTTTAGCTTTTGATTAAAGTGTTAATTGACTCAAAGCAGTGTCTGGCCAAAAGCTAGTACATGTGAATGTAGGAAGGTCTGAAAGAAATATTTCCTGCTTGGCCACTGCTAACAGCATCCTGAGCACATACTCAGATTTCTGCATACAGGACCACCTCAGGGCCCTGTGCCAGTACCATTTATAAAGCTGAACATTTAAGGGTACGCTGCCAGTTTAGGGCCACTCAATGACATTGGCTTTGTATACAGCCGCTAAAGCCTCTGCCAATTCATGCTGCATGAGCAGCATTTACATCATTCCACAAAAACTAGGGGCAAACAAGACCTACAAATCCACGAGTGAATCCTACAGTGCAACTGCCACAAAGTGTTGGGACACTTCTGAATTTCAGGTCAGAGCTAGCTTTGGCCTTCAGTTTACAGGCTTGCTGAAACAACTTACTAGTGAGCCCACCTGACAGAGATACAGCTTATACTCAGAAAAAGACATCATGGTAACTGGCTAGATCCTTCCACTAGAAGAAACAGAATAGCTAGAGTGAGTCTTAATTCATTTGATTTTGCCTGCTCAAGAAATACCGCTACAATCTTCTTTTTGCTCCAGCCTGTATTTTACATCCCATTTAAAAGTGGAAAACAACACGTAATTTTATCTGAAATATTGTTCAGTCCCGAGGTGTAATCTCAACCTGCTGTACATTACTTGTACACTTCAATGTCATTCTGACAGAGCTGACAATGCAGTTGGATTTTATTGTGTGATTTCATAAATGACTATTAACCATAGGCACAGAGTCCTGTAAATAGCATTTCATTTTTGTGAGCTTTATTTTAAAATTACTTCTCTGCTACTACCATTCTTAGCCTTACTCTCAGAAGCATGCCAGTTATCAACTGTGGACTAAATCGTGTGCAAATGAAGAATTTATTGACTTTAGTATATTCCCCTCCATATTTTGTAAGCTGAAGTCAAACCATTCACTGAGATAGAAGCATCTTGTAAAGAAGGGGTTAAGTATCACTTCCAAAAGATATTTCACCCAAAATACTATTCATGGAGCCTGATATTCCTAGACAGAGCTAGGAGGGTAACAGGAAAAAAGCGGGGGTGGTATAAGTCACACAGTGGCAGTTTTAGACGCTGCACCTCCCCATATATTCTCATGAAACACTTCAGGCCCGGCGTCAGGGATGCAGTTAGGTAGGACAGCCACCTCCCACTCAGGACAGCTAACGTCCCTTTTGCCTCCCCTGACCGCAGCAGCAGGGATGGGCAGAATCTTTCACCAGGGAGATGCCTGCTGGGAATATCCCTTCACTAAAGCTGCTGCTCGGAGACTCCTGTGCTCTACATGTCAAATTTCATGCTTTCTCCCCGATCGCTGGATGCTGTTGGCAGAGATAGGCATGTTTTCAGCACATTTATTCAGTACTTAACATAAGAGGGGTTTTTCTCAGGACTGAGACCTCCTGATAATCATTCAGTACAAATTACCAGTGATATCGGTAACACTGAAGATAAGGAATGTATATATTTTAAATGCCCATAGATCTTCTGATCAGCTATTTTCAAAGATGTCATTGTTAAATTACAAAACCAAAGGCCACTTGTACAGGAAAAGGTGGCAAGACAAACAGCACTGGATGGAGACAATCACATTTTTCTGTGTCATTGTTTTGCAAATAATTGAGCTGCAAATCCACAGGAAACAAAATAGGTTATTACAGTGTAGCGAGCAACTGATTGCATCAGAGAGAACGGGCTTGGTGGCAAGAAAGCCAATGGGAAGCAAAGTGTCATTCCTGATACGGTTATAATTACCACAGCAAGAAGATAAACCACAGCCCCTGAATATTTATCTGTGTCCTTAGCTATATGCAGAGATAGGCCAAATTCTGAGCAGCACCACGTAGCACCCGCACAGCGCGGCAGGGAAAGGCACAGCAGCTACGAGAAGGGCTGTCACCCAGGCAGCACACGTTGGGACAATTCAAGTTTCATGATCAAGCTGGGGCCATTCTGCATGGACTCTGGTAAGTGACACTCACCTCGTGTCTGGCCAAGCACAGGCTCAAGTCCATATTAAATAAACCTCTGAAGCAGAGGTTTACTGGACTGAAGGAGTACTACAACCACACAAAGTTCATGAAGTATGATCTGCAACACAAGCTGCACTAACAAGAGCTACTGGGGTTAAAAGAGAGAAAGAACTACAAATTTAAGTCTTTACCCTATTATATTTGCTGAGTAAATCTTACCCATTAGTTATTAAAAGTAGGTGAATAAAGTGCTGGAAATCACACAGCATACTTCCCCTCAGATTCCATTCACAGACATTCTACAAATGAAACTGTTCTTCACTTGTTTGACCTTTACTCTCAGCTCACAGTATACAAGTCACAAGTATCACTACGGTTTGGCTGATGGACACAATTTCATTTCTCCACTCTTGCTGGAGACATACCAAGATAACAAATACAACACAAGCTGGGATTTCTCATGATCAAATTCATCATTTGCCTCCTGTGGCTATTTAAGCTTTCAGTCTGCTCTTTCCTGGTTATTTGCTCTAGAAACATGCCACCACTTGAATTTTCACGAAAAAGCGAACAAGAGATACTTCCTGCTTGATGAAGACAAGCCTGTGGAAGCATGAGAAGCCTAGATAAAAGCAGTCCTCTCTAGCTTCTGGCCAATCTATCAGTGTGTTACACTGCAGCAAAAGATGATGGGACACTGTTCTGTCCACAGAAACAAGTTTACTTCCCTGTTCCTATAGTGGGGAGAAGCTGACAGAGATGATTTGGATGGTTTGAAGTCACACAAGTTCTCTGCAGCAAAGCTGATAAAACAGATTTACTGGCACACTGACCCACTGCCACAGAGCAGAGTGCAGGGTGGCCAGTCACCAAGGACGGAGGAAAAAGCTTCTTGTCCCTTTCAGAGGATTCTCTTTTTCAAAGGTCCAGCTGACTGGGCCAGCTAATGGCAGCAAAATCTAATATATACAAAATTATTTTATCCATAAATAAGGTTTCAAACCTCCAGAAACATGAGGAGATGTAGTGTAGATGCCAAGCTAGGAGCATCCTTAATTTGCTAACTCTGGCAGGGAGAGGAAAAACACCGAATGCACATTTGTTTTTTCCAGTGCGTTAGCATTTTCGTTCTCCCTGTGCTGGACAGACCATCTGAGCAGAGGGGAGGCAGCGCTGTTTTCAAATGTTTGTTTTTAATGAGCAAAAATTATTCTGCCTCTGCTTCTAGGCACAGCTACAGGGTAAGACACAGTCTTGCCTGTCTGGTTAATGGCTTTTTGTCAGGACAAGTTAATACATTCCCAGAACACTGTGTTAGCACAGCATCTGTGAAGAGCGCATGCCTCGAGACTTCTGGATTCATTGAACGAAGGAGGGTACTGAGACTCTTTCTTGGTACGCTGAAGAATGGTGGCTGGTGGGTAAAGCAGAGTTAACCTGGGATGCCCCAGCTCTGCCAGCACCTTCCCGCACCATTGCCAGGCTGGAGACTTACTGGTCCTTCCGGAAAACCTCCCCCCGGCACCGGGGTCCCTCAAATGGCACTGACTGTCGTTACGCTCGCCATGCAAGCTGTAGCTTGGCAGCACCGCGTAACTCTGGACAGTCTTTTTCTTGCCAAGGGACAAACTAATTCACACATGGAATTATGGATGTAATCATCTCCTTTTTAAAGCCCATTTCTATCCTTAATTGTATGCACACAAGGACCATCTATTCTCCTGAGCACATCACTGGTATTAACAACCTACAAATGCAGAAATAACTCTTTCCCTCCCTCTATGAAGACAGACTTTTTGCTTTTACAAGTGGAGGCACCATTTCTGCCTAACTTTTTAGAAAACAAATCCAATGTTTGTTTTCAAGTTATTTTCTCTCAACTAGATCTTGGGGAGGGGCGGGGTATAGAGGATTGAACATGAGTCTCTTTAAATCCACGATGAATGGAAAACACTCTGTGCCACAGAGGACAGGGACACAGGGAAGCAGCTCCCCAAACTCTACTTCCGAATGCAGCAAGATGGGCTGAACCGCAAGAAGTGTCAGAACTTGATTTCTAAAAGCCACTCAAACATTACGAATGTATCAAACAGGGGAAAACAGCTTTCAAATTATCCTCAATATTTGTCCTCTTTGCATGCCTGGGAGGAATACACTGTGCAATTCACCTTTAGTTTACAAATGGCCACACAATGGGGAAGAAAAAAAATAATCAAGCATGAAACACAAAACCTGCATTTGAACTGAACCATTAAACAATAAAGGCAACACAGCTGGCTCCAGTTAAGTGCTCTTATCCAGAGTCAGAGTGCATGAGCCCAATTTAGAAGCTAGGGCCAAAGCCCCCCCACCCCCAAAACCAACCCTGCAGAAAGGGAAAAGGATTTAACGTAATAAAACACATGGGCCAAACTCCCTGCCAGTTCTAGGTACAGAGCTGCACTGAAGGCACAAGGTGGAAAGCACTTGAACAGTAACAATTTGCACCACATTAGAAGTAAACTTTTGGCAACAACAGAGGAGCAATTACAGGCAGGAATCTGTAGCCAGCTTTACCTCTCATTTGTTCCTCTGGAAATGCAGAGCAACTTCAGAGAAATTACTGGGCTAATGCTGAAGAAAAATGCTAACAACAGCCTGCAGTGTTCTTCTGTGCCGAGTCACAGGGAAACATATAGCCTAATTTTTCATTGCTGCTCTTTTATAGTCATTTACTAATTTGCACAGGCTCACAGGAAACCACTAAAATTGCTCTGTTGAAGATCTGCATTTTGGTTATCCTTTGTATGCAGACAACAAACAGTAGCAAGTACATTTCCAATCATGCGAGCCAGGCAGCTAGTAGACAGCTTCTACTGCCTGTATTTTCTGTGCAAGCAGCAGAGCTTTTCAGGACAGATGTACATCTGAACCCAAACTACTCCCAGCTGCTGCGCAGGACCTAGCAAAGGATCAGAAGTCTTGGGACAGCTTTGTTCTAGCCAGGAAGTGTTACTGGGCAACACGACTGTAGGGAAGCCTTTTTGGTATTAGCCAAAAGAAATGCCTTAGCAGGGCCGTAAACCAGGCCAGTTCAGAAGAGTTAATGTGAGCTACCTGCCTCCAGCCCCAGAGGAGGAGAGGCTTTTTTTCAGATGCTGTGGTCAAATGAGGGCCAGAAAGAGCAGGTGTTTCTTCAGAGTCATTTCTATTTACTACAGCAGACACTGATTCAGTATGAAGGGAGGCTGTGAGGCTGTTTGGATCAAATCTGGTGGGAAGGGAATTGGCTTGGCCACCTGGCACACTGGGAACAGGAGCAACCTCCAGCAAGCAGCCAAACTCTCAGCAGAACAAGGGGGGGGGGGTTTGCTTGGGTTTTTTTATTGCTAGCATGGATGGGACCGGGTTGACAAATGGAGATAGCCAGGTTTACACAGGTACATAATCCACATGCTATGGACATCAGTAGTTTCCATAGATTTTGGATTGCACAAAGCACTTCATCTGCATCCACTCCTTTGTGCTTCAGACACAGAAGCCATTTCTGCACCTGTGCTGGGAGTCATACAGTCTTTGGCATCACTGAGAAAAAGCTCTCACTTGGGTTAGGACTCCTTCCATCCCTGACTGCTAGCTGGAAATGCAGTCGTTCTGGGCAACATGGCTATGCTATTGTGTCCCCTATTCCTGTGGCTAGGAGCAGGTTTGGCCCAGAGCCATTCTGCTGGTACAAAGCAAACCCAAGATGAGACAATCCTGGATAGCTACTGAGCCCAGGGCCATCTTGCAGGACTGCAGAGGCATAAAATGGGGTATAATGACCTGAAGAACCAGGTGCATGTTTTTATAAAAGCATATTGCTCATCTGAATTGGATCCAAAACTCTTCAACCACTTTATATTTAAAAATGCAGCTTCCCATTCCTGTAGCAAATAGCATTGCCTGCCTTTTTGTACTGCCTGTTCTTGAAGGAGATCGGATATCAGCTATCAATTGCAGTAGCAAGCATCTAATTTGACTTTGGCAGCAAGATGACAGTGTCTTGAATGCTAAATTACATCTGCAAAAAGGTCAAACCCCATGGATACCTGAGCATTTACATAATTCAAACAGCTCATCATCAGTTGCCTCCTTTTTTTTATTTTTTTTAAAGCTACTCCAAGGCAACCATTTTGATGTGACTTTCGGGAAAGTGACTTTTAGTGGGTAATGTTCTTGGGTTTGACCTTGTTTCTGCAGTGTTAATTACTGTCATTATCAACTGCTTGCATCTTCAGGAAAAAAAAGGCAATTAGTTGTAGGAATCAGCCCTCCCCTACAATCATTGTAATAAACCAGAAACCCCTGCCCTGGGATGAATAGCATTCTGTAGTCTACCATCACCTCCCAGACCCTCCTCCCTCCACAAAACATAGAGCTATTCAATAGACAGGTACATCAAGCCGGCCAGCTTCCTCCCTGGTGTAAACTGATACACAGTGCTGAAAGCCCTGATGGAGTACACTGCTGATCAGGCACCAGACAGGAGTCCAGGAGACAGATTCATTTCTCAGCAATGCCACCGATTTCCTGTGCAACTTAAAATTCTGATGCAGGAAACGGTATAATGAAAAAGGATTTCTGTCCCCTTTCACAGCAAGGAGCAGAGTCAGGTCTTTCAGGTCCCACTTCCATCCGATTTTCTGGACAAAGACCAGTCACTATCTGTCTGTGCCTCAATTTCCTTTTTTCTCCCTGTGCCAGGAAGATCTGTCTGTGCAGCACAGGCTTAACTCCCTGGGTGCGCAATTCTAAGTGTACCTCATTGCTGCTAACCTATTCAAGCTTTCTTCATGGTTTATATTTTGCAGATGAATTACAGCTTTGTAATTAATCTTCCTCCTTATAACTCTATATGTTAATTACCATGATTATTTCTGGTAATTCCATTTTATAAATGCTCCTAAAAGTGTGAAGAGCTGACTGCACTATCTGAAATGAAATCTCTGTTCAGGAAATGCAAGGAGGGAGCAGAGAGTGCAGGGCAGAGTGTATAGAAACCAAGATGAAATTGTATTGAGTGCCATGCACTTGGTTCTTCACTGGACTCCTTCTGCCTCGTGGCTCCTTTGCCTAATTACCATTAGTCAGAGCAAGAGCATTTTGATCTCACTTGCTCATAAGGCAGAGATCACTCACTAACAGACTACTCCCTCCCCCTCAAGTCTGTAGGAAAACAAAAAAAAAAAAAAAAGGAGAAAGTTAGCTCCGAGCAAGTACATTCATTGCTTACTCAGGAAGGAAAGTTGAAACACACCCCCCGAATTCTAAACACCTTGAAGACCTGCGCCATCAACAAAAGAAACCCATCACCCAGCTGTCCACCTCCCTCCACCTGCATCATTGCTTGTCATCTTGAGTAGCACTAGTTCCCAGTCCATCCAGCCAACTTTCATGGTCTGTCTTATTATCCAGCTTGCTACTTCCCTCCCAGCTCATTTCTCCACTTGAAGTCTGCCTCCCTCTATCTGAATTTCAAGGCACAGGTTGGAGTTGGTTTTTTTCCCTTGTTTGCGACCTGAAAGTATGATGAAAAGACATGTTTAGGGTTAATAAGTATCTCTATCAATAGATTATTCAATCAGTATGAATAACCATCACATCTCTCCCCACCCTTCTGACTGATGATAGCTAAATTACTTCTAAATATAGCCCTTAAAATCTGCATTAATCCTGTCTGCTCAAAAGCGCTGGTTTTATTGACAGCATGAAGATATAAGCCAAACACCTGCATGGAACACAAGCTTATAAAATAGGAAATAAGAGCAATCCAGATAAAATGCAACTTCCATTAACCTTGAAATTTTGGTTTCACTTCTCCAAAAGCCAAGGCTACCACCAAATAATCATTTCATCATCAACAGCTCTGGACTTCAACCTAACTAGCAAGTTGTACAACAGTACCACTTCCATTCATATAATATTACTCTCCAGCTTGGAGAAAGATAACCAGAATGAGAGCTTCCTCTTAGAATACTAAGAGGTTAAGAACAACAGTAATTTGATAGAACTTTCAGCGTCCATTTCCTATTAAAAACTGTATTAGTAGTTCCAGTGTATCCAAACACTACAGCCATCACAAGCAATTCACATCACAGCAGAAAACAATCCTATTTACAAGCTTTGAGGAGATCTTGGGAGAGCCAGTAGGCAAAAAGTAGTCAATTGTTAATGACCACATCTGTTTATGTTTGACTTCACCCAAAGACGGCAGCAACCTGATGGAAAGCACGGTCTCACCGTTCTTTTCACATGTATATAGTGAAAAACATACAACCATAGGCATTTCTTCTCTCTGCATGACTTATAGTGCAGCAAAAAACAAGGAATCATCCATGGGGAACTGACTTGTTTGGAGTAAGCCTTTCAGAAGGACGACTGCAGGAGCAGGTAAGACCAGAGCCTTCAGCTCCTGGCCTTAGCACCATCGGGCTGATGCATGGTTCTTTAAGAACTCCACAGCGACCCTATAGATACACATCTGGAGTCAGTCCTGTTTTGCTCTGGTGTAAATTACAAATAACTCCATTAACTCCTGGAGTTACATCCAAGTGAGAGGTAAATAAGGCCCTGATCACATTCCCTCTAAGGACAGCCTGCCCATCACAGTTTGGGTTAACGCGCTTTGCTGCTAGTTCTGGGCTGTTCGCCATCAGTAGTAATTGGATTGCAAGAAAGGCAGATATCTGGTTCCAAATGACATTTTTATCAATATCTGTCTGTTTACAGGTATCTGTCATAACCTTCAAATACACTTAAATAACTCATTCATCCAAGCATTGAGCATATGCTGGGAAGAAGATTCATCAAGCAAATGCACAGCTACTGCACAAGTTTCTGCCTCCTAAAAAAATGTTAATGAAAGGACCTTTCCTTGCCTGAAATTGAGAGGCAGTGTGGACTGCGTGGCCAAGTCTTGACGAAGGGCTGGGGAAGCAAATATTCACCCCAACAATTGTTTTAAATTTTTTTTCATTATTTTCAGCAGGAATTGTTATTAAAGGTTTTCAAAAGAAAAAAATCCACTGTCCTGGAAGAGTTCATTGTTTCTTTACCAAACAGTATTATTTTAGATCCACACCTGCTACTGCAGTACCCTGTGAACACTCTGTAGCTCAGTTCCACCACATGCTCACTGCAGCATAAGGCTAAATAATGACCTCTATTCAATATAAAACCTCAGTATTTCATCTCTTCTGGATTCTGATATGGAAAGACAAACCTATCAAAATTCAGAGCCAAATCTTTCAGCCTCTCCTGAACCAGAGAGAATTAGACCTTCTGGTCCCCAGCCTGTTTAAAGATCTAGTGAACCCAGACAGACCTGCAACTGAACTTCTACTCTAAACTTAAGTCTGTCAAAATAGCCCTCAGGCCAACACAGCCTATACAGCAGGGCCTTATTTTGTAAATTAAGCTGAAAGTGATTTGTTAGCAGTTCCTTAGTCCTTACAACTGATCTGACTGCAGGAATGCTGCATGCTCCCTTAAAATACAGAGCAATATTTTTTCCACCATTTAGTTATTTTTGGTCTAATATACAAGTTAGGTAGAATGGCACAAGTCAAATCTTGTACTACCAGTCATTCAGAACATTAGCACCTTTACAACCAATACTCAATGTGGTTTTATACAAGAGTTAAACATTATACATGTAAAACCATGTATAACTTTCACATGCGTATCTAAGCCTTCCAAATACCAAATCATTTGCATCATACGAATCATGTTGTGGTACTCAAACGGTTAACGACTGCAGCCTTCAACCCTCCATGAGACAGAAAAAGCACTCCACTCTACAGCAACACACCAAGCTGCACTGAACATGCCATTTGTTCCAGACCTCAGGGAGCCACGGCAGGGTCCTAGTTCCTCAACTTCCCCAAGCCTCCCTCTACTTTTGAAGTGCAGACAGCAATACTTTGAATTAACATGACGGTAGTCTTGTCTCTACAATTTTTTTTTTGAGAGACTCACTGTCAGGAAGGCTCAAAGTTAGCACATGGTTAAACCCTTTCCTGAAGAGCCACCCAATACCCTGATAAAGCCCGTTGCATGACTGTCTTGAAGGGAGCAGCTTACTCCTAGATCACCAACAAAACCAAAGCAATTCTGACCTCCTAAGCTGTGCAATCCTTGCTCAGTTCTGATAAGCCTCATTGCCATTTGAAAAGTCTTTTCAGTGAGTTTGTGACACAGTGACTACACAAGATGTATGCAGGAGAAAGACACCTTCTATCTCTACAGCTGACTCCGCTACTTCTGCTTTATTGGAAGCTTCAGTTCCTGTAATCAAGCAATTACTGCTTTCATTGAGCAAAACAAGACAGACTAAATCCTCACAATTGCACACAAGAGATGAAAAGAGTTAAAGGGCTCAAAAAAACATAATGCATATTTGAATTTGAGTTAAGAAAGTCTTGCAATGTTGGAAGGCGAACAGGGAATCCCAGCTCTTGGATTGGCATTGCAAACTCCCAGAGCACAAACAAGTACAACTGCCACACTTGGCACCACTACGTGCGATGCTGTTAAATGCCAGGTTTAGAAAACGTAACGCTGCCAAGCCCACTCAGCGGAGCACATGCTCACTTAAAAAAAACAAATAGCCCCATCCTCAAAATGCTGGTTCCCGAAACATTCTTGCCTCCACAAACTCATTTCTATTTATTTTGCCTTGCTAATGACCTAACCAATTAAAAAGAGGCTTATGTGTGTCAGATTAAAGCTGTATGATAATGTCTTTAATGTTTTACTCTAATATTACATTTAATTAGGACAGCAAGGAGGTGGTGAGGGAGGAGGACTGAAACCTGGAAAGTGTCACCAGCAGCTCCTTTTCAATATCTGAATTGGAATGGCTTTCAGCCAGATGAGCAATTACTCCACCACCACACAGAGACAACCCATGCATGCGAGGCCCATATGCTCCTGCCTGGCCCCAGTGAGTTCTGTCACTTCCCACTGTTCTCCAAGCAGCTCCAGGAGGCACGCTGTGCTCGCAGCACTAACCCTCAGAGGACAGGGATCTCGGGAAGGCTGCCACCCCCAAATCTTTCTGTCCCTCTAGCTTTCAAAGTAGCTGCCAAGTGTCACTTGCAGGAGGCGGCAGGGACAGAAAGCTTCACGTTTGTGCGATCTCTCCCTGCTGTAGCTCAGCAGGGAGGATGTGCTCCAAGCCAAGCGCACGACCCTCAGAGCCAACGTCCTTCAAAGCCAGGCAGCAGGGCGGGCAGCCTCGGCTAGGACAAATAGGCCACCATGCTGGGGTGAAGTGACACGACTTAATACCCCCCAGTGAACAGAGAGGATAAAAAACAGCTCTTACGATGTGCAGCGTGAGAGCTCGTTGTTGCAGTAGCACAGATGCTAATGTTTGACGGCACTACAGAAGAGCTCCTCTCTAGGGAGGTCCCAAGCCCCCGCGTTGTTCACACCAGCACTGACAGACATGTCCTGGTGACCCAAGTCACCATGCCTCTGTGCAGACAGGTAGCTGCCCTAGAAGAAAGGCAACTCCCCACCCAGGTCAGCAGCAACTCACGTCCTTCACACTTGCTCAACACAAGGTTACGCAGCTTTGAGTCTCCATGACGTCCTTGCTGTTCTGAAGCACTGCGAGGTCCTGTCCTGCAGGGCACTTACAGCCACACAAGGGCTGCTGTAACTCAAACCCCGTCATCATCGTGAGGGCAGCAGATGACAAAGCTGTATGCGGACAATGACAGATGAGGTACTGCTTTGCTTCATCAGCTAAAGTTTAACTGTGCACGTGATGCTAGCACATTGCACTACTACAGTAAAGCCTCTCTCTCATGGATTAAGCTAATACTGTTTAACTGAGGCACATAAACCAACTGGCAGTTAAGTGAGGGGCTGTGGTCCCTGCAGTTAAAGTAATTGCTTAAGATACAGACACGCACTTTGACAGCTGTAGTAGTCTGAGCTCTCCCAAGCAGCAGGGAAGGAGACTCAGCAGCCCAAGCCGCACACACACCCCAGGAGGCAGAGGTCTTCAAGTCTTCTGCCTTGCCTGTGACCACATCGTGAGCCAGGTTCCCAATCTCTCCTTTTAAAAAAGTGTCAGCACAGTGATTCTCTTTTAAAAGCACCTCATGTCCCCAGTCCATATGAAACTAGAACAGCTTGCATTAATAGCAGCTGTTGCATATTACATTTACACAGAGCCCTTTGTCCAAGGATTACAGACTTTCCAAAACTTAATTAATTAAGCTGTAACCCTTCCGCCCTCCATAAGGTGCATTAAATTCTCTGTCAGCATTTTTAGACTAAAGCACTATTTTATAGCAGTTATTAATTGGCTGTAGGTTTCGAGTTCATCACCCAAGGAAATATTCAATTCCTGCCTTTCAAGCACAAAGCTTAACATCAGGATTCTCAAGGCTTCTAGTTTTAGGTTCTGCCATTGATTTGCTTTCCTGACATTAGACATGTAATTACTGCTTATCCAGCCAGCCGCTCCCTCGGGGAGGCAGAGCCGTCCAGTAGATTCCCAAGGGATTAAAGCGGGTCCCCAAGAACACTTGGCAGCATACCTGCTATAGCCTCTCATGTCTGAAACTAATCGTTCAGGACTAACTTTTCCTTTGGATGGTCTGACATCATGTCACAACTGCTTGCTTTCTCATTGTGCTGGCAAGCTTCACCTTGTCCTCCTTGTCTTGATTTGTCTGCAAGGCCATCACGCAACTGGCACGTGATTTGTCCCGCTGTTCGGGGCTAGCAGGCGTGGATACTGCAAAGCCTCTTGGGTGACCCTGGTCCAGTCTAGTCCCCGATGCCACTTTCCAGGAATCAGGCTTGATCCGTCATACAACACCGAGCACAGTGAGGGCCAACTAAGATCAGGTTCTCCAACGCCACTATCACAACTACACTGAAGCTTCCTACTCTGTCTCTCACTCCCACCTGTACCTTACACTTTTGCTCCTTCCCACACCAAGAGCCTTCTTACCCATTCTCATTTCTAAATCTGAGCAGAAAGTCAAGGTCATCCAAACAAACAGGATAAATCAGCCTCCTTATTGCACAGTGCTCTAACCTCCTATCACAAGAGAGGACAGAAAAATCCAGATTAGTGCAGTGGCCATTTTACTGCTACACACAAAATCCTTTATGTTGTGCAGAGCTGTGGCTATGGCCATACATCAAGGGATTTACCAATACACAGCCGAGAGCACTCATATGCCTCAATTCCCCCATCCCCAATGATCTATGGATTATGCTGGCTAACCTTTCAAAATATTGCCAGATCCTCAGATCTGACAGGGTTGGTGTCTATGTGACCCATGTCACAGTAGAAGTATTCTTTATCCTCTGTAGAGAGCAGTGGGATTTTAGAGAGTTATATTATGGGAAACAGCCACCTCTATTTTTGTCTCCAAGAGAAGCAAGCAGATCGCTTCATTTTCAGGCCTGCAAAAGAAGTCAAGTGAAGTGGAATCCACAGACCTCCCAGGGATCCATCTATGCTAAAGTGACCGTAAAAAGAGAGCTATGAATGCAGAGAGCACATCTCTTGGCATCTGGACATAACACAGACTAGGAAAAAGACTAAAACAGCCAAAGAGGGGACTGCCCAGAAAAAAAAAGAAAAAAACCACAGCAATTGAGATAAAGGGTACCCTGAGCAGAACGAGCCTCCCTCACCCTTAATCCAACTCGGGTTGCACTGGGCCCCACAGAGCAAAGGTTTCACATCAGAGTGTTGCCACTGGGCTCAGCACAGAGGGAGACAGGCTGATGTGCAGAAGGGGAGCCCCTGCTTCCTTTTGAGCCAGCCAAACAGGCCCCCCCGCTTACAGCAGAACCTTGTGCTCAGCTCTGAATAGCTCGCTGCCATGATGAAGAAATGCTATGCCACTGGGAAGAAAAGGGTTATGAGGACAGGGTTTAAAAATAAATCAACTTTTGTGTTGTTTTGGAAGTAATCTATGAAAAAGATTTGGTTGTAAAAGGCATTGTATAAATGGAGGCACTATTATTGTTTGACAATAAAAAAAGCAAACAGTTTTCTTATATTTGCTTGGAATAAAACCATTTTGCAGATGTCTTCAGACAGGCTTTTTAACTGCTTTCCGCATCTTAATTTTCCCTTTTAGGTTTTTATTACATTTAAATTAAAATTATGCCTGTAAGCAATCAAGGGCAACTTTTAACAAGTCTATCATTGCTGAACTTTTCACTGCTCATATCACCTTTGCTCAGGAGCCTGTAAACAAAGCTCACCCCTTTTCTGATACCCCTCCTCTTCTCTGCATAAGCAGTTATGCTTTTCCTACCCTTTGTGCTTCCAAAGAAACTCCTTCCCATGGCACGTTACTGCTCTAGTTACTCATCACAACAGGAGAGCCAAAAGCCCTTCTGCACATTTATCCAGAACAATGCTCCTTAGGAAACAAACACTATCCCAAAGAGCTAGAATGCAAGGAATAACATGCAACAGAGAAACAAAGGTATCGTTTTCACTGACCAATTTAGATAATAGACATAGTCAGGAAGAACAAAGCAAAAAGAAAGAAAAACACCAAAACAAACCCAACATCTCTTTCCAGTGCAAAATTTTAGCTTAAATATATCATCTTGGAAGAGGAAAAGGTTTCTTAAAATACCTTAATAAAAGTATCTTAAAAAGATAAATGATCTGTGTTATTAGGCTTCAACAAGAATTTGGCCAGCAGTTTTGGTTACTACCAAAGAGAAGAGACTACCCTCCATCATCCTCTTTTTCCTGCGAGCACAACTGGTCCTGCTTCTCTCAACAGCACGGCTTAAGTACTTACACGGTTTTCTACTGGTTTACACTTTCTGAAAATCAGAGCCAGGACTACAGGGTTGGACAATGTCCTCATAAGAGTCAACAAATGAGACTGCCCCACAGTAGAAGTTGTGGGTGAACTGAGGTTTCCTAAGCTTAATTTGCTCTGAGGCTCCAAACATAGAATAAAAATCCTCCTGTATCACAGCAGAGCTGGCAATAGCAGACACACGAAGAGACATTTGGCTGTAGATTGTGTTTGCAGCCTTAACAGCATCTCCCCTACCTCCTCTGGGACACGAGAAGAAAGCAGCTCTCTTTTCCGAGTATTGCTTTGAAGTAGCCTGAGTACAACTGCTTGGCAACCCCTTTAAAATGAAAACTGCATCTAAATCACCACAGCACACTAAGAAATACCAATGGAAAATACCTCCATAGAGATTGTCTTCTTGCTCTTGCACCTTTATGTTTTCAAGGTTCTTCACTTCAGTGGGGGCAGCTGCAATTGCTGCAGGCCAAATTAATGTGGCATGTTAAAGAGAAGATCAGCACACCTGCTCTCTAATAAAGATTTTACTTCAGTTGCTATATTTATTCATGTTTCACTCAATCTAAAGTAAATGCTATGCAGACTCAAAGCTGCTCTTTGCTTATGGGGAAACAGCAAGAGCCCTCAGGTACATCCAAAGCACAGAATTAGGTAAATAATTAGTTACCTCACATACTCTCAGTTAATTCCCATGTCTGGATTTAGTTCATATTTTCTGGGTTGAATGTATCTTGTTACATTAGCTATAACTATTCCATTAATCTTTAGACTGTTTGGGGGTTCTTTTGATTAATGAAGTTTCCTGGGATGGATTCTCCCAGGAAGAAGAGATGCTTTTGTATATTTAGCATTTGTTTCCTACAGGTGCACTTCCAGGTCTGCAGAGCTACAAACATCTCAGTCACAAGGATAGACTTCATCTAACTAAAGGTTCAAACAGCCCTTGTAAAGGAAGCCATCCCATTCTGCTCAGCACAGCCTCATCACCTGAAAATTTAGGAGAGGTGCTTCACAACATATGCAAGCTGTCGAACGAAGTACAGCCTGAATTACCAACAGCACTTCTCTGCCATCAGAGGGAAGTGCGTTGTGCATTTTTGGGCTCACACACACAGGTAAACCAACCAAGCCATTTCCCAACTATTCTAAAAGAGAATCCAGAACTGTTTTCAAATATGCAGTCTGCAGTACATTGCTTTGCAATACCCACAAGAATCTGTTTCATTACCCAGACAAATCCTGACACATGTAAAGTGATAGTACAGAGCTAACTCAACACTTATCAGTAGCGTGAATAAAATTTAGTTTTCCTGTCCCAAAGACTAAGGGCAAGGACAAACTGCTCCTGCAAGGGACCACTCCACAAGCCCTAGCAATTGCTTCCTTTGCTTACAGCGCAAGTCAGCTCTGTAACAGAGACCACTTCAGGACAACAGCCTTGTCCCTCATAACCACACTGTCTTTATTTTAAGCACCTCTGAAGTGTTTATGAGTGCCTACGCTTCCCCCAAGTCTTATTTCTGTTCACAAATGAATCAAGTGTTCAAGCTTTCTTCGAAGATGCCATTAAGATCTTCATTGGAATGTGTTTCTACATTACACCCATTCTTTTGAAAATTTTCACATATATTTGTAAATCTATATCTAGTGTACCATGGGCACTCCTGGAATAAAAACAGAAGTACACCACCTATGTACAGAACAGCAAGATTTCAAAATATACTGAAGAAACATAACGCTGATAACCTATGATTTTAGCCATGAGAGGTAACCAGCAGATGTTAAGGTGCAGCTTGAACAAAGTGAGATTCTCCATATCGCTTCAAAACCATCTTACTTGCATGTTTCTATGCAAACTGAAATGCTCATCAGGGATGCATTCAGATGCTCACATTCCCCCCCCCCAAGTCTCCACCACTAGAGTAAGCCAAACTGCACTGCTAGCTTTATTTCCCATTTAAAGTAGAACAACTTTACTTCTCTCCCAGTTCTCCAGTCTAAACAGGAACTCAGGCAAGCAACATCTTCATGCAGAAAATGATAAAGACAAACTCAGTATCAGGCTGCTGTTCCAAATCCACCCCCAATTTAAAGTTTATTACCCAATAATACCTGCATGGTTCTGTCCTGTGCCCCTTGGACTGCCAGGGAGCACCCCACGCAGCCGAGAGGAGGTGTCCTCTGTGTGTTGTGTTTGCTCAGCCCACATCAATACTCACACCTCTGTCTAATTTTAATGGTGAATGATTGTGCTCTTCACTCAGGGCTCAGAAAAGACGCCCTCAATAAAACTGCAATGACCCCATTGTGCATCCTGGGGAATTTTAGGCCCATCTTTGTACCCTCCAAAAGATGCAACAAGTCTATTGCTCTTCCTCAGCAGCGTTAACTCTTTGCGAGCTACAGCCACACAACACCCCACCAACAACCATTTGCCCTGTATGCTAAGAAAACTCACACTGCAAGTAAAAAGATACAGTATTTATCAAGTTAAATTAAGTACAATGAATGAACAGCACTGGAATATTAGCTATAAGTAAATAACAGCATCACCAGTTCATCAATTAGACCAGGAAGGAGGGGAAAAAAAAAAAGAAAAAAGAATACAAGCTGTAGTCAGCAGATTGTTTTGATGGCAAACATTAACTCTGAAAGGTTTTGGTTATTAAGAGTTGCAGCAGCTCAGTGTGGAGGTTTGTGCTGTTTATTTTGCTTATTAACACTCAGGGTGCATGTTTGGAGAGGGTGCCATGGCGCACGCATGCTAACAACCCTGTAATCTACTCAAGCAAGGCAGCCCTATATGCTGTTCAAGAACTGTGGAGAAGTGTCTCCTAGCAGGGCCAGCAGACTTGCTCAGCAAACCCAGCAGCACACCATGTTCCTCAGGAGTCACCCAGAGCTCTGCATTCACTCCTGCATCACAAGCACACTCAAGGCTTAAAGATTTGACCACAAAACTTGATGTGACACAGACAACTTTCATCCTTAAAGTAGTGGCTTTCCAAGGAAAATGCACTACATATATAAATTACTGCTAACCTCCCACAACTTACAGCAACCCCAAGCAAGAAGCAAGTGGCCTAGCTACTCACAGGAGAGACCTTGTGAGAGAACATGGCTCCTGCAAGCTGCAACAGCTTACACAGGGACCAGCACCACCTCCAGGGAAAAGCAAAAACCTTTCTGAAAGGAAAAATAAAGCATAAACTATACCTTTAAGCTTCAGAGGAGCTGCCCAAAATATCCCCTACAGAGCTCTCAGTATCATCTGATACCAGCTCAGTAGTTGGAATCTTCCGGAACCAGCCCTGCCCCACAGCTGCCCCACACAGAGCCTCACCTCTTCTCTTCCTTTCCCTTCTGCCTCGGCTGTTTCCTTCTCTCTGTCAAGCAGCCACACCTGAGGCCACTCTGGGTCCCACCCTGGCCCACCTGAGGTGTAGCAGCAGCAAGGGCCACCAACGCGCCTCAGGTGGCTATGGGGGGAGGGGGGGCAGCAGTGGGGAGGGCCCCCTCAGAGGGACCTTCTGCTGTTTGCCAGCTCTGTCACAGGATCTCAAAAAATGTTTTTTCCTTAAAAGCTATTTTTTATTTATTTCTTATCTGCTCTGTCTTGATAATGTCTTCCTTAATTGCCCTTTATTCACATCTGTTCCTAATTACAAAAGGGTTGCACTTTAATTGCACCCAAATTAAATTCCAGCCCACACCAGTCTGCCGTTATCTAGTTTGCACCAAAGCCTTTATTTATGGTGGTGGAGGGTCAGTGTCTTTCAGAGTTGATTGCTTGGCCCATGGCTCTGTGTTCTTGCCTGTTGGCAGGTACTAGGGTCCTGGCTTTCCCCTCCAGGAGCTGCTGAACTTCCCTCAAGAAGCAGCTGCCTTTCAGTGAAAGTGGGGTGAGTCTATGTGCCTCTTTTGGGGTTCAGATGATGGCTGTGCTGTCTGCTGATACCAGTCATGGTCTATATGCAGAAGCTATCCTAGAGTGGGAATTGTTATGTATCCTTCAGGTTGCAAAAATTATTCATTCATAAGCAGCCGGTTTTCAGCCCACAGATGGGAAGCTGTGAATCATGTATTAATTCTCAGTGCAGAGCTGAATGGAGAACATGCTCAAGGTTTGGTTCTCTGCATTTGGGGGTTTTTGCCTCCCCCCCCCAATGCATGTTGTGTTCAGGTATTTCTGAATGCTTGCTGAAGTCATAGTTTTTTGCTGGGCAGGATGGGCCAGGCCCTGGTAAGAGCAGGTTGCTGGTGTTTCACAACTAGCTGGCTGCTTTCCCTGTGCTTTCACAGGGCAGGGCTGTGCGGCCTTCTGCAGGCTGCCCACACAAAGCCAGCCCTCCCTGAGGGAACCGGGAGCTGTTAGGTTAGCAAAGACAGGACAGAGGGGTCCGCATTGCTTCTCTAAGTGGAAAGGGAGCAGAGGGGGTCTCCAAAAAATGCAAGTGTTGTGTGGAGTTCCTGCCCTGGTCCTGGTGGTGGTAGTGGTGAGGCGCTGAGCTGGGCATGGCGGCCATCTCTGTGCCCAGCAAGCTCTCTGGCCCCTGGAGGAGCAGCTGTATCCTCCCTGTGCAGTCAGGGTGTCTCCACAACAAGCAGTGGACTGTGGCATTGTGACCTGAGGGTGCAGGTTCAGATGGTGGTGCGCATGTGAGAGCGATGAAGCAAATGAAAGCTTAGGAGTGTTGTCCAGGTGTGTGATACTGAATTATCAACCTCTGTATGTGGGTATAAGTAATGACCTTGAGGAAAAATGCAATATAAGCAAGTCCCTAGCAATTCCTAGACACTTCTACTGGCTGCACCATCATTTATTGTTATGCTTCCAGGATGATACTCTGCTCCTAGGTGTAAGCCTTGTTTCTGCCTGCCCCCATGAACCTTCTTCCGCATTATAAACCGAGTGCCCTGACCCCACGTGGGACTTGCTGCCCTCAGGTTCTTCCCTTACACGGAATTTCTGTAACTTCTCTCCTGAGTTTAACATGAATCACAACATGAACAATCTTGTGAATAGGGAATGTGGTGTTGCATGGTATGTTTTTAGCACTCTGCATCAGGGATTAGATGCACAACTCCTGTTGCCATAGCTTTCATCCCTCTGAGACTTAAACGTGTCACGTAAGCTGAATGAGGTACACAACCAAAGCAGGGGGAGAGAGAGATGCAACAAAGGAGGGAGCCAAAAGCAAGGCAGGAATCCTTTCTTTTAATTTCAGCCTCGTGATTCAACATTTATGATGTCAATAATTTTAAGCTGTAAACAGCAAGCTAACAAAAGCTATGTGTGGGAGGGAGTTAAATCTGAGCTCAGGATGACTGGCATTCCTTGCGATCACCAGTCAAGCCTGCTTCAAAGACCTGCGTGTTCATTATGGACTCTTATTAGCACCGACAGCCTTCCCAAAGGAAATGCCAATACCAGAACAGACCAACAGTCCCTTTTAGTCTCCCTGTGCCATAGCTAGTGCCTGAGACTGCGTAGGAAATGTTCCTGATTCACATAATTATTCACAGCAGTCCCCAGTGCACCCTGCACACTGCTAGAGGAGGTGACATTAAATGGGAAGGTGTCTGCAGGAGTTAGTTCATTTTGTTTTCCTTCTCTGTGGAAGGTAAAGAGGGAAAAAGTTATGTTTCAGTCAAGGAGGCTTCCTTGGGAACCTTACAGATGAGTAACAAATTGGTCTCTCTGACAGTGTTTGTAAGAGGTGCCAATCCACACTTGGGCTGTTAAGTAAGCAGGACGCAAGCAGCTGTTCAGTGCTGGTAACCCAGGTGGCTTTGGTTTTGCTTGGAATGAGAAGTCAGCCAAAAAAAAGGCAGAAAAGGTGGGGGAGAAGAATCTGAAGGGAAAATCCCAGTGACGCTGGGTAGATGGAATAGCTGTGACAAAAGGAAAGGGCAGAATTTATTTTTCATCTGCTGCTTGTGTCAGTCTTTTCCATTTTTAAACTTAATTTAAAAAGGTAGAAATATTTCAGTTATATTTTGGAGATTATTGCAAGGTGAAGGTCTTGTACTTTGCATCAGAGGATTGTATCTGCTGTACTTGGGAAGCAATGTTCAGCCAGTCATGTTTTGTGGGTAGCAGAAATGCTGCTCCATTCAGCATCCAGTGTGTTGGGTTGGAAGCTAACAGCAACTGAAGTGTGGGATTTGCAAGGAAACAGCCAGAAAGCAGCTGTGAAGTATGGAGCAAGTACAGATGGAGCCAGGCGCTGGGCTCGAGGCCCGTGTGCTGGGTTACAAAGATGGGGAAGGCAGGGGATGGAGGCTGTGCGCGGGCTGGTCTGCTGTAATGGTGTGTTGCTGATCACCTCTGGAATCGATCATCGTGGGTGCTGCCTTTCCAGATCTCCCTTTGCAGGTTTTTGGACCTTTCTTTGAGATCTCTTTCTGTGACAGAAATGTGTCAGGGCCAGCAGGCAATCTGTCTAAGGGTCAAAGGAGTTAAAAATCTGAGATGTCTTTGGGGAAAAGATAACAATGAAAGTGATGAATGAGTCTCAATTGCCTTCAATCCATTTGCCTTTTAATTCCATGATAATGGGCACCAATTAGCTTATGGAAACACTCATCTTTGAAGTATTCATTGGGATGCTACAAAATTGGCTTCAATGTGTCTCATTTTTTCAGGAGGAGTGTAAGGAAAGGGTTGTGGTTTGGGTTTTTTATTTATTTAAAAGAAAGAGATGAATATTATAGTGTCACGTTTCCACTGTTTGCAATACGTTTCTCCCCAAATCAATGTCATCTTTTGTAGGTACTGCTTTCCATCCCGAATGGCTTGATTCCAAGGTAAAGTATCACAGCTTTATTGGTAGTGTGGGTGTGGAGTTTGAAGTGTGTTTTAGTTATCTGATTTGATGCAGGACTCCATAATGCAGAGCTGAGGAGGAAAAGCAATTATTTCCAAGTTTTAAGAGACTGGTTTCTTGGACTCTGAAGTGAGCTGCCTTTAGAAAGCAATGTTCAGTAGTTGCATTGTCCAGGTAGCAGAGAGCTTCTAGTGTAGTCCATTTTTCCTTTCCAAAATTAAAAATCTACCCTGAAAATGTCCTTGCCAAAGACTTTCTACTGTTGGCTTCATGTGACCTGTCACCTTGCTGTTGCAGACAAGTTATACGTTCTTCTAATTGATCGGCAGTTGCCTGAATTCAGTTCTCAGCTCTTCTACACAGTCTCATGAACCTGTGAGGGTTCATCTGAGATGCTGGTGGTAGAGCTCCAGGATTTGTTCTTCCCTTTCAGCGAAAATCATGTCTGGCCTTGGTTTCAGCAGAAAATGTCAATTTGAGAGAGTCTTCCTCTGGTGAGGACAGATTGCCTCATTCCTTAATAACAGAGCATGCTGCCCAGAGGACCAGCCAGCCAAGTTCCTGTGAACCTCACTTGAATGAATCTGTGATACATTTTATTTGTATTTTTCATGCAATTTCCTAATTTGGCTCCCTCTAGCCTTGGGCTGGTCTCCCTATTACAGTATTTAATTGAAATAAAATATGTGCAACACCTGTTACGTTTGGACTCGGCTCACCTGGGGTCTCTGCTGCAGTATAAATAATAATAGTTTCAAATAATATTTTTTTAATGATTTGCTTTACACTTCTGTAACACTGTGTAATTGACCAGGGCTGTACATAGGTTGTTTTTGTGGTAGAAGAAATGGCAATTGCGCAGGGTAATTCAGTTTTTAATAAGATGGTGGAAGACTGTATGAAGGAAATGTCAGAATGTTAACGCACATATTCAGGTGCTTGTATGTCTTGAGCAAATGGGCTCTGATTTACTACTGTGGCTCAGGATCAGGTTTTGACCTGGGAGATCTGGAGAGAATGTCAAGACTCCCATGCTGCCAACGTCTGTGCTGGGACTTCTCATTGCCATCTCCTGCCTGTAACCTAAAAGGCATTTAGGATGCAGCTACGGGCTGGATTCCCTTGCTTAGACATTTTTTCATGCTCCGAGCTCTGAGGATCAATGTGTAGTAGTGTATCTCAGCCCTCCTTAGGAATTACCACTCCTAAACAGAGGTGCCTCTCGCGCATCTATCTTCCCTGCTGCTCCTGCCTTTGGCAATGAAGCTCTGGCTGTCAAAAGAGAAGGCTGGGAGCTACAGAGGGGGAACATGTCCTCCCCTCCCCAGGCAACAACTGTGCTCAGGCAAGCAGAGTCACCATCCACTGTCCTAATTGAATATTTTGTTTTCCCTTCACTGCAGCTTCATTTTCAGATACCAGTGACAAACAAGAAACTGCAGCATGTGCATATTCACACCCTGCTCTCGTTTCAGCTTCCCTCCTGGTGGCTCTTGTGCCCAAAGTAAATGCAGGAAAGAAAGGTGATAATCGAGCTACCGATTAACCAGCCCTGTGTGATTGACTGAGGTACAAGCTGGGTGGAACAGCAGTGCTGGAGAGAAGCTTCCCCTACCCCCCCTCTTCCAAATCATATCTTTTCTCAGGTTCATGTCAATTACTTGCCTTTCCAACTGGATAAACTTGAACGAGAAGGCTTTCTGTAATGTGCTGACAAGACAGCGAAGCACTTTTTGTTAGCTCCTCCTGATGCAATCTAAACTGGGTGTTTTCAAGAAAGAAATCGAGTGTGGAGCTAGAAAAGATTAAGAAACAGAAAGAAAAGGAAGGAAAGATATTGTTAGAGCCTGTGTTAAGGTTCTAGTTCTGGTCTCTCGTGCAGGGAACATACAGGTTTTTTAGGATACAACTGAATGAGTGTAGAGATGCTTGTGAAACAAAAAGTGCCTGTGTGCTTGTATGGCTCCTTCTGGTGAAATTCCTCTGAAGATTTGAAGTACCAAAGAGGGATCTTCTTGCTACAGGACCTTGGAAGTAGGAGTGGCAAAAGAGAGCAGGCATCTGCATCCCTGGACATGGCACTCTCCCTTTTGGGGGGGGATCCCAAGTGGAAGAGAGACCTCACAGACCCCCCTGCTGTGGGCAAAAGCAGGGGTCAGCCATGGGGTGTGGGTCCAGGCCTCACTGGTTCTCCTGCTCACAGGAATGTCTTGCTTTTCCAGAGGACTTGGGTCCAGCAGCCCTGAGGCTTGTGCCAATGCTACAGCCTGTTCCTGTGTGCAGAGAATGCATTGTGCTCTGGATGTATGTGCACGTACAGATGTGGTGCACACGTGGCACATCTGTAACAAGCTGTGTGGGAGGCACTAATGCTTTCTTCAGGTAGAAGCTCTGGTTAAGATGGTAGTTACGGTACAGCTGGTAAGCTTCCCCAGCCACCCAACAGAAACCTCTGGGAGACCTGCACAAGTCCTTTGTTAATCTCTTGATGGCTTTAAGCAGCAGTAAACATCTATACTATTTGGGCATGTTACATAGCTCCATAGCAAATAAAATTTCCTACCTTAAGGAGCTTAGTATTAAGATAGATGGGAGTTTAATTAGGTTTTTGTAACTAGACAGCTCTGTTTTGAATTTCCCAGTGCTTTACACAGTGGACTACTCCCATTGCCACTCCAGCAGTATCAAACTTTGTGGGAGATGTTTGCACGTTAACTATTTCTGTTTTCTTTGTGTTTGGTATTAAACACTGTCTGCTTTTGTGCTGGGGAATTTTGACTTGTAGACTGGTGTAAAGTCTGGCAGTAATGGGTAAATATTGTCTGGCTCACAGAGTAGACCAATTTACAACAGAGCTACTTTTTGACTGTATCATGTATGTGTGCATTACCTTATTATTACAATGCGCAAGAAAAAGACTGGGTTTTTTTGCCATGGATATGGTCTTAAACTTGATTGCTTTAAAATACAGAGGGAGATGAGTGCATTGGAAGGTCAGAGATATTGCTGCTAAAGCACTAAGCTGGGCAGAACAGAATGAAGATTCAGTTTCCAGATCTGCTGCCACCTTCCTGGGAAACATTATTCTGTATTGCTTAATGTCTGTGCCTAGCTTTTTTCTCCTCTCAAACTGGACTGAGGCTTTGCACTTTTCACATGTGTTGAATATAGTGAATGACAGTCCATGTAGTTTCATGGAAAAATAGTTCTTGTCAAAATGACCTGGTTTAGTTGTTTGACGTTATAAATTTGGTTGACAGTGGTAACAGCAGAGCTATAAAAAGCTGAAACTATTTTAAGGTGCTTGGCTGCAAGCTGTATGATACTCTGATTAAAAGTTGAACACACCACAGAGGGCACACAGTAAATGGCTAAGACCTGTGGAACAGGGGTTGGGGTTTTTTTTTCTGGTGCAATTGCACAGAAAAATTATAGCAAGGCTAAAAATTTAGGAAGGACCGCAGGATAGTTTCATGATAGTTCAGTCTTCACTGGGCTCTTTACTCTCTGCCCAGGGGAGTAAGCAGGGCTTTGTCATGCACTGGACAGGACAAGGAGTTGGAACATCAGAAGCCAGACTGAAAATGCATACTGTGTTCAAAAAAATGCTTAGGTTGCAGTGAATCTCATGCTTCCTGGGCTTCTAGGTTTAGCATGATTACACTTCCGAAATAGTTTGCAGTATTAGGGAACTTGGCCTAAAACCTTCTACAGTCCATACTTGGGTGAATTGCTAGCAGAGCAGGATAGTATTACTCTGTTATCAACAAGGTCTATAACAAAAAAGTCTCTTTGACCTTAGGCTTAGATTATTTGTCTGCCTTTATTGTCATTCCCTATTTGGAATTATCCCAAGGTGCTTGTGCTGAAATAAGATACTGTGAGAAGTAGGACCAGGTGAATAGTGTGAAGATCATCTGTTCCTTGTGAAAGTAATGAAGCATCTTATCTGGGATTGGGAACTATGGAGTCATGCCTTTGGGAAGGAGGATGGAGAGAGACTCCGTAAGAAATTTGCTGCTCTTTTTAAGTGAAGACAGTTGTAGAAGTTCTAGGAGACAGATATGTTCAGGGATAAGGCAATGGTATCTGTTTTACCTTTGTGGATTGATGCTGAACTATTAATTGCATAAGAAAAGGCTGAAATGCTGGAATTCTGAGTTCTGATAAATGCTCTGCTGTCTTATATTCAGTCTTTTATCAAGGTAAAGAATCTGAGATTTAAGGTATAGGAAAGTGGGTTACAAGGTGCCCAAAAATACTGCCTTGTATGCGCACTTTGGGGATTTTGGGTTTAATGCTGGATGTTTTTAACTCGGCCATGTAGTAATGTGTTTCCAGAGGCAATAAAACCAATGCCTTAAACCTGAACATTTCACTGAGTGTAAGTCAGGAAATACTGCAGAGGAGCTACCTCTCTGATGTAAAAATAATACAAGGGCAAGACAGAACTGGCACTGAAGTGCCTGAAGTTGTTGGAGAAGCCCGAGTTTGCAGCTAAATTTTGATCTTAGTTGGACCTATTCAGAATAGGTCATCATTTTAATGTTACTGCCCAAAAAGGACCTCGGTTTATATGAATGGGCTTCTTATGTGAAATAAGTAGCAAAAATTTGGAGAAAGGATTGTTGGAGCATGTGTTTGGCAAAGCGATGCATCTCCTTTGTCTTCTGCTGGCTCCAACGTGAGATGAGAGGGTGTGTGCTGTGACAAGGTCACTCGTGCTGTTAAAACAGTGGTGTTGTCAGTAGCACTTCAGAATTTTAAGAATTGCTGTGGTTCTGCAGTTCACACAGCAGCCTTGGCTTAAAGCGTTACTCTGGGCTATTAGACTCTCTATTGAAGCCTTGAAAAGGCTTTGAGCCTTGAAAAGATTTGAGTGCTTCAGATTCGTCAGTGCTTGGCGCAATGTCTCTATAATACTCCAAGCTCAGTGCACAGGCACAAAGCAGGTGCACCAAAGGTAAGATGTTTCTAATATCTTTTTTGCATGGCGAGATGAATGAAGCGGACAGGAAGGTGTGTGTAGCTTTGCCCTTTTAACATGAGGATCTGGTACTAACTAGGCTTCACAGGAGCTCCCTATCATCTGGATATGTTATGTTCCTAGGATGTTTGTGTGGATTATTTGGTTCGTAATCTTTGTGCCAATTGCTTCTAAGAGCACGACATCTGCCTACTATGGCGTTGCCTTTGGGTACCAGAAACTGAATAATCATCATAAATGTGGTATAGTCAAAATACGCCTGGATTTAGGCAGGTGTCCATTAATAGGTTTCTTCTGAAATGAATTCTTCTAAATTCATAATGGCTAAGAAAAAGAAAGCTTGATCAAGACTGTTGAAGACTGCATCCTAACTTTCTGCCAAGGATAGATACGCCGCGCTTAGTCTGTGCCACAGACTATGGAGTTTGTTTGGCAGTGGGTTTGTTTGTAACATGTTTTCAGTTCTTATTAAAATAAGATGCAAAACTGCCTGCAATGAATGCATAATGTTGGAGGGAAGCAGGCTAGGTGTTTAAAGAGACCAGGAGAGGGAGGCTGGTACACTACTGGGGGGCTGCTTGCCTCTGGCATCTCACTAAGCAGCTCCGTTATGGGAGATGGCAGGTCTAGGGGTAGGAGAATATAAAACTTGTGAAGTTAAAAGCTTGACAAACTGTTGCTACAACAACTTACCTTTGCACAAGAGATTTGCCATAACAATAAACTTTAACAAGTGGGATTTGGGGACTGGCGTGTTCCTAGTAAATCCTCTGACTGGCAGGTGTTTACTGCCAAGGTTTTGGGGAGTGTGAGTGATAGCAGGTCTCCCTTGGTCTCATGTAGCAACTGGAGAGACCACATTACTGAGGAGCAAACTTAAAAAGCCAAAATTCAGGCTGTGTGGAGCAGATGGAGAGTGCATACAGTCATTGCCACCACCTCAGCCCTGACTCCTGCAGTTAACGCTGTATAAAGTTAACGCCTGGGACAAGACTGACTGCGTGATGCTTGTGATCTAAGCTCCTTCATGTGGCTTTTATCAGGTTCCACGCTGCTTTTTCTTCATAGTGTCTCTTGTGTTCAGAGCTTTTAATATGCAGAGAACACATGCCTTCACACTAATCCTGTTCTAGGTTCTGGGAGCTAGCAAAAATTGTTGTGTGCGCTCCTCTGGGGTTTAGGGGCTGCTACTGTGTGACTGGCAAATTGGGAAGAGCCTGTTGAGTCACTCAGCCTGGGCAGCTGAGAGATCTGAGTCGGGAAAGGATGTCTCAATAGGTGTTTAACCAAGCCCTAGTGTTCCCATATAGAACTGAAAAGCTTCTCAGTGGAACTAATTATGCCTGTTTGCCCTGACAAAGTCACTTACAATGCTGAACAAATACCAGTGAGACTTTAATTTCCTCCCACAATTATTTGTTTATGATACTAGAAAACTTAATCCAGGTTTGTTTATACCCAAAGTATGGCATGAACATTAGCAGTAATCTGGAAAACAGCAGCAGGTTTAGCTGAGAAAGTTTCACTCTGATATCCTTCAGACTCTGTAGGGGCTAGATGCAAACCCCTTGGTAGATGATATTCTTTGCAATAGGATTTTCCCATTCCTATTTCCTCAGGGTTGTTCTCAATGTCTTGGTTTACTGCAAATTCCTGGTTGCAGTTGGAAACCCAAACTGATTACTTTAATGGATTGAAACTTATTCCGAAAGAAGTATTACTGAAGATTTTAGAACAATTTTTCTCTTTATTTGAAACTACCCAAGGCCTGCAAACACATCTATTGCCTGAAAGGAGGAATGTTTTCTGTCATATCAGTCTCAACAACCTCCTGTTGAGCTTCTTTTTTGTGATTTGCAAGCTGTAGTGAGCTGAAAAACTTTGCAGCGGTTGCATGCAAATCCATCCTCCGCTCTTCTCCCAGGGCTTGTCGAAATAGCAGAGGAATTGTCACACATCCCAGAGTGGCAGAGATGATCATCAGCATTGATGTTCTGAGGAAGAAGTGTGGAGTGGGAATTCAGGTAGCCCTTTAAAACCTTTGGACATCTGTTGGTTTTGCTTTTCTTTCGGTCTCCCCACACAGAACTTCCCACCTTTCTTGTGTATTTAATTTGATAATCAGCAATCTATAGAAGCAGTTGCCTCTGCAGAAAGAATTTGACAGGTGACTGTCGAAAGGACCGCTCCACAGCTGGCATCAGCTGAAATCAGCGGCGTTGTGCCAACTTAAGCCACAGCTGTGCAATGTCTTAAGGGTCAGAGAGCAAGATAAACTTGGGGGATCAAAAAGAGTATCCATTCAGGGAAAGGAAAAGTGGTGAGAAGTCGCAGATGTGAGTGTTTTTCCTCGGTCTCTGTGTTGCGCGAGGCAGTTGTGCTGCTTCTGAGTGCAGAGGGTGATTCTGCTGGTACTCACAGCCCTGCTAGCTCATTGCACCGGCTTTGTCTGCTTCCTCCTACGCTCCTTGCGCAGTATGGGTAGGATGCCCTGAGGAGGAAAACACAAGATGAAAAACACATGAAAAATTCAAGGAATTTTTTATTGATAATAATAAAAATATCCCCATATGTTTACATACTTATTAGAACCAAACAGTTGCATCAGCTCAAAGATGTGAGTTTCAAAGTGTTTCTATGTTAGATATTAAATTGAAGTCCCTCTCCAAAGCAGTGCCTGTAGTGCAAGGGAAGAGAAGGGAGTGGTGCAGTGTCCTGGAGGCTGGGCCCTCCTCACGCTGGGTATGAGTCTCTTACTGCGTGTGCAGTACAGCGCCTGGCACAGCGGCTCTGCCTGCTGCGAGCTCCTGCAATTCCGCTCCAAAGTGCATGAACTGACCCTTGAGGAGGTGAGATGTAAAGCAGGCCCTTTCCTCTTGATGTGGACCCCAATTCTGTCTCGCTTTTCAGATCCTTCTACCTTACAAAGGTTTCTAGCACTTCCTCGTTATTGCTGGACCTGTTTGGACTCCAATGTAGACGAGCCATTGCCTGCTGCAGGCAGTGTCACGTGAAGTTGCAGGGACTGTGATAAGTCTGAGTGCCTCAAGCTTAACAGGCATCTGGGATCCTGGAGTTGTTAGTGTCATTGGACCTGTGCTTTTCCTTCTTAGCTACAAGACAGTGATTTTTTTGTATTGCCTGGGCCTTTGAGTCTCATTCTTGTGTCCCTTCCCTATTTTGTTTTTCCTCTTTGTAAAAGAAATGCAAGGCTGAGGCAAAGACAAGGAAACACCCTGTTCAAAAAGTCATTGTTGCCTCTGCTGAGCATCTGTGCCAAAGGCAAATCCGTGGCTAAGGGTTGCTTGAAATATTTTCCTGTCTAATATAAAGCAGAGCGTGTAACTTGAACTCCTGATGTGAAGAGCTGAGGAGATTACAAGGTGAACAGAGCACTGTGAAGATGCTTATGAGTCTGTCCTCACAATATTCAGATGCTTTCCATCCAGGCATACCAAATAAACATTTGCCTTGCCTGAATGTGAGATGCCTTGTCCAGGGTAGAGGAAATTTCTATGCTAAATTGTGCGAGATGTGGAAGGTCAGAGCATCCGGACATTCACCCCTGAAATGGAGGGATGGGCAAGGGTTGCCACAAAATCCACAGGAGTTCCTTTGCTTTGATGTGGGAATTGATGTTCTGCAAGGAGCCAGATCCCCTGCTTGTAAATCAGTTCAGCTTGTAATATCTGTCAAGTGTTTGGGGACACCTGGGTATCTGATGCTGTATAAATGTCAGTTGCTATTACAGTTTCTTGCTCGGGTTATTGATTTCTCCCCTGCTGTTCTCACTGGGATGGAGTGATTTGAGGTCTTTGGTAGATCAGCTCTTCCTCCTCCAGCTTGTCTTGCGTACACCGTACTTTGAACCCCCTTCCCTGAACTGCAGTGTAGTTAGCATGTCTCGTAACCAGGTACGGCTTTCCCTGCTGTAGCTTTTTCTGTCCCTTCAGCCCAGTGGGTTAAGCAATGCCCAGGTCCTGAGTACCTACCAGCTCTCTGGGGCACAGGGTATCTTCTGTGATCCTTGCAGTGATGTTCTGTGGACTTTGTATTCTGCTTCTCCAGTGCACACATCCACACCCACTTACCCTTTATCCTATAAATTCTGCTCTTGTTTGAATGAAAATACGATCAGCTCTGTTATTTTAGTCTGAAGGACAAAGCTATCATTCTACCTCCTAGTAAATGTGCTGCCTTAACCTTTGAAAGATCAGCTGTGAAGTATGAACCTTTGACAGGATCTGATCCCCCTGAGTCCCTGCAGTGTTTTAGTTTAGCACTCAAAGCTGCTTTAGGTAAGGGGCGGGGGGAATAATTATTCCCCCAACTCCACAAAGTCTTCCCTCCCCCGCTTTTCCCTACTGCCATCGTATCAAGAAGCTTTCTTCACTGCTCTAGAAAATGTTGATCTTTCAAGGGCAAAAGGGCCTAGTTTTGATTATTTAGACAGGATTTGTTGAAAGCACTCATATACAAGTCTTTCTGTTTTCTGAAATCAGCTGTACCAAAGGCAGAGAGACATGGGACTTACTGGGTGGAGATGAATATCCTAAGTTAGCAGGACAGATGTTATGCTGCCTTTTAGGGATATCTGCTCTCTGAAGCTCTTTGCTTTAAAAACTGTTCCTGACTTTCCCAAGTCACAAGTGCCACTAGCCTAAGGAGTGCTCAGTCTGTTCTCCACTAGCTGTGCTAATAAAACTTGGTTTAACTGGTACAGTGAGCACATGGTGTTTTGGGCTACCTGTGAGCAGGTCTGCCTGGTGTTAGTGTCACTAGCCATGGTAAGGAATAGATGCTCTGCTGGTGTAAATTGACTGTGTGGTAGTAGCAGGGGATGTTGATTTATAGAGCTGAAGATCTGACTTGCTCATATTTTTAAGTAGTATCAGATATTTGCCTGGAAGCTATCCTTGGATCAACATGTTATGCCAGGTGCTTTGGAAGCACAACATAAGAGAGACTTCAGTTCCCAAAAACTTGTGGTCTGCAGTGCAATTAGAGATGGCTGCTGCTTGAATCTCATCTGCTAACACTTGCTCTGCTAATGGGGAGTGCAGCTTGGATAATTACCCTGAATATCACCCAGGTAAATCTTAGAACCAATGCTTCCAAACACTAATCTGCTAGCTGTGCTCAAGGTAGCTAATTTAAAGGCTCTGTGGTATGTCAACCCCAGCTGCAGTTGTGTCGTGTAGTGCCACGTAGATCTGACCAGTTGTGCTCAGAATCATAAATACAGTTATGTGACCTGACCAGGACAAAGAGCAGGTTGCAGAAATAACATTTCCCAGCTCTTAGGCTAGCATCCTGCCTGCTGTATCTCCACTTCAGCTGCACTTCCTGGCAGAGCATTGCAAAAGTTAAATGGTTCTAAGGGAGCAGAAAGGGCTTGTGGTTCCTCTGTGCTTGGCAGAGAGCTTGATGCAAATGTGGGGAGGACAGGAAAAAGGAGTCATGTTCACCTAAACGTGAATGAGAGACTTTTATGGGTGTCTTTCCCTTTTTTTGTGTGCACTGGGAGCAAGGGGCAATAAATGGGAGGATTTTTATATCTTGTGCAAAAGCTGACATTGCTAAAATACCACATTATTGCAAGCTGCCATAAATGAGCTCTTCGAAGAGACGCAGCTGGACTCGGAGAATATGGAAGCAAAGTGATTACCGGAAGCCATCAGCTGGTACTGGAAGAACTGTAGGAAAGTCAATAACTTATTAGCACTAGTTTCTGGATTATCTGGTTTCCTAAGGAGATTCCCTCCCCCACTGCTGAAGTAAACGGTGGTTTTGTTATGCAAAGCCACAGATTGCTATCCCCTTTTACACTCCCTGCTCAAAGCCCGGGTGCCTGAACAGAGTGAGAACAGGGCTAAGAAATGCCAAAGGCAATGCAGCCACATTCCGGGTTTGGTTACAAGTTGCTGCTGCTCTCCGTCTTTGTGCTTCTTGGGAATTATATCTTGTTCCAGAGGCATCAGTGGAGGCCAAGAAGGCTGCCTAAAGGAGCTGCTCGCAGCCGTCCTCTTCGAATTCCTCTGGCCGCGGCCCCTGCGATGGTGAGCGGGCTACCTGCGCAGCTACGCTGAGGTTTGTGCGAGGGCAGGGTGTGTTTGTAGGAGCAGCTCTGCTGCATTCCCAATTGCTTTGAAACCTGTGAATGATGGTGATCCAAAGTTAACCAAGGGGCCGGAGTAATTTATGTCCTGAAATTACAATCCATATGAATTAGCCTGGCACAAATACATCATTTCCTAATAATATAGACAAGGTGCTTCAAGGAGTGATAACAGCCCTTTCCTATATGTTCTGATTTACCTGCTGAGTAATTATCTAATCATTTTCTTGTAATGATATAAAAGGATTTTTATTCCCCCTCCCCGCCACCCCCATAACGAAACAAGTGCCTCTCGGAGGCTGTGCTGTAAAACAAGGCCTGGAAATAACAGCAGTAGATTGACTTCTGTGCTGACACAAGTGTGTGCCCCAGGGAGAGTACCCTGCCCAGGGTTAAGATCTGAGTGTCTGTGTGGGGAAATTAGCAGTGTCTGCGGGTGGGATGTGTGGTTTGGGGTAACTCCCTTCTCTTTCATTTCAGGAATGAGAAATTTCCCATTCATTGCAAGATGAGATCTTGAGTGTGAGCAGTTACTGTGGGACCACTCATGTTCCACATGCTCACACATCTTGCTTTGGTTACGGTAGAACGTGCTACTTACCTGTACCTAAAATAGATGACTCTCAACTTCTGTGTGGCTTGTTTGCAATCAAAGTTCTTTATCAAAGCCTTCTGCCTGCCCTGTGTTTTGTACAGCACCAAGCCTAGGGGATCACTGAAAGATTTGGGCTTCTACGTTCTTCTGCAATATTAATTGCTGAGTTGCTAATTAGTGGGAAAACTCTGGGCTAGATTTTTCTCTCTGTTCCCTTTCCCTGGCTTACTGACTCATCTGCTCAGCTCCGAGGTGCTCGGTGATGGGAGATGTCTCTCCCTTGCCCATGTGCAGGACCTTGCATAATCCCATTTGGCTGCCTGGTGTTACTATAGTAATATGGAATGATTAAGAAACCTTCTTTGAATTCTGTTTAATAATGCGGAGTCCTTGCAGAGCTAATGATCAGAAGGGTCTGGGTGAGCTCGCCAATGCTGGGATGGTTTTCTTTACTCACAGCACGTAGGGTGCCAAAATCCAGCCAGACGCCTTGGAGGAGCTGTTGTTCTGAAGTGTCTGTGCTGCTCCAGGCCAGCTGTACCTGCTGTTTGCTTAGCTTGAGGTATGCTGTTTTTAAAGTGCTCCAGAGATGCTTGGTGGGAAGGGGCCACAGCTCTTCCATCCGCAAATAAAGCAGAGCCCCTTGTCCCAGGGATGTGACTCTGCCCGATGCCTTTGGGAGCAGTAGCTGTGTATGGTTAAGGTGGTACTTGCATGCTTTCCAGTACCGGAGCCTCCTTGTGCTGTAATGCTAGTTAGAGATAAATTGCGATATGATTTCCCCTGAAGCCTGGTTTCTCTGCTGAGTGACTGTTACACATAAATTTTCAGGAGCTTTCTTACCCCATTTCTACCTTCTTCATAGCTGTTGTATGACAGTGAGCTGCAGTCATGCTGATGCATCTTGTATTATGCTGCCAATTTATTACCTCCCCAAGATGTAATAAACATTATCCAAATGCTATCTAGCTTGTGGGCAGGGGAGGAAACAGAATTCACAAATGCGTGAGGGTCTGCAAGGGAAAAGGGGAAAACGGCTCAGAGGTTTTTCATCAATTGTTTAACCTTGTGGCCTTATAGCCATAGTGGAGTGAGAAATGACTTAGTTTCTCCTGCACTCCATGGTGCAGTGACCTTGCTGGATAATTACCTTCAGGTCGTTGTCACAGCCACTTCGAGTACAGTAAGGGAGAAAAAAATCTCACGTGTGTCAGATGCTGCTTAGGTGGAGGGTGCCATTGTACTGGGAGACAAAAGCACGAGCACCGCAATCATGTCAGAATAACCTGTTGACACCATTAATAAAACCTCATAAATAAGCAGGAAAAATTGATCAGTTTGCTCTGTCCTTACCCAGGCAAAACTCCCCTTTACTTCTGGTGTTTGTAGTTCCTGTTGTTAAGAGCTTATTGCTGTCCTTGGCTATGAGGGTCCCACGTTGGTGGCCCCGTGTGCAGCCAAAGCCTTGCAGACAGAGGGGAGCCTGAGGGCTGGAGGCACATCAGGGTTCTTCCAGAGTTGTAGAGAAGGTGCAGAGCAGAACTGGGAACTTCAGGATAAGACCCTAGGGTGTGAGATTGTGATGACATGATTTCAAGTGATACGAGTTTGTCCAGGCAGTAATTCATTCCTCTGTTTAGACTACTTATTGCTGCTCTTGCTCAGGACTGGCTCGATGAATTCAATGTTTTCGTAGCGGTTTTGCAGGGCTCATTCCATCCAAAGTGATGGTGAAGAAAAGCCTGTTGGAAAGGTGTTGCTGGACCAACACTTATTTATTTAATTTTCTTTGATTTTATTAAAGAAAAAGGCCTTACCATTAGGGCCTTGGCAACTTTGTGTGACTGAAATATGAAATCCATAACAGCAATAAGAAGCAGTCAACCTATCAAGTTATGTGTATTAACTTAACGAACTGCTATGAAGCCTTTCAATGAGACAAAATTAATAAGAAGAAAATACATTGTCATGTGATGAGTTGCCCTTCATTGTGAGTCTAAGTATATTAACACATTTGCAACCTCAGAATGAATTGTGTATCTCTTGGCTGTGTGGGCTCTTAATTGAGATTTGAACTCCTAGATACTGTTAGCATGCAAATCAGAAATAGTGGGAATAATAATAAAAATTAGCTTAACCTACTGAACTACAGTAACAATACTGTAGCCAGAGAGGATTGATCATGCAAGTAAGAAGGCAGTTTAGCTTCTGGAGGTGAAGATTAGCAGAGAACAGAACAATACACTTGGCCTGCCTGGGTGCTTGTGGATATATTATAAACTATGTGAACACCTCTTGTTGCTACACCACAGTGATACTCTGTGCAAATGCCTTGGCACTGAGACAGGTGTGGAAGTAAATGATTTTGGATTGGAAGACTGATTAACCCTAACTGGGCTGTCAGAAAGGTTTCATTTTAACGACACTGCTGGTAAGTTGGGGTTCTCTGGGCTCTTAGTTCTGTGATATTATTTACAGTTGTCATTAGAAAAGATGACCACTTCAGATAATAATTTGTTTCATGATGTATCAAAGCCTCTAGTACAACAGGGATGAATTATACTCCTCTGATAGGCATGAATTACCGGTGAAATCATTTCAGTCTAACTAGTTGAACTGGATGTCAGGGTCAGGCCACCTGTTTTCTCCACTGATGTGCTGAGTGAAGACCTGTGTCTTTCTGAAGCCTTCCTTCAAGTGCCACATTCTTTCAAACCTCGCTGCTGCTTCTCCCCATGAGAGATGGGGGGAATTAGTGTAACGGATGCTCCATATTGCATGTTCAAGGGTTGACAACTATTAAGAGCTTATCGTGTTTATCTGTTGCTTTCAAATGGGGCTGCCAGACTGAGCTGGCTCCAGCCAGGATCTTTCCATCAACCTTACACCATTATCTTGGGTTTCTAATGACATCCTGTCCGTTCCGTCGCTCCTGATGGTCCACTTTAGCCAGGGAACAGGATTATCATTCCTATTTTATTACTGATGACAGCATGAGATTTTTCAACCACCTGAAAACACTGTTTGGCTGATCACTTAAAGTTATTGGGTTATTGTGAATTATGGAGTTCTTTCCTTCTACTCCCAGCAGATAAAAATGCATTTCCTTGCAGCTAATCTCAGTGTAAAAAGCAAACCCTGTCTCCATCTGTAATGTGTGATGTGATCTAAGCACAGACTGACACGGAAGAGGCTTAATGAGAACAAGAGCCATGAATGCCAGGTTCTGGGTTTGATTCTTCTCTCACTGGGGGCCTGAACTGGGCACAGTCAAAACTTGCCAGGGAATTTGATGGCCCAGTTATAGAGGCTTTCACAGAGGAGTAGAATTCCTGGAGTCACTTGTGGAATGTTGGTTTGGCAACATCCATACCAGCTCTTCTAAGAGTACGTAGAGAGCCTCTACTCCACGCAAGTCCTTGTCCATAATCCTTTTTTTGTTGGGCTGAGGTGCAATTGCACATAGCTATTTGCAAGCGTATAAAACCCACCTGCAGTGCATGTGCTGCTTAATGCCAATGTACTGTGAATTTCTCAAATACCTGTACAATCATCTCTTGCTTTGTTTTCTTATTGTCAGTATTAATATTAGGACTGGCAAATAAGAAACTTGCTCTCTCCTCTTCCCCTTATTTGTTGCCACGCTTGGATTAAAGTGGGTTTTTTAATAAATAAAAATTTAAATTGCATTTTATTTTCTTACCAGCTGCTAACTCTCTGAGACAGATTGGGAGATCAATTATCACAGCGGTGAATGAATCTAATTTTTCAATATAATTTACGGTAATTCTGTATTCTCTGCCCAAGAAGCAAATAGTGCTGTTTTTTTCCAAAAGTGATTTTGGAAAGAACAGCAGAAGCCTTACAAAAACAGCAATGCCACTGTAGTACAACAGCAAAGACTCCTGGTCTTCCAGCGGTCAGAATACCGGGCCAAAGGTAGGGAGTGCAGTACGTGTTGTGCGGTCTCAGAAGAAACTTCTGTGGCAAATTCTGGAGTTGACCTTGGGGAGGGAGATAACCACAGCTGAAATCTGAATGTTTGGTTTGGTTTATGGAGGATCATGGCTTTGGGGATTATGTTGTCTGGGCTCTGCTCAGTTCCTACTCAGTGCAACAGGAACTCTTTGCTGGGCTTCACTGAGCTCTGGGCTATAGTTTCAATGTCAAATTCATCCCTGTGTCTGTCACCACTTTTGTCTCTTTAAACATCTAAAAAGGAAGGTATGGGGTATGTTCTGTGTCTCCACTACCACTGGGCCAGACTGCTGCAGGGCGAGCTAGTCTTTAGCATAGAACTGCACTCTGGAACACGGGAATTACCTGAGAGGTTTTGGCCAAGAGGCAGGATGGCAAATCTGGCTGATGATCTAGTTCCAGGATGCCAGATCTTTCCTGGGTACCACTTTGGTTCTTGGTTCCTAAGGATGTCGCTTAGCATTTGTGTGAAGTCACGCCCAAATCAAGAGAGCCTGGTGCAGGAATCTCCTGTACTTCTGGTTGTAGAACAGGTCTCCACCTGCATATTTCTGGCTGGATCCCACCGTGCTGCCTTCCGAGCAGCCTGGTGTCACTGCCACAGGGTGCCAACAGATCGTTGCAGGCTCTGTGCCGCACGCTGGATCCAAGCGTGCCTCGCCAATGTCGGTAGTCACTTGTAATCATCAGCGGTTTACTGACTGATGCTTAGTGGAGGGAACTGAGGCAGCCCGGTTTCATGTGGATGTTGCTCTCATCTTCTCCCACTTCCCTTTTAGCCCTTTGCGGAACTGGAAACAGCTCCTGGAAATCCATGGAAAAAAATCAATGTACCTGCCCAAATTCTAATTTTACTAGGAGTGCTTCTTGGGTCGCAGTCGGGACAGAGGCATTTGGCAGGGGAGGCCAGCACTGTAAGCAGTTTCTGAGCACTCCTGTAATTTATTGAGAAGTATGTTGTTTAGTGTGCACTTCAAATGTGTTTAAATAATTAAAAAAAATGGCATGCATAAGTTAGACAGTGAGGGGAAAAAACAAAAGAGTCTGCAACACTTGTTCTCTTAATTTGAAAACTCAGTAACTAAATCTCACTTTAGATCTACCAGGAATACAAATAGTGCAATTAATTGGCAGTAATTTAGAAGTCCTCCATTTCAAAAGCCCCAGGACATACAGATTGGAAATAAGAATCTCTTAGTGTCAACAATGGTTCTGCACATGGCCTGAGATGCAAACAAGTGGGGAAAGGATTGTGCTTACTTTTCCCATGTTATTTATGGCTTGTCGTCACCCAGTGACAGCACGTTATTGTATGTAGCATTTAAAATTCCTTCCCAAAGCCGATCAGATTGATTTCCCCACTTTCCATTAATGCACAAAACAAGAGATGATTGTATTTTTCAGTGCAAAGTGGACCCTGAATCCAGTAACTATTTAAGCTGTAGCACAAACACTTGAAGCTCTCAGACAACACAATAGCATGAAAGAGGTCACTTGCCAGGTCACAGATTTGTCTTTTTTTTTTTGCTTGTTCACTGAATAACTGTAATTTCTCTGTCTTTTTTCTTATGTGTGTACAATCACCATTGTCCTTTGCTGTGTCTATGATTTTCCATATTAGAATTGAGACCTCTGTTCTCCAAATGACAAGTTCAAATAAAGTAAATGCCACACCCTGCATTTTTGTGCGATTTTGGGGATGTGCTGTTTCAATTCTGTGACAGATGGAAGGGGCAATACCTCTTGACTCCACAGTGCTCTTTCTGCAGGGGTAGAAAGCACTTTTGAACATGCATGGATTGCACAACGTGATGCATAACAGGAGATACAGAACAGTATTTCAGTAGCCAGAACTTCAGCAATAGATGTGATAGTTGGTGTGCTATCAAATCTGTTTTAGTGTGAGTATGTATGTGAAATACTGTGATTGAGACAGGGAACGGGTGCAAGGCTCTGTATGACTTTGGGCACGCCATTTGCTGTGTTGGTAAAATGGAGCAATGCCCCCCTTTTTTGTCTATTTAGTTTGCAAGCTAGTTGGGACAGACTTGCCTGTTAGGTGCATGCGGTGCACAGCGGGGGCCTGGAATTGTTCGTATTCTTTTGGAGTTGCTCTGTTTTAATTAACAGTGGTAGCTGAATTGGCCAGAAGGCCTGTGAGAGACTATTGCTTTGATGTTTGGAGTGGGAGCTTAGTCTATGCAAGATACTTTCCTGGAGTCTATGGAAGTCAGCGCAGTTAATGTTCTTTCTTTGTGTTAGCAAAAGCAGGATCTGCCCACACTGTTGGGTAGTGTTCAGGGATCTGCGTAGACTCTACCACATTCTGTGACATTTGCAAAAGACTTGATTGTTTGCACCTCTGAGTATTTAGGCCTATAAATATTTATTAACCTTCTCTGACATGTATCACAGCTAAGGCAGAAATGACCTTCCCTTTGGCTATGACTGGGGAAGAGGGGAACCCCTCCTGTGAAATAGCCGTAAAGGCATGGGACTCTCAGCCCCGGTGCTTTAACACCACGCAACATACTGCGGAGCTGAAGGGAGCCAGAGGAAACAGCGAGGGTCAGAAAATGGGAGATGAGGGGCTGCTGCGAGCAGGAATAGCTCGGCTCAGGTGGCAGCACACCCAAGCTAAAACTCACTTGCAGAGCTCTGCCACTTAGGGCTGCGTGGGCTTTGAGTTGCTCTCCAGTGCCTCTTCATTAAGGTAGATTGTCTTTGCAGCCTTTACAAAGCAGGAGAAACTATTCACCTCTAGAAGAACTGCTGGTACTAACTAATGGAGGTGTTTCTTTAGTTTCAGCTACATAGTTTTAACACTGAAAGTCCTTATTTTAAACCTCCTGGATGGCTGCAAGGGATTATTTCCTTTGCCTGAAGTAAGCAGTTATTGACAGTAAAATGAAAGGTTGGCAGGTGTTTCTGCTAGTGTTGGGACACGTGGGCTACCAAGGCAGAGTGGTCCTGGTGCCGTGTAGAGTGCTTGCACAGGAAATGATGTCCTGGTGCACTGAGGTGTGCGGGAGGTGGGGAGGGAGTCTGGCTGCACCAAGGAGCTGTGATTAAATCTGACCTGAGAGACTGAAGTGAGTCAGTGGATTGACCAGGGGAAGTGGTGGACAGGGCAGAAGAAGTGTTCTTAATTTGTAGAGAAAAGAGAAATTAACCCAGGTGTCTGGAGGGAAATGCTTATTAACTTCTCAGTGTAGCAGTCAGCATCCTTCCATCTGGTGTGCCCTGAGTTACAACATCAGGGCCGGGGGGGGGCATGCTGGCATATGTGCCAAATTAGACTAAAAGAAGTGTCCTCCTTTGCTTTAGGGGAGCAAAGATCATGCAGAATGAGATATTTAGAGGAAACAGGAAGCCTTCTCACAAGGTAACTATTGATTATTTAATGAACTGATAAATAACAGGCTACAGAATAATCGGACATTTGAGCTGCTTTGGCCTGAGCTGGCCGTTCTTTCTCAAAGCAGGCGGGGACTGCGGTCAGGGGCTGCGTGAGCAGGTTCTGTGCCAGCCCCGAGCCTGTTCCTGGGAGAGCACCTCTGTATCACTCACGCTGCATCAGGACATCACCTGTCCCAGGGCAGGAGAATCAAACCCCTGTTGAGCTGTTGGCTTTAACAGGTTTCAGTAGCAATAGCTATTTCTCGACCCTATGTTGAACTATGGGTCTGTTACTGTTGACAGTATTTCTAGGGCTCTACAGTGACATATTTATTCACCTGTCCCTGTTCTAGCTATTACCTGAACCGTACTCTGTGCTCCAGGGTTTCTCAGCACCAGTTTCAATGGCGCTAAATCACAGGGCCCCAATTCTTTGGATCTTCAGAACAGCTCCCACGTAACCTGCTTATGTGGTACATCAGCAGGAACTTGGGAATAATATTCCTTTAGAAATCCTGAATACATGAAGGAGAGAATATACCATAGAGCTGAGGTCATTGGAATGTTCTCATTATTGCTAGGAGTAGATTGTGTTACCAGGGACACGTTCATAGGTCTGTGTGATGTTCATGTTCTGGCTTTTTAACCCAAGCACTGCAGTTATAAATGTTCAATATCAGTGGTTTGTCCTCATGTGAATTGTGGCTGCAAAATTTGAAGTCTGACCTGTGACAGCAAGAGGAGGATCACTTTGATCTTGGACCCAATGACAGTCCATCTGTCTTTGACACTCAAGTGGTGGCCAGTAACTCTCACATATAATCCAGTATGAGTTTGTGCTGCTTGGGACTACTCCCTTGCACAATTTTCCTGCTGTTGGTTATTTGAACCTTGGATGTTAGTTGAGGGGTGGGGGAAAGTAGGAACAGAATGGGGGGGGGGGAAAGTAGGAATCTAAAAAGATATAGACAGCACATAGCTAATGGAGTTTGCAGAAACATTTTGATGTTCGTATGCTAATTGCATCCTACTTCCTTACAAACTGCAATCACTTCATTGTTTTTGTGCTGTGTGTTTTTGAAAAGATTTCATTGAAGCTTCCTTAATGAAGCAGACACAGAGAATGCAAGAGGTATGTTATGGATGGAAATTTCTTCTGGATGCTCCATGTTAATTCTTCTTTGATTTCGTCTTAGCAGACTTGTTCACTTTACAGGCAGAAAGCAAAATTGTTTGAGACACAAGCCAGTTCCAAACTGGCATCCTAGAAACAAGCTGTGCTCCTTCTGTTGTGTGCCTGGACTGAGCAATTGGTCAGGGAGTTTGTGTGGGTACAACTATGCTCTTGAGCTCTTGCTCTCCTTTCTGGGATGTGGGGGGATGCTCTCCTTGAGAAGAGCTTACAGGAGATGCCTCAGCAAACCCAGGTTCTCTGGGAGATGCTGCATGTCCTGAAGCAAGTACTCCTCAGGTGTGGCTGCTGGATAGTGCAGCTTTGCATCACTGCGGTGTAGAGCCCAAGCCAGGCTTATGGTTTATTGGTATAATCCTTATGTGCTTTAGTTTCGTGAGGGCTGCTGGAGCTCAGAGAGCTGCTGCAAGAACTGGTGTGACTAGATGCATGCTGGAAGGAGTCTTTGGTGCCATTAATTACAATGTCTATAGGCTATTTCTCAATTCTTTGCATACGCAGACAGTAACCCCGTGGGCAGCAGTGGAACTCAGCAGCATCATAAAAAGCCTTTTATTTTCCTTTCTAAATGTGGTGCTGCAATAAAAAAAAAAATTAATAAATGAGAAGAGAAGCAAATGAGGTTGTTGCCAGGGAAGGGTGGTTTCTCTTTGGTGTCTGTCTTGGTTTTATTTATTTCTTTTGTTTTGCTGCTATTAGGGAAGACAATTCAAATGAACTGTGGAATGCATAAGTGTAGCTTGGTAAAGATGGTTTAACTGGAATACAAGTAGACCTAAATCTCTAGCAGGGGCATGAGGAGAACCCCAATACTCCCAAAATTGCAGCAGAATTTCAATTGTCTCTCTGCCACAGCTCTCACTGTTCTCTATCATTTGTAACATCAGCTGATAAAATTGAAAGGACAAGTCTGTATTTCTTGCCCATACAGCAACAAAATGTGTAAGACATTTGGAATCTCCTAAGATTTCCAGACCAAAATGTTTTCATAGTAAGTAGCTACAGTTTCTGAAATTAGCCTGCCTTGAGGCTACCATCAGAACACCTTTTTTCCTAATTTTAGCACATGCATCTTGGGAAATGATGCCACGGAGTCTGTGGGAGTCTGAGATTTTAAGGCTGGAAGGATCACCTCATCTGACAGCTAGCATAATGCAGCATTCAACAATTACTGCATCGGGCTGGTGCCCCATCCAGCAAATCTTTCCCTGATGCAGGCAGTGATTTAGAGACTCCGCATGAGGACGAGCCAGCCACGTTCCTAGCTGAGTTGTTTCTAGTAGTTAATGACTCCTCACTTTTTTCCAAAGCCTTTGGGATGCAGTTATCTGTTGGGAACAAATGTAGTCCTTTTTGCTCTATAATGGACAGGTAGAAAAGTGACAAGGAAGTCCAGAGAAAACTCTCTTTTTTGAAGCAATAGCCATATGATGAGTTTAGTTGCAACTATCAGAATGATAGTCTGTGGTGAATTTCATCTTTTGTCCTGTTTGAAGAAAAAACACCCTTGAAACATTCTGTTATTCCCATATGAAAACAATGCATTTGGGTGTGACAAATCACATCCCACTCAGCCAAGTCAAAGCCTTCGTGCTCGTTAGCTTTCTGCTTGTTTCACTCCTTTCGATGCACCTGGCTTCCACCTCCGCTCCTGCTAACATGCTCTGTGTTTTCCCTTGTCGAACCACATTTTTTTTGGAGTCAGATGGGCATTGCCATGTTTAAAGAACATAAACTTTTAATGTGATGGCATTATGATCAACTGAAGACGGGTTCCTTTTGTTCGTGTTTCTTTGCTTAGATGCTTGCCAAGACAAATGGAAATGTAAAAATAGCTGTCCTTGTTTAAGCAATTATATTTAATAAGGCTCAGAGGGAAGTGTGTTCTAGGAAATACAAGAGGGTGAGAATTGAAGGACTCCTGGGACTTTTGTCCTGGCTTTGCTACTGATTTGTCATTTTGCTTGGACTTTATGGCAGAAGGAGGAATTCGTCACTGGTCTGTAGGTGTGTGTGCTTATACTCTGTGTACGAGCCTGTCCAGCCCAGTGGAGAAGACCTTGAAGATCACTGATATCTTCTTAGTGACTCTCCCAACAGCTGAGCACATGTCAGAGAGCTGAACTGTTAGTCTTGAAATAGGGGGTTTATTAAGTTATGTGTAAGTTGCAGAGACAACAACTCTTAATTTTAACAGACCTGATGACAGTTTGTGCTTGGATGAAACAAGTGGCAGTGGCAGGTCTGAATGCTTTGGTTCTCCAGCTGTTCGAGCTGGGTATCTGAAGTTCTCTTCATCCTGTTCACATCTGTATTATTATTAAGACTGTAGTGTCCTGAGGACAAGGGCTGTTGTTTGAAGCCTGCAGGAAGCGTAGCAGGACCTGTCTTGGCTGCAATCTCTAGTCGTTACTTTAATACACATAATGGGGAGGGGGTCTTGAGCCATCTGAGACAACACTAGTCCACAGAGGCAAGGGAGAGTCGGATCTTGGCTGGGGCTTTAAGAGCCTCTTGGATAAATAACATCCCATGAAATAAATAAAAGCATGTGGCTTCATTCCTTATGGTCCTGAGATTTCTCAGCAGTGTTTCGGATCAAGTCCCCGGTTACTTCAAAAGCTTCTCCAGCACTTAACATTCTACAAAATTGTATGCGTATTCCCCTAGATGATATGAAGAAAGTGACTGCTGTTTGCTACTTGTGCAACAAAAAAAAAAAGCCATTTCCATTTCCACAGTTTAACAGCTCGACTAAACCAGCAGCAGTGACGGTATCAACATGAGGCGCACACAAACAGCTCAGCCACTTCCACTGTGGAAGCTGATCAATTGAAATTGATTCTTCCAGAACGATGCAAATAAACCCCCATGTTTTCTAGGCGCTCTGCACAAAGCTTGTTGTTGTCATGTAAAATATTTATGCCAAATTCATTTGGAAGCTCTAACTTACATTATCCATAAATGAGCTCAACAAAACCTTTTCAAAAAGCATTTTACTTTTGAGCAGGGAAGTGCTTTACTATCTTCACTGTTCTGCAGTTTGAATGCACACCCCCTCCCTTATTTTATCTGTCCAGGAACAATTTGCATTTCAGGGAATGGTGTTTAAATTTTTTATTTCTTGTCTGTTTGGGAAGTCTGTGTAATTTTGAGTTTTGTTTTCTATGTGTTTCTCCAGCCTGGTAAATGTATTTTTTTATCTCCCTTTTTTAAGAGAGGAAAACTAATATTCTATTTAAGGTCTTGAATTGGGGAATCAGCTTTGAATTGGCAGCTCCTCTGCCATGGACTCTCTGGGTTTCCTGGGGAAGATCTAGCTGCTTACTGAAACTCGGCTGAACTTCATTATCAGCAGATGTTCACATCTTTTAGAGTTCATTTAAATTATACTCACTGTACCTCCTGTAGACAAAAACTATTGTTATCTTTATTTTATAGTTAGAGGAACCAAGAGGCTTAAGGGCCCATCTACACGAGGATATGAAAGTATCCATGTAGCAAAGATGAGGATTCCTGCGTTAGCTTCAGTCTTGCTGACACAGGTGATAAGACTGTGCTGGGTGTTTGGTCTAGATTTATTCAATAAGAGCTTGGACTTTCTACTGATTCTTAAATTCTTGTATGTTGACTCTTTTTTCTTTACACCATGTTCCCTGCTGCTAAGTTAGATGAGCTGTTGTGGGATGACAGAGCAGTGGTGTCCAGATCTACAAGGCTGCTTTTCAGGGACATTTCCTAAAGGAATAAGGCTTTGCAGGGTTGTGCGTTGTCCTGTCCCATCAGTTCCTTCCTAGTACCTACTGATTCCTGCTCCGTCCCCACCCCCCCACCCCAGTTTCATGAAAATAGATAACTGAAGGTTGGAGACATAATGAGATTTTTCTGCAGTGAGAAGAAAGGGACACCCAGTTGTACGCTTCCCATTTCACAGCAACCAGCTGGCCAGCCAGGCTTCGCACAGCTCCAGCCTAACCAGGGCTTTTGCTTGAGTAAGTGTCATTGAGAACAAGTTGTGATCCCTGCAGCGGGAGGATTAGGGGAAACAAGACAGACCTGCAAGAAACCAGGTTGTGTTTTTCCTCTGCTTGTGGGAACAGCTTGCTTTGAGTGGAAGTCTCCTGCCAGCCCCAGATGTGCAGTTGAGCTGTCCTCTGTGATGCTTTATCCTTGCACAGACCACTTTCAGGGACGCAAGGTGATGACAGTAACTTCCATCCGTGTTTGTTTCTTGAGGCTGCTGTTGCTTTCTGGAAGAGTCTCATTTTGTTGTTGTTGTTGCTGGCATTGGGTCCTTTACTGCCCTGACTCCTCCTTTAGGAAATCTTTTTAAAATGCACAAAATAATGAGCTGGTTCACTGGTGGAATTTCTTTTCTTTCACTGAAAGGACTTGCCTCCATAAAAGAGGAAAATTAGGTTGCACCTGAAATGGCCCTTTGCTGCATCCCCAAAAACATCCTTGTGGTGAGAGGATGCTGCTGCAGTGATAAATATGCTACTTTCATGACTTTAATAATTAAAAATGCACTTTAAAAAAAATCCTACTGCACACGCTATAGAAAGGTCTACTGCATTTATTCTAGCCTCTCATGGATCCTTAAGGTTTTATGGGCACTTTAAAGCAGAAATAAAGATCCTTTTTATAATCAAAAAACAGATGTCTTTCAAACTGCCATCCTATTCCACACAACTGTAGCTATTTTCTCTTTAAGGCGTTGCATCTGGACCACAGTCTCTAGAAAAGGAAAGGCAGGAGACATGCAGGCTCAGGGCAGAAGAAATCTCAGTAAAGATGGGAGCTGCTTGTCACTGTCGCAGGCTGTGGGGAGCCTGCACTGCAGGAGGACAGCCCGAGTCTAAAAGTGGCAGCTCAGCCAGCCTGTCCCCCTGCCCCAAATGTTCAGAACTGGATGGCTCCATCTTTGAGAGTCTCGTGGTGTTTATTGCCTTCCCATTGTTAAGGTACATGAAAGCATCCATGGGAATCTTTCTTGTAAAGATGGACTCATAGCTTGAAGCAGAAGTCTTCAGAGAGGTCCACCCCCACGTACCTCACTGACATGTGTTTGTGGTCTAGCTCAGAAGCAGGTTAAATTCTAATATACTTATGAACTTACAATATGGATGTGGCAAGTGTCCCTTTGCTTCCATTTTCCATCTGTAAAATAAGGATAATACTGTTCTGTTCCCAAACGGCAGCTCCTAATGAAGCTCACAGGTCCTGCAAAGTATCCAGATCAGTGTGGTTTCGTTTCTGAAATTATCCTGGTGCTGCAGGGGGAGGAGGTAACTAAGAGTATTGAAGCAGTAGACATTACCCAGCTTTGTCTTTAACTGCTTCATCGGACTGCAGAATATTAAAGGATAAGGAAATCCAATGAATTAAAAGGGAAGTTCTGTTCTCAGAGTCATCATAGCAGAATAACATATATGCAGTTATTTACTGTTGAGATTCACCCTAGAAATCTCCAAGAGAAATAGAACTGATGCATCTGGGCTGAGATATGTATTTGTTTTCATTATTACTTTTTGGCAGAAAATGTCTTCCAAAGGAAATAAATATAGGAAGATATTAGATTAGAAGAATTGGTGATTTTTTAGGATCTGCTTTCCTCCCACCTTGCTTTTTGTATTTGTGTGCTATCTTGTTTTGTGAGCTCTGTTTCATTTATAATGAAGTTTCTTTAAGTTTGGCAGCTGAGGACAGTGTGCAAAACGTCAGTGGCAGTATAAAGGTGCTGTGATGAATGGTTTAGGAAAGCACAAGGAAAGAAAAACACCAGTTTCACTGATGGGCTAGGTTTGACAAAGAAGTCCCTTTGTTTTTGTCACGTTCCCTCGATTCGGAGCAGGTTTGGTGCAAGGGCTTTCCAGTGGCACAACCACGTGGATCTCTGCTGCCGGCGTGACCCCAGCTCTGCCAGGCAGCGGCACCGTTGCTGTTGTGCAGCTGTGACCTGCAACGCTCTTCTAACCTTCAGCTTCTTCGTCCCACCCTTCCAGTCCAGTTCTCTCTCCACGCATGTTCGACTGATTTCCAAGCACAGGGCATGGCTTTTTGGGGCTCCCCGTTAAACTGATTCTACCATTTGACTTCTGAAATATAATGGAAAAATCCCCGCAGCCCAGTACAGCGGTAGTGGGAGTGCAGACAGGATGGTAAACTGAATTGCTAGAGGAATCTGATATAAATCAAAGCAGGTAGTTAAAATGGAGGAGGAATTAAAAGAGACTTCTTTATTACCAGAAACTCTGAGTTAATTTTTAGCAACTGAATTGGGAATAAGGAATGCGATGTGCTATACCATAGTCTCTTAAGAAAAAGGATGTGGATGAAATCCCTCCTGAGCAAAATAATGAGGTTAATAAAGATAGCTGTGCCTCCCCAATTAGGGAACATGGGAGGCCAGCATATTACTGTCTTGGCAGATGACACTGATGTCCAGCTGGAGCTGATGGTTTTAAAAGTTATAAGCAGCAAGCAGATCAAATTGTGTCTGTGTAGTAAATAAAATGCATGCCAACGCATGGAGAGGGATTTGCAGGCAAACTGTTCCGTGCAAAATTACATGCTAAAGCAATCCATTGCCTAAAAAAGGACAAAACTCTGCAATCTACAGCTGTGGGTTTTGTGCTTCTCTGGAAACCTTGGATGTTCCTCTCGGCACCTCTGGGTGGTGAGGAATATTTATCAAGGCAATTTGATAGGCGGTATAATTTGGTAAAATGCCATCATTCTGTTCTCAAAAAAAAAAAAAAAGAGTGCCATGATATTCGGGCTATGGCTGCAGTGTGAGGCAGCAGTGAGAAGCCTTGATTCAGGATCTTTACATTCCACCGGCTGTACATACTTTTGAGCTGCAGTGCAGTCCAGCCTGGGCAAAAGATGCTTTCTTCCCATGTCTGCCATATCATGCAGTTGTACAGCACCTCCAGCTTCCTCTCCTTCCTCCTCAACTGGGTCAGGTCCTCAATCTCAGGAAGCGCTCAGATGGGGAACCTTATGCAAAGAGATGAAACAGAGGATTTGGCTAATGAACTTGAACAAGACTCTGAGGTTGGTCTCTACCACTGCTACTATTCTTCAGAGGAGCAAGAATAGATCTTCTACTCGGTTGGGTCTTTGTTTAGATTTTAGCCTTTGGAGCAGCGCCTTGCTCTATATTTGTGAATACAAAGGTGTTAGCATGCCATGCTTAGGACAGGTAAAGTAAAAGAGCGTTTATGCTTGAGGGAAGAGTGAACCGCACAATTGTCTTGAGTGACTAAAGAGAAGGGACAACAAACCAAGGGGAAGTGTTAGAGATATAGGAAGGAGAGAGAAAGCATCTTTACTACCCTTCATGATATGGGGAATAGTGTGTTCTTTCCTTTCTCAGATTAGATGTATTTTTGGTTTAATATTTGCTAATATATGTTAACATTGCTTTCCCAAAATTGAGAGTTATGTGCTGCTGCTGCTGCCTTCAGTAACCCTGGAGTAGGGGAAGGTTTTTATAACTTCCAGCGGGATATGATAGAGAGCTTTGTATTTATTTCACCTGAAGAAGAGTTGCAGAATGATAAGGCATGAGTTAGTGAAGAGCTGAGCAGCCCTTGCATTCCCTGAAGTCCAAAATAGAGGTTTTGTTGTTATCCCTGTGCTGTCTGCAGGATAGAAAGGGTCTTTCTGTGCTAATTACCTCCAATTGCCATTAAGAAGTTACTTCACTACTTAAGTCGTGTCTGTTCTGAGTATTTCTGAGAAACATGACAAGGTTTGTGAAAGCAGTTTATTATTCCTCTCACCCTGCTGGAAGAGGACCCGTTGGCAGTCGGCGTGCTGGTCAGGGGTCTCCCCTTCTGGGGCTGCTCTTCAAAGCCAAGTGGGTGACCCCGGCTCAGCCCCATCCCCTGCAGCCCTGAGAACCCCCACAGCCTGAGCCAGCATTTCCCGTCCTAATGCAGAAGAGACTGCAGTCCCTCCCCATGCTTTAGAAGCTCTCCTGTCTCCATTCATGATGCACTTTAATGGTGATGGGCCTATTAAAAATATCGCTTCAGCTTCCTCAAAATCTACGAATGATCTGTGTACCCTTTGAATGTAGCTTGGTACCTCAGTTCACTGCCACCATCTCTGCTAGATGCATGGAAGAAAACAGCAATATAGCCAAAAGCTACAATCATTTTCTGCAGATATTTCCTCTTTTCTTGCACTTCTGATATATCAGATTACCTTATTGGAGCCACTGGTTGAATTATAATATCGTTTATTACAGCCTATCAATCAGATTCCATCATGTGCAATCCCTATTACTGCTAATGTGCCTTTCCTTCAGCAAATGCTGTAAAAGAAAAGGGGGGGGGGGGGGGAATAGAAAGGAGGGAGATTGCTGTAGGTGGGGGAGGATGGAATCAAGAGGTTTGTCCAAAACTTGACAGAAACAACAGAATATTTTGCAGTCTGCAGAAACTGTCTATGTATTTGGGAGGGGGAAGGAAACACCAAAAACAGCTCTTCAAAAAACAGATGATAAAAGTATTTCATCTCCCTGGGTTGCTTTCATAAATATTGTTGCCTCTACAATTCAGCAGCTGTTTGAAATAAATGTAAAAATAGGATGTTCTGTATCATTATCGTACAATCGGAGAGCAACATGTCATAGTCTCTGTGCATCCTACCAAGTTCAGGAGGTACCATACCATTACACATCAAAGAACAGGTTTAAATTGTCCAGTTGTGTATTATGAGTCCAGTAAAGCAATCGGTGCATTTGGAATTGTGCTGTTCAAGCTGGGTGATAAAGTGGCCAGTTAAGGGAAAGCAAATCTACAGTGGTGTTAGAGATACTGTAAACCGAGTGTGGTTAATATACAGCTGGTATCTGCAGGCTGAGCTGAGTTTATTGAGCAGGCTGTGCGTTTTGTGAGTGCGAGGGAAGCAGAAGGCTTGTGTCTGAGGAGGGGAAAGCCTGGGCATGCTGATCGGATGGGAACCGAGGTGCAGGAAATCACACAAGGGAGGAGAGCAGCTTCTCCTTGTTTGTTTTTGCTGTCAATTGTCCTACAAGCTCAGGAGTAGGTAAAAGATGCCTTGATTGCATAAGCCTTTTTGTTCTTTATTAGCATAATTGCAGGAGTAGAAACAAGAAGGGTGGTCAGGTCAAGCATTAAAGAGGCTGAAATGGTGAAAAGAGACACCTCAAACGATAGCAGCTTTGGAAACAATTCTCCAGAAGGGGGTCAGAAGGGAAAACCAACACATCACGTATGCCGTGCTCTCTGCTTTCACTGTTAATAGCAGTCTGAGGGATGAAAAATTGACCCATCATAATGCAATACTGTTACATGACTCTTCTCGTCTAAAGATTTCAAATGCTCTACAAAAAGAGGCTGCATTAATCCCTTCCAAGGATGCAGAGCACAAAGCAAAGGAATTAAGTGAAACTTGCCCAGAGCCGCTCAGTGAGGGTGGTGGGGTTCAGAAGCCTGTACCCCACCCAAGCAGTTTGTCCATCCATTGGCAAACCTGTCCCCTAGCACAATTCTGGGGAAAAAGGCTAAGATACTTGTAATCTTGAACTAACTGAAGTGTTCTTTTAATTTCTCTTGAAACCTCCAAAAGGAAATGACTGTTTTTTCTTAGGAGGAAAAATTAGAAAACTTAAAATGACAAAAAAAATTTCACTCAGTGATAATAAATACGTTTTAAGGTGTGAACATGACACACCAAAAAACCCAAGGCTTTGTATCCAACTCTCAGTGAGTGATTTCCTTGGGATTTGTGCCCTTTATAGGGCTCCCTGTGGTGGCGGATGGTCTTGTAATTTGTGGTACTTGGTTACAAGAGCTTGCAGTGAAATTCTGCTGGAGAATGTGTCTCTGGTCTCCCCCTCAGCTGTGTCCGCATCCTTAAATAACTGAAGTTACAACACCGAAGACCCTCAGAGCTTTCACCTGGGAGGGCAGAAAACAGATTGTAGCAATGCTTATGTTGCCCAGTGCATGCAGTGGATAGCTCAGTAAATTAGTTTTACTGGCCTGATGTGCACCTTTATAAAGAGCGTGTACCCTTAATCTGCTTTGGCTTAAGGTATTTACGGTATATCACTTTCCTTTGCTCTCTTTTTCTTGATCTGTTTAGTGTCTGATTTCTTTAATGAAAGAGGATTCGGTGCTTCATTTGTAATGAATATGCTTAAATAATCTCCTGGAGAAGACAGACAGCCGTTCATTTCCTGAAAGTCACACCACGTTGCATCCTACACCAGCTTGTCACAGGAGGCAGAGGTAGGGGACAGGAAAGTTTGATGTCAAAATTTAAAATGGAGCAAATGCCTAGATTCTGGGAGATCTCTTTTTTGGCATTTTTCTTTTCAAAATAGCACAAGAGGAGATCGACTGTTTTTTTCTTCAGCTTTACTGTAAAAACTAGAATTTTGCTGCTGGAATATTTTTAGCTGTCGGTGTTACAGGGAATAGCACAGTCTGATCTCAAGATATTCGGCAGGCATCTTTATTACCTTTGAAAAATCTGGGTGGGATGCGATCTTTGTTACGCTGGTATGAATCCAGGGAATGCAGATCGAGGTTTTTGTCTTTGCAATGAGACGCTTCCTTGCAGTGCAAGAAATGCAAATGCAATTATCCAGCTTTACCCCTCCCCTCCAAAACAAACAATAATCAAAGTGGCTCTTAAAGGCTCACATACAACAAAAACCAAGAAAATAAATGAACCTGACCAAGGCAGTGACTAATCCAAATAAATCACATGCAAAATAACCCCCAGCCCTCAACGCCCCCCAAACAAAACTGCGTCTCCACCAACGCAGCCAACAAAGTTACATAATGAGATAATTTCCATTTCATTTAGGGTTTATGATTTTTGCATCTTGGTGTGAATTTCATCAATGTTGTTTTTAAAAACGGCCTCTTTTTGTGTTCATTGTGACATGATAGAGAGAACCTTCAAAGCAGTTGTAAGGAAAAAGGAGTCATTATTTTTGATAAATTATGTACCATGGTCAAGGTAAGGAGTAGCTCAATCTGTCCTTCCCCTCTTAGGACTTAAACAGAAAAGGAAAACAAGAACTTGAGCTTTTAAACATTGAATCAGTAACAGAGACAGTACATGTACATTTTTAAGTAATATTAAGGTCACTGAACATTCATTCTCAGAGAAAGGGTCATACTGACATGGCAATTATTGATTTTCTTATTTATTTTTTCCCCTAGCCCAGAGGCTCTCTTTTCCTCCATGTGTGTTTGTACATTTCTTATTCTAGTTTTCCCTTTTCCTTGTGCTTCAACCTGTCACCATTTTTTTAGGCGATTAAGCCATATAATCACAGAATGATCAAAGGTGCGGGGAAGGTTTCACGGTGCAGCCCTGTCAATGAGCCCCTGGTGTCCAGGGATGCCCCTTCCTAAGCTGCAGCCTTCCCCGCAGCGCCCGGGGAGCATGGCTTGGGCTCTTCGGAAAAGTGCCTGTGCATGCGGGTAGAGCTGGCTAATCCCAGCAAGAGATTTGGGATTAACAGTGGTGTGAGTCTTGGGGCTAGACTTTAACTGATATAAATCACTAAATCTTCATTGAAATTGGCTGGAACAGAAAGGCTTGGACTAAGGGCTCCAAGCAGGATGTGCAAGGATAGCATGGCTCTGGGGATGGAGAAGGCTGGGGCTCTGGAGGGTCAGCTGGGCAATGCTAAGCACAGTTAAGATGGTAGACGAGCTTTGGGCTGAGAACTGGGCTCCATGCCTGATGTTACCGAGCTGTCGGTGGGTACGCCACTAATCGTCACTAGTGAGCTGAATCTCACTGCACGAACAGGCGTTGGGTGGTCAGCTCTTGCAGAGAAGTGGGTCTCTGCTGGGGGTCCGGGCAGACCCGCGCGCCAGCCCTGCCTCTGCCCGCTCCCCGCTGGGTACAGGGCTCCAGCCACTGCTGCTTTTAGGTAGGCTTCTGCTTTCAAAGTGCCAGTGTAGCACTTCATCTTCTCCTGCTGAGACACCCAGTGTCTCTATTAGCTCGATAATTACTCACCAAAGTTCCTGTTTTCATAGCAGTGATAACAGTTGTTAATCACATGCTGTGCTAGGATTATACCTCCTATGCCAATCCCATGCATTATTCTGAAAACTTGACACACACCAACCCGGGAAGTATATTAACGCAACTGCAGCAAGTCATTAAGCTTTACTTATTGTGGGTGTTAAGTGTGTGAAGATGGAAGTCACGTTCAAAGATATCTAATGGGGAATCGCAACAGTCTTAAAGTTCATTCTCCTGTTTTTCATCTGGGGACAGGATCACAGCTGGCAGAGAAATGGGATGCAAGTGGCCATAAAAGAGAGCAGCAAACAGCAGAGGAGCAAAAAAAGACAATACTGGGTTGTTAAATTCCTGAAACTGTGGGGAGTACTAGTGTTGGGCCATGAGGAAAAGTATTAACACTACCTAGACTGGGTGGAGTTTTCTGAACCAGAGGATTAAACTGATATAATTAGTGAAATGGCAAGTGAGCTGGTGCTGCAGAAACCAGTACTTACTAGGACATTCTCTAAAAATAGCTCTGGTTTAAGTCAGTTTGTGTCAAGCAAAGTAACAACAGAGTAACTGTCTGCAGTCTGTCCATCTATTACCAGGTGAGAAAAGAAGGGAAGACTAAATGGACAAATAGCTAGCATATCTTTTTATGGGAAAGAAGAACTCATAGTAAGTCTTGTGTTTGTGAAGCATCTCTTTCAGTTTCACCAGCATAGGATGGAGAACTGATTTCTGCCTAACTTACATCTGCCTAAGAATAAAACCAATTTAAAATACCCAACTGTCAGCAGAGTGATGGCATAGTAGGAGTGTCTCATACTGCCCCCAAACAGAATATGCCATGTAATGGTCAGTCGTGAAACATCGAGGTGTTGAATTATGGCTCAGTCTTGTTTATTTCAAAGTAAAATGTAGGGGAAACAGGGCTGAAGGGTCTGTAAAGTTCAAATGATAAATGGGAGGAGAAACTTGCAAGAGTTGCAAAAAAGATGTCAGCAAAATCTAAGGTACAGGGAAAAGATATTTCAATTCTCACCTACTTAATACCACTGGTAGTCCTTGTTGACAGTCCTTTTAGTGCCCAGACCTTAACAGCTTTGCCTGGCGGGCAGGGAAATGCTAAGCAGGAAAATGTTAGCCAAAATGTAGTATAGGATCTAAAAAGTCTCCCACTGGGAGTACAAAGCTAATTTCACAGGTGGGATAGATTCACTAGACCTGCACTGGTTATGGACCTAGTCCATATATATCTGTATCTAAATCTAGGTCTCTACGATTCAGTTAGTTCTGGTCTTCACTGACCTAAAATACTCTGAAGGATTTTTCATGCAGCCTGATGTTCTGTTCAGGTAGCTGGAGTGTGGTATGATGCTGATAAAATCTCGTGTAAGCATCCAGATTATGTGGATGGTTTAGAGATGCAAGAGGAGAGTGATTCAGGCAAGTGTTTAAGCAATTAGGGAAAGTTGCTGCGAAGAAAAACAGGGATTTTCTTCCTTCTTTCTGAGCCCCTGAAAGAATATCCTGAGTAGATCAGATCCAGCTCTGGAAAAGACACCAAGGGCTGTTAGTTGAGTGTTAAATAGAACTCAGCAGCGAAGGGTATTCACCTTTGGTTTCCTCTGTCCTGTAAACATCCACAGCACAACAAACTCCCCAGTCCCACAGAGTGTCTTCCCCTGAAAACCAGGAGGGGAAAAAGCCCGGGGAAGAAGACTTGTGGCCAGTGCACAGCAGAGCGAGGCTTCGTTCTCATTAGCTGGTCCATGAACTGCCCCATGGAGCAGTAAGATGTGTGAATGGGACGCTGCGAGGTGATGGACTGTGCTGAAGGCTGCTGGCTGAACTTTCTTTTCAAAGTGTTTATCCAAAGCAAAATGCAGAAGCGGGGTCAGGGGAAGAGACAAAACACAGCTCAACAACAAAATGACTGCTGCAGGGAAGGGAAAAGCTGCTTTTGAATGATGCTGGCACAAACCAAAACAATTTTCTTCCACTTTTGACTTATTTTTTTCTCCGCTTGCGTTGTGCATAATAAGGCTGTAAATCTGTTGCTGTTTCAGGCCAAACTATGGGGCAGTTTCTCCTTTTCCTTCTCCTGCTCTTGTCCATCAAGAGAGTTATTCAGGCCAATTCAGATGGGCCTGGTTATGACATGGTGGACCCAGCCAGCACATCTTGGCTGCAGGAACCGACAGGCTTTGAATGTTGTTTGGCAGCGCTTGTTATAGATAGCATCGAGGGTTGGTTCTTTGCCTCTGCAACATACAAATATAGATTTGTTCGCTATCCCTGGGTTAGAAAAATCTCTTTAAGGCTATTCTCCAAGCAGAAGGGATCATTTTGAGAAAGCTCTCTTTGCACTGTGCCTGCCTGTCTTGGATGAATGGAGATGCGTCCCGCTTTATTTCTGGTCGTATGGCGTGGATGGGATGAGGGAAGGGCTACTGGGAGCTCTCAGGCTGAAGCAGGAGGATGTTCACCTGTCTTTAATGCCCTTTGTCTCACCATGAGGCCTTCTGCAGCCAGATCTGAGGTTCTAACTGGAGGGGGTAGCTGTGATTCTTGGTGAAAAAGGTTATCAAAATGTTTTGGGAAGTCACAATTGGAGATGGGAGATTTCCTTTTCTGCAGGGAAGATTCTTATGCTCTGCAGCAACAACAATCTGGAAAAAGAAAGAGTAATCAGGTCAGGTGAAGACAGGCAGTGAGCCCACAGCTGTGCCCAGCCACCTGACAATCCTCGGGTTCTGGAAATGAAAGATGAGAAAACTGACATGGAGGTCTGTGACCACTGTGTCCGGTGCGTTGTTCTCAGCAGCCCTGCCGAAGAAGCCAGACCCTCGTCCACCCAGCGAAGCCCTATCTTACAGCTTCACAGTGAAGAAACGATGTACAGTGACATAGCCAAAAGCAGGAGAAAGTCTCGTTATCGGAGGCGATATGGTTCAGTCCTGTTCTCGGTGTCGTGGTAACGTCTGTCGCTGCACGAGGGTGCCTCTCTCTATCCTGTAACCTTATTGCCCGGCATCTACAAAGCAATGGTGGTTTGCCAAATATAGGAGTTGGGGATAAACAAATTTGTTATGTAACTTTTCAATTGCCAGGAAACGTGATGATTTTTGACTCCTGCTGTCTGACTCGAGTAATGGATTCAGGACAGAGAAGGTGCCTACAGAAATGAGTGGCTCTTGCTTATTTTGGGACACAGTTGACATCGTAAATAAACTTACGAGGCCAAAATCTGCAGTTAGGGGTAAATAACTGTGACTCTCTGATCTGGCCTGTAACATTGCTCATGTTTATTTACCATTATAACTTAAATTGTTACAGCAAACGGCTTAATAATTGCTATGTGTAATGCCCTGAGCTATCTGGCTAGGACAGACAGAAGCCACCATGCATTATTCACAAATGTCCTTTAGGACCTATCTGAGAAACCTGCCACCCTGACACGTTCATTAGCAACAGATAATGGTTCTGAGCAGCGTTATTAGTGGCCTTTCTTCTTTTTTCTGCATCCTGTGGCTGAATTTCTAGTTACAGATGCCATGGACATAGAACTTCAGTTCAGCCCGTGCTGGGACCAGCTTTACTAGAGCCTTGTCTGGGATTGCAGATGTCCGGGTCTGTGTGTGCCTGCCCTGTGGCAAGTGGATGTCACTAGGTGGGAATGGAGAACTTTAAGGATTCTTTTCCTGAGTGGCTGTGCTGCACTTGTCACACAGTCCCAGTGCTTCTGGTGGTCATTAAATACTGTTCTTAATTTCCTTTGCAATCAAAAGAAATATAGGAATTTATTTGAGTGTTGGAAGCACAGGGAGAGCGAGAAGATGCTATTGAGATGCAAAACTATTAATTTTTTTTTTAAAGCTCTTTTTGGTTAAATAATGCCTCATCTCAGGGGTAGTTTAAAGTGTATAATAGTCCATGGAACAGTTGTGCAGATTTGATGCGTTATGATACTTTTATGTACTGTTTGAAAAATTACAAATGGAAGGGTTTACTTGCTTAAAACACTTTCCATTTAAAAGGTTTACAGCTACATCCGATACCAGATGATTTTGTTATGAATAATAGAAAACGATAAGTGAATAATGCGATGTGACTTCTCCGTGATGTCTTGGAAGTTCCCCTATCCCAAAGCACTTATCAAAGCTGCTATTAGGTATTTTGAATTAATGACTAACTGGTAATGCAGTGATTGTGTTAAGCACGCCCTCAGATGTGATGGGCCTGATCCTGGGCTGATTAGTCCGTGTTGGTCTGTTGAAGAGAGGGATCGTTAGGAAGTACCCCAGCACTGGTGTAAAACACACGGGGCTTATTCTGCAAGGTGCTGAATACCTTGCATTCCTGCCTGCCATCTGCAGGAGCCAAGGGCAGACAATATCCCTGCAGGGTCAGACACTCTTTATTTCGGGCCATTCAAATATATTTGAAAGAATCTTTAGCAACAACTGCCTTAAAGTAAAACTCTGGCTGGTAGTTGTAATTTATGTTGGGAAAGTTGAACAGAATCTTTGCTTTTCTGTTGTGTAATCAGTCATGTTTTGATATATACAAACAAAAAGGCTTGGGGGAAATCAGAGGGAAAAACAATGACTAATGATCCTGTGCTCAGGCTGTGGGTGCTGGTATTCCAATCCATCCCCTGCCACTCCAAGGTTACTTTCTCTTTTCACTGAAGACCGCTGAATCAGGAAGCTTCTTTTCTGGGCACTAAGAAAATCTTACAACTTAGCAGTGGCATGTTTCTCCTGTGATCTGACTATGTCTGGCTGTGAACCTGGGTAAAACGCAATCTTTGCAGAACTCAGGACAGAGTTTAGCTAAGTTTGGATCTCTAGTACTGTGCTTGGCCAGGTTCCCAGGAATTAAGATTAGAGGCAGTCACTAGTTTAAGGCACCTTAGCTCCGAGGCCGTTGTTACCCGCAGTGTTACCAGCTCCTCTTGGAGGGATCATAGCAGAGCAGCCTTCAGCCTTTTCTCCAACCCATTAATTGATAAACACAGAAAACATCCACCACTGTCAGAATACTTGTTAAAGCCACGAGAAACTGGATAGAAATCAATGGAACTGCATTGCTTGCTTGATATAAATTTTATGTTAAGAGCAGCATCTTGCCATGAGCTGGGTGCAAGGTCAAAAACGTGGAGCCTGTTTTGCCACGGACTCGCAGGGTCGCAGGGCAGCCTGTGCAGCAGCTCTCTGCTCTCGGGGGATGTTTTGCTTTGGGCCAGACCCTGAATTTCACCTCTTCCACTCACCATGCTAGCGCAAACCTCCGTTTGCAGAATCTGTAGAAAATCCCATGCCAGCACAGCGCACGTTTTAACACCAGCGTAGCTTGCCTCAGCAGCTTTCTGCCCAGATCCCCTCGGAATCTGATTTTAAGCACGTGGCTGTGCATGACGCGTACGGATTCATGCCTCTGGCTGTGAAGGTCTGTCTCCCGTTCTTGGTGTTGATCACAATGACAGCTGTCAAGTGTTAGCTGCTTACACCACTACACCTACGTGGTTACAAAAATCCTCAGATCTTGACAAGCTCCAAGCTCTTAGAATATCTGCTGTGTGCTCTGTGGGCAAATATTTGTATGTGATGTGTACGTGCATGTTTGCACACGCGTGTCCTTGCAATAGGTGATTTGCAAAGAAAGATGCTAGGCAACACAGACAACTTTGAGCATCATCTGCTGAGGAGCCCTAAACAGCTTGCATTTGTTTTGGAGTGAAAAATCCTCCAACTGCTCTCATATCAACCCTGTAACATAGTCCAAGATGCCATGCTTCTGGAAACTCAGGCTTGCCACTGAAATGTCTGAGCACGAGGCTCGTGTGATTGCTGAGATAAAATGCCCCATTCATAAAATCACCGTGTGCCGACTAACTGCTGAGCGGCCTGGGCCAGATGCTGATCTCAGCTCCTTCCAATGGATTATTCCGGCTTTGCATTGGAGACTGGCTTCTGGCCAAAGAGTTTTGCCTCTGGTCAGATAAGACAAGTTGATTCTCTAGGACAGACAAGACCTTGCAGGGATTAGCTAGGGACTGCTGCAACCTGCTGTTTTCTTTGCTGGCGGGAAGACGGTATGGTGCTGTGGCTGCTGCCATCTAACCAGAAGGTAAAGCGATGGGGAGAATGAGCACGCTGTCCCGCTGAGGAACTGACGCTTTATTTTTGGTTTCATGGAGACACCTGTTATTTCCCTGAGGTTTTTTCTCAGGCAGTATGTCGCATTAGTGTGACTTCCTAAAATAACAAGTATGTCTATTTGTGTAAAGGTCTGTGCATGCAACCATATGAATAAGCACTATTTTTATAGCCTCTGCATCCCAGGAAGCTGAGCTTGCTCTGACCTTAGCTGAGGTCTCAGGACAGAATGTGATTTTCTTGCAAGATTTTGAGGTGTGCATGCCATGATAGGCCAGAACATCAGAGCCAATGAAGGTTAGCCTGTTTGGGAAGGGGGGAATGCTGTATCTTAAAAGATATAAATTCCCTGCTGAGATCTCTTTGCTGCGTGCGTGTGGCAGGAGACAAAGTGAGGTACAACGTTATAAGTCTAAACAAGTACATGGTTGTTCCTTGTCATCGAGAGCTGGGTCATTCTGGCTGCACATCTAATGCCTCTCTGACTTCTCAGCATTAATGAGGAGCAGAAGGGTTCCTCATCAACAATGCAGTTCCTGTTATCGCATTGGAGAGGCAGGGATGCTACACAATACAGGAAAAAAGACTGGGACACTTGAAAGAAGAAATGCAATTTGGGGAGCTGTGTGGAGCCTGATAATAAAGCTGCGATTGTCTCTCTCTTCTCCCTTTATTTAGAACTACCTTGTAGCTGGGCTTAAAGTTTAAATAATAATATTAAAGAAAACAGAAATCAAATACCATACGAAGCAAAGTGATTCAGTGCTTCCAATTTAATGGCTCGTGTGAGAACCTGAAAAGAATTGTACTCGATAATGAGTCATTTCATCTCAGTGGCTGTTGATGAAGCGCTGCTGTTTGTCGTTTCTGCTCTTGAGGGACTCTTCAAAGCTGGAGCAGTCCCCGGCTGGGGGCAGCTCCCAGGAAGGGAGGACCAGATTCCTTGGAGCTCAGCACAAGAGCTACCTCTTGATTCCCAGGGACTTCGGATCAGACCTGGGCCACCTGATATTCCACAGGGTGCTGCTGTCCTGAAGGGTAAAGGGACCCGTGGGCAGCCAGCCCCGTTCGGTCCCCGGGAATTGTCTGACCAGACCCTATCGTAAGGCACTTGGCACTGCCTCATGGAGCTCTTCTCTCCCAGGCTCCTTTCACTGACTGCACTGGACCCGCAGGGCGTCACCTCTCGAGGTGATGAGCTCAGCAACAGCAGTGACAGTGGCAGATCTGTTCAACCCTAATGGGTTCCTGTTGTTTTTCCTGTCCTGCTGCCATTCTGGGTTGCTGGCAGAAGGCTGTGCCAGCCAGCAGCCCTCAAATACGGGAGAAGGTGAAAATAGGAAGGAGCTGGGGAAGAATTCCCGGATTGCTTTGGTCAGTGTAAATTCTTGCGCTGGCAGAATGAAACCATGCTTCAAAAGAGACCTTCTCGGTAAACTTGTGTGCAGGTCAGACTTTGAGGATATCTGCTTGTATGGAGGTCTATGAAGTATTTTCCTGTCCACATCATGTAATCGAATCACAAGGCTGGGCAGGAAGATGTTTGGACTTTTCAGCCAAATTTATGCAAGAGACCAAATAAATGCTGCCCTGTGATATTTGTGCAGTCAAAGATGGTATTTGTCCATCCAAAGCCAGTTGTTACGTACTCAGAGGACAGCAAATGTGTATAAACTTGCTCTTTAAAGGAAAGTTTTTAATTTTGGAGGTTCTTTGAAAATCTGGCCTGTATTTTCTACCCAGACTGGCTTCCAGATTTCCACTGGGCAAACATACATTACAGTTCATCCCTTCTGAGCTCTGTTTTGGAGAACTGAACAGGTTGAATCTCTACCTTTTTAATGCCTGTTACTTACTGGGTATGGTTTTCACAGCCAAGCTTCTTGAAAATAGTAAATCTGAAAGGAAAATCCATTTTTAAATCATTAAAAGCATTAAAAATGACCTTTTACCTGCTGCAAATGTAATCCGTTAATAATGTGCCTTGTACTGGACAGATAATGGGGATCTTCCACCCAGGGATTAAGGGATTGTGCGAACTCAGAGCTGCTGATTTACTGAGAAAATACGTACTTTTTAAAATCACAGGTGGAACCATATAGGTACTAACACTTATACCAGGACACACTTCCATCATGTGCCTATCCCAGATCTTAAAATTTGCACAAGTGTCTCTTAGAGTAAGTCTGCTGACAGCTTGACATCTCTGAGCAAGGGATGATGATACAACAACTTTTTGGTTATTACGAGTATTTGCATCAGAATAGTATCTGGGGCCCTGAACCATGGATTAGGCTCTTTGTGTTCTTGGGACATATTTAGGGTGGCTTAAATTCAGGTTGCTTGTTTTACTTATCTTGCTCTCCTACCTTCCAAAGGAAGAAAATCCAACAAGAAATAAAGTATATAAGCATTTCTAGCTGTAACTCATGGTGTTTGCAGCATGCAAAATTTGGACAGCCTTTATGTTCCGGTGTGATCCCTCTTTATAAATTCTCTGCTGTTTATCTTCACATGGGACACAAGCAGTCACCTTGTAGCTGATGTCCAAAGTAGGAACAAAGAAGCTGTGGTTTAGTTGTCTGAGGGCACAGGGGTGGCTGTGCTCTGAGAATTAATTTGGATTTCAGAGTTAAAACATGCATCTTGCATTGGGTACGCTTTTGATATGATCCTGGAAGTAGTGTGATGGGCTGTAATAGGACAGACAGGATGGGTTTCCTGGCTTTAAGTGAATGGGGAGAAGGCAGGGGATGTTAGCATCGTCACCCTCATCAATCTCAGCTTGCTCAAGTCACTATTGCAAATAGAAGTTAAATGTTGAGAATGTACCAAGCAGTGCAGACAAAACCTTGCACAACACTTCTTACAGCTGAGGAGGCTTCATGGCGGCTAGGATGTCAGGTTGATTTATCACACAGCTTCTGGAGAAAATAAACAATTCTGGTGGCAGAACAGAGCTTTCCTCATTGAGGAGCCATCAGATTTGCCAGGACAGTAATGGGCCTGGGAGATAGCCCTAGGGGGTGGGTAGAGCCTGGACCGAGAGCTGCCAGGTGAAATAGCAGCAAACACTGCCTCTCATGGAGAGCTTTCACTGCAGCAAACTCGGCAGAAAACAGATAAGCTTGGTTTTCTCTGTTATGGCTGCCTTCCCTCTCCTAAAAATCCAAAGAAAATAAAGACCAGCTACTCCGAATATAAGCCTCATGTGGAAGGCTTACAGAGCATGTGAGGGTTGCCCAAGCCTTGGGGCTGACCCCTCGGTGCAGTTCTTACTTGGATAAACCCTTCACAGGTGCAGGCTGGGCCAGACCCATCTTATGTGAGCCCCTGCACAACATGCCTGTGACTTTGTGGGACAACTGGGGGCATGAACCCAAACGATAGCTGCCCCATAAGAAATACACTTTGAACCCCTTGGAAATCCTCAGCCTTTCTGTTAAGCAGGTGGCAGCGTGGTTTGTTCCATCTCCAATACAACTTGAGTCCAGCCTTGTGCTCTGAGCTATCAATACAGCAACCTGTGACCTTCGGTGTTCTGCCTACATGCCCAGATCACTTTGGAAGCTGATCAGTGTTGGTGCCCAGCGCTCCCCGCAGCCAGCCGTAATCTGGGATTGTGATTTCAGGCACCGTACAAGTGCATCACCAAAGGCAACCGAGGGCAGGACTGCCCTTTGGTCCCAGGCTGCGTAGCCTCCAGCACTGCAGAATCTGGGCTCTCCAAGCACTATTGCCTTTCTTCTAAAAGCATGTCCGGCTCTTCTGTTGAGCCTCGCTAGGGAATCATCCTGGTAATATTCATTAGACTTTTGAGATTTTTCTCCCCCCATTTATTTCCTATTCCTTAACAAAACTTGTTCCAAAGACAAGCCTTGTCATAATCCCTTCTCAAGGTGGAAGGGATTGCAACTATAGAAGGGGTTTGATTGCAGCTCTGTAGAAGGTGGAGGTGGTAGCAAACTCTGCAGCCATACTCTTCACAGAGGAAGTTTTGTGTAATCAACTAGCACAGGGTTAACTCTCAAGCACAGCTGTATAATTGTTCTGCATTTTCTCTTGCTATTCTCCTGGATTAATTATGTCTGAGCGTGGCTGAATGTTTCCTCCTAATGCCAGACAAAAGCATCCTCTTCACCCCAGGGAAAGACACCAGACAGACAAGGGAGACCTTCACCCAGGGTGTGACGAGTGGAGCGGGGGACAGTGGGACGGCTGGCTTCCAGAATTAGTGAATATGGAACAGGCTTTCAGGAGACTGGAGGACACTGTCCCGGAGGAGGACGCCAAATGCTTTTAGGATGAGGGGAGTAATATAATCCTCCATGCCAGCAGTTTCTACACAATGTAAATACTGTGTCACGTTGGTGTGTCATGTTTTGAATGCGCTGGTTTTACTGTGATCAAAGGAGCCTGGACTAGCAGGGAAGATACCTGGGCTCTTGTATTTCTGCCTGACTCTTGTATGATGTTAAGTGAACTGTTTTGCCTTTTCTCCTTTTGCCTTTCATGTCTGCGCAGACTGAGATCCTCCAAGCGAGGGATAGTTTTGGCTGTGCACTGAGTGCCCAACGTGGTATCTGTGGCAAATGTTTGCGGATGCAGTACGCTCGTGTTGATGCCTGTTTGGCCGCCTTAGTTGGATCCGCTGTTGACTGTCTTGTTTCTACTTGCGGATAACTGTCTATGGTGCTCTCTGGGACCTGCTAAGACATAATTTCATCCAAGCAGTACTAATTCAGCTAAGGATTAGGCCTGTGTTTTCTTCCCTTGGAAGCTAACAGTATTTAAGTTATCAGCAACTTAAAGATCGACAATGATCTGCAGCCACCAATAACAGTACCGTGCTGTACAACTGTGCTTCCAGAGCCTAGACTGTTATCCTCATGGGAAAACTGGGCTAGGGTGGTGGAAATAGTTCACCCAGATCTCTGTTGAGCTGGCAACAGAGCAAAAGGTAAATCCAAGAGTTTCAGTGGGGACTCAGGAACTTTCTTGTGCTCAAAAAGTGAACAGGATCTCCAGATGCATGCAGACTGGGGGTGGGTGGGAGAGAGAAGAGTATTTATTCAGCCAGAGCAGCCTGCTGCTGCTTCTGGTTCCCAAGCATCCATGCCCCTGGGTACATATGAAACCCATGGTGCGTTTATAGTCAGTAGGGATTTCCTGAGCAGCTTAAGTATTTAAGTCTCATTAAAATCTAGCAGGGATTGGGCCTTGCCAATCTCATTTGTGTGTTTGAAAAAACAAACCTTACATTCTTTCTATTTAAGGAGGCTTTTCCTCCTCCTCTGGATGACTTGTGCTGAGCAGGCTGCAGCACCCAGGACTCTGTGTAGTCCTTGCCTCTGCAGTTTCAAAGCTGCTCACAAGGTACAGCTGGGCTAATAAGTGATGCTTTAGCCCATTATCTAGGAAGTATGGGGCATGGGCTGAGTCAGTTAAGTGATTATCCCAGGAATGTATGGGGCAATAAATGTCTCCCTTGCTCATAACCCAGCAGCTAATGCAAAGAGATACTGCCGGGCTGCTCTGCTTCTGCTGGGCTCTACTGCATTTAGATTGCAATTAGGTTGTATATTTTCTTAAAAAAAGCACAGTTCAGCTGTGCTGTAATTCACTAAAGGTGAAATTCACCCTTGTTCAGCAGTGCAGACCAAGACCTGTGTTTTGTTAAATTTTCCCTCTGGTTTTTTCATAGTCTTTGCAACATTGACGCTCTCCTTTAGTCCACTCGGCTTCCAGTTGTCTCAAGACGGCCACCTCAGAAATACTGTTTTTTCATTCAGGGGCTGCATTTCTGTCAGACCTCTTGTGTTTGAAGGCAACGGAGTCTTGTGGTGTTATTTATACTGCTGGAAGCATCTGGAAGACCTGGATGCCTTGTGCAGTTTCTGTGCAGATGGGAGAGTATGCCTGTCCTGCACGGTCACCCTTTGTATCCAAATGTCCTGAACTGCAGTCTAGACTTGATATGAAGTAGGCAAGTTCCTTGAACCCCAAGTGCTCAGGTGAATTTAAATTCAGGTCTTGTATGCAGTGTGACTGGACTAGTCCCTAGATGTAAAGTTTGTCCCAGCCAGCCAGCACCCTTGCTTAAAATGCAGGTCATCCTGCCTCCAACAGTGACCTCTCCTCTTTTAACTACCGAATTTTGAACATTTACACTAGAGTCACATTTACAAGACTTTCTTCAAAGGCCTGAGGATGGGAAGCTGAATTTTTGTTCTGTCCTTTTGAAGGCTGAGTTTCTCAAAATGTTACACCAGGAACTGGAAGCAAAAAATTAATGTGAATCATCAAGCTTGGCATAGTCTGTTAGATTTGGAAAATACCTTATTTGATTTTTATCCATAGCAGTGATAGCACTTCTGTGTCCTTATAATCACACACATCTGAGAGCTTTACTTGACTTTGTGAGTAATATACACTTGCAGGTTATTGTAAAAGGAAAAAAAAACCCAACCAAAACCAAACAAAACACTATAAAACCCTTTTGCAGTCTTTAAAGCTCTTTTTCCCCCCCCCCCCCCCCCCCCCCCCCCCCCCCCCTTTTAATGAGTACTGTCCCAGGCAGACAGTGTGAGTATGTACCAAACTGAAGGCTGATGCCAGCAGCTGTGTTAAGCATCCCTGGATGCTGGCCTTTCGCAGAGCCGCAGGTAGTCTGCCCTTGCTTTGGCATGCCAGTTTCCTCATCAGACCTGCCAAGCTCCCAGATGGATTCTTGCCCTGAAATCAAAAGTGAAATTTTAATTAATATCTGATCATTTGGAATTCATAACTTTGAAATGATTGAACAATTATAGTGAGTCTGCGAAACCCACGAGCCAGTAATGAGGCTGCCGTAAAGCCATAACCGATCAGCTCTGATTAGGAGCTCTGATGTCTTGTCTTGTAGCACACAGGAGGGTCATCGGCAGCAGCCCCCGCGCAGCCCAGTCGGGCACGCTGCTTATGTGTCTGCAAACATAATTGGCTAGGAAACCTAGCCCCGTCATCTGTGAGGTGGCTATTCATTAAAGAAAGGGAAGAAAAGGCCATGAGAAAGCTGATTGTCATCTGTAAATAGCCGGTTCCTTCCAAAATTCATGTTCCAGCTGGTGATTGATAGAGAGGTTCATAAATGCTTTAAATGCATATAGCTAATGACAGCTGAATGCTTTGCTCTTCTGGAAAAGGTTACTTCCCTGTTTGGCAGTAACTGTGGTTTTATTGGGGATGTGTTTTGTCTTCCCTCATCTTTCATCTAGGCAGGCTGATCCTATGGCTGGGAACTTTTCTTGCTTGAAAACTGTTTGTTATTATCTCCTCCAACCTCTCACGCTGCTAGCTGCCTTCCTGGGCATGCTTGGGAGAGCACCGGCAGGAGGAAAAAGGTCACAGAGAAAAGATGGGATGTAAGCGAAAAGCAGAGTAAGTGAAGGAGAAAGGAAGATATTTTGCTCTCTTGCACAAGGAAGAGCATGTGTGAGCTGAGGTGGTAAAGGAGAGAGTGTGAAACAAAAGCAAAGCGTTGTATGAGAGTGAAAAGGAAGGAGAGAGGAAGACCTGGAGCAAGAAAAGAATAAGGTAGTAAGAGGGTACGTGAGAGAGCAAAAGATGGAAGAGAATGGAGATTTTTCATGATCAGGTTGTGCTGCTTCTGACTCTCAGCTGGAAGCGAGGGCTCTCCCTCCTGGACATCTCGTGTCTTGCTTCAGTTCATCCCTAGGGTGGCACTGCCTGTCCTGCAAGGGGGTGGGAGATTGGCCTTTAATAAGGGGAAGGGGTCTCCATGAGGACATCTGTGTACATCAGATGGGCTTATTCTCAAATGGGATGTTGCTGGAGAGCCCTTGTAGCTCACCCAATCCCTTTTGTAAGGGGCCTTCCTGAGACATCACATCCTTTCCTAGGGCCACTAGATTTGTGGACCGTTCTGTGGCTAGAAGCCAGTGTGGGCACAGGAGGCTCGTAGCTCCTCTCCCAAAGCCTCCAGCAGCATCCTCTGTCTCTGCAGTCTGCACTGCACGGAAACGGCTACTGCAGGGTCGCTCCGCGGGACCCTGGCACTTCCTCAGCCTCGTGCTCCCTCTGATAAAAACTTGAAGCTCTGGGAAGAGGGATCAAGCAGCTAAACCAGAGGATGTTAAACAGAAACATGAAATAAAGTGTAATAACCCCGTCCTACCCCCCTCTGGAATAGCCACTGTGGAGCAGGCTGGGGGAGCATAAAGGGCTGGCGAGGGGCGCTGGGAATGAGCTGAGAGAAATTAATAAAGATTGTGATTACTTCCTGTGCTCTTCTAAGCTGCCCTGAGTGTAAGGACTCTCTAGTGCAGGTCAGAGGTTTTGCAGCACTGAGGTCAGTGGGACTTTCTCTCTTCTGCCTAGTGCAAAGCAGCAACGATCACTTTTCAAATGAGCAGGGCTAATTTTCCTCCTACTTGGCCGTTGCAATTCCCTAGTACGACCGCTTGGGCTGAGCTTCTTCTCACTGGGGAAGGAGTTAAGATGAACTAAAATGAATTAAGGCCTCTGTAATTCAGAAGAGGAGGGTTTGTGTCATGGTCTAACACAGTTTAACTAATCTACTTTAAAATTAATTTGGTTTAATTTTCCTTAGGGCCCCCATGTGGATATACCCTTAAATACCTAGAATAAATAACAGGTAACTCGGTTGTAAATCACCAGAAGTAATTGTGTACCTACTTACCTATTGTAAATCAGCGGTAACTCCAGTGGGGCTGATTCTCTTCTTGTATACCTGGAATAAATAAAGAGTAGCTTGCTGTAAGTCAATAAAGCTAATTTTCTTTCTACTTTCCTGGGATAAAACTAGAGCAAGTCCAGGGGTAAAGGAGCTCAGCCGAGAGAAATTCAAACCAAGAAGGTACATGTTTTTTGCTTCTGAGGATAATTAACTACTGGAACAACTGACCAAGGACTGTGATGGATTCTGTGTGAGTGCAGACTTTTTCTTTCAAGTTCAGATTATTTTCTAAGAGACTGCTCTTGCTCAAGCGAGCATTAGTATGGAGGAAGGTCTCTGGCCTGTGATAGAGTATTATGCTAAATGAGCATATTTATGCCTTGCATGTAAACCTCTTGGCTTATTAACCCTGGAAGACCCTGGGAAGGTCAGAAGCACTACTCTGTTTTGAAAGTGCTGGACAAGGCTTGTGGTGGCGGCTGAGGAGGAGATAGTAAACTGGCCGTGAAAGGCTGAGATGGGATTATTTTATCCCTCTCTTGGTTCCTGTGATTGCTGTGGCCATGGTCTTGCTTAGAGGGAAAGCTAGTGTGGCAAATTAAGGAATGAATTAATGCCTACGCTCCTGCAGATAACACTCCATGCAGGTAACTCCAGCGTGTTGCAGTCAGATCTGAGCTACTTTCAAAATTGCCCTTTCCAGGTTCTGCTAAAACTGGCATCAAACCACCAAAGCTTGCTGAGGGCTGCAAAGCCTACGCAGGGAATGTAAGTGTGCATTTGGGTTATTAGCTGGGGCTGTTGGGGCCGGCAGCGCTACCAGCATTTGGCAAGTGAGCTTAGAGACCCGGACAATCTGTAGTGACTGTGTTTTGCTCAGTGTACTCCACCTATTGAAGGTTACTTAATGGCTGGTTGATACCATAAACTTGTTCTTTGCTTTCTGCTGTTTGTCTCTGTAAGCCCCAAGTAGGATTTATGACTTAATGACTATGAAAAATAATTATAGTAATGGTGGTATATCATATGTTATTTTTTTCCCCCCCTCCTTCTGATAATACAGCCTCTGGCAAATTTTCCACTCAAGTCTAAAAATTCTGTATTGCTTTCTGAAGCAGACCTCTGTCCCACAGATGCAGTTTGCACCAGTGTGAAATATGACATAAAGAGCAAACCGGCAGAGAACATAATTAGCAGAGTGGGTAGAAACTCCATCTGATGATGTGGCATTTCACACCCTATTTACACGGGAATTGTCCCAAGCATGAAAGTGAAGGTGTTATTGCATTTCACTCTGGTAAGAAGGATTTGTCTTGACTAGAAAATTGATTTAAAATCACATGCTCGTCCTTCCAGCAGCTCCTTGATGTGTCTGTGGGATTCTGTTGTCCTCTCTCCTTGGGTCTCCCAGCTCCCGTGCAGCCCAAAAATTATTATTTTCTTAATAATTTGCTTCAGCCTTGCATTAGTTGCCTAGATTTATGGCTATGACTCAGAACTGAACTCCAAACTGTCTAAGGATTTTTCTTTGTGCAGATAAACCCAGTGCTGCTCTCATTTGCAAGACTACAATGCCAGCTGCTATCCAGTCCGTACCCTTCAGGAGAGTGTTTTGAATCCTTTCTCTTTATAGCACAGACCCAAAGTTAAATTGAAGAGTGAAAAAGGGCTGGTTACTCTGTTGTTGAATACTATTGATCAGAGCTTGGCTGGCCTCTGCTTGCACTGTGTTCATCATCTGGCCTTAAAGTTGTTAAACTGGAACAAAGTGGTGGAACAAGGGGAAAGAGCTGGTTTCATAAGGGCGAGTTGAGTGGTTTTTCTGCTAGGGATCTTTCACCTCCATGATGATGAATCATGGTGGAAGATGGGCGGGGGGGATAAGAATGACTTCATGTGCGTGAATAGATCTTCCTTAGATGTATGCCTTGTCTGTAAAGCGTATTTGCAGGAAGGAAGGTCTAGAGATGTAATGTATGTGTGTTTTGTGTGTACATCACCGTAATGCATGTGTACGTGTGCGCGTAAAGAAAACCGTGTGGAATGGAAGAAAAGCTCTATGATTGTGTGTATGAGCAGAGGCTGCGTGTGTGAGTATGGGAAAACTCTCCATCGATGCTTTTATGCAAAATGGCAGAATACCCCCCCCAGGAAAGCTCACCCACTCCCAGCAAGCGCAATCACAATGGTGTGACTGAGGGCAGACTTGGGTTCCAGACGAATCTCTTTTGGTGTGCCGTTAACTGTATCACAAGAGATGCTTTTAGTTCTTCAGTTAAAATTTCTTGAAGTTTCTTTTCCCATAAGGCTAGCTTTTCCCTTCTCCCATGTATATTTGTCTTAATCTCTTTTACTTTCGTACCTTTCTCCCCACCCTGTTTGCCCTCTCGCTCCCCTGGGGTGCATTTCTGTTCCTACGAGGGATTTTGCAGTATGCTCTGTGTTAGACACTGCAAATGAACAAGTTAAAAGCACAACTAAACCTCTTGTGGAAGAAGTGGCTGGAGCACTAAGGAAAAAATACTCAGTGTGCTTATGACTGGCTGCAGCAATTTTCCTAAAATTACCTGCCGAGCCCCCTTCCTTGGCTGGGAGCCCCCCTCTGCCCCAGGTACCCTCCCTTCCTGAGGAGCAGAGGAGATTCAGTTTGACAGGTCTGATCCTCGGAGTTAAAAGTTTATTCCTCCATCAGCACATTAATGAAAAGAGAAACGTAGCTTGGGGAGGAAGGCTTATGAAAAGAAAATCAAACTAAATCTATCAATTCCCTGTCCTGAATAAATGAATCTATTAGCTTGTATGTGGGGTTCGATGCCTGGCAGATAACTGGTGTTTGCCTGCAATCAGAAAAAACCCTCGCCAGCCCTTTTCAAACCCGGCACTGAGCGCTGGGCTTGTGTGTGTCTCCTGTGTGCTGTTAGCTTTTCTGAGTCACAATTTTCTAGTTACTGCCTGTAAAGAGAGCGTTTCTTGCCTGTGTATGGGTTAGCAGAAAGTTAATAGGAAGAAATGCCAATAGATGGCGCTTAGGAATATATGGAGGTGCGTATAGGTTTGGTAGGAGTGATGGAGTCTGTTGTCTTTGTGTGCTGCAAATAGGTTCCTTTACGAGTTCCTTACGTCCGCTCTTAGCAGAAAGCACAGGGTGTTGTAAATGCATCTCCTCGAATCCCCGGCTGGCCTGCCTGCTGGCCGCTGCGAGCAGACGCAGCCTTGCCTCTTGTTCCCCAATTGGTCTCATTTTGATTTTAAACAAGACAAAATCTTTGGAGATGAGATAAGCGAGGCTGGTAAAGCCAGGTCGCCGAGGAGCTGGCCTGGGTATATTGTGGGTAAATCGCTATGCTACCTGCTGTGACAGGAGTAATTTATCTCAGGCTGAAAAAAGCTTCTGCTTCCCATCCTGAGCAGTGAGGGTCATTCATCACTTTTTGTTATTTTTATAACAGAAGAGAGAGTGCTGGTTCCCTCTCCCCATCCCCTCCAGCCAGTCCCTGGGGACAAATTAGCTCGTCTGAAAATGGATGAGCTCAGGGGCTATTTTCATTTATATTTTTAATAGTGTTCAGTTCTGCAGCACTCCTTCCGGCGGGGGTAGATGGAGGAAGGCTTCGAAACCTCTGCCGGGGAAGGGGCATGGCCTTTGTCTTCTGCTGCTGACTTGGCAGGTGGCTGCACTAAAGCACCTCTGAATCCACCACAACCTGCAGCGTGAGCCTGGCGCCTCCTGCAAAGTGTGTACAGGCTGAGAAAGCTCTTGGGGCTTCTCAGACTAAAGACCTCGCTGTTTGTTAGAAACCAGGGCTGTCCCCTCTCCCCGGGAGAGTCAGATCCTGCGCCGGGTTCAAAGCTATCCATTTGTCATAGCTCTGTTTTGCTGTGATGCTGTAACCATGTATGCTGTGCGTATGTATATGCACAAATGCGTATGTGTTTTATCTCTGTTTAGCTAGGTGTATAAACATATGTTCCATGGATTATTTTTGAGAGATCTCCTGAACATACGTATGTTTACGTCAGACTGCAGCCCTGCCTGGGTCTGGACCTACGTGCACTCCTGCAGTGTGATGAGGTTTTAGGGTTTTCCTCTTCACTTGTCTTCATACGTGCATTGTTTGGGCACTGAAGAGCTGTATCCAGACAGCAAGAGAGAGAAGATTGGATAGCAGAGACCTTCAGGATAATATAGGTGCTACGTGATCCCTTCATCACCAAAGGGACATTGCTTCAATTACTCTGCCAATCACCTGTCTGTCAGCCTGCCCATCAATTATTGTACAGTCGAAGGGATTCACTTCACGGAGTAGCCAGAAGTGGCAGATATCTATATCTTGAAAAGGCCATTTTGCATAATTCTGTGCACAAGGGAACAGAGCTGGGAGGTTGGAACCAGAGCCCCATTTCCATGGAAGATTTCAAGGAAGCAGGTGAGGTCTTTGGTGTATGAAGTTACTGGGACATCGCACATTGGGAAGATTTTATTTGTAATGGTAGAAATTACTTTTGTGTCTCGTGTCACTCTAGGGAGTTTGTTCGGAGAAAGGGCAATGAGGAGAAAGGGATAGTGATTTCTCCCACTCTCTCCTTTTCTCTGCCTTCCCCCCACCTCAGAGGAAGCTTTTGGAGCTGCAGTACGTACTGTGATGGAGATGCAGCTGCAGCCAGATGTGTTGCTGGAATAGAAGCTGTTGCTGTCTGATGATCCTGATTCCTGCATGGCAAAGGCTGGAGGGTGTAGGTTTGAGGAACTGGCCCTAGCACTGCCTTGCAAGGTAGATTTGGATTCTGGGGGTTTTTTTCTTATTTTTTTTTAGTCTCCTGTTGATTGTACACAAAGCAAATCCTATAACCTTGGTTGCCTTGTCCGTGACAGAGCAGTGATTACTCATTGTCATTCATAATGACTCGGGGACAAGCAAAGACCATGTACAGCCACTGAAGGCTCTTTTGAAAAACTCGGAAGGGGCTAGGTCTTCTGGGGAAGCAAACTGGCACTGTTCCCTTAGCTTCAGGGAGCACCATTGCTTTGTACTCGCTGTGGCTATGGTTCACGGCTTCTCCGATAGCCTCGGTAATAGAGTCATTTGTCTCCCAAAATACTCATTGGTTTCACTGAAGATTTGTGGGTTCTCTTCATTATTAGTATCATTAATTCTTATTTAGACAGAATTTATGATCCTGTCTGGTGAAGTTTATCCAAAGTGGTATCTTGAAAAGGCACTTTAGAGGCTCATGGGGAAGGACAGTCCGGTGATCAGCGTGCCATGCCCTGCCCAGGCTGCCTGGGACAAGCCAGAGGTCCGGGTTCAGGTTCCTTTGGGAAGGTACTTGTGAAAACCAGAGTCAGCTGATGGAAAACACGGCACGAGCATGTGGGTGGTGAATATCACTCGGAGTGATACGAGACTTTCTCAGAATCAGTTTCCTATCGTGTCTTCTCCTTCCTTGGAGAGTGCTGTGAGAAGAAATACTGTACAGATAGAGTGGTCAGACTCAATAGGGAAAAAGAACAATGTCATTGTCTTGGATGATTTTTGCCTTCTTTTAAATGCGTTTTTTTTCTCTGTAAAGATAAGGGTCCTGTTCCTCTTGTAGCAGTTCTTGCTCGAAGCGGGGACCTCTCCCTGCCAGAGCCCAGCTGGGGTGAGAGGCTGCAGGCAGGCGGCTGCGTATGCCTCTACTTCATCCTTCCTTTGCCAAAACCTGACACTTTTGCCTTCTTGCAAAGCTGGATGTAGCTCTTGTCTTTGCTGGGACCACAACCCTGGAGGATGAGGATTCAAAACCCAGTGCTGCCTGCAGTTGTGTGGAGCTAGCTCTGTTCCTGGGAACCTTCCTGCCAGGTTTGGTTTTTTTTTTAAATTCATTCTTCCACTTAGACTCTTCATTATCACTGCCACTTGCTGGGACTGACAGCTGCTAACAAACACTGAGGGATTCCAGACAGCTTTGCAGACTATCTTTGAGTGCCTCAGGCAAAGCCTGAAATGCATACAGCACAAAGATAACCCCTTCTGTTTGCTCACAGGCTCGTACCCTTCTTCCTCTCTGGGGTGGGGAAGGATAGGTGAAGCTCAGCTCAAGCAGGTAGAGGTGGTCATATGTTGCAAGGTACTGGGATTCAATATGGGGCTGTGTTTTTTTTATTCCTGCTGTGGTTATTTGTTAGGGAATCTTGTTCCTTGATTTGGGAAAATGACCCACTGCACAGAGCGTGGTTTGGTCTGTGCCCTTGTGTTTTAGCTTGGGCTCAAAAGGAAGCAAAGCTGATGTGATCCTGCTCTGTACATGTGTCTCACTTGTGAACCATCACGCGTGATAAAGAGATTAGGTATTAAAAGTCCTGGGGAATACACTGTTGGGCAGCTCAGAGCAGGGTGACCCTGAACGATGGCATTTCTTTGTGGCACAGCTTTTTGTTTAGCTGCGTACAGCATTGAACCCCACGTTCCCTGTTTCTTCTCGGGCCTCCCAGGGATGCAGGCAGGCATCTCTGCCTCGTCCTGCTGCATCCTCAGCCTGGGAGCAGGGATCCCCAGGCTGTGATGGTGCAGTACTTGCCTGGAGCTCACTAAGATTCTTGATACTGGTTTATGGCTTGGAGACTGTTAAAATGTGCTGGTCAGGTTTATCCTTCTCAATCCTGCGTTATTCAAATGAGGTGCTCTGTCTTTTATGTTAAACAAACAGACAAATGAAAAAGCCTTAGGAAGCAATGTCCTGATTTGCTGATTAGACCCAGCCCTGCTGGAATCTCATCCTAAAATCCATCTGAGTGCATCTGGTTGGCTCCCCTGGAGAACTGCATTATTTTGAGACTCGAAGGGCTGACTTGAAAAACATTCGCATTCAAGTACAGATCAGAATGACCCGCAAAAAAACAAGCACAGGTCAGCTGTCTGAGGCATGATTTTGCTCTGGTAAGTGTTAAGAAGTTGTAAAAGAGACTGTCAAGAGTATTAGTGGAGAGAAGAAAAAAGCGCATATATGCTAGAATATATTTTCTCCTTTCTGTTTATTAGTAGTTTAAATAGTGATGCATTCCTGACACTCTTTAGTGTTGAGCCAGGAATAAAAAGTGATATGACCTGAAGGGAAAAAAAAAAAAAAGTCGTTCAGGAAAAAATGGATTTCTTCTTTCCACACATTATCTGGAGAATGTGGAAAAGATGCCACCATTTAGATAGATGTTCCTTTCTCAGTGGCCTTGTTCTGCAAGTGGGAGAGGGGTGGGCACAATCTTTTTGCGTACTTTGCTATCTATTCTTGTTATAACTTGAAAGAAAGTGTGTCTCACTTTCTATTAATTTATCTGAAGAGCTCCTAGTGCCTTTTCCAAGCACTAGGTTGAAAGACCTTCCAGCATTGTGAAAAGGAGTCCTCCTTTGACCTTGCAGTGAGATTCCTCCCTCTGGAGCAGCAGCAGCTAGAGAGTAAGTTCTTCCATGTGCCTGCTCCTTCTCTGTCTCTGGGACTTTTGCAGTAAGATGAGGCAAAGGCTGTTTTTTGGTCCTCTGTACCCTAGCTCAGTTAACGCATGGTGTTCTCTTTCCAAGCCTGGTTAAAGCTCTTCCATTCCAGGTTGTCATTTCATGATTAGTTTGCCTCCTACTCCTAGCAACTAGGTGCACTGCAGGCACATTTTTAGTTGTATAAATAAGGTCTCCTTATTTCTTTCCACTTTCTCTTCTTTCTCTTCTGTGAAGGATATGTCCCAGTATTAGATCCTATAAGATATTAATAAGAGCCATTACACCCATAAGGGATTGTTCACTTGTGGCTGCTGTGTCCTGTCCAGTTTAAAATGATCCCTTTCCTATTTCTCATCAAGCACCACCTAATGCATATGCATCCCTACTAGGAGGTTGTGCCTGATGCTCGCCTTAATATATTCTGTGCACAGTTTTGTCCCATTATTCCTAGTTAAACTCTCTTGGATCACCCACAACATGAGGAATGTGCAGCAGCTTCCCACAGCACAGCATAATTAGCTACTTCAAAAACTACCTGCAAAGAGTGATGCCCTCATTATGCCGAGCAGAGGAGAATTTGGTGGGGTGAGATGTCTCCAGAAAGAAGATGCATTTCACTTCTGAGAAAGAACAAGAGGCAGCCGTTGCCCTCCTGCGGTTAGCTTTATCACTGATTGTCCTGGGAGCTTGAAGGCACATGGCAGTGCCCCATGATGAAAGCAAACACCTTCGAACATCCATTAGTTTATGGTGATTAAAATAAAGCCTTGTGGTTCATATGCTGCACTGTTCCCAGGAAGTAACTGCAAATGTTGCTTAAAAATGCTTTCTTTGCTGTTTTGGTAGGAGTCCTCCGAAACACACCTGTGGGCACCAGCTTAATCAGCCTCAGTGCCACAGCGGTACAAGTAACCCATCACATCAGCGTTGGCTGGCTGGAATCCTTCTCTGCCACCATGGTTAAAACAAATCTGGTTCATCAGTTGTTCCTTCTCTGATGAAACGGAGCCCAAAGAAGCCAGCCTTGGATCGAGAGCTGGCCCTTGATTTTTCCCCACTTTGTTCCTGGAATCTAGAGCTGGCCAAGAAGTTTCTAGTGCATGTCTGTCTAATAACAACAACACTCAATGTTTCTGCAGCATTTTTCATCTAGGATCTCTGAGTGCTTTGCAAACAAAAAATAAATAAGCTTACTGTCAACCCTCCTGGGTAGGTATTATGATACTTAGCAGATGTGTAAACAGAGGCACAGAGAGCTCAAGTTTTCCATGTTCAAAGCACTTTGCAAATACTACCTAATTGATTGTGACACTGGCCTTGCAAGGTATGTATTGGTCCCCTTGAAGGACAGAGCAAAGTCACTGGTAGGACTAAGGAGTCCTGCACACCAGTCATCTTGAGCTACTGCACTAATTAACGGGGTATTCATTGCACCCAGCTTCATACAGCCCGTGTAGCTGAGCAGTAAGTCAGCTGGTGTCTCTGAGCTCCCTTTAAAGTCAAGGGAGAGAGAGTTCAGAACTAAGCTGGACTTCTGTTTGAACTTGATTAGTTTAATTTTCTACAGCCCATTCATAGTCCTATTGGGCTCTTTGAAGTTTCTTGAATGCCCAGACTTGGGGTCTGGAACAGTTTTCAATGAGAGTTGAAGTCAGGAAATGATCACGGCAGGAGCCAGGGCAGGCGCAGGGAACCGATCGATCTCGGGATTAATACCAAGAAGGCGGCTTGTTGTATTGGCGTTGAGGGTGGGGGCCTGGTTCTCTGCTCGTGATTCTTCTGCAGGTGTCACCTTCTCTAAATACAATCCCTATGCATTGCACCCATGTAGGACATAGTTCTCTTGGACATTTTTATGCTAGTCTAGTATTTGAATAAGTGCTTCATATTGAATGTTAGTCATAGATGGTCTTTTCTGTGATCTGAGGAAAACAGCTCAGCATCTTTGATCTAAATGGGATGATGTTGATTACTGGGACTTAGATTTTACTGCTGTTCAGGTATTATTTGTTGCAGCTGGGGATATTAGCCAGCATTACCAACATTGCAAGTGTCATGGGGATAAGAGGATCACTGGCACTTGAAAAGTTCACGGACAAATGGACTATTTTTCTACCCATCAGTTCTTGTGAGCTTTGGAAATCACGCTACAGGCGGCTGTGCGCACAGGTTCTGGCTGTTCAGTATCCAGCAATTACAGCCAGTGAGTTGCTACTTACTCATCTGGGGATTCAGGGCTCTGATTCCATAACTTGTTACGATGGCTATTTTTGGCAAACTTGAATCACTTGCTGGCAATTCCAGTTGTTGAGAAGTAAGTTTCATAATTTTAATATATGTATTTCCATAGTATGTTATAGTTCATAAGGTTTGCAAAAGACTATCCAGATGAAACTGTACTCGGAGAACAAAGGGCTACGTATGTATACAATATGAGTGCATATGCGTATCTGTGTGCAAACACACACAGAGGCATACAGGTAAAACGTGGTCAGGAAATATTCCAGTGTGACTTCCTGAGGGGACAAACCATCACCTCGCTGCTGAAGTCATCAGAAATGTGCCCATTTGCATTACTGGATGGTCTGATCCCACGAGTTTTTAAAACGCAGATCCTGGAGAGCACTGAAACATTTTATTAGCCTTTAACAAGACAGAGTTATATCAAGTTTGTTCAGCATTAATTATACTTTCTGCAGTGTTCTACCTACACCATCAATTATTAATTAATCTCACTCTATATTTTTAGCCGTTACCTGTCCCTAATCACCTTGCTGCTATAACTTCCTGGTCTTATGCCAACATGTGTTGCCGGACCAGTTGAAGACATTAGTATGAATGTAATTACCTCTTTATTGCTTGTGTAATTTTGAATCCCCTATGTAGATTACATTAGCTGTACTTCTTGGAGATGGTAAATACATTTTTCCCATGCACTTATTTCTACTTTTTTCATGCCAACAGCTGTCCTTCTCACTCCGAGACAGGAGAGCGACCCTTGTGTCACACTGAGCTGGATGCCGTGAACCAGCTCTAAACCAGCCATCATGTAGTTGTGTCAGTGCAAGGCCAGGCTTTATTGAATAGGCTCTTCTGCAAGCAGGATACATGAGCTCACCGGCGCTGCTGTGTGTCATCTGGGTCAGCGCCGCTCACGTCCAAAGGCAGGTGCCCACGGCTGCAGCTCTCCTGAGCTCTGCAGAGAACCTTTTGCCGTTTCTGGCCTTTGACATTTGTCTCTTCAGCCTTTGGCTCCGATTAATCAGTGATCCAGAGACAGAGTGTTTTCATCAAGAAATTACTGCATGTGAGGGCTCTCTTTTGCCTGCCATTTTTTCCAGCTGTCACTTTGTCATGTAACATGGATGTGACAATGTCAAAATGCGAGAACAAGGGGGACAGAAGCTCCCTGGATGCAGCTTCCTGGTCCCTGTATTCAGGGATTCAAGTTTATCCTGTTTCTGTACTAAGTTCCTTTTGCCTCTTTCATCACAATTATCACATTGAGATGCTGCCACAAGCCTTCTCTCAAAGCTGCCCAGTGGGGAAAAAAAAAAGGCATGTTAAATCTTCCCACCCAGCTGTGCTGCTTGCAGCTGTGGCTGCGTTCGTGTGCTCAGGCATGTCCAGGACTGCAGGTTTCCAGGCACAAGATAAAACCCTGCCAGCCGGCAGACTCTTCAGCCAAGCCTTCCTTTCTTCTGCTTTCCGATGGCTGCTTCCCTACTGCTCGGCTACTTGTTGTTTGCGTAGATGAACAAATGTCTGCGCAGCTGGTTGCAGTGGCCATTGCTAGGTGAGAGACAGTTCCAGAAGAGGCTGAGGCTGAAGTTCCTCCCTTTCTGCAGCTGAGCCCAGCTGTGTGTGTCAGATGGCGTTTGTGTCCCTGCTTTGCAGCAGTTGGTGCGCTCGGGGCTGCGGAGCCAGCTCTTCAGCCTGATCTAGCATTGCGAAGGTCAGGGACTGGGCTGTGATATCAAGTCCGTCCTTTATTCCCTCCTGAGAAACATGAAGGGCTGTGGTTGAAGCTAATCAACTGATTGCTGTTTTGTGTCAGTAAGCGTGTGTGGAGGGGAAAAGGGTGTGTTTCTCGGGGAATAGCTGCAAAAGGAGAATATTATTCTTGGAAAGGGCAAGTGGGAAGGAGTGCTGAGGTAATTCAGAGTGGTATTATTAGAAAAGGAGTCATACATCCATAGCCCAGGCCCGTGTTTTAACTTTGGAGTAACCGTGTTCCTTAGAGCTGGGCAAATATTTGGGGAACTCTTTTCTTCTTGGATGCTCATCGTTCATTCACCCGGCCGAGATATTTGTATGAGCAAAACTGCACATCAGTTAAAAAGTTGAGTACCCTGACAGAAGTCCTTAGACTGCAGATCTGGAAGCATCCACTCCAATAAATTAAACATTGCTGGTGTTTTGGATGAGCAGTCATGCAGCAGAAAGGAGGAAGAGCAAACCCATTAATTGAGCATAACAGGAAATACTTTGGAGCAAATTACAAGAGGAACTCTACAGCCACACAAGACAGGGCTATCCCAGGTTTTAGGTCTGAATATGCAAGAGCAAACATCTGCTTCCGTTCTGCAGAAGGAGCTGGCAGGGCAGAGTAAGGACCGTACCAGTGTACGGAGCTGTGCTGGTGTGTGCCATCAGCCAGTCCACGGGCTATCAGGGATTGCGGTCAACACAGACAAGCAAAAAGCTGTTATGTGTGGGTGGAATGCAGGGAAATCTCTGAAGCATTGCCTCCTGAGGGTAGCTGTTGGTTAGCAGTGTGTCTACAGCCACAGACACGATTTAGCTGATAGCAGTTGTGTTTGGCTGAGTGAATGTATTAGAGACCTTGGAGTCACGTCCAGCCTCTTCCATAGCAGCCGTGGAAGAGAAGAGCTTTGCGCAGAGGGAGCTCAGAGCATTCGTTGCCTGGCCAGGCAGTCGGGTGATGCCGGGGCATCGGTATCCCTGCCTGCGGGGCAGCGGCTGCCTTATCCCCTTTGGAGTAAAAGACCTTTCCTGGTCGTCTGGAGAGGGGCTCGCTGGCGGGTGCTCTGTTGCTGCAGGTGGGGAAATAACTGCTAAGCTGTGGAGCATGGTTGGAGGTTTCCGTGCTCACCACAGGGGCAGAATAAGACTGAGAAAGGAATTTGTTGTCCAGAAAGCTAAAATTTCAGCTTGTTTGGCAGAAATGGGACTATTTTCCTCTAAAAAGGCCATTCCCTCCCAGTGGAAGAAGACAAATTCTGAGGTGGGTTGACCACAAGCATGACAGCTGTGGGTACGCAAAGGATTCTATGAGTAACTACTTCACAAATTAAAATCCATCCAGAGCAAATGCAAGATGTCAAATGGCTGGTCGGAGGAAAACCTGGGAACACCAGCCTAACCATTAGCTGCAGTTAGTCTGGCTGTGAAATCCGCTGCCAGGGTCACCCAGGCAGGTTTGCCGTGGGTGGAGGAAACTAGTCGTGTTTCTGCTAAACAAGTTGAAATTTTAGCCTTCTGGACAACAAATTTTCTTTTTCCTGGCAGTTCTGACTACCCAGTCCTTGCTGCTTGCAGTCAGGTGCTGGCAGGAAAGCTGGAGATAGAAAGGCAAAATAAAATGCATAAAAATGCAAAACATAGAGAATTAGATCTCAGCTGGCACAAATTGGTATAATATTTTTTTACATCGGTACAGTGGTACCTTTCACTGAATAAAATCTGGCCTGCTATTTTTGCAGTGCTTTTGGTTGCTAATTTGACTTTGGAGTTTCAGTGCTGTCGATATGTTCAGCTCATTATGGGAGCTGGATTTTAGACTGTGAATAGAGCTTAGCAGAAACTTTTCTACAAAGCGATGCTGTTCTGTTTTCCCTCAGAATTTGCCAATTTGTCAAATTTGTTTGCAGAAACAGTGTGATTTTGATTCTGGAGGAATCGAGGCAGCTATTGAGTGCAGCCTGTTTGGCAGTTTTATCCTACCTAGATCTGCTTTAGAGCTGGAGCGCCTGCCCAGCAACTCAACTTGCAAAAAGCCTGGAAGCGCGGGAGTTCTGGCTCCCAGCTCTGGTGTCCCATATGGTGCTCCTCAGGACGGCAGTGCCTGCTCCATTTCACACAGAGGTAAAAACATTTTCTCTGCTAAATGCAATAGTCGTTCTCCATCCAGCTCTAACGTGAATTCCTTTGTGCTGTGTAGGGTTCTTACTGCTGGGTATTGTACAGCTCCAGCACGGCAGCGTTCAGCGCAGCTGAAGTATTTGCGTGCTCAAGAGATGTGTTGGATAGTAACTAAATTGAACTAAGTGATTGGATCTGAGAAGCCTGTGAGAATGCAGGGATGCTCAATGCTGGTTTGAATTCCTCCAAGCTTACATCTCCATGTGCCACATATCAAAATATTTCTTCCAAAATCCTTTTGGGTTTTTTCTTCTTGCAAGTGTGAAATGCCTGGAACTGGGGACTTTCCAGAGAAAGGACATTCCCACCCATCTCTGCTTGTCGGGTTTATCGTGGAACTCCAAGTTCCCTAAAGTCCCAGCAGCTGCTCTGCTATGTCTGTATTTTTTTTTTCCTTCTGTCAGAAGTTAAATTGGGAGGCCATGAAGCACTCCTGTAAATGTGAAATGGTGCAGAAGGCTTGAAGAATAAAGGAGGCTGTTCACTTTTCCCTGCTCAGAGCTTTAAATTGGCAAAGCTTGGCCACTCCCTGCCTGGTTCCTTGTGCTAACGATTGCACTCTTATTTCAGAAAGATCCAAGGGAAACAAGTTAAAAGCAACCAGAGAAAAAGACCTTTTACTGAAGCAGTAGTGGGCAGTATGGATCTGTTATCCTCTGAAGACATCCACACAAACTGATGTAATTTGGACAGATACATTCTGTGCCTCTGATGCTTTCACTGGGCTTAACTGGTGAATTTGGTGAATCCGTGTGACAATGCGTATGTTAAACTAGTAAGAAGTTAGTAAGGATGTACTGCCAGCCAGCACATGAAATTAAGAAGGAAGAGCATGGAAGTAATTGCATCATGTGACCTTGTGAAGTGATGGTGATACACAGCAAGGTTGATGGGCTGGAAAATGACAGTTGGACCTCTTGGATTACCTCTCCCTTTTGGCCAAAGTGGTTGTTGATAGTAAAGTGAACCCTCTTGATAGGCTCCATTCAAAACCTGGAATGAAAATGGGAAAATTGTGTTTGAGGCTGCAGGTATTAAGAGGACAAGACCACCTGAAGTCCCCGAGAACAGAGCAGAAAGGCTGAGATGCAGATTTTCAAACTGAGCTCTAAATAACCTTTTCATTTCTTTAGTCAAGCTTACTTCTGGTCTGACCCTGTGACAGTTGTAAATCTCAGAGCTGATTCTGAAGAGATGGGAACAATGAGGATAATTGCCCTGTAATTCAGAGAGCCTTGGTGGGGATGGAGGTTTATCAGTGCATGAGAGAGAGGAATGACTCCCTTTATTACAGGGAGCAGCAGAAGCTCTATTTGTTATTAAACTTGAGTGACAGCCCTGTTTGAACTTCCTCAGGTCTTTGCCAAAACATAGATATATGAACCAATACATGATTCTTCAAATAAATATCATATTCTAATAAGAAATAACAAAGTGGGAAAATTCAGATGGTTCAGTTTCAGCCCTGGAGTTTCCTAACTTCGAGTGCTCATTTTTTGAACCTTTTACTTTCTTGTAGTTTGGGGTGTTTTGGGTTTTTTTTTCTTTTGCTAAAGCTTGGTAACCTAACACAGATCCACAGCTCGTAACAGCAGAACTTTTGACAGCAACAGGGCCCGTGGGATAAACCACCTTGTTGTCAATAAACTCTGATTCTTTCCTCATTATATAACAATGCAAATGTAATAATTTTTTTCTCTGCTCCAGTTGTTACTCAATCCCCGATTAATTCAGAAATGGGCCAGTAGTGAATATACAATTGCAACTGCTAGCACATTTTAATATGAAGTTTGGTTTATTGTCAGACTGCTATTAATAACATTTCTGATTAGGCTCTGACTTTTCCCTGAGCTGTTTAAATGTCACTACCGGAATCAGAGGGGTGAAAGGAATCTAATCTCTTTTCCCCAACCCTCAACCTCTGTATCACAGGAACTTCAAAATGTGCAGTTTTTCCTATTGTTCTTCAGTCTATTGTAGAAGTGCTGCAGCGACTAATTCTTGCATAAATCATTGCCATGACAACACCTGTAATATAGACTGTCAAATAGTGCCGAAGTGCTGAGATTCCTTCAACTCAGCCAAAAGGCTCAAGAGCGGGTGAAGCAAGTGCAGAAACGTGTTTCTAGCGATGAGGGAGTGGTGAGCAGTGGGACTTGGCGTTTGGAAAAGTCTTCCTGCCTGCTGTCCTCCATCCTCAGGAGTGATCGAGGATTAGTCTGCGTAGTGGTGAGTACCCTCACCGGGTACTCAAAGGTCTGGCTCTGCAGCTGCCTTCTCTAATAGCCCTTGGTGTTTTCCTCCATCTCTGGTTGATTATCGACTTCTTGTTGGAGCTCTGTGGCCCTCTGCCTCCGCTCCGAGCATGGCACAGCAGGGTCTTGATCTCACGTGGGCTTGTTAGATTCTCTGTAATGCAGATAACAGGGCGACAACCCAGCGTGGTCAATTTACAGCGGCTGAGGACTGGGCTTTTCTCTTTTTGCTGGACAGCATTAATGATACATATTGATTCTCATCTACTGGGAATCAGGGAAAGTTGAGTATTGTGTTTAATTAAGGACTTTAAAACAAGGACTTGTAAGGTCATCAATATTTATTAGGATAGGGTAATCTTGTTTTGACTTTTAAACTTAGTGGATTTGATATACGTCATCAACAGGGTTGTAAATGTGTAGCAGTGAGATGTACTTTCACTGGTAACATCTTTTATGATAACCCGAAGCCTAGCTCCAGTTTAATGGCAAAATATATCAACCCATTTTTCTCCTGTTCCTACTAGCTCCTCTTTATTCTTTCTAAAAAGAAGGTCTGTGAAGGAAAAATTGAGCAGAGAGGTTACTGATTGCTATCTACAGTCTTGTCGCAAAGGAAAATTTACTAACACAGGGTGACAGGAACAACTTGCATTTACCAAATTTCATCAGAAGTACTTTACAGGTAGGACTGGATGAAAAACGAGGTGTGACTTTTTAATGCCAATATAGAATCCATCTGTTTAGGTCCATCTCCTTTTTTCTTATACCTTATTCATCCCTATTGTAGGTAAAGCCTCCTGTGATATGTGAACATCTGTTTCACCTCAGATGAAAGGCAAGACTTCTCTTTGGGCAGTGTTTCCTACTAACATGTAAAGGGAAGGAGGAATGGGTACCACGTATAGAACAGCTGGTCCCTGCAGTGATGGCACACTAGGCCTTCTTTTAAAGTGTCACTCCTATGGAGTGACTTTATCTAAAGTCCTGGCTCTTGACCTGATTTTCTACTTCACCGTATCTCCTGTGGTCACTGACATCTAAGCGTGTGAAAACGTTGCTATTCTAGTTTCTCTGGCTGGGTATAATGAACATGGTGCAGAGTAGTGGAGAATGGAGTTTCAGAATTGGACCTTCGGTTAACGTAAACCGGTGAAGCTCCAGAGATCATAGGTCATTTTGGGTGGTTCCTCATCTAAACTATTCTTACAATCTCCTGTTACGGAAAATGTAGGGCCTCCCTATGTAAAGGTGAAGTGGCAAATAAAATACAGGCATGCTTGAAGAGAGAAGGGTTCATACTGTATTGCCCGAGGGAGAAGCGGGTAGACTTTGCTACCTGAATGATTCTCAACTTCTGGGCTGTCCCTCAGTGAATTGTTTGTGTGCTTGAGTGTCCCGAGAGTTGCAAAGTTTTACTCCAGTCTAACTATAAATCTCCCAACTGGAGATTGCGCTATTGTACACAGGTTCACCCTGTGGTGGCATTTGGGAGATGCACTGAAATGTCAATTGAACTTTCTCTTTAGATTCGACATCTGTATTCTGGATTTTTGTTTTGATTCATCTGCTAAGAAGGACTGCGGGAAAAGAATATGTTTTTGTATGATGCACTGGCTTAGCTGCTGTCAGTAATCCTTGGGGAAGAAGGAGAACAAGTGCAAGCCTACACGCTTAGCTGCAGACAGACCTCCTGATGCCTAACAAGCGATGACTAAAAACGTTTCCTTCCTCCCCTCTTTAGCTCCAAGAGAATTAATCCCAGATGAGAACCTTTGTTTTGCCTAGCAAGAGCTGGCAGGCTGAACTCTGGCTTGAAACATGTGTTTCGGCACTGACACCAGCAGACCTGGGTAATTTGTGTAACAAAGAGTTTACTCACCGAGAAATGCAGTTTCTGAGGGGGAGGAGGCAAAGCTGTTTGTGAATTTGGGTCAGATTCAGCAAACAGTTTCTGCCAAAAAAAAAAAAAAAAAGAAAAAAAGAAAAAAACAAATCTCTCCCTTTATTGCTTTTCCAGGTAATCACAATATTTCACTTTGTACTTCCCAAGCAGCAGCAAAGTAAAAATACAATTCAGAATTACCATTTTCTTTTCATTTGGGAGTACCCCACACTGAAAAATACAGCTGAGAGATGAGCAGTGCCATTTGCCCATGCAAAATGTCTTATTTAACAAAACCCATTGTTTTTCACGGGAAAATACCCGCATGATTCCGGGTGTGGATGGGCACTCATCGTCCTCCCTCCTCAGAGCGGGCTGGCCGGTGGTGCACGGGTGGGTTAGAGGTACCGTTTGCTTGTTGATAGAAGAAAAGCCAGCAGATGGTGCTGGAGAACGCGCACCCTGGCCCTGGGCCGGCCGGCCCGCCGCAACCCGGGTGTGCACCCCCGGCCTGGGGTGCAGCCAGCCCCTGGCCCCGCTGGGCTGTAACTGGGAGGGGGCACGGGAGGCGAACTGGGCGCCCCAGGCCTTGGGGCTGCCTGGGTGGCACATGCGGGGGGCTGCCCCGCTCTGGCTGAAGGAGTGATGCTGCTGCTGCTCTGTCCCTCCAGCCCCGGCTCTGCGTTGGCAGCCGCTGGCGACTGCAGGCCCGATGCGTTCGGGTTGTTAGCCAAGACCCGGGAGGTTGAACTGAGGGAACACCAGACTGGCTTTAATACTTCTTTTTAGATTTTTCAGTTAAGACTTTAGATTATTTTTTTTTCTTTTCTGGGTTGTAAACGACTGAAGAAACAAACGATGGAGGAAGATGTCTGTAGCCCTCTTCTTCATCCACTGGGGCCGAGAAGGTTGTTTTTATAGCCAAAGTAGAAGCACCCATAGACTCTCCTCGCTTCCTAATCCCCAGGGGCTAAAAAACTCTTTCTGAACGGCTCTGCCAGTCAATGGGGACTTGTGCTGAAATTGCGGGGCTGGCCGTGCCCGGCACTGCTGCGCTTTGGGAAGGTCGCTCCAGATTTACGGTGGCAGATCAAGAGCAGGCTCCCCTTCTCCCCTGTGTCGTGGCTTGGTAAAGGCAGCCTAGCACCTGGTGACATTTTCCCATCCTGACAGCTCATCTCTTTAAGAGCTGTGTTGCCAGACTGAGAAGTCTCTTATTTTTTTCCCCTCTCATTTCCAGCACAAGAAGGGAGATGTAAGCCTGCTACATCCGCTCCCTTAATGTGTGAATTAAGCACAGAGGGAAAGGAAAGATGTACAAACATCTGCCCTGTTCCTTTGCTGTGGAGATGCTCAGGTTGAAATGGTGTATTGATGCTGTCACATTCTGTCTGCGTTTGGGACACATGGGGCTGAAATTACTGTGGCTGCAAATAAAGCCTCTGATGTCATATTTAAGGATGAAGCAACTAGTCACTCTCTTTTCTTCCCATGCTCACTCACTTTCCAGACTGTCAAGATTCACAGTTTCTCTGAAGGCTCTGTTTGAGAAAGAAAAGGAAAAAAAAATAAATCTCCTGCTGGTATGGCAGGCTGGCCCGGCACCCTGGGCGGTGCTGGGTAGTGGCAGCGTGTTGTGATGATAACGTCGTTCTTGTGCGATGAATTCACCCTGCTGCTGGAGAGGTACAGGGCAAAAGAATGTGTGTGTCTGGTTTTGTACCTCTGAGCCATATGTATATATGCATATGTACGTACCTATATAAAAAAAAAGTCTGTGGGTTTGAACATCAGGCTGTGCTCAGTTGGGTGTACTAGGGCTTTGAGGCTTTGCACGTGCTTGTGAATGTTTACACACAAAGGAAATTGTGATGGTACCCTACAGCAATGCTCCAGAAGAAAAGGGAAGAGTCTTATCCTTTCTGAGACAGTTGTGGCACAAAAAGACTTGAAGGAGGGTGCTCAGAAGCTATTTCTGCTATTTTGTGCTTTGATTTGCTGCCTTTGTGGAGATCAAATCATTTAACTGTGAAAGTCTACCAGGCAGCAACGGTTTTGTTTAGGCCTGCCATTTTGGTTCATATCTTTCTAAACCATATTCTCCGAGGGGAAATAATAACTTGTCTAGACCAGGGTACAGTATATTGGCTAGTTCATCTCCCAGGAAGGTTTGTACGTAACCATAGGCAGTGCTCAGAGATGGACGTAGCGTGTGTGGATTTAGGGAGGCTGTTAAAATTCATCTCCTTGGTTTCATGCAGTCAATGCCTTTAGCAATGAGCCGAAGAGGCAGAGATTTGGAAATACCTGCTCCTACCCATTTCATCTCCTCTAGACAGTGTGATTACCCACAGTGCATTTCCCACGAGTGCTCTGAAATACGTTTAAAGTTGCCTTCTGACACTCCGGATAGCTTGGCTTGTAGCTATTGCAGGCTGAGTATATTCTACAAGCTGGAAGCTGCTTGCACATCTTTGCTCACCTTTAAGTGCTTTCTCCCTTTCCTCTTTATTTATGGAATTTGTCTCCCTCTGTTCCTCCCCAGACCAAGAGCTTGGTGCGATCTCCTTCCTCTTACTAGGGCACAGTTCTTTTGCAGTGATATCTTCTGTGGAGATATAAAATTACCAAATAACTTTATAAGGGAAGGGGGGCGAGGTGGGAAAGGAGAAGAAACTTCTCAATCAATAAGATGTGTATTGATCGATATGCTTTGTTTCAGAATTTTTTTCACAACAAAAACTATCAAAATCAAATTTTTATCAACGTGTATCAATTGTAGGGAAAACCACTTTTTCCACTGAGACAGATGAGTACAACACCTCCAGTCAGCGGAGGGGCAACTTTTGTGCCTCTGCTGAGGAAAGAGCAACGCTGAACTCGGCTGGGACCTGTCGCCTTCTGCCAGGCGAGCGCTGCTTCGAAAGGAAAGGCTGTTGACAAGTGTATGAGGAGTAACTGGCAGATGGGTCCCTGGATGCTCCCTGCTTCCCGTGTTGTGCATCCTCCTCTTCCCCAAACAGTGGTTGGCTTTGACCGTTTCACCCGACTTTGGAACGGATCACACTGTTAAATCTCGCTGCCTCAGAGCAGCACCCGCCAAACAGACGATGGCCTTGGCCATGTAACGAGCAGCCTTTCCATCTCTGCTAGCATATTCTGCTGCAGCAAAGCCTCTTGTCGTTATTTTTATAGGAAGCTTTCAGTGGCCTAATTTGCTATTCATATACATCTGTTCCACCGGAGTCTGTCATTAATCTCCTGGTAGGTTTAAGTTTTCCCTCATATTTGCTGCATGGCCAGTCATCAAAGAGACAACTAAATGAATACTGATACAAAACAAATAGTAGGTTCCAGAGTTACCTGATAATTGTTTTCGTGCTAAAATATATACGATGCATTGTTCAGTTAAGGGAAAGAAGAGATTGAGCATGTAGGTAGGTCCTCCAGCCCCATCAGAGCGCCCAGCTTGGAGACAAGCAGAGTTACGGTCCTGTGTGTCACGAAGGGTGTGGTGGGCTGTGCTTCTCCAGAACAGGCTAGCTCTGCTTTGCCCTGTATAGCCCCAGGTTTTCCAGTTATTGTTACAACCTGAAGTACTGTACTCATCTTCTAGAAATGTGATGGTTATTAGCCAGGGCTGCAAGCAAAGCTGTAAATGTTCTGCTGGGACTGCAGCATATGGGTAGAAAGGGGCATTTTTAAGGCTCTTCCTGAAGTAAGATGGAAATTAAAAAGATATTTTTGTCACAGGGCCAGAGCCTGAGTAAGTGTAATTTGGCTCTGATGACTTCAGAGGAATAGTGCCAGTTTATACAGCTGAAGACCCATCTATGATATTAAGAAAAAACAAACCTCATTTATTCTGTGTCCTTGTTGGCATCACAATCCAACTATTAAAAAAAAATGAAAACAGACCAGTGCTGCAATCATGAAGCCAGCATACATCAAGACAGTTAAAATGAACAAAAGAGATTTTGTCTTCTCTTTTTTTTTTTTTTCTCCTGGCTTTGAGGGGTTCTGTTCCTGTGTTTCCTTTGTAAACACAAGGGTGAGAGCCTTTCTGCTGCAGGAGTCCAAAAGCAGGTGGAGGGGAAAGGCTTGCTGAAAAAAGCCTCACGTGGTGAGATTCAGAGTACTGTTTCCATAGGGAACAAGGCAGAAACAGAACTTTTCTGGCAGCCCCTTCTCCCACTTTCCCCCCAGTCTGTCACCTCCTGATCACAAACTTGCACCCCTGTAGTCTTGTTAGCATAGAATAGCTTACACCAGGCAGTGGCACATTCACGGAGTTGTTCACAAGTATTTTGACTTGCAGTGTCACGAGAATTTCTGGCCGTGGGTCATTTAAAACGCCTTACCAGCACGACAGCGCGCTTGCTGTGTTGTGCCTGGGTGTGCTGGGACAGCGGGGGGTGGCTCAGAAGCGTGCCGCTTTGTTCTTCCGGGACGCTTCACGAGGATGTAATGTGATGGCATGACAGTTGTGTATGAAACAGCGTGTGGTTTAACGTGACTGGTGGGATTGTATTTTCCCAGGCTGCTTCTGAGTATTTTGTTCCTGCAGGACCTTCCATCTTACTGATCGTTGTCCCTGGGCTCCAACCCTGGGCCAGCTGGGAGATGGAAGTGATAATTCTCCCCCCTCTCACAAGAGGCTTTTGTCTTAGAATTAATTGTTATTTGTAAAGTGCTTTAATATTGTCAGAGGAAACCTGCTAGAACATCATCTCTATTTTTTTCTCCCTTGCTTCAGCACGAGGAGACTGAGTCAAAGGCTTGTCAGGCTCCAAACGAGAACACAGGGCTTGGCTGGACAGGCGTTTAACCAAACACAGATAGAAAAACCATACACATGTGCACAAAATTTGCTTTACTCCCTGTCTGCTCAGTAACAGTTAATTTACAGCTCACTCCTTAAATGGTGAATTTTAATACCATTTTCTTTCAAAAGTGTTACATATAAATTTGCTGTACCCAGTGTAAAAGTGTCTGCAGGCACAGAAATCATTATTGCTGAGCTGACTGCTAAAGACTGATACATTTAGAGAGAAAATATATATTCCCTCCAAAGTGGAAACTCAGATTGTAAATTAAATTTGTCAATAAATATGGAAATGGTTTCCATTTTCCTCTTCTACCCTGCGCTGCTGAGATTGGTTGTTCCAGTACCATGTTGCTAGTGTGGCAAGAGAAATTACGGCTCCTGCCCCGTCCGCAGCTGACAGGCTCCCAGTGTGGAGAGATCTATTGTCACAGCTTTAGGTCAGGGAGTTAATTGTATGTTCATCAGCAATAGCAACAACAGAAATTCTTCAGGAACAGAGTCTGGAAGAAGGTAATTGGATTTAAAGGACTCAAAAAGCCTAGAAATGTGCAAATGATGGAGTAAGCAACACACATCAGGCTTTGGTCCATGCAAGTAATCGTACCACAGATGAGCCTCTGAAATTTCACATTCTGGTGCCTAGTGAGAAAGTTGGGTGTGATGAAGAAAGAATTGCTATGCTTTTGGATTTTCCTGTCTGTGTGTGGACATGTAAAGTGTTCATCTACCCCCTGGAGAGACAGCTCTTTGCCTAGTGTAAACCAGCGCAGTGACGCTGGGGTCCATGGATATATCCTGTGTTCTTCCAGCTCCTGGTTTTGGCCTTAAACGTCCCATGGATGAAAAGCTTGGATGTCAGTGTTTGCAAAGCAGTCTGTCCAGATACTACCTGCTGGTAGTGGAAGCTGGATTTAAGAGAAAGCAACTTCTAGAGAAAGGCAGGAAGAAGGTGCACACTGAAGACATAAAACTGAGTAATAAGATATGCCTTAGATCCTTGGGTCCTCCCAGGGGGACCAAACAAACTCAAAACTATCAAAAATGTAATGAAAGCCCATCACTTTGATAAATGGAAAAAATCACCCCAGTATCAGAATAGAAATATAATTTCATTTTATCACCCCGCAGTCATTAGCCTGGAGAGCAGAGACCTGAGCTTCGGATGTCATTTGCCCTGCCTGGGAACTCGCTGCAGTCTCATCAATCCTGGCAGGGGTGGTTTAATTTTTTGGGTTTACTGGAGTTCAGGGGTTTTTTATTTCTTGGTTCATTAAAACACTGCTGTGTCTACCTGGCATAGTTGTCCTCCCATTTAATACACGTCTGTGTTTTTTAGGGTGAGCGGTGGATCTGTTTTACAGGATTGCGCGATGTTTGCAGGGCCTTTCTCTAAGTGAAGGGGCTTCAGGAGGTTGTGCTCTTCTCTCCCCTCTCCAGGGTCACCCCTTTTCTTTTGGGGGTCTGGCTGGTGCTGCCTTACCCGCAGACCAGCGCAGGACGGAGCCTGCACCGGGAGGGCTGGTGGCTCGGTGACATAGATGCTGTGTTGAGAAGATGCAGAGGACAATGAGGGCTCATTTGCCACGAGCTGCCCATTTGTCAGTGCCAGGCTGGTAGCTGATGTGGTGAGACACACTTACGCTTGTTTTGCTGTTGCCGTGCTCCTTGGCAGCATTTCCAAGAGGTCGAGGAGCAGTGCTGAGACACTTCAGCATCGTTACTGCCTTTGTGGCTCTCAGCTCATGCTGTCTCTCTCTCCAGGCATCTGTGTCCCCTAGTTGTTGGGCACTTCTGCAATCTTTATCAAACCACTCCTATAGCTGGCCCCAATTACTTGCTTTTGAATCCTCCCCCCTCCCCAAAAACCTTCTGTGCTCTGAGATGTGGTACTCTACACGCTGGTGCCTCCTGCCAGCGGCCCATCTCTCTGCTTCACAGATCCAGCCCTTTTCTCTTTCCCACTTGCCTACAGTGCGTTATTTATCTTCTCTTGGGCCAAGGAACGCAGTCTTATTTAGGACCAGAGCCCTAATCTCTGAAGGTCGCCTCCTGACATCGGTGAGGCTCAGTCAAATCTGATGTAACTGCACAGATTAGTGACGAATCTCTCCAGCCCTCGCCGTGCTTAGCTGGGTGAGTGCTCTGAGTCAGAAAGAAGCTACATCAAGAAAGAGCCGGTTCTCTGGGAAAACAAAATTAATTTCTTTTCCTCACTGTGCTGCTGCTACCAGCCAGGATCCTGGGGTGCAAGCTGGCCTCCCTCTACTGACTTGAAAAGTTTTGGGTTTTTTTTCTCCTCTCTGTGCTTTCAAATACACAGTTAATTGTAACGAGCTGTGTGCCAAAGTCCAGGCTTTGGCTGAGAGTTAAACACCAAGAGTTAAACCCAAGCCGCCGAGTTATAGAAGGCTCTGCTTTATCAGAGAAGTGTCAGGCTTCCCCTCGCTGTGACTGCTATCAGTAATTAGCACACCCTACAGAGCCTGCTGCCGAACAGTCCGCATGCTAAATGCTGCTTTGTCATCAAAGTACAGTAGCTTGTAACTAATTACATCCCAGCTTTATCTGGACCAGTTCTTCCTTTTAAATACACTTAATAACTCTGCCTTTGAAGGTTGTAGGCATAAAAATAACCACTTCAAATAATCTCCTGAAGACACATGCCACATTAGGTATAGAGCTGAAGTAGGCACCTTGGATTATCTGAGCAAAACAAGAGCCCTGGGCCCCTGCTGGGACATGGATGGAGAGCCGCGGTTCTGGTGTGCTGCTTGTGTGCTGGAGAGAAAGGCTGGAGAGCCAAAGTTCATGTTTTACAAGAGTCCTGTGCGTACATTGTCATTAAAGATGCAAGGAAGTAAAAGGGGACTGTGCCAAAAAAGAGCTGCGATTTGACTCGGCAGTGACTGACCTGAATGGAAAGACTAACAATGTAAGGGCTGAAATTCAGCGTTAGTCCCGAGTCCTCCTCCATGACCTGAAGACCATCCATTTCTCTTCCTAAATCGTGTTTAAACGTTTACAGTTGTACTGGATTCATGACTCTGTCTTTTGTCATCCTCTCCCTGACCCTGTCAAAGGAAAGACCAAAGAAAACATTTTATTTTCCTGATCTTGGAAGTTCCTGTGGGATGGGAAACACCTTTGCAGAAGGAAGAGCTGCTCAGCACGGTTTGGAAACCAGGTTGGAAGTCGGTGGTGAGACCAGGGATTCATGGACCTGGTGCCTGAAAGAACACGTCTCTGCTGGTTCATTTAAAGACTACGTGCTGGTCATTGAAGCCAATGCTGTGAAGTCTGGGTACCATCATTAGGCACTAAAATATCCTATAGAGCAAGATTGACTTTTTTTTTTGTTATAGCTGAGTATTTTTTGTGTGTATTTTTTATTATTCCTTAATTTCCTGTTGTATGGTGAGACCATAAACTCTAGTGATGCTTGGGATAGATGGGAATGCGCCAGTCTGTGGCAGCAGTTTCTGTGTCTTTGTGAGTTAGGGAAAAGGCAGAAAATTCAAAAGCAATCCGTGTAAGTACCTTGACAGGAGGGAGGAACAGAGCAGAAACGGAGGCCTGCGGCTCCTCATCCGAAAGCAAGCCAAACAAAAGGAGCAGCTAGTGCAGTGAAAATGTCATGACTGCAAAGCACCAAGGAGGAAATCAGCTTTAAGAGGTAGCAGAAGGGGAATAGATTATGGCACTTTGAAATTAAAGGTGTGAGGGGGATTCCTGGAGGGAAGAGGCTGGGAGTTAGAAGGGGATTCATTACGGAGAGACTGACTGTGCTGGCGAATCACCTGTATCGTCTGGGTCCATTAAACCCGTGTCTTACAATGCCCTCGAAATGCAGACGGGATCATTCTGTGTCAGTGACAGCCTGTTTATCTAATCTCAAATGACCTTTAGCAAAGGAGGCTCTGGAGGCAAGATGAATATTTACAACTCCAGCATTTCCCCTGCCACCACCCCTCTAATTGCACTTAAAGGTGTTTGCATGGTCCTGACTGGCGTTCAGGCTGATTTATGTCATCGAGTGGCAGGTGGGTTTAACGGCATCGTTGGTTGTCAAATCGACAGTGGCATTTTCTTTCATTCGAAACAAAAATGCAAAGGAAGGGAGAGCTGTGTGCGTGATGTGGACAGCCAGCGTGCAAAGACTTCTGAGGACTTTGATCTCGAGGGGCCTGTTTTCTGTTCAGTTGGGGTAAAATCAGGATCAGCCCCAGAACCAAAGCAAATCTTCTCGTCTGTGGTGTGACAGAGCCGTTGTGGATTTATGTCTGGCCTAACCTCAGAAGAGTCACATTTACATTTTAACTCTGCTCCGCCAGTCTGGACTATCTCCAAGAGGCTTCCTTGGCTTTGCTGCAAAACATTTTTTCCAGCCATTTCAAGTGCAATTGTTAATGGATATCAATATGGAAAATCAGTAAATTCAATGCTTGTGAAAAATCAGAAAGCTAACGCGAGGAAGGACTGAGCATGCGTTCCCCTGGGCTGACGTTCCTCTCTCCTTACTGCAGCTCCTGCTCTGCCAGGTTTGTGCCAGGCCACCAGCCCTGCAAAGTCCGGTCCAAGGATATTTTGCTGTGGTCCTTCAAGCCTGTTCTCTGTGGCCATTCTGCCACCTCCTTGGCCGAGACGGTGACAGTGCCATTGCTACAGCCTCATGCTGAATGACCGAGAGGGAGGTGATCATGTCTCAGGGGCTTCCCACAACAGCTTCCTCTCAAATGCCTCTTCAATCGTGTGAATTCTCACTTACATTAAACCCAAAATTCTGCAAAGAGTGATTTTTCAGTGGCTCTAGACCCAAGCTGTTACCAGGTCTGCTCCCCCCAATAACCCTGTACCTCGCGGATTTGTCTGCTCTGTCCCAGGAGCAGGAGAAGGCAGTGAAATGGGTCAGTTTTCAGCTTTAGACAGGGTTGATGATTTGCACAGTTTGCAACTTGCCACAAAAAAGGAGATTGTTTTGTCAACACTCACATATGGCGGCTCATTCAGCTATACCAGGATACAATTAATTTTTTGAGTCTGCTGTCTATTTGTCAGAGCGCTATAAAGAAAAGTTTTGGGACGCATTGTTTGTTTAATCTATAGTGCCTTTTGTTTGCTTTAGAATGGTGGATATCTTTTCAACATTTTTCCTTTTTCTTATCTTACCCCTTTCTAAAGCTTTAATTCCTGTAATCCAAATGGTCTCTCTTCTCTCGTTGCTGCTGATCAGTTATCCACCAGAGATTAAATTATCTCAGATGGAAGGGCAGCAATAAATGCCCTGCAGCAGCAGAGCTGGTGACTGCAGCAGTCAGCTGGAGGCAAAGCGTGTCGGCACGGTCGGCCCGGGCTCATCCCGGCTCTTCGTCAGCACTTAACAGAGATGGTGCACATAGGGAGCGAGCTGGACTGAGGCAGTGAATAAAGACGTCCCAGGTGTGATTCAGCCCTGAGTCACGGCCTGTCTCTGTGCCGACTTCAGCCTGGCCCAGGGTGACTAAACTGTCTGTGCTGGCTGCAGCCTGGGCCGGCCTGGCCCAGGGTGACTGAACTCCTTGGCTGGAAGCCTGTGGGCAGGAATGGGTGCTTGGGCCTCGGTGCCTCCCCTCCAGGGAGAGGGCCGCATCCTGCTGGGGTGCGCGGTTCCAGCTCTGAGGGCATAAGGGACAGCAGAGTTAAGGGGCGCAGCTAGATGAAGCCATCTCATGAGTTGCCGCAGGGACGGCAGAGCTCAGGAGGGCTGCCCGCCATCGTGCAGCCCTTGAGGTGGCACCCCTGTGGTCCTGGGTCAGCGTGTCCTGGCAGCATGGCTGTCCTTCTCCGCAGCGGTGGCAGGGAGCTGCAGCACAGGGGCTGAGCGCTTGAGGGCTCTTCCCAGATCTTCTCCCCTCTTGGTGCAGACCATGGGAAAACCATCCCCGCGCCATGCATGCCTTCCTCCCAAAGGAACATCTTCACGCGCCGGGCTCTGGGGCACTGCGGTGTTTGCAAAGCGCTTTAGAAGCTGTGGCAGGGCCTGGTATCCTCATGGCTGCAGTTTCCACAGACGGGTAGTGTTCGGGTTGGGAGAGCTTTGACTTTGGCTGTATTCTCCAGGCGGCAGCTGCTCTAACGGAAACAGATGTTTCATTACAATTTCTAAGGACCTCTAATAGTTTTGTTGGATCTTGGGGAACGGAGGGCTAAGGTCAGCAGCGAGCTGCTGTAGCCAGTGCTGCAGGACTGATTTTATCATGAGAAAAATGACTGTTTGTTAGTGCAGGAGAGAGTCAGGAAAAATATTTCCAGGGGGAAGGGAAGTATTTGTGAGTGTTGGCTTGCTACGAAAGCCACGCATGGACTTGGCTGGGTCTGCAGCTCCCTGTTATCAACTGCCCACAAGGTTTGAGGGCGACAAATGTTTGTTTCCAGAAGTTTCTTAGAAAGAGATCCACTTGGCCTTTGGCAGAGCGGGAACGGTGGGACCATGGCTTCCTTTGGGTCGCTGGGGATTTTGTTTTGGGGTGCTGTGGGTGCCAGGCTCACCAAATCCAGTCCCTGCTGGCTGCAGGCGCTGGGCGAGTAGGTCCCTTTCCTTTGCTTTTGGGGCTCACTCAAGGACAGGTCACCCCTTGGTTACACCAAAGGTCCTGCAGTAAAGTGGTGCTTTTAAAATTATAATAAAACAACCCCATGCACAGTGTGTTTTCCAAACCTCTGTCTGGCTTTGGAGCTAGGCTCTCTACACGATTCCCAAATGTTTTGTTTCCAAAACCTTAATGTCATGTCTTGGAACTTTAACTACTCACCTGCATACAGATTTTGCTTAGCTCAGGTCTTTATTTTCTCCTTTGAATCAGTTTGCAATACAGCCTTCTATGCAGGATATTAATTTCATTTTTAACCAACTGCTTTTATCCTTGAGACTTGAATCCCAGGCACCTTGTGGCAAACTGGGTGGCCGCAGACTGGGAATAGTCAGCGAGTGAGTTCAAAGACAGTAAAAAACATTTCATCTATTCAAAGACAGCTGCAGTCCCAACTACTGATTTTTTTTTAGCGCTTCTTGTGAAAACTAATGATATTTAATTAATAAAAGTTAAAAAATACCTCTCTTATAAACAGCTTTTGAAAGGTTTCAGTTCAGGTTGCTGAGGAGGTAAATATCCCTGTGCACCCTCCCCAGCAGCGTGTGCTGGAAAACTTGGTGGATGTGGTATTTCCTGTACTGACTGGTCGGGGTGTTTCTGCCACTGTGGGCCAACTGGTATCATCGCTTCAGAGGTAGAAAGTGGGACTTTCCAGAGAGAAGCGTGCTCATCTAATCCAGTGTTCTCCCTGATGCTGCCTCGGGGGTACGGGAGTCGGGGTAGTGGAGTAACTCACTCCAGGAGCTCTTGCTTTAAGCCTTTGTAATTAGAGGATCTTTTCAACACTGAAAATGAGGTTTGCTGTCTTGTCCCAAACTTTTATTGTTACTAATTATAATTCTGGCTATTCTTGTTCTCTGCACAAATACTCAAAACCATTTAAATGTATTTATGCTTGGAAAGGTGGTACTGGACGGCAGGGCTTTGCGTTACAGAGCAGTCAGCTGCACAGGGTGGCTAATGCTTTCTGGAGTGCCATGACACAACCCGAGTGTTTTCATTATTCAGCTATCTAGCATTGAACATCTCAGTTATGATACAGCTTTGCCGGTCTGTATTCTTAGTAGCTTTTCTCTTCCACAAAGTTTAGCAAGTTGTTTTATTAGACCACAAAAACTTTTGCATCCACAGCATCCTACAGCTTGCAGAACCTCAGTTGTACATTTTTTTTAATTTATTTTTTTAAAAAGACATCTCCTTTTCTTGGTGTTGAATCTGGATGGGGACTGAGCGGGGGGGCGGGGGGGGGAGCACTATCTGGTCCCTTCATGTTTTCAGGCTGCATAAACCAGGGAATGGTCCATGAGGTCTCTGGTTTCTCCCAAGGAACCTGGGCTGGTTCAACAGCGTCCTCACCCTGCTCTCTGTGCTGCACCCACCATCGCAGCCCAGAGCTGCGGCTTTCTGCAGGACTGATGCAGCAGCGAGCAAGCACCCTCCACGAGAAAAGCAGCGTACTTGCAGCGGAGCAGACAGCACTCACCAGCTGTAGTCACAGCCAGGCTGATCTTTAAGATAAATGTTATTTAAATTGCTGTATCTCAGCTGCTGTGGGAGCTGCACACCTCAGCTTAGCGTGCTAAATATACCTTATTAATTGCCTTGCTCTTTACATACACCGGAGGCTGGTGCATCGTTAAATACACTAGGAACATTTATTCCTTGAGGTTTTGTTTCTTATTGAAGTTCTTAATGGCTCTTCTCTTTGGGGTCAGATTGGACCTGGAATATTGCAACTTGTCCCGTTTTTCCCTTCCTCACCAAAGCACAACAGTACGGTGTCCCAGTATCTATATTTAAGTACATCATGCTTGTACAATGCAGCATCATTAGACTGGAGGAGTAAATACCTTCTGAAAGTATTTAGTTCTGCTCTTTTTCTATATTGCTGCATTATCTGAAGGCTACAGCTGACATCGCTCTCTGCATTGTGCAAGGGGAGAGACAGCCTCCCAAAGTGCAGTTTGCAATCTAAGTAGGCAATTAGACAAGTGTCAGGGTATAGCCCATGTGCAGGTCAGAAACCGAGACCCTTTCATTCAAGAGAGTACACAGCATGATTCACTTCAGAAAGCACAAGGACTATAACCCAAGTCCAATTTCTTGCTTAGCGCCTTCGCTGTAAGTCTGGAGTAGCTGTGCTGGAGTTCCTGCTTTCAGACCGGCGTATAATTGGCCCAAGAAGAGGATTTGAGAGCGGTGATCAGGCACTCCAGAAACCCACACTGCATTGGGTTCCGAATGGAGCGTGTGCTTTCACCTGCTCTGTCTGGGCCTGTGTGCATCCATGGGAAAGGACTTGAAGGGGTTTTCAAAGGCGGGGGGGGGGGCAGGAGGTTTTTTTGCATTCTTTCAAAAATGCCTGCCTGTATCCATAGTGCTGCAGAGAAGTAAAAGCTGGAAAAGCTTTTCTGATGGGAGCAAACTATCCTGGGAGATAACCTTGGCTCTGCTCCATATCACCAACTAGAAGTATTCTGGAGAAAGGGCTTGCTTTACTTAGAGTAGGGAAAAAAAACCTTCTCAGCTCCAAATAGTGTGTTTTTTATTGAGTGCCTCATCTTTTTTTTACAGCCCTGTTTGGTTTTGCTGTAAAAGATGGTGAAGCGCCTTGCACAGCAGTATTAGTTACACACACCAGGTCCAGCCCAGCCCTCTGTTCTCTTCCAGTGCCGCAATACACGGGGAGATATGCGCCGGGTTGTAAAGTGCCCTGCTGTGGGACAGGGCCAGCGAGGTCTGAGAGCCCCTCACAACCATGTCCCCAGGACAGGCTGCCATCAGCCTCTGGAGCATCTCGCATCTGCAGAACCTCGGCCCCTTGGTAGTCTTCCTTAAACAACTGATTCCTTCAGGCAGTTTCTGGTCTGCTTCCTTCCCTGACTGCATTTGTAAAGGAAAACACAACAGCAATCACCAGGCAACACAATATTGTATTATTCATGCCCTGTAGTTGAGAGTGATTGAGGTGGGGAAAAGGAGGAGAAAAACCCTGCAAAATTCATTACAGCTTCAACACCACAGAACCTCATGGGATGTGGGATATTGTGGCTCTAATCGGAGCTAATGGGTCCCTGTTGTATAAGAGATGTCTTTGAGTGGATGTGCTGAACGGCTGCTGGTCCCTGCCTGGAGCGTTGGGTTGATCAGGACCCGAAGTGCCTGGTGCAGGTCTCCGAAGGAAGCAGCCAGGAAGCCCTGGGAGTGAGCTACAGCGATGACCTATGCCGTGACACACCGCTTCCACTCTCACGGCCTCAGTATTGCTTTCCAGTTGTTCTCTCTTGTCTGTTGAGGCTATAGGTTGTGGGGCAGAGGCTGTCCTACTCGTTGTCTCCTGCAGCACCTGATGCATTTTGTCTCTGATGTCAGCAGTTGCTGCAATGCTTAGGTAGAAATACAAAGGAATTATTGTAACCTATTTTAGCATGAACATGTTGTAAGCACATGCACAACTTCTCGATTCAAGGCAATGATTTAATTGTTGAATGCAATTTGGTATGTTACTTTGTTTTCCAAAGCAGACAACTTTTGTATTTTCCTAGTCTTTAGATAGGGAAGGAGGTGCCTGTCCATCCAAGGTATTTATAGACCCGTTGTCTTAGTACCTGATATCTTATGTGTTTATCCTTGTACTGCCTGTTGGTTATCAGGCATAGTTCTTTTTCCACTTTGTAGGATGTGGGGAGAGGGAAAGTAAATGTAGACTGCTTACTGGCTTCTTCAATGAGAAATTAAGGTGGAGCAACAATCCTGGATTTACAGCACCTTCCAGTCCCTGATGGGGCTACAGGAAAGCTGGAGGGGGACTGGTGACAAGGGCAGGGAGTGACAGGACAAGGGGGAATGGCCTGAAGCTGAAGGGAGGGAGATTTAAATTAGATATTAGGTAAAAATTCTTCTCCGTGAGGGTGCTGAGGCCCTGGCAGAGGTTGCCCAGAGAAGCTGTGGCTGCCCCTGGCTCCCTGGCAGTGTTCAAGGCCAGGTTGGATGGGGCTTTGGGCAACCTGGGCTAGTGGGGGGTGGGACTGGATGGGCTTTGAGGTCCCTTCCAACCCAAACCATTCTAACTCTAATCTAATTGTAATTTTCTAGAGTTCTCTAGTTTCTGGGTCATCCTCCTTCTGTACAGAAAACACTAAAGCTTCAGTCCTGCCACTGAATCTTCAGGTGCACAAATCCCATGGCCACAAAGAACAAAAATAATTTTCCTGAGGCTTTCTTCCCAAAGTTCTGCCTTGCTGTTTAACAGAAGGGCCACTGTATGGCTTCCATAATCTTTTCCTATTTGCTAGCCTGTCTGCTTCACAGCAGCGTCCAGCCGTGCTGTGGAATGCCACCAGTTTCAGCGTGACTCCCCGCAGACACAAAGCGGGCACGGGTGGATGGGTTTTCTGAACACGGGTCTCTTGTCTCCCTGCTAGCGATGGCTGGCAGCTCTGCGCTGCTGCCCTCCCAGGGCGCGCAGAAGATGGGCCTCCACCAGCAGAATGCTGGTTACCGGTCCTGTCTTTAAAGTTTGATTGTCAGAGAGTGAACTCTTCCTGATAGAGCCCGTAAAATTGGATAGTTAGTAAAGGATGAGCAAGGCTGAGCTGATACAGTCTCATTATCTTCTGTTCCAGGCTGCATTTTTTGCTGTGCTCGAGCATGGTTTCTTCCACATTTAAATTGATTATGAATATTAGCACAATGACAAAATACTGCTTTTGAAATCAGACTTCTCACAGTAAATGGTTATTTGTTTTTCTGCACAAAAATATTGGCTTATCCAGGGTGATACAATTCTCTCTCTCCCCCTTTCCACCTTCGCTGCTGCCTGATTTGTGCATGTAGTTTAATTAAAATCATACAGTATTTCCACAACTTGGTACGTCTCTTGCTGCTAGCTTTGTATTTGATTTATATACAGCATTCCAGTGAAACTGCCTGGAAAAATTAAATAGACATGAATCAACTTGCCGCAGGCTTTTGAAATCAAACATTTCACAGCTAACTCCCTGCGGACATCTCCTTTCAGCCTGATGCAGGATAAATGTTACTGTAAGCTATTAAGTGCAGGGCTACGTTAAAATGCAGTCATTAGGTTTGGGGTTTATAATTGTAGTTGTTTGCCAAATCATAGCTTAGGAGCCAGGGAGTGCTTTGATTCATTACTTATGAGTATATGATTATTAAAAAAAGAAAACCAAAACTACTTGGGCTTTTAGACTTCATTTTTTTTGTCTCGGCCTTTGGAATGAATATAAACCAGTGGCAAATGTCAGACGTTTGTAAAAACAGTTTCAGTATAACTGTGTTTGATGAAGCTATCGTAAATGCTTTTTCTGTCTGTGTTTTATCTGGAGGTGTAAGCTGTGAGCTCTTGGATAGATACTTATTCTTAGCTGAGCTGCAGCTCTGTTCGAAGTTTAGTACATCATAAACAAAGTTAACTCCTAATCGGAATCTCAGCTTTAGTCTTTCTCAGAGTGACTTAAACTAGACCAAAACAAAGTATCACGCAGGAGAAAACCTGAAACACTAGTGCTGTTATTCCATATTCACAGATACGCCTTGCTTAGGACTAAGAATGGGCATGCAAAAGTTGAAAGCCAGTTCTCTGCCTTTTAGCGAGGAGCCCCAAACCAAGGAGCCCACAGACGGCTGCTGGCCCCGCGGGTCCTCCGTCAGCAGAGCTGTGCTGAGTTCTGCCAGCAGCGGCTACGAGCCTTGTGTTGAATTTCCAAAAGGACAAGCAGAAAGGGAAGAAATCTCCTTTGTGCCTCCTGGATTGTCTGCTGGGAGCCCACCGATCCCTGTGCACAACCGTGCGTTGAGCTGCGTGTTTCATTCAGGGCTGAGCTACTCGGGTGTTAAGTCACAGCGGGAGCTCCTAGGATGTCTCTCATCCTTCCTGCCTCGTGCTAGATGTGAGTTAATCAAGAATTGCCAGCATTGTGGAAGACAAAAAGAGCCTACTGTGGGATTTGGGCTCAGCTGCGTCCTTTCAATAATTTATAATAAGTCTTGGGCTCTAATAACCTAATCACAAGGATTTGGGGAAGGAGGCAATGAATTTGTTTGTTTCCTCCCAGCCACAGGTGATATTAAAGTGAAGAAAGAAAAATTAATCCCCTTTTCTGATTTGTCTTATAAAAGATATGCAAATAGTATTAGGGGCTGATCAAAATGCCACTGATTACTGGAGTGCTAAGAGTGAATAGTAAAGCTGTCCCTCTAGAAAGCAATGCTGTTGTGGCTCATAAGCGCCAGTTGTGAAGATGTGCTGTTAGGCAGCAGAATGCTGTAGGTTGGAATTATCTTTAAGGCCATCCATGGAAGTACGTTGGTCCCATCAGGAGAACTTGACTGAGGGGTGCGGGGTGTGCCCTTGGCTAGGACAGTTTAGGCAGTCTGGGGTGCTAAACACAGTGGGTAGGAGGTGAGCTGAGCTTCGGAGAAGTGCAGAACCATGATTGAAAGGAGCAGGGGATGCAATACCACACCCAAAGATGTTAACTTGGCTTGATGGATACCATGTTGTGAGCTAAGCCGTGGGAACTACTCCTCTGTGCTCTCTGCTGTCACAAGTGGGAGGTAGGAGAGCGTAGTGTGTGTCTCCGTGGTGTTTTGCAGACAGAAGGCAGCACACTGAGCTGGCTGGATGCGTGGCAGCGCTTCGGGAGATGGATCTGGTGGAAGGGAGGAACTGGACTTTGAAATGGGCTGTCATGGCTACGAGACCTCCGTCTTGCGCTGCAGACCCGGCTGCGTGGGGCTGCTGCCAAGAAGCCATGCATTGCTCCAGGGCAGAGCTGGGCTGCTCCGTAGCTCAGCTCATGCACGGTGACTTGTTAAACCACCGTGCCTTGTTTGTGCCGCCTTTGTGCAGGAGAAGACTAAGAGAAGGGTAAAATGGTGGAGGAGTAGGAAGGCCTGGAACAGGTCACCAGGAGACACGTAGAGGAGGAATGCACCAAGAATGTGTTGGTGGATCTCACGCTGGAGTGGTTTGTGACGAGTGCACTGAATCGGGTTCCTGGCGTGGTCTGCGAGGCGGGTGTCAGCCATCCCTGCCTTCCTGACCTCCAGAAATCCTGCTGCGTGGGAGAGAACCTGTCATCTCATGTTTGCAAGTGCTTTTCAATTTAATACATTTTAATCAGAAAATTAATCAGGAAACACCAGTTCAGCAAGATAATTGAACAATGAAGAGACACGATAATTACTGTTTAGTCTAATTAACTTTGTTAAGTCTTTATTGGGAACAGAGACTTCCTGAGTGAAACTTATTAGATGGTTCTCCCTGGAAAACAGAATCCCCATCAAAAAGCCTTTGTTCCTCACACTGTTTGTTAGGAATTGGGTGCCTGTCTTTAAATCATGTTTAGGGAAGCCAGCAGGTGGGTTTTGGGAAAACTGTAAGTTACCTTTCAGTCCAATCTCCTACATCGTCAATTCATTTACATCTCTTTAATCCATTGCTCTCCTCCTTGCTTCTTCCCAGGTAGGCAGGATTGATTGCCAACAAAACCTACGGGGCTGCATCAATGTGCTTCTGTGTTTGGCTTTGTTCCCATTTCTCATCTTCAGGCGTGTGGAAAATGGACAAGTGGTTGGGGATTATCAGCAAAGGCGGCTGAGGGGCTTTTCTTTGCTGTGGTAAATATATAGAGAAGAACCAAAATCTTTGGTAGGGCTTTGACAGGACGGAGCTGCTGGGAGGCCTCTGGTGGTTGGCATACATCAAAGGGGTACGTGGTCCTGCGGGTCAGGATCCCGGGGTCTGGGGAAGGCCGGGTCTGAGATGGAGAGGCGTCAGGATAATTGGGCATTGTCAGAGCCATCATGGTACTACTGAATATTTGTACAGGGCCAGAAAATTTAACCTCGGTGAAAAGCCTTCAGGAATGAAACCTGCCTTCGTGTCTGTTTTGTGCTCCTCAGCTCTGACCTCTGTCCTTGCAGGCTCTCGGAGGACTCAAATAAATAAGCTGTGTTCATTGAAGAATATTAATGGGCATAAGGAGCAGCGTGCGCCTGGGCACAAATTAGCATGAAAGAGTCAAGTCTGTCTGGTCCAGACTCTCCTCTGGTTTTGCTTTGCTTTGCTTTCCTGGTAAGGGCGTAGCATTAAATATTTATAATTTCAGAATGGAGGATTAAAAATAAATATTGAAATGAACTTGATTGCCTTTTGATCTGCTGAGAGAGCCCTTTGGCTGGCCACAGTCCCGTAAGCAACTGACCCACCGGTAGCTTGTGCATTATTCATACTAGCTTAGGTCAGGAAGATGAGAGAGACTCGGGATATCGACCCTTTAGGAGAAGCATGAAGGAATGTGATTTAATAATCTGTGGCTTGTGGGGTTATCTTCTCGAGGCAGTGAGCTATGAACTGGGGGGGAACTCAGGAGCTTAGATCTTGCTCTTCGTTTCAGTCATGCCAAACCTGAGACATCCTTTTATAGCCAAGGGATTTACATCCATGTAGCTGGGCAGAATCTCGCTTCCTTGGGGACAGGAGTGCCTAACACAGGCTGCAGTCCCTCGGCTATTTAAGGTGAGGCTACTTTGTTTTCTGTCAGTACTAATTATAAACCACAGAAGTACTTTTACAGTAGAGCAGGTCTGGCTTTTCCAAAATCCAGATATTTTAATGAGCAAAATGCTCTGAAAGAATATTTTGCTACTTCTCTGTTTCTCGCAAGCTCAATGAGCATAAGAATATCTCAGACTGTTCCCAACGCACTCTGCCGCACTTCAGACCTTAATGCTTTTGCTACAATTAGGGTACAGGATTGCTCCCCACAAATCCTGTTATCTTCTACAGTTAATTTGTGCAACTAATAGCCCGAGTGTTTTGAATTTCTTGGCCGTGAATGGCATTGTAATTGAATTTCTAATTTATTTGGTCCAGTTTATAATTAAAATAAGTACTCTCTCACTTATCGTTGTACGTTGCTCTTGGGTTTTTCCACCCGTGTCCTGCTTTTGAGGCTTCAAAGCAGTCTGCGTTGGGAGGCAACTTCATTACTCGTCGTTCTTTCTGGGTCACCCAGTGGCGGCCATTGTTTCGGTGGGCTGAAGCACTGCGCATCTTCACGACTCAAGTCGTGGGTCTGTAGGGAGCAAGCGTTCTTGGAGAGTGCAGCCTAACAGCCCTGCCTACTTGTTTATTTTCTTCTTTCTCCTCTCTTTCAGTTAATTATTGTGTAAACACTGCTGGTTACTGTAGGATTGCTCTACAGATCCGGCAGCAGCGTTCATTCGCCTTTCACTAGGGAGAGGCAACTAATGGTTTTTCTAGAGGGGCAGCTCTTGAGAAACCTTCCGATTTAATTTTTCCCTCCCTTCATCTCCTGTGGCGTCGTATAGAAAATAAAATTGCTGGAGCTTTAAAACACTTCCCTGGCTGAACAAGAGAGTTAATTATTATTTAAGAGGGACAACTGGGCAAGGTGAAAAGCTGTGAAATAAAAGAGAGGAAAAAATAAAAAGTTGAAATTGCAAAGAGGAGGGGGAAGGAAAGAGATGATGCTTTTCTATAGTGTGGTATTTATACGGAGCAATATTTTTAGTTACAAGGTGGAAGAAAAGTGGAATAATCCTTTTTCATTTCCTTTTCCTGCAACCTTTCCAGGACAAGTAAATTGCTATTTTCTCCTTCAGAAGGAGAGACAGGAACTGGTGAACTCAATAGTTTTGTTTCAGCCCAGTTTGGTGGCCATGCAAATGATTTGACTCACTGTGCCTTGAAGATAGATACCATTAACCTTTGTGAAGCCGACTGTGGTGTTCCGCAAATCACATCTTAAAACTGTTCTTTGCTGTGCTGCCCTAAAAACTAAAATCCCTGTGGCAGCAAGTATCTTTTGTCTTGTGCCTGTACAGCAAACAGCACAGCACGGGATTCAAGAGCTTGATGGAAAGGGCAGGGGATTCCCTAGGCACCAGCACAAAGCAAATAATTAAGACAATCATAAAACCTTAATAGGGGCTTCAGCCTATTCTTCAGGATAGTTTTGCCCCTGTAGACAGTCATCGTTTGGCTGTGCTTAGAAAACCCCAAAGACAAAGACAGTCATGCTGTGTTGGGTCTGCTCCTCAAATCTTATTCTGCACCTTCCTTCCCTTACTCGACACGGATGCAGAACTGAAGGTGTGTGCGGGTACACAAGCCTTGCTCTAGCCAAGAGCATGGGAATATTTTTCCCAGCGAAGGCTATTCTTTCCTGAGCTCCCAGAGCCTTTGTGTTTATGCTGTGACATATGAGATTTAACTCACCTCGCTCTTCAGAGCCACAAATACTTTTACTGCTCAATAGGTAGCAAGTCACAGTCTGCTGAAAAACTTGCACCATGCTGCTCAGTTTTATCCTGTACCCTGCAGAACAGCTTTTTCACAGCTACTCGTGCAGCCTATTTCTTTTGCCATAAAACTTGTAGTGCTGTGCCTACAGCACTCACCTACATGTCTAATTTCACTTCACCGTAACAGGCAGGCTACAGAATCTTCAATAAATGATCGCTGGTCATTAAAGCTGTATTTACAGAGACTTAACAGCTCTGTAATAGGCATAGAACTTGCTCTGCAGAGTTGTTACCGCGTAAATATACCAGAATAAGCAGCTGGTAGTTAAAAGCTTTGTAATGCATGGAAAGCTGTAATTTGCTGATTAACAATGGTTGATTGCAATTGTACTGCAATATCTATTTCCTAGCATCACCAGAAACCTGATGCATCTCCAAAAGGGGGAAATGAAAGGAAAACCCAGTTAGAGGTGTAGGAGAGCGACCGATAACTGGAGGACTTTTGACTCCTAACGTTGAGTTGTTTTCGGTGGAGCTGGGACTTTGCGGTGCTGCCCACCAGCTGTGGCGGGACGGGATTCTCATGGTGCAGGTCAGCGTGCGTCTCCTGTCAGCACAGCTTTGCACCAGCTGAAGATCTGCTGCTTTATCGCTGAAGCTCGAATTCATGGAAAGCTAACAAAAGCCATGCTTTCTTTTCTATTCTCGCTAATTTTCTATAGCTAATTTGTTGGAGTTCCTTAGCAAGTCACTTCACCCCCATCTGTCTCTTCCTTCTGGGCTTTGCCTTTCAAGGTTGCTGGCATTTCAGGATGCTATTTGCTCAGAACCTGGTGTATGTGAAACTGTATTTTTTCTGAAGCTTCCATGTACCTCTGCAGTATAGATTAATATACTACTGAACTCTTTCTAACTGCCAGAATTTCAGTAGGATGTAGGTTTACCTTTTGCATGAACAGCCCTTTCACCCAAAGGTGTCTTCAGAGTCTTTTAGTCTTTATTTTAAATTATATTATGTCCCAGCTTGCAGAAAGAGGAGAAAAAAAAGAAAAAGGAGTCAAGAACATAAATTAAGCCTTCAAATGCATGTGCAGTTCTCTGTGACACAAACTTTGCTCTTGGGGTTTATGATGCTAATAAAATACTATTCACTGCTAACAGCTCTTTCCTTCCTAGCCTCACAAACGGAGACAAGTAAGTGCATGTATTGAAGGAGTTCACATTTTATGTCTCTTTGCATCAATATGGCCCTGCTTTATTGACATTTTTAGGTAGAAACTGGCTAGTCATGCCTGAAGTCTTTTAACTATTAATTATTATTTGGACTGAGGACCCAAGCCCTCCTAGTCCTAGGTGGCCATACGTACAAATCAAAATTATTTGTGTCCCAAAGAGCCTCTAAATATTATGAGAGACAAGACCTAAGTAGGATAAAAAGATGCAGTGAGCCGGTTTGTGTAACGTGTGGTGGGAACAGCATGCACAGCCACCACGAGCGTTGTCCTCGGACTGTGACAGGGGAACATTAGCCAAGGGTTTGCAGCAGGTTCCTGCAGGCTTTAATGAGAAAACCACAGTAAATGGTCCACTGTGTCCCAAACTAACCACTCGACCAAAGGGCTTCTGTCTCTGCTGAGGACCTGGGCTCTCCCTTGTAGGCTCTTAGATTTAAACTGTCAGGTACTTACAAAGACAGTTATTTTAAGTGATATTATTATCAGCAATAATAATATTTTGTCATCTTTAAAATAAATCATGTTAGGAACTGCCTGAGCAGGGCAGCATAAGTAATTAGAATCAGAATCCCGGACACGTGCCCTAGCTGGCTCCAGCATGGCTTACGAATTACAGAGCTACTGTTTCTGATGGAACATTTGGTCTTTTGTTGCAAAATCTAGAGTGGCCTGGTTGGAAGACCGCTAATGGTGACTTAATCGTGGTGCTTGGTACCTCACTGAGGGCATCCAGGCAAGATCAAAGCGAGTCCCAGACAATTTGTCCAGGAAAGAGATAGAGTGTCAAGCCCCACATCTTAGAAGTTGTGGATTTAAAGACTAGTGATGAGGCTTTCTGTCATACATGTAGTAATGTTTTCCTCTTGTTTTCTTGCCCAGCTTCTTGCTGACCTGGAGTAATGACAAATCCCTCTGTCTGATCTGGAGATTCATCTGTGGAGCCATTTGGGGAAACCACAGTGGAAACCCGATACAGCCCTGAAAATGGAATTAACCTTTAGGAGGATCTCATAAGTAAGTGGCTTGTACCCTTCAAGGTATTCTGTGAATCATTGACAATACGACTAGGCTAATTTAAACATTTGTCACATAGATAAGGAAGAGTCAAATTCAGTTCTCGCAGGGAGAGGGGAGGGTAACCTGTGGAAGGTCTGCCTTCCCATCTTGTTGGCTTTCCTGGATTTCACCTTGGTGCTGCTCCGATGGGGACAGCCCCAGCTCCACTGAGAGCGGGGGAGTGGGTCTGTCCCAGCAGGGATGCTTGAGTTGGCCTGTAGTACGCAATTTCCTTATGCCTAGGAAATCTCTGCACTTAATTTGTTCTCTTTTTAGGACCTAGACTTGTTTCTAGAAATAGAGCTTTATTCTGCATGTTCACTTCCTAAAGGACAATGACAGAAGAGAGAGAGAGAAAATGCCATAAACTGGGACATTTTGTTACCACATTCACTGCACATCTGGGAGCTCTTTTGGTACATAATTGCTGCATAATGCTGCTCACAAGCTACAGCCTCCTACGTGTCCTCTCAGAAGCTGTTGTTGTAATGCTGTTGCCCCTGCTTTGGAAATTGAGCGTGACCTATTGGTCAGGAATACAGCTCACAGAGTGGGAAGCTCTTGGTTCCTTCTCTTTGCTCCATAAGATCTTCACCCAGCCACTGCTGTGCTAGTTGTTGAGGCTCTAAAAGCCTCATCGCTCCCAAATCCACTGCCGAGCGGAGGGAACTGCACTGTTTAAGTCTTTAAGATAATTCTGTGGTGAGACCGAATAGGTGGCTCTCTGCAAGGCTGTGACACTGGGACTCAAGAGGAAAGCTCCTCTGTATAACTGTATTTTTTCCATTGCAAACATCAGCTTATAATGAAGTAGAGAAATTATTCTATTGTGTTTGTTATTTAAGGAAGGAAATCTGTCTGCAGAAATGTGTTATCTGGCAACTGGAAGTGATTAAGAAACAGCCACTGTACTATGTGTTGTTCCCTTTATTCTCTTTTAGCAAAAGAAAAAAAAAAAAACAAAACCCAATTAAAAACTTTTTGTTGAATTTCCTAACTTTTTAAAGCACAGTTTAAACAGAACTCTTAGAGGAAAAGTCTGGTTAAGATGCTTCCCTACCTTTCTTTGGATTGCATACATCTTAACTACTTAATCCCAAAATTTTGGGGACCCTCATCCAAAAGGCGGGGAAGACATGCCAGTTCTGGGGTAACTGCATGCAGTGTTTGCTCCCCTTGCCAATGGCAGGGAGACACAGGGTATTTTGAACATACAGTTTCTGATAATGGATGAATGCAAGTTTAAAGCAAAGATGATTGGGTAAACTTCTACCATCTTAACTTGGAGTGGTGTCTGTCCACGCCATGTGGTGAAGATGATAAATGGTTGTGAATTTGTGATCTAGGAGCCATCAAATTTCCTCCCTGTCTTTCTTAACCTTGGGATAAATTAAATCAAATTCTGCTGTGAAGCCTAAAGACATAAAATTTGTTAGCTGTAACAGTATATTCTGCCAAGCAGTCAGAACTCCCTAGTATTAATTACTGTATTCTGTAAGTTAAACAAATGATGTGCTGTCTGGATTTAGGGGGAAGCCACCCAGGAGTATATAAAGGATCCAAAGATATTCCTGTCAGTGAACATCCAAAGCTCCAGTTGCTAATTTGCTGTGGAGAGCAATAATCTGTTCTGAAGCTGCCTCCATTCCTGTACCGTACGATGCCGAGTATGAGCATTGTTAATAGGGCTGCTTGAACAATGCATCACAATAATACCCTCTCGTGTGCTGAGTGCAGTGCCTGCTGGAGGTCCTTCTTCTCATTAGCTCTCCTCTTCTGGGGCGAGCAGCACCGGCTGAAGGTGGTGCCCCCCTCATCCCGCGCTGTTTATCTTTGCTCCTCAGCTGCCATGATTTCCCACAGCTCTGCAAACAGAAGGAAACGTATGAACGCCTCCTCATCTGCCCCAGATAGAGCCAGGTGGGTCCAAAGCACCCTAGTGCGCAGGTGAAGGTAATCCTTGCTGCTGTTGGCAGTGGACCGCAGATCCCTTGCCTGATTTCTTTCACAGGCAAAGCTCTGGAGATTGTTTTTCCCCTACAGAAAAGTATCTTTCAAAGAGACCCAGGTCTAGGCTGGGAGGCACCAGCTGATGGAGAGCCTACCACTCCCAGGTTGTTCCAGTGATTCATTACCCCATTTAAAAAAATGCAGGCATTATTTTGAATTCAAATTTGGCTGCCGTTAATTTCCACCAAGAGATTCTCTCTGTGCTCATCTCTGCTAGATTAAAGAGCTCTCAGGATCTGATAGTTTCTTCCTGTGAAAGTGCTTGTGCACTGTAATCAAATTATCTTTTGAATTTCTTCCTGATAAGTTAAAGAGATTAATCTTTTCACAGTCTTCGTTCTGAGGCATTTGTTTCCACGAGTCTGAGTCACTCATATGCCTTCTCAGCACCCCATCTCCAGATTTGTGTCTTGCAACAATACACGGATATTGCAAATAGGTGTAGCACTGTTAAACTGAGCTCAGAAATAGCCCACGGCCCGGGGAGTTGGTTCAGGTACCGCGCTGATTCTCCACGCTGGCTCAGGCAGGTCAGGAACCCGCCTGGGACATCACACCAGTGCAAAACTGGTCAGAGTGCCCAACTGCCTGCACCTGGCTACTGGGGGAAACCTGTAAGAAGCAGTCTTTGAAAGTAGTGTTTGAAAGCAAATTTCATTTGCAGCAACACCCTTCTAATGCAAAGCTTTTATTAATGAACCTGAGGAAACCAGCCAGAGCGCTCCTCATAGCTCTTGATTTGAAATGCTTTTCCACTGTTCCCATGTCTCAGTTCAACTTCGATCTATTTTTTTTTTCCCTCCCCTATTTCTTTCCTTGCTGGTGGAAGATGGAGAACAGCTACTGTGAAAAAGGTGCTAAATAGACACCTGATTTATTATCTTCATTATGTTTAGTATTATCCTCTAGGCAGTCGAGGCATATTTGTATTCGGTCCAGTGCTACGGGATCGTCCTGCACCAGCTGGGTGTTTCCATTCCTGGGGTGCTCTTCAGCCTGCTGGCTGGAATGACCATTTTGTCCAGCTTATTAGATCCAAAGCAAAGCTTTCAAAGATCTTTTCTTTTAAGAACTTTTTTTTTTTGTATGAAGACCATATCAAAAGGTCTAAGAATTGTGGCTATTTTTAGAAAAGATCAAATATTAAAATGCAAAAAAGGTAAGAGAGGCGAGGTGGACAGGGAAGTTGCTCTTGCAGTGCAAGGCTCAGCTCATTAGCGCTCTCTGCCCTGAGCAGCATTGCACACTTGCTCTGGTATTAAACTTAATTTATACTGTAAAAAAGCAAGGGGGGGTTGGGGGTGTTTAAGAAAAATATGCAAAAGCGCAATCCTGCCAGATGCTGAGTGCTTTCTTGGGAAGCGCTGAGTTGGCAGAAGTGAGAGCTGCTCAGTACCTCTCAAAACTCTCCTCCTCCTCTTCCTTTGTTGTCAGTTAGTCTGCAGAGCTGGCCATAAAACAGCACAGAAGATTTCCAATAAAATCAAAGTCGTGACCAAGTGTTAAGATACGGATACTTCACTGTACCGCATCGTTCCAGAGGGTGAAATGCTAATTTGTCATCAATCCTATGGAGAAGGGAAAGAAGACGTTATGGTAGAGGAATACAGAGCTCCTGCACCCAGAAGGATGGAGATGAGAAATGGTGGAGGGAACAGTGTTAGCCCAAGAGATACACCCGTGAGCCGTCCCTTCGTTGCTGCCCCAGCTCTGCTCTCGCTCACTGCTGTCCCTTGAACATACACTCCGGTGGGTTGTGTCAGCATCCGTCTGGGAGCAGACAGGCTTTCAAAGGAGCATTTAGACCTTAAAGTCATCAGTCAAAATTACTGCCATGTGTTCTGGCCCAACACTTCCTGGTCTTATTTATAATACAGGGCAGCAGACAGCATCTCCTTGGAGGTTTAAAGCTGAAAGTAAACTGTCAGTACATAATGTTGCAGCATACATAAGGCGATGCAAAAGTGAGGGGGGTGGTCACTGCCAGCTCCCTCTGTACCTGCCCAGTACGAGGTAATCTTCTTCCAAAGGGTTATTCGTGTCTCAGATGGTCCGGGGGATGTCCAGCACGTGGTAGATGACTGTCCGGCTGTCCCGGGGACGGTACATGGTAGATTAAAAATGCTTCTGGACAAAAGCTGCCTCCTACTCTGAATATGATCCAGGACTTGTATAGCATGGCCTTGATCTTTGCTGTGAGCTCCAATCCTAATCAATAGTAATAATTAACAGTAACAAATCCAGAAGCAGAGATCAGAGCCTTACAGTGATGTGACTCGGGTTTGCGGGTGCTTTGCTAGCACGAGGCCATGCAATACCAGTGCAATTATGTGCATGGGGACTGCAAAATGGTGGCTGCCGTGACCTGCGGAAGCTCTCTGCTCGTTCCAAGAGCTGTTGGCTCAGCGTCTCACTGAGCAGGACTGCCTGGAAAGGCTGAAGCATCAGTGAATGCAATCACGGCTGAGGTGGAGGCTGATCAGGAGAATAATTTCCTTTTTAAACCAGAAACTTAAGCAGCAAGTTGAGTGTTACAGAGTCCTGCAGTCCTTCAGAAGGCACCTCATGCCTATAAACAAGCACCCCCATCTCTCCAGTACACCATAAAATCCTTCAGTAACGATCATCATGACAACTATAAACCTGTTGTTTCCATTCTCTGTGATTTATTGAGCTGGTGGAAAAGGTGGGGCTGCTGTTTTATTGGAATGATCAAATGTTTGCAGAGGGAAAATACAATCTGCATTCCTCCAAGGCTACTTTTATAGACTGAATCATGAATACATTTCCTTTCCCATTAGCAATTTAACACTGTAGGACACAGAAACACTTCTTCAAAGTGATTTTTTTTTTTTTTTTTCAGTAGTGTAAAGTCCCGGCTCTGTGGGAGTGAATGCAAGAGCCCTTGCAGCCATGGCAAAGCCAGCACTGGAGCCTTCCCCAAACGGGATAACCCTGGGTTTTATTTTTCTCAGACAGTTTTGAAAGTTTGAGTTTTCATTCCTAATTGGGATGAAGCCACATTGCAGAACTACAGAAGCCTCTACAAAGCGGCATTTTCCTTCTCTGGAGAGCTCTGATAGAGACAGTCATCTGTCCTGCCCTCCGGAGATGTTGGCCACGTGCCTGTGATAACGGTGACGAGGGGGAGTCGAGCAGCCGCGGCGTGTACAGGACAACCGAGGAGAGAGGACTTTGGTCCAGAGAGAAAAGAGGATGAAGGAAAACAAATCCTTTGCGTCTCTCGTGCACTGGATCAGCCAGGTGCACACAGAAAGGAGATAAATGATGCATGGGGCTAGCATGGATTTTAGCCTTGCATTGTCTGGCCATTTCTCTGTGTTAAATGCTATTCATTGTTTTCTGCTGAGTTAAAAGTCTACGTAGGTACTCTGGAGATACTGCATTTAATAGTTGCAAATGTGTAATCGAATACAATTAATAATAGTAATTGTAGTAACCAGCACACTGCTGTAATTGACCTAAATGTTTCTTACTAATTAGAACAGCTACAGTTCAGAAATCGTTCACAGGCTAGAAGTAGTACTTTATATTGGGAAAAACAAGCTGGCCTCACTCTGTGACACACGTCAGCGTTAGCAGAGCAACGTCCAAGAGCAGATTTTATTTTATCGTTCTATTTCTTTGCATTTTCTGGGAATATTAGAGCTGGCTGGACATCAGGAAAATGTTCCGCGGTCATAGCAAGGGGTTAGCTGTGCTCTGTTCTCAGCTCTGGGAAGGTGAGCTGAGGAAGGGGTGCAGGAGGTGGACGGTGCTGGGTGCGGAGTCGGCCCTGGGAGAGGGTCGAGCTGGGACCCTGCTGCGTCCTGCGTGCAGCGTAGGGGGGCTTCCTTTTCAAAACATCAGCTCTGTCATCGCTGCAAGATGCTGACTGCCCCATACGTTGTGTGCGCCTGCTGCGAGATCTGCCTGCTTACCATTCCCAAATGGCCTGGGTTTATCTTTTCTGTCTGAATGTTCGCCTCTCTCCTGGGTCACAAGGTGCGTGACCTTTTTGCAACATAGATGTCACCTGGCCACGCTTCCAGCAAAGACACGGTGTCTGGATCCATTTGATTAGATGATCTAGGATCTCTCCCCTGAGGACATTCATAAAACTTCCTCCATCTTACATCGTGTTGTCATTTATACTCGTGTAAAATGAATATGAAACACTTTCGTGAAAGTTAAATGAGAAGTTCTTCTTGAGAGTTTATTTCTGATTTATGCACTGATATAAATTGTTGGGGAGTGTGCAAAGCAGAATAAACCAGGCTCAAAGCGTTTGTGGCTGTGAATCCCCATGTTACAGAAGCACCACCGCGACACCCCTGTCCGCCGCTGCGGGACGTGTGAGCAAGTGGCTCACTGAAGGACGGTGAGTTTTGTGATTGATGGTGGCCAGGACGGTGTTTGCTGTTAAGCGCTGTTCAAGTGCTTTGCTGGACCGGAGTCAGAGAGCTGATATTTGCAGCCTTGTTCCTGTGCAGTGTCCTTAGCCGTGCTTGCTCAGCCCCACGGGACCCGGCCGGTTAATCACCGGAGAAAGTGCTACTTGGGCAAGCAGCGCTTCGCAAGAGTGCCATCGCAAGTCCCAGCTTCTGTGCGTGAAGCTCATCTCGACAATCTTCTCACGTACCTTAGGTCAGAAAGAGATGCTGTGGGCCAGATCCCTAGCTGGTGTTAATCAGGAGAGCTCCACAGCTGGAATGGAACTGACGGGACAGAGCCAGCTGAGGATGGCTGGCTTCCCAGGAGATTCCCTGTGCAGCAGGACAGCAGGTCCCCCAGCTCGGCTCGGCAGCTCTCCCCAAAGTAATGCCACCCGCAGCCGTCCCTTACCCAGCATCTCTGTGCAGCGCTTGCAGTCCCCCCAGAAAAAACATCAGCCCTTTTCCTTCAAGCAAGAGAGACTGGGTAAGGTGAGAGCAGCCCACGCTCACGCACGAATCCCTGGGAGGCAGAGCACTGGGTAGCATGACTCAGATTGCCGGGGAGGCACAGAGGTTGACTTTGTAGGAAAATCAAAAGAGAGCAGTTAAAGGCCTTGGCAGCTGGTTGCCCAAAGCGACCACAAACATGTGTCTCGCCCCGGTAGGTCTCATCAGCACAACTCAAATGTCATCTGATCCTGACAAGTGAGAGAGAGAAAAAGATGACTGCCCTTGCTGGAAAATAATGAGAGCACTGCAAGGAGGGAGGGGGCAGAGAACAGTCCCAGGAGGACTGTGTCCGATTTGTGTTCCTCTCCCACTTTTTGTCCAATGATACTAATTCTGAGGGTTTTAAAAAGCGCTAGTTTTGCTGCAGCACTAGTATTCCTCTGTGCCAGGCACTGTATAAATGGATGGGAGTGGAAAGCGCCAGCCCCCAAAGTAGCTGCTGTGCAGCAGGCGAAGGCTTGGTGCACTAAGCACTGGTCCAGGATGGGGTTTAGGAGCTAAAAGTTGACTTCCCAAATTTAACACGTGCTCCTGTGTGTGATCTCTGGGCAGTTCTCTTAATCCCTTTGTGCCTCAGTTCTCCAGGCTTAAAGCATATTGGAGATGGTCTAGGTACAGCTGCTCCTGCGTTCAGGGGATGGGGCTGTATACACCTCTGCGTGAGAACAGCCCCGTCAGAGGGGCAGGCGGTCTGCGTGGACTCGTACCCAGCTAAAAAGCCCATGAGATGCCCGAGACTCTTCCATCCTTGCGTGCAGCATTCAGCGTAACGAGACGCCGTCTCTCTGCTGGCGCTACCCCATTGCACGGAGCTGATCATTAGGCAGCGGCCCTGTATCATTGCTCTCCGTCCAGGTCTGCTCCTGCCTGATTAATCAGCAGGTCCCTCTCGCAGGCAGGTACGCTGGGCTCGCTCTGTGCTTCCTTCCACCACACAACCACACCTTTTTTTTTTTTTTTGTTTTAATCACTTCCAATACATTCCAGGCTGAAGCTGAAGTGCAGACTTGAAGGAACGTGCGTACAGGACAGCAGGTCGAGGCACGGGGCACCCTCTCTCTTCCAGCCCAGGGCTTTTTAAATCCCCTTCACATCTCTGTGCACGGCTGAATAATGGGTATCTCTGCCATAGAAATATGTACTGCTTTCTCACTGCATTAAGCATTGGCTTCAAGTGAATTTCTCTCACAAGCAGAACTAATAAAAGGACTAAAAACTGCCAGATTCCACTTGACAAATGGCTCAAAGGAGGACGTTTTCTAAATGCTTTTAGCATTTGCGGTGATTGATCAGGGTGGGCTTAGAAGCAGCTGACCTGTTGAGTTTTTTAGAGGGGGAATGATGGAAGGATGATAATGCTCCTTTCTTCTTGATCACTATAATTTTTGCTTTTCTGCAGATAATGTATCCAGTGTCCAGAAATCACCACCTGTGTTTTGGAACCAGCCCAGGAATACAATTTAAATCTGTGCATACTAACTGCATCTATCCATCAATTCACTATTCATACTATTCATATAGTAGCACGCTGGGAATCCCATGACATGCGCTGCGGTTGTTGCTGTAGGCATGTAGAGAGAGGCAGTCTTGCCCCAAAGTGCTTTATGGGCCCAGAATGAAGGTCACACACAATAGCTCAGATCAGAGCCTGGCATCAGTCACTACAGCCTGTTCCAGCAAGGGTCTGTCTGCAGCCAGGCGCTTACTCTTCATTTAAACCGTGTCAGTCTCTCTGCAAAAGCCCTGAAAGCCCGTGCTCAAAGATGGATGGATTTTTGCTCAGCTAGAGCAGGTAGGAGAGGGAGCTCTGGAGCAAGGAGCTGCTCCTGCTTGGCACTCGCAGCGCCCGTCTTTAGGCAAACCCGGAGCTGCCCAGCAGCAGCCTGCCGGAGCACTGCACGAGCTGAACCGTAAAGCAGAGGACAGGCCTAAGGCTGAGGGAACAGATCCTTCATTTGATCTTGCTCAAGTCACCTCCTTTTAAGAAAGTCGTGATTTATCTCTTTTCATAGAAATCAGGGGAATAATGCTCCTCCTGTAAGCACTGAGTGCTTTGGAACCCTGGGGAGCTGCTGCATTTCCAGGTGGTCTGTGCTAGCTTCTCTCAGCCAGACAAGATGAGACAGGGATAGAGACCTGGGCTCTGCTCTGCTAACTGCTGTAGTAATCCCTTAGATTTTTCTCATCAAATACATTTTCAAGCCACAGTGACAGCTGTTTTCTCTTTATCTAAATTTAAAAAAAAAAAAAGTAATTAAAAGGAGACACACTGTGCTCACATTGGGAAACCTGTCCTTTTCTTGCTGAGGATTTCAGACACTTTATCTCCCTGGGGATCACAGTAAACCAGGCATGTGCTAACCCAGTCCAGGCTGTCAGGTGGAGGAATCGATGGCTCCTCCTTGAGCTGTTTGTGCAGGTGAATGCTCTCTTGTTTAATTGATGTCCTATTTATTGTTGAAGTATTGCCTTTTTTTTTTCTTTTTTTTTTTTTTCCTCCCTTCTTCTCTATTTTTTGCTTCTCTGTCCAGGAAGCACGATTTGGTTCAATGATCAGTCACAAGAGATTAGCAAACAAGCTGAGAACAGTTGCTCTGGAACATGTTTGAAATCAGGCAGCTCTTCTGACCCCCGTCTTGTCTCCCTCCCTCCCAGCAGCTTTCCCTGAATGCATTAGGAAACTTGGTGGAGACTTTCTGGAGGTAGATTTTCCCAGAGAGTCAGCAGCACAGCTGCCTGATTTATCATTGTGCGCAGCAGATAAGAGCAATTTCATGTTACACTCTTAAACTGCTTGTTCATTTTGTGAAGAACTCCTGTAAGTATCACCTCAGAAGCTTAGCCAGCAAAGTAAAGGGGAAGGGACATAGATGGGATGTCCAGAAAAAACTGAGACCAAACTCTGTCTGCAAGTTGGATGCCTGGGGGTATTTTTGTAAGCTCATCCAGGTGGGCTGGTGCTTAGGGAGAGCGGAGCAGGCGCCGGTGCTCTGTGCCTGGCACGAAGCCGCTTCTGCAGCATCTCTTGTTCTCTGTGTGACTCTCTAAAGCACAGAGATGTGGAAGCAGGGCAGCAGCAGCATGTGCTCCGTTTCCAGCTGTTCTGCATCCTTTCAAAGCTCTGCAGGAGCTGGTAAGGTGTGATGTAACTGGAGTTCGTTTAGCTTTCTGCAGGCTTTGAGCAGCTGAAGCACAATCTGCCGCCTTTCAAGCTCTGCGAGAGACCGGCCCTGAGATCAGACACTTTGGGTCCGTGCGGAGTGTCTGGAAGATGGGCAAGCGGAAGTTCACCCGTGCCATCGCCAGGGACAAACACTAAGAGAACTGGCTGTGTTTAAAGACGCCAGAGGAAAACCACTGACATCCCAGAGGGGAAGGTGGAGCCCTGCTCCAGGAAGGCGTTACTCACTGAGTGCTTTGTACTCACTGGAGAGGCATTTTCATGAGCCAAGGACCTGCTTGAGGGCAGCTAGTTTTTAAAAAGACCAGTAATGGGAGGAACCTGTGGCACATGGGCTGCTTCCAAGCCCAGTACAGCACTTTGATCACCTTGTGCCTGCCGATCACTCTGGGTTGCGGGCGGCTGCCGTCCCAGGTGGCCGGTGCAGGGGGTGCGTTTGCCACCTCAGTGTCATCGTTGGTTTGGTGCCACCCTGTCAGAGGGTGCTTCAATGCTGGATCCGTTCAAAGCAACATATCAACAGGTTCCAGCTCAGCTGATCCACTTGCAGGTCCCAACTGAGATTAGCAACAATTACTATCGATGCGTCTTCATTAGGAGGGAAGGACTCTGCTGTCTTCTGCCCTCTCCTGCAGCCACCTCTCCCCGCTGACAGAGCACTCGCTCACGCAGAAGGATGCTGCCAGGAAGGCTGTGGCTGACCACGCGGCACTCCCAGAGATTCCTGGTGGGACGGTTCCTGTCACGAGGCTACTGCCCAGAGCAGCTTACTTGTGCGTGCAGGTTTCTGCATTAAAATAGGGGTGTTGAACTCAAGGATCTGTGTCCCAGTGAAGCAAACCATAGCTCTTCTGCTCTCTCAGTTTTTAATTGTCATGATAACCTCCCTCATTCCTTGCTGAGACATAAGGCCAGCACAGTCAGCTGGGATCTTCCCACCTATTTCTGGGGCTATGGGGACTTGTCCTGACTTCTGATCTACTCTTGAGAAAATGATGCATTTACTTGCAGTTGCTGTGAAGCAGATAATGTAAAGAGATCCCCTGGCCCTGTCTACTCACAGTAGTTGGTCACTGAAGCACAAGCAAAATTTCTCTTCTTGGATTTTTTTTTTTTTTTTTTTCACAATTAGGCTTAAGAATATTCTAAATCAGTTGAACTAGATTGAAATAAATGTGTCCAGCTGGGCTTTGGCACCAGCTGAAAGCTATCTAAACTGGTGCAATTGCTCAGTTCCTCCTGTGCTGGGAAGGTCTCGGTTCCTTGAGGGGAGCCCAGGGGGGCTGATGCCGTGGTACCTTGGGTCGGGTGGGCAGCCCTGTCCTTGGGGGAGAGCTGTGGCGCTGGGCAGGCTGGAGGTGAGGTTTCTGTTCTGTGTGCTCTGGAAATCGTAGGAAGGACTTAATGTAGCTTGAGCAGGGTTTAAAAAAAAAAAATTATAAAAGGCACTTTGAGTTTGTTGAAGGGAAAAGACAGAGAAATGCTTGGTGGTGAGATGGGTGCTAGGGTGGGCTTTGCGTGCTGTGGGCGCAGGGAGGCCGTCTGGGTGGTGCTGGTGGCTGCAAGCTGGGCTTGCCCAGACTTTCCCCTGGCTTTATCCAGCTTCGCTTGGAGTGTTTTCCTTCACCTTTTTGTACTGAGTTGGGAGCACGTGGATGCTTCTTTGAGGGCTGACAGACAAGTGGATGAGTGAGAGGATATCTGTGTTGCTCTGAAAATAACCCCTGGGTGCTCTGAGACCTCCTGCTGCTCCAGCACGGCTGAGGTCCCCGCTGGGCGGGAGCGTGGAGTGGCAAAGCTGAGCAGAAAGCAGAAAGATGAATCCTTTTCCTTTCCTCTTTTAGAAAGAAAAGGAGAGGAGGAGAATATGAAGTACTGAAAAGCCTTTAAACTAACTTAGGCCAAGTAATCTGAGGGAATGTGTGTTTTAACTCTTTTTCTTAGGTACAATGGATGGACCCTCAGCTGCTGTTACTTGACATCTCTGCCACGTGTCTCAAACCCACGGTGTTTTTATTAAAAGACCACATCTTGCAAGTTAGACTCTTCGATGCCCTCGTGGTGGGGTAAGCTACGTTGAGGGGCTGGGGGCATAACTCCCACACTGGTGGTGCTTACCAGACCCTGTCAGTGTTTCTTTACGATGCCATATGCTTTACTAAGCAAGGGATTAATTACACTTCCCTTGAAGGCTTGGCAGCTTCACCTTAATGCTCGAGCATGTTAGCACATCATTAGTCAGAGGGCAGTGAAATGGTGTCACTGTCCCCCCCTTTCTCCCCCGGCTGCTGCCCTGCGCTCGTTATTTCCTTGCGTGATTGGCGTTGTTCCTCTGGAGGAGATGGAGGCCGTGCTCTCGGGCGGAGGGGTGAGCTGTGCTCTGCAGGTCACCGGTTCTCTGCTCCAGCAAGTGTAATTGGAGGGATTTACTCCATTATCCAATTTGATTACAGGCGAGCTGCTGGGTAAACAAGGAGAAGGGAAGGCCTGGGTGAAACCACGCAGCTCAAGTGGCTCTTTGGAGCTGATCTTAGCAACCTTGTTTATGTAGATGTGCTTGCCAGAGCCTCTCGGGCACAGCCTTTGAAGGTCTCTTGCTGGCTGCAGGTGATTCATCCAGCCCGCTCTGGTGCGGTGAACCTATCTGGCAGGTTTAATTTCCTGTTGTGGGCAAATTGGGCAGTCCTCGGAGCACCAGGTTTCCAACCACCTCTTCTAGTGAGCAAAAGTCCTACAGTTTGTGACTTCCCCCGAGGAGCTCGGTATGACTTATCAGGCAGTTCCAACCAAAACAGCGTATGAGGTGTTTGCTCCTTGATGAGCTGAGTAATGCAGAGCAGCAGATCCTGCTGCTTCCCATCCGGTGGGAATTAATCGTGCTTGTGCCAGAACAGAACCGGGCTGAAGGCTGGCTCGCTTCTCTCATGCATTGATTAGGGCTTAAGTTTCAAGAAAGTACAATCGAACCGCACTTCTCAATAACGTTTGAGCCAGGAATGATGTATTGGCCAATGGGAACTGCACCAAGATCTCTCCCTTGAACAAGAACCGAGTTAGGGCTGAGCTGCTGCACCTGGAACAGCATTGGTGCTGCAGTGCCCCCACTGACGCCAAGTTGGAGATGTATGCGGTAGCATGGAGACTGAGTGAACCTGGCGTTCCCAGCCTAATTTACCTCAAATCAATGTCAAAGTATTTATCTTTGATGAACCAAATTGTTTGGCTTAGTGCTGGGGCTTGGCAGCACACGCCGTTTGTGTCAGTAAAACGCCTTCCCAAGGCTGTCCTTCCCGCCTCCCCGCCGTGCGCCCGGCTTGTGTTTCTGCTCTGGGCTTTGGGCGAGGACCTCGAGCTGTCAGGCAGGGGCGATCAGACCGCAGAGCCGAGGTGTCACTGCTGAACGGGGACCTGCGCCTGGGCTGTAGGCAGAGCTGCACGTCAGCAGATGCTGCGAGAGGGGAATCAGCACGAGGGCTGCCCGGAGGGTCCTCCTCCGGGTTGCTTTGGTTATTGGCAGGCATGTAAAGAGATGCATTTAATTTAAGTAGAGAGAATGACCCTTGAAAACCAAGAGCCGTGCCAGTGCTTGCTCAATGGCTTATTGCCCTGAGGAGCCCTGATAGCAAGGCTCCTGCTGCGCAGGCAGCTCTCGGGTAGGTAAAGCCCTCTGAACGGAGCAGAGCCGAGCTGGACCAGTCTGCCCCTCACCTTCCTGCAGACCATTAATCAAATCCGTGCTTCAGCAATGCAGAGCTGCCCACAGCCTGATTACTTATTGCTTAACAAGTGCATTAGTGTAAATCAAGAGGCATGTTTCAATTATCTAATAGAAGAATTATTGATCCACACTCTCATTCTGAATGTTCAAATGTTCCAGTAGGAGAAACAATATTTGTATATGCTATAAAAAAGTCTGAAGTGTGTTTTTTATGTTTCAATTAGATTGTACTTGGAGAGTTGTTGCAAGATGCTTTTGCAGAAGCAGCTGTGGCCAAACTGAGACAGGCAGAGGGTCAGCTGTGGTCCACAGCCCGGGTTCTGCTGCTGGGATGCTGGCTCTGCTCGTGGTCAGTGGGTTGTGCAGCAATGAGAGCACTAGAGGACATTCCTCCTTTTCCACTTAGGATGCTGTGCAGGGAAGCCCAGAGCTTCATTTTTAACTTATTGTCCACTGAAAAGAGCAGCTGTTCCTCAAAATGCCAAATTTAGTTTAAGTATATTAAATCAAAACAATTTTCTTCTCCCTTCCCTGCACTGTGGTTCTGAAAGTTGCTGGGGAGGAAGGGGATTTGTGCTTCTTCAAGACATGACATGAGCGTAAGGAGCCTCAGGCATCTCGCTGAGAGAACAAACATCCTGAAGGAGAGTTAATACAAAGTGGAGTTATTCTAAACCTTCTGGCTCTTAGTCCATTGTCCTTTGGTAACTGTGTAAAATGCAATTGAAGGATGTTCCTATTTCCCTTTGATATAAAACATGGGGCTATTATAGAACCTTAAAACCTATTCCAGGCTCTTTTTTGGCACTTCTTTTTAAAGCAGCTCAGTTCAGCTGTCAGTCTCTAGCTCCACTTTTAATTAAAACAGGTTTGTAGCCTTCACTGACAAGCAAACATCTACAGTAAGTTGCAAACTATAGAGCAATCCTTCTCAGCTTAAGAAGGATGCCAAATAAAATGTTACTCGCCACCTCTCTAGGAGAGCTCTCTATATTTAAGAATAAATACAGGAATAAAGTTGTCACCTGGGAAGTTGTTGATAACCTTTTTCTGGGACAGGGACTTTAGAAGAGACATAACAGCACTTGTCCGTGTACTTTATGCACTGCCAAAAGCGTTGCTAGAGACTTCCTGGCCCTGACTTTGCCCTGCCGCGGGATCCTGGCCCAGCAGAGCGTTGCGGATGGGGAAAGCTCAGCCCATCTCAGAGCAAACCCGGCTTGGGGGGCCCCCGAGGGATCCCCTCTGCTAGCGGTGGGGTGAAAAGCACGTGGGAGCACTGCGGAGTTTGCACAGAAGATTCCTGAGGTGGGACTGGTGGAGCGTTTCACTGCCAGACCAGGATTTCCCTGCTGGTACGAGGCACCTGATGAACCTGTCACTGCTTTTGTGTTCTGTTTATTGAAAACCTGAAAAACCCTCGGAAAGCAAATAAGATTAACTCAAAACAAATGTGTGGCGCAGAGCAGCAAAATCATGCTGCAGGTTTATTACTGTCACCATTATTAATAAGTTTCTTTTCCTGGCCTGGCTGCTCATTGTTGTATTTTTCAGTGTTTAAAGCTTTGAAAGTGCCCTGAAGGCCTTGGGGTTAGGGGACGCAGATCACTTCTCACCCTGGTTTGGGGGGGCAGGCGGGATTTGAGCTGGATTTCTTTAAGGAAGGTTGACTTCCAAATAAGCGATGTGATCGCTGAAGTCTTGCCACTGGGGTTAGAAGCTCAGAGCTGTGGCTGTGTGTTTAGCACAGGAGTCACGGGGGATGCTCGGCTTTGGTGCTCGATTCGAGGGGGCTGTTGGCTCAACGTGCTCCAGCCTGGAGTGGCAGAGCCTTCCCCAGGGGTCTGCTGGGGCAGGTTTCCCTACAACGGTGGTAGGGAAGGGTGGTCGTCCCTGTTTTCCAGATGGGAAACTGGAGCCCAAGAGGTAAAATGAAGTGCCTGAAGCTCGGGGTAGCCACAAATTGAAGCTGTGCAGCGCGAGCCTGTGTCAAGCGTGCTGGCTCCCAGCCACTCCTCGTACCGTCCTCTTGCGCAAAGGGTTTGTTTGTGATTTTGATTAATATTTGCGAGGGCTGCCCAAGCAGTAATTACACAGCTCCTTCCTTCCCCCACCCCTGCTCCATGCTGCTCTCGGTTCATAACCCTGCAGGAGATTATTCCACACCCCTTTATTGAGCAGAACATCCTCTCCTGGGCTGAGCAGTGCTGTAAATCTAGCCAGGTGGGAAGCATAAAGAGAGGACAGCGGTTATGTTTTCACTCTCCTGTTTACATACTGTTTTAATTAGGAGGGTGCTTTTGATTAGCTAAAAGAAAAAAAAAAAAGGGCAAGGAAAAAAAAAAGCGGTGTCAAATTAATCTCTCTGTAGAAATTTGCTCTTGTGAAAAGTTTTGGTGGTTTGTTCTGAACTGGAATGCGGGCAATGGAGTGAGAGAAATCAATTTTCCAACCAGGTCTAATCATGACCAGTGTGAAATTAAGTTGTCACGCAGCACCCCTAATATGCATGTCTAAGTGCATGTTAGACTGTTTGCTGAGGCAATTTGCAGAAACCTGGTTCTTCTCTATCCCTTTTATTTGAACTAGACTTCCCTTGTTATAAAACACTTAAGGGCAAACTGCAATGTGACATGTTGACACCAGGGAGGTACAAAAGTTTCAGAGGAGAGAAGTAGGGCATGTAATAGCAATATAAACTGTTATGAATCAAGAAGCTATTTATGAGCCATTTACTTACTTAGCCCTAAAAATAGCTTGGGCTGTACGTGAAAATAGGTCTGTGATTGAAATCAAGCCCTAGACATGATGTAATGGGAAAGGAGGGGTGCGAAGACAGATGCAATCAGTCCATAAATAGACCTGCTGTCCTCCCCACGGACGGGGCAAGAGGCTGGTTTGGGCTCTTGCTGCCAGGTAACGGAAGGGTGAGCGAGGCTGGAAGGGCTGCCCTGTGACGGACCAGCGTTTGCTGCAAGGCTGAAGGCAACGGGAACAGCAGCAGGTGCCCAGAGTGAAGCCCACGGGGGTGACTCTTGCCACCACCTCAAATCCCCAGCCGGTGCCACCCGGCTGAGTCTCACCGGTCTCCTGGCCGGTGCTGTCCTTGGGGTGGCAACGCTTCTGCAACGATAAGATGTTTTGCTTTCAAATGCTGTGTCTCTCAGCTGTAAGCCAAGGAGTTCAGTCCCGGGGACGTGCGGAGGGACATGCGGTGCTGTCGGTGTGGCGGGTGGGTTTCCGAGGGGCAGCCGAAAGAATGAAGCTGAGCTGCTCTGACAGCGCGTTGGTGTTTCCTAGATCTCCTCAAAACGGGACTGTATTAGGAGGGCCACTGGGCTGCCAGCGAAGGTACAAGTCCCTCCTTACCCAGACTGAAGGTGCTGAGTAACTTCTGCCGTTGTGCTTGCTGGAAAGAGCTGCCTGCAGCACAGCCCCTGCGATCCCTTGCTTCCATCTGGTATTTTATTACTCTTGCTCCGTAGTTGCAATGTTTAACTTTTTTCCTTTTAACTTGAGAGGTGGCGTTCTCCCTGTGACCCGCTGTGGTCCTCTGGCGTCCCTCGATGTTGGTGCAAACACAGCACCCTGGCTGGGTGGCCATAAATCAGCTGTGCCTTGCTCCTTCCTCTGCACTGCCGGAGTGCTCGGGGAGGCGCAGGGAGAGAAGCGGCTGGGTTTAAACTCCGGCTTACTAGGTGGGTAATAAAGGAGGACACGTGTACGAAGTCCCCAGCTCTGGACTGGGAAATTTGCCTGGTGACGCTCGGACAGTTTTCTGGCCTTTCTTAGGGCGGGTTGAGAAACATAATTGTGCTTTTGCCAGAGCGCAATTAAATAAATCCATTACCACCAATAAAGCTTAAACCCTATAAAATACAGCTGTTCTGTCCTGCTGGGTTTAAAAAGCAATGGTTTCACAGAAGTGGGTCCAGGTGTGCGTTTGTGCCAGAGTGGCTCATGAATGCTTGTTGGAAGGGCTGTTGAAATGTTTTGGCAGATGTTCCTCTTGGTCTAGGGCATGTTGCCGCAGGGAAGGAGCGTCCCTGAATAGGGTAATGCAGAATAATATGGGCTGCGCGCTGCAGCCGCTCTGGGTAGCGGAGGGGAAGTCTCTTTCGTTCGTCTCCGGTGTAGCGACTCAGCTGGGCAAAGCAGCATCCCCTGCGCGGTGCCGTGCTGCTGCCCCGCTGGCTCCGGTGCAGAGCTCCAGAGAGAGGAGATACGGGCTTTCCTGGTCTTAAGCACAGCGAAAGGAGGGTGCTGCATGCTGACACCAGCCTGTTTTACTCTAGGCATCTTTAAAATACGTTTGAAACAACCCAGTACCCCCGTAACCGGGGAGAGGGAGTGGAGACTGAGCCCAGCTTCTGTGGTGCAAGATGGGATTTATGACTTGTGACCATTTTTCAAGTTAAACTCATTGATTTACTTTTTTTGGGTACAGTTTCTTCTCTTTGAAGCGCAATAAATTGCCTGAGGCACCTGGTTTCCAGGGATCCAAGGCCATTCCCCGCTCGTGCCCCGAGCACGGGGGCTGCTCTGACGGGTGCTGTGGAGCTGTGCTGGGTGGTTTGCAGCCAGGAGGGGCTGGAGGTGGCTTGAGGACGGACGTGCCGTTCTTACAAAGAGCCTTTAGATTTAGCTTTTCTCCTCGTGGCAGTCCTATTTTCCCTGCAGTGGTTCACGATTTCCCAGGAAGGAAACCCGTTCTTTGTTTCTCAGTTATTCTAAATACCTTTCTTTGTTAATGCCCAAACAGTCCTTTTTATGCTGCCTATTGCAATGCAAAATGAAATAAATTCTTTCAGTGCAAAACTGCAGATTTTTACCCCGAAAGTGCTGTTTTGATAATTTTTGAAAGGTTGCAGAAAGTTCTATTGGTAGGCACTAAACCCGTGAAGATCTCTGTGCATTTGGGCTGGGAAAGAATAATTGTGAACATTTCTGCTTCCTCTTGCCTTTGCAAAGTTAATATGTCAGGCACAGCAATGAATTTGGAGGAGAGAGCTTTGACACTGCGTATCGCTTACCCTCTCTGAATAATGGATGGTTGGGAGACCTGGTTCAGTTGTTAGCTCTACTGCGAAGTCACATACCATCTGTGATTCTAGATATAAATGGGAATAGCAACGTTTTGTTTTATCTGCTCTACAAAACAGGAGCTTGATTAATACTTGTGAGCTGATCAGAGAGCTGGTGGAATGTGCTGTGTGCAACCAGATATAGACGATTAAGAAATTGGATGTCTCTCTGTGGATGATGGGATGTCTGTGGACTTCCCAAGCTTATGCCTGTTCAGTGTGAGAGCATAAATCAGAGAACCTTGCTGGGCAATGTGTGGGGGCAAAAGAAGATTATAAATATTTTTTTTCAAAAAAACCCCACCAAACCCTAAAATTGCTAGTTAAAATCGGAATAAGGTGAATTATAGGCCTTCATATGTGAAGGAATGTAGGCTATTACTACTCACCTCTTAGAGATGAAAAGTATGCTGTACCGAAATATAGTCAGTGCCTTGAGATCTTTTTATGAATATTCTCCTGCAATTACTCAACTCTGTTATAGTTTTTCAAACATTTTTAGATCCCAAAAGAGAAATGCTGTTTATCACCTCTAATTTCCACAACTGGGTCTGAAAACTAATTAGTAAAATAGACTGTACCATATGCTTCCTTGGTATGTGCTCACGCTATAACTATTTATATTTTAAGTTGTTTTTTTCTTTGTAAAATTGCTATTGCTTCTAAAATGGCTTGATTCTACCTATTGTTGTTTTATTGTGGAGTCGTATTCCGCTCCTTATGTATCTGCATCTCTTCTTGGCATAAAGATTACCTGAGAGGAAGGAAACATAAAACAAGACTTAATCCTTGTCATTCTTTCTGCACAAATGTGTCTGGTTTATGTTCCTGGGGCAACTATTACTGGAAAACATTGCAGACTTTGCAGGTAAGAAAGCAAGGAGCAATTCGCCTTATGGAACAGGGCGGATAATTCTCAATGGAGAGGGAAGAGGAAAATGAGACTCAGGCTCCCTCTGACCCACGGGCTGGGAAGATGGTGGAGCTGCTGTAGACCAGCCGTGGCTGCATGTTCGTGGCAAAAATGCTTACTTTTGGTCAATCTTGACACTCTCTGAGCAGGACAGGACTGATGCTTCTGCCATGTGTTTTCCAGATCAGTGACTGGCAGAGCTCAGTGATGCTTCATGGTAGATGTTTCCCCTAATATTCTGCTTAAATTTTCCATTACTCATTTTATTATTATTATTCCTGTTTATACGCTAAACAACTCTTCTTCCCTGCTGTTTCATGTCCTCATTGCGTCTGCTTTCTGGAAGAAAGAATCTACTTGAGAGCAAAATATTATCCTTAAAATAAGCTCAGCGGTGAAAAATCTTCGTCCCGGTTTGCATCTGCAGGATGGGTGATGCTTCCCTGAGCCTCAGCTCCCAGCTGCATCCAGTTTCGGTTTCCAAGCCATTGAGAAGGAATTATAACGTGGTGAGTGAGTGAGTGCTGACTTTTCAGCAGTTAAGTGAGAGCAGTTCTTCCCTTCTGAAATGGGTGACTGCGACGAAACTGCCAGCTCTCCCAGAGGTGGGACAGGAAGATCAAATCTAATAACTCAGACTAGCCATGTCAAAAATGACAATCTGAAGCATAGCCAGGTGTTCTGATGTGCACCTTGCTGGTTTCTCCTTACTTGCAGAAGTATCGACTGTTAACAAGAAAGAAAATTGAAACGATGGTTGTAGGCTAGCTAAAAATCTATACATGTGATGGATGCTGTTCCCACTTCCAGATGCCCAAGATCTTTCAACCCCAGGTTTCTTTCAAGCTCATGAGATTCCCATCAAGCCAACAAGATTTATGCATGTCAAATAATGCATCGCAGATGAGAAGAGCAAGGTTCTTACTCTGCATGAGCTGAGCTGGTTAGATCCTGCCTTGCTTTTATCCTTCCCTTTGAGATCTCCTAGGCTGGTGGCAGGAAAGCCATTATCAAGTAGCTGTTCCTTTGCCTTGGCTTTGTGGATATAAATACTGATTCCTTGTCCCATTTTTCATGCATTACTACTTTTTCTGTCCCATTCAAAAGAACAAAAGGAGTTTTGAGCTTTCTGAGCTTGGAATTTAAGAGGTTTTGCTTGGTGGTGGCGGCGTTGCTGATTTTTCTTCCCCTCCCTTTGCATCAAAAATAGCTTTTCCTTTTACCTACAGACATAAAGGGTGGGGGGAAGAGGGGAAGAACTGAAGTCATGGTGAAAGCTGGAGGAGGCTTAACCTGCGTGCATGAAGCAGTAATTGAAGTGATTTTATTGTTTGGGCTTTCTGACGGTCATCCCAAATCATCAATAAGCTCTTGCTGTCTCTCTGTTTAGCCTTCCTCGTTAGCCGAAGGTACAGCGGAGCGCAGGGTTTCTGTAGCTGGCTGTGAAATGGCTGCCTGCCTGGTTAATTCCCCTCTCCCCCCTGCCTCTCCAGCTGGCTTTCATTTCCATTCGGAATATATATGGGACGAGAGGCGTACATGACTCAAGGGAGCAGGGAGGATTTATGGCCAGCAGACAGTATTTAGTACAGATGTGCAGAGCAGCAACTATCAGTTGCCAACAAAACCTCTGGAGATATACATCATAGGAGAAAGTTGTCAGCAATTAATTTTCAGAGGGCTAAACTTCACCCATTTTTTAATAGAAGAGGAGTCTGAGGGACCACAGAGAGAATAAATCATTTGGACTCATGGGAGTTTTTTTAGCTACTTTCCAGAGCAAGTGTTACTACTTTTTGCCCCTTGCAACAGGTGAAACGTTTGTTCTTTAACCACTGACACAAGTATTCTAAAATGAGCAAGACTGAAAAACAAATAAACAAAATTAAAAATGGCTTGTCTTTCTGAGATCCTTTGAATCCTTCCCCCAAAAATTATGCCAAATACTTAGATAAAGTTCTGATTGATCTTGTAGGCAATGTTTGGGTGTCAGACTGGGGGGTGCCTGCATAAAGAAGAACTTTTTTCCTTCTTTTTTTTTTTTTTTTTTTTCCTTCCCTCTCCTGTGGTTACAATTGGTGGATATGGGAAGTTTGACAGGACTGGGACTCTTATAAAACTAGCTTGTGGTTTTGGGAGGGGTTTTTTTGGGTGGTGGGTGGGATGGGTGCAATTTGTTTGCAGCTCAGTTTGTCTGCTAACCCCAGACTTGAGTGAGGAGATCCAGTCTCCTCACTGGAGAGATGGACACGGCGTAATTGCAGGACTGATTTATTGGTGGTTCATGGTTGTAGTTGAATCGATAACGTTTTAATGAGTCTGTGTTAGGAAAGGATAGATTATATTCTTTCTGCAGAAACTCAATTCATCAAAGCATTTCAGCATTTTGCTTACAGTTAAGCATATGTTTAAGTCCAGTACTACTATGCACCGTTTAAATGGCACCGAAGTGTCCACCACCAAATCTGCGCTGCCACGCAAACACTAATACTCAGTGTGGTCACTTTTAATGCTAGTGAAGCTTTCCATTGCCATTAAAGTTGGCCATTATCTTCCAATACTAACAAAACCCTTCCTACATTTAAACAAAAATCCCCGAATCTTCACGTCCTCAGAACGGTGTTGACAGCTCCCACCATTTCTCCCCCCTTGACGTTGCTCTGCTGCTGAAGCGCAAACTGCAGTGGGTGGTAGAAGCTCCTGAAAGCCAGAACCAGACCTCTGCCTTGCCTTCCCCAGGTGAGGCAGTGCTCCGGAAAGCTCCGGAGATAAAGAACTTGAGCAGAGTCATTGCCGAAAAATTCCACTCTGTCGTATTTCTCTCTATTACCCTTTCCTCTGTGGCCGTGATGGGATTAGTGATATTTCCATTTGTCTATTTTATGTATTTTGTTTTCCCTTCCTCTGAAAAATGATTACAGAATGAAAAGTTTGTCAGGCCTTGGAGTTCAGCAAGGATCTCTCTGGAATTAATTTCATACTGTGGAGTGTGAGCAGGCGTCTAGAAAAACACTATTTGATTAAACCTTTGTTTTAATATAAGAAAATGGTTATTTTAGCTTGTTGGTGGGTGTAGGACACGGAGCGGTGTGGAAAAGGCAGTATTTTTATTTGTCAAATGCCTGAAGACTTAAAGACCAAAGAAGCAATAATAAGGACGAAAGCTGAGGAAATAGAAGTTTTGCTACAGCTGGTATTTTCTAAACATTAGAAATTCTGCAGCGAAGGAGAAAAGCACTAGGAACAAGTACGTTGTCCTTGAATAAAACAGAATTCAGATGAACTGAGATGTGTCAGAGCTTGAGGCCCAGCAGAGCCAGATTCAAACGGGTCTGGCATGAAATGGCTCTCTTGATTTCTATCATCCTCTCTGTAGAGTCTCTCAAGGCCTTGATCTAATTGAAGGGGTTTGTTCCGACACCTGCTGCAATCATAGCTAAATACTTTCCCTGTAAAATCAATGCCAGTAACGAAGCCTGTGCTGGGCTCTTGTCTCCACGCTGTCTCTCTACCACTGGTTTCCACTTGTTCCCAGTTGCGAGAGACCCTTCTGCTCCGCCGCTCCTTCCACCTGCAGCATCTTCCTGTAGCCACCTCTGAGTGTTTTGCAGCCCAAAACCTCACGGTTCTTTCCTGCTCCCCCCTTTTAGCCGCCGCCTTCTCCTGCTCGCTGGTCTCATAACGCCTGTCATAGCCACGACGTTCTCTGGCTCAGCAACAAGAGGAGGGGTCCCGCCAGGCCCCGCTGCTGCCATCGGCTGCCCGTCACCGTGGTGGCTTCTGCTGGGGCTTCCAGAGGTGGAGGCACAACGTGCTGATGAACGTTGGATCCTCTTCCTCGGGGCCGTGCAGGTCCATCACAAGCAAAGGCAGGTAGTCTTGCCTCCCTCCGTGTTACTGATTGCTGATGGACGATACGCTCCTCCTGTAAATTAAGTAACCTCTGCGAGGACTGACCGTGCCTTGAGTCTTAGTCCTTCCTGGCATGACGGTTTATTCTCCTCCATACAGAGCATCTCCTTTTCCGCAAGCCGCTGACCTCCTGGCCCGTGTGCCGCACCGCACCGGCGTGCGCAGCAAGAAGCTGCTCGACGGATGACCCAAACTCTTCACGTTTGTGGTTTTGCAAATAAACTAGCAGTGTAAGATTCGATGGTTAAGTAGCTGCGTGCACAAAGGGACTGGAGGCAGCAGCCAGCCCCTCTCAGAAACCCCGGGGGAGTCGGGGCCTGGAAACACCCCGGCACAGTCATTAAACGGGGTTAGCAAAACAGCTTTGTAAATGCAAATATATTAGCGCTGTTGCCGTGGTTGGAGCCGAGTCAAAGCAGAAGGAGGAGCCACACAATTACTTGCAAATTCTTCCTGAAGTTCTGGAATCCATATGTAAACCTGAGAGTCTTCCCTTGGATTACAGCAAAGTAAAATATTCTTCAAATGGATTCTTAGGAAAATACCATCACGTTACTCGGCTAAACTATCTGGAGATTGCTTCCTGCTCGTTAAAAGGTGACAGGTGGATCTTAACGTAATCCAAAGGGGCTCCTCTCGGACCGCAGCGCTGTGACGGGAGGCAGGTCCCTGAACCTCTCGGGGGGCTCATGCTGCACTGCCCGTTCTGCCGTCGTTAAACTGCCGACTTTGGGGACAGCGTGGGAAAACTGGCTTTTTTCTGGGGAAAGAGCAAGGAACAGGTAGATGGGTGTGTTTTGCTGGCTTTATTGTTTGTTTCCCACAGCTCTGATTTTAAAGGCAAGCAATAAAGTAACTAAATCCACTTGCGTTTTTGTTTGGGGTTTTTTTTACAGAAGGAAATTGCTACTTTTGGGGCTGCTGAGCATTGCAGGGCAGCTGCAGAACATGAAGTTGCTGGAAAGCCTCAGCACCACAAATGGTATCTAGATCCACGGGCATGGTATAAGCAACTTGTTCAAAAAGATTCTGGACCCGTCAGCTTTTTCTGATAGTCAAAGCAGAGGATCAGCAGTCCCATGGGACTGTGACCTGCTGCCAGCAAATACACCGGAGGAGAAGGGGCAGGGTGGGATTCTTCAACTTTGGTCGCACAAAATAAATGAAGCGACCAAAACCAGCATTGATATTTGTTGTCACTGGTTCACTCTGCATTTGAGCTGAGATCCAGGACCTTGTCTGTGGAAAACTAGATCTCTCATGTTCAGGCAGGTGTTTGGGTGTCTGCTGCAAGGGGGATTATTATCTTGTTTTCTGTAATAGCTGAAATATGCTTTGAGATCCTCCAGCTGAGGTTTGCCTACTATCTACAGTTGTCTTGTCAGTCCTGCTTAGCATACCCCGCCTGGGCTTAACGTGGAAGAATTGCACTTGGATGCAGAGCTCTTACTTCTCATCAGCTGGAAGGACCACACACAAGTGCTGCGAGGTCTGGGTGGGGGCTTATAGGGCTTTACAATTTCCAGGATTGTGGCACTGGTTCTATAGGGCTTAATGGAGCCAATACTGGTAAATTAGGATATTTTTAATTTATGGAGGTAAAACTCCCCGAGGAAAGTGCATTTGCTGTTGTGAGGCTTAGAGGTAATGATAATCTCCTTTTTTTTGACACTGCGCTGTTGGGACTGAATGCCAACATTTCCATTTGAGGGTTTATTTGATTATTTTTCTCATTTTGCAAAACATTATTGCATTAACCCGCCACTCCTGAATCCTTATCCTACCATGGCATTTATGCATGAGAGGAACTGTGCTCTGAAAGGAACATCAAACTGAAGAATGCTCCATGATGTTGGAAAGGCTTCTGTTTATCCTGTGGCTTTGGAATAAGAGCTTATTTTTGGCTTTAGAAGCAAATGCAACCTAGTTTGGATCCAAAACGTAGTCTGATCCTTCATCTACGCATTTCAGATCTTTATTGAGGGCTGAAAGTACTGGATTGGGGTTCTGGGTTATTTTATTTGTTTCTGTAGGAGTTGCTTTTACAGCATACGTATATATACAGAGAATATCCTTCTGGTGGTGGTTGGGGGAGTCATTCATGAATCAGGCGACTTTATTTCTTCCCGCTCGTGCACGTGTTTTGTGATACAGCCTTTAACTGCACGAGCACGTGCTGGGGTTGAACCTCCTCACGTCCGAGCGGGCACGCTGGCTGCGCTGCGTCAGACGACGTCCAAATCCGGCGGTGGCTTCCTGCGAGCGTGTGAGCAGGGGAACAAACTCCCCGGTTCCTCCCAGAGGACAGTGCCGGCTCAGACACCGTGATGCTGGGAGCCCTTTTCTTCCCGTGTCCCAGCCCTCACCCCCCCTCACAGCCCAGTTAAACCAGAGGGGCAGGAGGAGACGACTCCAGTCTGAAGCGGTACCTCAGACTTCTCTGACCAGGCTCGCCGATGATGCCATCAGGCCATGAGAGAAATCTTACCCCACCAGGGCACGCTGCTCCTGTCTGCCTTGGGATTTCGGAGATCCACCTTTCCTCCTTAGATGTGTTGGATACCAGTGACCTGTGCATGGGTGGAACAACAAAAGATGCTTTTCCACCAGTTTGGAGGAGGCCCAAATGATGCTGTCTCTACATCTTTTTTTCTTTTTTTCCTTCCAGTCTGCACACTGACCTGACTGCAAGTCAGTTTTTGGCTTATTCTTCTACTCTGTACAATGCTATGTGCTTTTTTTTTTTTTTTTGCTTGCTTGCTTTTAATTAAATCTCATCACTTGAAAAATCCCAAGGAAGAACTAGCAGATCTTTAATTTGATTTTTATTTTCATTAAGCTAAAGCTTATGTGACAAGTTTCCAAGAGCTTTTGCTAAATGCACCTTGTTTTCATGCAGTGCTCTTCTGAACAAAGTCCTATTCCTGCCACTGGGATGTGGGCAGGGAGGAAACATTCACCTGGTTTTTACGATCCTGCCGACTTGTCTTTGTTACTAAGATCGTGGCAAGCAGGGAGAGCAATGAAATACTCTGTTATGTGGAGTCTGCGGAGCATTTTTTTAAACTCTAGTCATTATGTATCGTGTTGGCATAAAAAGCCAGAGGAAGAAGATTCTTTATACAGAGCAAGCAGTTCTTCTTGGACCTTATGAAATTAATTATTTTATATCCCATAACTGAAAGTTGTAACTCAGTGTAATTGGCAGGAGAAGTCCCGCAGTAACAATCGGAGGGCCTGTTATTGTTTCCTCTAGTACTCCACTGTGGGAATGCTGGAAAACCAGCCTCCCATTCGGGTGTTTATTGGCAAATGTTTAAATAAATCATGCCAGCTTGTACGATAAGCTCAACGATAAATAATTTCTTCTCTTGAAATGTTAAGTGTTGTGGGAGGGAGAAGGGTGGAGTCAGGCGGGTTTTGTGGTACCTGTTTAGCTGGGATTGTGGTTTACGGTTTAGGAGAGCTGTAAGGATTTGGAAAACTTTGTTCTCTTCCCAGACTGCAATTACCTCGCTGTGACTGCAGCAGGGCATGAATTAGTCTTGTCTTTCCTCCCATATTCTGTTAAAATAACCCATTAATTGCTTCAGACACTGTTTGCAGCCTTGATGGAGGAAACTCCTCCTCCAGCAGCACCTCGTAGCGTGACTCCCTTTTCCCACGCCGTGCTTCTCGGTACCCCAGGGACTTCTTGCCCTCTGTGTTCACCCCGAACAGCAAACCTCCTCGTGCTGCCTCAGCTCTGAAAGCACGGGTGCGGATGACCCCTGCCGCCCTCAGTCAGCTCAATGGACTTTGGTCCACCCCCATCCTGGAGGAGTTTGTGTAGCTGCGTCAGACCCAGCTGCCGAGGTGCCGCTTCCAGCTGAGCTTAGCCCACGTAGGCTCTTTGCCATGCAGGAGCAGAGCATTTACCCCGGGGCTGCTGCTGACGTTCTGTCTCATAGGCCCTCTGAAGCTGCCTCCCTCTAGCAACTTGATATATTAAGATTTTTTTTTTTCCTATCTGCCTCTAATTTCTGCTTATTTATCTCCCAGGTGGAGTCTACAGTGACAAGCTAAGCAGAGCAATGCATCTGTAAACGTGTCTTGAGCCGAGGTTCCAGCGTAGTCGGGGAGAAGGGGAGGGACAACAGCGTGTCACTTAACGCCAGCCCTCGGCACTCCGTGATGGGACAGTTAAGGTCAAGGGAAACGGCAAAGCAAGAGATCGCCGATGAATGTGGCATCTCCATCCATCCCGCTACTGCTACTAGATAGAGCCCTGGTTCAGGGATGGCTGAGGACGCTACTCCAACGTAATGCTTTGGTAGGAAAGCTCGGGGTGCATCCTCAGCTGGAACAAGCTGCCCTCACTTTCAGTGGAAATAGGGCAGTTTAGGAAGGATGGGGTTCTGACCTGTTGGTCGTTAAGGTCTTCAAGCTCATCTGTTATACTCCACTTGAGTTCGCTGGCTGGTAAAACATACCAAACATGTGGAGCAGGAGTAGGCTTAAGCACACACTTAGGATTAAGCATGTAAATGTTTTACAGAAATGTATTTTGAATAGCCAAGTGTCAGTTTGGATTTTCCCATGCCCTTTTTTCTGTACGGAGAATGCCGGTTCAATGAAATTGTCATCTTCATGGAAAATATGCAGTCCTGGTAAAAGGCTTATGTCTCTTGGTATGAAACCACAACAATTCTGGAGAGAATTTAAACAAAATTGCAGTTTTTAGGGGCTTGATAAATTTCTTTTTCTATCCCTTCCATCAAGAGAAGACAAATATGCTCATGAACTCTACAGGTTGTGGTTTCAAGGCACAGAATAGCTCCTGTTAAATTAATCATTTATGGACTATTAAGATTTAGTAAATGACCTCAAAGGTAAAACCTTCCAGACTTGTTTTCTGTTTCCTACGCAGGCTATTTTAGAACATGTAGGTACAAGGGTCAGCATGATTATCTGAGGCTGGGAAGACCTGAAGAGCATTTCGATGGGGGAGCGGTGGCTTGGCATGGGAATTCCATGGTTGTCTTCTCTGGTGACAGTGACTGGGGAGAGGAAAACAGCTCTGGGAATGGTGAGTAAGAGGGTGCGGATTCAGTCCTGCCAGGGTTCTTTCCCAATTTCAGCTGTTGCTAATGGTAGGTGAGGAAAGGAGCCTGTATGCTGCTTGTCCAGATGAGCATCCGAGTGGATATGAAGCAATCCTTCTGTAATGATTGCATCAGAGTATGTAGGTGCTCAGATGTCAGAGGATGTGTTAGCACCTGGGGAAGGCTGATGATGGAGCTCAGGCAGATGCATCCGGTCGTGGCAGGCAGCTGCATCCTTGCAGACAGACGTGCTCTGTGCTTTTACAAGGGCCAAGGTTGCAGCCTGTTGACAGGAGATGCTGTTTAGGCCGTAGAGCTTGGAAGCATCCCCAGAGAATGCTACAAAATGGTATTTGTGGGGATCCCTGCCGGGGAGGGTACTTTAGATGAGGCACACTTGACCAGTTTTGGATCAGAAGTGCTTGTCCTCACCAGAAGCACCATGCCTGTCCCTCCCTCCTGTCGCTCCCCTGTCTGTTGGTATTGAACAAAACTTGGGTTTGAAGCAGAACATCCTGCTCTGGGATTTGTTTGTACTTTGTTAAATCCAGCACCAGGGGATTCTTCCTCCGTTTGCTTTCAAAGACCTGGTTTCACCTTCCCCTTGACTCTGGGATGCCAATTAAGTAGCTCGAAGCAGGGAGGGCTGTGGATGTTATTGATTAGGGCTCTAATTGCTTATCTCTCCATGCTGTCCAAGTGAAATGGGCTGTATGGAGATGCAGCGAGCAAAATAGAGATGTGGCTGCCTGCCACTCTGATTGAAACGTACATTGTTCCTCGACACAAGGGCTGCAGGGATATTTCTGAGCTATTCTTTCTCAGCGGTGCCGGCTTTGTCTCGCTGCTGTTGTCTCTTCCAACCTCGCTGCTTCCAGTGAGGCCCCACGTTGTGATCAGCCGAGGGTGCCGGGGCAGGGAAGGGTCATCCACTGTGGTCTGCTGCTGTGAGCATCTCCCAAACAGCCCGTGCTGCGGCAGGGAGGCCACGCCGTGTAAATTATTTGGTAATTCATTTTCTTCCAACTCAGAACCAATGCTTGGTGTTTTCAAAGCATCGGAGGACAGCTAGGGACAAGTTCACATACATCTCCAACTTCAGACCAGAGCCGTTTTTTTGAAAATCCCCACCTCAAGAGAAGTTAAAAATTTGGAGTATACATTTTCAAACTATTAGCTGATCACGGCTTTGTCTACTTGGTACCTCTGAAAAGGAGAGGAAACCTAAACTGAAGTAATTGATCGCAGTAAGAAGCGGACAGCTGCGAAGAGCCAGGACTTCCAGACAAAACAGCTCTCTCCCCACAATTCTGCATCGTTGCCTGACTAGGGAGGCTTCGGGCCGTTACCAGCCAGGAGGCACGGAGAAAACGAGGCGAGCTGTTTGTCAGTCGCTGCAGGAAGCTTCATCCCCTGCGAGCAAGGGGATGACTACAGAGTTATCTAATTGAGCAGGCAAATGTTTACTGATGTTTGCAAAAGGATTTCACATCCCTATCTGAAAGAGTTCAAATTGACCTGTGATGAAGTGAAGAAAAGGCTGAATTTCGTTCGTGGCCTCTGCACAAGACTGAACAACCTGGCTGTGGACGAGAAGCCTCACGCTGGCTCTCTGCTTGGGGTGAATTTCATTAGAATGGGCTGATAATTGTGTTGTAAAGACAGAATCAGGCAGGGTGAATTTACCTTCAAGGCCCGTGAAGGGCAAGAACAAACCAACCTCAGAACAGTATCAGACTTTCTCTTCAAGACAAAGTTTTAGTGTAATCAGAGAGGGCTTCCTGAACTCCAGACATCAGCCTCGCAGGTGTTCAAGGCCGACAGTAGCTCTTTTCTGCAAAACAAAGGTCTGTTGAGTGCAGGGGCTTCGCTTTCATCACCGTGTCAGGGCATCTGTCAGGAATACAGCTGGGCCTGTGGTTCATCAAGTGCTTCTCTTCTCCAGGGGAAGGATGGATGCCATCAATGCAGCATGTTTTGATAGGGCTTGGGGTATTCTGTGTTAATGCACCACTGCTTGAGTTCTGTGTTAGAGAAGATCAGGGAGAAGGGCTCTCACTTGCGGGAAAGGCACAAAATGCTTTGCTCCCAGGGAAGCTCTTTTCTCTGAGCAGCTCCCGAAGGGCGCTGGTGCTCCTTTCCAGATGTGCTGCACCTTTTGGAACAGACAGAAAACGCTGTACTGCTGGAGAAGCTGACGATGATGGTGCTGCCCTTCCTCCTTAGGGGATTCTTCGTGTATGCTGGGTGGAAGCCAGCAAGTACCTTGGAGATAAGGGCGAATACTTTCAAGGCAGCTACGAGAAGCAGTGCAGATACAGGAGGATTGAAGACAGTAAAACTGGTTTTAGATAAACTTTTGATTTTCAGATGAGATCTGCATATTTATACCCTATCTACACGCACACTTAATCCCCAGTTGTGATGGGACAGGAGAATCGCCTGTTATTGCGAGCTCCGTCTCTGTGCAATTTCCTGTTGTTAATGCAGCTCAGTCCCTTGTTTCTATTCCAGTCAAATCGTGCCAGTTGTCTTTTCCGAGGTCATTGGTGCTGCCTTAATATACCCCCTACCTCTGTGTTCGCAAAGCTTGGGAATGAAGAGCTCTCTCTAAGGAGCTGCTGAGCCAAATTGCCACGGCCAAGTGAGCATGGACCTGAAGGGGCATTTCCATCACTTGATTAGCTGCCAGTCCTGCTGCTCTGAGCACAAACATGCTTGGCTTCAGATGATACAGATGTGTAGGCTGACTTTATTTAGGTACTCTTCATACCTAAATAGTCCTTAGAAAGCCTTACTCAGGATTATAACAAGATAAGTAAGTTTTTAGCACACAAAAAAATGAAAACCCGATTATTCTTGTGAGGTAGGCAAAAGCTGGAAATTCTTAGCAATAGCAAGCACATTTTAGAGATTTTTGTGTGTCACAACTTCTTACTTATGTATTTCCTAGAAAAACTGACATTGATTGTGGAAGCCTCTGTCAGTACAAATGCCACACCAGTCAGAAATATTTTTCTTAATTTTTCACTTTTAGCCATGGTGTGGTGTGACACTAATTAGGCAGTGATTAGACATGCCAAAACTCTGAGGGGATGTGACCTGGTCGGAGGGCTCACCTCAGCCCGGCACGAGGCTTCGGCAATGCAAGGGGTGAACTTCTCTTGCGTTTCTGGTGTTGAGTTTGGCCCCTTTCTTCCAAACCTGGCAACAGAGGGAGGCGTCTACCCTCTGAATTCTTACTGGCATCCTTTCCCTTCCCTTGGTATCCCGTCAGCAGCCCTCCTGTAACGCGGGGGAGCTGAGCAGCTCGTCCATCTGCCTCCCTGTCTGTACCTGCATTGGTACACGTAGGTATGGAAATATTTCTTCATGAATAGCACGTAGGAACTATAATAAAAAGCTAGGACTGAGGTGTGTGTTATATTAAAAACAAACAAACAAAACCCAAGAAAACCCCCAAGGGATGCTTTCTTGGAGGAATTAAAATCCAGATAGTGCTGGTCGGTAGCTAAGAGAGCAAAACAGGCAAACGACTCACTTTGCACCTTCTGTTTAAGTTTGCTCTGGTGTGAGTGTCCTTTTTTTTTGGGTGACAGAGCGCTGTTAAGGTGCACGCTCTACATGCTGACCTGCATCACCGCCTCATTCAGGAACCGCTGTTTCATGAAGGTGCAAGCATTGGTGTTCGAGGGAGGGAGAGCAAGGTTTGAAATTGGAGAAAATGGGCCGGATAGCAGTAATAAGAAAAACAGAAAGTTTTTTCTATAAGCAAGCAAAATGTGAAGTGGCAGAGGTGGCTCGTTTCTGCAGAGCTGCCTCTCTGACAATAAACACGTTGAAATGTCGGAGTGGGGAGCAGCAAGTTGTATTCTTGAATCTCTTTGATAAGTAACAATACATTGTGCTTCATACATGTTCAAAAGAAAACTGTTATTCCTCTGAAGATCTTGTCCCACTTTGCAAAGTTTCTTTATTCCACTTTTTCTGAGTCACAAAGTGAGAGAGAGGAGGTCAGGCCATCTGGGCTAGTGTTGCAGAGAAGCTGGAGAGCATCCCTGGCCAGCTTAACCCAGTGGTGTGCATCTGTGTGTGAATTTGCTCTAATAAATCCCCTGATAAGGTCACATCAGTGAAGTGAACAGAATCGACACATCATTAGGTTAAAAATAGATATTCACAGTCACAAAGTCTGTGTTACCTGGCAGGAAACTGGGTCCTGGCCCTTCCCCAAGCTTGCAGCTTCTGTTGCTGCCTGCAAGGCTGGAAGCAGTAGCCCCTTTTTGCATCTCTGCTGGCACAGCAAAATTACGTGTCTCACCTGGGAGCGTGTGGTGTGTGTCGTGATGGGAGGAAGGCGCCGACTCCCGCCGCTCGCATGGGGTAGAGCAGCAGCTTGGAGCAGGCTCCCGGCTCGTTTTCTCACCAGGCTGTGCCCACCCCGAGCTGCGATTGGGGCACCTTGAGCCTGGCCGTGTTGGTCAGATGGTTTTGTCCCTCTGCTAGGCGATTATTCTAAAGGTACGTTTTACCCTGTGCAGGCTGCTGGCATATGCACACTCATGCAGCAGGCATTCGCTGGAACTGGCAGGCTGGAAAAATAACAGTGTCCTCAGGGAAAATATATACTCCCTTGTCGGTACCTTCCTTCCCTCTGCTGGCGGTTTCTCTGCACGTATCACAGCTTTCAGCCTGCTGCCCCTGAGAGCCAGAGAGAAAGATAAAACATTCTCATCACAGCGATATTATTTTTCTTTCAAAGTTCTCTCGCGCTTTCATATATGGTTGTTGATATGGAGAGCTATAGGTGTCACAGATCTGGATATATGGATAGAGACGTACAGCGGAGTGTGACAGCCGGGTGTCTGACTCTTTTCCATTTCAAAATCTGATCCCTTTTCTCTGCCATCAGTTTGATTTCATGACCCTTCTGACTCCTTTTCCAGTGGGGCTGGGAGCTGCGTCGAATTTGAGGCTTCATTTCCAATGAGCTTGTCGGGTCTCAGCCTGCAGCAGTGAACTCATTAGCAAAATCAACACTGGTGAACATCCCTTGATTACAGAAGATGTCAGCTCATGGTGTGTCTTAGGGACTGAGCTGCCCTCCCGCTGCAAAGGCTTTTCTCCTTGGCGATGCAGGGTTGTGTGTTGGGTTTATTGTGCTGACATCGCATGGCAGTGGGGAATTGCACCGTGTCGTGCAGCAGTGAGACCCCCGCCGGGATCCAGCTTAGCTTGCGAGCAATCCTCTTATCCAGAAGCAGCTCAGCGTTCATCTCTTGCACTAGTGTAGATCAGGAGCGATGGGTTTTAATTCAATTGCTGTGACTGTATTCTTATGCTTGGTGCAATCAGAAATCACAGCACCAAACTCAACGGGAGGGATTCTCAGCTTGGCATCACGCAAGGAAGGCATGGCAGAGCGCTTCGGTGGACTCATGCGGGCAGGTCTGTGCCAGCCCCTCTCTGGACCGTGCTGTGGTTCTCTCTGCAGCACCATCAGCACCAAAGTATTTCCTGCTGCAAGGCTGCAGAAGCAGAATTAGTGCACGTACAGCTGGAGCTGATGAGGCTCAGCACCCCCTCTTCTTGTTTCATGTTTAATTAGCTGGCGTGGGAAGGATGGATTGGATAGAACAAGGAAGCAGGAGAGAGAAGGAAGGTTAATCTATCCTCTAGCCTTGCTATTCCTTCTTCCTTGTGATCTTGCGAAGCAAGGAGATGATGTGTCCTTTGAAGTGCAAAGTACTCCCCATCCTTCTCCCTGAAGTGGTCTCGCTCCTCCTCCTCCTCCCAGCCTCGGTCCTCTGCTTTCTGCAAAGTGCTGCTGATGGCGGAGGTGCTGGAGCCGTCCTGGGGGGCTGCGAGCGGGGGCTTAGAACCGGGATTTCAGAGCGGGCTTTTCTCAGCACCCTCAAAGCCAGTCAGGAGATACTGCGGTGCTGCCTAGACTCGGCGGTACTGGAGCAGGAGGAAGGGTTTGGGCTGCGAGGGGGCAGAGCCCGCGGGAAGGTGCAGGACAGGGAGCAGGGGAAGGCAGCGCTGCTCGGGGCGGGCAGGATGCCCCGTGGCTTGCCGTGGTGCTGGGACACCCCGGTGTTACCTGGGGTCTCGCCAACACCTCAGGACTTAGAAATAGCAGCTCAGTGCCCCGAGGTGGTGGCTGTAAGGAGAGCGAGCCGGGCTCCCTCCTCTAGTGGTCCCCAATAGCTCTGTTCAGTTTTTCAGTAAACTCTTTCCGAACAACGACCTGGGGATATCGGGAACAGACGGAGAGGGCTTACATGGCATGGCGTAACGAACGGCCCTTTCCCCAGGACCCGTGTTCTCCCCAAGTCGTAGTAATTGAATTGTTTTAATATTAATATCTTCTCTGGAGCTCTGCTGATGGGAGGGAGGGAGAGATGTTTCTTCCAAAATAGTGTTAAGCTAATGCAGAAAGTATGAATAAATCTCTCAGAGATTATAGCCCCTGGAAAGCTCCTGTGAATATCAGAAAGACATCCTTACTGCTATGGAAGGTTTGATTGAATTACAAATTTGAGGCAATTCCAAAGCAAAACTGATTAAGTCTTTTCTTTTTCACTCTCTTGTTGTAGCTTTTTAAAGTGCTAAAGCTTTTTAATAATTAGAAATCCCCCTGTCCTATTTGTAAGTAGTTCTAATTGGCATTGTGTCCACATAGACGGTTATGCACCAACAGAAAACCTGCAAAGCACGAGCCCGTAATGCTCGTTATCTCCGAGGGACCCCCACAGTTCGTGTTACCGGAGGGGTTTGGAGAGGGCGGTGGGAGAGGGAGAGGATGTTGGAGAGATGAGCCCATGGGTGCTGCAGAGGGTGACAGCGGCCGCCAGAGGTGAAATAGGGATCGATCGGGCCCCAGCTCAGCCCCGCGACGCAGGGAACTGGGTACGGCCTTTTACGTAGCTCTTGGAAACGAGTTTTTTCTCGGCTGGTGTGGAAATAGCAAAGCTCCTTTCCCCGGGCACAGAGAGGAGGGTCCTGCCCGGCGGGGCTGGCTTCGCTCTTCCCGTCGGATGCGCACGAGCCGTCCCCGCACCCACAGCCTCTGCGGTGTTTGATTAACATTGTCACTGCGCTGCCAGTATCTAACTCATTGCTTTGTAAAACATTGTCGGTGTAAAGACACTATAGAAATCACCTTGTTCAGTTCTCCTCTATTATACCAGAGTTAACAAAAAAAAGAAAAAAAAAAAAAAGAAAGAAAAAGAAAAAGCATTGTACCACAGAAGCTTCGCATCTCTAGCAGGGCTGTCTATATGAAGAAGACAGCTGTGGTCTTTACCAGCCCTTGACAAGTGATTTTTCCAACAATCAGATGGGAGAACATGCTCTGTTAGGCTTATAATTGATAATATACCACTGTTGAAATATGCCTGTCAGTTCTGCAGGTAGATAAAATTATATCATTGATATTTCATAACAGTTTTCACAGGCAGCGTCTGAAACCATGTCCTCCCCCTGGCAGATAAAAGGTTAGAAAGGAAGATGTATCAGCAGGATCCGGCCTTCTGCCTCGGCACGGGAGAGGGGAGAGGGGAGAGGAGAGGGAGAGGCCGCTGCCAACCTCCGGTCCCGGGCTGGGCTCTGCACGTACGGCAGATCACACGCGCGTTTGAAGCCTTTCCCAGGGTCCGGCAGAAACGCGCTGCACCGGGGGAATGCAGCTGGGTATGAAAATGTCTGTACCACAGAGGGGTTAAAATAATGAATAGGGAAATTCAAATGATCTAACCCAAGTCATAATGCCGATTTTTTAAACAGAGAAGGCAATTAACTATTGGACACTTCAGAAGGTGCTGCGATTGATCCCTCCATCCCCGGGAACGTTTTGAAGATGAGCCCAGGCTTTGGGAAGATGTTGCATGAACATCTGGGCTGCTGAGCGCGGAGCAGGCGCGCCCGCGTCACGGACCTCAGTTCAAAGGGGACGAGGGACGAGCTGGTGCTAGAGAAAGAGAACAGGTTTTGTAGACCGGAGGCTGGAAACAGCTTGTGATACAGGAGAGACGGAGAAGGGTGCTGCAGGGGTTATGGGCAGGACTTGTTGCATCTGTTTGAGGAGACATTGCTCCAGATCTGGAGTCTGTGGGCAGGGAGGGGAGCTGGTCCATGCGTCCGCTGATTCGGGGTCCTGCAGAATAAAAATGAAAAAACTAAAAAATTTGAAAAAAGGGGAAAAACAGTTCTGGAAGCAAGAGGAATAAAGCATTGTCCTTTTGCTGCTGGCCAGGTGGAAAGCAGCAGGTCAGGCACAAGGCAGGGACCTGGCAGGGCTCGCGGCTCCTCTCTGCCAGCCTTGGCTCGGGGGAAGGACGCAGCAGCCTCTGCTCAGTCCTCCCTTCTCTCTTTTCCCTTTCTCTTTCCTTCTTTCTTTCTTGCTTCTTTGGCACAGAACTGGAGTCCATTGATTTCAAGAGCAGTTACGTGACATTTCTGACTGTGCCCGTGAATCGTGCCCCGCTGCGGTGGGTGCTCAGCCCCCAGCCCCGCTCTGCAGCCCAGCGAAACCCGCTCTCACGGTGGTTTGGACAGGGGGTTCTTCATCCACGGCCTCACCCATTTAAGCCCCCAATTAGCACCTTGCACCGAGACACGGGCCCTGCACGGCATTAGCACTTTCTGCACTGCTACTTCTTCCCATTCATTAGTGTTATTGACGAACATTTGGAGTCACATTAAAGGCGTGTAGCTAATAGCGAGCTCTGAATTCTCTTCAGGGTTGGCTGCACTGAGTGAAATTAGAGTTCCCGACATCCCCATTCCCCTTCCCCCTTACTAATTAGCCCTCCCCAACTTTTAGAGGTTGACATTTAAAATGAACTCTGCTAAAATGAGTATTTTTGTAACTGGGGTTTTCACTGCTGATAATAGGAACACAGAGGGGGAAAAAAAAATCCCCCTGACTTTGAGGGCAGCCAGGGGAGATGCCGTGGAGACGCCGGCTTCTGGGCAAGCACTGCTGACACCCGGCCCCGATGGCAGTGCGCCCGGGTGCACGTGCAAAAACCCTGGAAGGGGCCGTGAAGGTCCCCTGAATCGCTGCATTAAGGGGATGGGTGTTTTCCTGACGCCCTGACGAAGGTCCCTTCGTGAGAGATTTCTCCCTTCAAGATACAAAAGCCAGTAAATTCTGGGCTAAGTCTGCAAATCCCCAGCTGATATTTGTGACTTAACTTACTCTGCTGAGTAAAATGCAGAGCATAAAGACAAGAGTTTTAGCAGCGCTGTGTGACCAGGCTGCCAGGCTCTTAAACCCCCAGTTTCCTGCCTTTTGATGGGTTTAAATCAGGATGGGTCTAATAATAATGATAGTTGGTACTTATATGCCACTTTATCTTAAAAGCACTGTGCAAACATTAATTAATTATAGACACAGTGTCTGCAAATGTATAGCTGCAGATGCACACGGTGTCAGAGCCACGCACAGCTTTTAGCCAGGAGTCTCACAGCATGCAGGAGCACAAATTACATCTGCTGCAGCCCCTCTGCGGGCAGAGCCGCTTTGGTCTGCCATTACCTGCTGGGGGTGGCAGCTGCGCGAAGGCAACCCCGAAAGGTGATAAAAGAGACAACCTGTGCCCCGTGTCTGCCTGCAAACACATCGCTGGCACAGCGGGACTGCGGCTCGGGCGAGGGCCCCTCCGGGTGCTGGGGTGCAGGCTTTCTTCACACCGCTTTATTTACATCTCCCCGGTTAAAAGGAGACTGGTGGTAGGTAGTGCTGCAGTGTACCAGGTGGCATGTTCCTTTGTGCTTCAGCCTCTACGTGCCGAAGTGGTAAGCGTGATATCTTCCTACGCCACAGTCCTGGACCAGTAAAAGGCACCCACTTCCTATTGCTGGCGAGAGAGGTGATGAGCCTTGGGGGTTAGCTCCTGGTCTGGGGCAATTTGCTCTGGCTAGGCAAGACAGAGAATGAGTGACCAAGTCCTACTTGGATTATTAGCCTCCTTATGGTTGTGGGTGTTACTCTTTTGGGGGATGCTGTGGTCCCTAAAATTTACAGGCGATGCAGAGATGAAAACTGCCCATCTCCTGCTTCTCCAAATTAAACCAAGCACCCCAATTCTGCACAGAAGCTTGCTGTTGGCAGTTAGAAACTGCAGCGGCACCACCCTTCTCTCCAAACAAATGCTGCCCGACTGGGGTGCGATGTGCTGGGGATGCTCCATGCCTGCCTAGGAGGGAGGGAGGAAGGCTGGCAGCAGCCATGTAGGAAGGCAGACTCTGCCTTCACAACCTTTCCCCATCTCTGACCACATGCTGGACATGCAAAAGATCCCTGTTTCCTTGGAAACAGGTTCTTTCTGCATGTGCTGCAGCGAGTCGGGAAAGTTTGCCTTCATCAAACCCCCATGGTGAAGAGAATAAGCTCCAGAGATGCTGTCCTAGGGACGGCAGCCTGATTGCTGCTGCTTTTCTTATTTACATCCCTTTAAAAAAAGGAAAAGGAAAAAAGAAACATCTCCCTCCTGCCCCTTGCAGAGGAGATCTCTCCCGATTCCTTGCGAGTCTTGTCGGTGCCTGAGGGCAGAGGAAATTACTTCAATCACAGACGCATCGCTGAGCACCCCAAAACCGTACATCCCCTCTGCAAAGCTTGGGCTGTAAATGCTGCTCCCCCCTGCAGTGGCAAACTGTGGGCAGTGTAGGGACGTGTCACCAGTGGGCTCTCCTTCGCTTCGTGTGGGAATCAGTGCCGGCCTTTGTTTCTTTTCCAAGCCCAGAGCTGCAACCACAGCCACCCCAGGGGACTCGCAGCAGAGCCCCAGGGACGTGCGCTGGGCCAACTTTCTTCTGGCTGAATCATCTCTGAGTCTTTCCAGCGGGGAGGTGGGATGGAGAGCGGGTCCACAGTGGGTCAGCCACGCGGCTGTCCGTGTCAGCAGTGTCACTGAACAAGGGGCTTCTTGGGACATGCCCTCGACTGCAGCGTGCAGCAGGTTTGCATTTTCCTCCTGCTTCGCCAGGTTTAACCCCCCGTCACTGCACCAACCTGCCCAGGACGCGGCTGGGAGCACCCCGGGGTGGTGCTGGGCTGATGGTCCTTGTGCCCGAGAAGTGCAGAGTCCGACCTTGGGTGCTGGGCACCGGGAAGGGACCGCGGGAAGGGGAAAGCCCAGGGGCGATGCAGTGTGGACAGCGAGGCTGAAGCCCAAAGCCCGGCTCAGAGCGGGTGTGTGGGCGTTTAACCCAGCATGTGTAAGTGCTCCGGGCCTCAAGTTTAGAGAAACCTCATAAATATTTTAACTCTGGGAGGATGAAAGGAAAACAAACAAATAGAGGTTTGGGCCCTTGGGGCATTGCTGTGATCATCTCTTTAGAGAAAGTCATTTGGCTGGTACTTGGCTCTGCGGAGCGTGGGGCAACGTGGCTGCGGAAGCGGCTGACGCAGGCAGAGCCCCGGTCCTGCCGCCATGCGGGTCCTGAGCATCCCCCCGCGGCCGCAGTCAGAGCTGGGCAGAGCTGCAGTGAAGCAGCCATAGTTAAAGGGGCTATTTATAGCAGAAACACACTAAAAAAGCCAAACTCCAAACCCAGGTTATTCATTTTCTGACAAGTATTTCCATCCAAATTTTGATTTTATAGAGAGGGAAACCTAAGAAAAAAGGGCAAATGTTTCTAATTAGGGTTTTTTTTTCTCCTATTATTCAATCAGGATTTGCCAAACTAAACCAGCGATCAAGGCCTTGAGTTTTGATCCAGAAAGGGTGGGCAAATGTCATGAACATTTTTGCCATTCTCCTGTGCTTGTTTTGACTGCCTCTACCTCTAAAGTCTTGTTGGAATTTGAGAGTGAGATTTAATTTGATTATTTTTACAGCTAGAAAGCAATGAAGAATGAGTAAATGCTCTTTGCTGAACATTTCATTTGAAAAATACACTAAAACCCACTGAATTAATGATTCGGTGATTGAGGCTGTGAATTTTGGTTAATCGTCGGTTTAAAAGCTGTGCTGGTATAATTTTGCAAGCTGAGGAATATCATAAAACGTTTCAGTTGTTTTGCTGTCGTAATTGCACAAGAGAGACGCTGTACAGATGCGGTTGCTCTGGTGCACGTGTGCACTGTGCTGGTACGAGTTGCTCCGGTTCCCGACCGGAGCCGTGCCGGGGGAAGCACGGCTGTGCCGTAGGACTGAACATCCACCACCGCGGCAGACGGTGGGTTTGGTGGAGCTGTCGCAGTGTTGACCGGGGAGGTGGTTTAGATGTCAGCTTGCATTTGCACATTAATGCCAGGCATTAATTACCTGGATCTGTTTGGAACCCGCTCAGCGCGACTCTGTAAATATTTGTGACAAAATTTAACATCCACAAAAATCTGTTGATTCTTGGAAATTCAGACCTCGTTCGCTAAGACTTGCTGTGGGTTTGCAGGTCACTGGCAGCCTTTCCAACGATCGCCTCAGTGCGCTGGCTGCCTGCTGCTCATGGGCTTGTTTTGAAGAGAATCTGCTCCCTTTTTGAGCAAATATGGTTGCAGTTTATGGAACTGATGCTCAGCCGATTCCTTTGGTTTCAGTATAAATCCCAGGAGAGATCAGTGTTTTGCTTTAAAATCTGTGAGCAGCTCAAACAGAGGCACGGATAAAGAGAAATGTTTGCACAATCTCTTTGCAAACCAAATCTTTAACGTCGTGCATTGCTCTGGAGAGGTGGAGAGGAAAGATAATCCCAGATTTTGCCTTTCAGCTTGCAAGGCAAAGCTGTCCTTCATTGTAAAATCAGTGGGAGTTTGTCCTGCGACGGAACTGGAGGATCTGGAGTCCTGAGACATCAAAACAAATTACACCGCGATCTGTTTCTCAGTCTGACTCCAGGAGGTTTCGTCTCGTGCCAAGCGCACGCAGAGCATGAGTGTTTCGACATGTTCTCCTAATCCTGGGATTTATAAAGCGCTTAGCGACACACACAGAAGTGATTCATTACTGCAGCAGCGTCGTGTAGCCTCGTATGCAAAGCAGGGAGAGCGATCGGTCGCTGCCTGCCGCGGCCCCTCGCCTCTAACACCCCAGCGCCGATGCTCATGCGAAGACACTTCTTTTGGTGGTTGTTTCTGGGGGGTCTGCAGGGTGTTGCCCAGTGCAGAAGCTTCAGGGCCATCGGTGCCTCCAGGTCTGGGCTCATCGCATCTCCACGCTCTCTCCTGCCGTACGGAAAAGGGAAGAACATGCCAAGGGACCCAGGAGAAACCCTGGGGTCTCAGTCTCATCCGTGGCACACGCGTCCTGGGGCGCTACGAACGCTGCTTGGAAACCAGGGCAGCGTTTCACATTTTCCTCTTTGCAAAACTACCGATTCCTCAACAGCTTGAAATTCCCCAAAGGTCTGTAAATTTGAAATACAGGCACCTTCCTAATGCTTAGAAACGCTGCTGTCTTGCGCTGGAGGCTGATTCCACAGGTAGTGAATAAATTCCGGGAGTTTATGGGTTTGGGCTGAGGTTTAGAGGTACGGAGGTGCTGCTCGCTATCTTTAGGACCTTAAATGCCTCCACAAAGCTGGTGTTTGGTAACCAGCCAGGGAGCTTCACCCAGCAGGTGGCTGGTAGCCAGCCCATGGTGCAGGGAACCAGCGGAACGGGCGCTCATTATCTCTGCCTTGCTCAGAAAGGATATTGTGATTTTAATAACTTCTTGGATCCATTTTTTCCCTGGTAGTTCTTGTTGCCTTGGATACAGGCTCCGGAGAGGCTCAGCCCTGCTAAAGATGGTAGATCATTTAAATGGAATAGAAGATGAGGTGCGGATTTGCAAACTGCTTTAGCTCTCAGAGCGAGCTGGCTGGGAGCGCTCCAGCAAAGCTGAGCTTGCTCGGGACATGCCGGTTTGTTAGAAAGGGCGTTGCTCACGGGAATGCGACACCAAAACTTCTTTTGCGATGATCGCACAAGGCTAGATGCAATGTCGGATGTGTCCGCGTGACAGCACCAGCCTGGAAAAAACATTGCTCCAAGGCTTTGGCGGGTGGCACTGCACCGATGCCCAGGGCGCTGGGACCAGGAGCAGAGCTGGACCGTGGACCTTGGCACCTTTGGTGCGCAGCTTCAAGGACCCCTACTCTGCTGCCATCCTCGTCCTCCGTAACCGCTGCCTCTGTCTTCACTCTGGACTTCCCAGGTCCACAGGACCTGCAGGGTGGGTCGAAGGCCGTTCACCTTTTCAGCGCGTGTCCGTGGCACTCCAGTTCTCCTGGGTGTTGTGATTCAAAGCGTGATTCCCACTTCTAGCACCCCCTTATTCGCTTCCTCCCAGCCCGCTTACACATGCGCTTATCTCCAGATAAGCCATGCAAATCAGAGAAATTCTCATTTCATGCTGAGAGGTTACCTACCCCTAAAGGTCACCAAAGCTATTAAAGAAAAACCATCGTGCCTAGGGCTTTGGACACCTAATTTGGCTTGGTTTGGTCAAATTTCACGCTGCTGTAGGTTTTGATTTATGCACTTTGAAAGTCCTTTGCTGTGCTGGAGAAAGCCCGCTCGTGGTGCCTGTTGTAATCAAATAGCTCTAGCTTTTCTGAGATGCCTCTTCTTCTTTTAATGACTCTGGGGTGTCCAGGCCCATCCTGATCGTAAACAAACTAAATGAATTGCTTTTGCTTCCTGGTCCTCATCATAAACAGATTTGGGTATGACAGCTGCCTGACAAATCATTAAGATCATTTGATCACTGTCAGAGCAAATCAGCCGGACTTGAGACAATGCACTAAACCTCAATTTGCTGCTGGGGTTACCACGTACGAGATGCTAATGACACTGTGCTCTTGGAAATTATTTCTTAATTGCTTTACAGTAGCTGGTGGAGATCATAGCCTTGCTGCGTTGGGTGACATGGCACGGCAGAGCCGTTGTTAGAGGAGCGGCACCCAGCACCCATCCCGCACCCGCGCTGCGGTGCAGCTCTGCCGTGCCCTGGGCAGCAGGAGAGGGGCCAAAGCCAAGGGCCAGCCCTCGTGCCCTGCACGGCTGAGGATGCTCTTGGGCAGCAACATACGGGCAGGACCGGGACAGCCGTGTTTGGGTAGGGACGTAACCCGGGAGCTTCAGCTCTCGTGCTGTGAGCGCAGAGCCAGGGAACTCCTGCCATTGCATCCCAGCTAGTTTCCCAGTTGCTGCCCGCGGATGCCCCTGTGCTGGGTCGAGGTGTCTGTGCCAGCCCTGCCTACGACCCGCTGCCAGCCGCAGCCCGCGGGAGGGACTCCTGCCGTCCCCGGAGCCCTCGGGAGTTTCACCCTTCGTGCCGCCTCGGGGAGAGGGCAGCAGGGGCCCAGGAGAGGAAGGAGGAATCGTCTAGGAAGTAGCAGCAGAACAAAGAAGAACAAAAAAATATCTTTTTGCTTTGCTTAAAAAGAAATCTCAGCCTTCCTGGAGAGAAGAAAAGAAGAGGAGGGAGGTAGATGCACCACACAAAGAGAAGAAAATGTGCTGAGAAACCACAAGGCGTTTAAAAGCTCACACAGGAAACCAAACCCACTTTGATATCCCCTCTCATAGGAAACGTTTGAGGCCAGAATAATGTTGCCATGATTTATCACACAAAGGGATGAGAAAGTGAGTGGATCCGAGAGCTCCGTTCTGGTTCTTAGGACAAAAAATGCTTTGTATTAAATTACACCGTATAAGCAAAAAAAACCTTAATAAAATGTCTATTTGCAGACAGGTATTTGTTGAACAGTGATGCGTGTGCCCTTCCAAGAACAGGCAGCTGTGAAAGCAACGGCCGTCGCGCAGGAGAGGAGCCTCCTTCATCAGCGTGTAAGAACATTTCTGCGCTGCTCAGCGCTCGGTACCTGCGCCTGGCCCGAATGCTGCTGGGTGTCAGTCCTGCCAAGCGGCACTGCACCGTCTTCAGCCTTTGGGAAAGGGCTCGGGTTGGCAGCCATCGGGGTTCACGGCCAAGGGGAAACTGAGGCACAATCAGGGAATTTTCCCACGCCGGAAGCCTGTGAGCACAAAGCAACCCATAAATCGCGTCTGGTTACCGAGCGGCGAGCAAATGCAGCAGCGCTCGTGTCGAGCTGTTCGTGTCTGTGTGAAGGAGACTGCTCCGTGCCAAACGGTAAATTCGCATGGAGGCAAATCCGTCCTGCTTCTTCCCTAAATACTGAGTGGATGTGACAGGAGTCCTTCGTGGGAGTAGAAAAAAACTCAGCAAACTATTTTTCCTTGAATGTTCGTCCAAATATATGGCAGAGCAGTTACTGCTGAACAAATGAAGTATGGAGCTTCATCAAAATCAACTTTTTTAACAGGGAAATGTTTATTATATACTGTGGTTTTTTTCCACTGCTGGGGAAAAAAAAATAAAGTGTTCGAAATGAACATTTTTTAAACTGATGAAAAAATCAATGTTACAAAAATAAATGCTTAATTTTTGATTTAACATGTCCCCATTTTTTAACTTCCAGATTACATTTTCAGTAATTTGACTTTTCTGCCTGCCATAAACAAGCTATATCAGACGGTCTCTCTGGCTGGGAAGCCCATGTTGGTGTCTCTGTCTCTCACTGCGCTCGGGAGGGATGTGGCAGCTTTAGAGCAAGATATTTCCAAGCTTCACCAGGAGCCAGGGAATAAGAAAACTTCAGTCCACGACTGCAGGAGCCCCATGTCTTTTGCCCTGTAAGGGAAGCAGCGTTTTGTATGGCCCAACCCTGAATTTCCATCTGGGACCCATTTTCTGCCTGAAACTGGGAAGGGGAAGGAGACCCTCAAAGACATTTTGGTTTTTTTGGTTATTCCAAATCTGGCTGAAACTGAGGAAAACCGAACTAAACCTCACAGGAGAGATGGCTCAGCCACGCACACAGAAAGCAAGGGCGGGTTTGGAATAAGGCTTTTAATAACTGGGGGGCAGAAGCGCTGTAGCAGAGCCGTGCACCCCGAGAACGGCTGGGGAGGGCGGCGGGAGCCCCTCGAGCCCGGTCTCCTGTCCCCGGGCTGGGCTGGAGCACCCAGGCTGGGCCGGGGGGCTGGGACCAGTTTTCTGGGGGAGTTTTGGAGCTTTGCGGGTGTTTCTGCGAGGCCGGTGAGTTCGCTGGGTGCTCTGCACAGCCCGGGGACAGCGTGGGGTGGGGGGGCAGCAGCTGGCTGGCGAGAGCCCCCGTGAAGTTCAGCTGATCCCAGGAAACCCTCTCCAAAGTAATTACAGGGGAAGGCGCGGAGGCCAATTTGCATTTTTAACGGCGCCGGGCTCCGAGGTCTCCCTGTGGCCTTTGAAGGTTAATGGGTTCCCAGGAGGTCTCGCAGCCACCGTTGGGTCCTCAGCAAGGCCAACCTCAGCGCTCGGGGCTCTGGAGAGGAGGCAGCTGCCGCTCCGGTTGGTATAAATGGGGGAAGCAGGATTTTAGCCAGGGAGGATGCAGCCAGTTTGCTTTTAAAAGTCAGTGGAGTTGAGCTTCTTGCAGAGGGTGCTGGGCACTTGAACGGACGAGTGAGTCACTTCAAAGTCAACATCCGCTCCCCGCGCCACGGCTGGCAGCTGGGTCTTTGCGGAGCCCCTCATTTGAGATCTCATTCTGGGGAGAAGCCGTTCCCTGTGCTGGCAGGCAGCGGTTTTGCGAGGAGAGCTGCCTGGGGCACAGCCTTGCAGCCGCAGCCGAGAATCGTCCCTTCCAGGAGCGGCGGCTGAACGGCCCAAGTCGGGGCAGGGGAGCGGCGTGGAGCTCGGCTGCCTGGGCGCGCTGCTGGAGGGCTGTGCACCAGCCTGCCAGCTCTGCTCGCCCCGTGCCCCGAGTCCTGGCATCATTGATGCCACCATTAGAGACACACGACGTGCAGATAGTCCCCTCTCACCTACACGGGTCCAGCACAGGGCCACAAACCTTGCTGGGACCCAGCGTGACCACGCAGGATGCTTGGGGCTCCTCAAATCCACGTTAGCCACTGATTTTCTTCTAGGTCTAACGTGCCTCCAGAGGAAATCTCCTCCCGGTGAGGAGCAGATACTGCCTCTTCCCAGTCCCCACCCCTACGTGATGATGCGGTGTTGTCTGAACACACACGCCGTGATCTCTTTTAAAGGGATGCATTAATCCTGCTACGGCAGCTTTGGCCGAGGCCGCGTTACTCGTAACCAGAGCCTAATTCTGCTCCCGGCTCGTGTGATTTATCTTTTTTCCCTGCATATGCAATGAGGTGTAAAGCAACCCCTGCCACTGTCAGCATCACCTGGGCTTGATTTGTTTCAGCAAGAGAGCACTATTTTTTCTTTTATCCTAAGCAAAATGCACATTTGAATGGGATTAAATCTAAACTCCTTCAAATGCTTAATTCTGACTGGAATGCAAATAGTCCCTGCGGACCGCAGCAGTGGCTCCAGACAGCAGGGTCAGGATGGCAGTTGTGTTATGCCTCAAAAATACTTTCAATTGCAAAACAAAAGTGGGAAGAGAGGCCTTAAATGATGTGAAAATAACACTGTTTGAATTAATGTGTCAGCCCTGATGGATGCTTGTGCTACCCGGAGTTTTGAAAGGGCTCTGACGGGCAACATATTACCAGGTGAGATTTACCTACAGCCCATGACTTCGAGTCAGCAAAATCTTAGATGAAAACCTGTCCTTCACTCTACACTGACTTCCAAAGAATATTGAATCAAGATAAAGACCTAGAGGGCCACATACACAAAGGTATTTTGACATCTAAGTCCCATTAATTTTGATGCAAGTTTTGGCATTTTCAGATGTTATCTTTAATTTAGCCAAGTAAAGGAGAGTCAGTCCTTATCCCCAGCTCACTCGGTGCATGAGTGCAGGCAGGGTGAAGGGCTGGGCTGTGGTCAGAGCTGACCAACCCTGCCCGTGGCCGGAGCTCTCCTGGGGACGGTGCCTGCAGGGGCTCCGGGTGCCTCCTCTGCTCTGCCCTGCCAAGTGTAGTTTTTCAGTTTGTCTTCCCTGTCATCATTTCAAAGCTGCACATTCGTATATGTGTTTTATTGCGCACTTATCTTCCTCCCAGAGTGAGAGAATGAACTACATATGCAGGTGTTAAAGCCTGGAAGATGCTGGACTTTATAAAATGAGTTGTATAAGGATTCAATCAGCAGTGCCCCGCTCCGTTCCCAACAGGCACACTCGTTCCTGGATGGGGACTGCGCTTACGTGTACATCTTAGCCCAGCCTTGCAGGCACAAACGAGGCAGTTAAAGCAGCACTCGTACGCTTCACGTGTGACCTCAGCAATGCCAGGGCAGCGCGGCGGCTGCGGCCAAGCCCAGCTGCTTCCCAAAGAGCAGCGGAGGTGGCACTTCAGCTCTGCTCCCGCGGCGGCTTCGTGGTGCTCTGCCCAGAACGGAGAGGAGGAAAGGACGACAAGAGACCTTCCCTTTGTCTTGCATGTCTGGGCTCGTACGGCTGGGAGCTGGTGTCACAAAACGAAGTTTGTTTGCTAATGCTTAGCTCTGGTGCCCAGATGTATGGGATGTGGTGAGCCTGCCTCTGCCTCTGCCTCTGCCTCCTGCCTCTGCCTCTGCCCTCCCCGACTGCTTCGGAGCTGAAGAACGGGCTCAGAGGTGCAGAGAAACAGGTGGCTGAGCAGGATGAGGTTTTTCCCTTGACCTTGGTCCGATGCGACGGAGAGCTCTGCTGCTGGCGGCTCAGCGCCGGTTCGGGGAAGGACCATCCCTGCCTCGGCTCTGCTGACCCCCGTAGCGCCAGGATGCTCCGGCCGTGCGTGGGATGAGCAACAGCCTCCCGTGTGTCACTGTCACAAGAAACTCCCTCTCCCATTCCCCTCCTCTCACCTCTTTCCTCCTTCCTCCGCTCCCTCCTCCTCCCTGCGGCCCTGGGCTGGGCGCTGGTTCGTGGCACTAAGCCGCAGAGCAGCCCGTTCCCAGTGCCCAGGGCCAAAGGAAGGGAGTGACAGTAAGAGGAAGCAGAAGGCAAGGGTCACAACGTACACGCTGGACAAAATCCCGTCTCCTGACCTTTGGAAGAGGCTGCGGTTGCCCGTGAAGGTGGGATGGATCACTGCCTTCAGGCCAGGTGAGAGATGACAAACCTGTGGCCAGTGCGGCTCCAGACTGGCAGCGCCGGCGGAAAAACAGCTTTTGGGATCCTGACGGGCTGCCTCCGAGCAAACGGGGCTTTTATTTATCTTCCCTTTGACGCTCAACGTGACATGAACTTTCTTTCCTCTTCCTTGCCGGCACAGGTAGGGATGTGCACTGAGAAGAGGATAGAAATAGGAAGTGGCGAGTGTTCTTCAGGGAGGAGAGTGGCTGCAGACGTGCCTGTGAGGTGGGGACCGGCTCGCAGGAGGTGCAGGCTTCGTTCCCCTCGCAGCTGTAGTGGATTCTCACCCTAAACTTTTGTAAGTCATTAATGACTGGATTTTCCTCGTATTCAGTGATAGAGCTGGAAAGGAAATTGGTTTCTTAACCCCGATGATTTTACAGCAGTGTAATTTCTTTCTCCCTGACCTCTTTGTGAAAATACCGCCAAGGCTCTTCAGTTCTTTTCAGAAGGAGAGAAAGCGCAGATTGCTCACGGCATGGTGACTCCTGCCCCTTGGGCTGGGAGAAGAACAGCGCGTGTCCTTGCTGCGTCCCGCAGCCGGCGCCGGCCGTGCACCCCGGGGCAAAGGCAGCGAGAGGAGCCCGCGCTGCCAGGGGGTCCCAGCCTGGGGGCCGAGCCGTGGGACCGGGACGGCAGTGCTCCAGGACGGGCAGTTCGCCCTCAGTCCCGTGAGCGGGTCCACTGCTGTGCTGCTGGCGCTGCGGGGATGTTTGAGACGTGCTCCTGGAGCTGAGGTCGGGGGGGGGCTTTGCTGGTTGGGGTCTCACCGGTCCAGGGGGGGATGGGAGGCTCAGCCTCTCTGTGCCTTAGAAAATGTCATCTCGCTGTGTGCGAAGTTAAAGTCATGCTTTGCTGGTTCAGGGCCGGTAGGAATGCTAAAAATGCATTAAAAAATACCTGGCAAAAACCAGTTTAACCACCTTCTCTTCCTACCCACTAGGCAATTACCAAGTGAATCCAGAAATAAATAAAACATCCCCATAAAAGGAGACATGCAAAGGAAATTAAGCACCTTCTGTTCACTGGTGCTGGTGAGCCCCCTGCCCCAAGGCAGAGCTTGCTTGGGGCTGCGCCTGCTGGGGGGTGAAATCTGGGGTACCCCCCGGTGCCCCACCGCCTCTCCCAGAGCAACGGTCAGCTGTCCGGTCAGCTTAGTGCAAGAAAGCCGCCGTTTGTGGTGGGTATGGGCTGACCACTGGCATGGCCGCTGACGTCCCGTGTGAGTTCCAGGTTGAGTTACTTTAAACACGTTGTGTCTTCAAAACGCTCCGCTGCTGATTTGCAGTGAAATACAGAGCTGTTCCAAGTGCTTTGCACCATGAAGTGCTTTGAAATCACGACGCAGCTTGAAGAAGTGGAGTAGGGGATGGATCTTACGGGGTTTGATGTTCTGCAGAGGCTGTTGGCCAGCACGCAGCCGTGGCCAGGTGAGCTCCCTCCCTGCAGCAGATGCATTTTGGACCTGTGCAGCCCGTAGCATCGATTACACTAATGCTAAGGAAGGTTTTGCCATCCAGATGGGAGAACAAAGACACAGCAGAATTGTTTTACTTGTTCTCAGTAATCTAGTGGCTGATCCAGGAAGGCAAACCAGGTCTTGTCCTACCACCAGCCCAAGGTTACACCACCCAGCAGTGCCCCGTTAGTCCAGTCATTATGGATCCTCGGCACTCACAGGGAGCACCAGGACCAGCGGTGGTTACGTGGAGCAGCTGTGAGCGGCCAACAATATCACACGTAGCTGTACGAGTAAAGCTGCGCTTGCTTTTGTCTCCCCAGGTCCGAGGGATCACGGATCCTGGCCACGGGGCTGTGCAGCCCCCTGCCTCATCGCTGCCCGGCTGACTCTGCCGCAGGGCATCCCCAGCCCCGGCTGGCTCCGAAAGGTCAAACCCTTGGCAATGGCACAGCTACAGAAGGGAGAGAAAGAGGAAAACGTGTGTGCACATTAAGGCAAGAATATTGATAGTGGATGCTTATTATTGCAAGGGCGGAAAAACACCCTGAGAAAAAATGAGGCTGTGTTCTGTGTAAAGCTCTTCAGAGGCTGAGACGAATATTTTCTGTTTGAACATATAGCATATAAAAGCCAGTGCTTTTTCCCTAGCAAGATAAGTAAGGTTTTTATTTGAAACTTGCAGTATCTACATTTGGCCAGCTGCGAGGAGCTGGGTCCCTCTGAGCCCCGCAGCGCAGGCGGGGGGGTGGAGGAAGGCTCTGCCCGCTGCAGCAGCCACACAGCTTTTCCTCCTCCTGTGCTGCAAAAAATGTGATTCAAAGAAGCTACGTGAAGGAGCACCCCGGGTCCTGGCTTGTTTGAGACCAGAAGGAATTTCAAAGTAACTCCCACTCTGCTTGCTTTTGCTGGGCGTTCATGAAACGTGGAAGGCCGTGGGGTCGTGATCTCTACCTCTATCTCCGTGTCTCATCCCGCTGTCCATCCGCAGCATAGCAGAGCGTGTTCCACGTAAATCAATAGCAACAGAGATTTCTTCATAGACTGTATGGCATCAAGGTTAAAACTCAGCTGTGTACTTTTAGACTTTTCTTTAATTTTTCAGTGGGGTTTTTTTTGAGGTTTTCAATCATTTATATTTAAGATCTAAGGATTTAGCTTTCTTATTGGCTAGAGTTTGCTGCCATGTATCTTTAAAGCACTTGCTAAACAGATGCTATTTTCTTTGTAGGGGAGCAGGCACGGGGAGAAGCCCGTTGCACGGAGGAGCCGGTGCCGGCAGCAGAGGTGCAGCCCCGTGCCGGCTTTGCCACGCTGCCCAGGCTCGGTGGAGTCTGTCCGTCCCTCTCGGCAGTGGCCAAGCCTGCATTTTTCATACCCACCCAATTTTGCAAGAAGCAACATTTGCAAATGGTTCTCGAGTGATTTAGGAGCTGTGAGCTTCCACTTAAAATGCACCTAGAGCAATACTGGGATGGGGGTTGGGATCAGGACTGGGATCAGCCCAGCCTGGATCTGGTACCCTCGCAGCGGGAGCAGCTGGGCGGAGGGCTGAGCCGGGCGGCAGGGTAGTGCTGCCACCCCCCACCATCCCACCCGTCCATCCGTCCCACCAGCACAGGAGGCAGAGGGTCAGCTCCAGCTCACTGCTTCGATGTTTGATGGGAGGACTTTCTGAAACAAGATGAAGGCAGCGATACTTTTATTAAACCTAGAAGTGGACAGGAATTTGCATTAGTCTCTCCTTTCTGGACAGCAGAAATCTGCGCTTATCCAGAACATCAAATTCTTATCGCTGTGAATGCAAATATTTGCCCCTGACCACAAAGGAAATGAAAAATTTCTCCGTTATGTATTTATCTGTTTTAAAAAGATGTTTACCAAATACTGGAAGACAAGAAGAGGGGAGCAAGAGGTTACCTGTATTACTCTGAGGCATGAGCTAAATCAGCATTTCCAACATGCCATTTCCTGCACGACAAAGTCCTTTTCCTTCGCTTATGTCTCCCTTTCTGCACCGTAACCTCTAGTGCAGGATTACAGGACCAGCGGCCCTTACTAATTACAAGCTCTCCCTGCCCCAAAATAAATCAACAGCTTGGGATATAACTGACAAGACTGGAAAAGGGAATATTGATGTTTATGTTTGTCTTCTGCTTGTGAAATCTTTCAGGTTGTGCTTTCTAGCATTCACCCACGCTCGTAAGCATCACTGGAAAACCGGCCGCGATTTCCGCACCATCACCTGACTCCAGGAGCTGGTGCCGAAGGAGGAAGCATCAGCCAACACGGGCTGTTTTACGAGCGTGGCTGTGGCAATCCTGCTTTGTAGGTATTAAATCCAGTGAGAGTGAGACAGTGCAGCTGATTTATGACTCTCTGGGTGAAGACTAAACTGCGCAGGGAGTCTTTCGGCGACCTGCAGACTGCAGCTAGTGCAGAGTGGGGTTTGGTGGCCGTCCTGGGAGGAGCACAGCACCGGCGGGAGGTTGGGTCATTTAACGCGGCTGCTTTGCTGCTGCCCGGCCCGTGCGGCTGGCTTCAGCGGCTCTGCTCCTGGGCCGGGGTGGGAAGACGAATGGCTCGTGTTGTTCCTCCTTAGGTAACTTTAAACTCAATCATGCCTGACTTTGCTTGCAAAGAAATCTTGAGACGCCGTGAAAGCCTGGTGCTGCCTCATTTACCCTCTGTCGCGCTGACTTTCCTCCTGCACAAGCATGCGGAACTGTGCCTGCTCGTTTTTGCAGATTTGCTGCCAAAACAAGGCAGGATTTCAGCGTGAGGAATGAGTGCGATCTGGGAGAAAGCCCAGAACGTAACTTACCTGCTGCCGGGATTTACGATGCTCTTCTCGCGGAGCCTGTGTGCCAGGCTGCCATGTCTCGGGAGCTCAGTCACCGTGCCCGGGACCCGGACCCCCACTGCGCTGAGCAGCAAGCTGGGGCTTGCAAAAGAGGGGGTGAGGTGGTGGCAGCCCCCCCAGGGCAGCGCTCACAGCCTCTGCTTTGGGGTAACCCTCTTAGGTGTGCCCCTTTTTGATGGCTGCGTTGGCAAGCCCATCTCCGAGCATCAGGATTTGGCCTCATCAGCCAGCTCCTCTCCCAGCGCTGAATCTGGGCCACATTTAAAGCTTCCAACTTTTTTAGGCAAACACTCTTTGTCTGCTGTCTAAGAAAATTGGGGCCTGATTACTGATTAGACCTGAATACTTGCCAAAATATTGAACAAACATGAAGAAAACTTAGAGGGGAAAAAATTATTTCATGGAAGTGTAAGCCACAAAACAAACCAGTAATAATATATTATTAATATATTCATGTCAGCATTAATAGTAATGCAGTGTTTTGCAGCTGGTGTAGTAATAATGCTACAGGTTTATGTATTAATAAGTGTAGTAATATTAATGCCACTTTCTGCAATAAATAACATTGAGAATAGCATTGCTTCTTAGGGATTGTTTATACCTTCTGCTTCTTGCACTTTTTGTCCAGCCAGCATCCCCTTCCCTATCGCTAACGAGTCCCCCCTCGCAGAGCACGCCCGGTACAGCGTCCCATTGCTCATCGCACCTCTGAATTTCCGCTGCTGGATTTTCTGGGTAATTCCCCCACCCCTCAGCCAGGACCAAAGGTCCGCTTCATTTCTATCGGCTCGAGCTCTTTATTCCATATTGCTCTGCAGGGAACTTGCTGCCAACAGTCTCGAGGAGAGGACAGAGAGAGGCACCTGTACCCTATAAACAACTTTCTGGTCCTCTGCTGAGCCTATAGGCGGGTGTCAGACTAGTCAGGAGAAAGGGTTGTGATTAAATCAGCAGCTCCATCTGGTTCAAGGCTCTAATAACAAGCAAATGAGTCCTTCCACCTGGTACTTAATGAGACTGCTGCTGGGGGCAGTTTCTCTGCCGTGCTCACAGGGATGGTGGGCAGGAGGATGTTGGCCATGAAGGAGCTGCTCTGGAACCAGCCTGGGAGAGCGTGGAGATGCTGTTGGGGAGAGAGGACAGTCTGACTGACCCAGAAGCATGCAAAACCCCCAACGGGAGTTTTAATGAAGCTGTTACAGTCCAAAGTTAGAAAGAAGAGTACAGAGATGTGGTTTTGGGTGGCTCAGCCCCATCCCCAGCGCTGCCTGCTGAGCTCTTGGGACTGCGCAGAGGAGGAGCCGGGTTGCCAGCCCCCGCAGGGACCAGCCCAGGTAACGCGGTGCCCAGGGTGAGAGGAGCTGGGTCTGCTGGAGCTGTGTGTGGGCAGCCCTGGCTGGGCTGTTCCTGGGCTTTGCTGTGGCAATCCCGTGCTGGTTCTCGGTGAGTTGGCCAGAAATGGGGCCAGTTGCAGAAGGCTGCAGACTTGTAAGGCATGAGCCATGGTGTCTTTTGGTTGGGTTTTTTTTTGTATTAGAGCTGGAGTGTGGCACCTGGTGAGAGCTAAGAAAACTATGGGTTAGAGAGGCAGGATTTTGCTGATCAGCAGCATTCCAATACTGTCCCAGGTCATGGCTCCTGGTCCTTGCTGGGTGGGAGACCTGGTACCTGGTGCTATTGAGTACCACAGTGCTGTTGGCTAAAAATAAAGCTTTGTAGCTTGGCTGATGGCTTGAATCTTCTCCTGCCTTGTGCAAAGCTTTTGGGTCCTCGCTGCTGGGAACTGGCCATCGGAAGTCTTCTAGCTTGTTTGTGCTCGCAGTGTTTTACAGCAAGGGGTAGGTCAGCTTAGACCTATTTTTTTGTGCAGAGCTTGTGAGCCTGCAGGCTCCTTGTTGCTGTTTTTCTTTCTTAATTGGCTTTGAGTGCATGTGTGTGGATGTACATGTGCCTGCCTCCCTCATCAGCAGCACCCCTGGTATTCAGCGCAGTAATTAGAACATCTAAATCTTCCCTATATGTCATCCAGACTTTGTAAAATTAACTGTGATTACTGGCACCAGCCTGCAGACGTGCCGGATCCCACCCCAGCTCCCGATAAGCATAATTGCTCCTCATTGTTCCTCTGGAAAGTCTTGTGCTCGCTGCCATGCGTGAGCTCCTTCCTGCTCGCTTTTATATTAGCGCGGAGTGAAATGACTTTGGCTTTTGTTGACTCTGGGAGGATTTATGAGGAGTTGCACACAACTGAAATCAGAAGTGCTTCTTGATTGCTGAGCAAACAAAAGCCCTGGGTTCAGTGATGGCTCTTGAAATGAATCTTTCCCCTTCTCCTTCGCTGACCCCTCGCTGGATTCGGCAGCGGGTTGAGCTGCTTGGGGTACGGCGGAAGACCTGGCCCACACTGCCCTGCCCTGGGGTACGGCCCGTGGTGGAGCAGTGCCCACTTGCAAGAGTCCTGAACCTTCCCAAGGGCACATATACATATGTGTGTGTGTATTTAAATATATATTTCCTATACTATATATAAAAATAATATATATATAAAAATTATAAAATGCAGGCTGTTGGGGGGGGTGGGTTTTTTGCCTCACCCCACTTCTGCAGTCTGAAGTTTCACCTCTGAACACAAATGGCCATCCATCTGTTTGGCTTTGCCGTGTTCATGCGTTAATGACCTGCGGTGGGAAGGTGCCAGTTCGAGTAAGGAAGTGGGGCAGGGGAGGCCAAGGAGAAGGTATTGATCACTATTAGTTTCTTGTTAAGTGAGGTAGGACACTGACCACTTACTCATTTCCTTACCACGCAGGTTAAGTGATGTGAAGAAATATAGGGTTTTTCTTTTTTTTTTTCCTCCTCCCTTTCCCCCTCCCAGCCCGATCAGCACCACATCTTATCTTTCAGATGTCTTTTGTGTTTCTCTGTCTTTCCTTGAGGATGCTGGGTCTCTTGTGCTATTCCCAATTAAAAACCAAAAAAGCTAGGGAACTAACTTTGCTAATGACTTTGCTGCCTGGAATCATTAAGAACATCTCAGCATCACGGCTGCTCTTCTCTCTGCTTTCAGGAGCAATATTGATTGCTATTTTAATTCAACTCTTGGACTAAATCCTTCATTTTTCTGAGTTCTCCGGTGTGGCTCGCCATGAGAACCGATGGCTGTTTCTTGGGGGTGTAGCACAGTGGAAGGGCAGGCAAGGGGGATGAAGAGCCTTGGGCAGTGTCCAGGCACGGCCACGGCCTCCAGGCAGGGGTGGGGGACTCCCCCCGCTCTGACTGGGGAGGGGGGAGCTGGGGGGCTCAAGGAGCTGCCTTGGGAGCATGGAAAAACTGGTATTTGTGGGGAAACGGCCTCAAGATTCAACCAAGAGGAGGCAAGGCTGGCATTTTCAGTAGGGAAGTCTGGTGCTCTGGTGTCTCTCTGCTCTCGTTACATACTTTCCAATTGCTCTTAGATATGCTTCAAAGGTTAATATATGTTTGCAAGGAGTGCACTTTGTATAAATGTTAATTAGCCCGGGTGCAATTCAAGGGATTCTTGCCTCAATAATAAATGCTTTTTCTGTATTTTTAGCCACCATTTTTATTAGTACTTGCTCCGCTGTTTCTCCAGGAGATGACTTGAGAGACAAGGCTGGTGGGGGCTGGGGCTCGCCCGCCGTGAGCAGCAGAGCCTCGGGTGTTTTGGGGAAGGTGCCTGGCTGGTGCAGGGGCTGCTGCACCTCTGAGAGAACCACCCCGAGACTGGGACCAGCCTGGGCTGATGGTGGGGTGGGACTATTTAATGTCACTGGGTGATTTAGGGACCTGGTATGGGGGGAAAATGGGGCACCTCGCCTGGCCCAGGGCAGGGGCTGCTCAGCCTCTTCTCGCACTGGCACCCTGCTGTATCGGTGCAGGAGAGATGGAGCCGTGCTCCCAGAAAGCTTGCAGATCTGAGGCTCTTCCATCCCGAAGTGATGCGATGCCCAAAATCCCTCTGGCTCTGCTTCTGTGTGGGCTTACGATGTGTCCAAAATCCTCAGGGATCAGGAAACTTGAGCCACAGACTTAATCTCTAGTTTTCATAGGTTACTAAGTGAATGCCCTTCCATTTGCAATGTGGGGGGACAAAATGGGACTTTAATCAGTGGGAAGGGAGAGGCCATTTCCCAGCTCACATTAGCTGGTAATAATTGCTTTGAGAGCAGAGGTTTAATCTCAGGATTTCATATGGACGTGTCCATCTCTGAGCAAGTTTCCAGTGATGTCCATTCTCACTGTGGTGGCCAGCCCCTTCCCTGAGTGCTGCGAGCAAAGTTCCCTTAAAGTCTCCTTCAACCCAGAGCCCCAGAGTAAGGCTGCAGCTGCCCGTCCGTGGCTGCGAAGGGCATCTCCTCCAGCCAGCCCCGCTGCCCGTGGGGACTCGCAGCCTGGAATGGGCAGGCAGACACCCGGAGCGATAACACGGTGTCTGGGAGCAGGCTCCCCCCTTGCCTCAACCGCTGTATCTTTGCAACACAAAGGTCAATTGAATTCATTACAGTGTAAAAATGAAGTTCTCTGATTGAAGGTTCCTCTTTAACACTTCAAATAAATGTGTTGGTTTTACTTGATGGAATGCTTTAAAGGTCCATTATAAAATACCCTTTTATATAAGAAGTAATTTCTTTACATCATTTTTCTTTTCCTTAATTTTTGTGGAACATAATTATCTTCTTTCCCCCTCACCTCCTTTTCTTTTTAATCGATTTTTCTTCTTTTCCCTCCCCAGTGGAAAGCAAGCAGCATTATTTAAAGGGACACAGATTAAATACAGCATTATGATGGGTACAATGGATGGAAGATGAGGTGGATCCATCCATCCATCTCAGACTTTCAATGGCTCCCATTACTCACTTGAGTTCAATCTCCCATTTTCAGGGTGAGCAAAGCTGGAGGATGGTGAGATGCTCAGGTTCCTGCACAGCATGGGAGGTTCAGCACCCCTTCCCCGTGCTCGTGGTGGTGTGGGGGCCCTCGGCACCGCTCCAGCCAGCGCCGGGTGTCCTGCCGAAGGGCAATGGAATAATCCCTCGGGGCACGGATGTGGGGATGCGGCACCCACCTGAATGCCGAGTAATCATCTTCACGATTAATTCCTCTGCCCTGATTTGCCTTGCAGAAAATCCTGAGTGCACTGAAAAGAGATTTGCTGCCCATTTGTACAGTGCTGCTGAGATGGGAAATGGGGACAAAAGGGAGAATGATCCCATTTGAGGCTGGGTGACTAACGACTCCCTGCTCCGGGGGAGGCTGCAGCAGTCATTATAATTCATGATGAAGTCATGATAATGAATGACTACATCCAGCTAAATCGAGACTAAATAGGAGTGAATTACTGACACTTGAAGCGTGGCCTGATGCAAACCCGGGAGTAAACAGGAGCTCAGTGCTGGAAGGGTTGCTCTCGCCTTTCCCAGCTGACATTGTCCAGAGCTAAGAGCATCTTGCTGCCGATTCCCAGGTAGTCACGGGGATGTGCCAGCGTGGTGCTGTGCCCCCTCGCAGGGAGAGGCAGACCCCTGCCCTGGCGAGCAGGCGGGTCCTTTGGCTGGGGCATACCCCCGCGGTGCCCCATTTCCCCAGGGAGTTTAACACCGAAGCCCTGGCTCGCTCCTCTCCTTGCTTTGCAGTTTCCTCGCTGATATTTGGGTTGTAGTGACCTTTCAAGCAATAGTTTGGAGGCACTGTCACTGCATGGGGCTGAAAAGCACCTGAGACCTCCCCTCCTTGTAACCAATCAACAGTTTCAGTAAATGGCTTCAAGTAACAGCTAAATGGGGAAAAAACCAGATGGACCGCAAATACTGTCTGAGCAAGACAAGCAGAGGTTAATGTGTGCAGGTGAGAGATGATCTTTAAAGCTAGGCTTCAGAGGTCAAACTGAGCAAGCTCAATTAGTCCATTCATTGATAACTTTAATCAACAACTCGCACAGCCCCAGTCCGGTGGTGGCAGCAGCCGAGAGGAGGGTGCAGGATGTGCCCCCGCCAGCGGGAACACGCTGTGTCCGGGCAGCCGATGCAGCCAGAACACAGCATCCCTCCTGCTTGGCTTGTACATAGGGAAGGGACCCTGCTGGCTTTGGCAGATGGTTGCAGCCTCAACTGCTTGCTTGTTGTTGGGGGGACCTTTGCTGATGTGGCCATAGAAAATAGAGGGAAAGGGGATCCTGAAATTCATTGTCCTCGTCCCAAAATGGGATCAGGCTGCAGTGATAGGCTCTGCCTCCTCCCTGGGTGCTGTAATTCAGTGTGTCATTATACTCCATGTTAGAAAACTTTGTCTGCTCTTGGTGAAGGTCACTTGTCTCTCCTTTCTGTGGGTTTACTCTCAACTGGAGTGGAGCTGAGTGTTTCCCTGTGGCACAGCTCCTGCTCCGGGGCCGGAGGTGGCTCCTCGTGCTGCACAGCCCGACGTTTCCAGCAGGGATGATGTGCCAGGGCCGGGCTCGCTGCTCAGCAGGGCCAAGGGAACTGAACAAGACAACGTGCTTAATTCCCATATTAAGAAAAAAAATCCTGGTGTCTGCTGGTGCCCCAGGGGATGGTCACCACAGACCTCTGTGTCTGACGAGGTGCCAGTTCTCGTGCAGTGCGAGTAATGCTCCTTGTCAGTGCTGATAAAACCTGAAATCTATCACCAGCCCTTTCCTCCAAAGGTTTTCTTACTGAGGAAAGTAATTACAATTTGTCCTTAATTCCAGAAGTGTGCCTAGAAAACCAGCTGGGAGGAAGGTGGGGAGGAGGGGACTGGTCCAGGACAGGGCCATGGCAGAGCCACAGCTGCCTCCTGGGGTCCTGAGCAGCCGCCTTGGTGGCTGTTGTCACTGGAAATAGTGTAGGGAGGGTGACGGAAAGGTGGGGAGGTGGCTGCCCTCGAGCGGGTCCTGCAATGCCGATGCTGCGGCCGCTGGTCCTTCGGCAGGTCCCGGCTGTGCTGGGGAGGGAGGTGAGCTGCCCCCCCGTGAGCATCTCCAGAGTCCCTGCCCTGGGCTGGACAGCTGGTCCTCTCGGTTGATGGATTACGCGGAGTTTGTTTTTCAACCCCGGTTGTTCAGCGGAAGGGGAAAAGCCCTCCCTCCGCTTCTGGATCTGATGCGATGAGACATCTGACGCGGAAGATGAATTAAGGGCTGCATCTGAAGTGCCAGATACATAATCCATCCTAAATAGGCTTCATTAGTGGTAACAATTAAAGTTACCATTGTGGATTGGATACATTTTCTATTAACTTTGCCCTTGTCTGCAACTTGGACTCACCTCATAATAATGAGCAGTGTCACTTCTGATCTATTTCTCATAATAGCTCCTTTCTCCTCTAAATCTGGGCAAAATATGATTTATAGGCAGGGCTAGTGTCTCAGTGTCAGCCACCCGGCTTCCACCAGCGAGAACGGGGTAAATGTTGACTGGAGTTTACAGCCTTTGCTGGCTCCTTACGGGTGGCAAAAGCCATCCCGGGGTTGGGATTTGGGGTGATGTCTGTGGGCTCGGGTGTTCGCAGGGCGGAGGGGTGAGCTGGGGCGGGAGCTTTCGCAGGGAAAGCCATCCTCTCTGAAAGCCATCGTCCTGCCGGGACAAAAGGAGCAAAACTGTCTGAGGATTGTCTGGTGCTCTCCTGCTGCCTGAGCATTTCTTTTATCGAGGGATTTATGGCTTGGCAAAATAAATTTTTAACTTCCTATATTTTATTTTGGAAGCAGAGTGGGCTGGGAAGGGGAGGGCAGCCCAGCCCTCCCAGCAGGCTCTCGGGTCCTCCAGCACTTCTGTTAGAGCAGGGCTCTCCGGGTGCCCTGCCAAGGGGCGATGCTCTGCCCTTGCTCTCCTTTGGGCTCACACACAAAGAGCAGGTGCTACCAGGCAGGGTTTGGTGCAAACCTTTCTTGCTGTGGGGGGCTTGGCCCTCGCCCAGAAGGCACTACTGAAAACCCCGTGTTCGAAGCGGCCCTTAGCCCCAAACCCCCGGCAATGATCCACCTGCCTCTAGCTGGATGTGCCCGTGGTCCCCGTCCCCTCGGAGGGGCATGGTCCCAGCAGGCAGCAGATGCTCCAGCAGCCAAGTGAAGTTTTTTTCCCTGCCCTTGTGAACCTGCTCCTGTCCCCTCCGCATCTGAATCTCCTCCGTCTCGGATGAGCTCCTAAGCCTCTGCCAAATGGGGAGTAAGCCACAGTAGCAGCAAAAGCCCTCCTGACAAATATGTCCCCCCCTCTCCTTGCAAAGCTGACTGTCATCTCATTATATCAATAGTGATTAAGAGAGGAAACTGGCAGTTAATCCCCTGCAAGGTATTTTGATGATTAAATTGAGAGTGCCTGGTATAAAGCTGTAGCATATTAAATTTGACTCTGGGTGGATAAAAAGGGAGGCAGCAGTGATGTGACCCTCTTCTCCAGGGCACCACGTTTCAGAGGAGCACTCTCAGCCTGGGCATCTTTGAGCTTAAGGAATTCTTTGGAGTTTGTTTTTAATGTGAATCCCGTGTTTCACGCAGGCACAGGCAGTGCCAGGAGAGGTTCCCACTTAGTGGTTTTGTCGCATTCCCCAGCTGAGAGCCTGTCCTAGCTCAGCGGTGGGACATGGCGGGCAGAGCTGCAGCCCAAGCGTGGGTTAGCTGTCCAGGGTCAGCGCGCCCTGTCTGCTCCCCACGGCCCCGTGTGGGTTTGTCTCTTGTTTCAGAGCTGGTTTGCTCTGGAAAAAAACCATGCAGCAGGAAAGAAAAAAAAAATGGAGCTGTGACAAACATGTTTCCATCAGCCCAAGTTAAACAGACTGCGATGCTTCGGGACCTTTCCTGATAATTAAAAGCAACGTGAAGGCTCTTTGGTGAGAATTTATTCTGTCACTTGGCCTTAAAGAAACCTCCTTGCCAGGCAGTGTCATGCGTTGGTGTTGGGGCTGCGCTTGCCAGAGCTGCCAGAATGCTCCAGCGTGGCTGTTTGCGATTGCCTCCCTCTGCGGTGTGTGTGCACGGGCAGTCAGGGCTCACTCCCGTCCCTGTCACCGCCTGTCCTTGTCACCCTCTCCCCGCGCGCTGGCCTTTCCTCGAGCGGTGACACGCTGCGCTGGGATCGCGTTGGAGGAATTCGCATCTGTCCCAAGAAAATGCTTCCCATCAGCAAGGCAGCATCGCTGCGGGCGGTTGCCATGGCAATGGGGTTCTGTAACGGCCCGAGCAGATGATTATTGTTATTTATTATTTTAATCTCACTCTGGTCCCTGCTGCAGGAACTGGAGCACTGTGAGCCGGGAGCACTGGGGCTGCTGCTGGGCACAGAGTGGAGATGGGCAGAGGGACGAGTGGGTCTGGGGGCAGGAGGAGCAGGGGGATTCTGCTTGGGAGGGAGGGGGTCGATGTCCACACCAGCACTGTCTTGTGCTCGGAGAGGACCGGTGGTGGCAGAGGGCTGGGCGGGCAGGGATGGGACCCTCCTGTCCTCTGGATGCTCACGGGGGAACCACAGCGGAGAGGAGGACCCTCACCCCGCAGGGGCTGTGCTGGCACTGTCTGGACATCACGCCAGCCCCCGGGTGCTGTGTCTGCGCTGCCTGGCACAGGGGATGCCGGAGGCATTTGAGGACAGGTGGGACTCCCTCCATCTGGATTCAGGCTGTTAAAGAAGTTCGTCTCCGTGCACGGTACAAGTGCGCTGTCTCCAGCCTGTGCTTGCTCTGCCGGTGCAGGAGATGCACGCAGCTGGTTGAGCACGTTTCTCCCCCTGTTGTTGTTCATTTGTTGATACCGGAGCGGTCACGGGCAGCCTGGTGTGTCCAGAGGTGCAGGCAGAGGCACGTGTGGGTGCTTCAAGAGACGTTGCACGCGTTGGCGCTATTTGCGTTGCAAGCAAAGGGACAAAATCTGCGTGGCTTTACTTCCTGATTAACATGTGAACAGAGAGAAGGGGCTTGAATTTTGCTTGGCTTGGATTGAATTTACAGATTATCGTGTCACCTCTGTGCAGAGCCCTACTCGGAGCTCTGCTTCACTGTGGAGCTCAGCCCGTGGCCGAGCGGAGCCGCCCATGGCGTTGCCCTCCGATGCTGGCTGGGAGCCTGCTCCGGCTGTGCAGGGCAGCGGTGGACCCCGTATAGCTGAGCATACAACCCCCAGATTTGTCCTCGCTCTTGGGCCTGTTGAGCAGCAGGGAATGAGGTTGTAAAGCTTTACCAGTGCACTCGCCCCTTGCACGGGGTGTATGTGGGGCGTGTGTGCAGTGAGGTTTCACCAATGCCCAGGGACTGCGCTCCTGCTGAAAGCTCAGCACGTCCTGCGCTGCACGGGGACCCCGGTGACAGCCCAAGGTCGTAGGGATGTCACAGCAGACCTTGGAATTGAGATTTCATCTTCTCGAGCTGTTCAGCGCTTTGCTCTCAAAGCCATCCTTCATCCTTCCTAAGGGAAGGGACTGCCTCGCCCAGAGGCACACGGAGCTTTTCATATATGAGGTATCAATCTCCGTAAAGGAAGCACTTTTATATTGAAGATCTGATGGAGGAATAAATTCCCATAGAAGTAGAAAGCAGAAGCTAATAGGCTTTTTCACAATGAAAGAATAGATCTGCTGACAAAGGCATTTCCAGGGCATCAAAATAAACTGTATTTTCTGTGAAGACCAGGGCTCCTCCAGAGCTCCTTCACCTCTGCAGGCAGCCCAGCCGAGAGCGGCCACCCAGACCAGCCGTCCCCGGGACACCCCGACCTGGCTCCTGAGCCCCGTCAGGGGTTATCCCACCTGCCAGCCGTGCGGAGCAGTCCTGTGCGTGGTGTGTCTTGGGTCAGTTATGTCCCCCCTTACTCCTGGGTCCTGGTCCCTCTGCTCATCCCTGCTTGCCTGGACACCGCTCTCCACCTGCCCACCAGCACAAGAGCGTCCGACCTGCCTTGCCAAAACCCATTTGCTCTTGGTCCTCTTCGTTATGGGATTCCCAAGCTTTGGTCTGATTTTACTTTGCTTTTTTATCCCGCTGCGTTCCTCTGATTCCCTTTGCTGGCTCGGACTTTGCTTTTTGGGTGAGTGTACCCCTGCCCTAACACGCAGCTCCAGTGCGGTGCCTGCCTCCGTCCCACCGTGCCCAGGGGCAGCGTGCAGCAGCCCAGGCTGCCGCGATGGTCCTGGCCTCCCTGTTCTGAGACGGGGCTTTGTCACAGACCCCCCCCTCGCTGGGCTGTCTCAGGGCTGTTTGGACCACCTTTTGTCCAGGGAATGTCCTGGTTCAATGGGTCTTGGTGATGATGTCTTCAGCAGCAGTTGTAGCATTGGGGAAGATCATGCTGCCCAGATAATCCTTCTGTTTAAGCTTCTTATCTGAAAGTAGCTCTCTGGAAATGATAGGCAGAATTAACCCTTGACCTGCCTCTTCTGTGCGCTGCAGGCAGAGTTCCCAGCTGGGATAACCCTGCACATCAACGTGTCTTCTTCACCGTCCCACATCCAGGGGCTGTGCGTGCCCCTCTCCTTGCACGAGGCTGGGGCAGGACCGTGCTGCCGTGTCCACGCTCAGCTCCAGGCCCCCACCCACGGCCCTCGCTCTCCCTCTTCCCCGTCGCTGCTCTCGGGGCTGCCCCGTGCAGCTCTGGCACGGCAGTGAGAAGCCGGGACCCCTGGCAGGTCGCACTGCTCTGGGAAGCCCTGGGCTTCCCACCACCATAACTCTCCCAAAATTCAGGGATGGTTTTCCTGAGTGGCCACGGTGGTTCCCCGGAGCCGGGCTGCGGCTCCTGTGCGCGGCGGTGCCACGAAGGCTGCCGGCATCGCAGCCGGCTCCCGTGGGCAGAGGGGAGGGCAGGCTCCTAGTGCTGAGCTCTCTTCTTCATTTCCCCTTTTGAAAAAATATGCGTTCATTTGTCTTTCCTATCAATTGATTTTCCAGTTAAAACTGCTCTCTGCCTGCCCTTGATTCCCACCCTGCAGGAAAATAAGCCTTATAAAAGAAATGGATACCCCCGTTGCTTAAGAGACTAAAATTTACTGAAGACTTATGCGCTTCAGTCCCCAAAGGGGGCAAGAGGAAATGATTTGTTCAATTAATTATAAATGTTTTAATTTAAATGGCTAATGTAGAAGATAGTCAGATATAAACCAGCAAACTACTGAAGTGTTTTATGGGTCCTTAAAGACCACTAAACGCTTGTTCTGATTCTGCTAAGATCACTCAAATGACTTTTCCTCTTGCATTCAGGGTAGGGTGCAGTGGGAGGCGGAGGGGGAGAGATTTCCTCTTGTATTTTACATACCTCCAGGCAAGTTGTTTAATAAATGTTTAGCAATTCCTTTCTTTGGAGCCGGAATTTGCCTTTGAAAAACAGAAATGTTGCCTGTGCTGCAGAGAGGTGAAAAGAAAAAACAAAGAGGGTATCTTCTGGGTCAAGGTCACCTCTTGCTGTAGGATGACTCCCACACCTACCGCATCCCTGACGTCCTCTTTGATATCTCAGCCAGCCCCCATCACGCGGGACAGCGCTGCCTTTAATTCCAGTGACAGATATTTCACATACATTTGTCTGCAGTTCTCCGGCTGGAGTAAGGCAGCGAAGCCCATCGTATCGCGGCATTAATGAGCTGATTTACACAGGGAGTGTTCCCAACCCGCCCTTTATCTTGTCAAAAATAGTGACTTCAGAAATGCAGAATTATGAGACTTGTAGAAAGAAATAGTGCATGAAACGGAGGGATCCCCAGATGGAAGTTTCCTGAGGGAATGAGGGAGAAGGAAGGAGCCCGTGTGTCCGTGCATGGCGTGGAGCAGAACAGACTTCACAAGCCAGGACCTTGCTGCCACCAGGCTTTTCCTCCGGTTTCTTCTTGCAACTTCTTGCAGTTCAAACTCACTGTCGCTATTGCGTTCCTGTCTTTATTTTTCCTCCCGCGACGATGCCCTGTACATTACCGCTACCACCGACAATTCGTTTTCATGGTTCCTATTTTGTTGCTGAAAAGGAGCAGACAGAGACTGGGAAGGGGGTAAATTGGCCACTTAATAAACGCATTGTCTCGATTTCTTTTTCCTCTCCTGTCTCCAGACTGTCCTGCCCTGAAAAGCATTTTCATGGAGTTCTCCGTTTGATGACCCCTAAAGCTCCAGAGCTGTTACCTAAACTAAATGGCTTTTCTTTTCATGCTTCAGCAAAATCTCTCTTGCTTCCAGCACAACCCATCTCCTCCCAGGCCACACAGAAACAATTACAGCAGCAAGAGGCTTCTATAGTCATAATTATACTTCCTTGCAACGCACCGGCGGGCTGTGCTCTGGAAAAGGCAGGTGGGTTTGGGTGGTTGGAAATCCTCGCCGAGGCTCAGCCTGGAGAAGCGGCTGCGGCCACCTCATCTATCCAGGCACCGGCTGCTGCTGGGGCGCCCGGTGTGCACCGCAGAGGATGGGCTTCGGGTGCAGGGAGCTGTGGGAAGCACAGAATCACGCCCCGCGTGTTTCCCAAGGCAACGTTTGGTGTAGTAATAGCTACAGCGCCGCTCGGAATGACATCGACCGCTGCAGCGGGGACCACGCTGCCGGCTGGGGAACTGCTGCTCCTTTCCCGCGGTGCCTAAATTATATTATTTGTTGCCCGGGAATTTGCATGGCTCAGCAGACAGCCCTCGGTCTTCGAAGTACGTGAAGGTGCGTGGCCAAGTTGCGGCAACGTGGGGTCACTGGGAGGCTGAGTCTCTAAGATGGGGAGACCGGCGAGGAGAGAGCTTTTTCTGCTCGTTTGCTGCCTTTCCTGGTCCCTCGCTGCCTACCCCTGCAGAGGGATGTGATCTGAGCAAGCCTCGAATCCTTCCTGCCACCCGCCTTGTGAAATAACTGCACCTATTATTAAAGATTTAAGTGAGTTGTATCCAGGGAAGCCCACCTAGAGAGATCCGTGCTGGGAAGAGCGACTTGTCCTCAAACAGAGACCGCAGCCGTGCCGGGCTCCCCGAGCCCTGGTGCGTCGGGGCTGGAAGTGGTGAGAAGCGGCAGGAGAGCAAAGGGAAATTGAGCTGTTACGTTTTATTGAGTGAAATGCAAAACGTGGGAACGAGCATTAAGAAGAAAATGGGACTTGAAAAAAATTATTGCTTTGGGGATTATTAAGACGGAAATATTTGTGACAGTGCGGAAATTGGTCTGTAAAAGTGGTATTCCCTTGAACCTCGGTGTCCTTGCGTGTGAGGTGCTGATCTCAGGTTTGTATGTGTAAATGCATTCACTTTTCTATAAGTAAATGTTTGGGGCTTATCCCTCAAAAGCACATGAAGCCCTGTTGATGTGAAACAAATTACTTTCTTACTCTCACTATTGCTGGGAGCAATATTTGCTTTGGAGCTGGAACACAGACCAGAAACACTTGGGGAGACCACGGGGGACGTGTTGGGTGCTCCGTGAGGTTGACCACCCTGGTCCAAAAACGTCCCTGAGGAGTCCTTGCCCTTCAACCACGCGCTCGTTATCGGCCGATGTCAGCCTGCTCTGCCGCGCTTGGAGCGAGTCCTCGTGAAGGAATTTGGATGTTGTGATTGTAGGGGGAGTATTTTTTATTCTTGATTTTTCTTGGCCTTTCCCCAAGAGCAAAATACCAGGCCTGCAGGTTTCAAAGTGGGTTTCTCATTTGCAGAGCCATCAGGTTTTTGTTTTAATTGGTGCGGCAGTGCCCAGTTGGCTCCATCGGCCGGACCCCCCAACACGGCGGGGAGGAGGTCGGGGGAAGTGTCTCCAGCGAGCCCTGCACCTCACTGCCGAGCAGGAGAGGTTTGCTGGGCAGCTGGAAACGCAGCGCTGGCCCGAGAGCAGGAGCCGTGCGGCTGCCAGGGGAGAGCGGCGCCCACGCGGCTAATTGGGGACTCTGGGGACGCGCGCGTGCCAGCCATCTGGAGGGGTCGGTACCGGCACGCGAAGCTCGGGAGCAAACGCTGCGTTGGTAAGTCGGGTTGTGCGAGCCTTCGTCTTGCGGGGGGGGAGTGAGCCCGTTTGGAAATAAGCTCCTGCTGCCATGGCTTTGCGCTCGGGAGCGGGAGCGGAGGATGGCACGGGCAGGCGCTGCGGCTGGGGAGAGCTGCGATACGGTGCTGGGGCTGCCGGGGAAATGCTGCATCACGCTCAAGTGCAGGCAGGGAGGGTCGGGAGCAGCAGCGTGCGGCCGCTGCGAACAGGGGTGAGCTGTAACCTGTCTTGTTAGAAAGCAGAAAGCCTCTCGCAAATGGATTTCCAATTTCCCATCTACCTGCTTAGCTGAGACAGATTTCTTGCTTTATAATTACTTTTTGGGTACTTACAGGATCTGGTATCCAAGCAACTTGATGCCTCTTAAATCCTGTTGCAAATCTGGTTTTCCTGTTGATTTTTAGGTGTTGGAGAAACATCAACCAAACTCTTAAGGCAGAGACTGCTTTCTTCATGGCTATTTCTCTTCCCCGAAGTCTGCTGGATAGACACAATGCTGCGTCAGCGTTTTGGGGGTTCGGGTGCGTGATGCAGCAGTTCCCACGGCCGCTGCCTGCCAGACCTGGCACCCTGCACAGCCTCTGTGGGTCTGGGCGGCAGCTCTCAGTCTTGTTTCTGATGAGACGCTGCCCGAAGCCAGCTGCCGTTAGCAACGCATCTTGTCTCCCCGACAGCGTCCCGTGGCAGCGATGTCTGCCCGTGGCTTAAGTCTGTCCCTGCTCGATGAGCCATTCGGGCCCACGCTCAGGATCTCTTGATTTCAGGGGACTCTGTGTCTGTCCGGGCCGGGTTGTAGATGCTTTTACGAAAGCAGAGCCACAGTTCATCACACCGGTGAGCTCTCTGCGGACCGTCTGTCTGGCACAGGAGCGGGGTGAAGGTCACCCAGGCACGACTCCCAGCCATTGTAGGGCTGCACAGGGACCGAGCTCCGACTTTCTCCTCCTTCCACGTATTTACATTTTCATGGACAACCGAAGGAGGGAGGGAAGAAGGATAGCATGCGTTCGCTGCTGTTCACAGGTCCCAGCAGTCTCCTCATTACCATGCAACAAGCAGGGGCAAGTCAAGGCACCCCGCGAAAGGTTACGCATCAACACACACTCAAAGGCTTTGACCTCTGTTGGGTAAAGTGTAATTTAATTAACTTTTGCTTGACTGTTCAAATGCTGGAATAATTTGGAAATCTGCTTGCAGGTCGCATCACGGGTGCTGCTGGATGGCCCGTCCCGCTCGCCTGGCTCCCGGCCTCGGCAGCGTTTCCCCTTTCTCCCTCTCCCCCGGCAGACTGGGCATCCTTCAGCACAGAGCACTTGGGCTTAAAGCTGTTGCTTGTGGTCATGGTGGCGACAATTAGGCCATCAATCAATAAACTAATACTCTCATTTACAGTCATTAGGGACTGCGGATCTAAGCATCTGCTTTTGCTAATGAGTTTAAAAGTTGGCTAAATATGGCAGACCTGCTCTCGTGGAGAAGGAAGCAACAGGAGTTCGATGCAGAATTGGACTCTGGTGAACACAACATCAATTTTAATTAGCAAGCTTCTACAGTTTCCCAAATAAACCAAAATAAACTGGGAGAGGGAGGGCGCTACTGGGGCGGGGGCACTGCTGTAGGCTGGAGCCCAGCTTCCAGCCCCTCACTGGGACACGGGGGTCCCACGAGCGGTCTACGGCCTGGCTCGTGCCCAGCGCTCCCTCGGTGTGCTCAGCTACGGCACTTCTCGCCTGTCACATCTATCTTTTAATCTGGTGAGGAGTCATTTACTTATACCTCCAGGCCTAACACACTGGCTACCATGGGGATGCTGAAGTTTGAAAAGCCCTATCATAGATCTGTTGTAGCTTAGAGAACAGGGAAAAAGCTTTCCTTCTACCTGCCTCTAAATGACTATAAATGGTTTTTTTTCTCAGAGATCACGGCTCACAGGGGGCCGGCAATTGATGGGCTGGTGTTTGACCTGATTGATGGAGACCTCCATCACCCACCACTTCCTGAGCCCGCTGCACCGCACAGACTGCTTTGGAGGGGAGCAGCAGCCTCCTCCCCCCGATGTGGCTGTCGGCAGAGCCCAGAAACCACCCCCGGATCCTGCGCAGGAGGTCCCCGGGTACCAGCCGCCCAACGTGTGTCCTCGCGGCGCCGTCGCTTGCTGCCGCGCACGGGGTTAGGGCTGGGAAGCTGCTGCCACGCTGGAGAACGTCTGTCCTGACTCCAGCCGCAACCAGTGCACCCCGGGCGGTGCTGCTGCCTCCTGACGGCACCTTTTTAAGGGAGGGGGAAGAAAAAAAATTTAAAATAAGAGAAGCATGGAGCCATGCACCTAAATCTTTTCACTGATGACTTATATTCCTAACTTTGACAAGTCCTTATATAACCGAAATTAAGCTCTAGCTGTATTAAATCTTCAGCAAGTTAGGCCTGCAGTGATCGCATTCTCCCGAAGATGAATGAGAGCTCCGTGTGCACCTGGAGCAGAAGCACCCCAGGGCCCCCCCCCCCCCCTTTCTGGCAGAGCCAGCACCGGCTTCGCAGCGAGCTGGGGCGGCCGTCGCAGAGCCCTGCCTGCCAGCCTGGCCAGGCTGCAAGTCAGGCTGCGATTTTTCAAGTCAGCCCTGCTCAGAAGGGGGTGAAAAGCAAAGCTGAAATTTCTTCTGCAGCGCAGTTCCCAAAAATGCCTCGAAACCGGAGCAGCCGTGCTCGTTTTGTACCTGTTTTGTAAGACTTGCTGACTGCTGAAATACCCCCGGGCAGCACAGCTGGAATTTCACCAATGTGTACAGCAAAATGCTTTCTGTTTTTCGCAAAGAGCGTTTTCAGGTAAGGCGGAAGCCAACTGCTTCTGCAGCAGCAGAAGAGCCCCGGTAGCTCGGGGCCGGGCAGCCAAGGGGCTCCTGGTCCTGCTGCAGCCAGGGGCCCGATCCTGGACCATGTGGATGTGTTCAGAGTCCAAACAGAGAGAGGCTTATTTGCCTCAATATTCTTTTTTTTTCCCCTAAGCAGGCTAACAGAATCTGTAATGAAAGGAAAGATCTCATTTGGGAAGACAATTATGCAAAGACAAATGTATTTTTAAGAAAACGCAGAACATTTTGAGCGGCACGCCTGGCAGATCCCTGGTTTATAGCCATGCATCTCTCTAAGGTTCCACGGTGCGAGTTGCTCCGTGTCCTGCCTGCGTGCCACCGAAACACCGTGCCCGGTGCCCCGCTGCGGAGCGTTAAACCTGGGCGTGCGCTCCAGGGTCTTGCCGGGCAGGGGTGAAACACGGCGCACCTGGCAGAGCCCAACCCGTCGTCCTCTCAAAGCAGCGCCGTTATTTTCCTGATAGATCTATTTCTGCAGAATACCAGACATCACGTTTTTCAGGAATCTTGTGTTTCTCAGTGCAGGTTAAAACCGCAGATAAAAGGAACCATTTGAAAAGTCCTTCCTCCTTTTCTTGTGCGCTCTTCAGTGAGTCAGATTGAGGCATTACCAGCTGTCAGGGATGTTTTAAGGCATGGCCTTCGCTGGATAAAAGCAAAGTCCAGACACAGGATTTGGTTTTCAGTGAAGATTTCTCTTCCTGAGCCGTTACTCCGGGGCTGCCCCAGTGTGTAACCACGTCCCTGCCACATGTTACGCCTACTCACAGCCGTCTGACCGGGACAAGGTTATGGGCAGCACAGTTCTGAGAGTATTTTTATTTTACCTCCTCAGAGGAAGTTCTGATGAAATTAAAAAGGAGAAAATCAGTTTTATTTGATAAGGTGATTTTTTTTTTTTTTAGTACCTACAGAAATCTACAGAGCCAGAAAGGTCTTTGCGTGACCGAGGATAATTGTTGCGCACACACAATGCCTTTCAGTGGCTGCACCCTGCCAGATGTGTACAGCTGGTGGGTACAGCAGGGTGTAGGGATTTGCATTAATTGCTGGGAAGGGTCAGGTTTGGTGAGTTCCTGGGGTTTCCCAGGCAGGGACCCCCAAACAGCCTCCTTGAAAGGGTGAATAACTGAGAACGGGCTTAGGGAGGCCGGAATAGAGGAACGCCTCTTGCTACAGCTACGGACCAGGGGAGCTTGGCAGCATTTCGTGCGGAGGGAGGTGACCCAGGGGCTGCTTAGCAGCTGCCTGGGGGACCCAGCGAGATGCCGCACCAAGCGTCCGCCGACTGCCGGAGGGTGGATGTGCACGAAGGTATGTCTGCTCCAACCGGGGTGCTCGCCAAGGGCTGGGCTTCAGGGGGGCTGCTGGTCAGCGGAGCCGCTCTCCAGTCCCGGCGGGGGGAGGATCAGCAGCAGTCGGAGCTGGGGAGCGACAGCCTGGGCCCTGCGGTGTGCTGGAGGGAGACTGAGAGCTGGGTAGAGCTGCTGCAAGCTTCCATAGCCGACGCTCTTGATGCTCTTTTTAATACATATATTAAAAGGGTGATAATAAGCAAATCCGTCAGTTATGCAAATGAGCGGCAATTGCATCTTGAAGAGCATCCCACAGTTTAATTACATCATAATTGCAATGTAACACTTTAATTACCATATGCATCACAAAATCATGAGCACTGTTTCTAATCTCTTCACTAATATTTCAAATCAAACAGATTGCACAGGGCCCAGTATTGCACTGCAATACTCCAAACAAAAATACCGAATATATCCTAACGCAGCAGCGATACAGAGGTCTGGAGGTCGGGAAGCTGTGCTCTGCATCCTTGCACAGCCGTGCTGTTAGCAGATGGCTGGGTGAGCGTCCTTGGCTGGCGTCTCAAACCACGTCCAGCCGTCGGGGATTTGCAGGGGACGGCGCTGCAGCTGCACACGTCGGCACGTGGCTGCGGCTGCCGGCCACCCTGCGAGCACCGAAGGAGCAAGGGCAAACCTGAGCACCAGTGCTAGGTGTGGCGCCTTGCGGCGATAGGTGAGAGGGGCGAGGTGGCCACTCAGGAAAGTGGAAATTTTCACTGATCAGGAAAGCAGAATTTTCTCAGAGACGTTGCGAAATGTTTGCTTGAGCCGACAGAGGCGTTTTGCTGGGCTGGCCCCGGACCTGCTCGGTCTCCATCCCTGCCCGGGCTGGGGATGACCACGGCAGCCAGGTGAGATGGCTGCTCGGATAAGGGGATGAAGATCCTCCCTTCCCCTCCCAGCACATGAAAGTGAATTCTACGTTCTCCTTCTCACCCCTGAGAGGGAAACAGTAACGCTTTCTGGGGCACAGTTTTAGCTGGAGACCTGTGAATTTGATTTAAGCCAGTTTATTTCGTAAATCTTCCCAGTTTGCATGCTTTATTTTTTCCTCCTATCCAGCTTCTTTCTTTCCTCCATAAAGGAACATCTAAGTGACTTAAGAAAAATAACAGATGGGCTTAACAACGGCCTAAAATCCATGACTGGGGCCTCAGAGAGGAATGCTCTCGAGCAGCGATGTGTGCGATGGAGTGATGCGTGCTGGGGAGGTGAAATCAATCCCGTCCCTGCGGCAGTGCCTGTGTTACCGCCGGCACGGAGCCGGCTGCGCCGGGAAGGGGCTCAGGGCTGTCGGCCGGTCCCCATGCCCGGCTCTCCCGCTCCCCAAGGAGCAGCGAGCACCGGCTGGCACAGGGAGCGGGGCTGGGGCTGCCGCCCAGCGCTTTGCATCAGCGGCGCTTTTGCCGCGTGCTGCAGATTGCTGGTTTGCTTTGCCGTGAACTGGCAGTGATTTAAAATCATCCTGTGCTAATCCATATAAATTCTTTTAATCGTGGATTTAATCTTTTAAGCACGCGGTAATTAAATTACATGCCAGTCAGAGGCACATCAACGTAACGTGTGAGGTTCGCAGCCCCATGGGCCGTGGGGGAGAGTTTCAGGACAGCCAGCTCCATGGCCGGGACGTTCGGTCACTTATTTCCTCCACCGTTTCCTTGTCATTATATTTTCCCCTTCTCTTTTTCCCAACCCCTTAGAGATCCCAGGAGCGGGTGTGCTTCTAGAAAAGTCGAAGGTGGGTATCACCTTAGCAGAGCAGGCTGAGGAACAGCCCGGGAGAAGATGTTTCCTCTTGAACTCCTCCAACCTCTCCCCAAAACCTCCCTGCATCCCTCGGGAGCCGCGATGCTCCGACAGCATCGCTCCTGAGCAGAAGCATTGGGCTGGCTGAGCACCGGCTGCGGAGGCACATCCTCTGCTTTCTGTGTTTGCAGGTGCTGGGAGAAGGAAGAGGAAAAACAGAGGAGGAGAAAACAAAGCCCCAGCAGGAGCTAATGGCTGGGACAGGGCCTGCAGCCCTCCTCCATATCTTGGGGTACCCTCGGGGAGCAGGAGGAGACCCGGAGGAGAGAGCTCCTGAGCTCCCCGATCCGCTTGCGATCATTTATTCTTCTCCTTTGCTCCGCTGCCGTTGTCCTCGCCTGCCCAGCCGGACGGTGTGGGACGCTTTGATGGGCTGGCGTTAATGGAGGAAAATACCGTGACATGAGAAGCACATGAACAGATTACACTTTGTGGTGGGAAGGGGAAAGTAGAGATGAACTGTTAGGTAGAGAGATGACTGGCTTTGGGAATGTGACAATTACTGTACTTAATATTTTGTAACATTAAGAGCCAAATAGGAGCATATATTTAATTCATTAATACAGTATGAAGTAGCTCCCTCCATCCCACTGCAGTTAATCGGTGCTCTATAGAGAAGTATCAGGAAATAAGTGTCTCCTAATGAAAGGGTCCCCGTAAGGTCAGCCTGCCGCTTGTTAGCTAATCGGAGACTTATTTGTTTTGCAAATTGCTCTCCCATTTTGAACCGCTGTGCAGTAATTTCCATGGCGGGGAAGCAGGAGAGAGTTCACGGGGCTGTTTTTGAAGCCCTCAATCTGTCATTGGGAGGAGGATAAAAATAGCCTGGGAAAGAGAAGGAGCAGGCTGCTGGGTTTGTTCCCGGCAATCCAGCCCCATCTTCCAGAGCCGGGGACGTCAGGAGTGAGGGGCGGCCGGGGGGGCTGCGTGGGTAGCAGCACTGTCCCATGTGTCCGAGGGCCCAGGGAGCGTGTGTGACACCGGTAACCCCTCGGCACAGCTCTCCCGCCCGGTCCCTTCCAGCTCTGCCGTCAGCCTCCCCGGGCAGCGGGGCTGCTGGGGGTCGTGTGGTCCGGGGGGGTCCTGCTGCCGCTGCCGGGGTCCTCTGCCCACACACCTGCGTCATCAGCAGCACAGAAATGGGGTATCTGTGCACAGGAACACGGTACCCGGGGGCACGGCGTGCCCGGTACGTCTGGCAGGAGCGGCTCTGTGGGAGCAGGGGTTGTTCGGGGCAGGGATGCAGAGCACAGCCCCGCAGGACAGCGGGCTACAGACCAGTCGTTGTGAGAAATTTTGGACAGAGGGTGAGTGGCTTCAGCACCCCTTCTGCACCCGGAAAGCCTGAAGCAAACACAAAGCCTGAATTAGCTGTTTAAACCCTTCTTCTCTCCCTGAGGCAGCTGCAGGTCCAGCTGCTGTTCTGCAGCACGGCGGATCCATCGTATCGGGGGGTTCATTTTGATCTCTGCAAGCTCACGTACAGAGGAGGCATCCCCCACCACGTCAGCGTGGGCGAGGACCCTTCTCCCTTGCTCGGGGTGCTCGTTTATTTTGCAGATGCACACGTGGGAATGAGCTGGCTGCCAAGGCGTCCCTTTGCATCACGGTGCAGAGCCGTCCCTGGGCCGCGCAGGGCGCAGCGGCGGCTCCTCGCTCCCCCCCGTCCTCACCCTCCTGCCGCCACGCTGCCCCCAGCCCAGGGCGGGAGGGGACGAGGAAGGGCCTGGGCTTTGCTTTTGGGAAACAGGGGAGAAACCCTGCTTTTTTTTTTATTTTAAGTAAAAAGTCGAAGTGATGTGTAAATTGGGCCCGTCATCCTTTCCTTATCAATTCATCAGCTGGGGTTCAGCAGCCCTCCCTGGCCAGGTTGCGGGTGATTGAGAGCCCGATGGCCGTCGCTGCTGATTTCGCTCAGATAGTTAGAAATTACGAGCAAAAGCAAAACGCAGGAGCTCCCTGCACTTGTGCTGGGGCTGCCCGCGGCCGTGACCGACCTGGCGCTCTGGTGACTGACCTGGGGTGCGGCTCTTTGACCATGAACTTTTGGCAATGGTTTTCCCCCAGTTTCAAAGCAGGATGACTGGGAGCACTGGGAGCAGATCCCGGCTGTCCTGACTACTCTGCTCTTTCTGCTTGGTACTTGCTTGCACATACAGCAGTGCAGTGATTAGGTGGGAGAAAGAACCTTTATTTCCCAATATCATAGGACAAAAATAGCCTTTATTTTAATTTCACCTTAAAGTAATAAAGTCTATAGTGTAAAGAAAGCATTACACCTAAGCAGATTTTTTCCCCAAATGTCATGGAAATGGAGGAGTTGCAGCAACTGTAGTTGTGTGCAAAAGAGAGGAGAAAGTAGATTAATTTTAAAAGGTTATATTGATTGCAGTCAGGCATGAACCTGCAGCAAAGAGCCCTATGCAATTCCCCACCCCGCGCTGCTCAGGCGAGCTGCTCTCCTCTCCACGGGGCTGTTTTGCTTCAGCATCTCCCCAGGACACCGAAGCATCCCCAGCGCAACGTGCCATAAATCCTTAACTGCGAGGGGCGAGCACGTGTGATCCCTCATGCCGGGGAGAGAGCAGCCCCAGCTCCTGAAACACAAGGCTTCATCCATCAGCACGTGAGTTGCTGGCGAGCTCGGAGTCGATGTTGAGAAGTTTCCTGGGAGTAAAGCAAGGAGTGAACTTTTACTGGACTTTTGTTTTTCTACAAGAGCCCTCAGGGCTGTTTCTGTGTTTGACATCTGGGAAGAGTTTCTGGATCCTTCAGGATAATGAAGCTGATTTCCTGCAGCTGTATTAAAGCAGTACGAAGAACGTGCTAGGAAGGAGACCAGGAATAACGATGCCTCTCCCAACCAATTAATAACACACGGCCTGCGATCCGGGCTGCAGCTATGGTGGGCTGGGCTGTTTGCCGTGCAGGAGGCCAGAGGTGGGATCATGCTCCACCTGAAGTGGTGGGAGGTTGGCAGAGAGCAGGCGGTTTGTCCTCCCCAGCTCTGGTGGCTTCAGTGATGAGATCCTTGCAGCAACAGAGGTTCAGCCTGCGGGCGAGGGAGGGTGGGCTGCCCAGAGCACCATTTCCAGCCAGGCTGGGGGAGAGGTGGGGGCCTGGTGTGGTGGTGGAGCAGGTTGTGTTCGGTGGGGTCCCTCCAGCCCAGCCCTGGGGCTGTTTGGGGGCTGCAGTCCCAGCTTGGCTCTGCTCCTGAGGGCTTGGGGAGCTGGATGTGTTTAGATCCTCCTCTTGGAGACCTGCCCGGTGCTCCCTGTGCACCCTTCCAGCATCTCCAGAGACCTTAGGTTTGGTTCATTCCTGGAGTAGTTTGTGAGAACCAGAGACAGCCAAGTCTGAGACAAGTGGCAAAGGCAGCCTGGAAGCGTCAGTGGCATGAGGAAAGTCTTCTGGTAGCAGATGGGAGCTGTGAGCATCACCAGGTGAATCTGATGTCTCCTTGGTTGCTCCTCTAATGTTCTTGGTCCCTGGGGTAGCCCTGCTGACTTGGCTTCACATCAGTACAGATGGACCTGATCACCTTCTTCAAGCGCTTGCTGAACTAGCATGATGCCGTCTGCCCCAGGCATCAGCCTTTGCTGTGGGGGCTGAATGGACCCAGACTCCTGGGGACTCCTTTTTATTCTTTTTTCTTGCTACCAAGGCAGCTCTGCTCTCTTCTCATGAATGGTGCTAGTAGCAACTTCCATTTTCTTCCAGAGCAGCAGGGCACAAGTTGGCAGCTCTCCCAGCAGCCCCAAGTGACCGCTTGCCATCGTAACTCGTGGGATCTTGTTTTTCTCACAAGGACTAGTGTTTGGGGCAAAGTTGCCTGAGCAGAAAACAAGAGTCATAATCTCTCTCATGAGAACAAGAGATTTTTAAATCCCAATGACCAAAGTTTCCTCATAGAACTCCTTTTCTCCTCTTTCCTAGGGCACAACCTCCGTTTGGCACCAACACAGGTGCATGAACGGTCCCTCCACTGCCCGCCATCATCTGAGCTACAGCTTTTCCCACATCAAGCGTGAACCAAGACTGACCTTCCTCTGCGTGCGAGAAGCGGCAGAGCTCTACGTATATATATATGTACACATAGATAGCTATCTCCACGAGGCGGTCTCTGAGCTTGAAAGCCATCTTTGCAGGGTCGTGCCCCGCAGCGTGGGGCCGGCGTCAGCTCCATCCCTCGCTCGGCGCTGCCGGCCGGTTCCCTGCGCCACCCGCGCGATGCCGGGGCTCCGGGCTTCAATTGCAGGAGGAGGAAACGCTTCGCCTTGATCAGGAGGGATAAGAATAGCGAGCGGCAGGCGGTGGACGGTGGGGTGCGGATGAAAGGCGGCTGGCTCTCATTCTTCCCACGCCCGGGGCGATCTGCCCCTTCTTTTTTCGAGCCATAATTGCATGCCATGCCGCAGATGAGTGTCGCACTCCACCAAAGCCGGAGCACCGCGAGGCCAGGACTCCAGGCTCTCCGTCAATGAGCGGGGAGGCAGGGAGGATGCTTTTGATCCAGCTCTTCTTCCTCTGACGTGCTGAAGAATTATTAGGCTCTGAGGAAGGCATTTCTCTGGCTCGAGCTTTCCCCTGCTCTGCAAAGGGGACCAACTGCTGCTCTGCCATTTCGAGAGGGCAGAGCGGCCCGCGGTGCCGGTGGCCTGCGCAGCACCAGCCCATCTCACAGAAGATGCTCGCTGGGCTCCAGGCCAAGTTCAGACCCAAAACCAACATCCCGGAGCCCTTCGCAGTGCCCAGCCATCACCGGGGTAGACGTTTGCATGGCCCCTCCTGACAGCGGTCCTGGGTTTTGGTGGCTTCTGCTCTTAGATGCCGTGCTGGACACAGCCTTGTTTGGGGCACCGGCGCCCTTGGAGGTGGTGTGGAACCAAGATTTCCAAAACCGGCAGCCATGGTGGGGCATCGTGGCCTCCCACTTTCCTGTGTTCTTTCAGGTGCTTCCTCTGGCTTTGCTTTCATTAATTTAACACATGCACAGGAGCATAAGTGGGCTCCAACCTCCATGTCCAGCAGCTGAAACCAATAATTACCCAGTGTAACCCACCTGGAGAAGCGTTCTCGGCTGGTCAGCAAATTGTGAAGAAATTCACTGTATCTTTTAGAGCAAGAAATTATCCTGGAGTGTAAGTTATGACTCTGGCAGCCTAACAGGTACGAAAAATAAAATTAAAAAGGTGAATGAGACTGGAGATTTAAATGAGGCACTGGAAAACTTTGAGCAGGTGACACCTCGATGTGAGATAACTTTAGCCGGGTGTTTTCCTTTGGGAGGAAGGGGACCTGGCAGCAGTGTTGGAAGGAGATAAAGGGCAAACCCCTGACACTGGTGGTCACGACAAATGGGGTTGGAGGTAAAAGAACAGCAGGGAAGCCTGCGTTGCCTCGGGAGGTTACTTGCAGAGTGCGATGCCCTGCAGCTCCATCCCCTTTGGCAGCAGGCTGGGGGCTCCCGGGGGGCTGGGGAATGGTGCTGATCACCTCCGTGTCATCCCTGCGCCCAGGTCCAGCTCACAGAGGGTTGGAGAGGCACCAGGTGCTGCTCAAGGGAGATGCCAGGAGAGCCTGGGTCCCGAGGACAGGCCCAGCGGGTGATGGCAGGGACTGTCTTCCCCTCAGAAGCCCCCTGCATCCCCCAGACCTCACCTTCGTTTGCCATGCCAGCCTGTCCCTGCCTCTCTGGGGACTGTGGCAGGGTGCGTGGGGAGCACCGTGCTCCATGGGGAGCATCATGCTTTGTGGGGAGCACCGTGCAGCGGTCCCGCTCAGCCAGGCACAGGCAGCCGCAGCTCCCCGCCCGCGGGCAGGCTGGTGGAGCGACTTAATCTCCAGCTCATTAAGCGTCCCGTTGTGTTTGCTGCACATCCCAGACCGGCACCTAATGAATGTCACAGAGCCCTCCGGGTTAATGAGGAGGGAGCCCTGGAGAGATGCCAGGAGGATGTGCCCGGGGCACGCAACAGTCACGGGAGACCGCGGGAGCCTGGGAGCATCGCCCCGTCTCGCCTGGGGCAGGAATCACGCCGCTGAAGTCCTCTGACGAGCGACTTCTCCCTGCAATGGCGTGAGGCGGTTTAGCTGAGCACATCATCCCTACAGCTGGGTGGTATTTTTGGGGGGCTATTTTGTCCTATTTTTAGGAAATGCCAATATGGATTGGGGACTTTTTTTTTTTTTGGTCTGGGAGGGAAAAGGTCAGCTTGAACAAATTTCTCAACCTGAACTGAAAACAGAGAGGGGCAAAACAGTTTGCTAGCTGGTTTCCAGACAGACCCACTCCAGCTTCAGATGGCAGCTAATTAAAGTGCTGACATTTTAAGACACGATGATGCGAAAGCTCTTGCTTTGAGCCAAGTCTGGGCCCTTTTCAGAGTTCAGTTCACACGTTTGCTGCCCAGAGTCCCTGGGAGCAGCATGAGCAAATTAAGAGGGGTAATGGCTTGTTTTTAATGTAGTATTTTTCTTAGGGTGCGAGCAAGTTTTTAGCCTTTGGAAGAATGCTGTAATGTCAGGCAGCTTGGGCAGACACCTCCAAAAAAAGCTGAGCTCCATGGCAGAGGTGCCTGTGGGGATGTTTGAGTTTTGGCTCTGCCGTGTGTTAACCCTGCTCGGACAGGGAGAACAGGGGAGGGCGAGTCCCAGCCCCACGGGATGGGAGGCTGGGGCAGGAGAGCAGCCCACACCCCGGACACCATACCATTACCCCAGCAGCTCTCACCTGCGTGAGCAGAGCAACGCAAACTCTGGCCATTCCATTTTCCAGAGGGCTAGAGGTTTTTGGATTATCCCCAGGATGGGAGGAGCGGGCGGGCTGCGGTAGTGCTGTGCCGTGCCGTGCTGTGCCACGCCGTGCCATCTGCCAGCGACAGCGCAGAGGGGAGATGCGGGCTGCAAGGCTGGGGCTGGCTGGAAGGGAGCAAGCTGCAATCAAGAGATGTATTGTGGCTGTTGGACTGCCTGTGCGATGTGGCGTTTAGGAGATAAAGCGCAAAAGTCAGCTCAGCAGGGATGTGGGAGGTGATTTTGGGGAAGGACACGCTGTCCCTGTGGGGTGGAAGGAGGCTGGTGGGTGATGGGGGCAGAAGGGGAAAGAGCCCAATTGATCCCGGCTGCTGCAAACAGCTTCTGGCTCCAAGCCGGTGTTGCAGGTCTGGGGGTGCTGAGCATGCCGCCCCACTAGGAATATCCCCAGGTTTGTTCCCATAGGGATGCTGCGGTGAGACAGATAAATACTGATGCACCCAGGCGAGGGGGTGAGTGAGATGCAGAGGGGTGGGTGGACAGACAGCAAAACAGACCTTGGTGGGCTCATCTGGAGGGAGGGGTTGATCAGGATAGGGGAGAACTACCTGGTGGGAATGGGGGGAAACACCCTGCTGAACAGCACGGCCCTGGGGCTGCCGCAGGGCTGACAGCGCTCCCCCTCACTCTGGACATGAAGGGGCTGGTGTGGGCACTGCTGGGGGACAGCGTCCCCCCCAGAGAGGGTCCGGAGGTGCCAGATCACCCTCGCCCGCTGGCAGGCTGTGCCCAGGAAGGCAGAGGGACACCCGAGGCTCCAGGATGGGAGCAGGGTCGGTGGGTCCTGCCAGGCTGCAAGGGGGACATGCAGGGATCGATCCCACGGGTGAGATCCGCAGTGTTGGGGGGAGCTGGCCCGGGGCACCCCCCCAGCGCAGGGGTTGAAAGGCTCAGCCTTCTGGGTGCGGATGCCCTGTTGCCCTCACAGCCCCGAGCTGGCTGGAAGCTGCAGCTGCAAACGCTGCCCTGGGGTGAAATGCCGGTGCTGGGATGTGGAGTCTGTCCCTGGCAGAGACCTCTCGAGGCAAACCACCCCAGGGCCAGGCATGTGGGGCTAGAGGCAGGGTCTGCCTTCTTGGGGTTCCCAAGGCATCGAGTTGGGGTGGATTGGGGCGTCTTAGCCCCTGCTGCTGCTCTGCCTTCTCCTGCATGAGCAAACCTGCCCGTCCCCTGCCCTCTCCAGGGAAAATCCTCAGCTGCCTCCCGTGGTGCCTGAAGCCTCTGCCGGGCTGTGGGGCTGCAGCCCCCGAGTCCCCACGTCGGACGTTTCCCTGCTCCCCTGTGGACCCCTCTGTCTACCAGTGGCCGGGAAAGCACGTGCCCAGTCTGCAGGAGAAAAATCTTCCTTTTCATGTGAAGGGAGCTGGCAGGTTTCTGGTGTCAGCAGGGGAGGGATGGGGCAGCAGCAGCAGTCAGCTTTGAACTCACTTTAAAGCCCCGCTCGTCGTAGCCATCCCTCGCGCAGGGCAGCCGGGTGCACGCTAACCCAGCACACACGGAGCCCTGCACAGCCACGCTGGTGTCGGCAGGGACCGCTGGGCTCTGGGGAGCTGTGAGCGGCCATGCAGGGTCCAGCCCCCAGCTCCTTATTTTAAAAAAAAAAATATATATATATATATATATATATGGGAAAACTATTTTATTAGCTCAGCCAAGAGGCTAAGCACCGTGAGCTCCGCCACCCTCAGCCCCAGGAAGCCGCCCCACTGCGAGGCTGGTGTGAGGCTGAAGGTGAGCTGGCAGCTTCTCCCCGGCAGAGACATTTTCTGCTCCGTCATCCTGAGTTTTCTGCTCTGCTTTGCCAGACTGTTCCACGGAAGGTGGCCGGCACCGCACGGCACGTTCTCCCAATGCCATCTAGCGTCTGCTCCAGTGGCCCCAGTTATTTTAAGGTATCAGAGCTTATTTATTGCAGAATGATCTTTGAGGACCAACAGGCTGCTCCAGCTGATTATTAACAGCGGTACCTGCAGCATGGATAACTAACTGGTGAGTGCACAGGTTGGGCTTGATTATTTTTTCTATTGCTCCCGTTTTGCACTAAAAGCCCACCCCGGCAGGATGGAGTGTGAGGATGTGATGACATGTCCGAGGTGATTAAAGTCTTCCAGCCTTCAGCCACTTGTCTTGTAGCCCTGACATCACCTGAGGCTTAATCACTCAGAAAAGTGCTGTCATGTCCTATTGTCACCGTATTGGGAGCACGACCTCTTTCCCATTTAGCTGCCATTTCAAAATAATATAACTTGCCAGGAGACAGGCATGACTCAGGAGACTGGTAATAGGATATAAAGACTTTGACCTGCGGGTCGCCCATTTGAATGCTGCCAAGGTCAGCAGCAAGGGCAAAGATGTCATTTGCACGATGATTATTTGGCCAAAGGACCCAACACAGACTTACCCCGGCCCCTTCACGGCAGTCAGCAGGGGCTGAGGGCTGGGTCGGACTCTGCTTCTACCTTAAGAGCATCCCGGGACCCTGAACCTCCCCACCTGGGTTTTAGGACTGGGTGACTGCCCACAGTCCCCTCCAGCTTGTGAGTTTGCCCTCCACGTTCTTCCCTTGCCATCACTGCAGGGACACGGTCTGCACGGACTGGTAACACTCTTATTTCTGCCCTCCTGGGGCGAAGTGCCACAGCAGCATCTCCCCTCTGTGCCCCCTCACTTGCTTCCCAGCACTGAGAAAGGTTTTGCAGGACAGCTGTGCCCTGTCCCCCTGCTTGCCCTGTCCCCTCTCTGCTCACCACCACCAACTTCCCCGATTTAGGTCCCTGCTACCCTCGTCCCCATCCTCAGCCACCACTGACCATGCAAATTTATTTCCTCGGTAGCAAACCATCTCATCGAGTCAGTTTGATTCCATGATTAATTAAGCTCTCCCTAGAAATGCGGTTACTCCCTGCGGGCTCCCTTATAAATATTAGCAGATTAATGGGTCCTGGTCATGTTAGATGGCCACTACCCGGCTGGGCCGTGGAGCGTTTGCCTGCTGTCATCCAGACAGTCCTTGGACAGGCACTTGCTGTAGGAGAGCTCCTGAACAGACCCAGCATATCTGCAAACCACCGTCCTGGCCACGTGAAGGAAACCTGTGCCAGAGGAAGCATTAATATCGGCGGCTCTTAGGGCAGCTCGGGATTGATGCTGGCACAAGGCAGCAAAAGGTCCTTCCAGCGCCTCGGTGCTGGGGCGGGTGCTGGCGGGTGCCATGGGGTACGGCACGTGGCTGCTCTGGGCTGCAGCTCCCCTTGCCCAGCGCTACCCGCAGGTCCGGCCGCAGCAGAACCGCGTCCCCTGCACCGCTGCAGCGGTAGCCTCGCTCCTTCCCCAGCAGCGCTGCATGACGTGCATTGGTGAGAACCTCCCCAGGACCCGGTGGGACCTGTTAAAAACAAGGTTTGAAGCCCTCGTGCCCTTCTCCCTTCCTGCTGGGTCCCCAGCTGTGGTGCTGGGGCTGCGCTGGCTCTTCCTACGTCTGCTGGGCGATGGGAGGGCAGTCCCACGGCACGTGTCCCTGAGCCACCAGCGTCTGCAGGACCTTTCACCACCTTTTGCTGCCATCCCCTGCCAGAGGTGGAGGCCAAAAAGGTCTGGGAGCCCCCCTAGGAGATCCCTGGGATTTCTGCAATATTCCCAAGGCGTTGGCAGCGTGGGGCCGGGGAAGGGGGGGGGCACCAGGGCTGACCCAGGCACGGAGCGGTCGGTTTGGCTGCAACAGCGATGGATGCTCACACGACTTTCCCAGCGGTTTAAGCCAACATCCAGCCTCCTCTGTGTGTTTAGTTTTCACTAATTTGTTTGGGTTTTTTTAATTATCTGCAAACAAGGTGCCGCCTTTAAATAACAGCGGTGCTGGGTAAAGGGAGCAGCGGGCGGCTGGTCTGTGCAAACAGTGCTTCCCTGCCACTCACCACCCGCTCTGGACCCTCACCCAGGACCTATTTTTTTTATTTTATTTATCCAGTATCAATAATGGGATTCCGCCCTGCTAACCAGCCATCTGCATGCAACAGCACCGAAGGCAGAAGCGATTCCTGCTGAGTTAGTGTGTAAAAGCCTTTGCAATCATCTTGTGCCACAGACCTGAAGGAAAGTTTAAATGTAAGGCTCTTTAATAAGATGAAAATAGCCCTTTCCCCACTGGTTTTCTGCTTGCTCTTTCATGCTGTAAGCCCTCGGGTTGTATCAGGTCCCGGCTGTCTGTGGGCTGACAGGTTTCCTAACTGCACGGAGCAACTCTCCTCCCTGCACCATCAGCACAATATTAGTGACGCTGCAGCAGCTCAGCACCAGCCAGTGCCGCTCGGGAGCAGCTGTTCGCCGTGTGTTTTCGAGCTTTGTCCCTCAAAATTTCCTCAGTTGGACCTTATAGCAGCCTTGCGATACCTGAAGGGGCTCACAAGAAAGCTGGCGGGGGACCGTTTACAAGGGCACGGAGTGAGAGGACAAGGGGGAATGCTTTTTAAAGCAAAAGAGGGTGTCTTGGACAGCAGGCAGAAGAGCGCTGGTGGTCTCACCCGTCGCAGGCATTGGCACAAAGCACGGGTGCTCTGGAAGAAACCCTGTGCCTCAGTGTGTGCAGCAGGAAAATGGGTATAATCCTATTTACCTGCCGCCTCTGGAGCTGGCTGTGGTGTTTGATTCATGTCAAGAGCTTGGCTGGTGACTCCTGGATGAATGACGCTATATAAATGCAAAGTGTTATTAATATTTCATGTTGTAGTGAAAATGTACTAATGGGGCTTGTTCCTGGAAGATAAAGTGCTGCCATTAATACACCTCCACGTCCCCAGTGCTGTGGACTCGCCCGGGCTGGCTGGTTTCTGCCAGCGGAGGGTGCAGCCGTCGGCACCCCCCTTCTGCCTCTGGGAAATGGAAATCTCCAGCAAGTGTAAGCAGCGGGACAGCAGCTCTGGCTGCGGAAGCTCGGTGCCCACCAGCCCGAGGGCAGAGGATGCGCCACGAGCCGCTGGCTGCGGCACGGCTGCACGGCTGTACGCTGGGGCTCTCGCTGGGTGTCAGCCCTGTCTGCTGCTCAGGAGGGAGAGACGACGGCAGAGCAGCTCCTGCCTCTTGCTTCACCTCACTCTGTGGTTTTTTCCCTCCTTGTTTATTTTTTTTGTGCTCCCACCAGGTGTTTTCCAGCAGACGGGGCTGATCTCTGCTCCGGCTGGGCCGGACAGTCCCGACCAGCAGGATGCGGAGGGAAGTTGCGTGGCCGCTCACCTTCTCCTGCCGTCCGAGCAGGGCAGGGGGATGAGAGGGGGCCACGGTGGCCATGCCCACGCTTCCAGGAGGGCCGTGGGGTGCTGTGGAGGGGTGCTCTGCCTGGACCCCAATGCTGGCGGAAACTGGCAGCTCCCCAAAAGAGGGGATTTTAACCCAGAAAGCAACAAGCCACGAGAGCCCCTTTGGACACCTGCGACCCTGGGGGCACCCAGGGCAGAGCGCTCCCCCCACCCACCGCTGGGATGGGTGCTGCTCCGTGCCCTCCCTGCCTGCCCGCGGGGGGACACAGACCCTGGGAACCCCCTTCGCAGCACAGCCACCGCGCAGGCATGTTAAAAAAAATAAAAATGGGCTTGTTTGATTTCAAACTGCAGAACTCTTCCCTGGAGCCATCCGCAAACAGTGGTAATTTACTTTACAGCTGTTTAGATTTGTTTGTCTACATTTTTTTTAAAACCCAGTGGAATTGCAAATGAAACGTGTGTTTGCTCCTCAAATGACTCCAGCCGTACCTGAGCTCCCGTGCCCCACGCGGCAGCACCCGCTCCTGGGACCCCCCATACCCCCGCTCTGTGCTCCCCGCTGCGCCCCAGAGCTGCGAGCCGGGGATCAGGCCTCAAAGAGGGGGGTTCTCTGAGCTGGGGGCTCTTTTGGGAGGGTGCTCAGGCTTTGGGGATGGGGTGATGGGGAAGAGACTTGTGCCAGCTTGCAAGCGAGGGGAGCAGAGGAAAAGTGGTTAATTAATTCCCAATGAAATAATCAGCTGCCGCCCGCTCGTCAGAAGGTGGGGAGGGATAAAGGCTTCTCTTAAGTCATTGCCACGGTGCAAAGTTTGAATAAAAAGGGATTATAAAGGGAGGATGTTTAGCTGAGCGGCTCCCAGTGCCTTGGGCAAGGGCTCCCGGAGCTTCGGCCACGTCAGCCCTGAGCAAGCAAAGATGGGCGCAGGGAGGGGATGGGGGACCCCAGGCTGTGCCGGGCGTCCTGGCATTCCTGCGGCGGCTGGGGGCAGACACCCCAGCACGCAGTGTTCTCCGCGGTGGGGCAGCCGATGCAGCCCTTCCCTGCAGGATTGGGCCCCTGCACCCAGCAGGACACCCCTTCGCCCCAGGAAATTTGGCAGCCTACGGGACACGTGGGGATCTGCCTCAAACCTTGTCCCTTCCCCCTGGGAATCTCCTCCTCGCTCCCAGGAGCCCAAGGGTGACTCATGCGGCGCCGGCGCTTCTTGCACCCAGCGATGCGCTCACGGGCAAGCACCGACCGGCAGCAGCGCCGGCCTCGGCAGAGGGACCCCCCGCAGGTAAGTGGCATGAAAACACTCCTCTGCTGCAGCCCCCGGCCCCGGTAAGGTGGGGCTGGGGCTGAGGAAGGGGCGTCTGCCACACGCCGCAGAGCCCGACCCGACGTCAGGGTGATGGGTGCACCCTGGGCTGCTGCTGGAAGTGTGCATGGGGAAGGAGAAATCTGGGGGTTGCGTGTGTTTCCCTGGGGATTGCCCCGGTGAGATGGGAGCTGCCGGCTCCCGTGGGAGGTACGTGCGCCCGGAGCGTCCGCAGCCACCTCAGCCCCGTGAGCAGGCGTGCTGCACGGGCGCGTGTGGAGCAGTGGGATGTGTTCACCCCCAAAAGCGCTGCCAGCGAGGAGGTATCTTGTTATTTTACTGATAGATAAAACGTTTAAGGAGAGTCGATGCCAAATGCAGCCCCGGGAGTCCCGCTCGGCTGCAGCCGTGTGCCACGTAGGGTGTGTTTATGCAGCGTGATGCGATCCGGCTGCTTGGGGTCCTGGTGCTGGTACGCGCTGAGATCGGTCAGAGCTGATGACGATGGGTTATTGCGGCCGCCCAGCCCTGGGCCAGCACCTCGGCACTGCCTGGGGCTGTGCAGCCCCCCCAGCTCACCCACTGCCTCTGCTCCACGGTGTCCTCTCGCCGTGCTGTGCCGTGCCCGGCGTGGCCTCTCCCGGCGCGTGGGCACGGCGCAGGTCGGTGCAGGGTTCCTCCCGCGCTGCCTGGGTGGGAGAGCGGAGGCGACGGCAGATTCCAGCGATGGGAGCGGACGTGGCAGCAGAGCCGCAGAGCTGCCGGGTGAGTCATGGCACGGCTGCTCCTATTTGTTGTCTGCCTGGGCCGGGCCTGGCAACGTAAGGAAAATTAATAACAAATACCTGTGCAAGGAGGCAAGGGATGGGGCGGGTGGTGCAGGACGACGGAGGGCTGAGCAGGGCATGGATGGCGGCGGGCACGGGCTGAAGGATGCTTTTCCTGCGGCAGAACTGGCAAGCTTTGGCGGGACCCCGCAGAGGGGGATGGTGCTCTGAAGAGACACGTCGCCCAGACCAGGTCTGTGCCGGGGCACGTGTCGGTGCGTGTCCCTGCGTGCGAGCAAAGGTCAGAGACAGTCCCCGAGGCCACCGAGGTGGGAGCGCAGCTTTAGGGCACATGGGTGCACCCATGGGGATCTCTCGCTGCTTGGGTGATGTGACTGTATCTTCTCTCTCCCCCCAGGCTCGCTAAGGGGATCGGGGCACCATGAACTGGGAGGTGTTTGAAGGGCTCCTCAGTGGGGTCAACAAGTACTCCACAGCCTTCGGCCGCGTCTGGCTCTCCCTCATCTTTATCTTCCGCCTGCTGGTCTACGTTGTGGCAGCCGAGCGGGTCTGGAGCGATGACCACAAGGACTTTGACTGCAACACGCGGCAGCCGGGCTGCGGGAACGTCTGCTTCGACCACTTCTTCCCCGTCTCCCACATCCGCCTCTGGGCCCTGCAGCTCATCTTGGTGACCTGCCCATCTCTCCTGGTCATCATGCACGTGGCCTACCGGGAGGCCAAGCAGCAGAGGCACCATGCCACCGGCGGGGATGACTGCCGCCACATCTACCTCAACCCGGGCAAGAAGCGGGGGGGGCTGTGGTGGACCTACCTGCTCAGCCTTGTCTTCAAGGCTGGCGTGGACGTGGTCTTCCTCTACATCTTCTACCGCTTCTACAGGAACTACACCCTGCCCCGGGTGGTGAAGTGCGATCTGCCCCCCTGCCCCAACGTGGTGGACTGTTTCATCTCCCGGCCCACCGAGAAGAACATCTTCACCCTCTTCATGGTGGTCACCGCCTGCGTCTGTGTCGTGCTGAGCCTTGTTGAGGCCGCCTACCTGATCGGCAAGCGGTGCCACGAGTGTGTCCTGGCCGGCGGTGGGGAGAGCCGCCGGCACAGCCAGGACGGCACGCTCTCCTGTGCCGAGCCTGCAGGCACAGGGGGGCAAGTTTTCCATGGGGCAGACTACAAACCCCCCACAGCCTCCATCCCCCCCACGGCCTCCGGCCCCAGCACGCTGCCCGAGGAGGAGGCTCTTCCCTAGATCTGTCCAGGGGAAGGCAGAAGCTGCTCACCTGCCCTGCGCCCTCCTCATCATCTTCGTCCTCCGCCCCCCCGGTGTAGGAGCGCTGGAGGTGGCAGCACCTCGGAGTCGGGCTGTGCCCGAGGGCTCTCTGTGTCTCCCGTCCTGGGGAAGGCACGTTACGTTGTTCTGCTGAATTTGGGGTAAACCCGGTGCTGTAGGACACGTGCAGTCCCCGAGAGCTGACAGGGACAAGCAGTTCCACGGCGGCTGTGGACTGGCAGCGGTATCTGGAGGTCGAGCCTGTCCCAGCTGGGCTGGCTTAGCTGGTCCTGAGGGTATCCTTGCAATGAATAAAAATTTCTGTCCCTAAGAAGTGATGGCCAGAGTGGCTGTTCTCCTGCTCCTTGGGCACAGCACTGCTAAGGGGGGAGTAGGGGCTGCATCATGCATCACCCCTGGGGCGGCATCGCTCCCACAGGCAGCTCTGGGCTGGGCTTGGACCAGCCGTGGTGACAAACCGCTGGCCAGAGGCTCAGGTCTGCCAGAAAAAAGCCACTGAACATCGGAGCAGCCCCTGGAGCTGGGCATGAGTGATGGCTTTGGCCGGAGGTGGGAGCGCTGTGGCCGGGCAGGTGGTTTTTGGGATGCACGGGGTGTTACGAGGTCTCCGCTGCCTGGGGAAGGGCTTGTCCTTGCACCCAGCAAGTCAACGGCAAAACTCCTGCTGTGTTTGCTGGGCACTGGATGCAGGCGAGCAAGGAGGACAGCTTAATTATCTCCCTGCAAGCCCTGGCTTTAAAAAAAATAAATAAATTCTTGATTTAAGATGGGCTGCTGGGCACAGGTGGGCACACCCAGGGGCATGAAACATCCCTGGGGACCACAGGCAGCAGAGCTCTTTGTGGCCATGGGCTGCTAGGGACAGGCTGCAGGAATTTAAACATGTCCCAAATTTTCACCCCAGCTGGGAGGTGGTGGGGGAGAGGGGCCAGCTGGGACGGGTGCCCTCACCCCCCCGCCCAGGGATCTCTCACCCCACCGCCCAGGGATCTCTCACCCCACATGAGCCCCACCACAGGTGTCAGGGCCATTTCAGACCGATGCGATCATCATTAATAGCACTCATTAGCCAAGTGGGGACAAGAGCACGTGCTCGGTGCGGCAGCCACCGCAGTGAAGCGCGGGGGTGAGGATCCGGCCGGGCAGGCAGAGCCCACCGTGGGCTGCTGGCTCTTCCTGCCTGGCCGGAGAAAAACACCCAAGCAAAACAGCTGAATAAAGGAGAGGAAAAACACCCCAACCATTGATTAAACAATAACATTAAATGGCAGAATATGATCTTGTTTATTGCTGTAATATGTCGCGTTCTGCCGTGACTCAGGCGGCACTGCAATTTCTAAGGCTATCAACGGTAACTGAGCATTAGCCGGGATGAATAATTAACAATAATTTCATGGCAAATGCACTCATAAGTAACATTAACATTGAACATGCAGCTCGATCTGTTACTGGTTTTGCTTTATTTAGAGGGTGCGATTATTATTTTTTTCCATGAGCACCGGCAACCCCAGCACTCACTGGCTCGGTGGCAGCGGGGGGGGTAAATGCCGTCGCTTTGTCCTTTCGCATCGGGGCCGTTCTCCGTGTCAGGTCACTGCAGCAACTGCCGCTTTGCAGCACGCCTGACCCGATGAACCAGCTCCCACCTGAGAGCCTCCTCGGGCAAAGCTGGGCTCACGCCCAGAGCCCAGCCTGGGAAAGGGACCAGCCTGGATGCGCTGATGGGGGAGGCAGAGGGGGGATCCCGGGGGCAGGCAGGGCTGCAGCGCTGCCGGACAGGAGGGCAGAGACCGGACCGGCTGCCCCACGAGGGTGGGGATGGTGGCGGAGCCCTGGGGGATCCCTGTCACCAGCCCAGGACCCTCTGGGCACATGGTGGCTCCTTGTGAAAGATACTGGTGAGTTCGGAGACCTTTGGGGTGAGAGAGGCAGATGGTGAAACACAGGTGGATTTCTTCCATCTCCTTTAAGTGAAACCGTTCTGATCTCTGCCTTCCTTCTGTCCGCTCTCGTTGCTGTGCTTGCTGGATTATCCACCTGAATATTTTCTTTACTGAAGCCTTTAACATCAGAGGATACAAGTAGTTCTTTGTGTGCAAGCCATTGCCTCTGATTTAAAGAGCTAGGGCTGGGCTGTTTGTTTTCGAGCGAGGTTGGCCGCTGTTGATCAAGGTTGTCCTCGATTAGCAAAATCCAGAGGTGTTCCCCAGCTGCAAGCGCTAATCGCTGCAGAGACAAGACCCAGAGCAACCACCCTGCCTGCCCGCCCCGCTTCCACACATCAAAGCAGCAGCCGGGGCCGCTGCCCCTTGCGAGAGACCTGACGATCCAGTTGCCATTTGTTGTCGTGCTGCTTTGTCTTGCTCCGAGCAATAGCTCTGGGTGTCTTGCACCATCTGGGCTTGGGATCAGAGGTGGCTGGCCGGACAAATGGGAGCGTTCGTCGTCGTCTTTCTGATGTGTTTCTGTGCTCTGCACCAAGGTGACCTGAGGTTGCCCCAGTCGGTGCTGCAGAACCCGGGGTGCCGGAGACCTCACCGCCTCCTGGGACGCAGAGCGCTGGGTTGAGGGGCAGGACCGGTGTCAGTGGGAAAGCAAATAAACCGGGGGATGTCACAATAAAAGCTGAATATTTGCCAGACTTTGCATCCTCATAGAGGGGATTGCATTTGCTTGTGGGGGCGTCCAGAAGGCCCCCTGAAATTTGGGGAGAGGGGATTTAAAACAAAACCATCACTAACTCCAGCCCTGCCGGGGAGGTGGAGGGGCTCACGTGCGCGGTGGTACAGGTCCGGGACAGCCTCAGCTTCCCAGCAAGGGGTTGTTTCTTCCATGCCTGAAAACTGCATGTTTGCTGGGAATTAAAGAGAAACTCTGATTTTTGTCCAGCGTGCCGGAGCGAGTGGCTGCCCCGGCTGCCGGCTCCCAGGCCCCCGTGACTCCTGCGCCCCGGCGCTTGCAGGGGAGGTCTCCTCCCTGGGGACACGGCCCTGGAGTGGGATGGCCGGGATGGCCGGGATGCTGTTGACAGGCAGGGAGCTGGAGATCAAAGGCAGGGCTGGGTCCAAGCCCCGGCGGGTGGCCAAGTGCTGCCTCCTGCGATGCTCCCATTAAGACCCTTTTAAAGAGGCTTTGAGGTTTTCCTGCTGGTTTGGCGGCTGCCTGCTCCACTGCTCAGTTTTTTCCTTTATGGAGGACCCGAGGTCGGGCCACTGGAAGTCACTGGGTGCTTTTAGTGTTCGCATCTGGCACTGATGCCTTTCACCTGTCACCCCACCGAGCCAGAGCGGGGTGACAGCAGGGTGACATGCCCCATGCACGTATCCGAAGCTCCTCCGAGGGCTCCCTGGTGCTGAGAGCTGCCAAACCGCGTTGGCACCTTGTCCCTGTGCCCACACCGGATCAGTCAGCAGAGGGATGGCAGAGGGGGTGCAGGGACTTGCCCTTTGCTGGGACGTCCAAATACGCAGCTTAGCGCCGCAAAACACGAGGTGTTTCCATTCCCCACCCACCTGCCTTAGGGGAAACCTTCTGCCTGTGCCAAAAGGCACCTGAACTCTCTCGCCGTGGCCACGTGGCTCCTCCTGAAATGCCGAAATTGCAGGCAAAAGGCTGCTGGGGGTCTGGCCCCCCTCTTCACCTGGCCCTTACAGGGTTTTACCGTGGGGCAGGGAGCTGCTGCCTTAGCAAGAAATCAGAACTGCCAATGGTTCTTGCCATCTTCCTTCTCTCCTGGGTGTTTTATCTCAAAGGCCACAGCCCCCAGATTCTTGCCGGATCTCCTGCAATGCCGACACTCTAGAACATAGCTCAAATTCCTGATACTGCTGATAGGACTGTGCAAAGGCAGCTCCTGGGTGAAGGGAGGCTCCTGGCTTCTCCAGAGACCTCCCTTCGCTCTTGTCCGGGATGAGGGTGCCTGTGTCTGCCCCCTCCTCTGGGCTCACCCCGCTCCGCACCCCCAGGCCCCCACGAGGGTTTGCTTTGGGTCTCCTGCCCCTCCTGTGATCTCTCCCTGCCACGTCCCCAGCCCAGCAAACCCCCACACACTTTATTTGACTTCCTGGAGCCAAAAAGCTGCTGGGTGAGCGGCTCCTTGTCTGCCACAAGTGTGCGGAGAAAACCTCTCACAGCATCAAGCACCCGGCCGGGCTCTTCAAACGTGTCCCCATGGGAGGGGTGGCCCCAGCGAGGTGCCGCGTGGGGCTGCGGGGGCCAGGAAGCGCCTGGGAAAACGTCTCGGTGCGCTCGGCCGCGGGGTGTGCCGGAGCGATGCTGGGAAAGCCTCGGGGCAGCCGAGAGGCCGAGTAAACCGAGGGCGAGCGGAAACACATTCCTGCCTGGGCCACATCTGCAGAGCCACGAAATGGGGCTGCTCCGGGACGGGGGGGGGAGGCTGAGCGGGGCACCCAGCTGCCTGGGCAGGGCTCAGCCTCCTGGGAGCCACCGGCGCTCTGGGAGAGGGATGGTCCCCTTAGGGACACAACCCCGGTCCCAGGAGGACAGGACTGGAGGCAGCCGGCAGGGCAGGGTCCCATCGCGCCGTGCTCTGCCACCCAGTCTGTGACACTCTTTGGGAAAGGTCTCGTCCAGGACGCCCTGGCGCCGGCAGGGTGGTGGCTGCAGGTTGCTGTAGGTTGGAGATACCGATGTGCTGTTGCAAAACTATTACTAAGGCAAAATAATTTAAAAAGTGGGCTATAATTGCGTAATTTGTGACTCTTAGCAATGATTGCTGGCTGCCCCGTAGCTGGGGGATGGTGGTGAGCCCGGTGCCGGACCCCGGCTGCCCTGGTCTTGCCTGGGGTTTGCTGCCAGGTTTGCAGTGCCCATAGCCACCCGTGCGGGGGACGGAGCATCACCTGGCAGGAGCTGCTGCCGTCACTTGCAGAGGAATCTGGCTCCGGTGATCGCACCGCAGGATTTGACCCGCCTTTATTGTTCAACCCAAGCGTGTGTGTGCATGTGCACAGACAAGAACCTCTACAGGAGCTGTTTGCCAGACTCACCCAGTTACTGGGAACGGAACAAACTACCCTTCCCCTCCCCACACACACACAGCGCCGTGGACAAAACCTGGGCACGCAGGAGGGCTGCAGACAACACGGCTGGGAAAGAGCTTCCCTACTCCGAAAGCTGCCTGGATCCAGCCACCTCCCTCGGGCTCTTTACCGGCTGGGCAGGTACCTCCAGCGCGCTGGGGCAGAGGCGTGGGGTGCTCACAGGGCTGCTGGGGACCTGCAGGTTGTGGGGGGATGGACCCCGCGGTGTTAATGGGGTGCAGGTGGGAGCTGTGTCATGGCTGGGGCTGCCGTGCCTGTGGTGGCTGAAGGTAGGGACCCCAACATCGCATAGTGCCACGTCGGGACCCCACAGGCAGTGCCGGGGTCCCCGGGGGATGGCACAGCATGGCACCCCGAGGAGCACGAACGGTCACTCCAGGCCTTGCTCCTCTGTCCCACCGCCCTCCCTGGGGACCACAAGAGGCTGAGCCCCCCCAGAGAAAGTGCACGGCCCCGCTCTGCTGTGCACCCCAGGCAGGAGCTGGGTGCTTTCGGGCCCAACGCCCTGCACCCACGCGGGGCAGGACCCGGCGGTGACGCAGCGGGCTGGCATGCCGGGGGCTGATGAAGGTGCCGGGCTTCACGGGAGGCAAACCGGCGCTGCAGGCAGAGCCGAGCACACCTGGAGCATTGCTCTTGCTCTGCCTGGCTGCCAGCCAGCGCCGGCCGGGCTGCGGGGGTCCCTCAGCGCCGCACACCACACCGCGGCACGGGGCTCAGCACGGAGCTCGCACTCCCCTTCCCACCTCACCGTGGGTCCATGGTGCTGGGTGCTGGGCTGAGCCGGGCAGGTGGGTGCTGGGCGGCATTGCCCATGGGGCCCTGGAGATGGGGACGTGGGCAGGCTGGCGAGGGGGCACGGGCCCTGGGGGCAAGCAGGAGCTACGGGCTCTGCCAGTGACACCAGCTTTTGGCTGACGAGGGGAAAACAGCAGCTCCCCTCTCCCAATTTTAAAGCGAAGGGCTGGGCGGGAGCACCCTGGCTAGCTGCCACGGGTTTACCAAGGAGGAGGATTTCCCAGTGTCAGACGAGGCGGCAAGCAGAGGTGTGCGGGGCAGGGGCACTGCCCCGGCACTCAGCACGTGCTGGCATGGGAGCCCAGCTCAGCCCCGCTCAGCTCAGCCGTGCTTCCCGGTGCCTCCCTGGGCCAGCAGCGTGGGAGTGTGGCAGCAGGTTCGGGGCTTGCTGCAGTTTGGTCCTGGCCAGGGTCAGCCTCCGGGCAGCCCCATGGGCTCCAGGCATTGCTCCGGGCTCTGGGCATTGCTCCGGGCTCTGGGCAGTGCTCCGGGCTCTGTTCCTTCCCTGCAGCCCCAGGACACCTCATCGTGCCGCACAGCCCTCCCCGGACGAGGGGACCCTGATCGCCCGTGTGCCATCGTGCCCCCAGCCATGCCCCGTGCTGGGCACTTCCCACCCCACAGCCCCCGGTGAGCGTGGAAGGAGCTCGAGCCTCCTCCAGGTACGTCTCGGAGGGCGCCGGGTTGGCAGCCGGCAGCGGCTCCTTGGGAGTGGGAGTGGGACCGTGCGGTGCGGACTGACCCGAGGAGCTGGGAAGGAAGGAATTAGTGCTTGGGCTTGAATGAAGCTTTCCATCTGGCCCAGGAGCTGCCCGTTGGCTCCTGGGCTGTCCTGTACTCCCTGGGTGGGCTCTTCAATAGCCAGAAACAAAAAATTTGTCTGGAAAACCCCCATATTTTTCTTATACAAAACATCTCTTTTGGAAAATGCAGAAATAAAATGTTGGGGCTAGTGATATCTGGGACATGTTCCCTCTGGAAGCATTTGCTAGCTGCGATGCCGCCTCCCCAGCCCCGGCCCCAACCTGCTGGGCCAGTCGCGGCTCCCGCGGGGCTTCGGCACATTCCTTCTGCCAGAGCCGCGCAAGCACCCGGCGCTGCAGACCCGCAGCAGCCCATCGCTGCAGACCCGCAGCAGCTCCGCGGGCGCAGCTGGACCGTTCCTGGGGCGTGTGAGGAGCTGGCCTGCAGCGTGTCCTGCTCTCGGGCACAGACCCACAAAACTTGGCAGTTCCTCACAAAACTGGAGTGATTCTCGCAAAGGTAAAGAGGCTGCAAAAAGTCTTCTCTGAGCATCGCCGGAGCTCGGCTCTGTCCTTTCGGGGGCTCAGCCCTCCCTGCTTACCCTGGGATCGTGGGGTGCTTCGCTCTGGTCTTCACCCCCACACCGCAGCCCCCCCGTGCTCCCAGCGGCGGTGGCGTGCATTACTCAGAGCAACTCCTCAAAAGCCAACGGTGCAGGGACGGACCCAGCCCGCGAAGCGCTGTGTCACGAGAGACACCTTTATGGCACGGAGTCAAGAGCTGCCAGCTCACCTCTGGGTAAAAATCACCCGGGGTTTGTAAATTCAGGCGGCAGTAAAGCTCCAGGTCAGGCTTAGCACGTCGCCCTCCTCGCACCGGGGCAGCCCCAGGCTGAGCTGCGGAGCCGGTTTGGCCGGCGCCAGGCCTTGGGGCTGCCGGCAGTGGGGTGCCGGCCGGGGCGACTTGCTGGCAACTGCGCAGGGACTCTCGCTTTCAGCAGCCCCACTCTCACCCAGGCTTGGGCTGCCTGGGGCGTCACCTGCACGAGAGAAAACCGGTCCCTGGCGTGTCCCGGCATCCCGGTTCTGCAGCAGCTGCTTCCCTGGGGAGGAAAGAGGATGAGCTTGGGGAGCACAGACCGGGAGCCATGCTGGTCCAGTGCTGCACCCCACGGGGAGCCAGCACCTCTGCAGCCAAGAGGGAGCTGGCAGGGTGCTGGGCATCCATCCTGTCGTCCATCAGCACGTGCGCCTGTGGGTAGCAGGGGAGAAGGTAGACGTATTCACAGATGGAAATGTGCTGCAGAGTCCCCTCCTGCCCCCATCCCAAGAGACCTGCCAGCTCGCAGGGCTGGTGTCCACACAAACCTTTGCTTTGCTGACATGCCGAGCACCCCGCACAGCCATCCCCGCCTGCCGCCCAGGCATGGCCTCCCCTTGTTGATCCTGGCCCGCTCCAGGGGATTGCGCTGCCAATTTATACCAACATGCGCAATCAGGCCAGGGACTTGGTGGCAGGGACTTGGCCGGGTGGCTCATCCCTTACAGCAAAGCCTCCATCAGAAGGAAGTACAGAGAGGTTGAGTCACCGCTGACTCACCAGGAGAGTGTGGGGCTGGGCTTTACTGTCCACGAGTAGGATGGTCCTCCCACCCCAAATGAGTGTAACCTGGTGGGGGACAGACTCTGGGAGGTCAATGAGATGAAGCGCAGCGAGAGATGAGCTGCCCCGTTGCTGTTGCCCATCGCATCTCTTCACCTGTTGCTTCTGGTGCTGTTTCTCCAGGTTGGGTGATTCTGGTCTCCACCGACTGCCATGGATTGGAAAACGCTGCAGGCACTGCTCAGCGGGGTCAACAAATACTCCACAGCCTTCGGCCGCATCTGGCTCTCAGTGGTCTTTGTCTTCCGTGTGCTGGTCTACGTGGTGGCAGCTGAGCGCGTGTGGGGAGATGAGCAGAAGGACTTTGACTGCAACACGCGGCAGCCAGGCTGCACCAACGTCTGCTATGACCACTTCTTCCCCATCTCCCACATCCGCCTCTGGGCCCTGCAGCTCATCTTTGTCACTTGCCCTTCCCTCCTGGTCATTATGCACGTGGCCTACCGGGAGGACCGCGAGAAGAAGAACCGGGAGAAGAATGGGGAGAATTGCCCCAAGCTCTACAGCAACACGGGCAAGAAGCATGGCGGGCTGTGGTGGACTTACCTGCTCAGCCTCTTCTTCAAGCTTATCATAGAGATCCTGTTTCTCTACCTCCTCCACAAGATGTGGGACAGCTTCGACTTGCCACGGCTGGTGAAGTGCTCCAACGTGGAGCCCTGCCCCAACACTGTGGACTGCTATATCGCTCGGCCAACCGAGAAAAGAGTCTTCACCTATTTCATGGTTGGAGCCTCCTCCATCTGCATTGTCCTCACCGTCTGTGAGATCTTCTACCTCATCTTCAAGCGAGTTGTGCGGAATGTGCGGAAGTGGAAGAAATCCACCAAGCGCTCCGTCAGCTACAGCAAGGCCTCCACCTGCCAGTGCCACCTCAAGATGGAGGAGAAGGACAAGTCCCAGACTAGGTGTGTGGAAGCCCTGCGGGCCTTGGCTCCCAACCTGACTGCTGCCTGACAGGGTGCTGGGAGCGGGAGAGGGAGGGAGGCATGTCCAGGGATGGCTGGCCCCTGAGGTGGCCACCAGTGATGCCACCATCAGACTCTTCATCCAGGACCTTGATGGCTCTAAAGGGGAGGAGGACACATCCACGGGAACTCTCCTGCTTAGGTCCACGGGCACATCCCTGGGTGTCCCAGTGGCACGGGCATGCTCGGTGGCAGGTGGGTGCCAGCTGCCCAAGGGCATGCCTGAGAGTGTCTGTTCTTTCCACAGAGGAGAGGAGCTGTGAGCTCGCCCATCCCAGCTGGTTCACCTTCTCCTTGACCCAGCAGCTTTTCAAGCCTGCCAAGTCCCCGAACCTTCGCGAGTCGACCCGTGTGAATAACGACTAAACCCGAAAAACTAAAGTTCCCCAAGAGAGGCCCATGGGTGCCCGAGCAGACACAGGTAAGGCGAGGGCAGCCCCAGCTTGGTCAGCTGCACGTGGTGGTGCCGTAGGGTTTGGACATCACACCGACGCACAGACACCATGCACGACTCTGCCGAGCAGCCGGCCCCGCCGTGGCAACCAGCACTGTCTGACCCGGCAGAGAGCCCAGCCAAAAGCCGCAGGGATGAAGCCGTTCAGCTTGGAGGGCACGCGGGACTGGGGCTGGCAGGAGGGAGCATGAGGGCTCCCGTGTCCCAACAGCTTCTCTTGGGTCCTCCAGCTCTGTTGTTTCCACGCTGGGTACGAACGCATCGCTCGGTGCCTGGTCAGGGCTGGTGTCACCCAGTGCAGTGACAGTCCCCAGTTTGCCAAACGGGGCACAAGCAGCTTTTCCCCCTTTGCTCATGCAAGCGCCGTGCTGATGTCCTGCCCAAAGGGCTTTGCTGGCTCTGCTGCTTCCCTCGGTGCCTCTGTGTCCCCCCTCACCTCAGACAGACGCGTCACACACGGTCTCAGCGATGGATCCAAAGGGACAATGAACGCTGTGCTGTTTGTAGACACTGGGATCTGCTCTGCACACTGCAAATCGAGGGGACTGGTGAAGGCAGAAGAACTGGATGTGCAGAGGTTCCCCAGGAGCCCACAGCCGGATGTCCTTCACTCCCACCCGAGCCAGGGCAGCACGGGTCGAGCTCCCGGCCAGCGTGCCCAGCGTCCGCCCGCTCCGACTTCTCCCGGCTTGTCACATGTCATTAAACTTTAATTCACCAGAACCACACACTGCCCCCCAAGGAAATCAAGGAGAAATCAGCATCAATTATTTACTAAACCTTGATAAATATTACAATAAATAGAAATTATTTCCATTTAATCTCCCCTTAAGCAGCGTTACGCGGAGGGTCTGCTGGTGCTCTGGCCAGCCGTGTTTCCAGCTCTGCTCCACCCACCCACGCTCCCCCAGACCCACGAGCGTGTCGCGGTGTGCACCGACACACGCGGGGCTTGTGCCACCGCGAGAGGCCGTGACAGCGATGCCCGTGCTGCCGGGAGGGTAACGTGGCTCTGTGCCGGGACATGGAAAAAGTGGTTCCAGCATGGGCTGCTCGCGTGGGCACCCCAGCACCGTGTCACCTGTGGTACCAGCCCTGGGTGACCTGTGCCGGAGGAATACGCTCCAGGAGGCTGAACAGCACACGGTGTCCGGCCAGGAAGCGGCTCTGGCACCAGCGTGGGGGTACCTGCTTTGGGACACCTGCACGGCTCACGGGGGCTGTGGCTGAAGCCTCTGCTGGGCACGGTCCTCCTGGTGGGTAGAGCAACGTGGGAGCTGGCACAGCGAGGGTGAGGGCAGCTCCAGTTCCTTAGTGGTTTTGGAGCAGCTCCCCTGAGGTGATTGTTTCCACCCGTCAAGGGCTGGTGGGGCACAGAGCAGGCCTGGGGACGGGCACCAGGAGGGGGCCATGCCGCTTGGGCAGCCGCATCCCTGGGGGGTGGGAGGGGGAAGCAGCGTTCATAGTGCGCGGGCTGGGAGATGGGCGCTGGGCTCCGCAGCACCCTGGTGCCACGGCACGGAGCGGCACGTGGGCGTTACCTGGAGCATAGCAATTATTTTATATTAAACATAACAATGCTGTTCCGGCTCTGCCCTCCACTCAGCCCCAGCACTGTCTGTGACGAGGAAACGCCACGTCTCGGTGCTGGAGAGGTGTCAGCTCCCAGTTGCGTGTGCGGACTGGCCCAGTTTCTAGTTTAGAGCCCAAGCCCGTTGCCCTCGGCTGGCCCCACGCAGCCCATGCCAAGTGTGCCAGCGCTTGGCGGCCGCTGCAGGACAGCGAGGGGGTGCACACACAGGGGGTTTGCCTGCCCCCCCCCCCGAAGCCAGCAGGAGTTAACCCTGTACATAAACCACCAGCCGCTGTCCCCCCCCTCCTTCTTGCGGTGCCTCCGCACCCCCCGCAACGCCCCGCCTGAGCCCCCCGCCAGCAAAGCCCCGCTTAAAACCCGGTGGCGGGTCGCAGCCCCCGGAGCCGCGGCCGCGGGACTGAGCCAGCGCCGGGCTCCGTGTGGCTCCAGCACCACCCAGCGCCCGTCGCACGGACCCGCGGGGGGACCCGCCGAGCGCCGCTGCAGCGGCCCGGCCGGCGCGGGCAGGGGACGGAGCATCGCCGGGGCCACCCCGCCGCACGGCCCGGGGCTTCTTCCCGGCCCTGCCTCCCCTGGTGCCCCCGCCCGCGATGCGGGCACCAAAAGCGCGGCGGCTTTAGGGGCGCGCAGTGGGGTGACTTGCTCAGGGTCCCGCTCGTGGGCAGGGTCCGTACATCACGGGTGGGTCTCTCCCTCCCCCGCTCAGCGGGTTCCTCCCGGTGGCGGAGCCCCAGCCACAGCGGGGCAGCCGGGCACGGGCGATGCCGGCCACCGGCTTGTTCCCGCAGCCCGCCGGGCAGGAGCGGGCGGGGACACCCGGGCTTCCCCACAGCCCGCGCAGCCCCCGCCGGCTCCCCACCGGCTTCGGCCCCGACGGCGCCGGCTGTCCCCGGGGGTCCCGGCAGGGCGGTGCTCCGCGAACCCACCGCCCCCACCCCGCCCCGCCGGGGCCGCCTCCTCGGCCGGGGGCAGCGGGACGGGGCGGCCCCGCACACCTGCGGCACGCCGCTAAGCCCCGGCCCCCCGGTTTCCTGCCCGCGCTCCTCCCCCGGCTCCCCCGGGCCCCGCACGGCCAGAGCCGCCCGGTCCGGCCCGGCCGCTCACACCCAGCGCGGCCCGAGCCAGGCGGGACGTGCCCGGCGCGGCGGAGGTGAGTGAGCGGCGCCCGGGCCCCCCCCCCCGGCGGCTGCGGCTCCCCCGGGACACCGGGCACCGCTCGGGGACACCGTGCTCGGGGGCAGGGGGCACCCGCTGTCCGCATCGGGGCACCCTTCGCTGCTTGCACCCGCTCTCTGCTTCGGGGCACCCCCCCCTCGCCACACCGCGGCTGGGTGTCCCCTTAACGGCCCAGCTGGCACCTCTGCCCGCTTAATTGGCAGAGGTTAATTAGGAGTCAGGGCTGCGGCCGCTTTCTCTTTCTCTCTCGCAGCCGGGCTGCAGGGCAGAGCTCCTGGGGGGGGATGCGGGCTGTGCTCCCCGGCTGAGACAGCCCGGGGTCCCCGGAGCGGCAGCGGGTCCGTGAGCGGCCTCAGGAGTCCCCAGGGTGGGGAGAGCCCTGGGTAAGGGGGAGCGTGCTGGGGCTGGGTGCCATCGCCCCGCAGCAAGGGAGCTGTCTGGGGGCTGTCCCATTGGTTTGGGGTGAATGGGTGTCAGGGTGGCTGCTGTACCCCAGGGGTTTGTGCTTCCTCTGCTGCGACCCTGCTGCTCTCTGTTCTCCGGTAAGTTGGGGCGGTCTGTAGGAGGCACATCTGGGCCGCTCCTGTGAGCCCCTGCTGTGCCCCCTCTCTGGGTGCCGTGGCCCTGATCTCCCACGGCAGCCCCAAACCAGCTGCCCGGTGAGCCCTTTGCTGCGGGCTGTGTCCCGGGAGGCCGGTATAGCCACGAGCCGTGGGTGCTGCTGGGGGAGGTGAATCCCTGTGCTGCCTCTTCTTCCCCCACCCATGTTTCTCCGCTGGGCAGAAGGGTGCAGGAGGAGCAGTCCTGGGCTTAGAAATCCTGCCTGGCTCCCTCCCCCGGGTGCGGGATGCTCCTCGGTGGGTTTGCTGGGACCCTCGGCAGAGCAGCTGTGCCCTGAGAAAGCCTGGGGTTTAGGTAGCCCTGTCTGCACTGTGCCCTCCAGCGCGGAAACAGAGAATTGACTTGGCTCCCCTCCCCTCCTCTCTCTGCTGGCAGAGGCACGAGGTTCCCTAGAAGATGGGCGACTGGGGTTTCCTGGAGAAACTGCTGGACCAAGTCCAGGAGCACTCGACTGTGATCGGGAAGATCTGGCTCACTGTGCTCTTCATCTTCCGCATCCTCATCCTGGGCTTGGCCGGGGAGTCTGTCTGGGGGGACGAGCAGTCGGATTTTGTGTGCAACACCAAGCAGCCAGGCTGCACCAATGTCTGCTATGACAAAGCCTTCCCCATCTCCCACATCCGTTACTGGGTGCTCCAGTTCCTCTTTGTCAGCACCCCAACCCTGATTTACCTTGGCCACGTTGTCTATCTCTCCCGGAAGGAGGAGAAGCTAAAGCAACAGGAGAGCGAGCTTCGGGCTATCCACAGCAAGGACCCGAAGATTGAGGAGGCCCTGGCAGCTGTGGAGAAGAAGATGTCCAAGATCTATGTGACAGAGGACGGGCGGCTCAAGATCCGAGGGGCGCTGATGTGGACATACATCATCAGCGTGATCTGCAAGAGCATCTTTGAGGCTGGCTTCCTTGTTGGCCAGTGGTACCTGTACGGCTTCTCCATGGTGCCCCGCTACGTGTGCAAGAGGGACCCCTGCCCCCATCAGGTGGACTGCTTCATCTCTCGCCCTACCGAGAAGAGCATCTTCATCATCTTCATGCTGGTGATGGGCCTGATCTCCTTAATCCTGAACCTCCTGGAGCTTTTCCACCTCTGCTGCAAGAACCTGCTTAGCAACATCAAGAAGGTGTCGGTGCCGACCAGCCCAAGCAGGGACACCTTTGCCGAGGACATGGTCTCAGGTCCCTACCCGCCCAAGCACTACCCCTTCCTGCCCATGGCCGAGAGCCACATGCCGCCCTACCAGGCCTACAACAAGCTCTCCAGCGAGCAGAACTGGGCCAACTTCCACAACGAGGAGAACCTGGCGCTGGGCAGAGGCAGCAGGCCCCTGTCAGACCCCTACGCCCCCAGGGCTGCCGAAGCCCCCGCCCCAGAGGAGAAGCTGTGCAGCCGGCCCGGGAGCTCGGCCTCCAAAAAGCAGTACGTCTAGTGCCGGGCTGGTCCCGGCTGGCCGAGGGGACCTTCCTTCGTCCCTCGTGCCTGTGTAGGTGCTGGCCACGGGCAGGCAGCTGCCTCCTGCCTGGTGCTGTGCTGTACAGACGGGGTCCCCTCGGGAGCCCGCGGAGACCTGCCTGCCCCTGGGACATGATGCTCAGCTGCCCTGGAGCGGAGCCTCCGCTCTCTCCTCTTTTCCCTACAGACCCTGCAAGGAAGGAAACTGCAGAAAGTTCCCCGGGACAGCGCGTCCCACGTGCCTTGCCGTGGGAAAGGGAGAAATCCCTGGGGCCACGCAGCTGGGAACAGCCTGTCCCGAGGCTGCACGGGAGGCTGCTGCCCCTTGGGAGCCGTGGCTCAGCCGGACCCCGGAGCTTGCCGCAGCCCCCGCCGGCGTGAGAGCCGGGCGTGCGGCCGTGGGAAGCCGCTTGCCTCCAGCCTCCGCACGGAGCGGGCTGAGCCCGGGAGGGCTGGGGGGAGCTGGGCTGGGGCAGCGCTGCCTGACGGGTCCTGGCCACCAGCCCCGTCCTGTTCCTGTGAGCCCGGCAGGCAGCCAGCAGGGCCAGCGGCTCCGGCCTGGGGTTCGCTGCAGGAGCTGCCCCTTCTCTGTGGGGCACGGGGGGGGGGTTCAGCCAGCAGCAGCTCCCAGCTGGGGCTCTGCAAAGACCGGCTGATCCTGATGGCTGCAGGGTCACCGCGTGGCCGCCCAGGGAGCGTGAACCCCCCCTCGCCTGCTGGCCCTGGACCCTTTCCCATGTGATGTGTGTCTCTAAGTTATTTTTAACGTGCTGGCCTGAGCACGGAGCTTTCTGCCTTAAAGGTGCAGTTGTGCAGGGGATTTGGGGAGCCGTGTCCAGCCTGGGCCACACGCTCTTGAGCCCTGTGGTTTTTGGGGAGGAATTAGCCTAGCAACTGCTGGTTTGGGGGGTTATTGGTTTTATTACTTTGCACTAGTCATCTCCTGCTGTGGGCTGAGGTGCTGGGGGGGACCAAAGAACCAATGGCTGCCATGAGAACAGTTGCCCCAACTTCCCCAGCCCACTGATGCTGTGAAAGGGGAAGGTCCTGCTGTGACCGAGGGACGGTCGGTCCTGCGTGACCGAGGCACGAGCGTGGGATGGGGGCACTGCCCTCAGGGCTGTTTCCTTTCCCCCTGGCAGACTCAGTGTTGCATCTAGTTGAATAAAGTTGGATGAATGAAAAAGGTGACGTATGGTCTGACTGTGCTTCGTGCAGCTGCCTTGGGGAGGGGAGGAAGGGTTTGGGGCCAAGGGAGAGGGAAGCCACTGTCCCGTGGGTGGTGGGGTGAGAGTGGCGCTGAGCTCCAGTTGTGCTGCTGGTGCCGCTCACCCACTGACAGCACAACCCTCCCTGCTGTAGGGTCCTGTCCCCTCGGCTCAAGGCAGAGCTCAGCCCTGCAGCCAGCCTCTCTGCCCCAGCTCTACCACAGATAAACCCAGCGGAGGCCGTGGAGCTGCTCATGGCTGTATAATAGGTGGAAATGAGCTGCAGATAAAGGCACACAATGCGGCTGGGGCTGTTGTTTATTTTCTCCGGCCAAGCCAGCCCAGGGCAGAGCCTGCTCTCTGCCGAGGGCCTCTTCAGCAAGGGTGGGACGGGCTAAAAATACCCTGGAGAAAATGAAATATGGGTGATACGGGGTGATATCGCTGCCATCCGCCACTGGAGGAAGTGGAGAGGGAGGCACCCTCTGTGCTGCCCTTGGTGCGGAGCCTGGGCTGGCCTTGGCTCCCCTCCCTGCTGGGGACCGGGCTGTGAAATCCCCTGGGGTGGGGGTCTGGGGTGCACACTGCCAGTTCTCAGCTGCGCCATCCGTGAGGATGCTGGGGCAGATCCCCTCTGGAGGACCCTGCCCTGCTCCCACCATCTCTGGAGGGACCCTGCCTTGCGCCCAGTGGGGACCCCCTGGGGCACCCCAGTGCAATGGGGGACCACAGCCCAGTGCTCACCAGGCATCAGCAGAGCTGCAAAGCTCCGCAGTGCTGTGGCTTTCTGGGGAAAGCAGCCCGGCACGCTCGGCCAGGAGGAAATGCCCGTGTGAAAGGTAACGGTGCAGCCGCGACGTGTGTTTACCCGCTGGCAGTGCTCCCCCGCTCACCTCCCCTCTCCTGGGCTGATATTTTTGTTGGCACCGAGGGAGCATCACGCTTTTCCGAACGGCCCTGCAAGGTGGAAAACAAGACAGCCGAGAGCCCCCTTGCCTGGACACTGTGCCCAGCCACGGGCGCTGCGCAAACATGGCTCTGGCCCCGCTATTGTTCCCATGTTGTGACAAGGCGGCTCGGGGTGGCCGGTGTGACCCCACGCCGCCGGGACCTGGCCGCAGCACACGCCAACAACAACAGCGAGGGGCTCACCTGCGTGGCAGGGCCGGGGAGGGGGCGGCAGCAGAGACGGCTGCTGGCAGCAGCCCCCCAGAAGGCAGGCGGGCAGCCCTTAGGCAAATAAAAGTTTGCAGCTGATAAGGGCGCAGGCTGGCCCGGCGAAGCCCTCTGGCACAGCGCGGGGACAGATAGCGGCAGGCCGGACACGCACTGCCTTTCTCACACCTCCGCGCTCCCTCCTGAGTAAACAGACCCCTCCGGTCTCTTTCTGGGAACGGCACTCGCTGCGCCGGTGCCCGGCCCCATACCACGATGCTGAGCTCTGCGGGGGCACAGGCAGCCTGGGGGCTGCGGTGAGGGGCTCCCCATGGGCACCCAGAGACCCAGCTCCGGGTCCAGTTCTGGGATAACGGGCAGCGAGCACAGCCCTGAGTATGGGCCGTGATGCATGGCCATGCCAACCACCCAGCTGGGATGGCAGCAGCACCCTGGTTACAGGGCCGTGGGGTGGGAGCACTGCAGGGCGCAGGAGGATGCTGGGGGGGGGGTTGGTGCTCAGAGCACCCCCTGAGTCAGGAAAGGCTTTCGGGTGGCTCTGCCAGTCCTGGAGGGATCACACACTCCCCAGGACCCCAATTCCTGCTGGGGACATTGCCCTAATGCCAGCCACAGCTCCTGGGAGCCTGCGCCAGTCACTGCCCCACAGCTACGGGTTTGCAAGGAGATTCCTGCCCTCCTCCCAGTTAGGACCAGTCCATGCCAGACACCCCCTGCATTCCCCAGGGCTGGGGGAGAGGAGCCATGAGGGCTGCCACAGTGTGTCCCGCTTGCAAGACTCTGCCTGAGGCGCTGGCTGAGCACCAAGGAGTTTATTTTTAAATTTTCCCAGCATACAGAAAACAGCAAGTGTCTAAATCTGACCCGCTTGCAGGAAAGAGCTGCAGCGGGAGGAAAATCACAGCTGAGAGGGGAGGAAGGGCAGAGGGCTGGGCAGGCGGATGCCAGCCAGGGCCACACCATGGCCCCCCCTCCCCGTGTCCCGCCAGGGCCCCATCCATGCCCGGGGCTGTGCCCTCAGCCCCCCAGCACCCTGTTTTCTGCAGCTCCTTGGGAGAGAGGACAGAGGCAGGAGCATCCTCCTGGGCCAGGCACGGACCCTGAGCCCTGCACCCCTGCCCGCAGCACCCACCACTGAGGCAACACCAAACCAGGCATAATCGTGCCCTTATCAGCGCTACTGCCAACAGTGCACAACGAAGGAAAAGCAAATCCCAAACAGCTCCGTTCCTCCCCCGGGCCCATCCCTGGCGCGGGGTTATATTTAGCCTTCCACGCGCGGGCACAGCAGACAATGCGTGAGAACCGTGGGCGGGAGGAAACGCGCTCAATAGCCCCAACGACTTCCCGCATCCTGACATTGTCGCTCCCCTCTGGCCGCTTCCTCGCGCAGAGGCAATGGGACCAGGGCGCCCAGCACCCCATGCCCACCCCGGGGTGGGTTCTGCCCCCCGCCAGCAGCTCAGGGCACCAGCCCAGCGCAGCACCAGGAGGGCAGAAACCGCTGCCCACGTGGTGCTCAGGGGCTTTTCATGGTGTGAGGAAGGTCAATTTGGTTTAAAAGTAGCTGCGGTGGCCCTGGGGTTCTGGGGATGGGGAATCAGCCCTGGGCTGCGGCCACGAGAAGTGGCGATGACAAGTGGGAAGGGACCATGTCGCACTGTACCTGTCCCAGGGCAGGACTCGGGGGGCAGCACCTCGCTGTACAGCAGAGCTGCTCCTCTCTCACAGCACTTCAGAGCTTTTGCCGGCCAGAGAAAGGAGCCGTGGCCATGGCAGGGCAGACCGGGGCCGTGGCAGGAAGAGGTGAGAGAGGGAGGCTGGGGAAGGGCTCGACCGCGCTCGGGAAAAGGGCAAAAACCGGTGCCTGGGGAAACAGCCTTGGCTGGCCGGGCAGGGAGCGGGCACCCCAAGGGCTGCAGGGGCTGGGCCGAGGGGACGCGCCGTTTGCTCTCCAGTGCAGCTGGGGCGAGCACCCTCCGTGTCCTGGAGCTGCAGGGACACCACGCTGCGTGCAGGTCCTGGGTGCCCCGGGGTGACTGCGCTGCTCCAGCACGGGACGCAGGAGTGCGAGTCCTGCGAGGTCCAGCTCCCCCCCCCCCACTCTGCTCCTCTTCTCCCCAAAGCAACGTCGCTCCGGGCCTTGCGGGAAGGGGAGCAGTGGCTCCGAGCAGCCCTTGTGCCAGCACAAGGTCACAGTGTCCCCAGCCCCGCGCAGGTGGTGCATCCCTGCTCTGAGCTAACCGGACGTCCGCTGCAGCCATCCAGGTGTGCCGAGCCGTGCCGAGCGGCCGGGGGGGGCTCTCACTGCCCCTGCCTGCACAGCAGCTGTCCCAGTCCCTGGGGCTGACCCCCACCGAGCTGGGGCACAGCTCATTCCCCCCCCCGCCACAGCCCTGGCTCGCTCCCTGCATCCTGCCTCCGGAAACTGCCACCTGCTCCTCTCGCAAGCTGTTCGTAACGGACCCCCGGGAACAACCCAGCCTGGGCAGGGCAGAGGGTCAGCCCGGGACCTGCAGCCACCCTCGGAGCCGGCGGGGAGGAAGCAAGCAGCAAGGCAGCAGGGCCGTGCCAAGAGCACAGCAGCCAGCTTGCTTCCCCCCCGAGCCTGGAGCACGGCCACCCCGTGCCGCACGGGGCAGGCAGCACTTCTGCAGCTGCTGGATTCAATCCCTGCCCCGTGGCACAGAGCAGCTGCAGCCAGCCCCGGCCGACGGGACTGCCCCAAAGCCGGACAAGCCCTGGGAGGATGCTGTCCCGCAAAACGCCGGCCTCCAGGCCAGGCATGGGAATCCCTGCCTGGGGACATGTTCCCCCGCCCTCGCACAGCCCCAGCTGTGCTGCAGCACCCGGCTGTGTTGTGCTGGGAATAGCTGGATAAAAATGCCCCGGACCAGACCAAGGACTCGTGCTTAAGCAGTTGTGTGCAGGCTTGGGAAGCCAGTTTTTGCCACAATGGTTTATTCAACAAAGCTTCCTCTCACTCTTCATGAGCCACCGCGGCTGCTCGCCTCGGCCCCGAGTGCTTGCCGGCTCCTATTCTTGTCCAGCCGGTGCTTCCCAGGCAGCACATTGTTGGGATTCAATGGGAGGAAGGGTGGGTTTATGGCACTGAGGGATTAGGAGAAAGGCGACCGGTCTCTGGGAAGCGGCTTCACCCCTGCCCCAGCGCCTGCAGGGGACCACGGCCCCCCAGCAATGCCGGCTTCTGCGGTGGGGATGGCTGGGAGTCCCCAAACACAAGGAAACCAGCTGGAAATGCATCGGGACCAGCAAGGCAGCCGTGGTGAGAGCAGGGCAGGGGCTGCCAGCCAGGTGCTGTCAGGGCTCAGTCCTTCCCGAGGGCATTGCTCCAGCACCGCGCCGGAGCACCCCCCACCCGACCGCCACCGCGTAGGCCCAGGGGAGGAAACGGGGCAGTGAGGCCCCAACAAAGCCCGATTGTGCCCGGCCGGCCCTGGGAACAGGCGGATCAATGGGCTATAAACAGCCGAGGGAGCCACTCCGTCGCGGGGTGAACAAAGGCATTTCGGAAGACGTTTCCGAGCAGGGTCTGGCTGGTCCTGGCTGGGGGAAGGGACGGGACCATTCCCACCCCAGCGCACAATAGAGAAGAGCCGTCACCCAGCGTCACCCTGCAGCCAGGCTGGGAAAGCAAGAGGCCAAGGGCAGGGGAGAGCCCATGGAACAGTGCCAGTCTGCCGGGGGGGACAGGGTGGTGGCACGAGAGGTGCTGTGAGCCCCAGTGCAGGAGGCGGCAGTGGGGCAGGGCCTTTACATCGCTCCAAGACTCCTCCTGCACCTTCTAACCCAGCCTCAGCTGCCCTCGCATGCTGCGACAGCAAAGGCTTGCGAGTTCCCGGCAGCAGCAGGCCACGAGCCCTGCCGGAGGGCAGCGATTCAGCCCAAGGACAGCAGGTCGGGAGGTAAACACAGCCGGGCAGCGCCAGCAGTAAAGCTGTCAGCAAGGCAGGAGCTGGCCCCGAGGAAAAGGGACAGAGTGAAGCAAAACGCTGAACTGGCTGCTGACCTCAGGGCTTCGCACCAGACACGACAGATTTATTGTCGCCGGGAGGGGAAGGCTGGGCTGGGGCAGCAGTGAGGCCTCGCTCAGGCACCACGGGAAAAAACAAGCCGCCCGGCTGCGATAACCCCAGCTACAGCCACTCGGCCCTGGCACGCTGCCGGCAGAGAGCAGCGGCAGTTACCGGCTGGCCCTGCTCGGGCAGCTCTCACTGGGGTTTGGTCCTGCCATGCTGGTGACACGCGAGGCTGAAGGGGATGCTGGCCACCGGTCCCCAGCGCTCGCTGCCAGCCTCCCTCCGCTCAGCAGCCCAGCCGGACCCCTCCATCCCCAGGGCCCCCACCCGGCACGGCCACAGCCCTTCTTGTCCAGATAAGGAGGTCGAAGGGAAGCAGATGACGTGGCTGGGGGAACCAGGAGGGAGGCACAACCACAGCATGGGCTGGGATTTCAGTGCCCCCACTCCTTCCTGCCTGCCGCCCTCTGCCAGCCGTGCCAGGCCCCTACGTCAGTGCCTAGCCAAGGACAACGACGGCACTTCTCCCACTGTAGAAGGGGATGCTTCTTAAAAATATGGGGAGCAGAAACACACTCTGAACCCTCTGAGGGTTGGGGCCAGGTGCTGATGCAGAAGACACAGTGGCCCAAGGACTGACATAAGTTTATTCTGGCTTTTCCTGTACAGGGCAGAGATCTCCCCGTTCTCTACATGACAGCCCAAAGCCACCACCACGCTCGGAGCTCCATGATGGAAGCAAGGCCAGGACTTCCACTTCCCCCCATCCTCCTTCCTCACTGTGAAGCTCGGGGACGATGCAGAGAGGGGTTCCCCAGAGACCTCCCCTACTGCTCAGGCTCCCGTGAGTGTAATGCGGTAGCGTGGTGCTGTGGTCGGGGTTCGCAAAGAGCCACAGGAGAGCTGTATGCAGAATGGCAGCCTGACCCCAACCCCACGTCACTCGGGTCCAAGCTTCTTCTATCTTCACACCGTGGAAGAAAGCAAACCTAAAGAGATGTCGGTGGAACCAGACCGAGAGGGATTTGTGGTTCAGGGGCCAGGACAGGCTGCGAGCTGATGAGTTTCAGACACACTCCACCTCCAAAGCATGGCTCCCTGCCCGCTCTGCCACAAAGGAGGTCTGGCTGCTGTGTCTCCAGTGCATCGGTGGGGTGGGCAAACTCCGACCCTCCAGAGGGTCCCGGGAGGGGGAAGAGCAGCAGCAGCAGCAGGCACAGCATGTTGCCCAGGTACAGCCCGGTGCAGGCGGGAGGCTGGTGGAAGACGTGCAGGTGACAGGGGAGTCCCCAGCATGGTGCTGCAGGTCACAGCCCTCCGGCGGCCGGCCCCAGCCCCGGGGCCAGTCGCTCCAGGGCACCGTGTTTGCCCAAACCATTCGATTAACTCTTTTCCGGGCGGTTTCTGTTCAGCACGGCCCGAGGGGCGAACTCGAGCTTGTCCTTCAGGCTCACCACCTTGGTCAGGTCCTTGCCCGCGATCTCCTGCAGCTTGCGGTCCTCCCGCTGCTCCGAGATGCTCTTCTCCTCCTCGGCCGTGGGCGGGGGGTCGCCGCGCAGGAACCACTCGAGGTGGTAGCCCACCAGCCCCACCACGAAGGCCACCGGGAAGGTGACGTACGGGGCCTTGGAGCGCACGGCCGCCCAGAGCACGGACCACATGGCGCCGGGGGCTGCGGCTGGCAGGGGGCGAAACGCGGCGGTCACAAGCCGGGCCCGGCCTCCCGCGGCGCCCGAGGCCTGCGGGCTGGCAGCGCCCGGGCAAGGCCCCGGCGGGCAAGGCCGCACCGATCGGGCCGCACCTGGGCCTCAGTACTGATCTACGGGGAAGAGGGACTCGTCTGGGCCGCGCCGGGACCCCCGGACCCCCGCGGGGCTCCCCCGCAGCCGGAGCCGGAGCCGGAGCGAGCCCCGGGCGGCCCCCGCTCACCTGGGCCCGGCCGCCGCCGCCGCCGCCCCGCCCCTTCCGGTCAACGGCGTCGGGCGGGAGCGCGGCCGAGAGAGGCGTCCCCGCGGCCGGCGGGGCGGTGCTGCCCCCTGGCGGACGGCGCGGGATCGGCGGCGCTGGAGGAGTGGCCCGGGGCTGAGGCCGCCCCGCCTCGGGGGGACACCCACGGGGGGACACCCACGGGGGGAGAGGGGAGAGCCACGGGGGGAGAGCCACGGGGGGAGAGCCACGGGGGACACCCGTGGGGGAGAGCTACGGGGGAGAGCCATGGGGGGACACCCACGGGGGAGAGCCACGGGGGGAGAGCCACGGGGGAGAGCTACGGGGGGACACCCACGGGGGGACACCCACAGGGGGGAGAGGGGAGAGCCACGGGGGGACACCCACGGGGGGACACCCACGGGGGGAGAGCTACGGGGGACACCCACAGGGGGGAGAGGGGAGAGCCACGGGGGGGGAGCCACGTGGGGACACCCACGGGGGAGAGCTACGGGGGGACACCCATGGGGGGAGAGCCACGGGGGGACACTCACGGGGGGACACCCATGGGGGGAGAGACACGGGGGGACACCCACAGGGAGACCCACGGGAAGAAACCCACAGGGAGACACCCACAGGGATACACACGGGGAGACCCGCAGATACCCCCAAGCTACCCCACAGGGAGACCTCCCCCTACCCCAGCAAGAGCCCCTCTCCCGCCCCACGGACACCCCTCTCCCACCCCACGGACACCCCTCTCCCACCCCATGGACACCCCTCTCCCGCCCCACGGACACGAAGGGGCAGTAGACGGGGGAAAGGCGAGCCCGGTGCCAGCCGTGTCCCGGCAGGGAGGTGGCCGCTGGCCCGGAGTAACCAAAGTCATCTTTATTAATTGCGGCGGTTCGTTACAATAAAAAGGGAGCCACGTGTCACGGTCACTGCACGGCGCTGGCCGGGGTGGGGGCCGGGGGGGCCCTTCCCAGGCACATCCCTAAATCCGGGGTGCGGGGGGGAGTGGGGTGGGAAAGGGTGGCTGAGCGGGCGCTGCTGTCCCGGAGGTGTTTAGCACCGACAGACCCCCGGGACGAGGGACCCCCCGACAAGGCATCCCACCGCCAGGCCCTGGCTCTCCTGCTACGTGGGGGGCGCGAGCTGGGCCCCCCCAGCTGCCTCCGATCCCGCTGCCCCAGGCAAGGCTTGGCCCTGGATTTCAGGAGCTGCCCGGCACCCACCGGCTCTGCCTGGGGGTGGCTGGTGATGCTGCGTGGGGCTGCTGGCGTGACGGGGTGGGGGACGGGGACAGGGTCCTCCCCCTTTCTGCCACCAAAAGGGACACTGGGGGAGACAGGGTGCTCGGAGAGGGACCAGGGGTGGGGACAGGGACAGGGACAGGGACGGGGCAGATGCAGCCTCCTGGCCTACCATGCCGCTCTGCCCCAGAGGGGACCTTTGGGGACCCCCCTGCCCCGCTCCCGGGTCTGTGCGGAGCGATGGGGGAGCTGGGAGCAGCAGCATCCTGGGGTGTCCGTTGGCCCCGCGGGGCACCAGGCACACGACAGCCCCATCCCGGGGTGTCCCATTCCCACGGGGCACCGGCAGCTCAGGAAGAAGGGGCGACCCCCCAAGGTGATCTCTAGCAGCCCCACACTCAAGGGGTGGCCGCCAGCCACGTCCACGCTCTCGTCCCACCCACCGGCACTGAGCCCGGCCTGGGGCAGAGTCACCAGCACCGTGGGTGGACACGGGCTGCGGGCAGGTCTCCCCGCCACTGCCACCTCGCTCGCACACCAGGGAAGCGGCTCCCACCGGCGGCGAGGCGTGGGGGGACCATCTCCCCCGTCCCCGCTGGTGCCATGCTGCAGAGGGGCTCCCGGACTCCAGGCTGGCAGGAGGGACGGATGGACGGACGGATGGACAGACGGGCTGATGGGGGAGGAGGGCTGAGCGGGAAGGGGAGAAGCGCGTCGCGATGCTCCGTGCAAGGGAAGCGGGGTGGTTTGCCGTGACCGGGGGGTTCTGCTGCTCTGGTCCACCCCACCAGCCAGAACACAGCTCTGGTCACGTGTAGTTTCTGGTTTATTCCTCAGGTTATATTTATATATGTATATAGGGGAAGGAGCCCTGGGACCCCCGCAGCACCCAAGCAGGAGGCAGGCGGGGGCAGCGCGGGGCGTGGGGGAGCCCCTTGTCCCCACCATGTCCCGAAGCCTCGTGCCAGCAGGGCCGGGGAGCGGAGCTGGGGGGGCTCTGGCTGGGTGGGGGCCAGGGGGCCCGTCCCTGCCCCGCGCTGGGGGATTGCACTGAGTACAGAGGGGCAGGGGGCCTGCCTGCAGCCCCCTCCCCTCCAGCCTGGCAGAGCCGGGGGGCTGAGGGACACCTCTCTTTCAGGTGGGATGTGGGCTGGGGGGGCGGTGTGCAGAAGGGCTGGGGGGAGTGGGAAGAGGACAGAGAGCTGGGACACAGCCCCAGGGAGGGCAGAGGGAGGGAGGGAGGGGGAGCCCCAGACCCCGGGAGAGGCTGGCAGGGGCATGCGGGCGGGGGGGGCAACGGGACGGGGCAGAACTGAGCTTGTGTTCACCTGCCGTCGGATCCACAAAAGGTCTAAGATAGAAAAGAGAGAAGCTGTGAGTGGGGCCAAGAGCTGCCCCAGGGTGTCCCCGCGGCCCCCCATCACAGTGAGCTACGGCCACGCCGTCCAGTCCGGGTAGAAAAGCGGAGGCTGCGGTCACAGCCGGGTCTGCGCCTCGGGGATGTAGATCTCGATGCTGTCCGCACTCTCGGTGGCAGAGCTCTGGCGGAAGGAGGCAGCTCGCTTGGCTGCCAGGAGCCGCTTGCGGGCCTCCTGCCGCTGCCGGTCCACTGAGTCCAGGGAGCGCTCCTTCACCGGGTGCACCTTGGAGCGCGGCGGCTTCTTTGGTATCGGGGGAGGCACCTTCTTCTCCTCCTGCACAGACATCGGGGGCTTCAGGACAGGCGTGGGGCCAGGACCTCTGGGGACTGGGTGTCCTGGCAGGCTTTGCACAGCCAATGGGCGTGTGGGACGCGTACACCTCTGTGCACGGTGCTGCCGCGGGTGGCAAAGCCAAAGCCACAGCAAGACAGCCCTGCAGCCCTCCTGCACCGCGCCGAGTCGCGAGGCAGGGCTGAGCGTCCCTTCGTCCATCTGCACGGGCATGAAGGTGCTGCCCAGAAAGGCCCAGCGAGCCGGGTGTGAGACCACGGCGGGTGAACAGCCCCTTCTTTAGCCTCATTTTTCCCAGACCTTTGTTTTTCAAGTGTTTGCTAAAAGCAGTCACGGGTGACAGCCCAGCAGCACCGGTTTGGGCACAGATGTGCTTGGGAGGGAGAGGTGACAGGGGACAAGTGCCAGCGGCAGAGCCCTGCCCTTACCTTAGGCTCCACGATCTTCCACCCATTGGCCTTGAGCTGCTGGAGCTCCGCGAACTTCATGCTGACGTCCTCGATGGAGAGCTGCAGGAGGTCCCAAAAGCCGGCCAGGTCTTGGAAGGTGGGCACAGGGAACGCGTTGGGATCCTGCAGGGACAGAGTGTTGGCCACGTCCACCCATGGGACATCGGCTCTGCTGGCCACGCAGTCATCCCCCCCCCACGCTGCTGGAGGGGGCTCTCTGTCCAGCTGTCTCCAAGGGCGTTACAAAGTCCCTTTTCCACCGGCTAAGGGTACGAGACCCCCCACCTGCCATGGCTGACCCCATGGCACCGCTGCCCGGCACTCACCATGTTCTGCTGGCAGAGGCGGTAAAACTGCTGCACCTTCTGGGACATGAGGAGCTGGGCGCTGCCCACGGCGCTCCGGATCTTCTCCAGGACTGGTGGGGGGAGAGCAGACAGTCAGCTCTCCCGTGGGGCACGGAGCCTCTCCCCTGCATGGCAGGGACCTGCACCCCCTCGGGGGCAGCAGGACAGCCCGGCCAGCTCGGACTCCCCCAGCCCATGCAGGGTCTCCTCCCTCCTCCAGACCCCACTAGTCCCAGAGGGTTTCCTGCTGTTTCTTGCCCCCACCCAATCTCTTGAGCCTTGTCAGGGGAGGTGCTCCAAGGTGGTCCCAAGGTGGGAGCGCTGCAGGACTGTGGCTGTGCCCCCCAGCCCTACGGGAGCCCCAGTCCCTCCCAACCCCACAAACCCCTCCAACTCACTCTCCTCCGGCAGGTCATAGTCCTCAGCCTCCCTCTCCATCTGCTGGCACCAGCCCTCCATCTTCTCCACCTCCGCCTGCAGCAGTTTGATGAACCATTCCCCGTCGCGGTGGCAGGGGGAGGCACGGCCGGAGTCGGGGAGGCTGCGGGAGCCCCGCTCCATCCAGGCATCCCGCCGGGGCACCTCCACCGTGTCGTACTGCAGCTGGTAGTCCTCCCGGTACGCCCATTGCCCCTGCGTGTGCACCGTCTTGTACACCGCGTACTGCCGGCCGGACTCCGGCTCTGAGGAGTGCCGCTGGAAGGGGCGCCCGAACTGCAGGGCTTTGTCCTCGGTGGCCACGGCCAGGCCGGCGAAGCCCTCCAGCTCCAGGTCTGCCTGCACGCCTGCCGTCACGCTGTTGGAGCGCTTGAAGCGTGCTCGCCTGTAGAGGACAAGAGAGCGTGGGGACCCTCATGGGCAGCGAGGACAGCCCCGCTGCCCTGTCCCCTCGCTGGGTACCATGGCGGGCAGGAGCAGGGTGAGGGATGCCCGCAGGCAGGATGGGGATGCCAGCCTGGATCCTGGAGCGTTTGGGGCCGCGGGGACAGCCCTGAGCAGCTGCAACCTGCTGGTCCATCATCTCCTCTGCTCTTAGCCCGTTTCCATGGCTACCGGCACTGGACCAAGGATGGAGAGGAGCGTGCACCGGGGCTGCGTGGGCACGTTGCCGGAGCTCCCCTCCCGTGGGCCATGCAGGTCCCAGCACACAGCACTCCCACCCAGCCAAAATGTCATGTTTAGCTGCAGAAAAGCCCAGAGGTTTTATCTGGGCCTGGGCCAGGCTCAAAGCCAAGGGCCCCAGCAGGGGAGACCTGAGCACGTGGTGGGAGCAGGGGAGCCCCTTCCCCAGGCAGCCCGTTTGCAGCAGCGAGGTGCAAGGGCAAAGGGAAGGCTAGATCCTGCCCCAGGGCGGGGGCACTTGGCCTGGGATGAGGATGGTGCTGAGCTCTGGGTGCCTCAGCCAGAGGAGAGAGGGAAAAGATGCTGCGGGGCAGCTCAGGGAGCCCCAGGGGGACCCAATCCCCCTGCGCAGCGAGTGTGGCAGGTCTCAGCCCAGCCCGGCCGCACAGTACCTTTTGTCCTCTTCCACCTGCACCCCGATGGAGTGGAACTCCCTCTGGCTCCGGCTCTCCGTGTCCGAGTCAGAGATGGCCTCGACCTGCCGAGGGGCAGAGGGAGAGCGCTGGAGGGTGGCCCTGAGATTGCGGCGTGGTGGCTCAGCATCGCCCACGCCACTCAGGCAGGCTCGAAGCCGACTCCAGACCACAGGGAGGAGCGAAGCCCACCTGGACGCCAATGGAGGGGCGCCACTTCCGCTGCCGAGCCAAGCTCCTCAGCTCCTCCCGGCCAGGGATGGCCTTGATGATGAGTGTGGAGGGCTTGGGAGCGGTGCGGGGCTGGACCGGAGGCAGGTCGAGGGCCACGGCCGTCACCTTGGAGCTCTCCAGGCTCTCGGCCGAGTTGCAGCGGGTCGCGGCATCTTTGGACCAGGTGGGGCTGCGGGCAACCTCGCCAGGCAGGTAGCTCTCATGGGTGGACTCGGTGCTGCTCTGCGCCGTGACGGAGATGAGGGGTTTGGCTTTGGTTCCTGGAGGGATGGGAGGTGGAGCTTTTCTGTAACTGAAGGCTGTTGTGGGAGAGGCGCAGGATGAAAAGGCACGTGAAAACACAGACACTTGCTCATTTCCCGCCACGAACAGGGGCCCCAGGGGAACAGTGCCCACCTCCTCCCGCAGCCTGGGGCTCACGGCCATGCAGGGTTTGCACCTCAGCTGGCTGAGATCAGGGCTGGAGCTCAGAGGGGCTGTTCGGCCAGTTTATCCCCAGAAAGGGATCGGAAACCACCCCAGACCCATGCCGGCCACGCCACTGCAGCACCCAGCAATGGGCAGAGTTGGGGACAGAAGTGGAGGGAAGGAGGGAACGACAGATGGGTGCTGGGGGCACAGAGCAGTCCCCTGACCGGGACTGAGTCACGAGCAGGATGCTCGTGCCCTGTGCCGGGGCCGAGCTGCGAACGGGATGCTCGTGCCCTGAGCGGGACGCTCACGTCCCATGCCGGGGGCTGCGCGGGGCTGGGGGCAGGACGGGGGGCAGCAGCAGCCCCTGGCAGGTTCCCCAGGTGAGCAGGCGGGGAGATGTGGAGGGTCCCTCGCGCGGCCGAGCCCCCACCACTCCCCCGGGACTCACAAGTGTTGGGCTTCAGGATGCTGCTGGTGATGGGCGGCCCGGCGGGGGCCGACATGGAGAACAGCGAGAGGCAGTCGTCGTCCTGGGAGCAGCCCGCCTGGATGGCCCGCAGGTAGCTGTGGCTCCGCATGCGGAAGCAGCCGGGCAGGTCCAGCGCCTCCACAGCCTGCGACTCCACCTCGCCGAAAACCGACTCGCAGACGGCCTCGAACTGGTGGTTGAGCTCGTCGTTGATCTGCGGAGAGCAGTGGGTGAGGCTGGGGGCGGTGAGCCAGGGGCCGGGGCAGAGCGGGGCAGGAGATGCTCAGAGGAACATCCGCCGCCCCTCCTGCGCCCCAACCTGCCCCACGGCACCCACGACACAGGGCCCTACCTGGCCGGTGGTGAAGGAGCGCCCGTAGCCCTGTCCCCGCGGGAGCATTCGCGGTGGCGTGCAGCAGCTGGGACAGTTACAGATATATGAATCAGAATAGTGCCTACTTGCAAACCTAATGAGAGACAGTGGGAACAGAAGGGATCGCACCAAAAGCAATACATTCAAGCAGAGCATTCGGAAACGCAGCCGCAGCGATGCTCCCGCTGGCTCCCGCTGCCGTCCCTGCTCCTCGCTGCCCCAAAATACTGTCCTGAGGGTACAGACCTGTCCCCCAGCGGTGCGGGGCTGCCAGAGGCGTAGACAGCAGGACTGGGGACAAGGAGCCAGCCTGTCACCCACCAAATGACATCCCAGTTGTCTCCTTTGGAACGTGCCCCTTCTCCCCAACTTCTGCGCGTGGCCGCAGCAGCGGGTCCCACCCTGAAACCCAGCGCAGCTCTGTGCCCCCCCCAGCGCCCACCAAGGGCAACCTCAGCCCCCAGGGAGACCCAGCCCGTGGCCCCGCTGCCTCCCACAGTGCTGAGACAGGGCTGGGAGCCGACAGCCCTTACTTGGTCCTGGCCTGGTCGGCACTGGAGGAGCGGCGGTAGCTGTCTCGCCGCGTGGCCGCCCTGGGCGATACTTTGGCGCTGGCGTCCGAGTCGGCGCTGTCCTCATCACCCATAGCCTTGATGTAGCTGCCGCTGCGCATCCGCCGGCAGGGGATCTCCCCGTCCTTGCCCACCGCTGGGTACCCGCTCCACTCGTCCTGCGGCACCTGGAGCAGGAGGTAAGCGTGGGGGGACACGGAGGCCAGAGTCCCGTGGCCAGGACGCAGAGCTAAGCCCTCTGCCTGCCACGTGGCACACGCCAGCCTGAGCCCGGCGCACGTACACAGCCCGAGCCTGGTGTGCTCCCCTGCCCTCCCCATGGCACCCCAGAGCTGCAGGGACAGACCCTGGGGGCTCTGACCCCCCTGGGAAAGTCCCAAAATGCAGGAGAGCTGATCCCCGCTCACAGCCACAGCTGTTCCCAAAGGGCTGCTCCCACCCCAGCCCCCTGCCCTGGCACAGGGCAGCACAGCCGCTCTCACCTCGCAGCCCCCCCGGCAGGCACGGCTGGGCCAAATCCCACCCATGCCAGCATGGCCACCCGGCTGACGTAGCAGCCGCTGGTTCTGCCACACACCGCTGACGCCGGCACCACGGGGTCCTTACCGGGCTGCAGTGGCGGGACAGCGTCCCCCTGACCCTGCAGGGCCATCCCACTGCCCCGATGCCCCCCGCTGCCGGCAGAGAGGAGCCCCAGCCATCCCCCCTCTCCCAGCCAGCACAGCATTGCCGCTGTCTCCTTCCCCCGGGAAAGGGAGAGAAGAGTTAATTAGTTTTTAATTGGAAGGGGGGTGACCTAGAAGGGAGCCTGGTGACGAGGCAGGCGGTGGCACCCGGCCAGGCACCAGCGGGATAAAAACCGCGAGGAGGGAGCGGGCACAGGGCCGCCAGCAGCCCTGAGCTGACAGAGCCGGTCTGACCCCAAATCCAGCGGGCACAGGGCAGGAGGCGGCAGACGGGGCTTCGCGCTGCCGGCAAAGGGACAGCAGGGACCGGCGTGGGACCCCGGGGGACGGGGCGCAGGAGCTGGGAAGCAGAGCTGGAGCATCCCTGCATCACCCCGAGCTGCTGGGATGGGGAGTCCCAGCCCTGGCTCATCCCACGGCATCGCCGGCTGCAGTCCCCGGGGTGGTAGCCCCTGGCCCTGCCGGCCCCTCACCTGCAGGTACTGGTACGCTCGGTCTTTGGCCTTTGCCTCCTGAAGCATCAAGGTCTTCTCGGTGCCTCCGGTGCTGGGGTAGGCTTCGCGGGCCTGGCTGACAGTCATGGTATGCCAGGCACTCCTCTTGAGCGTCTGGCCGTCCAGAGACATGGACATACCGGCGCAGGCCAGGCATTTTCCTTCCCCGCCACCCTTTAGACTCTTCAAGGTCAAGTCTCTGAAGGCACTTTCGGGAGCGTCCACACAGTACTGAGTGCCCTGGTCGGCGGCGTGTCGCCCGGACACCATGTAGCTGCTGTCGCTGTCCAGGTTGTCATCGGAGCTCCACCAGCCCATCATCTTGGACCGGTGCCGGGAGTCCGCCTTGCGATCCTTGCTCTTGCTGCGCTTGCCGTGGCGGGACTGGTGGTGGTGATGGTGGTGGTGGTGGTGGTGGTGGTAGCCGTCCCCGCGGCCGTCCATCTTGGCACCGTTGTAGTCCCGTTTGGCCGGCGCCTCCAGGGAGTGGGACTTGGCAAAGAGCTTCTGGACGGAGTGGACGAGGTGGCGGATGCGGCTGGGGCTCTCGCTGCGGGGCTCGGCGCCGCCGGCCCGTGGGTACTGCAGCGTGTGGAAGCCGTCGTGGTGCAGTGGCAGCTGCTTCTCAAACTGGTCCAGCAGCGTGGGGGGCAGGCGGTTGATCTTGCTGGCAGGGTGGGCGGTCGCCATGCATTCGTCGCAGGAGTCGTAGGGCTGCTGCGCGTGGTGCATCCTCGGGAAGGTGCTGCTGGCGCTGGTGGAGGGCGGCTCGCTCAGGGGCCCACCCGGGCACTCGCTGGCCGCGCCGGGGCTCCGCACCGGGCAGTAGGGATGCTCCAGGGAACACGGCTCACTGGGGCTGAGGAGGTATGGCGGCCGGCCCTCGGGGCCGTGCTGGACGTAGTCGGCGGGATGCTCGCAGTCCTCTGGGATGCAGCGGCAGCGGTGGCCGGAGGAGGGCTGTGCCTGGCTACGCTCCCCATGGTAGCCCTTCATGGTGTCAGCACCCGCCCCATAGCCTCGGCATCTTGCAGGGTTGTCCCTGCGAGCTCATCTGCGGGGACAGGGACAGGCACGGCATCATGCTCCCCTCTGCGCATCACCACTGGCAAAACGTTGGGGCTGTCCCGTGGGAACCAACCGAGGGGGCAGGGAAGCTCCCAGGGCAGGATCCGGCCCTGTCTGAGCCCCTGTGAAGCCGGTCTGGAGTGCCAGAAACCTGGCTCTCCATGGGGCGAGGGGGGCACGGTGCCAGGTCTGGGCACCCGGGGTCACCCCCGGCTCAGCTGCTTGGAGGGAGCAGCGCTAAGGGGGGAGAGGGAAGGAGAAGGCGCCGCCGGCAGCAATGCAGGCAGCGCGGGGCCTGCAGACGGCGAGGGAGGACACGCTGCCATCATCAGAAACTTGTTTTCTTCTCCAACACCAAATATTATGAAGTGTTTCTCCATTAGGAAAATGGTTCTGGCTGAGTTTTTCAGCCGTTGCAATTCACAGAGCCGCTAATGAGCTGCTGCGGGGCGCGGAGGGGCCACGCTCGGATGTCTCCATCCAGCCCATCCTCCTCACACAGCCCTGGCCGTGGATGGGGACCCACAACCAGCCACCCTGCCGGCCCCCACAGCCCCGCCAGCCCCTGCGGATGGAGAGCCAGGCAGCAGAGGCAGCTACGCTGCGTGCAGGGCATCCCCACGCAGCAGCAGGAGGAGGATGGATGGCATCAAGCCGGGCTGAGCCCCGCACCAGCGGCCGGGACGCCGGAGCAGTGGGGCCACGCGCACCCACGGAGATTTGTCTTCCCTCCAGTCCCTCAAAGGCTCTGTCTTTGGCATGACTGTAAATGAGGAAATTACTTATTCTCCGCTGTAGCTCAGCTAATTAACAGGCATTGTTAATGCTCTTGTTATCACATTTGGGCAGGGTGCTGTGGGCAGACCGTCTCTGAGACCAGCTGCAGGGAAAGGTGACCGTGGGACGGTCCCTGTGGGACGCAGGCTCCGTCGAACAAGTGGGGATTGGAAACGAGGGATGCCGGGAGGGCTGAGGACGTGCGGGGACGGGGGGTGCGTGTGCCCGAGGAGCCCTGGGAGGGGAGAGGGGCTGGAGGCCCCCGAGGGGTGCGGGGGCAGCGACGCGAGCGTTGGCGGCGAGCAGCAGACGGAGCCACGGCAGCGCCCGGGGAATGCGTCTGCCCTAATAAGCCTCCGCCGCCGCTGCCGCCTTCCTTCCCGGCTTCAAGGCTGGATGGCTCAGTCCTGCGCCTCTCCCCCCAGCCCTCAGAGTCTCGCTCCTGCTCTAACGAGGCTCCCTAATTGCTGCACCTTAACCGAAGAATGCTGCAGCCTGTTACAAAAAGAAATGCCTCTCGCCTCCCGGGAGAGCTGCTCTGAGGAGCAGGCACAGCAGCGTGGGATCGAGCCGGCAAGCGGCAGCAGGACGGACGGACAGACAGACAGGCTCCCAGCCCTGGCTCTGCCTCCACGGGCTGAGCTATCATCTCCTGCTCGGGGAGGGAAGCTCTCAGCTGATCCAAATATTGCCACTGCGGCGGGAAGAAGGAGTCAAAATAGCTGAGCAGCCCGTCACCACGAGCCCGGCGGGCTTTTGTGCTTGGCAGGCGGAGGAATTGAACAAAGCCGGGCCCCGCCGCCGCACCGGCGAGGCGGCACCGCAGCTCTCCCACAGCCACGGGCAGTGGCGGGGCAGCGGGATGGGGCAGAGGATGGGGACACGCCGTGGCAGAGGACGGGGACATGCCGTGGTGAAGGAGCCAGTACCAGCTCGCCAAAGCCGTGCAGGTGCCTGCGCCCTGGCCAGGGACCAGCCGGTCCCATCGCGGGCACCCTGGGGATGGGGAAGGGGTCGGGAGTGATCCTGTGGGTCGCAGCGCAGGCAGCGTGGCCGAGGGTCCCCGTCCCCATGTCCTGGCGGGGATGGCCACGTGCAGAGGACAGGAGCCAGAGCCGTGTCCCGCTGAAGGCCGCTCGCGCTGCGCGGCCCTGGGGAAGGAGGGATTTGTGCCACCGAACCACAGACTCAAAAAGAGGGGGAAAAACCCAGCCCGGCTGAATTCTGTGCCATTTAACACCAGGGTAATTACCACCAGTGAGAACCTACCGCCCACACAATTATGTGCTAGGATAAACTGGAAGAGCGTAATTACAATTACAAATAACTCACTTCTTGCTTTTATTGCATCCATAGCCTGGAGAAACTCCCACCGGCGATTCCCCCACCGCCACCTTCCCTCTGGCGTCTGCTCCCACCGCGTCTCTCCCTGCCATGAGGGTCAGTGCAGGAAGGAGAGGGGCCCGTAGCCCCTGGCACCGCAGGCTATGCTGAAATTCAGCCCCCCCCATTAATTTCCCATAGGGGCACTTGGCAGAGGCAGTTCTGCTTCCCGGCAAACCACCCCAGCGCAGAGCAAAGCTGAGATTTCCAAAATTTTCAGGTCAAACCCCGAGAGCTGGGGTCAGCAGCGCTGCCTGGGGGGGTCCTGGCTCCCCACCCTTCCCAAGCAGTCCCCGCCGCATGCCGGGGTCCCGGCGAAGCCCGTCGGCGGCACTTACCGCCCAGCGCTCAGGGGGATGCTGTCCTCATGGCCCCGGCTGGCAGCGGCTCCTCCACGCTGGGTCTCCGGGGGCAGCAGGCTCTGCGGGGAGTGACACGAGGGGGATGAAGCCCAGGGAGGAAGAGCAAGGGTGTTCCTCCCCAGAACCAGCCTGACCCAACTCCCTGTGTATTTTTTCTGCAGCCCAGCCTTCCCTGCTCCCTCGAGGCTGCCCCGTAGGCAGCGCTGCCTGCACCGGCGGCGACAGGGACGGCTCCGCACGGCCGAGGACACGTGTTTTGCCCAGCTTAGCCCCAAAACCATCCCCAGCCCCATCCTCTTATGCAATTCCCTGCCAGCGGGCACCGGAGCCGGCCCAGCGGCCGCCTTGCCATTGACTTTGATTTGCTCCGGATCCGGCCATACGCTCCACAAAGCCTCCTCCCGCCACCCCGGCTTTCCAGCACGACCAAAGGGATTTTTTTTTCCAGCCGCTGGCCCGGCAGAGGCGCGAGCTCGGCCTGTTCTGCTTTGCAAATTAGCGCGAGGTTTTGCCAGCACGGGTCCTGCTGGGGATCTTTATGGCTGGGGATGAAAGCAGGAGAGAACAAACACGCAGCGTGAGCGCCCGGCGCCACGCACAAGCTGGAGCTTGGGAAAAAAAAATAATAAAGTGGTCTTCCCACTTAGGAGATGAGCAAATTTGATCTATGGTCGTCAGAAGAAAATAAATATGGAATACCGCCAGGTCGTTTCCACCGTGCTTTTAATCTACTTACTTTTTCCCAACTTGTTGTAAGCAAGGATTGTAGAAAGCAAACATTTTATTTTATTACTAATTGCTCTGTTATTTTATTAGGCTGTATTAGTAAAATTTACTCAGCCTGGAAAAAAAAGAGGAGCTTAGTAAGAGATCGTCTAATTTAGTACGTAATTCTGCACCGAGTCATTATTTTCTTAAAAGTTGAATTAGCTGAAAGCAGCTCACGGATGGTTCATTAGTTGTGTCAGGCAGGGAAGAGAGTGTCATTAGGGAGAGGTTTGTCACCCCAGCAGGTAAGGGCTGGCCAGGGGAAGGGCAAGGGCAAGGGCAAGGGGAGTGAGCAGGATGCAAAGATCGCAGCAAATGCGCTCGACGCAATCAGGAAATCAAAGCCAATTACTGTTAACGAAAGAAAACCAAGCGGGCTGCAGGCAGGTGCTGCCCAGAGAAGGTTGTGAGGGGCAGGAACCGACCGGGCACCGCTGTAACTAAGGGATGAGGCAAGGTTTTTAAAAAGTCATGAAGGACAAATGCCAGCTGAAGAATTGCAAATGTGAGTGGAGCAAGAAGCGTTTACTGAGGCCGCCGAGAGGGGCCGGCGGCATCGCGCTGCCCAGCACAGCTGGCTGGCACCCTGACGGAGCCAGGCTGGGGGGGGGCTGGCACCCCGATTCGGGGGGGCACCTCCCCGGCTCAGTCCTGCCCCGGCACGTCCCTCCGCACCGAGCGCGGGCACTTCCCGGGCACCAAAGCCACAGTGCCCCAGGGCTGAAGCCCAGCGCTGCCGCCCCACTCCGCGCGCGGGGAGGCTGAGGAAAAGCCGTTCGACGGGAGGGGCTGGTTATTAAGCACATGATTAATTTTGGCACCGGCCCCAGCTGCCTGACAGCTCCTTCTCCAGGGCTGGGGAGAGCGAGTGTGAGAGGTGCTGCCTCTGCTGATGCAGCGGTTGGTGGGATGAAAAATCCTGCAATGCAGCACTGCTTCTTAATGAGCCATTTGTCTTTGAGTCTTCTTGACTCATTACCATGCCGGGAGAGGGATGGGAGTTGCCCCAAGTCCCCATCTGAGCAATTACTCCTGGAGCAGAGCGAGGAAATACGGCCACGACACGCCCCAGCTGCCAGGGATCCCGGCACGGCCGCCAGCACCGGGGCTCACTGCCGCAACGCAGGTGCCTCCGGCTGCCGCCGCTGCAGGGGGGAGCGGGACCCCCTGCCCTGCACAGCACGTGCAGCTCAGCACCACCCGCCCGGACACCGCGGTCCCCAGGGCCGAGTCCCCTGGGGCAAGAGCCATGCTCCCGTGCCGGGGTGTGCAAGGGGGCTGGAGCATCGCACGGCTGCCGGGGCAAAGCCAGTGGAGAAAGGAGCCTGGCGCTCCATCCCTGCAAAGCCCAAAACCAGTTCTTCGCAGAAGAGCTACTTCTTCAAAAGCCCCCCGTGCAGCAGCCAGCGCCTGCAAAGAAGTTGGCTGGGAAGGAAAAGGTGGCACGGAGAGGTGGCTGTGCCAGCGTCCCCAGGCGGGCACGGGCAGAGGCAGGGCTGGCAGGGTGAGCTGCCCCAAGGCACAGGCTGCCCGCAGGAGCCGGGACATGGCACGGGGGGAGCCGACTGCCGGAGCTGGGACCTCACCATCAGAGCAGCGGGAGTGCAGCCAGCCAAGCCGGGAGATCACCCTGGAGGGACCCCCAGGCCAGGCAGGGCCCCAGGGACCCCAACCCATGCCAGCTGGCGCAGGCTTCGTGGGCACTGCACCGCACCGGTGAGCACCCATCACCGGTTATGCCCACGGACAGCTTCCCTCCCACAGACGTGCTCAACATCTGCCCGCGCTGCCCAGGGCTGGCAGCTGCCGGCACGCTCCCCGGTGCCCCTCCAGAGCTCAGCGGAAAGGGGGGATGCGCAGGCGACCTCGGAGAGCTGACGCAAGACCAACGCACCTGAAGTTCACCCACAGCAAAGGGAAGGGCCGAGCAGGGGGATCCCCATGTGTCGCACTCGCCCTGGGGCTCTGCCCACCTCCCCACTGGGCACCTTGCTCCAGTGCCAGCAGAGCTCGGGGTGGGCAGTGGGCTCCGGGCATCCCCCAGGAATTAGACCCTTTCTGGGGGCCATGGCAGCCCCCCCCCAGGTGCTGCCAGCTGTGCCAGAGCCCCCGGCTGGCAGTGGTGCCGGCTGAGCCCCACTTCCCCCCCCACCCCCTGGGCTGTGCCATCTCGCCCTCCCCATCCGCACGCTGCCCGCTCTGTTGGCAGGACGGGCCGTGCTGCCTGGGCTTAAAAAGCCACTTATGTCCCCGGTCACACGGCGTAATGACTTAAGCCGGGGATCACTCCAAAGCTGCTTTGGCGAGCGCAGGGCAGCACCGTGTTAGAGTTGAGAACAGCAGCAGCGACAATCTCTGGCCATCCCCTGCCCGTCCCCGCCGAGCCCCCGGGCGGGCTGGCCCCTCCATCCCCGGCTCCGCTCCTGCCCGGCGCTCGGCCGTGCCCGGGCTCTCACCTGCCACCGGCATTTCTCCGTGCCCCACTTTCCCTGGCACACAGCACCCTCGGCTCCGACGTCAAATAACACCCATCCCAACCAGTTCCCTTCAAAACACCGTCCCATCCCACGGCTCCTCCCGCAGCAGGGCCACAGGGACCAGGGTTTCCAGCAAGCAGGACTTGGGAATGGCGAGGAAGCAGAGCCCTTGGTCCCTGTGCTGGCAGGGATGCTCCAGGCTACCGTGTCCCGTTCCCAGGCTGTGTCCCACCCCCGGGGCCAGGGCTGGGACAGACGCAGTGAGCCCAGGGCACGGCGCAGCCCAGCTCGCCGGCAGAGGACCCAAACTGCTGCTTTAATGGATGGGCTTAATTTGCAAAGCTGATGAAAACCTAAATATTTAAATACATAATTCTGCACAATGCTCTTAGCATGGGCATGGCACGAGGGTAGAATGAGGGAGGGGGTTCATGGCTGGCAGGCACGGGCACGGTGGGGATGGGGGGCACTCTGGCAGGACCAGGTCGGTCACCCAGCGTGGGGACGGCACACGCCGTCACCCCCACAGCGGGCAGGCAGGGTGGGTGCCATGGGACGCTCTGCCGTGGGGCACTCTGCTGTGGGCACCAGGGTCCCACTCTGCCACCGGCCTCCGAAGCATAATACAGGAGATGTGGGGAAAGGGGACCATGGTCTGAGCCACGGAGCTGCGAAGGGTGGCAGGACAGGCCCCTGCAGAGATTACACCACCAATATTCTTGCTACAAGAGCTTAGAGATAAAAGAGATTTACAGGATTTATCAGCAATACAAATTGAATATTTAATTTTAGCTGCAGGGGAGGAGCGGGGGCTCGGGCCCGGGGGCACGTGGAGGTGTGTGGGTGGTGGGCCAGGAGCCGCCCTGCCTCCTGGGGAAGCGTTTCCAGCTCTAACTGATGCCAGGGCTCTCATCGGGGTCGGGGGGGCTGGGCAGCCCCATGCCAGTGGGACCAGGCACCCTCTGCCCAACCTGCCCCTAATCCCACCAGCCGCTCACCGGCTGCCAACTGTGCAGCACAGCCTCTGCTGCCACGGGGGAGCTCCCGCAGCATCGTCCCAAGATGAACCACGTGCGTGGCCCCAGTGCCAGGGATGCTCCAGGGGGGCTCAGGAGGGGTCCTGGTCCCCACACGCTGCCCATGGGCCAGCCCAGAGCTGCTGGACCCACCGTGCCCCCCCTCAGCCCGATGAGGATGTCCCCAACAAGGCTGTCCCTGGACAGGGCTGTTTGCACAGACTGTGCCGGGGAACGGGGCTAGGGGCAGCGGGACGGGATGACAGAGCTGAGCATTCTCCAGGATGGGGTAGAGAAACCCCAGAAGGGACCCGGCCACCCCTTGCAAGGCCAGAGCAAGGTCAGGGTCAGGCAGCAAGAGCCCCTCCGTCAGCCACAGGGACGGGGCTGCCAGCTGGCCCCGAGCCCCAGCATGGGGGTCCCCGTGGTGCCACCGAGCTGGGCGCCCATCCTGCCTCACCACACCATGGCCGAGCGTGCAGCACCAGCGTGGGTACCGCCATGGGGCGGGCTGGGGGAGGACAGCGGAAGATGAATGAGGGAGTCGGGAGGCTAATGGCATTGTCTGGAAAGTAGGTCGTGTGCTGAGCAAAAAGATATTTATATCAAAGCTTGTTCCCCCGCAGAAGCTCCTGAGCCAGGCACAGGCAGCACCACAAGCCCATGGCCACGGCCACAGCACCCTGCAGCACCCCATGTCCCCGCAGGACCCCCTGCCCAGCCCCGCACCCAGCTCTGCCACCTTGGGTGGCACCAGCGGGTGCCCTGGCTGCACCGCTCGTGGGGCAATGCCGGAGGTGAAGTTATCCCAGTGGAGTGGGAGCTGCAGCAGCTCTTCGCTTTTTGCTGACCTGGCTGCAGGAGCCGGGCAACGAATGGCACTGGGTCATTTTTATTTTAATGTAACCTTTGCTGAGGTGTAATATTCCTGCACAGCCAGCCTGCACCAGGACGGTCACGGCGGGTCCTGCCCAGCTCAGCCCCGCGCTGGCTGCAGCACTGCAGCCCCTCTCCCCATGCCCAGCCCTGGCGCCAGCCCCCCCACGCTCCTCGCAGCCTGCGTCACCCCTGTCCTGAGCTTCGGCCAAGTCTCAGCCTTGTTGCAAACCTCAACCACCTCCTTTCCTGCTGAGGGGAGACCCACGCTCTAGGTCCCCTCCCTCACACCTCCGACCTTCCCAGAAAAGCCAAGAAATCGTCCCAGTGAGCCCAGACAGAGCCGGTGTCTGCCAAGAGGTTTTGCCCCCTCTGACCATCCTGCCCCAACGGCTGCGGGCACGACCCAGCCAGCAGCTGTGTGGCTGTCCAACCTTGCTCTCCTGTCCCCATCCCTGTCCCCATCCTGCGCCCGGGCAGCCTTGGATCCAGCACGGGAACAGGTTCATTTCCCGTAATAGCTGTGTCGACTGGATTTACAGCCTCGCTCCGAGTTATTAATAATAATGGCCTCACTCTTAAGTAGGGCTTTTCATCTGCCTCAGAGCCCTTTCCAGAGGACGTCTGCAGCATTATCACCATTTTATTCTCGTTTCAGTGGGCAGGAGAGTGAGACGGAGAAGGGACAGCCTTGCCCGCGGCCAGGCAGCCAAGCCGGGGTGCGTAACGTAGAGCCCCGCGGGAAACCTGGCCACAAAACCCCTCAGGGAGGCTGGAACGCCCTGGCCCAGCGGGAGACAGCCACCACGCTCGGGCTCGTGCCGGCCACGCTGCGGTGATTTATACCAGCGGTGAGCCCGGGCCCCACCGCACGGATAAATCCACTTCAGGCAGCAATAAACCAGTGTCCCCGCATCGGTAATCCGCAGCGCTCCCACCACGGTAAAAAAAAAAATCAAGGGGCAAGGCACTACCGCGGCCGCTCACACACTTGTGCAGATAAATCCCAGTCGTGTGTCAGCACAGGTGAGGGAAGGTCTCGGGTGGAAATCCCCCACCCTGGTGGAGCCACGGCCGGAGGGGTGGGTGCCACTGGGCACCCATGGGAGGTGCCGGCAAGGGACACTTGGGCACAAGGTACCGACCTGGGGATGGCCCCAGCACAGGGGACCCGCAGCAGCCACGTGGGACCAGGGACATCCCCAAACCGCCCTCGCACATCCTCCCACAATGCCCACCCGCCCCAGGTAGCGCCGACATCTCCCCACCGCAGCGGGGCTCTGTCGGCAGATTTATTTCCCTGTAAAAGCGCTTTGATCCGAAGTTATTTTTTGTTTACTAGCAACAAGGTATTGTAAATACATCTTTGCCGATAATTATAGAGTCTGGGTGCACACCTTAATCTCCATAAAATATCAGATGCTACAATTTGCCTGATTTAATGAGATTGGAGGCTGATAAGCCGCTGAGGTAAGCTGTAAACTTGGGCGGGGGGGGAGGAGGGAAACGATTGCAAGTGCGCTAAAACGCCTTCGTCCTCCTCCTCCTGCCGCTGCCGTGTGCCCAGCCCCGCAACCCCCTGCCCGGCTCCCAGGGTGGGCCCAGGCTGCGCCGCAGCGGTTTCACGCAGGGATGGGCATTTAGGGCAAACGGAGCTTTTTATACAATTTACCTCATTAAAACTCCAAGAGCTGAGCGCAGCACCGAGGCCTCACCGAGTCACCCGCAGGGCTGCGGCCGGGGGCTCTGCCTCGGCACACTCCGTACACCGTGGTACCCGTGCCACGCCATGCCGGGGAGGACGGGCAGCGCGGCGGCGTGGCCCTGGTGCCAGGCTGGGGCGCAGGCAAGTACCTGTGCAGACGGGCACCTCCCGTGCACGGCCGCGCGCTGGCGGAGGTGCGAGGACAGGGTCCCGAGGGGGCGCGGGGGCACGGCTGCGCTGCCCGGGGAGGTGTGCACGCCGGCACCCTGCGCTGTGCGGGGATGCGCGTGTGTCCGCGCGTGTGCGGCCCTGCCTGGCACCACCGGCCACGCCAAGGACAAGCTGGGGGCAGGGAGCGGGCCTGGCCCATGGGGAGTTGCACACCCAACGGCACCCACCTGCGTGTGCACGGCTGTGCCCCCGCCATGGCCCTCCCCAGACACAGGGGTCTGTGCGGTCCCAGGTGTCCGGGGTGGGGGTCCCCCTCCTGCAGTGATGGGGGGGGCCCTGCCTGGAAAGCAGGAGGCTCCTCCCGGTAACGAGCACCACCGTTTCCACAGCAACCTTAAAGGCCTACAGCTGCCGCCTCGCTAACGAACCTGCACTGGCAGCGTTCCTGGGGGACGACGAGCACCGTCCCCCTGCCCATCACCCGGGCCTCGGGCCACAGCACCCTCTCCCCCCACCCGCCATCCCCCAGCCCATCTCACCCAGCTGGCACCCGGGCTCACCTGCAGCCCCCTCCCTGCACCGAGACCCCCAACAGACTCAGACCCCTTGCGCCAAGCAGGTCGGGAACCCCCAAGCACCCCTGCTTGGGCCCGGATGGGTGCGAGGAACCGGTGGTGACCTACAAACGTCAGGCTGACAGGTTAATTAATTTCCCTCTTCCTCAGGCCGTTATCAGATGGAATAAGATGTCACCTGAGACTGTTAATTGGGCTAATTATTCCAATTTCAGATTTTAAGTAATTAGTTACTGTTGTCTCCAGCCTTCCACAATTTTCTCAAAAGGTCAGGTGGCTCCTGGCTCCTGAAACTCATGAGATGGGGCAGAGGGGCTGCGGCGGGGGTCCAAGCACACCGAGCCCCCCCACACCCCCCACTGACTGGGGACACTGGGGACAGCGCGGTCCCCGCCAGCACCACGGTGGGAACCCACCTCATGCTCACGCTGGAGCTGGCAGGAAAGGGACGTCCTCTGCCTCGACGGCAACAGGAGGAAACCAGGAGAGAGAAGAGGAGATGAAAGTGGAGGGTGAAGGATGGGGGGTCAGGAGGAGCCCTCCCCAGCCCCCTCCTCCCTCCCTACACCAAAATGATGATGCCTGCTTCAGGCCAAACTCCTCTGCCAGACCGAGCCACAGTAAACCCCCCCCAGCAGCGCCCAGGTCCCCCCAGGCACTTAATTCCTCCTTGTTTGAGGACAGACTCCCCAAGGGGAAAATCTCAGCCCAGCGTTTTCATCAAACGTGATTTCCCTGTGGGGTTTCCCGGCTGTTTGGCATGGAGACGCACACCGTTCGCACAGGACGCCGGGCAGGAGCACAGGCACATGGGCAGCACCTGCCCTGCAAAGGGTCGTGGCAGCCAAAGGGTCCGTGGGGTCCCCACAGGGACCACCCGCCACCCCATCCCAGGCATCAGCAGGGACGTGGGTGCCTGCCCGGGTGTCACGCGTGGGGCAGAGGGACGAGCAGAGCCAGCTCAGCCCCCAGCCTCACCCTCTCAAGGAACGCCATGCTTTCTCACAGCCTCATCCCCCGCTATTAATAGCCTTCGCTAGCCTCCTCGGGAGCCATTTGCATATTTGATTGCAACTCCGAGGCGGGGCAGGGCCCTTCAATCAGCCGCTCCCGCAGCCTTATTTGCATGGTTTGACATTTTGTTCTGAGAGCACCGACACCAGCACCGTGGTTGGGGACACGGCTCCAGGGGGAGGAGGTGGGCGCAGTGTCCCCAGCCAGCAGCGCTGCCCCGGGCACACCGACCGGCCACCCTGCGCCCACCTTGGGGGCACCGAGCAGAGCCGGCAGCGCCTCTCCAGCCTGCCCCAAACCTGGCAGGGCGTGATGGAGCCTGGGTGGCCCATGTCCCCAGGTGCCCTGCTCTGCCCTGCCCAGCTCTCCAGCCCGACTCGCACCTCCCCGTCCCCGTCCGACCTGCGCAGCGGGGCCATTAGCAGCGCCCGGCGGCGGGCAGGGCCTGGGGGTGGCGGGTATGGCCGGGGCGGGGGTGGGGGGGTGCCCGTCCCGCCAGCCCTGGCTGGAGCTGCCGCACATCAAAGGCCGGGGGCAGGCCGGGACGTCCCCAGGGGAGCGGGGGGACCCCGAGTCCCAGAGCACCCAAACCCGGGGGGACCAGGGGGTCGGGACGCGGGGCGGGTTCTCCCGTCCGGCCACGGGGCCTGGCGGGCAGCGCCAGGGTGGTCAGCACCGCGGACAGCGCCCGCCGCCGCCGCCACGGCCAGTACGCGGCCACGGCCACCAGGGCCACCAGGGCCACCACGGCCACCACGGCTACCACGGCCGCCAGAGCCACCAGGGCCATCACGGCCACCACGGCTACCACGGCCACCACGGCTACCACGGCCGCCAGGGCCACCAGGGCCACCACGGCTACCATGGCCACCACGGCCACCAGGGCCACCAGGGCCATCACGGCCACCACGGCTGCCACGGCCGCCAGGGCCACCAGGGCCACCAGGGCCACCACGGCTACCATGGCCACCAGGGCCACCACGGCCACCAGGGCCACCAGGGCCACCACGGCTACCATGGCCACCACGGCCACCACGGCCACCAGGGCCGCCAGGGCCACCATGGCCACCAGGGCCACCAGGGCCGCCACAGCGGCCACGGCCACCACGGCCACCAGGGCCACCAGGGCCACCACAGCGACCACAGCCACTGCACTACCCAGCAGCACACACAGCAGACAGCCGCCCCGCGGCCCCACCACCAGCCCCTCTTGCAGCCCAGGGATGCGCCAGGCGGCGGCAGGAGGAGCCGGGCGGCTCCAGGGCCCGGGGCAGACACGGCTGGGAGCTGTGTCCCGGGACGCCCTTGCTCCCCCCTGGCTCTTGGCATCACTTGGCAGGAAAAAACCTTCCAGGGTGAGGCGTGGGATCAAGCCTGAGGATGACGGGGATCAGGAGAGGGTTCTGCTACTTCCCTCTCTTCTGCCTCAGTTTCCCCTCCAAGAAAACACACCAGAGAATACAGGTTAGTCTCATGGAGAGGCAAGGTGGTGGGGGTAAACCACGGAGAGGCACAGAGGGACCCGACTGCCACCATGACTGTGCCAAGGAGCAAACTGAAGACAGGCAGGGCTTGAAGCACAGATGTCAGCACCGGCTGTGCCGCTCCCCGGCAGCGGGGCCGTCTGGCAGGCAGGCAGACCCGGGGCTCCCCAGCTCCATCCATGGGCCAGCACACAGACACCACAGAGGGGACCCTGTCCCTCGTGCACACAGAAGTGCAGCCTGGCCCCACTCCCCATGCTGCTGGGACACGCTCGGCCCGGCTGCCCGGGGACTCTGCTCCCTGCTCTGATCTCTGGAACACAACAGGCAAACAAGCACCCACCCCACGGGGGGCTCAGACAAGGCCAGCACATCCCCCCAGCTCTGAGCACGCAGCAAAGCCTCCCCCACACACAGCCCACTCCTTCCTTGCTCCCACAGCCAGCCACGGACTCCAGTGCTGCACGGCTCGGGGACAGCCAGCGCAGAGTGGCCCCGTGCAGAGCTGGGCCTGGAACAAGGGGGTCTCATCTCCCTCATCCTGAGCAAACGCCCACGCTGAGACCACCGCGTCCCCAGGGCTGAGCACACCATGGCCCCAAGGGTGAGCTCAGCTCAGGCACAGCCCAGGCTGCGACCCACAGCGTGCACAGCCCCAGCACATGCAGCCCCTGGCCCCCAGCCCCAGCACGCACCCCCCCAACATGCGCAGCCCCTGGCCCCAGCAGACACAACCTCCAGTCCAGCGCTGGGCTGCAGGGAAAGGGAGGAGAGATCTCTGGGCTGGGAGCTTCCCATCCCGGCCAGGAGAGCTTCGAGGCTGCCCCGAGGCTTGTCTGGGCGAGGGCTGGCCAGCAGCCGTACGCTGCACACCGAGACAAGGAGGTGGCTGCCAGGGAGGAGGACTCGGCCAGGAAAGGGTTAGGAGCTGCTCCGTGGGGGTGCAGGCTGCCTGGGGGGCTCCCGCTCTGCCCGGGCTGGGAGGATTTGGCTGTTCCCCAGCACATCCTCTGCACCAGCACCGCGGGGCACAAAGCAGGGCTCTCCTGGGAGAGGGGTGCTGCGAGGCACAGACCCCCCCCTTCCCCCAGGCCCGCTCCCCTCGCACCCGGCAGCCCCTTCCCCTGCCCCTGCCGCGCCACTCACCCTGCTGCTGCTGCTAAGCCATGAAGTTGCCCGTCCGGGCTCAGCAGGAGCCGGAGGACGGAAGCGGCGTGGCGGCTCAATTCACTCTCTTCCTGCGAAATCCCTGCAGGCTGCCCATGCCGCGACCAGGCCACGCAGCCAGTGGCCACCGGCCCGGCTGGAGGTGTCCCCAGGGTCACGGCCACCCCCGGCAGCGCAGCGGCGGCCACGCTCCTGGCGCCTGGGCCAACACCGGCACCTTCCAGCCGGCGAGAAGCGGTGGCGGAGCCGGCGCCTCCGCGCGCTTGGGACACACCCACGCACGCTCCCCGGCACGCTCCAGCCACCCCCGCGCACAGCCACGCACCCCCGGGAAAGGGGCTGCCCACGCCAGCAGCACCCGCACGCCCACGCACCTCCCCGCACGCACCGCCCCTCTGCCTCGCCGCACGCGCGGACAGATGGACACACAGCCACGCACGCCCGGACGGACACACGGCCGCTCCGCACCGCTGCATCCCTGTGCACCTGGACGGCCGCGCAGCCACGCGCACCCGGCTGCTCCCGCACTGCTGCACCCCCGCTGCTCCCACCTGCAGCGTCCCCACACCCCCCCGCCCACACATTCCTCTGCACCCCGCAGGCACCTGCGCGCAGCCCTCGCCCCCGCCAGCCCCCCGCACACCCACACCCCCGACACCCACTGGCACCCACTGCGGGTGCCCCGGCGCTGGTCTGTCCCCAACTCCCCCCCACCAAGAGAGGGTCCGGGGGAGCCCGGAGCAGATGCATGTCATCACATGGAACACCGAGACCATCCCTCGGCTCGGCTGCACCGATGGCACCGACAGCACCGACCTGGGGTGCATCACCCCCACCACGGGGTCTCGCCCCGACTCGCTGGCTGGGGACACCGACCCAGCCAAGCTGCACCACCACGGAAGGGACAGCCACATCCAAGACATGCAGTGTTTCCCCAGTAACAACCAGTTCACCACCCCTAAACGGAGGGGCCCAGGGCCCCCAGTCCCGCCACAGCCCCTCCAGCCCCTTGGGGAGACAGGGGGTGCCCCGGGCCGAGGCTGCAGCGCCGGGGATGGGACACCAGCAGATCCCCCGCCAGGCGTCACACCGGGATACGGTACCTTCAGCTTTCGCAGCCTTCTCGCTCTGAAGCGGCACCCCCACACGCCCACAGACAGGCTGTTCTCCCGCTCTGCTCTGCCCACCAAAACCTTCAGCTAATTCCCAGCCCAAACAGCTCCTGGGCCCGCCGGGGGAGAGGGCCAGGCAGGCAGCGAGGCTCCTACCACCGCCTGCCGTCCGAAGCTGCGGGTTTAAGGCCAAACAGACCCTCGGTGAAATGCCGAGCGCTGGCAGCCAGGCCACAAACATCTGCTCTTCCAACGGCATCATGATTCATAGGCTATTAATTGGGGCTTGGCAGCGCTGCGAAGGGTTTGCATCCCCTGGCTTCGCTCAGAGCCACAACTCGCTGCCGACAAGGTCCGGGTGAGCCAAACCCAGCAATGCACGGGCCACAGTGGAGCTGCGCCAGGACAGGCACGTGGGGCACGGTGCCCAGCTCCCACACCAGCCGCCCAGCCCCACGGGAGCAACGCAGAACAAGCCCTGTGAAAACAGCAGCAGCGGCACTCCGTGTTTGCCGGGAGCAGCCGGCGCCACCGGCACAGCACCGCTGCACTGCGCAGCAGCCCCAGCGCCCGCCATCCCCGGGTTGTGACGGGGAGGCCGCCTGCTTTGGCTCCCACCCGGCCGCGCGTGGCAGGGTCTGTGGGTGCTGGTGATGCCCTTGCAAGGTCCCGGATCCCAACAGCGCTGTGTTTCTGTAGGGTCTCCCGGCTGCCTCCACGCACAGCGCTGAGCCGCTCGCTCCCCGGGGCACCGGCATCGCCTGCCGCCACGGCGTCGAGGGGAACCGCAGAGCAGCGCCCTGCTCGGGCAGCACCAGACAAAGGCTGTGAGAAGCTTCCTCCAACGACAGCCAAGAGAAAACTGAATTCAGAAGCTGATTAGAAACCATGTCATGGCTCCTTCCCGCTCCAGCATTTGGGCAGGAGTGAGCTGGGGGCGGGGGGGGACGTGGAAAATCTAATTAGGATTGAGGGCAGGTTGTAGAGGCGCTGACACAGGAGCTGCGGGAGCACAGCTGCTCGCGGGAGGGGGACACCGGGCACCCACAGCATCCCCAGCCCTGCGGAAACAGGGAAAGTACAAATTAATTCTCCTTAATCTGATGGGCACTTGCTCTGCTGCCACGTGCTGCTGCCGCGGCTGGCAGAGAGCAGCCCAGCCTCTCCACGGCTCGGCTCGTGTGCCCGTGGTGGCCATGCCCCTCTGTCCCCCCGCGACCGACATCGTATGGCCCCAGGGCGCTGGGCAGGGCAGGGGGAGCAGAAGGGGCTCGATCCTGCCCGATGGAGGGGAGACAAGCATGGGGTGCTGTCCTCGGAATCTGGCTCCCTCCCTCATCCCAGAGTGGCCCCCCCTGCGCTGCTGCTCACTGGGGACGGGGCGTCACGGGGCCATCAAGACGGCCACGATCCTGAGGGCATGGAGCACTTTGGCAGGGCAGGCTTCACCCCCAGCTCTTGGGGACGGCAGAGCCCCGAGGCCACGCTGAAGGGCACTATGCAGGGCCGGTGGCACCGGGCACCGCTCTGCACATCCCTGTCCCTTTGGCCTTCTGCTGGCACTCGCCGTGCCTCGTGCCACCTGCACCGCGGGGATGTCCTCCCCCCTGTGAGGAAGGCCACCTCCATCCACCCATCACCGGGACATCCCGTGGGACACATCCAGCCACACGCCTCCAGCCCCTGGCCCTCCCCGCGAGTCCCCCGGCCGCCGGCACGTCTCGCCTGCTATTCTTAGCTCTCTGCCGCTGCGCTCTCCCGGCAATGGCACCGTATATTACTATTATTGCTGGCTGCCAACGTCTTGAAGCAGGCAGCCAGGATCGTGGTGGGGCTTCCACGCTCCTGGTGACCTGTCATTCGGTCCCTGCCGGGCTCTGGTCTTCAACAGGCTATTTTGGGAAATCCAATTTGATGGGCAGAAGGAGCACAAGCCACACGTTCAGCTCCTGAGACGAATCCAGGGCTCCTCGCGTCACCGCTCAGATCCAGATTTTAGCTTTGTCCGCGATGGCAACAACGGCCAAGAGTCACCTTTGGCTCCAGATCCAAATTTCTGACTGGGTGGGATCCAGGGTTTCGGATCAGCTTGTTGGAGAGACACGAGCGTCTGCAAAACCTGGATCTGGAGCCCCGGCCCCAGCAGCACCACCTGGGCAGGAGACCCCAGCGCGGGTCGGATCCTGCCCTCGCGGGTGGGCAGGCCCATGGAGACCTACGCACCAGTGCAGCCACCAGTCTCGTGCCTCCTGCACGGGCACCATGTCCCGCAGGTCGCAGCACAGCTCTGCCCTGGACTCGTGATGGGGCGGCTGAAGGAAGGGCCCCCCCAGGGAGCCCCAGCCTGGGCTCCCCACCACCCTCCCCGCACCCTCCCCGCACCCTGCCCGGGCTGCCAGGGGCCAGGCTCGGCAAGAGGGCTGGGTGCTGCTCCTCCAGCCTGCGCTGCCGTCTGCAGCCCACACGGCACAAGCCCTGACGCCTGGGAGGGAGATTTGGGCACCGAGGGCTCGGCACCAACTCACCCAGACTGGATGGGGACGCCACGGTTGTGTCACCCTGCTCCCTGCAGCAGGGATGCCCGGAGCCCGTCCTGGTGCCCAGGCTTGGGGGGTAACAACGCTCAAGGCAGCCCCAAACACGGCTCCCGCCTGCGCTGCCCCACGCCGGTGCTCCCGCTGCCCCCACAGCCAGGAGGAGCCCCTCCAGCTCAGATGCCCCACGGTCACTTTGACGGCTATTTTTCCTCATTCGGCCCTGCGGGTACTTGAATAAACACTTTGAAAGGGCTGACGCGCCTCCTTCCAGCCTCTGGAGCGTGGCCATGCCCATCTCCCGGTGGCCATCCTCCTGCTCCATCCCCCAGCACACGGGGTCCTCGAGGGCTGCGAGCCACGGACGTGTGCCCGAGGACACTGAGAGCAAGGAGGCGAGGAACTGAGATAGACGGGAAATTACATTCATTTCCTAAGGGAGAATCTGCACTGCTGTCCGGATCCTGTCCTGATTTACACCAAGGGAGGTCTTCTGTTCCCAGCCTGGAGTCCCGCGGGGGCAGCCGGCACCCAACAGCCTGGCTCTGTCCCCTCCTGCCTGCTCAGGGCTTCGTGCCTGGCCCAGGGAGCAGGCAGGGACCCACTGCGGGCAGCACAGCCCTGCGCCCCGCAAGGGAGACGACATGCAGGGCTGGATGTCACAGGATGGAGAGACACGAGCGGCCCCAGCGCCAACTTGCTCTGCAGGTTTGGCACAGGCTGGAGGGACCAGGCTGGCTCCTCCAACAAAATCCAACTATCCGGGGGAAGGAAGACAACGAGAGGAGAGAGACACCCAGACCTGGGCCCCCAAGAAGCTCTCCTTGCCTGCCAGGCTGGGTTGTACCACGGAGCCTGAATGCGTGGTGAGAGGCACCGCTCAGCTTGTGCTCTGTGCCAGCTCCCAGCACCCGCCGGCAGCCCCAGACCTGCACCGGCCCGGCGGGGACACGGCTCCTGCACCCAACGCCAACCCTCCCTGCCTCACGGCCTGGCGAGAGGGGACACCACTGGGCTGGGGAGGGGTCCCGGGCCTGCCCAACCCTGGCCCGAGCCCTCTGCAGCGAGAGAGGACCAGGATGGCCGGCATCGCCTTCGGGGGGGAACCTGGAGGGGCTGAGAGCTTCAGCCCCCTCCCCAAGGCCTCACACTCCAGGAGATGGGGGATGCCCGCACCCCTTCCCCCGCACCCGCCGGGGATCCCGACCAGCCGCGCTGGCTGAGCTGAGCGCCGCGGTGCCGGTGAGGTACCCCCAGCCATCTTGCCATCTCCCCCGGCTCCCCCCCAGCACCCGCTCGGCGGCGATGGATGGGTCCCCGCACACATCCCGTCCCCCCGGGGCCTGTCCCGCACGGCCCCGGCGATGCCCCGTCGGGGAAAGCCCCCCCACCCCCCCGGCCTGGGCACCGCGGATCCTCCGGCACCGGGGACCCCCGGGGACCCCCGGGGACCCCCGCCCGCCCGGAGATGCCCCGCGGCGGCACCAGTCCCGGGCGGCAGCACCGCGGCACCGGCCGGCCCGGGCAGTGCCGGGACACCGGCCCCCGCGCCCCCAGCCCCGCCGGCCCCGCCGCTCTTACCCCGCTCCCGCCGCCTACATCCTCCGGCCGCTGCCGGGCGGCTCCCCGACGGCCCGGCCCGGCTGCTCCCGGCCCGGTTGGTACCGGAACGGCTCGGTTGGGCTCGGCTGGTCCCGGCGCGGCCCGGGCCGGCGCCCCGCGCGTGGGAGCGCGGCAGGCGGCAGCATGCGAGTGGCGGCGGCCCCGCAGTGCAGCGCGGATGGGCGCGGAGCGGCGCGGAGCGGTGCGGATCGGTGCGGAGCGGAGCGGAGCGGAGCGGGGCCGCCGCCGCGGCGCAGCCAAGACACGGCGGTGGATTTTCCCCGGGAGTCAGAGCGGGCGGCGGCGGCGCAAAATGGCTCCGGTGCGGCTCTGCCGCCGCCTCCCGGCGCCCCGGGACCCCCGGCCCCGAGCGCGGCGGGGCGCAGCCGGGAAGGGGGGGGGGGGGGGGGGAGCGGGGGGGGGCGCCGCGGGGACCGGGGCCGGGGAGCTCTGCCCCGCGGTGCCGGGCTGGCACCGGGACCGGTGGTGCCCACCCGGGGCGGCGGGGGCACCCTGGGACCCGTCACCCACCCCAGCCCGTGGCCACGCTGCCTGCCAGGGTGCTGGGACAGCCCCGGGACGGGTGCAGCCTGCGGGGGGCCCAGGGTCCCCCCCGGCAGACCGGGGGCCACCAGCTGCCGCCCACCCGCCGAGCCCCTCGCACCGCACCGTGTAATTTGCTAATAATAAGAATTACGGCACGCATGGGCTACAAGTGCAGCAGAACAATAACCTGGCTGACGCCTCGCTGTGCGTGGCACCGGGAGCCATGCCGCAGCACGTGCCGGGCCCTGGCGCTGTGCCGGCCCCGAAGCCGCCCACCACGCCGCGTGGGAGCCCCTGCCCGAAGCGTGGGGGAACGCGGGCCAGGCAAGCACCCGGAGTGGGTTTTTAAGCAGCCTTGTCCTGGCGATTTGTGTCCACGTCCCAGCGCTGTGGTCCCTGGCCAGGATGGCTGGGTCACCAGGCAGCGCTGTCACCAGCGGTCACGCCATCAGTCACCCAGCGGACGGCCGGGGCTGGAGGACACGAGTGTTTCCCCGGGGTGGCACGGGGCAGCAGGGGAGCAGCGTGCTGTGGGGAGAGCGAGGGCGGATCCAGGCCCTGCAGAGCGACCCTCATCTCAGAGCACCCTGCTCAGCACCCCCGTGGCCCCTGTCACTGTCCCCCCAGTCCGTTTCCCGGGACACCCCACCAGAGGCAGAGCTGGAGCTGGGGCTGCCCCCTGCCCTGGCGTGCAGAGCACCCCACGAAAGTCCTGCTGCCCCCAGGGAGGGGAGCCCCAGCCCTCACCAGGCCCTGCAGCGTCGGAGCTCTGCCCACCTCCCTGAGCAGTTACATAAAAGGATTAAAATTTAATATGAACTTCAAAAGGGGAACAACTGAGTGGTCGAGGATGGCTGGGCCGGGGCCAGGTGCTGAGCAGAGGCGCCCTTGGCCATGTCCCGACTCTGCCGAGACGCAGCACACAGAGACCGGCTCCATCCAGCCCGGCCCACGGGCACGACTGCGTGGAGCCGGAGCAAAGGGCACCACGGGCAACCCGGCATCCTGCGAGCCCGCGCCGGGTTAACTGTGCCGTGGCGTCCCAGAGTCACAATGGTGCAGGATTCCCATGGCACATGGAGACCCCGTCCCCCCGGACCTGGGCTTGCTCCGCAGCTTTGCCTCCCAGCTGGCAGCCGAGCAGCCTGTGGTGACCACCGCCGGCATCACCCAGCCGTCCCGGCGCCCAGCTGCCACCCTGCCCTTGCCATGCTGGCTGTCCCCAGGGCAGCCCGTCTCCCCCTGCCTCCCGCTTCCCTCCCAGGCACCGGTGGGTTGGAGCGTGCCAGAAAACAGCCCTGTGCCAGGGGGTGAGACCCCTGCTCGGGGGCAGCGGATGCGCCCAGTCCCCACCACCGGCCCCCTGCCCCTGCGCACCCCAGAACCCGCGTGGCTGCACAGCACCCGCTGCTCCCATCCGCGCAGTGCCGGGGAGCGGGGCTGCGGTGGCAGCGGGAATGAGCCAGGGCTGGGAAAACACCATCTTCCACCCACGCAGCCGCCCACGGCCCTGCACCGGCTCTGCCGCCCCCGCCGCATGCCAGGGCTTGCCAGGAACGTGGGCAGCAGGCGCGGGGCTGGGGGCTGCGCTGCACCCACCACGGCCACCCACCCGTGGGCAGGGCAGGGAACGGGGCAGGGGGGAGCAGCGCCCAGCAGCCCCCGGTGCAGGAGCCGCCCCAGCGCAGGGTCCTGCTGCAGGAGCGGGGCTGAGCCGGGGTCAGGGCTGGGGGCCGGGGCCGGGGGCCGGGGGCTGCCCTGCACACCCAGCCCTGCCCCGCGGCGCAGGAGCGGCTGGCGCTGCTCGGTGTGCGGCACAGGCGCCTGCCAGCAAAGAGACTGGGGAAGCCTTTGGCTCATTCATTTTTAATCCCGGCCGAGAGCAAGCGGGATGTGGGTGTGAGGCTTGGGCACGCTGCAGGACAGGACCAGCTGCGGGGCCCCAAACAGCCCCCCCGGGCAGTTTGGCTCACGCCACGGGTGTCTTTGATCATGCATGTCCCCATGGGATGGAGACCCCCGGGAGGGGCAGCCGCCCTGGTGCATCCCCCCCATCCTGTCTCACCACATCCCACCGCAGCTCAGCCTCCCCTGCAGCGGCTCAGCTCCCCGCCGTCGCCAGGCGAGCCGCCCTCCCGGTGTTTGCGAATGTGGAGGGCAGGATCCGTGCGTGGATGGTAAACCGTGAGCCCATGAACACGTGGGAACGCGCAGAGCGGAGCGAGGGTGGGGGGAGGAGGAGGGGGATGCACGAAGCCAGATCTTCCCGCCACGCTGCTCCCCATCCCTAGTGTGGCACCAGGGACCTCATCCCACCGGGGCCGTGGCACCAGGACAGCCTGGCGCCCACCCAGCTACGAGGAAGCAAAGGAGGATGCGTGGATGCTGGGTACCGGCCTGGCGGGGGCTGGCGGGGAGAGCGGGAGGCACCGGCCGATCTTGCGCAGGGTCCGTCCCAGGTCGGCGCGGAAGCGCCGGATGGAGAAGCAGTAGACGAGGGGGTCGAGGCAGCTGTTGAGGCTGAGCAAGGCCACGCTCAGCGTGTGCAGCACGTCCAGGGTGGCGGGGGGCTTGCAGAGTGGCACAGGGGGCTGGCTGCCCACCCAGGGGGCCAGCGTGAGGTGGTAGGGGGCCACGCAGACCACAAAGACCAGCAGCATCCCCAGCACCATGGCACGTGCCTGCTGCCGGTGGGAGCCCGGCGAGGTGGTGGCAGGCGCAGAGAGCGCCCGGACGATGGAGGCGTAGGTGCCCAGCACCACCAGGAAGGCGGCGGCGAAGAAGCCCACCATGGCGTAGGCGTAAGCTCGCTGCCGGCCGTGCTGCTCGAAGCAGGCGGTGGCCCCAGCACGAGCGGGGAAGGTCTGCCGGGCAGCCAGGGTGGGCACGGCACAGCCCAGCCCCAGCAGCCAGGCCAGGGCGCAGGCCAGCACGGCCCCCCGGCGCCCCGTCAGCGGCAGCTCCCGCCGCGCCACCCGCACCGCGCAGAACCGGTTGAAGCTGATGAGCGCCATGAAGGTGACGGCGCTGTAGGTCGCCAGGTAGTAGGCGGCCCCGGCCAGGCGGCAGGCGGCCTCCGAGAGCAGCCAGTCCCCCCCGGCCAGGTAGTAGGGGATCCAGAGGGGCAGGGTGAGGTTGAAGAGGATGTCGGCCAGTGTGAGGTTGATGAGGTAGATGCGGATGGCCTTCCTCACCTTGCCGCTCTGCAGGAAGACCAGCAAGGCCACCAGGTTGCCCGGCAGCCCCACGCACAGCACCAGGCAGTAGACGGCGGGTACCAGCACGAACTGCACCGGGTCGCTGGGCACACACTCGTCAGGGTGCCCCGCCGGCAGCGGCCCCGGCACCGAGCCGTTCATCCCGGGGTCCTGCAAAGATGGGTGCACAGTCAGTGGCACGGCCCTGAACGCAGCCCTCGGGGACAGGAAGGGACATTGACCCGGACAGGATGACCTCTCTGGTTGGCGCCTGCAGTACTGGCTGGACACCGGAGGCAGAGCCCCGCCGCGGGGATGCCATCGTCTGCCAGAGGGGCTCAGCCTCCAACGGCTCCTCGCAGGAGCCAAGGGACTTCCAGACCCCCGCTCAGCCCAACCCCAGCCACATCCCCCCACGCAGCGAGGGAGCCCGGAGGCCACCGCCAGCCGCCCAGCCAGGGCTCCCCGGGGAGCGGCAGGCGCAGCTGTGCCGTGGCCGAGCAGCAGAGCTGCAACCGGCAGCACCCGGAGGTGCTGTGCTGGCTCCAGCTGGCAGCTGCGGGGCTTAACACCTCCCACAGAGCCCTGTGCTCGCTGGGGCCACCCGGCCCCAGCCCACTCCCAGCACCCCAAATCCCCCCACGGAGCCCACCCATGGGGAAGTCACCCACTGGCTCAGCGTGCACCGGAGTGGAGAGACCCCAGTGTGGGGAGGGGGTACGAGCATGGCGCTGGCAGCCCCCCGCGCCCCCCAGCCCTGCATGAGGCAGGTTTGTCACCCCACCATTTTCCGGTCCTGGCCATGGAAAACCACATTGTGCAGCAATGGCTGTATCCCAGGGCTGCAGCTATTTCACCTCCCATCACCGCCCGCCCACACCTCGCCGACGGCACTGAGTCACCCAGCGGGTGTTTTCCAGCGCGGCAGGGCCCGATTTGGCACACGCAGCACCCAACACCAGGCTGAGGCATGGAGGGCACAAGCTGCTGTGCTGGGGGGGGATTCAGGACTCACCCCGGTGGGCTTCAGTTGGTCTGCGGAGCCAGCGCAGACCCCCGGGGAGCCCCCAGCTCCTTTGACAATCCCCCTTTCCCTTCCCCAGCCACTTGCACAGGGGATGCTCCATCTCACCCATGCTGAGCCGGTTACTTACCCCACCGGGTTGGGCTGGTCCAGCCGCGTCCCCTCTGGCTGCTCCTCAGGTCTGGTCCAGCAGGGATGGGAGAGGCTTTAAGTGCTGGGGGGAGGCAGGGGCTGCCTGATCCCCCCCTCCCCGTCCCAAGCCCCCGTGGGGGTTAGTGCCTGCAGGACGGCAGCTGGAGCAGGGAAAGCACCTGCGTGTGTATATAATGGGGGATTCCCCGCCGGAGCCGTGCTAAGACCCCCTGCGCCAGCTGACAGGGCTGGGGATAAGCAGGGGGGGAGCCACACCAGTAGCACGGCCAGCCCCCCCGTGCGCCCCCAGCCCCAGCCAGGACCATTTCCCAGGGCCCTTTTCCCACCCACGCTGGGATGAAAGCAGCAGAGGGTCAAGTTTCCACACCGGGCAGCTGGGGGAAAAGGGGGATGTCCCGAAAGGGATCAAAGCAGGAATCTGCCGCCTCCCAGCTCTTAGTGCTTTTGTTGGCTTCAAAGCTGGATTTAGGGGGAGCAGCACCCCAGTCTCCCCCAAGCTCTACGAGCATCCGACTCGCTGCTTTGCATGGCCCTGCAATTTGTGGATGCTCCTTTCGGACATCAAAGGTGCCTCCCCAAGGTGGTTCAGGTCCCGCTGGGGGTACAGGGGTGTTGTACCCCCCCCGCTCCATCCCACGATGGCCAGTCTCCCCCCACAGCTATCCCAGCTGCTTTGCTGGGAGATGCACCAGGTTCAAACACGATCTCGGGGTTCATCCCGAGCGGACTGCATTGGCCATGCCCATCCGGGGTGGCGGAGGGGTCCCTGCGGGTGCGGGGCCCCGCTGCAGCAAGATCCCCAAAAAACACGTGCCTGCCCAGGCACAGGGTTTGCAGGGTCACGCTGCCGCTGTCACCCCCTTGGACGTGCAGCAAGTGGCCTGGCACATTGCCGGGTGGCTCCGGGCGGCCGGGGACCTCCCGCCACCACGTGGCTGCTCCCCGCTGGCTGGCTGCGTCCGCTCCAGCTGCCACCGGCTCCCGCCTGTCCCCAGTCCTTGTCCCCAGACGCTGCTCCAAGGAACCGGGGCCTCCAGCCCCAGGACGTCCCCAGAGCCCCTGCAGCTCAGCATGGCGGGAGGCAGAAATAAACAGAGGAGGCAAAACATGAAAAACAAGAGGCTTTATTCCAAAATACAAAAGCCCCCAGGAGAACAGAGCCAGCCCCAGCCAGCGTGGCTGAACACTGGGAAGAGCCAGACACCTTGTGCGAGTTTAGCAACAGAGCTGCCGGAGCGGCGGCAGTGCAACGGCCACCGTCCCAAAGCACCAGTCTGGGTCCCGCAGCGTGGGGACAACCGGCACCAGGGTCCCCGGCAGCGGCAGGAGAGGACACACCGTGCCTCAGTGGCAAGTTACCCTGTGGGAAGCGATGCCGTTCCTGAAAATACCATAAGGGCAATGCTTCCCGCCAGCTGAGCCATCCGTCCTTCCAGCCTCCGATCACTCGAACTTGGGCTTGGTGGGGGCTGCGTGCCCGCGGATGTTGAGCAGCAGGAGGAGGCCGAGGCAAAGGGTGGCAGGGGCGCACATGGCCAGGGGCTCCCGCAGCACCAGCAGCGTGTAGATGGCACCTGGACGAGGAGCAGAGCATGGGAACTGGGGTCCCTGCCCGAGGGTCCCCCGAGACCCCATGCAAGGCGGCGTGCGCCCGCTCGCTCTCACCGATCATGATGACGCTGAGGATGAAGTTGCTGATCTCCTGCAGGAGCTGGGGCCCGAATGCCAGCAGCAGCCCGGCCACCACCTCCACCCAGCCCACCACCTCCAGGTACCGGCCCGGCTCAGGCACGAACCCAAACTCCTTCAGGGGAAAGACCTCGGCGAACCGCACGAACTCCGACTTCTGGGGAGGGCGGGAGGGGAGCGGAGCAGCCCTGAGCCCGGGGCTGGGGGGCACAGCCCCTCCGGCGGGCTCTGCTCCGCTCAGCCCCTTCCCCGGAAAGGTTCAGCCCTGCATCCCAACACCCCAACCTGCTCATTCCCCGCCAAGGGCTCAGCCCTGCACCCCCAGGGGCTCGGTCCTGCACCCCCCGAACCAGCCCGGCCCCAGCCCACCCTCCCCGGCTCGCCAGCCACCCCCGCAGCCGTGGCCGCGCTCACCATGTGCCGGTGCAGGTCGGCCGAGAGCTGGTCCGAGAGCTTCACGGCGCCCGTCAGCAGGAAGAAGAGCCCGAGCAGGACGCGGAGGGCGGTGAACGCCGCCGCCATGGCGGGGACGGGCGGGCGGGGCCGGACGGGCGGGGCCAGCGGCGGATCAGCGCGGCACGGCCCGGAACGGCTCCGCTCCGGCCCCTGCACCTTGCCCGGCCCCCGCAGCCCCGTCCTGGCGGGGGCAGGGACACCCCCACCCCAAGCCGTGGGGTGTTGCAGGGGCAGGGGGTGCTTCCATCTGCAGCCTGACCCCCCCGGAGCTGTGATCCTCCCCCCCACCCAGCACCATTCTCCCACCAAACCAGGGCAGGGTAAATAAAATGTGAAAAAGTGGAAAAAAAAAAACCCCAAACGCCCACAGTTGGGGCTTTGTGGGCACCACAGGATCCACGCTAACACCCGCGAAGGGCTGCTGGCTCTAGGGGGGCTAGGGCCGCAATGCGAGGGGCTGCAGAGGCCCCGGGGCAGGCAGGGGTACAGGCAGCAGCACAGGCAGGGACAGCAGCAGCCCGGTGGGGTCAGGCAGTGAGCTGGTTAACGAGGCAGCTGCAGCAAGGCTTTTCTTCTGGCACCAGGGAGGCCCGGTTGGGGTGCAGGAAGCGGCTGCCGCCCTCCACACGCTGCCCCGGCCTGCGTCACCACTGCTCACGGCGCGTCTCAGCTGCCAGTGCGTGCCGAGGCGCCCAGGAAAGGCAGGCCCGGATTGGGGAGAGCCAGGGCCCAGGGGAGCCGCAGGGGCACTGACGTTAGTGCAAGCTGAGTGGAAATGTTATGCCAATTAATGGAAGAGTAGGAACTGGTTCACGGACAGCCTGTGTCAGCACGGACCCCAGCGCAGCCACAGCCCCACGTTACCACCTTCGCAGGGGCCGCTGGGCTTCACGGGAGTGCGGCACCACTGCTTTTACTCCTGGCAGCACACCCTGCCCCAGCTCCGCTGGGATAGCTGCGGCCAGCGCGGGCAGGGAGCTGCTCGTGGTGGTCTGGAGCTTCTCCCTGCTCCAGCTCGCAGGCTGAGGGATGAGTAAACCTTATCCAGGGCAGGCACCAGCCCTTGTCTCTGAAAGCTCCTTTGGGGAAAAAAGGGTAAAAAAGAAAAAAAACCAAACCCACCCTGAATGACAGATTGCAGCAGCTCAGCACAGCTTCAGGAGCCTTGTCACTGCGCCCAGGCTTGTTGCTCAAGCAAGGGGGGGGAAGACACCCGCCCACAGGCATCGTCTTCCTGCAGCTTCCTTGTGGCTCCTTTCTCACAGCAGGGTTTTGCCCTCACCGCAGAGCCAAGCCAGCTCAGGGCCAGGACAGAGGGTGGTTTTTGTGCAAACATTGCAAAAGCATTTCACCATGTTTGCCTTTCCCAGTGGGCCCCAGCACCGCTAAGGGGCACCTGGTTACTCTCCTGCCTCAGGGGGACACACCGCCCGCACCCCAGCACAGCACCACGGGCTCAGCAAGGCCCCGTGGCACGAGGATGCGATGGCAGGTAAGCGCTACTGCCTGGCTGCGACAGAACTCCACACAGAAATGGGGGCTTTTTTTCCATTCTCCAAAACAAGTCCCATTCCAATACAGAAAACAAACACGGTTTGTTATCAAGGGAGGTGTAGGAAGAAGTTCAGCATGCTCCATGCTGGAATCGCGTTCAGGCTGGAACAGTTTCACAGAGGAAGCAGCCGATGCTGCAATAGTGGAAATTAGGACAAGTTACTGGAAAATAACAGAATTTGAGGAAAAAAAGGCTGCGTAAGCCTGCAGTAGCTGTGGAGACAAACACTGAAAAGCCAGCCCCTTGCAGTGCAGCTATTGAGGAACCCCAGAACCTCTCCTCACTGAAGCCTTTTCAGAATCTGCACAATACCATAAAGAAGTCAAATCAAAGAGTGAAATACCTCAGATTGCCCTTGATTGCATGAAAAAGCAAAAAGCAGCTGTCAGAAGCTTTTAATGCAGCACCAACCTTTCTCTACCATGACCATGCTCAGCGGGTGAAGCACCCCTGCTGCTGTTGGGCTCCTTCCGCTCTGCCCAAGCCCCGGGGGGGAGCGGGTGGGCACCCAGGCTGCTCATCTACACTTACTGCTAGAAAATAATCTTGAGCCAACATCAGAAACACAGCCACAGCAGTTCTGAGCACAGTTGATGGAACTTTCCTAGAGGGAACTAAACAAACAGCATTTAAGGCAATGCAAAACCTTCTCCTGGGCAGTATTAATACACAGGTGAGCAACCCCACCCAGGCACTAATCCTGCACCACCAGACGCATCAAGTATTTCATATTGGCTTCACCACATTAAATCTAAGGCAGTCCCCAGCCAAACTGTTCACAGGGGGAAAACCTTGTTAGAATACAGCTGTATGAACAGAGCTGGTGTATTTTAACACATTAAACTACTTGGTATTTAAACAAAGAATGATATTTAATAAATGACAGCAAGAACTACATATGTGCCTAGTACAGCTGTCCAAAGAATCAAATGAAATATGAACCACAGTAATTTGTGCTGCAAGAACTAAACCCAGCACTTTTCTGGCTTCCAAAGAACTTTGCCATTTCAGGCTTAATTACTACAGTCATCACCAAAAAAAAAAACCCACTATTAAAAACCAGCCAGGCAATGTAAACATTTAGAATTCCATGATCTAAAAATACAGCTGTACACAGCAGTCGAGATGGGGGAAGAAATGGATGAAACTTCCAGAAATACTTGAAATGCCTCAGGTGCAAGTGTAATTTATACAAAAAAATTGAGCTAGTCCTTTAGGAAAAGCCCCTGTGGCCACACACCGGTCAGAGATACAGCTAGCCTGAAAACTGGAGCATTTGAACAGCAAGAGGAAGCCCAAGGCACGATCCCAGAAGGAAAATCCACTGCACCAGGTATTTGTCAGTTTGTGAGTGATGAGATGTGCCTGCCACAGTACAGAGCAGGATCCAACCACCCAAACCCTTCTCAGTCCAGTGCTCCCAAGCACATCGCATCCCCTTCCACAGCCTCATCTGTGGCAGTGTTTCTCAAATTTACCCACACCACATCAAGCAGAACAGATTGCTTACTCACTGAATACACTCTGGAATAAAACCAGGAGTCAAATCATAAAAAAAATTCAGTATTTTATTTTTAAAATTTGTACATTCCTGGCTCCTCTTCGCCGCATTCAGACGACTTCTTCTGCAAGTGCAAAGCACACCATCAGCAACAGCATCCAAAAAGCCATCAGAAATCACACACAACATGGAAAGGGAACCAGTGCACCACCAACAGGCCATGCACCTGTCAGATGTTCTCCAGGATCCTAAGTTCTCATGTCATACGTGATATTAAATGAGCAGCATTCACATTTTCATCTACTTCATAAACTTCAAACACCTGAAACGGCTTTATGTTTTACTACCCTAGAAACAAGAGCAGCAGTGACAAATCACACACGATTCAACAGGAGATCACCAATTGAATCTCACCAGCTTCAGGTCTTACAGGTTCAGGCATGGCACATCTAAGCTGTCACACTTACCCATGACTTGCGAGTTAAGGTACTTTGCATGTTGCTCCTCACACAAGATTTTAAATATCTGAAGTTCCCCCTTGTAGTTTTTGTGGTAAATTAGAGGGAAAATGTCATTAGTTCCAGCTCTGCAAGTTAGTTTATTTTCCTAAATCACCATCTGCTCCTGCTATGTGCTAATTTATATTCCAGGTTATTTTGCAAGTTCAATGATCATTAAACTATTTCAGAAAAGTAGCTTTTTAACAACTCTTAGTTGGATTAACATTCGAGAAGCAGCTGCTCTATTGTTCCCCTTTTTCCCTGCTGACATCACCACCCCATTCACTGCAGTCTGAACATAGAAATTATTTCCTGTTTGACCACCTATAGCATTCAGAGGACAGAGTTTATTGGATGCCGCAGGGCTGAAAAGCCTCAAACAATGGTTATATCTTGGCCCTACAAAGGAAAGATTCAGAAATTTTATATAAAATGGGAGATTAACCAAGGGCAAGTTTCAGGCAGGAACTACCTAATACACCACCAGGTGATAGGCTACTGAGCTCCTGCAGCAGTGTAAAAGCACCAGCTACTTACTTGCTCACTTGTTATCTTGGTCCCTCCACATATCACTGGCCATCGTGCTGGATGTGCTCATGCTCAGCTCCTGAACTGGAAAAATATTCAGAAGTTATACTCATAGTAATTTTTAAAATCTTTTATACAAACCCAGGCCTAGAAAGGTATTTTTAACCACTGCTGTCAAGACACCAAGCCCAGATGGAGTCTGAACGCTTAACCCCACAGCTTGACAGCTGGTACTATGTTCTACTCTACACATTTCATTTATTCACTCCTACCGATTTCTTAATATTCACCGAAGTTACTCGGAGCCTGAACACCAAGTGTCCAGAAGCCTTTATTATTTCACCCATTCAGAACAAGACTAGAAGTTATGCTTACTTCCCATGGATGAGCACTCCGGTTTCACTCAGCTTTCATCTTCACCTAAAGGATAACAACTGAAGTTACTAGAGTAATACACAGAAAATGCTGACATTTCAAAACTAACTTAAAAATAAGGTTTTAAGATACATGGACTGATTAGTTATGAGGGGGAATTTACAAATTATTCCAAAATATTAAGTGGAAGAATAAGGGGCAGAAATAGGCTAGCCTAAACACTTGTAAAGAGATGAAGGAATATGCAGGTAGTTGACTGAAGAACTGCACCTTGTCTGAGCACAAACCGTAAATCACCAGTCTGAGTACAATGAAGTTTGATTGCAGCCAGAGGTATACTATCCCTTATGTGAAGGCATTAACAATTTTGTCAAGCTACTTCAAGTATTTTACCCTAGTTTGTCTCCTGTAGTCATGCCCTCTTTCTTCCCCTTCATGAAGGAGTGTAATGTCTCTGAGTCCTAGCAGCCCTCAGGTTCAATAGTCCTACGAGTGCTTCAAAAGCCAAGAGGAAGACACTAGAGGTTAGCATTGTCAGTCTACTGCTTTTATTCTCGGCAACAGACCCTTCTGAAGACCCACCCTTTTACTATATAGCTAAGTTGAGGGCAAACTGCAATGGTCAGCAGCTAGGGATGTAGTACAAGGTTCTGTGCACACCTCTAGTTGGGAGGCAAATCACACCATGGTCACAATGTGATCTGACCAGGCAGGGCGAAGTTCAAGTTTAGTCTCAAACCCACCACCTGGGTTTTATCATGGCCCTCAGGAACAGAAGTATAGTATGCACGTTTTGTTTTCTATGCCATAGCAACAAACACCATGCATAAGGGATACTATATCTTTGTGCATCCTTTTAACACTCCAGATTCACTTATAGCCACACTCTTCCCAACCCTCCCCAGTTAGCTCTTCAGTACTGGTGTTCAGAAGCAACATTTATAGAGATGGGGTATTCACAGACCACTGCGGGATTGCACAGCCAAGTCCTAACGTGTCAATCATTATCTAGCAGCAATGACAGAGGTGGGAGAAGGCCAATCCTCCCTTTTTTTCCTTTTCCAGTAAGCAGCTATTTAACAGCCCCACTAGCTGGTATGGAGAGAAAAAAAAATCTGAAGCTAATTAGCTGATTCCAAACTTGCTAGTAGTGGAAGAAGCCAAGTAATTACCCAGAACAGCATACTTTTTATGCATCCTTTCCAACATGCTTAGCCTCATTTAACATAATGGAACAAAACACTGGCCTTCCTGATCATGTCACTGCAGCTGGCAATGATTAACAGAGACATGCAACCCCATTACTGCTCGAGTCCTAAAACTACTCACAGGCCTCAGTGTTTAGCTATGGGGAAAACTGCAAGCAAATCAACACTTTGTATGCTTAATGTTACAGTAAAGCCCCCATACACACAATGCTGTGCTCTCTCCTGACAGCACCAGTATCTGGATCTGAGGGCCTAGCAGGTACGCATATGTATTCTGACACCACACTTCTGAGCTTCTGATAAGCTTTTGAGAAAAACTGTATTTCACACATAGATAAAACCAAGATGAAACACAATGCAAGCACTTTAGTCATTTCTTGTACCCACTTGTTACAGACTAACTTAGAGCAGACATGACTATTTGCTTTTAAGTTAGCTACTACACCAAGTTTCATTACTGCAGACAGTCAGAGCTGGTATGAGACCCATGGTTGTCACAAATTGCTTGCTCCAAGAGTGTCAAAAACCTGCTAGTTCAAGTACATAGAACGAGGCAGATGTGCCAATAACCCCTCCATGACATTCCTGCAGTTCAGGTCAAGTATCCAGAGCACACTGGAAAAACTAGTCAGATCTGAGCACTGGTTTAAAGATTAATAATTCAGTTTTGCTACATGACAGCCCACATACTGCCATCAGTTTTGCTGCTGAATTCTAGTCACAGGTAAGAATAATCACAAAAAGCCAAACTGACTTCGTGACAAGTTGTGTCACTGCTTGACTAACTGGAGTTCGGCTACACTCACTGTGGTGTAACCAAAGACCTGTTGTTATGATCTTAAGGTGCAGCTGCTCCTTCAAGCTTTCACTGGAACATGAAGAGACATAGCTACAGCAAAGGGCAAGGCTGTCCAGCAGATCCCCCGTTCACCGGCAAGTCTTGCCTGAAAGATAACATAGAAGGGTCCAAATGTGACAGTAATACCAGAAACAAGTATGCAAAGCAGAACTTTGCAGAACAAGCAGGAAAAGACATTACAACACCTCTGAAATAAACGGAACATCAGACAAGAGCTAGGTCATGTGCTGAAACAAGGGACCTTGAAATTCAGGTTCAAGAGCTAATGCAAAAGAGCTGGAGATCAGCATGTCTGGATGTCTGGAAATGCAAGCACGTTAATCCTGAAACACCATATTCGGTATTTCCAGTAATGAAGAGTTTAGAATTACATCCGCAAGACTGATGAAAAATGAAATTGAGCATTACACTACCAAGATGACTCTACGAGGCAGAAGTACAGAATCTCATCACTGTCAATTAAAGGCAGAGGAACGTATTATGCTTGTCAATCAAAGATTAAAATAAAGACAACTGAAATGTCCAATAAGCTCTACGAAACTACTCACAGGGATATTCATTCAAGCAGTCATTTGTATGTCCTCAAAAATATTCCAAATCAGTCTCAAAGCTGACTGTATTAGCAAGCTTTAAAGTGGCTATCACATAGTAAACACAAGGCTAGAGCAGCGATTATTAACGCATTTCCTAGCGAGCCAAGACTCTATAAAGGGATGTGCTGCAGATGGGCCATTTTGTCACTACAGAAAGTTTAAACAGTCCTTCTCTAGGCACTGGTAGCACCTAGCCGACTAGTTAAGTGAGTTTAAGATCACATTCCCTCTTCCCCACAGAGCTCATCTAAGAATATCTTCATTACATGAGAACTAAGAAAAATCCACACAAGCCGAGTCATATGTACAAAGGAATCGGGTCTGAAAATACTTATCTAAGAATCACAGTAAGTTGCTTATTGACTCTGAACAAGACCAAGCTTAAAACCGAAAACCGCGCAGCTTTGATGCAAGCTTAACATACAGGTATGAAGAGTGCTGCACTGTAATTCCACAGTCAGAAGTGTGATGTCAGAATACCCACAGTATAAGATTACATAGAAAGTCACCAAGTTATATTATATTGCTTGTTACCTACCTGTATGCAGTCGGCAATGAGAATCTTGGAGCAAGCAGGAATACTACATCCGGGTCCTAATGTCCATTGCCATTTGTGGTACTACGTTCCTCACAGTTATGAACTGCAGAAATGCTGGCTAAGTGCAGTTATGTAGCAGGCCACTAGTTTTAAGTGTAAATTGCAGTCTCAAACTCCAGCAAAAACTTGCTGCCACAGTAAATGGTTGCCAAGGAGAAGCCAAGAATTTTTCTACCACAAAAATACCACAAAATCTCAGAAGCAGTTTCAGTTTCTCATCAGCTGTATAAATGATTAGTGTAATGTGTCTACACCAGAAGATAAGATTATTCTGTATCCATTTCTGAGAAAGCGTGAAGATTCATGTATAACGATACCAGTTTCTACATGCTGCAGGTTTTGAGAGATCTAAGTGTCAAAATGGGCTCAATTTTGATAAAGCAAGCTAAATTGCAACAGCCAATGTCCTCCAAGTCCAGTACAAAAATGTGTTATGTGATCCAGACCATCCAAAAATGGGTCTGACCAACAAAGCACTTTTCTAAAAGGTTTTAAAAGATTCAATTATGTAAATCTGATTTTATGAAAAAAAAGTCCAAAACCTCATAGGAACAGATCAAAGGAACATAACTTTCTCACCTCCCACATTTAGCAACTTTATCAGATTTTAAAGTTGACATGTTTGCCAGCCTTTAAGACACCACCTTTAAAAGGTCTTGAAAAGAAGTTGGCTAGTTAATTGTATGCCAGTTTAATATATGCAACTCAAAGCAGAACTTGTTTTAGAAATTCTGCTTATGCAGCTACAACAAAGCTACATTTAACCAAACTTTCAGATGTTTTGAAAACTGCCAAATCTTTCAATATATTTACTAATCATGGTTTTGCAACTCAGCTATTTTTAATACCTAGCAACAGTAGCTTACATACAAAACAGGGGTAGCAAAAGACAACCTCTGTAAGGTACAAGGACATCAGCATCCTTCACTCTTCCAAGTTACAGAACTACAAAAGAACATACTTTAGGATATGCACCAGCATCTCTTTAATAAAGAATGACATGTAATCTGAAAAATAAACTGAAAAAATTAATTTAATGTTTACGTTCAGAATTCCCCATCTCAGACACCTTCACCTTTTGTGGGTGTCCCATGAACACCCTCCAGAAAACATATGCATTATTTAATACTACTTCAATAAAGCAAATTGCATCGGTACTGCTGATTTTTAAACTAAGTATCCAGTACAAGTACTCCCAAATACTTTGTCCGCAGTTTAAGAACTGCCAATTCGGAATTTCCTGCGTAGCAATTCATTGTTGGAGCATGTTATCAACCCCCAAACTTTTCTGGGAAAATAAGCAGCGTTCACCAAACAAGCGGAGTCGCTATTTAGTGCGCTTAATACTGAAAGTCAGTGTTACCTGGTACCAGCATTTCACAACATGCCATTTTTTTTTTTTCATTTAAGGAGTAACAGCACTTACAGTGAGTACTTCAAGAGGGATCATCTGCACTCTAAAATACTGCAATCTGACACTAAAGTTTTAACCGCAGAGAAAATTTAGCATAGAATTTAGAATTAGCCAATGCTTAACACAAGGAATGGAAAGATCTTTGGAAGATTAAAGCTACTCACAGAATGCTCGGTAGTTGGGGAATTGTGTCAAGGTACAGCCAAACTAAGTTTACCTACTTTGTGCCAAGCAGGTTGATGTATCCTGCGTTAACACCAAGGTATTTTACACTGGGAAGTCACGTTCCCAGCTTATCTGGTAACATGTAATAATAAGCAAAGCAACTACCTTATCAATGAGTCCAGAATGCTTTGAAATTCTTCTGGGGCTAATAAAATGAACAGCAAGCTAACAAATTCATCAAATTTTCTACAAAAAGAACCTTAAAGGGAGTTTATTTGTACTGTGTAGTATTAACTATTAAACTCCAGATTCAGATACTACTTTTGATGCATTATCTCCAAACATCAATAATAAAAAAAGCGATAACCATCATGCAAGCAAGCTAATTTCTGTATTTTACATACAGGTTTTTAGGATTTGCCCACCAGCTACATGATTTAAGAATAGTTCCTGCAGTCCCCGTAACACAAATAATTGTATTCTGAACTATGCAAATTAGTCCACTCAATTAGCATGAGGACATAAGCAAGTTAACCGTAATCACTCAGATAACACTTCTGGTCTTTTTGCCAAGCAATTTCAGGCAAGTATACAATACGGAGCAAGGCCAGATCCTGTAATCTCAGACAGCTTAAGAGCATATAAATATCACATTAACAATCCTTTAGTTAGGAAGTCAGCCAATACAAATCATTCTATGAATTTATTTAAAATAACCATTGCTAGTCTTCTGCTTAAAGTCTTTAAAAGATTCCAAGCAGTAACTGCCAAGGTGGTGCTACCATCCCACCACCCGTCATCCATAGCTAAAATATGAAATTCATTACATACTGCACTGCTTGCAGTGTAGCTTTAATTACTGTAACTTACAGCACTTGCAAGATTTCCATTTGCTTCCTTATTGCAGCACAATTAATGCTTAAAAAATCTGCACCTACTGGAAAGTTAGGCTACTATTTGACCCAATCTTAAGCTAGAGGCATTACGGGAAGAGATCTCACTCTTCACTGCAGTTCCACACCCTGGTCTAGTTTGACCTCTACTTAAGACTCTTGGTTTACTGCGGAAGGTGTGGTATTTAGCCTCATATGTTTAACCACGAATGGCAAGAAGAGTTACTACATTTAGTTTTCTATTTATTTGAAGCACAGTAAAAAAAAGTTGGTACACTTTGGGAATTCAGTGGCACAAGGTACACTGCCATCAAGTTAGGGACGTTATACATCAAAAAAACAGCTAAATTTGTTTTGAAACACTGCATTACATAATTAAATTGTACTCGCCCAAACAGACCACTTACAAATATTAGGTCAGTAAGTTTCTAACATCCATAAAAACGTAGCTTTCTTACTAAAATGCAAGAATTAAAAAGTTGGTGTCTAAACAAGACAGACAAAAACAAACTGGAATGAAACTACAGGTCACATCTAAAATCGGGGTTTTTTGTTTGGGCCTTCATATTCTTCTCTCCCTCTACCATATCCTGTTGGTGTGCCAGGCCCCATTCCTCTAGGGCCCTGGCCACCCACAGGCCCCGCACCTCCCTGCCCAAAGCGTTCAGGACGCTATTGGAACAGAATTAACAGTTCATTATATGTAGTTGATGTCCATGTGTGTTAAGTATATATTTTTAGAAGGTTCCGCAGTCAAGGTTCGTCGATACAATCACCATTGAGCCGATCCACAGGTACCGGGAACATAGAAAGGAAAAAAGGGTAATTTAAAAATTAGTTTATTGTAATACATGCCTTGAGGTATGTTCCCACTTGATGCATTCTCATACATCTGTTACAAAGAACAGATCCTCCCTGCAGTGCTAGAAATGTAAGCATTAGTGCAGATGTGAATTAACAACTTTTCCAAATGAGCTCTAGCAATTTTCAACCAAGTTAATGCAAATAGCTTGCAAACTTCTCACCTTTAGTGCAGTAAAAGCTTAGATCACATCACTGTCATTTCCAAATAAGCCTAGCCAGAGAATGAATCTTCAGTTCACTGAAGTATGAGCTGACATTCATAAAATGTCATTGTAAACAGAATGCCTACTCACCAGTTAATGGCATGTGCTGCAATAGAGACCATGTGCTTTTCAAGATGGGGTTAAGACTACGGTCTGCTGACTAAACTGCAGAGGCCTTAGGCAGTAACCAAAACTGATTGTGAGCACTACTGGATTGCAAGAAGAAAAAAAAATGTGAAAAAAGCTAGTTTGACCAGTGATTTACCTAACCAACGCAATTGCTCGATCAAAAGACTGGCATTTGTTAAATCCCACGTACTCCAGAACTGCTGCTGTATCATATGCAAAACGTGTTCAAAGAACTACAATTTATTCCAAGTTTCCAGTTAGAACTATGCACAAAGGGTTGTGTGCATCCAGTCAATATCTCCCTTCCCACCCCACCTTCACCACAAGGTCTTGGAAAATTCACAACTTCACAGCACTGAGAGGTTTCACACCAAGATGTAAAAGCTAAGTCACCCTGCAATAAAGCAGGGACTTCAGGTATTTTTACTAGTACCTCTAGTTGCATGTACTTCATTCAGTTACTGTACCAGTAGGTGTGATCAGCATTCGATCTACAGAACTGACAAATTATAAAGTCAAAGATAGCTTTAAACTTTCATTTCCAGCAAGTTTTCCACTACTGAGTAACAGAACAATAGTAGGTTGTTTGTTACAAAAGGTATCTGCAACCGAAAAGTCACACTTCAAGTTCTTGACTTCTGAAAGTTAGTTTCAATCCTTCCAAGAAAGGAATTTCAGAAAGATTATCTAGGTTCTTTCTGCCTAATTCATGGCAGCTTAAAGCTTCTCTCCAATTCTGTTTAAAAGGTATCAGCCCAGTAACTGTGACAGCACTGCGTGGCAGAGATCCCCATCCTAAGAAACTCAAGGCAGTTAAACCATCTTACTGTCACACCTTTTGACCATATCACGTTTTCAAGGATTACACAAGTTCAGCATGCACCTGTACCATGATTTTCAGGAGAAAAACATACACAGCATTCACCACAGACTGCCTAACTGTTCACAGGAAACTTAGGAACTGCTTAAAGATCAGTAGATTATACAGATACATTAAGGCCACCGGCACTGTCTACTGAATCAATGATGCTCTGCAAAGTTATCATTCCAAAGATATAGTTCCCCCAAAAAAACGGAAGATACCTGACAAGCTACTATGGTAGCTCACCACATTAAGCCAGAGGCCTAAACCCACCCAAAAATCATTTACTTCAGCTTGTGCTACAGAGCGTACACCCTTTGAGGAGGGTGAAAGCACACTAATATCACCACCTAAACCAACATAGATTTCCATCCTACCCATTAAGCATTTCTTTAATCTACATCCATTTGCTTCAGTGTGATAACACCAAGCAGGCTCAAAGCCCATTCACACATATGGTGTGCCAAAAATAGTACAGTTTGGAAACATACCTCAGAACATGAGATATGCCGTAACTTTAACAAACTCTACCTATATAGTCATGCCCCAACACGGGAAAACAAGAACAGGCTATCATTCCTTTGTGAGATAGGAACCACAAAATGGCTACAGTCAAGGATCACTGGAACATGCCTAAAGCTAAAAAACAGTGTTTCTGCTCTTCTATGGCAAACATCGGCATACAGAGTAAGTGATATGCTGTTTACCATTGATTAAGTTCATCTGCTGCTTCAATAAACATGAGTGCAGATTTCTGAATTAACAGCATACCCATACCAACGTGCATCAATCCTACCTAGGCTTGGAAGGGCCAAAATAAATGCAGTGTTACACATTGGAAAGGAGAACAAAAATCTCTCTTGTCCACAAATACAGAATGCCAAGTTACTGAAAAGCTACTACATTATGTATTTCATTCATCAAATTCGTCAGATTCTCTAGAATTTATATATAAAAAAATCCTTCCAAGCCTAACAGTGACGCAGAATTTCCAAAGTCCAATAAAGTCACAGTTCATTGCAAATATGCTTAACAGCACATTTGAATTCACTTAGAAACCACTTCCAACTGTGTAAGCTACCATAATGGTTAAGAACTAATCTAGTACTACATACTGCCACACTATCTTCATGTTAAATACCTGACAAGAAAGTCAGCAGTTAACAGCGAAATTACACAATCATCCACACACTGGTAAAGAACTCAATTCCCAACTGCAACATTTCCCTTGTGCTAAACTAAAGCCACCACAGGATACATTACCATGTCACTTCCCATCATAGAACCACTCATGGCTGCTTGGCCAACTCCTGGATTAGCTTCATAACCTATGCCGCCACCACCTCCGAGAGGTGGAAATTTCTGGGCTGCAGAAGCATAAGGATCTAAGAAAGAGAAATACATAATCATATTCTGACAATTTCTAAATTAACCACATCAAGTAATTATTTAAAAATTCTTTACCTCCCATGTTCATTGTGGTGGCACCACCCATTCTCATGTCTCTCTCCCTCTGCATAAAAGAAACAGCTTTTAGGACAGATAACCAGCTACTGAAATCCATACCTTTTCAGGAGGTAAAGCACATGTACAGCCAACTACCACCATTTCACCTACACAAAGACATCATATCTACCCTAAAGGAAGCAAAAGACATCAACCTTGAAAATACATCCAAAAAATTCCTGAAACATGGTAACGTCTCCACAAAACATCATGATTTCACTTACTGGATCCATGTAACCCATTCTACTATAATTCTCTTCCCTCTGTCTTCTCATTTGTTCTTCCATCTCCCGCTGACGTATCATCATTTCCTCTTCCCGCCTGCGACGCTCCTCCTCCTGTCTGATCATCCCAAACGAGACCGTTAAACCTCAGCAGCATAACACATTCAACACTTCTCAAACATCATTTGCACAGGCCATTTAAAAGGCACCAAATGATTACACATAAGCAAAAAAAGATACTCATGATGCTCAAATACTCAAAAGAAAAACTTACACTGCAGTTCAATTTCTCATACACAAACTGAAGCAGCAATGGCGTTTTCTTGAAAAATAAAAAAACTTTCACATAAGTCATTTTAAAAAGAAACAAATGTAACAGTGAAGAAAATCCCATGAAAGCCAAACCAACCTCAGTTGAATTTCCTTGCGTTTCTGCATTTCTTGATTATGGAGTTCTTCCATACGTCTCAGTTCTTCCTGACGCCTCATAAGGTCTGCAGAAATGAAGCTTGTCAGCAGTTGTTTCACAAACCCATGTCATATTTAAACCCAGATTTGAATGAGATCAACCTCAACTGCACTACGGCAGATGGTCACTATTCTTAACAATACTTCATTTAAACAGTAATTGAAAAACCACCAGTTGATCCTTTTTAGACCTGAAATTCTCAAGTTAGCAGTAGGAAGCATGAATTTATTCATGAAGCCATTAAACACCCATACATTTAAGCTAGCATTTAAAGCAAAAAGACAATATAGAATTTAGAGCCAATTACCTTGACGCAAGAGGTTTGCTTGATGCTCGTGATAAGCATCTTCCATCTCACTTTCAAGTTTGTCCTTGGCATCTTTCATGTTTTTTGCCACTTGCTCTCTCTGTTGTTTTTCCATTTCATCTAAAGATTTCCATCTCTGGGAATACTCAAATTCAAAACTGCCAGGCTGAGCAAAACGGGGAGGAGTCTCTCTTTCCCTGCAGAAAGGAAGATGCTCATTCAGACTGGCTATGCCTAGAAACCAAAGGTCAGTAGAAGATCACAAGCATAACAAGAGAATGATCAGGGAACATCAAAGGAGTCCTGAAAAATACCACAACTATGTGACAGAAACCATGCTGTGACACTGCTGGTAACAGTGCAGCATTTTACACACTTAAATACCAGCATTTAATATGAATAAATTCTACAACTACCGTAGCAAATACAGAGACTCCTGCACCATCACATTCAAGCAAATCTTCCCACTTACAGTTCTACTACAAGTTTATCTTGTTCTTAACTTCTTCCTTAGGCACTCCACTGCTGGCAACTGCCAGGTGTAAAATGCTCAAAGAGAGGCCTTTGCCCAAGTAGGCAGAGCTGCTCAAAACAACAGCACACGGAGAGGTGGATTTTTTTTCACTGCCAACTTACCCAAAGCACTGTATGTTAAAGGCGAGTAATAATCTTCACTTAAACTGTTGGCCCTCAGGCATTTTGAAAAGTTAATTTTGTCATATAAAGAAACTCAAGTCTAAGATTCAGTAATAGAACAAAACTAGGAGAGTTCAAAAGCTTTCCATACATTAGTAAATTATTTCAACATTTTAGGAACACTATACTAATCTACACTGTTTTCAAAGACACTGCCTCTAAACTGTTTATAGTTTCTGATCAAAGCAAGTAATTTTGAATGCTTTCTCATATAAACAAGACTGACGGCACCTCCCCTCTGCACTCCCTTTTGTGATTTGGGAAAATACAACATTTCTACAACAAACAGGTTTAATATACAGATCCTAACCTAAAACTGCTACTTAGGAAAAGACTTACATAGATTCTTATCTACTCTTTTATGGCTAGTGGTCAGGTTCATAAGGCAAATCCACAAGCAACTAGTTTTTATTAATCATGGAATAAGTTAAAATTTTAGTTAATTTCTTATTTCATACCATAAACATCCATTTGTAAATTCCCTAAGAGATCACCAACATGAGATACATCTTAAGTGAGATGACAGTTCTCAACAATAGGATGAGCAAACACTTGAAGTCTGATTTTCAAGACTTTCTACGTATACCAAAACCCATCTGTTATTGGGCTGCTATTTAGGCTTTACTGTTCCTTTGTGACACAATGTAGAAAATCGCTTGTGTAATGCTTAGTGAATATACTGAAAGGATCAGCACATTACATTATCCAAAACCAAACTATTACAAGGAAAACAAGAACCAGAAGTACTACTCAAAATTCAAAGCCTGTTTCTGAATTACTCCATATCCTTCAGTCAGGGACAATACTACATACATCATCTACATACTCTTTATACCAAAAGGTAGTGCCTACTTTTGATACATTGGATTCTTCTGAGCAAGTTTTTCTGGAAGACCATCTTCATCATCCAGTTGTTCCAATGGTTCCACAATAACTGGCCTAGGAGTGCTGAAGAAAAACACACTCATTTTACTTTTCCATGAGAACCTCCATTATGAAAAACTAGAGGCTGACAATTTTGTTTATTTAGTTAAAACTAAAACACTTAAGCAGCAAAATACTTACGTCGTCAACAAAAACACTCCTTCAGTACACCGTTCAAATGCTTTTCTTGCAGCTGGCTTTGATGCAAATTCAACAATGCCTTTTCCTGTTGATCTACCTCGATCATCTACAATCACAACAGCTCTTTCCACTGGGCCAAACTGGGAAAAAGCTTCCTCCAGCAACTCGTTGGACACATAGGGCGAAAGATTACGCACTGAAAGAGCAGCAGCATGTGTGGCAAACCGAACACGAAGCTGTCGACCCCTCATGGGGGTATCGTCAAGTTCTGCCTTCGCAATTTCTGCAAGAGCTCTAGATTCCTGAGGAAAGTTTAAGAGCCAGTTTTAGAAAACTGAGTTGTAAATCACTATTTCGAGAGAATTAAACAGATGGACGTACAGTATGAAAGCCTACCAATTTAATGAATCCAAAGCCTTTCCCCTTGTTGATAAAAACCTCTCCTGGCTCCCCATATTTGGCGAACAGTCTTTTAAAGTCTTCGTCCGTTATATCAGCAGGCAAGTTCCCAACAAACAAGCGGCAACGCTGAGTATAGGTCTTCTCCCCGGGTCGCCTCAGAAGAGAGAGGTTTGCTTTAAATCCCTACAAAGAAGCATACCAGTTCGAACCATGGCTGCGCGCGGCCTTCTCCCGCCAGAAGCCCAGAACACCTCCAGGGTGCCGCAAGCCAATACAACCCCAGGCCGGCCCAGAGCCCCCAGGCTACGGCCGGGAGCTGCCCAGGCACCGCGGAAACACGCTAGTTATGCTCAGGGTCCCCCGGCCGGCTGCGCCCCCGTCCCGGCTCGCCCTCTCCCGGGCCCCCCGCTCCTCCCCTCAAAATGGCGGCGAAGGCGCGCGGAGCCGCCGTGCCCGACCGCAGCCGCCGCCATCTTGTGGCTCCGCGAGGGGGAGGGGGCCGTGACTCACCTCGTCCGAGAGCTTCTCGCCGCCGCCGCCGCCGCCGGCCGAGCCCTGCTGCGAGGAGAGGCTCTGCTGTCCCTGGTGCTGCTGCCCGCGGCCGCGCGGCTCTCCGCCCGGCCCGCCGCGGTGCCCCGGTCCCCCCTTGTGCGGCCCGCCGGGCCCCTGCTGGGGGCCGCCCGGTCCCTTGGGCCCGCCGCCGGGCGACTGTCCTTGTCCTTTTTTAGGCCCGCCGGCTGGGGTAGGGCTGGGGCTCGGCTTGGGCTGCGGCTGCCCCCCCGGGCCGGAGGGGGCCGAGGAAGGCGCCGACACCGGGGGTTGCTGCTGTGGCGGCTGTCCCGCGGGCAACGCGGACGGCGGAGGCGCTCCCGGGCCGGCCTGGCTGCCGGCAGGCCCCGCCGTAGTGGCGGCGGCTGAAGAGGACGAAGAAGGCGGAGCAGAGGTCGACGCAGGAGGCTTCGGAGGCTCGGGCTTCGGGCCTCCGCCCGGCGGGCCGCCCGGGCCCTGCGGGCCGCCCCCCATGGGGCCGCGGTTCTGGCCCATGCCCATGCCGGGCGGCGGAGAGCGGAAATCGTGGTTAGGACCGCCGCGGCCACCGCCGCCGCCGCGCCGGTGGAAGCCACCTCCGCCGCCGCCACGGCTACGGAACCGATCCCGCGACATCGTGGTGGTGGAGGGAGGAGGAGAAGTGCTCCGGCCGCGACTGCTGCTCCTCGGAGCCCGCTGCTTAAAATGGCGGCGAGCTGAACGGCCTCGCCGCCGCCTTTGTCCGCCCCTAATATAGTTTCCCCACCCCCGGAAACCACCCCCTCCTCCCCGCTAGCGAACCACCGGCCCCGGCGGCGATGACCGACAGGTGGCACCACCAATAGCATAGCCCTATTCCTCTAACTCTTTGATCTCATTGGTAAGGAACCTGCCCTCTGCCGATTGGCTCGTTTGACCGCCGACGTTGGCACAGGATGATCCGTTAACCTCCTGTGTGCTGATTGGACAGTTTGATCGGCGGGAGGCGAAGTCACGAACGAACGTCGCCTTGCGATTGGCTGCCTGGGAAGTCAGTCGGACGGAAGCCCGCCGGTCCGGCCCCGGCCCGGGGCAGCCACGCGTTGTGCGGGCCGCGGCTCCCGGTCCAGCCCCGCGGCCAGTGCCGGGACCGGGACCGGGACCCAGCGGCTCCGGCCAGCCGCGGGAGGCTGCTCGCCCGCAGAGAGCAGAGCCGTGAGGCCTTATGGCACCCCCGGAGGAGCAGCCACAGGCTTCCGCTGGAAAAAATTCAAATAAATATAATTTTAACTAAATAAATTTTCAAATAAATATAGTTGGCTTCCTTTAGCGTGGTCGGCAACCCTCGCTTCTACTTTGAAAGCAAATTTGATATAAAAAAGATCCCATTTGTTCATTCCAGGCTGGCGGGAGATCGCTGTCTCTCCCTGTCCTTGGAAAAGCCGGGCAGAAAAGTACCGGGCGTGGACGGAGGGAGAACGTCAATCCAGGACTTACAAACTCCCCGTAAACGCAGGCTGCGGCTCTGCGCTCTGCCCCCTTCGCTGACGAGAAAGCGGATGTCAGTTCCCCAGAATGTAAACATGTACTCTTGGCAGAAAAATAAAGCAGCTGTAAACATTCAGAGCGGCTCTGGTCACTACATCCCAAGTTCTAACACAGAAAACAGGCCGAAAGTCCTTTCCGTCTGTTTAATGTCTGGTTTCAGCGGTGTTGCACTGGAGACGTGCTAACAGGAAAATAACATGACATTTTTATACTCTCTCTTCACGAGGGTTTCACTCCATCATGCTCCCAAGCTCCTGTTGATGTTTCACATTCAGTTTCGGGTCTGAAGAACCAAACCCCATGTGAAACCCAAGTGAAAGCCAAGTGTTTGCTTTGTTTTGCACACAAGCTGTAACTGTGGCATTGTTGGGATAAACATTATCAATGAATCTCATAAATATTTGTGAAGCCTTGGGCTGTCAAAAGCTGACTTCATTCTTAACAAGATGAGTTTCCTTGTGACTTTATATTTATTAAATAAAAATTTACCCTGGCTGCCTGGCTTCGACCACTTCCAAGTGTAGCAGAACAAAAGCCCCAAGTTCTGCTTTAAAATGGATTCTCTCCGAGATGTCAGCCCCTCTCTACGAGCAGTAAATGTTTCCACCACGAGGTGTCTCAGAGGTTAAAGCGCTGGAAGAAGAAATTTGGGACTGGTTCTTACTGCACACAAACAACTGGCTCTGCCTCTCTGTCACACCTGATTACAGCTATTCGGGAAGCAACAAGAAATAATGAGTGTAAAAGGATTGTGTCCTAAGCATAAGTGAACACCAATGTCACTGTGAGGACTTGAAATAAAAATGACCTCTGGTAACAATCACCTATTTTGTAAAAATTCACACTAGGCAGCTGCTGTTCTCATACAAAATCAAACACTGACGAAGAAAGCCTGAGATGTTCTCCCCATATGTAAACAAATGCTCTCCCACTGTAAATAAATGCTCTGCCTGAGGCTGGAAACTCCTCGTGACAACTGTGATAACGTTTGAAGCGGCTCTGTAAGATTTCTCCATACTTCACATTGATCTGGTTATTGGGACGGTTAGCGCATACATACACTAGTTTAGTTCAATGGGGCTGCTGGGAGAAGCAAAAGAGGAGGGGGAACTCAAGGTTCTTTCCTCCTCCAAAATGCAAATATCTACTGAAAAGATAACACCAGTGTTATGACTTCTGAAGATTTTTCATACTGTACAACTGATCTACAAACGTGAATTGAGGTCCATGACTGAAGAGAAAAAGACCTTAGAGGAATATTTGGGAGAGGGAATCAGGCTGGCACTGAGGTGTCTGGAGTTACGAATGTCTCAGCTGCCACGGAGTGCAGGATAATCCTCAGGTAAGACAGGCATGGATCTCAGCAGGTGGCTGATTTAGATAATTTTTCCCTAAACCGTTTCCTCCTCTTCTAAACATAAACAAAAGACTGACAAGAAGAAATCTGCATTCTCTCTATATTATTAATTGCAGATTGCAGGAGGAAAGAACGGCATGTGTCCAACCTGCTAATTAAGAATAATTACCCCATGAGGTTCTGTTAAGTGCCCCACATACAAACAGTAAAAATTGCATGAATCACAGTAACATGTACCACCGCTAAAGAAGCAATTAAATGTTGTGAGGAGGTGCTGTGTCTGCATTCCCTGTGCATTTTTGACCTAGAGGGAAACAGTTTAATGGCTGTTTGTACAAGTTCAAGTATGTCGTAGAACTAGAGATGCTCAGGAATTTTAAAAATCAAGAAGCCAAAGGAGAGGACAGGGAGATCAGAGCAGTGAGGCACCCAGAAGGTGCAGGCTAGTGTCCTTACCCTGCTGCAGGCTCCGCTGGGCGAGTCTGTGGTGCGCTCGGATAATCCTGTCTGGAACAGCAGGGGTTTCTGCAGAACGGTTTCGTTATTCTAGGGCTCAACACAGTTTCATGAATAACAGTGTCACCTTTTATAGAATAAAGGAGGAAGTAAAATGCCTACAGCAACATCTGGTACATAAAGTTGAGGCAGCATGAAAGGAGTGGCTAACAGCTGCTGTAAGGGCTATCCAGCCGCACAGCACAGCTCTCGGCAACTTTCCTGTGCCACTTGACGAGAGTTCTGCTCTCCCTCCTGCACCGTTTTCGCTCCCTCCTTGAGCACGGATTAAATTTGCTCTCCGAGAGGTTTCTCCTATATACCATGACAAATATGCCTGCAGGCATATTTTTAAACTGAGATGAGTCAAAGTAATGCACGGCCAGATGAAAGATTACAGTGATAGTCAAGCAAATTTAGAGACTGAAAGAAGGGAAAGGGGGGTTGATTGTCTTTGCACAATACTGACACCACAGGTTCACAGTTCTGCTGGAGACTGCATTCTCTCAACCTGGAAGGGTTACAGTTCTTCTCTAATTTCTCTGAACTAAATTGTTACTGAAATGTCTTAAGTAGCAGTAGTTTTGAGTCCTCTGTCAAAATCCAAACTAGCATCAAAGTCATAAAACAGATTTCTTCCTGTGAAAGAAACTTTCAGGAAGGGCAACAGGAAACTTCCCTGGTCATGTGCCCTCTTTTCCCTTTCCCTTTCCCTCTTCTCCCTATTCTTCCCATAATGGGAAGCTTGTGTGGAAGGTCACAGGGGGAATCTCTGGCCTGTTCACAATTACTCTGCGCTACTTAGCAGATCCAAGAACACTGCTTTACTCCTCAGTGGTTTTTCTGACACTGCTTTGTCAGTTTGAGTATGCCAAGCCTGTCTTCCAAGAGGCTCCAAGAGCCCTCCATTTCCAGTGAAGTCAATTGGAGTTAAGGATGCTTACTGGCTTGCAGAAGCACTCAGCATAGTTGTACGACAAAGCCACCGATCTATACATTTCCTTGAGCTGTGGAGAGAAACTAGATGTGCTAGTTAAACTAGATAAACTAAAATTTATCCTGCTGCACTACAGTTAAGAGTTTTCATTTCTTTTATTAAGAGAATTTAACATTTTGTTGCTGACAATAAATATGTGACAAGAACAGGACGTAGCTGTTAAAGAGAATCCTGTTCTTCATTCTTACAGATGAGACAAGCGCTTACCACAAAACATGTATCAGCTCTGCAAAAATACCAGCAGTTCTGAACTGCAGTTCTAGTTAATATTTGGCTATGCAAAGAATGTAAGTGGGGCAGAAAAAGTGAGTAGACTCACAATGCTGTATTTCATCAGACTGCCATGAATTTCTTAAAAATGTAAAGACTGGCAATGTCTTCTCTGTGCATTTTTTTAATCCACTGTTATTTCCAAAACACAAACTCACACAAAAGGGGGAACATTGGAAACATACGGCAGATAGCCATAAGAAAATGAGAACACCTTTTTTTCATCACATGAAAATGGTAGAAGTATTCAAATAAACAGTTTTATTCTGCATTTGGAAAAAGTGATGTAGTCACAGCACGAAATTCAGGATGATGTTAAAAAGCAGCAACCAGAGTTTGTAAGTGGGCACTCCTGCGTAACTTAGTATAAAAAATCAAGAGGAGGTCTCTAAACAACAGAACTGGCCAAACAACTCCATAGATTGTTATTCCTGTCATTTTTCAGTAACTCTCAGAAGACAAAGATAAAATTAATACTGCTGTAGCATCAGATAGTTGAATAGACTTCCCAGGGGATTACAGCTCTAACAACCTGATACCTATCCCAGGCAAAATTTGTGACCTTGAGCACATTCAGATTTTGCAAAAGTCTAACAGTTCACTTTTTTTTTATTAGCTTTGGCACCTTATTATGGCAAATCCTACTCTCTAAACATCATAATGACTAGCAGAGCCTGCAAGCAGCCTGAAACAATGTCTCATTGAGGTTTTACTAATCTCACCCTATCTTACTCTGGGTGCTCAGAGATGACAGCTTGTTGCCAACACTAACTCTTCCACTGCTGATCAAAGACACACAGGGCTATGTCACAGGAAGGAAATTTACGTGGGGTGGGAGTTTAGATTTTCAGCAAGGAGAGAAAAGCAGATGAAAAAACAAAAGCAAAGACACAAAAGCAAAGAGAAAATTCTATTTCCGCTCTTCTGCCTTGACACAAGAACCTGCTATGAGCCTGGTACAAAACTTCTGTTAGTATAAACTGGATCTCCATTAGAAAAACTTGCCGATAAATCTGTACTGATAGAGTACAGCCAAGCAAGCGTAAATATAGCTGCAAAATAGTTAATGACTGTGTAAGAATACCTTCTGCAACAAAGATGAGTTTTCTGCTTGCTCTCTGTGCTAATCACCCGCAATCTGCTATGGACTAGATGCAACAATGTCTTAAGGATGGTCTATAGCTAAGTACGAAACCCAGTTCTCTTCTCTGAGTTTTGTGCTTCTGCCACAGACTTTTTCACAATAGATCACCCAGTACAAAAAACAAGCATCAAAAGTACTGCAAGAAACTGTGACTTGTGGATAGAGTACTGACAATTTTTAAGGCTACAGCGTAAAAAAGAGCAAGGGCCACTGACACAGAGTAGCATCAGCTGTTTATAATACAGAATTAGGTGTAAATGTCTAGATACCACATTTGCACATGTTGGTCATTATCTTTTAAGTATTTCATGATGTATGCAATTAAGTTCCTTCATCACTGTTGAGTCTGTGATTTTAGAAATCCAGTGTAGTTATCATTATCTATGTTCCGGGCTTATTTTTGCATTTCAATAGGGTTGCACAGTGACAATGAATAAAACCAATTTCCTTTATAACCAGACTCACTTTGGGGATCTCAGTACTGCCATATTTGGTGTGCAAAAACTGATGTCTTGCATGTTTGGAAACAAAAGCCTGTGTTATTTAGACTTAAAAAGAAGATGCAGAATAGATTTATAATTATTATAATTAGAATAAAAGCATGATTGCACTGAACTTAAATCCTGATCCAAATTTCATATACACCCACAAATCCATGCAAATAGAAATTAACTTCATAATTAAAACTGGATCTTTCCCACTACAAAAAGACACTATTAATTATTGATGACGCTTGTATTTCTTCCTAGCTGTTTACATCTTTTCACCCTCCAGTTCACGGAGTGCTGTGGATAATGCAGTGTGTACGAATAAATCCCTCAGCAATGTGTAAGTGACTACTGCATGCAGAAAGATCTGCTCCTGGATGTTCTTATCAAGCAAAATACAGAGGGGCATTTGTCTGCACAAGCAGAGCTAGAATATTCTCTTTAGAGTTCAGCTTCCTCCTTTCATCCCACCCACCATCAGACACTTCCTGACATTTCTCCTGCAGGCAGAGCAAGGCAACTGCTTCTTTTTTTTTTGTTTGGTTTTTTTTTTTTTCCTTTTGCAACGGCTGCTCCTTCAGTAATCTGTGGGTGGTGGGGGAAGGGGATGTTATCTCAACAGCAAACACAGCCCAGCAAGTCTGGGACGTGAGGGGGAGTTTCAGGATGAAAATAGGCCTCTGCCAGCCCTCCTGTGTTTGTGTATCTATGACTAAGCATGCCGAATGCGTCGCTTTTTAAAACTTGGCTTCTCTTTCCTTGATCTTTGTTGTTTCCAAGCCTCCTGCTCCCCTTTGTCCTCGCAGCCCCGCGGGACCCTGCAGAGGCAGGCCCCTGACATCACAGTGCCAGGGAAATGCAAATCCCGCTGGTGAGCCAGCCCCACAGGCTGGGGGGACAAAGCCAGAGCAGCTCCAGAGCTGGGAGACAAACCCACCTCGCTGCCGCCCCTGGGACTGTCCATGCCCCCAGTCTGCTCAGGCACCATAAGGAGACTCCGCTAGCAATTGTTTTCCCACTGAAATATTCACTGGTTTTGCTTACATCATTACAGCCATGCCTTGGAAGGGTCTACAGTACGGAGGAACCTAAAACTAAGAGGTTTCAGCAGTTCTGCCCATCTCTGGGACAGAAGAGGCTGCTGGCTGCTCATCTCCAGGGCTGTCACTACTGCTCCACTGGGGAGGTGCCTCTAGGTTCAAGGGACCAGTAGGAACAGCAGGAAATAAAGCTGCCAGGCTCCAGTTTGTCTCACCTAGACCAGATTCAACCTTGTTCCCCCACAGAGCCTCCTCCAATCTTTAAACACAACCTTCCCTGTGCACCCAGGCCAGATGTGCTGAGGACTGGGATTTTGGGAGGCTGTAGCTCCCACTCCCATTAGCACTGTCTAGTGCATCTCTCCACACTTGATGTAGAACTGGCCTCTCATCACATCCAGTCTCAGACCCCCACAATGATGGGGACAAAGAAGTGCACAAATCACCACATTTCAACTCCAAGCCTTCCTTTCCTTCAGCTCTTATGTTCCCTCAAGTTCTCTTTCCTCAGTTTTGTCCTCACTCTGTCCCTGCTCTCAGGCCATCTTATCCCACAGTGACACGGCGCTGTGCTGGTTCCATCCTTGGTGTCACAAGCCAAGTGCAGTGGCACGCTGCTCTTAACAAGTCTTGTGCCTGTTGTCTGGACTAGATGCTTGTCCTTGTGTCATAGAATCCCAGACTGGTTTGGGTGGGAAGGGACCTCACAGCCTGTCCAGTTTCAACCCCCTGCCATGGGCAGGGACACCCTCCACTAGCCCAGGTTGCCCAAAGCCCCATCCAACCTGGCCTTGAACACTGCCAGGGAGCCAGGAAGCTTCTCTGGGCAACCTGTGCCAGGGCCTCACCACCCTCACAAGGAAGAACTTCTTCCTCAGATCTCATCTCAATCTCCCCTCCCTGCAGCTTCAGGCCATTCCTCCTTGTCCTGTCACTCCCTGCCCTTGTCACCAGCCCCTCTCCAGCTTTCCTGTAGCCCCTTCAGGGACTGGAAGGGGCTCTAAGGTCTCCCCACAGCCTTCTCTTCTCCAGGCTGAACAACCCCAACTCTTGCAGCCTGTCTCCATGGCAGAGGTGCTCCAGCCCTCGGATCATCTCTGTGGCCTCCTCTGGACTCACTCCAACAGCTCCAGGTCATGGTGTCCACTGGAGGCCAAACGCCACCCTGGCAAATGGTGGAATTTGCAGAGGGATTGAGGACAACCTGAAAGAATCTCTAGATTTTTTTCAGGAAACTCCATTGGCAACAGCACGTTGTTCCTAGCACAAAGCATGTTTGTACAGGAGTGACTTGACAGTATAGCTACACCGGTCTCATCTACGCTGGGTCAACCTTTCCTAATGCACTATCTTGGAAGTCAGGACAGGTAACACTTTACTACCTCCAAAGTCCCATATTTTTATACAGTACATCCTACATTGTTCCTCCGAGTCTCTCCTTGGGCCCCGGATGTGCGTACAACATATGCAACAGCCATGTTTCTCTGCCCGCCCTACAAAGCCTGTCCTATTTGTCTGCTCACTGAGCTCGTTGGAAAGGAAAGATTATTAGTTGTTACTAATTTGTGTTTGGCCAAAACACACAGCAGTACTGTAAGCACCTGCAACTGCAATTCCCTGAAGAAAACCTGAGCTGGAACAGAGGAAGGCATGCCTGGATCTCAGTGTGTACGGCTGGCAGGTTTTCTGGGTGATCTATATTCAGCTGTGCATGCCCATGGGTATGTGGAAAGATCATTCATCCAGTTCATTGAACTGCAGCCTGCATGTGAAAGGAGTTTCATGGTTTCTTTTTTAAATGTCACTGTTTTAAAGACGAATAGTCTCACGTAGAATTGCGCAGCAGATTATAGTATGGGCACTCCAGGGGTAAATTAAAAAGCAATTCAAAAACAATACTGTGGAACAATTGTATCTTTTCCCTGCCTTATCCAGGAATTTATCTAGGCCTGTTCTGCACTAGTCATCACCACAACAGCTACATATTATACAGTGTCTTTTTTAGCCACATTAGTACATACACAGTTCATTCAGAGTCAAAAGTAAGTCAGGTCTGAACAGGCTGTAAAACATCCTGCTCTAGTCGAAATGCCCTATTCAGAGAATGGCTCAGATGTCTTCAGAACACACCAGGGCTGATCTAGTCTTAAATAGTCCACACTTACTGTCACCCTCTCATCTGTCCATAGTATCTGCTTAAGGAGACCTTCCATCAGGCATAGATTTCAACAGCATATGGTTGTATTATGATCTATTTTAACGACAGGATCTATTTCTAACAAAATATTTTGCCTAGTGGTCTGAAAGCATTTTCAGTTGCATGTTGAAAGTTCAAATATTTCCATTAACTCCCTAATTTACTTATGAGAACCATGCAATGAAATAAAGATGTTCATTCCCGTTAGCATGCTTGAACAAGTTATATAAAATTTTCATTTTATAAAATACTATGGAAATTTACAACATAGCCCAAAGAAGTTGTAACAGTTTTGTGAAGTCTTGTGACATTACTGGAAGTCTCATGGTATTTGAGGTTATTCTGAATGACTGAGCATTTGGAGTTATGATTACATGAAAATATAGGTTTAATTAAACCAAACAAATAAACAACTCCCCCCCCACACATACACTTTCTAAACTTAAGCCTGAAAATGTGAAGGCAGCACACTACAATGCCTCAGAAACCAGAAGTCAAAAAAAAAAAAAAGCAAGTTTGTTATCCTTAAGATCTTAATTCATAAACCAACCTCGTCTTTTAAGGTCTTCCTCCTGACTTCTGAATACTTGGATTTCTCAACATTGTTACTAATTGTTTAGGTACTTTATAAATATTTATATTCTAAGAGGGCTATTGCCTCTTTTTTTCTCTCTCTCTCTGTATTTTCTGCCTTCCTAGAAAACCCCATTCAGAAATACGTGCATTTTCAGTGTTCAGATGATCTGCACGTGTACAGCACATCTGTGCTGTTACACACATGCTTTGGGGAAATCTGTGCGTGCACAGTGGCCTTTTGTGCACAACATCCACATGTCCTGCCATCTGCTCAGGGCACTAGTGGATGTGTCCAAGGGAACCTTGACATGTGGCAGCCCTATATTTAGACTATATTAGAATTTCCAGCTATTCAAAAAACAATACTCATATAAGTATCAACTCATATTAAAATATTTTATTGTTACTATATTAAAAAGATTAAAATATTCACTCTTTTAATCTGTAGCTATCTAAGGATAAAAGTGCTTTTTGAATAATTATTAAATTTCACATCAAGCTCACAGTTTACATATAACATCTTTTGTCATAAAAAAAATCCCAAATTCTTTAAGAAATTTCACAAAAGAACTCATCAGCTAGAATTATTTTACACTTGAGGATGAGAATTAATGTATAAGTGAAAAGCATTATTCATTACTTATTAAATTATTACATTAATTATTTCACCATCATTGGAATGCAGTCATTTCTAAAGAGAGACTTGACAGGATTTCCGAAATTAATCCCGATATTAAGTATCCAGCATTTTGGGCCAGATGAAGGACAGAGTTTATATAAGGATCATTTCATTCGCCACTGAAATGCAGCTGCTGCTTAATACCACCCTTTAATTGTGCAAATCAGATAAAGCTAGGAAGTGGAGATTTCTCTTTAAGACAAAGTTTTAATTAGCAGTTAGATTATTTAAGTAGTAGGGAGAAGGGAACACATTGTTCTTATCAACTGCTTGTGGGTGCTGGTAATGTTTGACATTGTTCACAAGAAAAAAGGCAATAATCTGTATCTTGCGCATAGTTTCAAATTTTTTCTTAATGGGCCTATGTCTTGCTAACATTTTGAGCGTCTTAATTATTGGAAAGTATGAAAACGACAGGCAACATTACAAAGCTTTAAACATTTAGGTTTTAACCTTGAAAGGTTACACTGATTTTTGCAACTGAAATGTGACCTCTCAGGTATTTCAGGTTAAACAGACATGCAAATCTTCATGGGATTAAGTCGTCAGAGTCTGTAGAAACAACTTCTTTATGGATGTTTGATCAACACCAGATGAGGAAGAATGTGGTCAAATATAAACCATCCATTCCAACACTAAAAACATGGCTGTTTTACAGTTGTACCAACAAATGTTAAATTAACTAAAAAATTACATAATGGTTCATTCATGAGTGATACAGCAGAGGCTCAACAAACAAAAACCAGATTGGTCTCTATTCTCAGGCTGATTTCAATGAAGGGAACAAACCAAACGTCCTGCAAATATTCCATGCAGTCTTCGAAACCACTGTGCAGTAGATTCAGCACAGGCAGGAAGCGCTTCTAGACTCCACAGCAGTACAAAATTAAGAGCGAGCAGACTTTGGCTGAAAGGTACATTAAAACCTCTTCATTGCTTTGGGTTTGGAACGCAATTACTTTGTTAAATTACGGTTCGTACTGTGTTGAGTATCTAGTTGAATAAACAAATACATACCCTCTCCAACAGGAAGGCTGTGAGTCCAACATGTCAACTTCTGGAGCGTTCCTGAAGGGAAGTCCCAACAATCCTGGTCTACCCCGCCATCGCTGGATCCATCCCCCAGGGCAGCCCCACCGCTGGTGCTGGGTATGAGGGGGTGTCCCGGGGGCGAGCGGGATGTGGGGGAGCACGGTGTGAGCATGGCGCCATGGAGGTGTCATGTCACGAGGCGGGTGCTGTGGCCTGGTGACGCTGAGGTAGGAGCACCACGCCATGGCCAGACTGGCCAGAGACCTCGGCCTGGCGGAGCGTGAGGTGAAGCAAGGCGCGGCCGGCCCGTCACCACCGCCACCGGTCACCACCACAGACCGGGCCTGGCGGCCATGCCACGAGGTCACAGGCCCTGTGGCCACCATGGGGCCAGTCGAGGCCCGCCAAGGCCTGACGCGTCCCAGGACGAGCCTCGCACCTCCTGCCCCGAGCCTGCCCGGGGGTGCCAGTGCTGGGCCGCCCCCCGCCCCGGCCCCCCCCCGGCCCTGGCGCTCTGGGGGAGCCACCCAACCTGGCCCTGAGGAGGCCCCAGTGCGCCTGCGCAGGGGGGGCCGGGAGGCGGGGACGCGCGGCCGTGCGCAGGCGCGCGGCGCATGCGCGTTGGGTCCCCGCGCTGGGCTTGTCGTTGCAGCTTTAAGAGGGCTCGCGGCCTGGCGGGTCCGACCCCCCCCGCCGCCCTGAGGAGCAGCCGGGCCCCCGCGCCAGCCCCCTCCTGCCGCAGCACGGCGCGGGGCCGGCCCCGGCACCCCGCGGACGCTCCCCCCGCCGCCCCCCGAAGCGGGGGGGAAGGCTGAGAGGGAGTGACCCCCGGCCCCTCGCCCCGGGCTGGGACAGCGGAGGGGGGGGGGGCCCGCAACATGGCGGAGGCCAAGGAGGAGGGGCCCGGCCCCCGCGCCAGGGTGAGTGGGGGGCGCGAGGGGAGGTCAAAGGGGAGGGGTCAGGGGGCGGGGTCAGGGCGGGAGGGGCCCGGGGCCGGGGCGGCCGGGCATCGCCGAGCGCCGCCGGGATGCAGCGTGTGAGGCGCCGCGGCTCCCGCCGCTGTCCAGGGCCCTGACGGCGGGCCGGGGGGGCCAGCAGCCTCCCCAGGCGCCGAGCGGCCGGACCCGGCGTGCTGGCCCCCCTGCGGCCCGGGGACAGGCGGCCCCCGGCCGGGCGCGTCGCAGCTGCCCGTTGGCTGCAGGCCGGAGAGCAGTGCTGTTCCCTCCGGCCTCTGAACCACGCTGCCTCAGGGTTTCTTCAGTTTCCTCTTAGTTCTCTGTAAGGAGAGTGTCCAGGCATCATTTTCATAAGCGTCTTGGCATCACTCAAATAATAACCTCACAGCTAAGTAGGATCCATCATCACTGTCTGTCTCCTTGTTTAAAACACAATGTTCTTGCTGCTCTCTTTAAATTTATTTCAATTGTCCATCTCAAACCATAGTCGTCAAGATGGCAGTTTCTTCTCATTCTTAGGTACTCAGGCAGCACCATTGTGTGAGTACCATTAGCTGCGCTAACCCAGAGACTTGGCGTGAAGCACGTTGGCCACACTCATCTACTTGAAGAAACACTTTGTCTTTTAACCAAATGGACGGTCCTTTGTCACCCACGCCTTGTAGCCTGTGAAGTAACTGAGGGACAATAACTTCTTAAGCAGTGCTCAAAATAATCTTGCAACGAGTCATGTCCTCTTACCTGTGTGCATGTGACTTTTGGCTGAGAGCTTTTTGATAGAAACAAGATTGAGTCACCTTCGAAGTCGTGTGGAAGTTCCCATAGTTCGCTACAAGACTCTGAGCTGTCCAGTTCCCTTTTCCCAAAGATGAAGAAGTTGTCCCGGTCTCCAGCCTTGAGAAAGACAAGAACACCAGCTCAAGTTTTCCATTCCTATATCTGAGAGAAGTTTAATTTGCTGAATGTATTTCAGGCAACGTGAAACTTGTGATTGCGGTGAAGCTAATTGTTGCTAAACGGAAGAGTTGACCTTCAGGGTCTAATTGGAGGAGTTGTACAGACGTCGTTTGGCTACTCTGCGGTTACGGAAAGGAACATCCTCACTGAATTGTCTCAGACCCACGTCTTTCAGACACTTGCGCTTACTTACGAGCAAACTCAAAGAATTTGGCGGAATTGCTCACAGATATTACATAAATCTGTAAGTCTTTGGGGGATCAAGATTTTGGCCATCTGCAAGAAGTTTAAAGGGAAACAGCTGCATGTAGGACAATAACTTAAGAAATCTTAAATTAAACTTCATTCCCAGTAATTGAAATGTTAGTGGACGTAAGGAAATGCTTTTACACTGTGAGGACAGTCAATCATTGGAACAGGTTGCTCATAGACGTGGTGCAGTCTCTATCCTGGTGTCTCTTCATGGTTGTTGCCTTCGTATGCTCAATTTATCTGTCAAGTGATCTGATATTACCAACAGAAAAGAACATGATTGCCTTTTTTTTCTTGTTAAGCTTACCAATTATCTGCTAAGGAATGACAAAAATATCAAGTTAGTATCATCTTCATTGGTGTCAGGAAAAAACGTTTATGTGTTGGTTGGATAATCATCACTAGGTGTTAAGTCCAAAAGTCTCCACCAATTCTTGCTCCACATCTCCCTGTACGTTTTGGAAAGCCTCCCTTGCTCTTGGCATTGACAACATTCAGTGTTCCTGCAGAAACAGAGAACTTGTTTGGTAAAATTTAGGGGTGATCCTGGAAATTGGCAGTTGCCCCAGGCAAGTAAGGAAGGAAAGAAGAAACACAACTTGCCAATCTAGCTCAAAGGAAAATACCTTCCTAGTCCCAAATCTGACACTGAGGTTAATCTTAACTGTGGCAGAAAGGCTTCTGTGAGATTTTATAACAAATGGTGGCACCAGTGCCCTGCATTGTGTCAGTCTGTAATCTTCAGAGTCTGAGAGGTGAATTTCCTCATCTCCCCATCACAAAACCAGTTATGCATCAAGATGTTCTTGCAGGATGTGGGGAGAAGTGAATCCTTCCTGGCTGCTCGAATGACTGATGGAACCTGTGAAGAATGAGAAAAGCATACTGTAAATATGGCAGACTCATGTATCTTCCATTAAAGCCATAATTAATGAGGTCTTGGAAGACCTGCGTATCCCATTTCTCTTCCCCATAGCAGTCCAGTTCCCATTCTGCAGGAGGTTAAGGTGATGGACTCTTCCAAATCCTGCGCCTAAGGAATAACAAGAATTTCTTATAAAAAATTATTTTCCTTTGTATGGAAAAAATAAAGACTAATTTAATAATGTCTTCAGAGAGGATCTTAGCAAGTGCTGGTGCCTTCAAAATTGTTCTTTTCAATATTAAAATCTTTTGCAAATATTATTATTCCAGAAGTGCATACACTGAAACTGGCATTTTGCAAAGCCCATTGAGAAGCATTTGCCATCATTTAGCTCAATCCACGATAACGAGCAACAAACTAAAAAAGGAAGTTTTTGCCAATGTAAGACTGACATAGAAGTTTGTCTAATTTTGATTTTAATAGTATGGGGAAAGTTTTTATGCCTAAATTGTTATTTTAGAGAAGGTTAATTTCTGCCCCAAATCAAAACGGTTGTATTTTCTAAGGAAAACATATCAACATATTTAACTTTTCATGTTTACTAAATTATATCAAGATGAACTTAAAAGGTATCTGCTTGTATGTTTATTTATGTAGTTTATGAAAATATTTGTGGCACTTCAACTTTAATTTGTATATAATAGCACTGTCTTGAACAGTTTCTGTTTTGAATGGAACGATCATTTATTTACGACAATGCTCTGTCAGCCCATTGAACCAGACAGGACAGTTTGGGGTGTACCGTGCTAACTGCTGAAATTTGACACTTGGGCTCTTGGAAATTAATTTTGTTTGAATGGGTGAACACCTGGGTGTCTACACCAATAAAACAACTGTTTGCAAAAGATTTTTAATTTTGCATGGCTTTAATTAAAAATTGAAGATCATGTCCTTTAGAAAGTTTTGTTAGTGAACTGCTTTTGAATGGTACAAAGCTGAAGACGACATGTCTGCAAAGGCTTGTGCACCTCTCAAGGGATGCTTTGAAGTCATAATCTTTGAGTTCACCTTCTGGAAATCAGCATAACGGATCTCAGCCTTTTACATTAGGACTTTCAACATTGTCTAAAATACAGAAAAATTAAGCAAGCTCTTTATGCCTACTTCAGGGCCCTTTGCATGATTAGGAGGATAGTGGAAATTAATCCTGAAGTCACTCCCAATGCTCTTGAAGTGGTTATCTCAACTTTTCTCTCATTTAATGACTGTTGTATCCCATCATTCCTTCCAGACATTCCAATTCACAGTGGCCTTTCCCTAAACATGTCTTGTAGCAAGTTTTATCTAGTGAATTTTCTTCAAGGTGTTCTGTCAATGACCGACTCTGTTCAGATGATTTCCATCATCCATTTTATAAGTGTGGTAATGGCATAAAAGCAGTGCTCTTGTACCTCGCTCCTGCTTTTGCTTGTAACACTTCTTCTCTGCCATTGTCCAAACTCTTCAAAATAAGGCTTCTCCATCAGCGAATATTTCATCAAGGGCATGTTAGCAGAATCATGTGTGCTCTCAGTTGTCTGTCAGCTTAGCCCGTGGTCTGCCTTATGTTCTTTAATAGAAAAAAATTGTGTTTCTGCAGGGGCAAAAGAGGGAGATGGATAGAGTACACCCGCAAGGTTGGGGGGTTTTAGTTAGTTGTCCTGTGGAAACATAAAAAAGAGGGTGCGTAAGAGTCAACCTGGGAAAATAACGTGAGGACAAAATGAACTCTGTTATTGGAAAGGTCCAGTAGAGTGGTCCATGAGTGCTGCAGGAGTGAGGCCATGATAAACTAATCCTTGCGTGTTGCTGATCCCAGGAGCAGTTACTTTATTTCTAGAAGCTCATACCGGGCTGAAGCAAAAGCGACATGACAGCTGAGTTTGAAAGAGATTGAAATCTGCTGTCACAAGCTGCTTCTGAACCATATCAGGAAAAGGGAGACTGATTCAAGTGTCGAGCAGGCTGCAGCTTGGTGCTAACCTCATGGCCTAGAGCAGATGACCTGTATTGCCATACTCTTGTCCTTTGACTCTCTGGAAGTGCTACTCAGAAATTTCAAGGGAAATAAAAAGTGTAAAAGACTGTAACTTTGCTTTACCGAACTGTTGATTATCCAAAAGTTGTGTGGTATATTCTGTCCTTTCTGTAAATACTGATTGAAGAATGATGGTAATGTATTTAGTTTTGGTTACCATATTTGCTATCTGCCTTAGATATATCTCTTTAATCTTAAAAGTAGTTTGAAGTATTAAAGGACTTGCATATACATTAGTAGTTTTAAAGTATGTTGTGTCTAATACCTGTGAAGTTTTTAGTAAAAAAATGTATGCTAATCAATTATCATTATAACCAAAGTTTATTACATCAGATTTTTGGTAACAAACCCAAAAGTTAAATTTTACATTTGGCCCTTTTCCCTTTTGATAGCTGATCCAGATTCAGGAAAATATTTGAAGTCTTCTAAGAACTTGGAGAAGTTTAGTATCAAAAACCTGACTCTTGCTCCTGAGTTAGCTAAATACTTGGGTCTGAGAGCCATCGGGATTGGCGGTTACTTCGGACCCGATCTTTCTATCCTAGACTTTTTGACTTTAGTCATGGTGGTGGTCAGAAAGCACAAACTGGTGGGTAGCCCAGGAGAGCCCAGGCGAGGTCCAAGATCCTGGACTCTGCTGAACCACAAACACTGTGGCATTGCCTGTGCGTGTCAGTCTGCTGTGCCTGTGCAGACACGGTCTTCGCAGACTGTGTCATATTGTAGGTGAGAAATACAGGACAAATAGTTGCGATAGGAGATTCTTGGGTTTACTTTCTTAGCAGTGTAAAGGAAAGTATAGAAATAAATGTTTTCCATTTGCAATCTCTAAGCTGTACCCATAAAACAGTTATCTGTCTAGTCTTGCCCAGGTTCTCTGGACTTTCTGTCATCAGTGTAAGAGATGGGAATCTCTGGAAGATCATCTGCCCAGTCCCAGGGCAGGCTGAATTGCTGCTGCAGGAATTTTTCATTTCCCTTGGAAAGAGAGGAAACCTGAATCACTAGCCTAAAAAACTAATGTTCAATTGTCCTAAATTTCAGTGAGAAGAACCTGAGACAGAATTAGCACAACTGTACAGTTGTTCCTACAGAGGAAATTTCAGAGTGCTTGTTTTCTTTTGGGTTTTTTTGATGACTTATTTGTGTAGTTTTTTGAATCTTGATATTTGTTAGAACAGTCTAGAAAGTAAGTGGAAAGACTTAATCTTTATTAAATGGTGTTATTTGCTCAAGAAAGCTTTTATGAAATACTATTTAGTGAATGCAGACTATTAACAGGCCTTTATTATGTTTAAGATTGCCTGGTAGGAGTTGTTACAGTGCTCTATGAAAAAATTACCCTTTTTGTAGGTTTTGGCAAAATTTCTGCTATCTCAAAACTTACTAAATCGATTGGTTAAGTATGTTTGAAGAAAGTTTCATTGGGGGGAGGGTGCCTATGCAAGGCAAGCTTCACCTCCATCACTTATTTGCAGGCAGAAGAATCAAGCAGACATGGGTCAGTGGTTTTTACTGTCTCGCTGTGATAGTTGTGTCGTTTTGTGCAGACCGTCTTGTTTGTTCATGGAACAGGGCAGTTCTCAAGCGCTCCATGAAGTAATCACAGGAGCTTTGCTGAGAGCTCTGATCACGTAGTACTAGTGTTTTTTCTGCCTGTTTTTACAGGTGTTCAGGCATTTCATCCTGAAGAACCTTGGGTACTTGTAATAATATCTGCAAAGAAAGTGGAACATCAACTGAGCTGCCTATTGTAAGAACTACTTCTTATAGGAAAAGAAAAAGTAGAAGACAACCAGGGCAACAACTACCAATGGGACTGGAATTGTAGCCACCCAAAAGAGAGAAATACCAGTTTTTATAAGAGCAGGAGAGGAGAAAATCATAGAACTGTACAGGAAAGTGGAAGAGATGTGGAACAGGCAAAGAGGAAGCCTGCGTTAGGAAGGTACTTTGAAGAATAAAGCAGATCCCATGATTGCTTTTCTCTCTTTAAGGACAGGAATACTGAAACAGAGAGAACTGGATATACATACAGGCTCTCCAGTTTTCACCACCAATTGTTGTTGTTGGCAGTGGACTCTTACGAGAAGGGAAAAGACTTGTGGTACCTAATGGCAGATGAGATGATTCACCAGTGTGGGCCTATTAACATCTAAACCATTCTGTGAAGGAGGGCTGATAATCCCTGCTGTGTTTATCAACAAGCAGAAGGTGCTACATTTGTAAATTTTCCCGATTTGCATGCAGAGCCATCTCGTAGGCTTCTTATTTGAGGACAGATTGTAATGAAAAGCAGACGATTTAGGTTTTAGACATGTTTCACTTTCTTTAAAGATTGATTTACAGAGGGTTGGGGGTTTTTTCCCTGGTATTAGTAACATAACTAGTAGCAAGCAGTCACTAACATGGTTAATTATCCTCTAGGGGGAGACATTGAGTAGAGGGGTCTTCCCAAGGCTACGGTGCTGTCCTCCCCACAGATTGTTACCCTTGTTGCTTCTTAGTTGTATTATATGGACTGGCTTTCCCTTAAAAGACATGGTGGTGGCGCTCTCTTAATGAGCTACTCAGCTTCTCACTTAAATGGAATTAAGGGGATTGCATGCTTTGCAGAACATAATCTTCTAAATAGCTATACTTTTGAAAGCTTTGGCCAAAAGTAAGTTTGTAATCTGGGAAATGCTGTCTTGTGGGATGCTAAAATATGTAACTGAACTGAAATACTTGGTTTGGAGTAACTATTTGCTGAGGATCACAGCAGAAACGTACATTGTTATGATACGGACTCTGCTCTGGTTTTGGTGATTTTTACATCCATGTAACTTCAGTTTAGTTTTTCTGACTTCTGCGGTGAGAAATAGGAATTATCTTTGTTTCAGCTCACTTACAGGTTTAGTGTAACCAAAATCCCAGCATCAACGGTTGTTTGTAGAGTGTCTTAACCAGCAGCAGGAAAGTTCAGTGCATTGCCGGGGTGAGGTTTTGAGGGGAGAAGTTCTTTGTTTTTTAAAAGAAAGCCTTTATTGTGGATGTCTTGGTTTGTGGGCTTGATGTGTGTTTTGTGTCTGCGTGGGCAAAGCCCACATGTCTAGCAGGCTTCAGATCAGCACTTCAAACTGGTGTCTTTGCAAAAACCATTGCAAGGTGAAGCCTTCCCGTGTGGAGCTGCTTCCTTCTCAAATCCATGGTTTCGTGGCTGGATGGGAGAAGCGCTCGGATCTCCCTCTGTTTTTTGTAGTTATAGATTAAAACCACCGATCATTCAAGAAAAGTATGGTACGCTGTAGCTTTCTGTATGTTTGACAGACTCATCTACTTGGCCCTGTATAGGTTGGCAACAGTACGCAGCTTGTGCGTGTGTGTGTGCGCTTGGTGGATATAGAAACCATGAGGTCGACAGGGGCTTTGTTTGGAATTGGCCTGTGAATATTCAGAAGACTTAGGAATGTCAGAAAAACCTGGGGACAGAAAGGGGTGATGCGCTTAACGTGCTGAACTGCTCCCCGTGATTTCTGGTGAATCAGTCAGAATTCTGAAAACACACAAATGGAATGGCAGCAGCACATGCCTAAATCTTCTTTCCTGACACTTAAAAATTGAAGATGCGTAAGTGAGATGCAAGGTGAAACCATGTTTCTTGAACAGAAGGACTGGGAGCCACAAGAGACTGAAAAATGCCTGCCTTTGTCTTTTTACACGCATAGATGATTGTTTGGGATTTGCCTTTAAAAAGAACCATCATAGTATCCATTTAATTACCCTTAGACTACAATAGTGATTAAAAATAATCTGTTGAAGTCTTGAGCCCAGATGCCCAGGGAAGCCTCAAGGACACACCTCGCAATATCTGCCACGCTCACGCTCTCCCCTCCCTGCTCGTGGCTCTGACCCCTTCTTGCCCATGAAGAGCAATGGGCAGCCCCCCACCACCAAACCACAGGGGCTCCCGGGGGCACCGGGCCGTGCGGTGGCCGGTGCGGGCAGCTGTCCGGCGCGGAGCCGGGGCGGCTAGGGGGCTCTGCAGGCCCAGCACCGCGCGCCGAGCTCTATGGCTCGCCTTGACCCCGCCGGGTTCTCTTCCTGCCGCAGCGGTTCTTTTCCTGTAGCAGGTATCTGCGGCAGGCTGGCTCTTTGTTACCCTCTGCTCTTCCCTCCCTAGGTGCTCCGAAGGTACGAATCGATAGGTCTGTCAGTGTTTCGGTGGAAAGCAGCTCCGGGAGAGACCAGCTGCTTCATTCTGCTCCTGCTGCGGAGTTTTCCCTTAGCAGGGGTGCAGCGCGGCTGGCTGCCTGCCTGGCGTCCCTGCCAGGGATGTCATGTGTAAAAGGTCAGGGGATGCTTCCTGAGCTCACCACACCTGGTTCAAGAATAGCAATTCCAATTTAAATTACTTTTGTTGTTGGGTTTGGGGTTTTTTAAACGGTGTCTTCCTTATCAGTTTAATGAATTCTGAAGCGGGGGGGGGTTGTGCTGTGTGTGCAGGGACAAGGAAACTGTACAGACAAGAAATTGAGAATCATCTCTGACTATTTTTTAATTGCAGTTTTCTTAACATCTGCTTCCTTTCCACAGTTTGCTTATGGATGCAGTAAAACCTAGGATAAAACTTCAAAAGGCTTGCTAGAAAGATATGTGCCTGTGTATGTAAAGCTGTTTTGTTTATTTTTTTAAAAGAAATTCTCTATTTTGCATACAAAATAAGGTTGTAGCTCTAGGCAGCTTCTCTCTTTATATTGCACAAATATAATCTATTAATTGTTTGATTTATGGATGCTATGGCACCTTTGAACGCCATTAAAGTATTGAACAGGTTTTTAGTTATTTCAAATTAGCAGATTGTATTAAAGTGTAAACAGTGTCCTTCTGTCACCTGCTCCAAGCAAAGACGGGTTAGCGCTGAGGATGTAACACTGTTTTCCTAGAGTCTGATGTACAATTACAAAAAAATAGTGATGTACCTAGTAGCATTTGATGTCTTTAGGTAAAGAGTAGTTAATTTAAAGCAAAAGACATTGCTTCCAGGAATACCTAATTGTTTGTCATAATTTCTGTATTCTTGTTTCATTTATTTATTTATTTACTACAACCTGATTAGGCAGAGCATTTTCTTGCGTACAATGCTAGCTAATGAGACAGGGTCACTAAGAAAGATATATCCTACACCATTTAATTTTGCTAATATCAAACTTAAACTGTCCTGTCTTAAACTCTTAGGAAATGCTTGCTACTTAAAAACACTAAATATTGTAAGTTATTCTCTGGCAAAATATTAGCCAAAGTGGTTAAATGACGGTATTTTAAAACATGATATGCTTGAGTTTTGTTTTAAAACTGCAAGTATGTTTTGAGGACTGTGTTGGGGAGTTGAAGCCTAGAGCGTTTTAACAGAAAACTTTCTGTTCCGGATACTTTCCATTCTATAGCTATCTAGAACTTCATCTGGGATATCGAGGTGGTGCTTCTTACATCTGTCAAAAATGATCCCTAGGAAATGCCATCTGGTGGATCGGTTTCATGTTTCCCTCTAGAGTGCTTTTGTTCCACTAATCACCAAATCTTAAAAAATCTGAGCTGAAGAAATAGAGGGAATTAAGAGTGGATGACGCCTAATCAAAGGAGGAAGTATGAGGACTGGGAGAGAGGGAATTGCCTTGCAGAAATGTAATAGAATAATGTAGAAATAGTAATTTGGGCATTATTACTTACATTTCTGTCTAATACAAGACCATAATCCAGTGAAAGCCAACTTATATGGCTGATTAAGGTGATATATTTTTATGTAACGATATACAAAATTAAACAAGATTGTAATTGGATTCAGGAAGGGAACAGAAATATATATAATTGAGAGAATATCCCACACTAATTCAGAAAAAAAAGCATATGAGCCCTCATTTCAGGACATAGTCCAGTTATAGACTGTTACGGAATGAGTCATTTATTGGGGAGAGATATATATATTTATGTGTACATAGATACATATATATACACACACACACACAAGCATACAAACACTTCCCCTAGTTTCCTCTCTTTGGATTTACACCATGTGGGAGTTCTGATGCTGTTCACCATCACAAACTAGATGGTGGCTTAGATGACCCTGCTAGTATTATCAGATGCTGAAGTTCCTCTTTTATAAATATTTCCAATGGAAGCTTTTGAGCACAGACACAGATCTTCCTCTGTATCCTAAAACCTTTTAAAGGAAGAAAATACTCAAGATGATCTCTTATGTTGATAGCCTCACAAAAGAAATAGACAAGAAACAAAATAGGCTGGGTTTTTTTTTCCCTAGGATGACCTTGTGGTTGGGAAGTGTCTTGAATTCCTTCCAGGTAGATTGTAAATGTTTTCCAACTTGGCCAAAATATTTATGGTAGTCCCTAACAGCTCTGGCAGGTGGCCCCTTGAGCTAACTTGCATGTTGTCATTTCTTTGAATGAAACTGTTAGAGAGGTCCAGACTGCAAAATGTATTCTTTTCCTAATAACAGCATTTCTGGTTTTGTCACCTAGTATGAAAAGATTTGTTCTCACCAGAGGAGGAGGAATACTGAGGGTTTGGATGTATAAGGTAACCGGGATTGTGGTAGAACCTAGAATACTTCCCCACAGCTCCTCTGTATCTCAGAAGAGTCAAAGAACTGCATTGATATAATCCTACTTCAATAAAAGAATGATCTAGTGCTTCATCTCAGCTGAAACCTTTTCTTGTCCTGCCAGCAAATTGTCTGAAACTTTTTTGGAGAAGAAAGAGCATTACTGACAGGAAGCAAGAAAACGATCAAGGAAGGTCAGTGTAGAGAAAGGACCTAGACTATCGGTTTTGCCTGCCAAGGCTTCATACTCTGATATTATTATCAAATGGCAACAAATTCCTTTTTCTCTTCTTCTATAAAAATGGTACACTACCACTCTCCTTGTCCTCAGCATCTAGTATTAGCACTAAGTATATCCAATATTTATGGGGATTAACTTTATACTAGTGTAAACTCAGCTGACTACAAGCGGACTTCTAGATCAACATTAAACTTGTGTCTTTGGAGACACTCCTAGGATCATTATAGCAGTAACAGAACTCAGGCCTTGCAAACCTTCCTGGAAGGTGTTTCCTTACTGGTTTTTCCTCTAGATAATTACAGCGAATAGACTTGCATCAGCCTTGTGAAATAGCGTAACCTTTTTTTTTTCTTTTGGTGCCCTATTTCACTTTTCCAGCTTCAACTATCTGATCAGAGAGCTGGAAAGTTTTGGTGCAGTATCAAATCGTCTTGGTATTCACGGTGCTGGACAGGTCCTCACTATTCCATGTGCGTCAGATTAATCTGAAGGAGCTAGCTTGTCTTTGTAGACCTGCAAGTGATATTGGAAAGAGACCGATGGACTCTGCCATCAGAAGAATCCTGTGACAATATGTTGTCATCCTTTCCCAGAGCTGGCCTGTGGAATATCCGATTTATCAAGTAAATGACTTGAGTTAAATGAAATTAGAGATCATCCCTTTGCTATCAAATCCCATTACTTTCCTTAAGATGGCTTAAGAATTGAAGTGTGAGCAGGATCTGCCAGAAAAGAAAGCACAGAGCTGGAGATGTAGAGAAAGGAGAGATGATTTAAATGAATTGCTCTTATCTTTTGGGCAGAAAGGAAGGATGCTAATGAGTTGAACATTCTAAAGGAAACTTTAAGTATGCTGAGTGCACACACTTCTTCAGATGGCATTGAAGCGTGCCGACAACTTTAACGGCTGTCGGCGAATGTTTAATGGAAGCGATGTTTTGTACGGCACTCAGAGTCATCATCTGGTTCTTCTTTGATTGCGCTCATGCTGACACTCACTGTCTCGCTCCTGTTAGGAACTTCAGCGTTACCTTTCACTGCTCCTAGACAGGGGACATTCATTCCCTGTGAGAGAGATGAAACCTTTGGGTCTGTGCAGCCCACACCAGTGGGAGCTGTACATGCTGCTGGTTTTCTGTTTATAACGTTCAGAGGAAATGAAGGCTCGTTGAGTGTCAGAGAGGGCAGAATTGATGATCTTGACCTGGTACAAATACCTCATGTAGGAGTGAAAATTTTCACATTCCCTTCCCTCCCCTCTCTCCTCCACCTTCTCTGAATTCTGAATTTTCATTGTGTGCTTTTTCTGTGTACTTCTGAACTTGGTAGGGTGAATGTGACTTCTCCGTAATGTAAAGGCCTTCATTTGTAGAACTTTGCTTGGGGCAAGAAAGGAAGGAGGAGGAATTGTGATCCTTGTTGGTTTTGGTTTTGATTGGATACTTTTTAGCAAAGTATATGGCAGCTGACCGAGATAATGATGTAGTGCTTTCCTTTTTACAGTTTGAAGATAAATCTGATGCGGTATTTGATATTACAGAAAAATGTAAGTATTTTTATTTATTTATATAAGGCCATAGTTTCACAAAACATTTCTTAGAAGTATCATTGCTGCTGAAAAAGACACTCTTGCCCTTCTCCTAGCCTTTGCTACTCATTCCCTCCCTGCATTGCCTTCTCCACAAGTGTTACAAATGAGATAAGAGAAAGTGAATGTTTTTCCTTTCCTTGGTTAGTTTTACTCAGTTCAGGTTCTGCTTCACTCTGTGGTGAGTGGGACAGAACTGTTTCTTGTGTCAGCAATGTTTTATCAGTAATGTTGGCCCAGGAAGGCTTAGAGTATACAAGGAATTGCAGCATCAGACAGATTAGCAAAAGACACTTACACTTGTCCTTTGCTACACATAAAGTTGGTGAATTTTCTGACTGTTATGTGGGCTTTTTTCCTCCCTAGGTGGTGAAATTCTGGATGCAGAAATGTCTGAGGACACTGATCACAACTTAACACCTGCCCTCGACAGCCTCTCTTATGGAATACAGAATCGAACAGGATCTGAAAACTCACTGCTGGATGATGATGATGATGATTATTTTCTGAACTCTGGGGATCTTGCAGGCATACCTGTTGTAGGGAGTGACAATGAAGATGATCAAAATTTCACTCCGAAAGACACTCTTTCTTCAGCGATTCATGATGAAGACCATCTGGATGAGGGCAAGAGAGTTACAGAACATGAATTGGACAGTGAAAAAGAAATTCAGATTCAGAATGCAATCCAAAAGGATCTCACTTCACCATTTGAGCAGGGCCCTGTATTTAAATCAATTCGAAAAGATTTTAGCATAACAAGAGATAATGGCAAAGAGACTTTTTCAGCCAAGGACAAGAATAGAGAAGGACATTTTCAAGAACGTGAAAAACGGTTGGAAAAAATCCCTAAAGATACGGATTCTAGATTGAAAAGCAGTTTTCTTGACAAAGCAGGTAACTGTTGACATCGTAGACCTGGCTACCCAGCAAAGAGGAAGAAAGAACTAGACAGAAATTAGCAATAGGGCTAGTTACTAAAAACATCAACTTGTTGAAGAGAACCTGCGTAGCTCTGTGTAGGGAAGCATTTTATAAAGAACCCTGAAATACAATGATCTCTATTAGGAGCAGGATTTGCAAAAGGGCCTGGCAGCATTGTGGGGGGGGTCTCATCCTCCACAGCTTGTTTCAAAGCCTCAACATATCCTTTGCTGTTGTGGTTTCCTAAACCAAGCTGGGTGACAATTCAAGCTTCCTTTTGTTTTTTCTCACTGTTTTTTATAGACCTTGGAACTCCTGAAAAGAAAATGATGAAGTTTAGGTTAAGTTGATGGCCAGGAAAAATTTTTTTTGAGCAAAGTACCAATTCTTCATTAACGTATATGTATTTAAACCAGTATGCATTTGATAGCAGCATCACAGAAAGGCTTGCTAGAAATGTATTAGTGTCTGCAGGAATTAAGCCAGAGAGTAACTTGAGATCTGTTTTTCCTGGGAGACTGCTCTCCTCCTTCCTCAGATACTTGTGTCTTGGACTTTGTCCAGCCAACATGGAGAGAACCGAGGATGCCTGTAACCCTTTCTCATTCGAGGGAGCCTGACGGTCACCAGTAGTCTCAATGCCCACACACTTGTTTTTGACTTCCCAAGCTCTGAAAGTCACAGTAGAACAGTGAATGAAGGAGTTAGGAATAACCAGGCTGGAACATGCAATTTAATTTTATTCAGAAGACTGTCTGGAGAGAGGGTAGGCCAGCGAGCGAGAGCCTCCTGGCTACTTGTTCAGATTCACAGCTTACAATTCTGATCGTTAAACTTTGTGTGTTTAGCAACAGCATCTTAAAATCAGTGCTTCCAGGTTGCACAAATGATAGAGAACCAATACAGATGTTTTTAAAATAGAGTTAAAGATGTCTCTTTACTTTTACCTTCAGGTTGATAACAAGTGAAGAATATTTCTGTGCAAAAGACGTATTTCAGAAAATTGTAAATACCTACAGTTATAAGATTGTGGCTGAAAGCTGTGCAGCCTCAGGTAGAGTAGTCAGTAATTGGAACAGCAATAGTAAATGCTCATAGGCAGCATCCAGTATCCAGGCAAATCCAGAATTCTTAAAAGATTCATGCTAAAAAAGCATAAGCTGCTATTTCTTGAGAAGGGAGGAAAAGGCAAAAGACCAGATTGGCAAAGAAAAGGATGAACATTGTTGCTCTGAAAAATATTTTCTGGTTTAAATGTTGAAACACAGGAGAGATCAGAACACACTGGGGTGTAGAAAATTCTGAATGAACAATTTGCCTCAGAATTTTACAACCATTTTGCTGGAATGGGAAGATAATGACCCAGTAGAATAATAAAATGTCAATTCTCTTTCAGGATTGCCATCTTTCTTGCAGGGAGGAGAAAGGGAGTAGTTTAATACTTCTGAGGTGCTGTCAGACTACGGGGTTGGGGATCAGTATGAGACTCTAGATAGTTTTAAAGGAAATGCGTTGGAATCTGTATTCATTTATATTTAATGTATATGTTTTCCTCAGTTCATAATCAAGTAGAAGAAACATTACGGACGCAGTTAGCGCCACAAACTCCAGAAACTAACTTCAGGGTAAGCTATAGATCTTTCACACACTTTTGCAAGTGCAGCAATATACTGGAATAATTCAAAATACGTATTTTGTATTTGAGTGTAAATTTGAGTATCAAGAAAACTGATCTTCTGACTCTTAGACATCTTTGCTACTTAAACAGTGCATATAATTTTGTAAAATTTTGCTGACCCTCTCTTTGGATTGAGGATTCTTTTGATAGCCACTTTCATGTTCAGCATGGTCTGACTGACTGGTGAGCCGAATCTAGACCTGGATGCATCCATCTGACCTGCTGCCTTTTTTCCAGATGAGACAGGGAACAGCTGCATCAACAGGCGACACTGCCCAAACAACCGAATGCCCCTACTGACAACCAACTTAGAGAGCTGGGTGGCTTCTGCTGTGACCAGAGGAGTGAAAAGGCTTGGGGGTGGGATGAGAGAGGGTGCTGCAGGGAGGTAGAGGCAGCAGCTGCTGCCCAACATTTCTCCCACCTTCCGGTGGCAGGACCCATTTCTCTTGGTCTGCAACAGAAACTCCCATTGGCAGCAGCCCAACTCCTAATGGCAGATGCAGGAGGGTGAATTCTTTTTCATATTATTGTTTCAGGAGTCTAGCTACCTATTTTCTAGTAAGGAATCTATTGGACAAGAGCTGGGGAATTCCTTTGCACCAAATATTAGAATTAAGGAGGAGCCTTTGGATGACGAATATGATAAAGCTATGGCCCCACAGCAGGGACTATTAGACAAAATTAAAGATGAACCTGATAATTCCGAGGTAAGTTTCCCATTGCATTTCTCATTTTGGTCTGACAGCTGACCGCATAAGCTGGACGTAAATTCAGCAATTTATTTGGTTTATTGACCGAAATTTAACTTGAAGAACATAGTTTAGTAGAAGGATTTTCCCTCTTATACTACCATGAAACCCAAACCCCCAACTTTTTGATGTCCTGTTACCATGTCACTGAAACTGTTTTGTTTTTCAGTTAGAGACAAAGCAAAGTGCTGTAAAACTTTCATTATTGAATCTCTGGCAATATAGAGACTTAATCTCAACTTGGTCTCACTAGGAAATAAGATGTAAATCATGTTTTATTGAATATTTTGTGAGTAGTCACAGTCAGAGATGTGTAGTTGAAACAGTGCTATTCCTGCTCCTTCCCTCTGAAAGGTTATCTTAGCGAGCACAGTGGTCCATCGTTTGTTCTTGTTGTAAATTAACACTTAGAGGTCTTATCTTAGCAGACTACTTAAATACGTACACATCAGTGAAGTCAATTTAAGCATGTGTCAAAGTGACTTTCTCATTTGAGACTGACATTTTTTATGGCGATACAGGTAAACATTCTGTTCTTGCAAACTGGAGAAAGTCTGACCTCTGGATTGAGCGGTGCTGGGGCAAGGATTGCTGAGCTCTAACCGGTCTCTTTGCCACTGGTTTTCCGTGTGACACCAGGGAAATGATCTGGGTTGCAATTCTTGTCTCCTCACTGCTAATACTTGGGTTACGTGCCTGACTTCACATGCAGTTAAAAGTGCAAAACTTCCTGAGGTGATTCATCCCACTTGCATCGACACTAGAGTGCTGGTGTTCTTGTGCAGGCATTAGTTTTTCTAGCATCATTCTGTGTGCTTCTGCTATCCCTCTTCTCTGTGGGCCAGTCTTCCCAACATTTTTCTTCTTTTCCAATAATACTCTTGGCTTAATAAAATAAAGAAGTAAACTGAGTATTTGAAACGATTCGGATTTCACTGCCCTCCTGATTTGTTCAGTGTCCATGAAATTATTTGGTTTTATTTTTCCTTAAGCCTAGATAATGTCAAACCACGTGTAGGTTGTTAAATCTGTCTTGTCCTCCCAAGATGGCATCTACTGTGTGGATTTGTGGGGAATGCAATGCAAGGTGTCTGTGGTTATCAAAGATCGTATTAATAAGTAAAAGTGAAGACTTGAAGAATTTAACTGTCAAATACCATATTCTTCAAAATATTAATTCCTGGAGTAAAATCCTGTAATTTTCAACTCTGCCTGATATTGGAAAAGTATGAGAATTGATGGAGGTTCATTTTGTTTTGCTTTAGATTGGAATGAATATGGGGTTTTTTGGTTTTTCATACATCTTGGAAGATGAGAGCATTTCTTGCTGTAGCCTATAGTTGGAGCTGAAGGTTCTTGGCTTTCAGCACTGTTACACTACTTTGAAACTACACTTCATCATGCAGAGTTGATGTCAGGATTTGCCTCCATTTCTTTTACTAGTATTGACTAAGGATGAAACTGCAGTTAAAATGTTTAAAAAACTGTATTTCTGCAAATAACAGGTTTTTAAATTGTAATATTAAAAAAAAATATGGTGCTTTAAAACCTGTCATCACTGCATGCCCACACACAGCTTAAAAGCTTCTCTAACTTGAGACTTGAGTTTTTCCATCTGATGGTTCACATGATGAACAAATACCATTGCCTGTTCTCCTGGGAAACCTGTTGAGAAATAGTTTGAATGTCCTAGTGTAGAAACTTGTTGTTTTTCCACAGGAGTCAGAAGTGTTAAATTATAGTGTATAATATGTGGGTGTCAGTGTGTGATTTTTAGGAGACGGCTTAAGCTGAGGGAGCCAGTCCTCTGAAAAGGGAGAGCTTAATTTTGCTTAGTGATTTTGAATTGGCTTACCTTGCAGCCAGAGAGCAACTCTGAGTTCAGCTCAGTCATAACATGACATCATGCCCTCACCACTCTCAAATGACTGTAAGTAGGTTAAATCTCACCATCTCCGTAGTCCAAGAGATTATGCTTTTCAGCCTATTAAGATTTACATGTAGAATGTTACAAGCTGCTTTGTGGTTCAGATTTCTAGGGAGAGCACGGGCAGGAAGCGTGGTGTCAAAGTATGAATAGCTGCTGTGGAGTAAGCTAGTAATTTATAGTATGTCAGCTATTCCACAAGGCATGGTCTGTAGGGATTTCCTCATCCTGTAGAAAATGTGAGGTTATTCTCACTCACTGAAGCCAGTCTAATTTGGGACTGTGATGGTCTGGCTCGAGTGGTGCCAGCTTTGACCTGCTGCAAAGCTTCACCTTAACCTCCTCCAAGGTAGTTAATTCGTGGTTAAGTACAGACTCTACTTCGTTATTATCGTCTATGAATGTGAAGATAAAGCTTGTTTCACAGAGCAGGGACAAGGACTGCAAAGCACTAGATGGAAAGTTTGAGTGAGTGGAAAGCAGAGATTTCTCTTAAGCTTTGTCTGGCTGAATTCTGAGGTGTCTCGGAGTACAGCTGGAAAGGGGAACGCGCCAGGCGCCCGCGCTTTTCCAGTCCTACACGACACCCTCGGTTGTAGTTCACTGTGAACCTCTGAGCAGGGTCTGTGTGTGGTGCTCATACAGCAACATCTGTAAACCTGGCCTTTGGAGCAGGCTTAGGAGTCTCACTTTTGCCTTCCCGGACCTTATGATTCAATACAGTGTTATAAAAGAATGGAAATCATGTAACCTGTTATTACATGTGTGTATTTGTTCTCCTTTTCCTTTCCCTTTGTTTTAGGAGTACGGCCAACAGCCAAAAACTCAGGAAGGGGAGCTGAAAATCAGTGCTGTATTTTCAGTCAGTGGCAGTCCTCTTGGTAAGGAATAGACAAGAATAACTTCACTTAAATCTGTAAAATATATCACCTTTGCAAATAGTCTTGCAGGTTATTCTGTGTTTCGTTTGCTATGTCTGACCCCAGTAGAAAAAAAGAACTAGTTTGTTTTAGAGACAATGAAATTCAGAGATTGAAAAATAATTGTATTTTTGAGGCAAAGGAAAATTGAATGTGAAAGGGATGTTAAAAGTGTGTTCTCGGTCTTAAGAGTGGTTCAAACAATGTACTATGCAGAAAACCAGCACAGGGCATGTGCTTACGAAGAGTTCATCTGCTATTTAGTTCTCCCTTAGACCCTGACAACCCAAATAAAGTCATAAGCTTTGTGCTTGCCCCCTGCACACAAGTGAATTATGTGCGATACATATATAACAGTTACTCTATGTTTTCTCTGTGGGGTTTTTTTTTGGTGTTGGTTTTTTTTTTTTAGCTCCACAGCTGTCATCAGGTTTCCAGCCTGCTGTGGCATCCTCTGGCATGAGTAAAATGCTTCCTTCAGTTCCAACCACAGCTGTTCGGGTTTCCTGTTCTGGCTGTAAAAAAATCCTGCAGAAGGGGCAAACTGCATACCAGAGGAAAGGCTCTACCCAGCTCTTCTGCTCCACACTGTGCCTCACTGGATACACTGTTCCAGCTTCTCGCCCACCAGCTTCTACCAAGAAAACCTGCTCAAGCTGCTCAAAGTAGGACACTATTTTAATTTGTTCTAGTAATAAGTGATATTCAAGCAGATAGTGAAAGGCTTCAATTCTCTCTTTACGCAACACACTGTTTCTGTAATGCACGCTTCCCTTCAAAAAATCGTGGCTGATAGTTATTTGTTAATTGATCTGCCAGCTTTCAGTTTCATTTTGTTAATTGGATTTTGCATACACATAGATTTAAAAGCCTCTGTTGTTAAGTGTGCATCTTGTCTTCTTTTGATTTAAATGAGCCAAATATGAAAAACTGTATTTCAAAAGGTACTGCATTTTTGTGCCATTTTAAAATGTCGTTGCACTCTCAAAACCACTAACGAGTACATTTAAAAAAATATTTTATGTATTATTTCTTCTAGATGAAAATGGATTTACTGAATACCTAAAATGAAATAAAACATGGGTAAAATAATATATTCAAGGCCGGATATTTCCTTAGATTCTTAAAAAAAAAATTAACTTTCCAGTCTGGCTCCATTCTGTGAGCTTAGATTTCTGTAGGTCTTACCTCTTTGAAACATGTCACTGCTGCTTTCATAAGATGTAGAGAGATGAAATGTATTGAGTTTTGTAGGAAGTTGGGATTTGAGCACCCAAATCAGTTACTTTCTACCTAGGCCTAGATTGGAAAGGTGAGGTTTGCTTTTGTGAGCCTACTTGAAAAAATTCTGTAAAAAAGATCTACATTTTCCACAGTCCTGTTGGAAACACAGGCCTGAATGTTCAGCTCTAAAAAACGTTTTAATTCCTGAAAATTTGTGTTCATTTGTATTGCGATGTCCAAATTAGCAAAAGGAGACCTTTGTGGCAGGCTTTTTAAGATGTCTTATTACTGTAGCATTAAGTTGAGGCAAATACATAACTTTGCAGACTGATTGTGCTACAGTCTGTTTATAGAGGAAAATTACTCATATGTATTATTTTTAGTTACGAAAGTTTCTTTGCAAAAGCAATGCTGCTTTGTTCCATCATTTCTTCAGCAACAAATTTATTACTTTCAGTTTTACAAGGTCAACTGAACTTAAACTTGAGACTTCAATTAATTATTCTTTTCTCTTGCTGTCTCAGTGTGAAAAGGCCTTGTAATAAAGTTTAGCAGTGTTGGCTGTAATTTGTATTTATTCTGTTGAAAAATGGTTTACCTCTGATAGAAGGCGGCATCCTTCCAACCAAGAAAATTATATAAGTGTTTCCTCCTAGTTTTTTGACTTAAGGGCTTTGAAACTTTTCTGTGAATGACTGTTTCAAAAGAGAGAAGAAATAAGGAGAAATTTTAGTTTGTTAAATCCGGCAACAAATAAACAGAACTGTAGATGGCAGATAAGGGGTGGAAAGTTACCGTACGAGTCAGACCATTTTGAACCGAACAGGACCAGAATTAGAAATTGTGACCCTTCATTTTTCCCTTTTCCCCCCCCTACCCCATTATGATTGGTATTTTCATTGTATAAGGGAATTATTCCACATATCCTGCTTTCTAATTTATTTATTTATTTTTAGCAAAGACTGTGCAAAGCAGTTATCTTTTCCCAGTTCCTTTTGAGAAGATTTAATAATACAACCTGGTGTATTTATAGGCCACTCTTAAGTCCAGGTACAAAATGTTTCACAAAATATCTACTTGGGAATTGTACTTTTAAACTATTTTCCTAATAAGAAAAGAAAAAATGAAGTCAGGTACTTAGAACAGCAAAAAAAAGAAAAGCTTTAAGTTAAATGAATCCACCCTCTTCTAGAGAATGTTTAGTCTGCAGAAAAAGAAAGGACAGCAAATTGACATGAAACCAGCATTAATTCTGTTTGTTTGTTTTTCTTTTTTCCATAGAGACATTCTAAATCCAAAGGATGTAATCACTGCCCAGTTTGACAATACAAACTCCAGTAAGGATTTCTGCAGCCAGTCTTGTCTTTCTACATACGAACTGAAAAGGAAACCTGTTGTTACTATTCATACCAACAGCATTTCAACCAAGTGCAGCATGTGCCAGAAGAATGCAGTGGTAATTGCAAACTTCTTTTTTGTTTGAATTTCCTTCAGATGAGGACAACTTGCTATCTCCGAGATGAGCATAGATATTCTTTCTGTTCTTGTTATATATTCTTTCTTTTCTTCCAGATTAGACACGAAGTGAATTACCAGAACGTTGTACACAAGCTCTGCAGCGACGCTTGCTTCTCCAAGTTCCGCTCAGCTAACAACTTGACCATGAACTGCTGCGAGAATTGCGGAGGATACTGCTACAGCGGCTCAGGCCAATGTCACATGCTTCAGATAGAGGGACAGTCAAAAAAGTTCTGCAGTTCAACATGTGTGACAGCATACAAGCAGGTATATTTGGGCAGAATAGGAAAAAATATGTCTTTGATTAGATTTTGGGTGTTTTAAGAAACACCCAATCTATCAGTTGATTATTTCAGTTACTATCTTGGTCAAAGATAAATCCTTTTGCCATTTGCTGCTTAATCCTTGCCTGGACATGTTGCTCTATTTCCCTTACCACTGAACTGGCTACCAGAGTATTCCAGTGTGAGAGAAGACAGTGGGACCACTCAGCAGCGGTCTGCCGTGACTTTTTCAGCCTTTGAGATGCTCCCTGTTTGAGTATTCTCTATTAAATTGTAGCATTTGAATTAAGTGGAGAGAAAAAGTAATAATTAGTTGATAATTTTGATTTTAATTTTTAAATTTTTAATGTTTTAATTTGATTATAATGGAGTCTCTTAAAGAGTTGAGCAGTTGAGAGAACCTTAATTTATTATAATAGCTCAATTATTTTTGACTGACTTATTTTAATGCAATTACTTTCGGAAAAATTGCCCTCTGATAAGATAGTGTAACTTCATTTTGTGACTTGACTCTGCTGCCCCATTATTCAGGCCACTTAGGCCAAGAAAGGCCTAATGAATTAAAAAAAACTCTGGTAAAAGTATTTCATCCAGAAAATTACCTACAACATTAGTTGTCCTCTGAAACAAATCTGGAAATCAAATTAAATAAGCTGGAAAGGAGAAGGATTTCATGGTGCTTTTGCATCTCACATCAAAACCTCATATATGTTAGTCTTCCTGAAAATACAGCACGTTCAAAGCTTATAAGTCTTCATCTGGTTTTTTTATTGATTTTTAAACAGCATTCAACTCCATTGTCAGATACATTCTGATAGTTTTGGGGGTTTTGTGGGTGAGAGAGGAACCTCCTTCTCTCCATTTTTTCCTCATCGGTTAAATGAGAGTATTGCTGATGTATTAAAAATCATAAGCAAAATGTTGCTTCTCAGGAAAAATGTTGAAGTCGTCCGATATGAGGTACTTGTTACGTGCTAGTACAACACGTAGTGGTGTTTGCACTCGGAGGCCTTTGCCCCGACAGCCTGTGTACTGTTTAAACTGGCCTGCAAAGGCAGCGCTTACCCTGAATGAGAGAGCCCAAGTCTCAGGTGGTCAAAGTGTGACTATAGGAAGCATGCTGGAGAGCTCAAGTAAGTATGTCTACATCACAGATAATACAGCTGCAAAATAAGTGCTGTTTCAAGTGCACTGGCTGTCACTTTTATACACGTTTTATAGGTTAGTGATTAATTTCCAGGTTAATAAAAATACTAAGTTTCAAAAGAATGACAGATTTTCATGTTTCCACAGAAGTCAGCTAAAATCACACCTTGTGGACTCTGTAAATCTTTGAGATCTTCAGCTGAGATGATAGAGAGCACAAATAACTTGGGAAAAACTGAACTGTTTTGCTCTGTTAACTGCTTGTCAGCATATAGAGTAAAAATGGTTACTTCTGCGGGTAAGTTTATCCTTTTGTGTCTTTAGAAGTGTAATTTCATGTAGCTCATATTCAAACTTAATTTGTCTTGAAAGTTAAGGCTGATAATCTTGGGGGGGGAGAGGAGGGGATTTTTTTTTTTTTAAAAGGCAGGTGCTGAGTTGGGAACGTAGGGACTTTCTACCATAGATAAACCTAACAGTGGCACTACAGCCATTTCGGCTTTGTTTTAGAGAGCTTAAACATGATAATATACCTTAATCTATTTTCTGCTCTTGCAAGGGCAGCTGATGGGTTTCCCAGCTAGACAAACCACTTGTGTGGACATATGCCACACCACCGCTGTGACTATTCTGCCCCTGTTCTCCAGGGCAATCAGCCTAGTTACCTCTGCCTAATGTTGCATTGAGCTAGGCAAACACATTCTCAGCTATTTTTCTTGTAAAACAGAAAAATGCTTACTGACATCCTAGGGATACTGGGAGATTAATTAAAAGATCTGGCAAGCAACAGGCACTGCAGCTGCAGTGTCTGCTTCTGAATCTGTAGAAACTTCGTCTTGGGCTTCTGTGTGTACCTTGGCTTGTCATTCAGATTCTCTGTTTTTGTATGCACAGTGCAAAATTATCTGCAATACAACTTGATGTTGCATAAATCACTTTTTCTTCTCTGTTTCACCCTCAGGTGTTCAAGTTCAGTGCAACAGCTGTAAAACTTCAGCAAACCCTCAGTATCACTTGGCTATGTCAGATGGGAGCATACGCAATTTTTGCAGCTACAGTTGTGTAGTAGCTTTTCAGGTGTGACATCTAGGATTTCTTCTTAGCTGAATTAATAGAATAATATGTTGATGGTGTAAATATCTGGGTAAATGTCAGGTAAAATAGGTACTACTGTAAAATAAAGTCTCTTCCTCAATTTGCTTTCCTGCAGAATTTGTTCAACAAGCCTGCAGGAATGAACTCCTCAGTGGTACCTCTGTCGCAAGGTCAAGTCATTGTAAGCATTCCCTCGGGGGCAACGGTTTCGGCAGGTGGCACCACCTCGACTGTGTCCCCCAGCTCCATGAGCAGTTCAGCTGCAGCTGGTCTACAGAGGCTGGCTGCCCAGTCCCAGCAAGTCACTTTTGCCCGCCCTGTTGTAAAACTCAGGTGTCAGCACTGTAACAGATTGTTCGCAACCAAACCAGAACTGCTTGACTACAAGGTAATAAAGATTAGGGCTTTTCAAGCTCATATTTCTCTACAGAAACCCAAGAAATTGTGGCTTATATGCAATGGTCTGTCAGTACTGCTCTGTTGCTTACTATGACCTGCTATGGAGGAATTTGGAACTGATTTTGGTATCATTTAACCATTATTATAAAGTAATACTGATACTAGCTCTTTGATCTTAGAAAAAAAAAAAACACCCTCCAAAAAAACCCAAACCCTATGATTGCCTGGCTAGGTAAGCACATTCCTGATTCTTGGTCCCAGAAATAATCCTTTTAATTCCAGGACAAAGCACATTGGTGAGGGCTTTCTGCAGAAAATTGTGCTGTCTTTGTTATAAAGCTAAATGGGGAGACTTATTCGCTAGTGCTGTTTGTTGTTGATTTCCAAGGGCATAAATATGCTTCTGAGTTTTTATTAACAATTTAAATGTATTATCTGGGATTTGAAACATTGAAAGCAAACCATCCTGGCTCTGTTGCAGGGTAAAATGTTCCAGTTTTGTGGGAAGACCTGCTGTGATGAATATAAGAAGAGGAGCAGTGTAATGGCAATGTGTGAATACTGCAAAATTGAGAAGATTATCAAGGAGACAGTGCGATTCTCAGGCATAGATAAGCCATTCTGTAGTGAAGGTAAGAAAGGGCAAGACTGGGTCTCAGACAAATCAAGTCAGAAGAGTTTTGTCTTAAAATTATTGATGATACTAAGAGAAACCTAATCTTTTTAGGTTAGAAAACTATGTTAGGTTTAGAAACACAGACCTTTGTTCACATTTTAGTGGTATGTTTCAACAAATTGTTACAGATTACAGACATAACTAAATATAAGAACTAGAAGTGCCAAGCAAATGTCATTTTGATACTGAAGGATGCTTTTATTTTCTTCCTATTTTCTCTTCTTTTAGGTTGTAAACTGCTCTATAAACATGACTTGGCTAAGCGGTGGGGAAACCACTGTAAAATGTGCAGTTACTGTTTACAGGCTTCCCCCAAACTGGTCCAGAATCATTTTGGGGGAAAAATGGAGGAATTTTGCTCAGAGGAGTGCATGTCTAAATTCACGGTTTTGTATTACCAGGTAAGCACTATTCTCACATAGCATCCTCTGGAATATAAACATGTTAGCAAAAGAACCTTTGTACATGAGGACCTGTGTGAACTGCCTGTAGTTAACTTCTCTGTCCATGGAATATGTTACATATATGTGAGAGATGAGTAAATCCGTCTTAACTTTTGAGTACCAGTTTTCTGTATAGAGAAAATCTAATATGGGTTGTGGAGAGACAGACACTGAATATCACTGCAAAAATGATGCACCCTTACAGATTTCTTTACACTATATTTGCTGAGCAGGGTTCAGAGAGGGTTTTTATACATATACTCTTTGTTGCTGTTTACAAGTGTGTTTAATTTCTCCCTCACTCTTTTCCCAGATGGCAAAGTGTGATGGTTGTAAGAGACAAGGTAAACTCAGTGAGTCCATGAAATGGCAAGGAGAGATCAAACATTTTTGCAATCTGCTTTGTATTCTGTTGTTCTGCAATCAGCAGAGTGTTTCTGACCCTCCACCCCCAAACAACACAGGTAAACCAGGCTGGGAATAGCATTGCCTTTTGGTGTACGTGACAGTGATATGGACATTTATTTGGAAAGTCGATTCAGTGAGCTTTTTAAGATGTATCTTCTACTGGCAGGGTTGCCCATTGCCATTGAATGGGCTCAGTTCTAGATCTCTTTCTTCAGACAATTTCAAACTTCTGCGGGTATGAAATGAGATTGCTTCATATTCCAAATCTAGATTGTGATTTTTAAAGAAGGTGAAACAAAAGCACTTACTTTTCAATCATTTGCGTAAGACAAAGGCCCATTTCATTGGGGTAAAATGTACTGATACCTATTGAAGACATGTTAAATACCTAGCTTGTCTCCTGTTCTTGATAAGATGTAGCCAGATACAGTAGAATTTAATGTTGATTTAACAAAAAAAAAAAAAATCAAGTGGTGAAATTAGTAGACTTAATGGTTGTAAATACAGACTTCCATATATGAACTTAAAGTAGCCAGTTCTGTGCAGTCTGTAGGCATATGAAGAGTTACCATTTCTATGTCATTAAGTGTTGATTCTTGAAATATCGATGCCAAGATTAATGTGCGCTGTAGCTATTTCCTTGCTCATTATTTTAGCAGATGGAATGGGAAGGAGGGTGGGAATGAAGCCCACAGGAATAGGAACTGTGAGTTTCTGTAGGGAATGAAATGCAAAGGGAAGAAAGGAAGAAAGGCCCACAAAGACAGGAAGAGGAAGCGAAACAAAGGCAGAAATAGCACTGATCCTAAAGAGGGGCATAACCTCCCACTGAGTGATGGTGACTGCAACAGTAAGGTACCCAACAAGCAATAAAGAATATTAACTGAAAGTTTATAGTAGGCAAGAACTCTTAAATTTTGTGCACATCTCCTGCTTACATTGGTGGGAGCTGTTTTCCCTGATTAAGAATATTATCTAAGTAACTTTATACTTTGAGGCCATAACCACACCACGTGACATCCCTGGTCTGGCCAGTACCCGTGGCTGTTAGCGAGGATAGCAAAACGAGCGGTGGCTGGCTTCTCCGGAAGCGTGCCTGCCATCTCAGCTGAGGCACGTGCAACGCCTCTGCAGAAGTGGGCTCCAGGCATCTCTCTGAACTGGGGGCTGCCACGGTAGTGGAGTGCCTCAGAGCAGTATTTTTTGATGAAATGTGGTAATTCATGGTAAAGTGGTAATGAGTGGTGCTTTCAAATGGAAAGAACCTAAGAATTCCTCCAATTGTGAGAGCCTCATAAAATTCACCTCATTCATTGTTTGTCAGGATCTTGACTGTCTCCTATACTACATGTGTTCAGTACCGAGCACAGTGAGGCATCCAGTCCTCTTGTGTGCTGAATGCTGCTGTAATGCACGTACTATTACAAAGAGAAAGCTTCTTTCATACAACGGTGAAGTTCTGAAATGTTTCAGTGACTGGAAAACAGCTTAAGTTTGCTTGTGGAACCAGGTGCTATTTAAACTGCAATGCTGCAGTTTGACACCTACCTTCCCTTCTCATAAAGCAGGCTTTTTCATTTGGAGATAAATCTGGAGGGTGGGTGTTGTTTCAGAAATGCTGTTTTATAAATTATGTCATTGCTTATTTTCATTTTCTTGTGTTCACTCTGTCCAGCAAACCTTTCTATGGCACCAGCTTCTTCATCAGGACCTCCTTCTTTGAGAAAGGACTCAACCCCTGTCATAGCAAATGTGGTGTCCCTTGCAAGCACCCCTGCTGCCCAGCCTACAGTTAACTCCAACAATGTTTTACAGGGTAAGACTGCTGAATAAGATGCCTATATTTTTAAATCTCTATTCCTGAACATTTCTATTTGTTCAGGGGTCTTTTCCACTGAGGACAACAGCCACTTCTTCATTATGCATCACATCAGTGCAGATGGTCACAGCTTTGTCCTTTCTTACCTAGGTATAAATAATGACTTAAATTTATCTTCATACACCAGGGAATGAGGTTTAATGGGAATTCTTTTTCTTGACCTTGGCAGAATATGGGTTATGGACCTTGATGATAAGTACGCAGACTATTCTTGTATGGTTTTTTTTCCTCACAGGTGCAGTCCCTACTGTGACAGCAAAAATAATAGGAGATGTAAGTTTTACGAGAGACTCTTTTTCTCACTTTCGCCCAGATTGTATCAATAACAAGTAAAGTATCCAAGAATTTTGCACCGTCATTTTGTAACTGCTTTTCCTGATTGGGATTGGGATTTAAAATTCATCCAGCTTGCAGATGCATTGGTTGGGGTTTTTTTTCAAATGGATAGGACTTGTATAAAAGTCTTTTTGTGTCCATTGACAGGTTGATTAGATGTTTTAAGACAGAGCTTGTCAGACCGTATCTCTTGAGATGGCTATAGTTGTCAAGCAATTCAGGTGTGGCTTCTGTACTTGGGGCTACCTTTTGTGGCCAGAAGTGGGATGTGATGTCAAAAGGACTAGCATGGGAGGAAGGGGACCAGCATGGGCTGCTGGGGCTGATATGACCCAGCTCTTGCAGCTTAGCTTTCCTTCCCCACTCCCCAGTAGTGTGGTAACGGAGCTGTGGGGAGCCATTGTCACCGCTTATCTGTGAATAACTCCTAGAGTTCCTATTCTTGGTCTCTTTGAGGTATGTGGTATATATCTTGTAACTCTCTTTAAAGGTGTAGATTTTGTTATGTCGCTCTTAGGTTCTGGAAGACTGACACCCTTGCCTTTAGCTGAAGTGTCATGGGTTAGGGTATGAATTTTCCCTAATGAAATAAATCCTATTATTTGAATGCATGACTGAAAATTACAGTTAGCAGGCCATGAAATTAGTACAAGCACAAATAGTCGGTCTGTGTGTAGTCAGGAAGTGATGCTGATACTGCCAGCAATTGTGTTCATTTTTTTCTTCGTTTCAGTGGTTTTACATCAATTTACTAAGTTTTTTGAGTATCTCTATCAGCCAGACTTTGAGTCATCAAAAATATCTTAACGTAACTCCTCTTTATATCTTTGCCATCAGTAAGATTCCAAGGGCAAAAGTTTATAGAAGTTATTTGACTACAGAAAACAAACATTCTTGCAGATTTGTTCAGTGCACTGGTAACAAAAAAAAAAAAAAAAAGCAGCCTATTGTTTGATTAAAATAAATTGAGGTGAAGACCAGAAAGCACCAAATACGTTAGCAGTCTGGTTTTGCAATAGTTTTTAAATAGTTTTTAAGTGATCATTTTTATCAGCAAGAAGAGTTTTGAATTGTTCGGCCTCCCATAGTAGAACAGATATTAATCTTCTGATATCCTTCAAACCAGTACTTACTCTGCCCTCATTTGTATTTTCCCAAACAGGCCAGTACTCAGACAGATGCCCTAAAGCTACCGCCATCCCAACCACCTAGGCTTCTAAAAAACAAAGCATTATTGTGCAAGCCAATCACTCAGACTAAGGCCACCTCGTGCAAACCTCACACACAAAACAAAGAATGCCAGACAGGTATGTGTCTCATCTCCTACCTGTTTCATCAAAGTATGTTGCCGTTGAGAGAGTAATGCACAATTTTACATGACAGGGAATATGTTTTAATTTATTTTAAAACCTTAAATAGTTTTCAGATTGTCGTATGGTATTTTCCAAGTAGCAGTTTGCCATACAGGTGTAAAACATTTGCTATTCTTTGAAATCCTTAAAGCTTCATGTGTGATGAATCTCTGACTCATCTTTAGCATTCTGTGATCATCTTATCTGTGAAAAATGAAGTGCAATGGTTAAGTGACATGCAAAAGGCTACCAAGGGAACTTTGTTTTCCTCAGGACAGAAGTTGTGAGTTCTCACAGCACAAGACACAAAAGCAGACTCATTTTAATAAAGGCATGATTTCTCAAAGGTTATGTCAACTCTCACTTTCCTTTAATTATTAGATACAAATACTGAGAACCTCTGAAAATTAAGTCTCTGTTTCTAAGACCATTTGATTAGATTCATATTTGCTCTAAGCTCCCTCTGTGGGCAGGAGGAAACAGAAGCTCCTTCAAAGGTTATTATGTAGTCCAGACTGTCGCTGAGGAGTGGTTTTCTCATCGTTGTTACGTTAGAAGGAAGATACCTAGTGTTGATGTAAACCTCTCAGTGACGGAGATGAAGTTAAGTGGGAAGATCGTAGTTAGTTTTTTTTAATGGTACCTTCTTACGATCTTGTAGTTAATTGTGAGATAATTGCAGTAACACACCATTTACCTGGATAGTATTTGATACTTATTTCCACTCTTCCCTTCCAGAATTCATGTATAAGGTCACAGTGCTGTTTGTTTCTGAACTGTAGTATTAATACTTGTACAACAATGCTAAAGTGAAAGGTGACTCTGAACCAAGACGCAGTACTGCGCACATTGAGTTACAAGCAGAAGTCCAAACAATTGTCATGGACGCTGTGAAGTGTACTGGATGGTCATATGGTTAAACAGTTTTTGTTTTGTTCTACTTTTGATACAACAGAAGAAGAAGAAGTAGTTCAGCCCCAGATCATTGTGGTACCTGTTCCTGTACCAGTGTTTGTGCCAGTACCCCTTCACCTCTACACTCAGTACACACCAGTTCCACTTGGGATGCCAGTACCTGTAAGTTCCACTTCAGTTCACTAGAGAACTGGTTTACAGTCTTGTTTCTGAACAGGACACAGAGCAGTGTCGTTGGGTTTTGTGACTAGTCATCCAAGAGCTATTTGGAGTCCTTGAAACCATTTCTTTCCATGGTGCATCATGTTTGGTTAAGCATCATCACACAAACCCACCAATTTGTAGGGTTATTACAGAAATGAAACAAGTTGTCCAGTCCAGAGTTATTTTAAAATTGAATTTAGTAGTGTTAAAATATATGTCAGATTAAATGAGAGGAATGTCCCCTGTGTATTTGCTGTTTCCCTTCACCCCCAAACAAGCTCTAATATTTTCCACTTATTCCATAGGTACCAGTTCCCATGCTCTTCCCAACTACCCTGGATAATGCTGATAAGATCATTGAAACTATTCAGGATATCAAAGAAAAGATTCCCACAAATCCATTTGAAGCCGATCTCCTTCAGATGGCAGAAATGATTGCAGAAGATGAGGAGAAAGAAAAAACACACTCTCATGGTGGTACGTGATGTTTTTAAAAAGGAAACTAAATGCAGTGAGATGGAGGTCCTCTCATCATGGAAAATAGGTAGAGAAATAGATTTGACTTTTGTTGATAGTAACAAATTCCTAGAGGTAGCAACCTCCGGAGTAGTACAGCATGCATTAGGAGAAGGAGTCAAGAAGACAGAGCAGCTGCTCTACAAGAATATTTTCCTAGCAGGCTTTTTATGGTGGATTCTTGGAGGGTGATGCAGGTTAGAACCTGTTGTATAGTGATCATCCCATGTAATAAAGGTGGAGCATCTGAAAAGAAATGAACAAAGTATTGTATTTGTCTACAAATGACTCAAATAACAAACACGGAGGGATGGAAGCATGTAGAAAAGCAAGCATGGGTTAGTTCTGCATTTCTGTTTCTCCTGTAACAGCATGGCCTAGGTAGAAAGGTGTTAAGAGAACTCTAGTGGAGGAGACGATGGATCATGTGTGGTAGTGTTATGACCTAATACATATTTTTTTGGTGTTCAAAATACTTTGTATTAGTTATGTAAGCTGTCAATCATTTGTAGATACAGATTTCCTTCTTTTTCTAAAGGATCTCAAACATCTGAGCATGAGCTTTTTCTGGACCCCAAGATATTTGAGAAAGGTCAGTTGGATTTTTTTGCAAATGGACTTTGATCCTGCTGTGTCTTCTCTTGCAAGCTCCTCTTTTTGTATGTCCTTTCCTATAGCACGTGGTATATCTGATCACTCTCATTACAGACCAAGGTAGCACTTACAGTGGAGATCTAGAATCGGAAGCAGTGTCCACTCCACACAGTTGGGAGGATGAGTTAAATCACTATGCCTTACGATCAAATGCCCTGCCAGAACCAGATCCAGAACTGAAGCAGTTCTCCAAAGGCGATGTGGAACAGGACCTGGAGGCAGATTTTCCATCAGGTCTGTATAATGCGAAGAAAAATGCATTGTTGTATAAAAGTACGCGCAATTTTCTGAGTAAGCATTGTACCAGCGGTCTGCTTATGAAGGGTATGTGTTTTCATTCAGTAAAACTGTATATTTAAAGCTGCAGTAATATATCAGCTCTACTAAAAATGGCTATTTTAAAAATATTATTGCTATCGTTAAAGGCTGCATTCTGCAGAACCCCCAACAGGAGTAGCAGGTAGCCTTGCTTGACTCCTTGGAATTTATCGCTTCTGTGTCCCTAGGTATAATCCACGTGAGTTGTGCGGAAGAAAATAAGTTTGCCTGAATAAGTACACCCACTGTTTGGGGGAGCTTTTTTCCCCTTCTGAGAATTTACTTATTTTATACAGAAGGTAATTATTTGAATATACAGGTGCAATTGCCAACTGTAAGATATTCCATAGTATCTAAGTGACACTTCTACCTGGGCTGGAAATCATATAATTAAACTCTTAATGGTGTTGATTTGACTTCAGACTCATTTGACCCTCTCAGTAAAGGACTGGGTTTGCATTCACGTTCCCGAGCAAGACGGAGACATAGAGATGGCTTCCCACAGCCAAAAAGACGGGTAAGAAAGTACTTCTGGAACACAAGTTCCTTGCATTTGAAGTAATAACATTATGTGCATGCTTATTCTCAGCAGTAAAAAAATACTGCTCCAGGGTGAAAATGAGAAGTCAATTTGACTGCACTGTGTATTTTTTCCTGTTCCGCTATATGAGATAAGATTTTATTTCCTCCCTCTCTGCAACTAGGTAGAAAAAGTGCTCTTTTTAGTGCAGAACATTTTTAAATGTGTATTGTTTCAAAAAAACTCCAAAAGAGATGTCTTTTAAGTAGTGTCATAATCTACAGGAAAGAGTCCATTTTTTCTTGTGTTGCTAGAGAGGAATATATTTCTCTGCATATTTATCACAGTGAGAATTAATGTATTTTATCACACCTTTTCTGTAAAATGTGGTTAATATTTGTCCACATATTAAAAATACATATATAACCACTCAGATTCTGTCACGAGAGTAGGATTTTCTTGTTATGCGAGCATAATGATCTTTTTACGTGAGATCGAGTTAAGCATCCACAGATTAAGAGGTTATTAAATGTTTATTTGTTTTGATTTGTTTGTTTGCCTGTAGGGACGGAAGAAGTCTGTAGTTTCTGTAGAGCCCCGGAATCTGATGCAGGGCTCCTACCCAGGGTGCTCTGTTTCTGGGATGACCCTGAAGTATATGTACGGGGTAAACGCCTGGAAAAACTGGGTCCAATGGAAAAACGCACAGGAGGAGCAAGGGGACCTGAAGTTTTCAGGTAATTTTTTTCTCACTCAGTGCAAACAGAAATAGTTGAAGAGCACTTGGCATGATATGTTGTTCAAATAAAAATTAGGATTAGATATTACTGAGTTTTTAAATATCCATGAGTGGAGAAAAGATTTTATGGAATACTGTCTTACGTCTTTTCATGCATTTAAAAGTCATAGCTATTACATTCTTAATTGATCTGTTACCTATTAAAACAGGCTCTAAAATAGCAGATTTCCTTTTGACATTAGAAATGTTAGTCTTTTAACCTCCACTTTGTGTTCATTTGCATATAGTAATTCTTCATTTGTAGAAGAGATGCTTTATGCAGCTGCAGAGCCTTTACTGAGCTATTATCAGGCCATAATTCTAAGTTGACAACACCAACTTGGCCCCATCTTTTTCATCCGCAGCTAGCGCATTCACAAAGTATTTCTTTGTCAGCATAACTGTTTGCTGTAAAAAAAAAGAAAAAAGTGTGCTACATTAAAATCTCAACACCTTATTTCTAGGCTTTACAGCTGGAAAGAAACCTTCCAAAAGTCTACCCATTCTGTCCTGCACCCAGCCTGAAACTATCTTTAAAAGGCGTGAATTGTTCCTTCTGTCTCAATAGGGTGATAGATAATAATGACAATATAAACGTCACTTTTGTTTGTTTTTTCTAATTATGGATTATAGTTTTTTTTTTACAAAAGCTCAGCAGTCCTGGGATTTGGCAGTGTCTAACTCCCCTTTTCCCTGGTCTCAAATCTGTCTTGCATGCTTGCACTGAAAGTTTTGTGCACAAATTTTCAGAGTCAAGCAAAGAATTTAAGAATATAATTGAGCTTTTTGAGGATGGTGGGGAAAAGAGCAAACCAGGTTTAATACTTTTGCAATGTAAAAAACTAAGCGTGGCAGGGCTTATATAAGAAAGATCCCAAAGGAAAAAAATCTGGTTAGAACGAGATCTGCTTTTTCCTCTCTTATTTGGAATTTTTGTTGTTATTACATGAGAACAGCTGGGGTTTTTTTTTCCCAGAAGAAGAGTAATCACATGAGTTACTGTGGCTAAGGAAGCAAACACTACGGTCAGTTCCAGGAAACTGTCCCCCCTGCCCCTTCCAGAAAGGTTCCCTGCTTAGTCCCGAGCAGTCCCTTTTGCAGGGTGTGGAGCAGCCAAGCCTGGTCATTTCATGGCAGGTCCTTCGATGGATTGATTCTCTGCTTGCTCTACTTCCCTTGCTGAATCCCGTGCATGGCCCTTGAAAGTCTTCGTTCCTTCTCCCTTTAAGGAGTCAAATATGCTGCACTCAACTCATGTCCAGAACTGTTAGGAAACACTCCAGATCTGTGTCTTGCTCGGGATTCCCCTGAGTCCAGCTGTAGAGGTGAAACCTATTTATCAACCCTACGCTGCCAGCCTCGAGTACATGCAGCCACTGCTATGCCACATCTTTGGGTTCAGCAAAATCCCTAATGTTTGAATGTCTCAGCTTTACGTGCCTGCAGCCTTATTACTCAGTTGCAGCGTTTGTACTGTCTGGCCGTGGTGGTGGCTTGGTTTTTATTGGCCAAATCCTCATTTAATTCTTAACCAACAGATAGGAAATAGTTCACAAGTTTAGTCATACAAGGTATTTCACATATGGGATAGAAGATTTAATAGTTCTGCTTACATGAAATAATAAGAAATGTGTGAAGATTTAATCTGTTGAATTCAGTTAATTTTTCTAATAATTTTCTTTGCCACAGTTCGTCCTGTGAAACTCAAGGAGGACATTCTGTCATGCACTTTTGCTGAGCTGAGTTTTGGCTTGTGCCAGTTTATTCAAGAGGTGCGGAGACCAAATGGAGAAAAATACGATCCTGACAGCATCTTATACTTGTGCCTTGGAATTCAGCAGGTAACTCAGAGAATGAGGGTATTGCTGTGGTTATTTATGCTTTATAGCCATAGTCCCATGGAGCTGCTTGGGTCTTGTAGAGGGGGCAAGAATGTCTCTTTTTTGTGTTTTATTCTTAGTCTGTCTTAATCCCATATTTGACTAATTTGTCTGGACCTTTTTATGATTAGAGTGAATGAGTTTCTTCTGTTGGGAGGAATGTGGCGTGGAAGGCTAGGTGTTTCTACCTAGACACAAATCTTTGGGTTTGGTACCTTTGTTATTCTTTTCATGCATAGGAAAGATTTGCAGAAACCTGAGTCTCCTCAGAAATATTTGCTTTATGATGGAATGTTTTAGATCTAAAATAGTTGCACAATGCTCTTCTAACATACAAGCTTACATGGAAGAGGTTACCCAGCAAAGACTGAGCTCCTTCCGTGGCTAGACAGATACCTTTTGCATTGGCAGTATTTACAGAAAAAATACAGCGGGAATAATAGCATTGTAATTAATGAATGCTAAGAGTAATGTAGTAAGTCCTGGCTACCTGCCTTGAAACAGTTGCAGTACAAACCTAGTATAATATTAATTTCTGTTTAAAACTCAATGTTCAGTATATTTCTGTTAGGGGCTTTTCTTTAGAATAGCCTGTTTGGTCCTTTCCTTAAACAGTCATTTGGAGATAAGGAATCAAAAGCTGATGAGGTCTAGGAGTATCACCATTTTTTGTGTGTTCCAGTTTTGATTTATTTATTGATACACACTCCTGACTTGTAGAACCCCCTTTTTCTTTAATTGCTGCCTCGCAAGAATTTAAAGAACTTTCACATTGATGCTGTAAGTTGAGCTACTTCAGCAGCCCCATGCTGGGCCTGTAACTAATGTTAGGAGATGTTAGCACGTTTTTAGGAGATGTTAGCAAAGTTCTTTTCAATAGAAGGATACTCAATAACTCTTCTGGTTTTTATAGGCAGATTTTTTTCAAGAATATTTAACACTTAGAGGAGGATGATTTTTCAAAAAACAGCTCTAGAGCTTGGAATATTAACAATAATTCTTGCCTAAACCTCTCATTTCATACTGGGGAGATCCCAGTCCCTGCATAAAATTTGATTTGATATCTTAGGGAAGATTTCAACAAAGTGTTTTGGACCATAAGACACTGGGACATAAGAAAGGAAAATAATCGGATGTCCTGTATCTTCTCTGTAATGTTATATAATCACAAACTGTATGTCTTCCTTTTTTTCTCTTGTAGTACCTGTTTGAGAATGGTAGAATAGATAACATTTTTACCGAGCCCTATTCCAGGTTTATGATTGAACTTACAAAACTTTTGAAAATCTGGGAACCTACAATTCTTCCAAATGGTAGGACAATTATTTTGTTTTGTGTAGCTGCATGACAAAGCCGTATTATAAATTAGTATTTTCTCAATGCCATGAAGAAGAATGTGATCTGAGGCATTCATATCAGTCTTCTCTTTCTCCACCATGTAATTGTTTGTGGTAGACTAGCATCATGGATTTTATGTCTGTCTCTACCAGTTACAGATTACATTTAAATATACCTTTGCCTCTGATCAATCTCTCAACTCCTTTGAAAGAAAGGTTTCCCATTCCTTTAGTCGACATGCTAGTTCTTCTCTTCCGTCAAGTTTTAGCTGATCTTTTTTGAATACAGGTAGCCAGAATTTTATGTAATAATGGAGATGAGTTACTGCAAATTCCATGTACAGTTGCACTGGTATTTCCCTATTAGTACCGGAAATACTCCTGAGAAATCTGAGGATCATATTAGCAAATCATTGGAATCTTGTCTACGTGGATCCACAACTGGCTTTTCATTTAGAAAATTAACTTTTTATTTAATACAGAAATAGGTGGGCCAGTGCGAACTGCATGAAGTTGAACAAGGCCAAGGGCAAGGTCCTGCGCGTGGGTCAGGGCAATCCCAAGCACAACTACAGGCTGGGCAGAGAATGGATTGAGAGCAGCCCTGAGGAGAAGGACTTGGGGGTGTTGGGGGACGAGAAGCTCAACATGACCCATCAATGTGCACTCACAGCCCAGAAAGCCAACTGTGTCCTGAGCTGCATCACCAGCAGCATGACCAGGAGATCAAGGAAGGGGCTCCTGCTCCTCTACTTCACTCTGAGACCCCCCTGCAGTGCTGCATCCACCTCTGGGGTCCCCAGGACGAGAAGGACATGGAGCTGTTGGAGTGAGTCCAGAGGAGGCCACGGAGATGATGCGAGGGCTGGAGCACCTCTGCCATGGAGACAGGCTGCGAGAGTTGGGGTTGTTCAGCCTGGAGAAGAGAAGGCTGCGGGGAGACCTTAGAGCCCCTTCCAGTCCCTAAAGGGGCTACAGGAAAGCTGGAGAGGGGCTGGTGACAAGGGCAGGGAGTGACAGGCCAAGGGGAATGGCCTGAAGCTGCAGGAGGGGAGATGGAGATGAGATGTGAGGCAGAAATTCTTCCTTGTGAGGGTGGTGAGGCCCTGGCACAGGGTGCCCAGAGAAGCTGTGGCTGCCCCTGGCTCCCTGGCAGTGTTCAAGGCCAGGTTGGATGGGCTTTGAGGTCCCTTCCAACCCAAACCATTGTATGCTATGATTCTATGAAATAATCAAATTACTTAGACTGTTGCATACAGTGAAGTTTTCTTTCACAACAAATCTCTTCTAAGCCTCCGTATCTCCTTTTCCCAACTGACATACAGTAATCACAATGGACTATTTGTATACGAAGATGGCATATTTTAAACTCATGCTCCATGTTTTAGGAAGTATGCATTTTTGCAGTTGGCCGGTGTGGTTTAATACAGTGAAATTAGAACTTAGTGAGGTTCTGCTGGTGTCTGCAATCTTCCTTTATATCCTTCTCTCCATTCTTCAGGTATTGGAAGATCATTCTGTTCCACAGCTTGGTTCTCCATGCTCCCTATGTTCGTGCATGCAGTGTTCTTGGTTTTATTTGAATTACAGTTGCTTAGGATAGGTCTGGATTTACTTTGATATGCAGTTCATGAATATAGAAGGTTAGCTGAAAGAGGACTTAAATGCATCTCTGGCAAAATCTGCCTACTTAATTTTACTCATTTCTGCCTTCCCACCCTGCTCATGTGTGATGCTTTCCTTGCTTTGGGAAAATTCTGAAAATCTGCTAGATTAGACAGAGCCTGTAAAAGCTGTTCATTTGTAACAGACTATGGGGACAGCCCTAAAATTGCATAAATAACCCTCTTCTTTTTTTTTTCCTTGCCTGTTGTTTCCAGGTTATATGTTCTCAAGAATTGAAGAGGAACACTTGTGGGAATGTAAACAGCTGGGTGCATATTCCCCTATCGTTTTATTGAATACACTTCTATTCTTCAACACCAAATACTTCCAACTAAAGAATGTCAGTGAGCACCTGAAACTATCCTTTGCCCATGTTATGAGACGCACCCGAACTCTGAAGTATAATACTAAGATGACATATTTACGTTTTTTCCCACCCTTTCAAAAACAAGAGGTAGAATCAGGTGAGTGTTGTCTAATCATCTGAATTTTGGCAAGCATATTTGTATTGTCTGCTCCTTGGTTTAAAAAGGACTGGGGAGAAAAATATGTTAAGCAGTAAGCAGAGCTATGGATAGTTGGACTTCTGCTGTTATCCTGTAGATTTTCAAAATTTTTTCACTCTAGTAAGGTTTAAAGAGAAATTCTGCATGAGCCAAGGCATCTGATAAAAACTTACAGAAGAGGTGCCACACATTTGGCTGAATTTTTTTTAATAGTTTTTTATAACATCGTAGGCTTGCATAAAGCTTTATTAACTACTGCATGAGTTGAAGGCCCTTTCTGAAGTCCTTTTCTCAAGACTTCATATTCTTGAGGTTCAGACCCTTATCATGCCCTTTTAATTCCCAGATTTATCCTAGGTCTGTGTGGTGGACAAACAAGGCAACCCAAATGGAGAACAGCAGTTTAGATGAAGCTAGGCGCTTGCACACAACTAAGGACTACCCTCTGGACCTCAGAGGCAAAGAAATAGAGATTTTTGTTTGCAGTTATTTTTTGCTGTTTGGAAAAGGGAAGTCTTTGATCCTATTGGCTTCTTTTGCCCATCCAGCAGATCAAACCAGCTGACTTGCACGTGACAGATAATCAGTTGAAGTAATGAGTTTCTGTGTGATGCAAAGTCCCGTCAGACTGGTGCTATGCTGACTGACGAGGGCTTGTTCTTGAACGCGCTGTTTTTCACTGAACTTCTCTGATGTCCTTTTTGTATATCCAGATAAATTATCTGTAGGCAAAAGGAAACGCAGTGAAGAGGAGGAGATTCCAACAGCAGTGGAAATGGCTGAAAATACAGATAATCCCCTGCGATGTCCAGTCCGACTTTATGAATTTTACTTATCAAAATGGTAAGTGACAGAATTTGATTTTTGATCTGTATGTAGACTAGAACAGGCATTTGAGCAAGGATCCCACCAGCCCTTTTGTGCCTGTGCTGCAGGCTCCTCTCTCCAATTCCAGGTCCCTCAGTGTGGGGATGGAACCATGCAAATCGGTAGTATTTGTTACTAGTGTTGAATCAAGAGCAGAGTTAGAGAGAGATGTATTCTTTAAATGCCTGTTTACACATCCACAGGTTGTAAATGTAAACAGGGGCATTACTACAGTGGCCGTGTCATTCTCATCTCCTTCAATTCCCATACAGGATCCTTCTTTTGAGACGTTTATAACTAATACCCTGATACCACGTTCCTTGTGAAAGAGGGTGGGAAAAGTGTGAATTAAGTAAAACTGCTGATAGCTTTTGCCTGCTGAAATGTGAGGTTGACTTTTATTTAGGAGTTAGAAAGGAGACTATAGAGCAAGGACATAGATATAAATCATTTTGTCTCTCTCCTGTTTCTATATAAACTTTGGCTAGGTCATTGAGCAGGTGGAATATGATGTTCTTCTCTTTTCAAAGAAAATACACATGCAAAAAGAAACAGCATCTCATTAGTGTCAGCTAAAACTCAAATAAATCACCCTCAAAAACACACCTACTGGGCTTACTACAAGTAGTCCCATTACTTAGGCAAAGGCATGCATAGCTGCTGTCCTGGCTCTTTGTCTCCCTCTTCTTACCTTCCTTGTCTTCACTTGCATATCATTAGAAGCTTTTGGCTGTCCTTGGACTGGGAAAATATTTTCGTGCTCCTCCATGGAATTATGCCATATCATAGCTGAGCCCCTGCAGTGGTGCAAGCAGCAGTAAAAATTCGCTTTGCTGTTTTAACGTGAATATTCCAAAGGCAGGCAGGAGGGATCCTTGCTCTAGAGGGCTTTGTGTCTTCCTGCCCCAGCCTGAAAGCTGCCTCCGAGTCAGACGGCCAGTCTATCAAGCAGATGGGCTTACCATTCTGCACCATAAGCAGGCAAGCTAGGATTGAGTTTTGCTAGCTCTTGACCATTCCCTGTGCCGAAGTACACAGCAGCTCTGGAATACTAGAACCGGTTTAATTCAGAGGTTGAATGTCAAATGCATCTATCAATCGTATCAAGATGCTAGGACTATTAATTGGATGATACTGTGATTGAAGAACCACATCTGTAAAGAAGTCACTCTCATTTTCTTTTTCACAATTTTCTTTGTTTCTTTATAAGCAAGTAATGCAAAGTGACCTGGAAACAACTTCCCTAAGTTGAGGGGGGCAAACCAAGTCACTAACAAAAAGATTGGAATTATGCCATTTAAATTACTGTGATGTCATCTTAATGTAACTTCCTTTTATTGGCTGTTTCTCCTTAACATTTCTGTGGGTAGGACAGATAATGCTGCCTTCCGATAACGTGCTCTTCCTTTCTTTACATTGCCAGTTCTGAAAGCGTGAAGCAGAGAAGTGATGTATTTTACCTTCAACCTGAGCGCTCCTGTGTACCCAATAGCCCCATGTGGTATTCCACATTGCCAATAGACCCAGGAACCTTGGACATCATGTTAACGCGTATTCTTATGGTGAGGGAGGTACACGAAGAACTTGCCAAAGTCAAATCAGAGGACTCTGATATTGAGTTATCAGACTAACTGAAGTGGGGTATTTTCCTTTGAGTACACATCAGAAGCACCAAACTGTGAATACGTCCAGCCTTTGGAAAATGTGTATCAAATAAGCCAAGATAATGTCACCTACAGGCGTATTTTGAACCACAGTGGATGTACAAACTGGAACTGGAAGGAAGCAAGCTGTGTAAGCTGCAAGAAACGACGTCCTGTGGCACCGATAAATCCTCTGAACAAATTCAAGATGAACTAACCTATTTGAGTGGTGCATAAATCCTTTATCTGTTTAGGATTTTAAAAAGTTGTGAGATATTTTTAAGGAAAATGGTTGTGTAAAATCTACCATACCGATGTTGGGCATGGAGAGCTAGACTGTGGCTCACGTGACTTCTCAGCCTCATGGCTGCAGTCCTTGCTGCCAAAGAGCACGTGAAGATCCTAGAGCTCTTCACGAGGACAGGAGAGGAAGTGGTGGTATTTAGACGAACAGACACTTTCCGTTATAAATACACGTACACACACGCTTTTATAATTTTTGTGAAACTGGGATCAAACGTTAGGCAGGCGGAAGCTGCTGGCATGCCTGCCAGGGAAGCTATGTGAACGGACAACTGTCTGGCTGCTGTTAAATGGTCACACGATGCCAGAATCTAGCTCTCAGTCCAGGCTAACACCAACTCTAGCTCTGTTCGGTCTTCGGCGTGGAAGAGGTGCTGTAGGTCAAACTTCAGAGTGATCATGTTACGGGACGAACATTTCTGGGATATGTACAGGAGAGTGACTGTCCTGGGGTATGTGCAGAAAATCCCTTACCTAGCCCAGTAGCTCTGCAGTCTGTCGATATAATCTAGCAAATACTGTGGTGCGCGGAAATTTTTTTTCCCTTAAGGCAGCTTTCCTTTCTCCTCTTTCCCTACTCCTATGTTTTTTGGTTGTTTTATAAAGCAAATCTGGAGGGCCTTGTCATTTCAGACGAGAGATACGTGCACTCTTTCTCTTTCCACCTTTGCAACGCGTGCAGTGTTGTGCAAAGGATGCAGTATTACTTTTGACAACAGAACTGTGGTAGAAAATTACCATGTGTGTTTTTTTCCCACCCTACCCAAAGAGATTTAGTCTAGTGTTGGAAATCGAAAGAGATTTTTTTAAGGCTTGGCTGTTACTGCGTCTTTTTGAAGAGAAAAGCTCCCACATTGTGTTTAGAGGACAGGACGTTATCAGATACTGTCTGTATCTCCGTTTTCTCAAGCTATAGATGTGTGTTTCTGAGGACCAGTGGTCACAAATTCGTTGGAAACCCAAACTATTTTTAAAGAAGAGAATTGTATGGTTTTTATCTAGCACTGGTCAGGTATCCATCTTCTGTAACAGGGGTCTGATATTTGATCTTGTCACTAAAATTTCAAGAGATGAAAATCAACAGCCTTGAATTATATTTCCTTTTTTTGTTTTGTTTTGTTTGGTTTTGTTTTTTAATTATTTTTTTAGCAGTAACAAAAGTAATTTAACAAAAATAAAATCAGAAAGTAGTCTATTGACGTTGTGTACTCGGTAGTCCTGTCCCTGCCTGTAACAGATTTCACCGATGTATTTTTTAATACAGAAAACTATGTGAAAAGTAAACCTGCCCCTGATTCTGTCTGATCAAAGCCCATCTGTGTCTGTCATTTCTGATCAAAGATAACTGCTTTCTCCATGTCCTGGCCTAGCACTCCTGGGGCAGATGTTTCGGCCGTAGTACGTTCCCTGCCAGTAAACTGCCGGGGCACTCAGAGGCTCAGCGATGCTCCTGTGGGCTAATTTCATGTTCTGTGAACACGAATCTGTCCCTCCCCATATTTATATTAAAATAGTGAAATAGCAGGCATGGTATTTTGCATTGGGATGGTGGATAGAATATTACAGGGGGAAAAAAATCAGTCTGGAAAGATTAGTGTGTAGGTCTTAGGGGATAAAAGAAGTCTGAGCTGTGTCGCTCGCACATGGGTGTGCCTAGAACCTCTACATCAGTAGGAGAGGGGAAGGACCCAGGAATTTCTGTATTTCCTGGGCATCCCCTGCAAGAGGGCAGCTGTACTCGGCTGCCTTTGCCCACTCCCTGCCTTCCCCAGGGAATAAGCAAGGCAGCAGCGAGGACAAGCCGGTGGGAGGGCTGGCTGTCGTTGGGTGGGGATTGTCTAAAAAATAATACCACATCTGAGTTTTCCCTTAATCGACATTACAGAAGTACTCCCATAGAATAAAGTAGTATATTTGTATCTTATGAGTAACGTACTCATTTTTCTTTCTCTGAGGACCCTCACTTTCTTGTCTGTGAAGACTTTCACGTACGTTAATTTTTTCCAGGTACTTGAAATGAAAGATAATTTGCCTTTCATACTCTCTCAGCAAGGAAAGTTCAATTGTGTTAAGCTTGACTGGCTGAAAGCAAAGTTGTAAACATTCACGTCGTGGCTCTGCAATGAGGAAGGGTTCGGTGCAGTGTCTTTCGATGATAAAATTAACAGAACAAGCAGTTTTAGTTTCAGTTTCCCTAGTCAGATACCTTCTGCTTGGAGGCCCTTCCGCAATCGCGTATGTTGGCCGGGGTGTGCCTGGGCTTTTTTTGCCTCTCAAGGAATTTCTTGTCAGCCCAGCTAAAGACCACACTGATTTACCAAATGGGTTACTTTGAAGGATTAAAATGTATTTATAGATTATACACGCAGGATCCAAGCTCTGAACACTTAGACAAAGTTGTTTATAATAAACATATCTGAATCATTCGCTGACCATGCAACGATGTTTACTACTTGAAATATTCTTTTAAGGAGAAAAATCATGCTGTAGTCTTAGCGTGGACAGAGAAACAACAAAGATGATGCTGAGAAAGAAAAATAGAAGATGATGCTTCCTGCTAACAGGGTTTCTATCACTGTGCCTTCCCACTGTACACGGTGTTTAACCCCTTGGTTTTCAGCGTGCAGGGGTAGTGGCATAGCTGTGCAGAGCGGTTTGAGAGTGTGGAAGCGAGCGTGTCGTGTTACTCCTTACCGAGTGTATTTGCACTTCTGGCTGCTAACACAAGTCTTTGGGTTTTGCAGAGATTTTTGTTTAAAAAGCTTCTGGAGCGTGGCTGTTACCTCCGCGGTGCTGGCAGTTTCCTGGCAGTTCTCACTGCGAGAGATGCCTGGCGCAAACCTGCTGCTCTCTCCTGGCTTCGGGTGACTAAAGAAGGAACCTAGGGGCACGCTGAATGCCACAGAATTAGGAGCAAAAAGAAGTTAAATCATCTTAGGAATTATTCTGCCACCTGCTGATCTAGAAGAAACCCCTGGATTTCTCTGGCAGTAGTCTCCAGCCCAGTGATGGCTCCTCAGGTACTTGACAGAGAACGGTAGCAAAGTCACTCATCTCACGTTCCCAGGGTGCGCTCCCACAACGATGAGGCTCCACCAGTACCGGTTTAGTGCCAGGGTCACAGAAGGGACTGAATGTGCAATAAAGTCTTTGGGTTTTGGTAACAATCTCAGTAACTCTTCTCAGTCCCTTGAGCAATAGTCTCACTGTTGCCTTAAAAAAAAAAAAAACCTGAACAAATGCTCGTGCATAAAATTCCTTATGGTGCTCTTAAACCACTGGCACCGCACTCGCTGTCTAGGCTGGAGTTTTGCTCCCATCAGTACAACGGGCTCCTGCCCTGTCTTTTTCATCCAGTTTAAACATTCCTAACAGAGCAGAGGCAAAAACAAGATTTGCTGTCTTCTATTACATAGCTGCTCGTCTGCTCTATGTCCCCACTAGCATCATCAACCTTACAAGATTTAAAGAAATAACAAGTTTTGAGCAGTTTTAAGCTACTGAGCAGTGGCTGGTCCTTTCTTTTGCAAAACCATCCAGTTTTGAGGGTGGTGTTTTGTAACAGTATGAGCACCAACAACCTGTACAGATCATGGACCACTGCTGAGGAGAAACTCTAGAAGGAGTTTAGGAGCAACGAAGCTGGAAGGGTGCATGTTCTGCCTCGGAGTTGCAGGTCAGAAACCCAGGCTTGCCTCGCCGAGGGTGGGTGCGAGTGGAGCAGGCGTGAAGCCCCGCTTTTCACCTCCTCGTCCTCGGCAGATGAAATGGTGGCGTCCCTACGCGGTCGCCTCCTTTCTGCTCTTACTGTGGGCACCTGCTCGAGAGGAACCTCTGGCCAGCATGACAGCTGCAGATTTGTCGGGCAGGTAGGACTGACTCTGCTTTTGCATCTTCCCCGGGAGGAAATGGTTGTTTTGAAAGGGGGAATAGAGTGGTTCTGCACAATATTGTTGCATTTGTTAAGAAGTTAACTCCAGCCCTCTTGTTAGAAGGTGGATTTTTTTGAACTAAGAGGGGAAGTAACTCATTTAATCTGACCACTGCATGAACAGATCCCTTCTGGCTTCATCCCGTGGCTCCCGTGTCAAGCCCATAGTGCTTGGCCGAGCTGTAAGACTTTGCATTTTTATGTTCAGTTTCTTCCCCCCTCCTCTATTTCCAAGAAGCATTTGATAACTTTTCTTTTGTGCTGTGCTTTATGAGGAAACTGTTTTGGACATGCCAGAAAGAGGGAGAAATAACGGAGCAAGTGGTGGCAGAGGAGCGTTGGAGGGTGCTGGGCTTGGGCAGGTGGGCGATTGTGCACGGCAAGAAACTAATATGAATATTTATTAAAGTATCTAGGTTTCAGCATTTTGTATTCAAAGCATCTCAGTTGGATGCTATTAGGAAAAGTTAGTGAATGTGGGCATGGGTCATGGATGGGACAAACTTAGAACCTGAATTTAAAAGCGTTTCAGTTCCTGCATGTACCGTGCTAGCTCTTCTGCTGTCCCGTGGCAAACTGCAAAATCTGCAACAGGTTTTTTTTGTTTTTCATTTGTCATCAGTAGATGTTGCTGCCATGGAGGTCCTTAGCGCTCAGTCGATGGCACCAGTGCTAGCTCTGGTCCAGGGAGCGTTGCAAGGTTGTAAATGCTTTTGGGAGTCATAAAGGCTTGAAGGAACTCGGGCATCTTGGATTCTTCCAGCCCCAGAACTTAAATTTCCATTGGACAGTAACATTCACTAAGCTAATGGTTTTTCAGCAGAGATACGGTTTTTTTTATTAACGAAACAAACCCTGAAATATCTTAGATTATCACCTGCTTGGAGGGAAAGAGGGAATTTATTACAATTAAACAGTCAAGCTAAACAAAGCCTCAAACACCAAAGCTCAAAATGCATCCCAAGTGCACAGTTTTAAGTAACTAATCCGGTCCAGCTGCCCCGTGCTCGGACTCACGGATGCAGGCTGCAATAGCCACGGTAGCTACGGCGCGCTTCATCTTGTGGTTCACAGCTGACTGTTAGGTGTGCCAACAAGCGGTGTAGCTGGGGTCTTAGGTCTAGGAGTCAGGGGCTTTTTATTCTCTCTTCTACATTTTTATAACACAAAAAGCCAGAACAATTTGAAAAGGTCTTTTTGACCTGCTGGGAGCCAGGCTTCTTCCTCGAAGAGAAGGGTGTGGGTGACAGCTCTTGACTTTGTCCCCAGTTAAGCCACTGACTATTATATTGCCCGGGATCCAGAGTACACACCACATCACTACTGTTGTATCGATGAAGCCTCATGTCTTGACCCTTGCCAATCTGTACCTCGGCTGTACCCATCTGTAAATTGGCCACACTTTCCTACCTCGTTTGGGCATTATGAGGCTAAATTCTGTAGGATGCTTTGCAGCCCCCGTGATGAAAGGTGCTATATAACTGCAAAGTGTTACTTCAAAAGATTTAAATAGATCACCAGTGCATCATAACCTATATTAAAAAGACTTTTTCTTATATGAGAATTTATAGACTTCAATGTATGGTATTAATAAGTGAATTACTGAGACCCCCAAAATAGTTTTTGTTTGAATCGTATCTGTATTCTGGAAAAGTGATTAAAAACCTTTAACCTTAATAAAAGAGTACATCCTCATTTCCTGTATGATGTTGGAATCTGAGTTAAAAAGCAGAATCTCACAGATTTGAAGGGGGGGGGGGGGGGAGGGGGGGGGGGCAGGCTTTAGTTGTTTTTAAGCCAGCATTAAAATAGCAGCTTAATAACTTCGCAGCAAGGCTTGGTCTTTCCCACCTGGCTGTAGAGCAGCTCACGCTGAGCTTTGCTCCTCCTTGAAGCCTCTGAGATCAGCTGTAATTAGCTCAATCACCAGCCGAGTTTGCTACAGGCACCCTATCCCCAAACCGAGCGCCGGGGAACCGGTGGCTGCTCGAGTGCTGCCCGACGCCGTCAGCGAGCAGGAGAGTCCTCGGGACCCACCATCGCCTTTGCTGGCACCCTGAAATGCTAGAGTCACCCAGGAGCCACAGCAGCACGGAAACACCACCGCTCCCCTCAGCCCCTCGTTATCCAGCGCTTGATGCGGCTTCCAGCGAGGGCAGGGAAAGTCTCGTGGCTTTCCGAGCGAGGTTCCCAAGGCTCCTCTGGGTTGGGAGCCACCAGAGCTTTCCTCAGTGCGGGTTTTAAGGCCCCCATCACACAACTGGTTTACACATATTTTGAACTTTGCTGGTGCACCCACAGCCGGGCAAGTGCCCGTGCAGCCAGTGCAGCCTTTGGGTTTAAAGAGGTTGCTGAGAACACAGATACAGGCAATCACCAGGAAAAAAAAAAAAAAAAAAAAAAAAAAAGACAGACGTGCTGCTTAAATGTTCCCAGCAGCCTGACGAATGAGCGTCCAAAATGATGCGCACCCTGGTGCAGCCACAATCGCCAGCAGGCATCATGGGTGCATCACATGAGCGTCTGGGGTGCAAGGGACAGTATTTGTTTTAATGGAGGCTTAATATATTCTTATTATTACACAGGTAACGCTTTCATACCATCATTTGAGGCGAGCTGGGTTTGCACAGGGATAGCTGGTGTTTACTTCAGGAGACACAGAAAATTGGAACTATCATTCAGAATGATGACAGGTGAACTGCAGAAGTGGTAGGGCAATACTGTGTCCGCTTGTTGACTAATTAATTGAGCTGTTGCTCAATGAATTTATTTTAGGTAATTAATTATAGACAGTAACTGAAACCCAGCTGATTGCCAAGGAGAGCCTTGTTCGCCCGTGCTTGGGATGCAGATGGAACACAAGCCATGTGTCAGTCCAGTTTGTCACCCGTCACCACACACCATGTGAATTAAACACGGTTTATATCAAACCTATCTACAGCTTTGGCAGCTTTTTAGGGGTAGAGAGCGCGGGACTGAAGAACCTGCCAGTTTGAGTCTGTTCCTGGACCACTGCAAATCCCGAGGCACTTGACGGGTACCTGGGCGCTGACCGCACACCAACCAACACGACACCCCCACCTGCAAACCACCTTTATTGGTTTCAATGCACTCAGTGCTCAAGTGGCTCCATAGCTCTTCAGAGGGCGGCCGAGTCGCTGGGGTGTCTGCAGGGGCTTCGCAGCGCCTGCCACGCTCCCTGGCAGAAACCTCGGGCTCAGGCACCTTCTTGGCTTTGCTTGGGTTCATCTCCTGGAGGTTCCTCCCCCTTGAACAGACTGGCACCGGTTGTTGCACCAAGCGATCCCAGCGCAGATGATAGCCCAATTTTGGCACCAAGAGAGAAACCTGCAGCTCCTGCAAAGATAGAGAGAAGCGTGACGCCCCAGGAGCATTGATGCTGCCTGCTGAGGGACCGAGCACCAGGCAGAGATAGCCCAGGACTTCTCCTGGGCAGAGATAGCCAAGGACCTCTCCAGACTGTGCCGGGGAGCCGGCGTGAGAGTGGGCTCTGCTCCCTGAGCATGGCCAGCCCCTTTCTGGCTCTGGCCAGCACTTCCAACGAACGCAGGCGTTGTTCTCACCAGAAGAGCGAACATCCACCTACGTGGCCCCCGATGTCCTCAGCCTCAGCGCCTTACCCCAGCAAGTCCTGACTCTTCCTGCCGCATCGCGGATTTATCCCTTCCCCACAGTTTTGGGTGATTCAGAGCAACGGAGGGTTAAAGGGCTGGTTTGGCTTTACACGAGCCGAGCGTATCACCCCGTGCAACCCTCCAGGGGTGAACCCAGCACAGCTCATCTCCCCTGCCCTCCCCACTCACCAATCGATTGCAGCACAGCCACGGCGCTGCCGGCAGCCACTCCTCCGTTGTTGGCTATGGCAGCTACTGACATCATCTTGGCGGCCACAGACCCAGCGGCGATGCCGGTTGCCGTAAACCCCAGCGCACAGATGCCTGCCGGGATGCCAACAAGTGCCACTCCTGCAGGCAGGACACCGCAGCGTTAGGGTGGTCTCTGTGACCCACATCTTCCCCCGGCCACCAGCCCCTCTCCAGCTTTCCTGGAGCCCCTTTAGGGACTGGAAGGTGCTCTAAGGTCTCCCCGCAGCCTTCTCTTCTCCAGGCTGAACAACCCCAACTCTCGCAGCCTGTCTCCGTGGCAGAGGCGTGCAGGGCTGGAGCAGCGGGCGCAGACAGATGTCCAGGCGCAGGCCAGCGCTGCCGCCTCCCTCGCGGTTGCGCCCGAAGTCCCCCCGGCGCTCGCAGCCCCCCCAAGCCCGGTCAGGCCCCCACCACTGCCAGCCTGGGGACAGGACCGGGCAGCGAACCCAAGCGCGGCTGAGCCAAGGCCAGGTCCTCACCGACTCCGACAGCGGCTCCAATGGCTGCTCCTTTGGTTTTCTTTCCCATCGCTAAGGCAGCAAAAGGCAGGTTGGGGGGGGGGGGGGGCAGGAAAGCTTCGCTCGGGCGGGGCCGAGCGCCCTGAGCTCCCCCGGCCTGCCCCCCCCCCCCCCCCCGGCCCCCCCCAGACCCCCCGGGAAGCGGCCGAGGACGGGAGCGGGCCCCGCTGCTCCCGGGCCAGGAGGAGAGGGGAGAAGGGGGGGGCACCCCGGGGTGCCCAGCGCCCCGCTGTACCTGCCCGCCGTGCTGCCTGTCCCACCGAAGTGCTGCCTGCCCTGCCCGCCGCACCCCGTCCACCCGGACCGGTGCCGGTGCCGGAGCTGCCGCCGCCCCGCCCCGCCCCGGGGCCGCCCCCGCTCGGCGCATCACGACGCGGGGAGGAGGCGGCGGTCTGGGCTCGGGCGTCTTTATCTGGAGTGTCAGATACAGCGAGGGGGGCACGGGAGAGCTGCAGGGGGGGTCTCGGCGGGGGTCCGGGGCGGGGGGTCACGGCAGCTGTCAGTGAGGGTCCCGGGGGGATCCCGGGGATCACAGCAGGGCAGCCCCGAGGACAGCCCCGATGGCTGACAGGGTAGCCTTCCCAGCCATGGGCACTCCTGCTGCCCCTGAGGAAGAGAGGGAGAAATTAGCCTGAGCCCCCCCAGCCCAACCCTGGCCCTGGCACGGGGCCCCCACTGTGCCCCATTTCCTGGGGGAGCACCCCGAGGAGGGGCAGCCCCTCGCCCCACTGCTGCCATCAGGTGTTCCTGCAGCCAGGCACCCCAGAGCCGGTGGGACCCTGGGAGCCCCCACTCCCGTGGCCACCCCAGGCCCTTGCCACACTGCTGGTACCGCCCGGGGAGGCCGAAACATGGGGTGCACCACAGTGACTCCATGGGCACCCCGCGGCACCGTGCTGGGAGCACTCACCGAGCGACTGCGCTGTGGCCACCAGGCTTGCGGCAGCCACCTGCCCACCATTGGCCATGGCAACTACAGACATCATTCTGGCGGCCATGGATCCAGCTGCAATTCCTGCTTTGGTGAAGCCCAGAACATACAGAGCTGCTGGCATCACAGCCGTAGTGAGTCCTGCATCGGAAAGCAGCAGCAGTGACGCTCCCGCGGGCACACGTGTTCCCCAGGCTGCAAAACCCTCAGCCCTAGGTCGCACCTCAGCCGCACGCGTCCCCCAGTCCCGAAACCGGGGGTGGGTGGTGGCAGAGCTCCAGCTCCCCGGGACAGCCCAGAGCAGAGCGGGTGGTTCAGAGGCCCAGGGCCAAACCCCCCCCTAAGCTGGGGCATCAGTGGGGTCCTGCACATGGGCTTCCCGGGGCAGGCCAAGGGGCAGCGTTTTGGGGAGGAGGCAGCACCCCCAAAGAGGGGTCTGTGCGCGCAGAGCAAGCAGCAGCACGAAGCCCTGGGAAAGTGCTGTATTTCCGCGTGGTGTCAGCTATCCCCGTGCACACCAGCGCCTTACCAACTCCTATGGTCACTCCGATGGCAGGGCCCACAAAATCTGTAACGAAGGCGAGATGGAGGGCAGTCAGTCGGCAGGGCTGCAAGCGAAGGTGAGCTGCTGCCCTCGCTCTGGGCAGCACTGCAAGGGGCTCCTCCATCCCCTGCCCGCACCCCCAGGCCCCTGCCTGCTGGAGCAGCGTGTGCCCCTTTCCAGGAGCATCCCAGCGCCTCACACCACCGCGACAGCGGCTCGTGCCTTCTCCAAAATGCCAGGGACACGAGTCCCTGCTGACACAGCCCTCATGCCTGTGGCCGGCCCTGGCCCCGGCCTGCGATCGCCCCAAGCCCCCCTCGTGCCTCTGCTCAAAAGCAGAGGGCCATTTGCTGTGCGCCCAGGGCCCGGTGCCCCGTGGTCCCCACGCTGGGGGGCCCATGCCCCTGACCCCGTGAGCTTACGCATGGTGGCCTGGCCTGGTGGTGGGGGCAGCCGCTGGAGTGAGATGTGTGACGGGTCCGGTCTGAGCCTGGTCCTTCAGGGAACAAGAACAAGATTTTCCTCCTAGGGCAGCGTGGGGGGGTGAGCAGGGGCCTTGCTCTCCTGCCCAGGTGCCCACAGCCACTCCCCTCCCACCCCGTCCTGCCCCCCCAAGAGCCCCTGGCCACCCCACAAAAGCAGAGACACACGCCCCCCCCCCCCCCAGACTTCGCGTTTCTTCCCAGCCCAGGGCTCCCTGGCTGCTCTGCCAGCCCAGTGGGGAGAGCAGCACCCCACTTTTATCCCCCCGCCTCAGAAAAGGGGTGCTGTCCCCAAACACCCATCCTGGGGCCCCGGCACCCCACGCCACCGACCTGTCTGTTGCCCACCAAGAGCTCAGTGCCGCTGGAGCACACTTGCCGCTGGTAGCAGGAGCCTCAGGTGACGTCAGCACAGCAAATTTCCACGAAACTGCTCCGCTGAGTTTCATTTTCCCCGAATTCTTGGTCCGTGTCGGTGTTTACCCTTTGTGCGCCTGGCTCTGCCGGCACAGGAGGTGGCCGGGCAGCGGGGCGTGGGGGTCACCCGTCCCGGGGGGTTGGACCTCAGGGCTGCTCCCCACGGGGACCTCTGTCACCCACTAACCCTCCCATGGGGACAGGGGGTGCCGGGGCTGTGGCAGGGAGGATGCGCTGGGCAGGGCAGGGGGTGGGGGGGGTGGGGGGGGGTGGGGGGTGTTGCCGTAGCAGCTGGGGCTTTGTGGGGCATGTCCCGACAGTTCAGGGCCGGTGAAGCTCCACCGTTTTTGATGAGGACTACGGGCAGCGCGGGCGGTCTGGGCAGCGCGGAGATTTCCACGGGCTGGCAGCGGAGGTGCAGTCCCTCTGGCCGCCTCCCCTCCACCGGGCAGCCTCAAAAACCGGCCAAAGCCCCACTTTGCAAACCCCCCTTTCCCCCGCTCCTCGCGCCAGCTTCTCACCCCGAGCCCCCTCGGGGCAGGACGCAGCCAGCCCACCCGGCGCAGCCCCTCGGGGCCGGGGTGGCCAGGGCGCAGTGGGTGCCGCCATGTATGCGCCGCTGCAGCTGGTTGAAGGGGACCAAATCCAGTTGCAAGTTGATCTGGTTCCTTTTTACCAGCCCCAGGGACGCACCATCTCTCCGGACGCGCCGCCTGGGCCAGTGCTGGCGTGGAGGGGGGTTCCCGGCGTGGGGGTCCCAGCCCAAAAATACATACTTCTTAACATTCCATAACGCCGGCCGACTCCATATGGGCATATGAAGAAGTATGTAGGGTTGGGAGGGAGAGGCAGGCAGCACGGCGCTGGGCACAGGGGGCACGGGGACACCAGCCGCTCCTGGCAGCACCCACCAGCTCTGGGCCGTGGGACCCTGGAAGGAACTGGCGGCCGCGGTGAAGCCTGAGGCCGGGCAGGGGCTGTGAGGAGCACATCCTGCCCACCCCTGGATCCCGCCCCTGCTTGCGCCCAGCCCCAGGTTCATCCCTGGCCGTGGCACTGCCCGTACAGTCCCGTAGTGCCCGCAGCCACCCTGGAGCAAGGGGCTGCAGAGCACGACGGTGCCGTGGCCTACGTGTGTGCCTGGGATGCAGAGCCTCTGCACCCACCGCAGGGTGCTCAGGCCGCCAACGCACCCACCGCTTGGTGGTTTGGCCGGTGGCTGCCCTTCGTGGGTGGTGGGACGCCCCGGGACGCAGCCGAGGCTCAGCAGTTTGGGCCGTGGGGCACCGTGGGGGGCTGCACCTCTGAGGACACGGCCAAGTGCCGTGTCCCATGAGCCCACACGGACGGCGGAGGTGGGTGCCTGCGCTAGGAGCCATTTCTGCACGAGGGGGTCCCCCATCGACCCAGGATGCACCAGCTGCACCCCCCCCCAGCACCCTGCACTTCCCCAGCACCCTGCAGCACCCTAGCACCACCCTGCAGCACCCATCCCCCTCCCTGCTGCAGCCCGTGTGCCAAAGCAGCGGTTGCAGCTCGGTGCAGCTGGGGCCGGCACTGGGGGCACCCACCTCCTGCACCCCCACCCTCCCCGCCCGGCTCGTTTGGAAGGCTGGGAGAAGGACCTGGGGTCCAGGCCCTCCCCACCCCCTCCCCACCCTGCAGCTCTGGGCAGGGGAGGCCGGAGCCGCCTTTGCCCACGGGAGGGGGTTCAGCTGAGATCTCAGGGGCTGGAGACCGTAAGGGGGATGTGGGGGGACCCCCCGGCCCCGGCACAGCATGGCCAGGGCAGGACGATGGAGGGGGTGAGCGTCACCACAGCCCATCTGTGCCTCGACCCCAGTGACCTTCCTACCCCTAAACTCGCACGTGGAGCAGAGCAACGGTGGGTGCAGGGAGCCGTTCCCAGCACTGCCCCCTCCTCGGGGGAGCGAGGGATGCGCGGGGGGCCAGGCTGCAGGCAGAAGGGACGCGGGGCTGGCCAGGCCAGGCGTGGACGTGACTCAGCGCCGGGAACTGTGGCCACACACGCTGCAGCTCTCTGCAAGGAGCCGGTGGGTGCCAAGTACACGCTCACCGCGCCGGCCCTGCTCGTGGCACCCACAAGCAGCAGAGACCCTGCTCGGTGACCCCCGGAGCGGCCAACCATCGCCTCGGGGCGCAGGGTTGCTGCCAGCATGGCCATGGTCCCCCCAGGATGCTCCACCAGCACCCCGGGACCTCCCACATGACCAGTGCTCAGGGACCTGGCACTGGGGACCCCAGAGACACAGCTCCCAGGACCCAAGTACCCAGCCTGGCAGCAGCGGTGGGGCAGAGCATGGTTGGCTAGACCAGCATCCCTGTCCCCCCTCCAAAAGCAGATGGAGCGGGTGGCCAGAGGCTGCAGAGATGCGCCCGCTTAACCCTTCGGGCTCTGCTGGCCCCGCAGCACAGCAGGATGCTGCCGCACAGTTTTGCTGTAGGGGTGCAGGGGATCCCAGGGGTCGGTGGAGCTGTTGGGGCGCACCAGGAGCTGAAAGCTGGTGGCTGTGCCCACCCCAACCCCTCTGGAGCCAGGGAGCAGGGTCGGGTTCAGCTCCAGCCACCTCAGCTGACCTTGGGCAGCCTCCCAGGACCGCGGTGCTAGAGGTACCCCGGTCTGGGGGTCCTACACAGCCCCATCCCACAGCACGGTCCCCGCAGCCCTCGGCCGGGCTCTCCCAATGACCTTGGAGGGCCGCACGCAGCACCGTGGGATGGTCACTGCATCCAGGGCGCCCAGTCTCACCTGATCCCATCCTGGGCCACCCCTGCTCATTCCCAGCACCCTTCCTTGTCCCGGCCCTGCCCCACGGCCCGTGTCTGCTCCACTGCCCCCTCTGTGCCCGGACATTCCAGGTCATCAGTGCAAGCCCCTCCGCAGACCTGGGGGTGCTCCACCGCCGGCAGCCCCCAGCCCTCCCCAGCCTCAGCGCTGCCCTTGATGGCTACAGACGCGTCTCCCTGTCTGCAGTGCAGGGAGCTCTGCCCTGGGGCAGCCCCTCTCCCACAGCTCCTCCATGCCCCCACGCTGGCTGGGACCCCCTGACCCGGGCAGCCTCTGGGTCCCCCGTCTGCCCTGAGAGCAGCTCCCTGCCCTGGGCAGGGCGGCTTGTGGTCACCGGGGGCAAATGGCCTTGCAAGGGGGAGACAGAGGAGCCGGGGGGGCTGCCAGGGCCAGCCGTGGTAGCACCCATGCACTTGCATGGCACCCAACAGCCCCAGTCTGTCTATAAAAGGAAGCATCTTTTTTCCCCGCTCCCCCCAGCGCTGCATGCCCGGCCATGCTCTGCAGTCGCTGCCTTGCAGGGGCCTGTCCAAGTTTTACTATTCAGCACTGGCCCCCCCCAACCGGCTCCCCCCGGCTCATCCATCCCCGACAAACCCACTGCAGCAGCCACTTCAGCCGCTGAGCGGCTTAAAAAAATACCAAGAGGCCCAGAGAGGAGGAGGGAGGTGGGTGCAAGGGGACCGCTGGCAGAGGGTGCCTGGGGGAGCACCCTGCCACCCCTTAACCTGTGGCCATTGCCCATTTCGGGGCTGCGAGCACGTGGAGCCCTGGTTGCACCCGGCCGCGGTGGTCAGCGCTTCCCCCTCCGCGTGTCCAAAATACGATGCCAAGGCGCTCAGGAGTTGGGGTTCCCGTCCTGCCCCATCCCACCGGTGTGGGGCATCCCCACTTGGCGTGACCGAGGGCACCCCGGCTCCCGCTGCAGGGGGGGAACCTGGAGGCAGACGGGCTGGGCTCTGCCCCGCTGCGCTACCCGCGGACCCCCCACCCGACACCCCCCTTCGCAGCCAGCACCTGCCGGGGGTGCCCCGTTGCCCCCCTCAACCCCACGGAGAGTTTGCTGCTGCCCCCGCTCCTCCGCCCGGGCCAGCCCGAGGGGTGTGGGGGTCCCCCGTGACCCCCGGACCCGCAGCCCCGGCGCTGCCCCCTCCCTGCCCACGCCGAGCCGCTGCCAGGAGCCGAGCGCGGGGCTGCGAGCGGCAGCAGCATCCCCAGCCCGAGGGGGGTCGGCACCAGCCGGGCTCGCTGAAGGTTAAACGCCGGCGGCGGGGAAAGCCCCGCTGCCTCCCGCAGCCCCCGCACCTCCCGCCCCGCACGGCCACTTACGGTCCTGGAGGTGACACCGGCCGGGTGCGGGCTCGGCTGGCGGCAGCGGGCTGCGGTGACACCCCGCACGATCACGCCGCTTCCCCACTCGCCTTGACTTTGCCACAGGACTCCTCCGGCTCGTCCGCAGGAGCTTGCAGCATCCTCCAGTTCAGCGGGAGAAGTCCCTCGCCAGGGAGGGAGGGAGGGAGGGATTTAAGGCAGCCCCTGCCTGGGATGCGGATGCCTCCGGGTGCAGGTGAAGACCCTCCGCTCTCTGGGCACCCCGCAGCCCCCTACTCGCATGGCCCATCCCAGGCTCCGCGTCCCAGCACCCGGCTCGTGGCGTGCCCAGCTCCAGGGATGCTGTGTGGGTGATCTCTGCTGAGAAACGCTCTCCCTCCTGGACGAGGCGGCCAGGGCTGCCACCAGCACGGAGACAGCCAGGGCACCTCTGTCCTCTGCCACCTGCCCCGTGTCCCCTGGGTGCCAGGCGAGGGTCCTGAAACAATGCCATGGGGACAGCCAGCATTCATTGCTGGGCCCAGCGGCAACCTGGGGCAGCTCAGAGGGCAAAGCGGAGCCCGTGGGGGACTCGGGAGGGTGAAACCTGTCACGACTGCAGCCACAGGGGCTCCCCTGGGACGGGGGGACCCCACGGGGATGGGGATCCCCAGGCTGCCCCAGGCCACCCGCTCTGGGTGTCCAAACACCCACGGAGTGGCTCTTCTGGCACCCGGAGCAGCACAGCCCGGGGGTACAGGGCTGCTCTGCCCACCCCGGGGACCCCGCCGCCCTCGGGCTCCCACTGGTCCTACCTCTGCCTGCGGAGGGCTGGTGGGGCAAGGGGGACCCCCCGCTCGGGGCTGCAGCGGGGGCAGGACGCTGGGAGACACCTGATTGTGGCTCCCAAAGGGAAAAGCCAGAAAAAGCAGCGTGGCGTCCCTCCCGCGGCGGTCCCGGCGGCTCCCTGCCTGCCACGACGCCCTCCCCACCCCGGGTGCGCTCTGTTTGCCTGCTATTTTTGGCAGCCTCCTAAGAGCTCCTCTCAGGCTATTAATAATGAGAGTGCGAAATTCGTTTGGCCTCTCCTATATAAGGAAAGGTAGAGGCTTAGAGGCAGCTAAATATACTGGCGCGTGCGGGAGCAAGCGGGGAGGCTTTGGCACTGAGTGTGGAAAAGAGATTGTTTGAACAATGGAAAGACGGACTCACTCGGCACGCAGGGGCCCGTGCGGACAAACAGACGGATGGAGGGATGGACAGAGGGTGACGGCGCCCATGGGCCCGCACCGCATCACCCGCGTGGTGCCCCAATGCCCCTCAGGGCCCCGCTTCAGCGGGACGAGCGGCAGGAGAGGGGAGGAGGCACCTGCAGCAGGGAGGCTGTGCAAAGCCCCTGTCCCGAGCCAGCCCCGCTTTCCCCAAAACGCCTAAAACTAACAGGGACAAACGCTGGGTCTGCGCCGGCCCAGGAGGGACGTGTGGGGTGCCGGTGGCACGGAGCAGGGTGGGCTGCGGCAGGGTGACCGGCTCCCACTGGGGGACAGCCAGCACAGGGTCATTCCTCCAGCCGAGCCCCCTGCAGACCCCGGCCCCTCTCGGGGCAGTGACCAAACGCTCCTGCCCTGGCTCTGCCACGGACCCGGGGGGCAGCTCCCACGGTGGGGGGCAACGCCAGTGTGCCAGCAGTGCCACAGTGTCCCCCGGAGCCACCAGCATCCGTGCAGTGCCCTTTGCTCGCAGGGGCTGCCCACACCCATCATCAGAGGGATTTTTAACGAGCACGCCGTTACCGTAAGCGTGTCACCCCAGCGAGGGGTGGGAGCTGTGTCAGTGCAGCCGCCGAGGCTGGGGAGAGCCCGCCTGGAAGAGGTAAAGCAGCAGCAATTCAGGGAATCCTAATGACAGGAAGGCGCTGGGGAGCAGCGCCAAATCCACATGGTCGGAACAAGGACAGCACAAGCAGAGGGCTGAGAATGCGTGCGGAGAGAAAAAAACTTGCAAGAGCCTTTTTTTTTTTTTTTTTTTTAACTCCTCCTGGCTGTGGGCGCTGCATAAGGTGCTGGGGGTTCTATTTGCAGCCACACTGAGCTCCCCGGCTCGGCCGTGGTCCGACAGGCACCCTGGGCTCAGGCTCTGCCGACCGCAGCATCGCAGTGCCAGTGGCCGCATCCACACGCCCCTTTGCCCAAGGGGCCCCAGGGCTTCCCCGGGCTGCTGAGCCACTGAAAGGCTGGGACAGCCGTGGCAGCAGCAGGCAGAGTCCCTGAGCTGCGATCATCGCTGCTCTGCCCAGCCCTGCCTTCCCTCAGCCAGGCAGGGACCTCCTGCCATGCACAGCTCCCTGCCTCAGTTTCTCAAGCTGTGAAACTCCTGCGACAAAAACCTATTTCTCTGAGATTTCCTGCAAATAATGAGCCTGGGGTTGCTTTGAGGCTCCAGCCCAGACCCAGTTCCCCCCGGGGAGGGGATGCAGCTGGAGGCAGGAGCAGCTGTTCGCCCTCGGGGCAGAGCACAATCCTGTCTCTCTCCCCACACTGCCCTGGGGGTGGTGCAAGTTCTCCCCCCCAAAAGCCGAGCCCTGAGAGCCTGCAGCTGGGGGACGTGGGGGTCCCTCACCCATGGCCACCACCTCTGCCCATCACCGCAAGCCAGCACTTGCGAGGTTTCCTCCCACACCTCTGCCAGGAGCCAAGAACTGTTAAGTGATGCTGAGCAGACAGCAAAGGGATGTGGCTGGGAGCAGCCAGGAAAGGGCAGCCCTTCGGAGAGCTTCCTGCAGGCACAGCAAGTGAGCAGGGGAAGGGGGGGGGAAATAAATAGAGCTGGGTGACACAAAGCAGAGAGCACGAACACCGAGGGAAAGGGACCCAGCTGAGCACCGATGGCAGACGGGCAGCAGTGGCTTCTGCTGCTTTGGCTTTCCAAAGACAAGGGCTGATCCCAGCCAGGTTTCAACAGGGCTACACCTGCTCTGAGGCCAGGCAGGGGTGTGTGATGGCATCGGGAGCTGCTTGATGCCTCCAGAGGGTTGGTGGTGGCTTTATTTTAAAGGCAGCTGCTGCCACGCTTGTGGGCAGAGGCAGTGGGACAGGGAGCCCAGCAGATTTAGCTTCTCATGTCCTTAGGTGACATTGAGCAGCATGAACTCCAAGGGGTCCAGCACAACCCGTGGACCACATGAGATGCGCGTGGATACAAGGGCAGCTCTGAAGGTGAGTCTCCTCCCCTCTCTGAAACATCTGTGTCCCACGGTACCATCAGGTCCCTTCTGGCTGCCGCGGTGCTAAAGCACATTCCCTACAGCAGCCAGCCCCCCGTGGCAGCTGGGCAGCCTCCTTAATCTCCTTCAAGGACTCCACTAATTAGTAAACATCCCACCATATCTCTATTAGGAGGTACACTTAGCCCAGGTGCGGGTGCAGCTTGAGCCCCAACACTGCTGCGGTTTTGCTTTCCAGTGACACCAACAGTCGGCCCCTGCCTCAGCGGTCAGGGAGCAGCCCGGGCAGGTCGGGGGACTCCGTACCTGGTCAGCAGGAGACTGAGGGCAAGAGCTGCTGAGGCTGAAAGTCAACCTCATAGAGCGGAAGCTAACGACAGCTGTGCTAAAGCAGGGGCAGGTAAACAAACCAGGGGTCAAAACACAAGCACAGGGCCATAGCACGAGGCTCAGCATCTCCCGCTCCCTACGCAAAGCGGGGATCAACACGTAGAGGCTGCTGCATCGGTCACCGAGCAAGGAGGGGACTTGGCCGTCTGTCGAGCAAGCTCTTGGCAGCCCCGTTAGCCCCGTTGGCAACAGAGCTCCACCGCAGGCTACAGCGGCTGCGGCAAAGGCAGCCCCTCTGCAGCAGCGCCGGCGAGACCCCGCTGCCGGGCACCGGGTGAGAGGAACAAGGGGGGGACTTCCAGTTCTTACAGAAAGAGCACAGTGGTGTCATCTGGAACCATCCCACAGCCAAAACTGAAGAAAGAAGCAAGCTGAGCAGCAGCAAAACATCTTCCCTGTTTATTTGCAAGAAACATTTTGTTTAGAAAAATTACTTTTAGTCTTGATCCAAGTAACACTGCAATCCACAAACATTCTTAAACCAGAGTCCAGACAGGTTGGACAGCCCCTGCTACACAGAAGAATGAAGAAAAGATTTGAGAGCAAACTATTTTAAAACTAGAATGCAACATTTGCCTCAAACATCTTAACCAGTGTTTGAATACGTTAAAGAAAACAAAATCAAGTGAAGCTGATGGTTCATCTAACAGATGTCTCAGCTTTTAACTTCCACACATGGGTGACTTGTAGCCAGTGTCTCTAATTGTGAAATCATAATGCATAGCAATGCAGAAACCTTCCCCAGCAAGGTCAGCCCCGCTCACAACGCTCAGGAACAACCCAGCAGCGATAGCAGTGACGCCACGGGGGGGGGGAGAAGAGGGTGGCAGGGGGGTTCAGAATAACGCGTTTGCTCTCTGTGCACACACCCTGGGAGAGGTCTGCACGAACGGTGCAGTAAAGCAGGGTCTGCCCCGTCCCCCGGGTCGGGGGGGTCCTGTGCTGGGTCAGAAGTTGCTGCCTTCAGCCTGGGAGGGTCTCCTTGCCTCCGCCGGCTTCCAGGGCCTCGCGCTCCCACGAGGCCGGGTGCGGTTGCTGCGTGTTCCCGTTTCTTGCGGCGCTGCCAGGGCTCAGCACTGCCAAGGGTTAACGTGGAGCAAGGAAGAGGGCTGCACGGCTGGGGAATACTAATGGGAGCCAGAAGTCTAACAGGAGCTTGCACTACGCTCTGTCACAAACCTGCACTCGGTGATGACAAATGACTAACGAGCCAGGAAGCCGTCCTAACTGAGCCGCTCGGCACAGAGGGGCCACCGCAGCCCACCGCAAAGCCCAGCCTTCGCGGGCGGTGCTGCCAGCTGACTAAAGAACCCCAAAGCGTTCGTTACCCCACAGTGAAATGTAAGGACAGAGAAAGTCACCTCAGCTAAAGAAAGGTGTTGGCAGCAACAGCTGCACAGATTCTAATTCCGTCTTCCATAACTAGAAGCCAGGCTTGCTTGAAAAGCGCACACTGCGTCTCCTGTGAGGGGTACTGATCTCTGCAGCAAGGAGCGTCTGATGGCTGAACCACCACACCCAGCCTGAGCTACCGCAGGGGGAAATTCCCCGGGACCAGCAAGAGGCTCAGACAGCAACAAGCCCAGCGGACCGGAATCAGCGAGAGCCCAAGAGCTCTCCTCTAACAGCACAAACCACTTTCGGGCACAGTCCCAGCACTGCTCAGTCCCTGCAGCTTCAAAACCTCATTGTCTCCTCGTTTGTTCATCTTACATCCAAATGAAGGGAAACGCATCAGCGGGCAGCATCACGCAAGAGTTAAGTGTCCGGCCATCGTACAGCTGGCAACAGCGGCTGCATCCGCACTGGGCTGTGCCCCCGTGAGGCACGGCCTGGGGAGCATCCCGCCGTCAGCCGTCCCCCTGTGTGGTCCCAGGCGGGCTTGTGGGGAAGGAGCCGTCGGGAGAGCGGGCGCAGGAGCAGCCCGGGAAGGGGAAGCCGGGCTCGGAGCTCCAGCTGTGTGAGAGAGAGAGAGAGACAAGCCAGAGGGTGGCCCGTGCCGTGACGCAGGCAAGCAAGAGGCAAGCCCCGTGCCTGGCGGAGTTGGGAAGGCACGAGGCTGATGCCTCAACGCTCAGGAGAGCTGCAGGCTCCAGCGCTGGTGTGCGAGGAAGACAGCTGATTGCCCAGAAAAATAAACTTCGCAGCAGCCACGACTACATTCAGTGAGGGCGCGTTCCCTCGCATTCAATAGTGTTTAATCTTCATCTAGCTCAACACAAATCAGTAGTGCAGCAATATAAATACAACCGAGGAAGTTAAAGCCTTTTGGCTTTCATAGCTCAAAAAATAGCTAATGAAACAAGTTTCCAGTTTTTAAATTAAACACAAAGAAAGGCAATAAACTGCCCACCCATCCACAGAGGAGCAGCAGCACCCTTCATGCCAGCAAGAGGCTGATTTCTGCCAGGGGACAGCAGTGCAACTCCTGAAAGCAGCACATGAGATAAAGGAGCGGGCACGGGGAAGGACCGCCGCACACAGACCTCCAGAGCCCAGGCAGCAACCACAGCCGCTCGCTGCTGGCACTCACCGCACAATGCCCTCCGGTACCACGAGTTCCCTTTTCCACTAAAAGACACCGAGTGTGCACTTCACACTGCGTTAGGAACACGCAGGACTCCTCAGCCGTAACAACGTGGGGACACTAAGCCGCCAGCCAGAGGGAGCAGCCAGCCGCTGGGCACTGAAGATGTCAACCCCTGTTTGCCTGGCTTGTGTAAATTTTAAGGACCCTCCCCACCCCACCATACGGCGTTTAATAACTGAGATACGGTTAGTGACCAGACTCAGGGACGGCTTGGTGACCAACAGAAGGTGCTGGGGCCACTGAACATCTCACAGGTTTGGATTCAGCCAGCCCGCAGAAGCGGGTTCCACAGGTGGGCGTCCCCTCCTGCTCTGGTACCCAGCGGGAGAGCTCGCTGCAGGAGGGGGTCTCCTAGCCCAGGCAATTACCACAGACAGTTCAGCTTTTCACATTTGAACAGGCACCGTGTCATCAACACTCCCAGTGAGAAAAGCCTGACAGTAATTTACAACAGCTACAAAACCCTCTCCTACCCGCAAGCTGATGGAGTGTGACCATAGTGTTTAGATTCCCCCTCCTCTACACTCCAAAAGCAGCCAAGTGCACGTGAAAGGACCAGTCTAAATTAAAATAGTGCTTAAACCATTAGGGAAGGTGGGAATAAAAGAGAAGCAAGCTGTTCAACAGCAAAGGTAGCCCACGGTAGGCTGCTGGAGCCTGAAAGGAGCTCAGCACACAGCTCAAAGCACAGCCTTGACCGAGGAGCTCCTGAGGCAGGTGAGCTGAAGTCCATGGGTGTTTCCTCTGCAGCAGTCTGAGGTGGGCTAGGAGGGTCCTGCACATTCACAGTTGCTCCAAGTGGTTCTGTCCTGCTGCTCTCCAGATGCCAGCTCTGTTCTCTGACGCTTCGCCTGGGGTTCACAGTTGCCTTCTCCTCCCTTTGATTTCCCTTGAAGTTCAAATTCAAGTACAACCAGTTTTAACCAAATGAAAAGAAACCCACAAAAACAAAAGTTATTTTCTGTGAAACGAGTTAGCAGCGTTGTCCTAATCAAACCGGCCTCCCAAAGGCCCTTGTAGGCTGGGGACGGGAGCGGCCTTTCCCACCAGGCTCTGGCAAAAGGCCGCCTGAGGGGAGCTATAGGATTTCCTCCCTCTGGTTCTTGGGTTTGAGCATCACTTGTCCGTTGCGCAAGGAGCCATTCTGGCTACGGAGCAGTTTCCCTTTTTCGCGGTCAGGCCACGTGAAGATGGCTTCATCACTGTCCAGTTCAGACTCCGAGTGCATCAGGCTAGTGTTGAGGACCTGGGCTTTCTGTCTGCTGCCTTCGAAGGAGAGAGATTCCCAGGTTAAAAATACTTTTAATACTGGTCAACAACCTCACCATACTCCATTCCCTCTTTAAGTCTCCTTCTCCTACCACGTCAAAGGGGCAGCCCAATCAGACTTTCCTGTGTCCATCACTTACTCCCTCAAATGCTGACACCAAAGTGACCCTGTTTCAGACACTTTGGCACAACAGAGGTCACACCACCATTTCAAGCTAGTGCAAAGCACAACAAACAGATAGGAAAGCAAATTATGTTACCAGAAGGGGCTGTGAGTATACGTGGGAGCTCTGTCTCCCTGACCTTGCTCAGGGCACTGTCTAGAAAGCTCTCTGAGGGCTAACGGCTGTAGTAGAGGGAATATGCAGGTGTGTGAGGGAAGATCCCTGCGTTCTTACTACTCCCCCTACTCTCATCTCTGCTTCTCTTGCCTGCAATGGAAGAGAGATAAATTAGCAGGCTGAATTTAGATTAATGCACAAGGACAGGAGAGAGACATATACTGATATTGTCAGCAGAGGAAATATTTAAATTTAGCTTTTCCTTAATGGAGAAATGCAACATTTCCTCTGTTAGCAGAATGCTCCCTGGATGTATCTAGCAAGGAAAAAGACTTTAGTCAGCAGCCAGCCTTGGAAGAAGCAAGATGAGTTTAGTTACCAGAGAGCAAACAGTTGAGGGACATTTGCTACAGACTACAGAACAGTGAGCCCTTTATTTAACAGTGGGGCTCTTCTCTGCGAGGTGACAGATGGTCAGATTAAAGCGGAGTTGGGTGCTGAGGGAGGAAAACACACCCGGGTTTTCTTCAAGGGTATCTGTGTTTGTGCAGTTGGGATGGCCGGGTTCTCAGAGGAATTGTCTGATCAGCTCTGTCGCTGCAATGCCCTCCGATGCTGTCGTTAGGCACTGTTCACTTTGCTGGAACACCATTAAATAGAGCAATACTAGGATGAGCAATTATTTTCCACTAGCAAACAAGGATCAGGGATTATTTTCCACGCAGTTAAAATAACGCCTCCTCTAAACAAAACCAGGATGCACACTCTTATTTGAAACGCGTTATTTCAGCAGCTGAAGTGTTCCCCAGCATCTGGTGGGGCTGTGCTCCACATGTACTTTCCCACATCTCCCTCCTCTCCTCGTCAGTCAGGAGGTGACCACACCTTGCTTCAGGTATCAGACACAATCGCAGCAAAAACGCTCCAGCCTGAAATAACTCAATGATCTTTGCAAAGCACCTGACAAGCATTCTAGGACAGCAGCACGGACAGGAAAATGCTGGCTAAGAACACCGAAGACAAATGACTACATTTCAGGAACAGGCCAACAGGCCCGTAGCCACGTGAAGCACTGAGGACTTCATGGGTCCCCCTCCTAAGATAAAGATCTGCTTCCTGGAAAAATTAGAGGATGAGCTAAAATGTGAAACTTTCAGAGCCTGATGCTCACAAGGGCAAGAATGAATAAATTTATGAACAAGTCATTTGTGGTGGGAGAATACGGAGGCAGAGAGAAACATCGCTCTCTCCAGGCCATGAGTATTTTCAGGTTGCTTGGTGTCCCTTTGCTTACTAGCCAAAGTCGACCAGTTTAGTGGAATGCTTAGTGACACCGAATTTATGCTTTGCTGTGGAGCGAGGCCAAGGAATTGCATATTGGCAACAAGCAAACTTCACTACCAGAACCCAGTGGGAATTTTAGAGCAAGAGTAGTTCTAGTCAACACCCGGTTGTGGGCTTCCTGGATCAGGCCAGTCTCCGCACAGCTTACATACATCCACTTACTACTGCTCTGATAGAAGTGGAGACATCAGGACCAGGCCAGTTTCAGCCCAATTTCTAAACCAAAGAGTTAGATAACTTGACTAAATATCTTGTCTACAGATATGAAACAAGCTCTTAGATCTTCTGAGACTTGTCTGTCAGCACCTAACATCACGTTTGTTTCACTCTGTGATTTTTAGTCCACTGAGGAAGAGTGTTCTTAGTCAGCATTCTGGAAATGCCAAGTTCTTCCCTCTCATGTTTTACCTGCTTTGGGATTTGGTTTTAACTCCAGGCTTTCTTGATCCGTTGCATCCAAAATCTTATATTTGCTTTTTCTTTTGGATTTTCCTTTTCGTCTAAAGGGGGAGAAAAGGAATTAAAAGGCAGTCCATTTCTAAAAAAGCCAGAAGAAAAAACAACTCTGATCTTCAAAGCTAGAGTATTTGCTTATTTCAGATTACGTTCATATCGGAAAGCAAAACATTAAAAACATTGCTTTAGTTGCACATTTACAGGCTAATCCAGATCTCGCTTCTTAACTGAACCCAGAGTTCTAGGACTTCAATGTTTCACTTGAAACACTGGGTGACAAAAACTAACATCCCAGGGCTAAGCAGATGACCTGCTGGGACTCCAGGTTTGGATCTTTCACCTCCTAATGCAGCTACTTGGCTCTGAAGCACTGATACAGTGGGGGTTATGGCCTCAGTCCCACCTCTTGCAACAGCAGATCACCATCCAGGATAAGATTCCAAAGGCAACCACAATGACGAAAGATGCAATGATCACATACAGCACACTCCACTCTGAAAGCAAAACACCCCAGAGATAAAGACGTTTTGGCACCTCATACAGTTGACAGTGTGCGCTTTAGATGACTACTCTTGGAAAGAAAAAGAAAGGCCTGACCCTTTGCAGAATTAGAGGCTAGCATCCACCCCTGACAGCACCACTAACTCACCTACGGAAGCCAGAGGCTTGAGATTCAGCGTGCGGACTCACTGCACAAGGGCATTTTTCAATGTGTGACTATTTATAAAATTTGCTTTCCCATGGCAGGAAAGCCTCTGTAGGGGCACGACAGAAAAGAGGTGTGATTTATACACTAAGAACGGGCTCAACTCTTAGCGAGCATTCACTGAGAGGGTCTGAAGGGGACTCGATTCCCCATCAAATATCGCCTGCCAAGAAGGTACGTGCACGAGCCCAGGGCAGGGACTATCTCCTCATGTGAGCATCACGTCAGAGATACTTGGAGAAAGCACGTACCTATTACTCTGCCTACCCTGGGTTTCAAACACCGTTTGCTTTCCAAAGATGAGCAATCCCAGGGAGGGTGCACATACCACAGTTGCTTTCGCCATCCCCCATCTGCACCCTGATGAGGTTCTCCATCCAGAACGGGTCACAGACGCAACGCTTGGTGAAGGAGTCACAGCGACCATGCTCAGAGCAGTTCAGCTGACACGCTAGGGACCAAAAGCGGCACGGTGAACTAAAGGACTCACACGTGAGGCAAAAATGGGACAGTATAGTTCATCCTCTTAGCTTAGCCATAAGAAGCACAAACGTACGAACCCAGGCCTCACGCCAAATCAAAAAGTCCTGCTTTGCTAACATAACACATATAACATGCTAAGAAAATTTGCCTAATAAATTGTGATTTTGATATAAAAATTATGGAATTCCTATATTTGTTAAGTAAATGATTTTAAATAAGGTTTTGATTTCCAAATGCAAACGCAGCCTGTGAGACAGGCTACAAGAAACAAATAGATCCTTTAAAGCGACCAGAACTGAAGAGTGGCTTTTGAAGACCACAAAATCGTAAGATCAAGAAGTCATGAAATTACATAATTTTGTTTTAAAACATCTAGCTGATCAGCACATGATCTTCATAGGATGGAGCTCAGAAAATGAAAACAATGCTAATGTAAATTTGTAAAAAATTGACACAAGGGAAACATTTCCTTCAGACTGATGTATGTGCTGGAGAGGAAACGAGTACGTTCACAGCTACTAAGATCTGTAGTTTTATTGTCTTCAGTATGACAGTCATTTCACTGGCTGTATTCCATTAACACTGTATTTTAGTTTCCTAGGTCTCAATCTGCTTTTGATTTTGTGAATTCTTTTTTTCGCGGCAACATTACTTGTAATCGTTTAGATGAAGTTGAATACTGAATAGTCATGATCAATTTGTAAATAACTGATTAATGTTTCCCATTTCCTAACTTATGAAAGCTACTGGAGTGAGCATGTGTGTGTACGCACACGCAGGTGTTTTGAGCACACACAAAGGTCCTTATTCTTGCAGGCATCTGAAGAAAGGAAAAGGTGTTAGCTCACAGCACAGCGACTCTTACTTACTGACTGTGTTGATTTCTAATGCCCGGAAGATGAGGAAGTCCGACTGTTGTTTCCGTAGTTCATTTCTGAGCGTCCAGGCTACCTCTCGTCCTTTGAATATCTGATGAGGTGGCTGGTTCTGTACAAAAAACACCATCTTCGTGCTGGAAGTCAGACAAAAATTATTATCTGCTGCTTCTCCAACCATCAGGCAGAGAGCCATTCCCCCCAGTCTGTCGTGAGACGGACTTATTCAGAATCCCAAATTTATCTGAAGAGCAGACTTCTGGCTCCATCTTGAAAGCAATAATAGTAGATCTGGTCACACAGGAGAAAACCCTTTGCGACATCTGATCTGTCCATTTTTTCAAAGCTAGGACTGGACTGTTCTGGAGTTAGCTAATGGTTTTGTCAAGTCTAGTTCCAAACACCATCAAGTACACCTTTGCACGTTCACACTAAGTATGCAAATCCCCAAACTTTAAGGTCCTGCCGTTTCCATAACCTCTGCCCTCACTATGGGATCCTTAGACCTTGCTACACGTGGAAGTTGGGGGCTTGTCTAACTGCTCGGCACAGAGCTCCAGCAACAGAAGACAGTGAAGGTTTACAATCTTTTGCAAAGCTTAGTTTGAATGCACAAAGTGTTACAGCCAGAAAAAAAGCACAGGTGTAGAGGATTCTGTATTCTGCATCTTTTATTGCATTAACTTTACGATATAAGAACTTGCTCCCCTAGGCTCGTTAGCCTTGCAGAGCCCCGTGTATCCTTCAGATTCACAAAAGGATGCATGGATGTTTCAGATTTTTTTTATTACCAGTGAGCCTATGAGTCAACATAATATTAGTGAAGCCCTCAGAGTGCATGAAGAAAAAGCAGCTGGGGGAAAAAGATTTTTTAAACAGTATGAGTTACTTTGATAGATGAGGCAAAAACAGGACCTTAAAGCCATCTGTCAGAAAATAATCTCTGCTCTTTTATAAGACTTCCCACTCTTCTGTCTACTTAATAAACATATAAACAGATGAAGCATTAATTACAAGAATCCCTTACTTGCCTTACTTGGTGAAGAACAGTGGCAACTGGCTCGGTCGTGGCAGAGATAGAAAGGTAATATTACAACAGAAAGTGCTGGCTCTTCTGTTCTGAGCTCTTTAGGTTTGCACGGACAATGAATTCTGATTTTACTGCTACAGCAGGCAACATGGACACAAAGGAATCGATACATTACTGAACTCGGGAAAGTCTAAAGCATAACTGCAGATTTATTGCTTATTTGCTGCATGACTTTAAGCATGTCCCTTAAATCTTTTTCAGTGCTTTATCTACCTTAACTTTTACTAAAAGGGGAGTAGTTTTAAGTGCAATACTGCACTTATTTCAACGGATTACCATTCTGCCACAGATAAGCTTGTTGCCATGCCACTCACATGTGTGTTGAGGCATCCTCAAACACACCTACAGTAACGATGCACTGCTGTTAGTACAGAGATATGCGCAGCCGTTGCTGTGACAACACTACAGCACCAGTTGCTAAAGTTTTTTGCGGAACAGTGAATTTCCCAGAGCAGCCATTTGTGCAGAGGTGGAAAGCTGAACTCGATCAGGTACTTTCATGCCAAAGCAGTGTGGCCAGGATCCAGCTGGGCTGAACCACCCTTTGTATGACTTGCTGGTTGCTGCTCTTGGAGCTGAGCAGCATTGTTCAGGCAGGGAACACGACCCTGGCCCACAGCCCTGCCTATCAGCAAACTTCCACGTGTTTAGAAGAGACCAACTATAGTTTATTGTAAGCTAAATAGCAATCAAACCCAAGTTTTCTTTATCTCTTCAAACAAAAGTTACACTGGTTTTCAACATTTTACTTTATATTATATTGAATAAATGTAGTTTCATATTAGCTTTACTGCCTGCACAAAGGGGATTGCTACACCACCATCTCTGGTGTGGAATCGGTCTTTCACCAAACTACTCCTATACCAAGCCCCATTATTTCTCCAGTTATAAGTCACAGCTGTAGAACATCCTTCAGATAGTCTTCACAATTTTCAAAACCAAGTAAGATTAGTTCTTATTTTACAAATTTGGGGGGCAAAGATATTGGCAGCAGCAAACAGCTTTTAAGGACATTGCACCATATCCAAGACCTGCTTGGCAACACACCTTCGCTGACCCGAGCAAGCAGGAATATCCGTTTTAAGCAACATCTCCACATATTCCGATTGTCCAATCTGCTTCCCAAAAGAAAAAAGCCCTTGGTTCACTAAACCCTCAAGCAATCCCACTCCACGTACGCTCACAGATGAGCCCTACCTTTGTTCAGTGTATGGCTGGATCTTCTGCACAGTAATGTCCGAGTCGAGGACCCCCAGCAGAACGCCTATTTGTCGGATGAACATACCCTTCTGCCTCTCAGTCAGCTGGCTGACATTAACATCCAGAATTATCTCCACAAGGTTATTTTTCCTAGGATCTACCGAGAATGTAGATAATACAGATCTTTAGAACTTCTTTTTAACAGTCTGGGTACAAGTCAGGTTTCTAGTATCTTTCCAGAACGTTTCTGCTTTGAACACAAAATTACAGAATCTCAGTGTAGGAAGGGATACAAGTCTATGACTTTCACAGGGAACGGCAAGCAGTAACTCAGCCCCCAAGAACCACGTGAAAACACAATCACATCCCCCAAAACTTTTGACTTTTATAGTTCTGAGCTGGACTAGACTACACATTTGAATCCCAGTACACTGTATTCAGATAAGCAGAGGGCTTGCTAGTGCACTGTAGGCAAATGTGGTACAGCACAAAGCCCAGACTCACCAGGTTTGACTTCCACTGTGGTCCTTTCCACATCACTCTCTCCCTTGGCATCTGTTACTCTGAGGTGGAATGTGTAGGTCCCTTCTACCAGATTGGACAGGAGAAGGACAGGATGATGGTCTGAATTATTTAAGACTTCCTGGAAGGCAGATCAAAATAAGCATCAGGAAACAAAGGATCAAACTAGCATGACATATCCTCATACTTAAGGATGTGACTAAAAGGCACTAACAGGCACAACAATCGATCAGCTTTACATTTCCTCAGGAGCTGTCAATGCTACCTCTCACTGACTTTTGTGATGCTGCAGACTGCCATTTTAAAAAGAAACCTCACCCCAGCTGCAGGGCTCCCCTCATCGCGGGTCCACAAGTAGCTGACAATTCCCTTATCGTCAGAGGACTTCGATCCATCCAATTCAGCCGTATTTGTGGGCAAGGTGATGACGACATTACCAGCAATCTTTGCAACTGGTGGCTTGTTTATCTCTAAGCAAACAGAAAGAAAGAAGCTGCAGAAAAATCTCATAACACCCAATCAAAAACTACTGCATTTGATCTCCACTGTAACCCAGAAATCCCTATCTAACCCTGGAGGAAGAGAAGGGAAATCACATACTGCAGGATTCAGCTGAAGATACTATTCCTCCAGAAATGGGTAAAGCCCTGACTTAAGGCCATTTCAGCGCTCTCCACATTATTTTTCACCCATTCCTTACTCTTACTGTGGCTCCGAACACAGGTTTTGCTGAACTGCTCAGAGATAACCTGTGTCTCAGGTCTGGCTGCACATACCTTCTTTGACAATAACGTTGACCGAGCTTTGGCTCTGCAAGTTCCTCTCATCTTTAACTGTCAGAGTAAACTCGTATGTCCCAACTTGAAGGCCTGTTACAGTGGCAATGCTGCTGTTGGCATTCTCCAGCTTGACACCATCTGGGCCCCTAACCAAAGCACAGGAGGATCAGTTTAAACTTTGCATAGACCGGGGAACTAGCCTCACACCAAACAGGAGGCTCAAGCTCAGAGTTTATGGAGATGCAAACAGTTGCCTGGAAATACAGAGTCCACGACAAAAAGCAAAAATATTTTCTCCAGTGACAGCAAGATAATCAAAAGAGTAAGTGCAGCACTTGGAACAAAAAGCATAATTTCTGGTGGTTTAGTGTTTTGGTTATTTTTAAACCAGGGGAGCACTGATACCAACATTTAAGTAGGGTTTACAAAAAGCGGTACTTTCAGCAAAATTGGCTCGTGAACTGCACAATAAGCCAATTTTTTTTTAAGAAAGGTATAGAGCAAAAATAGTTCCTTCATTTATAAGAGCTTTGCACAGACTTTGCATTAGCAAACAGAGAAAGCTACTGCAAGTTGCTCACAGGCTTCTTCCTGAATTCCCTAAAACACTTCAGGGAATTTAGAGTCTGAAGGGAAGCATGACAACGAGAAGAAAAGAACATTGCCTCATTCAAACATACTGCAAAAGCATCACATTAAAAGGCCCTGCTGTTATTTGATTTACAAGAGTCGGTCTCTTCATACAGCCAAGACCACATCACACTGCTGTGATTCAAACGTGGCCAGACTCCTTTATATGCCACAACTACACTGAGAGTGGGAATCAGGCCTAGAGATGAAGGCAAAGGTATTTCTAATGCTCAAACAAAACTCCACCTCCCTCCAATTAAACATAAATCCGTGCCTCATTCTAGTCACTGGTAAAGCTTGCCAGGTCTGATGTGACCAGGATTTAACACAAGGGAGGTATGTGGGGGTGTGCCTTGCTTTACGTGAAGGACCTAGATACTTGCATAAGAGCAGCCTGGAAGGTGATACATACCGTGTTTTTTCCCAAAGAAAGGAGACTATCTTCTGGTCATCTGAGCTCTTGCTGCCATCTAGAGTGGTGCTGTCCACAGGAAGAGTTAATTCTTTATCTGGACCAGCATCTGCCTTTGGGGGCTTATTGTTCTCTGAAAAAGGATTGCAATATTTTTCACACACATGCCATAAAAGGTGGAGCTGAAAACCCCAGCATTACAAAGTTTCTCCATGATCCCTAGTATATTTCTTGCCTGTTATCTCAACCTTGTACTCAGAGAAAGTGGGGTTAAAGGTAGTTAGGAGTTCAGATCAGTGCTTCATTCACACATCTGCAATAAAGTGAGAATGAAACCTAGTAGTTCTGATTTTTGCTCTCATTCTCTAGGCATTACTCCACTTCTCCTGCTCCCGTTCCAGGACCAAGCACTGTGGACAGAGACAGCTGCTTGAAAATACAATCCTGCCATTATGGTGGGCTAACATCAGTTAGACTACATTGTGTAAAATAAAAGAACATCCTAGAAAGGCAATATTCCTAGAAACTTTCTTTTGTTGGTTTATCAGCAGTACAGCAGCCCAGAATGGTCCTAAATTAGAGCAGCTCCTCTGAAAGCAACACAAAGCACCGTAAGATCTAGAGCATGTCGACAGATTGACGCTCGCCTCTAACCCCTGGAACGGAAGTGGCAAATGCAGCTCAAGGCAGCTCACCTGGTTGGACTATCACAGTGACCTCTGCAGTGGACTGGTGCCCAGCAGAATCCGTCACTATCAGCTGGTAGGTGTAATCACCTTCTTGCATTGCAGAGAGCTGTAAGACTGGCGTCCTCACCCCCTTTGAGAAAACATGTTCATGTATTAAGAAGAATCCTTACCCAGATGATGATAGAACAGATAAACAACTACTATCAGCAGATTCTAGGGGCTTATTAACCTCGCTAAGGGGCCAGAAGTCCATGCCACTTAAGCATGCAAGACATTTACAGCTAAATTTACGCACAACAACAAGGACACTGTTGTGAAATGTAACAAGACTAATGCCGTATAGGTGTTCAGACCCTTTGAGATTCAACACTTAGCAACTCAAGCAAAACCTCTGGGGAGCTCTGTGCAAATCATACACATTGTGAACCTCATTCATGGACTTTCTTATTCCATATATTTTGACAGTAGTAACAATCTTTAAAAGAAAAATGACATGGAAACAAGTTCCAGCTTTTACTGTTTAGGACCGAGGAGCATGTGGCCAGTATCAGCCAAGTTTAGACTCCAAGGTTCAACTCAAAAGATCCAGTCCACTGTGTTTGCCCAGCTTAGGAAATGCATGACCTGGCACAATGGGTTATCCTGTACATCTAATGCCGTCCTGACTGATAGTTACCTAAAAGATCACAGTCTGGCTTCCACATCTGCTGACAACACTTAAGCATCCCTGTTACACCATCATTGATCTAGCCATCACTGATGTTCTGAGATGTCAGCAACTGAACATAGAAAGAGCACACTTCCCTAGCAGCCACATAGGTTAAAGTGAGTTACATGGGTGTACATCAAGTTGTGCTGAGATCTGTTGTATGGGACACCAGAACCCAAAGCCACCAAGTTCCCATCTCTCTCAATCCTCCATTCTTGAGCAGTATTTAAAACTCCGTGGCTCAAGAAAGGGAACAGGATGCCAATGAAAACCTGTGGCTAGACTGGTGCACCAGCTCAGCCACTGAGACAATACCAGCTTTGTGTGGTTTTAACTTTATCTATAGATTTAATCATCACATGCTTGCTCTGTAGGATTCTAAGAGACATTTGCTAACAGTCAATTAAAAATGGTTTGATTATAGAAAAAAAGCCAGCTAGTGAGTAACCCAGGTTGAGTACTGGAGACCTGCACTGACCTGCATCTCCATCACCTTCCCCTTGCTGTTAGGGCTGAGCAGCCACTCATAGCTGACAATGCTGTGATCATCAGTGCTCTGATTCCCGTAGAGGGTGATGGAGTTCTGAGGCAGGGTAATCACTTGGTTTGGGCCCGCGTTTGCCACTGGAGGATAATCCACCGCTTTGTTCACAGTCAAGTTTGCAGTGGTGGAGTTGCTGGCACCATCTGAGTCCACTACTGTTAGACTAAAGAGAGAAGAGAAAAATAAAAGTGAAAGCAGTGAAGTCTCGTGATTATCAGAGCTGAACACAAAATGCTGGCTGGAGTTAACTGAAGTGCAAAAGAAGAGTAAGAAACTTAAGGCACTTTTAAGGACAGGACAGTAATTTTTTTTCAAGAGTGAGAAAACCTATGGTTTCAGGCAACCGTGCTTTTTCTGAATAGAAGCTTCCACCAAGTGCCCAAGTATCAGCCTCAAAGTGATGCAAGAAATTCAAGTCACATTCATCTCTCACTTGAATATACCACCTAGTTCCAAGACAAAACTGTGCTAGATCATCCACTTTCACATACATAGTCGTGATGGAAAAGACCTCCCTGAGTATGACACTGCCTCCCAGTAGGAGACATTCATTAACATAGACACAGAAGTTCATTACTAATCCACAGTATGCCTCTTCAGGTAGGCCAGTACCACAAAACAGAACTGCTTTTTGCTAAATCATCCATCTAATTAGCTCATATACCAACTGCTTAAGAGGAAAACAGTGTTCAGTTATTGGTACTCAGGTTTATTTCATTTTAAATAGATCTGCTGATGCAGTGCATGGACATCACACCAAAATGCAGACCTAAGGAAAAAACACAGAACAAACACTGAAGTAAAACCAGCTACTATCCATTACTCAGGCACAGGCATAAAACCATTAGGCCTCATTCACTTATCTGGGACAAACACACTGCATTTAAAAACTGGATTTAAAGCTTGCATTTCTTTCTAAGCCTTTACCCAAACAGTTTAGAGTTGACATTTCAAGAGACATTTTGTAGCGATGGCAGACCACTCGTTCCCTTCTATCATCATCTTAAACCAGTGCTATAACTTAAGAATAAAAAGTACCTGGGCAGCTTATCTCTTTTGAAGTGAAAAGCTATGAAACTACCTGCAAGCGCAGGAGCGGAGAGGGGGAACGCATCACAAAATACAGTTCTCTCCACATTGCTTTTTTGGGTTTTTTTTTTGGTTTTTTTTTTGTTTGTTTTTTTTTAAACCAGACTAACACTTCAGGAATCTCATACATTTTACTCTTAAGGGATGCAAGCTGATCAACTCTTCCAGGTATCACCTACCTGAACGTGTAATTCCCGGGTACCAGGTTGGTCAGTGTCAATATGGCAGTATCACTAGAAACTTTTTCCTCCCGCAAAGGACCCTTCAGTTCTTCCCAGTGATAGCTGACAATTTTATCATCATCAGTACTTTCTGTTTCAGTTTTGGAAGAAAATGCACATAGACGGAGTTGGAAAATGCTTCTTTGCAAACCCCAGATGTTCAGTCCCCCACTTCAGTACTGGGCTTAGTGGGCAAAGGCAGTTTTGGTCCAAGCCCAGAGGTCCCTATTATGCTCAGATCCCAAATTGTACGCTCTCCTCTCCCCCGTTTCACAGGTATACTCGAACACCCTTAAACCCAGGTTCGTATGTGTGCTGGGGGAAGACAAAACCACTCACAAAACAGAACACTAACAAAATAATACTAGTTGGGGGTAAGACAACCTGAACATATTTAAAGAAACTCCCCAAAAGCTCCAGTGCAGGCCTGTAAAGGTGGTATGTTAGCTAACCAACACATTTGAAGCTTAACATAAGAGGCCAGTAATTTTGACTGACAGTAATTTTTTTATTCTAAGCAGCAACCTCTAGAGCTTTTCCTTTTTTAGGAGATTGGCTCAGGCCAATGCCCTTCAAAAGGAAACATGGAGAGGTGCTGTCATGTGCGTATTCACCTCGCCTGGCAAGGGAGGCTGATTCTTTTCACTATAGTGTGTTTGATAGCGTCACAGACAGTTCCTCTTAAGCTTTACCCAAAGGGCCATCACAGAACCAAACACACAGAAACCAGGCTTGCTGTAAACTATTGCATTTAAAAGAGCAGGCACTCACGGCTGCCGTCAATAACAGTTGAAATGGTTGGCAGTGAAATCTCCTGGAACTGTGGGGACACGATGGCAACAGGAGGCTGATTCACCCGAGGCTCTGCAACAATAACAGAGCTGTTACAATGACATCTACAGGCAAGTCACAATAAAAAGCCCTGGCCAAGGAACTCTGCAAAACCACTCTGCCTTTGTGCACCAAGAGTAATAAGCAGAATACACATTGCACATCCTCTTCGCAGCCCCATCTGCCCCCTCAGTCCTGCAGTCAGCGAGTCCAAGAGAGGAGTCCAAAGCACAGAACTGCTGTGCCACACAGCTCCAAGACAGCCCCCGACCGGACCGACTGCGGAGAACTGCACAATCAACAGCAGCAATTCGTGCTCTCAGCAAGTTAGACACCCAATTCAGGGAAGGAGCGCTAACAAAAGGAATTTAAAAAAGCAAGAAGGTGAACTGCCACCACACTGGTACTCTGGAAAGGGCTGCACTGCATCAGCTCTCCCATACTGGGTCAAGCATTCAAGCACAGACCATTCTCAGAGCAGCACCTAGAGCTTCTTGCCAAAGTTTGGCTGCTGCTCTGAAAAATGAATGATTTTGATGCATGCTGCCAGCTGCAGATTCACTGCTTATAAGGAAATGATCAGCAACAGCATCCAGAAGGCCAGTCACACACTCTTGCTAATTTAGGGAGTGCAAGAACACTTCTTTGCCCAAAGGTTGTAGAAAAAGTCTTGCTGAAGTGTGCAAAATAAAGGGGTTTTTGCACAAAAGGAAGTGCAGAAACTGTGGTTGTCTCTTCACACAGGCCATCTAAGAAGTGAGACCTGGTGAGACAGTCAGCACAAGCTACTGTATCTACACCAGCTCATCTGCAAACTAGGTCTTACAGTAAGGAATGAGATTTGACTTAACCTGCCAGTGCCTGGGAATTATGTTCTTTACTGGATAGGGAAAAAAAGAACCTCCAAAGCAGCTTCAAAGCTCTGGCTTCCCTTCATTTTTTGCTCCTGCTGGTATTAAGCTTTTTACCCGCTTACAGCTAGTTTTTATCGAAGCATTGGCCATCCAGGGTGAGGCATTTGCTAAGCACTTTCGTACCAGTATTCCAGCTCTTTTACTGAGCGGTTGGCCTGTATGCAGTATAGCACAAATAGCTATGTGTATTAGCAATAGTTTCAGATCTCAGCAAATGACTTAATACAGATACATATATACCGAGTTCAGAGCACAACAAATTTTCACTATGTTAAACCAGGGTCCAGGCTTTGTCAGAGAGAGGAAGTTAAGAGAAGATACAATTCCACCAACTCACTTGGATTCACTGTTACATTCACGTAACCCTCTCCACGGGCATTTTCCCCATCAACGACGACTTTGAATTCGTACAGACCAACAGTAAGCTGGAAGTAAATACAAAAGATTATTTACCTTCAGGATGGTAGCGCCTTGCCAGGAGCTATTAGAAGGTCAAGTTACCATGCTTTTGCACAGTAGCACATTAGCGGCATAAAACAGGCAAGCAGGCTTCAACCCATGCAACAGAGCAAAGGATTGCTTCCACGCCAAAATGGTATTATATATCTTCTAGTTCACAACAGCTATGCAGAAACCAAAGACTAATATTTCTTTCTACCACAGATGCCACAGGATTGTCCGTCAAGCTTTATTTTCTAGCAACAATAGGCAAACAGAAGAGAGATAACAGAGATTAGTTCAGGTTGTCTGGCCACAGGAATCTGTACTAGCAGATTGCAATTGAGATGAGAAAGGCTGCATGTAAGAGAAGAAAATCTCTTCTTGCGTGTTTTTACAGAGGAAAGCATTTCTTCTCTTCCTTCTAGGTGACATGAGTCAGGCAGTCACCTCTTCATCATTCACTATTAAACCAAGACGAGAGGGCGAAGGACTAGGTGTTGGATAACAATCATGGTATCCAAAATCCTGACAGAGACAGACATCTCCTTTCAAAGGGCTTTTCTCTGCATGGTATCGTGACTGAAGCCTGTAGATTTTTTCTGAGTGCAGCAGAATCCAAGATGCTCAAAGGAATGTCTCATAAATACAGAGCTGTATATTCACACAACATTTAAAGCCATTCCCTTGTCAAGAATCCCCATGTGCAGAAAGTGGCGATCCTTTCAGTTAGAGCTTGCCTAAAAGCAGCAGCCAGGGACGTGCTACAAGGTACTCCACAGCTCTCATTAAGCAAATCAGCAAGTCCCTTTTTCAGTGGGTAGCACAAGGCTTCAGACCTAAACAGTCCACCACACTGATTCAGTAGCAGAAACATTCTCAACCCTTTGTTAATGTTAAATTGTGCCATTTGTAAGGCTTGACACACTGCTTGTAGGCAGCTTTTAGATCCTGAAATCAATTTCTTCTTTCCCTCATGCCAGATCAATCTCCTTTTTATAAGGGACTTAGAAGAGGGCTTGCAGTCCAGCATTGGCTGCCTGCCCATCATGCAATTTCCTATTCATCCTGAAATCACATACAAGTCTTTCCTGGCTGCCAGGGTCCCCATTTTTTCCACTTGGCACTTCACACAACAGGGTACTAAGCAGCAAAAGATTTACCTTAGACAACTTAAGGGTCTGGGAGTGCTTCCCTTCCATTTCTCCACTGTAGTCTTTTGGATGAGTAATCAATTCCCACTCATAGGAATATGTGGTTCCTTAAAAAAAGAAGCCAAAAAGGTCCAGATGTTAGTTTTTAAAAGACTGCCTTTCTGCCATGCTAAAGCAAAGCAAAGGTATTAAACATTTACAAGGCACGTTCTGCTGCACTATGGAGAAATGAGACAGCTTGGAATTTGGGCTGCAGTTTTTTGGGAATATACCCAGGAAAAGAGACAATCTGTGCTTCTAAACACATTTACTCTGGAGCCAAAACCCATCTTTCAGCCTCTAAGGCATTAAAGAGCTTTGGAACAATCACAGCTCCAGGATAATAAGAGAGAAAAATCGTGTCCTCAAATCCTGCAGACACAACATAATGCCAGTTTTTGAAGAGGAATGCATCTCATCTCTCCCTGGTGCTGCACAACACGTAACATGGTTGCCTCTCCTCCACAGTCTTGCATTGCCACTGTGGACAGAGCTATAGACAGGAACTTTACAAATACCTGTGAACAATTTACATGATGAAGTGAGGAGTGTCTAGAAATGTGTTCCTCAGCATGCCAACCCCCCAAATCAGACTTCAATCCACTAAACGAGAGATCATTTGCTAAGACAACTTGTCACCTATTGCAAATATCACAAATAGATGAGGATCCACTGCTTCCTCACATACCGCTTTGAGAGTATGCCATCTCCCAAATCTACTGAGTTTGTAGCACTTTCCATGTTTTTTGTCTTGCTATTTTCTGTGAGAGACAGCATGAGGTAATAGCACAGGATGAAAGATTTCTAAAGGAAAGAGTTCTCTTACAAAAGACATTTTCAAGATTGTCCTTATTTAATGCCTATTTGCCATTTCACCATCACCAGCCCTTAGCAGAATTCCCAGGAAAGCCTTACGAGGTGGCGGTTCAGGAAGCACGAATGCATTCAGCTGAACTTCGTTCTTTGGCAGGGTCACTTCGACGCTGTCTCCAGCGGAAACTACCAGCTCCTTCATAACTGAGAGGAAGAAACACAGAATTGAAAGAGGAACAGGGAAAGAAGAAAACATCAAACTTAGATACATACATAAAAACCGCCTTGGCTTCAGTGTGTGGAATAAAAACCAGCTACAAAGGCTGTATTTTGTAAACATCCCATCACTCAATATAGCTCCCGTTTCAGGTTTCGCTCTAGATGTTAACGTAAAAGCACTAATGGGGTTTTACAATTTTAAGGCAAGTCCAAAATTACTCAGCCATCTCTCTCTTTGCAGATGCTGTGCAGCTCCTGCTCCTTTTCTAAAGGGCTGAAAGGTGACCCTTGGGTCCCGTACAGGGGATCCATTCACCCAGGTCCTGCAGGACAGGAAGGGTTTTACCCAACAGGTTTTCGGCAGAGAATCCATCTGCAGTCTCATGGCACAGCGAGACAAAGGCTGCTATTTACCAAACTGCAATTTCAGATTTTCACAAATATATGAAGAATCCACGGTATTTCTTTTTTGAAAAACTGCTTAGGGGCTAAGAGTTTTTTTTTTTTTTAAAAACTGCATAGCTACCACACTGAGTATGGAAACTCAAAATACAAACCTGTCCCTTTTATTTACATTTTCTTTTCAACCCCTACTTAAGAATTTCCTTGCCATTCTATTTCAAATAAATTGACAGGTAGTTTGTTTTTACAGACTACATAGTTTAAAAACTATGGCTGGTCACATTTTTTCCTGCTTATTCTTAGCATTAAGGTGACCAATACTGCATTTCTTAAGAGTACCTCCCTGCCTCCTCATCCCTTCCCATTGGCTTTATTTTTGTCTTTGTATTATTTGGGCTGGGAATTACGCAAGAATTAAAGTTGCTTTACTCTAGTTTGACCCTGTCAAAAACAATGTTTCAGAGATATGTACAAATAATCCAAGTTTAAAAAGATGGGGAAAATGTCATTAAACATTTAGCCTTTCTTCCATCTGTTTACTATCTACTGGAATTAACCACTTAACTAAAAGAAAACAAATTCATCAAATTCTTTTTTCCCCTCAATTACTCCAGATCCTGGGATATTATAACTCCATCAGCCTTTCAGCTGCAAAGAGGTCCAAGGCAAAAAGAAATCTGATCTCAGCAGGAAAAAAACCCCAAACCAACAAACAGACAAAAAACCAAAACCCCGTTTGGAAAAATCTACCCTTCGTGTCATCTTTGTATTATTCAGCAAAACAAGGCGGCCTTGGCTATGTTAATTTTCCAACACAAGCCACTGAAAATGTTTAAAATATATTTTCCAGTTTTAGGTGGGGTAAGTCCTCAGAAAGAATACTAACTTGTTAGCACAAGCATCCAATGAGCTTCCTGCCAAAAACGTCTTTGGATGCAGCATTTCCTTTACACTTTCCATTTGTTCCCTTGTAAGGGAAAGGAACCCTAAATTCAAAAGAAATTCAGCTATGAATACTTCAGCAAACTGGATTAATGGAGTTCTGAGATATCACACAACCAGTATACACCATTCACTGTATGTCCGCATCCTTACAGGGTGAGCTAATGGCCTGGGTGAGTTAACAGAGCTGTGCAAAGTGTGTTTTGGCTTTTATACACTTTCAAGAGTTTGTTTCAAGAAATACCAGTGTAAACAGAAACATCATTTTGCTGCAAAGCAAAGCATGGGCTAACAGCCAAGTACATCGTTCTCCATGGCTGAACTGTCCTCAACATTGCAGGGACAGAAGAGAATCAGTTACACCTGATTTTGAGCAAGCTTTAAGATTTCTGCTCAACTTGATAGATAGCAGTGCATCAAGACTACTGAAAGAATGCTTCACAGGACTATGCCTCACACCACATCTGAGCTTTCACTTTGGGAATTAAGATATCACCATTACTTTCAAGCTGTCCTTGGAAACAGATCCGATGGTCACATGCAAATTTATGATGCCGAAGTCCCACCCCAGACCTCATGAATGAACGGAGTCCAACTGGCACATGCGCTGAAGCGTGTATCTCAGCACTTTTTGAAAGGTACCATAATTTCTGAAATTATCTTGCATTTTTCAGTGCTGCAATGGCTCTTCAACAAAACCAGAATAGGTGACATTTGCTGGAGTGCTGCACGTTCTCACCTGGTGTGGTGGCAGTAGTACTTGGTGATGCAGCAGTGGTCTGGATTGTAGAAACACTGCCATTTGTGGGAACTCCACTTGGCACAGAAGTAGTCGTCTGCATCTTCGTTGTGCTTTTCCCCGGCATGGGGCTGACTGTGGGCAACACACCTGAGGAGTGAGGTTGGACCAAAGCATCATCTGGCTGCCCAGGCTGGTCGGTCTTCCCTGTGGCTGTCAAGCCCTGCACCACAGGACTGGAGAACGTAGCCAGCACTGAGGGCTCTGGTACAGATGTTCCTGTGTGGATCTGTAAAGCAAAAGTTGTCTTAGTTTGACTGAATGCTGAACGTCAGTTTTGTTTTTACTGTGTTCGTTGCACTTCTTCAGTTAGGGAGATTGAAAAGTCCCTGGTTTGTTTTTCCCAGAAGCAGGGTGGTTTACTGCTTCCTCTTTTCTCTTCTAAAGTGTTTCTCCCTGTTCTTCCTCCACAGCTGATAGGCCACTTCTAGCTCAGTTGAACACTGGCTAGGACCTTCAGTTTAACTACACCATCTTAAATATCACAGCTGCTGACATGGCAAACCTGACAGAAGATCTAGGTTTAAAATTGCAGCGACTGGAGCTAAAAGAACAGAGAGATGGGGTAAGACAGAAACAAAAATCAGGGACCAGGACTGGGGCACATCTGTGCCTTTTATTTTGGCCACGTATTCCTTTTTCTAAAGCTGTGCAGTTGGCAAGCACAAAGCAGGAGGATTGCAATGGCATTTTTATGTAATAATCGAATCATTGCAGCAAGAGGAAATTTACTTCAGAGTTACTTTTCAAAGCAAGGTGACCTGACACAAAGAGTTCCCTGTGTGCATGCCACAGGAGATGCTGCTGGGGCAGGGAGCCGAGCTTGTGGGCAGAAGTTTTGCTTACATCAATACAGGATGAGCCACTTTATTGAAAATAATCAAAGTGGCAGTAACAATTTCCTTTCTTTCATCAGAAAATTCCTCTTACAGTACCTAGCCCCATTCCAGGTCTCAGCCTGCCAGGCAATACTCTTGACAATTCACCTTCCTCCATGAAGTACATGTGTGTAGCACGTTCTGTGGAGCTAACTATTTTGAGAACATCTGCTAAATGTTTAAAATGGAGCAATTTACTGTCTTTGACTTGGGACGTGTTTTGGAGCTGAATTGCCCACCACTACTCCCCACGAGAGCAGATGATCAAAAGCTCGTGTTGGAGGAAATGTTCCCGAGCTTTATCCCATGCTGCTGGCATTCAGTCCAGGAAATGGCAACTGTAAAAATGCTCTAGACCATGGTGGGCAACATCCTGGTCAGTAAACGGGCTGGGCTTCAGAAAACACTAAATGCCAGTTGTAAAAATAAAGCCATCCTGCACACACTGCAACAGCCAGCCAGACCAGGAGTAGCAGTGAAGGCACTGAAGGCTTCTCTGCAAGGGTTTTTTTTGCAGTCCTGGGCAAATCACTTCCTCTCCTCGTATCTCAGCTAACTTTCCCTCAGTCACAGAACGTAAAACATAATTCATTTGTATGTTTGATTAACATCTGAGCTGTATGGGCCAAAGAACCAAACGCTATTTGTTAGTGTTACGGACATAAGCTGGTTTTCTCTATTTGCTTGCTTGTTGATGGGCTTCCTTCATCTTTAACAAAGCTACGGATTCTTTGGAACAAAGATGCAGGCAAAATCTGGCATACTGCTCTGTGCTGCTCTTCATCGGCAGCCTCAGGACAGTTGGCTGTCCCAAGCAGTACTGTCTTACACCCATCCACAACTCGAGTCAACTCATCCCTTTTGCCAAGTAAGCAAATAAGATAAAGTTAGAAATACTGGCACGACAAGAAGGGAACAGCCAGGCAGGAACTCAGACACTTGAGCCAGACTGTTTAGAAAAGGCACAGGAGCACAAAGTCTCCGTGACTTCACACCACTATGGGGAACCACTTTTTGCTTAGCAAGAAGCAACCCAGACAGGTTGCGAGAACAGTTGTCACAAACAGCGTGCAGGAGACCCACATCTGTCTGCTGGGCACAGCAGCTGAGTCTCCACTTCACTCGGTAATATTTTCAGGGAGCTGGATGATTCCTTGGCTCGCTTTTTAATGCCTAAAAAAAACCTTTATAGTTAAGAGAGATCCTCTTCCTCCCAGAAGTCTTCAGGATGACTTGACAGTCAAATGCCTGTGGAGAGCTTGAATTAGATAAGCTTTGCCTGGGGCAACGTAACAGTCAAAAATGCCTCTAATGCTTGCAAGCTGAGACATTTCTTATCTTTACTCCATAACCCTGAATTCTTTAAAGCAAAGAACAGAAGATTTCATTCTTAGGGATAAATGAGGAGCAGACTAAAAGTTTACCAGCTGTTCTATCTTATCAGCTTAGAAAATAGAGAGAAGTGGCACACTGGCCTGAGTGAATGTAGGAGTGTCAGACACTTTTGATTTTGATCCCTACCTGCCTTTAGCCTGGGACAAGTGATCTGGTCTCCCTGTATGAGAGTCCTACGTCTGTAGGATGGAACGAGAGCAGCAATGTGCATCGGAATCCACACTGAATCTCAGCTACTCAAAAGAAAAATGTCTATGTTCTGGATTTTTTTTTTTTTTTTTTCATTTAATGGGCCTTACTTTGTTGAGTCTGGTCTGAATTTACAAAATAGGTTCTTTTCAGCTTCATTCACAAAAATGTGGGTAATCTCACAAACTGCTACAGAGTTAGCACTGGCTGCGAAGAGAGACCTTTCCTCCTTTCTCGTAGGGTAAAAAGCACCCAGCACTAGCAGGAAGCACGACAGCAAGAGTCAAACACTAGTAGCCAGAATTGTGAGTGCAGGAATGAGCTCACTGGCTCTGTTGTAACAACTCTACTTTAAAGGCTGCAGCCTTTTCCAGTCTCTCTGCAGAGCTGCTGCAGTGCTGCAGCAGCCCTTCTTGTCAGCAGTGCTGTGCTGAAATACTTCTCCTGACTGGCTATTAAATGCATTGCTATATTTTAAAATTAATTTCTACAACAAGGCAGAAAAAAATATTGGTGCCTGGAAAATGTCACTCAGTTGCAGAAAAACACAAATTTCCCTTCCTAAGTTAAGGGCTGATGAGCAGGGTGCACTGTGGTTTATCCTGGTACACTCTCCTTCACCTATCTCTGGCTCTACAGCATGGATACAGTAAAACCACAAATTAATGCTAGCTGCACGTTAGCAAAGGACATTGCAGATGGCTATGGAGCTATCGGAACTGCAAGGGGAGAATTAAAACTCAGTGAGGCAATGTTTTCCTAAAACTGTCACTTGACTTTTCCCTGAGGCTCTACGAGCAAAGGAAAAGATTTGCCTTGCCACACATTCAATGTTCATCAACATAAGGGGAGAATATGCACATTAATTTCTTTCTCCTCTTTTAGAGAGAAGTTGAGTCACTTTGACCTCAAATGTCCTTTCCCACTTCAGATGTTCGACGCTCCCAGGTATGAACTGCTTTGCATGCAGTAATGATCCAGTATTCTCCCATCCTTCCAGCCCACCTGCCAAACCGCCTTTATGAATACAGTATTAAATGCACAGCATTCACCTGCTGAAGCCCTGTGCTCCATGTACTGGACCAAATCTAGCCCAGGTGAAATTCTACTGATTTCAGCATGTGTGTAATTTTACTTATTCTGGCTCATAACCAACCCAAATTGGAAAACTCCTTGCTTTAGCATCTCCCTCCTGTAAAGGCTGGCCATGTCCCAAGTACACAGCCTCAAATGTTATATCCTTGGCCTAAATTAAACTGCTCTCGGATCAGAAATGCAAGGACAGCTGCATAGCTTGCCTTACATTTTGCAGGGAAAGTTGGATGGTTCAATAATCAAGGAATTAGCCCAGGGCTAGGTAGAACCAGCTTCAACTCAGTACTCCTGTTAAGGTGGATTTTTTTAATTCTCTCTCCTCCTCAAAAACATGACTGCCAGGAATTCCATCATAGCCAATGTATTTTAGTAAGAAGTTTTTATTTTGATGAACTGGCATTTTGTCAAGAGAGCTGGGCTTTCATACTAGCAAAAATCAGTAAGGAGAAGAAAAACCTTTCCCTGGCAAACATCCAAAAGTGCACCTCAATGACAACAGAGATATCTTCCTAAAGATGGGAAATCCTGGATACTCAGCAATATCCAGAAGCTGATTAATCCATATTATTTAATAATATTTGCAACCAATTTATTGAATAGGCCCTGTACAGTCATAATATGACAACTCAGACTGCAACACTGCAAACTGAACAAGCAGGGAGATACACCAATTATTACCCAAGAGATTTAAGACTGGCTATGAAGAGGCCTCCCAGACATCACACCCATAACAACTGAAAGAATGGGGTCACCGCGTAAATCTCAAATATTAGGAAGAGGAAAGAACAGGCAGGGTGAAAATGCTGCAATACTACACGGGAAAGGAAAATCTGAGATCTTGAGTCAGCCCCTAAATGCTGCGGGGTTCTGGAAAAATCAAACATTTGTGAAGTTTCCATGCGTGATTTCACACGCCACCCGGGCTGCCCTGGAGCTCTCAGCGGTGTCCCTTGGCGGCTCTCCACATCCTGCTCTGCAGGGTGGTGGCTCAACCAGTCACAGCCCTACCTGGAACCAAGATTTGAATACAAGGAAGAGAAATAAATTCAGTCAAGTTTCCAGAAGGCATCAGGCTTCAACAATGCCAAATCCTAGAAACATGGCAAAAGGTATTTAAGGAAGAGTTTCACAAAGTAGAATTCTTTCTATTTCACCATCACGAGTGCATGAGCTTTTGCATGATAAGGCTCAAGAGACTATTTGCAGATTTAAAAATACAAACACCATTTAACAATTCAAATATGCCACTTTCTCTTTAAGACTAACGTCTAGATTTACTAGATTAACATTGTACATGTTTGGAGTAGAGACTAAACTGGTTTCATTCAATCAATGCCAATGTAAGCTTTCGTGGATTTGAGAGACTGAAGCAGTCTTCAAAAACTGAACAAAAAAGTTGGCATTAAGATGCCAACTCAAGCAAGCAGGCTTGACTTGAAAGTACACTGGAAACTATGCATGCATCTATAAAATCATGTACTTAACTGCCTTGATTCAGCATTCAATGGAAAACAGCTTTATTTTATTTTGTGGAGCTAAAAAGGTATGTTTTTAGCTTATCCCAGCTAGGAAGAGAGGAAAAAAAACCTCTTATCCCTCCAAAAACCAAACACAAAACCCCAACCGTGGGCCTTGCCTTGTTGACAGGAGGCTGAAAACAGGCATCCAGAAAGGTCTCCTATTGCTTAAGCAGTTTTAAGTCAAAGTACATAAAGCACGATTGAGCAGGAGGGTGACAGCTGTCCAAGGCAGCCCCACTCCAGCCCCAGCAATCACGCTTACCTGTAGCGAGCCAGCACCATCTGCATCACTTGATCTGTTCACGTTATTGCTTTTAGGAGGGAACAGGCTTTTGGTTTTCTGCTCTCTTGCATTCCCTCCATTTGTCAGTGAGTCTTTCTTTTGACTTGGATGGACTTCAGGAACAGGTCTGTCGGCCACTAAGCGCCTCAGTACTTGGTCCTTCAAGTGTTGCGCTTCACTTCGGCTGCTCCTAGATTTGCTATCTGATGCTCTGGCTGCAGCCTCATTGCTGGGGCTTGCTGCTATATCCCTTTTCAGGAGTTCCACACTGTTATCTGCCAAGCTCCGCTTCTGGAATGACCTCTGCAGTCTTTTTTTCCTCTGGACAGGGATGTCCAACCACTTGTGAAACCAGGTCTTCACATCACCTTCCGTTTGAAACTTTAACAAGGGCTCTGTGCTTTTTGATTTCTTTAAAAACACCAAAACAGAGTCAGAAAAGCCAGTCCTGTTTGCCTGACACATGCCAGGCATAGTGCAGTTCACCTGGATGCACATATTTTCCAAGAACCAGAAGGCATCACAGGTGGGGCTCTGGCAGCAAGCGGTCTGACAGGACCGTACCGTATGAAATCCTTCCAGAAGCTGTAAATGGTGATCTTCCCACGATCTCAGATGGCCACCAAGCAGGATCTTCCCTGGTTCACATTCAGATCTGTTCCGATTTGCATCTGGAAAAGGGGAGGGAAGACAAATAAAGACAATTCTCTTTAAAGCAGTGGACAATAGATCCTCATTACTTTTGTCAAGATGAATTTAGGGAACGAGAGCAATGTGGGAGAGACGGTACAGGACAGTAAAGTGGAGACTTCTCAGAATCTACACCCAGCCTCAGTATCTAGTACTTGCACAAGATTTTAAGCAACAATCCACTATCTGTACCTCCCACCAAGGGGACCACCACCCTTTTTGATAGCAATGGAGCAAACAAACATTTCTGTTTCAGAGAGGACCATAAGGCACCGATGGAACGGTGAGGGTGAGGTTACACAGCAAGTTAAGAAGCAGAAATTGAACCCAGGAATCCCAAGTACAGTTTCTTACTGTAACCATTTGACAGTATTGCCTCTCTGCCCACAATGTGCCTTGAAGTCTGGAAACAGTGACACTGGCCTGGTCCATAGTATAAAGGCATGTTTTCTTCTTCCATGCCGATGATGTTTGAAGTCAGCCACTTGACTCCATTTGAGAAGTCATTACATCTACTAGAACACAGGTCTACAAGGTCTACCCTCGCCACCCGCCCCACTGCGGTGCTTTCTATAACAGAAACTACTTGTCAAACGTTTTCCAAGAGTCAGGTTAGTTCAGTTCTCAAATCAGCAGTAAAGCAGTGACTGCTTTGCATATGTTTGGGGGTTTTTTCTTAGCATGAAAAATTAGAGTGCTTGCAAGGATCAATGGATTAAAGGCTTCCAAAATTCAGAGCTCTGCAGATTAAGGACTCCCTAAAAATAGACTAATGACCTATGGGACTGTTACACTGTGCTGTGTTCAGCATCCAAGGGATAATAGGTCACTGGAAGATTACTTCACAAACTACGTCTCTGGACTCTGAGTAGTACAGCTGGAGAATATGCTCCAGATCTGGCGCCCTGCCTGTCAAGAATGGAGTTCTTGAACAGAACACAAATGGAAAATTTTTCTCCATTAAAATAGTCTGAATTTAAATTATAATATCCCTGATCCTCATTTCTTGACAGCATATAAAGAAAAGTTCAGTAACATATTACCATTCCAGTAACTTTGAATGAATACAGGCTTCACATTGCATTATACCCACGTTCACTACAGTGGGAACTAAACAAATAGGCATGGATGTAGAGGCTACTGATCCATCTGTCTGTCCCCCCGGGAAGACTTGTCACCCCACTTCTCCTGTCACTTCCAAGTTACAAACACATTAAAGATGGAATATGTTGAGGCACAGGAGAAAGACCACACAGTTTGAAGACAAGCCTCCAGAAAGCCAGCATCAGCTGCAACAGAATGCACTCGAGATCCATGACCAAGTCACAGGGGACCAGAGTTCCCTGTGAGTGTCTGAACCCACAACTGTGCAGAAGGTTGAGAAGCTCTTAACTCAAGCAATGTCCAACTGCAACATGTAAATGAAACATTGCATATGTTCAACAGAGAGAGAAGTTGACATCAGCACCTTTAAAATCACCACCATCCTTGTCACACTTCATCAACACGCGGTGCTTCCTTCGAGAGCGAGCAGACGGGCAGCATGCCTGCCTGGGGCAACCACCAACCTCATTACACTCCAAAGTGCTTGGACTGACAGTCACCCTGACACGACTGTGCACACAGGGACAAGCACCTGGCACTAACCTGATGGGCCTGGAATTAGGACACAGTACAAGGTGTGTGTGGGGGGTGTACCTGCAAAAGGTGCATTTGTGTACACACAGACTTAGAGAAACAAGTAACAAATGAAGAATAACACTATTGCTGTGAATTTCAAGAGGATCTTATCCATTCAGACTCAGTTTAGCCTTAAAAAAAAAAAATCACTTTGTTAAAGATGAAGCACTGTCCCTAATATATCCTGTGCAAAAGGGAACTGTGCTGCTTCCCACAGCCCTAAAATCCCTCCTCATCCTTGACCAGCGCTAACCCAGCTCTCCTCAGATGTCAGCCCTGGCTCATACATACGACTCAAATTAAGGCTTGATACAGAATCCAGTGAAATTCAGCAGCAGCTTTCTATAACAGGCTTAGAAGTGGGGCACAAACAGAATGGGACATATTTAAGAGGAAAGTGTTCCCAGGGAAGATATCCCTTGTGAAAAATCACTACATAACACAAATATTGCATTTATTAATCTAAAATGTAAAACCTGAATCCCCACAAGCATCTCCTAGGTATGCCAGAGCCATGATTTAGCCCAGATGACACAACACTACCATGCTGAGAGCATTCTGCTTCTCTTTTAACCCACTGCTAAACCAAGATGTAGAGATCCGCGTTATATTTTGGCCAGATTTCATTTCCAGAACTCTGCTAATGCCCACCTAAGACATGTTTATTTGAAGTGAGCCAGTATGGTTTCTGAATTGCTGTACGTGGATAGCTTAAAACTCAGTTTGCTGCTATCGTTCCTGAGAGCTAACAAGCAACTCACAACACGCCAGTCTAGCATTCCAGATGTACATTTTCCACAGAACCATGCTGATTTTCATCAAGGCAAGTCCCATGGTCTTTGGTTGGCATCACACATTCAGACAACTCTAAGTGCCATGGCAGAAAGCAGAGTTCCTCAGTCTACACTTGTGTTTCATCTCTGGAAAGTTGAAAGATTTTCTGCCAGGAAGATCCACCCAGCCTGTTCGCTAAACACTTCCTTCCCAGGAGTCCTACAGGAACACACTATGGGCCAAAGGAATTGTTGTGACGAGAAGCCACACGCTGCTATTCGCAGTCTTGCAAACGGGGACCTCCACAGAATCTGGTGCAGCCCCTGCTCTCAGCAGATACGGACTTGCACCAGATAAGAGAAGGCAGCTGTGAGTACCGGAGTTACTAACTCCTGCTCACTGAGCAGCCTGTTCAGTCCCTTCCAGTTCTCGCGTTGCACCCTATGCAACCACACACACAGCAGCTGCATACAGGAACTCATAGGCTGGGTCAGACCAGCAAATCCAGTCACTGACAGCATCAATGCCAGCAGCTCCAGAGAAAAGCACGACAAACCCATCTGCAGGAACATCCCTGAGGACAAGCTCCCTCCAAAGCTGCAGCAGCCTACCCAGCCTAGCACAACACAAATCATAAGATGCCTGCACAGTGGGTGTGCTTAGTCACTTCTTAATATTTTGTCATTTTTTTTCTTCCCTAGTATATCAGTAGAAAACCCACTGCTCTTCTCTGGAACTCAGGAGTTCCTGTCCTGGCAATGCAGCTCGCAGCTTTGTGGAACAGCAGGGGAATGGAACGGACAAGAACAGTTCCTATTAATAAGCTCAGGTTCACAGACTTGCTCAGGCAGTTAATCCCTCCTGATATCAGATTAATGATTAAAGTCTTGACTCTATAGACTTTTAAAATCTGTCACATGTAACCAATTATGTCAACATAGTTCCTCTTACGTTACCCTGCATGATCACACTAATTTCTAAGCGGCCATAATCCCTATTCAGTTTAACAAACTCTGCTGCCTAAGTGACACAAACAAGAACAAAAACTCCGCAGCGGACAAAGTGTCCATATCAGCGTAACTATGTCACATATAATTATGTTTCCGCACACACATCAGCCTTCATGGTTTTAACTCCCAAGCAGATCAGCCCTCAAACACTGCAGCACTGTCCCAAACATCCTCTAAGAGTGACACAGGATCTGCAGCTCTAGACTTCTGAGACACTACTAAAGACAGGAAACGCCACGCAGAAAGCCCAGTCTACATGGAAACATGCAATTCACCTGACACACCATCCAAACACACAGTACTGAGAACCCTTTGCTAGGAACAGGAATACAAATATGTCTTTCCAGGTTCTAAATTAGCTGATTACAGTCACACAGCTCATTAGATTAATCAAATCTGTCACTCGTAAGCATCCAGGAAGGCCTGGTGAAGCAACAGAGACACCGCAGCAGCCTAGAGAACACGTCCACATAATCAAGAAACAAAGCAAAACAATCCCATCTTCATACATCGCTACCATGAAGACACAGCAAAAAAAAAAAAGCAGTTGGCAGCTGTGCACTGAGGTTGCCACTGCCTCAAATCTATAATTCACTGCAACTTGAACAATGAGAGGAAAAAAAAAGGCACATAAACTTTCTGAACTAGGATCTGGTGAATGCTACGCGCACACGTGGGAAAAAATATCACCTCTTGGTGAAGATGTGGCCTCAAAACGCTCACAGGAACTTAACGTGTCTCTCTGAAAAGTCAGGATCTGAACTTTTTAAATAAAAACAACCCCATACAATCCATTATGAGAAAACTTCCATACAGGCCATTAACTTGGTTATTTACTTGAGTGAAAGGTCGGTTGCTCAAGTTTGAACAGGAAATAAAAAAACCCCAAACATAACAATTGCCTGTAGGCAAATACAGATTATTGACATACTGCATTTGGGGAGAGTATTAAACATTTGAGGACTAAACAAAACGTTCCTGCCTTTCCAACTTGCTTCAAGTATTCCTTAGCTGAAATTAGTTTCTAGAGTATCACATTTTTTTTTTCCTGCAAAATGAACGAGTTCTCAGCTCAGAGAAAGCTCTCTCTGAGAGACAGGCAAGTGCCTGAAAGCCAGCACCACGTGTGAAAATGCACAACAGTAGCTGTGTGGGGGACACAGACACCCTGCTGCTGAGCACTGGGTGACTCAAAATAGCAGTTGGTTATCAGAGCAACGCAGCGTTACGAGAAGGGACCCCTCGTGCCCCACATCTCCCCTTCCCTTCTGACAGATTAATAACTATTAAGGGTGGGGTTTTGTTTGTTTTTTTAAAGCCGGCTACAATGTCTAGCAGCAAATAATTTCACCTTCCTCTCAGAATATTTTAAACAAGTGAGAGGGATAAACATCATAAAAAAATATAGACACAATCACAGAGAGAACAGAAGAATCACCTGCTGAGGAGCACAAGGCACACAGGCAAGCACACAGGTAGAACAGCTGCAGAATTCTCAGCTCCCTTGCAGGTTTTCCCAGGCAGTATCGTGACAGATATCGGGCGCTAAAGCTGAACTTGGCTTCCAACCTCTTCTCCATGGCCTTTGTGGGCACCAGCGGGGTTCTAGAAACATATAGGATATGAAACACAAAACATCCACCAGCAATTCATATGTTCTCGCATGGATTCAGCTGACATTACAAAGAGAATAGAGCATTTGTGGAGGAAAAGGAATGTCTTATCTTATCTGCTGTGGCTTAGTCCAGCTGCTGCTAAGTAACTATCAATATACGATACTAAAGTGCAGTCTGCAGTAGCCAAGCCTCTGGTGTTGAACTGCACCCGGCCACCACAATGGCCTTTCCCATCCCCCTCACGATTTCCTCCTCCAGACCCCACCATTTTCAGTGGCAAAATACCCAATACCACAATCCACCGGATTCCAAAGACGCATTTGGGAAATTTCAGTTTTGAATAGCCCACAGGGAACGGACACCCTGCCAGCACCACGAGCGTAACACTGGCAGTGAGAAACTCAGCACATCTGCCTGGCGATGTCATCGCTTGCGTGTTGGTGCTGGCTGGTACCAGCCAGAAACAAACAGACACAAGAAGATAGCAATGCTGAGAAACACGGAGCTACAGACCTGTTTGGCCTCGTATTTTGCTCCGCAGGGCACAGGTCACGAAAGGACTGATGCTTCTTCTCAGCCTTTCTAACGCCAAAGGCCCTTTTACAGCCTCGTGTGCTAGTGAAATCTAAATTTGTTCTAGATGATGTGATATGAAAATGTTAATTATTTCACAAGTAATAAATATTATCTGTTTTCAAAGAGTAACAAAGCACCATTAGGCACAAGGAGTTAGATCTGCCATTTCTGAAGAATCAAAAGGGAATATATATATATATGTATATATATAGCATTGCATTGCTTAAACACTCATCATTTGTTAAATCTCAAGGGAATTTCGTTCAACTGTCCGCTGGGGAAGAAAGAGCTCCAGGAACACTGCAAGGGATGGACACGAGGAAAACTTCACGACGAGAGGCACAAACCCGCGGCCGTTCAGCCAACAGGTCGTTACGGAAACTTTCCGCCCCGCCGGCTCTGCCCTCCGCCAGCCCCTCGCTCCCATGGGGGCTGCCCACGCGGGACGAGGACGGCTCGGTCCACGCTGGCCGCGGTGACCCGGGGCCGGGGCGTAGGCACCGACCAGCCGGGCTCGCCCCGCACCAGCCCGGCTGGCAGGACACGCCGAGAGCGGAGGCCCCGGGGCGCCCGGCCCGAGCTCCCCCCCCACCCCCCGGCCCCTGCACGGAGCCGCCGCGGCCTGTCAGTGCCCCCGGGACGGGCGGGAGGAGGGAGCGCAGCGGGACGCCGGCGGGTACGTACCAGGGGCGCATGGCGAGGCGAGCTCGGCGGCTCCTCGGCGGCCTCAGGCTGGCAGCGGGGCCGGGCGCCGGGCGAGGCCGGACCTCCAGCGCGGCGGGCCGGGGGGCAGCGCGGCCTCCTGCCCCGCGGCCATAGCGGCGGCGCCTCGGCAGCGGCGGGCGGGCGCCCGCTCACCCCTCACCCGGAAGCTGAACCGCCGCTACGCCCGGAACCGGGACCGCCTCTGCGGGCGCCGTCCGGTCACTGCCGGAGCTCCGGCGCCGGCCGTCCCGGATCACATCGGGGCGGGGCGGGGCGGGGCGGCACCGCCCTCCCGCAGCCAGCGGGCGAGAAGGCCGCGCAGCCACAGGTGATTTGCCCACAGGCTGCGAGGAGGCGGTGGCTTCGGGGACTGCCCAACAAGGCGGCAGGCGGTTGGCCGGCGGCGCGGTGGAGGCGCGCTGATTGGCTGAGAGGCCGCACGGGGTCACGGGCGGAACGCTGGTGAGGGGAGGGGCTGAGAAATCCCCGGTGCCGGCGGCGCCGGTGTTACTGCCTGTCCCTGAACCGACCCGCCCGGCCATGGCCGCGGCCGCGGGCTCCGCAGACAGGAGCTCGACGCTGAAGAAGTGCCTCGGTGTGCTCAGAGACGCGAGAAACGACAGCGAGCAGTTCGCAGCCCTGCTCCTGGTAAGAAACCGCTGCGGGACGGCGCCGTGGGCGCCATTGCCTCAGGAACGGGCCGGGGGAAGGCGAAACCCGCCGCTGGAAACGGCAGTGCCCGAGCGGCGTTTGCAGCGGTACCTGCTGGCGGTGGGGGCCGCGGGGCAAGGCGCTTCGATGCCTCGGTGTTCCCAGCAGCGAAGCGGAGAGAGCCCGGCCTTGGCCTGGGTGCGCTGAGGTGGGTCGGCGTGGCCGCGCTCCCGGAGCGCTCTGGTAAAGCTCTGGGTTAGCGCTTAGACGGAGCGTCCAGCTCAGTGGTCAGGGCTTCGCTTTTCCATGCTAATGAAAGTTGTTTAGGGTTCTTGTTTTCCCCCGTTGGATCCTGTAAATTTAGCCAAGCCTCTTGCTGTGCTGCGTGCTCACCCCTGGTTTGACTTACAGGTGACTAAAGCGGTCAGAGCTGGAGAAGTAGACGCAAAGACCCGCCGCCAGATCTTTGACGCAATTGGATTCACGTTTCCGAATCGCCTGCTCACGTCCAGGCAACCCCCGGCTGGCTGCCCCGAGCACACCTTCCGGGCACTGGGCCTCACGCTTTTGGCATGTTTCTGCACCGATCCGGAGTTAGCTGGTCACTCCCAGATCCTGAACAAAATCCCAACCTTCAATGACATCCTGGTTTCCCCCAGCAATCCGGACAGCACGTCCATGATCGATGATGTGTACCAGTGCCTGAGCGCTGTCATGGCCACTACTAGGGGCCCCAGAGAGCTGGTGACCAAAGGGACGGTTTCTGCCCTGTGCCAGGCCTACGTGAATTGCAGTTATGGCTCTGACCGTGCTTTGACCCTGCTCTTGGGGCTGTTGGCCGTAGCAGAGGCGAAGTGCTGGCGGAGGGATGCTCCACACCTCCTGGCTGTGCTGAGCAAGCTCTCCAATGATTTTCTCAAGGCTGAAGACATGACCAAATTTGAGCTGTGTGAGGTTCTGCCTCACTTCATCCCCCTGTTGCCACCCCTCACACAGGACTCGCAGGGCCGTGAGTGCCTCCATAGACTTTACAAAGGGCTGGCTAACGTCTTGGGCAGTAAACTCAGGCAGTCGCAGCGGGACCCAGCTCTGAAGCTTGCTGCCTGCATTGTGCAAGCCTGTGGGTCAGAGTGGATCCCAGCAGGGAATGCTGGAAGCAAGTTCCTGGCCTTGCTGGTGAATTTGGCTTGTGTGGAGGTCCGCCTGACCCTGGAGGAGCCAGATCCCTTGGAGGTGGAGGGGAAAAAAGAAGTGGTAACAGCCTGCTATGTCCTTATTGAGATGGGGATCCAGGAGTGCCTGAGAGAAGAGAAACCACTGCTAGAAGAGGAGCAGAAAATGCAGCTCATGAGGATCATGGAGGAGGCATTTGGAGCTGTAATATTCTACTTGAGACAGGTATTGCAGGGTTTTGAAGCAAAGAGCATGGTTTTGTGCGTTACTCTGGGAGGTTTCGACAGCTGTTCACTGGGAATCTCAATGGGTGCTCAGCAGTTCATGGCTATAGCTGTATAGAGCATAACGTGCATCTTGGCCCACTGTGGTTTTCATACCTGTGGTAGCTCGATAGGACAGCGGCCCTAACGTGTGATTTTCTGTCTGCTTTCTTCTCCGTGCAGGTTAAAGAGGAGGAGCTACAAGACCCTTTCATATTTGCTTCTGTTCGAATCCTTGGAGCCTGGATGGCAGAAGAGACATCCTCCCTCAAGCAGGAAATCTGTGAGCTCTTGCCTTTCCTTGTTCGTTATGCCAAGAAGCATTTTGAAGAGGGTAGCACAGCTGTGAGTCTTCCCCAACCAGAGCTGGTCAGCACCGAGGGCTCTGGCTTACCCCAGGATGCTCTGAGGTGTGTATTTTAAACACAGAGTTGATGCATTTTAGCACAAACCTGCTCAAACCTTTTTATATTTTCCTTTCTCCCCACAGTGCCAATTTCGTGGCATTTTTCCCCCCCCAGGTGGATGCAATGCAGGGCTTAGACCCATTCTGTCTTGTGTTTCCAATTCTTTCCCCTTCCAGATTTCTGCTGCCTGGCTTCTGCCATTTAACAGCAGAGGACAGGCCCCGGGACATCCTCATCTCAGAAGGGGCACCAGCACTGCTGTGTGAGTACTTCCTGCGTCAGTGGGAGGTGCTGACCTCCCAGCCCGCGTCCCTGACTCCACTGACAAGCACTGAAATGAGCCTACAGACTGTGTGTGGGATTTTCCTTAACCTGGTGGTGACTGCACCGGACCTCATCAGGTAACAGAGCCGCAGGAGCTGGCTTTGAGATTGTCAGCAGGAAGAAAGAGGGCGTGTTGTGAAGTGAGCTTGCAGGACTTTAAGACACAATGCTGAAAAAGGAACATTCCTTTTTCAACACCAACTACGTTAGGTTTTTTTGGTGCTGCATTTAACCTTGACATTTTCAGGTGCTTCTGGCTCTGCTCAGGAAATGTGTCTCAGGGTTTGCTTTCTCTCTAGGCAAGACAAAACCTTTTCCTCCTTGATGGACATGTTGCTGAAGTCTCTTCCGCTGCTGCTGCCCCAGAAAGATCATCTGGTTCTAGCTGCCAACATCGCCACTCTGGGCCTGCTTATGGCCAGGATCCTTGCAAGTTCAGCAGGTAAGAAGAGTTCCCATATTGCTCTGCACGGGCAGAGACCAGGTCTGGGTGGTTGGGCTGGAGAAAGCAAATACAGGGAAAACGGGTCCAGTTTCTGTCATCAGAAAAGTCACAAAACCAAAGACCTGGAGGAGCAAGAAACACGCAGAAGATTCAGCAGGTCGATGCGCTGGGATTAAGAGATTTCTAGGGCAAGAGGACGGTGTTCTGCTCTCCCTGAAAGCCCTAGTGTGGGCAGACCCACCAAAGGGTCCCTCCTTTGGCCAAGCAAGCTCCATATCAAGTAATTCATTTCTTTTTTCCCTTTCAGTTCTCCAGGGGACCCAGTCTGCCAAGGAGTTTTTCAGAGCCACCATTCGCTTCCTTTCACAAGCTCACACCACCCAAGCAGCCCCTGGTAGTGACGTCTTGACCGTGACCGTGTCGCCTGCCTATGCGAGTGCCTGGGCTGACATCAGTGAGCTCTGGTTCCTGGGGATGCAGGCCTTGGCCGGCTGCGTGCCGCTCTTCCCGTGGCTGCCGCAAGCCGTCCTCCAGGCACGGTGGCTGGAAGGCCTGTCGGAGTTACTGACCCGCGTTGCTCCAGCCTCAGTGGATTTTGAGCTCATTGCCTCTTTCCAGGGTGTGTTGGTAGAGCTGGCCAGAGCCAGCAAGCCATGCAGGGATGTGATCTTGTCCCACCGTGGCCGAGAGTGGGCCAACCTTTACGGGATGGCAGCTTTGGAACAGTGTCTGACTGAGCAGTGAAGATCCAGCAGCACCTGCTGTGGAAATGAAGCCAGATACCCATACGAGATCTGTTCAACATTTCTCATGTACCCTTTGGTGCCAGATGGGGACGAAAAAACACATTTCAGTGACCAAACTTTGTGAAAACGGAGTGATGCAGCAGAGCTCAGCAGGATTTGCACTGTCCACAACCTGATATGCAGAACCGTTGCTGCCTCAGAATGTTTCAACATGCACCTGCTTGACCTGCCGTCAGTATTTCTCTTTGAAAAAAGTACTTTATATTATTAAAGATGTTTTCTGTTGCTTTGTTTTTCAAACTCCTGCAGTGTTGGGATTTAGTTCTGCCCAGGGCCCTGAGAGATCGCCTGCCTCTCCTGTTAACATGCTCTCCCCATTTTGTCCCAGTAAGCCCTTCAGGATGTCACATTTTCTGTCAGAGGCCTGCACGTGTTAGTAAAGTAACTTGGCATTACACGTAGAAGGCTGCAAAGGGCAGGAACAGGAAAAGCTTTAAAATTTACCAATAGCAGTGAGAATTACTGTAACTTGGCACAGACTTGTCCCCTTCTGGGGCGAAGTTGCCCCAAGGCCCTTTTACTGTGCTGCGGGACAAGCCCCTGCTTGTATCCGTGACTGGTACTGTCATCCCAAATTCATCCCTAGAAAACCACAGCACCACTCGCTGTCACCTGTTTTGCCCTGTACAACACCTGCACGAAGCACAGCTCTGGGGATTGTATTTGCTCAGGTTCTCTCTCGCTGCAGGGATGGGATACACGGGGTGGGGGGTTCCATGTGCAGAGGCCTTGGCTCACTTTAGGGGTAGGGGTTGTGAAAGCAGAAACCCGTGAATCACACCGCACCGACTCCCCGCAGACCGAGAAGTACCGTTTGCTTTACGGAAGAGAGAGGCCCGATGTAAAAAAACAAACGCACATAGACGATGGGGGAGGAAATCACCCCGCAGCCTGGGCTGCCGGCCCGGGAGCCTGAGCAGGGAAAAGCCCAGGAGGGGCAGCCGGGCCGGGGGGTGCTGGGCTGACCCGCAGAGCCGCCCGCTCGGGCTGCAGCCGGGTCCGGGAGGTTTTTCCACCAGGTGTCAGTCGAGGAGCTCTTTGGGAGCAGCAGCCCGGCCAGACCAAGGCTCTGCTCCCGGCTGCCTCAAAACTCGTGCTGGGGGGGCTGTGGAATCCTCTGATCGAGAGGAAAAAAATGAAGCGAGGAGCTGTCTCAAAAGGAGGGCTGAGTCTGGGTGTTTTCCTACTTTATACATATTTTTAGCTCACTGTTTTATGAAAGCAAACGCCTTACACAACCGGAGAGGAGGCGTCTGCTGTTGCTCAGGAAAAGTATCTTTCTGATCTTGCCAGCTCAGCCCTGAAAAGTTAATGCAAGTTGGAACAAAGGTAGGTGCTACCAGAAGAAAGCAATGCAAGCCAAACAAGCAAATGAGCCTCCTGGCCTTGGAAAAGAGCATAGCTCTGCTCGAGCGTGGGCTGGGAGAGTCTCCCCATCCTGCCAAGAACACCTCATCCCTGCACCGCGGGGAAACATCAATGCGTTGGGAGAGTCAGAAATGCATTTACAGATTGTCAGAAAAAAACATCCAAACCCTCAAATGCTTTACCTTCGACTATTCCCAGTCCCATATGCTCTTCTGCCTCTGGTCAAAGGGTGTGGGCTTCCCCCTAATGAAAGGCTGTCATTAGCACTAATGAGAGATATGTGCCTGTATCAGCAGGAGGGTGCTCTCCTCTCTCCCCCAGCGCTGCGTTGATCTTGCTGTGGTTAGCGGCGCTGGCTTGGCCGTCATTCATCCCTATGGGCAGTGGTAGGAGCTTCCACAACACCTGACTGGAGATCCAGCTTGGGCCTGCAGGACCCCATTCAAGACCAGAGCAGTCCTAGACCCGGAGGCCTTTGCTGGTCTTTAATTCCCAGGCAGGCTACTGGCTTATGGCATCACCACACTCCCTAGGAGCAAACCAGGATCTGGGGAAGTCCTCCAATTTATCCTTCAGCACATCCCAGGGCAGTGGGTTTTGGCCACCAGCAGGTGCCTGGAGAGGAGCACCTGTCCCTCATTCTCACGCCCTTCAGTGGGAAGTCCCATCAGGTGTGAGAAGGACCATCCACGCCTTGCCAGAGCTGGACCCTCCCGGAGACCCTGATGGCTCATCAGATACTTGTTTCTTTGCGTGACGTGAAACACGCTCCTCTTGGCTGCTCGTGTGCTGACAGAGGACGGGGTGAAACACCAGCCTTGCTCTGGGAGGTTGCCAGGCTGAATGCCAGAGGAGATGTGTTGTGTACATGCCAGGGCTCCTTGAGCGATATCACTGCACTCTTGTCCCGGGACACCGCTTTCCAAACACGTGCTCAGACAGAACACTCCTAAAAGGCTGTTTTCTCTCCCCGAGACCCCTGGGCTCTGGCAACAGGGAGCACGGCACGTTCAGGAGGAGAGAGCACCAGAGCTGGTGGAGGCCTCTTGCCATGTGGGCGTCTCCGTTGGCTCTGCCCGTGCTGGTCTGCAGGCCCTGGCGTGCCCGGGGCAACTCAGCCCAGCGCGAGGGAGATGGTGCCCCAGCAGCATGGCCAAGACTTCAAAGGCTGCAGGATGACTCCTCAGCCACCCCCAGCTTTGCAAGCCCAACCACAGGTTCTGCCACCGGCAGCTGGCATCTGCGGGCATCAATCCTCTAGTGCCAGAAAGGTGGATGATGGCATTCCCTAACGTCCCCTGTCTGCCACAGCGCTTTGAGATCCCAGCACAGAGTGGGATTGCAGTCGGCAACACCCAGAGCAAACTGTGCTTTATCTCCCAGTGCGTTTTCAACACCAGGACCAGCTCTCCAGGAACAAGACGATTGTTCGCTCTGCCTTGGACAAGATGGATAAGGCCCCAGAGGAGCAGATGCACATTCTGTTTCGCTTTGACAGCTTAAATGTCATAATGCCATTGCAAACCCAACCATAGCATACATTATCTTACAGTGTTTATTCGTATCAACCCAAAAGCACTGGCAATAAAATTAAATATTTCATAAGGGTGTTATTTGGCTGCTGTGCTGCAGGAACCAAGCACAGCCCCCTCCCACAAACCTCTTCCCGTGAGATGTAACAGGGGTGGTGAGGGTGGGAGGCCCGAGCAGGGAGGGGGGCTGCCCCGTTCCCTGCTCACCCCTCGACGGGGTCCCCGTGCTTCTCCCTAAAGCCCTGCCTGGCTCTCCAGCCCCATAGCAAGGAGATTCCTTCCCCACCTGGATTCCCAGGGAAGGGATGTGGGAAATGATCGGAGCAGCCCTCATTTCTCTGAGGTGTTGATGGGAGCTGGGCTTCTAGAGAAGAACCAGTTCATCTTTGGCTGGGGCAGAGAGCTGTGCTCAATACTTTTGTTTCCGTGCCCCTACCGCCCTGCTCGTCAGGTATTTTCGCTGCTGACCCCCAAAAGCAGAGGTTGCTGCCTCAAGCCCCTCGCACACTCCTGGAAGAGCCGATATACACATTGATCTCCCTGGGAAGGAGTACTGGGACCTTTGTTACAAAACCAGTTTTTCAGAGATTTCTGGCTTGGGTACAAACCCAACAAGTGGTCCCTGGGTGGAGACCTGGCCCAGACCGACAGCGAAAGCTCCCCATAGCTGGGGGCGAGGAGGCAGGTCTGATGTTGAGGACCTCGGCATCATCATGTCTCTCTGGTAGCAGACATGACAGACGTTTGGCAGAGCAAAATACAAGCACAGCTGGATGTGCACATCGACCTTAAGCTGGGAGGCTCAAGAGCGGGTAGTAGAGAGCTGCGTCCGTGCACCCTGTGCTCAGACGACCCCCAGCAATTGCTCTGGCCGTGCTGAACCAGTAACAGAACCAGGCAGCTGCTGGGACCCCGTGACAGCAGGTTAAAGCGAATAATTATTCGTCGTCACCACTGATTGCTCACTGGCCGCCTCCTGCCCACGGCAGGCCCACGGGTTTAGTTTGCCCTCATCACCTTGGCAGGTGAAAACGCTCTTAGCAAAGCTGTGCGGAGGGGATGGGGCAGTGAGGGACTCGGGCAGGTCTCGGACGCCTTGCAAGGACCATTCAGGTGCTCCGGGCATGTTGCTGGGCAGGACCCGCGGGATGGGGAGGTGCTGCTTGTGCTCCCAACGGAGAGGGTGCCAGGGCAGAGGAGCTGCTGGGGGCCGCACAAAGCCTGGAGGAGAGGCACGGTCAGAGCTCGCCTTTGGCGTCGGCACACACAGCCCCCAACAGCAGTCACAGCCACTCGCTCTTGTCTGCCGCGAGGTCCCTTGTCCCCTTCCTGGGCACCGCTGGGCCAGGGGCTGTGAGAAGCCCCGACCCGACCCGCTGGCAGTCCTGTGGCCCCACCAGGCTCGGGCTGCCCCGGCCCCCTGCCCCAGCACACCGCGTTGCCACGAGCCCGGTTTGCCTGGCGTCTTCGGTGGCAGCGGGGCAGCTTTGCCTTTTGTTTTTCCTTCCCTTTGTCTATCAGTGCTGCAGGTTTCCTCTGCTCTGTCTCATTTTTGGGTGGAAACACAGCTTCCCTCCAAGTGCTGCTGGGGAGCATCCTCCCGCTCGCCCCGCGGTCCCGCGCACAGGCCGGCTCGCGGCCTTTCCTGCCCAGATTCTGCACAGTTTCACCTCTTTCAGATGAATAAAGACTCAGCATTATACGGGCTAGATGAGCAAGGGACATTAAGAATGAACTGGAACATAACTGCAAAATACAGCATGTCCAATCCAATTTTTCCTAGCAAATGAAACGGATCTGGTGGAAAATAAATACAGAACTTTCAGGGGCAGCGTCCTTGAACAGCATTTGAGGGGGATGAAGAGATTTGAATAGATCAGCCCTTTACACCTCTGCACATCCCTCCTCCCTCCCTTAAATGCCATCTTTAATAGAAATAAATTAGAATAAATGATCAGCCTTTGCCTCCTAAAGACAGGTGGCAGGGTAATATTAAAAGAAATGAATAAAAATTCATTTAATGAGCATTGTTAATTAAACCTGGAAATCAAAGAGGTCTGAGTTGTGGGAATTCAGAGGAAAAATGAAAATGAAGGGAGCTGTAGCTCGGGGCAGGAAGAGTGGAATTAAATTAAATGCAATGTGGGATTGTGTTTGTTAATGTCGATCACACATCACGGTGTATTACAGTCGGGGGTAAAGGGTTTGTTCTCTGCTCGCACACAAATTACACGCTGCCACCAATGGAAACTCCTGCACGGCAATGGGCAGCCCGCTCCCCGTGGGTGGCACGGTGAGACCGTGGGGACCTTTCAGGGACCCGGCCGCCCCTGAGCCTGGACACGGCACCCGTGGGCCGTGGGGTGTGTGTGCTCGTGTGCTCGTGTGTCTTTCTTTGCCTGTCAAAGTGCCATGAGTGTGTGTCGGGGTGTGCGAGGGTGCATGCTGCGTGTGCCTGCGCTGCTGGGCATCCCCGGGCATCGCTGTGCGGGTGCATCACCGCACCGGCGTGGGCATGGGCGTGTGCAGCTGCCTGCGTGTGCGTGTCACCGGTGGGGGGGTCAGCGGGGATCACTCTGGGCCGCTGGCAGGGCTCACCCCGCCGGTGCCCGGTGCCGTGCTCAGGCAGCCGGTGCTGCGGGCCCGCCTCGCCCTGCCCCGGAGGGAGGGCCCAAATAGAGGGAGGGATGGAGGAGGGAGGAAGGGAGGGAGGGATGGAGGGAGGGATGGAGGAGGGAGGAAGGGAGGGAGGGGAGGCCCGGGGAGGCAGGCATGCTGCCTGTCGTCGCTCCCCGGTTTCCCCCGGCTCTGTCTCGCCCTGCGCCCGCAGTCCCGCCCGTCCCCTCGGGCAGGAACCAGGCCCGGAGCACCCCCAGACACTTTTCTCTCTCCCCAGGCCCGTGCTGGGGCTCCCCGCTCCCTGTCGGGGAGGAGAGGGAAGCGCCCCGGGGGGAGCCCCCCGCTCTCCCCGCAGGACTGGCCCCGGGCCCCGCTCCGGCCGCCGTCGGGCGGAGGTTGCAGCTGCCGCCGGGGCCCTCGCTGCGCTCACGGCCACGGCGCCCGCTCCCTGCTCGGGCTAATAAAGTCAAAGCGTAGAGCACCGCCGCGGCCCCGCAGCCCGCCCGCACCCCCGGGCCCTCCCGGCCCTCGGGGCTCAGGCCCCAGTCCGGCCCGGGGCGCTCCCCGACAAGGGCTCTCAGGCGGCACGGTCCGGGGCGGGGGGAGCCCAGGGTGGCACCGGGGCGGGGGGGGGGGGGGGTGTGCGGCACCGTGCGACACGGGAGCGGCGTCGGGAGCCGCGGGAGCGGGACCACCCGACGGCGCGGGAAGCGGCACCGGCCGCGCTCCCGGGGGCGGCGGGCGCCCCTCGCCCCCCTCCCCGGTCGCCTCCCGCTGCCGTCCCGCTGCGCCCGCCGGCCGCCGTCGGGAGCCGTCGGGGCCCCGCGGGAGCGGGCGGCGCGTCCCCGGCCCCGCGCTCTGACGCGCGCTCCCGGCGCGGCGGGCGCGCCCCCGCCGCTATAACTGGCGTGCATGGAGTCGGGGCCGGCGCAGAGGAGCGGGCGGGCGAGCGATGGGAGACGCCGCTCCGGCGGGGTAGAGGGGCGGAGACGGGGGCACCCCCGGGGCCCGGCCCGCCCGGGGCTCGCCGCGGGCCCGCACAGATGCTAGTGCACAGCTACCCGGGCATGGTGAGTGCGGGCCGGGGCGCGGGCGGGGCGGAACGGGCCGGGGCCGGGCCGGGGGGGGTCGGGGCCGGGGGTCCGCTCCCGCCTCACCGCCGCTGTCTCCGCCGCCGCAGGACCGCGCCGAGGGGCTGCCCGGGGCGCCGGCCGGGGCCCGCCTGCCGCAGCTGCCCGCGCTCAACCAGGCGCCCTACGGCTCGGCGCCGCCGCTCTGCCACACGCCCGCCGCCGACTTCCAGCCGCCCTACTTCCCCCCGCCGTACCCGCAGCCGCCGCTGCCCTACCCGCAGGGCCAGGAGCCCGGCTACCCGCACCTGGGGGACCCGTACGCGGCGCTCAGCCCGCTGCACCAGCACCAGCAGCCCGCCTGGCCCCCGCAGCGCGGCCGGCAGGACGACGCGGGGCTGCTCTCGCAGACCCACCGCGCCCTGGGGCTCGACCCCCGCCGCGAGTACCCCGCCGTGCCCCGCCTGCTCCACGGGCTGCCCGACGGCGGACACGGCCTCGCCGACGGCCCGCTGGGCCTCCACGGCCTCGGCCACCACGGCATCGAGGACATCCAGGTACCGGGGGACGGAGGGAGGCCGGGGAGAGCGCCCGGGGGAGGCGGGCGCGGCACGGTGGGGACCGATCCCGCCGCCGCCTGTGTGCCCGGCGCGGGGGGGGGGGGGCGGGATGGGGGTCCCGGCCGGGATGAGTCGGGCCCGGCGGCGTCCGTACCCCCGGGCAAGGACGGCCGCCGTGGCGGGAGCCCCGTTACCGGGTCCCGGCCGCGCTGCCCCCTCGCTCCGCCGCCCCGAGTGGCCGGTGCCCGTCCGTGCCGGGAGCCGCCGGCTGACGGCTCTTGTTTCGGTGCTTTCAGGCCGTGGACGACGGCGGGATGAATCTGCTCGATCAGTCCGTGATCAAGAAAGGTAAGAGCGCGGCGGCACCGCGGGACGCGGCACCGGGCCGGGCTCCGCTCCCCGCTCCTGCCCTCGGGGCTCCCCCGCGTCGGGTTCCCCCCCCCCCCCCCCCCCCCCTGCCGTGACAGCGGTCCCGCGGGGCCGCTCCCCTCCCGTCGGGAAGGGCTCGCTGATGTCCCCGGCGGGGCTGAAACGAAAGCGGCGAGTCCCGGCGGGCCAGCGCGTCCCACCGCCCCCGGTCCGCTGGACTCCCTCGGGCGGTACCGGTGCCGCCGCGCCTTCACGGTACCGGGCACCGAGTGGCCCGGACGGACGGGCCCGGCTACCGGGGAGCCCCGGGGGCTCGCCCTGCCGGCGGCCACGGCTGGTTTGTGTGGGAAGCCCCGAGGATGCCCCGGCGGGGCTCGGCGGCAGGTCCCGGCTCTCCCGGTCCCGCCGCTCCGGGCCGGAGCCCTGGTGCCGCCTCGGGCGGGGAAAGCGCTGGGCCACGGCGGAGCGGGGCCGTTCGGCGGGGCTCGTACCGGGGGGGAAGGACGCGTTTAACGGGGGCGAGGAGGTGGCGCGGCCGCAGGAACCCGGTGCCGCCCGTCCGTGCGGCCGGGGAAGCATCCCGCATCCCGGGCGGCCGCCCCAGTCCCGCCGCCGCGGCTCGGCCCCCGCCTCGGGAGCAACCCGGGCCCGCGGGGACTCCCCGTCTGCGGCTCCAGAAACGGGACTTTGCCCCCGGGACCGGCGGGGAGGCCAACCGCTCCCTCCCGGGGCCGGGGCGGGGAAGCGGGGCTGCGGGCAGGGGCTCCGCACGGCCCCCGGTATCTCCCGCCGCCTCTCGTAATTTACTGCAGATTCTCCCCGACCTGCTAAGCAGCCCCTCCGCTTCCAAACAAAGCCCCGCGGTTAAAACAGCTCAACCCCGTAAAATATTTTTCTAATAAAAACTTCACCGGGGCATTGCTGGGAGCAGGGGGACGGGAGCGATTTATGCGGCTGCTCGGGGCGATAACTCGTATGAAATATTCAAGCGCTGATCTTGGCTTCTCCCCGCGATTTTTTTTTACAAAAATCTGTAGAGGGAAAGGACGTGTTTAACTGCCGGTCCGTGGAACGGTCTCCAGCACCGGCGGGCAAACGAAACCGCAGCCGCCGGTGCGGGCCCGGCGGGGTGTTAACGCGGGCGGGCCCGGTGCCCGTAGCCCGGCGGGTGCGGGCTTGCTGGGGGAAACGCCGAGCGCTCCGGGGGCAGAGGGGGCTGGCTCCGGCCGGCCCGGGCCCGGGCAAAGCGCCGTTGAAACCGGGAGGTTTTAGGTCGTCGGCTGCGTCCGGGGCTGCAGCGAGCTCCGGTCCCGGCCCCGGTCCCGGCCCGCCGCGGTTCGGGGGACGTTTCTCATGGCCCGGCCGCAGCCGAACCCCCCGGTAATTGCCCAGCCCCGGCAATCGGGAAAAACCTCCCGATCGTGCGGCTCTTCCCCCGCCGCCATCGGCCGTGGCAGTCGTTACACGGGGGGGGAGCAGCGTTCACGGTGCGTTACAGCCCCCTTTCCATGCAAATTGTTATTCTAAGAACACAGCTTCATCACACGCGGCATTTCTGCGGAGCATTAATGACCCTAATTATTTTAGCTTTAATTAGAACACACGAGAGGCATTTCATTAAATATCCTTGCATGAGAATTGGTTGCAACAAGCTGCAGGGTGCGTGTGCACTTGGGTTAGGCAGGAGCGCCGGCCGTGCGTTCGGTGCTTCGTGTGTGCCAGCAGCACTCGAGAGACCTTCATAAAACACTCTGCAACGAGAAAATTTGTCTGGAAGTTCGGTTGAAGTTATAGTGTCGGGTTTTGGTTTGGTTTTGTTTTTTTTTTTTCCCCTCTCCTTTTTTTCAAAACGCGCCATTACTTAGAAATTTTCGACTCTCGTCGGGAAGATTTGTTGTTGTTTAGTGCCAGATTTGTGCCTGCAGATCCTCTCGTCTCTCTTTCGAATTGAAAAAAAAGAAAAAGAAAGAAAATAACCAAATAACCGCGGCTGAAAAGCGGGGCCCTGGGGGCGTCTGCAGCCCTTGTACCTACGGCCACTCGCTCTTCCCGCTCCGGTTCTCTTGTTGGTTTTTTCCTGCTGTGTTTGGAATAAAGATGCAAAGTATATTGTGGCGAATTCTCGGATGCCGAGCGCAGCCATGAGGGCCGTGCGCTGCCGGGCTGTCCCCGGCTCTGCTCGAAGCCCCGACTTTGCTGGAGCAGCCTGAGAAATGGATAAATCCAAAGCGGGGGGGGGCCCCCCCGAGCGGCCAGCAGCGACCCCCAAAGCGGGGCGGGGGGGGTCGTTTCTTGTAGCAGAACCGGAGCGCACCGGAGGCCGCCCGGGGCCGCGGCTCCGTCCCGGGGGTTGCGCCACGGGGCCGCATCCTGCACCGCTGCCCGGGGCTCGGGCCGGGCTCCGGCGGCGTCCGGGCCCTCGTTCGCCCGTACTTCGATAGCCGCGATGCCCTGAAACGGGCGGGTTGCGCTCCCGAGAAACCCGGGGAATTACGGCAGCTGCAGCCGGGGGGGGGATGATGATGATGTCCTCGGATCCCGCCGCAGCCCCGGCAGCCGGTCACCCCGGGGACCGGGACAGGCCCCGGGCGGCCCCGGGAGCGGCGGCTGATGGTGTGCGGGTCCCCGAATAACCGGGCGCTTCGCTCCGGGCAACGCTGCGCGCAGGAGCTACCGGGCGGTAGCGGCAAACGGCCCTGCCCTCCGCTCGCACCGGGCGAATTAATTACTTTGTAGTCTAATTTATTTTCAAATTTTAATATATAATACGGGGTCGTTCTCACTTCGCTGGCTCTGTCTGCTTTGAGCTGACTCCCGGAGCCACATCGGGGGCGAGAGGTGAGACAAGGCGAAGCTCCGGACCCCGCGGCCGGGATGAATTACACCCTAGGAAAAAAAAAAAAAAAATTAAAAATATCAGAGAGAAATCCCGAGCGATTTCCAGGCAGGCAGCGAAGGCGAGGAGATGTGCAGACGGACAGCGGGGTTTCTCGGTGCGCCTCTCCCCGCGGGGAGTGAGGGTAAACGTTAAAAAGCGCAGTTTTGTCATAAATCGCGCCGGGATCTCAAATACTGCACCGGGGATGATTAATCCCTGAATTCCTCACGGTATGGCCGTCGGACAGAAACCTGATATAAATCTATGCATGTGAAAACAGATAAATATCTCCTTAATTAGTTGCCGAGATACTGTTGTCCTGGTTCAACAAAATATTAATCACCTGCCCCAAATCCCTAAAGCCGCCTGTTCACTCCTCTACTCGGAGCCGCTTTTCACTCAAGCCGAGCGCAGGGACCCCCAGTCAAAACCAGCACGGAACGGGGCGGGGGAAGCGCCTGCAGCCCCCGGGGGTGCCCCCGCAGCCTGTCACCCCCCCCCCCCCCCCCGGGGGCTCCGGGGCCCGTCCCCATCGCGGGGGGCTGGAATCGCAGAGGTGCCCCCCGCACGGACGGGGCGTTGCGGGGGTTGCGCTGCCCGGCGCTGCGGGAAGGAACCGCCCGGAGCGCGATGCCAGAGTATCCCTGGCTGCGTGTTTGCTTTTGTCCCCTTTCCTTCTTAAATAAACTTCACCGGTTTTAGCGGCTAATGGCATTACAGGGGATTGCTGTGAAGATCTGAGGGATGCAGCGCGCTGATACACCCCGGCTGTGTTTCCCCGAGCCCGCAGCGCTCCGGCCCCTTTTTGCTGGAGGTGGCCTCGATTTTAGCAAGCGGCGGAGGGAGGGGAGAGGGGGGCGAATCGCCTCCCACGGGCTCGGGGCGGGGGGCGGCCCCGGGGTCCCCGTCCCGCAGCCCCGGCGGTGGCTGCGCGGCTCCCGCATCGCCGGGCCGGGGGAGCCGGGTCCCGGCAGGTCCGGGCTGAAAACTGGCGTTCAAAACTCGATTTCCACGATCGTTCTCGGAACTGGCTCCGGTTCGTTACTCCCAGGCCGGGGGTGATGCGGGGGGGTCCGGGGGAAACCCGGTGCGGGGGGCCCGGTTTGGCTGCGGGGATGCGATGTGTTGCGGAGGTAGAGCTGGGATTTCACTTCGAGCACGGAGTAGCGCAGAAAAACGGAGGATGAGCTTCCCCCCGTAGTGGCGTGACAAAAACGGGACGTATTTAGTTTGAGAATTAAACGGGTAAATTCCTGAATAAGGCAGAAGAGCTTTTAAAAATATTTTTTTTTTTTGTATACACGTTTGTTTGTTCTTCCTCCTTTTCAAAATTTCAGAAATTATTTTTTGTCTCATTTTTATTGCTGTTCTATTTGTTTGGAGGGGTTGGGGTTTTTTTTCGGTTTTGGGTTTTTTTTTTTTCCCCCCTCCCAAGCATTTATATGAGACCAGGAATATATTTTACTTGAAAACAGTAAAATTAACTCTGAAAAAGTTTACTCCGTGGCTCTGGCTGCTTTAGGCTACAGCAGTTACAGGCATTTTCTGCTCGGTTCACCTGCTGCCCTGGCACAGCTACTCACGCCCCGGGATGAACCCCCCCAGACAAACGGCTGCGGATGCAGCGAGCCCCCGTCTGAGCAGCCGTTACTCCTGGTGCGGGTCCTTCCCTCCTCTGCGCGAGCAGAGCGTGAGTTTCTGTTTATGAAAGCAAGCGTTTGCACTTGGTAGCAAAAAATCCTGCAGCTTGGTCATAAAATAAGGAGGGGTTTTATTGCTTTGACATCCTTTCAGGATCAGCCGAAAGCTTCTGATGATAGAGCTTTTTTTATTACAAATTAAAAGCAAATCTCTTTCCCTGGCACCTGGGGGCACGCTGGGGTGCAGGAGCAGCCCACGGTCCTGCCGGCGGTGGGCTGGGGTGAGACGGGGCCCCGCGAGCAGCGGAAGCGGGGAGAGCCGCAGGGGCCTGCGCGCCCCGCTCGCGGGCAAGCGTTTTGGCTGCAGCATTTTACAACCTGGAGTACAGACGGAGCAGGGTGTAGCCAGCGTGGGCTCAACGCTGGCACCCAGGCGCGCACGGCGCACAGGAGCTGCGGGGCTGGTGGGGGCCGAACTGCCCTGGCCGCGCGTTGAGGCAGCAGGATTCGGCCGCTGCGCTCTCCCTCGTGTTTGTGACTTGTTTAAATTTCCATCCAAGGCTTTTCAGCTGCTCCAGAGTAGCAGCACTAGCGTTTCTGCTCAGGAATGTGGACCTGTTTGGCTGGATGCTGGACAGACAGATGGAAAGCTGTGCCTCAGAGTGCTCCGAGCCCACATTTAGAAATATTGCAAGAAGTAGCTGTCACTACTAAAGAATGCAGCAGAGGAGGGAGATTAAGACCGAGATCCTTAGATCCACTCGCCACTGCACGCGAGCTCCGGGTTTTGAAGGAAAATCTCCCCGTGGGCTTTGCACGCAGGGCTGCCGGTAGGACTGGGGCGCTGGCATGGTGGCAGCGGTGCCAATTCTCCTTCCTTTCAGTGCAGAGAGGAACTGAGCTGTAAGAAATGCCGCATAAAGCCAGATGTGGCAGAAAAAAAAAAAATCCTGAAAGAATGGTAGATCAGATAAACATCATTTCCTGTGACGAGCAAGGTAATAAATGAGGTCATCCTGTAAAACACCTGGGGCTGCGAAGACAGGTCTTTTATAACACCGTCCACGGACGTGGGCGGAGGTGCTTGGACTCCAGTCAGATGCAGGGTGCTGAGCCCGGCTGGCAGAGCCCTCCTGGCCTTCTCCACCTTTATCCGCGGCGGTAGTTTGCCTGAGTGGGAAAAGGGGCTCACTTGGGACAAGCCAGGTCTTGACTGGAGGCTTTGCTGCCTTAGCGCTGCTCACAAAAGCTTTAAAGTTTAGACAAGCCCTCGCACACACCACGAGATACAGCGTTCATCAAAACACAGTCACACCTCCAGATCCGGGCGCTTCTCCCTTGCGCACACATGCGTGCGCGGCAGGAACACCTACTAATCAAACAGAGAAACTTAAAAGAAAGTTTTTTACTCTGAACTGCATCCAGATCACCATTCCTCCATTAAAATTATATTTTTAATGTCCTATAATTGCACCAGGATAAAACCAGGTGTGTGTTCATGTGAGATAACACACGCGGGTACTGGTGAAGGCGCTGGGCTTTGTCTCAACCTCCCCGCTGCCTCCCAGGCATGTGTTATCTCCAAGTTTCATGTACCTTGTCATGACTTACTGTTTAATTAGATGTTTTTAAATGAATTTTTTTCTTTGTTAGAAGTAAAGAGCAGTTCTTAAAGGGTAGGTTCAGAAAAGCCAGCTTGGGTTGCTCTTCGGCATGCGGCTTGCGAGTCAAACCGACGGCGTTTCTCCTCCAGGAGCTGGACCCCGGGTGAGGTTTCTCCATGGGACAGCACGGAGCGAGGCACCACGGACACACTGGGCTGGCTCTGGAGCAGCTCTTCCTCAGTTTCTACTTTTGCAGCTCAGTGTTTTGGCCGGTGTTCGGGTGCCGCAGACCCCACTCGTTGGGGCAGGCAGGGCTGCAGCCGTCCGTGCTTGTGGGCGAAGGGCTCACCAGGGGCTGGCTGTCCCCGGCCACCCCATCACCCCGTGTACTCCCTCTGTAATTTGAAGAACTGTGTAAAGGCATGAAAGCTTTTAGGGAAGAGCACAGCACGTACTCCCACCCTCCTGGGCGGCGGGTTGCTGCCGTGTCACACCACGGGCCCAGCTCCCACGGGGACTGCTTTGTCCGCTGGTGGGTTGCCAGTGGGGCCAGCAGGAGCAGCCTCAGCCAGGTGACATACAGCCCGCGGTGCTTGTCCCCACGTCAGCCCCATGAAGGAAATGGCGCTGAGATCTTCCCTTCGCAGACGGTGCCACGCAGCAGGCACGCGCCTCACCGGGGTCCCACGGGGCACCCACCCACAGGCAGACCCATGGGGACCCGCTCATGTGCCTCCAGCCCAGGGTCACACCAAATCTGCAGTAGAGCAGAGGCAAACGTAGACCATTCCTCTGGGCTTAGTAATATTCCAAGACACATGATTGCAGAAAAAAAAATGTTTGCAATCTGTCTTAATTATTTGAAGAGCCCAAATGAGGTTCTCTGAAGTCCTAGACTAGCACCCTAACCACTAAGCCATCCCACCCTTTCCTGTGTGATCCTAGGGAATTACTCATTCTTGCTGTCCTTCCATTTGTTTGTTTATTTTAATTCTTAATAGAGGAACTAATTAGCAAATGTGGATATAATGCTTGGAGCTGCTGCATGCTCAGCTCTCGTCTCCGTGCGCTATCCCGTACCCAGCTCTGCAGTGCCTGGATAGTGCCTTTGGCTGGGAGAGACGTTAAGCCTTGTGGCTTGGTGGAGAAGAGCAGAGAAGCACAAGGGAGTAAGAAAGATTTGCTAGAAATGAGCCCAAACTACCCAGTGCAATTAAATACCCCTGCACATGGCGTGCCTGCGGCTCAGGAGTGAGGGGCTCTGGAGCAGGATGAGGGGAGCTGTGAGCGGGTTCACCTTTGCAGCCTAAAAAGCCGTGGCTGCTTCTGCAAAGTCTGCGGCGCGTGCTTGGGATTCCAGCCAGGCCGAGTCTCCCCACCCTCTATCTCAGGCATTTATCTGGCATCAGTCACCCCAGTGCTGAGGCGCCAGGGAGCGAGGGATCGGGTCAGGCTCTATTCCCTCTGGACTGGTCGGACAGGTCCCGGGGAGCAAGCGGTGTCCCCAGCGAGGTGGCTGCGTGGGGACGGCGTGTCCCCAGGGAGCCCCGAGATGGCCCCACGTGCCGGGGGAAGCGGGGCTGCAGCCCTGGGGCTGGCGCGGCGTGAGCGGAGGATGCGACCGAGGGTATCGAGGGCTGCTTCGAGCACAAGATCCAAGTTAGCAAGAGATGGGGGCAGTCATTGAAGAAACATCCTCAGAGGGTTTGTAGACACTGCGAGAGCGGCGCCACAGCCACCTGGATTGTCCCCGTGTTATTTCTGTGGTCGGTCAGTTTTCCCCAAAGACACGGACACTGCTCCTCCCTGGCACCGTGGCGGGACCCGGCCGCTGCAGAGGGGTTTCCTGGTGTGTGTCCTGGCAGCCCGGGCTGCGACGTGCGTCCTGGCCGGGGCACGATGCTGACCGGGCTGCGACATGTCTGCTTTGCTGGCCATCCCAGCGACGCACAGGCGTTCGAAAGCCAGGGCATCTTCCGAGCAAGCGAAAGCAAAAGCATTTTCGCTGTGACAGCCGGCAAGCGGTACCTCTCCGCAGAGCCATCCCCGGGCGAGCCGGCAGCTCCAGAGCAGCAGGTGAACCGACAGATTTACATGGCTGCGGTCTGAGGCTCAGATCGAAACCCTCCCGCAAGCTCTGCGGATTGGCAGCAAGTTCTATATGAAGAGAAGTATTTCTCTGTTCTTATTCATGTCTAATCTTTGCTGAAGGGTCTTTTGCCCTTCAATAATCTAAATACATTTTAACAAATTGATAGCAACATTACCGTGGCTTACATAGGATCTGCCGCCGTTCGCAAAAGACACTGCATCTTTGTTCTCCCTTTTTAGATTATGTAGATCTAAGCCACACAAATTCAGGCGCTTCTATAGGGAATACAGGGAAAACCTCCCAAGCATGTTACTGTAAAATGGATTATACTGTTTAAACACATAAAGATCCCGTAGACTGGTTGCCAAAATGTAATGGGAGTTTGTGCTGCTAAATGAATAAACCTGTGATGGTTAATGCTACAGGGCAGAGCTGTGGCGTGTGTGCAAGTCCGGGAGCGCTCGCTGCCGCACAGCACGGCGCGGCTGAACCGGGCATGAGAAACTTTCCTTGGTGTTACCACAGAGCAGCGCAGGCTTCCAGTTCCTTTGGCTTAAGTCCTCGCGCTCGCCAGCCCCCCATTTCGGTTTCTTGCCTTCCCGACACCCGCGTGTTTTGGGCTGTGAAAGCCACAAAGTCTGGATACAGAGCTACAATGGGTCCAGCCAGAGCAGTTTGTTATTGAACTGAATTTCAAATAGTTGGCTTTTTTTCTAATGTAGATATGAAAGGGCTTAGTTGCAGATTCAGAAAAAAATAATTTTCAGTTGGGGGGAATGAAATAATCTGAATTACTGCACTAAACTGGCTTTTCAAATGAAGTTGCCAAGGTAGGAGTGAGAAGGGCAGCGCCAGGGGAGGGGATGGGGGCACTGCTCTGTCAGTGAATAGCAAAACCCACCTGTGGTAAAGCTGCAAATACACTTTGACATTCAAAAGCAGAATCCAAATCCGTTTTCATTCATTTCCTGCAAAAGTTCGAGCACTTTTCACTCATTAGGAGGACGTTTTAATCATTAATACTTGCCACTTTCCAGTGGGGTATCCCTGAGGTTACTGCTCAGGCTGCTACATCGGATGCTCCCCGGACAGCACAACCCGATCCATCAAACGAAGTGCAGCAGGGGAACGTGTGGGAGCTCACAACAAATTGTTTGTGAGCAGTTTCCAAAAAATTCACAAAATATTCTGAACAAGCAGCACATTTGAGGCCGAGTCATTCCTAAATGGTAAAGCAAGGAAATTATTAGTTGCAAACCACTTACTAATCCCCTTCCCAGTCCTGGAGGAGCACAGGGTGCTTTTGCCGAGGTCTGAGTAAATGTTGTTGTTATATTGATTGGCCGTTCCTATCAAGACCCGATGTACTAAGCGGGTTCCACCCTTCACTGAGACGTCGTATCCGCTGGTCTCGGGGAGGCTCAACCCTCCTGCCCCATCGATCCATCCCGAAACTCCCCACGGAGACACCTGCAGTGACACGCGGCGGGTACGTCGCTGGGTAAAACAGAGGCACAGAAAGAAAAATGCAATTAATTTCACATGGCACCTTAACATTTAGTTCGTAACCTAACGTATTGATTTGCATGGGAAACAAAATGTTAAGTATGGGAACTTTGCATAGGCATGGGACCTCTCCTGATTAGCTTTCTCATGGGAATAGTTTGAGGCTGCCTGCTCCCTCTCTTCTTCCAAGGGTCCGAGATCTATTTCCCTATCAGGACTCAGCAATCTGGAAAGCCCAGAGATAAAAAACAAGATTCTTTCCACCCTTCCATTTGAAAAGGCCTTCGAGCAGTTTACGGCGTTTCCTAGAGAGGCTCTTTGACATGGGGACTTGGTTCAGGTTGTGCATTCAAGATAAAGAAAATACCTGTATAATCCCCTCTAGGAAGAAAGGATAATTACAGACTGCGGGTTTGAAATATAGCTGATGGCACTGACCTCTTTCCCTGGACCATCAATAAATACCTCTCTGCTGAAACACCAGGAAATTGAAGCAGCTGAACTCTGCGGCACCTCCTCAGTGAAAAAGGGCTTTTAAAGTGATGGTAGGAGCAGTTGCCTCTGGCTCACACCCACATGGAGATACTACTTTATATATGTATCTCCGTCTTATAATTTACATAAGAGACATTCAAACGAATGTTAGACTAGCTCGCTGAAAGCTCTTCCTGAAAGACAGCAGCAATCCCTCGCTTTTCTGGAGCGCCTTTCATCAGGGGCTACGCGCAAACATCCATCAGCCGGAGCTTCCCACCGCTGCCTGCCCGGAGCGGGGCAGAGCTGCAGGAACATCCCGTCTGCCGCAGGGAGCAAAGCTTGGCAGGATGGGGGCTGTCCTCACTGGACCCGCAGTATCATGGAAGCAAACCTCAGCAGCTGCAGCGAGGAGCAGCTGAAATATAGGTTTGCACGGTGCAGGCACAACTCAGACCTCCCACGGGATTTTTTTTTGGGCTGCCCTGAACCTGCAGCAATGCCCGACGCGGCCGAGCTGACCGGTGCATGGCCCCAGAGGGGGACTGAGGGGCTGAGATGCTTTTGGGATGGCTGGAGATGAGAGATTGCTTTGTCCCAGGTAGTCTCCTAAAAGGATTAACTGATACCTCTTTAAAATGCAATCTAAGCTGCAGCACACTCCCACTTCTGAAAGAGATGTTGCAACAAGAGCTCCAATATCCAGGGATTCAGCGCTGCTGAGGAAGAGGATTTACCTGTAGTGTATCTAAGGAGAGAAGAAAACAGACTTGTAAGACGGGCAGCGATTTGCATGTTCCCTCTGGACTTGTTTTTCCCCTCGCAGCACCCCAAGCTCCGGCTGGAAATGGAACTGAACAAATAACACCACGATAAGCAATTCGATTTCCAAGTACCACAAATTTGCCTGCTTACAAATCATTTTGCAAGCAGGTAGCACACGTCTCATATGAAAATTGAGTCAGTACTTCGTCTTTTCCTTTTTGTAGGTAAAGTCTTTTCCCTTAACACCAAAAGTTGATGGTGTGCAGTCAGCCCCCGAGCACGGGCACTGCGATCCCGCAGCTCCCGGTAGCACCCACACGCAGAGCCTGAGCCCAGGCTGCAGATGCACCTTTTGCACTGAATATGTACACGTAAAAGTGGCCATTTCCAGGAATCATAGTGGTGGTTTCAGGCACAAATGTTTGTGAGCACAAACGAGGAAGGAGAGGGAGCGCAGGAGCTCGGTGATGGAGCATCATCACCCTGGACCGCGCTGGAGGGGGAAGAGGAGGCAGCAGAAGCACAGGGCTGCGGGTCGATCCATCCTGAAACTCGTCGGGGAAAAGCAGGACGTTCTCTGAGGTTTTCTAGCTCCGTGGGTAAAAGCCTTTGAAGAATGGGGCTTCTTTTGCTGCTCCTTCTTTGTGCCTGGAACTTAAAAGCCAAGGGACCCACCTCTGCAAACCAGAGCAAAAGTGTCAGAAACTTTATGCTTTATCTTGGGACACCTTGAAGGTACTAAGCTCCGTTCTCCATCAGCTAGATTCACAACCGAGCGGTCATCAGTTCTTTCAACCTGCTGCCCGGTATCTCCTGAAAAGCCTTCACAGACACAAGGCTGTGGCATCCCATCCCACCCGTGGCATTGCTGGAGGTACCAGGACCTCGGGTTCACGGGCACGGCCTTTCCATGCCTGTCTGCCACCCCAAGGAGCATCATCACGTCCCGTGCTTAGGCGCTGGACCAAGTCCTTCTGGCTACATTTACCACCCAGGGACTTCTCACCTGCAGAAATCGTTCATCCAGGGATCACTTGGCAAATTTTAATTGGGTACCACAGCATCCCTCCCAGGTAGATATTATCTCCATTTTATTGATGGAGATAGTCGAGCCCAAACTGGGGAGGTGACCCGCCCGGCATCGTAAAACAATTCCTCAGCAGAGCAGAGAACCGGCCGCGGCCGTCCCAGCCTGCGGGCCCCCCGCTACCCCCAGGCTGCTGGCTGCACAGGACATGGGGGGCAACTGCACGCAGGCAGGGTGCTCTCCAGCTCAGGAAAGTCGAGGGACGAAGCCTTTGGTGTTCTTAGAAACCAGGACGTGTTTTGAAATCACTTTCTCTCTGAATCAGGGCTTTCCATGCCACAGCAAATGGAGCTGCGTGAGTTTCATCATCAGACAGTTACACCCAAGGTACGGTTAAGAGACAAATCACATCCGACTCAGCACAAAAAAGGCATCTCCGATGGGAGATCACAAGCCTCACGGGTTCAAAGGGAAGACGAAGCCGTGGGTACCTGCTGCGCAGCACCGGGGCAGGCGACTCGCGTGGAGTTTGCGTCGCTCTGCGCTGCTGCTCAACGCACGCGTGAAACGTGTCGTGTATCGCAAGCGATACCTGCCTTGCAACGTGAGAGGCGGCGATGAGATGCTGAGCCTCATGGAAACGCTTCCTGTGAGATCATACACAAGAAACAAGGATCGTTTCCCTTCCCACATTCCGCCTATTATTGACGTGCTGCCATTCTCAGCAGCTAACTTCAAAACACAAGAGCATCATGAGACAAGATGATGCAGTGACCAACACCTCCGTTTCACAGCATTGAAAACAAAGTCTGGAGTTATGAAAACAGAGCCCGTACTTAATCAGTTTTCTGTAGCTATTGCCCGAGCGTTAGGAGTGCTGTAAAGCCCGGATCGCTTAGAAAAGCGTTCCCACAGACCAGAAGTGCATGCATTCAGATCATGCCCATACACCTGATCTTTGGTAAATCATTTAACTTGTTCTGTGCCTCAATTTTCCCCAGCTGCAGTAATGAGCCAGCTCACACAGGCTCTGGGGGCGAGTTCATGACTAAGTGGCTGGTCCTGTACCAGCACTGGGCTGGGGATTAGCAACGTGCGAAGCTCTTTGAGGTCTGTCAGCATAATCTTATTTCAAAATCCGTTTTCCCTTTCAAATCAGATCCCTCGGATACTCACGCTGCGCAGCCCTGCAGTGCTTACCTGCACCCAGCCCCGCCGCAGCATCCCCAGGACAAAACGCTTCACTGGGGCTTTAGTTTGTGAAAGCCGCAGCCGAGCTGACCTCTGCGTGAGGAGCTGAGTACCAGCAACACCCGTTGAGGCCTTTTGGATTCGCTGAATTAGAAGCAGCAGGATGAAGCTGAACTAAGCAACCCTCCCCTGGGGAAAAACCCTCTCAGGAGTGCCTGGCAGCTAAAGCAATGAGCAAAACAACTTTGGGGAACATCATAGCAAAACAACCAAGCCTCAATGACCGAGGTGTTTCAGGGAGCTAAGACGTTTTTTTTCCCCCTTTCCCCCATGTAGACACATCTGCGGTCTCTCCAGTAACTCACCCTGCCAGGACCATGCCCAGGGCATCAGTCCCCTCCCTGCCATCCCCAGCTCCCCGGGCAGCACCGACCCGTTTGGCAGCTCACTTTCCCCAAAGACCCCCACGCTCGCAGCATTTCTTGCTTGAGAACCAGCCTGCCGGTAGCACAGCATGGATGCTCACCCTCTCGCTCCCCCAGATCCAGCCGTGTCTTCGCCACGAGGCCCCAGAGCGGAGTCCCCCAGTACCGGTGGGTCTGCCCGCAGCTCCCAGCTCTCGGGAACGGCCCGTCCCCAGCGCCGCTGCAGGCTCCCCAGCTCACTCCCCCCATCCACCCACCCATCACACAGCTTGCAGAGCTCACGTGGGGCCAATTGGGAAACAATAATAAGAGCAGATAGCAGAGAGGGACACAAGAAGAGAGGAAGACCTCACGCTCCCCAGGAGGTGTCTGAGCAGTCACTAAAAGCCTAATGTCCCTTTCTTCCCCTTCCTTTGACTGAGCCAGCCCAAGCAGAGCCCTGCAGAAGGAAACGCAGCTCCTGTCCTGCCCTTTGTAGCTCCCTGGGGTGGGGTGACCCAGCCGAGCCCTGTCCCGCTCATCAGGCAGGGCCCGAGGGAGGGGGCCAAGCACCCGGGCAGCCGGCGTCTAACCCGTTCCTTGTCAGCCTGTGCGATGCGTCGGCCCATCACCGTGTGAACGAGCATCTCTGGGGCGCGTTTCTGCTGAAAACGCCGTCCTTCCACGGTCACGCGTGGGAGCTAACCCTGGCTAAGCCCCGTATCTGAGTTACCTGCCGTGGGGGTGAGCAGGGCTAAAGCCGGCTCACGGAGGGAAAGGTGATGTCCTGCCCCCGTGCCAAGGACAAGTATCTCCTACGACCTAACCCACAAAACCACAGAAGGGGCAACCAGTGCGGTGACGCCGATGTGACGTTTCTATTCCCGGCTGCACGGTGCCGCGTGGGGCTCAGGTCCGTGCCTTGCCCAGCCGCTCCTCCGCTCAGGCACGATGGCACCGAGGGCCTCCCGCTCGTGTTGTGGCTATTCGGCGCCTGGCGCCCAGAAACCTCGTCGTGAAAACCCCGTGTCTGCTCCAACAGTTTATTTCTCTGCCCCGTAGCTCGGATCAACCCTGGACGCGAGGCTGTGCGAAGCAGCATGCGGCGCTTCCCGGCGGGGCCAGGCACCTGCATGCACCCATCTTGGTTTGGAAGGGTCCCGCGGCTCCTGCCCGCGGCGGCAGCGGACGCAGGGGGTCGGCGTGCTCACGCGCCGGGGCGTTGGGCTGTCGGCTGCGCGCCGTGCCGACCTGCAACGGTCTCATGCTTCCTTCTTGTCTGCAGGCTGGCTCAGGTGCTCCGATCACCTGCTGCTTGCGGGAACAGGAAAGCAGCAACTGAAGATCGAGGGGGACTTTTGGTTTACTCAGATGACAAGAGACAATTTTGGTTCCCCAAAAGCCAAGGAAACAAAGCTGTCAGGCTTTAATGGTAGCTTGTCTCCCTCCTGCAGCATGTTTATGGGCAAACAAGCTGCAGATCAGACCAGGCAAACAGCAGCAGGTGAGGCCAAATAACAATAATTAATAATTAATGGCGAATGTGGCTATGTTTATTCTTGTTGTATTGAGGCAACGTTGTCTAATGGATGAAGCACTGTTACAGGACTCAAGAGACCGGCTCAGTTTCCAGCGCTGCCGCTAACCTCTGCGTGATGCCGGGCCAGCCACCCGCTCTGTTTCTCCCCTCGCACTCCGCGTGCCCCGCTGCCGAGGGTGCAAGCTCTGCGCGACGCGGGCGGCCCTGTCCCACGCCTGCACGTGCCGAATGTGACGGGGCTCTGGCCTCGGCTGAGTCCTTGAGGCAGAAGAGCAATGCCAACATTCGTCTTCTGTCAGGGGCCGGTGCCTGCACGGTTTGCTTGCGGCACGGAGCGGGGCTGACCTGACCGCGCTGGGCATTAACCTTCGCAGCGGTAGGCTCTGGGTTCCAGCTTTCAAGGGGATTTGTTTCTGACAGTAACATCATTCCTAAAAATGCCAGTACGTGTTTCAGAAGTGGTGTGGTGTCTCCATGCTGTGCATCGGCATCCATCCGTGCCTTCCCACCGCCCTGCCCTGCCCCTCCCCGCACGCTGCCGGTGCGTGTGGGGCGACTCGCAGACGTGCTGGAGCTGCGTCAGGCTGATCTCCAGCCCGGTTTTCCACAGGCCCCGGTGTTCACTCACGCCGGTGCCGGCTGGGCTTGCCCCCTCCCCAGATGTCACGTTTCACGGACACGTGCCGTGGGTCCCCTCTCCTGCATGGCTCTTCAGTCCCTCGTGTATGCAGGTCCCCGGCCACGCATGCGGCTTGAATGCACGCCACCGCATGATTTCAGGCATGCACAAATATGCGAGTATATAAATTATGCCGAGCTCTTTGTGGACAGACAAAGTATATGATACTACAAGCAACACCTGCTCTCCAGGGGCGTCTGGTTTGGGGGTGGCGCTTGCTGCAGCACCAACATCCGCTGGGTGCCCGGACCTGAAGTGACACACACCTTGGCAGCAATGCCTGGATATTTGTAAAACATGCTTCTGACTTTTTATTTTAAGGCTGTCCCCTAGAGACAAATATAACCTGTTCTGGGGCTGCAGAAGAAAGCTTTGAAGTTGCTGCTGCCTGGAAATAGCTCTGGTTTCCTACGTCTCATGGTGACGGTCCCATACTTGTTCTTCCCTGAACATCCCTCAACCAGCTACAGTCGTGGCAAACGCCAACACCGCAGCTGCTGGCTGCAGCGGGGCACCAGTGCATCTTGCCCTTCAGTCCCCTGACTTCGTACAAGTTTCATGCTGAGGGGAAACTTAATGTGCCTCAGTTCCTTTCCATTCATCTTTTACTCTTAAAACATTAGCCTTTTTTATGTAACATGTGCTACTTTTTTATTGCCACACTAACAAGTTGTTGAGCTGTGTTTACAATATGCTGATTGTAAGTGCCCCCTAATAGGTCCAGTCTACGTACCCTCCCCAATTAATTTTTGGGTTTTCTGTTTCATTTTGGGCATGTGTATTTCCTTTATAAAACCTGCATCTCGCCCTGGTATTCGTTGCTGCGTTACCTGCAGGAACCATCTGAACGTGCGTTGTGGAGCAGTCATTACCGAGGAACCACAAAGAACGCCAGGGCTGAAATGATCTGGAGCGATGGCATTTGCAGGCCTCTTTGGATTCATTCAAAACCTGCTTTATTCCAGAGTTAAACTGGTTATTAATTTTAAGAACATAAAAGCCAAAGAGTTTTGGCACAAGTTTCAGCCCCAGTTTTAACCTATAAACCTTTATTGCGTCTAAGAACGTATCTTACTGGAATGACGTATGGAATGACGTATGGGACTTTTTACAAGGGCAGGGAGTGACAGGACAAGGGGGAATGGCCTCAAGCTGAAGGAGGGGAGATTTAGATTAGGAAGAAATTCTTCTCTGAGGGTGCTGAGGCCCTGGCAGAGGTTGCCCAGAGAAGCTGTGGCTGCCCCTGGCTCCCTGGCAGTGTTCAAGGCCAGGTTGGATGGGGCTTTGGGCAACCTGGGCTAGTGGGGGGTGTCCCTGCCCATGGCAGGGGGTGGCACTGGATGGGCTGGGAGGTCCCTGCCCACCGTGTGATGCCATGGGCCCGGTGCAGTCACCATTGCCTGTCTAACCTCTTGTGTTAACTGGCTTTTGCCCACTAAGTAAAAGGAAGTTTGTGCTGGATTAATTGGGTTTGATCTTCTCAAGCTTCCTTTAAGCCAAGGACGATGAAAGTTTAGGGCTGCGGCTTGTTGTGGGGCTAGTCCCAAAGCTGAAGTCAAAGAAACTCTTTCCACGGATTCCTGTGGGCGCACAGTGGCAAACACGGCTCTCGGCCACCCCAGCATCTCCTGGGGTTTGTGCAGGGTGTGAAGGTCGTGGCTCAGCCCCGTTGATGCTGCCCGGTGGGACGCAGCCGTGTGCCTGTGCAGAGCTGGGCTGCAGCTGCAACCCCGACCCAAAGCCGGGAGAGGAACGGCACCCAGGCCGGTGTGTGACGAGCCAGCGCTTCGCCCTGCCACCCCACCTCCATGGAGTGCCCAGAGGAGACAGGGAGGAGAAGCTGGTCACAGGTCCAGACAGCGATGCTGCGGACAGTCCTCAGCCTTCCAGGAGACCAGCCCAAAACCTTGGGTTTAATTACAGTAGAGCTGGGAGGCGTGGGAAAGCAGGCGAGAGCAGAGTCCAGGCTTCTTTTGTTTTGTTTTGTTTTGTTTTTCTTTCTTTAGTTTAGTTTCATCGCCCCACCTCTCTTCTTGTATTGAGGAAAATAAGGAACTGACTGAGATATCCCCATGCTGAGGTCTGCGGATGGCCGTGCTGGGGGGTAGGGAGCTGCCGGGAGAGTCACCGAGCGGCTTCCCTGGCGCTGGGCTCTCTCAGCCATGGTCTCCTCTTCTCTCCCTCTTCCTTGTCTCCCAGTGCCCATCCCCTCGAAGGCCAACGGCACCACCATTTCCACCCTGTCCATGAACAAAGACGGCCTGATCGGAGGCGTGACGAATCCCAACGAGGTCTTCTGCTCCGTGCCTGGCCGCCTCTCTCTTCTCAGCTCCACCTCCAAGTACAAGGTGACCGTCGGGGAGGTGCAGAGAAGGCTCTCGCCCCCCGAGTGTCTCAACGCTTCTCTCCTCGGAGGAGTCCTCCGCAGGTGAGCTGCTCCCGAGAGCCCTGCCGCAGCCCGGGGCTGAAATGCAGGGGGGCAATGCCAAAGTAAGCTTTGTGTTCAGCACCAGCTCTCACCTCTCAGGTTAACGTAGACGAGAAATTCTGGTGTGTGGTATATTGGGGAACAGCATTTTTGTTGCTTTTTCTTCTTTCCTTTCAACCATAAAAGTTTAAACTGAGATTACAGTTATTTTAACATTAATTACATTATCATTTTTTCCCCCTGCTTGTTTTCTCTTTTCAGAGCAAAATCAAAAAATGGGGGTCGGTGTCTAAGGGAAAGGTTAGAGAAAATCGGACTAAATCTACCTGCAGGAAGGCGCAAAGCTGCCAACGTCACCCTGCTGACATCCCTCGTGGAAGGTAAGAGCCGCTCTCCACTCCCGCAGAGGATGGGAGTGCCGAAACTTCCATACCCTTCATTTGCAGCTTTCCACAAATGCGAACACTTAAATCAAAGTATGCAGCGGTCACCACCGCCTGTGACTGGAAACATCCCCGCCTGAGTCTCCATGCTGATTCAAGCATGTCTGCCTTCCCAAACTCGGACATTTCTGTCGGACCAGTCGGAGCCCTTTAGGAACAGGCACCCACGGCCCGCGCGGGGCCGCGAGCTTCCTTCCGCCTGCGTCTAAACGCACCGTTCACTTCTGCGAACCGGTTCTAACAATCCGCGTCCTGCCCTCCTCCCCCCGGGACAGGTGAGACGTCGCGGCGATGCCGCACGGTTCTGAGCTCTCGCAGGCGGAGGTGACGTTTGCGGTAGCCGTCCTCGGAGCGTTAAGGGCTGGCTATGGAAAAGGTGCTGCCTGCCCTGCCGTGTGAGCTGCCCCTGCTTACAGCCCCTTGTTTATTTGCTCCCCTCCTACTTTTTTTTTGCGCTACGGTGATGATGTCGCCACTGCATCTTGGGAGAAAAGGACACGGGATGCAAACAAATGCAATGACAGCTCTGACTCCCTTCGAGCTTTGGAATCCATTGTGTTTGTGCCCAGCGTGTTGGAGGCAGCTGCCCGCGGTTTCTGAATAGAAAATCATCTCCATTGTTGCCAGCAAATTAAATGACCCGCTTCATTAGGCGGAGGTTGTTACTGAGGGCAGTTGGTTCGTGCTGAATGAAAGGCTGATTTCCATTAAAAGAAAAGAAAGAAAAGAATGAAAGAAAGAAAGGAAGGAAGGAACGTACATTTTGATTTCAGGTGGCTGCTGATGTTGTGGTTACTGCTTACCAGCTCATAGTAAATAAAAGAGCGGTGCCATGTGTGCTCGATGGATACAATTTCCTCCTGCACATAAGCGTTAGGGTACCGGGAGCTGTTTCACCCAGAGGAAGGTGCTATTGCATTGTCATTACTCAGCAGACAGAAACTGCCTTGTGCCCCTGTGCCCCAGGCACCCTCTTTCTTGGACATTTGCTGTCGTGGTGTAATTTGTTTTCTCCCCTCTGCCTTCCCAATGTCTGCTCATTTAAAAAAAATACTGGGGGTTTTTTGAGTGCTAGCGATATACTTTTTCCTACATCGGCCCGCAGCTGTTCACATAGATGGGGGACTACGGGTGCCGGGGAACCCAGGGAGCACCACGAGGTGCCTTGGGGAGCCCTGGCTGTGTACACCGCGTACTCCTGCTCCGTGGGAGTAGCTCCAGCGAGGACCCAGAGGAGCAGCAGGGCTATAGTTCGACTTCAGAAACATCCCTGAGCTCCCGGGAAGAGGCGTGCGTTCAGACAGGCACCTGTAGCCGTCTGCTGCTGAGGGCTCCTGCCCCCCCAGGCTCTCCTCCAGCCCCCCCCGGGCTCCGACACCGCTGTCTGACTCCTTGTCCCCTCCGCTGAAACCTCTCTAAGCCAGCAGCCAAATTGCCTTTAAAACACTGGGTTAACGTAGCCACTCACACACACTCGCGGAGGAGCTAAATCCTGGCTCCAGCCTTGCTCTCACCATGAGGTCACACAGCCCTTTTTATTGCCACAATAACTGGTTTTCAGCAGCTGTTACCTTCTGATTGTTTTTTAACATTCAGACGCCTGCAGTTCCTATTCTCTAGGTTTACCTTATTTGCTCCTTCTTTGGAGGAGGAGGAGATAAAGTGGAAAGTATTCTCGTTCTGTGGGAAGCACGGACACTTTCCCCAGAACGTGGCTTCACAGACCGAGCTCTGGGAGCTGGGGAGACCGTGATGGGATGTAGGTTAATGCTGTTAGGATGGATGGCCTAATACATGTGAGCAGCAGGGGGGCAACTCAAATTAGCTCTGCCTGCCCGACCGGGATTTCGGGTGTTGGGCATGATCAATTGCCATCAGCTCTGATTATTTCCACGGGGACGCCTGGAGATGGATCAATTCCATCAATGGGTGGGCATTTCCACGGGGTGATGGATAGGCTGCCCGCGCGTCCAGCCCGAGGGCCCCTGCTCACCGCGGGAGGATGTAAACCCCTTCCTCCTGCCCGTTTCTCACACCCCCGTTATGTCTAGCAGCCACGGAGCTGAGGTCACTTTGTCACCCTCCAGCCCCTGTTCAAACCTCTGCTCAATTTGGAGAGGCCAGGCAGGAAATTTTGGAAGAAGCAGGGAGAGAAAGATGCAGCAAGGGAAGTGTGAAGTGAGAAACGCCCCCGTGACCCCGAGAGCTCTTGGGTGGCCACTGAGAAAGGAAAGTGCTCCGATCCCGGCAGAAATGAGCCACACCAGTGAGATGGCTGAAGATGCCACAGAAAGTGCTCTCCTTTCACGCGGGTGTTGACACAGCTTGTTGATCTGTCCTCCTCGCAGGTGAAGCCGTTCACCTGGCTCGGGATTTCGGGTACGTGTGCGAAACGGAGTTCCCAGCCAAGGCGGCGGCAGAGTACCTGTGCCGACAGCACTCCGACCCCACGGAGCTCCACACCAGGAAAAACATGCTGCTGGCTACCAAGTGAGTACAGACGGCAACGAGCCACCGCTGCGTTAGGTGCCCGCGGCCTGGGAGGGCGGCGTTAGCCCCGAAAGCTCACTGGTGTGCGGGGAAGGGATGGCCTCACACGCTGCACGCAGACCTGACCGATGCGCGGCGGCGAATAGTTAGCGTGGATCGAAGGGCTTGCTCCGACACCGGAGAGCTTAACCTAACCCCAGGGAGCATTTTGGCGCTGTCACACGTGCCCCTTCGAAGCAGCGGCACCCGCACCGGCTCCGACTGCACCCAGGGGCTTTCCCCAGGTTGGAGCCGACAGCTCCGGGAGGGGAGGCAGCTGGTCGGGCAGGGAGCAAGAAAAGAACCCCCCAAACACACCTTCGTCCCCGCAGCTCCCCAACAGCATCGATCCTAACGCAAACCTCTCTCTTTCAGGCAAATTTGTAAAGAGTTTGCAGATTTGATAGCGCAGGATCGCTCGCCGCTGGGGAACAGCCGCCCCTCCCTCATCTTAGAGCCCGGTGTCCAGAGCTGTTTGACTCATTTCAGCTTGATAACCCACGGCTTCGGGGGCCCAGCCATCTGCGCAGCGCTCACCGCCTTCCAGAACTACCTGGTGGAATCCCTTAAGGGGCTGGATAAAATGTTCATGAACAGCACAGGGAACGGGCACACGGCCGGAGACTCCAAAGCGTCAGAAAAAGAAGTGAAGCATCGGAAATAACGTGCTGTCTCCTGTCCTCTCCCCGGCGGGAGCTTTCCCCGGTGGTGATAGCACTGGGACGGGGGGGGAAAGATGATCCAGTGCACTGTTTTCTGAACTGCTACATTTGAACTTGGGATGAAACTCAGAAAGAAAAGACAAAAAAGAAGATTTAAAGAATTTAAGAAGAAAACAACTCTAATGGACACAGTGAGATTGAGAAAATAAATAAGCCAGGTTAATGGCTTTGGGGTTTTGCCTTTTTTTTTTTTTTTTTTTTTTAAATTGTGGATGCAGGAAGCCAAGTCATGTGCAATTTTATTTTGTTTTGTTTTTTAAAAACCCATAGCGAAATCCTGACATGCTCCAGGAATTTGTTCCAAGTGAAAAACTGAGAAGAAAGAGCAAAAGCCTCATCAATGCAAGAACCAGAGGCAGGAGCAGCAGAGGGCAGGGAGTTGGAGCGCTGGCTGCACCTGGATTTATCCGCTGGTTTTGACAGGCAAACACAGGAAACCTTCCTATTTCCCCACCTACAGCCCAGTCCTAAAGCCAGGCCAAGAAAAAATTGCCAGCAGAACTGCTTTGGATTTAAAGCGGTTTCAGACTTCGTTTACAATTTGCGAACTGAGACTCAAGGTGGATTTTCCCCGGGGCCGAGGAGCCCTGAGCCGTACCGCGAGGGGAGGAAGAAACCGCGCAGCCGATGGCTCCCAGGGCAGGGACCGCTCGAGGAGAGCCCTCCCGACTGCCACGGTCACACCTGGGGATAAAGCAGGTTAAGTTAAACCCGGGACTAATTAAAACTCCGCAACCTACAGATAACGGCACACAAGTTTCTAAAATTAATAATGATTAATAAAGCACAAGGAGCAGAACTTGAACCAGGCCAAACTGAACTGTTCTAAATCTGTATATATTTATTTATGTGTAATTAAAATCTGAAAGTTTTAAAATGTCCAGTGCAAGTTATTTATATCACATTGAGTTGGTTTTTTGTTTTGCCTTTTTTTTTGTTTTGGGGTTTTTTGGGGTTTTTTTGAAAGATGAAAGTCTTTGGAATTTCTGCCATTAGAAATGGGAATGAAGTTTTGGATACACAAAACCGTAGCATGGACAGGCTAGGCTGTGATGATAATGACTATAGAAGTTCTGCAGGATTTTGTACTTGCTGTTGTTTCTCTTAATGCTGCAATAGATGTACCACACCCACACCACAATGTCATTCTCATTATCTTAATAAACCTCTTTCTATTTGAAGAAAGCACCTCCATCGTCTTTGTGAACAAGGATCCTTCTGCCCCTGTGGTTGTACCTTGAAATATTATATAGATTTAAGGACCGATATCCTTTCCCGGCTGCCGTTTGAGCGACCTGCGCAGTCAGAGCGCTCAGGGAACGGCGGGGGCTGGCGTTAACGCCCTGACCTCGCAAAGCCATCGCAGCCGAGCCGGCCGGCGCCTCTGGTAATGCTGGGGACGAATAGTGAAATGACGCGTTCGCAGATGTTTCGGAACCACTCAGGATAGTCAAATCTAAACCTGTCTGTGAAGAGCTGCAGAAGGACCTCATGGCATCAAGGCAGACGAGTGATAAATTAGCAGATAAAATAACCCTGCTAATCTATATGCAATGAAGCTCTCTAAATTAGCTGATGTTTGTGGCATTATTACGGATAGGGCTCTGAAAACGGCCACCTCGTACTCACAGGAGGTTAGAAATACAAACAAAACTGTGGGATCTGTTAGAAAAGGATTAACAAACCAGAAAACAGATTATAGTGCGTGACATACGCGTGCTTGCGTGGTATTGCTCTGTCTTGAATGCCGCTTGCAGATCGGGCCAGCCCAGCTGGTAAAGCCGCGGGGAAAGGCAACCAGGGAGCTCCGAGGTGGGAGCTGACTCTGTGCGAGGAGAGACCACGGGATTAGAGCTGCCCCACTTGTAAAGGGCACGAGGAGTCGATGACAGGAGCGTGGAAAACAAGGGTATAAAGGAATACACACGGGGAACGACGACACTAAAACTCGAGGCAGGATGCCAGATGAAAGAGTCGGGAAGCAGGGTTAAGTAAATGAGCAGGAGAGGAGTAAGGAGCCTCTTCCGTGGCGTTTCACGGAAGCGGACGCGTAAATGGCTTTTCACGAAAGGGAAGAGGGGGCATTTCAACATATTTGCGATCTTCCCCACACATCCGCTGCTCGTCCCAGCTGGAGCCTGGGCAGATGGAGATGGACCTGGGTCGTTACAGCACTTGTTGCATTGGACCTTTCTCAGAGTCGTCCCATCGGTTTCCTCTGGAGGTTGCAGAATAGGCTGATGATAATAGAGAAATAATCAAACAGTCCCAAAAGGGACCGCAGGCTTCTGGAGGGATGTCCTTTTTAGAAAAGTGTGAAAGGAAACATTTTATCTACTAATATAGTTTGTGGGGATGGCTCAGAGTCAGAAACTTGCATCTAAATACTCCCTTCAAAAGCTTAGGGATGCATTTAAATTGGGAATGGGATTGGAAACGTCCCTTGCTATGAAGTTCGTGAAAGCAAAGACCTAAATGACAGGCTCTGCAGGTCTGGTTTTGCTCTGGAGCTTCCCAAAGGAAGAGCCAGGGAACAAGGAGGAGCCAGGGAGCGGAATGGAAATACTACAGACACATTAGAGGCTTGTTTACACTTCAAAGCTATTCTGGATAACGCAGGGTGTGAGCCGAAAGCATAAAAACTATGCTTATTTAAAATTATTCCAAAATAGGAGTGCCCTGTCCTGCATCAGCATAATCCATGTTTAAAATGGATTATGATAAAGGAGAGCAAGGTGCTTTTGTGCTGCAATACAGGTTTCCCTACATGGAGTTATCCTAATAACTATCCTGAAATAATTCAATTTGTAGACATCCTCCGGTGCACGGTATCAGAGAAGAGCAAACTACACTCCGATACATGATGAAAGTGTGTGCGCGCGCACTATAATATACAGGCGTGAAGTATAATTTCATAATGCAATCATATCATGGAAACCTGACTTTGTTAGGGCACTCTCTGAATCTCAAGGAATTCTTAGACACCGCAGCGATGAGCCACGCAGACAAAGACTCAGGATATGCCTCCAGTAATTACATGCTACGTCCATCGGGTGGAAAGATACCTCCCTCCTCATTTTCCTCTTTGGGTAACTGCAAGGCTCTTGAATGTTTTATGAGGAACAGTCTGGTGCCTGAAAGACCAGGATGCTGCCAATTACCTTTTAATTGGGAGGAAGTTTGATGATTTGGAGTCACTTGTTGATTCTGCCACAGATGCTTAAGACCGACGATGGACGTGTCATGTTGGATCAACTTTCTAAACCCATCGAGACTTCCCAAAATTGTGGACGCCTTCCTTTCTGCAGGCGCACAGAGATGAGAGCAGAGCTTCCCGAGGGTACACCAGGCCAATTCTTGTTTGTCTGAGTCGGTACTGGAGTTCCCCTCCCTGCCCACTGTCAAACAAGGCCATCCCCTGATGTGTTCTTTGCCTTTCCATCCTAAGAGGAGGGGAAAAAAAAAAAAAAAAAAAGGCATTTTACACAATTCAACCCTGATATAAATTCCCACACTGATTACTAGTATTATCGTGGGAAAATACGTGGGATTGTGTCAAACAGTAAAAATAGATTCAGACTCATGGTTTCTATGCTTGTTATAGAACACTCTGGAATGTCAATCCTAAAGGGGAATTGAAAAAAAATCTTTTTTGAATTAATTTTGAATGAATGACAAGTCCAGGGAAACCACATGACAAGCCTTGACAAGTGAGAATGAGGGAAAACATTAACAAAAACTCTTCATTCCCTAACAGTCAGCTATCCCAAGGGTAAACTGAGGTTAACACTCAACTCTGACTCTATACTGTATCATTACCGTAAACAAGCAGAGGTTCTGTTGGCATTCTGCACGGCTTCGGACAGACTAAATAATTACCTTTAAGCAGGTTACCTTAAAAGCAACAGGGTAATAATAGCTCTCGGTACTAAACCAACACAATAAACAGACTTTGCTGACCTGTAGTTAATGCATTCCTTCATATATAAGAGTCCATGAAATTCCATACTTTACATACAGCATCCGAGATGCCACACCAGCAGTCGGCGAAGGAAGTTTTTCCTGTTAGTGCAACTGAATCGAAACACCAAAGCCAAAACCATTTTCAAATCAGGCAGTAAAAGAGATGTTATTTGCAAGGGCGACAAAACGCTTGCTTCAGAGATTATTGACTTAGCAGCCAGGACGGACAGCGCAGTGTCACACGCAGCGTGTGACTGCAGCCTTAATTATCCTAACAGACTTCGGGAGAAACAGTCTAAGCCCAGCCGTGACACAGAACCTGAACGTGCTGAGCCAGAAGGTAGCATTTCGGTCTTCCTCCCTGACCTCCTTTATAGTGCAAAGAATTCCCACTGTGGCCACCTGAGCATCACTGCATTTTCAATGGGATACCATAAATAGCAATAATAATTCCAGACACTGAATATACACCCAAGCTTTGACCCCATAATCGCAGTGCCGAAGCATTCCGATAGCCTCCCTGAGGCAGGCAGGCAGGAAAAATGATGCCAGCGTTATTCCGGATGGCTCCTTTGTATGTTTTTATCCTGACACCTTCAGATACTTCTCATTTGATTCTTCTCGGCAGAGAAAAGGCTAAAATTACATCCTGCAGTCCAGAAGTATTTCCCATAAGGATAGCTTCATTTTAGTAGCAAAGGTTATAGCCAAAGAAGATTTCTTAAATGGAGACAACAGCTTTTTTTGGGGTGTGAAATGAGTTCAGAGAAAGATCAAGCTACGGCTCCAAGTCAGGAAGTTCTGCAGCGTGTCAAGATGTGTCTGGATGCAACAGTCTTCTCACCCCATGATGGGGCTGTCCGTGCAGAAGCGCCTTGGGTTCCCCTCCTGAGTTTTTCCACTGTACAGAGCCTTAAACTGGTTACAGCATCCCAAAGGATCCCCACGAGGCAGCATTTTCTTGCTGTGACTGAATGACCTGCACTCAACAACAACGATCATCAGTCCACCATCCTCCTCTGCCCACACCCCAAATTTCATGTGTGCTCTGTTATCTCACAGAACAGATAAGTTTCAGCTAATTCTGCAATAGCATTTTGGATTTATTTATTCTTGAGCGCATGCTATAAGTAGTAAATCACACTCTTTCCATAAGCCACTCCAGGTTTTCCACAGCCAAACTCACACTGCGTTACAGACCTGATCAGAGCGGATCCACGGAGGTTTTTACTCGAGGTTTGTAACACAGGTGGCTGAAATACCACCGGCTTTTATTCTGGAGTTCATGAGCGCTCCATCACACTTTGGAGACTTTACTGTTTCTGACAGCTACGTGGAATTGTAAACGGAGCACTTACCTGTATTTCCTGCGCAGATTCCATCATCTAGGGACGTTTCTTTTCCAACAGCTTTACTTCTCAGCATGCAGCGAATATTTTTTAAAAAAGGAGCATTTCCTATGAAACCATTTCATCTAACACAATCAGCATATCTATTTGCTTTAGGAGAGTTACATTTACGTTCCAGTAGCACCTTGTTGTGCCCTCAGACGTCAAATCCTTGTCGTATTGGGCCGTGCACAAGGAGTTCTTACCCCAAAATTTCTATTTCAGTAGACAAGATTACAAAGGAAATAGTTACCTTTATCTTACAGAACACGGATGTGACATAGAGTTAACGTGATTTGCAGAGGGAGACATAGGGAGTTTGGGAAAACACTGGGATCCCAACCCAGATAATGCAAGTCTAGCACCATAACTACAGAAAAACAAAATTAATTTCAACGGTCCATTTCAAAGATATAGACTTTAAGTTTATTATTTTATTTCCAGTGATAAAAAGTTATCTCCTTTAAGAATCCCCGTTCTACTTTGCTGTCTGTTGGCTCTTTGCAAAAACAAAGGCAGGAAGGCGTTCAGGCTAGGAGGGCAATACATCAGATGTTTGCGCTGCGGGTGCTACGGGCGCTGCTGAGGAGGAGACTAGTGGAAAGGCCAGTTCGCTCAGTTCGGACAACGAAAACAGCCTTTCTACACCCTCTTTGTAATGTGCTGCTGTTTTGACTCTTAAATGGACCCTGGCACCAGAGGGAATTGCTTCAGCCCAGACCTCCCACTCCTGACCCATTTTCATTTCATTTCCTCTCGCCCAGCCTTGTCATATGTCAGGCGCGTATTATACCTTTTAGAGTTTCCTGCTAATTTGGTCATCACAGGGCGCCTCCGGAACACCACGGTAATTACCATGCTAAATCAGACTAGTCTTTTAGCACAGATAACTCCGGCTCTGCCCCGTTCGGGATCTCTTCGCGAGGAAGATGGGGTTTGGCACAGATCTCCAGAGCCACAATTGGAGCAAGCGCATCCGCAGCCCCGCGCGGGGACGGCGAGCCCATCGCTGCCTCGGCACGGCCACGCGTGCGCCGGGTTTCGGGCAAGCTGGGAAGCGTTTGGCTGTCCCCAGGAAAATGAGCAAGGTGAAAGGTGGGAAACCTGTCCAGCCTATGGAGCACCTTTCACAACATTTGGAAGACAGACAGATGGTTTAGAGAACCACTATAGGTCTTAGGCGGTAAAGTCTGAAGATTTTGATGAAAAGGTAAAAAAAATAAAGGAACATCCCTGTTTTAAAGTTTTCTTAAAAAAAACCCCAACTCGTCAGCGCCTTTGAATCTGTGGAGCCGTGGAGTAATTCAGCTGAGCGCTGTGAGGAAAAATAGCTCTGTTCAGTCCCGTTTGGGGCAAAGATTTTTCTCTACTAATGCCATGTGTTAATAAGCTTTTTCACAGCTTTTGAACATAAAGAATCTTTTGGTTTAGTTCTGCGCAAATTTTGGAGCCAACGTGGAAACCAAAACCAAAACCGTATGGCTTTGCAGCTCCTAAAAACATCAGCAGAGGTTAACCTCAAATCTTCAACCAGCTTCTGTAAACATCGGGGATGAAGGCAAGCTGACCTCTGGCAGTGTTCGCACAACCAGCCTTCCTGATGGTTCGTCAAAGCACGGGCAATAAACACTAAGGTAAATACTAATACACAAACCTCGGAATATCAGATGTACCAGACCAAAGCCCCGAGTGTGATGAGGTTTCTCATGTGCTTTGAGCAAATTCTGTAAGACAAATGAAATTAGAACCCAGTTTTAATTGTTTTCTTCTTGGAGGTGCCCACTCAGAACTACATAATTTTAAGGATGATTATAAAAAGAAATGAGAAGAGAAACAGGTTTGAACCTTATCACTTTAAATGAGAGAAAATAAGAAATAAGTAAACTCTGGAGATCCTTTTATACCCTGTACTTGGCCTTGCCCAGTAACAGAAGTTTCAAAGATTCAAGAAGCTGCCGATCAAAAAAAGAAAACCACAACATCATCTGACAGCTTAGGAAGTGTCTTCCCCATTCCCAGATGTCAGAGTCTGGTTATGTACTTTAAAGTTTCTGATTCCCATATACTCCAACTGTGGACATTTTAATTACACAGACAAGTGCATTTTCTGCTGAACCTAGGACCGTAATGACATCTTTCAGTCGTGGCCTCAACACACTAGATGGTTGTTGGGTAAAAGCAAATGAATGGGTTATAATATTCCACATTCTAAAACAGCCATTTCAGACTTTTCCTGATTTTTTTTTCTTAAGCAATTTTTTTTTTTTTTTGCTATGCAGTCACAGAAAGTTCTCTGAAAATAGTATCACATGGTGCTGTAGCTTTTCCTCCCCAACATACTGTTGCTGATAAAATACTGTGAGCATCCTCACTTCAAGCACATAGCAGTCAATGTCAAAAGCACTTTTGTAAAGGAGAATTATCTTAAAAAAATTAAAGATGTACTTTAATTTTACCTCTCTGCTCTTCAGTGCTTGGACTATTAGAGGATGGATCCTAGCTACTCTTTCTGGTTGTTTTGACAAGTCACTAGCAATCTGAGCCTTCACTTGTGAAAACACGGATAATTATCTGTTTCATGGGACAACAGTCTGACACTGGTGAAAAACAAAATGCGCACCTTCCAAGGGAAGAAACAGCCTCGTACATCCTATCTGCCACCACCGGACGAGGCATTAATCTGTCCTCTGTAGCGCTGAGTTTCTGTGACTATCAGATGATCTGCACAGAGATGAAGAGGCCAAACAAGTTTGCGAGGAGGCGGCGGTGTGCGTGCGAGATCACTGCCCTCTGCTGAATGGGGAGGTTGGCAGGATGCGCAGAATCTCGCCACGGCCGAGTCCCCCCAGCTCTGGTAGCGGCATCTGTTGCTTTTCAAGTGCAGCCTTTAGCAAGAGGAGATCAAGCATCGCCTAAGCCCACAAGCATTTTGGTGGTACTGTAGTAGGATACTGTCAATAATCCTCAAAATACTGGCACAACATACGACGGAGCCTGCTTTGTCTTCTGTAAATTAACCAAGGGAGATGTACCATTTTCATGTTTGTGCATAAACACTAGAAATATTTGACAACATCAAGGAAACCTCTACTAAGCAAAAGGTACTTTACCCAAATCAAAATACGCTTAGCCAAGTCATCGTTTCAGACAATTAGATTACTGTGCTGGCCTCACCTTGTACGGTTGCCTTAGAGTTAATTTATAGATCCAAACTTACACTACATTTGCTACTATTCAGATCTATCCACATTTTAGTTTTACCTCTCTATAGATTTGATCAGCAGAATTTAATTTTTAATAAATCTTGCTAACCTTTAATGCTTTACTATATTACACAGGGAAAAGAACATACTGGCAATTCTGAAACAGATACTTTTAAACATTCTTTCCCCTCACTGTTCAACAGCAAAGGGTTTTCTCTCTTCCTTCCACAGCTGTCTTGAGTTAGACTACATGAATACGCTTATTGGGTAACTACCTAATTGCACATTAGCACAGAAACAAAACACTTAAACTGTCACTTTACATTTTCAAGGCAACTAACTTATTTTTAACATAGTCCTCAGCTGTCCTCAGTCCTCTGAACACAGAGGTTCAAACCAATGTAGTCAAGAATATGGAAAAAAGAGAAGTTGCATGCTTTAATGCCACTATTTCCATCTTGCTTTTTAAAATCTGTTAAAACAACTTATGTCTGTTTAGTTTGATCAGTGCTTACATGAAAATTTCCTGCACTTAATTACTGTTGATGGCAGACTGATAACAACCCATGGAAACTCTGTATAAGGTTAAACCTTGAAAGAAAAAGAATTAAAAATGGCTTGAAGGATAAACTTTTTATGAATAGGATAAATTTATTTTTCTTCACAGACACAACATGTACAGTTCTTCACAGGTAGCAAAGTGAGAGGATTTTCCTTCTTTAGATGCCAAGCTGTTTTATGCCAAAGAATTATTCTGTCCCTGCTTCAGATTGGAAAATGGAATCAACCAAATCCCAAGCACTATGAACGTAATCCGTAATGTCAGCCCTGGCATCGGCTGATACTTCTGGTAGGAACCTACTGTCAAAACTAGAGACAAGAGCAAACGAAAACGCATCCTTGGAGAGTTTAGCCTGACCCCCTCTGCTCCTACAGCCTGACTCTGAAAAGTGACAGCTCCATTTTGCTGCAAACAAAGTTTCTGCCAGCGACTGTTTCATCACTTCAGCATGAACAGAAGTCAAACTCAAAGGCTGCTGAGAATACTGTATGGGATTACTCCAAACACGCTTTATCTCTATACCTTTGATTATTCCGTTGCTGCGGAGTCTCTACGTTGGCTCGCTCATTTTTATAAGCCCACCTGCTGAGGGCCCTCAGGCTCACACAAAGAGCGCTCCCTGCCCAGGGCATTTCCCCTGCCCTTGGCTTCTTTAACTGAATGGGGTCATGGACTTCTCGAACTGGAAAAGTCTTGGGAGAACACGGTGAATCAGCTTGGGGCGCTCTCCCCCACCCGTGGTTCCAGATAAAGGCTGACTACAGCAACAGGGGAGGTAGTCTGGTAGCTTTTACCTTTCAGCCATTTCAATTTTTAACTGTGTCTGCGCTCGGCTGTCACTTGCCATCCCATGCGGGGAGAAGCCTCATCACTCAAGATGACTTCTAGCCATCTAGGCACTTTTAGGAGAACTCTCCTGACGACATTACAAACTTGTGCTAAGTGCAATTACGCCAGGCAGCTCTGAGTACTGATGACCTCCATGCGCCAATGTTTCTAGCATGCATGAAGGTCTACAACCAAATGCAGATTTTCTTTCATGAAAAGGTTTAATTAACACCAAGAAAAAGACCCACAAGCACTGCACCTACGCCCGCCCGGACACTTCTTTCAGCAAAGCACTCCGGCAGTAAGGTGGCCTGAGGCACAAAGTCTCTGTTCCCTTGTAAACCGATCTTAGAGCAAACTCCAAGCTCTTGGAGAGATGAGCTGGTGCAATGATCTGTTACAGGCACAGCGTTCAGGAAGAGCCCATCTTTAAACAGGAAACCTAAAAGGAGAAAAAGTGCCTTGTTAACTCTTTAGGCCCTGAGGCTTTGGTAATAAAACATATGGTCAGAATTACCAGCCAAAGCAAAGCACAACAGCTCCCCGTGGCTACAGTGCCCTAGGAATACGTTACCTTGGTTCACAGCATAAATCTTTTATAATATGAAGAACCAAAAACTTGTTAGTAGAAAGCAATACTTTCGTGCAGTGCTCAATTCGTTCAGAGATTTCTTATGAAAGAGAGGCCTGTCATGATAAATACAGATGCTTTTCAAATGGAAAGGTGAATTCTTTCCAAAAGGGATTCCTGGATTCTAGGCAAAATATGGTTTCCAAAAGCTTTAGAGCTAAACTTGAAGCAGGTAAGAAGTTTCCTTCTCCTTAAGTAATGCAAATGGGAAACTTAAAACATTGATTTTTTTTTCACACAGATTCCATATATTACTGTTAAAAAATGAAAGTTGAATGCTTCTGAATTTAAAGATCAGCACTGTAGGCTTTTAAAACAATCCAAAGTTACAGAGAAAAAGTATTACACCTTTCCTTAAAAAGTGTAAATTCTTGGAAAGTCCTCAAAGGAATCTACTCCATTAGAGGCTAGAGTCCAATCTCATTGTGGGCCAATTCTTTTGTTCTCCTGCTCTGCAATAAAGGGCTGTATTTATTCATTCCTAGAGGTTGCTGCTCTGTTGGCTTCTGATGCAACCCCTTCCTTCTATCTTTCACTCAATGGGGGATTCAGATCCCAGTCCCTGCCCTCAGGCAAAACATATGTTCCACTCCAACCTGAATCCAACGAGGGTGTTTGCAAGGGAATAATTGTTTTATGTTTATTAATCACCTGCATGCAAATAGGTGCCAATAAAAACTCCAGGCAGATTCTCTGCCAGACTCACATGATCAAATAGCACCACACCCCAGTTTTGGTGTCTGAAATAATGAATACCTCCAATAAGGAGACATGGCTACTTTGATATGCAGTGACAAAAATATCACATCAGCTCAGCCACTCTACAACGATGACTTCGAAAAGAGAGACAAGAAACTTGCAAAAACATTCAACATCAGTGGTAAAATAAATTAGAGATGCTGCCTATTAAGCTAAACAAGTACATTAATGCAACATGAAGGGGTGAGATTTCAGTCGCAGAACTAGAACACTCACTCCGCTCATGTTAAACGTGACCTGCCAGGAGAAAATAATCCTGCTGGGGACTTCCTTTCTTACACTGTAAAAAAGTTTGAAGAGGTTTTTAAAAGACAAAGTAAATTTTAGCAAAATGTTTCAGAGAGCCATTGCAGCAATGACTACAACAAAACCAGCTGATAATCAAACTCACTCTGGAAAGAATTAAACTACAAAACCTGATGGGACCTCAGTTAAGAATTAGATTTAAGTAGGGGTGTTCGTAAGAGGCAGGATGAGATCAGGCACTGGAGCTGCAAATTTCTTCTGTGACGTTAAGCGAGTTTCAGTCTCCAATCCAGTTCTCATCTGTTTATTAAGATGGGAATACTCGGTCTTTTAAGACTGACAACTTTTGGGGGAAGAGACTTTCTCAAACACACCACCGAGGCAAGGCCAAGAAGGCTTTGACCAACACACGCAGTTGGGTCTGCCACTTACCTTTCCCAGCTGAGAACTTGGGTGTTACACCACGCCACACAAGTACTACACTCTGCATGCAACCTCGTAGACATCCAGCCTTCCATTTCCGAGATTCTTTTTCCAAGCTTATTCAAACATAAAATAAGCACCCAAACAGAGCATTTTAAATGATTAACTCATTCAATGCAAATTCAAGTAGGGAAGCGGTCTCAATGAAAATCATTCTCAGAAGAATCCCTTCTGGGCAGACTGCAAGTATCAGCCACATGATAGTTATCTGAGGCTGTTCTGTGAACAGAGTTTTTATACGGAAGCATCATCGAGAGCCTAGACAGATCAGTGATTATTCTTATGGAAACAAAGCTCTAGCTAGTCAAGAGTAATTCAAAGATGTATGAAAAGTACTGCAGTTTTCTTTCTCATTGAACTTCTTTCATGTACTTCTAAATGTACAGACATATCAATTAAGAAAAATCACGCAATTGATACATCAGTTTGTATTTAAAATAATGTAGTTACAAGCCTACTGTGCCAGCAGGAGAATGTTCTTTCCCAGTAACAGAACCATGGCAGGTGAGTTAAAAGTGACACTAGCATTTTAATCCATTTTACTTGAAAAATCTTTCATTTTTCACTTGGATTAGAATTCCAGACTGGTTTGGGTGGGAAGGGACCTCAACGCCCATCCAGCTCTACCCCCTGCCATGGGCAGGGACACCCTCCACTAGCCCAGGTTGCCCAAAGCCCCATCCAACCTGGCCTTGACCCACTGCCAGGGAGCCAGGGGCAGCCACAGCTTCTCTGGGCAACCTGTGCCAGGGCCTCACCACCAGCACATGGAAGAACTTCTTCCTCACATCTCATCTCCATCTCCCCTCCCTTCAGCTTCAGGCTGTTCCCCCTTGTCCTGTCACTCCCTGCCCTTGTCACCAGCCCCTCTCCAGCTTTCCTGTAGCCCCTGCAGGGACTGGAAGGTGCTCTAAGGTCTCCCCGCAGCCTTCTCTTCTCCAGGCTGAACAACCCCAACTCTCTCAGCCTGTCTCCATGGCAGAGGTGCTCCAGCCCTCGCATCATCTCCGTGGCCTCCTCTGGACTCACTCCAACAGCTCCATGTCCTTCTTGTCCTGGGGACCCCAGAGGTGGATGCAGCACTGCAGGGGGGTCTCACCAGAACAGAGGGGCAGAATCCCCTCCCTTGACCTACTGGTCATGCTGCTGGTGGTGCAGCCCAGGACACGGTTGGCTTTCTGGGCTGTGAGCACACATTGATGGGTCATGTTGAGCTTCTCCTCCCCCAATACTCTTAAGTCCTTCTCCTCAGGGCTGCTCTCAATCCATTCTCGGTGCAGCCTGTAGTTGTGCTTGGGATTGCCCCGACCCATGTGCAGGACCTTGCCCTTGTTGAACTTCATGCAATTCACATGGGCCCACCTCTCCAGCCTGTCCAGGTCCCTCTGGATGGCATCTCTTCCCTCAGGCCTGTCGACTGCACCACACAGCCTGGTGTCATTGACAAACTTGTTGAGGGTGCAAGATTGAAACTAAGTAAAACAAAAGCAAATTAAGGCTTTGAAAACTTGATTATTTTTTTTTTAATAAAGCAAACAGTAGTAACATCTTTGGAAAAATAAAGTGGATGCTGTATGTTTAGCATGAAACACTTGCCCAGTGTTTGCTGAGCTTTAATTATGAGAGCAGATGACAGCACATTGTCATCTAGAAAATATAGTACCAGTATTCCCACACGTAAGAAAACTTGGAGGGGGGAAGTAAAAATCTCAGAAGAAAGGTAAGTAACCTGAATGCACACCCATTAATGGTAAATCAAGTTTCATCTTCACTGTGGAACAGTTTACGTAAATACTCAGGAAGGATCAGTGGAATAAAAAGATAAAACTGGCTATATAAATGTCAATCTTTATTTGATCTCCCAGTGCAGTACATGACTTGTGTACTTCAAATGGATAGAAAAAACAAAAGAACAAAAAGACAACTGCTGAAGAAAGATCTCAGGGGTTAGGACATTGCTTTTGGAAGGGGTATATTGTCCACTTCATGGATGCCATCTTTGTCAATGAACCGGGCATTGAAAGAAGTCAGATTTAGGATGAAGCGTTTCTGAAGCTGTTCAACAAAAGACAAAGACAAAAGAGATGAGATTCATTCAAAGCTTAAATTATGCTCTCCTTTTTATTTAAGGGATATGCTGTTGCACATCAAAATTTCCATCCTGGTGCTAGTGACCTGAAATATGAGGAACTAGAGTGTTTTTTTTCACTGCTCAGGAATCAATTAGTACGAGTTTGTTATAAGACTATCCATGCTAGACAAGCCTAGGCTAGAGATGCAAAAATACACAACCTGGTTAACAAGGAAGACATTTAAGCAGGAAGACAAGTGGGCTACAACTTAGGGCACAAAGTATATGTATCAAAAAGACACTTCAAAGAGAACTTCTTCCTGAGGTTTCCCCAGATGTTTCTTCCCAATTACATTCGATCCAATCTCCTAAAGACAAGGATAAAGAGTATTTTCCTACAATAAGACCCTTTGAGTCTAAAAGGTTATGTTTATGCTAAAATTGATCATGAACTTCAAGGTCAAATCTTTACCTCAGTTAGATATCACTTCACAAGCTCGAAGAGAAGTACACTTAGAAGTATATACTGGTGAAGTATAATACGAGTAACAGAAGGATGCTTGCATTATGTTCAGAAGAAATGTAAAAAGTCAAAGACTGTCTGTATCAATATTATGCTAAGCATGGAGGAAGAAGAAGTAAAGAAAAGCAATTAAGCTTTAAGTTTATGTTCTGGAGGACATGAACCATGCTAAGACAATGCAAGTGCCCACAAATCCTTTTCCTCAGTAGCTATCCCACATCTGGTCAATGTGCATTTATTACCCCTTCTGGCAAAGGCAGCAAAAAAAATGCGACAAGGGGAACCGGAAAATATCAGCAAATGAATGCAAACAAACATTCCTTTCTCAAGATCCTAACTGGCTAAGTTTGGCAACTCACCTCCTCTAGACATTTTTTTAGGAGCTCCACAGCTTCCTCACGTGTGATACCTGAAAGAGAAAACATCCACAGATTGATTGAATTAGAGGCCATCTCTCTCAAGAGAAACTTTATTAAATTTAAACAACTTTTCAGCTGAGCACCAAAACCTCTCCTTCCCAGCTCACGGAAAACACTTTCCAGATGTACTGAGGATGCCCTGCACCAAAGCGCTCTCACTGCAACAAGCCATTGAGAATCGATTTGTTACACTGAATGGGAAGCATGACGGAATTTTGCCTCCCATGGCCAGGGACTGGGCTTTGGAGAAGTCCAGCCGTCTCTCTCTCCTTGAGTTTATTACAGTTTTAAATCAGCTCCATCTGTCCACAGCCGGCTGCAAGTCAGTGACAGTAGGCGGAGATTGGTTTTAGTGTTACGTTCCCTGCTGGGTATTAGTTTTAATAATGGGAAAGGCACGTGTGTGATGCCCCTGCTATTCTCACACATTAGAATAAAATCCAGTGCTCTACAGGGATGGCAAGCCATGACAACATATTGTAGCTCACTATTTTTCTCTTTTCACAAGGTATGGTGAAAATGGAGCAGCATAATTTTCAAGGGATGTGACTGAAAAAAAACCTAAGCTCTGTGGATCTCACAAAACTCGTTTCTACAGTTTGTTTCAGACCTGCATCCACTGCTCGGGCAGAAGTCCCACTAGAATAACATCGCCAGCTCATAGCTACGTTTCTTGCAGGAGACAGATGAAAGGATTACTAAGCGAACATCTCTGCTATGATATTAAACTCAGCTTTGCACACAGGAGTAACATAGTTTTGTAGCTAAAGCCAAAGATGTCAGATTAACAATATTCCAAGCTTTGTACATCTCATCTGTGAAGTGGGGATTGGGCCATGTTTATTCCTTGGCAGCATAAGAACTGGATTATGATTCTGAAATTTTAATTTCAGACAGGTATAGACATGTACAAGAATTACGATCAACAGCTACCACGTGCCTAAAACTAAACCAAACCAAGCAATCTTCAGCACCACCACTTCAGAGCACTGAAGATAATCTTGCTAGGAATATCTTTTCACTCATATGTTTTCGCACACAAAGCCAATCCAAGATACAGAGCAATAGGATCTGGGACCGCCTTCTGAAGACTGATGCTCTGGGAAAATGTACAGGTCGTGGTCAACAGACAAGCAAGTAGAAGATAAAGTTATCAAAATGTTATTTATTAAAAACAGACTACTAGCAGCTAATGGTCCAGGAGAGTTCACTCACGTTTGAGAATAAACTGAGACTTCCTTCACTTACAGTCTGTTATGCTTCAAACAGGAAAACACTTTAAGGAGTTGACTAGTTTCACATTACTATTTCAGCAAAAACAGAAGGCTATCTTTAAAGCTACATTTATTCTAACAAAAAGTCGAGTTCAAATCTGTAGCACCACAGCAATTGTGCTGGACCATCTGACTCAGCAAACGTCAATTTCAGTTCAAACCTTTAATTTATTAATCTCTAAGAGGAGAATTTTCTTCTCCATAGACTCCACTTACTTGGCTTGTAATAGCGGTCAAGGATGCTGAGGGTAAGGAATGCACCATATCCGTGTGCTGCAAAAGGAGCTTTAGCCAGAGCTGCAAGGTAATCCATGTAGTAAAGGGCAGGACCTTCATGGTCATCATAGCCAGCCAGGAGAAGGTTGACGTGGTAAGGGGTCTACAAACAGAAACGATGCTTTCATTAAAGCAGCCACACCCGAATCTTTGAATCTTAATTCCCCATGCCACCTACAGAATAGCAACATAGTTGGTTTCACAATTCTTTGCCATAAAATGCTACTAGCAACTACATCAATACTGTCTGCAGGAGATCATGGATCTCCACCTAAAAAGGATAGGGTCTTTTGGTAATACGGAATGTAGAAACAAATATAAACATAAAACTCTGCTTCTCCTGAAAACTGGTGGTTTTTTTTTTTTTTTTAAAGCTTTCATGGCACATTTAAACTTAAGAAAACTTTAATTATGTTTTCATACCAGATTCATCTCAACATAAACTTGTGGATTTTTACTGTCAACATGTGAGCACAATGTGAACATTTTGCAGTTTATAAGAACTTCTTTGTTAATTTAACACGCTCTTTTCTCAGTCACACTACTGCTAACCATAGACCATTTTAGCACATATGAAAGCTTACATACAGTGTGAACAGTTATATACACTGTTTCGTTGACTCGTTAATTGGCAGTTAGATTTTTATTGCATGTACCAAGTTTAATCTTTAATATTAGGCTAACTTGATCAAGTGAGTGAAGAAGATCTAAGGAATTGGTTCATTTCTATTTAAAACTGACCACTAAGATACAGCACCATCATGTCAGCAGTAGCCTTTTTGTTTGGTTGGAAACAGTTTTCTTACACTAGAAATTTAGGCTGCTTTAGCTGCTGTCTTCTCTGATTCCTGTTTATGACTTCAGCAAGAGCCTATCAGATAAGATTGAGAAATATCGACATCTTATCCAAAAAGACCATGTAACTGCATTAATGTAACCATGCCTTTTTATTGTGCTGCACTTGCAAGTTTAGCAATTCCTTCGCCATTTTCTTCGTGCTTTAAAAGTTTAGTGTGTTCCACCCACCATGATGAATAAAGCAGATGTCCCTATACATCTTCTTCCAAGATGTGTACTTTAAGATCATGAAACATGCATGCACTCTATTTTTAATGTAGGGTCAGAAGAAACTTTTGGAATTTTGTATATTTTTTTAAAACACCTTTTATATACTTCCAGTATTTTCACATTTACATACTGTTTCTTATTAAAGCAGTCATAGTAACAGGATATCTCTTAAAATGCTGGAAAGCCTATATCAACAAAGCAACAAAAAAATGATGAAGCAACTAACAGTAGATTAGAACGAGCAAACACAATTTCACCCTAAAGCCAAAGCATTAACTTTATCACAGGAAAAAGTTCATTTTGATACTGAGCACAGTGAATTTGCACTCAAAAAAAATCCACAGGATACTCTATTTTTTACTTTCACCATATAGTAAGAAAGAATAAAGCAGGCTACAGTTATATATCAAACATATCACTGTAAATTCTGTGATTTAATCTTCAAAGCATTCAAGAATATTTGGAAACAAGTTACCATGCAGCTGTATTCATTTAATTAGTCTGTATTTCATCATGTATTTATTCTGAAACATCACACGAGTTGATATTTAAGAGCCATGACACAAGATCACTCAAATTATTGTGTGACTTTGAATTACCAACATTGGCATATGCGAGATACTCAACCATAAATAAATAGCGTTATACAGACTTAAACAAACCTAAGCTGTTTTTCAGTTGTAAGTTCACCCGCTAACGGTCTATGAGACAAATTCTTCAAACTCAAATGTAAATAAAGTGTCCCTCATGCCTTCCTGTTATTCAAGAAAGGCAGAATTTAAGCACCTCTCAGTGCTGTCTTAATGGGACTAACACCTCTATGCTGGGACTGGTTTTCCTTGGACATTTCAATCCTTTTGTCCATTCCAAAGGCAGCCTTGGCTTTTGTAACTAAATCTATGCCAACAGTTCTAAAGTCTTTAGTAGATTGGTGTGACCTACAAACTACCGAATGACTACCAAATCAGTGGATGACTGACACTCCAGGATTGATGCCCCCTGCCAAACTTACCTTCCTATTAGAGGCAATACTTCTCATCCCAAGTAGCTTTGCACTTTATGCTGTTTGATTTAAAATAACTACTGCAATTAAGAGATGTGTGAAATTCTTCAGAATTTACAGCTGAAGCGAACAGTTGTGATAAATACACTAAACCAACAAGATCAGCAGCGGGAGGCAGGGCAGTGACAAGCAGCGGTGTGACATCTGGCGGAAGCCAAAGTCACAGCAAGGGGGGAAAGGTGGGAGCGAGGAAGCATCCTGCCAAGCGTGGACAAGAAGAGAGGAATTGACAGTCTTCCTTTGGACTCAGGCCAGAGCCTGTCACCTATAATTAAACGTAGCCTCACAAGAAGAAACTGAACTTCATCGGGTTTGGAGGGGCAGAGGGGTATTATTCCTATTCCCCACCATCATGCAAGCCCAGCAGGATGTTAAGTGTACTAACCCCGGCACTTGATTCAGCAAGTGAATCTACTGAGATGCTGGAGCAGGTAACAGTAAAGAGAACTACAGCACCACTCACCCATGCGAAAGCCAGTTGGCTCCAAAGCAGTTTCTAGGTTTGCCTCAACTGTAACAGATGAATGGAAGCCAACAAAGGTTCTTTTCAGACCCTACTACAGAGTATAAACCCCAACTTTTGAAAAGCGTCATTACACTTGATACTTTGCACCACAAGAACAACTTGAAGGCACTGCCTTAACAAGACAGCCATACCCAAGATATCAGGAACTTTGACTACATGAGCCACAAGGTTCACAAATGACATCAAACGAGATCACAGAGGGAGGAACACAGATGGTGATTAACAATGCAGAACGAGCTCTATTTAGGGCTAGGCCATGACAGCACTATAATGCCTGAAAAACTATTGTTTCAGTGTTACCCACTCCCCTTCACACACTTTCTAGCCCTCTGTATCAGAAACACCTTCACACAGTGAATGGCAATACAGCAACAAACTACCTTGTCCCCCACCAAACTTCTTACTTCAAAACTATTTTCCTGTTCCTAACAGGAAGTGGTGGCATGTTTTACCTTTTTCATTTTTTATTTTTATCATCCACATACTTAAATTAGGAGCCTCCAGGAATCCTACATGCAATTTAAACAGATACAGAGAGCTAGTGTTAAACCTTCTGGTATCCCACAAGTTATCATGAAAATGTAACAAAATTCACAGGAAAAAAATTCTGATGGCAAGGTTTGTATCATCGAGTTCTAAATCCCCCAAACAAGTCATTAAGTGCTATTTTTAAAGAAAAAAAAAAAAGAGTTCTCCCTACAGTATACAGATCACTGTAGTGTGACAGTGGTGTCAGAGTGCACCACTTGCTCCAGGGTATTGCCATCTGCAACAGCACAACATTTTGTCTCCAGTAAATAAACACATCTGCCTTTGCCAGTGCCCTCCCCACTGTGCTGCCCATCTGGAGCAGGTGAGCTGGAAGACAGGCGTGGGCTCAGGAATGAGGGGAGACACAGGGAGGACCAGGCCTCAAGGGAGACGGCACAGAGGAAGAGAACAGTCCTACATCAATGTCACATCCTGCTGGCCAAGTTTACCAAAAAGCCTGTTAAATTACTCCTGGTAGCGGTACTTTAAACCCTATGTAAGAAATGGCTGCTTCTGCTGAAGTGAGCAGGACATTCATTTGGTGTCAGCCTCACCTACGCCATCTGTGCAGGACAGACAACCTTGAGACAAGCCACCAGCCCCAGACAGCCATCTGGGCCAGGCACCCAGCAGCATCGCTCCTTCACATCAACCTCAAAAACTGCACAGAGTTTCACAAAACACACACAGACCTTCCGAATCACATCGGAGCAAAAGCTAAAGCAAGCAGCATCACTGCCAACCATCATGTACCCACCATGCTTGATCCATGTAGTGAAGTTGTTTAAACCAGAAGAGTAGTGTTTCACATATGAGACTGCATTGAGTTCTTCCACTGACTCACTCTAACTTCAGTAACTTGAAAACATGCCTGCAGCTGTGATCCACGTCAGAAATGAGAACAATGATCTCGGGTTGTTCCTGCGGATGAGTTCTTTCAGAAGGGTCTGGGCCTCACTCCACACACGTGGAATTCTCAGCAAGACAGCTCTGATGTTAATACTGGTCTATTTGCTACTGTAACACATCACTGCAGGCCTGTGCAGTACAGCCTTAGAAGAGCAACGTAATTTATCCCAAGCCCTATGCCTGACAGAGCTGTTCAACTTAGTTCTCAACATCCTATTTCTTCTTGTTTTCTTTCATACAGCATGTTGAGAAGAATGCCAATGAAATGCTTCCTAACCCATCTGCCCCTTCATGACATCTTTTCATACTTCAAAAAAATTACCATGAGAAATATCAGTAATTGCAGTTTAGTAACTTGAAAATACAGCTCCAACTTGGATTTGATGTTTACTGAAAGCCTCATGTTGCTATTTAAAAAAGGGACTTGTTTTGCTAAGTACATCAAACAGCTTTGCTCTATTAAATCATTTTCCAAGAAGATTAAACGGATTCAGTACATTTGCATGAAAACTCACAACCTTATCTCGATGTTAAAGAGGCTTAATTCACTTAGCTCTCTGCAGTGTTTGTGACAAAATGTTTATTGGGCCCACGGCTGGAATTTTAAGACTACAGTTGCATCAGTTATCAATAAGTGATGTGATAAGTTTTTTTAAATAAGCAAATCAAGTTATATTTTAATAAAACATCCTTTCAAAGTGAATTCATTACTAAAGACAGAAGCTGCCACCTTTTTCATCAGACTCCATTACTTGAAAATGGAAATTTTCCCCTGTAAGCCTTTGCCAAAATATTTCAGCTGTTACTCACTCGACTCCGAAGATAGTCAGCTAGGTTTCGTCGTGTAAAGTTTGCAGCTGCAGTAGGAGACAATTCATAACCTGGAGAAGAAATGTGTGTATTTGATAACAGTAAAAATCCATATTCATGTTTCACTTCCTGACTTTCCATTCCTATTTTGAAATAACAAGATATTCTCTAATGACAAAATGTTACACCATTTGTCTAACTCCAGTTTATTCTGAAAGCTACAAGCCTAAAAAGGGCCCTCAAAATACAGGTAGCTTGTATCTGTACAGACCATTACAATATGTAGCTTAAAAAAATTAAGATACTATGGGCACGTAGCCTGAATTTTTCAGTCAGGTACATCAGGAAAAGCGGTAACAGTTGTCATGCAATGGACATATTAAGAGAAAAACCTATTATTGTGTCATTGATACTACAAATAGGTTAGCTGGGCTTTGGATAAACCTCTTGGTTTATGCTATATAATCCAATCTCCATTTCTTAGTCCTGCCCTCACTACCACCTTTGCCTGACACTAAAAACGCAGAAATCCTTGAAGCTGGAGAAGCTTTGAGAACAGCACTTCCCACCAACATTCACCTGGAAGCTCCACCTATCATCAACTCTCGTTTCCAAGCCATGAGTAACTGTTCTCTTTCACTCACCATTTCTCATTTTGTAGAGCTGAACATTTTTCTGGATGTATTCTGCAAACTGTACAGTGTCTCCAGCCTCCCCAACACACAGGAGTAAGATCTTTTCACTCATCTTAAACATTTTGTCATGGTCTAGGCAAAGAAAAAAAAACCATTAAGAGCCATGGTCATGAGACAGGATAAATTATTTTGCCAGTATCATAACACATGATTTCTTTCAGAAGAAAGGAAAGTACTCAGAACCATATTATGCCCTGGGGCAATACCAAAAAAGCCTTCCTGAGCAAACCCTAACATTCAGCTTCCCACAGGACATCAGACTTGTTAAACACATCAACAGAAACAAAGCTGAAGTGCACAAAGTGCTTCCTTCAGGAAGGAAGGCATTTCAGAAATACATGGTCTTTCTTACATGGAAATGAAGACTAAAGCTTCACACAGAATGTTGTCTGCAGACAAAGTTTAACTTTGTACATGGTGCTTCCTGGGTTCGGGAATAAGAATTTTGCTCAATGACCATTCCACTTTATCTAAATATACTGCCACAGAAACAAGTCCTTTAGTATAAAGCTGAAATACCAACACCTCAAGCAACAGCAATCTTAGGAAATCCAGAACCAAATTCCATGTCAAATGATCCTCTCTTCCTGATATCCAGGACTGTCTCAAAAATTAGCAATTTAGGTGAGTGAGACTTTTTCAAAAACAGGTTTTGGCTTGTCATTATTTTTTGTAAAAAAAAAAAAAAAAGAACATTTAGGTATTGATTATAAATTATAAACCAGCCCACTGATATACAGGGAAATTAAGGAACAGTAAGCTATACTTTTACTCGTAATTGCAGTTTTAAAAACTTGTCTGTGTATTTGAGGGAATCCAAGTTGCCACGATGACAGCACTGAAGACAATCCTCTGCTCATTCTAACACTGCAGTCTCATCTAATTAGCAGACTAGCACTCATATCTGAGACAGAAATACACAAGTAGCTGTTGGTGTGAAAGGAAGACCTCTTCTCTATACTGAAGGTAGGTCTATGGAACATTAAATCTCCACCTCTGCACTTCACTTTCAGTTTACAAAATCCCTGCTGCAAAACAGGTATGAAGTGTCACAATCCTCTAATACGATTCCAGGAGTTACTGAAGTACCTCACAGCTGCACAGACACCGCAGGTCTTAAGAGCTCAGGAAAAGCTGAAATTGATCCGCCCTTGCAATCCAGTTACAAATTAAAGCAAGTATTAGTAAATGTCAATACTCTACACAAATGTCTGAAATTTGTTTAACCTACCCCTTCCAAGGCAAATAATTCCTATGTCCTATTTTCCTTAAAGTTTATTGATAAACTTTCTTTGCGTAAACATTAACTTACAAAATACAAATATAATCACTTTGAACAATCTTTTGTATGTGCCACCACCTTTCACAGCCATCTTTCTAACACTACTCCAATTGACTTTTACAGACCTGAAGTGAAATATTCCAGGTAAAAACACTTCTAGCTATCACATTAATGATTTTATGGAATGTTTATCAATACTGCAATCTACAGGTTTTTTTAAAAAAATAAAAAGAGCTTCTAAATCATGGTGTTTTGATTAAAAAGATCACTACACCAAGTAAACAAGCTTCTAGTCTACACCTTGTAAACAAGCTTCAGTCTAGGTTATTGCAACAGTAGGCAGAAAAATACATTTTAGAGAACATCAAGGGCTTGATAATCTCCCAGATGTTTTACCACATAAAGAAACCAAAACTATACTACTGTTTGCACATACGCCTTGTGCTACAAATTTCACTGACGCTTTTACTTCCACTATTTCCTTTTTTCCATGAATTGCATTTTACCAGTGAATTAGACACAACCAAGTGTTTAATCTCACCCACCGTTATCGCCGCGCAGTTATTTAACACATCCATATTGCGGTACAGAGCAAGGTTTGGGTTAACAAGTTAACGCTTACCTGTAACGGGTAAGTTAACACGACAACCCAACACGGTGCCATCATATTAGCTCAGGATTGCAAACTTTACTCTGAGCAACCGGCCGTTTGAGACCTGGGCTCACCGGGAGCGACAGAGACCGGCCAGCAGCCCCTCCAAGGAACAAGCCCTAAACGGAACCGATCCGCAGCCTTCACCTGCCTGTTCTAACAGCTGCTCCTCAGCCGCAGTCAGAGCCAGAGGCTCGGAGCTGCCTAACCACACACAAGCAGCTCAGCGCTGCTCGCTGGCTCACGCCCGGAGCCCAAGGGCTCCCCGCCGGGCCTGCCCCGGGGAGGGCAGCGCGCACGGCCGGCACAGGCCAAGGGCCCCCCCCCCGCCCCCCCAAGCTACTCGGGCCGCGCCTCTCACCGTGCTTCATCTGGACGATGCTGGAGGCCGCCACCGTGTCGGCGGCCACCAGGACGTAGTCGGGGCCCTGGATGCCGATGAGGTACTCCATGGCCGGCCGCGCTCCGCCGTCCCCTCAGGCCGCGTCGTGACACAGCGAAGCGCCGCCGCCGCCGCCTCCCTCACGGTCGCGCGCAAGCGCCGGCGCGTAGCGATGACGCCACCATCGGCCTCGCGAGACCCGCCCGCCCGGGGCGGCGGTCACGTGGCGTGGAGCGGCGGCAGCGCGCGCTACGCGGGACAGCCTGAGGCGATGGGGCCGGGCGGGGGCTGCGGCCCCGTTTTATAACCCCGCTCCTGCGGTCCGGGGCTGGCCCCAACGGCCCGGGGGCGGCACCCGGAAGGGGCACGGGGGGTGGCGTGAGGCGCTGGCTGCTCCCCACGGAGCCTTGTGCCGCGGGGATCGGCCCGTGGGCAACGGAGCTCGGGGGGGGGGCTCAGCGGCCTCTGTGCTCCCACAGGGCTCTGCCCGGGGCCGGTACGCTCCGTGGGGCCGGCCTGCGCCCACGCTCGGCGGGGCATGGGGCTTCAGGCAGACCCGGGTTTGCTGTCAGGCACGTGTCCCCGGGCTTCGATTTGGGACAAAACCCCGGGAGTGCGGGGCCTCGGCGCCATTCCCAGCCCGGACACGCGGTTTGGTGTTCGCACAGTCCCAGGGAGAGTCTCGGTGCGGAAAGCGAAGCGGTGGTGATCGCGCGTTCCCTTCTCGCCCCACGCTCCGTGGAGTAAAACCGAGGTGGAGAGCGGGGGCTGGCGGCTCGCTGCCCGCGTCGGCAGTCTGAGGGGAGAGACAACCGCTCCAAACCCTGCGTGTGCGGCAGCCGTTCCGTGGGCACAAATTCTTTGGGAAATACACGGCTGGCGCTTCTGCAGCCTCTGATCTGTGTAGTCAAAGGGAACTGAACTGTGAAGAGACAGCGAAATCCTTCCAGGAGCGATGGAGTGATTTATTTGCTGCCCGTCCCTCTGTATCAGAAATGGCCAGCGGTGCCAGCTGTGCGCGGAGCCGAGTCCCGAGTCGCTCTGCGGTGACAGCCCGCCGGCCCGCAGCCGCCAACTACGAGGGCATAGTTGGGTGCGGAGTCCCTGCTGCCGCCCCGACCACCGCCCCGAGCAGAATCGCGGCCGAAGGGGTGAGCCTTACCCTGGCTCACCTACCGAGCCAATAATTTGGGGATTATTTTTTTTGTCCCCACCAGCCACCGAGGGAAAACTCCCGAGCCGCAGGTGTGCCTGTGGATTTTTCGATCAGTTGTTGGCTTCAGGGCTCCTCCATGAGCTCGGGTAGAGCGCTTGGATGGTTTCTGTTTCATCACCTGGCTACTTACAGGTTCTGGCAGCTGCCGATCGGCAAATGCTGTTCTCTGCTGTCCACTTCTTTCCCCCCACTCTCAATCTACTTAAATTCCTTGGGGCAAAAGAAATGTCCTGGCTTCGGAGGCTGTGCAGCACCCGGAAGCTTCCAGGTGTGGCTGTAATATAGGTAATTAATAATGAGAGAAGCAAAACAAATACTCTAATTGCCTGGACGTTGTCTTAACTGCAGGCGCCATCCTGACGAGCAGAGTAACTCCAACTGGCACTTGGTTTATTGATCAGACGCTGCCCCTGCCTGAGCCCCATCTAATACGTTGTCTAAGTGCAGCTCTACAAAGACCCGGCCCGCGCTAATGAAAGGGGCCACCGAAGCATTAACCCCCCCCCGGGCGGTTGCCGAAAAGAAGGCAGCCCCGGGAAATAAAACTCTGGGTGCTACAGCACGTGGCAAACGCCCAACTGCACCCACACCAAGAAAGTCGCTCCGTAATTATGAGAACTGGGCATAACCTTTGTGTGCTTTAAAAAATACTGAACATGCCAAAAAGCAACAGCAAATTGTCTTCAGGAAACAGTATAAATGAGTGTAAGCAGCAAATTCACCATTTTGACTGTTTTCCAATTGCCTGTAGCTACACTTGTTAAATTGAGTGCTGCGTGCATAAATCAAAACAGGATGTTTTCTTTTACCTCACAATGGCCAAGCTCTGTGCCAGCGCCTAAGCATTTTCCGTGTGGATCCAACCTGAAGTTTTAAGCCCATTTTTCCCTATAGATCTCCGTACGTATTGCACACGTACATACAGCCAGCCAGTTACGTAGCAGTTATTTTTTGAGACCTTTTTAAGAGAAGGTTAACGGAAAATCAACAGCTACCATCCTTGTTGATTTTTATTGGGCCCTAGGGTACAATTAAATGTTAAGGTTGTTACTGAATTTTCTTGGCAGATTGAATTTCCCTGTTTAGGAAGCACGCGTGCATCCAGCACGCACCTACCTCTCTTCCCGGGGTGAAGGCGCTTCTGACGTTATTGCACGGGTATAAGAAGGACAGCAAACCATCTCTGCCTAGCGGGAACCGGGGAATATTTTCCACCATTAAAGGGAAATTGTCCAGGCTGCAGGATGTCTTAAAATTGAATGTGCCTTCACCTATTTTATTTTCCAGACGAATGTTGTGTTTCTGTGTATTTAGACATGTGTGCTACATAACCTTGGTGGGGTTATTCCAAGAACAAAAGCTGTGAATAGCACAGGGGTGCTGAGCAGCCCACATGAAACTCTTACGTGTGCTGAGGTACCTGATATACAATAGACAGTTTCCAAGATCCTGCACCCAGTATATCCAAAGGCTCTGTGGTCCTGAGCATCTTTTCTCACTCGGTCCGGATAAGTTACGGAGCTGAAGCATCGCGGTACAAAGCAGGAATGGGAAAACAGAGAGCGAGAGGCTGTGACAGACGGGAGCTCGCCCTCCCATCCTCCCATCACAGCTTCTACCAAGTAAAGTACGTTTTAGCTGGAGAGGTGATACCTTCTTAAAAAGGGAGGTTGGTCCTTTCAGGAGTCCTGGAAAAAAAAAAATCATCACCCACGAAGGAGGAAGGAGCTTGAATTTATTAGGTACCTTGCCTAACGCCCTGGACTGCTCTACATCAGCAAATCGGTGTAAAGATATGGTGGAACAAAGGGACCTCAGCGAGGGCGGACTGCTCGGGAAAGGGAAAAAGGGGAGGGCTGAGAAGTAGATCGAAAAGCGGTCAGGGATAAATAGCTGTCATGTTTTCTATACAAAGGCAATAATAAAATAATAAAAGTTAGTAAAAAGAGTCCTCAGTACAGCCCAGAGTCAGCGCCGCACTGAATTTAAATCCGCTGAGCCCTGCTGCAGGTTTGTGCTGACCTCAGCTGTGGGTCTGGCCTGGCCAGTAACTGCTCATCTCCGGTGATGGGCTGACCGGTTCTTCCTAATTTGAGATTATATTTGCAGAGGAAAACATCACAGTCTCTTTACTAGGTGCCGAGTGCTCCGGCAGAGAGCCCAGAGCTGAGCAGAAAATGCAGACAAGTCATTACATCAACAGCTGGAAAACAAGTGCCCGTGAAGACATAAGCTGGCTTTGCAAATCTTTCAGCATTTCTTTTTCTTCCCCTTCACGCATTGTCCGTGAGATACCGCAGGCGTTGTTTTTACCTTTGCACAAGCAGCTCACTTTTACGTGCTCAGCCTGCACGCTGCTGTGCCAGCCGGCCGTCAGCTGCCTGCCTACCCTGCGCACAATCGCTCTCCGACGGTGTGTGGGTCTCGTGTTAACGCTTAGCAGACTTACTGTGCTCCTGACATTTGTAAACAGCGCCGCGCTTTGTGGAGGCTCCCCACAGGGTCCATCCCAGGTCTGCGTACACCCAGGGACACGGGGACTGTGCGAATTCACACGCGGCACAGATACGGCTCTGCCGTAGACAGCAGATCTGCCGTGCCGAGAAGTTGTGATACGTTTGCGGTCACTTGGCCAGGAACAAGCACTTTGCTTGCTGAACTCCCAGGCCGCTGGCTAATTGCTTGACGACTGGCATCCGTCCCCCTTCCACCTGTATAACAGCAGAACATTTTTTAGAGGGGACACAGTGCCCTAAATGTGACAGAGGAGGAGGAAAACTCCGCAGGTTCTCTCTCTCCCAATCTGGTGATCCCAAGTTCCGGTTCCCCTTCCAGCAGAGCGATGCTGAGCCCTCCTGGGCTGGTGCTGAACCGAAGCGGAGCAGTGCTGGCCTGAAAGACCTGGGCTCAGCTTTCGGCTCTGGCCCCCGCGCACGAGGCAGCCCAGCAGGCGTGGGGCTGTGGTACGATGCACGGCTGCGGTACGGGAGGTATTTTTCATTCCAGGGATTGTTTGACGGGTGTTTGCACTGGCTTTTGCCCTTTGCTGTCATCCGTCTCAATATGGTATTAGTAAAGACGGTGTTACAGTTACTGTAATGCCTAGACAAGGTTTCCTGCTGGGAGCTCACTGCTGTCCAGAGAAGAAAAGGATCCCTGCGTTCCTGCTATTTCAGGTGCAGGAAATGAAGGCGCAGAGAGGAGAAGTGATTTAGTGGAGATCACAGAGCAGGTTAGCGAACTGGATAGGAATAGAAACGTCTTGATTCACTGAGCTCCTCTCTAGCTGCTGAAGCGTGCCATTTGGATTGCACAACCCCGGAATGAACTCTGCAGGGCTTACGTGGAGCTTTGCTCTTAATCTCTCCGTCTGGGCTCCACAGAGCTCCTCGAGCTGACTTTCTACAGGCCGAACCCCGGTATATTTAAACAGATTCTCCTTAGGGATGGGCAGGGACAAGCCTTGCATTGTTTCTCCCCTGCCCAGGCTGGCGGCAGCCCCCCGTGCCCATCTGTTTCTGCCTCCGTCCTCCCTACCAAGATGCTTCTGGGTCACCGGAGAACAGTGCTTGCTCAAGTTTCAGCTAGCAAAAGTTGCAGAGTCTTTCTTCCGCATGTTTGTTTTGACAGATCTGTGTTAAACACTACCTGGATGGAGGGGTTTTGTCAGTGGTATTTACATCATGAGCCCGGCTCTCCTGGGATGCGGAGCGGACTGTTAGCATCTCCCCGCAGTGCTGCTTTCGGGCGTACAGCAGCTGCGCAGAGGGATGGCTCTGAACACGGGAGGAAGGCTCCCGTCACCTCTCCTGCAGTTTCCTGCAGGTCAGTGTGGAGAGACTCTGTCCTCCTCGCCCACCGCCAGCAAAACTCCTTCCTAAGAGTCCTTATTCTTGCCAGACTTGTCAGGAAATGTCCGTGTCTGGCGGTGTCGATCCTGCGAGCCCTGCGTCCCGCAGCCGCCCCCGCGGGCTGCTCTGCCTCCCTGCTCCCGGGTCCGTATTTACCCTCCACCCGTGATGGCAAGAACGGGGCATCCATTGGAGTGTGCAGGTGAAAATGGATTGTAACCTGCCGTCTGCCGTGTCAATAGCGCTGATTAGCGCTTGTGTGTGTCTCTGGCAGGATTGATCTTGCAGGTGAGAACATTTCAGAGACCAGCTGGGGCCCCGCTTCTCAGCGGGATGCTCCTTCCTGAGCAGCTCTGCAGCGGTTATCATTGTCTCCTTGCGACGGGCAAGAGGATATTCACCGCAAGCAGCCGGGATGGCCAGGGACAGGGAGCGTTATTTCCCAGTTTTCCCATTTCTGGAGCCTCCCCAGCAGTGCAGAGCATCGTGGCTGCTTCCCGCTGCGTGAACTTTTGGTTCCCTCTCCCAGTTTGATTTGCCGCTCAAACCGTCTGGGTGAGGCGGGGAAGCAACAGGCGCTGCAGGCTAATATTGCGAAAGCTCAGAGATGCAAACCCAGGCTGGTGATCGCGATCCGACGCCTGGCTTTGGGGGGGGTGTGACCCATAACTGTACAGCTCTGCGCGGTCCAGCGGGATGATCCCTTTCTTAACCATTGCTAATTGTAAAGTTAAACTGTAAGAAGAAAAGCTGCTTCAAGTCATTGGATAGGTTTTTTCCCCCCCCAAGGAGGCACAAATCAAGAAATCAAAATGTTTCGCAAAACAGAGGTTTCCCTGTTGTTGTGGGAGATTTATAGACAGCAGCATCTAGTCAAAGCTTCCCCCCCAGCTCCTCTAGCTCCATCCTGCTGTTTGAATTCCTCCTGGTCACTGAATTATTACTTTTCTTACTATTTCCTGTGCTTTAAAAGTGGGGAAAGCGCAATCAAATTATCGTCATGCTCATTTGTTTAATTACCCATTTAGTTACTTATTCAGTTCATTAAAAAGACGCTGGCCACTGTCAGTTTGGAGGAAATTCAGAGAGGCAGGCAGTTAGGAGACAGGATATAGGACGAAATAGGCCATTACTCCAGCCCAGTGAATGGCAATTTATAGCCCTTCTTTTCTGCTACGTCACTTCTGTGCACAGTTTGTTCTGGATTTTAAAAAAAACCCAACAAAACAACAACCAACAAATGAAGAAAGCATTCTGCTGGAGATCACCATTGCATGTTAGAATCCATTTAGGTTTAATCCAAAGCTCTGCAGAAGACCAAACCACCTATTTTAGGACTCCTTTTTTCGGTTGAGAAAAATGTGCTGCTCCACAGGTCATAAGATGCCTGTAATTATGACCCTGAATAGATAGAAATGTTGCTTCTTGAGACAAATTCTATCTGACAGTTTTTACAGTACGTTCGTTCAGAGCAAAATGCCCTGTCCCCTGTCACCCGGATTGAGATTATTAAGAAAGACAGACATTTCACTGACAACTCTAGCCTCAGGGGGGAAAATATTCCTTCTGTTCCCCTCTGAAGGTCAGAGCTCACATAATGCAAAACACTTAGAACACGCGCGTACACATGCTCACACACATGCGGAATAAAACTTTCTCTTCAGCGGAGCTCTGGATGGATTTTACGGCGAACAGGGACCCGCTTCGCGTGTGTCTCAGAGAATTTTGGCCAAAAAAGATGAGCCTTACGTTTCTTCAATTTTAAGTTCTTACTGTCTTGCAAACAATCTCTTTCTCTTCTGCGTGTAAAATGCATCAGTAGACGGTGGTGTGTGTGCACGTGTTCGTACTTCCCAGATACGTACCCAGACGTGACACATCAGTCGCTGGCAATTCCTCTGACAGTCTGGAATCTGCGGGAAAGTCACACTTCCCCGGCATCTGTTTATTCTTTCAAAATATTTCCCGGCTTCTTTTCCTTACTGATAAAAGCCCATTTGCAACTTGCACGTCCCACTTATCACTCCAACCGCGTTGCCAGCGGTCATTTGGCCCAGTTTGTCACGCAGAAGTGTCCCCGCGCTGGGGATGCGCAGGTCCTCTCCATAGCAGCACCAACTCCCGGCTGTCCGCGAGCCTTTTCGTGCTGGAGGAAGGGCAAAGCCTGGCCCTTCAGTGCATCTACAGCCCCGGCTCGACGTGTTAATACAGAGGTACGCTGCCGCGTGTGAGCTGTCGTTCACCATGTCTTGCCTGTGGATCACTGGCCTCACTTAATCTAGGGCTGAAAATTGGACTTGAGCCGAGGTGACTGGAGGTGGGAAACCAGACTGCAGCTCATTAACCTCTTCCCATTGCACAAGGTAAAGCAGCGGCTCCGTCTTCCCCATCTTTCCAGCAATTTGGCGTGCACCAGGCTCACTCCAGGTCCCTGCTGTCCCCATACGTGGCCCGGGGCCATTTGCACCCGAGGTTCCCTGGCTGGAGCCAGCTCCCAAGCACTGACCCGGCTTTTTCAGCCTGTCTTAGAAACATTTTCTAAACCAGGGTGTTAACGGGCAGCTGGTTTGCAGCTCCCCTCGCAACAGCCCAGGACGGAGCCCTGCTGAGGTGCTGGCCCATGCCTGTCTCCAGAAGCCGCAAGGTTAATGTCACCGTCTGCCCGGGGACCCGAGGGGACCCCAATTGCACAGACCGGCCTGTTTCTTTGGCTGGCCGTGTAAGTGATGTGCGTCCAGTTGCACACTGGCGTCAGTGGCAGAGCTGGAAACAGAGCCGAGAAGCCTTTGTTCCACGTTTACTCCCAGAAGAAGGGTGGAAAACCCAGGTCCTGCTCCGTACTGCCCACTCCGACCATCCCGTCCCCCTGTGCTGGGTGGGAATGCAGCCCAGCCCGCATCTCATCTCCTCATCCTTGCTCTGTCTATCACCTCCAGAAGCCTTGCAGGAGCTCTCCGGGACACCAGTGCCGGCCAGTCCCCTCTCCCAGCAGGTTTCCGTGACACCGCTGTGGTTATCCACCAAGCAGCGAGGAGATGCAGGGGTGCAAGGGGAACACAAGCACTCCTCCCGCGCTCGGGGTGCCGGTAGCGCCGGGAGGCCGAGCTCGCCCCGAAGATGCTGTGCAGGAGCTGCGGAAGGGACCAAGAGGTGCTTGAAGGTCTTCCCGTGTGAAGGCAGGGCCGCGGGCAGGCTGGCGAGGAGCTGAGCGGGAAGGCGGAGGGCTGAGCGGGCAGCTGGGAGCACCCCGAGAGCGGAGGAGGGAAGGGGAGCGCTCCGGCGGCCGCTCTCCTGCCCCAGCAAACCAGCCCGTCTCGCTGACTGCTCTTCCCACGGGGACACCAGCTTCTGCACAGCATCGTCCCTCAGAGCCGCGAGAACCTTAAAACTTTTCTTTCTTCTTTCTCTCACTCCCTCGTTTTCTAAGTTTAATTCTGAACAGCCGGCTGCGTTCAGCCTGACTGGTTTGTTATGGCTTATAATTTGTGTTAGGATTAATTAACTAATTACCGACAAATGTCCGTTGGCAAGATTCTGCTTCTGCTTGTCAACTTGAAGTATTTAATTATTTTAATCATTTACTTTCATCTTCAGAATTTATGCTCTTCCAAGAGCGTTTCTAGGCATCTTTTAATTATTATTCTGATTTTTTTTTTCAGAGGGGTGGTGAGCTGGGGGGAGCGAGGTGGGGGATGGTATAATTTCTCGTTAACTATTTCAGTGAGGTAACTTCCTCGGAAACTCATCCTTGGGTTTCCAACCCTGGTGCAGAGAAGGGACAGTCTGCAATGAAGGTTGTGTGGGGATGCACAGGGAGGGCTGGGCTGGGCTTTCATCTCCTGGCTCCAGCCCTCCCTTTCCCAAAAGGATTTCACGGATCCTGACTCGGTGATCCCGCTGTACCTGTTCCCTGGTCTAGGGGCTCAAGCGGGCGTTGATTTACACGATGCTTCCCTCACCAGGAATAACCCCCTGGCTCCAGGGGAGCGCTCCCGACACCCCGTTAGGCACAGAAGAGTCTCTGCAGGATCAAAGCCCAGGTGGACTCTCAACCATTGTGCCAGCAAGTAAATAAAACCAAAGATCCTGGGAAAAGATCCATTTATACAGATTTTTCGCCTTTAAAAGATCTTGAATTGTTGAAAACCCACAAACCGAATTCTGCTTTGAGCATCCCGCAGGTTCGAACGGGGAAGGTGGGGGCGCATCAGGACAGGTTTGGGCTCCGGGCATGCATGGGAATCCTGGCCCTGCTGCCCGCGCCGCGACGGGAGGGCAGCGGGGATGGGGACAGTGGAAAATTCAGCTGGGGACATCTTGCTTTTACGGGAAATTCCGTGGGGCTGCCACCCCCCCCGAGAGCACTCTGAATGAAGAGTCGATTCGCTCAGTAAAACAACGGACCCCCTTAAGATACAAAAAATATACTGCATAAATTCAACGTATGCATTTAATTCTTCCCTTCCAAACACACTGGCTCTTGCTGTTCCTTCCCAATATTTGATCTCAAGGTAGGGTGGCGTGCCACAATAATGTGATGGTACGTGTTTTCGGTTTGCACACTTGGCATCCAGTCGCACAGGCAAAGTGCCACCGTCCCGAACACAGAGTGTGCCTTGGGAAGCTTCCCTGGACGGCCGTCGCACTGCGTGGAGCTGCAAGTGAATCCCAGCAGCGAGAACCCACGTCTGCGCGGGTCTGCGTGCCGCACCCCAGAGCCAACCCACGGGCGCGCCGGCACCGGCACACGTCTACCGGGCAGCCGGGTCTCCGGCAGACCGAGCTGGTTCGGAGAGCACCGGGAGATAAGATGGGAACTCGGCACGTCCCCGTGCCCAGGAGGACAGCCTCACGCTCCGAGCGAAGCGGCCAAGGGATCTCGTCTCTCTGTTTCACACATCAGAGCTGCAGCGCTTCGGTAGGATTAAAACACGAGAAAAGAAAGCGTGATAAGCTGATAAAAGACAGTGAAACTCCGAGTCTTTCGCTGATGCTTTCCAGCAGACTTCCAGGCTTGCTTTTTTTTTTTTTTTCCTTGCCAAATGCTTTATGCTGCCGACAAACCAAATTCAGAGGTGCTTGCAAAAGTCTTCCTTTGCTGGCCAGCTGCCCGATGGGCAGAGCCCCACGTCTTCGAGTGGGGCACACGTACCCTGCTGGCTTCAGGAGCAGTCTCTCTAGTAAAGACTAATGAAGGATTCAGCCCCAAGAATAATTCTTTCCTGAAACAAATGAATCCCTTGGACCAGAGCGCTGATGAGAGTGTGCTATTTAAAAGGTTTCTTGAGGGTACGTAATTATATTTTTCATAATTAGGGGCAAGGCAGCAGTATTATTACTACTTATCATATCACTCTAAATTTAATCCAGACTGATCTATGGGAAGGCACTGGGAATGCAGAAGATGGACCTTTCTTAAGCAAGATGAGCCCATACCATTGCCCGGTGACTGGGCGGCGAGGGGCCAGTTTCCCCTTAGGACTCGCTGGTAGGTTTGAACAAGGAGTGGACGGAGGAGACCAGGGAGGCTGAGCACGGTCCTGGACTCCGGAGTCTGAGGTTCGGTGCTGATCGTTTGGCCCTTTAAACAGACGCACGTTGCAGGACATGGCAGCTTTTAAGGTGACATCCCAGACCCCTGCCCCGAGACACGACGGCCCCTGGGACGTGAGCTGCGAGGTGGGCGAAGGCGCCCTCAGAGCCCGGGGAAGCAGCATTGCCCTGGTGAGCGCTCGTGGAGACATCTAAATGAGATGAGAAAGAAAGATTGTCTTAATTAACTTCAGAATCCTGTTAATTAGAAGCCTCTCTGCATTTAAAAATTGCACGACCAAAGCAGGTCGTGGCTACGCAGGAAGGAGGAGGTAGAGGCGGGTCAGGGATGGATCACGCCCGGGTTTGGGGCAGAGGACGTCCGTCAGCACCGGCGGCCGCCTCAGGTCGCACCCCTGCGAGGGACGGTAGCAGGTTTGAGAACGAAGAAAGGGACATCCCGAATTGCTGAATGTTGCTGAGCAGAGACATGAATGTATGTGACGCAACGTCTCGTTCACTCGCTGGCACCGCTGAATGTCACAGCAGTCAAAATGCAGCTGGACCACCAAGGCTGCTCTGGAAGCCAAGCTGAGGACCCCCACAGTGGGGCATGGCGTGGCAGGAGGGCAGGAAAGAGCTCCTGTGGGACCTTGAGAGACAGAAGACGTGACCAAAGTCCCAGGAGAGCTGGGCTGGAAGGGCTGGGAGAACCTGCAGATGGGGAAACTGAGGCACAGGGGACAGAGGAAGGCACCGCAGAGCTGTGAACAGCTTCTGCATCCCCCAGCTCCGGGGCCGTGCTGTAGGCACCCCACAACTCCGAAACCAGCCCTGCGGAGGGTGCGGGGGCTTGCGGGGCTCCGGAGGATCCTCCGCTCGCTCCCAGCAGACGGGGAACGGCTCTGGGGTCACCGGGGTGCAGGAGCCGGGCTGGGCACGTACGGGTCCTTGTGGGAAGGAGAGCCCCGTCCTGCTGGGGGCTGACAGAATGAACTTCAGTTTATGCCCCTGGCAGTTTTTTACAGCTCAGCTATTCCATTTAGGGTTTGGGAGCCAGTGGAAGGAAGCTCGGATCGCTTCACTGACCAGCCGTAACATCTAGCCAGTACATTAACTGCCCTGCTGCCCTGATCTGATGTGGTTTTACAGACAATAGCTACTGGCTATTTAGGCAATGTATAAATTAGCATATTCTGCACAAACTAGGAGCATATTTAAATTAAAGGAGGGTGCCCTTTATTTGTCAATCATTCAACATCCACATTTTTACATTCCTTTAAAAAGACAATTTCAGCCTTCTTAATCCTACCTCAAACCGTTCATCTTCACGAGGGGAAAATGCTGTTTGATTGCTCAAGTGTTTCTTTGACCCCTTCCCCTGCCTCTCTCCTTTAATTAAAACAATCCCAATCTGCTCTCCTGGAATTTCTTTCCCAGTTCAGCTCAGTAACTTGTGACCTTCGACTCAGAGCACCTTCATTTCTGACCAGGCTGGAGTCTGCCTGGCACGCAGGGGTCAGAGATGCAGAGATAAAGGAGTCACCTCGCGAACGCGAGCAGCAGCGTTCGGGGCGGCCGCCGTCGCGCATTGCGCCGAGGAGATTGCCAGGGCTGTTGCAGCGACAGACTTTATCTGCTGCTGTCCCGATATTGATGCCTGACACCGCAGTAAAGCCAGAAACGGGCGTTGGTGATGTATCGAACTGATGGATTGGACAAAACGGTGCTCAAAGGGGGAAAAAAAATGACCTGAGTGATGTTTTGCAAAGCTGCAGCAGCCTGAGGTCGCTCACCTCTCAAGTGCCATTTCCAATAATTGTAAGAACTACGCGATGCTGGCGCAAGAGCCAGAGAGGAGTTTCCCATTTTGCATTCCCAAGAATCTCGGGGTTTCTTGGAGCACTACGGCTCTTGCGATAGCTCCGCAAATTGTCAAAGGGCTTTTCTCTTGACAGCAGCTGTCAACAATAAAGCACCTTTCCCTGCTAGGTGGTCTGATCGGTCAGCAGTGAGATATCTGACGGCTTTCAGCAGGACATTATTTGAACTCCATCTCAGTTATTTTTCTGTCTACAGAAAGCACAAGTTAAAGAGAAAAATGCAGAAAAACCCAAGTCCCAAAACCTTCCTAACTGTCACATCCCAGCTTTTGCCCGGCTCCCACGGCACCATGCTGATAGAAGATAAAATAGATTGCGAAGAAATGCCCGTTTGGCAAAGTTTGCCGTGTCTCTGCCCGTCAGCCAGATGCCGACACCTCGCTCTTCCCCAGCGAACCAGGGCCGGAGTGTTTATTTAAGACCAAAATCAGCATCGATCGGGGGCTGTCAGTCACTCTCCGGAATAAAGCGCTGGGGGTGCGGCGGGGTTTGTAGCGGGGGACGGTAATGGACACACGCTCGAATGAGCTTACAGTCATTTCACTAAATGCCCCAAGGCTGGAATTCCTTTTTATTATTATTATTTAGAAAATAAACATTTTGTTTGTTAAGAAACTGTATTTAAGGTGCTGAAATGGAGCTTGCTTTAGCACTGAGGGGCCTTTCCCGTAACCCCCTGCAGCCGGGCGGCTTTGGGGGAGCACTCGGAGGACCCGGCTCGGTGCTGAGCCCGGCGCGTGGGGCAGCCCCGGCCTGTCCCAGGGGGAAGAGGAGGGAGGAGAGCGGCTCCGGCTTTGTGGGGTGCCCGGGCAGCAGCGAGACGCACGGTCCGACGGCATCGCAGAGCCGCGTGGGACCCGGCTGTTAATACTGTGCCTGAGAGGTGTGAACGCTGCAGCGTATGGGAGGCTCCAAATTCGTAACAACACGCCAAGGGAAAACCACGCCGACTGCCCTCAAAATGGAGCTGCCTCCTCCCCGCTGCCCTCCCCTCCTCCTCCCACCTGCCTTTCATTTTTCCTCATGCATGGAAGGTATTAATTACCCGGGTTGCTTTAATGGCTCGCAGGAAGTGCCCTGCAGCAATCCCGGTGCGGAGCAAGCTTTGCCCGGTGCAGCTCCGCAGCGTGCACGGCCCCCGGGCCGCAGCCGAGGAAGAAGAGCGTGGCACGAAGCTGCCGGGGCACGAGGTGTTTCCAGTGGCCCTGTGGAAGGGACCCCATTTTTCGGAGCCCTCTGAGCAGCTCTCTTTTATCTTGGTGTCCAGCTAAAGCAGGTCCCGTGCCCTGGGGGTGGCTGCGTGGGGTTTGTTAACCTCCGGGACAGGCAAACCGCGACCTCTCACCTCCCCATAATAAGCACGGCCGCTCGCTCCCGCTCACTAACTTATTATTTGCTGCCGCTGAGCTGCGCCTAACCTCGCTGAGCTGCGCCTAACCTTGTTAACCTGCCGGGGAGAGCCCCGGGGGAGCAGGGCCAGGTAACTCGCCCCTCGCTGTGGGGGAGCAGAGGGGAGACGCATCCCGCCTGCATCCCCCGGGAAGGACCCTGTCCTGCAGCTGGATGCAGCGCTGGGATCAGCGAGTGCTGCTGCAGCAAGGGGGGGGCCGGGACTCCCCCTTTCTGCTCCCAGCTGTCAGAGGAGGACTTTGGGTGCCAGGCTTGTCTCTGGCGCAGGGGACCAGCACCTCTCCTCCCTCGGGGGTCTCCAGGGCCCTCCTTCCACCGTGCTTGTGCCAGCAATTTTGATAAAGGATTTGGAAAACAAGCAGGTAGAGCAGCAGGGCACAGGGGATTTTTATCCCCAGCAACATCTGCCTTGGCACTGAAACCTGGGATGCAACTCCTGAGCTTAAATTTGGGCTCTCCCGTGCTCCCAGCCACCGCTTTCTTTGCACCAGCCTAAAAACAAAGGCAACGTGCTCATCAGAGTGATCTGCAAGCAGATCTATACGGGGTAGCTCCAGCCTGTCTGAGCAACGTGCGTGCGGCAGGAGCCGGGTCTGAGCCTCAGCCCTGCGACCCCTAAAACCCGCCGGCCCCGGACAGCACAGAGTGCTGAGATCCGCTGGGAAGGAAGGTGACAAACCCCCTTTCCTGGGAACGGCCGTTACTTCACCGACCATTTCATGGCCAAGGACGAGTCCCTGGGTTAGAGCCCTGGCTCTGCCCTGCCCTTTCCCCGTGCTGCCGGCTCCATCCCTGCTTTAGGTGCCCGGAAAACCGGGCGCCATCCCCTGCAAAGCCGATTGCCTGGTGCCCACCGGTGTGGGACCTGCCGAGGCAGCAGGGCCGACGAGCACGGGAATGGAGCAGCGACGCACGGGAGCAGAAGGGCATTAATCACCTCGCCGTGATTAGGGGCTCACTGAGCACAGGCTCCCTCAGGGCCTTTCTGCTCCCGTACCTCCGAGTGCCCCAGTTTGCCGTGCTCTCAGACAGGCGCAGTCCGGGCGTGCGCACGAGCCCCCGGACCGGGGAGCGCTGGCTGGTTTCCATCCCCTCCCCTGGCTCCGGCTCCTTCCCACCCCCTGCCGATTGCTACGGGAGGCTGTGTCGCCGCTGTGGAAATGGCCATTTCTTAATTGCTTTTAGTGCTTTGCTGCACGGGAGACCAGTAAAGGCAGAGTCTGCCTCCCACATTGCCCCAGCTCCCGGCTGTAAGACACCTTCCTGCGGCTGAAACTTTAGCCCAACGCAGGGGACCGGAGCGTTTGGTCCGTCCCTCGTGGAGGATCGAGGCGGTGGCAAGGGCAGGGCGGCCAAGGGCTGCCCGGAGGCTGAACCTCCACGAAGGGCCATCAGAGGATGGGGACAGAGCTGCGGGGAGAGACAGGCAGGAGGCAGGGACGAGGGGGCACGATGCACCGCCCGAAGGAGGGCACCCACCTCGGAAAGTCAAGTGTCAGAAGACGCAGAGATGCTTTTTTTCCATCTTGAAATACACAAATTTATTCACTTGGAGCCACCCTTTTATTGCGTGGAGATGGATGCGTACGCACACGTTACTTTAGCTTCGCGGCTCTGCCATCCGTACATAAAACAGCCCAGGGAGCCGAAGTTGATTCATCTGTTTGCCACAGAAGATGGATCAGTTAGCAAATTATTTTATTGACCCGCAGCTCTGCTCAAGGTCATTTGTTTCAGTGGACAAGGCAGCCTGCCTGGCCTGGCAAGCAGGGCTGAGGAGGGAACCTCCATATGTGATAGGCATATCCAAGCCCCTGGGAAACTGGCCTCGTTGCGAAACCGTCAGCGTCACGCTGGACCCCTCGCAGCCCGGCTGCGCTCGCTGGATAAGCTCAGCATTTGGGCTTTAACGCTGCAGCTTTCTCAGCTGTCTCGAGGCTTTTATCCCTGGCTGCTGCTGGGAAAGAAAATCCCTCCTTCTTCACCAAAATGTGGTTTGAAATCTTTTTTGCTTTGTTCTGAAAGGACAATGAAAATAATTTCTGATGAGGAAGGGAGGAAATAGAATTAAGTAGCTCAATCCTCATCCAAACTTAACCCAGGTCCGTAGCCCGTAGGGATGAGGGACGTGCGCAGAAAACGACACTGCAGAAAAGCTGGGCCCTTCCCCGAGCTGTTAATCTGCACCTAAAATCAAGCAGGGAGAAAAATGCAGACTTTCTGATAGCCTGGGAGTGCCCGCAGGGTTTCTCTGCAGGGAGCAGGCTTTGTGAGCATCCCTGCTGCCCCCCGCCCACGTCAGGTCCCACCAATGTGCAGAGACCCCCGGCCGCCCCGGCACGGGTCCCCCTTGGGTCCCACACGCCGTGCGTCTACCGGAGCCGTCTGCTGCTCTGGAGCATCGCTGCTTTCTGCCGTCCTCGCTGAGCCTCCCGTTGAGCTGGGACCTTGCTAACCCTCATCGACTTCACCTAAACATTTATGAATCGATCGCTGCAGGGTTACCACAGGCTTCTGCTTGTGTTCGGGGGAGAGGAGGTGTCCACGGGGTATCCTCGCGTGAACTCCCACCGCACCTCCGTCTGCACGCGTTCGGCTCTGCATCTGCTGCTCTTGCTGCTGGAGCGGCTTTTAACCAAAGATATATGGGGCCCATTAACATGGTTTTGTTTGTTTGCAGAGCCTGCTCTTTGGAAGAGCTGGCCGATTTCAGCTCATCGTTAAAAATCTCAAGCCTAGGCACAATAGGGTGCAGAAGCAGAGACCGGATTGCTGGTGCCAGCTCGGCAGCTGGCCGTCAGCACACGCAGTCACATCGAGCTCAGGACAAATGCGCATGAGGTTGAATCTGCAATGGGCACAGACCACATTAATTACAGCAAAGCCATCCATGTTGCCTTCCTGACTTAACGCTGAGCCCTTCCTTCGGTAGGTCTCGTCCCACCTGCAGTCTGCTCGGACGCAGGGGAAGGGAGCTGGGGGGGGAACGGCCGGGCCGCGGGAACTCGCCACGTCCGTGCGGCTGCAAAAAAATGGTCCTGATGGGAAGGACACGAGCAGTACCTCTGCCCCTCACCTCTGCCTCAAGAAATGGATCTAAAATAAAAGCTGAGTTTTCTCCATCTGTAGCCTCACCCTGGCCCTCACACTTTTTTTCAACTTTACAAATGTGCCAGATTAAAAAAAAAAAGAAGAAAAAACAAAAAGGGAAAGTAGCACATCCCTTTGTGCAAGGCTTTCTTAAAATCCCTGTTAAGTTCCTGTACATGCTGACAGTTTTACAATTTACATGACAGCTGGCTTGCTTGGAGGAGATCTCTGTTAATTAAAATAACACAAAGGGAAAGAAGTGAAATCGTGTCAGCGGATAATTAATTCGGAGCAGGGCACCAGGCTGCGCGCCGATCCCGCTAACAAAACTCTGCAGGAATTCACAGCTTTACAGGGCCCAGCCCCGCTGAGCCTCCCGGAGCCACGCTCGCTGCTCGCCCCCCGTCCTCCGCACCGCGTTGCTCCCCTTCCCGGCAGGACACACGTCTCTGCGTCGGACCCGCCGCCCCGCGTGCCCTGGGTGCGAGGCGCTGCATCCCAGGGAGAGCTGGGATTTGGACACGTGCTTTCCCGAGGTGACCAGGTCTGGCCCCAGCCCTCCCGCCCTCCTCCTCGCCGGGGCTCTGCCTCCCCGAAAGGGATGTTTTCTGCTCCTGCCCCTTCGCACTGAGCCCACGGACATCCCTTGTCCCACGTGCAAAGGCTGTGGAAGAGCATCTCATCCCCCCCCGCCAGCTCCGCTGCTCGATACCGGCGCTTTCCAGGGCTGTGATCAGCCGGCGGGGACCCCGGCCGACGGCCAGCGCAGCCGAGGCCAAATCATTCCTGGCGGCAGCCGGGCGGGTTATCTCCCCGCTCCAGCCCCGCTCAGCCGCGGAGGCCATCAGAAGCCGATCCAGCGGCAGCCGCAGCCGCGCTGCTGGAGATGAGCTCAGTCCCTCTTGGCCGAGTGGCAAATCTGTTTCGGTGCCTCTCCGGCAGGATGGGATTTATGCGGGAGGCGAGGAGCGGGTGCACGAGGGGAAGGAGGATGGGCAGAGGGGGCTCCAGCGAGCCCTGGGCGGATTTGGGGAGCCCAGGGGGGGTCAGGGGAGCAGGGAAAGGTGCTCCTGCAGGGAGTAACAGGGTTTAGCGGGACCGAGGGAAGCGGAGCGAGGCAAGCCCTTGGCTGCTGGCTGCGGCCCCGGGGCGCTGGCTGGGTGCAGTCTGTGCCGTCGCTGCGCTCTGCTCCTGCCCTCGCCGCCCCAGTGCTGGCGGTGGCACGTCGCGGTGGCACATCGGGGTGCCCCGATGCTCTCCGTCCCCGGGCAGGGACGGTGGTTGCACCCAGCGCCCTCCACCAAACCAGCCACTCAGCAGCTCGCAGTTAAAGTTATGCTTAGTTAACTATTCTGCGGCTCGCTCTCGCTGCTTTAGTGTGCTGATCAGGCAGGCTTGGAGATGGGGAAAGAGGAAAAAAACCACAGAAAGGAAAGAGAAAGAGCAGCCCAGGGCTCCAAAGCAGCTGAGGTGTCAAAGACAGAGATTTAATGAATGTGCCTGCGGTTCACCTGAACAGATGAGCACAAGCTAGAAGGAGAGAAGGAAGAAAATGGAAAAAAGAAAGGATCATTTTTCAGATTGGCAGCTCCCCTCCCAGACATCTTTTAACAAGAGAGGAAAAAAAAGGCTTTAAAGGGCCAGCCAGCTGCTTCCCTCTGCCGCAGCGGGGACCCGGGCACCCTGACACCCGTTGCAGGGGTCGGGCTGGATTGGTGCTGTGGCTCCCAGACCCCCGGCTGCCCTTAGGGACCGGCTGCTGCTCGTGGGCTGCAGGACCAGGGTGCTGCAGGGCCCGTGGCAGAGGAAGGGCTGGAGAGGCGTCCTGCAGAAACGGTGGCGAGAGGAGGCAAACCTGTCGGCTCATCCATCACCGTGCGCCAGAGCCTGTTTGAAGGCAAGCAATAAGTGTCTGCCTGCAGAATAAATCTGTGCACTGAACGTGTTAATAAACAGAGGGGCTTTGCAATAGCCAGCCCAGGTCGGCGGCTCCCCACGCTGTCCGGAGCCGCCCCGGCACACCACAGGTACCAGCCCGGGCAGAGCCCCCCGGGACATCCCCGTCCCCCACCGCCCCGCGCTGGGGCTGGGCTCCCTCTTCTCCATCACTTGGTCCTGCCTCGGGAACTTGCACGGGGGAGCCTGGGAGAGGTTCAGCTCTGGAGTTTCTTTGTGGTTTACCGAAAGAGAGACTTTCTTCCCCGGCGGCTCTGAGCAGCTCCTTTTCTGTTCTGCTTTGTAACCATTCCCATGCGTAAACGTACTCTAATCAGTGCCATGTCCGAGCAGTTGGCCATAAGTTTTATCCAATGTTTCTTTTTCAAATGTCTAGAGGGAACTATTTTAATAAAATTGTATTTAATACAACATATGTTACAACATGTAATGTGTCCCAAGCCAGCAGCTTCCCTCGGCTCCCTCATCCACTGAGGGAAAAAGAAAAAAAACCGGAGAACACCCCTTAGAAAAGGGCCCAGCTGGCACAGGAGGGGGGCTGGGGGCAAGGACCCGCCGTCACCCAGCAGTGCCCTGGGCAGTGTCCCCCTCCGAGGCCAGGGGAGGAACCGGGGGCTCTTCCCAAAGCCCGAGCAAAGTCAGGCTGAGCTGGTCGAAGCTGATTCACAAGCAGCTCTGGCTTGTTCTCGCCCAGCGCAGAGGAGGGAGCGAGGCTGGCGCCGGGCAGGAGACAGGCAGCGTTTCGGGTGCTGGACGTGGGCAGACACCTCCGGAGCCATAATCGGCCTGAGCAGAAACGCCGTGCCGTGCCGTGCCGTGCCCGCCGGCGGCTGCGCCGGGAATGCCGCCTGCCCTGGGCACCGCGGGCAGCCGCAGGGTCGCTGCGGTGGAGGCGGCTGCGAGCTGCCCTGCTCGGTGCTGGGCTTGGTGCCCTGCGTCCCTGCCGGGGCTCTTCTACGGGACCTGATAAAATCTGGCTGTTCCATACGTGAGCAAGCAGGGGGCTGGTTAACACAGAGAATTCAGCGCGACTGCACTACAAACTGCCCGCCTGGCTCTGAGGACTCAGCACCCCACCTCGGCTTCCAAACTAAACACCAGGAGATTTAGGGTATGTTTTTCCCTGTCTCTCCCGCAGTTGCATGCACAGGCGCTGTCAGAAGCAGCTGGTTTAAAGGTGGCCGGTGCAGACCCTGCTCACCCTCGTTCACCCTTTGCACGAGGACCAGCACCACGTTTCTTCTCATTTGCACATCGCTCCCAAGCTCCGTGGGCCTGCGGGAATGGGGGCAGGAGTACTCCAAAATAAAAAAAAAGCAACCCCAGCATCGCCCTGGTGCTCCTGTCCCTCCCGGCTGGGTGCTGGGACCTCGGGGTCCCCCCGAGCCCACCCTCCTCTGCGCGGCCGGTGCTCGCTCCCATGCTGTGCCAAGCGCTGTACGCAGCTGCCACAATTCGGGTTATCTGGGTTTCTCTGTAGCTGGAGGACAACGTTTTTGAAGGCAAGACTTTGATCTTAGTTCCTAAGAGTTTCTCTTTCCCTTCCTTTTCACGAGTGTTTTCCCTGGGTTTTGTCTCATTACTCAGGTGAAGGCCGATGTTCCCCAAGGCGGCTGTGCCGGAGCCGCGGTCCCCGTCTCGCCGCCCACCGCAGCCTCGGCCGCCGCGACCCGGGGGCGCAGGGACGGAGCATCATTTTGTCTGGGAGCAAGTTTGTCCTTGGGCCTCTCCGGGGCAGCGGCTGCCAATTACGCTCAATACGCCGAGCTCTGTCAGATCGGGTTCTTGTCAGGGAAAAGACTGCTGGGGTCCTTCTTCCCCGCTTTTTTTGTCTGTGCTTGCTTTTTTCTTGATGTTTTAAATGATTTTGCAAAGGAGCCCTAACGATGGAGATGAGGGCGCTGCTCACGGGTCCCCACGTGCTGCCCCCGGGGACCATCACCCAAACACCCGGGGGGGGCTGGGGGGGGCCGCCAGCCTCTCAGGACTCTTTGGCTCAGCCCCAGAGTATCAAAGTCAGCCCGGATAAATAAATAAGTAAATCTTGTCCCCTGAACATTAGCATTTCTTCTTAAAACAGGCCCAGCCTTCTCATAGCCATAATCCTCCCCAACGCCAAGCCCTGATTAAAACTCCGGTGTTGAGTGAGTCGTAATCCTTGCCACCTCAGGGCCATTTTATTATCATTATTTTTTTAATACATTAAAACCTGTTTTCTCTAAATGAAATAAAATAGGGGCAGAGATAACAAAACTCATTGCTTTTTCATATATATATATAAAAAGGAAAGAAACATTTTGCATTAAAAAAAAAAGTTAATAAATGGCCGAGCCCCAACAGATGGGGGTGTGTGCGGAATTTGCATTTTTCAGATTAACATGCACGAGCGAAGATAGAAAACGCACTTGCCCCGGGGAAATAATTTGAGAAATCTTTGCATATTTTATTTAAAAGCATGCCGCGTTAGGCAGGGTAATAATGCAGAGCGATGGTGATTAGGTTAGGCCTGGAGGGATCGCAGCCTGGGACCCTCCCTCCTCTCTCGCTCTGTCTCATCCTCCCTCCGAGCCCCCCCAAACCCTTGGCGTTACACCCCAAACACCCAGCCTGACAGCCAGCCCTGCTGGGGGGGGCCGATATCATTTAGCCCTGCGGATTTGGGGCAGCTCCCGCCACACGGTCCGTGCAGCTCCGAGCGCCGGCGGCGAGGCACGGGATGCTCCAGCCCCGCGTGTGTCAGTAACGTGAGGAAATCCTCCCTCTGCGCTCAGCAATCTCCCAGGTGAGGCACCTCCCCGGGGCTCTGCAAATCCCCCGGGATCTACAGCATCCCGCAGGGGCGGTTGGGGTCCCAGCACCCGGATCTTGGGAAATCCCGGCCATGAAGCTCAGGTTTGGCAGCACCGAGGTCCCACTTCTGCAAAAGCTCGGCTGGCGCAAAAACATTTGTACCGTCATCTCCCGTCTGAAGTCAGGTAGTAAATCAGGGCTCATCCCTTAAAGCGCATCTCAGCCTGGGAACACCGTATGTGGAATACGCTTTAAAAATGCATGGCCTTTGTTACGGGGATTCGGGCAGCTTGGAAGAAATTGGGTGATCTCTCATAAACTGCTTCCGCTGGAGCACTAAGAGCCTGCTCATCGCTTTTATAGATCTCCAGACCCCTGGATCTGAAAGCACTTGACAAAGGCGTTTTGTCTCCTGTCCCAGGGCGAGGCAAGGGGAAGGTGAAGCAAGCTGCACGCAGCGAGCCCAGAGCCGGGTGCCAGCAGCCCTTGAAGCCCCCAGGAGCTCCCCCCCGCCCAGGCCGCAGCGATGGGCAGCCTTTGCCCGGCTCCGGGGTTTCTCCGCGAGCCCTGCAGCATCCCTGGCACAGCCCTGCGGGTACCACGGCATCGGCTCGCAAGGACCACGCTGCTCCGGTCCTTGGGGTTTCAAACCATCCTTTGGGTTCCTCCCCACTAATTAATTCCTCATTCTGGCAAAAGCCCGGGCAGATGGAGGTGCCCCGCCAGGAGCCCACCCTTCCGCAGAGCGGGAGCTGAGCCTCCGGAGGGTGACTGATCCTACAGCTCCCATTAACACCGGTGGTGTGAGGTTGGGTTAAAACCTGCGGTGCAGAAGGCTGAAGATGAATGTCCCCGCAGCTGTGCAGTTTAACAGGGTGATAATTGGGCAGCGGGAGGGGAAGGAGAATAAATAGGAGGCACAGCAGGGACAGGGGCTTCTGCACTGAGCTGGAGGCTTCTTCTTTGGAGTGTGCAGGGGGGGGGGGGAGATGTAGCAGCTGCCCCTGCAGTTCAGGGGTGCCTGCAAGGTGCTCTGCTCCTCTGTGCCCTGCCCTTGCTGGATGGCGAGCAGGTTAATGGTGTAGCTCCTGTGGGGCATCTTTTCACAGGGTCTTGTCCCATTTCTGCTGATAGAAAGGTAAATGGAGAAGCCCAGAGTCCTGCTCAGAGATGAGCAAAGCTTTGCTTTCCTGTCTGGCTGATGCATGCCAAGCCTGCAGCCTCCTCTCAGGTCAGGGATGCTGGGCTGGATACAGCCAGAAGCTGGGCAGACCCCAGCAGCAAAGGTAGCACTAGGAGGAACTCCGCAGTCCTACCTAAAAGAGATAAAAGCACCAAAGCCAGGGCCATGCTGCTGCTTTAGCCTTGAAAATCTTAATTTATTTAATGTGGGCCTCTTCATTCTGGCATTTAAAGCCTAAGGTCTCATTTGTCAGTTTTTCCCAGGTGGTGAGATCTTGCAGTCATTTAAGAAATTCTTCAGCTGGGGGCTGGAGGGGGCTGCAGCCATGTGCAACACAAGAAAATAGCTTGGAGCAGCCAAACCAGCCTGCCTGAGAGCTGGAGCGCTGCCTTTCCCTGCTCAGCCACGTCTAGGGGGGTCCCCAGGTGCTGAGCAAGCCCCAGCGCTCCTCAAGCCCTCCCTGTCCCCTCGCTGCCCACCAGCAGCTTCTGCAGCCTCCAGACCTGGCTTGAAACGTGGCAAAACCCCTTTTCCCCGGCAAAACCAGGCCCTTGGAAAGCTCCTGCCACTTCCCAGCTTTGAAATCTGACCCAGAGCCTGGCTCTCTCCCTGTCTGCTCCCATTATTAATAAACTTTGAAGGGCTCCCTTCTGTCCTTAATGAGATTAGTGTTATTTTCATGCATTGCTGCAGGGCAAAGGACTGAAAAAGTGGCTGATCTGTAAACTAAAGGGTGCTAATCTATAGAGGGTGGGTCCCCCGTTCTCATGGCCTCGGGGGCTGGGTGAGAGTAATCAATTAAAAAAAGGGGATTAGAGGTGCCGTGGTCACCTATTTTATTGAGGTCACCCTGACACCCTCCCGAAAGCAGGCGGCCGTGGGCATGCTGCGCAGGGTCCAGCCCGGTCATTGAGGCTCTTAGAGGAAAAAAGAAAGCCTTAATCACCAGCCCCTGTTTACACTCTGGACCCAAAGGAGCAGTAGGGGAAAATCTGTTGTTAATATATTAATGGGCACAATTTGCTTAGCGGGTCTGTCTGGGCTTTGTAAATGAATGCTAATTTAAAGCACAACCTCACTGTCTTTTTTTTTTTTTTCCCAACTTTATTCAAGCTCTTTCATTTTGCCATGAACTTGGGAAGAAAAAAATACACAACTTGGCCAAATACAGTGTTGCTTTTGCTTTGGTTTCATAGAGTTTGTTTTAAATGTGGATTATGTTAGAGAAGGAGAGGGTGGCCTGGCTCAGACTGAGTATGTTGAAACACGGTTCCAGTGTCCATAATTGTGCATAGAAGAGATTTTCACTCTGAGCTTTTTCCTCACCAGAAATACCTTGGGCAGCTTTGCGCAGGGGTTAGTCGCTGCCCACGCTCTCCTCTACCTGCCGGTTAAAAACAAGCCACGCTGCACTGGCACCGGCAACCACAGCGCGCTCCTGGGATCTCTGTCCTTCCCTTTGGATCAGGAATCTGTGTCTGAAAACTGCCCCAAGCCCTCACCTGCCCCCGGCCGGTCTTTGGGACGAGGAGGGAGCAGTTTGCGTGCTGTGGGACTCGGGCGCTGACAGTAATTAAATGCCTCTTCGCAGCGAGCAGGAGCCTCGGAGCATCCCGGGCCGGAGCTGCAGCCGGGGATGGCGGCACACCCGAGCCCCTGGCAGCGGGATGCAGCACATCCTCACCCCTCCTCTAACGTCCTTCCCCCGGGATGTCCCGGCCGCCCCTGGGACACCCAGGGCATGTGTTGAGCACGGCCCCAGCAGCGCTTTCCCTCGCAGACGAGCCGTGCCCTGACCGCGGCGGGTGCGGGGTGCGGGGCTTGGGCAGCGGTGCCGGGCAGGGGTGCCACGGTTGTCACCCACAGACATGGCTTGGTGGCGTTGTGCTAACGCTCATCCGCCCTGAGCGCCGGCGAGGAGCCGGTGGGACGTGTCGCTGCCACCGTAACACGTCCCCCGACACCCCGCAGGGTCCGAGCACCCCCCCCGCTTCCCAGCGAGGACCCTCCGATGCTTCTCTCCTGGCTTCCATGTGCGAAAAGGATGTCAGTTTGGTTTTATCCTGAGCCCCGTTACTGTCTCGGTGATAGTTATGGGGTGCTAAAGGGATTAGCGGCCCCAGCCGTCTGCTGCGCACGCCGGGTGGGCACGGCGCCGTGCTCCGGCAGATAACGCGGGAGCAGCAATGCAGAAGCAAAGACTGCGAAAATAATTACCTTAATTTCAAAACCAGCTTTAGACAGAGGAGAAGCCCGATGCTGCAGGGAGAGATGGCTCCTTTCCTGGGCGCTGGGGTGAACGTCAGGTCCAGAGAAAGGAGCTTTTCTTAAAACGAGGTGGGCAGCACGCACCAGGGTCTTGGGGTGCGCGGGGGAAAGGCGTGTGAGCGTCCTGAATCACCGGGCCCGGCGGTCGCAGGGCTGGTGGTCTCGGGGGGCTGTGGCTCACCCCGTCCCTGCCGTAACCAGCTCCCGGCGCAGCACCGAGTCGGGAGCTCGGAGGCAACAGCCGTGAGGGAAAACCAGCCGGTGCAGTGGCTCGCGGCACGGCCTTGGGAGGCCTCAAGTTGGGCAACTTAATAGCCACCGTTGGCTATTAACACTTTATAGGGTTCTGTGTAAAACCAGGAGGAATTAAGGGTTTCTTTGGAGAAAGCAATTAGAGGCTGGTTGGGTGTCAGCGGGGGCTGTGACCCACTGTGACCAGCGACAGACATGTATTAAACTGTGTCGGATACATCAGTCGTAGCCAAAGGGCACCCACGGAGCTGAAAGGACTCTGCGGCACGACGACTCGGCCCCGTGGCCACGCTGTCTGCTGGTCCCTGCTCACTTCTGTCACCCCTCGGTGCAGCTCCGTGCAATTTCTTTCCAGATCGTTCCTGTCTTTACGCTTTCGCTTTCTCACGTGCGGCATCGCTGGCCTCACCACGGATGCCCGCAGATGGGCAGTGACGAACAGAAGCCGCCGCCTACGACGGTCCGGGGGAAGCGCTGGGTGCAAGGTCTCGGCTGCAGGATGTGGCCGGGGTCGGATCCTGCTCTGTGGTTCCCCAGGCTGTTGCAATTATTCCCTGGGGCCGGAGAGGCTGCTGGGGACATGGTGGCTCTTGCTCCACCCTCAGCATCTCTGCTGAGCCCAACTGCATCAGTGGTTTTGCATCCTCGGTTGGGTCCCAACAACCCACCTCCGGCCTCCACGAGGTCCACACCAGCCCGAGAATCGGCACTGCACCCCCCCGGGAAAGAGGGGCAGCAGTTCCCCCCCTGCTTTGCCTCGCTGCTTCCACCCCACCTCCTACATCGAGCCCCGGGGAGGGGACGGCCGCCCTGGAGGGCTCTTGCTGCAGAAAGCCCCTTCTGGGGAGCCGGGGTGGGGGCGGGGAGGGACACCCCTCCGCACCCCCTCCAGCCCTGCCACTAAACCCTCCCCTTGGCAGCGGGTTTAATCCTCGCAGCCACAGGGTCCGGGCTGCATTGCCATGGGCGCTGGATTAGGGACCGGCCCGCGGCACTCCTTTGTCCTCCCTATTGTGGAGCATTTTGCTCGCCTCCGCTTTAAACCTTGTAACCATTTTGCTGCCTTTTAAAACCGGCTTGAATAGGGGGTGGGATGGAGAGGGGTGGGGAGGAGAGGACCGAGGCTTTGAGGTTGAAGAGAAGCATTCAGGCTGCAGCTGCCCCGTCTCAGCACATTCCCCGTGACCCCCACGGGCACCGCGGCGGCCACCGAGCATCATTGGCAACTCGGCCGCTCTGGGACAATCCACCTGCTTGCTCAGGACAAGCACTTTCATGCCTATTGGGATTAGAGATTTTAAGTGTCGGTCCAAATTGTGCGGATAAACAGTCTTGGGAAAACTTGTTATCGTGGCGAAAAGGCCCCCGCCACCACCCTTAGTCCCTGGCCTTTTGTTTGGGCAATTTTTATTGCCGGATTGGATTTGATGAGGTTTAAGGTTTATTCTTAGGACTCCATTGAAGAGCTGATCCTTTGTCTCCCGCCGCGGAGCGTGAAGAATATGAAACGTAGGCAAAAATAAATCTGCTTTTCACACGCATTAGCCCCCGGTACATGTAGGGACCACCAAACGCAGCTGAGAGCAGCGGCACCCCCCGGCCCTCCGCCCCGGCCCCCTGCCCGCACAGGGTCTGCTCCGGGCTCATCGGGCTCCGCACCCTCTCCCCAAATCCCCCCGGGACAGACCCCGCACCCGGGTGGCCATGGACAACCTCCTCCCAGTGCAGTCGGAGCTGCAGGAGCCAGGCGAGGGCTGGTTCGGCGATACGGATTTAGGAGGTGCCGGGTCTGAAAAGAGCTTAAAATACGTCGGTGTGAGAGCAGAGCTTCCCTCCCTGCCCAGCCCCTCCAAAATATCCACCCCCACTGGCAGGTCAGTCCCTTAATCGCTTCATTTATCACCAGTCACTTCGGGAGAGATTAATCAGCAGGGTAATTCCTGAGGAAAGGTTGCTCCAGGGGCTGCCTTTCATTTGAGAGAAGCTCCCCGTGAGTTTCACCTTTATTGGGGGAAACCTGCTCCAACACGCTCCGCGCCGGCACGGCCGCCCAAGCACCGAGGATGAGCCCACGCCCCGGGCTCCATCCCCACCTCGTCCCCGCAGCCGTGGGGCCGCTGCCGAGCATGGGGCAAGGCTCGTGCCCGCGCTTCGGGCTGGTGACTCCCGAGCAGCCTCCGGGGCAGGTTCTGGCAGCACCGGGAGCCGGCGGCAGGCGCCTGGCACGAGCTGAGAGGCTGAGTTTCTGGAGAGCCTGGAGCCAGAGGCAGAAAATCATGCAAAACTTGGTGGATTGAGCTGGTTCCAAGCAAAAATAAACCCAGGGCATGGAAAACCTGCTCAGAGCTGAACCGGAGCAGGGCTGGCCTGGAGGAGCACGGCCGGCTTTGAGCAACGCCGCTCCTGGTGGCTCCCGCCACAAGTCCCCGGAGGTCTCCAGACCTGACCTCTCCAGCCACCAGGTCCTGGGCCAGGAGCTGCCACAGCCTCATCCTCCGCACGTGAGCTGCCCCTGGCAGTGCGGGCAGGGATGCAGCCCAGCGGTGCGGGCAGGGATGCAGCCCTGCTCGACACGCGCCACCTCACCACGGTCTGGACAAACAGACCTTCAGGGTCCCCAGCTCCCCTGTGACAGCCTCGGGCATGACAGCCCGTCTTTATTTCTCACTGCATCTCTTCAGCCAAGCTTCATCCCCTGAATGCTCGACCCTTGACTAAGAGTGAAAACCAAATAATAAAGTTAGAAGGACAGAGGAAAAACTGAGTGGCAAAGAGGACAGGGAGGAGGAAGCTCTACTCTGACAAAGCTCGACAAGAGGTGGCACACGAGCACAATAGGATACGAGATGTCATCTCCAAGTATGTAGGACGCAAGATGTCCTCGGTGGATACCTGCTGTCTGGACAGTTGTACCACCATCATGTACCATGTCCGTGGGAGGGACAGAAGAGGAGGAGAGGGACGAAGCTCTGCCCTCGGGAGGCAGGACACAGCCACTGGAGTTAGCTTGGCTGGGACGTCCAAGCCAACGTTGCAGACTCAGGACAGTTATTGTCACAGCGAGCAGCCCTGGGCAGGGTTGGCATCGTGCTGCTGGGAGGGGGCGAGCATGTCCCCATCCGCTGCATCGCTTCCCTCTTTGCATCTAGCACGATGATTCCCTAGATACCCAGCGATGTTCCAGCTCCTCCTGTTTGGATAAAATATCTGTAATTACACGCATGCCTAATTTGAATTATTTCCACAGTGCAATCCTAGTGCTTTGGACCCTACCGAGCAACTTGGCAGGAGACTCCCTTGTCAACAGGGAGAAGTCAGGCGGTGGCACTTCTGCTCCGGGGTGGGTGACCAGCATGGCCATCGGGTGACCACCATGGGGTGCTAACAGCTCATTCCAGCACCCAGAGAGGGTCTGCCCTGGGGTCCGGCATGTTCCCGAATGTACTTTAGATGTCTGATCCCATAAAGGGGAATAGGGAGGGGGATTTCTACATCTGCTCTTAGACCTGCCATGGTCATCTCCACTCTGAACCTGGGAAGGTGCGAGAAGTTAATTGATGTGCCTACGGCCTCGTTCGTAGCCGCAGAGATGACGGATGTTTTCCCAAAAGCAACGCTGCCATCAGAAATTGTGGGGCTGGTGGAGAAGGTACTGAGTGAGTTTCTTTGGCCCATGCTGGGTGAGACGTCAAATTCGATTCTCGTCACGGTCCCTTCTGGCCCTGCAGTCGATGGGCTCAGAAGTGGGGTTGGCTGGGGAACAAGAACTGTTTCGTCAAATGTTCAAGGTTTTAAAACTTGGTTTTCTTCCAGCACACAACCAAAGTGAGTCCTTTTGAAAGTTTTCCATGGCGAGCCACCCCCGACACGAGCGTGTCCCAAAGAGCTGGGGGCTGCAGGCAGGAGAAACCTCCCTACCGCGGGCAGGGCGTTTGGGGGGGGGGGGGGCAGGCTGCTTCCCAGCAGGTCGGCATGTCGCAGCGACGAGTGCGTCCAGCCCCCAGACCCCCCGTTCCCCTCCTGCTGCCTGCCCCGTGCACCCCAGCCCGCTGCTGCGGCGGGTCCCTGCCTGCCCGCTGCCTGCGCTGTCAGGCAGCATTGTCTCCGCATGGCGGGTTTCTTTCTGTGCGGGAAGGGTTGTGCATCCCCTCTTAGCTGTGCTCAGCAGCCTTTCGCTGTCACATTGCGTTATTTGCTCGACGAGAAGTGACTGATGAACCTTCCCCCCCCCCCCGCCTTCCCCTGCCTGCAAAATTCCCGGTAGCTGCCTGGCATCGCCGGGGCGCAGGAGGGGGACGGTGGGCGAAGGGACCCCAGACCTCAGCACCCATCGCTGCCCCCCTGCCCGCCAGCGTCTGCGGAGGCAGTCCGGGTGTCTCAGGGCTTGGGGAGGGATATGATTTGGGGATTGGGAAGTGACATCTCGGCTGGGTTTCAGAGGCGCGTCCTGATCCCCTCCTGGGGACGTGGGGTGGGCAGCTCCCCACCCAGGCTGCTGGTTTTGGGGGCGAGGGTCTGGGCAGGGCTGAGCCCCTCATCTGGGGCACGGCAGCCCCCCCCCCCCCCCCATTTCCCCCAACTCTTAATTCGTTCTCCATTATTTTTGTCTCCCCCTCCTCCCCCTCTCCGTCTCAGCTGCCTGATGAATGAAGGATGGGTTTTTAAGCCTTTTTTACCCCCAAGGCCCGCAGCGCTGGCTTGGCTGCTATCGCTGGGATAAATGCAGGCTTTTCGGCCTGGAGCAGCATCCGGCAGAGCCGCGCCGCCCCCCTCCCCGCACCGGGTTATCAATCCCCGCTCAGCATCGCCAGCGCCGGGCTGGGTCCTCTCCACTGGGAGCCCTTTTCCTCCCCTCTGGCCACAAGAAAGACCAGTGTGGCTTAATTCTGCACAGTATCAACACCAAACAGACTCAGCCCAATGCTACTGGCTTCTCTTAATTCGTCTTTCTATTCCTCGTTTGTCATGAATTTTTAAAAAGTTTCCATGTCTCTCCACGCATCCGTCTTATCCGCCGGGTTTCGGCGGGTTTGCCGGTGCCCCCGTGCCTGCCTGGGCTCTGCATCCCCCTCCTCGCCCTCCCGGAGAAAACAAAGGAGATGGAAAGTCAGCTCGGAAAGTTTTGATGGCTTGAGAAATAAAATTTCCTGCAGCTCGGCGGAGGAAAGGGCCCGTGCGGTTATCAGGCCCACGCCGCTCGGTCCTGGCACGGCTCGGTGGCACGGTGCTATCCCTCGCACCGGCAGCAGCCGCTCCTCCCGCCAGCATCGCTCAGACATGAAAATACAGATGGTGCTACGTGCAGGGCAGAGACGGAGCCGTGGGGTGGCAGGAGACTTTGGGAAGGCAGAACAAAATTATCTGAGCCCTCAACAGACTTAAAAAAAAAACCAACCCAAATGCGTTTCTTTGTTGTTTTGCTCTAGGTGAAAATGCAGCCTCCATCCATGACTGGGAACTGGAAGCTGCTTCTCCCTCCCGGCCCTGTCCAGAGAGCAGAGAAATTAAGGCAGGATAGAGAAAAATTGAGATTCCGAGATGGAAAACACAGATAGAGCCTGTGAACGCAGCCAAGCCGGGGTTGTTCAGAGCTGGCGTTTGGGTTTGAATCCAAACACAGATAAGCTGGGAGCCTCCCTCCACCCGCCCCCGACCTCAGCCTTGCTCCGCTTCCAGCAGCACGCAGCGTCCCCAGGCCTGCGGGGAGCTCGGCGGCCGCTGCACCCATCCCCGGGGGGGGGGGTCCTGCTCCCGGCCGGGCTGAGCCTGGCTCCGCAGCCCCAGGGGTTCGTGTCTGCAGAGGGTGGCAGCGGCGATGCCGCAGTCCCACACGTGTCACAACTGAGCTGGAGCCCGTCCTCGGCAGCTCCCGGCCCCGTCCTGATGTGCAGCAGCCCCGGGGGGGGTCGTCTCCCCCGTCCTGGCCAAAAGGAGCCAGCAGACCTTTGCAGCGAGCCCTGTTTGGGGCTGGATAGGTGTTTCTTGGCCATCCAAGCAGAACCTTTGTTTTTAAGCCCTCAATCAAATGCTCATGGACAGCCAGCCTGCGTGGCACTCGGATTATTATCCCCTTGGAGGAATAAAAGTGCAGCATGGAGGCTTCTGGGATTCAAACCGATGGTTCCAGGGCTCCAGATATTTCAGTGCTGATGCTTAAAACCAGGAAGGCATTCCCTCCAGCAAGACAGCCACTACATCATACGGAGAACGCGCTATGAAATAATGATGTACAACTGGCCTTGAGGCGCTCTTTGCAGCTTGATTGGCCTCAATGGCAGAAGAATAACCGAGAGTTTATTGCTTCTCTTCTAGTGATCTTTACTCTCAGCTGTTTTCTCGGGGAGGCCTGGGTCCCCATACCTCATCCGGAGAGCCATGGGTGGCTGGTGAGGTGCTGGGTGCAGCCGGTTCCCGGGATGGGGCTCTGCAGGGTGGATCCCTGCGGGAAAATCCCCCCGACCTCTGCCCAGGGCAGGTGATGACCTGGACACGTCTTGGACCCCTTCTCCCCCCACTCCTGTGGGTACAGCGAGCTCCTGGAGCAGCACCCAGCACCCTTGGCCTCAGCACCCACCCACACCGAACAGAGAGCACCCAGCTGCTCGCCCCTTCGCACCGCATCCCCTTCACCAGCACCCAAACCGCCCGGCGTGCCCGCGCCTCGGTGCTGCAGCTGGGCAAAGCCCTGCGACTGCGGCGATGCCCGAGGGCCGATTTCTGCCCTCTGAAATCCCTGCTGCCTGGGCGGGAAAAGGGGGCAAAGAGCATTTTCACGCAGAAAGTTGTCAGCGATCCCCAGCTCCTGGTGCCATTTGCAGAGGGCAAAGGTTAGATGGTTGCGGGTGATTTTTTTTTTTCTCCCCTTTTCTTTTGAGGAGCTGTGCTGCAAATAGCCTGATTTCTAAGATTTCTCTATCATTAAAATGTAAATGAAAACAGACACGAAAACAATCTGAATTTCCAGCCGAGTTGCTCTTGCTTAATATTCTACCCCGAAGGGGGATGTGCGGAAGCAACAACATTTCAAAGGGAATCATTAAAGAAGGCAGGCTCAAACTGCGTTCTCATCAGATACCGTGGCAGAGCCGAGCACTCGGGGTCTTGCCCATCTCGCCGCTGCTGGAAAGGACGAGCGGGAAACAGCTTTGGAAAAAAGAAACGGCCAAGCCAGGGCGAGGAGGACCCGCACGCCGAGCCGGGGCTGTGCTGGAGCGTGCGGCCGCCTGCCTGGCCGGGCAGGGTCGTGTCCCGGCACGGTTCAGCTCCGGCTGCGGGCAGGCAGGCAGCGCGTGGGGCCGCGGGTGCTCCGGGCGCACGTGTGCGGGTACGCAGCTGCAGTGTGATGTGTGCGAGCCTGTGCAATCGAGCTGGGACGATGCCCGGGTTTTAATGCATCCTGAGATTTTAGAAATGCCCTGGAAGGGCAAGCGGGGTTTTGCCATGCGTCCTGACACGTTAGCGGTGCGGGCAGGGGGAAGACCCCGACGCTTCCCAAACCTGCCTGCAGGTCCCTTCTGCCCCGAGCTCTCAGCATCGGCGCTGCTTTGTTCTGTTTCGAGCAGGAGGCCGAGGTGGCTGTATTTATACCATCAACGTAATGCATTTAAAATTAAGTACGAAACATCAGGGAGTGAGAATAGCCTGAAAAATAGTGTGAATCTTGCTCCAGCCATGCATCAGAGCACCTGGGGCAGGGAAAGGGCTGAGCCGTTTGGGTTGGATCCTGAACACGGTACTTGCTGCCCCAATAAGCTGAAATGTCAGCAGCGCTCTGGCTTGGCTGGCACGGAACGGCTCGGAGTGCTCTTGGGTTTATATTTAGCTTTCGCAGAGGTCACCGGCAAGCGGATGCTGCTGGAAAAGGAGGGATGCACCAAGGCGCGGGGCCACGCACGAGCCCCCAGGCCCTGCAGCGGCTCTCAGGTGCGGGAAAAGGAAGCCTGGCTGGGCAAGGAGCAGTGCTCTGCTAAAAGGCAGGAGCAGCAAAGGCATCCCGCGCTCAGAGCTCTCGCCAGGCCTGTCTGGGTATCCCTTGGGCGATGCTCACCAGGCAGGGGCAGGGCAGGTCCCCTCCGACCCCTGCCCTGGACCCGGACCCCCTCCCTTTCCCCAATTCCCCCCCCATCCGTGCTTCCCAGCCGTCCGGAGGGGGCTGCAGGATCCGAGTCGCTCCGTGCTAGATAAGGGGCCGCACAGAAAAGGCTCTCAGCCGCCCGGCTCGGATGCCCACAGGCAGGACGGCTCAGCCCTGCCCAGGGCGCAGCGAGGACGGAGCCCCTCTGCTCCCCACCGCCCTCCCGGACCTCCCAGGCAGCAGCCGCAGGTGCTCCCAGCACGGCAGCACATATGGATCCTATAAGGGCTGAGATCATCTCTCCAGGCAGCCTCGCTCCTCTGTGCACCGGGCAGCGGTGGGGAGGGACAGTGGCAGTGGGACCCCCGGGCTGCCCGGGGGGTGCGGAGCCCCTCGCTGTGCTGGGTGCTGCCTGGGTGCAGTGTTTGGGGCAAGGGGAGCAGCCCCAGCTGGGCTCACCCTGCCCCCCCGAGAGCAAAGGAAAACCCCTTTCCCGCTGTAAACTGAACATGTGAGATCTGGAAGTCTCCGAGACACAATAAACAGGGGATCCCAGCATGCTTTAAGTGTGTCCCAGTCTGGATCTCTGGATGTTAATGGCCTGAGATGATTAATTTTCTTTTGTACTTTCATGGCATCAGTTATCACATCATTTTATTTTATTTTTAAAGACTATTTTTTTAAGCCCACAAAATACTGGAAAGAGTTAGAATGGATTCAAATTACAAGGTAAAATATTTCCCTCCAAAGCTACATAAAGACTTGATTTTTTTTTTTTTAATGCTATTATTTTAACTTTCAAAGAAAGGCGGTGTTTGCCAAATCTCGCTTTGCGCAGTAAAAGCAGTCCAGTGTTACAGGGATTTAATATAATAATAACAATAAACTTCCAGAGGAGACCTTAAAAACAAAGGGCCCTGTCTGCCACGCACGGAAATTCAAGCTCCCGTGCCCCGAGGTCCGCAGCTCGTTTTCCCCCATGTGCCGGGGAGGCGATCACGTGCGGCCCCCAGCCCCGACGTGGCTCCCCGCTTCTGTCCTGACCCAGACCCCGCTGGCGATGCTCACTCTTCCCACCGACCTGGGCAGGTTTTGAAGCCAGAGCATCTCCTCCGAGCTCCCGAGAGCCGCGTTAGCCACCTGTGAGCTGAGGATCCAGCCCCTTACTTACCGAGGATTGGAAATCCCTGAGGATGGAGACATCCCCAGCGTGGTCCTCAGGCGCATCCCTGTCCCCAGCCCCGACCCGGCGCCTGCCCGTTGCACCCATCCTGCGCAGGGCCGGATCTGCACCGCGGAGGGAGCTGAGCGCTGGTGCAGAGGGCGGTTGCAGGGTTACAGTCTCCCCAGGTGCGAGTGCCCGGGGGCAGAGCGGGGTCCCGGCTCCCCCCAAGCTGGCCCGGCTCAGCCTTGCAGCTTTTTCTGTCTTTATTGTTTTTTTTCCCCTGCAGTTGGTCGGGTTTTTAATTAATTCCCAAATCTCATTTGGGCACCGGAGCTGGGGGTGGAAAAAACTCTGTCTGAAGTTGATTTTGCAAATCAGCACTGGCCATCTCAAAGCAGCTCTCGGGGCATAAGCATCGGGGTCCCAATAACCGAGGAGGAAGCCTCTTGCTTGCGGAGCAGATCCGCCACTTTGATGTGCTCCCGCAGTTATTCTTTCATTTCTTGAGCAAATAATCTGGATTTTCTCAATATTTACCTTGGAAATAATTATTTGTGTAAAGCATTCAACCAAGATAAACAGAGAATCGCTCGGTCTCTCTGCGGGGCTGGGAGGTCTCATGTTCCCCTAAACCTGCCGGAGCGTGCGCTCGGCGGGCAGCAGCCGAGGTGGAAAACGGGCCTTAAAGCCGAGCACGTGCACGTCCTACGGAACCGGTCGAGGGCTGGGGACAAACCTCCTCGTAGCCCCGGCTGCAGGGCACGCGTAAGGATAGAAAAATGCAGCCGCTCTGCCCGTCACGAATTGCTAACCCAGCCCCCGGGTCTGTGAAAGGGGCTGTTGCATCCCTGAATTCCCACAGATTCAGAGGCTGCGAAGGAGAAGCAGGAAGGGGGGGAAAAAAGGTGAAGGAAGGTTCAAAGCCCTGCTACAGCTTCGGGTTTTCATCTCTAGTTAATCTCTGCAGGGCCTGAGGCAAAGTCACCTTTGGGTCAATACTCAGGTGTTTTTATCTGCCATCCCCATCTGCCCAGAGCTGCCTCCCCACCCCTCCCCATCCCTGCCCACCCTTCCCCTCCCCTCCCCATCCCTCCCCACCCCACCCCTCCCCATCCCTGCCCATCCCTCCCCTCCCCATCCCTGCCCATCCCTCCCCTCCCCATCCCTCCCCACCCTTCCCCTCCCCATCCCTGCCCATCCCTCCCCTCCCCATCCCTGCCCATCCCTCCCCTCCCCATCCCTCCCCATCCCTCCCCACCCCATCCCTGCCCATCCCTCCCCACCCCATCCCTCCGGATTAGTGGGGGCCACAGGGCAGGGTGGTCGGCACCCCAGGAATTGGGGGCGGAGGGTAAATCCTGCACCCGTGCTGCACCCCAGCGCCAGCTCCCCAGCACCCACCACCCCACGGCCGCAGGGAGAGGGGAGGAGCGTCACACTTCAGTTTTTAAAAGCAAAAAGGCTTCTAAGTTGAGCATGAATTAACTGCTGGTGCTGGTACAGCGTGTCGGCGGCCAGCGCGTGCGCAGGGACGCGGGGATGGGAGGAGGGTGCCAGGACTCGCGCCCTCGACGGGCTGCTCGTCCTGCGGCGAGCACGGGGTGGCCGCTCCCAGCGTGTACCCGCTGCACGCCCGGCAGGCTTGTGAAGGGAAATAAAGGAACAAATCCACCCGGGGCTCAGCTCTTCCACCTCCAAAGCTTTTATTAAGGTGTGCAACACGCCCACGATCACACGTCTGGGATAGGACACAGGCAGCAGGCGCAGGACGCGAGCGAGCAAGAGGGCGGCGAGGCAGCGCGAGCCTTGCAGGGACGCTGCCAGGCTCCTCCGGCCGCCAGCGCCGGTGCAGAGGCCGGCACAGGTCGCTTTGAGCCCAGAGTACCCTTCACCACCGAAACGTCCTTTTCAGAAGCAGAGTTTCGCGGGTCTCCTCACTTGACCGACGAGCGGCAGCAGCCCGGGGCGGGATGGGAGGAGGTTCGGTGCGGCCCCTGGCCCCGCAGTCGCCGGTGGGCTCGGCCGTGGTTAGTTATTTGCAGCGCGGTAACTTCTAGCGGTCGGTGGAAGCCGGGATCTGCCCAGGCTGCGGGGCTGTGCCAGCCGGCCGGGCACCGCACCCCGCGGGGCACCAGAGCGGGGTCCCAGCAGAGTCGCGGGCGCCTCTCAGCTCCGCTCCTCCGACGGCAGGGAGAGGTTTGGCTGGGGGCACGCAGCCGCTCTGAAATCTCTTATCACCCGCCTTTTGCAGACAAGAAACGAAATTAGTGCCTGGCTTCACACAGCGACTCCGGGCAGGACGGGGAGCGGGTCCCCTCCCGGCTGAGCCCGTGGCCTGCAGCGAAACCGCCCCGCTGCTGCTCCTTCCACATCAGCAACTCAAACAGAATACACGGCATATTAACACTTAGTAAAACACAGCAAACACACACAGCATCTCCTTTTTAATCTCTATTTAAGAAGACTGTTCTTTGTCCTCTGTATGCAGTCCTCACCGGATAAAATGTAGATTAGAAAAAAATACTCTCTTTGCTTTCAAATGATAAATTAATATAAACAGCAACAGCACAAGTTTGCAAGCAGCTTCCTGATCATGCACCGTGTTAAAGCATCTCCTGCGACAGACAGCTGTGCATATATACACACTGGCTGTAAGGAAAAATCTAAATTAACTCTTCACTAATACTGAATCTAAAAAAAATATATTGGATTTTAATAAGTTGTCACTTAAATTTACTTTTAAGCATTCTGAGGTCACTTTTCAGAATGGGTTTGGTTTTTTTTCCTCTCTCTCTGTCTCTCTGCATGAGTTTAGATCTTATCTGCAAAGCTTTTCTGTGCTTCGTTAGCCGGTGCACCAGAGGAACAGCTCAGGACACCTTGCTCGCACTGAAAGCACGAGCACTGTTTAACGGTGGCTGGGTTGTTTCCGTACGGGCGCGCACCGGCGCGGGTGCGATGCGGGGGATGTAGTGAGCTCATGCTTGTGTCAGAGCACGCGCTGAAGTGCTTTGCCCAGGTACGTTTAAAAGCTTCGCTGCCCCGAGGCTCTCGCTGCCAGGCGGGAGAGCTCACCGCAGGGCCCGTCCCGGCACGCGCGGCTCAGCTGGGCTCGCACAAAGGACCATAAATTAGATCTAAAAGATGAGCCTCGTCACCCCAGGCTCAGCAAACCCCAAGGCCCCGAGGTCTACCCAGCCCGACGCCGCGCGGTCCCCAGACTGGTGGGACACGGTGCAGAAGAAAATTAATTCCCATGCAGAGGGAAAATTGAGATGAATGCTTCGGGGACTCTCAGCTACGCTGGAGAGAGATGAGAAGGGCAAGGTGGCACCCGGGTGCCCAGCGAGCGCCCCGCACCGGTGTGCGGCACAGAGACGAGGCCGGACAGCCCTGCGCCGGCCGGGAGGGCGAGAGCTGGGACGGGGCAGCACCGGCGGCACCTCAGGGGCTGGAGGCAGCCGTGCCGGCGGGGCACACCGGGCCATGCTGCATGCAGCGGATGAGCTCCTTGCGGTTATCCAGGATGGTGTCAAAACTCTCCTGCAGCCGGTTCTGCTGGTCCACGACTTTCTGCTGGAGGCCGTGGATCCAGCGCAGCAGGGCCAGGCGCCGGTACATCACCAGCTGGATGTGGTGCTTCTCCTTCTCCCGCTCCTTGAAGCGCTCCTTGTCCTGGAGGTGCTGCACAGCCTCTGCCAGCGCTGGGAAGAGGGTCCCCAGCTCGGGCTCAGCCACCCCCGGCTGGGGTGGGCTCCTGGGGAGGGGGGCAGCGGCGGGAGGGTCCCAGGTGCTCCCGCAGGTGCTGTCAGGGCTGTCGATGCTGAGGGAGCTGCTGGCGTAGCCGTTGTCCTCCGCGGGGGAGCTCAGGGGCTTGCCACATCCCCCGGCCGGCTCCTCGGCGGCAGCGTTTTGGCCCCCCGCCCCGCCGACCTCCGCTCCCTCGGGGGGGCTGCGCACCCCCGGCTCGGGGAGACGCGGCCGCGCGGCGCCCGGGCTTGGGGCGGCGTCCCTAAGCTGGCCCTGGACCATCTGTCTCTGCATTAATAACAGCAGATTATCGGACGGATTTGTCGTGTTTTCACTCTGGCTGGACCCCTCCTCCGGCGGGGACCCCGGCGCTGGCCGGCTCCAGTTCTCATTGCTGTCGCACACCTCTCCCACAAAGTTGGAGTTGGAGTCCTGCCCGCACCCGGCCCCCGGGTGGGCTGTGCCCAGCGCCGGGCCCCCCCGGCCCTGCCGGAACAGGGCGTTCGCCGGGGCGCCGGGCGGGCAGACGGCAAACATCTCGCCGGTCTCCTGCCTGCAAGAGAGAGGCAGAGCTGTAACGCGGGGTACACAGGCTGGCACAACCAGAACTCTGATCAGCTACGGGGAGATAAAATATTCTCTTACTTTATTTGCCTCTCTAAAGCTACTGAACCCCAGTCACGGGATCATCCTTTCCTGGCGTTTGGGCGCTGCGCTCAGCGTGCCCCCGGCAACATCGACCAGGGGCAACTTCTCAGCTGATGCAGAAGCTGGGGGCAGGCACCTCGTCTCTCCTCCCTGTGAGCTCCAGCCCAAAGCCACGTTTCCGCGGCTCCCCTGCGGTGACTGTCGGAGGGCATCGCAGGGCGCAGGCACGCAGCCGGCACGCTCTGCTCCAGCAGCGTTTGAGCTTGCGGTAGATGCAATTACTTCAGTGCTGGTAGAGGTTTGCTTGGAGGGAGCTGCTTTTCCAACAGCAATAAAATTTACTTAAGCAGGTGAAACTGCCTGGGGTCCTCGATACAAACTCTGCCGTCTCTGGGCTGGGCCGTGGGTCAGGTCTGGTCTCTGTCAGTGCCCAAACCAGTATCCCCACTGGGCTGCTCCCTTCTCTGCAGGACTGGGCGCAGATGGGACCGGAAAAGGAAAGGTTAACCCAGCATTTCTTGCCAGCTGTGAGAGCCGAACTCTGAGCTGTCTCCCAGCAAGGACACGCTCACAGGAATCACATGAAGGAAAACCCATCGAGTGTCCCGGTTTCACCCCTGGAAAGCAGCACAGAGGCAGGGTGGGTCCTGTGGGGCACCGGCTGCAGCAGCAGCAGCAACGAAGAGCCGCGAAGACGCGCCGTGGGGCGCGCGGTACAACCCCTGTCCTGCCGCCTCGGCTGCGCGCCCCACGGCTGCGCGCCCCACGGCTGGTTATGCCCCACGGCTGGTTATGCCCCGCAGTGCGCACGATGCCCGGCGCAGGGGTGGGAGAGCTCAGACCTAGAAATGCTGGTGGCCAGGGCAAGGATGGCACCAGGGAGAGGAGGGCGAGGGCCTGCGCCTGGCCGGGGACTCCCGAAGACCTGGCCCCGCAGCCCCCGCAGCCCCCTCAGCCCCCGCACCCTGCCACCGGCACGCAGCCATTTGCGCTGGGTGACACCGCCATAAAACTGCTCCGCCCCGCGCAAGCGTGGGGCTGCGTGGATGTGCCGTGGGAGGATGCGTGCCCACGGGCCGCGGGGCTCAGCCCCCGGGGAGGGAGGGCGAGCCGAGGAGCATCCCGGCACTGCCGAGCCCCCCCCCCCCATCGGCTGGGGGGCAGCGGGGAGAAGGGCGGTGGGTCCCTCTGCCCGCACCCCCCCCCCCCCCCCACGCCCGGCCGAGCCGCAGCCGCGCTGCGCCGGGAAACCGCGGGGAGGGGGGGACCCGGCACCGGGAGGGGAGGAGGGGGGGGCTGCGACCCCCGAGCCCGGCCCGGCCCCGCCCGCCCCGCTCCCACCCGCCCGGCCCCAGCACTCACCGCCGCCCCGGGCTCGGTGCGCTGCCGCCGCCGCCGCCGCGGGTGGGAGCGGAAGCGGCCCCGCGTGGGGAGGTGTCACGGCCGCACTTCCGAGGGCGCCCGCGGCCCCCGCTCCTCCCCCCCCCGGACCCCGCTTCCCCCCGTGGCCGGGGCTGAGCGACCGCTGTGGGGACCGGCCCGCCGCGCCCGCCTGCGCACACGCGTGTGTCCGTGTGTCTGTACGTGCCGTGCGTCTATGTGCATCCATAGCATCCCACGGGAAATTCCTCTCCTGTCTGCCTGGCCTGGCGGGGAAAAGGGAAAATTCCCACCCGTGTCAGCCCGGCCGGGGAGAAGGGTCGGAGAGGGGACAGGGGGCCGTGGGCTGGAGCCCCCCGTCACCCACAGCCCCAGCGTGGGGTGGGAACGGGGCCGTGCGCAGGGCTGGGTGCGTGGGGGTGCATCCCACCACGGGTTTCGGACACACCGACTCCTTCCCAGCCCTTCCCCGTGGGTCCCGTGAGCATCAGCAGGTCCCCGCGGGGACGAGGGGCACGGCGGGACCCACGCTCTCAATGGGGCCTTTATTCCCCTCGCCCGGAGCCGGGGTGTCCGTCTGCTGGGAAAGGAAAAGGCTCCGCAACATCAAAGGGCTCCCACGAGCGCGGGGACAGCACGGGGGGGTCACATGAAGCACCATGAGCCTTTCGGGAGATAAAGAGGCTTTGTGGGGTCAGCGGGGGGTTGGGGGGCGGGTGAGGAGACGCACCGCACGCCTGGGGCCGGGAGCCAGGGTGGGGGCAGTGGGGGTGCCACAGACCCCCCCCGTTACCCACAGACCTGCCCCGAGTGGGGATGGTCTCATCTCCTGCTGGGTCTGCCCGACGTGGCCTTCACCGGCGTCCCGTGGTAGCTCTGGGACAGCAGCGCCATCAGCCACGGGCTCCACAGCCCAGGCCCACCCCGACCAAAGGGAGTCTCACCGGGGGCTCGGCACCTCCTGCCCGCCCCGAGGAGGAGGAAGGAGGGGATGAAGGGGCTTTCATGGCATCCGAAGATCCTCTCTGAAGCTCTGGACTGTGGGAGGTGGGACATGGGAGAGAAACGCCAAGAGCAGATGTTCCCCCATGACATTGCAAAAGTTCGGAGCTATGGAATAACACTAATAAGTGATAAATAAGTTCTTTTAACTTCCCGTCTGCCTGGCAGGCCCCTAGGCAGCCTCTCCCGCTCCGGGCTGCTCCAGCCTCAAAGACTTCAGCATCTCCATGGCGGAGACATCGGTGGGGCGGGACTGAGAGCTGTAACCGGGCTCTTGGGCTGGAGCACTCCTCCTAGGAAAGCCCGAGATTAAAGAAACGAAACCTTCCCGTCACACAGGAAAGGCAGAAACTGATTCAGAGGCGTCTGCGAACAGGCAGGAAAGAAAAAAACAGTTTGAGCAAACAATGGGCTGAGCCCCGCTCTGCTCTGCCTTGGCCGTTTGCTTGTTACTGCTGGTTTGTGTTTCACTCCCATTAGGGGCCTGAACTCAAAGCAAAGCAAAATATTTGTCACAGAGAGCAGGGAGGAAAGTCTCATCCATTCGGGGACCTTCTCCTCGGGTTTACTGAGCGGAGGCCCAGCGGAAACAGGCCGTTTTCATCAAAGGTTTGGGTACCACAGGCAGAAGGAAGCTGGAAGTTCAGCTGCAGTTTGGCTCGTGGGGCAGGAGCGGGGTTTGCTCCTGTCTCGGTTTTACTCTTCCCCACCCCAGGAATTCCTGCGGGGCCGGTGGGTGCGGACGTGCCCGAGCCTGCTGCAAACCTGCTGCGTGTTGGCTCCGGCTTCACCGGTGCTGGTGGGAACCTCCCCCCGTGGTTTGGGGGGTTCCTCTCCCAAATGCCGGCCGTGCCGTGAGCCGGGTCGGTGCCGGGTTTGTGGCAGGAGCCGGGAGCAGCGGTTGCAGGGGTCTGTCTCGCTGGGGCTGGTTCTGCACTGGGGCAGCTCGGGTTCAGCCCAGCACCCCCAGCCCCGGGATTATCCGTACCTGATGGACACCAGAGGGATTTGCTGCTTGCAATGAAAACAGCTCCGTTTCCCGGTGAGCCAGCCGTCCCCTCAGCCCCAGCTGCCCCTCGTCCCAAGGATGGTGTCAGCGGGGACGGCTATGGGGAACCCCGGCTCGGGGCACAGGAGAAAGGGGACACAGGGCCATGGGGAGGCTGGGCTGATCCCTTTGGGCAGGGGAAAGAGAAGGTTTGGAGGCGGAGGAGGCTTAGTGATGGATTTCAGAGTCGTCTTCCCCTCCCTTTCCCCCACTTTGTTCCAGAAATAAATTAAAAGCTCTCCCTCCAGGAAATTAAAAATCATTTAAGAAGACCGAGCACAGGACCTGATGCACTGGGTTTTCAGAGCTGGGTGTCCTGGGTGAGATAAGTGCAGTGCACCTCGGGGCTCAAGAGGAGAAGGGTGCTGGGGTGACCCCCCAGACCTGCTCCAGGAGGCGCTGGCACCAGATTCCTCACCCAAAGCAGGTCCCTGGGAGCCTGGATGCAACACCCTTCCCCTGGGCTCAGGCCCCCTTGCACCCAGGGGACTTCCATGACCTCGCACCAGCAGAGACCCGGCACTGCCGCAGGGAAACGCGGGAGAGGGGAGACCGGCACTGGCCATGGTGGAAATCATCCTTCAAAGCCAGGACCCGGCTCCCCGCTCCCCGCACTCGTCCCATGCGCAGGGCAGGCTGCCGCCTGCTTCTCATCTGCCGTGCGTCCCTCTAACCGATGCAACGTGCCACAGGCTTTGAACAAAATTGGTCCCAGAAGAAGCCCTCGCGCTCGGCCCCGTGCCTGCGTGACGTCAGTCCCGTGTCGTGGACGTGGTGGCGGGTGCCCGACCTCTCTGCCGGGAAGGAGGCACCAGGGAGCTGAGAGCCGCCCGGTGTGGGACGGGTTAGGGGTGCAGCGCCCGCAGGGGGACGGCCCCGCGCAAGGCTGTATCCAGCCCCGACAGCCGGGACCGGCACGGTGGAGGGAGGGGAAAGGGCAGGGACCCTGCGGCCTTGCCGGGGAGCTGCGGGGTGCAGGGGCAGGCGAATGCCAGCGTTGCTGCTCCCCAGGTTCTGCCTGCAGCCCCTCTGCCCAATGTGCACGTGCAATGCACGCCCACGCGCACCCACCGCATCCCGCATGCACTGCACGCCCACTGCACGCCCACACGCACGCACTGCACACCCACACGCACGCACTGCACACCCACACGCACACACTGCATACACTGCACGCCCACTGCACGCCCACACGCACGCACTGCACACACTGCACACCCACTGCACACCCACACGCACACACTGCATACACTGCACACCCACTGCACACCCACACGCACACACTGCACGCCCACACGCACACACTGCACACCCACACGCACGCACTGCACGCCCACTGCACGCCCACTGTGTGCACCCCAGCCCCTGGGCTGGAAGCGCAGGCAAGCCCTGGTGCGTGGGGAGGCTGCATGGAGGGGGAGGCCTGTGTGCTGGAGGCTGCAGTGCTAGAAGGAAACGAAACATGTTTTGTGGGAGATTTCCACACTCCTCCTCCCCCGGCTCCTATCGGTTCCCATCTCCCGCCCTGTCCCGCACGGGGCACCGGCCTGGCTGCGCGCACAGGGCCCCTCGCGTGGGTGACGGCCGTGGTGGGGCCGTGCTCGGCCGTGCAGCGATGCTGGGATGGGCCCGGCCGGGCGCCTTCGTGGCCGAGAGCGACCGGCTACCAGCCCACCCGGGACACAGGTCACCCAGGAGCCACTGTCCCACCAGCAGCTCAGCCTGGGACCCCGGTGCTGAGACGGGGAATCCGTCCCGAAAGAGTTAAGGGTTAAAAATTGAAAAAAAAAAAAAAAAAAAAAAAAGAATTACAAAAGAAAAAAGTGCCCTGAACCACATGCGACCTAACCTCCCCAGCAGCTCATCTGAGTTTAATAACGGAGGAGGGAAATCTCCCAAAAAGCTCTCAGAGAAATTAAAGTAAACAGCTTGCTGACCTCCAACCCCGCACTGCCCCGCCGCTGACTCGGCCCGGCTGCGGCGGCCACCGGTGCCTTGGCATTCGGTGTAATTGTAAACACATTCGGGTAAATACGAGGGGGGGGCGATGGGGGGTCCCGGGGGAGCCGGTGGCCAGGCAGGAGCAGCTCTCCCCACAACCGGCAGAAACCGGGGCCGAGCATCGGGTCGGCCGGGCAAAGACGTGGCCAGGGGGATGCTGTGGACCAACGGCTCAGGGCTGCGTGGCCATGCCGCATCCCCGGCAGCGAGGCGCTTTGCACGGCCGAGGCTTCGGGACCAACATTGCCAGTGGGGCCAGGAGCCACCGGGACCATCACACTGCCCTGTGACTTTTGGGGCTGCAAAACCTAACGTCAGGATGCTGGAAAGGGCTTGTCCTCTTAGCATCACAAAATTGAAAAAAAATGCTCTTATTTTCATAGATCCTGGTCATTTTCATAGGCTGAGGGAAAGAAAAGCATCCCCAGGCTGTACGAGTGCTGGCGCTCCTCTCCGGGGAGGGGCCGGCAAAGCCACCGGCCTCCGAGCGGGGAAGCAGGAGCTGAGCATCGCTGCCAGCCTGGCCCCATCCCTGGCCCCGCTTCATCCTCATCCTCATCCCAGTCTCCATGCCTGTCCCCAGCCCCGTCCCCATCCCCGTCCTGCGGTGCCCTCACACGCCGCATCCCATCGTCTGTGTTTCCCAAGGGGTTTTCTGGGGAAAACACTGCTCAAGGACAGCGGAAGGGGTCAGAGGGGGCTGGATCCGGGCAAACCCCGCACCCCTGCCCCGCAGCCCCAGCACCAGCTCCTGGGCTGGTCCCCCGCTGCCTGCCATCTACCTGTAAAACAAATCATATTTCGATCAGGCTCAAAGCAGCGACAGATGCACTGTATTTGGTGAAAAATGCCAGGAATCCACAGCCAGATTGGATTTCAGAGCAGCCATGAATCCCACGGAAGCCAGACCATTTCCATGGGACTGGAGGTCAGAGCCCGCTTCCCCCAGCAGCTCCCAGCCCTGAGGATCAGCCCTTGGGATGCGTCACGATACGGGGGAGAGGAGGAGGAGGAGGAGGAGGAGGAGGAAGGAGCTGCGGGGCCAGGGAGCCCAGCAGAGGTGTGAACCTCCCGCCGGAGGGACCAGCCATCGGCGATGGGGACCCAGCTCTGCCCCTGGGACATGCGGCCCCCTCAGCCGGTGGTGGGAGAGACCCCCCCCGGCCAAACCACCCGCGCCCAGGGAGAAGCTTCCTTCCTCTTTGCTTTCCTAACTCCCACAGCAGGGATTTATCTTGGTTCGGGAGATGGGCTCTGCCAAGAGAGCAAAGCTGGCGTCTCGCAGACGTTTCCTCTGGGGTTGATCTGCTGCTGAGCTACAGAAGGGGAATATTGATGCCGACTCCACCCCTTCCAGCAGACCAGGACCCAAAAATCACCATTTCCTCTCGGCCTGTGAATCACTAATAAACTCCAGACAGAAAGGTCTGATTAGGAAATTGTTTGGGAAATGGAGAGGAAGGGGGAGGGACCGGCACTCGCTGCCTCGGCCGGTGGCTCTGGGCGGCTTCGCCCCATGGTGTCACCCCCCTGCGCTGCGGGACGGGTCCCCGCGTCTGCGCTGGCCACGGGCTGCATCCCGAGCCCAGCCCCGGGGCTCTCCGAGTCTGGCTGCAAACAAAGTTCACCAGCGGATGGATTTGCCTGTCTGCACGGATTTGGGGATGAAAACCACTATTATGTTTAGATGTATATTCTTTTCTTTGATCGCTGTCCATCGGCTGTGCCGGAGCAGCGGCGCTAAATGAAATCTTTCCATCATTTGCTATTTGCGGCTGGGCACTCGCCAGCCTCCAAGCACGAGATCCTCGGCGGGAGCCCAAGCCCCGTGCGTCCCTGCGCTGTCTCCCGCCCGAGGCAGACCCGGCCGTCCGACTGCTCGCAGCCCGGGACACGGGGGTGCTCCGGGCAGGGGGCTCCCGGCTTGCAAATGGTATAATAAAGGCAGCAACGCCTGCGCGTTCCTGCTCAGCGCGTGGTTGGGAACGGCCGTGCTGCTGCCCTCACCAAAACCGAAACATTTCAAGCAAAACCAGCCCCTGCAGTAAGGCTCGCCGGAGGAAGGGCTGGTGTAATTAATTCGGGAGGGCTGGTGTAACGGGACCGACGCTGCCAAGGGTCCGCGCCAGCACTCGGGGCAGCACCGTCCTCGTCCCGTGCTGGTCCCCGAGCACCACGTCCTGCGGCGCAGACCTCTCGGCACCGATGGGACCATCCCCTCCCTCTCTGCAGAGCAAACGGTCACGGCAGCGCGGCTCCCTGCACCCCCCCAACTGCTGCACACTTGTCCTGAAACAGAACGGCTCCACATTTGGACCTCATAACACGGAAAACTTCAGGATTTTGAAATTTCAGTCTTGGACACAAATCTGATACATTCCATAAATGCTTTAATTTATCCCTTTGTCACAATATTCGATAAAAGGTTTCTTTTCAGCTGCCCTGCTTTGATTAATAACTGTAACAGATTCCAACCTGAAGGAACTGTCTTATATTGCATTTGTGGAAATTAAATGTTTGATTGCGCATAGTCGGGATTTTCTGATGTGGAAACTGCTCCACTGGAGAACTTTGAACACGCTGTAATCAAAAAACACTTTGGTGGGTTTTTTTTTTTCTTTTTCTCAGCTTCCCCCTCACCTGTAACAAGTCAAAACATCTGTTAAAATTCAATCAGAGCAAAACCGGCTGAAAAAATTAAAACTGGGGGCGTACAATTAAATGACTGTCCACGTTGCAGCCAGGTGGGACGGCGGCACGCGGGGTCTGCACGCAGGGTGTGGGTCTGGCCAGCACGGCCCGCGAGGGACCGGGGGAGCTTCCCACCGCCCCATCCCCTCCTGCCCCAGCACCCGCCGCCGCGCTCATCCCGGTGTTGCTGTGAGCCGCACGGTCCCACCGGCACCTGCCGTGCCGTTACCGGGGACGGTGCTGACGGCCGGTCGGAGGCAGCGGGGTGCCAGCCGGGGAGTCGCTCGGGGTGTGCGGGTGCTGGGTGGGCTGGGCTCCCCCCCTGCAGAAAAGGCCTTTGCGACAGAAGGCGCCTTTTGAACCGAAAAAGAGATTTTCCTTATGCTTGACATCCTCTACTTTTTAATAAAAATAGAAACACTGGAATTCCATGGTTGGGCTCGTTTTCCTTCCTCTTTCTTCCTTTTCCACGGCAGGGTGAGGAGTTTAAATTTCCCTAAACCGTGAGAAAAGGCAGAGGGATGAAAAGCGAGAGGGAAAACCAAAGTCCCGCGGGCGTTTGGGAACAGGAGCACTGTTCCGCAGGGACGGCGCGAGCGGGCAGGCAGCAGCCGCTGCTTTTCGGTGCTAATCCTGGCCGTGGCCGGGCTCTGCCGTGCCGCAGGTGCCCCCGCGCCCGATGGGGAGCGGTGGCACGTTTTTGAGGTCGGAAAGCAGAGTTTTCGGCAATTAGAGCGGCACGCCAAGATAAACCCTCGCTTCCTGGCGGTTCCGTTCCCATCACCCTGTTTGGGTCCTGGCGAGACGGACCCCGGCGAGGGGCTCTCCTGGCGGGAACAGCCCGGCAAATTCTCTCTGCATGGGTGAAATTCCCTCCGCTACCGAGGTTATTATCTCCGAACAGGAACCAACAATATCCTTTCATTTAGGCACTAATTTGAACAATGTGCGCCGGCCGGGGGAGGAAGGGCGCTCACTGCTCTGGAGCCTTTGAAAAATCCAGGCGGGAGCCAAACCAGAGGGAAAACAAAACCCCGGAATGATGCGAATGGCTCGGCGATGCAGGGCCATGGGCCGGGGCCGGTGCCGGTGCCGGTGCCGCAGGCTCTGGCCACGCCACCTGCGCAAAGGGCAAAGCCACGTGCGCTTCCAGGGACACGCTGGGACGAGCCGTGGTGCTGCCAGGCACAGGCACATCCCGGGGCACCAGGAGCCCGTGTCCCTGCTCGTATCGGGGGAAGATTATCGTTCCGGCCGTCCTGGGGCTGAGACCCCCGTCCGTGGGGGCGGGGGGGTGTTTTGCCCACTGGGGAAAATCACCTCCTCTGCTTAACCAGCCTGTTCAGCCTCGTAATTACCATTTCCATAGGGCTGGAGGGTGCAGTAAAACACTTTTAAATTTGTTCTATCATAAAACTCACACTAGGCACCAGAAGAAGTCGGAGTGTGTAATTGATAACCATAAAAACATTTTAATTTCCGTTTTTCAGGAGCGGACAAGACAAACGTGGCAGGGGAAAGGGAGCACCCGCTGACGGCACACGTGTGCCCCGCAGCTCCCCGCGCCACCGCTCCAGCTCCCGGGGGCCGGTGGCAGAGTCTGACGGGCTGCAGCCACCTCGCCCCACGCGGTTTGCAGCGGGACCAGCGTGGTGTGCAATTGCTCCTCAACAGGGATCTCCACTGGCATGTGGCTGGCAGCAGCAGCATCCCCATCCCCGTCCCCATCCCCATCCCCATCCCTGTGCCCGGCGGGATGCAGCGTCCCGTTCCCACTGGCTGCCCCAGTGCTGGGCCCTCCTGGGCGAACCCCACGGGGGCTTGCAGGGGGAGATGGGGGGGATTTCTACTGTGTTTACTCTTAAAGTGTAGCCGTTATGAATATTCACACCCGCGTGGGGAGAGCAGGCCGTTCCCCGATGGGGATATCAGTTGGAACATCATCTAATTGATTACGTGGAAATTGCTCCTGGTGGAAAGGGAAGCCCTCGCCTCACTCTCGGTGAATTAATTTAGCTTGTGCCATTCTTTGCTGTGCTCAATTAATCTTGTTAAAGTGATATAATTTTAGCTCACACTTCACACACAGGGGTACCGGGGCGGCCCCGGCTCATAACGACGGGACGTTAGTTAATGACGGGGTAATGGGCGCTCCGTGCCTTCACGTGGGAGGGACGGTGGTGGGAGAGGGGCTCCTGGTCCCCCATGTGCAGGATCAGCCCCGGGACCAGCGGGACCCCGGGGTGTCATCCCTGCCGGGGGGCCGGGGCCACCGGGGTGCAGGACGCCGGGCGCCACGGCTGGGACGCGCGGCGAGTCGGGTGCCTGGGCCGTCCCCGGCTCCGTGCCGAGACAAAGAGCGTCGGTTCCCGCAGCCCCCCGGCAGCTGGCGCGGGGGGACATAATCCCACAAAAAGTCCTGCTCCGGGGGGATCAGCGGGAGAGGTGAGGGGCACACCGCCGAGCCCCCGCCATCGCCGGCGCTGCCCCTTTCCATCCCGCTATTGACTGCCTAAACAGTTCTTTGGTGATTACAATGTAAATATAGCTTTTCATGGAGTAAAGGCCTTTTATGGGATCCACACACACTTAACCACTTAACCCCAGCACAAAAAGAGCAGTGAATTAGCTGTTTAGAGGCTGCTCGTGCAGAAAAGCGGCCCCTGAATAGGATTTGGGGATCTCTGTGTATCAATTGCTATGCTTCAGGGGCCCTCAATGGGGCTTTCGGCGTTCGAGCATGTGCCAAAGGGCTCCTGTGGGTATGGATGGCGTGTCGGGGGGGGGGGGGGGGGGGGGGAAGAAGAAAAAAAGCAGCTGCTTGTCTTTAATAAAACAATGATTTATTCATAGCGACTTGGGGAAGGGGTGGGGGGACACGGGGAAGCGCCAAAGCGATGCTCGCCCTGCTCTGTGCCCGGGAGAGGCTTGGGGACCGACCCTACCTGGGGAGTGGGAGGCACGGGGACCCCAGAGCAGCCCACGGGGACCCCAGAGCAGTCCATGGGGACCCCCAGAGTAGCCCATGGGGACCCAGAGCAGTCCATGGGGACCCCCAGAGCAGCCCATGGGGCTGAGCCGGCTCCCGCTGCAGCCCCAGTTGGTCATCGGGGGGTCCCTGTGGCTCTGCTCCCTCAGCACCAGGCACCCTTGGGGGGTGCAGGAGCCAGGGGACACCCCCTCTGCTCTTCCCCTGTCACGCGGGCACCTCTGCAAAGCTGGGTGGCAGCCGGTGCCCCCCCCGCCCCGGGCGCAGCAGCAGGGCCATGCGTGGGCAGGGTTGCAGGGGCCGACACGGGGCTCGGTGTGCGGCCCCCCCATGCCTGGGACGAGGCGTTTTGGGACGGGTGCGGAGGAAGGCAGGCTGCACTTGGCATCCCGGATCAAATGAGCCTAGACGGCCGTGGCCATCCCGGCCGAAGGACGCTGCAGCCGGGACAGGACCCTCATCCTGGTGGGGTGGGCAGCCCGGGCTGGCGGGGGTGGCCGAGCCGGCAGCAGGCGAGCGCCGGGCTGGCGCTCATGTGGCGGGGACACGGGGCTCGGCCACCCCCAGCTGCACCCACCGCTGAACAAGAGAAGCCTTCATGGAGCGGGGGGAGCAAACTCAAAGTAGATCTGAACTGAATGGGCTGGAACGAGGAGAGACGTCTGGACAAAGCGGGGCTCAGCGTGGGAACAGGGGGGTGGGAGGGATGAAAAGGCGGCAGCACGTGGCCGGGTGCGTGGAGGGAGAGCGGCCGGCACCAGCACCAGCCGGGCTCCTTCCCTTCGGGACACGCGTGTCCCCACCGCAGCGGCGGGGTGTGCAGGGCCAGGGCTCGGAGCAGGGAACAGCGCTCAGCAAAATTCAGGGGGTGCGGGGACCCCGGCGCGGCATGCGGCATCACCGCTCGGCGGCAGGAAAGCGATGCCGGAGGGACACCAGGGTCCCGTCCCCTCCTCGCCGCGCCACAGACGGGATCTCACTGAAGTCACGGGGGGCTGACGAGGAGCAGATCAAGTCAGGGTACGGCCCTATTTTTAGGCCCATGCAGATGGAAGGATGAAAGAGGAGGGGGGAGGCAGGGTAGGAATTGGGAATGAAAGACAAACAAACGCCAAGCAGATGTGGGGAGCGGTGCTCTTCCCCTCGCAGGATGCGTGTGCGGCTCCATGCAACACCGGCCTTGACCCCCGGAGCCTGGGGGGGCCGTGGGGCACAGGGGGACCGGGGCAGAGCAGGACACGATGTCCCCTCCTGCTCGCCCCTCATCGCCGGGGTTCACACCAGCACCCCGGGGCGGTGACACCGCGTCAGCTCCGCATCCTCGTTAGCGGCCCCAGGCAACTTCCCGGGGGAAAACATACGAGCACTGGGGGGGAGGCAGTTTGGTGCCGGGCTCACGGGGTGCCCCGGGGGGGTGGGGACGTGTCCCCCCACCATTCGCCATCCTCACCGGTACCTGGCAGCGGGGACACACGGCCGCGGGCTCCAGGAGCTCCACTGACACCGTGACCGCCCCGGGGGGAGCTGATCCCTGCTGCCCGATGATCCGGCAACGCCAACGCAGCTGGCGAGGTTTAGGTGTGGATCTTGCTGTGGAGTTCCTGCACTGTGAATTAAAAACTCCCCGCGGTGCAGGCAGCACAGCCCTCGGGACGAGGGTGGTCCATTCTGGACCAGAGCTGGTGCCTGGCTCCCCCGCCAGCCTGCGGGCACCAGCCTGGGCTGTGCCAACCCCGGCACGTCCCTGCTGTGCCCTTCTTCGATGCCTGAGGGTTTCTCAAGGTTTTGCCAGACCAGGGCTATCACCAGAACCACCATGGGGTTTATTTTCACATCTCCAGCTTCCATTCAAGCTGGAGACATCAGCAACATCGCTCCCAGGCTTTTAGCAGGAGCCATGGACAAGACCCAACCAGTGCACGGACAAATCCCAACTGCTCCAGACTTCGGCAGGATTTGGGGCCTCGGTGCTGGCTGATGAGTATCAAATCCAGCTCCTCCAGCCCTTCTTGTCCTCCCTGCAGATGTTCGAGGGTCTTTGCCAATTGCATTGACCCCATCTAATCTTTTTCTTCCTTCCTTTTCTTTTCCCTTTCCAGCAAAGGGGAACAGACCAGGGTGACCGCAGCGCGTCGGGCTGGGGACTGTTTGCAGCCGGGCAGTGACACCTCGGGAGCTGTTATCATACTTTGGGGCTCATGTCACCCCCATCTCCAAAGATCACACATGCTCAGCAAATCCGTAGGCTACCAAAATAAGGCCAGCGCTACCTGTGAGATCATCCCCCCCCCCCCCCCCCCCCCCCGGATGCCTTGCTCAGAGCTTTGTAGTGAGAGCATCGCCCTCACATCGTACAAAATAGGGAACACATGGCAGGTATAATTGCCTGTTGCTTTAATTATCATCTTTACATCAGCGGGCTGGATAGGGTTTGCATTACCTTTGGTCGGAGGGGCTGCAGCTGGCGGAGCCGGGATGCGCATCCCGAGGGGAGATGCCGGCTGCGGTTACGACTTTACGTAGGCTGTTGCTGCAGGGCGGCTCGCCGAGGCACCCCGAGCCCGCCGTTCGGCGGGCTCGGGGTGCCTCGGCGAGCCGCCCTGCAGAAACCTCAAGCAGCGGCAAAAGGGTTGGAGGTTTTCAAAGCTCCCCTTTGGGTTTTGTGTAAAAGAGGAATGTGGAAATACCACCTCTGCGTATCCCGAGCAGCAGGGGAGGTGGCGTTAGCGTCTCGGTGGTTAATTATTCTTCCTGGGCAGAAACGAGTCTCCACGAAGCGCGGGGACACACGCAAACGCGCGCACGTCTCGCCCTCCGAAGGGAACAACGCCTCTCGGATACTGATCCTCCGTCACCGCGTGCACGAACATCAAATATTGAAAATCAATGGGCCACTGTAAGGGAAGCAGCACAGAGGATGTTGCATGAAAACAGCCTTGAGGAACAGAGAAAAAAAAAATATTAGCTAAAAATAAAATTAATCTCTTGCAAAGCTGCAAGATTTGCTTCTCACCCCTCCCCCTCGCGCTGCAATCTTTTATGTCATTTTCTTTAATTACAGCTGGTTTAGATCGCTGCTGCCTGGAGAAGCGTAGCTGGAGTTAGCCATAAATTGGGCTTCTGGATGATACAAGAGAAAATAACACCCAAGGACTGAACATCTGTCCCCACAGAGCGCATGCAACGTTATAACGAAATGACTAATTGTTAATATAGAATGAAACTTTTGCTTTACAGGTCGCCTAATAAACCCAGCCCCCCTGCAAGTCTCGGACAGAGCTCTTTTCCATGTCACGAGCTTGGCCGGACTCTGCCCGGCCAGGAGCCCCCGCAGCTCTGCTCTGCCCAGGGGCAGCGGGGGGGCCGGGGCGCAGGCACTGCAGTGAGGGGGGGCTGCTTCGGGTAATAAAGCAGCAATCGAGGCGTCCCACCCTTGCACGGCCCCTCGCAGCTGCCCAGCGGCTCCCAGGGCGGGAAGGTCTTTGCCAAATTTCAATCTGCCCATTTGATTTCGGGTCATTAATTAAGCGTGGGCACCCGAGGCGTGCCAGGGCTGGTTTCTCGTAGGAGGAACTTCATCAGGAGCCCAATGCTGGCTGAGACGGACGTGGCAGCCCCGAGCTCTGCCCTGGCCAGAGGGATGGGGCGAGGAGGGGACCCTGCACCGAGCCCGGCCAGCCACCCCCCCCGCCCCACCGGCTCTGCCACTGCCAGCTTGGTCCCACCTGCGCAGGGCAGCACCTTCGCATCGTCAGTCCTGCAGTGAGGCTGACGTTTTTATCCCTGTTATCTTTTGCTTCTTAGCAAGGAAAGCACCTGCCTGTCAGAAAGCAAGAAAGCTCTTGCTTGCTTTCACTATACTCTTACATTGTATTTCTGTATTTCTTGAATTACCTACTCCATTTCAGTTAGACTACGGCCGTTCCTGCTCTTCTGTCTTCCCTGTTTTCTTTTCTAATAATGGAGAAGCCAAAGGAAAAGAAACAGATGCTGAAAACATCACCTGATCCGCTCCGAAACCAAGCGCCCGCGAAGGACGTTCTCATGGCCCCGAAACCGCACCCCATCCATCACTCCTGCAGAAAGGATGCACCAGCTAACGAGCGGGCCGAGAGCCAGGCGGGGTAAATAATTGTGACACGGCTGCTCTAGAAGACACCCTCCCCGTCGCACTTGTGCGGATGCCTGGGGGTCTTTTTGTCCTTTAACCCTCGTATTGGGTCTGGGACAACTGATTAAAGGCCCAGGACAGATGAGGTGCAGAAGCTCACGTGATAAGCGCACACAAAACATAGAGCACGCTTCTTTTCATGTGTCCACTCCAACATAATTTTTCACATGTTGGAAATACAGATGATTTTAGCCTGGGTCCATCTGGTTTCCCAAATAACCTGTCTATTTGATAAATAACATAAATTAAATTAGACAAGACAAACAAATAGTTTTTTTTCTCTCCCCCTTTCAGTCTCTTGGCAAAAAGGAAAAAAAAAAAAAAAAAAAGGAAAAGAAAACATAATTCAGTGACTGCCTCGAGCCCCCGAGGAGCTGCGCGGTGGTGAAAGCTATGATTATAAACGTGTCTGCAATGTTAACCTTTAACACGGACCGAAGGCCGATCCCTCCTCTGCTTGTAAGTTCTTTTTCAACTTTCTTCACTATCATTTAGGTTCCTAAGAGCTCACTCTCCCTGCAAACTCAGCAGATAACATTGCATACTTAGCAGCACTCCCTCATAAAGGCTCCTGCGGTGCAGTCTAGGATCAGACCCGATCCGAGAGGCTTTATTCCTCCTGTCCCTCGTGGGGGTAAGGGAAACTGAGGCACAGAGACATGTAGTTATTGCAGATGCCTAACTTGTGTCCTACCAAGGCGCAGCCACTTTTGCATCTCATGCAAAGCCAAAACCGTCCATCGCCAGTCCCGACTGAGCTGTAACTCCTAGGAGTTAGACCAAGATACAATTAGAGGGGAATAGCAGCGAGCAAAGTGGCAGGAGCTCTTCCTTCAGCCAGGATGGCCCCGCAGAGACCACTTCTGCACGGGCTGGGACGCACCGCAGCCCTGCCCCAGGGCTGCACGCAGGACCCCCGTTCCCACCCCGTCCCCTCTCCCTGTCTCCACCCTTAGTCCATCCCTCCTTCCCAGCCCCAGACCGCTCTTGGCACGTCCAGCAGCAACAGGGGGGGATTTTTCTTCTCCTCCTTAGCACAGCGGCATCACCTCGATGTCAGGAGGGGCGAGCTGAATCGATATGTGAAAATGAGAAGGCGAAGCCAAGTTAATGTGCCAGACGGGAGGTGGGGCAGGGGCAGCCCCAAAGGGACGAGGGGGCAGCGGCAGGGTGGGGAGCGGAGGCGAGGGTCAGGCCTAAACCCACCGCTCCCACAAATGGGGTCTGGCACCATCGGCAGCAGCATCGCAGCACGCGGTTCAACCCCGCCAGCCACCGAGGGTTTCAGCTGCTACAGGACTGGCCCCGGCCCCTCAGAACACGGCACGGAACGCACCCCCCTGCAAGGAATTTCTGGGGCGCAATATAGTGCTTTTACCAGCAGTGTTTCACACACCCTGAGCTCCTGAAAAGGCTGTTGCGGGGGAAATATTTACTCTCAACAGTCAGAAATCTTCCCCTTCTCTGTATTTCAATTTATAACTCTTCAGGCCCAACAATATTTTTCTACTCTTGGCTCTGGAACAAGCAAAACATGTTTTGAAGGGAAGATTCTAAAGAGAGAGCAAAACAAATGCCAGCGTTGTGACTAGCATATGCTGAGGGGAGGCTAGTAAGATCACTAGGACAAAGCCAACCCTCTAAAGTTGCTCTTCAAGCTACTACCTTCTAATGCAAAAACGTAGCAATTACAGGTTTATATAAATTTAATCCTTTGCAATGCTATAGAGCATGGAAACTAAGAATTTCCCCATGAGTCAGAGTATAGTTTAAGCTTTGATCATTCTTCTTCCCCTTTTGCTAGGGGAAGAGCATGCTCTTGCTGCTCTCTAGTGGCAGGCATTACTGGCAAAATTAAGAGAAGATGCTGAATTTTGCAGCTTCAAATGTTTTTGTCCAGTAAATCTGTGCTGAATTAGTACAGCTTACAAATCAGTGCAAACACCATAAAGAATTAACTGGATATTCAGAGATCTTCCTTCAGTTAATGTTGCTCTTCAGGAAACACCTGATAAACGACCTTTCCTCTTTCATTCTCTTCCCTAAAGCTCCCATCCCAAATCCAGGTACAGTAACTATTCTAAGTGCCAGAACGAACTGAAATAGGCATGCCTCAAGCCAGAGATAAAGCAAGTTTTGTCTAGGGGCTAACAAAATCAAAACTATTGAATCAGTAAAAAGAAACATATTGTTAGGGCCAAGAATTTTACACAAACCTAAGTGGGAGACTTGAGAATTTACACTCCAATAAACATTGTGGGGGTTATTTTTGTTGTATTCCAATATTATTGCAGCTTTTCCTACTGAAGGGCTTAGTTGTGGCTACAAAAGAAAAGCAGCAATGAGAAAAAAGAAAAAAGACACAGAGATCAGAGAGAGACAGACATTTTGGGAAAAAACCCCTTATACGCACAACTGAATGAAATCCTGTAAATTAATTCCAACTGCCTCTGAAATTAAAAACATGTTTTATTGTAAAATTGACCTCCAATTAGTACCATAATTCTTTATAAACATAATATACATTAAAATATTTTACATGTAGCACACCAGGCATATGCTTATGATGTTACAAAATTTACAGTTCAAGATACTTCTCCGACAGCGTCGGCAACCTAAGTATGTGACATCAAGTCCTAGAAGAATGTTTAGTCTCACAGAGCAGGCCACTGCGTTACCATCATCTGGTCTCTGCTTTAAGACATTCAACATGTAATCAGAAACGTCAAAAGTGCTGTATATTCTCTCAAGAGTTTTTTCACACTATTTAGAATAGTTGTGAATGCTGGTTCCTTATTATCTGATTTCCTCCTTTTAGAATAAGCCTTTCATTACTAGCCATTCCAAAATGGATAATTTCTCTTGGATGAGTGCAGCTTGTGTGAAAACAACAGAATGGATGATTTAAGAGAGTCTTCAGTTGGCAAAACAAAACAAACACCCCCCACAAAAGCCCCAAATACCCCCCCCCCCCAACACACCTCCTTTTCCTCTCCCACATCTGTTACATTCTTCCCTCTCCACACACACACATTCGTATAAGAATGTGTGAGAATATAAACAGTAATAAAAACTTGGAAAGAAATCCTTATCGTACTGCCTCATAAGACTGGGACCTTTTTTAAAAGTATACATTTCAAATATAAATTAGAGCTTCTTAAAACATCAAGCTAATAAATGCTTAACATTAGAGAAAACAAGATACTGGAGGAAGCCATAGCTACCTTCATTCTGCAAGTGTAAACAACATATGTCCTGCCATAGTTAACACTGCTTTCTTCTTACCCAAAACTGCAGAAATACCTCCTTCACCTGTGCTTTAAGCTAACTGCAGCATTTTGTGTCACACCTGTCACAAACGGTATTTTCAGATGGAACTGATATCACTGAAACACGTGAGATTCCGTGAGGACAGCGTACAGTAGTGTTAAGTTTCCTTAATGCTTGGGAAAGACCAAGTTAGCATTTCATTCCAAACCAAGCATGGATTTTGTGCTTTCATTTGCCACAGAGCACTGAGAAAAAACAAAGGGGAATAAACAAGACCTTTGCTTGGAAATTACTGGAACTTGTGAATTAAGCAGCAACACGAGAATGTACAGCAATTTGTTTACCTTCCTGATGATTGCTGGCAGATTTGCAAAACAAACCGCAACTGGCAGAGAGAGGAGATACAACCTCCAGCCCTAAACAAAAATATTCAACTCTCCAAGTACTGGAATATGCTTCGGCTCTGACTCGTTTCCTCTGTGCTGTCTACCCTGGGCCGTTTGGCCAGAGATGTTACCACTGCAGCAGGACCTCTTTTCTTCACCTACAGGGGAGTAGGATACATTGAAATATTCAAAATCTCCAAAAAGTTTAAATTCTGAATTATCAGAGAATTATTTGGTGTGAGAGCACATACTAGGAAGTCATAGAGAACATTTAAAACAGCAATGCTCTTAACAGCCTGGACGTTTAAATAATCTACACAATTGGCAGCACATTCCACACAAATCTTTACCTGAAGTTTTGATTTCTCCTTTGCCTCTGCACTCTTGTCTGGGGAAAGTGTATGAAAGACAAAATTCCTTGAATTTCGAGGTGCGTTTGGATTAAGATCTGACATTGCTGCTAGTTTCTGAAGGACAGCTTTAGGTCTGTTCAAGAGAGACCCATTTTTTATCTGAAGAACAAAGAAATGGTGCGTTAAACCATTCACACGAATAAGACAGCTCTTCCAGTGGGTTATTCTCAACAGAAAAGAACACACCCTACTAAAACGTTACTCACTACCACACAAACCAGAAGTGCCCAGAATCTAGAGTCAGCTGACTTTGCTGTTTGGAAACACCACTTTTCAGAACCTTTACCGACCTGGATGTCACTGGCAGGTCTGAATGTTTCAAACGGGTTCCTGGGTAATAGTGTTGTGTCTTGTACCACTGCTGCAGGGCTCGCTGGCAGAGAAACAGGAAAACGTCAGTTTCTGAACTTCATTTGAAAGGATATAATTTTATATCAAACTGAAGAACTTAGAATTGACAACAGACTGTAAATATTGTAGGAAAAAAAATCTGCATAAAATTATACTAGGAGCCATACAACTGATAAGTGACTCTGGCAATTAGTTCTATCAGTTAGAAGGGAAAATTTGGGTTTGAAACAGCTTTGCACACTTGGAGTCACTTTTTTACCACACCAAGGAAAATCTGCATTTATTTTCACTACATTAGATAGTCTTTCCTCAAGTCACAGATATTTGGAGAAACTGCTAGGCTGAATGCCGCTTACAGTCTACTCTGCAACTTAAAGGCAAGCAAATGAAGAATAAAAGACTAAACAAAGATGTAGAGGAATTTATTTCCACTTTACAACATTTTTTTTCAAGAAGTAGCATACTATTTTATTAAGTAAATATACACAATTATTATCACCTTGCAGTGGCACGTTTTCAATCCTTTTATACCTTTAGCTTTTCAAGTGCAGGAAGACATGAGCTCCAACTCATGTAAGAAAACAAGACACGGGAGTTTTCTGATCCATGTCCTGCTTCACTGGAGACCGCAGGTGACAACCAGAAGTTAAACTTTCTTTCTCTTATTTGCTTGTCACTTCAATAACAAGTAAGCTTACCTTTCTTCTGTAGGGACTTAGCAGTTACTTTTTTTGCTAGTTTCATGAATTGGCTGTCTTCACCAATTTCTTCCTCCTCCTCCTGCTCTTTATTTTTTTCCTTCTGCGGCAGAGAGAAGAGACTTTGTAAAACTGAAGTAGTTCATATTAGAAATGAACATTTCATTCGTTATTTTAAGTAGGCCGATTATTTTCATTATGTAAATTAATAGTATTTTTATTTACTTTCTACTGTAAAAGTTTATTGCAATTTACTAGAAACTTTATCATCCTTGTTCTATTGATGAACAGCAAACCTGTAGCATCACATTCAGCTGAAAAAACTAACCTAATACTGAAACTTCTAAAATTTGAAGTTGTGCTCCTAGCGTAAGGCACTTATTCCAGCTTTGAAGCTGACTTGTTTCAGAACAAAGTTGTTTTGCCTCTCCCTTCTGAATTAGCGCCTCTGTACAATACTTGAGGAGAAAGAGCAGAATTAATAATGAAAAGCCAAAGATACATTTATAACTGGTATTTTCTCCAGAGTTTAACTTAAGGAACTAACAATTTCACATCTAGCAATGTTACTGAGAAAGACTGAGTGAGATGCCTTTCTTGAAGCTAATACCTGCTCACGAAGCCACTGTTCTCGTTCAAATCGCTCTTTCCTCCATTTTGCTTCTGTCTCATCAAACTGTTCATTTTCGTCATCATTATCTGAATCTCTCTGAAACAAGTCAATCTGTGAAGCATAATCTAGACAAAGAAAAAAAATTAGCTTTCAATTTTGAGGCATAAAATATGCAGACTAATAAAAAAAATAAACCCCCCCAAACCCACCAACAGCAAAACCCCCCAACCAACCAGAACCACCCCAACCTAATTTATTTCTGAAAGACATTATTTATTTTTGAAGGACTACTGAGTGCAGTTTCATACGCACACACTCTCGTTCCAATCTTTCACCCCATCTCTTAACTATGGATCAGAAAGGCACCTATGTTTTTCCATCTGAATCTCCTCATTCTGCCAGGGCCATCGCTGTGCAGGTCACCATCAATGAGGTATCTCTCCTGGTACAAGCGTAACTGACGCTTGTCATCATCAAGCATTGCCTTCCTAGCAACGGAGGAGAAAGGGAGGAGGTTAGTCCAGGTTATAGCCAAGAGCCATGACTTCACACACACTAATACTGTCACTGACATGTGGAATTTGTGTATTTGATTTTCTAATTCCACTTCATTAGGGAGTTCCTCATCAATAATCTCTTCTTCGTATTCGTTCAGGTCTTCACCATCATATTCATCCTCGCTTCCCACATCGCTCCCTGACAGCTCTGCCTCATCTTCCATGAAATCCTGCAGTTTTCTGTAAAAGAATGTTAAAAGAGTTCAGTTTGGTAGACCAATAATCATCACAAATCTTCTGAAAGCAAGATTTATCTTTTGACACAAAATTAACACATATCCTAAATGAGAAATTATGATTCATCTTTAATTTTTGAAAAGACTAAGTAATGTTGGTCAAAAAAACCCCATTGCATTGTTTTTATCATAGTTTTTTGATTTCCAACTATAGTGAAAGTTATAATGGAAATCCTCTACATCATGCAACATGACAGCACTGAAGAAAAAAAAACAAAAAACAACCCAACCAAAAAAACCCCACAACCAACAAACCAACCAACCTAACCCAACACCAACCAGAGCCAACGCTATATAAACATTAGCTACTAATGCTGGGGAGGGAATAGACTACATTTGTAGTGCTCTTGATATTCTATTCTGTCTGGCAATGAAGATACAAAAAGAGATGTACTTACAGTTTTTTCTTCAAGCCCTGTCTAGGTCTCAGCAATTCTTCTTCTTCATCACTAACTTCTGCTTCTTCAGGATTACTGTCTCCACTTTTTTCATCCTGTCAAAGAGAAAGTTTTCAGAAATTAAGGAATTTCTGAAAAGAAGATTGCTTTATAACAACAGCTTCTTCTGTTCTTCAGTCAATAAACACAGACTGAATCACCACAAATCTTTCAGAGGATTTGCTATGCTAAGATGCTTTATCCAGTATGTTATAGCATTAAGTGGACATTTTAAATGATCCAACTATTGCTCTTAGAAGTGTTTCAGTGACTTGTTCTGGAAGTTGGGATACTTTGCTTTGATGGTTATAGTAAAAACCTAAGTAGATAAATGGAATTCTCATAGTCATAATGCCGTAGCAGTTGCTTCGCTCCATCAGTTCGTACCTCTTCACTATCAAAGGCATTGTCATCTGTCAAAAGCTGAAAATCACCAAGTTCTTCTTGCTCCTCCTCATCTTCCTCTTCCCTATGGGAAAAGTGAACAAAAGAAACGCACGTTTTCATTTCACCTCCAATGATGGCTTCGCAGTACTTCAAGGCAAGATTTCAACCATCATGACAGCTCAGACTATGAACACTCAGGTAATTGCCTGAGACCAAAGAGCTACAGTCCCTGAACAGCATTTAGCTTTAGATGCCCAACATCCCCATTAGCATCAACTTTTTAAGACCTTGGGGCTTCACTTGCAGAAACCACGGGACAAGTATTAAATCCTGAGTGTTTCCCTCTAAAATTCCTCTTGGATCCCTGACATTCCCATTTGTTAAGCCTTTTGTTGGGCAGCCACACGTCTTTACAGTTTAACGTAAGTATCCAAGTTACATTTGGTGATGGCTCCTGTAGTTTGGCAACAGCCCAGAGCACAATCCAAGAGTCCTGCATTCTAACAATCTGTTCTCAATTTGATGACAGCTCTTCAACACTTCTTTCACAATCAGTGAAAAGACAAAGAAGAATTTCCCTTCACAGTAGCTGTGGGAAACATATGTGCTGCTGATTTAGAGAGTGACTGCTGAGCAATTTGCAATATTCCTCCCCTTCACCTCCAGAACAGACCACACTTTTGCTTACAGCATTTTGAATTGATGTCAAAAAAGAAGACATATGAAGAGTGAAACAAGACAATTACCACTATAAGCTTCTGTAAATTTTAGGAAGAATAATACTAACTTGTCTGTGGAAAAGGAGCCTGAACAAAGTGCTAGAGCTTCCGCCATTGGATCTTCTATGTCGCTATCTTTTTCTGCCTTGGAAGACACTGAAGATGCCCATGTTGGAGAACCTGCTACAAAACAAGTAATAAGATGGCAACTTATTAGACAGATATGTTTCTACTCTTAGGAGGTCAGAGAGCATCCTAGAAGTGACAGTTAGCACGCTCCCAACAAAGGCAACACATTGTTAAAGCTCTCTGAAGTTCCACATTCTGTGTTAGCACCCAGAACTAAAAGGTACCTTCGTGTAAAGCTTATAAATCAAATAAGCAAAGCTGACAACAGAATTCAGGACATACCCTGAGACACAAATTTTCCTGAGCAAAGATTGAGCAATTCCTCCATGTTCTGCTTTTTGTTGCTGCTGGTATTTGGCACGTGTTCAGCTTGACTGCTAAACTGTCCAGAACACAAGTCCAATAATTCATCCATATTGGCATCCATTGCATTCTCATCCATACTGGCCAGAGTCAGCTGATGCTTTGAGGACTGGTATTTATTCCTATGTTGTCCGACGTTCAAGAACCTGAAAGAAAGTCTGTAGTTAGAAAAATCTTGCTGGTCTGTATGTCCTACTTCTGTTAAGGGGCACAAAAATGTCATCCTTTAGACCTATTACTTACCCATCTGCATCAAGCAGCTGGCTCTGAGTGTCATCTTCCAGAGAAAACTGGAACTGTGACTCCTCAGCCCCTGGAAATAAACTCTTAGGCTCAGGAGAAGCATTATACAGGTCCTGGGAATCTTCTATGGGAAGAGAGGGCTCAGACGTCTTTCCTGAGCTCTAGTCAAAGGAACGTAAAAATATACAAGTTATTTGTTTTGCAATCCTAAAAGTCAAAAGCAAGAATGGAACAAAACATTTAAGCTATTTGAAAGGATTAACACCATGCAGGTGTCAAGTATGTCCACACTGCTCTGATAAATCATAGGAGTTCGCCAACATCAGATGTTGTATAGCCCATGTAAGTATGCTTAAAAAATATTTACAATGTACTTATTTTAGATATCTAAACCAGATTATAGCCTCTTTTCTTTGCTGTTTTAGAATATAAGTTTTTATAATGTCATTTTTATCCATTTCAATGTGGAGACATTTTAAACTCCTGGGACAGTTTGCTTTTCTGAAATCTTACTCATATAAAAGCATTTGGCTAGATGCCTTCTTCTGGTATTACTTTTTTGATAGATATGACAGTTAGGATAAAATATATTTATTCACTACCCACTGTCTTAATATACAATGAGAATAGGACCCGGAACCTTACCTTGGAAGCAGAGCTGACAAAGCTTGTTTTGAAAAAACCTGGGGAAGGTGACCTGAAACCTCCTGCTGCAGACGCAAAGTTCCCTCCACGTGACATCTGTTTGTTATAAGGCTGATACGATGGAATCATGGAGCCGATCAACTCAAAGCTGCTATTATGGCTATTCTCTTTTGCTAGTGTTGGTAGAGAAAAGGAATCATCATCCTCTGAAAAAAAAGGAGAAAAGTAAATACAGTGCTTAACTTTGTTGTTGTGATTCTGTAAGACCTCAAGATACTTTTTTGCAACACTGACACTTCGCTAAAATTCATTATTTTGTGCTCATGTTGGATTTCCTTCTCCATAGAGGATGCATATTACACTTCTTTACTGAATTTCATCTTACTGATTTCTGACTGTTTCTGTATTTTTTTTCAATTGCAGTTTGAACTTTATTTTCCTCTAGTTTTTTCAAGCCCTCCCATTTTTTTCATCAGTCTAAACTTTTATAATCATACTGTATTACTATACAGATGATGAAATAACAAAAATATTGAATACCAACCTCAAATAGAAACTTCTATGTGTGCCACATGAAAAAAAATGCTGGCTATTATCATAGTTCTACTTTACCTAACTTGGTAGGTCCTTTGTCTGCAGCTTCTTCCATTTCAAGTTTCTCATCAGGAAGAGAGTATCTGCAATTCATTAAATACAGTGTTATATTTAGTGCCAATATATACAAGATGAATTGCTATTGTCTGTCAAACCTAATTGCAAAAAAGGTAACACACAAAAATGCATCTAGTACGCTTTGATTAAGAAACAGATTATTCCACTAAACAATAGTTACAGTCATTAAGTTTTTTTTAGAAGAAAATATATGTGAATGCACATATAAGTACTGGAACAAGACAGAAAAAATACTTATAAAAACAAAACATCCACATGTATTGATCAAATTTAAAATTGCTCAGGCACAAATTTTAAAGCTTGGTTTATTTACCCCATTTTGGAGGAACTGTCCTTAAAAAGCATCAATGTAGACTCTGTTGAAGGTGGTTTGGGAACAGAATCACAGTGCACAGATTTCTCCAGCTTCTCTCCATCAAGTGATTCTTTGTCGGTTTCTTTATCACCATCTTCAACACGTTTCTCTTCTGCATCCTCATTATCTTCCTCTGCTTCACCAAGCAGAAATTCCACATTCTAAAAAACATCCCCAAACATAGCAGAGATGTGGTGATCATTGCTTTCATCTGTCAACATCTTTGTGTACTGTTCAAGAAAACGTTTTAACATCTGGAGGATGAAGCCAAGTGACATTCACAGCTCATACATGCACCTATTCCACTCTGAGACAACCGACATAGAGGTGCTTGAACAGTCGAGCTATTCTGATCCTTTTAAAAAGAAAAGGCTGCAACAGACCCTACCTCATCAGGCAGGTGACCTGTTTGTCCCCTGCTCGCAATGAGCCAAGGATATATAAAGAGAGAAAGTAGCACCAGAATCTTTTATACACTCTTATTGGTTTTAGTACTGTTTAGACAAATAAAGAAAATACTAATAAATTCAGTTTTAGACAATCCAAATCCTGATTTTTCAGCTTCTAGGAAGAATTCTTTAGCAAATTCCCTAATATTAATAGTGTACAGAAGTCTATTGTCACTGGGGAGAGGCAGCAGAATTGAGAAGCTGACTAGGTTATGTAAAACTGTTAAATACAGACCTCATGACTGCCTTCTTCCTCTTCCTCAGATTCATCTGTCATTTCTTCCTCCTCTTCCTCCTCCTCCTCTTCCTCCTCCAACATGTCCTCATTATCCAGTTTAAACAATGCTTGCCGCTTTTGGCGTTCCTCAGTCCTGCGGAGTTTCATGGCCTCCTGGAGTTTAGCCTTCAGCGCTTGTAGCTTTTCACCTGGGGAGGGGGGAATAAATTAATATATTAGATGCACTACAGTGAATCCTTAACTTCATTGGTTTCAAGCATCCAATCTAAGGTAAGTACACACATAAAAAGGGAATTAAAAAATTACTTGGTTTAAAATGTTTTTACGACTTGATCTGCCAGCTGTAAGAGTTAGAGCAGTTAGTTTCAGTGAGCTCAGTTTAGAGAGACCTCACAATCTCATGAATTATCAACATTCCTCATTATCCAGAAACACCACCGGTGCAGCACTCTGAATGAGAATAGGGTCTGTCTCGCCACTGAGTCTTTTGGGAACAAGAGCATCCAATTGCCATGGGCAGATGTGCTATAGCACATGAAATAATTAAGAGCCGCTAAAAATAACGCGTGCCCATAGAACCAGCCAAACAATTTATTTCTTTTAACGGATAGTACAGGAGTCACATTCCACACATATTTATTTTTGCACATACATACAATTATATTAGAAACTGCAGTATAGAAATAAGGAAGCACAAGAGCTCTAATAAACGGTCATAGTTCACAAGAAGTCTGAGACTTCCATTCAGAGGGCTGATGGAAAATAACAGTGCGGATACATGTTTAGATTAAAAGTTGGTACAGATGGGGAGAAATCCAGAGAACCAGTCACAACAATCTAACTGAGGCTGTCCTACACTGGCCAGTGCTATTTGAGAGGTCGATCACGATTCTTTTCTAAACAGGCCTATCCATTAAAAGGAATGTACATACCAAGATCCCTTCATCTGTATTTCACAGGGTAGCATTGGGAGAATTGAGAGAGAAAAAAGACGACAAAGTGTTTTTCAATTCAACCGTTTCTCCTCCCGAACCAACCTGGCTTGGTGTGGACTCTTTCATCCAGGCCCTCTGCAGCTAACACTGCTGGTACAACGTCTGCTTTCAGCTCCTCTTTTCCTTCTGACGTCATCTCCTTACGAATAATGCTCATGTTTACGGTTCGTTCAACTTTGGATTTTGACGTTCGAAGAGTGTGCTTCAAGAAACGTGCTTTCAAGGCTTCTAATTCTTTAAATACATGTTAATTAAATTTCAAAATGCAAATCAAATTAATTTGCTAGCATTTAAAAGCATTGAGTGCTAAAGTTGTATCAAGAGTAGGTCTTGAGAATTTTTTTTTCAAAGGAAGTTAGTTAAAATCTCTAAGTCTTTAATATTAAAATATTTGCAAAACCATTCTATTTGACTAGTAAACCAATAAACCATTACAGAATATTTTTGCTGTAACTTGTACTCAATTAATATTAAATTACGTTACCACTGACTACGATTTATCCCCAAGACCTCAGTTCACTTCCAGTCTAGCCCTGCAGCCGCCAGGCATCTCTAAATTTCTGTTAACACATACATCTAAAACTGGACTGATGGCTGACAAAACCGCGGCTTCTTGGCAGAAGTCATTTTCCTGCATGCATGGCAGTAGCAGCCAATCCAGACATCGTCTTAATATCTTCTAATACGTAACAGATTTAATGGAATTCTAGAATTGCCTAATCATTTGCAATCTTTCCCCGAAACAAGGTCAACTACTTAATACTGATTACATTGATGTTCAAATTCCAGTACCTAAAAGACATTCAAAATATTATTGCTACAAAAGTAAGATTTTGCTTGCTATCCAACCTTGCCTTTTAACAATATCAGTGGTAAACACTCTGGAACACAGGCCAGTTTTGCTTCCATCTAATTACTGCATGCCTAGTTTTGAATCGATTTGAAAAAAGTGCTCCCATGTGTTTTAAATACCAACATAATTCACTACAGCAAAATGGAAACAAATCATTCATCATTAAATAGTTATCACTGAGCATTCCTTCAAGGTTTCAAATACTAAGGACTCAGAACTTCCCTTTTAACCATCAGCTGAAAGAAAATGGATACCAACATTGAGCAAAGAATCCATACTAGTAAGAACATGTCCCAGACTGTTCCATCACCTAAACATTTCTCAGAGATTTTTCCAGTCAGATTAACTCTGCTTATTTGGACAGACAGGACAGGATTCAACAATAAAAGTGATACCTTTATTTGAATCAGATTCATCGAGGTTTATAAAGGATTCATTGCCAGAGCAGATTCGTGGCTTGACGGACAGGTCTATTCCCAGTTCGCGAAGTTTATCCAACTTGGACTTCCTTGCTTTCTCAGGTTGTGCCCCCAATCCAGGCCCCACTGGTTGATTGCTTTTTTCACATTGTAAATCCGGTCTTGTTTCATCCCTTCGCTCCAGGGCATCTCCTCCAGCTGCCAGAGGCATTTCATTCTCTTTTTGTTCACTACAATCAGTGCTTACGAAGTCAGAGTGCTGCTGTTCTCCCGTATTATTACTAGTTGTTACAGCACCAACTGTATGAGAACCATCGCTGTCCTGCCCGGGCTTTTCAGCACAGTCTCCTGTCAAGTTCTTCCCTACATCAGCAAGAGGCTCGTTCACAGTAGTATCAACATCTCCACCAAGGCTTGTTTCTGGTTCTTTAGCTGCTGATTGATCACCTTCTATTCGCCCATCTTTGCAATCCGCGCTCAAGTTCTTAGTCTCTGCAGATTCTTCATTTAGGGATAGCTGGTATTTACTGGACCTAATAAAGGCAGAAAGAAATGTATTACCCACAGTTACTGTGGCAGGGAAGAAGTCAAGAACAGACTCCGAGAGAAAGAAGTAATTTTTTAATTATTGTCATTAATGTGTAGGAAGAGGTGAAGGACAGAAGTCTGGAAAACTTCATTTTGAGGAGATAAGGAAACTGAAGTGTAGAGTAATGTGAAGACTTTGTACTAAGTAGTTACATTACAAAATTCCTGAGAGATTTTTTGACAACAGTAGCATAAGTATTTTACTACACATTACTCAAAAGTATAATTAGTCCAAGTAAAATGCTGCGGTCCAGGCTAAACCACTTTAAAGTAACTTGGCATGAGCACATTACTTCACCTGGAGTTACTACTAGGTCCTGATTACTTCAATGGTACGAGTGTGTTAAGAGTGCAGCATTGTTTTATGTTAACAGTGACACACTCCTAATTTCCAGGTGTTCATGGAATTAAAGAAATCTAAGAAAGTTTCTTAATAAAACTTTCCAGTCAAAGCAACAGCTAAAATTAAACCAGAAACAGGATGTGACTGTACGCAGAGCAGGTGTGTACGTCACACAACGCCTATAGCGTGCACGAGTCTGGTTATCCTCAAAAGCAAAGCTGGGATAGCCTCAACATTTATGAAAAAAATATGAGGAAGGTTTAAGTCCTTACTTCAGCAATGCCATGGCATTTCCATGGCATAGTGGTCGAGGTCTACGCTTGAAGAAGTCATGAATGCTTTTGGTTTCAGGGACGTGGTATGGGAGAGACACAGATGTTTCTACCAGAGAAAGCAGGTGAAAGGAAATTGAAAAAGTCATCTGAGGCATTTATTTGGTATTTCTGAAATGCAAAGAAGGTTGACACAAGTATTTTGCAACAAAGACACCTGGCTAGGCACAAACAGCAGAGTTTAAACTTGAATACAGCAAACACTACTGTTTGAGAAAGAGTTCCAACAGCAACAGGCTTGAAGACCAAATTTGCAACGTGTCCATGGATTCATCTGGAAATGAACTGTGCTGTGAATATCAGAATGGCAGGACCAGTTTCAATTTGATTACATGCCTATCAAACTTTAAATATTCCACTAACTTTACACAACCAGTTTACAGGCTCAAGTGTTTGCACAATTATTTTTTTTTCATTAGTTACAAAGATATCTTCGAACAAGTCCTTGAATAAAAATGGTCTTGCACCTGTCAACCCTAAATAACTCATGCTAGATTAAAGAAGACTCTAGCCTTTCAGGTAAATTCTTTCAGTATCTCCCCTGAATTTCTTAATGTTTTGTACCCCTCTGTATACAAGGACTTTAAGTTTTACCTCTGATAAGTCGCTGGGTCTCACTATGTAGTTGTTTAATGGCTTCTTTACTTAACCTTGCTGCTTTCCGCTCCTTAAGGAAAGAAAAGAAAAGAAAGGGCTCTGAAGTCAGAAAACAAGTTATGGGACTCTATCTATACTTTCTAAATAGTTTATTTTTCCCTTTCAAACAGAAAGGGGTCAGAATAAAGCAGCCAATTAAAAAAATACTAAAAATAGCAAATCAACAAAAACATTGCAGAGTGTTGAAAAGACAGCATACAAAACCCACTTGAGTTACTGAAACAAACAGTGGAGAGTTTTTAAAAAAAAAAAAAAAAAAGAATACTTCACCTTCCTTTTTGGTTCTTTTAATACAGGTTCCTCATTCTCATCATTAAATACATGTTTGTAGCCTTCACCCTCAGAAAACCATTCTTTGCTCTACAGTGCATAAAAAGAGATTCATTTATTTGTCTAGATACACAGGCACTACCAAGGGCAAACAAGTCGTAAGTAAAAAAATAGTTGTACAGAATCATCACTGGTCAGCAAAACCAGCAAGTATTCTCATAAACCAGCACAAATGCCACATAATACTTATGGTAGATTTCCAAAGCTTCTACTGTAGCATTAGCTTTAGAACTTTGCAGGACAACATCCCTCCATCTTTAAGAACAAGTAGCAGAGGACTGGTCTCTCCTCTCTCACAGCGGTAGAAGCGCACCATTGTCAAAAAGAGTTTAATACATACGCAGGTACAGTGTTTCCCACTAATAACCAATAATCTGTATCAGTATCAAATGGTACCTTGTATTTTTTTATTTTGTTTTTCACTGCCGCTCGTATTGATTCTAACGACTCTTCATCCTCTGGGGGGTAATCGTTTTCCTCTTCTAAGCCATTATCAAAGAGTTCTTTGTCATCAAGAAGACATCCACTGTCATTAAAAGGATACCTCTCACCACCATCTACCTGCTCGCCATAAGAATAAAGTATTGGTGTAATTAATTTCAGAAGGCTCCCTTCAGTTCTTTGGCATTCATTTAAGATTACTGTCAAAAAGTCTTGATGAAAGAAGTTAGAAAAAGTATATGCCATCTTTAATCTAGCATCTTTTGTATCCTGTAAGCCAGTCATATTCACTTTATAGCACTGCAAAATTGATAAGGTAATTCAGGATAAAGTAATTTCCTACATCTATGATAAATAGGGACTTCCAATAGTTACTGAAGACCAAAATGGCTCAGAGAGAGTAAATAAACACCTGAAACGTACATTTTATAAATAGCAAAAATACACAACCTCCCAAGCAGCCATTTGTTTAGACCAGAATTCCAATTTGAAAGTAGCCCAAAGCTTACTCCAGAAACTAGCACAGCAACGTAGAGAAAAGCTGAAATACCAACCAAAGCCATTTGTGCACGCAACGAACCCAAAGAACTCAGAGAATTTCTGCCTGGCTTCATGTGCGCTGACGTTAAATCATCAGGTGTTAGGGTTTGTACTTTCTTTGCAGATGAAACTGCAGACTTATCTGGTGTTTCATGGGTTCCTGTGGACACCACATCTGCTGTAGGAATGCGGGTACCAGCAATGCCAAAGCATTGAAACACAATAATCAAATGCAGTAAAAATTTTAACTTAGTTGAGAAAACATCTGTTATTTTCTGCCAAAATATATACCTCTGCTCTAGGCTTCTTTTCTTTTTTCAGCTGTTTAATGCACTCAATTCTTCTCTCCTTCTCCTTTCTTCTTCTTGATTTTCCTACAGCATTTTTTGCGGTCTCTTCTTCAAAATCAGGTTTATGTTTTCTGTACTTTTTCCCAGATTTTAGGGGTCTCTCCTCTTCCAACTCATTCCCAGGCAAGCCAGACTTTCTGCTTTTTTCAAGGTTTTCAATCTGCAATTGGTCACCAGTGTCACTGTCATCACTGTCTAGCAGACCTTGGCGAATCCGATGAGATTTCTTGTTCCTCTGGGCAGTAATGTTCTCTATTTCCTCTTCGTTTTCCTTGTCTCCACCCGGAGCATCGTTCTGCACAGAAGAGCCACCATCCTCTCCGTCTTCGCTCTCACTCTCCTGAAGCACCTTCTTGCTTTTTGCTTTTTTACGTACAAAAATCTCTTCCTCTGAATCTTAGAAAATATATTAAAGGAACAGAAATTATGTACACTATAGAGAGGAAAATTCCACAAGTTAATTAACAATTTATCAGTTAAACACAAAGTTACGTATCTGTTAAATTTAACAGATGTCAATGTCTATAGCAAATCAACTTGAACACAAGTTTTCAAAATCCAGTTCTTCCTACAGTGCAGTATATATCTGACCCAAATTGATGTTACAGGTTTTTAACCTTAAAAAGAAGCCAAAGCTGAAAATCCTTCACTGACAGATTAGTGACTTGCCTTGAAATAGTAATAAAACCCCCAGTAAGTATATGGGTTAAGCAAATCATAAAAAGAAAGGAAATAAAACAATTAATACATCCCATTTACTATTTCCCTTTCTGTACCTCAGAAAAATGCTTTTTAGAGATTTACAGATGTCTCCCCACATTCTGAGCAACACAAAAGGCAGTTTGGATTCCTACATGTCAAGCAATGACAACTTCCTAAAAAGGTATTTATAAAACAAACAAACAAAAAGCACCATTGAAGGCAACGACCACAAGGCACAATTCACAGAAACATTACAGACCTCTGTCATCAAGAGACGCTATCTCCTTGCTGCGGTGACTTGGAGAGGCCGTTTCACAGCTGCCCTGTCCGCTGTCAGAGTCACTCTCGAGGGTTTTCTGCAAGTCTGAATTCAAATCTTCTAACGGAAGCTGCAAAGCAGAATAAAATTTTCCTTACTACGACGTGATGTTTATGTAGTAACGCCTCTTGGTGTCTAACTTCATTCCAAAACCTCAGTTAACCCCTTACACACAATTACATATGCATTCTATTTTAAGAATTAAATGGTGTTTACATGAAGGGAGATTACACTACATCAACTTTTATTAGGATTTAAATATGTTTAAGGTGAGCTTGCACACACAAAGAGAATCAATATACTGGCTGATCTCCACTGATTATTATTCAGAACCATTAGAATGAAAAGGGTAACAAGAAACATAAACCTTTATTCTCCCACATCCGCATTTCACCATAGGAGTTAAACAGGGACCAGACACGCCTGTGGGGATTCTTTAGAGAGGCTCCTCCGTGACAAGGGGCCCAAGGAATAGACCCGCCCCCCCGCTGACACCCCCCGGGCTGCAGGGGCAGCAGGCCAGCACCCCGGCGGTGCCCACAGCCCTGCCCAGCGCCGCAGAAGAGGCGCACGGCGGGCAGGCGATCGGCCGGGGGGGGGGGTACGGGACACGACGACACACGGCCACCCCCCCCCCGGGGGGGGACACGGCCCCGGGCAGAGCATCCCTCCCAGCATGCACCGCGCCCGCCCGGGCCCGGCGCCGCCTTCCCGGCACGCACCGCGCCCGCGGCCGGTCCCCACACCCCCCGGCATGCACCGCGCCCGCGGGGCCAGGCCGAGCACGGCCTTCCCAGGGAGGGAGGGCAAGCCGCCGGCTGTGCTGGGAAGCGCAGTCGGTGCGAAGCGAGGAACGAGCCCGGTGACGACGCGGTGCCGGCCGAGCTCAAGGGAGCGCTACCGCTACCACCTCGTTCGCTGCCCCTCCCGGCCCTCCGCCGCGCTACAGCCAGAGGAGCCTCAAAAACGCTGGCAGGCCGGGGACTGCAGCCACCGCCGCCAGCCGGTCGTGCGGAGCGGCAGGACTCACCTCAGCGAGGGCGGCAGCAGCCGCCGCCATGGCCCCGGCCCACACAGCCCCAGCGCTCCCGCCACACAACCGCGTAGGAAACCGCTTCAAGTCTTCGCGCGCTGCCCCAGTCCCGCCCAGACCCCGGAAACAGCCAATAGCTGCCCAGGGCTGCCCCAGAAGCCCCGCCCATCACCTCTATTGGGTGTTTTTCCGCGTAGCCCCACCCCCTCCGTCTGGCCCAATCATTGTTCGCGCTTCGAGGCCACCCGCACGCCTTATAGCCCCGCCCCGTGGCGGTGCTCTCGCTGTGGTGAGGTGTCCGCTGCCCGCGCTTGGCCGGTTCAGGGTGACCTGAGGCCGTGTACGCGCGTCCCGGGGACCTGGTGGGCGTGAGCGGGTGTGCATAAGTGTGTACAGCTCTCCTAGTGCTGCACTAGGCTGTGTGGGCTCCTCAGGTCTGCAGACCCAGCTGGCCCCCTGAGGTACAGTGGCCCCTCAGTGCTCAGGCCCCTGAGGGGCCACATTGTGAGGGCAGCGTGGCCCTGCTTCCAGAGCCAGTGAGCTAACGGCAGTGTCTAGTGCTGCGTCACCTGTGGAGGCCACAGACCTGCTCCTGTACACCTTGCAAGGACTTGCTAGTGGGAGTGCAAAGGCCTTGCCCTTGTGATTGGGACTGGTGAGTACAGACAAGTCTGAGTAGGGATAATTGTCATACCTCAACTCGTTTCCCTATATCTGCTCATTCTAAAGTGCTGCCACCACATAATGCCACCAAGCCTGCAGTATGTAGGGCCCCAATTCTGCCAGGGGGGAAGGGATGGCAGGTCAGAGCTCAACCCTGATGCTGAAGAGGCTTCTCCGGATCCATAGGAATTCATGGAAAAACATAGAATGTTTTGAGGCACTGTGAGATGTGTGTCACCTCTTCTTTCCCTCCCCAGAGCTTGGAACTTTTAGAGGTGTTTGCAACCCACAGCCAGAGGGAGAGCAGCGTGCTGGGGTGAGGGCCAGGGACCTTGCTCTGAATTAAGAGTCACGGATGTTTGGCAGTTCTTCGTGGTTAGGTCTGTTCTGTAGAACGTACTGCTACAGTAATGTTTTTTCTTCCGAGTCAAACAGCAGTAATCTGCTGTCACTGAAGGCAAGCCCAGAAAAAAAGACAAAATATGTGTTCTGGAGTGTTTGGTACCAGTCACAGTTTTTTGGGGGGGATAAGGAGCAGATGGACTAATCTGCTATGATAGTTCCCATATAGCCAACGAGTCTGAGCATGGAGGAAGTGAGAAAAGCAAATGTCCGTGAAACCCACTGCAAACATCACAACACAATTCTGGTTTCTGTAGCTGCTACAGGAGCTATGGTAATTTATTACTATAAAACCACCATTAATCCATATAATTAAAATACTGCCTCTAACCTACTAGAGTCAAGAGAAAAAACAATCCTCAATTTTAGTAAGAAATGAAATTACCTGCTTTTTAAAAGGTACTAACTTCTGTGAATAAATCCACCGTTGGAGTTTTTAGACTATTGTGCAAATGTAAACAAAACATATTCAGCCAGTATTTAAGACCATCTGTCCTTTTTCTGCAGAACACTGTGTTCTTTGCTGAAGAAGCAGTAACTGTGCAGACCTTTGTTTCCCAATGCTGCTTTCTACCTGGTAATCACAATGCAAAAAGGTGGTGGCATTTCTCTAGAAATTCCTGGAATTTGGGGATCATTCTAGGTAGTCTGCCAGTAAAAAAAAAAAAAAAAAAAGCTAGCAAGCATTTTATTGTACTTACTCAAGGCTGTAATCTTCCTGCTGTGTTAGGAACAGTTTTGAGAGTTCGCTGGCAAGAAAAAGGTGGCAAAAAGATTAGCTACCTGCCATATTAGGTTATTTCCGATCCCGAGTTCTGTTACTCATAGCTGGCACACAAAGGCAGTCTCACAAATAGGTAATTCTTGGTAAATGTTTACCATTATGGAGATTGAAAAATAAATTCCAACTTTTTTTTAGCACTAACTTTTTTTAAGTACCACATTAAAACATTCATTTTTTAAAAGCTAGTTTATGAATATATTTTTTACTACATAACATAGTCCTTCCACAGGTGAGATGTTTAGAAGCAAATCTTTAGAGCTAAGCCTTTCGTAACTATTGTCCATCATAACCAAATTAGGTCTCACCGCTGGAAACACGTGGCTGGTTTCAATGTAAGCGTGGGCTAACATACAGAAATAAGGTTCTGACCGTTTTGGCAGTCAGGATGCCTCAATGTGTATGTAATATTTATCAAGTTAATTGCTTTACTGACTTTTTTGATTTTATAATGCATTAAGTATAGGGTTGAGTTGTCATACTCAGCATCTTACGGGACCAAGCCTTTGTATTGCAGACTTTTTGAGGCAGAGATTGTATCTTTGGGTTTTTTTTTTAAAGTACTATTTGCATAGCCCCACATATATGGGTTTTATACATAGATATGCTGAATAATAGCATGGAAACGTTGCTTGACATCGTGGAGTTTTGTTACTGGTCTTGTAAAACTGGTGTTTCCCCTAAGTATTCATCAACTGCTGTTAGGCAATTATATGAGAATCTCAGATTGCATTTCATTTTAAAAGAGGTTTTTGATGTTTCAACTTGGAAAATACCAACGCTGAAGGTTAAAAAAGGCAAATAAAATGGACTCGGCATTTATTATTTATAAAATGTTTTGACTTCTGACCTTCTTGTGAGTCAGCTGAGAATTGTTGGCTAAACAGAACCTGAAGGGGGTGTGAGGGAGCAGCTCAGTAAGATAGAAAAGCTGCTTAAAAAGGCGAAAAGTCAGTAACCCCCTTATTTAAGGGCACATGGCCTGAAACGTTGGCTTTTAAAAAGCCAAATTTGTTGCCTGTGAGCCCCCTCCCTTGCTCGCCGACAAGAGGGGCGAGGGAGAGCGAGGGAAGCGGGGCCATGGCGAGCTGTTCCCCAGGGGCTGAAGGCACCGGCCAGTTCCCTTCCGTCGTGTTTCCCTGGCAGCTCGGGGCGATGCCCCACGATCGCTGTCGGTCTCTACCAGCTGCTGGGCGGCCATCGCTCATGAGCCCCACAAGGCAGTCTGCCGCTCGGCCGGGCCATCTTGTGCCCACAGGACGTCTCAGGGGACGCGAGTGTTTCACGTCCAGCGGTTCGCCTTTTACAAATGCTGGGGGTTTTTTTCAGGTGGTTTAAATCGCATTAGGGCAGTTTGGCTGGTACAGGAAGTTATTCAGGCTGTAATTAATTAACCTGGGCAAGTTCCCCATTTCGGGGCGCAGCCGAGGACGGGTGGAAGTCAAGGCGGTGTGGCTGCGGGCCGGCCCCGGGGTGGGAGGTGCCCCGCGGAGCTGCTGTCACGGAGCGCGCCCGAGTTTTCGGTCGCTGTTCGGTTAATTATTAAACCTGCGAACAGATGTCGGGTTCGGGCAGCGGGGGAAGGAAGGGAGCTCCCCCCCGGACGCGGGAACCGGGGCAGGGAACCGGCTCCCTGAGGCGACGGGCGGAGCCACGCGCGCGAGAAGCCGCTGCCGTCACCTGTTGCCGCCGCGGGGCCGCGCCGGCCTTGAAAGGGTGCGGGCGGCGTGCGCGCCCCCGCCGGCAGGGGGCAGCGCGCGTGCGCGAGCCGGCGGCGCCCGGGCAGTGCGGAGGGGCCGCTGCTTCCTCCTCCTCCTCCTCCTCCTCCTCCTCCTCCTCGCCCGGGCGGCGGGGGGCGCGCGCGGAGGGAGGCGGCGCGTACTGGCGGCGGCGGCGGGGGCGCGCTCGGGCTCGGCGGCGGCGCAGCGGGGGGATTGTTTGCGCCGCCGCTCGGGGAAGCGGAGCGCGGGGACCGCTCCCCGCCGCGCCCCCCCCTCCTCCTCGCGCCCCGCCGCCGCCCCCCCCGTTCCCGCGTCGGGCCCCCACCCCGGAGCCAATATTCCCGAGATCCAGCGTTACGCGGCGGCGGCGGGGCCGGCGGCGGGGCCCGGGGCGGTCGTCGGGGCCGGGGGGGACCGCAGCGAGGCCGCCTCCGCCGCCGCCATGGAAGCGCTGGGACCCGGTGAGAACCGCGAGGGGCGCAGAGGGGGCGGCGCGGAGGGGGCGGCCGGCGGCGCGGGGGCCCGGCCAGCTGCGGCCTGGCGGGTCGCGGTCAGCGCCGGCCCTGTCAGGCGCGGGCCCGGCACCGCGCTGACCCGGCTCCTGGGGAGGCGGGCCCGTGTCAGCGGGGGGAAGGAGGCCGCGGGCCCAGCCCGGCCCCGGCGGGGGCCGCCCCCGCCATCCTCGGGCGTTCGCGGCTGAGCCGGGCCGGCAGCCGCAGCGGCTTGGGGCCGGGCGGGCCGGGCCGTGTCGCGGGCCGGGCCCGGCGGGCCCCGGGGCCGCTGGTGACCCCGCAGTGGGCCTCCGGCGGCGGGCTGACACGCGAGCGGACTCGGAGGCGTCTTGGCAGCCGCCGGGCGCTTTCCTTTAAAGAGGAACTGCAGCAGGTCGCCAAACTTTCCGAGGAGATTTGCATGCGCCCGTACGGCGCTGCCGAACAGGTTGCTGACTGCGGTGGAAGTTTTCTGCTCGGGCTATCGGGTGACTTCACCCTCCCGAGAGTAAATAGGACGTGGCCTCGAGTGCGGCTTCTCGGCCAGAGTCAGGGAACAGAGCTCGTCTGGGCTCGGGCTTGTGAGTGGGAGAGCGAGGAGGTGGGGAAAGAGGCGTAGGGCTTTAGGTGGACACAGCAATGTGCTCCCTGCGTGTCAGGCCTGGCAGCTGTACAATAACAAGTTTTATTTTTGACGTTGTGCCGTTATGAAGAGTTTAAGGTGATACTTTCTGAAAATACGGATGTTGGGGTTTATTTTTTTTAACAGACTTTGGTTAAACGTTGGTGATACTTTACATGTGATGTTTTCCTACTGGTACGTTATTCCACGACTCTTCTTCTATCAAATGTCTGTAAGACGTATTTCTTGACAGAAGTGCTCTGTGCATCTTAGCCATCAAGTTCCCATTCAAACTATTGCTATAATCGAAATAGTGTTGATTTTGGTGCAATAGGAAGTGTTTATTGACACAAAGGTGCAATTCCATAAGAATCCAGGTTTGAAGATAGTGGAGGGCTGACTCGGAGAGTTTGCTGTATGTATGTATGATGTAGCGTGTCCTCTGACTTCCAACCGTAGAAGTAGATCCTCTTTTAGTTTTGTAAAACTGCTTCCTGTCTGAAGTAACTTGGTCGAGGGTTCTTAGTACATAATCAACACAGACCAGAAGAAATTGAAAGAGTAACAGCACATGTAGTCAGGCCGATCAAGTGAAAATCCTGATGAAATCAGTGTTACTTGCAGGGCAGCCTGGCTTCAAGTGGGAAAACAGTTCTTAGCTTATTCTCTGGAATCCTTTGAGAAATAACTTTAGAAAGGAGAAGATGTAAGTTTTATCTCCTTTGATCAAAACCGACTGAGGTCAGCGTTGCCATGCCTGTTTACAGAACTTGTCAATACCGAGGGAGGAAAATGGGTAAATATAGTTGTCATTTAATCTCTTGTGGGAGGTCAGTGCCTGCACTCACTTCAGACTAATTAGCACGGGATTAATGGATCATCTCTCGAGTATCCAAATAAGCACAGCAAACTTTGATTGCCCTTGATGATTCATGTTTGTCAGGACAGCTGTAGTTTTTTACAGTGCTAACTGTACCCCACAACCAGTTTAACTACGGCATTGCGAGCTCCTCCTGGACGTATTGTAATTAGTCAGGCGGGTGCAGAACCAGCGACTGTGTTGCGTGGGATGTCTGTGGCCCCGGCAGCCACCCTGTTACTGCAGCTTTGGGGAGCTGACGTGTCGAGTGGGCTACAGCTGCTTACATGCTCTAAGTATTACTTCTGTTTAAAAATATTCCAGGGTTAGTGTCCTCGGATCGGTAATTTTAATTGGTAATATAGTAGCCATTGGATGGCTTACAAAGCCAGCATAGAAGTCTGCTTAGATTTGGTGCTGGGCTTAGTTTAGGATGGCGTTGAAGTTTATTGCTGTACCCTAAAACGTACCCAAACATGACCTTTATCCTCCCACAGCTTATCTACTTCTCTTCTGGTATAAACTGTGAGCCTTTGACTGAAGTGAATACTGGCAGGTTGACACAGTTTTATGATATTAAATTTGCCCTAAGTTTTATGATTGCTTTATTATTGCATTCTTGTATTGTAGTACTTTTCCCCTCCCCCCCTTTGCTACTCTACAACAGAGGGAAGAAACTTTGACCACACTAAACACTGGCAGATATAGACAAACCCCATGAAAATATAGTAATTCGATTTGCTTTATGTGCAGCGTCAACTGAGGCTGTGATAGATTGTAAAAAAAGTCTGTTTAATCTTGTTAACATGGTATCTCAGATCTTAACACTTTGAGGAAGTTAACTAAAGACTTAACTAGTGACTAGCTTGTGCGTGAGTACTTTTTCAAGCCTCTAATAATTTTCTCATTAGAATTGTTCCTGAAGCTCTTACTTTTGTCCAAATAATTTATCTTCTCCATATCTGTTAAGAGTCTATACCTGTCTTTATGCTTTCTCCCTTACTTTTCTTTTTAGAAGAAGGCCTAAACCTTTTCTCATTCCTTTCTTTGTGTTGAATTTTAAATTGGCTGAAATTGTGCTCGAGGGGAAAAGTATTTCGCTATTAACAAAAGCGATGTGTTCATGATGTAGAGGAAATGGCAAAACTGTTTTAACTTAGATCCTATACGGAAATATATTTTTAGTTCAGAATAAAAATATCCCTTACCCATTTCCAGATAATATCCATTTTCAGCTAAACATTGGGGATGTATGGCCTAAGTATGGCAAGAGTGACAGTCATTAACGTCTGAACTTTAAGCCTGTAATGAAAACAATGAAAAAATGTGGCTCCTGTGGCTATTGGCTAGTTCCAAAAATGGTGGTAGGCATGTATTTATTTTTACATTATATAAAACTACAGATATGTAAATGGTTACATTCCATCTCAAGACTCTGTCAAGTTCATAACCAGTCATGAATAAATGTCACTAAAATTTTGAGAATGAATGATGGCACTAACCTATATATGCTTTAGGGAACATGTTTTTTTTTAACCTAGAAATTCCAAGCAGCTGGAAGGCTGTGAGCCACTTGGAACACCTCCATCTGCAACCTTAGAAAGCTACTTAAGATTTCTGCCCTGTCAGAAAGGTGTTTCAGCTAAAGTTCACCTGAAAGGATGCTGCACCTCACACGTATCTGTTTGACTTCCCTAGGGCCCCCGACCAGCCTTTTCCAGCCACCCCGTCGCCCAGGCCTGGGAACTGTTGGGAAACCCATCCGCCTCCTAGCCAACCATTTTCAGGTTCAGATCCCTAAGATTGATGTTTATCACTATGACGTAGATATCAAACCAGAAAAACGCCCCCGAAGAGTGAACAGGTATGAGTTGTTTAATAAAAAAAATTAAAGAGTATGTGTGCCTCAATTTAAGAAAACTCTACATCCTAGAAATTCTTCATCTGCTAAAGGCCCGTTTGTATTTGTGCTGTGGTTAGCAGTTGCTTAATTTTTCAGTGAACTGTAATATTATATTCTCCTTATTTTTATTAAGAAGTTTTGCAATTGACCTATAATCTAGAAGGCTCTAGGAGATGTACTAAGCCTTGAACTACAGCTGTTTTTATTTTCCAGTCTACAAGTGAATGTCCCTGATAATGTTCTACAGTCTGTTATAGAAACATGGGCTAGCAGCTGAGGGGAGGGAATTCAGCTTGCCGATTGACGCCAGCATTTTATGGTCCACGTGTGGATGTTTTGTCACTAGCATCAACCCACAGAGCACCCATGCTCACCCCAAGGCAGATACTTGCCTCTATGGTTGAACAGCTTTCCAGATTCCCCTGCCCGTACTGACCGTATCTCTGCTGACAGTACGGATACCTGCCTTGTGTATAGACACCCGTATGCTGAAACTTAGATGTCTTAATGTAGTGGTGACTTTTAAAACTCCTGGTGTCTTCTAATGACTTAGCTATACTCTGGTTAGTACATTGTTGTTTCTCCTGCCTTGCTCATTTAAGAAAATGTGAAAAAGGAATTTTAAACTGTGTAAGACCATTGCTGGATTTTCTGTTCTTCAACCTAACTTGAATAAATCCCTCTGTAGAGAGGTGGTGGATACTATGGTGAGACACTTCAAGATGCAGATATTTGGTGATCGGCAGCCTGGATATGATGGGAAACGGAACATGTATACTGCACACCCATTACCTATTGGCCGTGATAGAGTAAGTGTTGCTATAAGCAGTTTTAAGTTTCTGTGGCAAAGCTGTTACTGCGGCATTTGAAAAGTGTTCTTTTATTGACGTAAACCCAAAATGGTGTCGCACGTATTAGTACAGTCTTGGGAACGTCGGGCAATGCCAGTCAGGGATCTCTAGGAACTTACTGGTGTTTTCTGAAGTTTGTTGTCTTCGGGTTTCTAATTCCCAGCTCTTCAGTTGGAGTATTTGTCAGTGATAATGTGAATTAATTTGTTGTGCTCTTTCAGCTGCAAGTAGATTTTTTTTTTTCCCACTCTGATAGAAATTTCCTTTTTCTCTTTTCTAACCCTTGTTCTGTTGCTAAATGATAAAGTAGTTGTAGATGACAAATACGCCGTTCCATAAGAACATGCGGCACAAGTACTGTCAACAGCTGGATCAGCTGCACTGGCCTTTTGTGTTCTGGGCCGAGCTTGTCAGCACCCTGGCTCAAACAGATTGCAATCTGTATCAACCAGTCCTGATACAAAACTTAACCCCTGTCTATTCTTCTCCCCAGGGATCTGGTTATTGCTGGTACGGTGCCATGAGGAATACATAAAATGAGTTCACATTTACGCTTTGGGCTGATGGCACGTGAGAATAATCATAGACTCATAGAATAGTTTGGGTTGGAACAGACCTTTAAAGGTCACCCAGTTCAACCCCTCTGCAGTGATCTCAAGTACTGCGCTAGAACTCTGAGATTAGTGTTTCCCAATGAGTCGTCTTTTTGCCCAAAAGGTTGGGTTTTTTTGCCTTCCTGTTCGGTTCACAAGGCATCTTGCTATTAATTGGCTGACTTAGAGAAATGACTCACAGTTCTCCAGAGCTTTGATGTCACCATACTAATTACTACTTAAAATTTACACTTAAAGATACCTCACTGCAGTTTCTCAGATGAATAAATTACAAGCTTTCAAAATCCTAAGGAAACTAATTGTAATATTTTAAAAGAGTTACACAAACTAATTGTCAAAAATACAGATTCACAGGATACCTAGGAGAAAAATATAAGGTTGCTTAGTGTTGTGATAGTGTGTAACCCGTAACAAAAGTGTGTGCTTAATTCTGTTCTGCCTATGTCAGGTGGATATGGAGGTGACGCTTCCAGGAGAGGGGAAGGACCAGACATTTAAAGTATCGATTCAGTGGGTGTCAGTCGTCAGCCTTCAGTTGCTGCTGGAAGCTCTGGCAGGGCACTTGAATGAAGTTCCTGAAGATTCTGTGCAGGCGCTTGACGTAATCACACGGCACCTTCCCTCCATGAGGTGGGTCCTTCTGGTGCCTTCCTGACTGGCTTAGTCTCATATCTGTCTTAACGTTTGTATTAGTTATTACTTGCTGCTGTTCTACTGCTATTACACTTCCCTGCGGTAGAAGGGATGAGGGATGCAGTTGTGTAATTCAATGCTCGCCTTACAAATTTGCACTAGAATAGGGAAATCTGATCTGAACTCAGGACTTGTATCTGCTGGTCATGTTTCTAACAGGAATTTGCTATAGCCTTTCCAACTGCTCTGTCAGTAAAGGCTTTGTACGCTTGCCATAAGTTAACTCTAACAGTACTGTAGAAATGTGTTTTAAATATTACAGGCACGAATGTAAAAAGGTGTATCAGAAAGGAATGATCGAAGTATTAATTTTCTTATTTTTCTCAGGTACACTCCTGTGGGTCGCTCCTTTTTCTCCCCTCCTGAAGGTTACTACCACCCTCTGGGTGGTGGCAGAGAGGTCTGGTTCGGTTTCCACCAGTCAGTCAGGCCTGCCATGTGGAACATGATGCTCAACATTGACGGTATGTAGGAAATTCTGTCTCACTAATCTAACGGAGTTCTTTCTGCCTCTAAATTAAACGTCCTCTTTTTTTATCTTAGTGTCAGCAACTGCTTTCTATCGTGCCCAGCCTATCATCGAGTTCATGTGCGAGGTCTTGGACATTCAGAGCATCAGCGAACAAAGCAAGCCTCTTACGGACTCACAGCGTGTCAAGTTTACCAAAGAAATCAGAGGTAAAGGCCTGTTCTAAAGCTGCTGCAACAAAATACTGGAAACCTGCTCATATTACATTGTAATGAAAATTTGCAAGGCACTTGGGAAGCTGGCCTGCTCTTTTTTGCCCTCATCTTTCTCAAAGGTGACTCCTATGCCTGAATTTATTTAGATGACCCTTGTGTTGGGTTTTCAGGTCTAAAAGTAGAGGTTACCCATTGTGGCCAGATGAAGAGAAAATACCGAGTTTGCAATGTTACTCGGCGACCAGCCAGTCATCAGACGTATGTATACAAGCACTTTCTGACAATTTAAAAAATCTTGAACCTATTAGGTACGCTAGGTATATTGTTTGTGCAAGAATAGTTGATACTGGAGGTGAAGCCGCTGTGTGGCTTGACAAGAATGTTTAGTCTTAGTGGAGTAGAGGAATAGTGTGGGTTTAGACCACTGCTCTATTTCCTTCAACACAGGAAAATGGAAGCTGTATCCTGACTTTTAAATATAGTTATCAAAGGCTATAATTTTTAAGAGCTATGAAAAATTCAGTATAGAGTCTATAAAATCTTTTCATAAAGAAGAGATCCAGTAGCTAAGGAAAAGAAATGATTCCAGCATTTCTAGTCTGGAATAGATTTTTCCACACCATTTTTTCCTTAATAAAAAAAAAAAATCTTGAAAAGTCTAACCAGAACAAATATCCTTTATAGGTTTCCTCTGCAGCTGGAAAATGGGCAGGCTATGGAGTGTACAGTAGCTCAGTATTTTAAGCAGAAGTACAGTCTGCAGCTAAAATATCCTCACCTTCCCTGTCTCCAAGTAGGACAGGAACAGAAACACACGTACTTACCGCTTGAGGTAAGAATCTCGCTCTCTCTTGCATCGTGGTATCTCCTCCCTTGAACGGTGTCACGCCACCTCTCACTGTTCCTGTGTAGGTGTGTAACATAGTGGCAGGCCAGAGATGTATAAAGAAGCTAACGGACAATCAAACATCGACTATGATAAAAGCAACTGCAAGATCTGCACCAGACCGACAGGAAGAAATCAGCAGACTAGTAAGTGTTTTTTCCAGCCAAACAGTCTGCATTTGTCACTTCTTGTGGATCCTCCAGAAACATCGTGGCATATGTAATGATAAGCAGAATGACCAAGAACTGCAGGAATTAAAAAATCTGACTTTTTAAAACAAATCCTTTTAAATAGAAAGCCTATTCATGGCAAAGAGCCACCTGAAGCATTAGGTGTAGTTACGCAAATACTTCTCTTGTCACCAGGTGAAAAGTAACAGTATGGTTGGTGGACCTGACCCTTATCTGAAGGAGTTTGGTATTGTCGTCCATAATGAAATGACGGAGTTGACAGGCCGAGTTTTGCCAGCACCAATGCTGCAATATGGAGGCAGGGTAAGTTCTCCAGGTCTTGTAAAATACCTTGTCCTGAGGTTATTTAAATTCATTAAGTGTTCCGTTTATCTTCTCATAAGGCTTCCTTTGTATCAGCGCTGTTTGGCTGCAGTCAAAACAAAGGAGCTTTTTATTTTTAATTTGCCTTTGGTTTTTACCTAGAACAAGACTGTGGCCACGCCAAACCAAGGTGTGTGGGACATGAGAGGAAAACAATTCTATGCTGGCATTGAGATTAAAGTTTGGGCTGTTGCCTGTTTTGCTCCTCAGAAACAATGCAGGGAAGACTTACTAAAGTAAGTATTTTCCTATTTATTCAGGACACTTATTGCAAGGTTTATTTTCCTCATAAATGACAGTTCTCCAGTTTCTTAAATATTTACTACTTGAGAGCAGACTACGACAAAGCTCATAACCTAATTGGCCAGCTAGGAAAAGCATTAATTCCCTTACCACTGAGGCTGTATTTTCTGCTGTGGAGGCTGCATTCCACTTGTATTCCGTTGTTTTTACAAATAACTGATGATGGTGGTTCATTCTAAAAACTGAACTGGTTTTTTTTTTCTTAACCTTTACTGCCTCCCAGGCAATGTATGCCACGATTTTCCCCCTCTCCTTCAAATTATTCTACAGAATCCTAAAGATAGAGGTTGTCTGAACCACTGAAATGTTCAGCAAAAATCATGGTTGCAGCAATGCTCAGATAAGTTTGGTGCATGAGTAAAATCAATCTACCTAAGCATCAGTATTAGTTTGGGAATCTACCTCAGAATGTTCAACTCAGCTGTATGTTTGTTTCCCCAAGAATAGAGGCTTATGAAATGTCCTCAGACAGGTTTAGAATGCTCTTAGTGAGTTTCTTTGAGTGACAGAACTGCTAAAAAATAATTACTGTAGTGTCAAATTGGAAGTGCTGTGAATAGCTGAAATAACTTGGATCTTGTTGATAAAATTTAATGGCAAAGTGAAACATAGAGAAAAGGCCAGGACAAATCCATTTACATTTCATTTCCAGGAGTTTTACTGACCAGCTGCGTAAGATCTCAAAGGATGCAGGGATGCCGATCCAAGGCCAGCCCTGTTTCTGCAAGTACGCCCAGGGTGCAGACAGTGTGGAGCCCATGTTTAAACACTTAAAATTGACTTATGTTGGTCTGCAGCTGATCGTGGTGATTCTACCCGGAAAGACGCCCGTGTACGGTACGGAGAAGAAGCGTTAATTAGTTGTACAGCAAGTGGGAATCTTACTGTGCACTTCAGCGGTGGGAAGCAGACAGAGCAGGCAATATGTTCCTTTTAAAAGGGGGGTTTGGAGATGGTTTTGTCAGGCCTGATTGGAGTACCTGTATATTACCAGAGGGCGAACTGAACCTGTGTCATTGAACTTTTAAGGATCTGAATTACAATAACATTTGGCGAGGGGGAATAGAGAAAGCAGATGGAACTACTGACTGTTCAGGTAATTGGAACCACTAACTTATTTTTCTGTTGCAGCTGAAGTAAAGCGGGTTGGTGACACCCTTCTAGGAATGGCCACTCAGTGTGTGCAGGTAAAGAATGTGGTAAAAACCTCACCACAAACGCTGTCCAACCTGTGTCTGAAGATAAATGCAAAGCTGGGAGGAATCAACAATGTGCTTGTACCTCATCAAAGGTGAGATTAAATTTAAAGCTCTCCTTGAAGTCTGGATTGTCAAGCAAAACGGTGTCATCTTGTTTTGATTGCTAAAATGATACCTTTCAAAATATTATGTGCTTTAGAAATACCCACAATCTGAAGTGGACAGAGAAGGATGCTTCAGCATTCAGAATCCGCCTGTGCTGAGGAACATCTCTAGTGTTAGAGCCATCTAGCAGTGTGTGTGAAAACAAGCTCACAGAGGCTTTTTTTTGCTGTGTCGCTTTTTTCCTGCCTTTGGGTTCGCTCAGTCTACCTTCTCCTCTTGCCACCTCCTTAAGCATACTGTATTTCCTTCCAAATTGAAAGAAAAGGAGTGGGAGGAAGAGTGACTTGTGATAAATGCTTGTAACTTTACCTTTGGTCCTTTCCTTTTTACTTTCTGTTCCCTCTGGACTGTAAGAGCTTGAGGCAGAGAATTTCATCCTTAATGATTCTGACAGGGTTTTAGTTATGTTGAATGGTTTGGATAGACCTTCCTTGGTTGTAATTTTTTTTTTTTTCCTTCCTCACCCCCCCTTCTTTCTATTATTATTGTTATTATTTATTATTAAATAAACCTTAATCACATTAAACAGGCCATCGGTGTTCCAGCAGCCAGTGATCTTTTTGGGAGCAGATGTCACTCACCCTCCTGCCGGGGATGGGAAGAAGCCATCCATAGCTGCTGTGGTCGGCAGCATGGATGGCCATCCCAGCCGTTACTGTGCCACCGTGCGCGTGCAGACCTCCCGCCAGGAGACCTCCCAGGAGCTGCTCTACAGTCAGGAGGTGATACAGGACCTGACTAACATGGTGCGAGAACTATTGATCCAGTTCTACAAATCCACTCGTTTCAAGCCCACGAGGATCATTTACTACAGAGGGGGAGTATCAGAAGGACAGATGAAGCAGGTATTGTCCAGTGATTTCTTGTTGCTTGTGAAAAGGGATTTGCCCTTGAAAATAAATACAGTTACATGGATTGCGTTTGTTAAGGGGACATTTAATAGTTTCATTGAGTTTTCCTGGGCAAGCACAATGTACTGTCTGATCCTGTCTTGTCATGTTCCTTATGAAGTGGTGTTTCTATGTGGAAAAAAATTAATTAATAATAGATGTACTGAATTCAGCACCTAATAGTTAAATCTTCTACTTCTAGGTAGCTTGGCCAGAACTGATAGCAATCCGGAAGGCCTGTATTAGTTTGGAAGAAGATTATAGACCAGGAATAACCTACATTGTTGTGCAGAAAAGGCATCACACCAGGCTATTCTGTGCTGACAAAACTGAAAGGGCAAGTAATGTTGACTACATAAGAAGGAGGTGATGGCAACAGGAAAGTAAGATTGTTTGGTTAAGTGGGGTGGAATCCATCTCGCCCACTAAAACTGAATTAACCTGTACAAGCAGCAGTTCTGTGCAGTAACACGCTTTCTCTACCAAAATAGGTGGTTCCTCCCCTTTTTTATAGCTCTAGATCAAGCGGTCAGATGGAACAGCTTGTTCCCGGCCCCTTTTGGAGTAGGCGTACTCTATATCGCTGTATTTGTGTATCTGGAGCTGTAGCCTGGCTTTTTATAGCCTGGGATTGCTGACTATAAACTGAACTAGTTGTTCAGTTTGTTGTCTGTTCTGTCTCCAGATGCATCTGTGAGATTTGCCTGTGGCACAAATCCATAAGGCAACTAAGGAACCTTCTTTAGGAAAGTGCTTGATCTCAGGTTTGCTTAAAAAATACGGATCTCTGGGATGTGAGTGCAGACAAGGGTATGAAATACATTTATTTCAGAAAGCCTGCATTTTCAGATTCTGAATTACTTGTGTAGGCTTTATCCCACTCTGCGATTTTAATGGTACTGGCAAGTGTTTTATTTTTCTCCGATGACACACCAATTGGATTTGGTGAAGTTTCTAAAAATGAACTCACAGAGAACGTTTTCATTCCTCCTGTGTAAATGACCTTAATATTTTTCCACCTTTTTTGAGCAGTAAATTCTCAAACAGCTTTAAGTAGAGCCTACCTTAGGAGATATTTTTGGGTCACTTCCAAAAAAAGCCACGGGCTAATAATAAACTTTCCTCAATAGGTGGGTAAGAGCGGCAACGTACCAGCAGGCACTACTGTGGACAGCACGATCACACATCCTTCTGAATTTGACTTTTACCTCTGTAGCCATGCAGGAATTCAGGTAACATTTCACCTCTGCTGTGCTCAGGCTATGGGACTAAATCCTTACAGTTGTCCCGACGAGTAACGTTGCTTCTTTTTGTAGCGTGGCAGACTTACAGTCGCATCAGTCCAGTGCCCGTTTGGCACTTACCCCTCAGTGCGCTGATGGCAGGTACAGCCTGCAGGTACTGCCTCTGGTTTTGTCCGTGCTCTCCAGCTGACTGCTCATCTGTTTTCTGCAGGGAACCAGCCGGCCCTCCCACTACCAGGTCTTGTGGGACGACAACTGTTTTACCGCAGACGAACTACAGCTGTTGACGTATCAGCTGTGTCACACGTATGTCCGGTGTACGCGATCGGTCTCTATTCCAGCTCCTGCCTACTATGCCAGGCTGGTAGCTTTTAGGGCCAGGTACCATCTTGTGGACAAGGATCACGACAGGTAAGGAACTGTGCCTCGTCGTGGCAGTAGCCAGGTGATGGACCTGAATTATGCCCTGCTTGGCCCGATTGTTCACGGTTCTCTGTACGTGTCTGCGTTTTTGCAGTGCTGAAGGCAGCCACGTGTCGGGACAGAGCAACGGCCGCGATCCTCAGGCTCTGGCAAAGGCAGTGCAGATCCACCACGATACTCAGCATACGATGTATTTTGCTTGAGAGCATCTGGGAAGATGAGGCAAAACAAACAACCCGTGCAGTCCTGAAATGTTTTGAAATGCCTACTGCTATAGCTAGGGCCCAGTTTATTTCAGACTGCCCACTACCAGCAGCTCTGAACAGTCGCACTGAATCTGTACTTCACAGCAATGTCTGATGCACCAACACAATTGAGCCATTTGTTTCATTATTTTACGTAATAGAAATTCATAGACTTGTCTTTTCTGATGCATTGGACTGAATTTTTACCTCAAAGCGCAAAAGGCCGAATATCCTGAAATTTTTCAAGGACTTGGCATGAAAGGTTTCTATTGAATATTTTGCTAGCTATCCTTTTTAAGTTATCTTCTCATCCCACTAGTTTATCATGACGACTGATTCCCTGTCTCTGTGCACTGCTTAGTGAGTGTGCATATTATGGCAAGATGTTTTACTCCAGTTAAATGTAATTGTTCTATTGTGTGGGGCCATAGATTTTTTAATGGAGATTTTAGACTTCACTACTGTAAATGCCTTTTAACAAACATAACTTTCACAGGTATTGCAGTTTTTTGTCAGTTTTACTAATTATCTTTTTAATCTCTGCAGACTTCGGCTGCAAAGCAATTGCACTATAATGCGAGTTCAAATAGGTGGTTCTTGTTCTGTGAATGTGTAATATAACCAGATAGTGATGCCTGTCAGTAGACTTTAATTGTAATGGTTACAAATAATACTGCCATGGTATCGTAACAAGTGCTGAACCATCATTTCCCCCTCTAAAAATGCTAAAAACAAAAAACAAAAAAAATTAGCTTTTAGGTATTTTGCAAACTTTTACAAAAGTGCCCACTTTATGCTGCTGTGTGGTTTGATAAATCTAAGTGATTTTAAAACTTTTTTCTCATAGGAGGTTTAACTTTGGCAATAAATATTTGTTTTTTAAGCCCCCCTAACAGTGTAATTTTCTAGCTGAGGATTGTGCATGAGTTTAACCAACATTCTCGTGTCGTTTTCTGAACACACAATTTGGCAGTTTCTGAAACTAATTAGAAAAGACACACTTCCATGCTTTTTTTAAGGATTATTTTTAACTGTTTTATATTCACTGTTGGTGTCCTGTCTACAACATTTTTTATAAGCTTGGAAACTGGGTGTTACGTGTAGGAAAGGCTTGCCAATCTGTACAGTTAAATGTATTGTGTGACAGGCAACCTAAGGACTTGTACCAGCATTTTAAACTCTTTTTCCCTGGGAATCTAGGTTGCACACACACCTGCATTCAACAGCATGTTTAACCAATGTAAGTCTCATATACTGATTCTGTCCCAGCCTAGAAATTAGGGTTTTTTAATCTGCTTGGCTTTTTTTTGGCTGCAATGTGTAATAAAGAACAGGGGCTTGGTTTCACTCTTGGAATCCACGAACATAGTACGTTACGACTTGATTCCTCTCAGTGTTAACCTGAGTTAGCGCAGATTAAAAGCTTATTCCTAAACTGAGTAGAGCCAACACCGCTGCTTTGATAACAGAAGTTTGAGAAGTCCAACGATTGCACTGTGGTCTCTGATACTCGTGTGGGGTTTGCTGCTAAGTTGTCTGCTGTTCCAAAGCTTAGGAACCAGCCCCCTCAAAAGTTCAGCAATATGAAATGCTGTTTCCTTCAGTCTTTAAGCTTGTAAATAAATCAAAGTTTACATTTCTAAATGCTGGGTTTTTTTTTTTTTTCAGTTGTACCAGAGTACACTGACCTTAGTCTTCAAACAGTTTTATAACCTTCTTTCAAGTAGTATGTCTCCTTAAATTAAGTTTAAATTTTTTTTAATGTTCTGTTGAAAATGGGACTGAAGCGAACTCTGCTCCTGGCACATATTGTGGACAGGTCTAGATTGAAAAAAAAAAAAAGATTCTTTTTAGTTTTTTTAAATTTTTTTTAAGGAATACCTCACTTGTGTAATAAAATCAGGACATGTGGGTGGGAGACTGACCGCTGCTTCAGCTAGATGGCTGCTTTTCTCAGTACTCGTTCAGGGAGAATACAAAAAAAACCCTTTTTAGAATGAACTCTGACTGACCCAACACACATGGAGAACTTCGGCACCTTGAAAAGAAACTGAGCACCCTCCTTAGGTTATAGGATCAAAGATCGCTGTTTTGAGTTTGTGCACTAGGCAAGAATGTGACTGGTTTAATCAAGGGTGCATAAGAAATACTTAATTTTCTCACCAGTTAGTTAGCTGTCCAGTGCCAAGCACTCCTAGTTCAGATTGAGTGAAGTGAGAGCCTCTCCTTTGTTAGCCTGAGACCGGACTATTTCACCTCGGACTATGCGGGTTGTTAGACCGGGACTAGCCCTGGGACGCAGGGTGAGAACCTTAATCTCGCGTTAAGACGCCACTAGAGGAACGCCGCGAAGGGTGCGGTGCTGTCGCTTTGGGGCAGAGCGTTTCGGTTCAGGACCGTGTCGTGGCGATAACGGTCAGATCAAAGTCAGATCAAAGGTTTGGCGGTGCTGGTCCTACGCAGGTCTGAGTCCAAGTCTTGAGGTTGGGCTCGAGGATCTGGATTAACCCTTGGGACTGACTGAATCGTTATGCATGTGTCAATCAATGGGAAGATGTGCATTCTGTAGATGTAGTTCTTAGGGTGGTTTTGTTTTGTTTTATTTTTTATAAATAAAGCCTGTTGGCCACTGTTTAGCTATGTGGTGTGAAAGATTTTAAATGTAGCAAAGTTTAAAGAGTTGGGGAAGGGGGCGGTTGACATTTAAAAAAAAAAAATACTAAAAAAAAGGGGGCAGAAACCCATTTTCAAACCAGTTCTGCTTGCTTTGTGAACAGCTGAATTCTGAACAAGCTCTGGCAATCACTAGTTAGCCCGTCTCAGACGATTGAACAGCCTGGCTTATTTATTGTCGTAAGTACCACAGTGTAGTGTAGCGCCCGTAGCTGCATCCGAAGGGTGCAAGAGGTGGCGATGTACAAACGCGCTTCACGCAGTACGTCTCTTGTCCCGGACCCGAGCGTCGGAGTTATTTCACCTCTGTCGACAGCTCTGCTCTTCAGATGGGGAAGGGCGCCTTTGTTCAGATCCAGTGTTTAACGAAACCTACCCCCGAACTACCTTTGTGGATGTGCTGTAGGATTTTTCTTGCTCAATAGCAAGGGAGTAACTCTGCTTTCATTTTAAGAAGGCAGGGTTTGGAGGGCATTGTATCAATACTGTTTCAACTACAAGGTTTTTTCCTTGTGCATTGGAGGAAAGATCTTGTAATATCACTTACAGATTTTCTTATACCTTGCTATTGGCATTTTCATATTTCTATGTCTAGAGGCTGAAACTTCAGTGTAAAATGTTTGCATTTGTTCATTTTGACTTATGATGTAATTTTTGTTTCTATATTGTTAGACTTGTAATGTTTAAAATTGTATTTTATTAAATTTGGACTGGATGTATGTCTATAGCAATACGAGGTACTCTTTCTAAACTGTTATGGGCGGGTTAGCAGACCCATGTTGCGATAAGATGCTGGTCGTGTACAACTTGCAATGTATTTTATTTTTTTTTTAGCCTGCAGGGATATTTTGTGTTCATGTGTCCAAAAATAATAATAATAAAAAAAAAATATTGGCATTCTTGTGCCAAATGTTCTGGTTTTCCTTGTTGATGTCTAATAAATGCAATGTACAGAGTGAGCAACCGATACTGCTGCCTGTAAAGAAATGTCTTAAATTATTTAACTTTTAATTAAAACTTGTACACAATGTGTAACCTGTGGAACTCATTGCCACAACATACAGTTATTTCTGATGTGCCAGGACGTAGGGAGCAGCAGCAGTTCACCTGCTGACGTCTCTAGCGATGCGAACGGGAGGGCGTGAAGCGCCTGTTTGCAGACCCTGTGCCGACCGGGGGAGATGTTCAGCGTGGGCGCGGTTTTCAGCGTTCTCGGAGATCATATAGCGATGACTGGAGAGAACACGGTGTCAACGGGCTCCGTATTGGCCCGGAGGAGTGATTCTATATTAGAGTCACAAATTAATATGAGAAAGAGCTGCTTGTTTATTCATCATCTTTGTTTCAGGCGAGGGTCTGTGGTTTCCTGAGGCAACGGCACTTCACTAAAATACTGCGGACGAGGCCGAACTTGAACTCGGGACGCGATTGTTGACGGTAACCCGCGTCCTCAGCAAACCCTGCTTCCAGGTTCTTATTTATTCTTTTTGCAGTGGCGATCCTCCAAAGGATGACTGTATCCTGGTGTCTTCCCAAAAAGGGTGCAATCAGCCGGGGCTGCGTGGCACCCGCCGTCCCTGCGCTCTGCAGCCCCAGAACCCCGACTGCCCCCCGACTTCTGCTCCCATGGGAGCTCCTCGTGCTCCATGGCGTGACTGCGCCGTGTTGTCAGCAGTGAACGTGCTTCCAGGGTTTGAGTTTCTGCGGGTTTCTTTCTTTTTTCCGTCGCCTCCCCGCTCCAGCCTGGGGTTAGTGCCTGACGCTCCTGGGCTGATTCCATCGTGGCGGTCGTGGCCGGGGCAGTGTCTGCGCTCGTCAGCACACCTTGGCGAGGGCAAGTCTAGCAGATTCGGTGAAAATCGGGAGATTTCGGCCCAGTTTTGCTGGGTTTGGTAGAGCAGGGCCACGGCAAGCCTGGGACGCCTTAGGGCTGACACGAAAGCTGCCCACACGAGGCCTGGTTCCCCCCGCCGCTTCCTCCTCGGCCTGGCAGCACAAACCGAGTCAAAAAAAGGAGGAAAATCCCCCAAAAATCGGCTCTGGCGGGGGCGTGCAGGGCAGGCCCGACCGTGGGCGGTGGATGCTGCACCGCTCGGGGCGGCGCCGGCTGGGGGTCCCCCGCGGGCCCGCCCGGTGCCCGGTCCCCGGTGCCGTCCCCGTCCCGTCCCCCTCCCCATCCCCGGTGCCTCCGGCCTCCGGTACCAGCCCCGGGGCTGCCGCGCCGCCTCGCGCGGGCCCAAGATGGCGGCGGGTGCGTCGGGCGCCGCCTTTGTTGGGCGCGGGGCCGGGCGGCGGCGGTGGCGCGTGCGCGGCGGGGCGCGGCGAGAGGCGGCTGCGGCGGGCGGCGGTGCAGCACCGGCCCCGGCCCTGCCCGGCCCTGCCCGGCCCCGGCCCCGGCCCCTGCCCGCGGCCCCCGGCTCGGAACGGCACCCGCGTGGATGGGATGGAAGCGGGACCCTCGGGCGCAGGTAGCGGCGGTGACCCGCGGGAGACCGGGGAGCTGCGCACCGGGGAGAAGGGGGGGGGGGCAGCGAGGAGCGTGCAACGGGGGAGCGTGCGGCGGGGGGCTGTGCGATGGGGGGGGGGCGAGGAGCGTGCGACGGGGGCCGTGCGATGAGGGAGGGTGCAACCGGGGATGAGCGTGCGATGGGGGGGCTGCACAATGGGGGCCGGGGAGCCCCGCTGTGGGGACCGAGGGGGGGGCTGTAACGGGGAGCTGGGCGGCGGGGGTGAAGTGGGGGGCACGGGGGGGCAGGGCGGGGGCACGGGGACTGCGGGGGGGGGGTGCAATGGGGGGAGCCCGCAGCGGGGGGGTGAGGGATGTGCGGCGGGGGCCTGTGCCGTGGGAGCAGGGGGGGCCCTGCGGGGCGGTATCGGGGGGTGCGGGGGGGCGAGGGGGGGTCTGAGCAGCGGTGGGTGAGGGCCAGACCGGGCGGGGGGTGCCCGTGCAACGGGCGGTGCGGGGAACGCCGCTGCCGGGGTCTGCAGCCCGCCGGGGGGGGGCCGGGGGCGTCGGGGGGGGCTGCAGGGCTGCCCCGCTTCAGGGCTGGCGTGGCCCCCGGGTGCCCTGGGGAGAGCAGCGATGGGGGGCCAGGAGGCGACCGAGGGGCCCGCACGGGGCAGAGCACCCGCAGGTTTGGGGTGCAGAGCCCTGTGGTCGGGGGACGCGTCCGGCTGCAGGGCTGGGAGCGTGGGGCCCCCCCAAAGCGCGGCGCGAGCCCTGCGCAAAGGGTCTCTTCTGCACAGAGGAGCTGCAGCAGCAGCAGCCCCCCAGCTCCCTGTGTCCTTCCCCCCCCCCCCGGTGCGGTGTTTCGGGGAGCGGGGCACAGACGGGCAGCTGGCGTGAGGCCGGCGATGCTGCGCACCGTGACAGCACGAAGCGGCTCCTCTCCCCGCGCCGGGGCATGCGCGGAGCCAGGGCTGTGCATGGCCGGCTGCTGTCGAGGGGCCGGGGGGCCGAGCTCCAGGGTCACCCCCTACCCCGTGTCCCCCCCATCCCTGCCTCCCGCGCCCGGTGACGGCAGCAGCTGGCGGTGCTTTCAGTCCTGTCCCTTCGTGCCGGCCGCTCCACGGGGGTTTGGAGAGCCGTTCCCCGAAACCTGTCCGTTGCGTCGGCAGATGCTCGCTCCCGTGCCCGGCGTGAGCGTCGCGAACTCATGCTGCCCTGAGTCGCAGAAGGGTTTTTGGTGCCGGGAGGAGGAGGAGAGGGAGCAACGGGGACTGGGGACCGCTGCCCTTTCGTAGCTCTTGTGCCGGCAAGTTTGCCGCCCGCTGTAACGCGGTGGCGTGGTGAGATTTTGACATAACGCTGCTGCACGTTTACAGTCAAACTTTGGTCCTTCCTTACAGTATTAAATTTTAAGCGTGGCACGGAGATCCCTTCCTGCCCGCGTTACCTTCTGGCTGCCAGCGCTTTGTGTTTGGGGCTGATTTATTGGCCTCTGGAAGCCGTGATTTGATTTGGCGGCTGCACGGGGGCGTCTGGGCTTTGCCGGCGCCTCGGGGCGATAGCGGCGCTGCCGCCTCGGGGCAACGCAGATAACGCTGCCGGCATGCCCGCACCCTCCTTCCGCCGGCCTTAACTGATTCTGTTAAGGTGCTTTAAAACACTCTCTGGGGTGGGATGGGGCCACGCTCGGCGGGGGAGCGGGTTTGGGGTTTGGTGCCACCGATGGTGCGGGGGTCCCCGGGGCGGCGGAGGCTGCGCTCTTGGGAATTTCCCCTTTCTTCCCCAAATCTGGCAGGTGGACGTCTGCTCCCGCCCGGGTCACCCTGCGTGCAGGGAGAGGTTTACCCCGTGCGGCAGGAGCCGGCGCGGATCCCACCCGGCCTTACGTCCCCCTGCCTGCCAGGGGACCCCGGCACGGGGCCGAGCCTCGCGTACAAGGCTGACGGTGCCGGTCTGCGACCTGTCAGGGTCATAAAGCAGAAAACTCGGCGTGTGCCTGGATGTGCCCAACGTGAAGATGCCGTTTCACAGCGGCGGGGGAATGTGGGGCGTCTTCTGACCCGCAGGCGCTGCTCGGGGAGGCACGCGTGCGCTAGTTTTGAAAACTGAAGTTGGTTTCCTTTCCCCCCAACTTTTAGTTTTCTTTATCCCTCACAAACTTCCTATAAAAGCTGTTAATCTTAACCGTTGTCTTCCTGTGCTAAACCCTGCAAAAACCCCAAAGCTGTTCCGTCTGTTGGATCTCTTTATCTTCAGGAAACGTGAAATCGCACGTGCCTGTTTCTGGGACGGGATTATATCAAGAAACAAATCCGGGAGAAGCACCTTGCCTGGAGACACGGCACGTATGATTTATCTCTAAACGCTTTCCGCAGCCCCTCTCTAAACCCCGGGAAGAACAAAACAGGGACGAGTTACTAAGATGGCAGACGTTAAAAGGAAGCCAAATCAGGCAGAAAGGCGCTGCTCTTTCAGCAGGGTGAGCTGTGGCGGAGCCGGGTTCGGGTTTTAACCTCTGCAGGAGCCCCCGGCCGCTGGATCTGCGGGGCTGCCCGTGGCGCGGCACCCGGCTGCGGTGGGACGCGGAGAGGAGCCGGCGTCGCCTTTGTCCTGTCCCCAGCACCGGGGGCTGCCTTTGTCTGCCGCTCCCGGCACGGCCCTGGCTGCTGCCTGCAAGGTCTGCGGGAGCGGCGCGAGACCCTGCGGGCAGGCAGGAGGGGCGTCAGCCATGCCCGGTCCAGGTGTCGTTAGCGGGGACCCCAGACGAGCCGCCCGGTGCATTCGGCAGAGGTGGCGGCACTCACGGTGCCGGGTGCTTCTCACGCCCCGTCGGAGGGACCAAAAAAAGGGACGTGGAGCGGCTGGGCAGCCAGGGCTGGCTCAGCAAGACCCTCGCGGGTCGAGCCGTGTCCGTGCCGCTGGCATCACCGCGCCGCTCTCCCCAGAGCCCAGGCAGGTGGTTTGCCATCCCCGTGAAGGGGCGCAGCGGAGGCGGCCGCGCTCGGGCTGCCGTTTGTGATGCTCTGTCGCAGAATCCGCAGGATTGCGCGCGCCGGGGTGCGGGGGACCGGCCTCGGCTGCGTCGGGGCGCGTTTTTAACTTGACGCTTTCGAGTTCGTCGCCCGTGATTTCCAGGTGGAAAGCTGAGGTTTGACACGGCCCAACGAAGCCCTTTGCAGCGCTTGGCGCTCTTTATCGAGGATACAAAGAACTAAACCGCTTTCAGAAGTAAATACCATAGTAAAACAGATTAGAGCCCATTTTTGGCGCATTTCTTGGACGCAGCCACCGCAACGCGGGGCAGGAGCAGCTCAGGCTTTCCCTCGGCAGATGGGCTCTGGTGCACGGGATGAGTTTAATGTTGTGCATCGACGGCTGCGGCCGGAGCCCTCTGCCCCGCGTGGGCAAGGTCTCCTTAAACTCCGTTTGGCGTCGAACTGAAAAGTGCCGGGAGCTGCGCGGACCTGGGGAACTCGGGAAGGAGCAGGCGGCGGGTGCGACGGCTGGGTTGGCAGAGACGAGAAGGTGCTTTTTGAAGCTGGGTATCGCGGGACGGTGTCGGTCGCTGCTCAGAGCCGGCGGTTTTGAAGATGTTGAGCCTGGAGATTGGGAAAGCCGATTGCTCGCCCTGCCAGCAGTCGCCTTTCCTGCTGGAGCCGCTTGCTTTGCCTCCCGGCGGGGGGGTTTCACTTCCCTGGGGGGTTTCTGGGGCTGGTGCAGGGTGGGAGGCGGCTCATGGCAGGACAGACCACGCTGCGTGTCCGGCAGTGTTTGGCGTGCCGCGGCCCCGCTTGCCCGTCTCCGATCCCGGCTGTGTTTTGGCGGGGCCGGCTGTGCGGGGAGGGGGCCGTCGCAGACCCGCCGCTGCAGTAAAACTCCCTTTTGTCTGGGCCCGGTTCCCGTGGCCCCTCGGCTGAATGCGGCGCTGGAGAGGATTTAAATGACATGGTAATTTCATGCCGTCCCACCGGCGGCTTTGCCCGGGTGCAGGCAGCTGTTGGGCAGCGGGTCGTGTTCCCCAGCTGTTACAATAAATAATAGAAACAAAGCGTATTCCAGCCCTAATTACTCCAAACGGACTTTCACCTTGGCGGCGCTGCCCTCTCGCCGTCTCTGCCCGCCGGTGCTTCGCGCGCACCCGGCGAAGGGGCGGCGGTGGCGGCGATGCTCCCGCCGCCGGCGTGTCCCCGGGGCACGGCTTTTGTGTGTGAAAGTCTGTGATTTCTCCCGGGCCGCTGAATTTATAATGGCAGGCGGATTTCATCCCGCTCACTGGCCGCATTGTGCTGCAGGAACAACACTCGCCCTCCAGCCCCCGGCCCCGGGCGCCCGGATTTACATGACAAAGTGGGAGCCTGTGCAGCTTCGCCATGGAGAGTCGAGGTATGCAGAAGCCCCCCCTGTATGCAGAAGCCTCCCTGTCTCCGGGAGGTTTGGGTCGCTTTTTAACGAGGCTTCTGGCACGTTTCGGCACTGGCCCCTTTGCTGCTGCTCCGAGCCGCAGCCGGGGGCTGTGGGTACAGGGTGCCCGGGGTGCCGCGTCGTGCTGCCCGGCGTTCCCTGGCACAGCATCCCCCGAGCTGGGCACAGGGTGGCTTTCGGGAGGATTTGCACTGATGCAAATCGTGGGGGGACCCTGAGCACCCCGGGGCAGGGACGTGGCGCGGGAAGGGGTGAGTCCAGCCTGCGTGTTCCCCCAACACTGGTGGCTTTGGGGTCTCTCCCACCGGGGCCGAAGCAGCTGGGGCCAGGCGAGAACCCATCTCGCACGCCGGAGGTGCCGGATACCGCGGGTCCCAGCTGAGCGTCACCCCTGGTCCCCCTCCCCGTGCTGGCTGCCCCCACGTCACCGTCCTTATAAATAGCCGTGCCCGGGTAGGCACGGCTGCACCAGGCCGTGCACGGGCACTGGGAGATAATGGCTTCATAAAAAGCTTTGGATCTCAAAGTAATTTGGAAAGGAAAAGTCATTATCGCTCCCTCCTTTGCTGGGCAAGCTCTGGGTGGGCGGCACGACCCCTGCGGCGAGCCTGGGGTGTCCCTGCCGCCGCGGTGCTGCTCCCCCCAGCCGGGCTGCCTGTTTGCAATATCTCGTGGCTCACATCAAACTCCCGAGCCGACTTCTGTGTTGCTGGAGGCTGGCTCCTTCATCTGTGATTCATGATCCTAATTGCGAGGCTTTACGTTTGCAAAGCATCTGGTGATCCTCCGGCGAGAGGGTTTGTACGGCGAAACGTTATTTTCGGGCTGACCGGTGCGGTGCCGGGGTTGCGGGATGGGTGCGGGGCCGTTCGGTCACCGCTCTGCAGCGCGGCTCCTGCCGGCCCCAAACGTGCTTCAGCTCCTCTCCGGCACCGAGCCGTGGCTGCTGCCCTGCACCCGCGGGGACGCCGTGGGCACATGGAGATGCTGTCCTGCTCCCGCACAGCTGCCGGGATCGTCTCGGGAGTGAGAAGGTCCAGAAGAGGAGAAGCTGCGGGTGCTGGCCTTGATGTGGTTGCGGGGAAGGCAGCGGAGAGCTGCTGTGCTCCGGCAGGTCTTGCGAGCGGGCTGCGCGGTTTCTCACTCAAAAGGCAGCGCAGGGACCAGAGGCTCCAGCAGCGCTGGCAAATACCTCTTTGATTGCGAACCATGATTTAAAAATGCGTCAGCTTGCAGCCAGGGAGCTGGCGATTGCCAAGAAATGTTTGTCATGTGGAGACATGAATTACACCGCGAGTAGCTCATCTGAAAATGAGTTACTTATAACGAGCTGCCCCTGGAGCGCCGCACAGCCGTTTGTCTCGGGGGTGCTGGCGGCCGCCCTGCCCCGGAGCAGCCGCGAGTGCCTATGGGGGTCCGAGCCCCGCCTCGGTCTCGGGGATCCCCGTCTTGCTCGTCGGACTGCTCCGAGTCCCGCGCTGCCTTTTTCCGCAGAGGCGCTGGGGCCAGGTTGGTCACGGGCTCGGGGCTCCCGGCAGATTTTGGAGCTCCCGGGCTCCTGCCGCAGGGCAGCAGCAAGAGCAGAGGTTGGATTCGTGGAAGTTAATGCCGCAGTTTGGTCCCTGGATTCTCGCAAGGGTCGTCCCGTCCCCTTGGTGTCCGGCAGCGCGGTGGCCTTCCATCGGCAGGAAAAGTCTTGCAAAGATGGAGTGAAAAACTGAGCAGTAAACTTCAGATTTGCTCTTCTGTTTTTCTGCTTCTGATATTTTTAGCCTGGAATTGAAATTTGGATTTGTAAAGAAAGTGGATGGGAGCAAGGGGTGCTAAGAGCACCGTGTGTTCAAGAGCCAAAATTGGAGCCGGGACGGTGTTTGGGGGCTGACCTGGCCCGAATATCCCGTACGCTGCGCTCCCCGCACCCGGCCCAGCTGGCCGAGACCTCGCGGGGTTTGAGGAGCAGAAGATCAAACTGGGATGGGTGGAGACGGGCAAGGTGGGAATGGGGCAGCGAGGGCAGGTCTCGCCTCGGAGAGCAGCGGTGTTGAATGCTGCTTTGGCAGTAGTTTAAGATACCTTTGAGTCCGAGGGTGCTGTCGGTTTGGAAACACAGCTCGGTGCTGTGGCTGGGCACTGGTACCCAGCCCTCCATCTCCAGGGCTTCGTTAGTAAGTCTGTGTAACGGCCTTTGTGGAAAAACTGGTACTTCCCTCTTTACGGGTTTGGGGCCCATCCTGCTTGAAGTGGGGATTTGGGATTGGGGTTGTTTTGTTTTTTTTTTTTGCTCCCTCCCATAATTCATAGGAGGTTTTAATCAAACTGGTTTTAATTTTCTCTGTTTTTTATCAGTGACTTCCCTGGAGTTAGCATTCCTCATCGATGTGACTCTTTTTTTTTTTTTTTTTTTTTGCTGAACAGCAGTTGAGAATTACCTTGGGCAGGGGTTAAGGATAAAAGGAAAGTTCAGGTTCTGGGACTTGAGTTATCGTGCGACCTGGAGTTCGAAACACGATCGTTAAGAACCAGTATAAAACCAAAACGAGCGGTTATCCTGCAAAATCTAGCAGTTAAATAATCGTGTCGTGCAGATGCAATAACGTCTTTCCTGTTTCCTGTGGCATCCTCCCTCCGGTAGCGAGTCGGAATTTGCTGGAGGATGGAGGGGAAAACACGGTCTGGGGGTTCCGTCCCCTCGGAGAAGGGCAGACCCGCAGCTCCGTGCGGCGGAGCCGGTGCTGCTCTCCCATGGGAGGCGGCAGATGCCGTAGCCCACGCCACGCAGGGCGGGAGGCGGTGGGGCCACTGCCAGCTCCTCGGCCCCTCGCTTCACCCCCGGCAGAAGTGCTGGGCATCTCTGCGGGGCCGTATTTTATTTCTCTCCCCAGAGCGGACGCGGTCCTTCGCCTCCTCCCCATTGTACCGGCGCTGGCTTGTAAATCAGCGGGGCAGGGGCTGGCCTGGCTGCGCGACAAAGGCTGCCTGCGCTGTCGGGGCGTCCTGGCTGAGCTCCCCGCGGCAAGACCACCCCAGCCCTGGCGCGGGGGCAGAGGGTGCCTGCAAACTAATTCGGCGTGCCGATGCCTCCCGGACGCGTCAGGCGCAGGGTGCTGCCGCAGACCCGCGGCTCTGCTGGCTTTTCAAACCCAGCGCTGGAGAGTTTCTTGCCGCCATTCTGGTTGTTTGCACGTTACGACATTTCTTCTGCGAAACAGAAGTTGCAGTGCAGCTTGGAGGCGGCGTAGCGGGCGCTTTCAAAGCTTTTTTAATGTGGACATTAGGTACAACCTGTTCTTCGGTGTCAGGAGAACTGATTGTGACCTTCCGTCCCCGTGTCTGGTCAGGGAGTTGAGTGATGGGACCGGGGCGTACGCCAGGACGTGGGTGCACCCGGGACGGGCGGTGGAGTCCCCTGTCCTTCCACCTTCGGTACCGCCGCCGCACGCGGCCCCGCGTGAGTTCCCTTCCCCAAGGCAAAGCAGAGATTATTTATCTGCCGGCAGATGGTTTGCCGTCGGCACAGCAGAGTGGGGGGTTTGGCGTAGCCCTTTGATGGCTTGGCTGGCGCTTGCCGGATCGCACCCGGGGAAGTCGCTTCCAGCTGTGCTGGTCCAAATTCTGCCACTGCCGCCTCCTGCCAGGAGCGTTTGTAGCGGGAGACCTCCCGGTTCGGGATGCAGTGATGGAGAGCGCTGTGCCTGCGTTGTCTGTCCGTCTGGCTGGGCACGGGGTTTCTCCCAGCCCTCCTGACCCGACGTCTCTCCCCGCAGCTGCAGGCGCATACCTGCCACCGTTGCAGCAGGTCTTCCAAGCGCCGCGTCGGCCCGGGATAGGAACCGTTGGGAAACCCATCAAGCTCTTGGCCAACTACTTTGAAGTGGACATTCCCAAGATCGATGTGTATCATTATGAAGTGGATATCAAACCCGACAAATGTCCACGCAGAGTCAACAGGTAAGGCAAGTATTAGAGGTTTTGGCACTCGTTCCCCGCTTCCAGTTTCCATTTGGAGGCTCCACAAGTGCCTGTCTCACTCCTCACCGGTGGAAGCCGTCAGGGTGGCGTGGTGGCAGGGGTCACGGCACTGCCCAGCGCCCATGGGTGGCTGGACCCCGTCAGCCGTGTTTGTGCAGCAGCACTGGTCCCTGCCCCTGACAGCCTCGGAGGTCCTGAACCTCAGCGCAGTTCCCTGCTGCTTCAAAGCAGCTGTGCTATTTTGGCAACAATCCCGTATTTAAAAATAGCAAGCTCAGACCTCGGGCCATCACGTACTTTTCTTTGGTTTTCTTTTTGATGTTCTACTCGCTGCCTGTCCCCTCCTGCCCCGGCAGCCTGGGCAGCTCCGCACCCCGAAGGCCTGCAAGCGGATGCTGTGGCTGCTGTTGCCCCTGCTCTCGGTGGCCGCGAGTCGCTCCCTCTCACCGTCCCGGCACGCGTGGTGGGTTTGCGGCCAGCTCCGGCGTGCGTGCGTTCCTGCACGCTGCGTAAGCTCGTTCTGCCGAAGCCGATGTACCGAGCTGCGGGGCAAGGTGCGCGGCTGCTCATCCGGGAGCCCCCTTCCCCTGGGGGACCCGGCTCTGCGGCTCAGCAGTGCCCCGAGTCGGGCAGCCGGGGACCGGGCAGGTCGCGGAAGGTGTCGGGCTGTAAAGAAACCGGTAAAACGAACCTCTCCCTTCCCTCCCCCTGCCCCTCTTTCTTGCCCCGCTCGCCTGCATAGGGAAGTCGTGGAGTACATGGTGCAGCACTTCAAACCGCAGATCTTCGGCGACCGAAAGCCAGTCTACGATGGGAAGAAGAACATCTACACTGTCACAGCCTTGCCCATTGGAAACGAGCGGGTAAGGGGGGATGGCGAGCCCCGTGCAGCGTCTCCTCCCTGGGGAGGACCAGCTAACCCGACCCCCTCCCCTTGTGCCTGCGGGGACGCCACGACCGCTTCCCCTTCCCTTCTGCGCCCAGGTTGACTTTGAGGTGACGATCCCGGGGGAAGGCAAGGACAGGATATTTAAGGTCTCCATCAAATGGATGGCCATCGTGAGCTGGCGCATGCTGCACGAGGCCCTGGTCAGCGGGCAGATCCCCGTCCCCCTCGAGTCCGTCCAGGCGCTGGACGTTGCCATGAGACACTTGGCTTCCATGAGGTACCTGTGCCAAGGGGGGGCGGCGGGGGCCGTGCCGCGAGCACTGAGGGTGCCGGGGAGGGGACCGGCTGCCCTCGGCAGGCTGCTGTGCCTGGGACTGGCCTTGGAGCTCTTTGGGAGGAGGCAGCCGTGCCTGCCGTACCACTTGGTGCGATCGCTGTGGATGCTCCTGCAGGAGAAATAAACAGGGGTGATGCAGCCGGAGGGGCTGGGGGTGCGTCACGGTGGCTGCTGGTGGGGCTGGTGTCTGCTGTTTGACATGGTTTGCCCTGGTTCGCAGGTACACTCCCGTCGGTCGCTCCTTCTTCTCCCCCCCTGAAGGTTACTACCACCCCCTGGGAGGTGGCAGAGAGGTCTGGTTCGGTTTCCACCAGTCGGTCAGGCCTGCCATGTGGAAGATGATGCTCAACATTGACGGTGACGTATTTTTCGTGCTGGGGAACTGCAGTGGTGGGGCTGGGCGTGCGTGGGGAGGCTGGATCCGGCTCTCGGGCCAGGTCTGTCTGCTGGGAGAGAGCAGAGAGGCATCGTGGGGTCTGTCCCGCAGTGTCGGCCACCGCCTTCTACAAAGCCCAGCCCGTAATCGAGTTCATGTGCGAAGTGCTGGACATCCGGAACATCGATGAGCAGCCGAAGCCCCTGACGGACTCGCAGAGAGTGCGTTTCACCAAGGAGATCAAAGGTAGAGCCCCCGGGGAGTGCTGGGGACCCGGTCCCAGCCACCGGCCGTGGCTGTCTCCCCCCCAGCCCCTGCAGCAAGGTGGGGGGTGCAGGGGTTGCACGTTTAAAATGTCTCCTGGGGCACCGTTGCCTCCCTCCTGCGCTTCACGGGACATCTGCAAACATACCTGCTCTGCAAACGGTTAATTGTTTAAGGAAGGTGCTGGCGGTGTCCGGGGAAGCTGGGCAAAGGGGAGTCGCTCCCACCGTTACCAGTGCCTCTGCTGTGTCTCCCTGTCTTGCATCAGGTCTGAAAGTCGAGGTTACCCACTGCGGGCAGATGAAGAGGAAATACCGCGTGTGTAACGTTACCAGGCGGCCGGCCAGCCACCAGACGTAAGGCGGGTGGGAAGATGCCCTTGGAAAAATCTGAGCTGTTCTCTTTAGCAGCTGCTGGTGTCGTTAGGGAGAGCTGGACGGGAAACTCCAGCCTGCGATGGCAGAAGGAGATGTGTTCGGCGCTCTGCAGCAGTTTTGGGCGCAGCAGCTCACGCAGCTCCGTGTCATGCGCGGTGAAGGCGAGCGGGATGCAGGGGAGGGTGGGAGCGCAGAGGATGCTTTGTCTGGCAGGCAGCGCGTTGCAGCGGGCGGGAGCTAACATGCCAGGAATTGTCCTAGTTTTTACCTCCGAGTTTGGTTTTCTTCTTTCTTAAAATAGACACTGCCAAAGCAGAAGCTTTGTCAGGGGATAAAGCAATTCCCTGCCTTGAAATTATTTGCGTGTGCCTGGGAGCAGGCTGGGCCTGGGCACAGCTCCGTGTCGGGGGGCTGCCCTGCTCCCCACAGCCCCCGCAGGGAGGGGCAGCGGAGGACCCTCAGCACCAAGCTGTCGGGTGCCACAGCCCGCGGGCTCATCGCTGGGCTTTGCCCTGGGAATTGCCCCTGGGGAGGCTTGGAGACAAAACGAGGTTTGAGCAGAGGCTGGGGGGAGCCGGGGACCCTCCCAGCCTCCCCGTGCAGGCAGTGCTGGGGCAGGAGGGGCTGGCTTGTGCTCTCTGCTGGGTGCTCACCCAGTGGAGCTGGAGGGGAGATGGGGGGGGCGGGACGGATGTTTTTCAGGTTGTCTGCCCCCCAGGAAAAAAAAAAAAAAAAAAAGAGAGGTAATTAAAAAAAAAAACCCCACAAACAAGAAATTTTGGCTCGTGCTGTACAAACCCAAGCGCTGGCAGAAAATCTCTGCTCTAAGTTCTTGCCCGACACCGAACCAGCAGCGCCCGCTCAGGCCGGGTGCCGGGCTGCAGAGCCCCCGCCAAAGGGGCTCACCTCCCTCGCCACAGCCGCATTTCCTCCTCGTCCGACCCCATCTCTGGGGGTATCTCATGGGGGCTCATGCGCCTGTCGCTGCGTGCACCCCGCTTCTCCCGTGCTCCAGCACCCTTGGTTCCCAGCCTTTGGGTTTGGCAAGCGCGGGAGGAATGTGACGCCTCGCCAGGGCGTTTGGGCTGGCTTGCCTGTCTAATTTTGGCTCCACAAAGAATATCGGGTCAATTCTTGATTTTCGCAGGGCTCTTTATGGAGCCGGGAACAGCTGGTGCTGGGCGAGGCTGGGTATCACGCGCTCCGGCTGTGGACGGCACGGCACCCCTCAGCCCTGCCACCGGGAAGTTTGATTTTTTTATTTTATTTTTTTTCCTGTGGTTTTGAAGGGAGATGCACCCCTCCTGCCCCCCATGCTCTGCCCGCCCCGGAGCCACTGCCCTGTACCCGGAGAGGCTGGTTAACCTTTGCCTGGAGCTCAGCTCGGCTCCCAGGGAGGGCACCAGGCACAGGAGTCCTCCGGAGTGCCAGTGCTGTATTTATGTACCTGACAGCGGCATGCGTGGCATGTCCTGCAATAAACATTTGCCCTGATTAGCTGGATTAGTGAGGGAGAGCTTTATTTAGGGATCTCAGTCCCACACTGGGATCAGAGTATTCCTGATGCGATTTCTGAAAATACCACTATTCTGCTTTTTATTTTCTTTTACGGTAGCTCGGAGCGGGAGCCTGCCAGTTCCCTCTCTTCCCAGCCCGCGTAAGTAGTGCTTGAGGTCTGGAAGTGTCTGTTCTGAGTAGGTGCATCCTTCGTGTCCTGCCTCTGCCAGGTTTCCCCTGCAGCTGGAGAGCGGTCAGACAGTGGAGTGCACAGTGGCTCAGTACTTTAAGCAGAAATACAACCTGCAGCTGAAATACCCCCACCTACCCTGTCTCCAGGTTGGCCAGGAGCAGAAGCACACGTACCTGCCCTTGGAGGTGAGTGTCGGCTCCGCGCCACTGGGCACCGTGCAAAGCAAAGGCAAGTGGCCTTTGCTGGCAGATGCATGGCAACGTTCTGCAGCCGATGTGTCGTGGGCACTAATTGCCTCGATGTTGACCTGGCAAGAGCCGCTTCTAGTAAGTGAGGGAGGAGACCATGCTGTAAAAATGCCGTTTTCCTGCAGCTGCAGGCTTGGCATCTCCGTTTGGGGCTGGCTGCAGGGCCCGAGTGCCGTGCCCGCGGGGCAGCTCAGCCGTGGTTCCCCGTGTCTCGCCTGTCCCTAATGTGTGGCTGCTGTCTCTCCCTTGCCGTGCAGGTGTGCAACATCGTGGCAGGCCAGCGGTGCATCAAGAAGCTCACAGACAATCAGACGTCTACCATGATAAAAGCAACGGCCAGGTCTGCCCCAGACAGGCAGGAGGAAATTAGTCGCCTGGTACGTGGCACGAGTCCCTGGGAGGGACGGTGTCGGGGCTGTGGCTCTGACAGCAGGTTACGGCGGCGTGTCCGTGATCAACCTTGTGGTCCTGCTCCTCAGCTGCTCTGCACTGGAGAGCTGTGACCTGCTCAGAAGATGCTGGTGGGGTTAATGGCTTGGGTTTATCCCCCTCTTCCCACTGCGTGCCCGGTCAGAGGTGACTGCGTGTGTAGAGTGACCGTGGAAACTTGTGTGCAGCAAATTCAGGTCCTTGCACTGATGGAACCTGACCCAAAGGGAGCTGAACTAAAAATAGGAAACTAAAAATTAGAGAAACGACCCTGGCTCTGGGTGTAGGTGGGGGGCTGCGGTACAGGAGCTCTGTCTGCAGGTCAGCTGGGGTGAACCAGGGGCACCCAGCTCTGCCAGTGGCCAGGCAGGAGCTGGTTAACAGTGCCGTTGTTACCCAAACCAATGTCTCTGGGCTTTCAAAGCTGGGGATGTTTAATATTTCTTCTGAGACTCTTGATAACATCCTCTTGCCAGTCTGAACCTTCTCGCTGAAGCCTTAAATCTCAGGAGCAGGCGCTGCTCTCGGTAGCATCAGTCAGTGCATTCAAAAATGAGGTCCCCTGTGGGGCAGTTTGGAGGACAGGGCTCAGCCCTTCGTGTTCAACGGCTTGCACCGCCCTTACGGCGAGGAGTGTGGCTCTGTAGAGAACAGGATTTGGGTGCCCGTGTTTCCTGGGCAGCTGAAGCTGTGTGGGATGCAGCAGGTGGTCTCGCTCCCTCCCACGGCCCTTCCTTCCCTCTGCAGATGAAGAACGCCAGCTACAACCTGGATCCGTACATTCAGGAGTTTGGGATCAAGGTGAAAGATGACATGACGGAGGTGACGGGGAGGGTCCTGCCGGCGCCCATCCTGCAGTACGGAGGCAGGGTAAGCAGGGCTGCACCGGGCTTTGGGCTGTGTTGTGCAGAGATGCTTTTACACCAGAAAACGTTCTTTCCGAACAAAACTTGTGCTGCCTTCAGGTTTATAGGTTAGAGCTGGAATTTTTTATCAGAGCACCTTGGGTTTGGGTTTTTTTGGGTTTTGTTCTGAAAGCGTGGCCAAGAGTCATTCCGTGACAAACAAGCGAGCTGAAGGGGACAGGGATGCTCAGGGTAAGGCAGCTTGGGTGAATTTTCCAACGCCTTTGAGGAGCTGAGATTCTGAATTGCCCGTCGCCCCGCGCCGCGACAGACCCTGGCAGCGCAGGGAGCTGGCTCCGGCGAGGGTGTACGGCTTTGTGATGGGGAGCACAACCACGGCACGTGCGGATGCTCCCGGGGGCTGCCGGCGTGGGGCCGGGCAGGCAGCGGCAGCGCTCTGACCGTCTGTTTGCCTTGCAGAACCGGGCCATTGCAACTCCCAACCAAGGCGTGTGGGACATGCGAGGGAAGCAGTTCTACAACGGCATTGAGATCAAAGTCTGGGCGATTGCTTGCTTTGCCCCGCAGAAGCAGTGTCGAGAGGAGGTGCTGAAGTAAGGAAAGGGGCAGCCCGTGTGGGTGGGATGACGTGGGGAGCGGCGCGGCCACCCCGCTGCTCCCAGCCCGGGGCTGCGTGTCCTTCGTCGTTAACGCTGGATCTGAATTGCTCGTGGTACAAATTTGATCCGGGTTCAGTCTGGGTATTCAGTCTTGTTTCTGTTAGTTTATCCAGAGTGCCTGACTGTTTATCCTGGCTGCAAACAGTCCCTGAGCCATCGCAAAATCTGCCAGCTTGGAGTGAGCGCATCGGTGCTCTGGCACCTGCGAGCTGACGGTCAGGCTCTCCTCGATCTGCTCTTTGCATCACGTAGCTGCAGGATCGTGATTTGGTACTGCCAGCCCTAAAGCTGTATTGAGCTTTCCCCAGAGAGATGGGGGTGTGAGGGATATTTAATGAAAAGTTTCCCCAATTCTGAAATAATGTAGTTCATGTAGGAAGCATCCTAACTCACCGCAGGTTTTTATTGCAGAGAAGTCTTAGGCTTTCTGCAAAGCTTTGGTAGGTTAGAGATTCTCTGCTTCGGTACAAAGTGACACAGAGTGGGGACAGTTTATCTGGTGTAGGGAAATGGTCGCCTTGGTTTTGGATTCTGCTGGGGCTCAGGTTACTCCTGACCGAGAGTGGATGCATCTAGGCGAGCGTTTTGTGTGCCTCTTCTGGGGCTTTGGCACGGTTAACGTTGGGGTTGGTTTGGAGCAGCTCAAAGTCTCTATGTCTGCAGTAACAAGGTGGAGGCGGGAGTGACACCGCACTCCTCCTGTGACCCCTCTGGGGCAGAGCTGGGAGCCCTGCGCTCCCTCTGGCTCTCCCTGCAGCAAATTTATCCTTAGGAATCCAAAAATCCAGAGCGTGGCTGAGCACTTTGTCCGGTTTGGTAAGTGAAGGGTTGCATCAGCTTTGCAAATCATCTGGAAATCAAGCAGGTCTGCTGCCCCCCTTCTCCAGCTCTCTAAGGGAGAACGGCTCACAGCTCCATCACTTCAGGAAGAGTCAGTACCTGGGTAGGAGGGCACCAAGAGGGGACGGTTCAGCTCTAACACCTGTCGGTCTTGCGTTTCCCACGCTGTGTGCTTGCCGGATGCTGTAAAACGGCAGGCACGGTGACACCACATCCCCGTCTGTCCTGTGCCGCAGCACTCCCGCCGTGGGTCCCTGCGCCTTGCTCGGTGGCCGGGGCGTGTGGCGGAGCGGCCGTGCGGAAGGGCTCGGGGCTCACTGCTTCTCCTCCCGGGCACAGGAACTTTACAGACCAGCTGCGCAAGATCTCCAAAGATGCAGGGATGCCGATCCAAGGCCAGCCCTGTTTCTGTAAATACGCCCAGGGTGCAGACAGTGTGGAGCCCATGTTTCGACACCTCAAGAACACCTATTCGGGGCTCCAGCTCATCATTGTCATCCTGCCAGGCAAAACGCCGGTGTATGGTGCGTCTGGGGCAGGGGCAGGTGGGGAGAGGAGAGGGGCTTTGCTCTCACGCAGCAGGGCTGGCTCTGCTCCTCCCGCGGAGGTTTCTCTCCCCATTCCCGAGGCTGCTGCTGGAAGCAGCGCATTGCAGATTGCCTGTCTGTTCACCTGCTTCCTCTGCCCGCAGCCGAGGTGAAGCGCGTCGGGGACACCCTCCTGGGAATGGCCACGCAGTGCGTCCAGGTCAAGAACGTGGTGAAAACCTCCCCGCAGACCCTTTCCAACCTCTGCCTCAAGATCAACGTCAAGCTTGGCGGGATCAACAACATCCTTGTGCCTCACCAGCGGTTCGTGTGGCTGCTGCCTCTCGCGGTTTTGGGGCTCGTTTCCCCAAGTCCCTCGTGGTGCTGCCTGCCTGGCTTTACCTGGGGAAGGGGGGGCCTGCGGGCAGCTGCCTGAAGTAGCTGTTGGAAATGGGCATTTGCAGCCTGTCTCGCCCCGTAACGAGCTGTTGATGTGCCCAGGGCCAGAGATGTCCTCTGTGCGATCTGCTCGCCTGCATTGCGCTGTGCATCCCCCTGGACAGCCCGAAAGGCTGACTGCTGCTTTCTCTTCTCTCCCACCAGCTCTGCCGTCTTTCAGCAGCCGGTGATCTTCCTCGGGGCCGATGTCACTCACCCGCCGGCAGGAGATGGGAAGAAACCCTCCATAACGGCTGTAAGTTCCCTGTCCAGGGCCAGGCTTGGAGCCTGAGAGCGCTGCAGGGATACGGGAGCTGGAACGGGACTCGTGTGTCTGTAAAGGGGCTGTGTCACTACTGTCCCTGTGGTGACAACTCTCAGGGTGGCACCATGCTCTATTGAGTGTTTTGATCCCGCTCCCAGGGCGGTGGGTCCCCGATCCCCTCCTGCCTCTCCGCGGAGGAGCTGCGGTTTTGGAGAGCGGCCGGGAGAGCTGGCAGCTGCCAGCAGATGGGGCTCATGATGTGCCGGACCCCGCGAGCGCTGTCGGGCAGGGTGTGCCGGGAGCTCACCGGAGTCATCCCCAGGCATCCTGGTCTGGCAGTGCCGCCCTAGGAGGGACCTTCCCCCGGCGGGAGAGCTGGGGTTTGGAGATGGGAAACTGGGGTGTCTAAGCAGCTTCTGAGCCTTTTGGGGAGGAGGGTTTCCCTTCATGCCAAATGAATAACGAGCATCCGTCGAGTGAAGTGCTGCTCGCGTGCCAGTGAGGCTGGGTGGCAGCTCGCGCCCTTCGCGGGGCTCTCCGACGTTGCCTTGTCCTCGTTGCGGTGCAGGAGAGTGTCAGGTTCGCGTAGCATCTGTTTTAATTAAGCACGTCAGCATTTTCCTATTAAGTTCTTAACTTTCCAGGACTCATAGCTCAGGTTTTCCTTGGCATGCAAATGCGTCTTTGGAGGAGTGTTTTTTTCTTAATTAGAAGGGGTTGGGAAATGCTTTTGGCTGTTTGCTGTAGGTGTGGGTGGGACAGAACAGTCTGTTTCCTGGCGGCGGCACTTCCACTCCAAAAACGTTTTCTGTGTTTTTTGTACAGGACCGCTGTAGGGGGTTTTTCCTAAATTTTTATAAAAGCTTTTTTGAAGCTGTAGGGGAGGAGAAGGGTCAAGCCTTCAGATGGCCTTGATCTTGTCCTCGGTCCGTTGTTAATTAGACAAAAGAAGGGGGTCCGTGGCTGAGGCCAAAGGAAACATTTCTGCTGAGCACATCGGCTCCGCTGGTGCAGCCCAGACCCCAGAGCTCTGTTTGCGAAGCAAAAGTGAAACCGGCGCTGAGGGCAGGGGCAGCAGGCTCGATGGCGCTGAGGATGTGGGCTCTGCAGTACTTTCCCTCCGCTCGGGGGGATGTGGACCACGCGGTGCAGCGAAGCAGCCGGGCTTTTGCCTCCCAGCACGGGCCGGCACCTGCTTTGACACCCGTGACTTGTGCTGCACCCCCAGCCCCACGTCACGGCCGAGCCTGGCTGCTCTTGGCCTCTTTGCCCTGATGTCTTTGAGGTCTCCCCTCCAGAGCGATGGGAACTCCCTGCTCGGCAGCTGCCACACGGTGACTCAACCCCGCCATGTCCTCGGGAGACGGCAGCGCCGGCGGAGCAGACCGCGGCCGTCTGGGGCAGCTCCGCTGCCTGCGGCTGAGCGAGGGCGGGCGCAGGGACGCGATGCTGGCGGATGCTCTGTGCAAACATTGATGTGGTTCATTTGCCTTTTGGGCAGAGGGTCTCTGGGCAGCCTGGGGTGGGCAGGGCTTGGTGCCGCAGCCAGAGGGGTAAGGACCAGCTGAGCAGAGTCCGTGGTGTCGCTGCGGTACAGACCTCGATGCAGCGTTGCGACTGCACACTGGGGGTTTGTACCTGGCAGCATCGTTGCCATGGTGAAACAGCAGAGCAGGGTTTGGGGTCACACAGTCCTTTGTGGCAGCCAAAATCCACCGAGTGAGAAAGGCTTACGTAGGTGGAGAGGTTGAGCAGGAGGAGCGAAGTGGGGGCAGAGCAGCGACAGCCCCCACAGACACATCGCTCAGTGGGTCCAGCCACGTTGTCTCGCTGGAAATTCCCATAAACACCACAAAGGGCATGGCAGAGTGTGAAAAAGGACGTGGCCATGACCAGGGACGTCCTTTTTGGGTGCTAGTTGCCTGCACAGAATTTACTGTCCCACCTTGCGATCCGTGGGCTCGGGTGCTCTGCCAGCTGTGGGTGTTGGAAGCAGGAACGTCTCGTGTCCCCTGCACCCTTCTGTCGTAACGCGTGGGCCTGGCCCGTCTCTGTCGCTGCAGGTTGTGGGCAGCATGGACGCCCACCCCAGCCGGTACTGTGCCACGGTGCGCGTGCAGCGTCCTCGCCAGGAAATCATCGAGGACTTGTCCTACATGGTGAGGGAGCTCCTCATCCAGTTCTACAAATCCACCCGCTTCAAACCCACCAGGATCATCTTCTACCGCGACGGTGTTCCCGAGGGGCAGCTCCCGCAGGTGAGGACCCCTCGGATGCCCGTCGGCCAGTGGCGCTGCACCGGCTCCCGCGGGGTTCCTAAGGGTGCACGGGGACGGCTGGGTGCCAGTGTGTCCCCTCACTCTGCGTGTGCTTGTCTCTCCAGATCCTTCACTACGAGCTCCTAGCAATCCGAGACGCCTGCATCAAACTGGAAAAGGATTACCAGCCTGGCATCACCTACATCGTTGTCCAGAAAAGGCATCACACCCGTCTCTTCTGCGCAGACAAGAACGAGAGGGTGAGCCCCGCGGGGGGCCGGAGGCGGCCGATTCCTCCCCGGCCTTCAGGAAGAGCCAGCCCTGACTTTGTGAAGGGAAAGCTCACCGCTGCCAGGCAGAGAGCTCTCTCTTGAATGAAACGTGCTGCTCGGTTGACTCCCTCATCCGTGCGGATTAGGCTGCTTCTAGAAACCCAGACAGCTGTTTGCTGCTGTTAGGAGTTACGGGGTGCTGCTGAGCCTGGTGACTCTCTTGAAATAGCCTCTGTCAGCTTGAAAACATCTGTTGTTTTGGTGATCGCTGTAGCCGCTGATGCGACAGGATGAATAACCCCTTGCTTGCTCACAGCTTGTTTGTGTGTGCTGAGCAGTAACATTGATTGCTGAAGCTTTTCCTAGATTTGATCTAAATTTAGTGGTTACATCTAGTCTAACCAGGCTCTGGCTTTACCTGAGCTTGAAGATTTAATCTTGGGAACTGAGGACAGTTTTTCATCAGGGTGCAAAAGCCCCAGTACTTCGTTGCAGAGACTCTAGTGTACGCTCTCTGCAGAGATCCCTGGAGTTTTCCTTGTTTAATCCTCATTTCTGCAGTAGGATGGGCCAGTGCCCAGCCGTCACCCTGCCTGCTTTCCTTCTGACGCTGATTGCTCTAGCTCTGCGTCGTGCCTGGTGTTGATGCTTGCAGGACATGTCCGCAAGCCTGTTCGGGCAGGGGGCAGAGCACGATGAGCTGCTTTGTCTCCCCTCAGTGGGCACTTGGGGAGCGGCTCTGCACGGTGCTCTCAAACGGAGACGCTGAGATGGGGACCCTGCGCCGTGGCCCTGGCGCAGGGCAGGGTTACAGATGGTGCTCTGGGCAGCTGGAAATAACCAAACTCTGCAGTGCTTGGGTCTCTCTTTCTATTCCCTGTAGATTGGGAAGAGCGGGAACATCCCAGCAGGAACAACAGTGGATACAAATATCACCCACCCCTTTGAGTTCGACTTCTACCTGTGCAGTCATGCAGGCATTCAGGTACCGCGCTGCGGAGCTGGCTGTTGCGATGCTGCTGGTTTTCTTCAGCTGTGGTTGCGGAGTGTGCTGTCGTACCTCTGACCCGGCCCTGTCACAGCCTCCCTCCGGCACCGGAGACGTGGGCAGCTCGGTCCACGCTGCCGTTGCGGTGGTTTGGTGAGCAGGTGCCGGGCCGGCACTGCTGCTGCATTATGTGGCACGTACTTGGTTTCTCTCCTGGAGCTAAGGATCTCTCCTCTGAGATTTTCCGCCTCCAGAGCGGCAATTCAGCAGCTTGTCAGCTGGTGTCTGAGCGTGTCGGGCTCGCTGGGGCGCCTGGTTGTCAGCAGGGACCTCTTGTCTGGCCGTGGGCGGGAGAGCTGGGGCCAGCCGTCCCTGGAGCAGGCAGATTGCTTCGCAGCTGCCTTTCTTCCGGCAGCCAAGATTAGTCAGAAACCATACTGAAAAAATTGCACTTGTTTAATCTACAGCTGCATCCACAAGGGAGGGTTTTTGGTTTCCTCTTCGCCTGCAAGGACAGCGGGGAATTGGCCGGGTTCGGTGGGGGGCCGGTGCGATGCGCGATGCAGTGGGCTGTGCAGCGTCAGGAGCCGGGGGCGGCAGCACAGAAGCACCAGCAGCGCCTGGGCACGGGGCAGCTGCGTTGGCACCGAGGCGGAAACCAGCATTAAGGGCTTTCCTGCTTTGCGGTGCCTGTGCGTGTGTGTGGCCCTCAAATTAGGGGAGCACGGGCATCTCTCCTGCCCAGGCTGTCTGCCGGGTTGTTTTGATCAGGGAGGGGGTGATGAGGATGCGAGGCAGCTGCCTTCGTCTGGGTGCAGGCAGCACCTCTCATGTTGCCCCCTCTCCTTTCCAGGGTACGAGCCGGCCGTCCCATTACTACGTGCTCTGGGATGACAACCGGTTCACTGCGGATGAGCTGCAGATCCTCACGTACCAGCTGTGCCATACCTACGTGCGCTGCACCCGCTCGGTCTCCATCCCGGCCCCGGCGTACTACGCCCGACTGGTGGCGTTCAGAGCACGGTACCATCTCGTGGACAAGGAGCACGACAGGTGAGGGGGCTCTGCAGACCCGGGGATGGGCAGGGGGCACGAGTGCCCTGCCTCAGTGTCTGAGGGTGCTGGTGTCCGAGCAGCGCCACGGCAGACCCTTTCTGCGGGGGCAGACGTGCGTGTAGCTGCATCCCCTTCAGTCCCAGCCTAGAGGGAGTGGGGGGTCAAGGAGCGTTAAATCCCATCCTGAGCTCATCCTGTGCCTGGAGGAGCATCCCAGGGGTGTTTGAGCGTTACCAGCCCCCTCAAGGTGCTGGAATCTCAGCGGTGCCAGGTGTGGTCACCAGCATGCGCAGTGTCCCCGTGTGGGATGCCTCCCTGGTGAGATGCCTCCCAGTGCTGCCAGCACTCCCTGATCTCCAAGGGGCTTTTCTCAGTGTTTCTGGGGGGGGGGGGAAATATGAAATAATTATGCAGTGATTTCCTTGACTTTCAGTGGCGAGGGCAGCCATATATCTGGACAGAGCAACGGCAGAGACCCCCAGGCCTTGGCGAAGGCTGTGCAGGTTCATCAGGACACTTTACGTACCATGTACTTTGCTTGAAAGCCTAACTTTTGTTACCTCACTCAAGAAAGCTTTCAGATTTGTAGGAGCCATACAAAAAAGGAAGCATTGGGACACCTTGGTTTTTTTCCAATGAGAAATCACTGCAGGGCAGGCAGCGTCAATTTGAGGCAGGAGACCAGCACCACGGGACAGAAAGATCCAACACCTTTGTAGGATTGGAAGAGACTGATGATTATTTTTTTAATTTTTCTGGCTTTGCAAAATTTTGACCTGACCAAACACATGAAGGCATTCAAGGAAGGGATAAAACTCCCAGGAGGCGGAAGCAGGTTTTCATTTTTAAGATGCAATACTATAGACTCCTGACTGTGAAATGGCGGATTTGGTCCTCCGTTGCCCACCAGGCGCTGGTAGGTATTTTTTGTGGGGGTTGGGGGGAGGGAATTTTTAGAGCCTTAAAACAGAAGACTAGATTTATAAAACTAATATTTTAGAATATGAGATGCTTTAATGGGTTAAGGGGAAAACCAACTAGTTTATAGGAGAATTCTAACACTAACAGTTCCCCGGCCCTGAATAATTCCCCCCATATAATGTAAGGCACCCTAGCACTTAGCTCAGAACTGAAAACTGTCTTCCTTGTGTTACAAGCTAGTTAGCTGCTGCCATTTGAAGCAACAGTCACAGACTTTTCCATGGGTGAGTGCCTTACTATGATGCTGCAAAATTTCAATGTTTTTAATCTTGTAAGGAAAACAGTAATCTTGTCTTGATGGTGGTCCATATTTCCATGGGAAGGAGTTAATTTCTATGGTCCTAAGTTGCAGTTTGTGTTAGATCACGACCTCACGGTGGTTAAACTCCATTGAAAGATGTGCACTTTCACATAGGACACGTTTAATGGCTGCTGACCCATTTTTGTTTCCAATGTACTACTTGTTATTTAAAACTGTTTCTGACAAATGGGGGCATCTTCATCCCATGAGGACAGAAATCGCTATTGATTTTTTCTATTTTTTTCTTTTTTTTTTCCTGAACTTTTATGATGGACACCGGGATTTTTTTTTACTAAACATTATTTTTATACGATACTGAGTCTGTTGCCAAAATACACAGGTCATTAACATGCTCAGAGTTTACATCACCGTGCTTCCCGAGGCTGTGCGCTCATGCCAGAGATTTCTAAGGTTTCCTGTCCGATGAGTGTTACCAACTGTGCAGCGCCGGGTGCTCCTCAGCGCCCGTCTCCCATGTGCATTCGGCACGTGTCTGCCCGGGTCGGCTGCTCTCTGAAGTACCGCGTACCCCGAGGCCAGCACCTCCAAACTGTCACCCTCTCTGCTGCTAGGTTTTGCTGCTCTTTGTGTCATGGTGTCTCTGATCTCATGCACAGGGATGTTTGGGGTTTTTTTTTTTATTCTGAAAGCACACCTGATTTGTTCCTTAGAATGACGACATCTTTGTTATTGTCATGGGGGAAACTCCTACTGATTTGTGTTTGTAACAGGAAAAAAGCCTTTTTCCCAGCGGTGACATAGCGACTGCTTTTCAGACTCATTTTGCTGCGCAGATGACCGTTGTGCACAGCGGGGCAGTAGTAGCAACTCATCACCAATATCATGTGGGCAGATTATCTGTTTTGTTTTGGTTATCTTAATATGAAAGTGTGCACAGTGCTTCCTTCAAGAGAAAAAAATGACGCGCACACTCCTACCAGGCTCTTAAAGGGAAGAGCTCTGCTGTGAGTTTTCCTGCCAAACGTGAACGCGTTTCCCGGGCAGATACACCGCGAGCCCTGCCCCTCGGCAGTGCGCGTGGGTAGAAGCACACCTTTTTGTTTTGTACTTTCTGACGTTTAAACTTGCCTTGCCTTCATGAAAACCACATTGGTCGTGTTGGCCCATTGATCTGTCCTAACACCCGGAATTCACTCTACCCATTTTCTTTTTGGGCGTGTTTGTCAAAAATGAAGACATCACTATGCTATGCAAACCAAGTGCTGAGCCCACTGATGTCATATTTTGTGAAGATCTACGTTTAGCACAGTCCTGTTTTTCCTCAAGACTACGGTATTTGGTTCATACTCTCCTTTGCACCTTGTGTCAACCTCCACTGCTGTATATCTGCAAGGTGACGGGGAGGAGACCAGGAACTATTCATGGTCAGTGGGGTAGTGAACTCTTAGGAATGCTTTTAGGGAGTAGGGAATGCATCAACACGGAGTGTCAACATGAGAAGCCTACATTCCTATACACAAGTGCCTGCATAGTGACACAAATCCAGCACCTCTCCATCTCACCCTCAGAACTCTGGCTTGTGTTCGTTGAGAGCAAAAGGATCTCGGAGGGGCTGTACCCGCTCACCCTGTGTTAGAAAGCCCCTTGCTAAGAATAAAATGGGGGTTAAGGTCAAGGTTCTCTCTGCAAATCAGTTTGTTCACCAGCATTACAATGGAAAGCACCTGGCTGCTGTTCTGCAGCGAGGGGCAAAGGTATTTTGGTTTCTAGTTTTTATTTTAGTGTTTTAGTTGGGTCTAGAATTCTGAAATGTCTTTTAGTAGCTGTGGCATAGCACGTGCCATTTTTAACCATTTGAAAAGAGATAGTGTGGGCATTTACAGAAACAGCTTGTTGCTCTGTAACAATTTTTTTTAACTTTGAGACTTGAAATGTAAAATGGACCTTTAAGATTTGCACTCATTTGTAAGGTGGCTGTTCATAGAAAACTATGAATGAAGACTTGCTGATGTAGCACCTACTTTTAACAGCGATTTTAACTACACAAAAGCTTCACAGCTTCTGAAACTCTCAGCTGTTGACTTGCAGATCCTGTTCTGCCCTTACTTCACCCTCTGCGTTGGGTTTTCGTGGTTTTGAACAAATAAAAAAGCCAAACTCAGTAGCTGCTGTGCCCTTTAAACCCAATTTCCATTTTGCAGAAGTTTAGAAGGGGTTTGAGTTACCCGCATGTTTTGTATGATGGACTATGCACTGTACCTTCCACGCAGCTCCAGCATTCAGCATTTCTACCCTTCTCTTGTCCGAGATGCAAACGACTAACTGCATGTTGAGGTGCTGTGTATTTTGCTACCCATAGCGGATAGGTGTTAACTCAGATACATACCAGGAGGTGTAGTTAGCCACAGACCCCACACGGACATCCCCAACGGCTCCCGAGTCTCTGCCTCCTCCACGCGCACGTGTTCCTCCTGCAACTGGAACCATCACCAGGTGCATGCAGTTTTGTGGGAAGAGGAGTCACTTCCATTTACCTGTCAGTGGTTGAATGCTGTTTGTTTCCCTTATCTCATCTCTGAACGACCCGGGGGGCGGGGGGGGGGGTGAGGGGACAGAGCAGCCCTCTCCTCAGAGCTCCGGGGCGCTCTGGTATTCGCAAGCGTACGACCCGATGTCTTGCGTCAAAAAGCCCAAGCATTCAACGTTGCCTCGCGGAAGGTTTTCTTCTTGGAAAATTCATGTGAAATAAAAAAGAATGTGATTCAGGAAGGGAAGCCAGACAGCAGGACAGCAATAAAAAAGTGAAATTCATATCTTGCCTGAGTGATTTGCACTTCAATAGTTGTGAAAGAAAATTTACGGGACTCCAGTGCTTTTGTGTTCAATTTCTAGCCCCTTTCGTACCTCCTTTATACAAGCAAGTGTTGAACTGTACACGGGGTGTTTACAAGACACTCTGTTTGGGTTGTTATTTTTCTTGTGGGGTTTTTTTTTTTTGCTTTAGCTTGAAATCTGTATGGTCCATTTGTTAAATAGACGTGAACAGTTGATGTACAGTACTTACTAAACAAGCAGCAGCACAAAACTTATTTTATTAAGAAAATACGGCTTATATTTTAAAGGTTGAATATCAATTTTTTTTGGTTTTGTATGCGTGGAATTAAGACTGGTAAAGAGTAACAAAACCCTTGGATTAGGCCAGAAGAAGATACTGTAAGATCATAACCACCTCTTTATTAAAGAAAATGGTATGATTAAAGAGCTCCAGAACATTGTATTTATATTTGATTTGATTGCCTTTGTGGATTTTTTTTTTTTTTTTTTTGCCTTGGTCCTGATTTTTTGCTTGCAACTTTGACTTTGCAGTCCCAAGTGTCTGTTACCCTGTAACTGTTGGCAGAAGACCTAAATAAAAGCAATGTGAACATGTTGGGGTGACGCTCCTGAGTCAGATCGCATGGGGAAGGTATGCGCGCAGTCCTGGCTGCTCGCTCGAGAAGGGCTTGGGGAGAACTGGTGAAACGCTGACTGGAGCTGACTTGCATCAGATACTGTGGAGGATCCAAACCCCCTCACTTTCCAGATTTCAATTTAACGAGAAGAACACTTGAGCAAACAAATATGTGCTGAAAACTTCTTGGAATAGGCTAGCCAATTCCACTTTTTATTAAAATGTCACTTGTCAGGGAACTGAGTTGATTTGAGCTCCTTGGGTACATCAGGATACACTGCTTCTCCAGCTGCATCCTGTGCTTGGGGGGCTAGAAAGGGCCGTGGCTCCCAGCTGCTTTAAGGACAGATGTCACATTCCTTTCAGCTTGAGGTTAAACTCTGCGTTTTCTGTACCGTGTCATCTTTTACATTTCCCAGCTTTGGAATTCCTTGCGAATGTCGTAGCCCTCTCCAAAGCCAAGAGCTTATGGTTGTGTCTTGGGGCCCAAAACTGGAGGTTGGTTGCCATCCTCTGAATGCTTGTGCTTTACCTCGCAAACGTGTATTGACAGACCTTTAGATGATGAATTATTTAGCGGTTGAGCTTTAACTGGATTTTTGAATAATGCCAAGCAATTTTAAGGAAGCGCGTGCTAATGGCAGGCATGTACTCGCTAGCTAATTTACTTAACTGTAGCCTGCAGAAGGTGTTGTCTTGAAGGGAGCATCTGTACAGACTGCACACCCTCCTGCTGGTTTTAAGGTTTTATCACTTTTGTAAAATGAGTCCTACTCTCTAATAGAAATCTTCTTTGGCAGTTTCAAGGGGTCTGTTCCCGTGAGAAGGGTGTAACAGAAAATTGTGCCTCATGCAGCTGGGCCTGAAGTTCTGGAAAACAGGTCGGACTCTTTGGTTTCAAATGTTAGGTTGGCATTCGAGCCCTGGCCCTTGGTTCTGGTTACAGTGGCTGCGCTGCAGCGCCAGAAGCGCCTGGATGGCTCCAAGGTGCGGGCGCTTCGTGGAGGTGTCCCCCTCCGCCATATCTGCTTGATCTTGGAGATCGTGTTTCCCCTTCCCTCTCAGGATTTCAATTAAGGAAATAATTTGTAGTTTACTGTTAATTTGCATGGTTTTAGAGCCCTTACTACATAGCTTACCTGATAGCTAAATTTACACTTTGAAGACTACTTTAGCTGGCAGATCCCAGGATGGTCATTCTTAATGATTCCAAAATCTGGGTTATGAATCTCAAACTCCTCTTCTGCTGGCCCAAGGTTCCAGCTCTTCACTTACAGCCGTTTATCTGGGGAAGTGCCTCTCTCACCACCGGGAAAGGCGACGTTGTTTCTTCCTCACAACTACCAGGTTCAGACCTGCTGGGCCAAGTCACAATATACTGTTCTTACCAAAAACCTGATCTTTTGGGGGCAGAGGAAATAGAGATAAGGGTGCCACTGCCTGACCCAGTGCTGAGCGTGGTGCATCTGAATCAGTTCCCCATGTGCACACAATTCCTTTGCTTGTTTCACCCTCTGCTTGTTTGGTGACAATTTGTGCACCAAATCTGTAACAAACTGGTACTAAACATTGTTAAAAACGCTGCCAAAAACTGAGAAAAGGGCAGATGTACGCTCTCAGTTTATGGTGATATAGTGAATCATAGTCTTTATTCTCTTCATCAACCCGAGTTACTTAGAGTCTCACAGCTCCCCTGCAAATTGGAAAAATAAACACAGGCCTGATGTCAATCCTTTGGTTGTTATGGGAATGTCGAAGGATAATGTGCACTTAGCGGGTTTTTTAGTCAGTTGAGTGTACGCTTCTCAGATGTCTTTACATCTCCCTCCCCGAGAAGGCTGTTCTGAAGCTGTGCGGGAGGAAGGCTGCATATTCACCCTCATTGTCTGCAGCAGCGTTTAATACCGTAGCCTTGCCTAGAGTTGCCTTGCTTTGAGCCTGGCCCTGCCGCGCGGCTCTCCCCGTGTTCTGGCAGTGCTGTTTCGCAGGATCTCCTCCCCTCACCTTAGCACTGCAGTCGTACACCATACGTGTTTTACCAGGTTTTTCAGCGCAGAGGAAGAAGCCGGCGCGTTCAGTCAGCGTTCCTGGCAGCGCGTGCGGAACGTGCCAGCAGCCGTCAGAGCTCCCGTCCAGCGTGTTGCTGCGTCCTACAAACAGGGAAATACTCGCAGAGCGCTACGTTCTTGAGTGTGACTAAGGCCGAGGCTTTTCGACTGGCAGATTTAGTGAAGGTTAAACAACCCAGCAACATAATGCATTTGGACCTGGGCTAGCAGCCCTAAGAGCCGTCGTATGCCCCAACGGCCACAGCGTGTGTTCGGTAGGCTGGAAGGAGAAAGCCCGCGGTGACGGTTTCTACTTGTAGGTGAAAATCCTCCTCTGTGAGGTAACGGGAAAACCCACCCTGTGCTTTCAGGGGTGGCTCCCGAGGGCGCCCGCGTACAGCCCCACCGGTGAGGGCAGCACAGGGCGGGCCCGGCGTCCACGCTGCGGGGCTGGGGCACAGCCGGGCCCCGCTCTCCCGGCGCTGACAGACTCGGCCCGGCCCGGCCCTGAGGCGGCTCCGGTGTCTCCGGCCGCTCCCGCCGCTTTTCCCGCCCCCCCCCCCCCCGCTCCGTTGCCGAGCAACTGCGCCGGCTCGCGCCTTCGCTGCGCGGCACCGGGCACTTCCGGCCGCGCCTCCTTCCCGCGCGCGCGCGCACCCGGCGCCCGGAAGCACCGCCCCCGGAAAGGGTGCGCGGCCCGGCATGCGGGGGCGGGACTTCCGGCGGTTGGGGCGCGCGCGCGCGCGCGCGGCGGAGCAGAGCGGCAGCGCGAGCCGGGGCTGCGGGCGGCCACGCAACTTCCGCCCGGGGGGCTGCGGTCGCCGCGCGCCGCCGCCGCTGCTGCCTGAGGGGACGGGAGCTCCGGGCGGCCGAGGCGACGCGCCGGGCCGCGGCCTGCGGGGAAGGGGGCGGGCCGCCGCCCAGCGCAGCCCAGCGTAGCCCCGCGTAGCCCCGAGCCGGCCGCCGGGCCCGGCGCAGCGGAGAAAGCCGCAGCCCTGAGCGGCTGCACCCAGCTCCATGAATGGAAATCGGCAGCGCAGGTGAGCGCGGGGGGCGGCGGGGCGGCCTGGCCGGGGCTCGGCCGCGGGCCCTGCGGCGGGGTGGGGGGAACGGGCACCGGCCCTGCCCCGCGCCCCCACCCGCCGCCGCTTGGCCGGAGCGGTTGGGGGGGGGGGGGGCGGCTCACCGCGCGTTTCACCACCCCACCCCCCCCGGTTCCCGCCCCGGCGGAGCGGCGTGGGCCGAAGGGCAGGAGCGTTGCTGAGCTGCCAGCGTGCCGCCGGGAGCGGCGGGGCCGGGCGCGTTCGCCTCGTGGGTGAGTTCTGCCCCGCCGGCCGGGCGGGGGGAGCCGCGGAAGCCCTTGTGGTCTAGCTCCGGTAACCGGGGAAAGCCGGGCACCGCGTCCTGCTCTGCTGCCCGTTTTCCGGTGCCGAAGATCGCAGAGAATTAATTTTGTGTGTTGCCTAACTAGAGCTTCCCAGGCAGCGGCTGTAGGCCAGCTTGCATAATCTTGTCGCTGCGACGATGTCTGAGATTCCGCCTTGAAAGCTGAAGCTTCACCTGCGGAACAGGCAGTTCCCCCGAAGGGCTCCTTCCCGCACCCTCTGCCAGGCAAACCGGAGATGCTTACGGCTGTGCAGGTCTCTGGACACTAGAATTTTAAGGGTAATTGCATGTGCTTTTGGGAGCACTGCTAGGCGCAGCCCACCCAGGGTCTTTAGTTTTGCCTTCAGTCGTTTGATCCTTTTATATGGGAAGCCCATGCTTAGTATTTATAAACCCTTGTGTTTAAAGTAGATTGTCAGAGTTGGCAAAGGAGTTTGTGCTTCAGTTTATCGAAACAATTAATCTTCAGGCCTGACAGAAGAGTGGAAGGAGAGTTCAGGATTTGGGCTGTGTTTAATCGGTAGTTCGTGATGTAGCTGCATGGCAAAGGGAATGTCAAAGGCTATGTGGAGTTCCATTTCTGTCACTGCAGGAGATGCCGCAGCTAGTGAAAATGGAGGGTGGCAATGCAAAGCGTGGATTTTCATCTCCTCATGTGTAGGAAAGTATCTAACTTAAATGGAGATTTAAGTTAATGGTGGATTTGGCTGGAAAAAACTTGCCACCTGAGCTATTGTCCTTGCTTAATGAGGTATATGGTGGGGTTGAAACTGTTTTAGGAAGTTGCTGGGTTTTAGTAATCTGATGGAATTCAGATGGTATGCTCATAAACGGTGTGTGTTAAATAAACTTTAATGATTACCTGGTATGATGCTAGGTTTCTCATGACAAGAAATAGATTTGCAAGAGCAGCCTGTAAACAGTTTTTCTTTGGAATGAGTTTACCTGTTGTTAGGCTGTAACATGTTAGAATTCATCAACGCGTGCCATTAGACTGCTCCTCATGGGCTCAGCCTAAGCACTGTGTTTGGCATGACGGATGCTTCTTTCCACGTCTGTGTAACGAGGGAAGCATTAAGCGTGATGTTGACGGTCCGTGTTTCACAGAACCTTCTGGCCATCAGACACAATACTGGTACAGGAGGACACAAACCATCCTTGGCAGAGCAAGTAACGGTTAAAGTTCTGTCATAGAGGAGAGAAGGACAGTGAGATGTGCTTCCTTTTCTGTGTGTGAAGGGAGAACACAGTGCAGAAGAGTGGGGAAACAGAGATGGGGTGCGAGTATACCTGGAGAGAAGTATGGAAGTGTGTGCCAGGATATTTAAGGTGAAGCGGTGCTGTAGGTGGCTTCCTATTTGTGTGATAGGCTTAGTCTTTGAAATCTAGAAAGTCCAAATGAGAAGGACATGAAGCCGGCTGTTCATGGTGCAGGTTGTGGTGAAATCCAGTAAGCTAAGGAATAGCAATAAAACGCTATTCACTAAAAAGGTGCGGTGAAGTAAAAGCAGCTCTTGGTAACAGATCAAATTTGGTGTCGTGTGTCACACTTCTACGAGGACAGCGTTAAATGAACTTACAAAAGGCAGGAGCATTAAAACAGTGCTACCAGGGAACTGAGGATGCTCTGAGTCAAACCAGAGTGCTGCGTATGTCTTCACTTACCTTTCATAAATTGTTCCTTCAGAGTTCACAACTCTGTGTGTTAAAAGTGTCACATTGGATTTTCTTGACTCTAGTGTGGTGGTATGTCTTTAATGAAGCTCTACAGATATCTTTAATCTTCTGTTCGCTTTTCTATGCAAACTTTGGGCAGATAAAATTCTGAGAATTTGCTTGTCTCCATCTGTGTTAATGGTCCTCCCAAATCACTACTCTTAAAAGTTACATTTTTGTGGGTGGGGTAGAGGAGGGAAGGAGAATGAATCATAAGTGCCTTCAAAAGTTACTTCAGAACATGTGTGATGGGAGTTGCAGTGGAAGTTTTTCTCTGGAGTTGCAGCGGAAGCTGTTTGACTCACAATGTGAACTTTACAAATTGTTTCATCCTCATGGCTTTGCTTCCTTAGTGGTAAAGGTGTCGGCATGTTTCTTGAGCTAATTTCCAGTAGAAATTTAAAGAAACTACAGGAATATACGGCTTATATGCCTTTTGACACATCTGGTATGTGTTTAAACAATACACTAATTGAACCGCAGTCTCCCCTTATATCTAGCTCTAGCGAGGAGCTGAGAGTCAGCCTGCGACTGATGCTTTGCAGTCTTACTGGGTAGTCTGAAAATTCAGCTGATAGTCCCAAGACTTGTATTGAATTTGGAGTGAGAAGGAGCAGCAAACAGGGTGACTTGCCAAGTGATCAGAGGTATCTTGATAACTGAAGTAATTTTTCTCTCTCGTTAGACAAGACTGTATAACTGAACTGTCGTGCAAAGCATTTACCTCTTAATTAAAGAAAAGGCTATAGTTGGCTACAACTCAGTTTTGTTCTTAATGTTCTTCAGACTTTCTCATTTCTTTTTGCTCTAATGCGTGAAAACAATGACATTTATCATGAATGTATTGCTTTTAATTTTGTTCACGTGCAAAACTTGTGAGGATGTAAAGTAAATTTTAGTATTTAGTAACTGTTAAAACTGTACTTTATTTTGCAAGGGGCTGTCTGGTAGTGTGGGTCTAAATTGAGTAATATGACCATGTGTCTCACATCTTACTGTTCAGCTCTTAGATATTTTTCAGACAGTAAATTGGAAAAAGGGGAACTGCTTGTATCTTAAAGTTGAAACCTAAATAGCAGTAGATGGACACCACGTTTCACTTGCTCCGAAAGAGCAATTCAAAGTTAGTGAGTAAGGGGGAGGAATGGTGTAGTTTTTGAAACAATACATCTAAAACCAGAAAAATAAAAATCAGTGCATTAAGAATTGCGTATTTTCTTATAAAGTGGGTTTTTTAGCGTAAATGCAAGTACACGCTGGTAAAGGTTTCTTTTGGCAGCAAAATGTGGTTTATCTACACCAACAGTATGGATTGTGCGTTTACCTTCCTGAGTTTGGTCTGTGGGAGTACCTTCAAGGGAAAAGTATTGCGGTGTTTGTGTGGGTTGTCATGCTCTCTTCTCCTGGAGCAGTTAGGCATTAACTTCACGTGGTTCTGGTTTTTTTACCTTAAAGTTCTTCATGATTAGATTTTTTTAGTGGTTCAGAAGGATTTATTCTCTTGTAAGTGCTTCCAAAACACTTCACTGTATGCTTTGTAACTTCGTTAGGGCAGAACAAGTTAGCACACTGGTATTTACTTGTGCAGTTGGCTATCACTGAGCATGGCATCAAAATGTTGGCTTTTGATGAGTTTTAACATGACCTATTATCTGAAACCTTAAAAAAAAAAAGCCCAGCCTAAATTGAGAGTAGGAATGTTTAGTAAACGTGGACTGCGTTACTCATAAATAATGTAATGCCACCCAGCAAGGCTGCTGCTACAGAAATAAGGCAATTCATGATTTCTGGCATAAGTAAGGAGCTCAATTACCGAAACCAACATTTAAATATAATCTTCCCTATCTATTTTTTAAATCTAGAATTCACTTATTTTTCGGTAGTGATAGGATTTTCTTTGAGCTCCACAGGCTGGGCCTCTGAGTCCAAGCAGAGGCCAGGGGCCCTCTGAAAGGGAATCTTCCACCCCCCCGTCTTCTCCCCCCCTCCATGGAGAGCTTTCTCCCCTGTGCAGATTCCAGCCCGAGGATGGGAGCTGTTAGACAAACCTGCCTTGGGTTACTGAGCCAGAGTTTAAATAATATTTTACCTGTTAATTCTCTATCATGTTTGTAAGACTATTCAGTCAGAGATTTAGAACTGTTTTATAAACAAAAATAAAACTATTAAGTAATCATCTGTTAATATTTTTTGGTTTTATAATGCTGAAGCCCACAGCAGGAAAGAGGATAATTTTTTGCTGGAAGCTCAGTACTGATGTCTCTTTCTGTAAAGAAAGGATCATGTAAAGAAATCTGTATTTTCTATTAGCATCTTGCTAGAATTCAGTATTTTGCTTCGTGTTGTTAAACTGTCTTGCATGCCAAAAGCTTCAATTTTGTTGAAAGTATTTGCAGATTTCTGTGCTCGTGCTCTTTCTGTTCAGGCTTTATTCTGATTAGGGCTCCATTTGGTTGCTAGGTAGATTCAAGCCTGCGTTTTGGATGCACGCCAGATGTGTTCTATACGGCTGGCTGTATTGCCATAGAAATTACAGTCAATTTTTGTTTTGTTTAATCTTTATTGTAACATCCATAATTCCACAGAAGAAAAGATCCTGATTCAGAGCTCATTTAAACCATTAGAAGGACTTCCATATTGGTCTGGAATATTATCTGACTTTAATGGGAATTTTCACATTGTGGATTTGAACACTGACAACTGCAAATTCCCTGTTTTCAAGTGCTGTTGGAGTAAATGGTTCTGTTGGCAGAGGTGCTGCGTAATTGCACTTGAAATTAATTTCGTTGTCCACATATTTTTAATATTACTCCAAACTTCAGTTCTTTGAAACAATAGTATTGGTATGAGGTTTTTCTTCAGAATGTATTTCATAAACAATAGACTTAGTCCATTTTAACAATTAAAAAAATATTGAAATACTAGTTTCCTCATTAAGCCCTCTAAAAGTGACAATTCCTTTTTCATCTCTTTTGGGGTTTAGTTGAAATTTTGAATTAAATATCAGCAAAGTATTGTCCACCTCATCACCAAGCTACCTGGTTATGGGACGCAGGTAATTTGGCACATGACCCAGTCTGGTGCAGCAGGCACAGATAACCAACTTAGGTCCTGGTGCACGTTGGGCTGGAACAGTAATGTCCCGTCTATGTCCGTGGGAAATACCGGTGTAAATCCCCTGTGAAATGCGACGGGGACTCGAGATACCTACTTCCAAACGTGGCAGTGGTGGCGGGGAGCAAACCCTGGACTTTGTGCGCTGCTGTACACAGCACGCCGTTGGGCACTGGTTGGTGAAAGGTGGAACTTTCCTGGGTTGGTATTTGGTTTGCAGGTATATTGTCAGGGCTTTCGCTCCTACTTGTTTATTGCGCATCCGGTTGTGAGAAAAAAGTCTGTCAGCATTGCTGAAGGATGTTCATAAATAGTGACTTCAGCAAATGCTATGAGTGGTAATTTATAAATTAATATACCTTTAGCTCCTGAAGAGATTTTTTTTTTTCTAGCTTGTGTTATTACTGATTTAAATGCTTAGTCAAATATTTTATCTGCAGATTTCTGCTGTATATTTTCTAATGAGTAACCGTACATTCAGAAGGTTCCTTATTTAGTGGCAGATCTTGTATGTTCTTGAAATGTGCTTCCTTGCTGTATAAAAGCCTTCCAAGAATCCGTTTGAAGGGTCAAGCTTAATTCCTACCTGTGTATTCATTGTTCTGTGTTAGAAATCAGTTGAATGTCGATGTTGGGGACTTTCCTTAACTGGTTTTATGAATTGAGTACTAACCTGGCAGGCTAAACAGACTTGATTTATGTTTTTTCTTGGATTTTTAAGGACTCACTAGGTATATGTACGTATTTGATGCTGCTCTAATGGCAGAGCAGTAATGGTTTCTTAAACACAAAGAAGTTTCTCCTCTAAAATGTCTCTTGTGGGCAACGAACAGTGCAGAGCTGCTCGTCTGGAGGCACCGAGAGACTGAACGTTCCTCCATCTGCTGCGGAGCCAGGCTGTGCTGCAGTAATGCTTTTTGCAAAGATCTTTGTCGCGTTAACGACTTTGGTTTTGCAATGGTTAAATAACATGAAGGAATCGGGCTGCCACTCGTAGTCATTCTGTGCTATTTAGAATAATAGGGCTTTTAATATTTTTGGTTCATGTGTTTATTTCCATTGGTTTGACACAGGACTTAGGCATGAGGCTGAGTGAGTCATTGATACGATACGGGAGCAGTAGCTGATCTCAGAGAGCATCGCTGGTTATTTATGTTTTATTGGGTTTTGAGTCACAGGTTTGAAGCCAGTGGTGCAGACTTTCACAACATGCAATCTGGCAATTTAGTGTATTTTTGAAAGCAGGGTATTCCGAGTGGGTGCTGGTGTGTTTGGACAGTGATAGTAGAACTGACTCATGTCACGTTAACTTGTCCAAGGGAGTGTGTGAATCACACAATAGCAAAATCAGCTGAATTCTTTAAAAATTATTCCTGAATAGCCTGTAGACCTGTGATTCTTATTCATTTGTTGGTCACTTAATTCCTCTTTGCCAAAATCTGGGTTCTAACTTCTTCCAGGGTGAGCTGTTTCCTGCAGAGCCGTGTGTGGTGCAGCTGAACGAGTGAGGCTAACGAACGCCTTTGTCTAACAACTGGTATTTTCTTGTTTTGTTCACCACTGTTTTCCAAGGAGCAGAGGTTGGAGGCCTGCTTGCATGCTTGGCTTTGGGTACAGCATTTCTTTTATGACCCAGGATTTTGAAGTGCACCCTGCCTCATATTAGTAACTGAATATAATTTCTCTGTTTCAGGTTTTTGCCCCTGTGCAGTTGATCACTAGGATTCTGTTAATGTAAGCAAAGGGGTAAATAATGGGATAGCATTCCTGTAAAGGAGTTCGTCTCTTCTCCAGCAGTTGAGTGCTCAGTTAAAAAGTTGAACTTTGTCACCGTCTCCTCTGGAAGTTGCACTAAGATTTCAGCCGTGCTCTATTTCCCTGTTCCGCGCGCTTCAACTTCTTCTCCTAACCTTTGTGGAGATTGTCTTCATGCTGTGTCTTCTGTGCTTACAGATTTTAGCAACTGTTCTTACATGATTTTAACAAATGGGGTGACAGGAGACAGGGCAGACCTGACTGTAGTAAACTTTTAGATGTTATCTTTATTTCAGCAGTTTTGTTAGCATTTCCTACAGATGTGAACTAAATATAAACTATGGCATGTATGTCTTTGTAATATTAAAATAAGCTATTGAGTCATTTATGTCACTCAAATGCTTAATAGTAACTTTTTGCATATGCTTATATTCTGAAAATATATCTGGAGTAAATTGTAGAGCTGCTTTTACAGTATTAAAATGAAAAAAAAGTTGAAGAGAACAGATGCTTGGAACAAGTCTTGCATAAGCAGAGTCTGTGAGGGTGTTCTAAATGATGCTTCTTGTTTTATGTTTTTGTTTTATCTTCTGGCTCAAAGCCAAGCCCACTCAGAATTTTTGGGTACGTTTCTGGGTAGAGACAGACAAATGTTACAGAGGAACTCGGCTTTGATGTTCACCTATTCTCAGTACACGGTTTCCTTCAAGATAATGAGATTTTTTTCCAGGAATGGTGGAGATTAATCAAAAGGCAAATAGAAATTTTTACCAGCACTTGACATTTTAACTCTTCTATGAAAATGAGTGGGTTGGAATTGCTATCTGCGTCACTGAGTAGGAGTAGAGGGGAGAACTTTTAACTAACTTAATACAAATGTCATGATTTACAGGGCATTCTATGATGAGTAATTTTTTAAAACTCTGGCTACAAAACATGTTGGGTTTGTTGTTGTTTCTTGACTGGAGAGAGATATTTTAAAGTGGAAATACCAGTAGAAATTCTTGAAAGTGGACTATATTTACTAGTTGGTTTGGTTTTATAAGACATGAATAACCCAGATTTTGAGCTGAGGATTCTCATCTAAATGATACAAAGTAAATTAAATAGACAACCAGATGAGGATGTAACGTATATTACTAGACAGGTGTTTTCAACTGACTTTCAAAATACCTGTATCTTATTGCAGGTTTCGATGGTTTCTCTGAGCAGCTATGGGTATTCTCTAATGTAGAAGTAATCAAGAGTTTTACAGTCCTGGGTCTTAACCCTGAGTCTTTCCTCTTCTGGTCAATCGGCTTTATCGGTGCAGTTAGACAGGAGGTAATGGTTTTACTCCTCATCCGTTTTCAGCCAGCAAAGTTCAAGAATGATCTGTCTTCCAAGACTGAGCTAATAATGGCAATGAAATTAAGAGTTTATCACACATAACATACATCAGTCCAGAACTGCTTCCATGGTTTTGTATTCTGTGGCAACTTTGTTATTACTAGGTGTTCAGAAAAGACTTGTAAAACATCTTGTGTTTTAATGGCAGACAAGCTTTCTGCAATAGTAAAGTGTTACAAGGAGAAGCATGCTTTTTTGTTTGTTTAGGAAGTCTCCTGGTTTAATCATGCTAATCACAGAAGCTGAAAATCAGCAGTAAGAAGACAGTTGAGATGTGGGTGGAGGCTCATGGAGGAAAAAATGGGCAAGTGTTTGTTTAGAACTTAATAGGCTAGCAGGCTGTTTGATGTATGCTGTTTGATACAGCTGATTTTCCCTTCTTCCAGTGTACTGGCTCTGGTGCCTGCCCGGTCATGCTGTGAGTTGGTTCAGGGAATTGCCTAAGACTGAAAAGGGGAGTACATTAGTAAGTCTCAATGGGAGGCAAGCATGTGTATCTGCAAATGCAAGGAGCCTTCTGTACTTTTAAACTGCTGAAATATAAGCAAGTAGTACCTCTGTAGGACAGCTTGTCTGTTGTGCTTATCTTCTAATCTGTGGTATTTTTTTTCTTTCGCAGGACCCGTCGGGGCACAGCCCCTACTCATGGTGCCCAGGCGTCCTGGCTATGGCACCATGGGCAAACCCATTAAACTGCTGGCCAACTGCTTCCAAGTTGAAATCCCAAAGATTGATGTCTACCTCTATGAGGTGGATATCAAACCAGATAAGTGTCCTCGGAGGGTGAACAGGTGAGGTGACATTTATCTCGTAAATTAGACTGATAGTGAAATTTTTAAGCAACAGAGGGACCTACTGAAGTAAATATAATCTTTGTGTAGCTTAAAATCTGAGCAGTATGCTATGGAGACCTGTGTGCAAGTTCTCACAGACATCTGTGAGACAGGTACAGAGCCTGTTCCAAGTTCTTCACAGTTTGGTTGGGGCCAGGTGCTCTGAAGTGGGCCAGCCATTAGTGGTCACAGTACTTTGTGAGCCCTGTGGGCAGTGACCCCTATTCTTCAGGGCAGCATAAATATGGTATAGCTGTCGGCAGTCACCTTTTTGGGTTGCAATACTGGCTGTTTCACCATTTGAGTTAGCAGGAGTCTGCTCCTATGGGTGTTTTTATCCTCAGTTGGTGTTGAGATACATTGCAGCATTGGTAAATTTGAAAGGTTTCCCAACTTAATTCACTTGGGTATTGTGATCAGAAGCTAGTGACTAAAAGCCATTGCTGTAGGTGCAGGAGGAGACGGCCTTCAGCTGGAAAGCTTCAGTTAGGAGTAGTGGTATGAAAGCACTGCAAACAAACTAGTTTTCCCCTTGTTAATAGGTTTTTCATGCAATCAGCTTAGTATATTGAAATGGTCAGACTTGGCCTGAGCTCCACCTGTGTCCTTTCTCTGTTGTCACAGCATTTTGTATAGCACGTTGTATCTCATCTTATTTTCATGTCTGCTGTGTATTAGGGTCAGTTAAAATCCCTTCCTAGGCTGCTTCAGTTCTACATTGATGGTTAAATGAAGATAATATATTAATATGCTGTATCCCTGTTCATTTGGTGATCCAACAGACTTTCCCTATTGAGTGCTGGATTCTTCAGCCTTAACAGATTGATAGTACAGCTTTTTATATATGGTCTTTGTGTGTTTTGTCCTAAACCTTATGCATTTTGGGAGCCAGAGAAGCCTCCTCAGAAGGAATAGTTAATTGAGAACCTGACATTAGAGCTATAATATTTTTTGTGTTTTAAAGATTACAACATTTCATATTTCCTGTATTTCTTCTCTGCATTGAGTATTTTTTTTCAGGAGGAGTTACTTGTTAGTCTCTTGTGAAATCTATTTCATCAGGGTAGCTGAAAAGCAATTTTTTCCTCTTTCATCTGCAACTCTGGCTTTTTGCATTTTAACAATAGTGTATTGCTAGGGCCTGATTCTACCTGGTGATTTTTTTCCACTGCTAGTTGCATACTGCAGTTATGAAGGTTGTATAAATACTTATGTTAAGTATTAATTAAAAAGAAACGAATAAATTGCTAAAATTGGTATATAATAGTCCTGTGTGAATTAATATTTAATATAATCTTACTGTTATGCTCATAGGGATACAAGGAGAATATAAACTGCTCTAAACTGACTTAGTGTTTTGTATGTCTGATTCTTTTCTAGTGCAATCTTGTCATGAAGATACATGTCATTTCACTTAAAATCTTTTGACTAAAACCACTTTTTTTGTCTGTTGCATGGAAATGGTGGATTAAAATAGACTGAGGGAGACAAAGCTGTGAGAACTCTGGTAGCTCCAGCAACTGCAGTCTGTGTAGTTTGTTGTTTCCATAACAGTTGGGAAAAAATACAGATGTTTGGAAATAGTGAACTTGAAATGAGTTGTTTTAAAATAGCAACTAAATTTTATTTAAAATTTAAAAGGAAAAAAAAAATCCCTTTCATGGCCCTGTTTGTAGGGTAATTTCAAGCTTGCTTCCAAAACCAAACCCAGTGTTTGTCACAGCTTGGTTTGGTTGGTTATGCCTTAGATAAATGCTGTGTCTGCTGAAGTTTTCAGTTTATGGGGAGAGGCAAAAGCATGTGATTTGAGTTTGCAAAGTAACTCTGTGTGAAATGATCAATATTTTTGCTTACCTAAATAATAGTGAATTCATGAAGAGCATGCTTGCAGCTGATCCAACTTTTCATACCTTTTGTGACTCTCAGGTTGAGTATCTAACTGCTGCTTTTGACTTTTGTTAGGTTGTGTGAGTGTTGGTTGTTTCCCAGAAGAGCTTTTTATAGACTGGAGTTAATTTTAAGTGCTTTTTGAGGTTTCTCATTCATAAATTTAGTTGTTGTGGCATAGGTATAGTTCAGATGCGTGTGTAACTTTGTCCTGGAGCTGAACAACTTTCTATTCTACCAGTAAAGACAGTGTCTTGCTTTTCTTCATTTGTGTTACCAACTGGCAGAAGCAGTCATGTGTTTTTCATCAAGGTAAACTGAGAAGACTAATTGAACACAGGCAGCAAACCTAAGGAATTGCTTTAATAGTCAAATATTTTCAAATGAAAGACTAAATTTGTTTTCAAATTTGACAGCAAATACTGTATGTAAATTATGAATCCTAATATAAGCTGCAGTTTAAAATCTGAAAGCTGAGGGTAAATCTTGCAGGCATGTTGGTGTTTTCAAAGTAGGGAACTGGGAAATTGGTTATTTAAAAATACTACTACTTTAACAACTTTCATGTGTATAAAGATGTGGCAGATGTTAGTTAAAAACTGCAAGAGCTTGTACAAATGAGCCCAATAAAAGAATATAGTATCTGCTGAATAGATGCCTTTGGATAGCGTGCTGTGGATTACGCAGAGAAGAATGGCTTTCATTAGTCTAAATGAAAATGAGTACACTGAAATACCTGCTTTGAAGACTTTTCCTTAGAAATATATTTTTCCCTTTCTCTTGCATGCTGTGACAATTATTTCTAAGAAGTCAGTGCATTTACATAGACTCAGCTATTCTGAAATAGTTTCTGACTAACATCCTGTCCGTATGCTTGTATTTAGAATAAATAGGGAGTTTAGTTCCTGTAGAGTTGCTGGGTTTTTTTAAATTCACCTGCACCTTTATTAGCTCTTAGGTGTAGGGAAGCTTTAAAATCTAGAGTGTCTTCTGTTTCCTCTTCACTTTCCTTTATAGTGACGTTCTTTACCTCTGTTTCCGCTGCGTTGTAAACTGGAAAGCAGAAGGTAAATAATGCTTTGCTCTGCAGCGTGCCGTGCATGCGGGAGGAACAGCAAAGCTACTGCTGAGAACTCTGGTATGGGAGTTTTGTCTTACAGAGCCTCTTCCTTCCTCCCTCCTACCTCCTACTCTTCATCACTAACTTTTATCCCTCTGCTTTTATCACAGGGTATGTGACAACCAGCCACCCTTACAGAAAAAGTTGCTTTTGCGCACTTAACCCTGCACACAGTGTTACAAGGGAGCAGTGTACCAGTGTGGAATGGGGTTTTCAGATAAGATGGACTTGTGCAGGAGCACAATTGAGTACTAAGTAGATATTGTGAAATTGCTTCAGTGTATTGATGTGCTTTTAGCCAGTGAAAGGCTTTGGATTCTGAGAGTTTAGTAACATAAAGAACTGTGAAATGGAGAATTTCTTTTCCTTTTCCCCAAGTCTCAGCTGAGAGGTGAAAGTACTGCTGCTAATTTTGCTTGAAGAGGAAGTCAATATTTATCATCTTCCTGAAGTACTTTAGGTTAATATTGCTGGTCAGGAAATGGTATACTAGTAAGCTTCTACTTGGTACTTTGCATGTGCTTAAGTGTTTAATTTCTGTAAAATAAGGGAGGAGTTGTATCAAGTAAGGTACAGTTGTGCCACTGAAACACAAAAAATACCCAGAGAATTCAAATCCTGAAGGCATGTTTCACTTAGATGTATTGCAAAAGTCTCTTTGGACCAGATAGATCTCCTAGTTGTACCAAGAAGCCTTTTTTTTATATAAGATGAAAATTTTATGCTGTTTTCCAAGTGGCCTTTCAGAGCTTCTATCAGGTTACTATTTTCTTTATTGCTATCAACTCATAATAAAGTAAGTTAGGAGAATCTATAATTGTGTACAAATTTGATCAGGCTTTTACATGATTTTGTTGTAAAAACTCAGATTATTAAGGACTTAAAGCTAAGACTATTTTGTTACAGTACCTCATTTTTATTTACAACGTAGGCAGAATTCAAAACTCTTGTTAATTGAAGAGCAGATGAATGTTACTTGGTAGGCAATACAATTAATTACTGCTTCCATGAACTAGCATAGCTTTCAGTTGTGAGTTTGTACTAGTTTTTCATAACACTAGCTTGCGGGTTTCTTCCAAGGTAAGCGTGTCCTTGCTTTGTATAATAAAAGTTATACAACGGCCGTGGTCATTTGTGGGATTTCCTGGAATTATTTCAGTAATGATACTTGCCATTTGAGTATTTGAGCATTTGCGTTGATTCTGGTTTTATTCTTCAGTGTTTATCTGTTATTTTAGTTGAAGTATGTGAAGCACCTTTTTGGAAAATCTGAGAGTGTTCTATAATTCACCTGAGTAATATGTTTGTTGAAACTACTTCAGCAAAACACAGGGTGTGTGGGAGCCAGTTCCAGTCTGATACTTCTTTGAAAACATCTTCAATGTAAATATCAACTTTTCTAGGGAGGTGGTGGACTCAATGGTGCAGCATTTTAAAGTGACAATATTTGGGGACCGTAGACCAGTTTATGATGGGAAAAGAAGCCTCTATACAGCCAATCCACTTCCTGTGGCCACTACTGGGGTAAGATAACTGGAAGAAAAATTATATTTGTAACAGCTTCCTAGGAAACGAAACAAACCTAACTTCTAATGTTGCTAAGTTCAGAGAAACTGGAAGTATCTTACAGTATCTGTATTGAAATGGAGTCCTAATGTATATTCTGCAAATTCCAATGTATGTAAATGTGCATGTAGTAGTTGCATTCAGAACCTCCCCTAGAATTTAGTAGCCTCTTTCTACAGCAACATCTATGAAATACCCAGTTTTACAGACTGTAATACATTCTCTTATGATGAAGTACTATTAAAAAAATCAAACCACAGTTTCTCTGGAATGAGAGGTTTTCTGATTCAAGATGACAAAAAGTTACATGATCCTCTTCTGCTTGGTGAGGACCCAGTTCTCTTTATTTTGTGCATTTGATAATGTACTTTTATCAAATGTGCTGTGTCCTAAATATCTGAGGTTTTGAGCCTCTGGCCCAGTTACAGGAAGGAGTGAAAACTCAAGGCTACCAGACTTCAGATTAAACAGCTGCTTTTTCTTTTTTTTTTTTTTCCTTCTTCTTCCCCCCCCACCTAGGTGGATTTGGATGTGACATTACCGGGAGAAGGTGGAAAAGATCGTCCCTTCAAAGTGTCAATAAAGTTTGTTTCTCGGGTGAGCTGGCACCTGCTGCATGAAGTTTTGACAGGAAGAACCTTGCCTGAGCCTCTGGAACTAGACAAACCTATCAGCACTAACCCTGTTCATGCTGTCGATGTGGTGCTACGACACCTACCCTCCATGAAGTAGGTTCACTGTCTTCGTGTAGTCTGTCTTTTCCTGAAATATCCCCACTGGGAGCCCTTCACCCCTGTTTCTTCACAACCGAAAAGAAAAAAAATGATCATTCCCCCTATGCAGCACAGCTAGTTAGCTGAATTGGGGATACTGCAGCTAATTATGTAGAAGTGTGTATTTCTGTAGACATTTAAACTCCAGAGCAGGTGATGTATTTGAAAAGATCAAGAAACAGGAAACATAATAGGCCTTAACTGAAATACGGAGAGATTACAGTATGCTATAGCACCGCTTTTGTGTTTTCTGCTCAAGTTGAGCCAAGTGTCATGCACTTGATGGCAGTGACTGTCTAAAAGCACAAGTCTTTTTAATTCATTAATATTCCCATCAGAGATGCATTGCTTCTCATGTTTTAAATACACAGTTGAGACTAGATACCTGTCTTAACAAAGTCTGTTGTTTATCTCAGCACCCAGAAACTTTAGAAAAGGCCAAATTGATTTTGCTTCATTTGGTCAATGAAAATTACTTCTAAAGTTTGATTGCTGGCTTTAGATGGTAGGATGGCTTTGCACTAGTGTTTTTCATTGGGTGTAACTGCCTTAAAGAAAGAACTTGGTTTATGGTAGCCAATGTTCCTCAGCTACCCTGGATCCTGAGCAAACATGAAAGATGTTAACCTCTGTACCAATGCCTGTCCGTTACAAATGTGAGGAGGCATGGAGGTTTGTCAACAGCTGCTTTCTACCTGAGAGAAACATTAGTTTCTCTAGTTCTTTGTTTCCGCCATAGTTAGTCCGTCTCTCAGTGTACTTTTACTAGGGAACATTTGAATACAAACATGCAAAAATGATATTTGAGGGTCAGTCCAGTAAATATAATGTTGTTGTACAGAATCTGCTGTGATGGAGATTATACTTTCTTGAATTGGAAGAGCAGAAATGGTAACTTAACTTAGTTCCTGAGTTGTTGTAAAAACTGAAAGTGGTTGCGCGTTGTAAAACTAGTAAGTCTTTTGTCTCAATTTAAAAACACTGCAATGAGAACAGCAGCATTCAGGATGTATTCTTTAAACCTGGTTCTAGGCACAGATTCCTGGTCCACAAAATTAAAAAAAAAATAAAATCTGTGTGTTATAAGCTTTATCATAGAGTTTTTTATTTGGAAAGCAATAGCATAATCATGTAATCTTTTTCACTAGGTATACCCCTGTGGGCCGCTCTTTTTTCTCAGCTCCAGAAGGCTATGATCACCCCTTGGGTGGAGGTAGGGAGGTCTGGTTTGGATTCCATCAGTCTGTTCGGCCTGCCATGTGGAAGATGATGCTCAATATTGATGGTAAGTTTGGATTCAGGGTTAAGAATAAAGATAGTAATGAACATAAGAATAAAAGAATAAGAATAAAAGTGACCTTGCCATTCAGTCATTTTACTGTCATGTGCTCAAGTTGGTGGTACCGCGTTTCTGTGTGGTAATAACTTGGTGCCATCTGTGCAGAGGGATTTAGTAATCAGAAGCCATCTTCTACACCAATTTTTTAATTCATATTGTAAATAATACAGAGTTAAAGTAGCTTGGGGTATTTTGCTAGAATTTATATGAGAATAAGAAAACTTCCAAACTTTAATTGCTTTATAGACATGGGGTTTTCACCTGAAAAATACTTGTGTCTTATTGCTCAGTTTGAAGATTTAGTAATTGTCTCTTGTAATATCCTTATGAAACACGACAGTAATTGTGAAGTCAGCCTACTACAGAAGTTGTAATGATAATAGTAGAGTGAGATTGTAATAATGTATGCATGCATGCATTGGCTTCCTGCTCAGCCAGTTCAGACCAGACCTATACGGCAAAGGCTACCTGGAAATCCTAGTCTTATTTTCTGGGTTTGTCAGCATGTCAGTGTTTGGACAGAAATTTACCTGCCATATTAAAAAAATATTAATGCCTATATAGGAAGGAAAAGCCTAGCATAGCTGGTTTTCTACTTAATTTCTGTATTGGTACATCCACAGCAATGCAGGCAAATTGCTTAAGATGTGTCTGCCTGCAGCTGTCTGCAGTAGGTGTTGTTCGATACTTCCAAGAAAACTCTAAGATATATCACAAGCACTTTTGTGAATAGTGCTAATTGAGGTGGGCTTTCTTATGCAAAATCAGATCTGGTTTGCACCACTTTATTAAGTCCCAGATGAATGCATCTGAGATCGACTGGTGCGTGTGTCAGACTCCTTGATTCTGTAAGCACTCCAAGTCTATTTAGTTGTTAAAGCCCTATTGGAAAATGTCAGTGTTTGAGATGCAGGTGCTGCCTAAAGTTTTCTTTAATTCACATTCTGTTCTCACTGTCTGTTTGAAATGCTTTATAAACCCAAGGTAAATAGTCTTTTTTGCACTAGGTGAAGCACTCTTAAGTCAGGTTGTGCTTAGCATCTGTCTCGGAGCATAATAAAATGTTGCAAATGATGCTGAGCTTTTGCAATGAAAATTTGCAAGTCCGTGTGTTCTAGTGCATGATACTTATGTGACTTCAGATGGGTTTGTTCTTGTAAAATTGCCTTTCAAACAGCAGCTATGGTGTAGCTATTGTTTGAAAAACAAACATAAAAATCTTATCAGTCTGAGCAATAACCAGTACTAGTATCTATGTGCTAGGTACTGAGATAACTGCAATTCAGGTGGGACAAGAGAATTAATTTATACCAATTTATGATGTGCTGCTCTGTTACTTTCTGTGAATCAGGTTTTTCTTATCAGCATTAGAAAGTGTAGTAGTAACTCTTGCAGTAGAAATTTTCTAGTCCTTTCTGTGAATGAGAAACTCAAGAACTTTGTAAGCTACGATTTATGGGGCAATTACGTTTTGTTGTGGTTTGAGGCTGCGAAGATTACATTCAAATACCATCACTTGACTTTTAGTTGTTTAACTCATACGAGGTTCTCAGCAAAATCTGTTTCTCTGTGTGTCGCCTGTGTTGCTGTGGGAGACAAACCGCACGTTGCCGGTCGCTGGGGGTGTGAGCTATTTGTGTTCATTCAGTAATCGACATCCGGAGGTGTTGGCCGGAGTGCGTCATGTGAAGCTGGCAGCCTGCTAAAGTGACGCATGTCTGAAGAATGTTTCGTTGTATTAGCACAGAGATGTGGTGGATTTGGTACATGAGATCTGGAAAACTAATAAAATGCTTGTTGAGTATTTATTTTCTGTTGTTGCCATTTACAGTTTTAAATGTGTGGAGTAGTTTATTTGTGTTTGAGCTATATCTAGTGCCACCTCACCTTTCTTACTAGAAGGTGTTGTTGCAGATGCTTGTAGCTTTGTCAAGCAGATTGTTTATGGTCTTCCTTCCATGGAATAAGTCAACTGTCCTGTTTAAAAACAGTATATTGTCACTTAATATGATTGTGTCATTAGTGTGCAGGGAGGGTGAGAGATTTTAGTAGATCGAGGGTTGAACTCGCCACTACACCAACACAATTTGTGTATAGTCAAAATAGTGCTCAAGTTTCTACCAAATATTGTTTCAGTAATTGAGCAGATCGTATCACTGACAAAATTATGTTGCCTGTTGAACAATCTTAACTTTTCATGTTAAAAAGTCTTCAGTAGAGATACATTAATACTATCTCTGCTTGCAGCTGCGTACAGAGTTGAAGGAGAATGTCTCTCTGGGACATTACAGCTCTCTAGAAATAAATGTTATCTGGGGAAAAACCCTTTCAAAACCCTGAAATGCAAGGTAGTTGCAGTATGACTGTGCTGGAGACTGATGTGTCACTGTGGGCCATACGCTGGTTTTTGTGTACTTCGTTGTTGCAAGGCTTGCTAATCTGTTTTTAAAGATGTGTGCTGCACAACATTTGCTTGAGGGTTACGTGGAATTTTAAAAAGCATTCATTTATATACTGCTTCACCACATTCTGACTTGGGGTTTTTTTACGTTTAATATTTTGCTCTTTTTAGTTTCTGCCACTGCCTTCTACAAAGCACAACCTGTAATTCAATTTATGTGTGAAGTTCTTGACATTCATAATATTGATGAACAACCAAGACCTCTGACTGATTCTCATCGGGTAAAATTCACCAAAGAGATAAAGGGTGAGTAGAAATGTATCTGTTCTGTCCCAGGTAACACAGTCCAGTTAGTTCTAAGAGACTTGTTTTAACGGGAAGCCTCCTGGTTAGCGTGTGTCAGAAGGGCCCTAGAACTGCTAGGGGGATTGCAGCATGCCCTCTTTGTAGTTCCAGTCCTGAATGAAACAATGCAGCTCTGCAGAAACAAGAGATGAAAAATGAGGTATGTTCCCAGTGGCTTAAAGGGGGCAAGAGGGATTGTGTTGCTTATTGCCCGGGTAGAGGTGAGTGGCCATTGCCTTGCTGGATGGCTAACCTTTTGTAAGCAGGGGTCACTGAGGCCACAGTGGTATTGTGCTGTAGGTCTCCCGCTGGTTAATGCTGAGGCAAAGTGAAAATTGATTTCAAAGCTAACATCATTGATTCTTTGAAAGTATGCTGTTGCAGAGACTTCTAATAACTGATTGCCTTATGGAAAAACAAGTACCACTTGCTAACTTGCAGCTGAGGGCCAAATTCCATTCCAAAGGAATTGCATAAGCTGCTGGTTTGAGTACTTTCACTCCATATATGCTACTTTGCTTTGCATTTCCCCATATCCTTTCATTCCAGTGTAACTTGCAGAGAGAGAAGCCTTGAAAGAGCTCAGCTCTTCAAAGCTCTGCTCTTAAAACACTTGTGTTACTTGATGCAAGATTAGACTATATTGAAATACTGGACAGCAAAAAACCCAAATCTGAGCTATAGTCAGAAATTAATATGTTTATAGAATAGTCATTAGTGAAAAAACCTTAAAGGAATTATTTTGTAGTAGTCCTAACATGTCCTCTTTTTACATCTCCCTCTGTCTTCATTCTGGAAGAAGGAGAATGAGAAGCTGTCTCTGCTGCTTCTTGGATGCCTCACAGACTTCGTTACCATAGTCAGACAATGTTGAAAGCCTACCTTTGCTGTCAATATTTAGTTTTACTACTATAGTATCTGGGAACTCCAGCCAAGATGCTGTGATCACGTACAGTGAAACAAACTCTGTGTTGAAGAATTGGCAGTCTGTGAGCAGCTCTGTGGGAGGGTAGTGCCTTCTGTAGTGTCACAGCAGATTAATGACAAAGCACTGAATGGGTTCCAGATATCTCTGTATACACAACCCTCTTCTGCTTGGCCATAGTGCTTCATGGCTTCTTTTTTGTATTTTCTCTTAATGCTGTATCGGGGCAGGGGTAGTTTATTTTTTATTATGCCATCCTCTTAGTAATACTGATGTTAATGTTGCAATTAGTGTTGTCAGGAATCAATCAAGTACAGTTGGTACTTCTTTGGGATGTCTGTGTCCACAGAGAACTAAACACGGTATCAGCTATCTGGTACTTAGGCACTCGATTTGATGTGGAGGATTCAATCTGTGGCCCACAATGCAGGACAAGTCATCCAATGGCTTTCTCAAAAGCCTTTACTAGTAGTCTGAAGGTTGAATCTTTTGGGTAACAAGGCTTTGTTTTCAACTGCCTTTTCTTCCGTGGGGCTAGGGAAAGACGTAACAGCGTGCCGATGCTATGCAGCACTTGTGTGATAAGCTCGGTACTTCCAGCAGATGTTGAGTCTGCTCTCTCGGCACAGTACAGACAGTGCACGCAGAGTTAATAGAAACAGCCACTGAAAGCCTCTTGAAGCTGCCAATGCTGCTGTCACTGTTACCGTGGATAGCGAGTCAAGTCTGGGGAGCCTCCGGTGTGTAGGCTGGGTGCTGTTAGACAAGATCTTCAGCTGCTCAAAATCTAAACTTGGTCAGTAAAATTAACGAAAATTACAGGCTGAACGTGGATACAAAGCTAAGGGGAAAAATGAACAGTAAGGTAGAAATCTGGTTTTGCTCTTGTAATTTCAATTACATCAGAACTGCTAGTTTTAAGAGGTATACAGCATTGAGAATAAGAACAAAAGAACGTGGTAAAAACAGCCGCCTGTGTCTGAGATTAGTCACATGCCTGTTAAATGAAACCGCTACAAGAAACTCAGATGACATTGAACATTAAATGTTATGCATTATGATTTGTTTTTAGGATCATACCTGATTAGTCAGAAATCAAATTATAATGAAAGCAAAATGCTTAGTGAATAATAATTTATGTCGTGCTGTTTGATGCTGACCATCAAAGCTGTTAGATTAGAGCATGTTCCATTGTATGAAACCTTGCCTCTCCGGTGCAAATTATTATGTAGGTATGACATCAGGTTTTTTTGGTACTTTTATGCAGGTCTAAAGGTAGAAGTGACTCACTGTGGAACCATGAGAAGGAAATACCGTGTTTGTAATGTAACAAGAAGGCCTGCAAGTCATCAAACGTAAGATGCTTTTTGTCAGAGCATACAATGTGTGATAGCTTAACACTGAATAAGTAACAGGACTTCATGTTTTGTTAGTTTTGAGGATGTTGATACTTGCCAACTAAGATTTCTGTACATGTTATTTAAATGTATGTCTCTTCAGCTTTCCTTTGCAGTTAGAAAATGGCCAGACTGTGGAGAGAACAGTAGCACAGTATTTCAGAGAGAAATACAACCTCCAGCTGAAATACCCTCATCTTCCTTGCCTACAAGTGGGACAAGAACAGAAACACACCTACCTGCCTTTAGAAGTAATGAATTTATTCTGATAAATCAGCTTGTTATTGGTAGGCTGTATCATTTTGCAAAATGTTAAGAAGTAGTGCACTTTGCAATACCAGCATGTTTACATATTTACATGTTCATTACTTTATTTCATTAAAGACTATCTATGTTTTAAAAGTGCTTTTAAGTTTAGAACTATAAGAAAGAAGTATGCAGTTGCTTAAACACATTGGGGGGTGTTTTGTAGCGGTAGCATAGTATTGTGTACGTACGGTATGTTGGGATCTGTTTCTAAGGGCTCCTGTTGTGTATTGATGCTTCTGATTTTCCTTTAAGGTATGTAACATTGTAGCTGGCCAGCGGTGTATCAAGAAGCTGACGGACAATCAGACATCTACTATGATAAAGGCCACAGCGAGATCTGCTCCAGATAGGCAAGAGGAAATAAGCAGATTGGTTAGTTCTGTAATTTTGTTGGGCGTGATACTACTCACTAAATGACGCTGGACCAGATCACGTTAATGCAAAAACTTCTTACATGACCGACCTAGTCTTTTCACTCCTTCCTTCTAGCCCTGCAACTTGATAGATTTGAACAACTTTTTTTAATAGGATTCATTTAAAATAGCATGCAACAACAGCTTGAGTCTAGCTCTTTCGTTCTAATTTTTACAGTTACTTCCAAGTAGGTGTTGGAATTACTCGGTACTAATGCTTTCAGTGTTTTGCTGTATAGAGCACTCAGGTTTTTTAAATAAATTTGTGAAATGGGCTTGGGTTTTAGCACCCAAACTCAGGAAAATAAGCTTTTGTTCTAGATACTTTTCTTTTCCTTGGTTCCTGTTGGCATTTGAACACCATAATTTTTTTATTATTATTATTGGATGCTTTTATTTGTAGCAGTGCTAAATACCTTTAAAATCATGAGTTAGGCTCTGAAGACTTGGGAATTTCTTTTTTTTTTTTTTTTTCTGTTAGCAGTTTGAAGATGGTAGCGTAACTCCAGCACTACTTAATTTTAATAGGCACTGAAAACAAACTGGGGCAACTTGATTTGTGCAGAATCATATAAGGAATCTATAACAGGGTAGAAGAATGATTCTAGGTCTCCTGAGCCTCAGTCTTGTACTTGAGATGTGTGACTGCTTGCTGTGGTACACACTAAATGTTTTCACCTGATAACTCCGGTATCTTTTCTTACTGAATCCAGACAGTCTAAACATCAGTGCTTTTTCTGACTTGAAATACTATAAAACTTGAATATTTTTAGTTGAATGCTCTGGTAAACAGATAGCTCTTACTTGAAACGGTCTGGTTTTTGAGCTGACAAGTTAGCCAGAATTTTTCAATTAAAATAAGGCTATTCTGGAAAATACAGAAGACATGAATGTGCAGTAATAAAATGAATTAATTTGTTTAACCTTGGGTTTCTTGACTCTAAAGGACAATGGTTTTTGATCTATCCTGTGAGTAAACAAAATATCTTTGAATGAGTGTACTACAAATGAGCACTTGAGTAACTAAGGGAACAAACAAAAATCTCACCCAATATATCTCATGGTATTAATTGTTTTCACTGGGGATAATGTTGAGCAGTTAAATCTGAGCCTTTCTCAATGACAAGGAGAATTGTTGTAGAATGCTTCTGCAGCATTCCTGTTAGTCTTTTGTTTGTGATATGAATTATAATTAGATACTTCTGTAATATGGCAAAACTCTTCTTCTAGGTGAGAAGTGCAAATTATGATGCAGATCCATTTGTTCAAGAGTTCCAATTCAAAGTCCGGGATGAGATGGCCCATGTGACGGGGCGCGTGCTCCCAGCTCCAATGCTGCAGTATGGAGGACGGGTGAGGTTTTTGCTTTTTCTTTTGTTTCTATTTTGAAGAGTGATTTCCTGTGCACATTGACTATTGTAGTCAGTTCAGTTGCATTGTGCAATACAGAGATCAGAATTTGAATGGTAAACTTGTTTTGTTTTTTAATCCTGAAACTGTGAAAATAGCATAGGCTTTTTCTTTTCAGTCACTTGAATATCTGTTGCTTTTGTTTCCACAGAATCGAACTGTGGCAACCCCAAGCCATGGAGTATGGGACATGCGAGGGAAGCAGTTTCACACCGGTGTTGAGATCAAAATGTGGGCTATAGCTTGCTTTGCAACACAGAGACAATGCAGAGAAGAGATACTGAAGTAAGGCATGTCAGAGTTTAGGCTTTGGACTGTTCTCTTAATGAAGCCATCTTAGTGAAAACATGAACATAGACTTCTAATGAGTGTTTTACCTGGTTTTAATCATCTAAGATGTTAGAGAGTCCAAGCCATTTTGCTTCCTTGCTGGAAGCTACAGTCAAAATGCTGTACCTGTGTACACTGTGGTGTCTTGGTCCTGCAACGTTGCTGCTTTCTGTTTAGTTACTTCTGACATCTTGAGTGAAGTACTAAAGGCATCTAAACTTTTTTTTCTCTCTCCATTCTGGCCTATGATGTTTCAAAGCTGTACAGCCTCCACATAATTAACATTTTTGAAATGCTGCTTTAAAAGCTATTTGGAATCATCTTCATTTAAGTAACACAGTTCTTCTGTCCCCTTCTGCTTTGGTGGTTGTGAGCTAGTGCTACTGTGAAAATTCAAAAAAAACTTGTTCTCGTCTTTAGGGGTTTCACAGACCAGCTGCGCAAGATCTCCAAAGATGCAGGGATGCCGATCCAAGGCCAGCCCTGTTTCTGTAAATATGCCCAGGGCGCAGACAGTGTGGAGCCCATGTTTCGACACCTCAAGAACACCTATTCGGGGCTCCAGCTCATCATTGTCATCCTGCCAGGCAAAACGCCAGTGTACGGTAAGGGAATACCTCTTTTTTTACCTGTTCGGTCAAGTATCATTCTGAGAAATCTGCTGCTCAGCCAGGACCATTCTTTAGACATTAGAAACAAATGTTTTGTCTGAAGCTAACATGAATTGGAAGCAGATCTGAGCATGTGGATAAGTTGAAAGTTGTGTTGCAGAGTATGTATATTTAAATAATTGTGACTTAAGCAAAGATCAAGTAATAATTTCAAATGTTGTATCCTAACATTTGCTTCTCAGCGGAGGTGAAGCGTGTGGGAGATACACTGTTGGGAATGGCCACACAGTGTGTTCAAGTTAAGAACGTCATTAAAACATCTCCACAGACCCTATCAAATCTGTGCCTGAAGATTAATGTTAAACTAGGAGGAATCAACAACATCCTTGTACCTCATCAACGGTAAGACGCTTTGTGGAGACTGATTTGGGGGTTTTTTTAACAGATGTTAAGTTTGATACTTAGCACCCAAAATTTAATTGCGGCCTAGTTTTAAGTTGAAATATTCTTCTGATTGTGGCATGTGGTATGTGAAGTAGAAATAAATTTCTTCTAGCCTGGGCTCTGAGGAGTAGTTGGCCCGAGTTGGCTCTTAAGTCAAGGTTCTTTCCAAATGTTTGATCATTTTGACTATCCCAGCTGAAACCAGGATAATGCTGTTAATAAGAGTAGAAGAATACTGGAGGTATCTTACTTCTCTCACTTTTATAGGCTGGGTAATTCAGCTCACACTTGTTTTTTGTGTGGCTGTTGTCCATGCTCTATTTGTAAGTGTGTTCCAATCACTTTGATGACTTCAGTGAGAAGATTTGCGAAGTCCAACCTGTGTGTGCTCCCAGCTTTCTCACATGGATCATTCTGGAAAAGCACAAGTCTTTAGGTCCTGAAGGCTAGAAATTCAGATTGATTCTAACCTTTACTAGAGCATACCTGTTCTTTGAGTGGAAATATGCATAAAGCAAGGTAGCAAGCCAGAAAAACTCTTGGAGTGCAAGTCTTAAGAATTCTTTCCTGAGAATTCCTGAGAGCTTGGAATCAAAGTTTAAATGTGAAACAGTGGTGTTTTGAAGGCACTGGGAGACCATCCTGCTGTTAAATCCTGTAAGTCAGAAGAATGTGTGTGCTACTGCACCAGCTGTTTGTGGCATGGCTGGTGCGGTACCAAAGTGGGACTTAGCTGACCTCCAAGCACTGGTGTAATCAGCCTGTAGAGTGCTAGTTTCTGTATGAAGCTGTCTGCACCGTTCTGTGGCTTTTCTCCACTAGAATCATGCCACAGTTAAATGGCAATGTATTTTGGAACGGCTGGTTTCAAAGTTCACATCTTGTGCACAAAGATTTCATTGTTTAGGTTTGGCCAGAGTACCTGATAAGAGGGCTTCTCTTTGTAGCGTAGCTGAACTAGAAACAAACCCCCATATTGAGCAATAACCTTGCGCCAACTGTTCATCTGCAAGTGTGACTTAGCACTTTTTTCTTTTTGAAGACCTTCTGTGTTCCAGCAGCCAGTGATCTTTTTGGGAGCTGATGTCACTCACCCTCCTGCTGGAGATGGAAAGAAGCCTTCCATAGCTGCTGTAAGTTACGTTAAATTAGCATTGTTTTTTCATCTTAGGTAAATGTTAGAACAGTAAATGCAACTCATGGACTATGTCTATGTCAGATATCTTTCAGGGCTTATGTCAGTTCTTTGTACATATTTCCAATATTACTGAAAGTCATGTCTTTAAAAGGAGAACACTGCTTGGTACTTTGGACTGTTTTCTTAGCTTTTCAATTTTTAAATCAAGGTAAAATGGCAGCCATGTTAAATAATGTATTTCTGCAAAAATATTCTAAAGGGAATACTGCAGCTTTGTGATGTTAGTGAATGATGCTTTTGTATTTTTAAAGGAGAAAAATGTAATTAAAGGTCTAGTTTGGCAGGAATGTTTTTGATCCTTCTTACCTTTTGTGTTGATGCAGTCCAGGAGATCAAAGTGGTGGTTGGATGCTTGGTCAGTCCCTTTCTATTTTGTTCTCTTGGTCTTTTACTTGGCATTGATTGCAGTTACAGAAACTGCGTCCTTGTTTAAAGTAACTAAGGCAAACCGAAGTGTTTCTCTGTGTAAAAGGTGAGAAAACTTCAAAGAGAAAAGTCTGTGTGTGAGTTATAAGAATATGCATTAGTGTGCTGTGAACAGAGGGGAAGACTCCAATTCTGCAGATGCATTTCACAGTACTTGGAGGGCAAGTTTTATACCTCTTTGCAGAAGTGTTAAACCTGTTCCTACTACAAGTTCCAGGTAAAAATGTTACTGTGGTTTCTTGTTTTAACATAAGCATCTTTTACTTGAGAATTGCTGCTCTTGGCTTTTGCGCTCTTTTAATTTTTTTTTTGGTATAGATTTGATCTTGCAGCCTTTACTCACGTAATCTTCCCCTGCAGGTTGTAGGTAGTATGGATGCTCATCCAAGCCGGTACTGTGCCACGGTGAGAGTTCAGCGACCCCGGCAGGAAATCATCCAAGATCTAGCCTCCATGGTGCGAGAGCTTCTCATCCAGTTCTACAAGTCAACACGGTTCAAGCCCACACGTATCATCTTCTATAGGGACGGGGTCTCTGAGGGGCAGTTTCGACAGGTTGGTTCATTTGTGGATTTCTTGAAGGACTGTGTTACTACGTAATAACTCCAGTTTTCATATTTGAATAACTGTACTGTTTGAGTTGCTTATGTTTACACCAAGATACCACAAAATAATTGAGACTTTTAAGGAGAGAATTTCTTAAGGATGTTGGGTAAGAAAAGTTGCAAATTCTTTCCTCTCTGTGAAGGAGAGGTCTTAGAACCTGGGAATCAATATATTTCCAAGTACTTCCTAAGGTTGCTAATTGTATGGCAAAGTTGTACTTAGTGTTAACTGCAAACCGTTTATTAGGTGTTGTGTGCAGAATACAATAGAAGTAAAACCTAAACTAATCTGTTCTTGTGCTTGTAGGTTTTGTATTATGAACTGCTAGCCATTAGAGAAGCCTGCATCAGTCTGGAAAAAGATTACCAGCCTGGAATAACCTATATTGTGGTACAGAAGCGACATCATACACGATTGTTCTGTGCTGACAGAACAGAAAGGGTAATAATCAGTAGCCTTATGTGAAAAGCTTGATGTCAAGTACTTACACTGCTGGAGAAAATACTAGCATGGGCTTCTCTGTTGATCTGATTGTCTTTGCATTCAGGGAAGATGTTGAATTGGTAAGGGCAAAATGTGGCCCCAAACTGAAAAATCATTGACCTTAAGAATGTTAAAAAATCCCCGTCGGGCTTTGTCATGTTGCACGCTGATACTAGTCTTTGTCAGTGAGCTGTAGCTAAGATTCATGTAACTACAGCACTTGTGATAGAAGAAAATGCAGAATGATGGAGCCCTTAACTTTTCTGTTCTTCTGAGCGAGTCGATCCAAACTCAAGCGGACAATTCAAAAGGCAAACATATGTGCAGCTCTTCCGTCTTTCTGAGATTGAAAGTTCTGAAGTGCTGTGGGTGCAGTGTTCTGTGTTGAGATGGTAGAGCCATGCAGAGTCCTTGTCAAACATCCTAGGCGGCTGTATTGCCACATTCCAAACAGTACTGTGGCAGTTCATTTGCTGAAACCTTGCATGTGTTGAATAGAAATATATTTTTAATTACAGTTGAGATGTATAAACAATTGTTAGCTGCACTTTTTAACAAAACCTGTTCTCTAGGTTGGACGAAGTGGCAATATTCCAGCTGGAACAACTGTAGATACAGACATTACACATCCATACGAGTTTGATTTTTACCTCTGTAGCCATGCTGGAATACAGGTATGATTGCTTCTTTGTAAGTAAACGTGAATGTAGAACATGTTGGGCTTTCTCCCTTTTGTGACACTTGTGTTTACAAACAGTTATTTAGTAGGGAAATGTCATTTAGCTCAGTTTTATCTCAGATATCACATTATTGTGAGAGTAAGTATTATTTGCTTAAGAGGTGGTCTCTGCTACACCCTTAAAACTTGCATTGATGGTAAGTGATGCTTTTTAAAGTTTCTTTTGAAGAGGTGACTTTATTTTGTACCCTTGTTATTTCTGAAAATAAAACCTGCTACTTTTAGGATTTCTAATCGCAACGAAATTAACATTGAATCAGGTTTTTAAACAGTTTGAAAGACCGAAGGCAATGTTTGACTGTTCACAGACTAAATGCAGACTAGTGAATTACAGGCTGTGGAAATTAAATCCAACAATGTGGTGGTATTGCCAGCAATACAGTGGAGAGTCAACTTAATGACAAAAGTTATATAAGGATATTGCTTAAAAATGAAAAAAAAACCCAAACACCAAAAAAACGCCAAAAAACCCAAAACCCTCTTTAAATTTTTGTGCATCTGACCACATTATCACTCATTTTGTTTAGGTTGGGTGGACAGGTTTTCTTCTCCAGTTTTTATCATTGCAATGTTTTTACTCTGGAGTTGAAAACTTCCGCTGTTTTTCTCCACTTACATGTCTGTCTTTATGCTAGGTCCAGGCAAGCTAGTTTTTGGCCCCTTGGAAAAAAATTAGTACCAATATAAGTTGAAGCAGAAATGCCAGATGTAGTTGCAGCTCGTTGTTTTTAATATAGCAAGTCACAAAGAAGTCTTAACTAAATTGATACCTTTTTTTAAAAAAAAAAAAAAAAAAAAGACTTCTATCCTGGCTAAAATACAACTATTGATCTAATTCAGTTACACTGGAGTTAACTCTTAGAGTCTATCCCACCCTTTGTGGGAAGGAAGCAGGAGGGAAGAGGAGTGTTCACTCCAAAAGAGTATCTTTCAAAGTAATGCATCATTTAATAGAGAACGAGTTCCTAAGAACTGTACTTGGTATTCAGTACTTGGTGCTGGTCTATAAGGAAACATTAAGTACTTGTCGTGAAAGTCAGCACGTATCTGGGGGGAACCTTGACACACGAGTGACATGTGAAAATCTGATTCAGCGTAATGCCAAAGAGCAAGGCAACTCTTGGGCCTGTAGGAAAGATGGCATCGTGTGTAAGGAAGGAAGTGTGTGTTTTGGTGTAGAACTCTGTAGGTAACTTCTGAAATACTGGAACCATTTCTAGTGTTCGTACTTTAAGTTAGGGTGCTAAGGAATTGGAAAGAGCTAAAAGCAGCAGTTATTTCTCTGGGAGATGTGTCTCAGTGAGAAACAGGTTTAATTCAAGGTAGTTAAAAGGTGGTGTAATCATGGTTTAGTCATGTTGGAAGCAGATTTTGATCGTTGAGGATTATCTAGAAGGCATGTGTTGTTTTTTTTCCAAGCAAGAATAATTAGAGTAACATAATCATGTAAGTGTTAGACTTCTTATTAATCTTTAACTACATTTAGGGCTGACATAAAACTGAATTGTCTTTGGCTTCTGTTATGTAGGAGTTCAGACTAGGTAGTCTGGCCCTTTCTGAACTTAATCTGACTCGATTGTATGGAAAAAACATAAGTGAATTGATCTTCCCTTTTTCTTAGGGTACCAGCCGTCCCTCACACTATCATGTTTTGTGGGATGATAACTGTTTTACTGCAGATGAACTTCAGCTGCTGACTTACCAGCTCTGCCACACATATGTGCGCTGTACACGATCGGTTTCTATACCCGCACCAGCGTATTATGCTCACCTGGTAGCATTCAGAGCACGATACCATCTTGTGGACAAAGAACATGACAGGTAAATGAAAACGTGTGCTTAAGTTTTTGTCCCCGTTGGTCTTTGCTCCATTGTCAGGCATGAGCCATCTGACTGTAGGTAATTACCCCTCATTTTGTAGTTAATTTTTGTTACTTCTGGGACTAGTATTAAGATAGTCATTCCTGACAGCTGCTGCTCAGTATCAGACAAGAGTGGGTTGGTGGACTCTACTGAATAACAGTCAGATTATAAGAATTTAGTTTAATAAAGTATTCTGGTATTACTTTGACGTGGTCTGAGGGAATCAAGCCACGCGTTTAGTTTTTTGCTTTAGAATTAGAGTGGTTGTGCATGAAGAAAATGTTAAGTGCCTTCCGCTTACTAACTCTGCTTTGTACGTCAGAACTATTCTATAACCTTCCAGCCGTCAGCGTGTTTGTAACAGGCTTATTTTTAGATGGACAAGCTGAGCAGCTAAGGTAAGGGGATTTCTCAAAAGCCTTGAGGTTGCTGGGTGAACAGACAAGTAGATTTTTCTCAGTATCCAGTTCTATTACTGTTGCCATGTTGCCCTCTTAAACGTTGAAGAGATGAGAAGGCAGCTTTTGATCTGAATTGACGGGATTTACAGCCCTGCTTGTGTCTCTCGTGTTCTTGCAGTGCTGAAGGAAGCCATGTTTCAGGACAAAGCAATGGGAGAGATCCACAGGCCCTCGCGAAGGCTGTACAAATTCACCAAGACACCTTACGCACGATGTACTTCGCTTAAGTCAATAAAACGGGAGCATACTCACTGAAAGGAAGAACTGAAAAATTAAGCCACATACAATGTATGTTTCCAGTGGGGTTGGTTTATGGGGTGTGCCTCCGATCATGCTGAAGTTGACACTGTGCAGGGCCGAGAGGCTAACCCTTAAATTGACACAAGGAAGATTGTTTACTTCATCGAGGAACACAGCACTATTATGCAATATGAAACCAGCCAACTGCTTTTTTGGCGCGGTCTCCTGTAGGAAGCACCGCCATCTTTTTTTTTTTTTTAATTTCTCGTAGTTTAACCCTCTTATGCCTTTACCTCAAGTTGCTCGGCAGCACAACTATCTTTGCAAAAAAAAATAAAATAGTAACAATAAAAAAATCAATGGTATAATTAAAAAAAAAAAAAAAAGGCAAACCACCTTTATAGAAACAATCACAATGATTGTTTGGGGGAGGGAAGTGTGCAAAAAAAAAAAGTATTAAGTTTTTTACCCCACTGCATTGAGGAATCTTTCTCTCAATATTGCCATCAAGCATTCGAATGTGAACATATCCAAGTACATTTGAATGTACAGCACTAGCTAGGAAAAAAATGAGGAGGGGAAGATGTTTTGCACACTAATACAGTAATTTGAACATAATTTAGCCAACTGCTGCCTTTGTGTCTTTCTTCACAGCTTTGGAGTTCTCAGCTCCAATGGTTCCCTTCTAAAAAGCAAAGAAGCTAGTGGTAGTATGTGCAGGCAGTAGTGATCCAAACTCTTCTTGCTCCCTGGTGAATTTACTAAAGCTGCTGTTTTACCTAGTCCAAAAGTTTCAATTATTTTCTATCTGGCAAGTCAAATATGTTGAAGCTTCAGGTGAGATCAGATGTCCCAAGTTTTATGGGATTGCATCTAGTAAACACCAGAACTGAAACTTTAGAGCTAAGGTCTTTTTGGAAAAAAGAAAAATGCTAGTTTACTTGCTGCCTCTCACACCTTAATGTGATTTCATATGTATGTGTTTTTGAAGTTTAGCTTCCTTTTGTTTCTTTTATATTTATTAGAGTAATAATAATGCTTTAATTTAATTATTACAGAACATATGGTCAACATCAACTTTTATTTTTTAGAAATGTAACCATGTTTATTTTTAAAAAAAACTGACAACTTGTTTTGCTATCTTTTAGTGCAATAAGCGTTCTAAAGGAAAACTGTGTCCATTGAGCTGTACTAAAGCAGTGTTTGTACCACTAACTGTGGAAGAATGGACACCTCCATGATTTTAAAAGGACAAAGTAAAAGCCTTAATTTTGAAAGGAAAGTTTTATAGTCAGAAGGAATCTTGTATTTTCCTTTTTTAAATCAAAAAATAGCAAAAAAATGCTTCTAGAATTCTGCGAGCTTTACTTGTCACTGCAGTATTTTGATTTAACAAAGGAATTGGCTGTATTTTTGGCTTTGAAATGTGGAGGATATTTGAATTAAATGGAAAGGGTTTTTTATTAAGATCTAAGTTTTTACATGCTTAGTTAAATCTATTTGACATCAGTAAAATGTCTGGAATCAATAAACAGTTTTTAGGCTTTTTTCCTCTTTGATAATGACTTTCCTTTTAAAATTAAGTTATTGGTAACTTCATTTCACTCTGCAAATAAAGAGGGCTGGGATAGTTCTAACATGTTAAATCACTGAAATGTGAAACAAATTAATGGGACTCTTTCATTCCACTTTAAAGGTAAAACAATATTTAAGATGTCAGACAAGCATTTATTCAATGAGGGGACTGGGGAGTTTTGCACTTTGTAAACTCGTGAACTGCATTTTTGACTGTTTTTACTTGCACTGGTTCATAGTATATATACTGCAGATTGTTTGTATGGGCATTGCTGTTATCCCAGCCCTTCTGAACTCCACCTGCTCTCCACATGAAAACCAGTGGGTTGGTCTAAGTAGCTTATCTCCTGTCATTCTCACGAAATCCGCTGTTTGCCAATATACTGTATTTTGAGCCTAAAATCTGAGCCCATTTCGCTTCAACAGGCATGATGCTCCCCCGTTTTTTTTTCTGCCAGAAAACAAAGTACTGTATTTTGTGCGTTTGTATATTGTATTGAAATGTACGTAGTGCTGTTCACAACACTGTCTCGAAGAGCTTTACTAAACAGTTAGTGTATATACGTATTTTATCTCCCGATACCAAGGAAGATAATGTAAAAAGACGTAACTTTGCAAAGTTAAAATTGCACTGGAAATAGTCGTGACGGTGGGCAGTTGGCGAGCGGCTCGGGGGCCCCCGGAGAGGAGTGGGGGGGTGATCAAGGGAGACTCGGCAGACCCTGACCTGGCTGAGAGTCGCTGGGGTCCGGGGGCAGCAACGCCCGCGGAGCAGGACTGGCCCAGCCGCGCTCTTTGACGTCTCCATGCACTTACCTTCAGCGCCTTCAACTAAACCCGCTGCAGGGAGGTTGGTCTCACTAAATAAGTTGAGCAAGATGGTTTCCGACAGTTTTCTTGGTCTGCGACCTGTCCGTTTCCTCTCAGAAGCACTCTAGCTAGTAGTTCTGTTTATAAAAGGTTCAGGTTAGGCTTTTTACAGAAAATTGTTTTAAAATAGAGAATTTTTTTAAACAAAAACCTATTTTACAAAGAATTCTCGTGGATTTCTGGTGTTTAGATGAAAATTCCTTTTTAAAAAATCTTTTAACGCTCCTTTCAAAGACACTGTATGCTTCTTGTCCTGCCCACGCTCAGTGACTATGATTTTTGAGAAGCTTTTTTGCTTGCTACTTTCACCAAAAAATAAATCAAAGCAACTTCATTGGGAAAGTGTCTCCAATTATGTATCGAGCTAGCATTTTACCTGGTTTTCATGTGAAGAGTATTTGGAAGTTTTAATCTCTATTCTTGGTTTTGCAAATATCTACGTAAAGTGCCGATACTTATTTGTATTACAATATCAAGTTACTGGCGTTGTGAGGGCCACACGTTTATGATGCTGTAGCTGCTATATTTATTTAAGTGGAGATGGACAATTACTGCACTAAGGAATGAGGAGAAAAGCAAGGAATCAAGGTTAGTTAGATATCTTGTTTTTTTCAAAAGAGAATTAATGGTGTGAAATATCAAGTGTAACAAAGGGTGCTGTCATTTTAACTGAGATTAAATAGCCAGATATTCTTCCTTTGTTTAAAAACATATATATTTTGATGTTTGCAGTTTGGGGGTGGGGGGTCGGGATAAATGGTACCTCATCTGTGGTGGCAGTTTCCAGTATATTTTCAGAGTATATGGATTTCTTTTATTTTTGTACCTGCTCTCCTTTAAAAAGAAAAAAAAAATCTCAAATGTAATGTGCTGTTTGGGGAAACCTTGAGTGGCGTACCAGATCCCCTCTCGTGCTGGGAGCTGTCTGTATATAGTCCAAAGAGGGATGCAGGCAAAGGCTGACAGTTCTACTTTCTCTGCAGACATACCGCCCTCCTGTATATGCCTGTCTGGAGAAACAGTTCCTGTCTCCTAGGACACTGTACCAGTTTGTACCGAGACCTCATTTGTACCTAATGAGTGCCACTAATTGCTCCCGTGGTGGGAGCACCCAGGGGCCCCGGCGCTGGGCTGGGGAAGGAGCATTCTTGCAGTACCAGCCACACGACGCTGGTACTGTGCCGAGAGCGGGAGCCGCTCCTGGGGCTGGCAGCAGTGCTTCTCGTAACCCAGCTGCGAGCCTTGCCGAAACCCACGATCTAGCCACTGGTCGATCCAGATTTGGAGAGGAGTAGAGTGGTTTTGTAGTTGAGGCGTTAAACATGCAACATCTGCTAAGAGAATGACTGACTCCACTGTAAGTAGCTTTTTTTCCTTTGTAGGGCACTTCAGCTGTGGCCATTTTACTCAGGATCGCTGTATTATTGTTAAATGTGTCATCTGGCTAAACGCGTCCAAAAGTTATTTTTATAGGGTTCATTCTGGCATTCTTTTGGAAGTTTGTTTGGCCATAGAAATGGTTTTCAGGAGTAAAGTGGGTTTCTGGAAGTTGTCAGTTGAATTATTTCAAGATGCTATCGGTCCTAAAGTATTTTCACTTCTTCATTTTTGTCCTGTAAAATGCTCAACAGAAGATACCAGATAGTAATCTTCTGTACAAATCCCAGCTACAAATACTGGTTTTCTACTAGTCTTGAAGTCCACTCTGGTGAAATTCCAAGCTCAGCCTACACTTAAAAAAGCTTGAGGCCTTTTTTTTTTATACTTTCTTCATATCTTGTCCTCTTTTAATATTTTCCCAGTTTTGTGAACTGAGGGTTTAGAACCTTTACTCAAAGCACTTTTATAACCAAGGAATCAAAAGCTCAGATTATGTACATTGAAACTATAAATTCCATTTTCAGAGATCGTTATTTCTAAATGGCCATCATAGTCTGTGGTCACGCCAGGCAGATGCTCTGTCCCTTTCAGTGCTGTGGATGTCAAAGGGAAAGATTCCCGTCTTTCTTTTCTACCCAAAGATGGTACTTTAGATCGATGTGGGCTATTAGGATATCATTTTTGTTTTGGCACCTGTTTCAATAAAACTTCACTTAGCCAATTCACTTACTGTTTTTTGTAAATCTGAAAAAGTAGTGGTTAGAGCTTGAGCTAGTTGGTGCTTTCTGCTAGTAGAAGACTTTGTACTGTCATTAGTTGAGCTATGAATGAGATGGGTACAGGATCTGACTTTTTACCTCCCTAGCAGAGTCTCAAGAATCCTGATCTCTATAACACTAAAACAAAACCAAATTGTCCCTGAGTAGGCAAAGGTGCATATGGAGGGGAGGGAATTGCAAGGGAGAGGCTTGCAAGGGAAAATACCGAAGCATCAGTGTTACAGAAACAAGGGTGTCGATGGAGAGACTCCGTCCCCTTTCCATGCTGTGTGCCCTGGCCTTTTCAGATCCTGTCTGAGGTAACCCCTCACCTGACACGGGTAGTTAACATAGGGTCCTTTCAAAACAAATCAGTTCCACTTGGAGTGATTTTTATTTTTTTTAAGCAAGACAGTCCTCAGAAAGTGCCTTTTTAGAAGATGGTGCTGTAGATTTTTATTTTCCAGTTGTACGTGGCTGAAAATTTAAGATAAATTATTGAAAATGCCAAGTGTTTGATGGTATCTTTCAGGTACTTTCAAGCATCAGCTTTGAGTCAGGACCAAGAATAACCAGGAAGGTGTTTTCATGTGGAGGGAGAGGCATTGAGGAGCGATCACCAAATTCAGCTGGTAGGCTGGAACCAGGTTTGATTTAGTCAATGCAATTTACCTCTTCGCATTGAGGGGTGTGTGGGTGGGGGGGTGTAGGAGAAGCAACAGCACGGGGCTTCTGGGGCGATGTAATTAGTGCTGAAAGGGAATCCATAGCTGTTGAAGGGTGCCGTCTCTTAGATGTAGCAAGCTCCCAAAGATGTAGACAAAAGCCACCTGATGACTTGCGAGAGGGTCAGTCGCTGCGAGCAGAGCTCACGTGGCTGCGTGTTCAAAGGAGCGATGTGCACGTGTCGGTGGGGCTTCTAATTCCCACCTCAGGGTGGGAATGGCTTGTGGGAGGGGGTGCTGCCCCGCTCTGACGGCTGAAGAGGGTGTTGGGTCCACAGCGAGTTTGGTGAGCATTCCTCCGGTCAGGAAAAGCTGTAGAGTAGACTATTAAACACTGCACCTCAGTAACCTTGTAATGCTGCATAAAGTAATAATAATAGCAAAGTTCTGCTTTGATTACACTGTAATGTGCTTGCACATGCCTGCAAAAAACACACTTAAATTTCATTTTTGTAATTGTCTTAATAGCAGTTATGAGACTTTTTCTTTTATGATGAACCTTGTCCTTTATTGTGGTGTTTCTGTATATTTATTGGTAATCTGTGTGCAGCTCATAGGTCTGTGTGTCTGGTCTGTGTGTTGCTTTTAACACTTATTTTTAGGTGGGAGAAGTTTCTGAATGTTCTATTTTTCTTCTCTGAAGTCAGCTTAACTAGTCATGTTTGAGAGGAGACTGAATAAACAGCCTGAGAGACAGACTACTTCAATTGGTACCTTGTTTCTTTCAAACTAAAATGACTTTGTGTTCATTTGAATTGCTGTTCATACAGTATTGGGCATTTAAGATGTAGAATAACTTGATGTCAGGATATTTTTGAATATCAGGAGCTTAAACGCAAAACTCCCACTTTAATTGCAAGTGGTGTCTTTGCAGGAATATGTTTGTGTCCAGCTTTTTTCTAGGAGTAAGCAGAGCTTTTCAACATCTCTTTATTTGGACACAATCAATGGAATATTTGAGGTACACGGTCCCAGAGCGGGGCAGTGCCCCTTGTTTGGAGCTGCCCACACCTCTTTTTGGAAGGGACGCTATCGAATCAATGCGCGATACAGTTGCTTACGCTACCCACAGAGACTATGAATTAAGTATCTTTTTGCTGTGTAGATTTCTTCTGATTCAAGTTAGAGAAATGAAGTGATGTTCCGTGTAGTTTGTTACCCACTCTTTTGTCTTACTACAGTGCCCAATGCCATGTTGTTGGTATTTAAGCTTGCAATGATGTTAAATTATTTTATATTCCCAGTTTCTTAATGTCGTTAGGCTAGGATTTAGAAAGCATTTTTTCAGTCTAAATTCTGAGCCAAAACTGTGTCTCCTATCCCTTTTAGTAGTAGACGTTTTTATCTTTTAGACTATAAAGGGCCAAAAATCTTGCACCATCAGCTTGTTTGCAGCAATACTCTCCATCTCTTCCCTTGCCTATCAACCAGTTTATTTTCTATATGCATTTTGCAAATACTGAAGCTGTTGAGATTTAGAAGGACTTTTCTGCCTCTTCTTTATATTGAAAGAAATGAAATGGACTTGTGTCTGGTGATGCTGGTTTGTTGGGCACAGATCTCTTCCTAGAAGTCTTGCCTTGGTGGTGATGAACTGTAGCACACGTGGGTTTAATTACAGTAGAAATGTTCTGTATGTTTCTGTTGCATTTATTGGAGGGTGCATGATGTTTTAAAGTAGCCAATTTAAATACAAGCTAATAAACCGCTGAAGATGTAGACACTCTATTAACAATTTAAAAAAAAACAACCAACAAACCAAAAAACCCAACAATGCAGTGCATGTGGATAGTTTTAATTCATCCTCCTTCCTGGCAGAGTTTGAGACTGAGGATTTGCTGTGATTGATGCTAGTCATAGTAAATCGTGCTGGGATTAATCCTAAAACTGAACTGACTCAGCTCTATGTTTTATGAAGAGGAGAAGTGGTGGTGGTGACTGTGCTATTAAACCAATAGTAGAAAGCTCTAAAAAATGCAAGGAGGAAACTTGTCTTCATATTGAAAAAGCTGACTATACTGAAAAAATCTCATGCTGCTAAGAGCCTTGTGAACCTGTATCTTTGCATCCACAGTTTACCCAAAAAGACCCCACATGACTACTTCAAAAACTAATACATGGCGGGAAAAGTATTTTTTTTTTTTGAGTGCCTGTTCACCTCCTAAAAGGACTGTGCTGAGAAGCAGGTGGCAGTGCCTGTAACAGCTGTGTAGTTAAATCAAACTGTCTGGGTTTGTATCTAAACCTTGAAGCTACCTTAACTTGATTCAAAACAGATACAAGTTCCAGTAGATCGGTGCTATTTGCAACAACGGAGCCAAGGGGGGTTGTGAGCAATATCTGACCCCTCCATAAACCACAGATGCTCTGATAGATTTCTGGTTGCAATTTTCACGCAGTTCATGCTGAAGTGTGCCTGGTTACCAAGAGAAACAGCAGCAGGCAGTTGTAGAGTTCATTTTGCTGTAGCACTACAGTTGCTCTGCTTTTCCTCAGCTCTTACCTACCTCCCTGTTCCCTGCCTCCACTGCCTATCTAGAATTAACCGTGTTGAGGACGCTGTAGCTGTGCGGGAGGTGAGTCAGCTCTCGATGTGAGGGGTGGTGGTAGAGCGATGGCAATGAATAGAACTGCCCGTAGAGATCAAGGATCGGTAGGAGTTGGGTGGATGTCAGGTAAGCTGTGGTCAGCTCGAGCCCTTAGGAAAATTGATGGGAAGGTCAAACAGTAGCTTAGGTGTCCTGAACTGTTCGTGTCAGACTTGAACTTGTTGAGAACAAGCATGTGCCTTTTTCTGATCAAGAAACAAAGCTGGAAAAACTTGCATTTGCATTGGTAGTACGGTTAGTATTTTTCTTAAACTGTTTATAAAGCTTGAAGTCCTTGATCAGAATGGAGTTGGTTTTGTGTTGAATTACTTAGTGAGCCCTGAATTATTTGTGAATTAGAGCTACCCAGAGAGGAGAAGCCTTTAAAATAAGCGGTTTCTGGAGAGTAATGTTATCAAGTAAGCATATTTCCTGGTAGACTTGCAATTTTTTAAATACAATTTAACCTTGATATGTTTCTCTACCTAATGAGAATCATTAATTCTGCCTTTATTTGAATGTTGCCTGTCCAGTAATGTTTTCATGCTTTACTGTGCTCCTGCAGCTTTCCATACACTCCATTGCTTCTTCCCCCTTCCCCTGTTTGGTGGCTGTAAGGACATGAAGAATGTTGTCCAGTGAATGTCGGGGAGCAGTGCAGAGGTCTGATTAAGTGGGAACGTGGAGGTGAGGATTTAAACATCACAGATAATCCAGTGATCAAGAACCAGCAGCTGAGGGTAGTGATGTCTGCGAACAAGATCGTGTGGTCTCTTGGGTATGGAAAGAGCCAAGTGGTACAAGGGGAGAAGAGATCCCCCCTCCTCTGATATCCAGGCACTAGTAGAGGGAAGTCTGTCATAGACTGTGCTGCGCAAAAGTAGGCGCCTGTGTCCTTAGATGCTAGTTTGGGCTTAAAGCTGCTAAAAAAGTGGATTTTTCAGACTGAAATGGATTTGTATTTGATGCAGTTTTGAGTTCCCTGGCCAGGAACTCTGGTATTAACGCTGGTTCTGACTGGGTTCCCTCTCTGACCTCGAGTAAACGGTTCTGCCTCGTTCTTCACCCTATCTAGAAAATGTTTATGATGATTCACATCGCCTTATGAGAGCTGACAGTTAGGTGTTCTGAGGATGAACCATGCTGTGGAAGTGCTAAATTCTTCATATAAACCTGTGCATCTTCTTGCAAGTTTGCATCTTTGACTAACACAGTTCTGTTCGGAGTCCGTCTCCGATGCGAGCCTGCGCTCTTCCCTTACACCTCATGGCAGCTCTGCTCAAGGAGGGCCATCGGGATCGCTCCCACAACGTTTACCTGCTGTTTTCTTTTAAGATAATCTGTTTGTTGCAAAACAGACTGTCAGAGGGCAAGATTATTTAAATGAAAGTTGGGGTTTTTTTCATTGCTGAGAATTATGTAGGTCTTTCAAACACATTTGGCAGTTGGAAAATTAATACCTACTGTAATACTATCTAGCAGCACAGAAAACTATGACTAATATGTTGAGTTTAGGGCTATGCTAGCCCATAAATCATAGGTCCACAACCCATTTAAGTACAGGTGTGCAAAAAATTAGTTATTAAAATAGTTGCTAATAAACTTTCATTACTCTTACACTTGCAAATCTTTTAAATAGATTCAAAACCGGTTTCATTGATAGAAGATCCATGTCTGGCCAGTTAGTGTTCACTCGGACATAACAGCAAAGCAATACCCACTGGAGCAATGCTAAATTTAAAGACCCTTTTGAAGTTTTCGAACCTGATGGTGTGCCAGCGAGGTGGAAATTTGAGTAGTGCTCTTTAACTGGTGAGGAACATTGGACGCCAAAAAAAACTCAGTGAGAGGAAGACTGCTAGAGCTGAAGTTTGACTTGTGACTTCTGGCAACGTTGCAGTGAAGAATGGCTTCTTTCGGGTACTTGGGTTTGTACATCACTTTCCTCCTGTGGCTATAGTTTTTAGTTTTCTTTGGACTTGATTTCTATTCTTCAGCAAAATGTTCTCATTTCTGCAGTTTTCAGTGTTGAATTTAGCCTTGAGACAATGTTGTTTTCCTGCAGAAAACCCTGCTTCTAGAAAGTTGCATTTTGTGTCTTGTTTTGCAGGCAGTTCCTAAAAGCTAGCCTCAGCACAGCAATAGACTTGGCAGAACGAGTTTTTTGGTCTGAAATGTTGATTTTTACAGGCTCGTTGCTCAGCCCCTACTGCCATGACCAGTGACACTGGTGTACAGATCAGCGTTTCACAGGTTAGGTGCCGCACTTTGGGCTCACAGGGTACAGATTCTCCTGTCTTACATCGTTTCTTCCCTTGGTGTAAGCAGTTAAGCTTCCCCAGGTAGTCTGTCGGTGTGTTAACAGCATGGTTGATGTTTGTGGGGAAAAACGAGGCTGTTTACGTAGCCTGGAGGCGTGTGATCGTAGATAAGAACATTGTCTATCAGCAGGTATTACTGTAAAGCTTTCACAGTAATTGGTAGCATTCGGTTATGAGCCAATCTGGGTATTAAAGTATCTTCAGGAGAAGGTGGTTCAGGTGGCATAGTGTGTGCCATAAACATTGCTAGTGATCAACCTGCATTTGTTTAGGAGACTGCTGGAAGCAATGTTGTGCATATAAACTTTGCGTATTTAATACCATATGTTTAAATTGAAAAAAAAAATATTGTGCTGTTTGGGATTCCTTTTCAGAATAAAATTCTAATAAAGCAGTCCGGTGGATTGAGATTCCCTTCTATGTGTATGTCTTGCTCTTTTTCATATGCTGGTAACTGCTCCCCTCGCGTTTTGGTGTTACTGTCACTTAAGCAGGAACTCAAATGCGTTCCCACCAGCTGGGGGTTTCCAAAGCAAAAGGGAATTGTTTCAAGAATAAAGTAGAGCTGTGACTTGAGACATTGCACAAATAGATTGTAGACGGATGGCAAACAAACTGGTAAAAGCCTTTATTTTTACTTAACCATCTTGACCATGTGTGCCTATTTGTATTGCGGATGTGGGCTGCAACCATGTGGGGCGGGAGGGAAACCATGTGTCGGTGTGTTTTGAGATGTACTTGCTAAGCAGAAGCGGTGTCCTCTGCCCTTCTCCCTTTCCAGACAAATTGTTCTTGCCAAAATTTTCTACCTGTTGCAAGAGTTGCTTTCTTTCCAGCACAGTAAAATGTCAACTTCTTTCACTGTTCCTTCCCTCTCGTAGGCATCTGTAACCTCTGTACGACTGTGTATAGTACACACAACAGTCATCAGATCTCTGCTGGCTTTAGATACCATCAAGTTGGGTGTATTGTAAACAAACCGTATTCATTTGAAAAATAAATTTTTTTTGAAATGCATATGTGATACTTTTTTTTTTATATACTTGCATCATTTTAATTTCTTCCCAAAGCCACATTGCAGGAATGGACGGAGATGGAGGTGTTGGTCTGAGCTGGAGGGCAGCTGGAGGGAGGGAGGTACCAGGCATGGCTGCCAGACCTTTGCCAGAAAAGAGTTTTTACTTTCAGCCTTTTCTGTTTGATTTGATTTAATGCCATTTAATTTTAAAAACCAGGGCTCAGATCGGTGGTTTAAATCCTCCTGCTGTCCGCAGAGCTGGAGCTATGGTGGGAACGCGGCGGTCTCCGAGTTGCTGGCGTGGGCGAGCCCTGCACGGGGGTTACACCGTGTCCGTGGCGGGTTACGCGGTGAGGGGGTGGTTGTGCTGCCGTTGTGGTGCTCGGTCCGGGCCCTCAGCCTGCTGCCTGCCGGGAGGATGCCCGTTGGCTTGGCTTTCTTTTAATCATAATAATAACGATGACGGCTGGTTTGGGCGTTGCTTTGCCGCGGCTCGCAGCGTGCCCCCCCGCTCAGCCCCGCAGCATCCGCACGGCGCTGCCGTCCCGGGGCCGCGAACCCGGGACGAGACGGGACGGGAGGGTGGGGCGGCCGCTGGCCCCGCCCCGCTGCCGCGAGCCGCCGCCTGGCAACGGACCCGCGCGTGCCTGGCAACCGGCCGGCGGCGGGAGCGGCCCTGAGGCCTCGGGGCCTGGCGGTGAGGGGAGCGGGGCCGGGGCTGGGGCTGCCGGGGAGGTGATCGGGAGCAGGGTCGGCCCTAAGGAAGCAGGAGCGGGGCCGGGCCCGGGATGAGCCCCAAGGGAGCAGCAAGGCCCTGGCAGGGTGGAGCTGGGGCACCCTGCTCAGGGCTGCCTGCGCCCAGCCTGGGTGAGGGCCCCTCTAGTTGGGGACTGAGCCCCTTCCCTGTTCCCTCCTTCCATCCACCTTCCCCTCTGCCCTGCAGCCCTTTGTGCCTTCTCTCCCGCTGGCTCTGCAGCCCCGAGTCCTGCCCGCAGGGCTTCCTTCCCTTTAGAAGCTCCCCTGCTTCTCTTCCCCAGCCGTCTTTGGTGCAGACGGCTGTGCTCAAGGAGCTCTGTCCCAACTACCTGTGCCCGAGAGGACTGGGGGACCGCCAGAGCCAGGGAGACTCTCTGCCCCCGAACTCCACCTGGCTGTGGGGTTTTTGGGACCTGCAGTCTTTCAGGAGCTGCTCTGTTGATCGAGCTCTGCAATTCCTGCCAGTTTTGCAGGGATACGCTGGGTAGCAAGGACAATGGCGGCAAACTATACTGTTCCTGCAAAGCCTCCAAGTCCCCTGGGACTGCAACCCTGGGCTGAGCCTTCGCAGTTGTAACAGAAGCAGAATGAGTAATGTAATCAGCCATTTTGTCCAAGCTCAATAAATACCATGTGGGAGATGGTGCTGTGAGTGGTTCCTTGTCTCTGCAAATAGCACCGCTCTCCAGAGACAGAGAGGTGGCCAGGGCTCTCCTCCTGGCCCAGCGGCAGAGGGTGGCTCCGATCGCCTGCCCTGGTGCTTGCCCGGTTGCGTGGACATGTGTCTGCATTAGGCAAGATGCCAGGCTAGAGTTTGCTGCTGATTTCCTCGTGAAGAGCTTTCCAGTTTGTGGGTGCATCTCCATTTCTGGTGTACTGCATGAATAAACGTGAGAATCTTCCCCTCGCTTTTAGACACCTGTTTAGCGAGATGGCCGCACTGAGTGTAAAGCCAGGACAGCGGTTCACCTTGCCGGACTGGCACACCAACTCCCATCTCATCTCAGCTGATGCTGAACGCCAGCGTTCTGCTTCCCACCAAGTGCGGCAGGAAGCCCGAGCTCTCCGCAATGAAACCAACAACCAGGTGGGTCTTCTGGCAGCTTGGCTGCTCCGGGTTTGTCAGAACAGTGGGCTAAGGAGTATGGAGAACATCTAGGTCTGGGCATATGGATGAGGGGATAGGAGAAGGCTTGACCTCTACAGAACCTGCTAAGTATGCACATTTACTTCCTGTAACCTATGTGCAGTGATGCACACGTACTGTCATAAAATCTCTGGGCGTGATTCTCATGTCTGTTGCAACTTGTGGTGTTTTCTGTGCTCTCCATTTGTGTAGATGACCAGTAGACTACACGGCAATGTGTTGTACTCCTGTGAAGGGTCAGTCAACCCTGAAAACAGGGAAAGGCTTCAGCAAGATTCACAAATGCAATTTAAAAGAAAGTAATGGCGTTTCTCCTCTAATTCCAGACAAAATGGGATGAGCATGACAACCAAACCCGCCTGGCTGAACGTATCAGCAGTGTGAACAGATGGAAGGAGACCCTGGACAAATGCCTTGCAGACATAGATGTGGAAATTGATGCCTTAGCCAAAGTATGTTGGGAAGACAGATGGCTGGAAATCAACTTACACTCTCAACGTGGGATGTTAAATAATTGAGGCTCATCTTCTGCAATGGGCAAGCCCATATGGAGTTCAGGGGGGCTTATCAGAGGTGTCCTGAGATGCATACCTGAAGTGACTTCCTGGAAAGCCAGCTGCTGTGTTCTTGGCTGAGCCATGCCATTTTATGGAGCTGAGTATTGCATGCTCGTGTTTGGGTGGGTTTTGTTGGGTTTTTTTAAAAGCTCTGAAGGATAATGAGAAATATGTTAACACCATCATTCAAAAATGTTTGATTTTAAATAGAGAGTAGCAGTGAGACATCTCTCTGATTCTTTTAGTTCTAAACCCAGAGGCTGCAGCTCCTGGAGTTGTTAGCCCCCGGCGAGGTGTGATACCCAATGCAAATAGCAGATATAGAGCCTAGTGTGCTTGGCTCTTGCAATTTTCATCCCAGACTTGCTAAAAGGTTTCAGAACTGCAAAGCCAGGCAGTGCAAGGCCCTCTTAGCAAGGGTATCAGTGGGTTCCCCTTCCTTTCTTCCTCCTGTCCCTGAAGGAGACACCCTACACACCCAGCTGCCCTCTTCCTCCAGGTGAAGGAAGCAGCAGAACGTGCCCTCCAGGCAAAGAACTTGCCTTTGGATGTTTCCATTGACTGCCTGACACTCCATGAGAGCCGTCGTGCCATCGACGTGGTGAGGGACCCTGTGGAGGAGGAGCTGCACAAGGAGGTGAAGGTGATAGACAAAGCCAAGAGAGAACTGCAGCAGAGAGCGGATGAAGCCTTCGAACAGCTCTGGTGAGATGAATGACACAGCTTTTGACTGGACTCTGCCCTCCTCACTTGGCCTCAGCAGTTTAATCTGGGGGATGACAGATCTCTTTGTGCCACCTGCCTTGGTTCATGAAGCGGTGCCTTGGAGGTGTTAAAGCTCCCAGGCCCTAATCCCTCGTGGGTCACTGCCCCGCTGCGGGCGGGCAGGCAGCTCAGTTCACCAGTGTGCTGCCAGAGCAGAGCACGGGGGAGCCAGGCGGGCAGGAAGGCAGGTGTGTGGCTCTTCCACATTGGGCCCAGTTCACCAGGAGGGCAGGAGCTCATCACTTATTTTAAAAAGATGGCTGAGGTGGTGATGAAAGCTTTGGAACTTGTGAGCTGCCTCCTCTCTCAGCGTGCTTGCTCCTGACTCCAATCCTGCTTCTGCAGCCTCTTACAGGAAGCTCGCCAACAGCTGAGCTGTGACCACCGGCGCAAGATGGAAGCATTGGAAATAGATCGTGTGTGCTTGTCCCTCAGCGTGAACTCTCCCAACATCTCCTTCAAGGTCAACCCAACACGGGTCCCAGACGGGTAAGGAAAGAGCCTGCCCTTGTGTGGCCGAATCCCGGGATGCTTTTTCCTTCGGTGCTATATCCTGGCTTGATGGGTGCAGCCGCGAAGAACAGGAGCTGGCTGCTGGGATTTGTTGTGGCTCTTGAATTGTGAAGCCACAGGCTTTTGGGAGTTACCTAAACTGTCACCGCAAAACCAGAGAAGGTAGCTGCCCTGCCTCCCTTGTGCTTGGCTATAGGCAACACTCAGTAAGTAGCGTGGTATCAGCCTTTGGCACAGCTTATGGGGGAGTTGCTGCACATTTTCACTTGCTTGGCATTTCATAGCATGCTTTGGATGTGTCCCCAGTTTGAGCAGATGTTGGGCTTGGTGCAGGAGCCATGGGGTAGTGATCTCCAGCTGGTGCAGTGAGGAGATCAGACAGGATGCGACCTCCAGAATTCCTGAATCATTTTGTACTGCACAAAGCCCTCTTGGCCTGCAGCAGGTGGTTCCTTTTGAACTGTCTTGCAAACACTCAACTTATTTTCATAACTGCTGATTTGTTCACAGATCAAGTGCACTTGATGAGTGGGAACAGAATAGCCAACGCAACAAGGAGCATGCTGAGGCAGAAATGAAAGCCTCGGCTGAGCTCCGAGAAGCAACGATGCTTGCCATTGCACAGGTAAATTAGTCCCTTGGCTGTGAATCGGTGGTGCAGATGTTCCAGCGTGGGAGAATGGGCTGGCACATGCTGTGGCCAGGGGAGGGGAGTTTTTGAAAAGACGGTATTGGCCCATGGGTCCCTCTGAGAGCAGCTGCCCTCTGGGTTAAACGGGGAGCTTGGTTATGCTGCGGAGCTTGCAGCAGTCTCAGACAGGTACCTGCCACCATTCCTGCCTGTTGGCTACAGGGGGTGCATGACCTGCGCACGCATAGCAGCTGCCAGAACGCAGCTGGTTTTGCTAACAGGCTTGTCCCAACCTCACAGGAGGCCGTCGCAAGTGACAGTTGTATTGGTGACTGCTGGGAGGGAGACACGTTCTAGATGTGTGTGACTGGAGCCTGTTCTCTCTTCAGACGAACAACGAGCTGGAGGCTCAGCGTGTAGCTACAGAGTTTGCCTTGCGCAAGAGGATTAGAGACCTGGAAAGAGCCTATGATGAGCTGAAATGGCAGGAGCGGAATGTAAGTGTTATCAACCACAACCTTGGGTGGGAATTGAATCTAAAAGGCTGTTGTGTGGAAAGCTACTTGGCCTGAGCACGGTTTCCACATGAAAGCTGTTAAGAGGCACATGTATGATCCCTGCCACATCCTACCTCCTCCTGCCATCACAGTTGCTGCTCTGGCATTTCCCAGGAGCAGTGCCAGGTTTTGGCCTTTTTATTTCACCCCTGGTCTCAACCGCTGTGGCCACAAAACACCGTTAGCACTGTGCCTGCTCCGTGCGAAAAGCAGATGGGTTCAGTACTCAGAAGCCCACCAGCTCTTGTTTAAAACCCATTCCCAGCCCAGTAAAAGCCCGGGATGTGTGGGGGCTGTTTCCCAGTCTGTATCCCTGGCTGTCCCTCATGATACATGTCTTTATCCTTAGATGTTGGACGAAATTGCTGAGATGGAGGAGGACATCCGACGCTTGGAGGAAGATCTTCGAAGGAAAGCGCAAGATCTGAAAGTGGCACACACCCGCCTGGAGACCCGCACGTATCGGCCTGATGTGGAGCTCTGTCGGGATCAGGTACCAGCCTTGCCTGGCACGTCCCCAGGAGGGACGGAGGAACTGACTGGGACAGGGCCTCGCTTGGCTCGGAAAAACATGGGTGCGCTTTGGAAAAAACTACAAGGGGCTGAGCAACGGATCCTACAGTCAGAGCACGGAAATCAATGTCATAGCTGAGCTAGAAGGGGAACGAGAGGGGAACTGTGGCCTTTGTAAAACAACTCTTCAGCCCTGTTAAATGCTGTGCCCTTCTCCTTCCCCACTGTGCAGGTCCAGTACGGGCTCACGGATGAGGTCCACCAGCTGGAGGGAACGATCCGCGCGCTCAAACTGAAGCTAGCAGAGTCACAGTAAGTCTCCAGCTCTGGGGCTGAGCAGTGGCCCAACATTGCCTACGTGAGGGATGCGGCTGCGTGCAGGTCTGGCGCTGGCACGTGTCCAGGAACTGCATTTTGGAGCTTGGATCAGGAGTGGAAAGGAGTCTCTGGGCTGGGTGGGGAGCTGGACTGGGCTTGCAGGGTGCAGACAAGGCACGAGAGCTCTGTGTGCTGAGAGGGCGAATGGGATTCCCACGGTCCCTGCGCGACTCTGACTTCAGCCAGGCACAGATGGTTCTAAAACAGGGGAAAAAAAAACAAAACGGGTGAAAAGTAAAGGAAAAAACAGAAGTGCTGCTCTGGGCTGGCATGGGGTCCCATGGAGCGCATCTCTGCACTGCACTCCAGGAGCAGCATGTGGGCTTGCTGCTCACAGCCCCAGTGCTGCCGCTGTGCCCAGAGAAATCCCCGATACGTTCGGTCTTCGTACAGAGGCAAAGGCTGCGTGGGTATTTCTGCTGCCAGAAAGTGGGAAGTTGGGTGTTTCCTGTCCAACTTGGGAAGTGAAGGCAGTGCTTGAACGCAACTCCTCTCACTTCTGCTCCTTCCCAGGGGCGTCTTGGACGCGCTTTACAGACAACTTCACCGCATTCAGACAGACATTGGCTACAAAGCCGGTTCCCTGGTGCTGGACAACAAGTGCATGGACAGCCGGAGAAAGCTCCTGGTCCCCACCGAGAAACTTGTGCCAGAGGTCGACACTTTCAACCGGACCACGAACCGTCCGCTCTCCCCGCTGAGGAACGGGCAGCTGGAGCTGGCGTAGTGCGTCGGGGAGCGTTGTGCAACGAGTCGCACCGAGGAGAAAGCTACCAGTGACTCAGTTCCGTAGCAAGCAAAGCGGACATCTGTGTCGTGTTAGGATAATGTAATTCTCCTCCCTCCTCCCAGTTTGTTATATAACTGTCTGTCCCCTTCCATGATGTTTATGGCCTCTTGCACTCCAAGGAGCATTATAAAGACTCTGTCCCCAAAAGCAGTTGTCATCCGTCAGTGTTGGAAGCATTTTGTGGTGATTGAATCCATCTGGGTGTTGTATTATTATTATTTTTTTCCAGTGTTTTTAAGTCCTTTACAGTGCAAGGCAGCGCTCTGAAAAGGGACTGTGTAACGGTGGCCGCGTGCCAGATCCGCTCTGTCGGGTGTACTGCCCCGAATCCGCTCGCTTTAACGATTCAAGTTTGGGTTGGGATTTCCCCTTGCCTGCTAGCCCTGCGGAGCTAACACTGCTACAAAAGCAAGAGCCGGGAGTCCGTTCTGGCTCTTTTACCCGCAGACTTGTTAAAATTGAATTGCAACGCTTGCGTTCTGCCAGGAGTTTATAGTTTCTATTCCAGGCGCGCTCCTTGCAAACCGGTTTATTATTATTGCGTGTGCGACGAGCCCGAAAACTTGGCCTGCTCTGCTTTTCCCGAGGTGAGAGATGATGCTCAGTAACTTCTCCGGTAAAAAGCAGCATGGGTTTTGGCTCCTCCTGAAAAATTGAGGGCGGGGGTGGGAAATAAAGAAAATAAAGCAGTTTTTTGCCCAGCCGCTGTCGCGCTCCTCCGGGCCACCAGGGGGCGGTGTCCGCGGCTCTGCCGCGGACACCGCCCCCTGGTGGCCCGGAGGAGCGCGGCGGCGGGAGAAGATGGCGGCGGCGGCGGGTTCGGCCTCAGGCCCAGGGCGGGCAGCGGCGCGGCCTCGGCCGGGACCCGCCCGGTTCCGGGGCTGCTTAGCCGGGGCGTTGTTGGGTGACTGCCTGGGCGCCGTCTTCGAAGGCAGGAGCGTCGTAAAGCTATCCGATCTACTGCGTTTTCTCCGAGGCCTGGAACCGGTATCCGGGCCGCCTGATGCCGGGGAACCGGCCGGCAGCGCCCGTAGAGGTGGGAGGAAAAGTCGGGAGCGGGACGGGGGTTGGGTCCGGAGCCAAACACTCTCACGATTGGGTTTTGGGGTGCGTGTTTGTGTGTGTCCTCCGTCCTCGCAGCCTCCAGGCCCACTGGGTGCCCCCGCTCATGTCCTTCACCTCAGCGGAGGGCGCTTCCCCCGGGACAGCCGTGGCTGTCCCCAGCCTGTTTCCCCTGTCCTGTGGGGTTTGCCCCCCCTCCCTCCCCCATTTCCCCGGGATGAGGTTCTGGCTCCCCCAGGGCAGTTCCTGGTGGCTGGTGGGGAGGGATGAGCGGTTTGCTGTGCACAGCCAGCTGCTTGTCCTGGAGTGAAGCTGAGGTGTGTAGCGTGCTGGGAACCAGGGCGTCACAGTGCAGGGGTGTCAGCAAGGAACAGATGTACCAGAAATTGATAAGGAGAGAGTAGAATGGTTATTTAACTCTTAACAAGTGATGATGGATTCGTACTGGGGCTCTGAGCTGTGCAGCAAGCCCTGTAAGCCCTTACAGTAGGATCTTAAAGACACTTGATTTTGTTGTGGTCTTGTCCAGAAATGCAGCTGTGCTTTTTCTTCTCTGCTTGTCAGTGTACGCTGTAAACTCCTTGAAAAAGAGACTTTGTCTCGCTTGTCCATATGTGCCTCTGGATATCATACTTTTTTTCTTGGCTCTTATTAACCTTGTAGTGCATACTGTCTCATGCTCACTGTGGATGCATCTCTCTTGCTCTGTGTCTTCTTACTCTGATGACCGTGGCTAGTGACAAGCTCACAGTGCTGGGGAACTTCTGATAATATTTTAACTCCAGCTATACAGATAATCAGGCCCCGGAGAGAAGTGCTGACAGTGGAGCAGGACAGGAGGAGAGTTTGTCCCTGGATGATCACATTACATTTTGACCTTCTGTTTTAGAAACGCTTTCGTACACGGACGACACGGCCATGAGCAGGTCGGTGGTGCAGTCCCTGCTAGCCAAGCAAGAGTTCGATGAAGTCGACATGGCCAAGAGGTAAGGACTGCAGCCAGCAGTGGAGGCCAGGTGTTGACATTTACTAGTGAAGGTAAAGCTTTCTTAAGTGACAGCAATCAGTGTAGTTTTCTGTGAAAGGAGATGGGGGCGAAGACAAAGTCGTTGTTAATTTGTGGAGGGAAAAAAAATGAGAACAGCGATGGCTAATCCTGTAATTTATTGTGTGCTTTGCACTGTTCTGGAACACGCAGCAGCATTAGCTGTGGGGTGGGTCCAGACTCTGCTTTGAAGGGAGGCAGGATGGGACGTGCTGTATTGCAGCCATGTATGTATATTCACCTTTGTGGAAGATAATGCTTAGAAATTTCAGAAGCATTTCCTTTCGTGTTTATTTGTTGCTATTTACGTTTGTCCTTCCCTTAACTTAGTGAATATTAGTGAGGTCAGTTTTGGTTTGTTTATGATCCATTTCCCTTTTGAATCCACAGCCACCCTGGTAGCATTTGGTTCCACTTAAGGGAGAATATTTATTTGTTTAGAAAACTCTTCCATTGAACTTGAACAAAAGACTTTCCTTGTGGTTGTGACCCACAGAAATGTTTCCAGTTTGCTTCTATTTCAAGGCAAGGTTGAGAGGGAAGCAGGGATTTGTGAAAGATGATGTGTATACACCTTTTCCTTCTTTCACACCAATTTTTGGGAACTGGATTCTTTCCCTACAGGACTGAGTCACTTGAACCCCGACTGTCGCTGAATTACCCATGTGTTCGCTTTATCAAGTGGCTTTATACAAACTCCAATAACAGACCAAATACCCGGCCTGTTTTTTCTCACCTGCGTGACTGCTGCTCTCTTGCCTACACCAGGTTTGCTGAGGAGTACAAGAAGGAACCCAACCGCGGTTATGGGATGGCTGTCGTCAATGTCTTCAAGAAGCTCCTGAGCCCCAAGTGCAATGATGTGTTTGAACCAGCCAGAGCTCAGTTTAATGGGAAAGGCTCCTATGGCAACGGCGGTGCCATGAGGGTGGCAGGCATCTCCCTCGTGTATTCTGATGTGCAGGACGTTAAGAAGGTACCGTTCTTGGCTCCTTTGGGCACCTTGGCTCTGGGAGTCCCTGCTGTCAGGTGAGTTTCGACGCGATCTCTCAGGCAGGTTCGCTAACAATGTCTTTTCATTCGCAGTTTGCGAAGCTGAGTGCCGAGTTAACCCATGCCAACTCCCTGGGCTACAACGGGGCCATCCTGCAGGCCCTGGCAGTGCATCTCGCCCTGCAGGGGGAACTCAGCAAGGAGACCTTCCTGGAGCAGCTCATTAGCCACATGGAGGATGTAGAGGCAGACGATAAATCTCTTACTGAAGCCCGAGCGTAAGTAGCTGTGAGGAGCATTAACTCTGCTGTGTACAGCGTATTCTGGCTCTTCGCATTCTCTCTTCTTCATTGTACTCTTCTCACCCACCCCCAGGCTGGGATTTGAGGATTTACCATTTTCAAGGCGTCTAAAGAAAATAAAGGAATTTTTGGAGCTCAGCAGCGTTCCCAAAGCAGATGTATTGTTTGAATTAGGTAAGTACCTTTATTACTACAAGTGTTAGGACAGAGCTGGAAGCAGGACTAGCTCGGGAAGCCCGGTTGGTGTGTCCTCCTCCAGATTGCCACTTTGGCCTCTGCTGCCTGTCAGGCACAGAATGTGCTGGAAAGACTGCCTGTGCTCACCAGTCAGTAATTTTCCCTCTCTGTATTGGTGGGGAAAAAAATGTCTTGCTAAGAAAAACCTGTAATGAATAATGTTTCTTAATATTCTGAGATCTCTTGTCTTAACGGCTATCACATTGGACAGGAACGGGGAGATGTGCATTGCCAGACTGTAGTGGTGTAGCAAGGAGTTGGTCTGTAGGATGTGAGTAGTACTGGGAAACTCGGGGAGCTTTCTCTTCTGAGATGCAAACTTACTTTTGCACTTTGTCGTGACAAAATTAGTGATACTGGTATTGAAAGTAACTAGTGATAGAAGTTGTGGTTAGAAGGGAAGGGGTTCTTCTGTGGGAAGGAAGACCCGAGTGTTCTGCAGCACTGAAGATGATTGGTTTTGTTGACAGGCAATGGCATTGCCGCTTTGCGGTCTGTCCCTACTGCAATTTACTCCTTCTTGCGCTGTATGGAAGCTGACCCAGATATTCCTGATCACTACAGCAACCTGCAGAGGACCATCATCTACTGTATCTCTCTGGGTGGAGACACAGACACCATTGCTACCATGGCAGGAGCCATTGCAGGGGCTTATTATGGGGAGGAGCAGATACCCCCAAGCTGGGAGCAGAGCTGTGAAGCTTTTCAAGAGACACAGAAGCTGGCAAATAGCTTGTATGAACTGTACTGCCAGCGGCTCTGAGCTCCAAGCGGAGCGTGTTGTCTGAAGGCGAAGTGGGTGGTCACCGTTGCTTCTCTGGTCAGAAGTCTGGCGGTGGATCCGCACCATCTGCAGACGCCAGCCAGCCTCCCCTGAGAAAGACGTCTGCTGCTGCAAGTGGAGAGCTGGAAGCATGAGCTGGTTTGGAAGAGAGGGGACATACCCTTCAGTTACGGGTCAGCTGGGAAGTGGCTGCATGTGGCGCGTCTGCTCTAAGTGTACAGGAGCGTCAAGTTCTTCATAATGTGTCTGCTGCTTGCTTTGTCCCGCCATTAGGTCGTTTGTCATTACAGTTACTAGGTGGGTGTCGGAATCTACTGATTTTCTTGCTGTTTTCCTCTGCTCCTGTATGCCGTGGCCTTTGAGTTGTTGTTACCTGTCCTGCAGTGGCTTTGATAGGCTCCACACCAGTTGACACCCAGCTGACCAGCTACGGGCTGTCAATGAGAGTCAGCAGACGCACAGGTCCCTGAGGACGTCCTGCATGGCGGCACGGGTCACCGCCTGTGTTGTGGGGCGCAGACGCTGGAGGATAGACCTCCCAGGGAGGTTCCTTTCCTTAAAGGCAGAATGAAAAGTGCCAGAGACTGGAGAAGGGGCTTCTTTGCATTGCTAGTGGCATCGTGAGAAATGCCTCTGGTGCATGCAGACAGAACCCCAGCTGGCTCACTGTTGCTGCTGGAAGAGGGTGTAATGAATTACTGTTCCTTTGGTGTCCTTGGCTCTGTGATCCACCTGGTGCTGTCCTCATCTGTTGCATTTTGTGTCCCTTACGTAGCTGGCTTTCACATTGCTGCACCTACTCCAGCCTTTGTTCCTAATCCATGCATCCTGCGTTTTTAATCCTGTCCTATGTATGTCCAGAGCATCAAGTGAGATTGGTGTTTAATTCTGTGGATGGAGATAGTTGTGAAACCTGGTGTTACACAAGGATTGAATTCCTAGTTCTGCTGCAGTCAGTGATAAAAATTATGTCAGCGGGAAGCAGGAGTTATTTCTCACAGTTTTAAAACTCTGTACTTGGTAAGAATCATCTGAAAATAAAGGGAAAGGTAGGTTAATTGGGGGAGAACTTACCAGAGTTTAAAAGAATTTGTGCGTTTGAAGCTGGCACTGGTGGCCGAGAATATTCAAGCAAAGCCGTGCCGTTCCAGAGTTTCAAGCTTAAAACCTTTGCCCAATGGAGCTGGTCAACAATGGAGTAACAGCTTGGGTATGGCATGTCTGAAAAGGGTTAAAAGCTTTTTAATAATTGAAAGAGACAAGCAGTCATAGGGAAATGTGTCTAAGTTTGAATGTGGCAGTGTAATTCTCTGTAATCTCTAGTATTCCTTGTGACACCGGGAAGTGACCGTTGTGCTCAAACGGAGCTCAGCCCCTGTTGGTACCGGCGCGTGGTTGTTGTGTGCGTCAGGCTGCATGCACATGCGGAAAATCCGGCCGCGGTGTGTTGTTCCAGTTTTTCCTGTACTCTCCTTCCTTCAAGTGCCAGTTTTCTGTGCGATGCTTTAATGGGTTTTCCTTGTATAAATGAGTATCTTGTCTGAGAATATGCGCAGTTTTGGTCTATTGTATATCTATTGTGCTGCAGATCTGAGATGTAAAATGTCAGGTTTTTCACGTTATTCTGCCAGAGATGTGAATGTATTCACGGAATTATTTAAAAGAAGATATTTTCCTTTTAAAGCAGCTTTATAATTTTAAATGTTTGGAACTCACGAAGAGCAGAAGAGCTCCTGTCTAAAAAATGTAGCTCATTTTAGGCCAGAATTTAAATGTGTACGAAAACATTTAGCTCTGACTTTCTTGGAAAGAAATAAAATCACTTAGTTATCTTTGTTAATTAGCCACTGCTCCCATCTTTTCATTCAAGTCATGCAGTTGTTCTTCCATACTACATGACAAGAGGAGTTGTAAGAAAACCTCTGGGCTATTTCTCCCCACCCCATACTGTTAAGACTCAACCTGAAACTACTTTGTTAATGGCTCCTTGAAATCTTTCTGTAGGAAGCAGAATGGAAGTTGTTCGGTGCTGGTTAGAGACATCTTGCGTGTAGCTGAGGCTCGTGCTTTGTTTGGGGTGAGTTTTAGCACTGGAAATCTGCTGTAAAAACTACTTTCAGGTGGCTACTCGTGCCTTTGAGCAGTACAGGGCAGCCAAAGTTGGTAAAAGTGGTTCTTGTTAACAGCAGGGTGAGTTGGAAGCGTCAATCGCGTGCGTCGCAGGGCGGTTTGCTGGAGAGGCCCTTTGCTGGCTGGGGCTTGTAGGCTGTTTGCAGCGAGGGGCAGTGCATGGAAGAGGTTTGGCTGCTGGAGCCCAGCGTGGGATGATCACGCAGCAGTGTTGGGTTCCCCTGCGACTTGCAGCAGGAGCATCGCTGGTTCTTCATCGTCAGCTCTTGAAGGAGTCTGCCTGCGTGGCAGCCAGGCTTCCCTGGAAGTGTTCTGCTTGTAACAAGTAACGTCTCCTCTTCCAGATAAGAGATCAGGTGAGAAAGCATATTTTCCTCTCTTTATTCTTTTTACTTTTCGTCTCTGAAAGTGGTTTGCTTACAGGTGATTCACCATTTCTTCTGTCTGCCGCTGAACTGGCTGGTTTTGCTGCTCAGTATGCGAACGTTGGCTGTAGACAAGGTTCTATAACATAGCAAAAAAAGGTGTAATGGAAAAAACACAGAAAGGAAAGGGAGCCCCCACCACTTTGACTTAAATTCCTCAAATTAATAATTGCCAGTCTGGAAGGGTCCAGATTTCATCCTTTTTTAAAAATGAACTTCTGGAGACAGGAATCTTCTCCCTAACCACAAGAAAGAGGCAATGCCTTCTTCCATAAGAACGGGAATTGGCAAGCAAGTCTGCTGCGCTGCTAGGAAGAGGGGAGCTGGGCTTGCGAAGGAAATACAGGTCAGGAGGTCGGTATGAATGGTCACCAGCGAGGCTGCGCGAGCCCGTGAACACCAGGACAAAGGCACAGCTGCGACCACCTTTTATACAATAAGTTTTATTGATGTTTTGTCAATACAATCAAGTACTGTAGTTTTAGTTCTGAAGAGAAGGCCAGTTTCTGATCACAAAAGAGTGCATTTTAAACCAACTTTTACTATGACAGTGCATGTAATAAGTATTTACAAAACTAAAAACCTCTATATACTAGGTTAGAAATGAAGATACTAGAGGCAAATTTAAAAAAAATAGTAAGAATTTGTATATAAAAATGCACATTGTAATGCAGTTTTCATAATTAAAAATAGACATACTTCATCCAACCCAACCTTTTCTATTATTGTGATTGAAACCAAAATCCCACGCGCTCACACACACGACAGAAAATAATCCTTTCTACTGGCGAATATCACGTACTCAGTACTCCAGAAAACAAATTCTTCCTGACAGTGTCCGGTTTAATGAACACCCTCCCTCATTCTGTGCATCGTTTTTTCTAGCCTAACTCTATGTGCGTGTAATATCTTTGCCTTTCAATTACTGTGTAAATGTAATGGGTTATATAGCTGCGGAAGGTTGATTATGGTTTATGCTCTGCACGTGAAGGGAAAGTGAAATTGCAAAACAGTATCTACAGCACTGAGTGAGTTTGTGTCTTGGTGTGGTTATAGTGAATACTTTTGTCATCGCCTTTTGCCAGCTAGAACAAGAAATGTTGAATAAAACGGAACAAAAAGAGATAGGATGTAGGTTAGAACACAGTATAAATAAGTCGCTTTGCTGAGTAATAGGGTGAAGCTTCCACCCCAGCGCACGTCTGGGGCACAAGGAGCTCCTGGCCCTGGCGCAGGTAGCGTGCGCGGTGCTGCGCGGTGGGAGCCAGAGCCAGCTGCTGGCTGGGGCCTTGCGTGGCACCAGCTCGAGTTCGTTGCTGTTCTCCACAGGAACAACGCCTCAGTAAAGGAGAGATGGGCCCCATCCTACCACCCTCCTCCCAAGCCTGGGCTTGAAGAAAACATGTGAGCATCTGCTTTTGACTCTAGGGACTGTGTCTGGCTCCCGTTCCTGCTGGGAGATAACCCAGTGTGATCAAAGCCGAATGGCCCCGACAGCCCCTGCCCTCAGGAACTGCAAACGTCCAGTGGGATCAGACACTGGGGCAGCCCTTCAGCTTGACAAGGTTTCGTCTTTACGTGAAACCTGGAGTTTTTTGTGGAGAAGATCCCTGGGAGGAGTACGAGCCAGCCCCAGCCGGGCAGTAGCCGAGGCACTGGCCTTCCAACTGTAAATTTCCTTTTTCTGTTTCTTCATCTCAGGGATTGGTGTGGTTTTAAAAGGAAGCCCTGGGTGGCAAGAGGCAGAAACACAGGACAGGCTTAAGGAGAAAAACAAACAAAACAGGAATAGAAAAAGAAAAGTTGTTTAAGTATCTTGTACAGTCCATCTGGAGAACAATCCCAAGTCCCGGTTCTTGCTACATGTCGTTGACCATAGAGCAGGCCTTAGGAAAATTTAAGGGTAACAGTTGCTCAGCTGGTGACCAAATTGTTGCTGTTTTCTCAGGGATGTGCCTTTGCAGAGGGACATGCGGCGTGATGCATGTGGATTAACTTCAGCAGTGTGCTACTTGCCTGGTGTGAGAGGAATCGCTTTCCTGGGAGTGCAAGTGGCAATGGCTATTCTACCGTGAGAAAATCTGCAAAGCAACAGGGTTGTTGCTCCCTTTAGCAAAGGACAGAGCAGCCAAGTGGTCAGTATCCGCGCATACCTTTCCCAGAACCTTGTAGCTCATATTCAGGTCGATAACATTTCAAGCATTAGTGAGACAAAGTGGTAACAACAGACAAATGTGATTTTTTTTTTTTTTTTTTTTAACCTAAGTCACAGATTGGCACCTGGAATGGTGCACTTTTACAGGTACATATTGCACTAGACTTGTAAATAACATTGTTAAGTAGATAATAGCACCGTTGTAAAATGACTGAATGGAAAGTTAGAACGAACATTATTTTTTCTTAGTTAAAAGGTCCCCAGAGAAAGGGGGGATACCAATGCAAAAGTTTACACATCCCGAAATAGTGAGACAGTAAAAGCAAGTTGTCCGTCAGTGGCACTTTCAAGAAAGCATAACTAAACCTTCCATCAAACCAGGCTAGAAGCACTGTAAGCCGGGCTTGCAGTGCCATCCTTGTCTTGTCAAAGAATAAGATGCTCACGAGGCTGAGCGAGTCTCTGGGCTGCAAAGAAACAGAGAGGACAGAACTAGTCCTTGGACTTGCCAGTAGGTGAACTAACCCGAGAGAGAGGATCGTTGTTCATCACAGGGGTCCCAGCTTCTCTCAGCGGCTTTGGAATGGGTCGTCTGTCGTCCTCCCAGATACCAATGCCTGGATGTTCTTACTCCTAAAGGTGCTGGGGGGGAGGGTTAAAAATAATATTTACTTCTTACAAGAAGGTGCTTATGCAAAGTGTTCCACTTCTTACGATTATAAATCCAACCCCACTGAATCCGGAGTGAATCAGAGAGACCGCCCCAAAGCGCAGTCTGAAAAAAATAGGCATCAATGAGACTGGAACTTGGGCGTCTGATGGTTTGGGAAGGAAATTTCTCAATCCACCATGGATCTCTGCTGCTGCGCAGGTTTGCGTTAAGTGCCTAGGACCCCTGTGCTGGTCAGCAAATACACCGCCCGTTACAACAGCTGTATTTATGTAACTAGTACTCAAAACGGGAAACAAGGGCACTTGGTTAGAGACCAGAAGGGTCTCGTCATCAGATGACCCTCTCTGGATCACAGAGCAGTTTACTGCAGAGCCGGATCCTTGCCATCCCACACGTGTTCCTGTGTTTGATGTACAGTCACTAGGGTAAAATTTATTCCAAATATGCTTTGCTGAGGAAGTCGCTCCCCTCCTTGCCTTCTCCCTCCCCAAAAAGAGAAAGATAGATGTCTCCTTTCCGATTACCCTCTTGACTCGTGGATCAAACAGCATGAAGCAAGGTCCCACAACAACGGCTTGCGCGTTCTTCCCAGTGATTTTTCTTTTTTGTATTAATTTTAAAAAACTTTTTTATCAAAAAAAAAAAAAAGAGAGTTTATGGCTAAAGTGGGTGAAAAGGAAACGTGCCCAACAGCCGTTATGTGGGGCAGAGCAGGAACCCAGAGAAAGAGGAATGGATGTATTCCGTGGAGTACAGCCCGTTGGCCTGGTCCGAGGGCATTTGTACCCAGACTTGGTCGTTCTCCTTGAGTTCAAGCACGGCACTGCCCGAGGCCTGGTCCAGGTAGCCCTTTTTGTACTCGTCGTAGGTGTAGGTGGCGGGCACGTTGTTCTTGTACAGTGCCACCCAAACGTTAGTCCCTTTGACGTGCACGTGGTAGGCAAAGTAGTAGATGCCGGATACAGGGCAGGTGAATATCCCAGTGACGGGGTTGTAGCCATTGTGCCCGTTATACAAAGTCCGGTCAAACTTGACCGGCATGCCCGATGCCGGGAAGGGGGAGGTGAGGATGGCGGTGAAGGCTGGCGCGATGCGGGCAGAGAGCTCTCCTCGGCCATACTGCGGCTTCCCCGGCTTGCCGTTCCCCAGCACTGCCCCCTCCACGCCTCCGTCCGGCAGGTGCAGCCCCGCGATGCCTGTCTCGTCGAACACCCCAGGCGCTCCCGGCGGCCCGGGTGGCCCTGGTGGACCCGGCGGCCCGTTCAGCCCCGGTGTTCCTGGCATTCCTGGGGGGCCGATGGGTCCGGCCATGCCGGGCTCACCGTTCTTCCCCTCACCGGGAACCCCAGGGAGCCCGGGCTCCCCTTTCAGCCCTGGTAACCCCTGAGGCCCCATGGGACCTGCGGGTCCTTGCAAGCCCGGGATGCCGGAAGGGCCCCTCAGCCCCGGCTGCCCCGGGATCCCACCATCCCCTTTTGGCCCGGGGCCGCCCGTTACTCCAGGCACCCCTGGGAGGCCGATGAACCCTGGTTCTCCTTTCGGGCCCGTTGGGCCGGGGGGTCCCTGTGACCCAGGCAGGCCCCTTTCTCCCGGCACTCCTGGTTTCCCTGCAAAACCATTTGGGCCCTGGTCACCACGCATCCCCGGCATTCCTGGGGGCCCGCTCGGACCCACGTCCCCTTTGGAGCCAGGCAGCCCATGCTTGCCCGGCAGGCCCATGGACCCCGGTGGGCCTGGTGGCCCGATGATGCCGGCAGGGCCCGGCTCACCCGGCTCCCCGTCAACGCCAGGTTCCCCCTTATCGCCGATGGCTCCTGGCACCCCGGGCTGCCCGCGGTCTCCTTTCAGGCCGGGCAAGCCCGGCTTCCCGTAGCCCGTCGGGCCTGGCAAACCAGGAAGGCCACGGATCCCAGGCTCTCCCTTCGGTCCCATGGGGCCCTGTATCCCCGGCACCCCCGCGGCACCTGGGACGCCAATCCCATCGATGCCGGGGGGGCCCCGGGGCCCCATGGGGCCGGGCTCCCCATTGACACCAGGCCCACCCGGAGGGCCCATGTCGCCCTTCTCCCCCGGTGCACCCGGCAGCCCATCAAGGCCAGGTTTTCCAACGCCGACGGGCCCTGGGGGCCCTGCAGGGCCGGGAGGGCCCCCGTTCCCCCGGGGCCCTGGTAGCCCTGGCTTCCCCACGCCGTTTTCACCCTTCATCCCTCGCTCTCCACGGGGACCTGGCTCTCCTTTTGGGCCAGGCTCGCCCCGAAACCCGGGCAGGCCGGGGCCACCCTGGGGGCCTGGCTTCCCGTTGACCGAGATGCCAGCTGGTCCCGGCAGCCCCGGGGGGCCAGGCAGTCCTCTTGGCCCTTGCTCTCCTCTCATGCCGGGCTCGCCCTTGGCTCCGGGCATCCCTTTCATACCCGCCTTTCCAGGCAGTCCTGGGATGCCAGGTTTCCCAATGCCTGAGAAGCCGGGGGGGCCAGCAGGCCCAGGCTGGCCGTGCATTCCTGGCTTCCCCGTGCCTGGCTTTCCTGGGTAGCCGGGGGGCCCCGGGGGTCCACGCGGGCCGGGCTTCCCTGGCGGTCCTGGCTCCCCTTTGAGGTCCATCGGCAGCAGCGGTGGCATGTCTGTGGAGAGAGGAGACATGGAGCTTTACTGGGGCTGGCAGTGGGCGGAGGAGCATGCCTGGTGTTAAAGCCAGGGGCTTTGGCGCTGCCTGGGTCTGTACTTGGAATAGCCCTTCTCTAGAAATGGTTTTATGGAAACGCGGCCACAGTGGCTTCCTGGGCCACCGCATCAGCAGGACTGGCTTGAGGCAAGACCTTGGCCAGAGCTCAGGGTACTAATTCGAGCCTTACTCCATCCATCCCTCCGCAGAGGGTGTCAACAAGCCCAGCAGTTGCTGTTGGCTCTGGCAGTGCTGTTGTGTGATGACCTCCTGTGGGGGTTTTTTAGGAGCTGGATTCAAACCTCCCGCTGCCTCACTTCCCAGCGGCCTCAAAAGCACCGTGGGATTCAGTTGCTGCTGCCTGGGCTCAGCCGAGAGGATGGCGACAGAGCAAGCCAAGACTGAGGATAATCCCTCCACCCCATCCCTGGAGTCCAGGGTCTCAGGAGACCTTTAATCCTTTTGGATTAAAAAGAAAACTCTTGGACATGTACTCGAGAGACCAAAGAGGTGATTCGTGTACGGGTTAAGACATGCCTGCAGTGCTCACTGGCTCAGCTCCTGTGTCCAGCAAGGCAGAGAAAAAAATCACCAAAAAGAAAAAAAGCGCTGAGGATGGAGGAAAAGCCAATAGCTGCAAGGGAAACGCAACCTCAGTGACATCCAAATGAGTCAGCCCAGCTGGGAATAGGCCGTAACCACTTGACATTTAAAGAATTTATAGAGGCATTTTGCAAATGGATATAAGAAAGAAACTAATGAGCTGAGAGACTACAAAGCCAAGGAGAGCCAGATTACATGCCCACCGCAGCTCGGTACTTAAAGCACAGACATGAGCATAAATAACTCCTTGAGGCCAGCCCGGGCAGGGTGTCACTTCCCACGTGACACCGGGAACGGGTGCAAAAGAATAAATCTGACAAACTCTTTTTTGGGAAGTTCGAAATGAAGGAAATATTTGGCAGTCGCACGTACGAGGGCCTGTGATGAGAAATGCGAAGGGCAGAGGAGAGGGCCTTGACACCTTAGGCAAATTTTAATCAAATCTGCCCAAAGTTGAACATTCCAGTCAGGAAGAGATCTGCATGGACAAGTTCCCGGGATGGGACTGGATCCCGCCTGGGATGAGAACAGAACACGAGGCTGCGTGCCCTGGCATGGCACTGAGGAGGAGGCAGGGGGTCCCCAGCTCTGCCAGCCTGCCCAGCCCGGGCACTCGGCGAGCGGAGCGGGGCCTCGGGAGCACAGACACCCGCAGCGCTGGGATCTGCCAACACAGAGATTTTCTCAGTTGATGGGAAAAGATTAGGGGAGATTTGAGACACGTGAAAAGAATAACTGCAGAATAACTGCGGCGGCAGCGGCAGGCCCCGCTCCCGGTGCATCAGGGGCAGCTTTACCTTTCCTAAGCCCAGCAATTAGCTCTGGCCATTTCCGAGCCTGGTGCCTGCTTGTTTTCCTTTTGGTAATGGAAACATTTTCAGAGTTTATCTACATATCAAAGCCTGGCCTGCATCCTGGGCTGTAATAGAGGTCACTTGGCTGTGGAAGTTAAGGAAATACTTGTCTGTCATGACATTGCCACTGGATTTCTGCAAATCTCCTGCTCCTCGCCCCGGAAAATGGTGTGGGAAAGGCAGCAAGGGAGATGTGAAGCGTTGTAAAGTAAATTTCTGGGGTTCGAATTCTGGAAAAATTTTTCTCCAGAAAATTATTTCAATGTGTTTTCTCCCCCCCCCCCCGCTTTTTTTTTTTCTTTTCTTCTTGCAATGGTTTGAAAAGAATTAGTTTTCTAGGTCATTTTGCATGGAATCAGAACAAGGATCTACAGCTGAGCCCACGAAGGAAGGAAAAAGCACACACACACTCTCACACAAGGCAGCGAAGAGAAACGCCAGGCGAGAGCTGCCAACTTGCAGGCGGCCAAAAAAGCAGACGGGAAAACCAAACCGGGGACGTTAGCGGAGAGAAACTGGGACATTGCAGCCCCAGTGGTATCCAATTTCAAAAGACCATGTCTTACCACAGACGCATGTCTCAGAGCTCTGCATTTCACAGCAGCGGCATGGGGTTCTGTGTTCCCCTCGAAGCATGAACAAAGCTGCCATGAATGCTAATGCAAAGAGCCAGCTGGGGCAGCGGGAAGGGGAAGGAGCAGGCACGGCCCCTGCGAGCTCTCGCCTGGGCACCGCAGAACTTTTCACCTCCTGAGGAACATGGACACGTCCAGGCGGATCCTGCAGCCCCTCTGGAGCTGCGTTCATCCCAGTAAGGACCCCGCATGCCTGGAGAAGGGACCCTGCAGCGTGGACTGGCTGGCAGAGGAACAATCCAGTGAGATGGGAAGTGGTTCCCGGCCACGAGCAGTCAGCAATGGGTCTGGCCAGCGCTGCCGGATGACACCGCAGGAAGGAGAGATTGGCTGCTCTATGGCAGAGCCTGGCCGAGCTCATTCCAGCGCTGCTGCCAAGCCCTGTCTCGTGAGAGCGAGTTTCACAGGCTCATACGGACACTGCACGGGACCAGTGTTACTGCATCTCTCATCCCATCTTCCATTGCAGCGGGTGCCCCGAGCAGCGCTGGAGAGGCTCAACGCCAGACCTGGGCATTGCCTCTGCCTTATCGATGCCCCAAGCTGGGGTGCTGCTGGCTTGGCTCCCCGCGTGCACGGGGAACATGCTGGGTGCCCTAAGCCCCGGCCAGCACCCAGCAGTGGTTTTACCTGGCTGTGAGCTGCACCAACATGGTTTTAACCAAGCCAAAATAAAACCCAACTGTGCAAATAACTGCTTCAATGCTTTTAGCATTTAGCAGCACCTCCTGCCCCGAGCTGCCTCTGTGTTCCTGGGGAGTCGACTTTTGGGTCAGAAAAGGCGTCTGGCACCCTGAGGAAACCAGCCCTGTCTCTCACTAGATGGCACCCGCAGGCCGATGGGAGCCCCCGGGGCCTGGCCTGGCCCCCCAGGCAGGGGTCCTGGCCCCCCAGGCAGGGGTCCCTGCCCCGGGACCAGGCTAGGGCAGCGTGGGGGGGCCCCACACAGCTCCCTGCCAGCTCGGGGGTAACCCGCAGGGGCACGGCACGGCCCTGCGCCATCACGGCGAGTCAGCTGAGCTTCCCCAAGCAGGGCAGAAGGCCAGCAGGGATTTTCCTTGCCAAATCAGAGGTTAAGCAGAGATGGGAGCTCGGTGGGATCCTGGAGGCACCGGCTTCCCCAGCCGCCTCTGTGCAGCCCCGTAGCCGGTGGCTCAGGCTGCAGCTGCCCCCCTGCCTGTGTCTCCCTGCCCGTGCACTCTTCCCAGGGGTTTTAGGAGAGTAACATCCAGGGGATTCCTGCGCTCTGCCCTGCCTCAGTGTCTCCTCCAACCCGTGCCTGGTCTAACCTGGCAAAGCACCCAAATGGCACCTTGCAAAGCGCCCGGCACACGTACTCCTCTCTCCGCCAGTAGGCAGGCAGCGCTGCTCAGTGGCAGTGCAAGGCGCTCCAATGCATAGGAAGAAGGGGAAAAAAGAAGGAAAAACAGCAGGGAGATACTTGAATCCAGTCCCACCAGCAGCTGAAATGTTCCTGCGCTACACTGGAAGGTTTTGTCTCTGGCTGGGATTCAGGGAGCAGCTTTACAACAGCTGGGAAGGGGGCAGGGAGGGGGGGGGCTCATCGCATGCTTCAGCTCCAGGTTTTGCTGTGTGTTTTCTGACATATGTGCTGAGCTGAACTCCTGATAAGCCATTCAGCCCAGCAGTAAATCAGCCACCAGCAGCCAAGCCTTCTCCAGTTTCTCCTCCCAGAGCCAAGACTTCAGCTCCCCGGAGGGTCCGGGTCTGTGTGAACCCACAGGGAGGGCTCCGGCGTCTCCTCCCCCCGCAGCAGAGCCGCTGCCCAAGGGCCAAGCACCGACCTGGCGGGTCCGGGTACCCGAGCCGGCACTGCCCCATCCCGCAGTGCTGCCAGCAGCGGCTGGCTCTGGGAAGTGGTTGGGGACCACTGTTTGGTACCAGGGAAAGGGCTCAGAGCCTCCATCCCCTCTTCAAGCTGAAAGTACCCTGCTGCTGCCGCGACCCTCGGGAGGTGCTGGGTGCTCGCTTGGCAGAGGGACGCCCTGATGAGCCCAAAAAGTGCCGGAGAAACTCAGTCGCACTCAACACTTGCTCTTTGTGAAGCCCCCAAGTTCCTGAGCAATTCCCCAGGGTGTGAGTAATTAACACACGCTAATAACCCCGCTGGTGTGGGGCACTGACGGAACCTCCCGCACCCGCAGCCAGGGCTGGGCATAAAAGGAGCCCTGGGCAGGCACGTGGGACTACAGCAAGGGCAGGGCGTGTGGGCAGCGCGTACGGGCAGGGTGTGCGGGCAGGGCGTGCGGGCAGGGCAGCTCGGGGCAGGCAGTTACAAAAGCCTGGGGTGGGCTGGACGCGGTGCAGGAGGCCTGGCTGCTCAGAGCAGTGACCTCAGCACCTCTGCACGGCACGTGTCCTGGGTGGGGAGTGATTTAACACACGTGGAGTTTCTGGTTGCTGCTCTCCGAGGAAGGACGCATCTCTCTCCTGCTCTCCTCTCGCTAGGCTGGGTCTCTGCTCCGGCCTTGGCCCTCTTTCCTTTCCCAGCTGGTGTAAAAAGTAGATGGGGAAAACGGAATAGGTGGAGGAATGGAAAAAGCCTCGCAGGGACGGCTCAGGTTTAACAGCAGCGAGAGGGAGAGATGGCGAGTGGCGCAGCTCCTGGGGCTGAGCCTCGAAGCTACCGGCAAACATGCAGGGAGGAGGAGGAGAGCAAAGGACTCGTGGGTCCCCTTTGTGCACAAGCTCCCAGTCTGAGCACCCAAGGGTGCCCACCCAGCCCAAGCAAAGGGCTTTGCTTCTCTGCTGAGCCGCTCCGTGCCCATCCTTGTCTTTCTGCAGTGAGTTAAGGAGACCTAAACGGCCCCTCCGTGCTTGGCCCAAGAGGCATCGGACAGCAACACCCTCAGCCGCGCCAGGCTGCTCCCCGGGGCCACCGACCCCGCGGGGAAGGGGATGGCGAGTGCCTGATGGCTGCATGATGCTTCGGCCCCTTCCCGTCACGCCATCGGCAGGTCTCCCAGGCACCTGTGGCCCCGTGTCCTCCCACCTCCCCGCAGAGCGCGTCCCTTACCCAGGTACTGCCCTTTGCCTTCACGGAAGGGGGGTCCCAGGGGTCCCTTCACCATGGGCTGCATGTACTTCACTTGGGCGTAGCCCGCCGCGCCGCCTCCTGCCGCCGAGCGAAGGCCGACCACCATCACCACCACCACCAGCAGTGCCACGGCGTCCGGCAGCATCCTGCTCCCCACTGCTCCTGCGGACAAAGTGACAGTGAGACCAGGCACCCGCGACCCCCGTTCGCACCCTCTGTCCCGCAAGGATCAGCTGGGAACGATCCTGGTGGCAGCAGGGCTCCCCCGAATGTGCCTTTTTCCGGAGCAGCGTTGCCCTGACCACGTTACCCTTCCCAACACGCGCCGGCTGAGAGATGCACAATAAACACATGGTTTAGGAGCAATAATTAACGATGGGCACCTGGCAACACCTTTCAGAGGCCGCCCCAGTACCTGTTTGTCTGGGGTTATGCCCCTGTCAGGCTTCCCTTATATATTTTCAACATACATATAAGAGGAGGGGGAAAAAAAGGCAGGATGAAAACCACAGCCCACGGAGCCCAGCGTTGCTGTCACATCTCTCAAGCGAGCAAGGTCTCCTCTAACCAAAGCCACGTGTGTTCTGGCTGCGGTCCCACGGGTGGCTCGGGCTGTCGGCGCCGAGCCCTGCCTGCCCTGGGAGCGGCTGGGTGGGTGCTGTGTCTCCCAAATGGGTGCTGCATCTCCTGGTGGGTGCTGGCCCAAACCCACGATGTTGGAGCCCAGGACTCGCTGTGTTGGTGGCTCAGCTGTGGCACTTTTGCAGGCAGCAGTGGGAGCTCGCTCGGAGGGCGAGGGACGGGAATCCTCAGCCTGTAAAGCCCAGGGGAAGGCTGCAGCGCTTGGAAGCAGCAGCCTCTGCCTTAAGTGCCTGTTTATTTAAAATAAATACCCTCTATAAATATATCTGCCCTCTAGCAACTTTTTCAGTGCCAGGTCCACGCGCAGAGCTGCAAACCGATTGTTTTGCAAAGAACATTTATTTTCGGAAGTTTAAATAACACGTGATATCAAAGGGCTTTGCTGGTTTTTCTCCTTCTCGCAATAATTGACCCGTGGTAGTTATTAATGAGAATTAAGCTCTTTGCCTCTCCCGCCAGGGAGCAGGGGCAGGGCTGCTGCGCGCCGGGATTTGATCGGAATTTCCTGAATCACTTTTGCTGAAGCAGCAGTGAAAAAAAAAAAAAAAAGCTGCAGCCTGGAGAAAAAACAACCCCAAAAATCCCCCAAATTAAAACAAAATTCAAGCAAATTAAATAAAGGGAGTGGGGAGCCCTGGCGTGGGATTCTTCCTGACACTACAAGTGCTTGGCAGGTTGTCGGAGGTCTCCAGTGCCGAGGCAGCCCAGACCGCTGCTCTCCTGCCCAGGCAATGCCCGCGGAGCCGCGCGGTTCTGCCCCCCGCGCCGTGCTGGGGGCTGGAGGGGACGGGGACAGCTCTGCCGCCGGTGGCACGACGGCGCCCGGACCGGTGAGGACGCAGGTGGCCACGGCGGACGCTGGGAGAGCAGCTCTGCTCCACCCATCCTGCCGGAGCCGGGCGTACCGGTGCTGTGCCGTACCCACCGCGGCACCCGGAGGGGAGGCCATGGCTGGGCTCCTGCCCACAGCCAGGGACACGCGTGACAGCCACCGTCAGCCTCGGCGGCGACGCAGACAGGGCCTTGCCGGCGTTATTGTTTTTCTGTCTTCGAGGTCGAGAAGAGGAACGCTTATTTTTATGAAGCATTATTTTACAAGCATTTGTTTAAGGGAAAAAGAATCCCATTTTAAGGGATTGCAGCTGTAAAAATACAGTTTCTGCTAAATAAAAGAGGAGAACAAACCCCTGAATCAGCTATTTATTTGTTTTCCTTACCTGGTATGACCCCTGTGCCTCCGTCTCTAACTCCCTCCCTTCCCAGGTCTCTTCTCTCCCACCTGGGCTTTACCCACCCTGCTCCTCCCTCCCGCGGGGCTGTTTTCACAGGACGCTGCTCGTTGCTCCAAGGAGCCCACGCCACGGGAGCAGCACCCTGGGGTGGCTCAGCCCCTCGCTGCTGGGTGCTGCGGGGCATCTGCAAATGTCCCCCTGTCCTTCTGCGAGCCCTCAGCCCTTGGAGAGACACAGGGCAGGGGGGGGGCAGCACAGCCAGAGGGAAGGGAGAGGGAGGACAGGAAACCGCTCCAGCCGCCGTTTCGCTGCGCGCCGGATGCAAGATCGAGTCCCCCTGCTCCGCGCCGAGGTCGCTGGCTGTAACGTGGCGTCTCCAGACACGGCTTAGCTCCTGCACGTTCTCCCTTGGTCCGGCTGGGGCATCCCTCCTGCCCAGCCCTCCCAAGGGGCTGCGGGGGCAAGGGGGGGGTCTGGCCCGAGACCCCCAGGCTCGTGTCTCCGTGTCTGAAGGAAAAGGGGTCTGAGGTGCTTTGCTGTCGTCCGCGGCGGTGCCCAGCATCGGGGCAGGAGGCCTCACACTACCCGGGCTCTCCAGGTGGTGATTTAATAAGAATAAAATGGAAACATCTGGAGTCTCATATGATGGATAAAGTGTGCACAACGTGTCTGTGAAGAGGCTCTTTCATGCCTGAAATCTCCTGCGTTATGAAATGATAATTAATCACAACGAGCAGCCGTGTAACGTACTCATCTCCCAGGGCAGGTTGCAAACGTCGGCTGGTTCATGGTGCGGATGGAACCGCTGCACCCGTGACGGCTACGGCTGGGTGTCGCCTGCCTGTCCTCCGGTGGAGCTGGGGCCCGGCAGCCGCTCTGGTACAGCCAGCAGAAATCCCACGAGGAGTCACGTTTTTCCACTCAGAGCAGGGGAGATGCTGCGGGGGCTCCCGAGCACGGGGGGCCCCTCCCGGCCCTGGCACTGCAGGATGGGGCTCACCCCGCTCTGCTGCCTGGGCACCGCAGCCAGCCGAGCTGCTGTCCTTCGGAGGCAGCTCCAGCCCCCCCGGCACAGTCCGGTAGTTCGACCACAACCGCTCCGTGCAGAGCAGCCAAGCCCAGCAGGAGCAGCCGGGCCAGGAGGGTTCATGCAGGGGGAACGCTCGAGGGGTTCGGCGACGCGGTGCTGTTCCCTCCAAGACGCTGGAGCTGGGACGGGGCTCGGCAGCACCGTGCTGCTCAGCTCCCGGGGAGGGGGGGGGAGCGGGGGCCCGACCCGGCTGCAGCCGGTGCGGTGGCGCAGCACCGAGACCCCTGGCATGACTTCAGAGCGCGCCGCCGCCGCGCTAACTGTGCAAGTGTCTGCTCCCCTGGCAGTTGGTGAGCAGACGTGTTAAATACCCCTGGCACGCAATGAAAGCTCCGGGAAAAGGAAAAAAAAAAAACAAAAAAATCTCACACTTAAAGCATGAGAAAGGAGACAAGAAATGTCACCTTGTTCTCGCAGGAGCGCGGGGGCTCGGGCAGCTGGAGCCTGCGCCGCCCCCGTCGCTCCAGAAACAGCCTTTGGCTTGTGCCGGTCGGCCCGGCGAGTTCCCGGCCAGCTCCAGGCACGCAGCTCCGGCCGTTCCCAGTGGAAGGGGTTGCTGCCGCCCCGCACCGGCCCCCGTTCCCCGCAGCGTCCATGTCAACGCTCCCGGGCACGGCCCTGCCGCAGACCCGGCCGCTTCCCTGTGAGCAACACCGCCGCTCGCTTCCCCCGCGCACACAACCGGGGGCTTGTTCGCTGAGCCGCAGCTGATTTATGGCCCCTGTGATTTAAATATTAATTACGGGCCTGGCAGGCAGGCACCGCGCCTGCTCCCTTCAAAGCTAATTATTTTTTAAGTCAATATATGTGATCCACGGGGGAGCTGCGATTGTGGTTGAAGGTCAGTAAAATGAAGAACTTGTTTAAACCCGGCAGTAAAAGCGCGACCAGTGCGGGGTGCGGCGTGCTGCTCGCTGGCCCTCGCCCCGGCTCCGGCCCCGCGTCAAACCCGGGGCCATGCCAGCCCCCACGCAGGTTCTCTGGGGCACAGGGATGAGCCAGGATGGGACCTTCAATGTGCTTCAACCGCACCCCCAGGTTTACTGGCACGGCCCCATCGCTATCCCCGTCCCCGTCCCTGTGCCGCGCACCGGGAGCACGGGGCACAGGCACCGCCTCTGCAAACCGCGGCCAAAGCTCACCCCGGGCTGCAGCGAGCAGCAGCGAGCAGCGAGCACCTCACACGCTCTCCCAGCTCGGGTGGACACTGCAAAGAGAAAACACCGAGAAAGCCGCCAGCATGTGTGGGTGGGCTGGAGCAGCACGGGTTTGGACGCCGCCGTGTCCCGTCGAGCCGCTCCATCCTACGGTCATTTACAATAAAAAATAAAGCAGGGAGCTTTTCCAAGCCCAACACGGGGCTGGACTGACTCCAGCGGGAGGTAGGTGATTTGGTTTGCGCTACACATGCTTTAAAAATAATAATAAAACGAGTCAAAAACGAAAAGTGAGCTATTGAAACGGAGAGCGAGCACGTTGTTTCCGTAGACTGGGCTGCGAAAGCCAAAGGCATCAGGCAGCAGCTCGGCCGAGCAGCGCCGGAGCGCGCGGGGAGAGTCTTGGCCGGAGCCGGTCCTTAAATGCATGACACCTGATCCGCTCCAAAAGCTGCTGTACGCGCCGCACGGACCCGGAGCCTCACCCGCCCGTCAGCAGAGGGAACAAGAAAACATTTTCCTTGACGAAAGAAAAACACCCCACCCCATCTGCAGGCAGCCTCCTGCCACCCCTGCAGCGCCTGCGCCTGGCCCCTGCGCAGAGCGGGCTGGGCACGGCACGGCACGGCACGGCACGGCATGGCATAGCGTGGCGTGGCATGGCACGGCACAGCACGGCACGGCACAGCATGGCATAGCGTGGCGTGGCATGGCATGGCACGGCACGGCACGGCATGGCATAGCGTGGCATGGCATGGCACGGCACAGCACGGCACGGCACGGCATGGCATAGCGTGGCGTGGCATGGCACGGCACAGCACGGCACAGCACGGCATGGCACGGTGCATCGCCCTGCGGCACAGCACTGCGGTGCCTTCAGCCCATCTGGCTGCGGGTGGTGGCCGCGTCCATCTGTGCTGCTCCGGTCCAGGCAGGGGTTGCAGCCAAATTAACTCCGAGGCTGGGGGCTGTGCTAATTAACTCCCGCTGCATTCGCAACTACTGGGAGGCGGGCAGGGGGCTGAAGGAATGGCCACAGGCCGAGCTGCTCTTGGTAGCCACGGGCCAGCCGGCACGTGTGCAGCTCGGGGTGGCCGTGCCGGGGCGCAGGAGAGGAGCTGGCGCTGGGGGGATTGCGGCGGCAGCGGCTGCTGCGGCGGGAGGAGCCCGGGGATGGGTGTACAGCACGAGGCAGTGGGACGCCGGGCCCCGCTCGCTCCGCTGGTTGTAAACCAGCAGGTTTGCAGGCAGCTGCTAAAGAGCTTTCTGCAAAACCGACCAGGGTATTTCTCTCTGTCTTGACTCGTCTCCCGACACGCCTGAGCCATCTGCGATGTGCAGAGAGTGGGGAGCGCGCGGGAACCGCACCCTGCCCCACCGCACGCGCCGGGTGACGCCCCGCATCGGTGTCAGGCCAGCACTTGGCTGTGGTGGGGGCCTGCGTGGTGCACGCTGCCCGCGGTGCACGCTGCCCATGGCGCCTGCTGCCCGCGGTGCACGCTGCCCGCAGTGCACGTTGCCCGGAGCTGAGGAGCCCCGGGTTCGGTGGCGGTGCTGACACCAGGGTCGGTGCCGCTGCTTGATCCTGCAGCCGCCAGGTCAGAGATCAGCTAAGGCGGATTAATGACCCTCCACGTGTGTGTGCCGGGAGCGCGGCAAGGCGTGAGCCTGCCACAGGTCACAGCTCAGGGCTTAATCCCTCACCTCCAGCTGTCAAAACTCCTCTGCTGAGCACGGGAGAGCGCCGCAGTGATCGCTGCCGGCACGCCTGGCTGTGGCCGGAGCCGAGGGCGCGCACGGGAGGCGAAGCCAGCCCTGGGGAATGGTGGGCACCGTGGCGTTTGGAGACCTGGACAGAGACCTCTGGGTCTGCGCTGCCTTGGACGCGGTCTGGGTGGAGAGCCCTGGCCTGAGGCTGCAGAAACACCAGGGTTCTGCCCCAGGCGTGAGGCTCAGCCCCGCTCACCGCATCCCCGGGGAGCCGTGGTCCCCTCGCCGAAACACGGGTGGGATGTCCCCCCGGGCCCACACGGAGGTGAGCGAGACCCAAGGGACATGTTCTGTCCCTCGCCCCAGCCCTGACGGAGGGTTTCTGCACCCTGAGTTGCCCGGTCCTGTCCTCCTCCCCCCGCCAGCCTCAGCTCCACCGAAATACCAGACTGCGCAGCATTAATAGCAGGGTTGCCTGCCAGGTGCATAGTTTGACCAGTCGGATCACACATGCCAAACCACAGGTATTTTATGAGACGTTTCCTGTTATGAAGACATTTTTGTGGGGATTCATTTTTTTTTTTCCCCTCTTCTTCCCCTTTCCTCCTCCCGGCGGGACGGTGGCCCGCCCGGGGGGCAAGAGCAATGCCGTCCCTGATAGCCAAAGGATGGAGCAGAGCGAGAGCTGAGGACCGGAGCTGGGGCGTACGGTGAGGACGGTGGTGCCAGAGGGTCCCGTCCCCTTCGCCGCCCCGGCAGCCGCTGGGTCTGGAGCCCCTCTCCTGGGGTCTCCGTGCAGGCGCAGGGGCTGGGGCCAGGCCGCGCAGGGTCCGAATTGCCGCGTGAGCCCCAGCCCGTGCCGCGACCTGAGCGCAGCGTCTCGCGCCCGGATCCTGGTGTGGGATGTGGGATGTCCCCGGGGAGGGACGCGGGCTGCGAGCCCCAGCGAGCTGCAGCAGCTTCAGGGCATCGCTCCCCGAGGGACGCCTGCCAGCTCGGTCCGGCGAAGCCGCCCTGGCACGTAATCTCTGGTGGGAAGTGGATGGTGTTTGCCCAGGGGCCGTGGGTCAGACGCCGCTTTGCCCTCGCAGCTCCCGCGCAGAAACAGCGTTTTCTAATGCGATGGGCATTGTGCAAAGAAATCTGCTCAGCCTGGAGGGACCCGCAGAGAGCGATTCCCATCTCGGGGAATTTGCAGGCAAGTGGCCATCAACCGCAGACATTTAAACTTCCAGCCTCTCGTGCTGGGGTCATCGCCTTAATTATAATGAGGCGTGGTCCGGGCCAGAGCCTTCTGGGCAGGGGTGCTCAGAGGGGCCGGAGCAGCTCACTCGGGGGGCTGCTGCCCATGCTGTGGGGCAGGATGTGTGGGGCAGGGATGCCCCAGAGACCTCCTGGGTCCCCATCCATGCTGTCCCCACCAAGAGCCAGGGCGATGGCGCGGCACAGAGCAGCCCGGTGCTGCTGAAGCCCATTGCACTTGCACCAGCACCGCGGGGGGGGACACGGTTTCTGTGCCCAAGTGAGCGCAGTGACACTGCGGCTGCTCCAGCCCCTGTCCACGCACCCCATGGGAAGGGAACCCCCGTGAAGGGGGATGCGGGCGATCAAGGAGCAGCACGAGCCTGTGGCAGCAGTAGGGGAGCCGCTGCGAGGCCAGGAGCCCTGTGGTGGCTTCAAAGCTCGCGTGGGAGGACCTTGCCCTAAGCTGGGCATCTCCTCCCTTCTCTCCAAAGCCCCCAGAACAAGCGCAGCAGCATTTTCAGCCACTTCCTCAGCACCATACGATCCATCACCAGGGTGAAATTTGTGGCAGGGGATGGAGGGGGCCAGAAAATGCCCAAGATGCCGAGAGCGAACAGGGGAGAGGCCAGCTCTGAACCCACGGACCGTCATTCCTCAGTGGATTAGGTTGTAAGCAGCGAGCGGCTGCTCTGCAGAACCTGTGCTTGTGACCACGTCCAGGAGCTTCTCCTGCCCCAGACCCCAGCGCCACCATCCCAGCCCCTCCGTTCACCAGCCCCGATGCCCTGCTCTCCTCTCGCTCCTGCAAGAATCCCCACAGCAGCTCCGGTTGCAACAAGGAGCCTCAACGGCTCCGTCCATCGTGGCCTCGTGCCGTGGTGAAGCAGGCGGAGACAGCAGCTGCCGGGCTGCTCCCGGTGCCCCTGCGAGAGCTGGTGCCGCTGGTCGGCAGCTCGCTCCCCGGCTCAGCGTTACCGCCGCGGTGTCCCCCACGCTGTTGTTTTCCCAGGCCGAGCACCACCGCTCCTCGCCAGCGCCGCCCTCCGCCACTCTCCCGGCTGCCCAGATACGACGGCAAATCCGTGAGCTGCCGCGAAAACTTCTTGTCGTGCGTGAAACGCCAAGGACCATAACCCCGGCCTCCATCCCCACCAGCGAGCCTGGTTTCCCCAGAATGGGAAACTGCCTTGCAGTGCTTGTCCTAACAGTCATTTTACTTTAATCTCAGGGCTTGAAATCCTGTCTCCCTGGTTTTGCTGGGTCCTTTGATCTGTGTTTCCTCTCCTCTTCCAGCTTTTTAGCAGCACCCCCAGTTGAGCCTGCGCGCGCCTGGCTGGTGTCGGTGCTCCTGCGCGGCCTCGCCGTGCACATCCTCCGCAAAGCCCCTCTGCCATAACACACTGGTGAAACCAGCTTCACCCTCGGAGCCGCGTTACCTTGGGGTTTGAGAATTTCGGGGGTGACCCCAGAGCCCAGCACCCAACAGGGCAAGACCCCGGTGGGGGCACCCGCGGCTGCACCAGCCTCATCCACTGCCAACCCTCCCGGTGCGACCGCTCCTGGGCTGCCACCGCTCCCCGTCCCGGTGGGTCGGTCACAGCCCTTGGGGACCGGGTTGGCCACGTGCCTCTGCGCAGCGGCGTGGCCACCGGTGATAGGGACCTGTCCTGGAGCGGTGCTGGGGACTGCACCCCCCCCACCCCGGGGGGTCAAGCCGGGCAGGTGCTGTGCCACCGGTGGGGTCTGGGCACAGGGTCCCCCCGCCACCGTGTCCCCGAGCCGGCCGCTGCGCCGCTTCTGGGATTAGCAGGGGGAAAATATTGTTTATGCTTCTCTAATATCTGCCTTCTGTTTTGCATTTGCCATTTCTTCAAAGATAGGGAGCCGCCTCTGCCAAGATTCCTGAGGAGATATCCTCAGCAATGCCGACCACGCTCCCCACCGCACTCAAAGAAAACAAATGTCAGGCCAAGGATTGATATGAAATAGTTTAAAAATGAGAAAAAGCTGCCTTAGAGCTAGGTTTACATTAAAATAAATTTCAGGAGCGGGAGCCTCGGCTGCGTCCCTCCCCGGCGGGCGGTGGCGCGGGGGCGCGGGGGGATAGGGTTACCTGCCGGGGCGCTGCCCGCTCCAAAGCCGCCCTCGCCTCGGTGGCACGCGGCCCGGCACCGGCTGCACCGTGCCGCAGGGGTCACGGGGCGAGATGCTGCTCCCCCGGCACAGCGGGGTGGCACGGGGGTCCTGGTCCCTGCTGCTTCCCACCGGCACCCCGACGGGCAGTGCGGACACAGCGACCCTCAGCAATTTTACGCCCCCGGGGTGGTCACTGACCCCCGTGCCAGCCCCCACCCCTGCCCGGGTCCTGTCCCGGGGTCTCCCCAGCGCGGTGCCCAGGGCAGAGCATCCTGCCAGGATCGGTACCTGTGGGCACCGAAGCGGCATCGGGGGGGCAGCGGCAGAGCTGGGCGAGCTGCCGGGTGGGGGGGGCTGCACCCCTCCGGCTGCAGGGGCCCCTGGCCTGCCTTTGCTGCCCCGGGGGGGCTGACAAGCCCAGCCTTGGCTTGGGGCTGTCAGGGGTTAAGGCGTGTGACTCAATTAACTCAGTAAAAAAAATGAGCAGCAGATTCTCTCCGACTGCGGGGGGCTCCCGACAGGACCCTCAGGCTGCCACAGCCTGAACCCTCCCCATCCCGCTGCCCCAAGCACCCCATCCTGTCCCCATCCCATCCCCATCCCCATCCCATCCCCAACTCATCCCATCCCATCCCCATCCCATCCCATCCCCATCCCATCCCCATCCCGTCCCCATCCCATCCCCATCCCATCCCATCCCCATCGCCTGCCACCCCGGGGCTGTGCACCACAAAGCAGCTTTTCTGGCACGCCAGCAGCGGTGGAGCTGCTTACACATATTCACACCCCAGCGAGGGGCTGGAGCGCACGCTTTCAGGCAGTATTTTAGTTTATGTTATTTAATTTAATTTAATTTATGTGAGCTGATGTGAGATCCCAGCAAGCCTGAGGTGTTCAGTGGAAACTCTGACAAGACGCTACCATAAACCACGCTCCCGCCGCCCGGCCGGCGCTGGCCCCGCGCTGCCGGCTTGGATTTCAGATTTTTCCTCCGCGCTCTGTAATGACCGTTTCTGTGGGGCCAGCACCACGGTGGGTGCAGAACCTCTGCAAGGCTGCGCTCCCGGGGCTCTGCACTGCCGTGGGGCTCCGTGTACCGATCCCAGTGCCGCTCCGGCTGCGGGAAGCCCCCACACCACCCCCCAGCACGTGCCTTTCCGTCAGGGCAGACACAGGTTGTGTAAAATCAGGCTGATTTTTTCCCAGCATTTTGTTTGGAAAAAATTTGCCTGATGCTGTCACAAGATGTTTCAACATCGCTGAATCAGCTGGTTTGATTTTTCAATTTGAAATTTTTGTATTTTTTTTTTAGTTTCCACATTTCCTTTGTCTCGCAGCCGAAAGCCTCACAGGGAATTCCAGCGGCCCCGCTTTCCTGGGGATTACGCCAAAACCCCTGTTCCCTGCAAGCCCCCTGGCCGAGGCGGCAGCGAGTCCCATGGGGCAGCTCCGCTCCCCTCCTCCCCCGGGGTTCCCGGATCTCGGCCAGCCAGGTGCCGTGTCCTGGGGAGGCGGAGAGCCGCTCGCCGTCCCCATGCGTCCCCATGCGTACCATCTCTATTTGTCACAAACAAAGAGCTTCCACCCTCCAGCAACGCCAATGTGCCACTACCCGAAGCCACAATCTTATTACCAGGCTCCTAATTTCCAGTGCAATCAAGTATCTCATTTAATCTGCTTTAAAGGCTTCCAGATCCCCTCTGCCTGCGCCGGGCTGGACCGCTGTGCCCACAAACCGTGTTCATTTCCCGCTGGTTCTGCTTCGCCTGACGCGGTGCCGCCTGGCAGAGCCGCCCTGCGGGGCAGCTGGACCCGGACCACGCCAGGGCAGCCCAGAGGAAAACGGGATGGATTTCGTGTGCCCCAGACCATCCCGGGGAAAAAAAAAAACACTTCTGGCTCCAGGTCAGAGAAAGGAGCCGTAGGAGCAGCGAGGACGGCACCAGGAGCGAGCAGGCTGGGAAAGGCGCCGGGGAGCCAGTGACCTCCATGGGCTCCAGGGCTGGGCAGCACCAGGGCCAGTCCTGCCTCCCCGCAGGGCGCAGAGCGTTTCCCTGGGGTGTCTCTGGTACCATTCACCCTTTGCCAAGCAAATTCGGGGACCTGGAGTTCAAGCACCAGTGGAAATCAGTGCAGAACATACAGAATATTTTCTTAGTGGAACTTATTTATTTCTGTCAAGAGACGCCAGCCCTTGGACAGACAGGCAGCCGGTGGCACTCCGGGCTGTCCCCACATCCCCGCAGCCTCCCGGGGGGATGTTTTGCTGGAGGAAGGGATGGAGCCCGCAGCGGTGACGGCACAGGACCATGCCCCACAGCCCCGTCCCGGGAGCACCGGAGTGCAAAATCTGGGAACAGCTCGGGGGGGGACAGGGAGGGCTGTGCCGGCCACCGCAGCCGGCCGAGGCGGGTGCTGAGCTGAGGCCAAGGGAACGCACTTATTGCAAAACCTTTTGTTTAGGCTTCAAGCTGGAAAAACATCCAGCTCCTATTTCCAGGCAGAGTTTTCCTCTGGGCTGTCTCGTGTGGGAACCTCCCTCCATCCCTGCTCAGGACTCGCTGCCCAAAGAGGGGCTCATCCTGCCCGGGGCTGCAGGGACGGCAGCAACGCTGAGCCCAGCAAGGACCCCCTGCCTCTGCACGGGGGGCACCCACTTGCTGGGGCACAGGCGCCGGGGAGGCTGCCGTGGCACTCGCGGGGGGGACTGGCACCCATTGCCACGCATGACGGACCCCAGCGCCGATCCCCGTTGACCCCCCACCCACAGTCATTGCGCAGGACCGGAGCAGGGAAAGGATCCCGGAGGTGCTGGCCAGGCTGGGGGCGGCGCAGGGACAGCGGCAATGCCCCCCGATCCCTGCCCGGGGAGGGGTGACAGCCCCCCCGGCCACACTCACCACGGGAGGGTCAGCGTGTGCCCCAAATCTCCGCACCCACCCCGGGGATGGGCAGCACCAGTCTCGCTGCTGCAACGGAAATGCCCGGAACAAGCAGAGCTGGCCTGCGATGGCGGGGAAGTCCCGGAGAGACGCGGGGCTCCGGAGGACCCCAGCCCATCCCCAGCCGCCATGCCGGGGCTCGGCCAGACCCCAGCACGCCTACGGCACAGCCAGGCTCCTGGGAGCCTTCTGCACAACCCACAGACATTTTCCACCTCATTTCCAGCAAGAACATTAAAATGCTGTTTTCCGCAGGCACGGCACATCGAAATGCCAGGCCTTTGGTGGAATTTAGCGGGGGCTCGGTGGGAGGATGGCTCTGGCCACGGCTGGGCGCCGGGAACCCCCCAGCCATGCTGGCCCTTGGCACGCTGCGGTCGGCCCCCACGGGTGGCACCGGGGTCTGCGGGGCCACCGCTGCCTCCATCCCTCTGGCACGCTGCAGGCAGGGCAGGCAGGGCAGGCAGCATTGAGTGGAGGCGGCCAGCGCGAGGAGCCCAGGACGGGGTCCTGCCCCCGCACTTGGCTCCGGCGCCGTCTCCTGCCCGCTGCCGGGCTCCTTTTGTGGGGACGTTACGGCTGCCCCCTCCCACGGCCCCCACTGGGCTCTGCCAGGGCCGGACCAGTGAGCCGGGCTGCCTCGGCAGCAAACAAGGGCTGTGCAAGGCCAGCGTCCCACGGCCTCCCACCATCCCCGCCTGGGCCAGGCCAGCGCTGCGACCAGAATACGGTGTGCGGCCAAGCAGCGCCGCGCGCGGGAGGTGAAGCCGTAAAGCCAACGCTCTCCTCCCAGCTTTTCTCCATCAACCGGAGCTGGCCGAGGGGCTGGTTCACCGCGGCCATCGTTCCCTCTGTGCGGTGCCCGGCACACACCGTGTCCCGGAGCTGATCTGCTCCCCTCGTGGGAGCTTGGCGTCGGGTCCCCACCAGCACCGACCCCCCCTTTTCCGTAGCACCGTGTGCCTGCACCGCCGGGGAGGTTCCCGCTGGTGCCCGCTGCCCATTCCTGGGGCATCCCTCCTCGTCCCTCCTCAGGACAGCCAGCCCAGGGGACACATCCCATCGGGGGGGCCAGCAGGAGCAGGGACACGTCCCGGCTGGCCAGGGCAGCCCGTCCCGGTGCCGCTAGAGCGGCGGGTGCCCGCCCAGCTGGGAAGGGAGACCCCAGGGCTGTTGTGCAAGGGCAGCCAGGATGGGAGCCGGGGGGAGCGGGGGGAGTCCTGCTCCCACACCCAGCCCTGGGGCTGCCTCTGCGAACATCCCGGCCACGCGCGCCTTGGCGGGGCAGCGGGGCTATTTCGGGAGCTTTCAGCACCACCCAGAGAGGTGTCCGATGCTTTTATTTATAAACCCACTGGCTCCTGCCCAGCTCCAGCCGGCTCGCATGCAGGAAAAAGCCCAACGGAGCCAAGACAAACAGAGCCAGCAGCATCCCCGCACAGGAGGAGGTAACGCTGAGCGGGCCAAGGATGCTCCGGCTGAAGCGCCCGGCCCTGGGCTGCCCGGCGGGATGGACATGCCTTGGCACCGTGGTCCTGGGCCGGGCTTCAACGCGCAAGGCTGCAGCTGCGTCTGCGCAGCCGCCTTGGGTGGACCCACGTGTGCTGGGGCTGCCGCGGAGCACGTGGGGGGCTGCCGGCGGGACCCCATGTGCTGCCCCCAGCACAGGTCCTGCTGCTCAGTGCTGGGGACCCGCGCGTGTGGCACAGAAGTGCCTGTGCCCCGCTCGGGGTGCTGCAGAGCCGCTGTGGGTAACTGCAGAGCTCCAGCTGCTGTGGGACCCCCCCGATGCTGTGGCTGCCCCCCACTTCCCACCCCTGCTCCTCAGGCACTGCACTGGGGCAGTGGGCCCCACTCGTGGTCAGTGCTCTTGGGGGGGACACGTACCTTAAACACCGGCTGGGGCTGGGACCAGCGCCCTGGTGCCCGAGGGCAGAGAGGGATGCCGACTCCCGCAGCTCCTGCTGAGCTCAGCTTGGGTGGCCGGAGGTGAGGGCGAGGGTCCGGCCCCTTCCAGGGGGGCAAAGGGGCTGCCCCACAGATGGGCTCCCCCCTGGCACTGGCTCCGGCCCCCGGCAGCGCGGCAACAATTGGGTTATTGTCAGCGTGCCGCCGGGGACACGAGTGTGCCGGGGAATTCAACAAACCCGGCGCTTTCCGCCTGTCCCACTGGCTTTCCCAGCCCGGGCTAATCCTGTAAGATGCCCCGTCAGCACAGCCGCGGCCCTGCAGCCTGCAAGGAGGGACGGTGGCTCCCGGCCCCCCGTCTCCCCCGGGCACTGTCTGGGGGCAGAGGCGCTGCAGGGACACGGCCCCCCATCTCCCATCGGGGCCAAGGTGGGCGCAGACAAAGACACCGTCAGCGCCAGCTCCAGCTGCTTCGGAGACTTGGCTAATGGGGTCCATTTGCTGGGTAGTTCTTGGAATAACAAATTGTATCATCCAAAAAAGCAAAACCACAAAAGAGGATCGGCTTGCAGCCCGGCTCACAAAAGCCCCTTGTCTGGAGGCCCCCCGTGCCCCCCAATTTCCCGGAGAAAACTCAATTTAACCAAAATAAACAGCGTGCCCAGCCCTGCGCTCTCACACTCTCCCCAGCAAACCGCAGAGCAGCGTGGCTCAACCCAGTACCGTGGCTGGCAAACTCAAATCGTCCGCTCGCCACGCTCCCTGGGCATCCCCGCCGGCCCCGGCCGTTCGGCTGTGCCGCGCCGCCCAGCGCCAGAGAGCTGCTGCCCTCTCCTTCTCAGGTGCTTCATCTATCCAGCAAAAACACACCGCTCAAAGCTGGACGGTGCCCGGAGGGCTCTGGGAACACCGCAGACCCCCTGCCACAGCCGCCAGCTCACCCTGCGCTGTCGCAAACCCCATCTCCCGCGCCCTCCAGCTCAGCAGCAAATACGAAGGAGGAAAAGGCAGCCCCGGCCCCGGCAGCGCTGGCAAAAGGAGCAGGAAAGAGCGAGCCACGGACTTCCCCGCAGCGGGATGAAAGATGAGGTTTGACACCTGCTAAACCCTCTAATCCTCCTCTTGTTCATCACTATCAGCTCTCCAGCAGGCTTGGAGCCCACCGGCCAGGTGGGAGGCAGAGATTTATAGCAAGAGAGCCTCTCCGGAAGCGCCGGGAGTGCGGCAGGGAGCGATCCCAGCCCGGCAGCGGGACCGGCCAGACAGATCCATCAGCTGCCTCCAGTTTCTAACTCCTGTGGCCACGTCCCACGCCAGCGCTCGTGGCCGGACCCCTGAGCTGGCTGAGGAAGCACACCCAAGGTCACGAGCTGAGGACACGTTATGCGAGGTGCCCTGTCCTGGGAAGCTGCAAGAGGGGGAAATAGCTGAAGGGAGGAGAGTTAAACCCCTTCCCAGTGGGGCTGCCCTCCAGAATAATGAGATTTTGGGCTGTTCCTTCAACAGGGATCGGGCCCCAGGGAGCAAACCCCACCCCATGCCAAGGCTCCCCAGCAGCCGGCTGCCATGCCTCCAGCAGCCCAGCGATGAGGACGGAGGTTTCCTTCTCCCACAGCCTTCACGTGCAGGGCAGGAGCGCCGGCTGCCAGCCCCCATCCGGCAGCACCGCTGTAGCCCCCGGCCCCAGCGCTTGTCAGGTACCCCCAGCCCCAAAACTCACTTGAATTCTTTGCAACCTGTCACCTGAGCAAGTCTGCTTGGGTTTCAAGCCCGCTTTCCTCCCTCGGCCAGCCGCCACCAGCCACGGGACTCAAAGACGATTTGTGACACCCCGTCCCGCCCGTGCAGGATGCCACAGCCCCACGGTACGCAGGTGCCAGGCTGGGAAACGGCCACGCTGGCGTTCGCCTGACCTCCAGGGATAAACACAGCCGGACCCCCATGTCCCCTGGGAGCGCAGGATGCGAGGGGGCTGCATCCAAGACGGTCGCTCCAGCATCTCCCTTCTTCCCAGCCGGATGCCCGGACTAAGCCGAGGCCAGCAGAGCTCCAGTCCACGGGCGACCCTGCTGTCACGGCTCATCTGCCGCGGGTAATTCGCTGCCTGCCCGGCAGCGCTCTCGCTGCATTCCTGCCCTAAGTACCGCGGATTTGCTGTGCTTTATGAAAAACGAAAAGAATGTTTTAAATGAAATTAATTCTTACGAACCCAAGATTTCATAAAAGTGCTGCCTGGGCACGGTTTGGCACGGGCCCGCTCTTGTTCGCTCTACTGGCCTTCCCCTGGGGGGAGGAAAATACCAGGCTTGGTATAAAATAATTACAAAGTCATTGTATAGCTCTGCTTATAACTGCCCGGAGGAGCTCAGGGTCTCGTCCTAGCTCGTAGTTTACATTTGGCAATAACATCACACGTGGTCTTTAAGAAACAGCTACGGGAGAATGTGTAATGGAAAAAAGCATCAGGGGATGTGCCAAGCAGAACCGAACATGCCCCGGCTGGAGGAGCGGTGCCGGACACCCGAGCATCTCGCACCGGGGCCACGCCACGTGAGCTGGCGCTTCCCAGTCGGCGCGGCGCGGCACAGCGCGGTGTTTGGCACGGACGAGGTCCGTTTGCGGTGCAGACGTTTCTGTGCAGCGGTGGGAAGGAGCGAGCGGAGGTTCAGGAAGCAGGCATGGAGCCACCGGTGCTGAGCGCGGCCCCGCCAGCTTTCATCAGGGAACTGATGTGACACTGCCCAGCTCTCCCTTTCATCTTTTCTTTAAAAAGCCACTAAATTAAAACCACAAAGCCACCCGAGCCCTGAAGCGACTCTCTGCTGTCCCGCCGGCCCCCGCACCGGGGATGCTCGGCAGGACACGGCACTCGCTCGTGGCTGGAGCAGCTCGCAGCCGCCCTGACCTTGTTCTTTACGTAACATCAAGCACTATTTTCAGCTGTTCACGCATCATCCACGAGCCGGCAGCCAAGACTCCCAACGTGACCCTCGGCGGTCCGTGGGCACACAGCGGTCACTGGGCTCCAGGACCCTCATGCCACCGTGGCCAGGGGGATGCCCCAGCCCCGGCTGCCCCCGAGGTGCCCGGGCACGGCGACGCATTGCCCACGCCAGCCTGGTTTGCGGTCAGCTCTCCACGCCTGGGCTGCCCAGCCTGGGGGGCTGCGGTCTCTGCCCGCCCCGCGGCAGCGGGTGGGTTTATCAGCCCCATCCCTTTAGGGCCAAGGGATCTGAAATTAAAGGCAAAGAAAAGACAAAAGTATCGCTGCTGTAATCCAAACCCAGGACCTTCGGGGATCTGCCTGTGGGCTGTGAGCGCCAGACTGGCAATATCAGGAAATATGAAGAAATAGCAATAAAAGTAGGCTTGTTTCTCTCCGCTGGCTGGCTGGCTCACAGGACATTGGAGCAGCTGAGAAATACCTTTCTGCAGTCATTGACAATGCATGTTTGAGGCTGAAAATATGCTTCTCTGGCAAAAGCCCACATATTTAACCCCGGTGGGCACCAGCAGCTCACCCCGCGGGTCCGGGAGCAGGGCACCGGGGAGAGCAGCGGGACTTCACAACTCCCTGGGCACGCAGGCGCCGCGGGAGACGTTGCTCTCGGCTGCTGACATCAAGCTGCCGAACAGTGAGCAGGATGCAAGGGCGATAAGTGGCGAGTGTTGAAATTAAAGCTACGCTGAAAGCAGAGGAACTGTTGCAACTCCCCTCCGTGCCAAGCCTCCCGTCGCCTTATCGGAGCTTCCCTGAAAAAGATGGCTGTGTTGTCCTGACATTAAATATTCTCTTTGCAGTGATCTGTATCTCCTCCGTTTCACCTGCAGCACCCGAATGCTCCAGCCCTGATGCGCACCCTGGATTCACACTCTCGCCCCTTGGAGCCGAGCCTGGAGCAAAGCCAAAAATCTCCAAAGAAAAAATGCAGCCAGAGCTTCCAAGTTTTGTGGTAAAACCACATGATTTTGATGGGAAGCCATAAATCAGTCCCAGGCTCTCTCAGCCTCTGGTAACTTCTTAAAACAAACCTGGGCTGAATTTTAGGACTTGTAATGAAATCTGAAAGCAGGTGAATTGGCCGCGGGCTCCAAGCATCGCTGCAAGCGTGCGCAGAGCGGACTCGGCTGCTCTGGACAGCCCCGATCCGTGGCTGAATGGGCTCAGCTCTCCCTTAAAGATGGTGACGACCAAAACAACTTCTGCAGGTGTCAGGTTCATGTCTCTGCCCAAGAGCAGAAGAGCCCCGAGCATTGCTCCATCCCTGCAGCAGCACGGAGACCTGGGGGGCACAGCCAACGCCCCTGACGGCGGGAGCAGGAAAGGAAACACCCTTGCATTTAACGGGCAGGACCCATCTGCCCTGCCCCGCTCGCACCTTGGGCACGGAGGATTTTGCAGCGAAAGGGGTAAATCCTCGCGTGGCTGCGGGAATCGGAGCAGCTACGCAAGGTGGTCTGGCCGCAGGGTCTTGGGTTTCGGTACAAAACAAAAAGAAGGCTCTTATTTGGCTAATGTGCCTCTGAAGAAAGGCTGTATCCTTGTTCGCTCCCACTGCTGCATTGTCTGCGGACAAAGACGGGGGATAGATCTCATCTGATACCAGCAATATCATCTCATCCATCTGGACGGGGCTCTTTAAAAGACCCTTCTTTAGAATTTAGATCCCTGGGAACTTGGAAGGCAGCAGTGAAACAAAACCCTCTGCAAGAACAATAAAGAGGCTCTCGGCAACGGCCAGAGGGATCCGCAGGGCAGGCACAGGCAGTGCTGCGAGATCCCAGGGGTCCGGCGTTGCTGGGCCGCTCGGGTTTGCAGCAGGTTTGCAGAACTCTGCTGCTTTTAGGGGATTCCTGGGGCCACATCCTGCCCGGGGAAGGCAGAGCTGGTGCTAGGAGCGCTGCACTTCAATGCAAGAGTTAGGGACTTGGGTTTTTGGTGCAAAATATCCAAGCTGGGAAAGCCCTTGCCTCCGCCTCTCTGCATCCACAGCAGGTGGACATCGAGATCAATGTCTTCCTCCCTGTCTGCTTCTTGCCAAGCCCTGTCCTGGACAGAGGCGCCTGGAAGAGCCTCTGAGGACAAACATCTCCAGATGGGCCAGCGGGACGGGCTCGGCCCCAGGGAAGGTCACAGAGACGGGACCCGGCTGCTCTGCAGATTTTGGCTGCAGTTTCTGCCTGTGATCTGCAGCTTTGCTCCGTGAACTCGGCTGACACCGGGGCTGCGGGCCGTAGGAGCGCTCTGCGCGAACGGGCAGAATCCCTCACACGGCCGCCTTCGGTTCCTTTTTTCTCCCATCTCATTTTTAACGGCACCCATCTCCTGCCTACGGCACCCTGGCCAAGCTCAGGAGCTCTGTGGGGAGCCAGCAGCCAGCGGGAGCTGTGGGGTCCCCGGTGGGATGCTCCTGCGGGGAAAAGGGGGGTACGGGGCAGAAGGTGGCCCCGGGAAAGGGTCCGGCTCCTGCAGCTCCTTGGGAGCAGCTGAGCGATGCCCATGGGTGAGCCAGGCTCTGCAGAGCTTAGCAGAGCATCCCGGCGGCCGCGCCGGCCCCTGCACCCCCCCGGCCCCGCACAGATGTTTCCCCGGTGCGCTGCCATCCCGCCAGCCAGGAGGGCCCTTCCCGGCCGGATTGGATCTCACGGCTTTGAAGTTCGCAGCCGACGCGCGGGGTTACGCAGCCAGCCCAGACAGCCCCGGGGAAGAGGCCCCGCGCCCAGGGATGTGACTCAGGAACAGCTCCGGCGGCAAGGGGAAAAGGAAAAGCGGTTTATTATTATGTCTGTGCCGGCGTCCAAGTCGCCACGCAGGGGAAGCAGCGTGCGGCTGAGTCCTGACCGGGAGGGGAGAGCCCGGGGCAGCCAGCGGCGTGGGGCATCATCGCTCCTCGCTTCGCCTGCTGCCCCCGAGGGCTCCGCTCCCACGGGAGTGCGGCAGGACACAGCCAAGTTTCCAGCAGCACCCAGCCCCTCTCCCCAAAACGTCCTGGACAGAGAGCAATGGCAGAGGCACAGGGAACCCCTGGGTGCGAAGGAGGGAGTGGGTGCGAGTCAATGCCCCCCTCCACCTTTGTTAAGGCAGTTAATTTGCTTCTCTAATTAGCGGGTGACTGAGCACGTGGGGGAGCAGGGAGGCTCGGAGCCCAGCGCGTGCCCGACGGAATCAACAGGGAAGGGGCTGGGAGAGAGAAACTGGGGGAAGACAAATGCGATTCAGCGTCTTTGTATCCCTCCCCCTCCTGAACTATTAGATTTTATTGTCACAGACATTTTCTTTAGCGCAGGAGAATGGAAACTCTGCTCCTTCCCGGGCTGTGGACAAGCTGAAATAGGAGAGAATGACAGAGGGAGTGTGTGAGGACAGGAAGGGACCGGCCCCGCACGCCCTCTCCACCGGGGTTAATGCCTTTTGCAGGTGCCGTTGCCCAAATCCCCTCGATCCGCCATTCCCCCGGCTCGCGAGGAGCCCGGCTGCCGCACGGGCAGAGGGGAGACACGTGGGGCCTGCGGAGGCGGTTTTGTCACTCGCATCACAGATCCCAAGAGGAGACAGAACGTTGAAACCAGGCGTTTTTATCTGAACCTTCACAGAAAAGGCTGCGCCGCCCGCCAGCAGCCGAGCGCTCGGATGCACCACGCAGTGCCTGCGTCCCGTGATGGATCAGCTCTGAAAACAACACCCTGCTAATCTTCCTCCCCAGCAGCCATAAAACTGTCTTTCCAGTTCCTTCGGAGAGGATTTACAGCGGCTCAAAGCATCCCGGCGCGGCTGGAGGAGGCGAGAGCCCCTCACGGGTGCTGGCCCCGCACCTGGGGCGCATCCCGACAGCGGGGCGATGTCCCCGCACCTCTAAGCTCCCAGTCGTTCCACCTTATTTCCCCCCCCAAGCGCTCCCCAGCAGGGACTTGGCAGCCCCCCCCCCAGAAGGTCAGTGCCCCCAGGGCCATGCCTGACCCCTGGAGCCTCTCGCCGGGGTCCCAGCCTGGCTGCCCTGGGCAGCACCCCCCAAAAAGGCCCAGGAGGGGAAGGGGTTTCTCGGCACTGAAACGGGCAAAGCCACCGCGGAGCAGCCCGACGGAGGGGCACCCGTTTGTGCCGGGCATGTGAAGTCTTCCTGCAGCTCCTGCGAGGGAGGGATGCTCGCACGGCCCGTCCCTTCGCTGGGTGGCACGCAGCCCCTGTGACGGGGGCGCGGGGGGGCAGATGGGGCAGGGCTCTGCCCCGACAGGCGCAGCCTGCAGTTTTAGTCGCAGCCTTGGTGACACCCCCCGCCCCGTGAGTTGTGAAACACGAGGGGCAGCATCTCACCCAGCCGCTGGCTCACCGAGACGCGGCTGCTTCCCAGCCCCGGGCTGGGTGCACGACTCACAGGGGGCCAAACCCCAGTGGGGACGAGCGCTGGGGGCCACCCCACGACCCCCAGCACAGCCTGCGCCGGGCCCCTCCGGCTGCTGTGAAAGCACCAAGAAATGCTTAACGCACCGGGCAGTGGGAGCGAGAGGGCTGCCCCCGCGCTCCCCCCGCACCGTATCCGAGTGGGAAACCAAAAACCCGACGCAAGGCGAGCTGTGCTGAGCCCCTGCCAAGAGCCACGGACAGAAATATCCTTGATTTCACCAAGGTGTGAATAACTTTTGACACTTCTAGGGCTTATTGCCTTAAAAAAATCCCCCAGCAGTCCCCATTCACACTCCACAGGACTGTGTTTCATATGAATGGAATATATGAATCACTGTAAAGAATTTAAATACTTCCCCGTACAAAGAAAAGCTCCCTCTCCGCCTCTGCTAGCGCAGCCAGGCTCCGCGCAGCCTAAAACAAAGGCATGGCAGTAGACATGGACAAATCCCGATCACCAAACCGCTGCTTCCGCAGGGCAGCTCGGCAGCCCGGGACACACCGGGTTTCGCAGAGCTGGGCACCCTCCACCACCCACTTCAACCAGCAACCGACTCCCCTGGCTACAGCACTCGTGTTTTCCAAAATCCCAACGAGCTCCTGACAGCTCCCAGGTTCACATCTCCGTGTGCCTTTCACGTTTCGGCTCAGCTCCCAGGTCTAAACCCCAGTTTTCAGATCGGAAGAAGCAAATAAAGAAAATCGGTTTATTTCCATTCCCCACGCCGGGGCAATCCACCGCCCTGCTGCCCGCAGCGCCGGGCAGCCCCGCAGAGGAGGCGGGAGGGGGGGGTCAGGTCAGCCTGGCTGATGGAAACCGGGCGATTCTTCTGCAAGAAACTCTCCCGTTTTTTTAGCGGTTTGGTTTTTTGCTGCTTCTTTTCCCCCCGGACAACAGGGCGAGGAGGAAAAATGTAATTTGAAGCCTGGCGCAGCCTCGCTGGGTTTCCAGCTGCGATGTTTCCCCTGGCATCGCTGCCTCGGCTCTGTGCACGCGGTCGCGTCCGCAGCCCCAGCAGCGCGAGGGAAGCCAAGACGGGGCTCCGGGCACCCGATTTACGTTCGGTCCCTCAAAGAGCAGAGGCAGAAGCAGAAAACCGAAGCGCGGCTGGGGCCTGTCCCGGGAGCCCCTGTCTCCCCCTGCCCACCACGGCACTGCCCCTGCCCCTGCCCCTGCCCCTGCCCCTGCCCCTGCCCCTGCCCGGGGGGGGGCTCGCAGCCACTGGCCCCGCCGCCAGCTCAGTGTCCTAAATTCGTAGGATCCGGCTCTGAAAAGAGCAGCTTTGCTTCCCAGTGTCCCTCGCAGACAGATCAAAACTGCATTTTTACAGAAGCAATAAAAATCCCAGGAATTCACCGGCCTTATGATTTATTAAACATGTTCCTTATAGCAAAGCTGCCCATTGATGAGAAAACATCTCTGGTAGGTTATTGCCTCGCCTGAGGCTACCGTTACGGGGGGATCTTTCCTGGCTTATTGGGAATGTCCGAAGCCGGGGAACCTGGTAGATCAGGAGCCAATTAACAGCAACGCTCTTAAAAAACCCAAATAAAATAAGCACCTTGTATTTCCCAAAGTGTTTGTGGAAGGAGCAGCAGCAACCTGCCCCGATCCGGCCGGTACCCGGGAACCCCTGGGTGCAGATGTTTGCAGCCGTGGGAGCGGACAACCTCCCGGCGGGGTCAGGGCATCGATGTGCCAGCAGCAGCCATCCCAAAGGTCACGGCACTTTCCCCGAAACACTTTTGTTCTCACAAACAGATTTTGTTAACAGCAGAAAGAAAGGTCTGAACGTTAGGATACGGCTCGGTCCGTCTGGTTCCCGAACACGGCAAAACCTCTGGGCACGAATCACTGGAAAAGGCACGCGATTAAAGTGGGTCAGGGGAAAAAGAAGGGATGACAAAAGGGAAAAAGAAATAAAGAAAAGCATGCAGGCTAGGACCTCGCCTGGAAAGAGGCGTTTGGAAGCGCCCTTGCAATATTCCTCTCCGCATGGGGAAAAGTAATCAGAATTACAGGGACTCGTGACTGAGAAATCCACGAGATTTTCTCCCGCCCGAGCCCGGCGCGACCCGCGGGGACGCCCAGGTGAGCGCGGGGAACGGCCGGGGGCGCGGGGAGCGGCGGAGCCCCGACCTCGGCGGAGCCCTGACCCCGGCGGAGCCCCGACCTCGGCGGAGCCCTGACCCCGGCGGAGCCCCGACCTCGGCGGAGCCCTTACCTCGGCGGAGCCCTTACCCCGGCGGAGCCCCGACCTCGGCGGAGCCCTTACCTCGGCGGAGCGCGGCTCAGGCGGGCACGGGCTGGCGCCGGCGGAGAGCTGGCGAGACGGGACGGGCCGGGACGGGCCGGGACGGGCCGGGCACCCCCGCCGCGGGGCGGAGCGGGCCGGTGCGGGGCGGAGCGGAGCGCTGCGGGGCGGTGCGGAGCGGAGCCGGGAGGTGCGGAGCGGAGCGGGCAGCGCGGGGCTGGGCTGGGCTGGGCTGGGCTGGCTGCTGCGGTTTCTTCCTTTTCCCTCTTTTTTTTTTTTTTCTTTTTTCTTATTTTCTTCTCCCCCCCCCCTCCACACCCCCGGAGCTCGCAGCCCGGCAGCGCTCCTCCGTTCCTCGGTCGCAGGAGGGAGACTGCGCGCAAAATAAATCAATACCAGTGCGGCCCCCCCGGCCCCCGGCCCGCCGGCGGGGTGGGAGCAGAGAGCCCTCGGCCCCCTCCTCACCAGCCCACGGGGTGGGCACAGGGCCCAGACTCCTCTGCCCTGGCCTGGTGCGGGGATGCCCAGTGTCTTGGGGATGCTGATGCCAGCGATACCAGCCACAGTGGTGAGAAAAGAGCTTCCTTCGTCCGCAGTCACCCAAAACTGGGTGCTGCCTGCCTCCAGCACGGCCCTGGGACGGGGCAGATTGGGCTTCAACCCTCTTTCCCCTTCTTGGCCAGTCTGGCAGGCCAGGGCGGGAGCAGCTTGCTCCCGTGCTCCCCCAAACCCACCGCCCATTCCTCTTGTAGGCACAGGGCCAGTCGGAGCAGGAGGCGCTCCCCCGCTTTGCAATGGGGGGGGGGGGAACTTCACCACCCCAAAAATCCTGCTGCCCTGAGCAGAAAAGTAGGGAAATGTGGTGCCAGTGCAGCCAGGTCCTGCTGCCTCCCGGTTCGGCACGGTTTCAAATCAGGCACCAGGACAGAGATGCCCCAATCCTGGGGGAGTGCGGTGCCCATGGCCCCCACCTCCAGCCTTTCCCAGCCGCCGTGTGCTGCCCGTTGCCGAGGTGGAGGAGTCATGGCATCCCGCTGGCAGCCGCGTGCCAGGCACAGCAGGGACGCCGCCGGCACTGCCGCAGCTGCTGGGGTGCACAGGCCCCGGGGGTGCAGGGCCCCGGTGCGCCCCAGGAGGCAGATTAGGGTTGCTCAGGCAACGGGCACAGAGAAAGCCCGTCTGGATCGAGACCGCCGGGGCGCACAAGGGTGTTTGTTTTCTGCATTAAGCGCCTGAGCAAGGGGGGGCATCAGACGACTAATCCCCCCTCAATGCCTTCCCTCAGCGAGCGGCCGCCGCGGGACTGGACCCTGCTCCCAGGAATGCTGATGTGCTCTGCCCCACGCAGGCGGATGGGGCTAGGGGTCCCCTCTGTGCCCCGAGCAGGCGAGACTGGGGGTCCACCCAGAACTGGTCCCTACCGCAGGCCACAGCGAGCAGCTTAGAGCAGCCCCGAGGCTGCTCCTGGCCACAGCTGAGCCCGCCTGAACCGCGATGCACCATCACCTGCTGCTCGGGGACCGCAGCCCCAGCGGGATGGCTGCTGGCAGAAACTGCTCTGCCACTGTCTTGGCCTCGTGGCTGCCATGCCCTCACCCTCATCTCACCTGCAGCCCCCGGTGCCAGGGAACCCGGGTGCAAGGCAGAGGATGGAGGGGCCTCCGCCGGCACAGTGGCTCCCACAGAAATGGACCAGCCTTGTTTAACCAGAACTCTCACTGGCAAAGCATTTCCTCTGCACGCAGACTCATTAGCCAGCACAGACATTCCTCTGTCCCACAGAGCAAACCATCGGCTGCAGCCTCGCTCCGTGCCGGCGTCTCCCGCCCATCATCGCCCCCGTGCCGGCTCGCTCCTCCGCAGCCCCCACGCCTGCCCCTTTGCCCGGACAGATCCTGGGGTGCAGCTGTGCCACCCTGGCCATGCCGCCCTGGCCCTCCTGCCCCACCTGGCCACGCACCGGCTCCTTCCCTCCACCCAGCTGTGCCGGAGCACCAGAGGCAGTTGCTCCACGCTTAGCGGTGTCCCCACCGTGCCATCCCAAACGGTGCACGTGGGGCACCGGGGACGAACGTGCCCATGAGGGCGAACGCAGCCACAGCTTCTGGCACCACTGCCGCCCCGGACGTGGCTCATCCCCGGACACGGCTTGTCCTGGGCCGGGGCTCAGCCGTGCGCAGCAGCGCGGAGCCGGGCACTGGCTGTGCCGAGCTGCTGCTGAAGGTTCTCGCCGGCGGGAGAGGGAAGCTGGGCTTAGCGCAGGATTTAGTGGCTCTGCTGCCTCTAACCTCTGGCAGCTCTGCGCCCGCCTGCCGTGCCAGGGCTCCGCGGTGGCCATGGCCTCCCAGGGGGGTGAGAGACGATGCCTTGGAAACCGGCATTGAACCGGCCCTAAACGAGCCGGCGAGGGCCGTGGCACCTCAGCAGCACCGAGGCCTGGGTGCACGGGCACTGCTGGGGGCTGCTCGTGGGGTCCCAGGTTTGCTGCCCCCAAAAGCTCCGTCCCAGCCATCCTGCTGCTCTGCACAGAAGGAATGAAAGAGAGGGAGGAGAAATAATTCAATCTAGGGCTGAAAAATGCCTTAACTTAATTTCGGTGGGTCACGGACGTAATTGAATCAGCCCCGTGCACTGGAATATCGTTTCCATGTTTCCACAAGACGGATAATTGTGCTCTGAAAACCAGCCCTTGGTGCTCGACAGGAAAATCTGCCACAGGGGTAGGAGGGGGCCGGGGGCCAGGCTGGCAGCCGGGGGCCGGCAGCGCTTCTCCTGAGCAGAGCCCTGTCGTGCCGGTGGCCGTGCCGGTGGCCATGCACTGCGGTGTCCCCACGGCAGGGGAGGCTGAGCCACGCGTGTCGGGGCGCAATGCCGTGCTCGCTCCGCTTGCTGGCAGGGCTGTGCCGGGCCGTGCCGGGCTGTGCCGAGGGCAGGGCCGGGGGCCCGGGGTGCATCGCCCCGGCTTTGCAGGTGGTGACAAGCAGGTGAGAGGTGCCCCGGGCGGGAAAAGGCCGGGCAGCGAGCAGCGGTGCCGGCACAGCGCAGGGTGAGCTGCTGCTCCGTGTGGAGTGCGGTGCCAGATCCCAGCCTTCGGGAACATTCAGTGATGGATTAAATGCAATCTGACTACCACTGTGGGAGGTTGGAGAGAATTACTTCATACAAATGCACTTCGGAAAGTATTTAGAGTCAAATTTTCAAAAGCCCCTGAACGATTTAAGAGCCAAAATCCCATTTTCCAAAGTCACTTAAACGAGCAAGAAACGATCAGTAAAGAAAACACGCCGGCCAGCCGGGGCCTGGCGGGGAGTGGCTGCGGCAGCCGCGGGCGCAGCACCCCGGAGCGGCTGCTCCACCGGCGCGTTGCGAGGTGCCGGTTCAGGCAGCGGCAGCGATCAGCCACCACCGCTGATTGCTGGGGACATGAGGATGCATCGCCCCGAAAGCATCCCCTGCGTTCCTGCCCCCGGGGTTCAGCCCAGGCTGGGGACAGGTCCCAGCGGGTCAGCTGGCAGGGGACGGCCCTGCCAGGGTTGGGGACAGCGCCTGGCTCTGCACCGGCAGCAGTTGTGGGGCCACCGCGGCCACCACCGGCTCCGAGCACGGACCTCGCCGAGGCAGGAAGGGTCCCCGGCTGTAACGGGAGAAGGCAGGGCTGCAGCTGGGAACCGCATGGCTCCTTCCCTTACCCCACAACCACTGCAGCCTCCTAAAAGCATCTCTCGTTCCCTGTTCAGCATCCTAATGAACCGCAAGGGCAGCTGGGACCCTCTGAGGCAGCAACCACGGAGACTCGACCCCCCCAAAGAGTAAATCCCAAAGCAATTAGCTTTGCAAGCTTCGGCCGGGCTGGTGGAGGTTCCACATTCCTCGGTGGCTATAAAGCTCTTTACTGGGATTGTTTTTCTGCGTAAGCCCTGCCCGGGGTACACATGGCCGTGGCTCCGGCTCCCAGCGCCTTTGGTGCATGTCATAAAAAAAACACTCTCAGCACGTTGACTTTGCTAGAGCTAAAAAGAAGCGGGTTTATACGCTTCCCCTGATAGAAAGCATAAAGGATCTGAGACAGAATTCTTGCTCCAGGATCCTTTACAATTCCTGGAGGACATTTTTGGAAAGGGAAGGGTTGTATTTACTTTGGCAGCTGACTCCGCTCCTATATACATATGCATGGAAAAACTGCACTCACCTAACATTTCCACGGCTCCCTTTTCTGCAGAGAGCCGGCCCAGGTGGGAGCTGGCGGCCCCAAGACCTCTGTTTGGAAATGACACGTTGAATTGAAAGCCACACAAGGTTAGACCTCTCCCCATGGTGGCCCCAGAGGCTGCTGGCCCTTCCCAGGCAAGTGCTTGCCCAGCGCCAGCGGACAGATGTGGCCAAGCCCCGGAACAGAGTGGTGGGAGAAATGCTGCTGCAGTTTAGGGGGAGAGGAGGAGGAAGAGGAGGAGGGCTGCTGGGCACCGCTGGTGGAGCGGGAGCAGGAGTGGGAGCAGGAGCAGGAGCAAGCGATGTCCAGCCCATGCTGCCACGAGGGTCACAGGGAGAGGAGGGACGTGGCCCCAGTGCCAGCAGCGGGGTGTCCCCAAGGGCTCGGCCGTGCCCCGACCGGCACAGCTGGCCGGCACGGGCTGCGCTTTGCTTGCCGAGGTGTCGGGATGGGAGCAAGGGGTGAAGTGACCCACGTCGCCATCAAACACAGCAAACGCAAAACAGACCCAGAAATGCTGCCGCAGGGTATTGCTTGAAATAGCTCGGCACGTGCCCGGGGATGCGGCGTTCGCACGAACAGCAGCAGCATCTGCTCCTGCGCTGGCTGCTCTTGTCCCTCGCCCACCGGGAGAGCAGCTGATGGCAGCAGGGAGACCTGCGGTGCTGGGACGGGGACCTGGGGAGATTCCTGGTGAATAAACCCCCAGGCTGTTTTTTTCCTGAACACATCAATTCTCAGATTCCTTCTGGGGGAGACTTGGCAGCACTGCACTCCTCGTCCCTGGCCGTGGTCCCCGAGGGCGGCTGGGAGCTGTGGCGAGAGCAGCCCTTCCCATGGATGCCCTCGCACATCGGGCTCCGTGTCCGTTGGGGCACGTGGGGAGGTGGCGAAACGCGGCTCCCCCAGGGAATGGCAGCGTTTGCGAGTGTGAAATCAGCTGGAAAACACGCTCCTCTCCTGGCTTCCCCAGCTTCACCTAAGCCAAACCAGCTCCGTGGGACGGCAGCTCAGTGGGAGCACTGGAGGGGACGCAGCAGCCCCAGAGCTCACCGCAGCTCAGCACGACGGGGCTGGCACAGTCGGAGCCAGGCACCGTCCCCGTGATGCCCCACGCCCAATGTGCCCCAAATCCCCCCCGCTGCCCTGCTCTCCAGGCACTTCTCCCCACTCTGCGCCTCCAGCCTTTCCGTGGCTGCTGTGATTAATTCACTGACAGTGGGGTAGGAATAAATCCACTCGCTGGCATGTTGTAAATTCATCACGTGCTGGGGGCACGCATTCCAGCCGGCCATAAACACCCCGGGCTACGAGCTAGTAAATCTGCCTCCAGAGCCGGTGGCTGAACAGAGTCCCCGGGTCCCAGGGGCTGCTCCATCCTGGGGACAGGGTGACCCCGCAGCACCCGGCTGTCCCTGGAGGGGGTGGCTCAGGAGAGGAGCCGTGGGGAGCAGACTCGCCCAGCTGCTGTCACCCTCCCGGTTTGCATCCCTCCTCCCCGTGCCATTCCTGCACCAGGGACTGGGGTGGGTGCTGCCATCTGCACGCTGCTCCCATGGGTGCTGGGAACCCATCCCATGGGATGAGGGCAGGGTCGTGCAGCCCATCTGGGAGCTGCCCGGGGATCCGGCGAGCCGCCTGGAATGCGCAGCAGCACAAGAGAGGTTTGCTGCTCCTGGTGCTGTGCTGTGCTGCTGAAACATTTATGCAGTAAACTAGCTGTAAAAGAGGAAAAAAAAATAACGTTTTATTATCCACCAAACAGCTGCTGCTTCATTTTATGGGGGTCATTCTCCAAGGAGGTCCGGCCAGCAGAGCAGAGGCACAAAGCCCAGGTCGTGGTGTGCTCCAGGCTCCTGGCACCCCCCAGCTCGGCTCCCCCAGCCCCCACCGGCCCCGCAGCACCAGGCTGGGCACTCGGGGATGGGCGGCCATGGTGGGACACGGCCCAGGGAAGTGCACTTGTAGCTTTATGATTTTTATCAGCCGTGCTATTGTTGGGTCTGTCAGCAGGTCGCCTTGGGGAGGCGGCGCGGGGGCGCGGGGCTGTGTCCTGTGGCACCCGGAGAGCCGGCTGCAAGGCCAGACAGTGCGTGAGCGGCTCCGGAGGGCAGGGCAGGAGAGCGGGGGCCTGGGCTGGTTCCCATCGCATTCCCCGGCAGAGGAAGCCAGGGCACAGCACAGCCTCCCGTTCCCAGAGGAAGCTGAGTGCTCGGGGAGGTGGCATCGCCGGTGCCCAGAGCCACCGGGCAGGGTCGCAGGATGCAGATGCCAGCCCGGCGTGCCGGGGGCCGGGGCTGCTGCAGCCCCCAGCACTGCACAGAGCCCGTTTCCCCTCGGACAGTTGCTGTAGTGCTGGGGGTCCCTGGGCATCGCCAGGGGACGGGGTCCTCATGGGGAGGGTGAGCATCAACAGGGACAGGCAACTGTGGGGACATGCCAGCCCTTGCCCCTGGTGGTCCCCTTCCTCCTTCTCCATCACTTGTGCCCCCTTCGCCCGTGCCGGTGGGAACCGCGTGGGCAGCCCCCGCCTGGGGGGGGTGCGGGAGGCTGTGCCGCCTGCCCCGGCGCCGCACCGCGGCCGGCACAAGAGCTCCCAGCAGCTCCAGCCCTCTATGAAATAATTTGTTATTTTAGTTGTAAAACAGTAAGTGGCCCCTTTCCAGGCAAGGCGAGGGAAAAGGCAAACGAGCCCCACTCCCGTTAATGACTGAACCATTCAGTCAGCACAGGCAGGGACTGGCACAGGAGTGGGCACCCGCCTCCTCCTCACCCCCTCACCGCTCCGGCCAGGCTGCTGGGGCCAGCACTTCCATAACGACCAAGGTAATGATTAATTATTGGGGCCGTTACCTCTCTGAGCAGCTTTTTTGTGGGGCGAGCGTGCCAGGGCCGTGCATACGTGTGGAGGGCAGCACCAGCGTGCCCGGGTCCTGGGCTGGGGCTGCCGCCTTTGCCGTGCCTGCCATGCCGAGGGGTTCCATGGGACTCAGCACACGTGGGCACGGTGCTGCTCCAACCAAGCCAGCTGCTCCAGCTGCCTAAGACGGTGGTGAGGCCCTGGCACAGGTTGCCCAGAGAAGCTGTGGCTGCCCCTGGCTCCCTGGCAGTGGTCAAGGCCAGGTTGGATGGGGCTTTGGGCAACCTGGGCTAGTGGAGGGTGTCCCTGCCCATGGCAGGGGGTGGCACTGGATGGGCTGGGAGGTCCCTGCCCACCCAAACCAGTCTGGGGTTCTATGAAACCATGTCCAGCTTGCCTGGTGTGAGAGCAGCCAGACCCAAGCCCAGTGCCACGGTGCTGCAGTGCAGGACTGGCTGCTGCTGGGAGGTCAGACTGGGAATGTGCACCAGCACCACCGCGGGCAATCCCAGGGGTGAGCACCAGGCACCCCACTGGGGAGGAAGAGGAGGTTTATCCCTTTTCTGTGCCCAGGGATAAAACCTCCCTCCCCTACGTTCGGTGCTTGAAGACTGGCGTCAGTGCAGAGTGGGCACAGGGCCACGTGCTGGGCGAGGTGGGCAGGGCAGGGTACAGGCAGGGCAGGGTGCAGGCAGGGCTGGCCCCAGCCAGGCAGCAGACCAACACAGCTGGGGCTGACAACCCTTCCCAGCTGGGGGGTGCCTGCACTGCCCTATATAAGGGGCCAAAAGCCCAGCCCAGAGCTGGTTGCATGGCTGGGGCTGCTGGGTTTGGACTACTCCCTCTGGGTAAGGGGGGGACATTGCTGCCAGTGTCTGTCCTTGGGCTGATGGGGGCTGCTTTGCCTTTTTCTACACAGGGCTTTTGCGATGCTGCCTTCTAGCCCAGCCTGGTGATGGTGGCCTGGGCAGGAGCAGCCCCTGGGCATCACCAGGCAGCGCTGAGCCTGGGCTGGGCAGCCCCTGGGACAGCACCTAGCTCCGTGATGGCTGAGGAGCCAGCCTGCTGGAAAACCCTCAGGAGCTCATCTCCCTGCAGGGATAAGAGCCCACAGCTTGTCCCTCAGCAGGAGGGATGCATGTGGCTGCCTGCCCTGCTGCAGCCCCAGCTTGGCTGTGCTGGTCGGGTGGGAGGTGGCTGGAGCGCAGCCTGCCAGCCCTGGGGTGGGGAGCAGTGTGCTGGCTGATGGGGTGCAGCTGGGACAGGACTGGTCCTGGGAAGTGTTCAGGTGGAGACCACAGCTGGGCACCAGGCTGCTGAGAGGGACGAGCTGGAGTGCAGGGTGTGGGGGGGTCTAACTGATCCCTCTAAGGCATGGCTCAGGGCAGGAGCTGAGCACCCTCCCTTGCAAGGAGCGGTGCCCATGCAGGAGTCAGCCCAGTGCTGCCGGCCCCCAGATACTCCAGTTCTGGCCGTGCAGCACCCACCACCCAGTTCACAAACCCAGGCGCTGCGCAGCGATCTTCCCGAGTGCTACTTTGAGTGGGGCAGCTCAACAGCTGGTGCAGCTTGACTTTTATCCCAGCCCAAAACCAACATGGAGACTTTTCTGCAGATTCCTGGGGCCGGGTGGGGGAACTGTGGTGTGAAGAAGGGTCTTTTCCTTGATCTGCTCTTACAAAAATAAAGTTGAGAGCCTGCTGGCTTGTTTGGGTGTAGTGAGCAGCTCACCCACACCAGCTGGGGCTCAGCTATGTGTGGTTGCCTGTGCGGGATGCACCTGGCTGAGCCTTGCTCAATTAATGTGGGTTGGTAATAACTTTCTGCTGATACAGATGAAGGTTTTTATGAAACCAGCACCCTGACACGTGTCCTTTCCTTTTCTTGGTGCAGACACAAGGACGCAGCTGCTGCAGCCCTGGGGCTGGGTGTACCCCACGGACAGAGGTGGGTGCTGATGGTGGCTCCTGGGTGTGTCTCTTTGAGAGGGGCTGGGGGGGACTGGAGCAGCTGGAAACTTTGGTCTAGGGTGAGTTGGGACTCCCTGGGATGCAGGGATGGGCGATTGGAGCTGTGGGGGTGCAGGAGTGGGGCCGGGGCCAGGCGCAGCCTGGGCAGGATCCAGCCGTGTCGTGGGACACCTGAAGCCCAGATGTCTGAACCTCGGCACTTGCCGGTGCGGATGGAGGTGGCGCTCGGCCAGTAAACCAGCATCACTTCGCCTCCGTGCTGGGATAACCCCCTCCTGGCTGGGCAGGGCTGTGTGGGAGCTGGGACCAGTTCCCTCAGCTGAGCTTCAAAGGGGATGAGAAGCCCCAGGAGGGACGCACGGCTGGCTGGGAGTGGGGGCATTGATGGGGGACAGGCGTGGGTGTTGACTGCTGCTTGGCGTCTTCCTTGGCCCCAGGAATGGGGAGACCTGAAATGCCCCCTCCTGTCACTGAGCTGGACCCCCAGGGGTGCAGCAGGGTCCAGCTCAGGGATTCGGACCCCCCTCCAGCAGAAACGGTGCTGGCTCCACGTGACAGGTACAAAGGGCCCCACAGCACTTCCTCGGGCTCGCCCCGTGGGGTCTTGCAGCGATGCCGGGGCAGCCCAGCCATCGCTCTTGCAGTCTGGCAGCGCTGTGCCAAGCGCTCCCGGGCTGTGCAGGCAGCCCCTCCCCGCTGTCAGGTTTTAGACTCGAGTCCTCAAAAATGCAAAAAATGCAATGGGAATCAAGGTTGGCCTGAAGATTTTTGATCTTTTAGCAATTGCTGCAGTATTGCTGTAAGTACATCCAGATGGCTGCAGACCACACAGAGGCAGCGTGTGCCGCCAGCACGGCCACCTTTGGGCCACCCTGTCCCACCTAGCCTGTGATGCTCAGGGACCTTGGGACACAGCGTGGGGTGGCACTGGAGGATGTGGCAGGTTGAATTGTGTGACATTAGGGTTAATGCTGACGGTGGCTGCAGGGTGACCTGTCCCCCAAGGCTGGTGGCTTGTTGTGTGGCTCCAAGGGATGCTGTGGCAGAGCCATCACCCTGGCTTGTACCTGGGGCAAGGATGCAACCTCCGGCAAAGCTTTGCTAAACGTAACGGGGCTGAGCATCGTGTAGCCAAAGCTATAGATCAGCTGCTGAGAAGCTGAGATGCAGTTTAACATCAGACCACTGGCTCTGTCCCCTTGGCTCCTGGTGTGATCCCCCATGGGCTGCAACGGGCTCCTCGTACGGCAAGTCACTGCCTGGCTCTGTGAGTCAGTTCGCTATCGCTGAAACCTCAAACAGGAGGGAAAACAGTTGGTGTAATTTATTACAGGTTAGCTGCAGTGTCTGCAGGGAGCCAGGGTGAGGGGGACCTGGGCTTATTTTGGTGCTTTTCCTGCATCTCGGAGCTGAGGAGGAGGGAGGGATGATGGAGGCGATGGCTGCCCCCCCCCAGCAGTGTGTGCCCAGGAGGCTGTCGGACACCCTGGCCTTGGGGTGCTCGGTTCCCGCACACGGTGCTTTGCTTTCTGCCTGGGGCAGCGCAGCGCATGCTCGGTGTGTGTGTCCTGGCCCCGCTGCAGGCGCTGCTGCCCATCCTCCCTTCCTTGCTCCCTGAGAACTGATGGGCAAGTGATGCTAATTAGCAGAGAGGCTCGTTTTAACCCACCACTCGCTTTACTCGTGCTCAGGGCCATGGTGGGAGCACGGCTGGTGGGAAGGTGTGGGTGCCTGGATCTGGCTGGGGGTGCTGGAGAGGGCAGGGCTGGGGGTCCCTCCCACCCGTGCAGGTTCCTCTGGAGCACCCGGGTGCTGATCATTCTGATTCCTGGTCTTGCCCCTCACAGGAGTGGGACCGTGTTTACCCAAAGCTTGCTCCTCGGGGAACAAACCCGCAGTGGCTTTTGTTGAAAAGCAAGAGCATTTCTAGGGAGATCAGAATTTCCTTTTCAGAAAGCCAGTTCCCATTAAGGAAAACATGTTTTGACCAAAAACTGATGCTCAGTTCTCTGTGGTCTAGCCGGGAGCAGAAGATAGTGCTGGTGGTATGAGGTGGGTTCCTCACCCTGCTCTGGTCCTCCCCAGCAGCAGCCATGCTGACCAGGGTCCTCTGGTGCAGGGGGGTGAGGGGCTGTACCCACCCACCAGCCAGCATCACCCCAAAGCCAGCCCAGCTGCTGGTGCGGGGCTCATGTGGTACCTGGTGGGGATGCTCCTGGCACCCAGCGTGTTCTTCCTGCTCCTCTCCCATCACCCAGAGGAAGGTCCCGGTCCTGTCCCTGGTCCCCTCCTCACCTCTGGTGTCGGCCGAGCACCCGTGGGCCAGTGGCTGTGCGCTCCCTCCCCTCTGCTGCCCACCAAACCGAGGAAGTTGCAACCACAGAGCTCTTGAAAGCATTTTTTTGGTGGAGACCACCGGTACTGAGAGATTAAAATTGCTGTTGTTTCTTCCATTACTCAGCTTTCCTGAATTATGGGGTGTAATACTCAGGGAGTGGGAATAATTAGGGGAGAACAATGGCAGGCTTGAAGGCTTAAATATGCCTGTGTGGTACTTCCAGCCAGTCCAGCCTGCTGTCACATTTCTCTAGGCCTCCATTTTCCACAGCTCGTGCCAAGCCTTTTTCACTACGGTACCCGCTCCTCAGCTTCCTCATTCCTTGGGCTCTGCTCCCTGGCCCCGCTGCCCCGGTTAACGCTCTGCTCCCCGGCTCCTGGCCAGCCAGCACCCATGGCACGGCTCCCTGCACCCTGCCTGCCTGGGATGCTGGAGCCTGGGGTCAGGGGATGCAGGAGTGCTGGGTGGGGCGATGCTGGAGCCTGGGGGATGCAGGAGGATGCTGGAGCCTGGGGTCAGGGGATGCAGGAATGCAGAGTGGGGGGATGCTGGAGCCCAGGGCAGCCCCTGTTGCCCTTTTGCTCCTTCCAGGCTCCTCTGTACCGGGCAGGCAAAGGTCCTGCTGGGTCATGTTGGTGTTCCGTGCTCAAGGAAGCTGCTGGGTTTCTCCCCTCTGGAGGGGATGCCCCTCTGGCTGCTTGGTGGCATCTTGCTCAAGCTCCTTCCCAGCAATGACTCGCTGCTGAGACCTGGGGGAGCAATAATGGCCACGACTGGGGAGCTTGGGTGAGAGGCTGGGATGCCAGTGCCGGTCCTGGGGCAGGATGCTGGCTCCAGCCGGGGCAGGAGGTGGCTGTGGGGAGCTCCCTGCCCGCTGTGGGACGGGGATGTGGAGCCACAGGCTGGGGCAGAGCCAGCCCCGTGCCCGGCAACTTCTCTCCAAGTTCTTGGATGTCAGCGCTAGCACTAATTAAAACAAAATCAATATTTTTTTGCTGGAAAAAGAGACATTGTTCTGGCAGCGCTTTCCCCAAGTAAGCTCCCATGTCTCAGCTGGCTGCGCGTGATGGGCAGGGAGAAGCCAACGGGACGCTGGGGCCGAGATGAAAGTCTGGGGCTTTGCCGCGTTCAGGGAGGGGATTGGTTTTAAATTTTCAAATCATTTTGCTCCTCTCTAATTTAACTGCTTGGAAGCCTCAACCCCAGCCCCTTCCCTGCCATCCAGGGCACGGTCGTGCTCGTGGCAGGTTGCTGAAGTGGGGATGGGATCGGGCATGGGCTGTGTCCTGGGGGGGCAGCTGTGCCTCTGCAGGGCTGGTGTGGGGGCTGGCACCCAGTGCTCTAAAAACAGCCCCCAAACCCAGCAGTGCCGGGCTCCGCAGGGCTCAGGGAGGGTCATCTGCAGGCGGTGGGGCTGAGGAAGCTGAGCGTGTGCGTAGGTGATGTGCTGACCCCATGGCAGCAGTTGAGCTCGGAGCCAGGGCTGCCAGGGCTTCAGCAAACCCTGCAAGGGGAGGTGGTGGCTGTGCCGGGCAGTGCCCACGCCGGGGGGTGGGTTGGCAGGAGGGAAGCGGGTGCCCAGGGCTGCCCCTCGCAGCCCGTCCTTCGGGGCAGCCAAGGGGACACCCCGGTGTGTCCCCTGAGAGCTGTGCTGCTGTCTGTGCCCGCTCCAGCTGCTGCCCAGATGTGCAGGAGTGGGCGGTGGCTCCCGGGGTCGGCTGGCACCCCAGCAGGCGCTGGCAGGGCCGGGGGTCACCGCTCCTGTGCCGGAGCCAGCGGGTGGCCGGAGGAACCAGGACCGGGCACTGCTGCAGGACAGGCCACTGGACAGGTTTGAACTGCTGGAGGAAAGGTTTCGTCTCGAAAGTGGCAGCTTTGGGGGGCAGCTGAGCAGGGCCTGGGCTGCCTGCGGCGAGGAGGAAAGCTCTGTCACCGGGTTTGTAAGCCCAGGTTGGCCCAAGCGCAGCGGGGATGGGCTGAGAGCAGCTCCTGCCCTGGGATGGGTTAGATGTCCTTCAAAAACCCGGTTTGCTGCGGCTCGGAAACACAGATCATTTCATCAGCTGCCTTCCTTGGAAGCCACAATTAAAAATATTTTAAAAGAAAACAAACATTTCTCATCAAAATGCCTGTCTGTTCCTGGCCCGCAGCTGAAGGTCTCATCATGGCCAAGGCTGTTTGACCCCAGCAGTTTCCCAAGCCGCCTCTGGGCAAATCCACCCGAGCCGGACTCGGAGTTTTGGTTGCGTTTGGTAATTGGCCCTTGGAAATTTTGCATCTTTTGCAGGAAATCGGAGAGGCTGGACTGGTGCTCCCCTGCTCTCCCCAAGGTTTTTGATGCTGGGGTGGCGGTGAGCTTATGGCTGCAGTGTTTATTGTGCGAAACGACTGCACGGGCTGTACCCCATCCCGCAGGCACTCCTGTACAATTTTGGATGGAGCCCAGCCCCGCAGGGCACCGGGTCCCCGTGCCGTGTCCTGCACGGCTGGGCAGCGGAGGACAGCTTCCGGAGGGGAACGGTGCTGCTGCCGGCAGGATGATAGTGGCTGTGGTTTTAATTATTGGGGTTTAGTTGCATGGAGCAGAACGAGAGACTGAGAACAGTGAAACCGCAGGGAGAAAGGCGGAAAGGAGGGTCTTTGGCCGGCTGCCTGATGGGAGGTGGGGGGGCTGGCTGGACCATCCTGCCGCCGGGAGAGCACCGGCGTCCTTGTGGGGTCACGGCACGGGGCAGGAACAGTGGCTCGGCCGATGTCAACCTGTTCCCCTGTGACCGTCGTGCTGTCGCCCAGGGCCACCCCTTCCCATCCCAGCTCGGCACGAGCTGCTGCTGCGTACGGAAACAAATCGCTGTGCGGTGACTCGGGAGCATGGACCCGGACTGGGTGCGGGGGGAAGGGGGACACTGAGACTAATCAGGTCCCATGCAGGGTCCCTGCCCCGAGCACCCCTCGTCCCTGCACGTGCTGCCAGTGCCGGTCTGTGCCTGGAAGCGGGGATGTTTCTCACTGCGTTTCTGCTCGCCCAGCACTTTAACAGACGCCTTTGCTGCAGTGTTGACTTTCAAAGGGCCGGATCAGCTCTGCGGCCAGGCAGAGCGTGGGAGGAGGGTGCCTGTCCTGCTTAGGAAACACAAAACAATAAAAGAGGAACAATGGAGCCTCCTTTCCTTCACCCGAAATGCCAAATGCCACCAAAATGTGGCAGAGCTCCGAGCAGCGTTGCTGGGACAGCTCTGGCGTCCCTTGGCCTGAGGGGAGCTGCAGAAACCTCCTTCTTGGCCCTGGCAAGGGATGCTGCGGGAGGGCGGGTGCCAAGGAGCATCGCCAATGGGCTGCCCTGACCCGATGCTGCTGCCAGCGGGCATTCTCAGCTTTGGAAACCGTGTTTGGGTCAAGGCAGTGGTTTTGCAGCACAGTTGTGCCTTGGGGAAGGGTTTTGCATGCTGCCCAGGCTGCCTGGATTGGCTGAACGTGTTTTGCAGCTGGCACAGGGTCCTGGGAAGTTTTATAAAAGCAGCAGCCGCATACCCAAACTTGCCCGACTGTTATCAGGCAGAGAACATGTTCATTTGGTACCCACGTGGTGCCAAGCATGGGAAGATGCTTGGCCAGGTTGGCGAGAGCTGGGAATCCCGGGATGGGGATGGATCCGTGTCCCAGCTGGACCCCCCCATCCTGAGCATCCTCTCACCTGGCCCTGGTGCTGCCAGTAGCCAACGGTTTTTCAATGCATGGCTGCAGCAGGGATGCGGGGCTGGAGCACCCTTGGGGGCTGGGGCTGAGCATCCCGGGTTCCTGGTGCTCGAGGGGGCCATTTGTTGAGCTGATGGTGCCAGAACTGTCAGCACCTTGGCTGCTCGGGGCTGCCGGCACCGTGCCAGCCCTGTCGAGGAGCTGCCGTCCCCGGCGCACAAGCTCTTGTGGGTGAAACATCCTTCGAACGGCCCCAGCGAGCGCCTGGCACCCCGGCCAAGCACATCTGGCTGAAAGCTGTGGGAGCTGCCCCAGCAATGAGGACACCAGTCCGGAAACGCTTCTCTCCCGGAGAGATTCCCCTGTGCCGTCCAGGCTCCTCTCCCGGCACCATCCCTGCCCCATCGGCCAGTGCCGGGCCATGGGGTCTGCAAAGGGACAGTGCCCGGGGCTGTGCCCACGCCTGGTTTGGGTGGCAGGAGCGGGGCTGGGAGCTCCCCTTCCCACCAGTGAGGGGAGAAGGGACTGCCCAGCTCCAGGCAGCGTGAGGGTGGGGTGAGGATGCTGTCAGCACGCGCCGGCACGAGGCGGTGTGGAGCGTGGCTGCGTGCACGGTCGGGCTCCCCGACAACTCTGCTGCAGCCGAAATACTCCGCAGCCCCGTACTGCGCGGTCAGAGCAGCGCGGCAGCAAACTGCCCTCGCCGGCTGCCTGCAGCAAAGCAGGCAACAGACCCCGGGGTGAGCCGGGAGCGGGAGCACCTGGGGTGATGAACTGGTTTAAACCCTCGAGCTAGACCCTGGTAAGCAGTTCAGCTCCCGCCAGCGTGTACTGTTGGGACACGCTCCGGCTCAGCACCGTCCAAAGTCTCGCTCACCCGTGGGAGGACACAGAGCTCGAGGAAGGTGAGGGCTGGAAAAGCTCCTTCTGCCCTCTGTGGGCACCGCTGCAAATAAAGCTCCCACGACCCGTGGCTCTGGGAGCCGGGGCTGGGGTTGGGCCACGGCCGGTCTGGGTGATGCAGGGTCCGTCTGCTGCTGTCGCGGCTGGCTGAGCCCCCGGTGCGGGTGGGCAGGGGCCGGGCACGGCGGGGGGCTCACCCCGAGCGCTGCCGTACGCCGGGTCCTGCAGCATCGCTCTCCGGCAGCGCTGCCGCTCTGTATTCCCCCCCCCCCCCAACTTGTTGCTATTGTCATCTCTAATATCACGCGGAGATATGAAAGGCTGAAAGTCGCCTCTTTTCCTGCCAGGTTAAATCGTTCACCAGGAATGTCTATTATTCCCACAAGTCAACTTTCCCCTTCGCGGTATGTGTCCAGGGGTCAGGCCTGGCACCACATGAAAGTGAGGGGTATTCAATAACCTAGAGCCGTGGAAAGGCTTCAGTCCAACTCCAACCATGTTCAGGGTTTTATTGATGCAGCATGCCTTTCCCCATTTGTTTCCTATAAACAGCACATGGTAATATTTAGTAGGTTTCAAACAGAGCTTTTTGCATATTCTCCCTTGTCTACAATGAGCTACTCGGTAGTAGACAGTTTTAATTTACTTAATGCAATTTTTGCTTTTTGTTCTTCCAGAGGGTCTGGGCTGGTTTTGACCCAGTCGCCCCAGCAAATTACTGCACAACTCTGTAATCCCCGGGGGGAGCCCAGGACCCACTCCCCGCGGGGGTGAGCACGTTCCCTTGCTCCCCAAAGGAGGGAAAGGACCCGGCGTGACCTCCTCGTTGCAAAATAACCTCCTTTTAGCTGCACGGCAGCAAGGCGGACACGGGGCCTCCCTTGTTCCGGGGGGGCAGCCGCTGCCCCGGGGCTGCCTGGGGAGCCGGGCGTGTGTCGGGGCTATTTGGGGCCGCTCTGGCTGGCAAAGCCTGGCTTTTGTCACCGGCCAGGCAGGCGACACGTGACGCTCGCCAGCTCCGGCCAAACAGAAAAGCCACTTTATTGCAAAAGCTGAAGCTTCCCCGTCCTGGCGCTGCTCAGTGCCCGGGGCTGACTGAGGCTGCAGGGTGCCCCCCTCCCCGAGCAAGGGTGAAGCCCACTGGGGCTCCCCCACGCCGCAGACTCCTGGGGAACGTTTATATCATTTATACCAGCAAGGGAGGTGCAAATCCCTGCTCCCGGAGAGCCGGCAGTTCCCGTTCCTCAGCTCACAGCCCACGGCAGCTGTGGCGCAGCCCCCAGCCTGGCGCGGGGAGGGGGTACAGATGCCTCCCGAGGTGACTTTTTTGCCACTATGAATGACCACAAATAGCGCGCCTTAGTGCCCTGGGCAGCAGGCTGCCTTGGGCTGGCGGTAGCGAGTCCCTGCTAATGTACGCCCGGGTATTCACGGGGCAGAAAAAGGCCCGTCCTCAAACAAGCAAACATCGACTGTGGTTTCCCAGCTCTGCTCATCAGCCCCATCCCCGGCCACACTCCCTCTGCGCCCTGAATATTGGGCAGGTTTCCTTCAGGCAGCAGCTTTCACACGCGCCGGCAGCCAGACATTCTTGGTTTGGTGCTGCCGTCGCCCTGCCAGCGGCAGAGCGGTGAGCCCACACCGATCAGCTGCTGCTCCGCGCCAGCACCCATGTCACCCAAAAAAAAAAAAAAAAAAAAAAAGGCAAGAGGAAACCAAAGAGTTGACACCAGGATTCTTTTAATGCAATTGCTTTTAAAATGCAGCCTTAAAATGACTTGTAATGGTCAACAATGAGGAAGGACGGATCTTTTTCATCTCTGCAACGCAGCCACGCGGCACCTCTGCCTCCAAAACCCACCAGCCGCCGCTGTTCCTGCATGTCGTTCTCCAGCTGCCTTTACAGCGACTCACTGCCCCGCCACAGGACACACACCGCACCGGGCATCCGAACCCTTCCACCACAACTGGGAGAACAGGGACGGGGTGAGCCGTCCAGGTGACCCAGCGTCCATCCGGACAGCCTAAACAAACAGCAGCACAAGCGGCAGCTGGCTCTCACCTTACGCTCAGGCATAACCCTACAAAGGTGTTTGAGCCGCCAGCTCCTGTGGAAGTGAGTAAGAGCTACCGACTTCAGGTTCCTAATGATCTCTGGGATCTGTGCCTTCATGCTATGTAAAGTGATTTGAGAACTGAACGTCTGACTGCATTTTCTTGCTGAATGGGATGGCAGAGGAAGCTGATTTTCCAATATCTTGGGTTTTTGAGATATAACACTACTTTGTGTATTTATTTTACAGAACAGCAGGTGCTACAGACTGCCGGAGCTTGCCAATTCAAGTAACACGGGAAATTCTGTTGTAGCCTAAACATCTGTGAGAATATACCCAGCACCACCTCCTCACCGCGCAGTGTTTATACACCGTAACAGGAGAACAGGCTCTACTTGATGAAATGTGTTTAATACCTCCCAGTCGTTCGTCTGCTTTTCGTTCTGTGGACTTGCCACGCGGCCTCTGGGCTGTACGTACTGTAGAATGCTGATGGCGTTTTACTCACTCTTTCCTTTTCTCCATTTAAAATATTTACTGCTGCCCTGTTGCAATTTAATGGTCCTCCCCTTCCAAGAGGGGAGGCAGGAGGCAGCTGGGGAAGATAACACCGCAGAAAGGCCCAGGCCACGCAGACCCCCTCAACCTGCCGGTGCTGGTGATGCCACTGCTCTCCGGCAAAAGGAGCCTCCCCGACTGGGTGCCAGCACTCAAATAGTTGCTCTCCCAAGCCACCCCTTTGTATCAAGCTTGCATTTTACTAGTAACTTCCAAATCAAATGCAGGAAGCCCCTTTGCTCTACAGAAATACAATGCACTGATCTCCAAATTAATTTTAAACTCCTCTTTTTAAGGACATTTAACAACAAATCGGTGGGCTCTCATAGTTTGGTCTCCAATTCTGGTAATAAAACATGGATTCAGATTTGAACAGACTGGAGCTCTTCTGGAGTCTGAGCAGTAGTTCTTGCACAACCAAAGATCACAATTAGAAACTGAGCATAGAAAGAGTCCCCAGAGGAATACGAAAAAGACATCACCTTATGAAAAAGCTTCAGAATGAACCTGTGAAATAAACAGCGACCGGACAACTGTCTTCTACAGAAGGTGGAAGTAACAGTAGAAGAATATAATTACATCTTAAACAGTCCGTGAGTCAGTCTGAATGTACAGGGGCACCAGATCTCTACAGATCTGTGATGAAAGCGCTATATCCCTACAGATCTGTGATGAAAGCTAATGGCCAAACCCAGCTGGTCCCCTCCAGTCCCAAAGGGAGACTGGGTTGCGGTTCACTCTTCGCCAGCTGGAAGATTGTCTTCAATCCGCCTGATGAACTTCATTCTTATTTCTGTGACGCTGTCACCCTTCAGCGTGTCCTGGACAAATTTTACATCCACGGCCATCTGAACCTAGGTGATGGAAGAGGAAAAATAAGAGCTGTTACCAGACCAGCTTCTCCAGGAACCGTCTGATCGTGAAGCACCAGCCTAAGAACTCTAAGGGCACGACATGCAATGCAGAGCTCTACAGAAACACTCGTTATCTTTCAAGATCACACCCTCCTTGTACATCGAGTCCTACGTGGTGGACAGCGGGCACCTCACCTTGGCAAAAATACCTCCTACAGGGTAACCAGGACTCCCTGCAGAGACCAGAGCCCAATTAACCCTATCGCTCAGGCTACACGTCCTGCTGCTCCATGTACGTTCCTCAAAAATTTCAGCTAAGCAAGATAATCAAGCCCAAATACAGACTCCTAAATTTGCGACACAGCTGTTCTCTTGTTCCGGCCAATTCCCAACTAGGGCTCAGAGCAGTTACAAAGGGAGGACTTTGAAGCTTCATAAAAATTCAAGGAGATCCTAGTGCTTGTACTTGGGTCATAAGATGAAAGGCAGCACCTCTGGAACTCACAGCTGCCATATGCAATGGCAGCCGAGTGCTCCTGCGGTCCTGCTCTTCTCCTGGGAATGAACTTCAAGTCCAAAGCAGACACAGAAGTCACAAACACAACCTAGACAGTAAAGTATCTGCTGATACCTTGGTCATTCACACATCTATCTCACTGGAAGAGAGATGCTGGCTCACCATTTCCAGGGCTCCTCGCAGCACTCCACACAACAAGTTGGAATAGATGAGAGATGAGTGGTTGTCGGGGAGCTCAACAAAGTCCACCAAGGGGTTATTTTCCAAGATCAGGGAGAACTCGTCACCTCCAGGACTCCAGTTGGTGATGCTTGGAGTGATGCCCAGGTACATTTTAAATGCTATCTGTTATGGCAAACAGAGTTTGAACAAGAACGCGTCCCATGAAGCAACAGCACAGCTTTGATCTCTAAAATTACTAAAGAGTTTTGAAGGCACCATGCCTTTCTCCCAATTCCCACCAGTCAGCAGCAGTCAGGGATCTAATTCTTTCTTCTTCCTCCCCAAAATCTCAGTCAAACTCTCAGAACAGTCCTGTGAGTAGCAAACACTCTATCCTGACATACAAAACCTGACAAAGCTGTGCTCTGACAATTACCTTTGCAATAACATCTGCAGTTTCACGGAAATCATGGCATCTTCCGACATTGGACCGGGCCAGAAAGTCTTCTATTAGCCGAACACCTATGTTGTAACCCCTGTGAAGGTACCACAGAGCAACAGTTAGAGTGTGAAGAGCATCTTCTTTAGAAAAACAGCCAACATGTATAAAAGAAGATAGCGGAGAGGGGAAAAATGAAATCTGAGAAATATCAGTATTAAATAAAATTCAGTCTGCCAGGCGTTTATTCTTAGTGCAGCACACAGATGTGCCTACTGTGAACCCCAGCTCCTGCAAGGCTCCACTGCAGCAGATCCACTTACATTTTGTCAAGCTGCTTGTTGACGTCCTCGTCATTCTCGTAGTCCTTGCACAGCTGGGTGACCAGAGCGCCGTACGTCAGCGTGAAGAGCTCCGAGTTCTAGACAGAGGCAAAAGGGATTTAGCACAAGCCGAAGAAAAAACTGACTGAGCACTGCTGCTTCTGTGTCCAGCGCTGCTTCCGTTGGCCCGGAGAGGGGGAACAGAAACCTGCTGTCTCAAAGGAATTTGCTACTTAATAAGGAGAGATCCCAGTTCATATTTTGGCAAGGCAACTTCAGTCTCTTTGGAAAGCGAAGTTCTCTTTGACTAGAAATGACTGAGCGCTTTCTTCCTCTCCCTCTCTCCACACACACAGCACTTCCCATTGAATCTGACCTGAAGAGGCAAGCCAGGAGGCTGCTCACACTCTGTAGCCATTCTTAGAACTCATCAGCTGCCAATTAGCATCTCTGCTTTATGGAGCACATCCCCAGCTAACTGGAATGATACCTCCAGGTCATTCCGTGTGCTACTGACCACCTCCTGGATGGCTAAATGTGCAGTTGCCAGGGACCTGAATTTATTTCAACCACTGCCCCAGAGGTACAAACTCTACCAAGAAAAAACAAGACTCATCTGGTCCCTAGAAAGTTATCTAGGCACATAATTTGCTTCAGACATTACAATCAGCTCCTCAGACCCAGAAGAGGAACAGCAAGGACAATTTCAGGTCAGTTGAGCAGATCCGTGTTGTGCACAGCCGCTTTCTGTGCCTGGCTAGGATCAAAGTTACTTGGGCTTTCTTTGCACAGTCAGATTTGCAGAAAACGTCAAGGGAAAAGGTCTCTTCTCCCAGCCGCCGCCACCACCACCGATCCTCAGCCTGCAGCAACTATGTCAAAGTTGTCAAATGTCCCATTTTCTTGGGAGCCATTAAGCCAGACCAGTGACTAACAGGGTCATTAAAGGCTGCAAAACAGAAAGCTACAGTAGGCTTTAGCTTTTCACAGAACCTGAAGGAAGTGTTTTCAGGAACAAATAAACCATCATAATTTATTTCTGCTTTCAGTTTTAGCATTCAGAAACATTACAGAGAGTCTAATCTTGGATTAAAAGCCTATCACCTACCATGAGATGCATAGATGCAGAAGGTGAAATGAATGGCAAATACCAATACTACAGAATGAAAGCAGCAGGCAGGCAGAAAGGAAGGGAAAAGAGACAACATCAGAGTTAAGTGACAACACTGATCGCACTTCATTCTGAACAAGTTTACACAAAGCCAAGACAAACACAAGGAGGAATCACTCCCAAACGGCAACATTCAACAAACAGAAATTGGGGTTGTTAGAAGACACCGGGAATTCCACCTTGTCATTGTAATTCAACAGCAGTTGGCTAGCAAAAGGCTTTCAGCATGTGAAAAGAGCCAGTCAGGCTCCTTGGTACTTTTGTCCAATTTCAGATCTAAAGAACTGATGCATTCTTTGGGGTTTTTTCTACTTAAAATTCTGCTTTCATCTTGGAAAGATAAAGGTTGCGCAAGTTCACACCAAACGACAAGGCAGAAGTCTCCTGTAGCTCAACCAGCAGAGTCAGACATTTGGCAGAGAATTTAACAAACACGCAAAAAAAAGGTTACGCTATTTTTAAGGAGTTCAGTAATTTTAGTAAAGACAGGGCTGGGCAGCTGGAGGGAGTAGGGGTGAATGGATGGAGGAAATCCAGCTGTTACCACTCCAAGGTGTTGTCATTTACTGTGTAAAGCCATGAAGCCGTCACCTACGGTTATCAGCCCCCCAAGTGCGCAAAGCCAGTGCTGGTCACAGTTATCGCCAGCAATGCTGCTGTTCAGGTAATTTTAAAGTATTGTAACAAGGCAAACTTCTGAATTCATATTTGTAAACAAACTCTTTAATTTTCAGTCCATCTAATGGAATTAAAGCGCCTAATACTTTTTCTACTATTTGTATTCTTTATATTGCAGACTAGCGTATAGTCTCAACACTATATAACGGTTCTGTGGCTACAAAATGTCAGAATCGTACTGAAGTAACACCAATTCCTTAAGTACAAATCATTGTAGGTAAGGAGTTGAATCCCTAGAAGAGAATCCCTCGTGGTGCAGAGGAGGCAGGAGCGGGCAGGAGCGGGCAGCTGCCCGGCCTCCGCTGAGCCAGAACCAGCCCACGGCCAGAGAGGGAGAAAAAACATTTTATTTTTATTACTTGCTTCCAAATACTGGTGTTGCACCGAAAGTGAATTAATTCGATCTGGTTTGACCCAGACCCAGACCTCAGCTCTGTAGTTTTGTTCCCATCTCTCGTGTCTCAGTGCAGCCGGACTGATAACACGGAACGGGTGAGAGAGGAGAAGAGACGCGAGAAAAGCGTCGGCGTCCTGACTGTAACGTCTCCAGAACCCCAAGTGTCCCGTTCCCCTCTGATCTCTCATCCCGACACACGCCGTCGCCGTCCGGCCCCGCGGCACCGGGCACTCCCTGCCCTGCGGTGCCGGGAGCTCCCGCAAGGACCGCTGCGGGTACCGGACGCTTTAGGGCGAGGCCGTTCAAGGGCCGCGGCGGGTCCTGACCTCCCGCTGAGACCGCCTCGGGCCTCCGGGGCGGGCGGGAAAGGCAGAGGAAGGGGGCAGCCGGTGCCCGGCCTGTAGCCGCCTGCCCACCCGCCGGGGACGGCCCGGAGAGGGGCGAGCGGAGGGGCAGGTCCCGCCGAGCCCACCCCGCGGCCCGAGGCGGGCAGAGCCGGGCCCTGCAGCCCCGGAGGCCCCGACCGCACATCCGGGCCGGGCCTCCGCCTCCTCCGGCACCCCCCGCCCCGGGCCCGCGCCCTGCCATCGCCGCCGGCGAGGCGCCCCGCGGCCGACTCGCCCCGGGCCCGCCAGGCCTGGCTCCGCGGGCGGGCGGCGCAGGGGCCCGCCGGGGCCCGCCCGGCCCCTCAGGCGCCGCGGCCCCGCCGTTACCATTTTCTTGCTCTCGGTGCCGCGGCCGGCCTGGCGCGACATCCTGCCCGGCCCGCTGCGTCCCCGGCCCGGCCCGGCCCGGCCGCCTCCCGCACCGCACCGCGCCGCGCCGCAGGGCACCACGGGACTCGCAGTCCGCACCGGGCTGCCGGTCCCGCCACGCCCGCGCTATCGAACTACACATCCCAGAGTGCAACGCGACCGCTCTGTGAGCATGCGTACTGGCGGGGTGGGGGGACACTTCCCGGCGGGCCCTGCCTCACGTGACGGCGAGGCGCCTACAAATCCCGGCAGGCGCGGGGGTGTGCGCGCCGCTAGGGGGTGCTGTCGTCCGCCGGTGCCGGTGCCGGTGCCGGTGCCGGTGCCGGTGCCGGTGCCGGTGCCGGTGCCGGTGCCGGTGCCGGTGCCGGTGCCGGTGCCGGTGCCGGTGCCGGTGCCGGTGCCGGTGCCGGTGCCGGTGGCGTTGCTCCCTGCGACCTGTCCCGGGGGAGGGCGGCCCTCCGCTGCTCGGCCTCCAGCAAGGCCCGCGGGTGCCTGTCAGCTGCCGCGGAGGGGCCTCGGTCCCGGTGATGGCGGTGAGGGGTTGTGCTGGATGAGTAACTCCTCTCGGAAAGGGCCGTTGCCAAAGCAAGGCCCGTCGGGGGGAAAGGTTCCCTTCCCCGGTGCTGCCCGTGCCCTGCTGCTGGCCCCCGTGTCTTGGCAGACGCTGGTTCCTGGGGTCAGGGCAGCCGGTGCCCCCCGGAGCAGAGGGAGTTCGGAGCCTGGGGCTGCAGCTCGGAGTGGGAACAGGAGCTGCCCGGTGCAGGGTTTCCATCCCTCGCACGCGTGAGAAGCAAGCACGGCCGTGCAGAAACGCGGCAGAGGACAGGGATGTCGCAGCCTGGGGCTCCGTGCACCTGCAGTAAATACTGCAACAGCTGAGCCCCCCGGACCCTCCCCAGCCAGCACGACCACCTCAGCACCGGCCTCCGCTCCCAGATGGATGCTGCCTGGCCATTATTTATTTATTTGGGTACGTCTCTGTTGTAGACATGTCGCTGAGCGAGGGCCGATTGCTGACCTGTGCTCGAGGGTGGCTCCAGCCGGAGCAGTGCGATGGCGGCTGCGTGCCAGGTGCGGGGGTGTGCCCTCCCCCCTGCCGGCTGTTCAGGACTCCCACAGCTGGGTGACTGCTCGCTGTCACCCTCGAGCAGCAGTGCGGGGAGCGCGGGGGCCGGCCAGGCTCTCGCTGGCTGCAGCCAACCTGCTGGCATTGCCTTACATGGCCACGGCCCCAGGACGGCGCAGCCCCGGCTCGCTTGGCTGCTGGCGGGCTGCGAGCCTCTCGGCCTGATACCAGCTCTTGGCGTGGCCGATCCGGGCGGGGGAACTGCCAGCATCGCCTCTGTCCCTGGCAGGAGCGGGACACAGTGCCAGCGAGATGAGGAGATGCCTGCGCTCCCCTCCTGCTCCCAGTCCATCCCAGCACTGGTGGGCAAACGGCTGTTTCGTGCTCTCCTCTTCCCCCCTTGTGCATCTCCTGGCTGGAGAGCTACATCCAGGGGAGGGCAAAGGCGGGGGCAGTGGAGATCCCGTGGCACACGGCGCACACCACCACAGCCGTGATGCTGGAGGTGGGCATGAGCCCCCGGAGCCAGGTAGCCACCGAGCTCACCCATGTGGAGACACAGGTCTCCATGGGCACGGGCTGCCTGGTGCCGAGCCAAACCCCGGCCATCACCGTAAGGTTTGTCTTGTGGGAGCGGCCGTGTGAGAAAGCCACAGAGCAAACACCGCCGTGTGCCCGGGGACTGCCTGAGCCGCACGTGCTGCTCCAGGTCCCGCAGTGCTGGCCCTCGCTGGCTGGGGAGTCACCTGGCCGGGCCCTGGGAGATGTGCCAGGTCTGGCCGCAGCCCTGCCGGGATGCTCGTGCTGGAGCCACCGCCCAGCCCCACGCTGTGTCCCCAGGCTGCACCTCTGGGACTGCGGCAGCTCGGGAGGACCGGAACCCCCCCAGGCACCGAGTGCGTCCACGGCCACTCCTGTGCATGGGTGCCCACTGGAGGTACCGTGTCCTGGTCACATCATGGGTCCCTGGCATCGGAGGGCACAGAGGGGACCGCGCTGGCATCGCGCTCCGTGGCTCTCGTTAAAGCACGGCATGCTAAGGAAGGCCCTTCCCCTCGTTGTCCCGGGTCTGGGACAGGAGCAGCGGTGGAGCAACTGCTGCCCCCAGCCCCGAGCGGGGCCGTGCCCTGCCAGCCCCGCTGCAGCCCGGGAGACCCCAGGAGCCGGTTTGGCGGCGCTGGGCGGCTCTGCCGGTTCTGGCCCCCAGACGGGCCCGTGCCGGGAGGTGCTCGGGGAGGCGGGGGGACACGGAAATGCCGCGACCCGCCACCGCGGCGGAGCCAGGGCCCGGCTGCACGTTGCACGGTGCTGGCTGCCGCCGGCCGGGACTCGCCGCCCCCCGAACGCAGACCCCGATGCACGGCCCCCCCCCCCCCCGCCGGGTCTGGTTGCTCGTTCGGGGGGAGGCGGCTGGGCCTTCTGCGGCGCCGCCGCTCTCTGATGCCTTCCCGGGCAGGGGGGAGCGCGGCCGGGGCCAGGCAGCGCCCCGGGACCCCCCCCGGTCCGCCCCACCCCGTTCCGCCCCGTCCGGCGGGCGCAGGGCCGAGCTGCAGCGCGCCCCGCCCCGCTGCGCCCATCGTCCGTGGCCTCGGAGCGCCGGAACAGGCTGATCCTGGGAACCGAGCCGTGCCGAGCCGTGCCATGCCGCGCCGAGTCGCCCCCTCGTCCGGCCAGCGGAGCGCGGTGGCCCCCGGAGCGGCCGTGCCGGGGCTGGCGGGGCTCCGGGCCGCCGTCGTGCTGCTGTGTGCGGCGCTGGGGGCCGGGCCGGGCCGAGCGCAGCCCTTCCCGTTCCAGGACCCGACCCTGCCCTGGCACCGCCGCCTCGACGACCTGCTGGGCCGGCTGAGCCCCGCCGAGCTGGTGCTGCAGGTGAGGGCGCGGCGGGGGGCGGCGGGGCCGGTCCCGGGACCCCCCCGCTCAGCGCCGCTGGCCCGCAGGTGGCGCGGGGGGGCGCGATGGGGAACGGCCCCGCACCCCCGGTCCCGCGGCTGGGCATCGCGCCCTACAACTGGAACACGGAGTGTCTGCGGGGCGACGCGGAGGCGCCCGGCTGGGCCACGGCTTTTCCTCAGGCGCTGGGGCTCGCCGCCGCCTTCAGGTACCGGCACCGGGGACGGGCCCCCGCGGGACGGGACCCCCCGGGGATGTGGGACGTGGCCCCGCGAGACGCCCCCCCCCCCCCCCCCGCGCTCTCCCCGCAGCTCCGAGCTCATCTACCGGGTGGCCAACGCCACCGCCACCGAGGTGAGAGCCAAGCACAACGACTTTGCCGCCGCCGGCCGCTACGGTGACCACACGGGGCTGAGCTGCTTCAGCCCCGTCCTGAACATCATGAGGCACCCGCTGTGGGGCAGGAACCAGGTGCCAGCGGCGGGGGGGTGGAGGGGGGGGCTGGCCTCGGGCCACGCAGGACTGCGGCTGACCAGCCGGAGGGTGGCAGCAGCTCCCCTGGGTGCGGGGCTGGGGGTCCCGGTGGTGACCCACCTGCGCCTCGGCCAGGAGACCTACGGGGAGGACCCGTTCCTGAGCGGGGAGCTGGCCCGCAGCTTCGTGCAGGGCCTGCAGGGCCAGCACCCCCGCTACGTCAAGGCCAGCGCCGGCTGCAAGCACTTCAGCGTGCACGGGGGCCCCGAGAACATCCCCGTCTCCAGGCTCAGCTTCGATGCCAAGGTGAGCGCGGCAGGGCCGTGGGACGGCGGGCAGCCCCCCCGGACGCTGACCCCTCTCTGCCGTGGCTCTCGCAGGTGCTGGAGCGGGACTGGCGCACCACCTTCCTGCCCCAGTTCCAGGCCTGCGTGCGTGCTGGCTCCTACAGCTTCATGTGCAGCTACAACAGGTATCGAGCACAGTGGAGACCGCACGGGATGGGCTGCCTGTGGGGTGGCCAGTGCCCGCCCGGCCGGGCTGCCCCATCCCCTGTCCTTCAGAATCAATGGCATTCCTGCCTGCGCCAACAAGAAGCTGCTGACAGACATTCTGCGTGGCGAGTGGGGGTTCGAGGGCTACGTGGTGAGCGACGAGGGGGCCCTGGAGCTCATCATGCTGGGGCACCACTACACGCAAACTTTCCTGGAGACAGCGATCGGTGAGCTTGTGGGACCAGCGTGGGGTCCCCGGGCGTCATGCAGTCATGACGGGCGGTTTCCCTTCTCACCGGCACGGCAGCCTCAATGAATGCTGGCTGCAACCTGGAGCTCTCCTACGGCATGAGGAACAACGTCTTCATGCACATCCCGCAGGCTCTGGCCACGGGCAACATCAGCCTGCAGGTGAGCTGGGGGCACGGACAGGGAGCCAGGGCTGCCCCCACCAAGCCCGGCCGAGGTTTTGGTGTCGGGGTCTTCGCAGATGCTGCGTGACCGGGTCCGGCCCCTCTTCTACACGCGGATGCGGCTGGGGGAGTTCGACCCCCCGGCCATGAACCCCTACAGCACCCTGGACCTGAGCGTTGTGCAGAGCCCTGAGCACCGCAACCTCTCGCTGGAAGCTGCCGTCAAGAGCTTCGTGCTGCTGAAGAATGTGCGGGGGACGCTGCCCCTCCAGGCCCAGGACCTGCCCGGCAAGCGCCTCGCGGTGAGCACCGCCAACAGAGGCGGGCAGGGGGACATGGTGACCCAGGGGCTGCTGGCTCTGTGCCCCAGGCATGCAGGTTTCCCCTCCTTTGGAGAGCCACAGGCTGCGTGGCACAGGGCTGTGGGTGCCCGCCCTCACCCCTTTGCCCTCCACAGGTGGTGGGTCCCTTCGCTGACAACCCCCGGGTGCTGTTCGGGGACTACGCCCCAGTGCCAGAGCCGCGGTACATCTACACTCCCCGGTGAGACAGCGCTGTGCCGCCATCCATCCCCTGCTCCTGGGCACAGCCTGGGGCTGCTGCTGGAGCCGCTCAACCCTTTGCTGGGGGCCGGGACAAGGGGGGGGGACGTCCCCAAGGTGCCCCAACCCTGGGGCACAGCAGCCCCCACACCCTCTGCTTTTCCCTGGCACAGGAGGGGGCTGGAGACGCTGCCGGCCAACGTCAGCTTCGCAGCAGGCTGCCGTGAGCCGCTGTGCCAGCAGTACTCGCGGGAGGAGGTGGTGGGTGCGGCGGGGGCAGCCGACGTGGTGGTGGTCTGCCTGGGGACAGGTAGGTGGGAGCCCGGAGGGTGCTGGGTGGGCACAGCCTGGGGAGGGGGAGCGCCCCAGAGCCTGGGCAGCTCTGGGAGAGGAACAGGTCCTCATCGGCCCCCCGAGGTGGTGGGTGCCCCTCTGCCCCATCTGCCCGTGGTGCCCTGGGGGGGGTGTAAGGGGCTGTCCCTTGGCTGTCCCTGTGCAGGGACAGATGTGGAGACAGAGGCGAAGGACCGGAGTGACCTGTCCCTGCCAGGCCACCAGCTGGAGCTGCTGCAGGACGCCGTGCAGGCAGGTAGGGTGCTGGGGCAACTCCCGGCCAGGGCAGCGCATGGGTGCCTGGGGGCTGGCTGGGGTCCTGGGGGTCAGGGCCAGCCCAGAGGGGGTGGTGATGGGCTGGGGCGCAGGGAGGGGGACCACAACCCCCCCAGGCATTCCCCATTCACGGGGCACCCTGGAGCAGCACCGGTGCAAGGCTCTTGGTGACAGCCGTCTCCCTGCAGCCGCCGGGCACCCCGTCATCCTGCTGCTGTTCAACGCGGGGCCCCTCGACGTGAGCTGGGCGCAGGGACACGAGGGCGTGGGGGCCATCCTGGCGTGCTTCTTCCCCGCCCAGGCCACCGGCCTCGCCATTGCCAGGGTCCTTCTGGGCGAGGCAGGGGCCAACCCGGCTGGCAGGCTGCCGGCCACGTGGCCCGCCAGCATGCACCAGGTAAGTGAGATTAGGACAGCGGGTGGCACCCATAGCCCCTCTCTGCCTCAGTGGCCGGGGCAGCTGCGGGAAGCAGGGCTGATGCTTGACCATGCCCACCCAACCCTGTCCCCTCCACCGGTCCCGCATCCCACAGGTGCCGCCAATGGAGAACTACACCATGGAGGGGCGGACGTACCGGTACTATGGGCAGGATGCCCCGCTTTACCCCTTCGGGTACGGGCTGTCCTACACAACCTTCCAGTACCGGGACCTGGTGCTGAGCCCCCCAGTGCTGCCCATCTGTGCCAACCTCTCTGTGTCCGTGGTGCTGGAGAACACGGGGCAGCGAGATGGCGAGGAGGTGAGCATGGCTGCTCCGCACTGATGTGGCCACAGGGGGTACGGATGGAGTCGGGGTCCCCCCTGCCAGGGGGGCAGCTGGGGGGTCCTGTTGGTGCTGACTCCCATCGCTCCGGGCAGGTGGTGCAGCTGTACCTGCGGTGGGAGCAGTCGTCCGTGCCGATGCCCCGCTGGCAGCTGGTGGCTTTCCGCCGCGTGGCTGTGCCAGCCGGCCAGGAGACCAAGCTGTACTTCCAGGTGGTGGCCGAGCAGCGTGCTGTCTGGGCACAGGACTGGCGCCTCGAGCCCGGCACCTTCACCCTCTTTGCCGGTGGGCAGCAGCCGGGACAACAGATGCAGGCGCCCTCGGAGGTGCTGAGCGCACGGTTCACCGTCACCGGTGCAGCCCGGCCCCTGCGCGGGTGCTAGAGGTGGGGGCAGCCGCAGGGCCGGGCAGCCTGGCAGAGGGAAGGGGTGTGCGGCGTGCCGCGGGGAGTGCATTTGTGTGCCTTGCAATAAAGCGCTGGGTGCTGCTCTGCGGCGGCTGTGTGGGGCCTCCCCCGCCGTCCCCCTGGCACAGGGCTGGGTGCGTCCCTGCAGCAGGACGGCAGTGCCCTTGTCCTGCCCAGGGCTTTCACAGAATCACAGAATGGTTTGGGTTGGAAGGGACCTTAAAGATCATCTGGTTCCAACCCCCCTGCTGCGGGCAGGGACACCCTCCGCTAGACCATGTTGCCCAAAGCCTCATCCAACCTGGCCTTGAACACTTCCACCCCCCTCCCCGTTCCCGTCCCACCCGGGGTGCCGCTGCAGCCCCACACCCTGCCCGTGCCACACACCCGCTGAGGGGCAGCAGCCACCCAGACCCACGTGTGCCCCGGCCGGCGCACAGCCTGTGCCTCCCGCTCTATTTATAGCTGCTGGGGCCACTCCAGCGCATTCCCCGTGCTGAGGGGGTGGGGGACCGGCAGCGCTGCCTTTGTCCCCAGCCTGGGGAGCTCAGCAGGGCAGGGGCTGGCCCCTCTCCTGCCAGGCAGGATCCGTCCCCAGGAGGGTGGCAGCCGTGCAGGCAGCGGGCAGGGCCAGCGCAGCAAGGAACAGGCAGGATGCTGGCAGTGGGGCGGGGGGAGCAGAGATGCAGCAGTTGGGAGCAGCCAAACCCTGCACTGGCCAGAGGGACAGATCCAGCCCTGCAGCAGCTCGGGATGGGACAGGGGTCCAGCAGCAATGCTGGCAGGGAGCGCAGGGAGCTGGAGCTGGGCAGGAGCTCCTTGAGATGGTGTTGGAGGGCTGGGATCTCCTTCAGCCCCAGGGCCAGAGGGCAGGGTGGGGCTGGCAGGGAGTGCGTGGGGCTGCCCAGGCCTGACACCATGACATCAGGGCACTAATTACAGATGCGATCTGGGATAATCACAGAGCAGACGAAGGCTGCGGCAGGGCAGGGCTCAGCCTGTTGCTGGCCCATTTGTCACCTGCACCCACGGGGGATTGTCCTGCAGCTGCAGGGCTTTGTGGCCAGCCCCATGGCAAGATGCTTGGTGGCTGGTGGCTGCCCCGGCACACTGCTGGCGACGGGCTGGTACCGCACCCATCCGCTCCAGGGCAGGATGCAGGGACAGACCCTTGCCCTCGGGTTCCTGTTGGGTCACTGCCCCATAGCTAGTGGGGGTCAGCCGGAGCATTTTGGGGGCAGGGGTTCAGATCAGCCCTCGTGACCATGGTATCACTGCCCCGTGTGGGCCCCAAAACCGCCCCGTGCAGAGCAGCAGGGTGGGAGCAGCCTGGAGCGGGAGCAAAGTCCTGGGACCGGAGGAGGGAGGTGTGGGGCAGAGGGGTGGGGAGCAGGTGGGATGGGGTGTCCTGTGCGGTACTTTGCCCGGAGATGCCGGCGGGGTTTGTTTGCCGTGCTCATCCCTGTTTGCACCCAGCCTCCCGCAGCGTCAGCTTGTGCTGGCAGGGCAGTGGCTGAGCCGTGGCTGTAATTGTCCTTTGATTTTGGGGTGCTCAGCACCCCGTCGGCTCCCCACAGGCGCTGTCAGGGCAATGCACCCCACACCAAGGGGCTGAAGAGCATGGGGAGCTCTGGGGCATGCAACTGGGACTGGGCGGCATGCTCATCATGAGCTCATTGAATTTTCCATCAGCGTGGGGAGGGCAGCTGTTCCCAGCACTGCGGGAACGGGGGGGGGGGGGGAGGGAGAGGGGGCTGGACCCAGGAACCCCGATGCAGCGGGGCTCTGCCTGCAGCGGAGCGATCGATCAGTGCTCTGCCTGTTGTATAAGCCCATCGACTCGGGCTGGCATGGCAGCCAGGAGCCCTCTGCATTGCTGCCCATATCAGGAGCGCTGGCAAAGCACAACCACAGGCCCCATCACCCGCGGTTGCCACTTCCTCACGCTGCTCCAGGCTGGCCCCGTGGTGGGGAGCAGCACCCCAGGCACGGCTGGACCTGGTGCCAGGCTGTCCTGGAGCCCTAGGATGCTCGTTGACTCTGGGCGATGCTGTGCTGGGCCCTCTGCCCACCTCGCTGGGACCCACAGGGCTGTGACCCCACCAGGCAAAGGGGCTTTGGAAGCCACCCGCCAGCACCCTTGGAGCAGGTCATGGGGTGGCCCTGGCCCCGCTCTGCTGGGTCCCTTGTGTGCCATGGAAATAAGGGGCCATGGGGTGGCAGCCTCTCGGAGGCTTGGCCACACAGGCGTGCGAGCAGGGCTGTTCCCCTTCCCTGTCCTGGGGTGTCCCCTGTGTTTGTGGGTTCACTGGGACATGCTCCTGCGCCACGTGCACTCCTGTCCCCCGCCGTCCCCCCGGGACTGCACGGCTCCCAGAGCCGTGGCTCGGCTGTGCAGCATTCCCGGGCAGGGAGTCAGCCGGCGGGTGAGGCTGCTGGGAGTTTCGGGGAAGCCTCCGCTCCGGCTGAGCCAGGCAAGCAGCCGGCGGGTGGTGTGGCCTGGGGCTGCAGGAAGGTGATGGCTCAGCCGCAGTGTGGGGCTCTGGGTTATTTGGGGCAGCTTGGGGCATACGTCCACCCCTGCAGCGGCACAGAGCGAGGCCGCTCTGTCTGCCAAGGAGCCCTCCTGCCTGCTCCCCATCCCCTGAGTCAGAGGAACACGCTTCCGGAGGAGAGGGTTGGGATTTCGGGAAACCTGTTTGCCTGGTAGGCAAGGGAGGATGGGTGGCAGGGGATCTCCTGTGCTGGTGGTGACATCATCCCCAAAAAAGGCATCTCTGATGGGCGCTGCCTGCAGAAAACTGAATCTGTTCATTAACACATCCTTGTGAACCCAGATACAGGCGCTTTGCAGGATGCCTGGACTTGGGCCAGCCACACAGTGAATGGGGACGTGTCCCTGGCTCCTGCTACCCCTGCAAAGCCCGAAGCGGTGTTTCCCCCCACCTCTGGCTGCTGCTGCTGCCCGCACATTCCCTGCCCTTGATGTGCTGCTGCAGCAGGCAGGCACCGGTGCTCAGGGTGCGTTTGCTCCGGGATGCTGCATGGGGCAAGGACTGGGGCTGTGCTCCTGGCCCACCCCTGCTTCTTGCAAGGCCAAGAGGAGTTTCACCCCCAAGTGGGGCTGAGCCGAGGCCTCTGCTCCTGTCCGGGGAGCGGGGAAGGCCTCTCGTTATCTGCCTGTTATCGAGGCAGGGTGGGATGTGTGGCGGTGGGAGTGGGGGGCGGCTGCTGGCGGTGACTAAGGCTCATGTGTGACGGGCGGGTGGTGGGGGAAGCAGCTGTGACGCCTCGCGAGCAGCCAAGGTGGGTCTCGGGGACGGAAAATCAGTGTCTCTTGGGGTACCTGGAAATCGGACAGCTGATCCGAGCAGTGGCTCCAGCCTCCGGGGGGTCAGGGGTGCCTGCGGCAGGGCCAGTGCTTTGCAGGTGACCAGAGCATCATAAAATGTGGGGAGTGGGAAGGGTGGGTGCAAGCCCCAAAGTCTGGGAGAGGAAGGGCTGGAGAGGGGCGAGCGCCCAAGCAAGGCTGGGGGATGCTGGGCACGGCAGGGACAGGCAGCAGGGCAGGCCTGAGGCCGAGGGGACGGGCGGGGGGTCCCAGCCCTGGCTGCGGGAGGGCGGCCAAGACCGCCGTGGTGGGAGCCCTGCGGAGAGGCTCGGGGCCGCGCCGGGGCTGCGGGGCCGCGTTCGGGGCAGAGGAGAGGCGAGCCCGGGCAGAGCATCCCCTGCCCGCCCGCTCCCCCCAGTCCGGGGCCGCGGGGCCGGGCGGGATGCGCGGCCGGGGCCGGGGCGGGGAGCGCCGTGCGTCCTCCCCCGCCGGGCCGGGGGGAGCGGGGCGGCGCGGCTCAGCACGGCTCGGCACGGCACGGCTCGGCCAGCCCTCTGCGCCTCCCCGCCACGCCATGGAGAGGAGCCGCGCCGGGCGGGAGCCGCAGCCCCAGCCCCAGCCGGCCCAGGGTAAGGCTCCGCGGCGGAGACCGGCTCCGGCAGCGGCGGGCGCCCGGGCCCCTTCCCACACCCCGGGGCCGCGCCGGAGTCGGGGTGCGGGATGCGGCCGTGGGGGAGGCGGGAGCCGGGCCGCGGCGGGGAGCGGGAGCCGGCCCGGGGGGTGCCGGATCCGGCCGGGGGGGATGCCGGCGGGGAGGGGGGAGCTGCGCCGGGCCCGGGGGATGCGGCGGGGCCGCTCGGGCGGCAGAGCGGGGCGGGGGCCCGGGGGAGGCGGTGGAGGAGCCGGGGCGGCCGAGGTGGGGGGGGTGTCTTCCCGGGAGGGACAAAGCCTGGGCTCGGCCCCTCCATCTTGGGTGGGACAGAGCCGCGCAGCCCCCGGCCCCGGGCAGGCGGGGGGTGCAGGGGGAGCTGCCCTTGGGGAGCCCTCCCGGGGGCGGCCCTGCCATGGCGGAGGGTCCGGGGCGGCGGCGCCGGCGCCCGGCCCTGTCCTGGCTCTTCCCCGCCAGCCGGTGGGCGATGCCGGCCTGGCCCCCAGCTCCCCCCCCCCCGCCCCGGGTGCCGCTGCTGGGGGTCCCGGCGGGCAGGGCCCTGCTGCCGCATGTGCTGGCCCGGCAGGCCGCTCTGCGGCGCGGCTGGGGGTGCCGCCTGCCCGGGCAGCGCCGCTCCTGCCGTGGGGCGCGGGTGGCCCTGGGGTCCGCGCCCCGGCTGTGCGGGGTGACCGCCGCAGCCGACCGCGGCCGGGGCAAGCAGAGGCGGCGGGCGGCACCGCCCCGGGCAGAGGCCGCTGCCGGCGGATTGGGGGGTGCAGCCGTTGTGTCCCCCCCACCCTCCGCCTGCCCGGGGCCGGCGGCGCTCACCCCCGCCGCGGGGACCCGGGGTCCCAAGCCAGGCCGGCCCCGGCGCTGCCCCAGGATGAACTCTGCCGCCGGCCTTCGGCTCGGCAAACTGGGGAGGGCGGCGGCTGGCGGGGCCGAGTCTCGGGTTTGTTTTGGCTCAGCCCTGCAGCGCTCCAGCCAAGCGCTCTCTGGGCCCGCCGGGCCGCTCGCTCTGGGCGCGGGGCTGTGACTAAGCAGGGCCCGGTGGCGGAGCCGCTTCCCACCGATGGAGGAAGAGGAGAGGCAGTTCCCCTCCCCCTCGTCCCCGGTGCCCGCCGTGATTCATCAGCCGCGGCCGCCCGGGCCCTCGCAGGCGGGGAGGGATCGCCGCCGGCTCCCAGCGATGCCGAAACGCCGCTCGCCCTTTACCGGCGGCTCTCGAGAGAACCGGCCGCGGATCCCCGGCCGCGCTGCCCAACCGGCGCGTCCTGCGCTGCAGACATATTGTCTGTGTCCCGTTCGCCGCCTTCCCGCCCGCCCAGCACGCCGCCCGGCTCGGCCTCTCCTTCCCCTTCGCCGCCCGGGGAGGGGGCTGGCTGCTCCCGGCCACGCTGGCCTCTCCTGCGGCCGGCTGGGCCCCCGGCCCCCCCCGGCGGTTCGGTTCCCCGGTGTGGGGAGGCACTTGCCGCTCTGCTGCCAGTGGAGGAGGATGGCGGCATCAGGGGAGTGCCAGTGGCTCTGCAGCATGTCCCGCTCCGGGGAGCGTCCCCAACCCTTCTCGTTTGGGGGACCCGTGGGGCCAGGCGGCCCAGGCTGCTCCCTATCTCACCGCCCAGCATGGGTTAGACCCCCGCCCCCCCCCCGATGTGCCACGTCCTGGCTGCCAGCGGGGCCGGGGTTGCACTCCAGGGACCCGGACCCGCCACAGTGTGGGGCAGCCGGTGGCACCTGGGGGGCCACAAGCTCGCAGAGGGCAGATGGGGCAGGGTGCAGCCCCAGGGACCTTCCCCGGGTGGGATGCTGCCCTGCAGGCGGGCAGAGGGGCAAGGACCAGGGCAGGGAGCAGACAGGGGTTTGTTCTTATCCGGGTGACCCCTGATTTCTCCAGCGCTTCTCCCTCTGGCACGGTGGAGAGGGAGGGAGCAGGGCGAGCTGGTAGCCAGCCAGCGCCTGTGTTTGGGAGCAGGCAGCTCCGGAGCTCTCCCGGCGCAGGGACGCCAGCAGAGCCGCTGCTGCAAAACCGTCAGAGCAATGTGATGCGACGTGCAGAGCGGTGATGTGACAGTCCCGTGGTGCCATGTCCAAAATAGTGCGGCTCTCACTCGTTGGAGGGCTCCAAGCAGGGACAGGCAGCAGCACAGGCCGGATCCTTGATGACCCAGGCCCTGGTAGGTGCCCGCATCCACATTGTGAGGCTCAGGACATGTTTTTTGGAGGTGCTGGGCACCTGCTCCCCAAGAGGCCAGATCCCAGCAGGCACGGAGCCCCGTGCCCTGCCTTTGAGCCACGTTTCTGTTTTCCCAGTGTGATGCTAGCAGACAGGTTTTCAGGAGCGCGGCTGGGCCAGCTGCCCTCGGCGTTGGCGGCTCCGCACGGGTCGCCCCAAGGACGAGGGCACCTCTTGTCGCTGCTGCCGGTGCTGCCCAGATGGATGGCAGGCAGGTGCTGCCTGCTCCTGCCCTCGGTCTGTTGGGGGCTGTGCTGTGACCACAGCCAAAGGGAAAGTTTGTCGTGAGGGTTCCGGGGTGCAGCAGCAGCTCAGGCTCCTTCCTCCGCATGTATTTTAAACCCTGGAAACCCCCCGGCTCTGGCCCCACTCTGGCCACGAGATCCTTTCTCCCAAGTTCCCCTTGTTGTTCTCCGGCTTGGCACGTCACCGCCGGCTGGGTGCTGAGCCGCAGCAGCTCGGCGGCCTCTGCCGGGGGCAGGCGCAGTTCCCCCATGGCTGCTCCCACGCCCCCCCCATCCCGGTGCCTTGCAGCAGGTGCACCCCATCCCAAACCAGCCCTCCCAGGAGCGGGTGCAAAGGCAGCGTGGCCCCAGCCGGGTGGACGATGCCCTGCCGTGTCCCTTCTTCCTGTCCGGTACCCACTGCAGGCATCCAACTGTGCCATGCTGGCTGCCCTGCTGCCTGTGCCCCTCCTGCCCTGCTCCTGCCTGGCCCTGGAAGCCCGTCCCTGAAGTGGGGCTGCAGGCAGCACGTGGGGCGCCGTGGGACGATGCCTGACCTGCCCTGGCGCTGCCGGCTGTGTTTTGCTGGCTCTGAGCCGATGGGGAAAGGAGCCAACCTCAGGCTACAGCACCCGTGCTGCCTGGGGCCAGGGTGCGGGTGGCCGCGGGCAGCAGCACCACGGGACCCCCCCACGGGGAACGAGGTGTCGTTGCTGTCGGTGGCTGCCAGGGTGGCACTGGCCACCCCTGCGGTGCGGGGCTGCTGGCGCTTGTTCTGCAGTATCGCCCTCGTCTCCCTGCCCATGCATGTGAGCTGGGGCTGAGGGTGTGTGTCAGCGCCGTGCCCACGGCCAGGACATGCCGGGGACGTGCTGGGGACGTGCAGGGGACGTGTCGGGGATGTGTCAGGGATGCTTGCTCACTGTCCTTGTCATCCAGGTGTGAGGGGTGCTGCAGCGTGGGGAAATCCTGGGAGCTGGGTGGGACAGGGCAGGGCTCAGGTCTGAAGCACATCTGAGATGTGGTGAGATGGGGTGGGATCTGGGCAGCACCAGGGCTCTGAGCAGCCTCGTGCACCCCATGGCACTCCTGTGGCCTCGGCCAGCCACTGTCCCTGCCGGACACCAGTACCCACAGGGCAATCCCAGACCTGGGACCACAATTGGCCACCGGCTCAGCACTGGGACCTGCTGGCAATGAGGAGAGACCCTGGGGACCCATCCTTCCCCCTCCTCTGGCACGGCCATGGGGCTGCCATTGAGGCTGGGGGAGGCAGCTGGAAGCCAGACGCACTGGGAAGGGCCTGAGGACACACTGGGCATGCGGGTGTCCCCACGGGCTGTGGGGAGCAGCCCTGCAGAGCTGGCAGTGGCTCTCGGGGCTGGGGTTCCTCTCTGGACCTCGTCCTTGGGCATCACAGGGACTGGTGCAGTGGCCAAGGTGGCCAAGGTCCGCTGGCCAGGTGCTGTCACACCAGCTCCTTCGGGTGGCTTTGCAGTGGCCACCAACAGGTCCCCGCTGTGCCCACCAGCCCTGCCCTCCTCTCCTCCCGGGGTAGGGGTCAGCCCTGTCTGATACCCCCAGCCCCGGGCGGAGAGGAGCAGCACGTGGAGCAGCCCATTGCAAGCCGCGGCCATGCTGCACAGCGGGTACGTGAGGATAGGGCGGACAGGGGGAGCTGAGGTTAAAGCACGGCGGGTGCCCCCCCCCCCCGCCCTCGTGGGAAGTGCCCCGCGGGGATGCTCAGTGGACGGTTAACGAGGGCTGCTCGCCTTCCGACCGGAGCGCCCCGCGGGGCCTCGATGTGCTCTCGCTTCATGGCACTGGGGAATTTGCCTCTGCCTGGCTGAGCATCCCCAGCCATGTGCTGGCTGTGGAGCAGCGCTGCTTGGTGGTGCGGGCGCCTGGTGCCACGTGGACCCATGAGAGGAGCCGGGATGGGCCGGGTGACCCTGGCATTGAGGGGCAGCACCTCACCCCGTGGCCGTAGCCCACGGCTGGGTGCAGCGCTGTCCCGGTGCCAGCAGCGGTGCTGGTGCCGTGCAGGCTCGCCTGGGTTAGGGGCTGCGGGGGAGCCATGCCTGTGTGTCTGGGGGGCCGGGGAGCTAATCTTCTGCGGAATGCCTCGGCTGGGGGAGAGGGGACGCCTGCACCGCCTGGGCGCAGGCAGCATTGGGTTTCAGGGCAGCTGCTGTGCTGGAGCAGCGACAGGGACAGATGGCGGCAGGGCTGGCCCTGGCCGTGCGCAGGGGTTTTGGCCGTGCCCGGCAGCCCTGCCCTGGCCACGGGCACTGCCGTCCCTCCGGCCGGTGGGGCAGAATGGATCCTGCCCAGGGCTGTTCCCAGGGCTCCGTGTGTGGCAGCGCGGGGAGGGGGGGCAGGAGGCACCCGCCATCCCCCCGCACCGCTCCCCACATGTCCAGGGCTCTGGGAGCCATCTGCTCGGGGGGGTCAGCCTGCCCTTGAAGCTTTCACTTGGCTGGCAGCCCCCCCTGGGCAGAGCCTGCCTCTGCCATGGCAGCACTCCTGGGGGTTCACCCCTCCCAGCCAGGACCCATGTGGTGCCACCGTGGGTATTGTCCTCAGAGCTGGCGCCTGGGGGCTGCCAACCCCCCCTGCCCACAGGTGCTGGTCTGGGGAAGCGCTGGGGGGGTGGGCCCTGGCACCTTCCCCGCTGCACATCAGGCTCACGGCCACGTCGCGGGTGCAGCGATGGGGATGTGGGATGTGCAGGATCGGGACCAGGGGACGGGCTGACTTCCTGCGGCAGAAAATACCCGGAAGGCTGCGCAGGTCTGTGGGGGGGGCCGGGGCTGGCTGTGTCCCCCGTGGAGCCCAGGGTGGGTGCACCCTGCTGGCACCAGCCCTGGCCCGATGGGGTGCCGCAGCAGGACACCCAGCCCCTCCCTGGGCAGGCGGGTGCTGCTGTGGGTGCTGTGCCCCGGTGTGGGTGCTGGGGGACCATGGGACCTGGGGTGCACCCATGCCTGCAGCATGGGGGGGGCTGGCGGCACCTTCCCTGGCAGCCTGGGGCTGCCCCCGGGCTTGGCTGGCTCCAGCTTGGGGTGGAGGAGCGGCGCCGGCCCGTGTTTGCAGAGCCCACACTTTGCCCCTTGCCGAAGATTGTGGAGAGCTCTGCAAACACGGCTGAGCCCGGCACATGACATCACCCCGCGGCGAGAGCCGCTCACCGGAGCCAGCGGGTGCTGGTCGCTGATGTCCCCACCATCCCACGCCAACGGAGCTGGGGACACGTGCTGCAGCGGTGCCTGTGGCGCTGGAACCAGGTGCCCACGGCGCTGAGGTGGGTCAGGCATCATTCCCGGGCAGGAGTGACAGTGCTGCCCGCTGCGTGGGTGTCAGGGCTGTGATCCCCCGTGCACCCAAAGGTGCCTCTGCAGAGGACTGGTTAATGGGGGCCAGGAGGGAACACCGCGAGCAGTCCCAGCACATCTGCTTTTGCAGAGGGCACGTGCTGTGGCTTCGCAGGGCAGCTGGCACCGACTCTCCATCCCCAGCACCAGGGTGTGCAGCGGGCACCTCCGGGGTCTCTGGCCACTGGGCTCCGCTGGGGCTGGCTGGGACGGGGGGCGATTCCCCGGGCTGCTCCCCTCGGGGCGCACAGAGCAGGCGCCGTGCCCCCCACCTGCCCCACGGCGGGGCAGTGAGTGGCCGTGCCCCACGCGGGGAGGGGGCTGTTTGCTGGCGGCAGCAGTGGCGGCCTCGTGTGCATTCCTGGGCCATGAGTTCATGGCTGTGTGCGGGCCCGGCCGCGGCACGGCGCGGCGCTGGGGGACATGGGCCGGAGCAGTGACGTCAGGCTGCGGGGCCCGCGCCCATCCTGCCTCCGGCCATGCCGCGAGCGCCGGCGGAAGCGGCCCCGCATCCTCTGGGGAGAGCGTCGGGGAAGCGCGTGGGTCCCTGTGCCCACGGTCCCCCTCGGCAGGGCCAGGGCGGCAGCTGCGGGGGGAAGAAGGGCGGCTTTGTGGTGGTGGTGCCTGGCAGAGCTCCGGCCGGTCCCTCTGTGCATTGTGCACCCAGCGCCTGGCACCCGGCGTGGGGCGGCATGGGCACCCCCAAGATGAGGGCAGCAGCAGGGCTTGGGTGGGGGTCCCGCTGCCTTCCCCGGGGGGACCTGGGGCCCCTGCAGCCAGGGACAGCCTTACTCCTGAGGGCTGGATTTGGGGGGGACAGGGCTGCACCCCCGAGAGCTGTGTGTGGGGAAGACGGGGCTGCCCCAGGCTCCCCCTCTGAGTGACCATCCGTTCTGCTCTGCCTGTGTTGCAGGGAAGCCACCATCCCTGATGGGAGACAGCGTGCCCCCCACCACCTCACCACCCCCTTCGCCTGGGGACGCCCTGCAGGGAGAGCGCACCCCCCCCCAGCAGGACCGACCCGTCCCTCCAGCCGCCATCCCCTCCGGACAGCCCGTCTCGCCCGTCCCTCCAGCCGTCACCCCCTCCAGGCAGCCCGTCTGCCCCGGCCCCCCAGACACAATGTCCTGCCCCGAGAGCAGCACCCCGCAGCGTGACCGACCCGTCCCTCCAGCCGCGCTGCCGTCAGGACTGCCCGTCTCCCCCATCCCTACAGCCATGGCCCCCTCAGCAGAGAGCGTTCCCCCGTGGTGTGACAGGTCCCCCCCTGGGACCCCCCGGCCCCCTGCGACGGAGCACCCCAAAGAAGAGGCATCTCCCCATGCTGCCGGCCAACCGGTCCCCATCCCTGCTGCCCCTTGCCCGGCAGAGACACTGCCCCATGGGAGCGATCCCCTGGCCCCAGCTGCTGGTGAAGGGGCCCCCTCCGATGCCAAGAGCCCCCCGGGTGGCACGGCTGGGCCCTCGAAGGACGTTCCCCCCCGGAGTGACCGCACCACCCCAGCCACAGCTTCACCAGCTCCTGCCGCCAGCCCCAGGCCCAAGCAAGGTGGGTGCCCGGGGGGACCGGGGATGCTCCAGGGATGCCGGCACTCTGCGGGCGCTGCTTGACGCCTCTGTGCCCAGCTGATGCCGGCACAGCGCAGGGGCTGGGGTCCGGGCGCTGCTCTGACGGTATTTCCCCGCTGCAGATGCCCAGAAAGCCCAGGCGAGGCACAAGCAGGCGAAGGAGCGGCGTGAGGAGCGCGCCAAGTACCTGGGTATGGGGCTGGGGGAGCAGGGTGGGACACGGGGCCGGTGACCCCCCGGGCGCACGCCGGGAGGGAAAGTGGATGGAGGGAGGCAGGAGCTAAGGAGCTTTGCTGGGTCATGGGCAATCCCATTAGCTGCGATGAGCTGAGCCCGGGCAGGAGCTGCTGTGCCGGTGACTCTGCCCCCCCAGCATGCCGCTGCACCCCCGGCACGCCACTGTCCCCGCTGCTGCCCTTCCCTGGCTGCTCCCCACGGTCCAGGTGCCCCCCGGGTGCCTGGGTGCTCCCTGGTCTGTGTGGGTGCCACCAGCCCGGTGCCCAGCCCTCTCCCATGTGCAGGCAGCAGCAGGCAGCTGCAGGCAACCCCACAGCAGCTCAGGGTGGCGGGCGAGCAGGGCCCCTGCGCTGTGCATGGGGCCTCCTCGTCCCCGCGCTCTTTCCACCCTCATTCCCCCATTGTTTGCCGGCGCGGCTCGGCGGGCTCCCGGCCTCCCTTTTGTCCTCACCCAAACCCCTCCCTCACCGGCCGGCCGCGATGCCGCCTGCCCCGCGCGCCCAGGGAGCCCAGCCGCGTGCCACAGCCGGAGCCGGTCCTCGGCCCCACGCCGCCGGCACGGGCACGCATCCTGACTGCGGGGTTTGCCGGGGCCGAAGCTGTACCTTGGGTGCGACCCTGCTGCCCCGGCTCCCTCCTGCAGCCGCCAAGCGGGTGCTGTGGCTGGAGAAGGAGGAGAAGGCCAGGCTGCTGCGGGAGAAGCAGCTGGAGGAGCGCCGCAAGCGCCTGGAGGAGCAGCGGCTGAAGGCAGAGAAGCGCCGTGCTGTCCTGGAGGAGCGGCAGAGGCAGAAGCTGGAGAAGAACAAGGTGGGGATGGGGATCATGGGGACAGCGGGCGGGGGGCCGGGGCTGCACGCCGGGGATGCGCTCCCTGGGGAGACCTGGGGGCTCCAGCAGCCCTTCGGGAGCTGCCCGCTGAGCCCGTCCTCCGCGGTGCCCATCCTTCGTAGTGCAGAGTCTCTGTGGTGCCCGGCTACTTGGGCACGCGTGCCCTGCCCAGGGTGGGCATCACTGCCCCGTCTCCCTCCAAGTATCCCTGTCGCTGCGATAGCCTTCTGCCGGGGGGCTCTGGCCGGTCCCGTCCCCGTTCCCCCAGCCGCTGGCCTCACGCTGTCCCTCTCCCTCGGGCAGGAGCGCTACGAGGCGGCGATCCAGCGGTCGGCCAAGAAGACGTGGGCAGAGATCCGGCAGCAGCGCTGGTCCTGGGCTGGGGCCCTGCACCACGGCTCCCCCGCGCACAAGGACGGTGAGTGCCAGGCTGGGCGAGGGCACCCGGGGCCCTGCGGCTCTGCCGGTGGCTGGGCACGGCTCTGCGGTGCTCTGTGCAAGGCGGGTGAGACCCCACGAACTCGGCGCAGCCCCACTCTGCAGTGGGGTCGTGCTGACGTCACCCCGGGCTGTGCCGGGGCCCGATGGAGTCCCTTGGCTTTTACCTGCTCTTGTGGGGCTGGGTGTAAGCTGGACGCCACGCGTCACGGTCACCGTTCTGTGCAGGGATGTGCCTGGGGACAACCCTGGCTGCCTGCGGGGATGCCGGGGCCATGCTGCCCGGCTCTCCAGCAGCCAGGAGGAGTTGGGCATGGGTTGTGGAGCCGTGCGAGGCCGTCGCCATCTCACTGGGGTCTGTGCTGCGGTGTGTGCCTTTGTCCCCCGGCTGGGAGGGAGCAGTGCTTGGCCCCTCCAGTGCCAACGTGGGGGTGACCATGGCTGTGCTCCTGTGGCGGCTTCCGGAGGCTCAGCTGTGCCCACTGCCCCACAGCCGGAGCACTGAGCCCATCTGGCCCCTCTCCTTGGGCGTCCTCGGGGACACCCTGTGGGGTTTGGCACCGGGGCTGGTGTGTGGAGGTCTTCCCTGTCCCTGACTGCTGAGGGGACAGGGCTGCGCCGGCGGGCACTGGCATTGCCTGGTGTGTCTGATGGCAGGCTCATGGTGTAGAGGGGAGCGCTGTGTCCCCGGCGTCTGTCTGCCCTGCTTGTGCCGTGGGGCGGCTGTGGCAGCCCTGGCTGTGCCTCGCCGGGCTGTGCGTACAGGCAGCGTGTGCCACGCTGGGTGTACCAGCACCACATGTGTACAGGCGTTGTGTGCCCGGCTGTGCCTGGCCAGGCTGCGTGTCCAGGTGCCGTGTTCTGGTTACGCCTGTCTGGGCTGTGCGTCCGGGTCCTGTGCGTCCGGCTGTGGCTCGTGGCACACTCAGGGACAGACCCGTGTGGCCATGGTGCAGCGCCTGGCAGGGTTGGGCAAGGAGACACCTCCCCCTGCCACCTCCCGCGGGGTTGTGCTGCCGGAGCTGCCGCCAGCACTCTCACTCACCAATGTCCCGGCTGCCGCCTCCGCCGGCAGCGAGCTCCCCCGGCCATTTCCTCTGGAGGAGCCCGGCCCGGGTGGAGGAACCCCAGCACCCCGTGGAGGTGCTGCCGGCCACCAGCACCCTCCTGGCACTGCCGTAGTGACCCGGCACCGGTGTGAGCGTTGTCCTGTGTCTGTCTGGACCTGCTGCCCTCAACCTGCTCCCCCAGGCTGGCTGCTCGTCTGGTGCTGCCGAGGTCCCTGGCCTCCTGGCTCCTGGTTCCCAGGACTGTTTTTGGGGAGACTGGTGTGGTGGGGCCCAGGAGCCACCCTGGATCCCTGAGGATGAGATCCCTGCATGATCCCAGCATGACCCCTCCAGGGCTCTGGCACCGTGCCGGGTGGCAGCGCTGTGTGTCATGTCCCTGGACACCAGCATCTCCCGGCCCCGCTCTCTGTGCCACGTCCTCCTGCCCCTGTGCCCTGGCACAGCCGTGCATGCTGCATGTGGGGGGCCCGGCCCCAGCCCCGGGACCTTAATGCCCTTGTGTCTTTTCCCTCCTCCAGGTGCGAGCCGGTGCTCGGTGTCCGCTGTAAACCTCCCCAAACACGTCGACTCTATAATCAACAAGCGGCTCTCCAAATCCTCCGCCACCCTGTGGAACTCTCCCAGTAGAAGTAAGAGCCCTTTGCATTTGCCCCAGCGCAGGGGGTGCAGCCCAGCCCCCGCCCAGCGCTGGGGACCCCCAAGGCCAGGGTCCCCCATCCCCAGGCCCTGCCTTGCAGCACGGTGCCCATGGAGAGAGGAGAAGCCGTTTGGTGTTTGTGGGAGGAGGCTGGAGCCGGCTGGAGGCTCCTCCAGGCTGTGTGCAGGCTGGGAGGAGGAGAGAAGGAGTGGCTGGGTGGTGGCAGCCCCATGGGGCGCCAGGATGGGGACTGGGAGCCCTGGCTCCCTGCCCTGGGGCAGCTCCGGTGGGTGCAGATGCAGCTGCAGAGTGGGGCTGCCTGTCACCGGACCCTCCTCAGGGTTGGGCATGGTGCGGTGCCCGGCGCCGTGACGCCTGTCCCCATAGGCACCCGGGGCTGGGTGCCACGAAGCGCCGTGGGCGCGGTGCTGCGTCGGGTGCTGCAAGGTCGTCCTGGTCCTGGGCGAGCTGCCCGAGGCTGCTGGCCATGCTGGAGGGATGCATCCAGCGCCGGGGCTGCTGTTGTGTTTCGGGGTTGCCTGGTGATGGGTGCGCGCCTTCCCGGCCGGGTATAAATAGCCGGAGCAGCTGACGCGGGCGGCTGCAGGCAGTGGTGATGCAGGCGGCTCCCGTCATCCCTGCGCTGGGGGCTCAGCCTGGGGAGAGACACCCAGGGGCTGTCAGCACCACCTGGGTGGGAGCAGCATCTCCCTGGACCGGTGCTGGACGCAGCACCCTGCCCCCCTTGCTGCTCCCATGGTTGTTTTCTCCCTTCCTGGCAGCGTGTGCTGCTCCCGGCCTGACCGGGGGCTCCAGTGGAGAGGGGCAGAGGGGCCCTGTCTCTGTGGGTGCTTCCTGTGCGCCCGTGGGGTGTTCGGTGCTGGCGACGTGCACTGGAGGGCAGCCAGTGGCAGCCCAGTGCTGAGCCTGCAGCGTGGCCAGGGACTGCTGCTCCTCAGGTGCCATGAGCCTGGCCTGGCTCCCGTGGCATGCCCGGCGACTTCGGCAGAGCCCCCTTGGGGTGAGGGCACTCTGCGGTGTGCCTGCGGCAGCTGCAGCATGCTGGGGGTTCAGTCACATCGGTACGGGGACATGGGGAGGGTGCACATCAGCGCTGGACACGAGGAGCAGGCCGGGGTGGAAGGGGCTGCTGCCAGCAGGATTGCACCCTGGCATTGCAGGTGCCACTTGCTGTGGGTGCACCACAGCTGTGGTGTCTGCGGGGCACGGGGACAGTGTTGTCATCATGCCACAGTGTTGTCCTGTGGGTGCCCCGCTGCCCGCCCATGCCTGCACCCGCACAGCCCTTTGTCCTGCTTCGGCCGGCCATGCAGGGCAGCGAGGAGCCCTCCCCAGCGCAGCCGAGCTTCGGGCACTCTGGGGGCCGCACACGTGCCCCGGCCTTGCCGCAAGGCTGCTCCGTCCCGGCGGGCGGCCGCAGGGCTGGTGCCAGGGCTGATGCCTGGGGGCTCGGGGGCGTGCTAAGGGGCCCTCTCCCTCCCCAGACCGGAGCTTGCAGCTGAGCCCGTGGGAGAGCAGCATCGTGGACCGGCTGATGACGCCCACCCTGTCCTTCCTCGCGCGCAGCCGGAGCGCCGTGACGCTGGCTGGGAATGGCAAGGAGCAGGGTGAGCATCCAGGGGGGTGCGGGGCCACGCGGGTCCTGGCACAGGCAAGGGACTGGGATGAGGGAGCCTGAAGCCAGCGGAGAGCTGGTGCCAGTGCCGTGCCGGTGCCGTGCTGGCTCTGTCCTGATGGTGTGGTCACTCCTACCCCCAGTGCCCGTGTGCCCCCGCTCAGCCTCCGCCAGCCCCCTCAGCCCCTGCCACAACCACCGCCTGCAGCACCGCTGCTGGGAGAGGCGGAAGGGGACCACCGGCAGCCCCGACGTGACGCCGCGCCGCAGGACCGAGTCCTCGCCCGTGAGTGCCACCTCCCATGGGGACCCCTTAGTGCCAGGGCGGCTGCAGGGCACAGTGCAGCTCCTGGCCGAGCCAGAGAACCCGGCGCTGACACTGTCTCTGTGTCTCCCCGGCTGGAGCAGAAGAAGAAGGAGAAGAAGGAGAAGGAGCGGGAGAACGCCAAGGAGCGCAGCGCCCTGTCCCGCGAGCGCAGCCTCAAGAAGCGGCAGTCCCTGCCAGCGGCACAGCCCCGGCTCCTGCCCGCAGCAGACGGCAGGTAGGGACCTGCTGCTGCAGGGGCTGCCCGGCCCCCCACCCTGCCACCACGGGGGCTGCCCCAGCCCCACTAACACTGTCTCTTGCTCCGTTTGCAGCCCCGGCCCCAAGAACCGTCCCTCATCCCCTGCCACCCCCAAAGCCCGTCCGGCGTCCCCCAGCCCAGCCCTTGGCTCTCCCCACAAGCCGCCCCTGCCCCGCAGCGCCCACTCCTCTCCCAAGGTGCGGGCCAGGGCCCGGGAGGAGCGGGGGGAGCAGGAGGGCCAGGTGAAGGCGCGTGAGAGGAAGGAGGAGGAGCGGGGTCCACCCTCCCCGGCCCTCCCCGAGCCCCCCAAGGTGTCCACAGAGCCAACAGCAGGTGGGTACGGGGTGGCTGGGAGGGCAGCGGGGCTGGGGGGAGCGGGAGCTGCACTGACGCTGCGTGCACCCTGCAGCCCCCCCAGCCCCTGCAGCCCCCGGCCCCACGCCGGCCACCCCCGCAAGCAGACCCCCAGCCGGCACCACGGACCGGGAGGAGGCTGCCCGGCTGCTGGCTGAGAAGCGGCGCCAGGCCCGAGAGCAGCGAGAGCGTGAGGAGCGGGAGCGCCGAGAGCAGGAGGAGCGGGAGAGGTGGGTGCTGCCCCCTCCGGCCCCTGGCCCTGGCCCCCCACCTTGCTGAGGGCCCCCTCCCCGCAGGCGGCTGCAGGAGGAGCGGGCACAGCAGGCGGCAGAGGAGCAGTCCCGTAGGGAGGCACTGGCACGCCGGCGCGAGGAGGAGCGGCGGCTGCAGGAGGAGCGCGAGGCCCAGGAGAGAGCACGGGCTGAACGGGAGGAGATGGAGCGGCTGCAGAGACAGGTCTGGGGTGGCGGGGTGTGGGGGCAAGGGGCTGCAGGGGAGGTGGGGTGGAGGGGTCGGGGGAGGAAGGCAGGGATGGCGGGGGAAGCCAGGGATGCTCTCCTGTGGTTCCCACCCCAGCGGGATGCAGGGGCAAGGACCAGCCAGCCCCTCGATGCCCAGGGTGGCAGGAGGGGACGTGGGGCAGGGCTGTGCTGAGCTGCCTGGGCAGCCTGTCCCCGCTGTCCCTGCCCCGTCTCATCCATCCCTGCCACCCTGCTCTGCCACAGAGGGAAGAGGCTGAAGCGAGGGCACGCGAAGAGGCTGAGCGGCAGCGCCTGGAGCGGGAGAAGCACTTCCAGCGTGAGGAGCAGGAGCGGCTGGAGAGGAAGAAGGTGAGGGCTGGGGACACCCCTGGGCATGTGGCAGGGCAGAGGCTTCCCCTGCCAGGGGTCCTGCCCAGCACCCGGGGCAGGTCCTGCTGGCGAGGGCTGTGCACAAGCCCCTCTCTGCCCCACAGCGCCTGGAGGAGATCATGAAGAGGACACGCAAGTCAGACACAGCGGATGCCAAGGTGGGTGCCTGTCCCCTGTTCTGAGGCACCTGGGGACATGGGGGACTCCACAGAGCCCTCCTGCCCCTGCCTGGAGCCGCCCCCCTCACGGTTCTCCTCTCCCTGCAGAAGAAGGAGGACAAGAAGGTGGTGAATGGGAAAGCGCCCGAGCAGGAGGATGTCCCAAGTACGTGGTCCCTTCTCACAGCCTGACACACCTCTGGGGTGCCTGGGGTCCGTGGAGCCATGACCCCATCCTGCTCCCCCCCCAAGCCATGCTCCTGCCCGGGGTCATGGCTGAGCGGGGGTTCTGCCGATGTCCCCAGGCCGTGAGAAGCGTGCAGGGCCGATGCCAAAGGAGGAGGAACTCCCCGAGACAGAGACGCCGAGCGCTGGGACTCTGGGGGGGCCGAAGGGCCTGGTGGGCGAGGGGCTGCAGCCAGGGTGAGTGGGGGGGTGGGCCGGGGGGGCTGGGGGGGTGGCAGGGACTTGGCTGACCGCAGCCCTCCCACCCCACAGCTCCCCGGCCAAGGAAGTGGCGTCCCCGGCATCCCTGGTGAACGGCGTACAGCCCAGCAAGCATGAGAACGGCTTCTCAGGCACGGAGGGGTCGCAGGAGCTGCTGGAGCTCTCCCACCACGGCAGCAGCCCCGGCAGCATCATCCCCTTCGGGGACAAGGAGCCCTTCCTCAAGCAGGCCGTGGTCAAGCCCCCCCAGGTGACAGGTGAGAGATGGGGGGGGTGCACAGGGGGCCGGGGCGCTGCCACGGCTGCTGCATCTCACTGCCGCACCCTCCCTCCTTCCGCAGAGGTGCTGTGAGGGCCAGGCCCTGGCAGACGTCCCCGCGGGGCCGCCGCACGCGTCCTGACTCCGGACACCCGCGCAGAACCGTAGCTGTTGTCAGAAGAAAAACCTCGCTGCTCCCCTCCACCTGCCACGCGCTCCTGGCCCTGCCGTGGGGTGCCCAGGTGGTGCGGGACCCCGGCGAGGCGGCCGCCGGCCCTCTGTCCGCTGCAGGGACGCCTGGTTTCTCTCTTTGTTCTTGTTTTTATTTCGTTTTTTTGTTTTTCTTTTTTAAATATGCACCTTATCAGACTGACACCCCCACCCTAGCAGCCTGCCAGAGCCGCCCCAGACGTGTGGTGTAATAATGTAGTTATTTAACTAGCTGGGTACAATTTATGTGAATACTGTAAATAGAGCTCAGCCAGACACGGGGGACGCTCGCCTGGCCGGCCCTGCGTGGGCCAGGAGGATTCGGGCCGGGGGGAGGACTGCAGCCCGGCCCGGGGAAGGTCGCTCCCCGTCCCACGCATGTCTGCGCGTGCGCTGGGTGCCCCCGTAGCCCGCACCCAGGGCCCCGCCGGCACCGCGCTGCTCCCCGTGCCGTTGTGACAGTGTTATGCATCCGGACAACCTTTGTGAACAATAAAAGTGGACAACTGCCCTCGCCTCGCCGTGTCCCGGGGGGAGAACGGGAACCGCCGGGCCGGGCCGGCAGCTCTCCTGGCCCCTCCCGGCAGCAGGGGGGCTGATCTGCCGCCGTGCCAGGGCTGCCCCCGGAGCCCCCGGCACCGTTTGCTCCCTGCTCCCCGCCGAGCCGCCGCAGGCTCACCCTGCCCGCACCTCGGCAGGGCCCTTGCCCGAGAGCTGTGCCCTCCCTGGCCTGGCTCTGAGCCGGGGGGGGCAGCTGGGCCCTGGGGAGCTGCCACCGGCCCCGTGCGGGTGAAGAAACAGGGAAGAGCCGCCGCCGGGCACGGGGAGCCCGGGGCCTCCGGCTGCTGAGGGCCGCGGCCTGCGCCGCCAGGACCCTTTCAGCGACCGGCTGCTCTGCGCTCTCGCTCCCATCCTGGGCAAGGGAAGCCGGGCGGGGCGGGAGGAGGCTCAGCCCACCCCGGGAAGGGAGAGCGGGCGGGCGCGCTGCGCTATCGTCCCCGCCCAGCGAAGGCCCGAGCCGCCCCGCCGCCATTTCCCGGCCGGGTCCCCGTAGCCCCGCCCCTCCCCACCGGAAGCCTCGCCCTCTCCGTGGCGCCAGGGGCGGGCTGGGGAGGAGACGGAAATGACGCAACCCCCGCGCCGAGCCCGCTGGGAGCTGTAGTCCACCTGGCGCCGCCATCCAATGAGTGCGGCGGGGGGCCGGACTGCGGCTCCCAGCAGCCCCCGCGGGCGGGCACCGAGCGGGCGCGAAGCGGAAGTGCGTGAGAAGGAGGTGGAGGCGCCTGGCTGCTGAGGAGGCCGCGGGCGGAGCGGGTCCGGTGAGTGCGGGTAGGCCCTGCCCGGCGGGGCCCGGTCCTGCCCCCCGCCACCGGGCTCCTCTCTTCCTCTACCCTCCATCCGCCTCGCGCTGAGGGTCCTCTGCGGCCGTGCTGCCCACCCCGGCCGGGCCTTGTCCCCCCACTGCAACTCCGGGCCTCAGCGCGGCGCTGCCCCCCCGGTGGCCGCCATGTGCCGGGCGCGGCCCCGCGGCCCCCCCGGGCGGGGCTCGAATGCGGCGCGGGGCGCTTCTGGGGCCGCCCTGGGCCCGGCCGAGCGGGGCCTCGTGGCTAAGCCGGGCCAGGCTTCGCGCCGCCTCCTCGCGTCCCCGTGGCCGGTTGGGGCCGGCCCGGGCCTGTCCCCGGAGGCTGCCCTTGTCCCGCTCCGGCCCGGGCCTGTCCCCGGAGACTCATCCCTCTGTTCCGGCCCAGCGCATTCCTGGAGATTCCCGTCCTCCGCCCGGGCCTCTAGGCCCCGTCCCCGGAGACTCCTTTCCTGCTTCGGGCCTTCGGCCTGTCCCCGGAGGTTTCCTCCCTTCGCCGGCGTCACGGGCTGTGGCCGGGGGTTCCCGCATGCTCGCTGGCCACGGGAGGCGCTGCCTGTATTCCCGAGGGAGGCGGTCGGGAGAGCTGGGCCCGCGGGACTGGGGGGAGCGGCACCTTGCAGGGGTAGCAGCTTGTCCGGGCCGCAGCCGTGACCCTGTGAGCTGGGGTTGAACCCCTGATGGCGTGTAGCTCTCGCAGGGCTCACGCACTGGCGCTCAGCACCGTGTGCTTCTCAGTGCAGTGGGATACATTTGTTCACTCGCATTCCTCACTCTGTATCTTCTTGTTTAAAAGTGAAGTTTGGTAGAACCTCAGGTGATGCGGTGGAATGGGCTTTGCAGTGGCACAGAGGCACGTGTGAGCCCTGAATCTTCTTTTTCACCAGGCTGACAAAGGCTTGTTTCCCTCACTCTTGTTGGTTTGGGGAGATTAATGTGTTTGAGGTTTCCATAAATATATTTCAAAGTCTCCACAAGGTAATTGTCACTGTAATTGCCTTCTGAATGGCTTTCTGAGTGCGTTTGTGTGCCAGAAGGTGACGTGATGCCTTTGGAATAAGCAGTACTCCATGTAGCAGCCTTGGGAGGTGCAGGTTTGCTTCTGTCTGCTCGGTGCGTGAGGACTCCGTAGATGTGGAATGGGTGGTGGTGGTGTGTGTGCAGCAGCATTTCCGTGGGGCTTGTCAGAGGTGGGGTACTTGTTCCTGTTTTTCAAGTGTACGGTGAAGTGTCTGATGCTGTGGCATAAGAATAGATTTTTTTACTGTAAAACTGTTTGGAAAATGTTATAGGTTGTCTTATAGCTGATGGGTAGAAGGAGAAGAGCCTTTCTCTGCAGCTTCTGCGGCAGTGTCAGCACAGAGCATGTGTGTGAGGCTGCAGGGTCACATCAGCAAATGGATGTTTTCAGGATGTCCTTTCCTACGAGCACAGACAATTAAATCATCCAATTACTCTCCGCAAAGGGCTGCTGCGGTGTTCCTTCCTGCTAGTAGCAAAGGCAGATAGTTATGTCAGTGTTTATGGTAAGGCCAATGTGACATTTTAGGTGTGTTTTTAATGTGCCTTTTGTGTTGACGCTGCCCTCAAGTGCTGTGGCTGAAGAGGAGATCTGTTCTTTGGGTTTGTATTGCATAACCTGACTTCCATTCCTTTAAAAAGATATGTTTTGAAGCTCAGCCTCTCAGATTCTCCTTAATAGAGTATGTTCTAGAGAGGAAAAATGAGTAGTCGCAACAATGCCTTCTACTGGAGCGGTTAGTGGTTCATCTGTATACTTGCTCTGGCACTTTGCAGGTGCCCAGCACCGAGTGAGGAAATGGCTGACTTTGTGAACTGCATTATTGGTTACACAATTTAACAGCAGGTAAGAGGATAAAATAAGGCAGTTACTGTACAGAGCTGTCTAAAATGCACATTCTTGTGACATAGGATCCTCTGTAGAGTCTAGGGCCTTGTGATTGTGTCTACATTTTCTTTGGGTCTTGCTATATATTTTTGGTTTGCATCCTCCCTAATGTGAATTAGTTGTTCCTACTTTAGCAGGAATGCGGGGGGAGGGGAGGGTGGGCCTGTATGAGAAGTCAGTTTTAAGAGTTATCTCCGAGGTCCTTAAGAAGCCGACACTGCCGATTAAAAATGTTGCTGTGGAGGCAGTACTCCAGCAGATAGGCCTTATTGTCCCAGGATGTCTTTTCAAAACTGGTTTTGATTACACGTGAGAGCATGTGATCTGTAAACAGTTTGATCTCAGCACAGGGGGTTTGCAGGGTTCTGGAGTCTGAACGGATGGCTGCAGCGTTGCACCGTTCCCCTTCAGCTGGGGCGCCTGCCTGTGGGAAGGAAGAAGGTGCGGGGCAGTATGCCGCCACCAGCAAGGCTGCAGGAGGCCTTGCCGCCTGCTAACTCGGATGTCTGCATTTTTACATCCTTTTTTATCTAGGGATCAAAATGTTAAACCTTTTACCTGCCAGTTTATTATAAAGAAACAACCTGGCCGTGGTAAGGAGGCATCTGTAGCATGGTCCACCTGGTATCTTTGTGAGGTGCTTGCTCTAAACGCGTTAGAGTAGTGGCAGATCGGGCTGCCCTGTAACGTGTCCATACGGACCGTGTGTTGGCAGTGGCAGCTGCCTGTTGCGATGAATCCATGCCCATGTTCTTCGTGTAGTTCTTTGTCTGCAGAAGTCATGCCTGTGTTTTTGCCAGGTAAGAAAAGTAGCCGTTTGGGTCAAGCCTGTGCTCTGTGGGTTCACAGGTGCTGCAGAAAAGCTCATGAACACCTTCTAACATGGTTGGTGCTATTGGAAAACAAAAACATTACATGTATAAACCACCAGGATATAAAATAGGTGACAATCCATGCAGGTCACGCAAGTTTTTTTTTAACCTGCTCCCACTTTCTCTACTGTAAAAGAAATCTTGCTTTGAGCAGCCTAGGAAGTACTGAGCTGGATGAGTTAAGCCTGAGGATGCTTTTCATTGTAAATCTGTGGTGTTCCCTTTGTAGTTGTATCACTACCTCCCTAAAAGAATAGCGCAGTTTTGCCAGAAGCTCGATTATTTTTTTTGTAGCTCACTTGGCTTCGTCTTTTGCAAAGTGACAGTTTGCCATGTCAGAACTGTTAATTGTTTAAGCAGCTACGTAGCCCGTGAACTTTTTTCCATATCTGGAAAAGTTCGCAACATACTGCGCTGTGTTTAATGGATGCGTGTGCCAGTACAATAACGTGGGGTTTGGGTCGTATGGTTTCCTCTGTATTATGATGGTACAGAGAGTTCCTCTGTGTGGCAGGATTCCTGCTGTATATTGAGTCATGTAGTTTAGGCCATAGGCATTGGAAGAGAGAGGAATAGTGTTTTTAATTGCAAAAGCTGTTCTGGGTGCCTGGGAGCTTGTGCAAGGTAGTCCTGCGAGGCTGCATAAACAGCTAACGACAGGCATTGGGGTTGTGCTGGCTTACCTTGTGCATAGCGTATCTCTTATTTGTGCATTGAGCTGACCCCTGCTCCTCTGCTGTTAGACTGTTGTTCAGCAAACACACGCTGCTGGGCAAGCCTGGGAGTGTGGCTTAAAACTGCTCTGTTGGTTTCTGTAATGGATCCCAGGATGAGGAGAAGGTGTTAGATTTAGCACAAGAGCTCATCTTGTCTCCGTTGTTGTTGCTGGAGTCATGCCGAAGTGGTGCCTGGGAACAAGTAGATGCCATTTTGCTTCTGGATGACAGGCTGGGTTTGTAGATCTGGAGTCCCTCTTACCATAAAGGAAAATATCCTTCCCCTCTTCACAGTGAAATAGAGCTTTAGCAGAGGCCAAATGATGGAGGTAGTCACTGCTGTTAGGTTTGAGAAAGTTAAGAGTTCCTGCTTAATTTAGCTTTACCATGTCAGAGCTATGAATAGTAAAATCACGGGATTACATTTCATGCCAGCTGAGAATTGTGTTTGCGCTGTTTCACTCCATGGTAACCGGAAGCTGTCGTGTCCATTTAAAAAATAATAATGGCACACAGAGATGACACCCAGCCTTGCTGCAGGAACGCTGGAGCGCTGGGTCCTTGGGGGTGTAGTTTCCTACTCAAGGAAGAGTTTTCTGTCAGTGCCCTTTTTTCCTTTCACGTATGAAAATACTTTGTACGTTTCTGCAGTTTTACAAGAGTGAGGCCTCTTTGCAAAGCGCTGCTCATAGCTACTGCTTTCATACAAGAGCAAATGGGCTGCTCATAATTTCATCTCCAAATTCGTCACACGGCCATTTTTAGCCTGTCATGATTTACAGCGTAAGGTAGCTGTACAAACCCCAAAAAAGCCCCTGCTGTAATGTGAGGGGTGCTGTAGCTTGCACAGCCAGGCAGCGTCTGTCCTTCCCACTGCTCCCTGCATTTCACTTCTACCTTTGGTTGAGTGAGTGAGAGGAAGAAAGGAAAGCCTGGCAAGTGACCCCAGAGGTTTCTCTGCTCAGAGAACACAAAAGGTGATGGCTTGGGGGGTGTGTGTGGAGTTAAGCTGGAATTCTGTTCTCAAGGGAATTAGGCTCAGTATTAATGATGTTAACTTGTGCCGTAACAGAGGACTGTCCACATGATACCTGCTGGGGATTGCGTACCTGATTATTTTAGGCCCTGTGTATCTGTGTGAATTATTACAGTTAATTACTCCTATAAGGCTGTGGATGAGATCGGCTTCCTGAGTTAAGGATCTGCGTATGCACTATCTGATTAGATGAAGTAATTTTGGCAGCCTTTTTTTACTGGGAAACGGTGCTGGGATGAACGGCTAAAATCAGAATCCTTTCCTGTGCTTGTAAAATGTGACGATTTGCCAGTATCTTGATTGGTTTAAATTTGATTTTCCCTTTTTTTACTTAGGGGACAACTCAATCGCTTCTAATAAAGCAGTATTCAGAAACATAATTGATGGGAGACTTATACAAGGTATGTAAACACAGCACTGAAAACTATCTGTTTGAATAAGCTTGTTCCATAGATACAAGATTTCTGTGGACAAGCATTTACCTCTGTTTCGTAGCCTAGGAGAGCCTCTTGTGATGGCTTTTGCTTACAATAATTCCATGATTTTTTTTTTTTAAAGATCTTTTAATGTTATACTAAGTCATGGAAATCTTTTTTCCTTGTTTTCCCCTGAGGTAATGAGATTCAAACTAAGGTAGAGATAAATCAAGGGCTGGCTTGAGCATAAATATGTGAATGGTTTGCTTTTTGCAGCTTATAAGTGAAGGTTGCTGGAGCTTCTATTTTCATGGGTTAAATGTATGAAGAGTAGTAATCCTTTAGGACAGATTCAGTTTTGGCTGTAACAGTACTCTCTATTTCAGAAGATACTCTGAAGAACCCCAGATTCGATTGTTATTTATATTACTTGCTGTTTCTTTGGAAGGATAACTTCCACATTTTTGTAAGTGCATTGTGGTGACTCCAATGAAGGAAATGCTGGTGTGCGGAGTCTGCTGGTTTCCAAACTGCAGTGACCTGAGAGGGTTGAAAACTTTGCTGGAGGTCACAGTTTATTATTCCATTGCTGCGTGGGGAGTAGCCCAATAATGTCAGTTATGCACAAGCTTGAATTCTTTTGGTTAACTGATTTGTGAATAGTTTTCTTATGTAAATTGGATCATTTTTTTGCTTCTCTTGGGAGCTTTGAAACTACAGGCACAAGGATTCACAGACCTCCAACAGTTTTGGTGAGGGTTTAGTTCACATCCAAAAACTGCTCAGAATAGTAGGGCTGCACTGTGAGGAAGCCATTAGTTTTGAGAAAGATCTGATTTCTCTGCTTGTCTGTTCCCAGGTTGTGTAGCTCTGGAAGCAAAAAGCTGATAAAATAGTTTTTACCTTTTTTTTTTTTTTTAAATTATAGATGGCTTTCTTCCCAGTTTAACAGAAAATTCAGCTGCCTGACTTCTGTAACAAAACCATCCAGATTTCTAATCAGCTTTTTCTTGGATTTGTTTTCTTTGAGCTCCCTGTCACTAAACTGACTGAATAACAACATAAGACTTGTTAATCTCAGATATATAAAATAGTTTTTAGCCAAGTAACTAGTTTCAGAATTAAAGTCACTGATTGGTGTTTATAGCTGGTCAAATTATTTGGAAGGGGATTGTTCAGCACTGCAATCTGCAGAAGCGGTCTTTTTTGGAAGAACCTGTAAATAGTCTTCCAACTGTTCTACAGAACCTACTTCTCATTATCCGAAACCAGGGCTGGAGCTCAATATTAGACTTCCTTAGAGATTAGTTTAATCGTGTGAAAACCCAAACATGCTTGAAGGAAAATCTTAATTTTAAAATCATATAGACTAGAGAGAAACTGGAACCACTGTTGACAAACTAGTGCTTCTCTTGCCACGGCAGAATAATCTGAAGTTTTTTTCCCCGCAAAGCGTGCTTGGTATGTATTAAAGTAGAACACACTGCTTTGGGTTTTTTGTTGGTTTTGTTTTTAGCAGTGCTGTCCAGGAAAATTTTTGTTGAGGAGGTTGGTAGGTGTAGTTGTAGGCTTTAGTTTAACTTGTGTCATTAATCTCCTGAAAGCATACACTGGATACTTGATCTAGAAGGAGGAATTGTTCTGCTTTTTGTTACCCTAATGAAATTTGAACTGGATGATTAGAAATAGCATTTTAATTTGCAGTCCACCAGGCTGGCAGTGGCAGCTATGCAGGTGGCTCTTTTCTTCCCCTTAAGTGTTGTGTTGATATCAAGAGCGTACTTAATTTTTGGTGGAAGACCAAACCTTAGCTTGAAAAGAAAGATTCAAGTAGAAAGTGAGATTATTAGACTTTGATTTCTGAACTAGCAAAGCCAGTGTGCGCTTTCTGTGCTCTGTGTGTTACTGTTGGCACTTCCAGTATGCTCTGACATGTGGATAGCTGCAGCTTTTTTTCCACTTTAAGTAAGTTCACAGCTGTCATGCTTCTGAACTGCTCTTTTAGTACAGGAGCTTTGGTTCACTTCAGTATATTGATGGTTGTCAAACTTAACTGATTTAGGAATATTATTTTCAACTTCTAATCTAATGTAGGAATTTGCGATAGTCAAACTGCTATGGTCATTATTTTGATTTGCTCTTTGATAAAACATAAATCTGGGAGCTGCAGGGCAAGAGCAGGTGTCATGTCTTCATGCTGACCAGGGTTGGGTTGAGGGCAGTGGGTTTTGGGGTGTTCCCTGGCTGCCAGTGCGCTGCGATCTCCACAGCAGTTTCAACAGGTACAAACTCAGTGCTGCGTGGACTGCAGGTCTTTCCAGGGAATTAATGCACGGCTTGAAAAATACCCTTTGGGGCACTTGCTGCAGGAAAAAAAAAAAAGCTCTTCTATTCTTTATGAGATACGTGTCTGATTTGACACTGATGTCAGGCTGCCTTTACTAAGTGTATTGAGCCCGAGTGCAAGAGGAAGTACTAAGGACCAAATTTATTACAGTTCTAAGTGTGTTTTTATGTGAGCCTAGTAGCTCAGTTTGGTTTATTTAAACAATTTGTTCAAGTAGCAATTTGGTATTGGGCATACTGCAACTCTTATTCTGCAGGTAGATAGTTAAATTGAAACAAGATCAGACTGAATATAATTTTAAAAGATGCTGATAGTTGTTAGCTACTGTTGTGGGGGTTTTGACACAATTTTAATTTCCCGTAGTTTGTCATTGTAACTAACACTTGGCAGTTGTTAATGGCAGTATTCTTACCCAAGTCTCCTGATCTATCTACAGGTGCACTTACCTCCTCTGCTTCTCTGGGAATCAGATGAATTAAAAGGCACAGAAGTGGTGATTTTTACAGGGTTGTGAATTACAAGATCATGTGTATGACTGGATTTTTAATTGCTTGATCAGATTTTCTGCCTCTGTTAGGCTTGGATTTAAGTGATTACTATTGTTTTTTATCTACTTCCTTATTTTCAAAGCTTTCAAAAAGAGCACAATGCCAATGCTTCTGTTCGTGTCAGCATTTTCTAATATCTTTCATATCTTTGTAGAGTACTAATTGGGATATAGGGTCAATCAGCAATAAATAATTTTTATCTTCTGGGGTTTTAAAGTTGTAAAGAGGCAGTTTCTTGTCTAGGACAAAGGCTGCCACAGTTTAAATTGACATAAGCCTTGCAGGTATCTTACCCGGATGTTAAAAAGCTCATTTTGTGGGACATGAAACCAATGTTTTACTATGAGGTTCTGTGACTATAAGTTTATTTCTGTAGTGATTGCTGTTGCCTTACTTTACAAAGTACACTGTGTAAGGATTTTGTATGATTTTTTTTTTAAGAATTAACTAATCTTCTTTGGGTTTTGGAGCTCAGGATTATGAGCTGTAGAGCTGGCTGAAGGAGAATTAATTTTTTTGTTACCTGATAATGAAGGCTGTTGTGAACAAATAAAGTAGCAGTTCAGCTGTTTCTTCCCAAACCAAATGTTTGTGCTAGTGAACACTAAATGGATGACAAGATGCCCAGGCAGGAATGTTTTCACTAATGAGATGCTATCTCGTTTGCTTTGGGTCTTACAGTAAAATAAACTGTAACTGGTTTATTAAATACTGGGCAGAAAGGAACAAGTAAGTTTTTGTTTTCCTACTGCAATTATATAGACCTTTCTACACATGCTTTTACAAAATATTTAACGTTTGCAAGTTAGTGTTTTGTAACAAACTGAAAGGAGTTTTGCAGTGCCATGCACACTTCTAAGGTATGTATGTGAGCTGTTTCACTTGTTTCCAAATGTTCTTAGTGTTTATGCTCAGTTATAGACAGATATGAAGACAAATAGGTGCTTCTTTTAGTGGGGACATATCTGCTGTGTATTCCTCTCTAAGCTGGCAAATTGTGGTGCTACGTGGTATAGCAGTCCTTGATGGAGTGATTTCAGCTGTAACATTTTGTTAGGTGGCTTTTCTGTACAGGGTTGTGGTGTTTATGCTTTAACATCTGTGAAAGGTCTGAAATAATGATGACTACTGCTTGAAAGACCTCAAAAAAAAAAAAAAAAGTCGAGGATGGAAAGAGACAGTCATTGAAGTGTGATACAGGCCAGTTGGAAATAGGAAACAAATTCTTGGAAAAAGACATTGTGAAAACTAGAAATGTTCTTTATTTGACCCATGTCTTGGCATATAGAAATGTTCTTTACAGTGTTCTGGAATACAAAACTCTTGGACTATGATTTCTGCTTCAGCAGAGAGCATTGAGCACGTTTCCTACTTTCCTTTCCATATCTGGAAGAAAGATTAGCTGTTGTTGCTTGTTGTGTGTTGTCTTGGTTAATTTTTTTGTAGTAGGCCTCTAAATATGAAAACAGTATTCTTCTACACAAGATGGTTCAGCCAGTGTTTTATCTGGATGACACCTCTGTGCAGTGGGATTCTACCAAAAGTTTGTGGTAATGTTGGTGTTTGGGGAATAGGTGAAGAAACAAACAAAACCCAAGCATTTCATCACAAAGCAAGAAAAAATGGTTATGGTGTTACTATTTTTTTTTTTCTGGTAGCCACTGTGAAAGGCTGAATGTCAAAGGTCTTTGTAAGGTAAAAGGCAAGATTTCTCTCTTTCACAGACGTTTAGACGCACAGACATGACAACAGTAAAAATAAAATTAAAAAAGTCTGTGGTGTGGTGTTCTTTATTTGGCTTTTTTCAAAGATTGGTGAGTATGATTTAGAAAACACTAAGCCTTGCAATACAACCTTCCCTCTTGGGTGAGAGTAAAACTCAATTGCTATTTCAGAGAAAGTGTAATCTTCAAGTAGCCTTGAAACCCTTTTTCAATGAAGTAAACAGAAGAAATGAATAGCTTTAAACAAGTTTATTTTATGGTTTAACACAGACTAAATAACATTCCTGCTGCTACATCAGGGGTTTAATAATACAGAGTAATTTATGAGGTCGTGTTTAGTGGTTTCTTTTCTAAAACTTACACCCTTCTTGCAGTGCATGGAAGGATACAGAAATGTAATTGCAGACCTGTCAAAAGAGCTGGCAGTGGACTGGTGGCACCCTTTGAAGGCAGTGATATGCCGATGGATGAATTTGACAGGAAAACAATTGTTTCTCTTGGCTTGTGGATTCTCTTTAACATGGGAAAATACTTAGCCCTGAATCCAGTAAGACCATGCAAATGAGCTGAGAGAAGTTACTTCAGTAGGGCCCTATGGATGTAATGACAGGGATTAGTATGTATATAACAGGAGATGGGATGGGGGGCAGGGGAGGTGGAGGGAGGAAGGGATTAATAAGTAGTCTTAAAATTTTGAAAGCTCAAATAACCATTCTAGAAACTACAGTCTTCATAAAAGTACATGAAAGAATTCATAGTGAAGTGGACGATGAACTTGTGCAATGTATGTGCTCTGTTGAAATACTTACGATGGATGTTCTGGGTACAGCACTGGATAATGGCTTGAGGAAGCCCCTGTAGATCACTGGTGGCAGTAAGTACAACAGTGTACATGCAAAGATGCTCCAATAGATTTTCTTCTCATTTCAGGTTTGTTTCCTGAATTCATAATTGACAAAGCTGAGACGGTGAGACCTGACTGTTGAAGGGTGCAAGGTGTGAACCTGCTCAAGCAGGTAGGTACACAATAGAAAATTCAAAAGTGGTAAAGCTGCCTGTCTTGGGATTCGGAATATGCCTTCTTATATCACTATTAGCCTGGGCATACTGCAAGTTAAACTATCAGTTGAATTCTTTTTTCATTGCTAATGTTGCTGTGCAAAAAGAACTGCGTCATATATTACTTAAACAGATTTTAAAGAAAAAACCCAGATCTTGGAATGTTTTGGCTTGTCTTCCAAATAGCTGGTAAATATAAGGGTAAAATACAACAATTTTGTGAAATAATGTTGGATGTCTTGGAAGAACAAGTGCCTCCTTTTTTTTTTCTTTTTTTCTTTTTTTTTTTTTTTTTAAGGCTATGTTGAGTGCTTTTTGGATTTACACCCTGGTGGCTTTTGGGAGAAAAGGAGTGCTTCCCACCCATATACCTTAATTGGCCAGATTATTAAATGTCATACTGATCTAAATTGTTAAACCCCCATATTCCCCCTGCCCAAACATTTGTTCTTTTGCCAAAGCGTTGCAGTGATTTCAATCAGGTGACATAAAAGTTCTGCTTAACTATTCTGAGTAATTAAATTCTGAAACTTTGGTAGCTAGTGGAAGTTTATAGCAGTTAAGAGACTCTTGACAGTGACTTTTTTCATTGCTGTGGAGCTCAACAGAGTTGAGCTGTTCTTTTGAATTCTGCCAGGAGACTTAAACCAGGTAAAACATTAACTTCCTGACACTGTTTCATGACAAAAGTTTGTCTTCTGGGCAAAGTCCATTGTGGTGACTTAGTAGGAGCATTTGCTCTTCCATTGTTTTCATCTCTTTGAGTGGTATTGTGGATTGATGTGAGGATTTAGAAAGGGAGATGGCAAACTTTGGTTCTTGAAATAGCCTCCAGATTTTAGGAAACACTTATTTTGAGAGTGAGAGGATTCCAGGCTGGTTCTGAATCTCAGAACGCTCCTTATTTGTCAGTAGGGCTCATATGAAAAGGGTCACAGAATTGGTCTGAATGAAAAATATTCTTGTAAAACAGAACATTTGTAACCTCTGTCATAATGGATTAAGTTTAGAATGTAGTTGAACAATTGGCAGGATGGGAACTTTCTATGTGGGCCTTGTTGCTAAGGTAGTAATTAGTCAAACTGAATACCAGCAGAAATATCCTCAGTCGGAGACATCGATGTTAGTTTTTGTTCTAATTCTTCAAGAAGTAGAAGTGGATCTCTGCAGAAAACCATCCACAAAGGTTACTGTTAAACATCAAAGAGGGTAGACTCTGGCCTTTGCATTCAATGGTAAATGACTTGAGTTGCCTACAGTTCACAGTACGGGTCCTATTTGGGTAAGATCCTTAGAAACCAGGCTTTTATAGCTTTTTCTTTGTAGATGTTTAAGATGCACAACCATTTTGTAAAGACAAAAGTCTTGTAGTTCTTGACCAGAATTTTCTCTACTGCCTTAGTCGTCTTTGTAAGAATCTTCCCTTTCTGAATGGCGCTGTTTGTAGCATGGCAAAAAAAAAGTTATCTTAAAGCAGCTCAAGAGCTTCCAGAATGAGGTAGCTTGTATAAATATTACTAAAACTACATGCAGAAGTGATCAGCCTGTGTTGCCTGCTTTCCTTGACAAGAAGCAAGTTTGAAGAGTTCCAGGTGTATGCCTTTGGGGTTCAGGTGGGAAATCTTTGAAGCCAAGAAGGGGATATAAGTAATGTGGCAATGTTCTCCTGTGAGAAATCAAATTCACTTGAGTTACTGATTGCGGTCAAAGACTTTCACAACTTGAGCAAACCCTCTGCCTTTACTTTCCATAAACTATGGAAGGAGGATTCCAAACGGTTTATTCCAGTAAGAGATGTTTGCCAGTTTGCCGTACTGTTCAGTGAAGCATTGGCTGTTGATCGTTTTCAAACAAGACTGAAGTTTACAGTTTTGAGTTGGTGATACTCACAGCACGTGGCAGTCAGCAGATTTTCATGTTTTCTGCTGAAATGTCCATGTTTCTTACAATAAGAATCTAAAAAAATTTATAATGCTTAATAATTTGTACTGGCAATGTACTTTTGGCAGACTAAACAGCTAGCTGTTAGATTTCTTTCAGTGATTTCAGATCTGGCTTGCAGTAAAGGTATCTAATTTTAAATCTGTATGGTATGAGTGAATTTAGCAAACTGATTTGGAATATGAATTGTTTCTTCAGACTTGGTGTGTGTTGAGTTATGAGTTATGTTATACAGTGTAGTTTTACAGCAGACAAACAAGCTGTCGAGTGTTCATTTTCCAATAGGATAACACCTTACCAGAACTTTTAAACTCAGCACACTCAGGATCAGTGCTGATATTTTTTGGATGTGAGACTATGCTAGTTGGGAAGATCTGCTGGACAGCTTCTAACTGGGTCTTCAGAAAAGACAAACAAAAAAGAACAATTTTGAAAACTCCTGGCAGTGTTTCCAGGAGTGCATCTCCACCAGATGTGTACAGTCACGCTCGTCTCTGCTGCGAGATGAGACCCAGATCAGGCAGCAGGGATCAACTGTGTCCCTTTCAAGGTAGAGGTAGAGCCGGTGTCACAGGAAGGCAGGTGTGTAGCTGTAAGCAGGAAGGAAACGTGACCTCTGGCAGAGCAGATTGCCAATTCTCAGTCTCCATAGCGCTGTGTAAATGATTCTACTGCAGTCCCCACTCAGGACCAGAAATGTTTTACCTTCTGGTGTTTCAAAAAGCAGCATCCCCCTGTGAGCTCTGTGAGGCTGTGGGCATGTCTGGGCTTTGGGGCACAGCATTGTGGGTCAGTGGAAAAATCTAAACGGTAAGTGAGTGGCCTCCGCTGCTTTCACAGTTTACCTTTGGTTCACTACACGCATCTCTCTCTTTAAAATCAGAGTAATCCTTAGGATCTTTTATGAGAGTAGATTCTTTCAGAACAGTTTTTTTGCTTACCAGCTGAACACATTTTATTGGAGTCAGTCATTAATTCTTAAAACAACTAAATGTATATCGCAATAAGCTTACAACTGCTGTTATTACACAGGGGAGCTGAAATTACTCCAATAGTTTGTTTAACCTTTTGAGTGCTGATAGAGCATAGCAACTCAGTTTCTATTCTAGTAGGAGTTACCTCATATGTTAGGAATGAATCAACTTTAAAAATATTGACAAAGGTTAAAAAAACCTTCTAAGAGAAGAGAGCTTTTGGCACACATCACACATACCAAACTAATGTTTGGCTAGTAAGTGCGGCGGATCAAAGCAAAATACAAAGACTCTTAAACAGCTTGTAGCAAGTGATACTTGTAAAATCTCTATTTTGGGGCCTTCTCAGGACTTGCTGAGTTACTGCCACTTTTACTCTACTTGGTCCATCAGCTCTAACCATGCGTTTTTTCTTGGAAAATGATTTATTTCAGAAGAGACACAACAGAGAAGAGCTGTGGTGAAAGCTGTTTTAATTATATTAGTCTGTTAAAACATTTCAAGCAGTATGGAGTTCAGTGTAAATAAAGGTAACTTACAGATGATGATAGTATGTTGAAGTGTAGTTTGTTCTTGAACTACAGGTTTGTTGTTTAATAGAGAGCTATCCTGAAATTACAGTTTATGGGATGTTTGTAATCTCCTCACAGAATGTAGCTTTTTCCCCAGGTTTAATGTATCAAAGCCCCTCAGGATTCATTTGGGAGCAGCTCTGATTCTGAGGTGATTTAGTCATCTTCTAGTTGTTCCTGTTACCATTTGTTTCTTCTGCTTCTCTTCCATGTTTTGGTTTACTGTGCTAAACTTTCGATTGTTTTGGCTAACAGACTAAGAAATCTTACCGTTTCAACAGATGTATTTAGTAAATTAAAAGGAAATATTTATAAATGATCCTTTCACACATTCTTTCCCTGAAAAATGACCATGCATAAGAATGAACTTTGCTTCTTCAATGGTAGTGAAGTTTTAATTTTTCATCTCTGGTGCGATTTATTTTTTTCCTAACAAAACAGGAAACGTTAAAATATTTTTTTTTCTACATACTTTCTAGTGTGGAATACATTAAAATACTTCAGTTGAATTGATATAGCATCTTTAGTACAGTGAAAGGGAAGAATGGGAACATGTAACATGATTTTTAAAATAAAAGTCAGCTTCCCATTTCTGGAAAGTACGAGGTCTCATGATGAACAACAACCCACTTTCCCAGCAGCTGCTCCTGTGACGAGTGTTGTGCTGTTCCTGAAAGTGCCCTGGCAGTAGTTGGAGTGTTTGGTAACCATATATGTAATTTGGCTTTAGAGAGCGACTGAAAGTGAAGACATTGCAAGTCAGTCCACAGAATTAGCTTAAAATGGATACAGCAGCAGATCAGTTGTGTTTATATACCTAAATGTCTCTATCCCTTTTTTCACCTACTGATTAAAAATAAAGTTGTACTAATATAGTTCCTTTTTTCTTTCTGGCTCTGATTCATTAGTCACCTTTTCAGAAAAGTTTATTGATAACTCTTATGCGGTACTCAGTTAAGGCAAACTTTGTCTTTACAATCCTTGTCCTAATTCCCAGAGCAATCTTATTTTTTTCTTTGTGGCTCTAGTGTGTTTTGAGCTTCTGTAAGTAACGTGAGAGATATGCAATATTTTACTAAATTTGAGAGAACAAAATGTAATTTCTTGTAGAAATTCCTAAAGAATTCTGTTAAGTAATAAATAAATTGCTTCTGATGTTGTGAATGAAATGTATGTGTTTAAAGAGAGCAGGTTTTCTTCTCAGCTTCGTCAGCTACCTCTGGAATTGCAGAGTTCAAATCTTGATACCAACTGCTAATGTGGAATACTTGACAATGCAAACACTTCACTCAAACTAGCCTTTAGTCCCTTTTCCAGCCCACTGCTGGAACCTCCAGTTTCTAGGAATGGAAATAATGGAGACTGGGAATTTAATCTGAGGAGCAAGAGAGCGGAGTCCCCTTCCTCCTGGCCAAGTCAGGGGCCAAAGCATTTTCCATTTAAGCTGAAGAACTATACTGGAACCAACAGGGATTCAAAAGCTGGAGCATGTTTTGCAGCATGATCGAATTTTAAATTGTAAGGAATTTTGTTTATGGCTGGATACAGTGATTAAATAGGTCAACTATTGCTACAGTTGAGAAGCCCTGTAACGGCTGGACAGAAAAAGCACTGGGGCTCTCCTGAGCCGTCTCTGCTGTGCTGGGTTTGCTTCCATAGCGCTTCGTGGGAGGGAGGTCGCAAAAGGAGGGTGTTGGTAGCACGACGGGGAAAGTTTGTGAAGGTCCCTGTCAGAAGCCACAGAACTGTGTTGTGCATTTGACTTTCTTGGACACTGACAGGACAATCTGACCAGCTGAAGGAAATACAGCATCTTGAATTTTATCAAGATTTGCACCAACCTTCAAATGTAAACAATACGGCACTCAACCCTTTTAAGTTAATAGTCCTGAATATTTTTCTTTCCCTGGTAAGAGATGATGACAATCATTTAGAAAATCTTGTGCATTGAGACAGAGTTGATGTTTGCAAGAAAACAGATCAGGTAGGGTGTAACTGAAACAATTATGTGGTCAAACTGTATTCCCTGAAACATCTTTAAAGGGACTCTTACCTTTACCTGGATACATGCCTGAAAATAGCACAAGTAATTCATAATGATGGCTATTTCGAGTCATTTAATGCTACAACGTAATCTCTTCTGTCTCTGTGAATGTTTGGAAGGACGTCTGAATTATTTTGGCTGCAACACAACTCCTTACTGGATGATATACGCTTGTAACTGATCATAGCAACTGCATAAACTGCACAAGCAGGCAGGACACGTACGTCCAGGGTTTAACCTGAGCGTTCATGGCAAGGCAGATCTGTGCAAATAGGGTTATATTTGTGTGTCTCGGATTATTATTCTTGTTTGTCATTCCTTCTGAAAATTTAGAGAAGGCTTGGGGGGGGGGGGGTTTGATGGTAAGCCTTTTTATTTTTTCCTTGTTTAAACCAGTGACAGCTGACTGTATTGATAGTGATGTGAGTGAAATGAAATTACTTGTCTCTTTCAAGGTATTCTTGCTTAAGCTAGCAGCATGGCCTCTGCCTGCTCCTGGCGTTTGCATTAACTTGCCTTCAACTGTAGCACTCAAATTTGTAATTACTCAGGGTTGAAAGCCTTTTATTCTTTTTGCAGATTTCCTCCTTAGACTGAAATAAGCCTTTTATTCTGAGCCCAACACTGTTCATGGGTTATTAGGCAGCCACTTCAAACATTCATATTGCCAGTCTTATCAAGCTTCATGTCACTCTGTAGTTTGTCAGGCTGCCAGATGTTGCCTGTTCTGTCAAATCTGGCACATATCTTCATTTTTCAAATATGTTTATTTCCCTGTTTCCTTCAGGTACAATTTACAGGTGCTTGCAAAGATGTCTAAAACTAACAAATCAAAATCTGGATCCCGTTCTTCCCGTTCGAGGTCTGGATCAAGATCACGCTCACGCTCCTTCTCCAAATCTCGCTCCCGCTCTCGTTCTGTCTCACGATCAAGAAAACGCAGGCTTAGGTAAGTGCGTGCAGCTCTGAAGCCAAAGGGTGTAACATTTTCCTCTCTGCCCTGTTCAGATGGTTTGTCACTTAGTTCTTTTCCAGGGAAAGACTTTGATTAGATTCTAGGACAGATAGCGTCCGGTGTCTTAGGCTGTTTCCTGCAAACCTGAGCTGTTTTGAAGTGTTTTCAAAAAGCTAGGAGAATAAATTGTGACTCTTTCTCAGCATAGTCAAGATACTTCTTTTGAGCCTTTAACCTGGTCTCTGTAGCATGTAATTTTACTTTTCTGTGCAGCTCTTTTTCCCCCGATATGAATACTATCAGATACTTTAACGTACTGTTAAATCGGAAGGTGGTTTTCTTAGTTTAGCTCGTTTTGTTAGGGATACAGTCCACAGTGAAGCTGTGACAGCCTTTTATACTGGGCCCTTAGAGCAGACCTTTGTACTTTGTTTATCCTCAAAGTTATTAATAGAAGCCTGTGTCAAAATGCATGTGGGTTTTTTTCCCTGTGTTCTTCTGCAGTTCTTAATTGCTGCTGTATGTAATGGAATAGCCTATTGTGCTTTTCCTGATGCTGAGTACACGCAAACTCTGAGATCCAGTTTCCTATTTTAAAGGTACACATGGTTAATGATGATGTTTGAAATTGCCAAAGCAGGACAAAGCAAAAAAAAATCATAGCTCTTTATCCTGACCTGAGATTATTTTGTAAGATTGGAAATGCTTTTGATCAGACATTTGCCTTACTGCTGTGAGAGTTTAAGTGTGTGTTCCATAGTAAGAGTGGGGAAAAAGAGTTGGGAAGGTCCTTAGCCAAACGTGTTCCTTTGTTTTGTTAAACATCTTTGGCTATTTTTAAGCTTTTGATTTAATTGATCCCAGACTTGAGGGGCCTTTGCAGATGTTGCATGCTTTTCCCCTCTTTTCTAGAAATGAATTCAAACAAGTTTTACTGACAGTTTAAGATACTACTGTGAAAGGTAGGGGGTAACTTTTGTTGTTGTTTCCCTGCCCCTCTGCACAACATACAGGGGTCAGTTATCAGAAATGAGAGTTCTGTATGGGTGAAGTAGATAAAGGTAATTTCACTGCAATTAATTTTGAGAAGTCAGTAATGTGCGTAATAGTTGTTCTTATCACCCTGAATTGCTTCTGATCAGGTCAGTTAAAGGCTCATCTCTTCCCTGGATATCAGGGTATCAGTTTTTTCCTTTTCTTTTAGCTAAGCATTTTGTATCTGGCAAAGACAATCGAGTTGGACTGGGTATAATGATATTCAGCTGCTTTTTCACTAATCTTAAATTTATATTCTGAAAATCATTAGGCTGTAAACACATGCAACTGTTAACAATTAAAGAGATTTTTGAAATGCAGAGGCTCTAATAAATGTACAGTTGGACAGAGGAGGACATGACAAAACTAAATTAGAGGCGGAGACTTGAGTCAAATAGAGTTCTTTGCAGAAGGAAGCAGGAATACTGGAAGATACGTGGTCATTTGGGAATATCTGCCTAGCTGCGAAGGAACTTTGTCAGCTGAAAACAAAGGCACCCTGTGCAAACATGATCGTTTCTTCTGTGCTGCTGCTGAATCTACTTGCGCTTTGTAAATAACTCCTTTTTTTAAAAAAGAATCAAAATGGAGGGGATTAGTACAGACAAGCCATCTGGTATGGCATTAGGATATTCTCTGAGGTAGGTCTCGTGTGGTATCTTGGCATAAAAATCCGTTATTGTGTACTTCAGCATACATCACAAAAATGGTTGTGTTGCCATACTGGAGTCTGCCTAATATTTCTTGCTTTATGACTTGATATTTCATTTTTACCTACTGTAAAACGGTGGGTGCTTTAGAACTGGAGCAGTGTATATTAGCTGGCTAGCAACAGGGGCTGGGAGAGTTGGGAGACTTATTACTTGCAGTCGTTCTTTTGCATAACATTTACTGTATTTTTCTAAAAAGATTTCTTGGAAATAGTCTGCAACTTTTAGAGTGAAATTTTCTGCTGTAAGCCTCTCTAAAATGGTACAAGGGATTTTGGAAGCAACAGGTCCCTTGCTGGTAATTGATCACAAATGCAGCAGTTGTCTGAAAATGGGACCGTATGTGTTCTTAGTACGTTTGAGGACTCCTCCTTACAACTGGTTCTTGCTATCTGCCTCTGTGCTTTTCCTTCTCGTTGTTGTAGGTTTTTTGGTTGTTTGAAGTAAACAAAGAAGCATATGTTAAAATTATCATTAAACTGTTTGCTAGCAATGACTATAGTATGATGTTGTGGTTTAACCCAGCAGGCAGATAAAACAACCACACAGCGGGATGGGGGAGAGAATTGAAAAGAAAAAAAGTAAAGCTTATGGGTTGAGAAAAGGACAGTTTAATAGGACAGAAAAGGAAGAGCATAATAATAAAAATGTACAAACCAAGCGATGCACAGCACAGTTGCTCACCCCTCAGAACCAATGCTCGGCTAGTTCCCAAACCGAACCGCCCCCTGGCCAACCCCCCAGGTATATACGGAGCATGACACCGTATGGTAAGGAATAGCTCTTTGGCCAGCTGGGGTTAGCTGTCCTGGCTGTGCCCCCTCCCAGCTTCTTGGTGCCCCCACCTTTTCCTTGCCAGGGCAGCATGAGAAGCTGAAAAGTCCTTGACTTAGTGTAAGCACTGCAACTACCTAGCAACAACTAAAAGCATGTGTGTTATCAACATTATTCTCTCTATATGTATTATAACGCTATACCAGCTACTAGAAAGAAAATTAACTGGCAGCATTGTATTCCTGTGTTACGGGGGGGTTTGAGGTGTGAGCAGAGAGAGGGCAGCAGTGAGTTGTGAATTGCCAGTCTGTAAAAGTAGTACATGTCTATGGGAGTATGACCAATGAGTGTTTTAGAGCTGGCTGGGGGTCTCTTAATGTAAGAAGGGACTGTGAGAATGGTTTCAATTAATATTATTTACTAAAATTCCATTTGGAAAAATCTCTTTTCTGTTCAAACTTACTAGTTTGGACGCTTCCTCTGTTTTACTAATGCAAAGTTGCTAAAATCTCAGACTTTCATCAGAAGTTTGTTTTTCCAGCACCTGTGAAATACTTACTGTACAGCTGGCATTTAATCCTGAGCTACAGTGGGGCTTTTAAATGGTTACACGACTGCAGCTCCAAAATTGTAATGGAAGAGAGTATTGGAACAATTAGCCTTTAATGTTTTGCTACTTAAAATCTGTATTGTTACAGGCTTTGTACTTGTCTTGGATTCAGTTCTGTTCTTTATGATTGTTCTTGCACGGCGTGGAGGCGAGCAGAGGGACGCTGAACAGTGCCATCTCGCGGCGTCAGGCTGGAGAGCAAGCGCATCCCTCTACTGTCCTGCTTGTTTGGAGCTCCAGCTTCTGAATTGTGGCAAAGGCTGCACCTTTTGAAACTTAAAACCACAGAGCAGTGTGCAGTTTGCTCCAGTACTGCTCCTCTCCTGTTGAGGTGTAGCAATTTATTTAACTCACCTGGCAAAGAAGTGGGGTTTCATCTTATCAGAATTTCATAAGCGCATGAGATGGCTGAGGGACACTAGAGGAAGATTTTGAATCTGTTCCAATAATGGTAGCATGACATGCATAAAGAAATAACTTCTTTGCGGAGGAGATCTAAGGTGAGATATAACTGTGGCCTTGAACTGTAAAGGCCTGGAAGTTTGACACGTCACTTCCTGAAGCTGGGTAGCAGCTGTGTATCCTAGGAAAACGAGGAGCAACGTGTACTCATCATGGTCTCTGCAGTGATCCTGAAGTTAAATATTTGTTTGGCACTATTGCAAATACAAGTTATTTCCACTGCAGTTTGAGGGCAAAGTGTAATACTTCAATTGGATGAAGATAAACAAAATAAATTACTTTTTAAAGGCTTAGAAATTAATTTTTCCAATTTTCCTTTATAAGACTTCAAATAAAAAGTTGTGACTGAAGAATAAACTTTAGAATATTTGTGTAATTTTTTCCTTTATCAGTTCTAGGTCTCGTTCAAGATCATATTCTCCATCTCATAACAGAGAAAGGAACCATCCGAGAGTCTATCAGAACCGGGATTTCAGAGGTCATAATAGAGGATACAGGAGACCGTATTATTTTCGTGGCCGAAATCGAGGGTTTTATCCATGGGGCCAGTATAACCGAGGAGGATATGGGAATTACAGGTCAAACTGGCAAAATTATCGCCAAGCGTATAGCCCTCGTAGAGGGAGGTCACGCTCTCGTTCACCCAAGAGAAGATCTCCTTCACCAAGGTCTAGAAGTCATTCTAGAAATTCTGATAAGTCATCTTCTGATCGGTCAAGGAGGTCTTCCTCTTCCCGGTCTTCCTCAAATCATAGCCGAGTTGAGTCTTCCAAGCGTAAATCTGGAAAGGAGAAAAAGTCATCTTCCAAGGATGCCCGGGCATCTCAGGCTGCAGGAGATAATCAAGGTGATGAATCTAAGGAGCAGCCGTTTTCAGGAGCAGTGGCTCAAGACGTCAAGGCATCTGAGGGATCAAAACCATGGCAAGATATGACCACCTATGGTACAAGTTCAGCGTCGAGAGCTTCTGTGTCTGAACTTAGCCCAAGGGAACGCAGTCCTGCATTAAAAAGCCCTCTCCAGTCGGTTGTGGTGAGGCGTCGTTCTCCTCGGCCAAGTCCATTGCAGAAGTCGAGCCCTCCGCTGTCCAACCCATCACAGATGAGCTCTGCTTTACAAGGCAGCAGCACCTCCTTTCAGGCAGGCTCTCATCAGAGTCCATTTGACCATGGCTCGGCAGGTTTGAGCCCAACAAGGAAGAGCCCTGTGTGCAAAAGTCCAACGCCAATCAGTTCAATTTACAGTACATCTCAGAAGGAGGAAGCCACAGCTCCTGGAGGGGGAGCCTTCTCAAAGAGGCAAGTGATGCGTTTTATGGTGCTGCGGTGTTTTGACAGGCCAGCTTGCATGCGTTGGTGTGTTGGTGCTCTCCATGAGCACCGTGGGGGTTCTCAGTGTGTGTGCAGGCTCCAGCTGGAAAGAGGCCCCAGTGTGTGCAGGGTGCCATGCTAGCAAGCTGCCAGCTGTTTGGGCCTGGTACTGTCTAAATTATAGAGCAAAATACAGACCTGGCCTTGTGTTGTAGGAAACTGGAGTTAGTTTTCTGACTTGGATAGTTCTAAAGTTTGCATAGGTTCCCTGCAAAAATGTTCCTATCTCATGAACACTTGGAGTGAAGATGTGCCCGATGAGATTTCCTAGCAACCTAACAGTGCACGCTGGAAGCTTGCATTTTTAAGTTAGTTACTTTTCGGTTAAAGATGCTTTTTTTAGTATTGCATTCTTGAATGGCATTAGATATTATAAATTAGCAAAATTTAATTAAATCCTGCTGCAAGCAGACTAAGGCAGGTGTATTGCAGTGCTTGTGCCTGTGTATGTAGGATGAGAAACTAAAGCACAAAGATCATCACTAAAATTAAGGCATCCTTCACACAGAAGGCGTCAGCTTGCCATGCTTCTGTTTGCTTGGTTACTCCACTGCAGATTCATGCCTGAAGGTGACACTTTGTTTTAAAAGATAGAGTAGCATTCAGAAGTGCTTCTAAATCTTTATTATTTTTAAAGTTATTTTGGACTGATTCCATATCAAGGATGTCTGAAATTTTAAAAAGGGATGAAAATAAAAAAGAAGCTGTAACTCTTGGGCTTTTCAAAGTGCTCAACTAATGTCCTCGGGCTTTACTGCTGTTTCCTCAAGGCTAGGGTTTTGCTTAATGAATGCTTTAAAACATAGTTCCAATGCTTTAAACTAAATTATGATAAACTGTTGTTCTCACTAGAAGTGTTTTGTCTTCTCCCAGCAAAATAAATATTCTCCTCTGTTAACCTTTTTGCTTTTATTTGTATTTACAGTCTGTCATGAAATATTTAGCTTACCTATGAAACTTGCATCCAAAATTTGAAGTAGCTTTTGAGGCTTTTATTTCCAGTGTGTTGTTTAAAGCAGAACAGCCCAATTTGAAAATTTTGATGTGTTGTTCTCCTGAACCAGGTTTGTAAGTAAATAAATCGATTGGGTAAGATGTTACTATTTTTTTTAAAATGAATCTGTGGGTAAGTTGTTTTTTATTTGTTCTTAAGCCTCATTTCATCAGTTTTGCATATCCATTTTCTTCTATATTTGCTGAATCTGTTGAGAACTAAAAGTCTAAATCCAGGCTTTGCATTTTAACTGTTTTAGGGCCTAGAGACAGCTTTCTGTACGTGCATAGATTGATGTTCTCAAACTTTTGACTGATTTCAACTGAAGTGTTAACCTTTTTGATTTTTAATAAGAGCACTACTGTAATGTCTGTTTTATGAACAGGTATCTGGAGGAGCAGAAGACTGAGAATGGGAAAGACAAAGAACAGAAAGTAACAAATGTTGAAAAAGAAAAAAATAAAGAAAAAGGGAATTTCTCTGAGTTGGGGTCAACAGATGGAAAGGCAAAATCTGACTCCTATGCATCCAAAGCGGACTCCGAGAAGGGATACCGCGGCAGCCAGTCACCCAAGCGCTACAAGTTCCGGGATGACTTTGACAAGCTAAAGGTCCCGGAGTTCCACAAGGAAAGTCATTATGGCAAAGAGGAAGCAGATGAGCAGGAAAAGAAAGACAAGGCAAAGGGCCGAAAAGATTCGGAATTTGATGATGAGCCCAAATTTATGTCTAAAGTCGTAGCAACTTCAAGTAAAAGTCAGGAGGAGGACAGGCCAGGAAAATGGGAAGGTGTGGTGTTCTTGCCACCTGGAAAAGAGAAGCAAAGGAAACCTGATGAAATGGAGGAGGAAAGCTATTCTGAAAGATCTAAAAAAGAAGAGAGACCAGCATCCAAGAGAGTTGAACCAGGTCACAGGGGGTTTGTTCCTGAAAAGAATTTTAGAGTGACCACTTACAAATCAAGCCAGGAAAAAAGTTCTTCTCCCCCACCAAGGAAGGCTTCTGAGATAAAGGAGAAACCAGGCACCAAAGGAGAGGGGCTCACTCCTGGCAAATCCTCCTTTTCCATTACTCGTGAGGCCCAGGTCAATATTCGAATGGATTCCTTTGATGAAGATCTTGCACGGTACGTATTTGCTATTTTTTGAGAAGTCTAGATAGCTATTTTCTGCCTGTTTCTTCTGTTGAGATCCTCATATGCTTGCCAAGTGTGAGGAAGGATAAGTAATATTGCATCACAATTTGCACTTTTTGGGAGATAGGGCTTAAATTTTTTCTGGCATTATAATACTTGTGTGGCCTTTTTTTTTGTGTGTGGTGGGAGGCTAGAGGAGTTACCAGTTTGCAGATAGTGAAAGTATAGCATGAAGGTTAAACAATTTTTCCTAATCTTTTCTATGACTAGATGTAAGATTAGTTTAGAATGTAAATGGTTCTGCATCAGGTTCCGTGTTACATTGGGCTCTGGAAAGAGTTAGGTACTCAATGGCTCCGTGCTGCTAGAATCCTAGTGGTATGGTCAAGTTACAGTGCCGCTTAAATGACATTTGATTCTCTGGAGTGTGTTTAACTACTCTTATGCTCAGCATAGCATTACTGAAGCTCTAGGAAGCTCTGAGAGCCACTTCAGCATTGCTTCAGGAAATCCTAAGACAATAAAAAGTTATTCCAGGAAATACGTTTGTACAGCAGTAGCGAGGAAGTGTTAATACTCTCTGTGGGATGTTAGAGGTTAATCTAGAAGTTAGGAATAGCAGCAAAAGATCACAGCCAGCTAGTGGTGTAAGAATGGGGTTGTCTTTCACAGGGTGTCAGGGTTTAATACCTGCACAGCCCTCCAAATACAGAATAACAAGTGACCTGAATTATTACAGTAACCTAGATCAGTGTATTATACGGATGTTTAAATAAGCGTCCTGTTCATGCTTGAATGTTCTTAGGTGCCTTCACAATACTACATAAAAATGCAGTTGGCTTCCAATTTCTGAAACGTTAATCATCTTAAACTGCTTCCCTTGACCCTGTTCTATTTCATATGGTCTGTTCTTTTTCTAGTCCAAGTGGCATATTGGCTCAGGAACGCAAACTGTGTCGTGACCTTGTGCACAGCAACAAAAAAGAGCAAGAATTTCGTTCGATATTCCATCATATTCAGTCTGCTCAGTCCCAGCGAAGTCCTTCTGAACTGTTTGCTCAACATATAGTGACCATAGTCCATCATGTAAGAGGTAGGTCAGAAGTCCATGTATCCTCAGGTGAAGGTTCACTCCTCCCTTGCCCAAATAAGTGAGTTCATGCACTCTAGTTAATGCTGAAAGAGTTGTTTTTCAGCAGATAGGCTGTAGATGAGAACAGCAGCCCGATCATGGGTTGTCTTTATTTCCATAAATGATTTTTTTTCTGGAAAGGCAGAAGAGGCATTCTTGTTTTTACCTGAGCACTACTCAGAGAGGCTGTGACTTAGAATCGGTGTATTCTAGTGAATTTGTGACTCACTTGTTGTTGATTTCAAGATTGAAACTGAAATCTGTCAGCAGCATTGGCTAGAGCTCATCACCAGTGTGCTTTGTGTGTCCTGCAGCTGAATTTGACCAAGCTGCAGGACTGATGCGCTTTGTCTTTTTACAAAAATAGTATTAATATTTTGGCATTGTTTACTCAACCCCCCAACAGAGCATCACTTTGGGTCTTCAGGAATGACACTGAATGAACGCTTTACCAAATATCTAAAGAAAGGCATGGAACAAGATGCAGCTAAAAACAAAAAGAGCCCTGAAATCCACAGGTTGGTGCCATTAGACACTGTCTAACATTTCAGGGGTATTTCAGATTTCCTTCTCCTTAACTCTGGAATAATTCAAGTATATAACTAGCTTCAGCAAAAAAAATGGAAGAATATGGGGAGTTTTAAGTACCTTTGGAAATAATTGATCTGCTTTAAATGACTTTGATCTAAAAATGAGCAAGATTATATCTGTTTATTTTCTTTACTTTTAGGAGGATAGATATATCTCCCAGTACTTTTAGAAAACATGGATTCTCTCAAGAGGAAACGAAAAGTTCCAGAGATCCTGGCTTCAAGGTGAACTGTTACTCTGATTAGTTTAATTCAACAAAATGAGTGCATTGGGCATGAACTTAACAGTGATGTTTTTGTTTAAATTACTCTCTACTTAAGTTTGTGTTTTTCTTTTAAGGATGGGCATAATTCTAAAAATGAACTACAAAGGGTTAATTTTTATTAAAAATGTATCAACAACCTTTGTGAAGTGGTTAGACTATGGTAAATGACCCCAAAGTCAATTGAGGTGAGCTTGAGAAAAAAGAGAGGATTTTTGGAACAAGTGCCCATGATGAGAGAAGAGACTTTTTGTGATATTTTTCTGCTTGTAAGTATTATTAAATCAATTGTATACGTGCAATATTTCCAACCATGTTTTCAAAAAGACATGCATGAGAAAAAGAGGAAAGTAAAACTAAATACTTATCTAAACCAAATACACTATTAAGCAGATTATAAATTTTGTTCTAACAACTTACTGTACCATTTCTGTTGATTGCTGTTACTTTAACATTCAGCACTTGTTTTAGTAGATCCAGACAATTTGGAATTTAGTATATTAGCTTTTCTGAGTAGTTGAATGTTAAGCCATCGTGCTCACTGTAAACAATCATAAAAATGGCTTAACGTAAAATGTTTGGGATTTTAACCTTTGTTTGTTCACCTTCATACATATTTACGTTGAACGTTGAAGAGATTTTAAACAGTCCTGCTGAAACCTTACTTGTTTCATATTTGTTTTCGATTTTTTCCAAACACACTTGTGGCTTGACATGGACGATGGTGAGATGGATTTGATGGGCCTGAACTCTGAGCATCAGCTTGGCAGAGTGTATTATAAACGTGGTTTCCAAACAGCTCGCCAGCCTTCCGTGAAACAGACGTGCCCTCACAAACCCAAATAGGTGTTTGCTGTACCACATAAGGGAGCTGCTGCTGATTTTGTCACTTATCTGTCATCCATCGTGTTGGGAGCAGTTTTATTCTCAGAGTAGAAATTAAAGCTCTTTGCCTGGGGAAAGTAGAAGAGCAAAATACCAAAACAAAACGCCTGCTCTCACTCCTGCGTTATTTGACATATTTATTTAAACAAAAAAGTGTTTAGAAACTCATGTAAGTAAAAAATTTAATAGCTAGAGAATTACTAATCCTTTTGTATTTAATTCAAGACGATTAATATGATGTATGTTGCATATCAAGTGATACAGTTCCCAAGATAAGTATTGTGTAAATAAAGTAGCAATCGCTGAGCACAGCCCTGGAGGCCGTATGTTGGTGATAGCAACATCGTGTACAGGCTTCCTGCAGACGTACTGCTGCTCATTAATGTTTGCCAGAACCACAGCCACTGTCAATTTGCTGCTCCTCTGTGTGCAGTCAGCAGAATCTCATCCAGGTACCGCTGGTCTTAAAGTATTTGCAGGTAACACAACTTCTCATTTTTCAAAGAAACTATCTGAATCCATTATTTAAGCAGCTTTATAAATAAAACTCAAAGCAAGCATTACCAGATTTTTTTTTAAATTAACTATGTAAACAAACAAACAAAGCTAGTTGTTGAGTGTTTTTCATACAGCTGGCTGGTTTTTGCTCTGTGAAACACCAGGGGGAGCTTGCATTGGCAGGCTTGCTAGAATTGTGTGGAGAAACACATACTTCCGTCTGTGGTGACTTTTTGGCACCTTTCACACAGCGCCTTCCAGTCAAGGAGGAAGGAGCGCTGTAGGTGACGTCTGCCACAGAGTAAATCTTCTTGACAGACCTATTACAGGCTGCGTATCAGTGGGATGTTGGCATTTCCCAGATGTGCTTGGCTGCTGCGTTTCAGTGGCCTCCATCTCTTACCACTTTGATCAGTAATCCCTATCTTAGGTACCTGCGAGCAGCAAACAGCCTTTACTTCTCTTTAAGTGCTGTTTCCAGATCTGGTGATTAAAATTCCTTCCACCCTGCTAGATGGTGTCTGTCAGCAGAATAGCGAGCATGCTGCTGTTCAGTGACACATGTCCTCGGACTGTTAGATGGTTTTGACGTGCTGTAGTTGTGATACATAATCAGTTGCGTTGGAGTTCTAAGTTGTTCTCATCTCACTGGCTGTGGTGTACATAAAGTGTCAGCTTCTGTGTTTCTCCCTCCCCTATTACCAGGCTATTCTAATGCTGTTTAAAAGAGGAGAATAAAAGATAAAAAGCAGTAGGAAAATTGAAGCCTGACAAACAAAAACTTATTTTAGTAGCGCATTATTCTACATCTTAAAATGGATTATTGATTAGTATTCTGATAAACTCCTATTCTCCAGAAGTCTGTGCAGACAATAGCAAAGTAGTGGTGCTGAACTAGTGCACTGTAAATCTTTGTAGTAAACTCTCCCCTCTTCCCTGCGTCTGTAGGCTGAAGGGAAATATAAGGAAGACCCTGTTGACCTGCGCCTTGATATTGAACGCCGTAAAAAACATAAGGAAAGAGATCTTAAACGCGATAAATCCAGAGAATCGGTGGACTCGAGAGATTCAAGTCACTCAAGGGAAAGATCAACTGAGAAAACGGAGAAAAGTCACAAAGGCTCAAAGAAAAAGTATGTAGGAAACCTAATAGCCATTTCCTTCCGCCTTTCGTATTTCTGCTGTTAAGGTTGGAGACGACATCATGTACATACAGTTGTACACCTTTTGACATAAACTCCTCCAGTGGCATGAATTATTCCTCTGCGCGTCTTCTTGATATCATTATATCTATCTGAAACACTAAATAATTGTTAAAGGTAAATGAGAAGGCTCCATGTGTCAGAATGGGTGAGTCACTTTTCCTTCTTGTTCCTGTTGCATTATAGAGAACAGCAATGTTTAAACGACTGCTTTATTGTTAATTTAATTGTTTTCTATTAGATTAATTTTCTGTCTCACTAAAACTCTGTAGATGCATGCTTATCTTGTAGTAGATGGTATAAACACCTTAGAAGCAACAAGTTCTTTCTGGAGAAGACTTGGGACCTGTATTAGATCTGCGTGTTGTAGCTGATCCTGAGCTCTTACTCTGGCTTTTCCTTTTCATAGTAGGAGAGGAGAGCATCGCTCCATAAGGGAGCGATAACGAAACGATTCTGTAGCAAAGAAGTCACAACTGACTTATTAACCTTGCTGGTGTCCCCCTCACCTCCGTTTCCTATCGCTGAAACAGGAAACACCGAAGGGTACGTGAGAGATCCAGATCCAGCTCATCGTCTTCACGGTCCTCCCATTCGGTCAAAGCAGAGGAATATCCTGAGGAGACTGAGGAGAGGGAGGAAAGCACCACAGGCTTTGACAAGTCCCGACTTGGGACTAAAGAATTCACTGGTCCAAATGAGAGAGGAAGAGCTAGAGGGACCTTTGTAAGTGTTCTCCATCCCCCTGCCCCAAGTATCAATTCCCAAAGTGGTCAAAAAGTGGCCGTTGTCTATTGCTCTTTCACAGTTAAAGCATACTGTAAAGGAGAAACCCCAAAGACGTTGTCTGGTTGTGGATGATGAGCCAGAATATGACCACTCCATGTCTGGAGCACAAACCAGAGCGCTGAGAATATAGTCTGGGCAGTTGAACTCAAGATGTATGGAGCAGAATCAAGCCTGGAAGCTTTTGTGTGTTAATAGTTGCTGACCAGCCCTGATGGGCAGCATGGTGTGCATCAGTCAGTTTGGGTTAGGTTTACCGAAGTGACTCATCTGGTCATAACCCCGCTCACTGTTTGCAATTCTAATGCCCTAGCTACACAGGTGTCTTATGTAGCTTGTCTTGGGTGCTCTGGAAGTGTCTCTATGTGATCTTAAACAGCTTTATAGAAACTGTGTGATCAGGTGAGCTAGAAAACACTAAAATATAGTGAGCTCTTATTTTAAGGATAGGTTAAAGGTATTCTTGGATGGTTAGAGAAGTGATGTTGTATCTCTTGTAGCCCTGGAAGCTGTCTGAGGGTGGGAGGGCGCTGCTACTGCAACCATTTTATTTGTCTTCCGTGTTTTGCTGTTGCAGCAGTTCAGAGCAAGAGGGAGAGGATGGGGCAGAGGGAACTTTTCAGGCAACAATAACAGCAACAGTGGTGGCAACAATGACTTCCAGAAGCGAAACAGAGATGAAGAGTGGGATCCAGAGTACACACCTAAGAGCAAGAAGTACTACTTGGTATGTGTCTTAAGTACCAAAACACGTATGTACGTTCCAGGTATATCTGGTCTTAAATACTTTAGAGGTGAAAGACCAGCTATCATTAAACTGGTAAAACATTACCATAGACATTAAAATTAGGCATTAAATTGCCTAATCCACCGGGTTAAGGCTTCATGTGACACTTCTTCACAAGAAGCTTCTGGCTTATGACTACAGAGAACTTGTTTCAGTTCATTGTAGAGCAGTTTGCCAGTAAGTGAAATCCTAAAGGCTGTTTAAGAGCACGTGTTTCACAATACTGTGGAAAACACAGCTTAAATCTGTTAGTCTGTGTTGCAGATGGGCTGCGTTTTTTGGTTCTTCTGTCCCCGTAAAGCATCCAGCTTCCTGGATGGGTTAGTACTGTTCCTTGCTGGTGATAGCAGTCTGCCATACGAACAGGCATTAATCTAGGAGAAGCCTCTCTGACTGTGTGCTTTGAAAAAGGGGTAGTTTTAAACAGACACTAACTCACTTTTTCTTTTCCTGATTTGGACTACTTGAGATCCCTAATCCTCTCATCAAATAATGCAGTGTTTCAGTCCTGTACCTCAAACAGGAAAGCCTTGATTATTTTTTTTACTGCATTTTTTCTCTGATCTCAACGAAGGCAGAATTGTAATTTTTGGGGTATCCAGTCCCTACACTGCACTTTCCGTACAGAAACGGATAGGTGTGAGCCCAGTGACACGGTCCATCAGCAGCTGCCTCAGCTCATGCAAAGCGTTCCTGAAAGCAGCACGTGTTATCAAACTCCCCGAGTACCCACCAGTAAGGACTGAAGCTGCCAAAGTGGTTTGATTGGCAAGAAAATAAAGGGGAAATGTGTAGAATATCTAAATGATGGAGTTGCAGAACTGCAGTGGTGCTCCAGGCCTAGACACACCCATCCCCTGCCCACCCTGAATATTCTGTAGAGCTCCCTGTCAGGGAGGACAGGCTGCCATGTGCAAAGCCTGTGTAGTGATTGTGTATTCCTGCCTTCATCTGCTGTTTTTCTTCCCCAAAACGAGCCAGCATTTCTCTTGAGATAGCAGTATTCACATGGCACTCCAGTTCATGCTGGAGGGTTGTGTATCACAAGCCAAAGTTTTCCTGCTCTCACGTTGCGAGTAGTCGGTCTGCTTCACCTGGTGTCATTGGCTTCCTCCCGTGCAGCACGATGACCGGGAGGGTGAAGGTGCGGACAAGTGGGTGAACAGAGGCCGTGGCCGGGGTGCCTTCCCCCGAGGAAGAGGTCGCTTCATGTTCCGAAAGTCAAGCACCAGCCCAAAGTGGGCTCATGACAAATTCAGTGGCGAAGAAGGAGAAATCGAAGATGACGAAAGCGGAACAGAAAACCGAGAGGAAAAGGACACCTTACAGACGACGGCTGAATAGCCGCAGCGTCGGTGTGTTTCCGAGAGCCCTGGCAGGAGGAAGGGGTTCAGCACGGTGCTGGTGCTGAGGTTGTCAGGGCGATCCTGAAGTGCTGAGAGAGCCCCGGAGAGGAGCTCTGAAACCATCCTGAAGTTAACTGCATCTCCAGAGTTCAACCTCCCTAAGTGTGGACTAGAACTGATAAATCCTTTATGCTCCGATCCACTCGTGGAGTAGATCTTCCCAAAGACTTACCTTCTGGACTGAATAAGGTCAAGTACTGGGTGAGATCCTAGATTTTCTCTCGTCTGTGACCTTATTGAATGGTCGGTTATTTTTTTGGCAACAGGCTTCAAAGACAATGTGGATTTTGGTTTGTGCCCATCTTAACCCAGTAGTCTTGACATTTTTGTTTCTCTTTTATAATTTGAAATAGTAAAGGTCGGGATTAACTCATCAGTTCAAATTTTTCTCCCCTATTGTGTATTCAATTTTTTAAATTCATACTCTACTTATTTTAGGCCTTTACGTACGTAGTAACATCAATTAAACGATAATTTTGGAAACTATTTTTGGTTCTTATAAATAAGAAAACAATGAAGCATGTGAATAAACATCTAAATGTTAACTTGTTGGGACCAAACTGCTATGATTTTTTTTAAAATCTTTTTTTTAATGTAACAGTTGAGTTTAGGGCCTTTTAAAAACAATTGTTTTCCTTTTATGTTGAAAGTTAACAAAGTTAGCATGGTTTCAAAAAAAAACAAAACAAACCCACCCTACTTTTCACCACTGTTTGTGTATACTGTTAGGCCTGGTGTGTGCTGGAGCCCCAAACTGCTTGTAGGCATTTTGTGTATCCTCTTTGCAGCTGGTTGTGAACTCGAGTGCTCTTTCCAAGGTAACATAGTTTTCTAAGAAACTTCAGAATTCTACTAGGTTAAAAATATAAAAGGAGATGAGAATTTTTCAATATTTTTTATTAATCTTTTTATAAAAACAAAAGGCAAATCCCTCCTGTGCTGGTTAAGGACGGCCGTTATGATGTATTTCTTTTTATCTTCTACTTAAAAATATTCTGAAGAAGTTTGCAAATAGTTCTCTGGCTGAGTCAGTGAGCCTTCGTAGGAGAGGCATGTCCGCGCACCGGCGCCGAGTGTGCACGTGCTGTACAGCCACCGCTCGCCCTCCTCTCCATCTCTGCCCTCCCTTCCCAGGATTGCTGTGCTGTTTCCCCCCACACACACACCAACTAGAGTTTGGTTTGTTTTGACTTGAACAGTTCCTGTTTAGCAAAGCCCTGAAGTTTGTTTATGCAAATAAAATACAATAAAAGAAGTAGTAGGTGTAACTCTGCTTTGTTTTGTGTTCTGAGTCTGGGGCTTCAGACTTGCCTTCTGAACTAATTGGGGAGGCCAGAAGAGCCAAAAGCTGGTGGCCAGCCCCTGTGCAGGAGAGCTCCTGGGCAAGGAGGTTTTAAAACACGGTGGTCCTGGAAAAGAAATGGGACCGGACAGCAGACAGGAAGGAGGAAGCTCCACCTGGTTGGGGCTGCCCCCGCTGTTCAGAAGCAGCAGTCACAAGCAGTTGCTGTCGTGTTCCTGTTTTATACGGCTCTCCAGGGGGGGAGTGCTGCACCTGGAAGCAAGAAGACTGCACTGGCCAAGCAAGGATGTTCTTCTTCCAGGAGCTGGTCCGGGTGGAGTTTGTGGGTGCAAGAGCCAGGCACCATGGGGGTGTTTGTTTTACCCATAGCCTGATGTGCTCCCTCATTTAGTTGCTAAAGCAACTGCTGTTTTTTAAGCAGTTAATAGACCTTTTAGCCCCTTTGTGGTAGTAATACTTGCATGGGGGGTGGGGGCCACGGGCCACGTTCTCCAACCCTGCTGCCAGTGGGGATTGTGTCCCCCGGGAACAGGAACAACACTCCATCCATGCTCCAAACCCACCTTCTGGCTGAAGACACGGCTCCAGGCAGCCCGGTTCTACACTGGCCCCAAACCCCAATGCTGGTCAAGTGTGGCAGAGTAAGGTGGTCATCGTGTTGGCTGGTGCCATGCAGGAAAGGGAAGGATTGCTCCCTGCTCTGACATCTGCGGGGGGTGCAGATGGCATTGGTTAATGGTGTTGCTAACAGCAGTTGGGACAATGATGTGGGGTAAAGGTTTGTGTTTCCCCTCACACTTGACTTTGAGCCCTTGAGCCAAAGGGTGCCCGGCATTCCCAGCTCCTCAGCCTGGGAGAGCTTCCCCCAGGGAAACCTCCGTGGCCTGGCCAGCCCCCTCTGCCGGTGCTGATCCCCCGAGGTTCAGCATTGCCATGTCGAATGGAACATTCATGGTGGCAGCTGGGGAGCCCTGGGGCTGCTGGTGGCCCTTCTGGCTGCTGCGCTCTGCAACAGGACTCTGGCGGTGCGGCCGCACCAGCCCTGTGCGCTCGCGGTTTGTGGTTTCGGCCCCTCTGTGGTTCAGGTTTCACTTCCCCCTCCACACCGAAGGCCACAGACGCGCAGGGAGAGGCGGGCGGCTTTGAGCTGCCGTCCGGGGCCGGGTGTGACTCCTGCCTTCCTGCTTCGCTCCCTGCGTTGGCAGCCTGCGCCGGCCCATTCGGCTGCTGCCTGCATGTGCGGCTCAGGTTGTCGCCACGTGAGCGGTGCCAGAAGCTCAGCCCTGGTGCTGGGCATGGCCGTGCCACACCGTGGGCTGCCTTCTGGGTGCTGCCGGTGAGGCAGGGTGGCCTGGGGCTGCTGCTGGCCCCGTGGGGTCTCGGGGGGCTCACCTCGCAGTGAGGCACCGCCCCGGCTGTCTGAGCAAAGCGGTCGCGGTCGCAGGGCCGTGAGTCACCCCCATGCCCTGCAGCGGTGGCTGGATTTGGCTGCTTCTGCTAAATCCCCCATCCAGCAGCGACAGCCCACGCCACGCACCAGCGTTTCACTCGTGTCCTGCTGGGATGGCTGGGTGGTCCCATGGCCGGGTGCAAGGCGGGTTGGGGCAGCTGGGGGGCTGACCCTGCCGGGGGGCAGGAGGAGCTCCGTGGGGTGCAGGGATACACTGTGGACTGGCACCGAGGTGCTCTCTGCTTCGACTTCCTTCCCCGTGCGGAGACGATTTCCTCTGGCGTCACGTGCGCAGCGTGGGGCCGTGGCAGCCTGGCACCGCACCGCACTGCACGGCCTCGTGGGCAGCCCCACGCCAGCAGGTAGGATGGAGCGGCTGCAGCTCTGGGGGTCCCGCGCCTGGGGACCATCCCGGTGGCAGCCCCTGCACTGGGCCGGGCCGCGCCTGGGCCGTGCCCGTGCCCTGGGAGCCGGGGCAGCTGCCGAGGAGGAGCTGGGAGCGATGGAGCCCCGGGGCCTGGAGAGCAGCTCCCTGCGCTCTTGGGGCCAGGCGTCCTTGTCTCCACGGCCCTTGTGGCTGCGGCCATGTCTGGGTGGATAAAACCTGCAGGTGCCTGCGAGGTCACCGTGGCGAGGGCTGCGCTGGTGGCAGCAGGGACCAGGCAGCATCAGGGCTGCTGGTCTGCCATGGGGACAGGTTGGCTCGCCACTGGGACAGCGTGGCCCACCACAGGGACGGTGTGGCCCACCACAGGGACAGGGTGGCCCACTCTGAAGACAGGGTGGTCTATGGGCACATGCCTGTGGCCTGACGCCCCATGTCCCGCTCTGCCGGGGGGCCTGTCCCAGTGGGACCCCGGGGCTCGGTGGGAGAGGGATGCTGCTGCGCCGTAGGCAGTGCTGGGACAGCATCCTGCCTGTGCCGCGGTGCCGCGCTCTGAGCGAGGTTTGCAGCCGCCTGCTCTGCCGCAGGCAGAGGAAGTGCCGACCGCAGCAGGGCCGGGTGCTGGGCTGGGTGCGGGAATAGGTGCAGAGTTAGGTGCGGGGATGGGTGCAGGGTTGGGTGTGGGGCTGGCGGGAGGGGCAGCTGTCCCCGAAGCGGCAGACAGGGCCCTGGGTACATGGTGCCAGAGCCTGTGGGGCAGAGCCGCCATGGAGCTGGCTGGGTCCTGCCGAGCACCGCTGCCCGCCTGGGCGGGTGCAGGAGCCAGTGCTGGTGGGAACTGGGAGCCCGGGAACGCTGTGGGACCGTGTCTCCCACCCGTCCTGCCCGTGGGTGCCCTGGCAGGAGCAGAGTGTGGGGATGTGGGGGGTCGGGGCTGGGGTGGTCCCCTGTCCCCCATGTCCTTGCAGAGAGTGTGGGTGAGGGGGAGCTGTCCCACCCAGCTGCAGGGTCCCTGGGAGAGGGGCCATAACAACGGTCCTTCCCCCAGCGCCTGACGAGCCCCTTTGCTCCCCGGCAGTGACAGTGAAGGACGAGGCGGGCGAGGAGGGGGAGCACCCAGGTGAGTCCTGCACTGGGGCTGGGGGGGGGAGGAGGGGTGGAGACAGGGACAGGGACATGCCCAGGACAGGACCCCCGTGCCCAGGGCAGGTCCCTGGTGCTGGGCCATGGCAGTGGTGGGGACTCCCTGGCGGGAAGAGCTTCCTACCCTGCTCTCACCCAGCCATGCTGCACGGTGCTCGCTGTGCCGGTCTCAGCCCCAGCCCCGTTCCTGCCTCCTCTCCCCAGAGCTCCCGGTGCCGCTGAGGATGGAGCCGGCCAAGCTCCCCCCCAGCAAGAGGATGGCTCCTGCTCCCCCCGTCCCTGCCAAGGCCAAGCCGGCCCCCGTGCTGGTGAGCAAGTAAGACGCGTGCGGCTGTGCTGGGGCATCTGGGGCTGTGCCGATGCCAGTGCTCGGTCCCAGGAGTGGGGCTGTCGTCTCCCCGACACGAGGGCCGAGCGCAGCCCGGCTGTGCCGCTGTACCGCCTCTGCTGTCCCCAGGCCCGGTGGACCCCAGCCCTGTGCCTTGGCCGACGCAGAGCGGGGCAGAACTGGTGACCCAGGTAGGTGCTTGGTGCCGGCACTGGGTGCTGCAGCCATGGCGGGGCCATGCCGTGCGCTGACACTCTCTCTTTGGCAGATGCTGACGGCTTCAACGCGGTGCCGGTCACCACGGCCAGGCTAAGCCACCCCACCGCCGCGCGCCCCCGGGTGCCCGGCCAGAGGCCCCCCAGCCTCACCCTGGGGAGCGTGGGGGGTCCCTGCGGGGGAGACCACCCCCAGGGGCTGCCCCGTGCTGGGCTCTGTGCCCCTCTCCCCAGCGTGGGGCAGGCATCCGGCCCGCCGTGGAGCATGGAGGTGCCGGCGGTGCCGCGGCCGGAGGAGAGGCTGGCCCTGGAGGACCTGAAGGCCGAGGTCCGGTCCCTGCACATCCTCGTGGACCTGATGCGAGTCCAGCACCTGTGAGTGGGGACGGGGTGGGGACGGGGTGGGGGGGGTGGGGGGGTCCCCAGCAGCTCCCAGCTGCTCGCTGTTGGATCTGGCCCCGGCTGAGCCGTCCCCGGCACGTTGCAGGCGGGACCTGGAGGACATGCGGCTGGAGATATGCCAGGAGCGTGCCAAGCGCCAGGCGCTGCAGGTGAGTCCCGGGCAAGGGGCTGCCCCTGTGCCAGGGTCCCCGCTGCCCCCCAACCCTCACGGCCTCTCCCTGCAGGCGGAGATTGAGCGGGTGAAGAAGGTGCTGCCATGCTAGTGCCATGGGGGCTGTGGCTGTGGCGGCAGTGCGGCCCTGGGGACGTGGGGCAGGTGGGTGGCACGCGGTGCTGCTGGCGTGGTGCCGGTGCCGTGCCCAGTGCCCCCCCGGCCCGGCCCCGCTGCCCCCAACTCCATCCCGGGTGTGCGCCAATACGAGCACGAATGCCCACCCTGCACCCAGGCACTGCTCCCTGCGCTGTGGTGCGGCCCCCAAAGCTGTGCAACATATAGATATTGTTTAAAATAAACTGTTTCGGGTACGGAGTGCTGCTGGGCTGTGGGTGCTGCAGAGGGGAGAGCCCCGGGCTCTGCTGTGGGCTGACACATCCCTGCAGGGTTGGGCTTGGCTGGGCTGGTCCTACTGCGGCACAGGGGGACCCACCGGGGCACAGGGGGGTCCCATCATGGCACAGGGGGAAGCCCATCATGGCACGGGGGGGGGGGGGTCTCACCAGGGTTGGCTCACTGCAGAGCCCAGGGCAAGAGCCTGCAGCGCTCAGCCCCAGGAGCGGATGTGCTGGCCGTCAGGGCAGGGCTGCAGGCTCCACTAGCCAGTCCTGGGGGGCCAAGTGCCCCCCACCCCCCCCACACCTCATCCCGAGCTGGGGTGTCGTGCTGGGGCCTGCAGCAGTGCTGGGACAGCACCACCTCCTCCTCCTCCTCCTCCTCCAGCCCCCGCACCATTTCCCAGCTCCAGCCCCGGCGCATCCTGGCCTCCAGCCACAGGCATGGGGCTGGGAGAACATCTGGAAAACATCTGGATCCTGCTGGCGCTGGCGGCGCAGGGGACCGGCCTGGGAAGGAGCTATTTTTATAATGCTGCCGGGGAGGGGGCTGGGGAGGGGGCGAGGGGCCCCCCACACCCCGCGATGCCGGGTGGGTGCCAGGAGCGCAGGCAGGATGCAGCCCAGCGCTGCGGGGAGCAGCCCCCGTCCCCAGGGAGCACCCACCACCCCGAGAGCCCAGCGGGGAAACATCCGCCGGGAGGGCGCTGGGTCAGGGCCAGGCGGTGCCGGAAAGGGCCCCGGCTAATTTTAGTGGGGCGGGGGGGGTGGGGGTGGGGGAAATTGGCCCGGAGAGGCGGCCATGGCCAGACACCAACCCCCCCCAGCGCTACTTTGCAGCTCACTTGGCTGCTGCAGCCATGGCCACCCCGGCATGCAGGACACCCCCCCCCCCCGCCACACTGGGCTCCAGGTAGTCTCTAACAGCACCATGTTTCTGGGGCAGGACCCCACAGCTTACACCGACGTATGGCCCGACCGTGACCCACGGAGGGGGGGGGTCTCCCTCCGGTGCCAAGTCTCTGGGGCCAGTGCCCACGGCCGAGCTGGGCAAGGTCTGCCTTGTCCTCGTCCCTGGAGGGTCCTGGGGCTGGTGCCAGCAGTCGTACCAATGGCTCAAAGTGCACTGTGTCCCACAACGGCCGGGGTGAGTCTGGCCCCGGGGGTGCCTGTGGCACCGGGGTCGGCTGGCAGTGGTGCAGAGATGCTCCAGGGCAGCTCCTCCAGCCCAGGGGCAGCGAGCAGCCCCCTCCCCCCTCCATCCTCTCATCTCCTGGCCCCACACCGGGTCCTAGGCAGCTCCTGGGGGTGACACGTTGTCAGCTGAGCGACCGGGGGAGCGTGGCACAGTGCCGGGGCAGCTGCGCCTGTGCCGGGGCTCAGTAGTAGTGGACACGGCCCAGGGTGCCGGTACCGGTGCCCAGGATGTCGGGCTGCCCATTGCGCCAGATCTCACGGATGATGCGCTCGCGCTCCTCCAGCCGCTGCGCCCGCTCCAGCTCCTCTGCCGAGGCGAAGACATTGATGGCCAGCGCTCCGTCCCCAGGGCCATGGCTCTCCAGCGGGATCTCGGTCATTGGCAGCAGCGACTCAGATGCCGCATGGTCAACAGTGTCCTCTTCCTCGTCCTCCTCATCGTCCTCCTCCTCCTCGTCCTCGCTGAGGTCCCTTGGGCAAGGTGGGGGGCGTGCGGCGGGCCGGCAGGAGAGGCGCAGCACCAGCAGGCACAGGGTCATCACCAGCCCGAAGCAGACGCCCAGCACGAAGTAGAGCCCAAAGCTCTCGGGGTTGGCTGTGGGGAGAGCAGAGGGGATGAAGGACTGGTCTGTGCCTGCTGCAGGGCCCGTGGTGGCCTTGGGGTCCCCTTGGGACGTGTCCCCACCAGTTCTGAGCAGGCTCACCTCGGATGTGCGCATATGCGGCCATGCTGTTGCTCAGCAGCTCCATGTCCCGCCTGCGGCTCTCCATCCTGCGCCCGGTCACACTCAGTGTCTCTGGGGACAGCACGTGCTCGGCATCTGTGGGACACGGGGGCTGAGCAAGGCGGGGCTGGGGGCTGGAGCCCCCCCCGGAGTCCCCGTCCCCTCTCGGGCCATTCCTGTGTGCGACCATGCCCCGAGCTGGTGCAAGGACTTGTACCCGGTCTGGGCTGCTCCAGACGGGGCTGAGCCCCACCAGGTCCCAAACCGGAGCTGTCCTGCACCCGCCGCCCCTCCATTCTTCCTGTGGGACTAGGACGGATACGGCTCCTCCAAGACACCGCGTCAAGCGGCTCTGCGGCACTGGGCCAGGCTTTCCATCCCGCGCCTCAGCCCCAGCCCCAGGCACAGGACATGGGGCCGGGCCGTGGGGCTGGGCTCGGTGCCGAGCGGGGCCAGGGTCCCAGCACAGCCCTGCAAGCCTGCCCACGCCGGCAGGGCCATGGGGTACGTGGGAGCTGGCGCTGCCTGTGCACACGTGCAGGCACACGTGCACTCCCCACACAGCCCCTCTGGGACAGCGTGTCCCCGTGCTGCTCCCAGCCCAGATCCAGCCGCGGGGCCCTGCGGCGCAGGGGCAAGGACTGGCCCGTGGGGCAAAGGCCGCCAGGCAGCAGGGAACATCGCTGAGCCGGGGCTGATCCCCACGCCCCCCCCAGCTCCCACCACAGCCCTGGAGCAGGATGAATGAGGGCCAGGTGCTGGCCCAGGAAATGCTGCCGTGCCCTCCCAGCGGGGCCAGCCACAGGTCCCACAGGAACCTGTCCTGGGAGTTGGGGAGGGGACGGGGTGTCTGAGCCCCTGCTGGGGTGCAGGGGCAAGCACCCACCTCCTCCTGCCCAGGGACCCATGTGGCTCCAAGCAGCTGAGCATCGGCCCTGGCTGCCTGTCCCCACGGCCCCTCGCTGCCCCAAAATGCTGCTGTGGGGCCGAGTCCCCCTCAGCTGTGGGGTGCCGAGGCCCCCAAGGCGCGGGGCTGGGTTCAGGGCTGGGCAGCGCGCAGGGTGGAGGTGATGCAGCGCTTGGCCCTGGTGAGGGACGAGCTCATTTCCCAGAAACGGCTCCAGGGAGGGAGGAATGAGGAAAGAAATGCAGAAAATGTGACACATCAGCAGAACCATCCCCGGACAGTCCAGTGCTGCGGGGCTGCCGCACATCCCGGGGCTGGGCAGCCCGTCTCAGTGGGACACCCTGAAACACGGGCAGTGGCGTCTCCAGGGGGGGTCCCAGTGCCCTCCCCAGGGAGCAGCCCCACTGCCAGCCCCTGCAAGGCCGGCTGGGAGCTGCACAGTCCCACGGTGGGGCTGGAGGGGCAGAGCCCCGCTGGCGGCAGGGCTGCTGGTGAGGGCACCGCCGGGCTGGCTCCAGGGCCATCGAGGTGCTCAGCACCCAGAGCTGGGCGCCCACGGCCTTGGGCTGTGGCAGGCACAGGGTGCGAGTGAGCCCGGGGACAGCAGGGACAGGCAGAGGGAGCTGGGCCCCGGTGGGTGCTACGTGCTGGGCAGGAGAGTGCTGAGTCCCCACTGCCAGACCGGGGCTGCCCTGGACCCCCCGGGGGCACCAGAGTGGGGTCACCCTGGGATAGGGGTGCTCCTGCGGGCACAGCCCCAGAAGCGCTCAGCCCTGCATCCCCGAGCCCTGCGTCCCCAAGCACCCAGCCCCGAGCCCCCAGGCACTCAGCCCCGAGTCCCCAGGCACTCAGCCCTGCATCCTCAACCGCCGCGCCCCGAGCCCTGCGCTTCGCGTCCCCAAGCACCGAGCCCCGTGCCCCCAAACCCCGCCACCCCGGGCGCAACACTGGAGCACCTCGAACGGGGTAAGAGCCGCGACACCCCGCCGTGGCCATTGGGGCTGGGCAGAAGCAGGGAGGGTGTCGGGGTCCCTCGGGACGCCCCGTCCACCCCGCGGTCCCCTGCAGCCATGAGCCCCGTTGCTGGTGCCCGAGGGCCAGCGTGGCTGGTACTCACCGGGGGGCAGGCGGGACGGGGAGCGATGGCAGGAGCCCGCTGCACTTTGACTGGAGAGAGGGAAGAGAGAGAAAGGTCTGTTTAGCATTAACGTCGCAGCAACAGGAAATAGTTTGGAGGCGGCTGGCGGTCAGCGCTCTCCGCCGGAGCCAATGGCAGCCCCGTCCCGGTGCTGAGCGGGGCGCGGGACCGGGGTTCGTCCCGCTCCCCTGGGACGCTGCGCTCGGCCTGCTGCGGAGCCGCCCCGGAGCCGGGAGCCGGGAGCAGGGAGCCGGGAGCAGGGAGCAGGGAGCAGGGAGCAGGGAGCAGGGCCGCGGGCGGGCAGCTCCAGGGCCCATCCCGGCCGTGCCCATCGCCCGGCTGGCAGGCCCAGGCCTGGCCGTCCCCAGGCCCAGGCCGGGCTGGCGGTGCCGGACTCCAGCCAAGCCCCGCGGCTCTGCCTCGGCTCGGTGAAGCCCCGCGCGTTGCACCGGGCGTGCAGGGGGTCCTGGGGCAGCCCCCCCCCCCCCCCCCCCCCCGGCCCCGGGGCGGTGTGGGGCCGGCAGGGTCCTGCCCCGCTCCCGCCCGCCCTCGGCCCCCAGCGCGGCCAGGCAGGGACGGGGGCAGCGAGGGGCACCCACAGCGCCCTGGCCCCGCCGCAGCGTGTGCCGCTCGGGAGCGGTGCGGGGCAGAGCCGAGGCGCGGGGCAGGGGCTCTGCCCCACGCGGGTCAGCCCCGGACACGGCGGGGCTGCTGGGGCCGGACCTGCGGGACGCGGGGCTCTGTGCCCCACGGCTGTCCCCAACGGCCCAGGGGAACCGCCCGGGGCCGGACCGGGCGCGATGGGCTCGGCGCGGGCAGCGCCCGGCCGGGGGAAGCCGGGCCCGGGGCAGGGCTGGGCTGCGGGGCCCCGGGGCCGCTCCGCGCCCGTCCCGCTGCGCCCTCTCGCGTCTCCCCACGCACAGCAGCCCCGCACTCCCCCACCCCGGTCCGCGTTCCCCCGCTCCCGGCTCCCCCCGCCCCGCTCCCGGCCCCCACGGGCTCGCTGCGCGCCGGGGTCTCGGTATGAAGTTTTATTGCCGACATGCAGGAGTAGTTTTGATGTAGTACAAAAATAATGTCTTTATACAAATCTTTTTCCTCTTTTTTTTTTTTTCTCCTTTTTTTCTTACAACAGGCTCCTTCCCGCAGCGCGGCCCCCCACCCGCACCCCCAGCCGCTCCTGCCCTCCCCCCACCACCCCTCTTCCAGTTTGCTTTAATACACGTGTGATTTACTGGCAATGACCGGTGCGCAGGAATACTGGGTATGATACAGCCGTGCAGAGGCCCCAGAATATTGCTTTAACTTTGAGGGGAAAAAAACAAAACCAAAAAAACAAACAGGTGTGTGAGCAAGACAGGAGAAAACCAGATAGAGAGAGCAGGGCCCAGCTGGGGGGTCAGGGCCCAAGGGTGCTCACCAGGTCCCTGCTCTGCTGCTGGTGGCACCGGGGGGGGGGGGGGACGGACAGGCACAGACCTGCCATCTTTAAAATAAATAAGGCTAAGACTTGAGGCTACTGGCTCAGCTGGCTGGGGTTGGTGCAACTGTTCTAGTCTGTATTAGTGTTCACAATTCCCTGCCCGCCCGCTGCCAAGCGGCTTTAGCGAGTTTGCAGGCAGGACATAATGCCCGATGCTGCCCAGGAGTTTCAGGTCAATCCCTAAGTCCCCACAAAGACACCGCTACGTTGGCCCAGGCTAGACACAGTCCGCTGCCCCAGCCCAGGGCACGAGAAGGCAACATGCTACAACTACATCTGCTACTCACTCCCTACCTGCACCTGCTGGGGGGGAGAGCTGACCCCAAAAAGCAGGGCCAGCACCCACAGCCAAGGCCACGGCCACCGTTCCTGTCACTGCTCATGAATTTCCTTGTGCCCAGCCTGAAGCTGGCAGGAGAGCGCGATGCTGGAGCTGCCGGAGAGCTGCCGCCCTGGCTGGGGCACGGCAAGGCCCAGCACCTCTGTGAGAGAACAGTTTATCTGGCAAGACAGGCATCCAGTTCACAAAATGAGGCTCAGAAACAATCGTTCCTGTTCTCAAGCACAGGCAAACGCTCTTCCAGTGGCACATTAGGTGACAAACCGGGACATCCTTCTCCCGCCTCAGCGCCACGCGGGGACAGCGGCAGCAGCCCCAGGTTCGTGTGGCAAGGCTGGGATGGCAAGATAAGCTAGGGAACAAATACAGTAGAGACTTCAGCCAGCCCCTTCCTAATTCTAGGCAGATTATTTTGGGAAGCTTTTTCACATTATAACTCATATATTATATCTGTACCACAACTGAAGTGTGAAAATGCTAAATCAGAATTAATGCAATTTTAACTGCACCTTAGATAAGCTACTGAAAAATAAGATTAAATCATATATTCTTAATGAAACTAAAAGAATCAGTGAAAGGTGGGAAAGAGGTCAGAGGCCACACCAGGCCAAGTCCTGCAAAACCTTTGAACCACGGACAAGATCCGATCTTTGCAGCGATCGCCTGCAAGAATGACCCTTGCCCGTGGCGGTGGCCGGGCTCTCCAGGCAGCCCCCGGTGACACCGGGTAGCCGGGCAGCTGTTTGTGCTGCTCGTGAAGGCCTCGGCACACTGCAGCCCACACACGGCCACGGAGGGCTGACACCACAGCCAAACCAGGTGGCACGATAGGGACAGAAAAAGATTTGATGCAGATGAAGGGAAGTGGGAGGTTTCAAGAAATTCTTCCTTTCGAGAAACCCTGATAAATCTAAGCTTATTCAAACCATATGGAGCGAATGCAATCAGCCGACTCTCCATACTGCACAGCCGCAACTCTTGTGCCAGCAAACCAGCTTCACCCTTGGTAGTCTTCTCCTTTCCCACAGGCTTTGCTCGATCCAGATAACAGCATGGTTAAAAAGACAAGAGAGGTAGATTACAGTCATGATTAAAAGCAGATTAGTCATCGAGGCTTCGATTTAAAAAACAGATTCCAGAAGATGCCAAGAAGTTGCTGCTTCCAAAACTAGCTTTTTCAAAAGTCTTCTCCCTCCAGAGCGAGTGTGAGTGTGTCCCTGAACAGAGCTCAGAAGAATTGCTACATTATTCTCCATCACGGGACACTGGTATTGCTGTTGCGCTGTAGTAGGCGACGTGAAAGGCAGACTGCAGGATGGTGCTTGTGCTCTCAGATGTGTGGGAAGCTACTTCCGAAGGTACCTCTGGGCCAGGATAGCTGCGTCCAAAGGGTTCATGGGCTGGGCGTCATGGCCCAGGCGTCGCACGGGGGGGATGTTCCCAAACTGCCGCTTCTGTAGGAAGCTCTTGGCCTCATGCAAGGTGTTCTTCTCCTCGGCCAAGAGCAGCTGCTGCCTCATGTAGTTCTCAAACTCATACTGCGAGCACTCCTCCGTCACCTTCACCTGCAAGAAGCACCCCATCAGAGCCACAGCAACAAGCAATGGTCCCACAGCTCCCCTCCGATGGTCCCGAGCTACCATGGGATAACTGGAGCTTAATGCAAGCACCGAACCTGCTGCCAGACGTACAGGCAGGACTCACCAGTGCCACCAGGAACAGAGGTCTGGAAACCTCAGTGGCTCTGTCCTGACGCAGCTCATACCAACCCTGCCAGATATTCAGGGGCTGCAGCTGTTTGACCCCAGCTCTCACATCCCCCCCAAGCGCTGCGGAGGGATTTCTGATGGCAACACCAACTACAGCATCGCAGGCAAAAGCTCTTACAAGGCCGTCCCCAGGCAGTGAGGTCACTGGCCACCATTTCCAACACAAAATACACTGGCAAGAAAACAGGATGTTCGCTCCCATCGCAGAACTCACCAGGAGCCTGAGCCAACACCGCTACCTCCTCCCAGCTCTCCCAGCACGTGTGAGCTCTCAGCTGCGTGCAAGGGAGTGAGCGCTGCTCGGAGAGCAGCAACTGCCCCTGGGCCAGCTCCATGGCTGTCAAGCTCACTTCCAGGCAGCACGGCCAGCTGGATGTGAGTCCCGGTCCCAGCAGCATGAGCCTTTCCTTCCGCTGCACAGGACTGCAAGGGCCTCGGCCACCTCGCAGAGCGGCAGCCACAGCTGGGTCCTTGCCAGCCTCCCCTCCCCAGCTCGGGGCCACAGGGGCTGCCATCTCTTTCCACTAAAGACAGACTTAGCACGGGGGCACAGAAAAGCAGTTCTAGGGAAAGGAAAGTAGGAAAGCCTACCTCTTGGGGGTGTTCAGGGTTAGCCACTTGGTCATCGATGTCTGGCACCACTTGCAAAGGGCCACTCAGCGAGGACATGGACTGCCTGGGGGGAAAGCACAGCATCAGGCACCTGGAGCTCAGCCCCCATTCACCCACCCTCACCCACCAGCCTGGCCAGGGTAATCCTGCCTGGCTTACCATGGCTGGCCACCACAGTGTGGCACAGCGCTGTCTGGATGCCACACCAGCTACTGCTGCTAAAGGATGCTATTCCAAATTCAACTTCCCTGGTATGAAATCATGTCAAAATCCCCAGAGCTGGTGGGGTTTTTTTGCTTGTTTTTGTTTTGGTTTTTTTTATAAAAAAACAGGATGTGGAACTGTAACTCTTGCATAGGTAGGAGAGAAAACAGCCACAGCTCCAACAATCACAGACTTCACTGCTGACTCAACAGGCAGCACAAGAACTTTGCCCAGGCATGCTGCGCAGCACAGACAGAAGGTCATGGGGCTGACAAGAGAGGGCTGCACCAAGCAAACATCACCAGGATCCATTTCTGCTGGAGTATGCTACTGGAATTTCATCCCAGTGGGTTCATGCCAGTCCTGCCCCCCTCAAAGGGCATCCCCACCCTGCACGTGTAGTGTTCCCACCTGCAATGGCACTGCCTGCTCTTCCCCTCTAGAGATCTCGTGCCTGCTTTTACTGAACGGGTAATGCAGTGCTAACCACAGGCTTGCAGGAAGCGTCTGCATTCGGCCGCGTCTGTTTGTACATGTAAGATATTCCTGACCATTAGACTTTCTTTAAAAATCAGATCTGGGAACACAAGGGGCAGCGCAGCAGCAAAGGTCCCTCTGTACCCCAGTACTCTTTTGTAACGCTGTTGCTTTACAGACTCCAACCTTGGCCTCAATGACAAGCATTTGTACAGGCCACTCTGGCTGTATCCATCAGCAGACACCAATGGTTGAGAGACAGGATTTAAAGGCTTTTTTGCAGTTCCCTCAGATCATCCTCCGGTGTCCTGTTTGGCAGCAGTCTGCTGGCTGCAGCTGGAATAACACAGCCTGTGGCCAGAGACGCCATGTTACTGTCTCTCCACTTGCACATACCATGATGCTATGATGGAGCTGAGAGAATCCAGCACTTCAGAAGCTGTCAGACGCTGCTGCGGATCCAAGACCAGCAGTTTTCGGATCAAGCACACAGTGTTTTCCGAGACCCGTCCATCCCTGGGAGAGAGAACGCGCGGTGAGCCCGAGTGCACAAGGTGGGCAGACGCAGCAGCAGGACGGACATGCTGGGAGCCCAGCTCAGGAACTAGAGGAGCCACCGCTGCTCTGAATGACAGACCCCAGAATTAGTCGGGAGGTCGATTCTCTGTCCCTGCAGCACGGGGCCTCTCTCACCTTTGCACAAGATGTCCCAGCTCTGCTACTCCTTCCTCGGTGTTTACTGCACACAGTCTTTGGTCTCATTACTGCTGCGACCCTCAGGGGCTTTGATTGAAGCCCCTCCAGCTCCGGCTGTCCCAGTATGGCCCAGAGCACCGCCCGCACAGGCACTAAGAGAAGGGCCTCCCCGGGACAGGCTGTACTCACTCAGGGATGGTGTACTCAGCAGCCTTGATTTTGCGGAAAAGCTCCTGAGGTATGCTGTCGTAGAAGGGGAACTGGCCATAGAGCATGGTGAAGAGCACCACGCCCAGCGCCCACATGTCACTGGGTTTTCCACGGTACGGCCGTCCTGCAGGGAGCAAGGGGAGACAAAAGCAACAGGCTTCACGACACCGCTCACCTCTGCGGCCCACCACCAGCAGTAAAGGCACTGAAGCAACCTCTGCATGTGATCCTTTCGTCTAAGCATTAATCAAAACCGCTCAAGACCTCCTACTGCAAGACACTATGAACCTCTTTCAAAGGTGCACCCGTTGTGAATAAGCACATTGTTCATCTCCACACAGGCGTCTTCCCTTTCCCTACAGAGCAGGGCTATCCCTGCTGAATGGCCCTGAGGTGACCCAAAAGCATCGTGTAATCGGAACTACTGCTCCTGTGCTGGAGCTCACTACTCTCCCCTTCGCCATCCCTGCAGACTTGCCGCTGGCAGCCCCTGAGCCTCGCAGGCTCCACAGATGCACCTCGCTGCGAGTCCGGGTCAAAGAAGAAGAGAACTTAAGGGCCAGTGAGCACGGGGAGGCAGGAAAGAAACACTGAGAAGAGTAAGTGCTCCTCAGGCAAAGAGTGGTCCAAGACTAACCCCAACCTCACCACTGGCTGCACCAGAGATTTGCATGGAAGTGCAGACTAAGACCCTCCACACCTGGCTCAGATTGAGCCCATCAAGGTGGGACTCTGCCTCCGGAATGGAGCCAGCAGACAGCACTGGAGCCTGCCGTGAAGCCATGGAGGGCACGGGAAGGTGCTTCCCTGAAAGCTGCTGCAGCCTCGGCACGCCCTGGGATTTGCTCGATGGAAACACTGCTTTAAAGCCCCTTACACAATAAATCAAACAGCAGCGTGCATGAGGATCAAAAAATTAAACTCCAGTGCTGTACCACAGCATAGGACTGAGGGAATGACTTCCTCTGACTCACGCAGTGAGTCACTGCTGCAGCATTTGTTATTTGTACTAATTATTCTTTGCTTTATATGCTCAAAAAAAGGCACCTCTCCCTCCTCCTCCAGCTTTTCCTGCTGTGACATTTCAGCAGCCGTAAGATGCAAGCCATGTCTTAGAAGAAGACAGCTTCTCCTGGAGACCTAAAACAATGATTAATTCTTCAGGCATTTTATCTTCCTCTTGCACAGGAGTATCAGCAATACAGACAGAGGGATGCTCAGAGTCTGAAGGTGGTGGTGAAGCCTGGAATGTCCTCAAGTAACTTTTCCCTCGATGCTTGGAGGGGAACTACAGACTGAGCCATTTTGGAACAGCATTTTCAAGAGCACAGGATGGGGCTGCATAGATGCCCTGTGGGGAAGAGCTAACTGCAGAGACATCAGAGCCGGAGCGCAGTGCAATGGCACCCAAAGGTCAGCCCAGGTGGTGCTACAGCAGGATGCAGTCCTGTACCTGAGGCTGCTCCTTGCAGGGTCTTGAACAGCCTCAGCTGTCAGAGAAGTCAGCAAAGACAGCCAGTTCAGTGCCAACGGTGTGACCTACAGACGGCCCAGTCAACCCACCAACAAGAGAGCCGTTAGAAGAAACATGGGCGCTTGCAGTCAAGCTGTGCTGGCGGGGAGAGTAACAGGGCTGAAGTTCCTGACAGAACAGTTCCCCAGACGAGCTGGAAGGAGCAGCTCCACACAGCCTTTACCAGCCACTTGAGCTACAACTGCTCCAAGCTCCTACAGAGCAATTGGCTCCTATCATCCATCTGATTACAGGGGCCTCAGGATATCCTGCGGAACAGGAAAGGCCTGCGAAAAAACACACGTTCCACCTCCCTGGCTGCCTCTGTTCCCTTCCTGGCTTAGTCCTGCCCAGAAGGGAAGCAGTCTCAAACCTGCCTGGCAGATCACGACGGAAGAACTCAACTACACTTATTGCTGCTGCATGTAAACTTGACAACAAACTTACTGAGGGGAGTCCACTGGGTCGGTCTGGACATACCAAGACTAGCTCCCTCTGAGGGCATTTCTGAAATTCAATAGCTCAGGATACCATAAATGAGTAGCTCCAATCTTCAGCAGAGGTGTTTTCAGTATTCCAGAAATTACCCTCACAAACAAATGCAACAGACTGGTGAGGACTCTGCCTTTCACACTGGCTATACACACACCAGCAAGTGGTGGTGCCCAACGTACTGCCAACTGTCCAGAAAACAGTTGGTGCTGATGACCCACAGTCCACAGTTTTAAGCAGTTTCCCATCATCCTAATGCTGCCCAGCCCAGCAGATGGACAGCCCTCGGCAGGTGGGATGCATTAGGGGGGATCTTGGACCACCCCTGCAGCTCAGCTCCATCCAAAGGGAATTTTAATAATCTGTGCTCACAAGGAGTACTCTGCAACATGAGCTAATGCACGGAGAGATGCTTCAGATGCAGAGTCCCAACTGTAAATGCACCTTTCACCACTCTAGTCAAGCTCACCTGGATGACAGAAAAAAAACCCCTCAACCCCCCCAAAGCGATGCCTCCATCACTGCCTGCTCAGCTACTGCCAGCACAAAGGCTAGCATAGTAGCAGAGTTCATTGAGGAGAAGCTTCCTGAAGCAGCTAGACAGAAACCACATCTGTTTCTGAAAGTCCCATGCACTGGAAACAGTTAAAAGGTGGGAGGACACTGTTTGTGTCCTGTTTGTTCTCTGCAGAACAAAGCTGTTCTTCAGAGACTTCTGCTTAAGTCCTCTGCTGGAGACAAGACACAGCCCGAACAGACTGCAAATCTGGCCTGGTGTGATCATTCCTTTATTTTTAAGTAACTCCTCTCTCTGACTGAGAGAAGCTGCCCAGATTAAAAGCTGTTCCCTTCTGGAAGCAAGCAGCAGCTGCAGCAACTGCTCCTCTTAGTGTATGGCCTGGAATAAACTGACATCATGGTGGGATTTGGACCGATTGCCTCTTAGGCCTAGGGATTTACCTACAGCTTAAGTGAACAAGATTCAGACGTGGGAAACTGAAGATCTCGTCTGCAGTCAGACTTACTTAGGAACAGGCAGGGAGCTTTTAGTTAGCTTTGAAGTTCAGACTAGTCTTAAGAAAAAAGTTACACTTGCTCCTTCCCTCCATACTTTCCCAAGTGGAAAAAACAGACTAAGTCTCATAATTGGACCCTAATTAAGAGGCTCTCAGAAGGTAGGTTACATATGGGAACAAAACTAGGTGGTTGTCACTTATTGTCAAGAGCCACAAATAAATGAAACAAGGGTTAAGCGTGGGGGCTGTGAACTCCCACTGAGGGCTGAAGGGGATTGCCTACCACTAAGCACGTCTGGGCTGATGTAGGCAGGGCTCCCTCGCTGGTCTTTCAGCAGGTCATCTTCACTCACGAGGTGCTTTCCGAGACAGAAGTTTGTTATGGTTATTCGATGAGTCCTGGGGAGAATCAAGAAGACATCAGTGAACACGGGTCATCCGGCACGAGCCAGACAGCACAGAGGAAGTTAACACCAAAACAGAGGTGTGTGTCCATGGGGCTTTTTGGGAAGCTCGAAGTGCTGGGAAAACACCAGCAGGGCTATAAGATCAACTCTGTCCTGATGGGACATGGCTTGCAAGACTCTTACAGGGGGAGTAAGAGAATCTTTTTTACAGCTATGGACAATGTCTACATTCAACTTGAGTAGCACGTGTAAGCGTGGCCGTAGGCACAGGGTGCTCACGTAACCTGCCCACCTTGTAGCCACACAGCCACCTTTTGGCCAGCCTCCCTAGGAGCATGCTGGCCAGCAGCACAGCACCCCACAGGCATCAGCAGCACCAGGATCTGCACTTCTGTGCTTGCTGAGCATTGTAGGGCAGTATATTTTAACAGCAGATTCTCCGCCACGCTTCTCAACTACCATCTCTGAAGGCATCTTCTCCACATAGTATTTTCTGGAAGCCAAAGGAAAATGCCCAACAGAAGGGCTGCCCCATGATCGTGCTTCGTGCACTGTTTGCTTAGGCATCACAAGCAGATGAGCTACAGGACCTTTGATCAGATTCAGTACAACCACTTCTGCGTTACCCAGCAGTTCCACAGCAGAAGCCCCGTGGCAGTTTTACCTGATCTGCAGGACTATTCTGCACATGCAAGTACACAAAACAGAGAAATCCACGTCCAAAAAACCTCCTGCATTTGAGTATTTCAGAAAAGGTGAGAACTGCAGGTACACGCAACTTCTTTATTAAGATACCCCTACTTCCTTATGGTATTGCCAGCTCCAATTAATGATTTTTTTCCAGGGAAAGTGAGCTCATTACAAAATTACTACCACATTAAATCTATCATGTCACTCAGGTACTTTGGATTTTAACGTACAACTTAAGGGCTGAGCAGAAAAACACTGTCTAGAAGATTTCTATATCCTTGAAAAGTATTACACAACTAGAGCCTGAGAGCATGAATTAAATCAGTCAAAATAACCAAGAAGTATTTCTAGCAAATCTAACAGACAAGTGAAATAAAACCAAGTGTGGGTTGGCAATGGAGAGTTGATTATTAAGACAGGCAGACTTGTGTTTAAGAAGCATTAGCTCCAACTGTCAAGAGACTTCCCTGGCTGAATAACAATTTGCAGGATTTGTTAAAGGTTTAAAAGACTAAGTGTTCTAAAGGACACTAAAATGTTCAGGGTTGCTTGGTTTTATTTAGTCACCGAAATCTGATCTAATCTGTAATCATCCAACTACTGCGCTGGCTAATTGGAAAATTTGCAAGGCTTTAACGTCCGCGTCTTGCAGGGGGCAATGTCTGAGGGATCTTCACCAGCCCAGGGTGTAATGTGCCTGATGAGGACTTCGCAGTGATAATTTCACTCCCCCATCGACAGAAAAGACCTGGGTCTTTTGTCAGCGTGGCTGGAACAGAACAAACATTTCTGATCAGCCCAAGTCACTGGTCCTCTCCATGGTGATCTATTCTTACGCCTCACCCACCCTTTCACATGACTCACTGCTGTAGAGGCTACAGTTTTTCCTCTCCAAAGTAGGCTTGCTAGTAAAAAGCAAAAACATAGCATGTAATACAAAGCATTACTTTGGCAAGTGTGTTCACAAAGCTTCAAATACCTCCCCCCTTCCTGCTAGTGGGGGCCTCTGTGTGCAGCTCTATCAGTGGGATGCTCCACTGCACGCTTTGCCCAGAAAAGAAGGGAAGCGCTGGGTGGATGCTTTAAAGCAGCAACCTTTGTCTACCTCTTCCTAGCAAGAAGAAGAATCAAAGAAACAAGCAGAAAATAAAGAGATTTATTTTAAAGTAGCTCTATAGAAACAACTTTACACAATCTACGGGTGGCCCTGAAAACCACCAGCTGCTGTGTGAGAACACCGAGAAGTTCAACCTCAGTAGGTAAAATCTGCTTGCTTTCAAACAGTATTAGAGGGGGGGAGAAGAGAGCAAGCTGTGACCACGGTGAACCTGCACGCTTTGTGCAGACTCTGGAAGCCTGCAGACCTAAAGCCTTCCAGTTTTTTTTGTTCATTCCACAGAAGACCAGACAAAGACAATGAATTCCACTCATTCTTAAAGTTAGCGCAAAATATTTAGCCAGTAATGTAATACCAAAGGACACAGCAGAGCATCTGAACTGGAACTAGCTTCCCAACTAAGTCACTACGTAACCCAAGACAACTAAAACAACTCCAAGGAGCCACCAAGCAAAGGGCACACTACCACCAGCTGCCTCTCACTCGAGCTGAACTCAGGCCCCACTGATGCCGTTCACTCTGCTCCGGGTCTGCACAGCGTCCAAGACACATTGGACATCAGCGCGTTATAAACTGAAGCTTCCATCAAACCAGCTAATGGGAACAAGGAAGCTATTTCAAGCACAAATACAAACTAGACAGAAGAACTTTTGTTTAGATAAGTAAATATTTTACTGCTAGCAAAAACACAGCAGCGTAACAGTCAAAGATTTAACACTGCTGTGATTATAGTACAGACTGCAGCACTGGGAATTCCTTTAGCACGACAGAAAGTGAGTTATGTGAACAGAACCACTTACCACATTTCAGTTTTTTATATATACATAAAAAATAAGCATTTCTCTTGCAGGTTTCTGAATTTTTATGAAATTTAGTTTTCAGAAGTTAGAATCCAAAAAGAAGCGCTGATATTAGGTCACTAAGCTTGGTGAAGAGTTGAACTACCTAGGTTTGGACTCAATTCTTTTTTTGGAGATTAACTCATATAAACTTTGAACTGGATTTGCATTTTTGCACAGCTGCTTCCATTTCCCCCACCCTTCTCACACGACAGCACTCTCAACAAGTGCTGCCTTCAGCTGCGTTTCTAACAGAAACCTGCTTCAGGGAAGAAAGATAAAGACAACTGCCAGAAGAGCAGCTCTCCAGCAGACTTACCTTTTGTTTAGCACCATGTTTCCTAGTTTCAAGTCTCTGTGCACAATATTTTTCTGTAAAATATATAATTGTATAACATGAACAAAAGCATATTTGTTATAGCAGTATAGATTCGATACTTGGACGAAAGCATTAAGTATCTTTTGAAATCATGTCATCCGCATTCTCAGAAATAACCCAGATCAGGGATTCAAGTCCAGTTGCATCCTTGGCACTTTGTGCACTTCATTTTCGATTCTGGTCAGAAGGACAGAACAAGCAGATTTGCTGCTTTGACCACACAGACAGACTTGATTGAAATTAAGAGACCTGAAACTTAAGTGTCCAGGCTCAGTAAGATCACTATGATGAGCATTCCCTCAGAAGATATATGCTTCACCGCTCTGCCAAGGAAGGATGGGTGGCCCTTGTCACAGGGTAAAAGTCAAACATTGGCAGAATCTATTTTTGTTAGAATAATTTCTCCTGCATTGATCTCAAACTTGTAGCTTGAGGTTCTGATCTCAGAAATCAATTCTTACATTGCGATTTATTTTGCTTCAAAAGGAAATAGCTTGAAGTGCTTCCTGCATTTGATTAGCCTCCGCTCTTCTCTTCGACCACCCCTTTCTGAGGTTAGTAACACTGTAATTCACCTGATCTGCATTTACTCTAGCTGGCCCCTCTCCACAGTCAACAAATGCTACATTAACATCAGGAAACTTGAGGAAAAGGGAAAGGAAGGGAACGCTCTTATGGCTTGGGGCACGAGGTCTTACGCAGAACACTGTTATGGGGAAACAGCTGAACCATCCCTCCTCTGTAACCTTGCCACTGCCTGCACAAGGAAGTTTTACAACATCTATTATACTAACGTGGGAAAACTAAGCCTTCCAGCACTGAAAGGGATAACAAAGATCTTACCTTATGTAACGCTTCTACCACTCGTACCACATCATAAAATATCACTACCGTCTCCCGCTCACTGAGTCTTTTCTCTTTAATGACATAATGCTGCAGATTGATCAGATCTGCTGTTTTGTCACTGAAATCATGAGCACAGAGACAGTCTAACACAAGACAAATGCGCTTCTTCATTTTTCTGACCATTCTGTTGGCTTCTAGATCTTCTATAATTTCACAAGCTCGGTCCTACAGGGAGGCAAACAAATGAGCAATAGTTCACGGAAGCTACCTGGACATATGTACTTACATACAGAGCACTGGAGGATAACTAACTACCTGGTGAGCTCAAAATAAGCAAATGCAATCATAGTGCTTGATCTTTGCCCTGAGTTGGGATCTCAAAAAGAAGATACATGCTCTCTACTTAAGAAGCCAGAGAAAGTCTATGGTTATATGGCTAAGTCAGCACTGATACTGTTTATATCCCAGAGACACCTTTAGATAAAGCCTAGAGAATCTCTACAGTCATACAAACTCTGAATACTAGGGATCCAACACATTAATGAGAACAGAAATCTTAAGACACAATTAGCAGTTCTTCCATAACATTAAACAGGACACAGCTGAGTTGGACATCTGGCTTATTTAAGATATAGTACAGATGGCCTCATGTGAAAAGTGTTGACAAAATTTAACCAGCAAGGCAGTACCAACATCCAAACCAGTAACTCCTATCAACCCATCTCATCCATAAACAGCTCTGAAGGCATTAACAGCAACACAATTCACTCAACAGTTTCTTGGCAATTTGTCCCATCTTACAAGTCATCATAAATCAGTACAGAGACTGGAAAGCACAAATTCAGTTCTTAAGGGTGCTCTATGGGCACAAATTCATTTGCCAGTGAAGCGACTATTGTCCTGTTTGAAGGGGAAGCTACCGAACACCTGTCTTCGAACGTTCTCACACTTGCCAAACCCCGTTACATCCCACTTAACTCTCCAAAGCCCCTGCCACAAACTTGCTTGTTGAAGCAGCAGCAGTTAATCTCAGCAGTGTGCTGGTAATTCTTTACACACAAGAACAGGGTCAGCACGAAGTGTACATTAAACAAAAGCAGTTCAAGCCAATAGCGATTACTGGCATTCTCCCAACCTGGATGGTGACCAGCTGTACCTGAAAGAGCCCATGATGATGAACCACTCCTTCCTGGTTGTGGAGCAGGGAGAGGAGAGAATACTCTGTGTGCAGCAGCATCTTGCCCTGTCGTTCCTCCTGGGTTTCTATTCCTTTATCACCCCTTTCTTCTAAGGTGAGAATCTTCAGGAAAAGGGAAAAGACCTTTATGGTTCCCAGAAAAACCAAAACGCCCCAAACCTCTCTCATTTTAGGTATTCACACATGTTTAACAGCTGATGTAATTGCTCTGATGTTTGCATACTTGCCACAAACCTGTCTGAGGTAACATCTGTGCAGAATGCATAGCATGAGCTTGATTAACACAGAAAAGCTGCTCAGGTGGCTTTCTGCAAATATCCCAGGTGATTTTTCCTGCTGGGTCCACCCCCATTTCAGGCACAGCAGAACAGATCAGAGGGCTCCAGGAGAGCAGCACAGCAGCCACAGAGGCCCCATCGCAGGGCTAATCTCGACACCAGATCTACGCCTGGCAGAACTGCCCCGCCGAGGGGAAGTTCCAGCAGCCGTTTCCGACAGCGCACTGTTCAGCCTACACCACACACTGCTGCAAGTGTCTCTGGCACAAGACCTAACATTAAAGAGCCCTGAAGATGTGGAAGCCCTGCAGTTTGCTTACCTTTAGCTGATAAAAGTCATCTGTCCCATCCTTTCTTGCCAAACACTGAACGATACTTGGCACAGGGGAGTTACCTAAACGTGGACCTAACAGCACAAAGCAAAAACAGACTTGTTTTCCTTTAAGCAGCAATGACTAATTCGGGGTTACATCAGTATGCAAGTGTCACACAGTTTACATCAGTTTAAACTAAGTTCCTTTTTTTTTTTTTCCAGGAGACTAAATGTGTTTCCACAAATTACTATCTAAAGAAAAAAGATGGTATTGAACTCTGAGACCTTTTATGACAATGTTTCATTTGTTCACTGGAGAAACATTTAACAAAAGGCCACACGTGGCACAGCCTTTTTCAGAAATTCAAATTTCTGCATGCCTGAACCATACAGCTTTTGCATTTACTAGCAACACCCATGGCAACTGCTGTTACCACACCTCTGAACCCAACTGCCACCTCTGCAGGGACTGCTCAGGTACACAGATTGGCCCAAATTTCAAGTTAACACACAGTCTCCACTCTTCAGTTTAAATCAATCAGCTGCCAATCAATTATCCATTGGTTTCCACTGTGAAGTCCATGTTTTTGACATTTATATAACTAGTTTGAACTAACAACTCTTCTAGCAACTCTCAAGGTAGCAGAGTGGCCTTACCTTGGCACATACCACTTACAATGACCACTACTCCATTGTTAAGGTGCCTACAGGCTGATTTGACAGCATATTCCAGGCAAGCAGGGTCCTCAGAGCTCTAACCAAAGAGTCCCCTGAATTAATTTGCTCTTTAACAAAGTTTAAGAATGTAGTTTAAAAAACAAATTAAAAAAAGGGGTAAAAGCAAGGGCTCATATTTATCTTAAAAGCCGTGCCTGCCGTGCTGTATTAATATTACAAATCTCCTCAGCTTGCCTAGCTGCTGAAGCTCCAAGAGCTACTGCTCTGCTACATCAAGCAAATTGTGCTCTGAGGTAAGACGCTAAATTACACATCTGCTTCACCTCATTTTACAGTGCCTTTTATTTTCAGTTTTGCAATCAGTAGCTACCTTGAAAACTGAAGAAGAAAACCCTCCCTGCTTACCTAGTATGAAAGGGCCCGCTCTCTTGGCGTTATTTCCAGAAATCCCTGTACAAAGAGCTTTTGCCTTAGTGGATGTTTCCCCAGCTCCTCTGTCTGATGCTCGCCGCTTCATCCTTGGCTCTTGAAAAAGAAAGAAGATCACATTTGATGAGCAACAGAGTTAATTTCTTATACTATCCCTTATTTCGTACTGGAAGGCTTTCACCTACTGACGCACTCGTGTCTCTGCCTACTTGTGTTTCTACAAAAAAGCTATGGCTCACTACTGATAGACCAGTTGTGGGTTGGAGGCTTAATGCATTTCTGAAGGTATAAATCAGCCTCATTATTCAAAGCAACATTTCCTAAAACAGTTGTTTGAAACACATACTGGGAACAAGTCAAAATAATTAAAGCTTGTTTTACAGCAAAAACAAGTTTGCAAATTAACATATTCCAAAAAACTCTGAAAGAAAATGCTGAAGTTATCTGTCTGTATGGATGTCTATTTCTGATTGAGCGCCTGGACTTTTGTGGGATCGATCCTTCACCGAAGACTTCCCACCAGGCGTTGCAGCCAGCTCACCGAGCAGCTCAGAAGGCTCAAATCTGTTCCTCAAACAGCCGAGAACACACAAAACTAACTGAGCATAAAAATGAACAATAGCTTTCACCTTTTCCAACAAGGGCATTGAAGATTAAAACATGCTAGTTATCGTGAGATTCACTTAATTTAACAATGATTTTTCAAAAATGTATTTTTAGTCCTAAAATAAGTCTCCCCCCCCCCACCCCTTTGTACCTCTTTAGCCTCTAATCTTTTTATTTCGTCTCCATCTATCTACATCCAACGCAGCTGAAATTTGAGTCGAGCATATAAAACTGTCACATCAGTCTCCAGGTGCAGGAAGCAATGCTTTGTTTGGGTTTAACACACTATTACCTGCCTTTAACGGATACGCCAATGAAAGGAAACACTGTGGTGCCAGTACGTGTGCTCTCTTGCACTACTACTCCGTGCAAAGAACAATTTAATCTATTAAATGCAAATCTCATGCTTTGCATCCAAGTCCACACACCACTACAAGTCAGTGCAAACAACTAAAAGCTTAACTAACTCCTGCTTATTCAGGTATTGCAGAAAATCTGATTTCCAACATGCATTTACATTTGCTCAGAAATCTAAAAAGAAAATCTGAGGTGGCATTGAACCAATACCTAAAAGGCTAAATAAATCCAAGCCTCTGCGACTAAAACCCTTCTTCCCCAAAGGAAAGTCTTGTTTCAGTTCAGCAGGAACAGAACTTCTTATGTCTGCTGCCAGGCCAGCCTTCACACGCTGCATGCTCACTACGAGCAGAAATCCGCTCCATCAAACCGCAATTTTCTTCCCAATACACCTCCTCTTCACCTTTACCTCTTGGAAGAGTTTCAAAGACTTCCACAAATATCTAGACATTAATGCTCGTGCTCTAATATTTCAAAGATTTTTACTTTTTTTGAGAGGGGTGGTGGAGAGGAGGAACTAAACACAGACCCATTTTCTTACTCTGAGCAAGTCAAAACCAAGCCCTGGTAGTCTTCCCTAAGAGGTTACTACAGCAGACTGGGAAAATATTTTTGGGCTGTACTTACTTGTTTTTAAAAAGTCCCAGTGTTTCACCACATAAGAGACTGATAAATCACCACACTTTGAATGAAGTTTACCCTCTGGCAGTCCCACCCTTTCTGTGGACACAGGAGTGATCTCACTGCATTAATTCATCTAGCACTACCTGTCACCAAGATCAGAGATAACAACAGAGATAAGCTGCGAAGTCTTGCAGCAGACTTTGCATCCCTGCACTACCGTCTCCTACCAGCCACTCAGATCTCCGACACAGAAGTGTCACCTGGCCCAGCGAGCTGAACAGAACAAAGCTGTGAGCCACACACGCTCCTTGTTCTGCTCATTCCGCATCCCTGACCTAATATTTGATTGTACCTTATAAAATTCTCTACTTCTTGCAACATCATCATCCCTGCTGGAAATGTATGAGTAAGATTTCCACTGGAGAAACCCCACTGCACAGAAACTCTGAGATAATGACCGTTGTGCAATCCAAGCTGGATAGGAATTGCTGGTGCAAACGGCGTTATCGTAAACAAAATAATCTGAGGACTCACGTAGTTCAGCATCTACAGTATCTTTACTCTTCTTCCAAACTAGGTTTTCCAACGTCTCAGGAGACAGTAGTCATCACCTTGGAGAAGGCTGGATGGTCGAAAGGTCGAGGACTCTGTAATGTGAAACGAGATACACTTGATGCTGTGGTTCTGGATTATTCTTGATTACGATAACGTGGTATGCACCAAAAGTTCTGCAGCTTGAAACATCTGTGTTTATTTTGGCTTAGAAAAGGCCTGAAGCTCCTGATATCACGTGAGAGAATAAAAGGGCTCTTGAAGTTCAGGCCCCAAAGAGTCACAGACCATGGCCCTGCGCAGCAAGACAAACACAAGCGTCAACGGTCTCAAAAGGCATTTTGTGATGCAAGACAGGCCTGCAGAGCAGAAACAAACATGTTCTCCGTTTTAACCTCCACCACACGGTACTAACTTGCCTGTTTTTAACAGTATTTTAAATACACCCAAGTTAGCAATAGTGCCACAACAAAATCTTCACCACCGGAAACAACTGTTAATCACAGTAAGAGTTAACGCTTAAAGTTTGGACTTGAACAGAATGAAAGGCAAAGGAGAATACATTGAGTTTTATTCTTATTAAATCCCCACTGCAGTTTAATTTCTCTTTAAAATTTATATTCAGCCTCTAAAAAAATAATCAAACTAACTCAATTCAAATTCAGCACTGCTTAATAGTTCACCTGGTCCCATTTAAAAGTGGAAATGCTTCAAGTTTAACCCTCAGATACTGCACGCGTTACACATTTGTTAATCCACGCTGGCTTACTTTACCACTATCCAGTTAGATCAACTTAAAAATGCAAAAGGAACATTTGGGGTGCAGGAGCCAAACGCCCAACACCACCCAAAACACAACGCGGTATTATCACCTGGCCCTGGGGATCTGCAAAGACTGCTGAGGATCCTTCTCAATTAGAGTACTGAAGCTATCGATACTTTGATAAACAGGACGCCCCAGCCAGGCAGACCCGTGCCGATGGTGCGCAGCAGCCCGCTCACCCGCTAGCCAGCACTTTCGGTATGAGTCGTCCCGGCGCTGAGAGCGAGCGGAGGTGTCCCAACCCTACCGCTGCTTAAAGGACATTCACTGACTTCAGCATCGCAGCTGCAGCACAGAATATTTGTAAGAGCAAGCGAGAACACCACCAACATAAATGGGTACTCAACTATTGGAGACAATCCCGTGCCACTCGGGGCACTGTCCACCCAATCTCCCTACTCAGTCCGGGCTGCTCGGGCTGCACCCCGAGGGCAGCTGAGCCACCAAAACCCTCAGGGGCCCTCAGCAGCACCCAGAGGGTTCGCACATGAGCACTTTGGGTTTCTCTGAGCCCCGCCAGCCTTGCGCGGCTCGGCTCAAGGGACACCGGCAGCATCTCTGCTACTCCAGCATTCGAACAGCAAATGAGCCGCTTCCCCACGTCCTGCTGCCACTGCCACCGTCCTGCTGCTACTGCCACCGGCGCGGCTGAGCCCTCCCAGGACAGGCTTGCTCAGAGCACACAAGAGGGATTACTGCATCGCACAAGGATTTCCTCCTCGCACACAATAAGGGGAAGACAAATAAGCAGTAAGCAGAGTCCCGCACACAAACTGGTTACACTGCAGCACAGCTGAGATTTAAAATAGCCCAAAGTTGAGAATTTAGAACCTTTCCATGAGAGGTGGTGAGTCTCATAAGGGCAAAGAGCATCCCCCGGCCCCTGCAGCAAAGCCTCTGTCTGCAGGCAGCCCCACAGACAGCCGGGACTTTCCAATTCTTAAGACTGAAAAAAAAAATAATCATTTTAACATCAGCAGGATCAGTCTCGAGAGAGAGAGCATCCAGCATTTCTGCAGAGAACCAGAACAAACCCACTTATCCCTTAAAGCACTCCATCCTAGAGACAGGGACATCAGATACTGATGTGGTGGGTTCACCGCCCCCAGCCTCAAAACCCAAATTGCACAAACTGAATCAAACCACCCCCGCTCCCTGTCCCACCATCTGTAACACAAATGGTTTCTTTCACACAGACAATGAAGTCACAAGTCTAGCACAAAAATTCATTACTTAACGATTTTAATGCGATGCATGCAATATATCAAACATCTTACTGGAGAAGTGTCTAAAGCTTCTTACTGTGCTAGTTACAACTCTAATAGAATTATTAATCAAATAATTCGGAGACCTAGGCGTAATGTCTTTTAATTACGTAGCTTAAGGAAATGGTCTAATTCCCGAATTGCTGCATGATGTTCCAGTGCCCAGCATAACAACAAAGAAAAACAAGAGAGGAGGAAACCGACCTTTTCATCTCAGACTAAAGAACCAGCAGGTCCTGCAGTCCAGCAGCCACAGCTAATAGCTGGAGCAGGAAAAAAAAAAAGTACCTTTGGGGCGTTAACAGGATTACTCAGCAGCACAGAAACTACCTAAGACACTGGAGCAGCTGATACAACCTCCGCAACACTTTCTGTTGATTTATCTTGCAACAAGGGGACAAACCAAATTAGTTGGTATTTACACTTTCTAGTGTGATGACTGGGAACCCCAAAGCATCCTACCCCGCTGCTACAAGCGACTGGTCTCTGCAAGTATGGCAACGGGGGGGAGCTGCAGCAGATGACGGAGCCCACCAGTGTCTGCTGGAAGTTCAGGGCTATCGAGGACAAGCTCCTTCAGCAACGAGCTCGCACTGGTAAAGGAAGCCTGCCTCTGTGAGCCCAGGTGCCTCAGGAGCATCTCCCAGGCCACCGAAGGAGCTGTGCTGCGGCTGCTCCCGCTCACCCTGCCACCAGCACCCCTGACCTGAAACCTGCCTGTCGCTCCTGACCTGGAAACGCTGCAGGTGGAAACAAGACGGGGCTGCGCGGGAGTCGCAGGCAGGGCTGCCAGCTCGGGCGTGCGCACAGGACAAATGAATCACTGCTCCCCACGGGCTTCGTCATCAGGCTCAAAACCTCCGCGGCAGAGAGGTGGCACCGCAAGCAGGCCCGCTGGGTGCTCAGCTGCCCAGGGAAGCACGGCACTGCTCTCTACTCGACGATTTATCTCTCACCCCGGATGGGAAAATACCTGCCACCCAACGCAGCAGCATTTCTGCCCAGCTTTCTCTTCTGGAAGCCAAATGCTGCAGCATTTGAGTCGAAGCTGGAGAGCCGGTGCAAAGGCTCTTGTTCCATCTGCCCCGTCCACTCAGCCATCACCAGTGACAGCCCAGAGCTGGCCTCAGCTTTTGCAAAAACAAAGCTAAAAAATTCATTCGAATGAGCAATATTAGGCTGCACATCTTACCATCTAAACAACACGCTGGGCAGTCTTTATCAGTAACAATTAATCAAAGTTCACACTTAAGCCTGGCTCATCGCAAATTCCAGCTCACGAGAAGCGTTGTTGGACATGACCTAAAAACATACATGAATGCTAATATTAAATGAGTAAAACCTCAAGTATGGCCTGGCTTCTGGCACGGGAACAAGCAGGTTGGTATCACTGCGAGAAGCAGCAATCCCGGAGCGTTGCCACACGCCTTCTCCAGGCAAACTTGGCTAGGGACAGCTCAGACCCGAGTCATCAGTGCTCCCAGGGACAGAGACTCAATTCCCATTGGAAAAGCTTCCCTGAGAACAGGCGGAGTTCGGATCAGCCAGGCCTGTGGAGGAGTCACTGGCTGGGGGATTACAGGGAACATTGGCTGGGCAAATCCCGAGCAAGGCAGGGGTGTGGGAAGGAGCAGCAGCAGCTGGTGCAGGCAAGGTGGGCTCCCCTCCCTCTGCAACGCACTGTGGTGGATTCACTGTACAGGAACATTAACTCTACCAAAAGCTTTGGAAGTTTAACTGTTCTGTAAGAGAAGTAACAATAAAAAAAACAAACCAGGCCATCAGATGACTCAGAGCCACCAGCGCAACCCGTGTACCACTGTGTGAGCCCTTCCGGGAAGGCAAGCCTTCTCCAGAAACAGAGGAGCCTTGACTCAGAGATTTCTTGGAAACGTGCGGAGACTCATTCAAGCTTCCTCCCTAAGCGAGGAGTTAGCTCAAAACCAGACGAAGAGTTTCTCTGTCCAAAGGAGAAGGAAGAATCCCGAGGCGTGGGCACAGCACAAGGCGCTGGGGCACCCCCATGCCATCGGAAGGCACCTGGTAAAGTATGAGCTCACCGAGCAAGCCGCGCTTCGCAAGCTGGGGGACACGAATGCCTCCGGCAGCCCCTACTGAACCGACCCACTAGGAAACCTCCTTCCTCAGCCCAACCTGCCGATGAGTTTAATCCCAGGTATGTGAGCAAGGCGCAGCCAGCACCTGAGAGGCTGTAGTGGTAAAAGGAACCCCAGTACACCTTGCCTACATCCCACAGTTGGCTGCGGCCAGTCTCCAGCTTCTCAGTGACAAAAAAGGCTTCCACAGGCCAAATCATACATCAGGGAAAGCAAATTCCCTCCTGGCCCCCCCCAGGCAGCCAGGGAAACTCTGAAGCACAGGATTCCAGCAATGTAATTACAGTGCAAGCAAGCAACAAGCTGGGCTTTCTTTAAGCCCTTCTGATGCATCAACACATGAGATAGCCAAGGACTCATCTCTGGGAGTTCCCTGTTTGGTTACATAAACACCAGCTTCAGCTTAAGCCTTTCAAACTGAAGCACAGGACACATCCAGCAGAAAAAATCCCCGCTCTGCCCAACATCCTCATGGCAGGGGCACCTACAGCAGGGCACGGCAGAGGAGAAGAGCCTGCAAATCCCACTGCAGCACTCTGACAGCACCCCAGACTGCGTCGCTCTCCCAGCACAGAGCCCAGCACACGAGTTCCCAGCCCCTGGGCTGCTCCTGTGAAGTCAGGCAGTCACTGCCTTTAAAGTCACCATCAGGTGAGATGTGTTTTGTATTACAAGACTACTTCTTTTATGGCTTATGTTACTATGTACACTTAATATTCCATAAATCCATTGCAGCAGGACTTTCCTCATGCGCACAAAGATTATCGCATGACTCACACACGTGCTGACACTTTCTTTACAGTAAGGTGTGGCTGCTGTTTTTAACGATAATCTAGTCATCTAGTCCTAACTAGATAAACAGAAATATATTTAAGTTATCTACAGGTACTGTCACGCTAACGTTACCATCATTTGTAGCGTGAAAGCACATTGACAGACACCATAAGTTCACAAACGTGTACCTGACTACCAGAAAAAGAACACTTCACATAGAAAATTACAATGGGCACGGAGCTTCTGCGGGTCTACACAAGCGAAGCACACATCATGCAAGTCTGGAGCACCGCTGTGCCTCTGCAGACAGATAACACATCTCTTACTTTGGCTAAGCGCAGTGGGCAGTTCAGGCAAAATCAATAGGGCTGTCCTTAATCAAACTGCAGCTAAGTGCTGACAAGGCTTCCCTCTGTGTGGTTTCAAAAGGAGATGATTCTGTAATATCCTGAGGATGAAAAGCAGCTGAACACGAGGGTGCTTTTAAGTAATGCGATTATGTGACCAAACCATCAGTGCAGATGCCACAGAGAAACAATAAAAGGATGTAGCACAAACACTCCAGCACAGGGGAAACACGTCCTGCATCCCAACCGCTACCAGCCCAGGGCCACTGCCCAGCAGCAGGTAAGTGTTCCTCTGCCCTGTCCCTCAATTTACACCCCACAAACCCAACCACCGTCCACCTGCACCCAGCTCGTGTCCTCCTGCCCCGAAGGGAGCCTGTTGTCCCGCAGCAGGCAGGCAGCGGAGGCGCAGTAGCTCAGCTCCACCACTCCGGGCACTGGCCTCTGCTCCAACTTCTCTACCTCCCTCCAGACACGGGAATACAGCCCGAGACCAGAGCCTAAGACACCTAGCACACCTATACATAGCGGGAGGTGTTCAGCCTACACATTAAGATTCTAAACTAGCAAAGAACTGAATCAGCAGCAGCGCAGCGCATTCACATCCACAGCCAGGGCAGGAGGAGGGAGCAGTTGGCCAGAACGAGCCGAGCCCCAAACCCCTCGTGTCAGGGGGACGCGGTGCCACGGGCTCCTCCAGCAGCAGCGCGAGACCTTTAACGCTCCCGCGTATTGCGGCAGCGAAGCTCCCGCAGGCCACAGCCAACAGAAATGGGTTCTGAACACAGGGAATCCCAAAGCGTGCCGCCTCCTCCTCCTCTTCTTCTTCGGGTGAGCTCACGCAGAGAGGACGAGGCAGGTTGTAGTACTTGATGATCTTACTCATTCTCACTGGAAGATACGACCTTCGACTACTCACCGCTGACACACGAGACTCCTCCTCAGAAGTCCGAAACTACTAAATTAAGAACCCCCTGCCCAGCCTGAAAGCAAAATCCGGACCAAACGCGAGCGCCGAGCCCGTCCGTGCGCCGCAGAACCAGCTACGCTGCCAGCGAAGCCCCAACCCCACCGGGGTACGGGCAGAACTCCAGAGGAGCTCGCCAAGCGCCGTTGTTAACCCCACCCGCGCACACACGCCCCGCCACGCAAAATCCCACCCGCGGCCGGTGCACCGGGAGCACACAGACCGGCCGGGCAACGCTTCCCCGAGCGGCCCCGCGCTGACACGCCCCGGGGGCCCTCACGGCGGTCCGAGGCCATCGCACCCGCCACCGGCGGGCCAGGGCAGGGAGCGCGGTCTCTCCCGAGGCCTCAGCCGGGCCCCTCTCGAACTACCGGCAGCGGACGGGTTCCACCGGCCGGTCGTGGCCCTGCCAGCCGGTCTGACGGTCCCCGCCGCGCTGGGACAGGCCGCCGGGAGAGGCGCTGCCCCTGAGGCCCCGCGGGACGACCGGGCACCCGCGGGGTGCCGGCCCGGGACCACGCGGCGAAACCTCCACCGGGGCCCGGTGCAGATTTAGTAAGAACGAAGCGGCCGCCCGTAGCGCCTGGCCCAGCCCCGCACGGACGCGGCTGTCGGCGGCGCCTCCCGGCCGCGGTGCCCGGGCCGCCCACCCCCTCGCACGGCGGGACCGGCCCCGAGCCCCAGCTCGCCCGCCCGTCCCCGCTCACCCATGGCCCCGGGGCCGGCGCGGCCGCCGGCGCCTCCCGCAGCCCCACGCCCGGCCGCGGCCTCCGCTCCGCTCCGCGGCGGCGGCCACCTGACAACGGAAGTGACGCACGCGCCACCGCCCCCCGCCGCCGCCATCCCGCCTCCTGGCGGCCGCCGCGCCGCCGCAGAAATGGCGGCGGGGCCGCAGAGAAGGGAGGGGCGCTGATTGGCCGGATGAGCCAGCACCGGCTTTGATTGGGCGAGAACCTGGGGGCTGGGCGGGAATACTTGTGGCAGACTTTGATTGGTTGAGGCGCGGAGACGAAAAGCAGGAAAGAAGCGAAGGCTGATTGGCTGAGGCGGGATGACTCCCTCCGCCGATTGGCTCCCGTTCCGGCCGGCGCTGGACGCCAAGAGGGTTGGTGTGCGGGCGGGAGATTCGAACGCGCCGTGATTGGTGGAAAGGCGGGTGCTTTCCCGGCGAGCCCCGCCCACAAAGCCCCGGAGCCACCGGCGGGGCCCAGGCCGGGACCGGGCACTCTGCTGCCCAGCCACCCCCGCGGGCCAGGCCTCACAACTCCCGTGCCAGCGCTCCGGTCACCGGGCACATCGCCTGAGCAGGAAGCGAGTCCACGGCACCTCCCCGAGAGCCGCCTGCCTGAGCGGCCTCCCCGGTGCCCAGGCAAACACCGCGGCTGAAGGCATCCCCGGCTCCGGTGGCCGTGGGACGCGCTGTCCCTGCTCACACGCAGTTTGTTACGTGTGAGCTCTTCAACATCCCCCCGGGCTCCACCCGAGCGGCTGTTCGAGGGAGAGCGAAGCAGCGGCGAGGCTCTGGGGGCTGCCCCCGAGGTGCTGACCGCTCCAGCGAGGTGCCCAGGCCCAGCGCCACGCAAACTGCACACACGGGCCGGAGCCGCCGAGCTCCATCTTGGAGGCAGCCAGACAGCATCGGATAACAAAGCGACCCTGCAGAAACAGGGTGAAGCCGGCCGTTGACTGCGCAGCGCTTTCGGCAGAAGCGTGGTGGGCTGAGGAAGCGCTGCAGAGCTTTGGGGAAGGGTGGCGGAGGAGCCGGCAGCAGCAGCAGTCCCTGTGTCCCCCACCTTTTCCAGGCAGATGGTGCTCCCCCCTTCCCCTCCCAGCTCAGCCCTGCTCTGGATGGACGTTTGTCTCACCCTCTTCCCGTTAAACACTTTCAGAATGGTGGCTGCCTAGCAGGAAGCCAAGAGGACAGACCACCACCGGCCCCCTCCCCAGCTCAGGACCAGTGTCTCGGGCTCCCGCAGGCAGTGACGCCGGCAGCAGCCGGGGCCCAGACTCTGAGCAGGAGCAAGCAAAGCTGTGGGCAGCACGACGGCTGCAGGAGGCTGTGCCCAAGCAGCAAAGCCGGGCCATGGCTTTGGCTAAAAGAGCTTTGTTTGGCTATTGGAGGAGGGACATGACGAGGTGCTAACGGAACAGGAAACGAGCTGAGAGATCAGAGACCCTTTTAAGCGGGGTTATTCATTAAAAAAGAACAACCCTGCTCCCCCCGCAGGCACCAGCCAGGGGCGCAGCAGAGCCCCAAGTTCCGGGTGGCACATCTGGGGCGAGGTACGGAGGCAGCTGGCAGTCCCATCACAGGGGCAGGTCCATCCTGGCCTGGCTGCGGGCAGGGCTGCGGGCAGGGCTGCAGGCAACACCGGGGGCTCACTTGTGCTTGGTGCGAGGAAACTCCTTCCTGCCCTTGTCGCGGCCCCCAAAGTAGCGGACCCTGTGAATGGCCTGGAGCTGCCGCTCGATGGTGGCCCTGATGTCCACCTCGTCAGGGATGTGGACGTAGCGGACGTTTCTGCCGGTCACAAAGAGCTCGTCCAGGTGGGATGCCGTGCCCTGCCTGTCTGTGAAGGTCACCTCGGCCAGACGCATGTTCATGAAGGCGTCCACGTTGGTGACACGCCCCGTGGCCGTGCTCTCGTCGCGGAGGTCCACGGTGGTGACGTGGCCATGCAGGCCCTGCAGCAGGATGACCAGGCTGTTCTCAGCGATGGTGCGCTCCTTGACCGAGTGACTGACCTCCATCGCGCGGCTGCGGCAGGGAAGAGGGAGACGCCATGCTGCGCCCCGGCTGGGCGCCTGCCTCCGCACGGCTGGGAAACCCACCCTCCTCACCTTGCACGCTCATATGCGCACACACCACCCCTCAACACGCTCACCCGCATGGTGCCCCTCTCCCAAGTCCCTCGCGTTCTCCACGTGCCCCCCTGCACACCGCTGTGCTCGCTGCCTCCTCCTCCTCCTCCCCTTGCACGCTCACTTGCACACCACCCCCTCCCACCAGTCACTCGCGCACAAACAATCCTCCCGCCTTTGCACACTCACCCACACGCTGTCCACCCGCCCGCCCCCCCCGCACACCACTGCGCCCGCTGCCTCCTCCCCTTGCACACTCACGCGCTGCCGCCCTTCCCTCGCGCGCCGCTCCGCCCCTTGCACACGCATCCCGCCCGCTCCCCTCCCTTGCACGGGCGCGTGCCGGTGCCGCTCCTCCCCTTGCACACTCACCCGCCCGCCCGCGCTCGCCCGGCGGCAGGAAGGGGCGGCCCCGCCTGCGCACTGCGCCCCGCCCGCCCCCCCCCCGGCCCCGGCCCCGGCCCCGGCCCCGGCCCCGCCCGCAGCCGCTCGCAGCCGGGCTGTGCGCAGGCCTTTAATGTCGCTCAGAGCCCGTCCATCAGCGCCAGCAGGTCCTCGCCCTTCGCGGAGCTCGCCGGACGCGGCTCCGCCACCTCCAGCTCCCCCAGGATGCGGGAGAGCTCCGCCCGCCGCCCCGGCTCCTGCGGGAGAGACACCGCGCCTCAGCCCGCCTGCCGCGGGACGGCTGCCGGCTAGCCTGGGCCTGCGCTGCGGTACTGGGACGGGCCCCACCGCCCGCTAACGTGGGCCTGTACTGGGACGTACTGGGGGATACTGGGATGCACCCCATTGCCCGCTAATGTGGGCCTGTACTGGGGAAAACTGGGACGTGCCCCATTGCCCGCTAACATGGGCCTGTACTGGGACATACCCCAGTACCTGCTAGTGTGGGCCTGTACTGGGACACACTGGGGATACTGGGATGTGCCCAATGCCAGCTGGTGCCCGTGAACCCCTTTAAGAAGGGCTGCAGGCGTTAGGCTGTAACCACAGCAGGCAAATGATGCGGTAACAGTTTTCCATCCTATGCAGCTAAAAACTTGCTCTAATTTTGTCAGGTTTCAAGTTCTCTTATTAAACAGTCACCAATCCACAGGTTTGGCAGGAAATACTGCCATTACTTATTTATGAGATTAACTGAAATAGGAAAAAATGTATTTTTAAAGTTACTACTCTAGGTAAAACTCAGCAAGGCAGGAACGATGAGAATCAAAGATCTGAAACGCGTTGTACGTACCTGCGTGGCTTCTATGTTGATAACCTTGTAAGATAACTCCTCTGGTCTAGTCAATGCCGCGTGTCTTGATTAAAAACACGAAAAGAGTGCTTAATGTCATGAGACAAACAAGTGAATTACAAAAATCACATTTCGTGAGGCTTCTGTAGGCATAAAGTTTGGACACCATCCCTCTTCCTACTAGGGAAATTAATGTATTGGCCCCAGGTTGGAGACTTTGCCCTGCCTTAGATTTTTTTTTTTTTTTTTAATGCTAAGTGTAGAACAGTGGGACTATCCCTGTAGTTGAGATTAAAAGCAGGTAAAAGCATTCCACAGAAATCACCTAACAAAAAACCTCATTACCCTTGTGCTCCCTGCCAGAAGTGGGCTACGCTGTTCAAGCCTGTGAGGCTCATCACCTCCATCGGTTATATTCTTATCTTAAATATGTAGATGCATTTGGGGGAGAAGAGTGCTAAAAGGGCTGAAGGCACGTCTCTTCCACGGGACAGAACCACGCAGAGATCGTCACCTGCTACTGCCCGCCAGTGTCACTTGGAGGGAACACGAAGCCGTGCTGTGCGTCACAGGAGCCACCCACCAGTAAGGGAAATGGCTCTCCTTGCCGACAGCCTTAAAAGGTCAAGCCAGGGAAATGGCTCCTCTTTTCTTCCTGTCGGGACCATATGCGGCAGAACACCACCACGCTAAAACATGCTATTTTGTCCCCAAAGCTGTTAGGGGCCAGGCTTAGTCTCCAGGGCTGTCCAGGTAGCACTACATCACAAACCCCAGACCAAGAAGGACTCGAGCATACTCTTCCTCCTCATCAGTTGTGAACAAATTCAGTCGGAATCCTGTCTCGCTGCCACCAGGTTTCTTGACCTCCAGACCTCCCAGCAGCCTGGCCAAAAAGTTCAGTTCTTCTTTAGCAAGAGGGTTAGGGGTTATATTCTCCTGTAGAAAACAGCAGTGGGTTCGTTGGTCAGGTTACTGGGGAGATGAGGGCTGCAATAACTTTGTGTTTTCTGATATTACATAAATGTTCTTCAGAGCAATATAAATACATTTCTGCATTGTTACTGGTACAGATTGTGCAGATAACTAGTAATTATCAGCTATATATTTAAAATGGTTGCTTGAATTTATAGACCCAGGACAAGATAATTTTCCAGCTAAATTGAACAGCTGAGAAATCTGTAGAACCAGCTTTCTGTTTTCTGAAGAGATTAAAATAGGAAGCAAGTACACCATTGCATAAGCCTGTGTGTAAGATTCTTTAAGACAACGTGCCCTTCCCCTAGCTCAAGGAGGACCATGGAAGATCAGACGAGGCTCTGAGGAGAAGTGAACAGGTTCCCCCAAATTTATCCCATAAGTGTAGACTAAAATGATGGTTATTGTTCATCTCCTTTCTCAAGGAAACAAAGGGGAAGATAGTGCAACTGTATAGTAAATGATGTGGAGATGATGGGTGTGGGTGTTTCATTCAGTGTCCCCATCTATTAAGAGCCAAGGGAAGCAGGATGTAAAATCTGGTGGATGTGGTGAAACTGCTCAAAGGAAACGCTGCCACCATGTGTGAATGGCTGCAAGACTCTGAATCAGACTAGTTAGCCAGTTAACCAGTGACAGGAACAGAACACCACTGACCTTTGCATGGGATGCCAAGTTTTTGGATGATCCTGACATGTGTGTCTCTACTGGCCGACTAACACTGTACCTAGGGAGAAGAACAAATGAGGAAGAGCAACCTGTTACTTGTATGTGATACAGGAACTGGAAGGAGCAGTACAGGATGTAAATATGATTTCAGGATATTTTTGTGAAGACTGTAAATTACTGAAATGAGAAGTTACAGTTCACTTCTGTGGAGTATTGAGGCATTAAACATATGAGTGACAAAGCTGTAAGAAAGAACACTGCTTTCTCTGACTCTGTGAACAGAAAAATTACATAAGACAAACATGGAAAAAAGAAAGGATTTCTTGAACACAGTTGAAATTACATTACATTTCACAGGATATGCAGTACCAGGCGAGAACACTTTACTCAGCTCTACTGTAGACATAAATCAAACTTTTGCTCTTTACCACAGCTCTTTATACACATCTATCCACACGTGTTCTGTTTCAGGCCATCTCTTCATAAAGAAATCAAGCTGATAATAGTGAAAGAGGCAAAAATAAATACACAATGCTGAAGATGTGCTTCTGAACAAATCCACAAGCATCAACATTTACTTCATGTTTCTGTGTAGGACAAAAACTACTTACATATTCGTTCCAAGTTTGAGGACTCTGTCTCCATAAAGATCAAAAGATCCTTCCCTTTGTGGAGTAACATAATTTCCATCAGTGGTGAACTCAGTTCTTTTAACTTCATCTCCACTGCGATTAAACATCCTTAAAAACAAGTCATTATTGAAATATATTTAGTAGTACTACTGATTTTCAGTATTTCCTCTGCTTACTGTACAAGAGAAATGGGAATAAACCCCTATTCTGTATGTTGGTAAATGGATCTAATTTAGATAGACTAATAGCTAATTTACAGAATGCCAGAAACAGCTTAGTATTTAATTGCTGCGTGACTTAGTCCCAAATCCTGCCCTTTAAATAGTGCTTACTGGAGGTTCAGCTATCCATGCAACATGAGTGACAGTTCTAGCTCGATTCCTATCAGACCTCTGGGACTGACTGTTCCTTCGTGAGCAGCCATACGTGCAAGGCACCGCAAACATATAGGCAGCAGTTCAGAACTCACCTGATGAGCCCTGGAACTTCGGTACCCCAAGGAACAGGCCCTGATATTGGCAGCACAAAGTGACCATTAGAGTTTTGCACTTTATCCTTCAGAAAGATAGAGACCTGCAAAAGAATATTCCACCTTCTAGAAAAATCAATTACGTATCTTCCGATCCGAATTCTTTGAAGTCTGACCTTGCAGCCTTCCTGCCTAGATGGCGATTGGTTTCCTAAAGATTTTGATGTATATATGGAGACTACGATACAGGCCAAAGCCAGTAATGTAGAACTGTGGTCCAGAGGATGGGCACACTGATGGAACATTACCGAAAAAGTGTACTGTTTATGCCCTTGAGTATGATCAATTTATTTAGAGTATCACACCCCATGACTTCAAGCCCAGGTTCTCAGTTTCATATCAAGTTTCTACTAAAAGGAAAACCATATTTATCAACTAGCAAATCCATACTAGTAGATATTCCTTCTTTCATAACATTTTAGAATTGAGTATTACTGTAGTCAATGTCGTCAATTTGTAAAATTCTGAAGATTGACATTGCAAGCACATCAAGATGACTGAAAAACATAAGTGACAACCCTAAACTTACAGTGCAATTATGACAAGACACCTTCGTGTTCTAGCCACAAACTCCCTTCTGTTCTACTGACTAGTTGTATTGGGCTCTTACCCTTATGTGCATGTCCTGAAAAAAAATGAGAAGGGTTTGCCTGATGAGCTGAAATTCACCCGCAGAAAGACAGCTGTACGTCTGGAAAAGAAAAAAAAAAACATCATGTAAGGCTTTGCGAGTGTACTGTGTCCCACCAGATAAAGGTGGAAACAGGCATATCAGAATACTGCTAGCCAAAAATGGTACGTGTGTGGCAGGGGAAGCAGAAATTATATAAGGGGGGGCTGCTGGTCATTATCAGCAATTATTATCTGTGACTAACGGTCTGATTTAATTTCTGCTGAAGTCAGTGGAGACTTTGATCAGGCTGAATAAGCAACGTATTGATTTAAACTGGGCCAGTAGAAAAATAACACTTGACTTGTGGACATCTCCCTCTCCAGAAGCCCTTTGGAAACATTTCCTGACTTCCCAGAACTTTTAACATTTTATGAACCCAGTTCCCTTTCAATGGGACACTCACATTCTTTGTCCAAAGAATTACAGCAGTTAGATGAGCAAAAGTTGCTAACCAGGAGGCCAATTTGTTTCCCTCTGGTTAAAAAGAGGGGAAGGTTATTTGGATGGTTCTCTGAGGTTGAGAACAGGTCAACCTCCACACTTGATATGGCACTTACTGAGGTAGTATTAGGTCTCTAGGATTAGCTTTGAAAGATTAAAAAAACCCCGCAGAACCAAAACTCAAACAACGTGTCCCACCATTTTTCTAAGGATTCTTACTTCAATCAGCTGTCGGAAAGTTTCGTCCACCTGGTTCAGAATGCCAGGAGAATCACGTACGAAATCCTTGATCGCGTCCAGGTGATTGAATGTGACCAGCAGAATGTCTTTGGGCCGAGGGCACAGCAGCACTTGGTATTTGAAAGCCATAGTCATAAGGTCATACAGCTGCAAAGCAACACGGGGAAATTTTGGTTCTGTCACAATAGAGCGAGAGACATCGCTTAGGCAATTTCATGTTGATGTAGAAAGGGATTTAGACACTTAGGCTAGTGCCTGCCTATGGTAAGAAGAACCATTTTAGCTTTGTTTCCTAAAAAAATAAGACATCTGCAATCACATTGTCAGCCCTCCTGCTGGTCTTTCCAACTGCCTTTAAAACTACTGCCAGTTTCAAGACCACTGACACCCGGGCAGAGCTCTCACAGGTAATCCAGTTCCTACAATTTTTTCCAAAATCATCTGCTGGGTATACTGTTTGCAGTCAAAATTCTAACCCCTGCAACTGCAAAACAGGGAGCATCAATATAGAAATACATGTATTTATACACACCCACATATGGATATATTTTTAATATAAATAAAAAAATCTGATAACTGAACTTCTTAAAACCAACCAGTTAGCTATTAAAACAGAAATACTTAGTTCTGAAGTATCTGATACCAGCACGGATTTCCCCAAAACTTCCTTGGCTGAGGACAATTTTTACAAAGAAAGCAAATGGAAAGAGGGCTCTTACGGAATGCTTCAAAATTACAGTGACGTAAAGCCACCTACTAATTACCGCACTCAGAAACTGGTGAGCGGTGGCAGGGAAGCACAGCACAGTCAGGGCTGGGCAGGTGGTCTTTTACCTTGTCCATGCTTGCCTGGTTCAGCCTCATGATCGAAGCATGAGCGAGCCGGTCGTACACTGTTCGCAGAGCTTTCTTGGAATAGAGTTCCTGTGGTTTAAACAGCTCTTCCATAAATTTTTTATTGAACATGGTTGTGATGATGTCATTCATAACTGCAAAGACAAAGAGTCTCTGTTTTTTGCTTCAGAAACAGCACACTCATCCGACAAGAACTTGGACACTGACAGCTGTGAGGACTGACATGAATGTTTACCTGTGAAAACTAGGTACATTGCCACAAAAGAAAAAAGGAGGAGGAACATCGCTTCTTATGTCAACATTTGTCTCAATCCCACCCAGGTCTAAGCGAGAGCACGATTCCTGCTGACTCTCCCCAGGGGCAGAAATGCTACTTGAGCTGTAGACAACAAACCCCATTTTCCTGTGGGAATAAGACTGGTTTTGTTGCCTTGTTTTTATAGCTATGGCTAGCACTTTTCAGTTTTTAAATAATTTTGTTTATAGGGCACTCTGACACGTATGATCTATAAAAGCTACAGTTCTGCTCCCTGGGAAGACTGGTTTGCATCACACTAGATTTTTGCAAACTATAGCTAGCTGACTATGCCTGTTCTCTTTTTACCCTTTGACACTATTTTTCCTTCTAAACAGAAGCTCCTGAATGATTCAAGGCTCCATGAAGTATTTGTTTCAAACAGATTAACACTGACAAGTATTTAAGGAAGCATTTACAACACTGTGTCAGGCTGTTCAGGGCTCTTACACTGCAACATCTGCAGATACTATGGCAGTTCAAAAGCGAAGAACGCTAAACTTCCTTAGACGTGCTTCATTTCTTTCATGTGTAAATTTAGGCATGGAATTGTTATGTGACTTACTCAAGACTAGGTGAAGATCAGGAGTGCTGAGTATAAGTGCTGTGCTCTGGTTATTGAGCTTTTAATGCAAAGAAGATAGAAAACATTTTGCAGTGATTCAAACAGATGCAGCATCTTAGCTTTCGTGCTGGATCTGATACTTTTATTATATACCTGATACGTTCTACAGAGTTATCATAAACAAGCATTTATTTCTCTATCAAAAAATGTTAAATAAAAATTTCAATTCACACAGATTACTGTACAGGCATGAATTTTCCTAAGCAGATGACTGTTACTGAAGCTCATAATGCCAGCTGATTCTTACGGATTCGAAAAATCTCAGAGGAAGTAATAAAAACAAAAAAAGAAAAGAAAAGAAAAGAAAAGAAGAAGTGAACATCCACATAGTGGTAGTGATTAGCTATTTGAAATGCTGCTATAATTGCTCATTGGTGGGTTAGACACCTGGCTTTTCACAACTGTCACACTGAAGCTACACAAACAGCTAAAAGAAAGTTAATGTCCCAGTCACTTCACTTTTTCTTAGATGATTAACTCTGTGGGGAACATTGCTGGGCATGCTGTAGGCACCTGGACACGGAGAGCTGTTTTCCTGAGGGCAGGTGCCTTCTGATGAGATTCTCTCTCCCTGCTTAAACCTGATGTTTACAGGTTTTCCCCTACACTGGTGTACATCCCTGGTGACCCACACGTTTCAGCATCCATGGCACCGTACCTAACGGGGCTCACTAGCTCCTGTTTAAGTATGCAAACAATACAGACAGATCTCAGCTCAGCTGCTGAGCAGCATGGATTACAAATATACCTAATTACAAATGGGAAAAAAATCCCTGCTCCTCCTCCCTTCTTTTCAAATAAGCTGTCCAAAAAAAAAAAAATCCCTACTTGCAGGCTGAGGCAAAAATCCTCACCTTCTTCAGCGGAGAAAAGCAAGTGTATTAGTGTTAGAATATAGTAGTATAGATTTCATTTTGCAATTAATCAATTACATCAAAAAGAAGAACTTTTGCCTGATACTGCTACCAAGAAAAATATTTTTAAGTTGTTTGTGTATGTTGTCCGCACAAAGGCTTCTCCTCTGTCTTTGGAGAGTCGCTAATAACCACAACTGTCAGGAGACAATGTCCCAGTACACTGACTGTGGCTGGTAGATAGTCACAATGGAATCGGACGATCTGCGTTAACTGCGCACCCAGCCTTATATAAATTATCTTCTGAAATTAAAACCTCTTGTATTGGCTATAAAAAGAACTGAGAAAGACATTAAAAAATCATGGTAAAGGGCAAATCTCACATGGTATGTTTGATAACGACACGGCAAAGAGATCTCAGAGCACATGTAGTCCCTAGGGAGGTATTTACACCATTCTAACAACGGAAAATAACAAAGAAAGGAGCGTTAGCTCAGGGAAAATGGCACGCCAAGCAACACAGCATAAAAGCAATTTAGCAGAGGGGTTTCATCAACTGGGATGGGGAGAGGGAAACCAAGTATAGACAATGCAATGGACAGAAGAGAAGCTGAGGATTTATGGTGGGTTTTGCCTACGTGCGCCATGTCACTGGCGACAGACACATTCCAGCGTCTGGCACGCTGTCGCGCAACATGGCTCAGATGCATGACATGAGACTGGAGTCTTTACGCCTGGATTGTGCTCATGCTTCTCAGAGGACATTCAAGGCAGCAGAGGGAATGTTACGAGTTCAAAACAGTCACCCATTCCACTTGCAATAGGTTTATAGTCTGTAACAAGGTCAAAGGCAGGCGAAGCCGCCTTGTCATGGCTTCATCAGCAACAGACTCGGCTGCTTACTCTATGTAACTCTTCAGAGATCGCCCTGAGCGGCATGCATAGGCAAACTGTTTTCTCTCACAAGAGAAGCCAATTGGTCACCATGGGATCTGCATCTCTGCTGCTACCATCTACATATGATAAAGCGGGCCTTCCTACAACTCGTCATCATTTTGGATGTGACAAAAGAGGAATACAGAATCTTTTAGACTTCTAAGAGATATTAAAAGCTGCAAAAACATGTTCTTGGAAACAGCACATAATGGTAGCAAAAAATAAAGCCAGGGCAAACTCCAGGGTATCAGTATTTACCTTCAGTAAATATTCAAAACCTACAAATGATGCTTATTTTGAAAAACATGAATCATAACCCTGATCTCTCTTAAAAGAGGGCTGCTCAAAAAGACACTGGAAATTCTACTCGTGTTCACCTAGCAAAAAACCTGAGAAAGTTTAAAAGATTTATTTCCTCCTCCAGCTCCTTACCACACCCCTTTGCTGGAGGCTCCCATTTCAAGGCAGAGTCCAGAAGGAAATGCACGCTCACACCTCAGCTGCTCCACTGCCAACCTGATGGCTCAGCTCAAACCCGCCTTCAGGGATAACGTCAGCCAAGATGAGCCGGGCTGAAGTGTGGGCACCTGCTCCTCTGTGATTCCTCTGCTGCAAGGGTGGTGACCACCAGCAGAGATGGATGAGCAGCTAGGATGGAAATGCCTTAAATCTTTCCTGGAGTTCACCTGTCAAAACCCTAAGCAATGGATTAGAAAAAATTTTAGAAAAATGCAGTATACATAATATTCCTGCATTTAAGCAGAAAAACAACCTTCATGGTGCTCACGCAATTATTTGCTTGTATTAATACAATGCCAGAAAAATACAAATATCATTTTGGCTAGAAAGACTGCTATGACAAAAAAGTTTTGATCTATTTATAGTCTTGGTTAAATTAGCAACTTATTTTTGAAGCCATATGATTTTGAGATACTGTCTATTTTTTCTAAGCTCTACAGTTAAGTGCATTTTAATGAACAGGTGAGTATTATTATTCATCTTTGAGACTACGACTAGAAGGCTGCAGGAACAGCATACAGTGTGTTCACGTACGATGAGCCTCATGTGTGCATGTAGTGGTGTCGTCTACTGCATGCAGCTAGCAGATTACAGTACCTCGTTTCCTGTCCACATCTGTCCATTCATCTACACGAAGCATATAAAACAAAAACATCAGTTCAAGAAGTAAGAACAATAGTTTCAAGGAGAATAAAAGAAATAAACTAAAAAAAATAAAAAATCTAACTAATGGACTTTGGTTTTTCTCATCAGCATTCAGCACTTAACAAGAAGGAACTCTTCTGGTACTTGACATCTTTCACTTTCAATGAGCACACAAAAGATGAAACCTTGCCCTGCCCTTGGAAAAAATCTTGTTGTTTCAATGGAGATAACATTTTACCCTTGATTGAATCTTAGCATGTTTTGCATTTAGCTTGGGAAATTTTCAGCTGTTTTTTGCACTTACAAGCATAGAATATTTGAGTGAACAGTGTTAAGCATTAACAAACGCCTCAGCATGAACGAAACCACATCTCAGTAAAATTAACACCTGATTTTTTGGAAGATAAAATTCATGTGCGGATAAAGTAGTACACATCTAACTCTCCTGGTGAGACGTTCCACCAAGTATGGCTAATTTAGTTTAAGCTCTAAACTTAGACCTCTATGAACAGAAGTAACTTTCTGTCAGCTCATTCTCTGAAGACCCACGTGAATAATTAAAAATCGCACTGCTGTAGTGAAACCTTTGCTATTGTTTAGCACCTCTTCATATTGGATAGGCAGAAGGGAAAAATGTAACAACCTCTTCAATACTGAGTTAACATTGAGTTGATTTTTCATTACATAATACTAAAGCTTCCTTCCCCATCCCATGACAGAAAGCTGCAAGAAGTTATAATTGAAAATGGCTTTGCTTTTAAAAGTGGCAAACAAAGGGGCACTCAGCTGTAAACTGGACTTTTTCTGCACGCACGTGAACGCACAGGGCTCCACTTTTACAATAATTTTGACAAAATGCTAGACTTGATAGATTTTTATAAAAGCTGGACAAGGGTTTTAGGAGCCATATTTATCTCATTTGGAGTTTTTTCTTAATTGCATATGCTTCTTCTGCATAGGCTTTACAAAATTATTCCTGGAAACTACTTTGGATTGCAAAGCAATCTGGTCTTCCTAGAACGGCTCAGGACCTGGATTGAGACACTCAAATCCTGAGCTATTTCGATTCCAAAAGTGTATTTCTGAAGCTCTAACCTCTGAAGCAAGTACAGAAACACCAAAACGTATTTCAACTTCTACCTTTGCCGTCTGCGTTTCGCAAATTAGCTTCAGTAATACCTTCAGGCAGTTATTACCACAGAAACTTCGTGCGAGCCGATTAACTCAACAGGCTTTTACTTCAAATCTCAGACAGGAAAAAACCACACGCGATGAATGGTCACCGTTAAACCCTGCTGAGGACACCACCGGCCCCAGACTCCCCTCGACGACAGACCCTGCGATGCCGCCACTTTCCAAGCGCCGCTCCGTGCCAGCACCGCGGGGTTACCGCCAGAGAACCCGCACCAGAGGCCAGCGGGCCGTCGCGGTGTGTCAGGGAGGGCTCTTTGCCGGGGGAGGGAGGAGAGCCCTGCCCGGGCACCGGCACCCCCGTCCCTCAGGGCCACCTCGACATCGCCCCCCCCCCCCCCCCCCCCCGCCCGCCACTTCCCGGCGCCCCGCTCGGCACCGCCAGGGCGGCCCCCACGCCGCGGGAGCGGGTTCCCGGGGATACGGCCCCGCACTCAGCCCGGCGGGGTGCCCCGGCCGCGGGGAAAGGCCCCGCACGGCACGGACAGGCCACGGGAACCCCGACGACCGGAGCGACCCCCGCGGGGACGGCGGTAGGGGGGTGTGTGTGTGTGGGGGTGCAACCCCCGTCGCAGACCGGCTCCGGCCGCCCGCCGCTCACCTTTGCGGGCCTTCTCCCCGGGGATGCTCTGGGCGCGGAGGCGCTGGTCCAGGATGTACAGCATCTCCCCGCCCAGGTTGAGGAACAGCAGCGGCAGCGTCCGCGCCGACATGGCGACCGCCGACCCCCGCCGTTGCCGGGCAGCCGAGGGACCAATCGGGAGGCGCCGTCTTGGCCGGCCGCGGGACGAGGCTCGCGTGTAAGCCCCGCCCCGGCGCGTGCACACGCCACGGCGCGTGCGCGCAGGTGTGGAGATCCCAGTGCGCGTGCGAGGGCGAGCGGAGCGGCGTGAGCTCGGCCCGGCCCTCGGCACCTCCGGGGCAAGTGTTACGCTACCGGTTTCCTACGTTCCGGGGGGGGGGGGCGAGAAAGAGTAAAAAAATTTATTAGGAAACGATGAAAATAATTGTGATACAAGAAAAAGGAGGCGGGCGCTGCCTGCAGCCTCGCTGGGTAACGGCGTGTGCCGCAGCTCACAGCACCTCGGGGGAAGGAACCCCAAATCACGTTGGTGATTCTCTTTTGGTCACCATCACCAGCGGTCTGGTGTAACGCAAAATCGCCGAGTTAGAGAGAGGGACGACCGCCTGAGAACGAATACGAACGCGTAAGTCTGCTGGGAAATTACAGACTATTAACACGATTTCTACAGCTGCAGAACTCAGAATCAACCTGCGTTTTCCTGCGAGAAGGGATGGCTCTTGGAGCTACTGTCAGGGCTGCTCCGGTTCCAAACGAGCCGCGTTTCACCTCGTTCTCTCTCCTCATTTGTCATCCCACAGCCCAGACTCCTGCCGAACGCTGCCGAGTATCGAACCGCTCACCGCGCAGTCCAGCACGTCGGCTTTAAACTAAACTTCTAAATCACTTTAAACCACTCACTGTGCTTTTCCGGGTGCTCACCGTGGCGCAGACCACGCATGCACAGAAGCAAAGAGGCTTTGGGTCTTTAGGTAGTTATTTATTGTTAGAGACCAGCCGTGTCAGCCTTGACGCGCCGCTACACGGCCGTCCCCTCGCGCTGCGCCTCCTTCTCCTTCGCAGCTCTCGCTCTTGCTTGCCACTCCCTTCTCTGCTTCAGTCTCTCTGGCGCTTTCAGCTTCCGCACCTCCTGAAACACCTGCAGGAGCACAAGGAGGTGAGAGAAGGGGAGAGACAAAGCCACCCGCTGCTGAGCGGAGCTGCTCCGCCGCCACTTGCTGCTGCACACAGCACGGACCCCGGCTCCTGCAGCGGAGGCCAGGAGACGTGCCGCGCAGCAAGGCAACTCCTTCCCCTGCGCTTCCTCTGGACCTCCAGCCAGCCCTGTTTCAGGTGCTGTTTGGAGGTATTCCATCGCAGCTACCTGGTCTTTTGGTCATCATTTCACTGGACTGAAATTCGGTATTTACAGACTGAAGGCACGTCCAGCTTTTTGACTCTGCTCAGTTCTACCGCGACGTATCCCGCACAGCAGTTACACCAACGTATGGAGAGCAAATGAGAGCAGGCAGTGGGCGGACCCACATTTCTGTTCCAAAGCTGCCATCAGACTTAATTGTGTCTCATATTAGTTCCCATGCCAGGCTTTGAAGGAAAGCTGGTTTGAATCGTACATTTCTGAGCAAACTAGCAGCACAACCTGACGTTCTGAAGCACAGCATATGTGTCACTGCCCAGTACATAACTGCTCCCTGGAGCTCTTTGCTGAGCTCATGCATTTCTCTACAGACATTATCATTGTCTCCTCAAATTCAAAGCATGGATTAAAAGGACTTACCCATCAGCCTTTTCTAACTGTCTTAATTGTGCCCTTCTATAAAGGGATTTTTTCCTACTCCAGCTACATGGCGCTCTCTCCAGATTGCCCCATACCTTGCGGCAGAAAGCCTTCTTCACAACCCAGCGCTTGGTTATCCTCTTGGAGTAGGGAGGGGGTAGGGTGTACTGGATATTCAGCTGCTTGCAGGTATTTTCAAAGGTGTCATAGCGGACACGGCGAAGATAGGAAAGGAGTTTCTTCCGGCGATCTACAGCCATCAGCATGCGACGACGGTTATTTTTATCCTGCAAAGGACTTAACGTTCACTAGATTGCAGACAGATTATACTTCCATTCCAATAAATTACTTAGAATAGACCAGATTCTGGCTGAAAGGAAACAATAAGGTTAAGGACAGTATCTTAGAACAATTTTTCTTGGCAGATACTGCAAGCACATTAGGTCACTACAAGGAGATCCGAGAAAACTTAATTTGCTTTTCACTGAAATTGCTTTCTTCATTCCGTGCCTGCACCTTCCTCCCCCAGCCCTGAAGACTGTTTTCAACTCGTACGCAGTTTCAGGCGGTGGAGGCAAAGACTGGAGGGAAGGTCTACTGGCTAAAATCTCTGCTTCCCTGAAATGTATTTTTCCAGAAATAACACAGATGCATTTACCTTTATTTTTCCAGAAATTAAATGTGAAAATAAACCATGACTGGGCTCTATCTGACCGTTTGGGTTGTTCTTTGGAAGAGAATATGCGTAGCTAGAGCCATGGCATTCAGGGCAATCACCCACGGGCGAAATTTCCCTATCCTATACAATTTGTGTAAAAAGCAGGCTTCATCCGAGTAACTGCAAAAAGTTGAAAAAAAACCTGAAACATTTGGTACAACTTCTGGATTCTTACAGAAACTGAATTCTATTCTGGTTTACTCTTCAAGCTTTTGATTAAAAAATAATTATGCACTTTTTTTCAAATGCAGTTGATGAATCCATTTCCCACCTTTTACACTGCATAAAGCATCTGTAATCTATATTGTTCATAAACTCATAGTTGTGATGTTTCAAATTTGGGCTCTGAACCCAGGTAGCTTTAGGTGGGGAAGTGGTCATTATGACATGAACGCAGTCCTCTCCACTAAAGATTTTTATAGGCAGAACGAAGAGAGAATACAGCTGCTGAAGTGGTAACATTAATTACATTGGAAACTAAGCAGTGAAGGCACATCTGCAGCAAGGATCAATTTAGCTAATCTCCATTCAAAGATAACTGCTCAGCCATTTCCACCAATCTAGCAAAAAAAACCCAACAAAAAACCAAACCTCAACAAAAAAACACTCCGCATTCCAGCTGGTGAGAACATAGCTGTGACTGAACCAGCAGTTTCCCAGACTGGCACCAGGGAACAGTTATAACTATTTTATAAACCTTCTTAGGAAAGCCATAATCCCCAGAATTAAAATCCTTTTGTTCTAAACTGAGAAAACAACCTGAACAGCTGCTGTCTCAGACGTGTGGGCTCAGATTACTGATAGTTACCTTGGGATGCCTCTGAAGATGTTCCTCGTAAGTGCGTATCTTGGCAGTCAACATAGCAACTATAAAGAACAGACATAAGAAGCCGTGTGAAAGCTGCAGCTTCCCAGGGTGAGACAGCACCATTTGCATTCCCTTCGAACTGGCAGCTGAGGACTGCCGCTCTTAGGGGTACCCACTGCACCACAGCAAATATTACCCCGCAGCCCTCTGAATAAAGGCAAAACAAACCACAAAATATAACCTCCATAAGCCAGTCAGAACTATTACTATTATGAAGCTGCTTAATTAGAGGTTAAAATTTTAACAACAGATCGTATGAATTTATCTGTAAAATGCCTCTTGAGCTCACTGGTGACTTTACATTCATTGCACTTCCCTTGGTTTAAGCTTTGGAGGAACAGACACAAACTAAGCGTTCTTTCTAAAAGCAGCAACCAGCTCTTTGTGATTTCAGGCTTTGGAGAAAGACACTGGTGGCATCCTGAGAAACTGAACGCCTTTATTAAAGATCAAGGAGTGCATCTTGGTAAATGGCAGTGTGGCCTTCATCTCTGCGCTGTCCTGACATCGCGCTTCAGCCAGAGCTCTCTGATGCAGAGGGAAACGTGGGCTCCATGACTAAATCGAGTAGTTCATTTTGGTAATGAATGCAGCGCAACGCTTCACGTCACGTAAGCACTTCAGGCATAACAACGCACGTGCTGCCTTTGGAGGGTGGATATGGAGTAGGAATTTGGAAATCATCCTCACAGACACCTGCCAGTCAGGCCGCACGCTGCCTCTGCAGCGCTCCCAAACCCTGAACACGTTCTCCCGGACATACTGCAGCTACTTGCCTCCCAGGTGCTCTCCTGAAGGAGATTCTCCTACCCAACACAGGAAACTAAGTGCTGGGGTGGGAATGGCTGAATAAAAGCAGAGATGTATCATCTGCCAACAATATCTTTCTACTTTTTTAACTTACCTTGCACTTCAAAGGAGCCATTGTCGTTGGGAGACCTCCTGACCTTCTCCACCAGCTGCTGTGTCTTTATTTTCATCTTCTCCTTCTGTGGATAACAGAAAACGGCTTGTTACTTTCTCAATAATGCTAAAGGTCTGAGACACCCCGGCTGTCTTCCCAAATGCCCACCAGATAAAGGCTTTGTAATTAATAGCTTTACTCAATGTCCATCACAAAAGGTGTAAAGAGTGCTGCAAAAAAGGACCTACTGCTTGCAGGACAGTGCTCAGAGTACAGCGGGGAAGCAGCACAAAAAGATCTCAGCAGAACACAGATTCATCATTGTTCAAACCGAGTCCAGGCACACCCTTCTTCCCAAGATCACAGAAGAAGGGTATTGAAGAGGCCCCGCTGCTCTCAGGGGTGGAAGAGAGAACTGAAGCTGATCTCACATGGCAGCAGCCTTTACTTTTCACATCTTTCTGAGCTGAAGTGGTAAGCAGCAAGAAATGGTAAGATTTTTGTGCTACGTTACAATTTGCTTGGTTTTCTGGGCATACAAAAAGTAAAAGTAATTTGAAGAACATCTGCTGTCCAGTGTCCTATTTTCTGGAACAGAGGCCAGCCATCAGCAGTAACATAACACAGCTCATCGCCCCTGTGATTGCCTAATGTTTTCTTCTCTTATTTTACTATTCAATTATTATTATAAAGAAGACTGCATGATAAATTTTAAGAGCATACAAGACTTCTCACTCTCATGTATTTAATAGCCCCAGATTTGCAGACACTGAGCAACACTTAAAAATAAAGTGAAGGGCATTTCACAATATAGACAAATCTTACACAAATGTGCTCACTAAACCTTCAAGTTTTTTTTATGCAAGTAGAATGAAACTAACCTGGCTTGCCATTTCCAGTGACAATAGTCTTTTCACTACATCGTCAACGCTGCAAGGAGATTGCAGATTAGTTTAGAAACCAGAAACCAAGCATATTTAACAACAGAAATCAGGTTGGGTTTTCAGAACATATTAACTTTTCTCAACCTCAATTTACTCTACAAATTTACAGCAACTCTCCTCCCCTCCCATACTTGTCAGCCATAAACCGTCTCTTGCATTCCTAAGAAAAATCATGGCTCAGATTACAGAAGCATCAAGTAGTGCCATGGGAAGTACTGTGATTTCAAATGATGATGAAGTCTTATCACTTCCAAAAACAGTATGTGCAAATTGGGTGCTGAAGATTAACCCCCACGTAATTGCGCAAGGACAAAATAATAAATTTTAAGACTGGCACCTTCAAAGATCTGTGAAAGTCTCAGTTACGCCACTGGAGGCTCTCCATGCACCACACAAGAGCAGTTCCAGAATCAAAGCATAAAACTGCCAAACTCTAGGTCCAAATTTCAGAAGCAGCCATTCATTTGGAGTTGTTAACTACACACTCTCTAGCACTGGAGTTCAAGACAGACATAGATTATTTCCAAGAAGATTATTTCTAGCATTTCAAGAGTATTTCTTTTTTCCGTGGACCACAAAGTCTACAGAAGATGTGGGCAACCAGCACTTAATCCTACATTAAGTTAAAAAAAAATCTTACATAACCTTAATCAGTGACTGCTTTTGCAAATTTGACTTTCAAAACGACTCTGCAATTTTTGTGCTAAATTGCATACCAGTGGCCACAGAGCATTAATTAATTACTGAGCAGGTGACAGCTTCCATGTAGTGTGGTTGCTTGTGTGTAACGGTTTAACCCGGCTGGCAGCTAAAACACCCACACAGCGAATCGCTCACTCCCCCCACAGTGGGATGGGGGAGAGAATTGGGGAAAAAAGGGTAAAACTCGTGGGTTGAGTTAAAGACAGTTCAATATAACAGAAAAGTAAAATAATAATAATAATAATGATAATAGAATATACAAAACAAGAACATTAACTCTATCCCAGCCGAAACCAGGTCAGTGTGTAAGATACAAATCTCTGAAGAGAACAGTCATACCCTTTCCCTGTATCATACCTATTTATTATTGGGACATTGGCATAATCTTTCTTCAGCATTGTGGGAGGAAGATCATCCAAATGGCTGGGGATGTCTACAAAGAGAAGATTAACACTTGAGGGAGAGCAGTACAAAGTCAGAGCTCTGAACGTGCTTACAAACTAGATCAGAGGAAACAAGTTGCAAAGAAAATAGACCACGTGCTCCAAACAGGAAGGAAGAACTTAAGAGATCACACTGAGATGACAGGAATTGAGTGAGTAAAATTAGGTCTTGTCTCTTGCCTTCAGCACTCCGGAATTACAACATGGTGTATTGTCCACCAAGATCAGTGATCTCTTGCTAATGTTAATTAGTAATTCCCACACATTCATGAGCTGCTGAATTTTCTGAGTAACTTTTGAGCTTACAAGGAATTATTTCTAGAAGCACAGAACCACAAAAAGATTGACAAAGGGACCTTATGAAGTTTCTAGTCCAATCTCCCCTTTAAAGTGGGACTGTCACCACTTCTTTGCCTAGCAAACCCTTGAAAACCTCTGGGGATGGATATTCCACAGCCCCTCTGTGAAGCGCGTTCCCACGTTGCGCTGCCTTCCCAGTGAACCCCTTTTTCCTTTTGTGTCCAGCTGGAACACCTCTGAGCTGCTAGGTGGGACCACTGCCCCTCATTACATCATTTGGCACTACCAAGAAGATTCTGGTTCCCTCACCCTTGTGATTACCCATCAAGGACTGCAGAACCCCGCAGCAGGGATTGTATTTCCTCTCTTCTCATGATGAGCTCTGTATCTTAAAAGTGAAACCCACTAATTTCTCCAAATACCCTCTCTTCTTGTGGCATTAGGGTAGAACTCTGGTAATGTCAACAGTAAAACATTTTGCCACGTGGTCCCGTTAATCCTGACATACCTTTCCTCTTCCTTCTCACAGGTCTGGCGTAACATCTGGCTGTCTGGATAAAGGGAGTGCAAGCTTGATGGAAAAAAGCAAAAGATTTATCAGACTTGTATGCACTTTTTTAGCTACGTACACATCAAATTCTGCTCAGTCTGTACTAGAAAGCTGGTCAGAGTACCTAGACTCCAAGGTGATCAGTGGCCAGTCAGGTCTTTTGTCCCAAAGGAATGCGGAACAGTTCAGTGTGGTTGGTTCTCACATGGGTACTAAAACAAATGGGCGAAGCTGTGCTGCTTCAGGGTGATATGGACCCAAACGATGGGAAGAATAGAGCAGCAGGAAGACATTACAGGCACCGAGCAGAGAGAACTGTGTTCATTTAGAGGGTTTAAACTGATGACCTCATTCAAGTAGTTTCATGTATGAGTTAGGCTGCTCTGGACTACCCCAGCAGCAGAGCACAGGGGCAGCAAGACTTAGAGACAACCTTCGACTGACACAGCTTGGTACAGATGAGAATATTCCTCAGCAGCCTAAATTGAGCCGTTCTTTGACCTTTCAAGAACAAACTCTTCCAACTGTTCTTTCAAGGCCCCTGCTAGTGGAATCAATACCTGCTTCAGATTATTCACCTGTGCCTCAAACACGTTTTCGAGTACAGACTTTGCCAGTCCACGTACCTGTATGCAAACGGAACCGGCCGAGAAGCACGTGAGCTGCGCCCTGGACCTGTCAGGCACCAGAGCTGCGCACAGGCTGTCGGCACACGCGGTGAGCGCAGGGCTCCGCACGCCGTCCCGTGCTCACGGTGCAGTAACAGCACGTGCAGAAGCCACACCAGGCCTCCAGCCCGCACCTTGGCCCCACTCGCAGCACCTTTGCCCGAGAGCCCCGGCCTCTGAGCTGCTCCACCGGGTGCCCACCGTGTGCAGGCCAGGGGCAGCGGGCACACTCGGGGCTAGCCACCCTCGCCCTGGCCCGTGCTCCAGGCTGCCCCGGCCCGGGGGCCCAGCCCCGCCCCGCCACCCTTCTCTGGGGCCTTGAGGGACGCCCCGGGGTCGTGCCCGCGCCCGGCCTCCCCAGCAGCACCCCACGGTCACCCAGCCCCCTGCCCCCTCTCAAGGCCGCCTCAGGCTCCTTCCGCCTTGCCCCCGGCCAACCCCGACACCGAGACCGCCCCTTCTCCCCCGTCCGTCCTCGGCTCCGGTCCCCCCGCCCGGCCGCCTCTTCCTTCGCCGGGCCCCGCTTCCCCTTCCACCCTCCTTCCCAGACCCTCTCTGGTACGGCCCGAGCTCCCCCCCCGTGCCTCACCGGCCCCGCCACCGCCGCTCCCCAGGACGGCGGCCCCCCGGCGGGCCGGCCCCGCCAGGCAGCGGCCCAGCACCGTCCGTAGCGCCAGCATCGCCCGGCCCTCACGGCCCCGCCGCCACGGACGCCGCCATCTTGCCCAGGCACAACAGCCGAGCGCCGAGCCAGGGCGAAGAGGCCGAGCGCCGAGCGCGTCGATGGGCGGGACGCGGGTCGGGCACTCCCCGCCACCCCGAGCCCCGGCCGGGGGGTCGCTCCCCGTCGGCCGCCCCGGGCTCGTCCCGCCGCAGAGGCGTCCTGGGCCGTTCTCAGCGCGTCCCCGTTTATTGCGGCAGAAGAGAGGGAGGCGGGAGGGGACGCACACAGTCACCGGCCGAGGGAGCCGGGCCCCCGTCGGGCGGCGCCAGGCCCGGCCCGGGCCACCCGCAGGCCCCGGGGCTGGGTCCGTTAGCGCTGCCCGGCCCCCGGCGCTAAAACGTCCGGCAGTCGTGGAGCTCTTCAATCCCGCTGATGCGGAGGCCCTGCAGCAGGGGGAAGGTGGCGGGCAGCTCCTCGGGGCAGCCCCCATCCGCTGGGCAGCCGTGAGGCTCTGCCCCGGGGAACCAGAGGTTCTCGTAGGGCTTGGGGCTGGGGCTGGGGTCGAGCAGGGGCTGTGTGGAGCTGGAGCGCAGGTAGAGGCGAGGCGGGGCGTGCTGCTGGCCCTTGTACCCGTCGCCCACCACCCGCGCGTACTGGACGGCCTCCCCGCTCCCGCCGGGGCCTTGGCGTGGCTCCGTTGCGGCCCAGCCGCGGCCCGGCGTGCGCGGTGCCTCCTGCCGCACGTAGGGCTGGGGCAGGGCCGGGAAGGTGCCGGTGGTCTCGGTGGAAAGCTCCTTGCCCCAGGCGGACGGCAGCTTCCCCGCCGCCCTTTCGAGCACTGTGACGGTAGAAATGGTCGCCAGGCCGGGCTCCCTCACACCGGCGACCCGCAGAGGCTCCTGGGGGAAGGCAGTGCGGTCAGCACCACACGAGGGAAGCTCCCTGCACCCCTGTTCCCCATTCCCCACCCCAGCGTGGCCTTGCACCCCGGGTGCCGTGTCCCCCGTGCCGAGCGGTGCCCGGGTGGGGAGCAGGGGCCGGGGGAGCAGCCGTCCAGGTCTCACCTGCTGCAGCTCTGCTGGCACCCACTTGCCCAGGCTGCTGTTGGCGGGGTCGGGGACGCTGGGCCAGAACTGCTGCTTCACCCTGGCGGCCACAGGACGAGGAGACTCAGCGAGGAGGCCTGAAACCGGCAGCCTTGGGGCTGGCCTTGCTCCTGCCGAGCTCGTGGAGGGACGGCACCGCTCCCCACGTCTACCCCGTCCCTCCAGCAGCGGGGCTGTGGCCAGGGCCACCGCGGCCACTGGGGACAGGGACTCCCAGGGCAGCCCAGCCCGCTGCAGGGCCGGTCCAGCCCACAGCGGCTCTCGGTACTCACCGCCCGTTCTTCTGGAAGCAGATGAGCAAAAGTATAAGCAGGACAAAGATCAGCGCCAGGGTCAGGAAGAGGAACTGGATTTCAATGTCATCTGGAAAATGGGCAGGGGGGAAGGTCACAGGGAACTGTGGTGGGGCACCTGGGGCCGTTCTGTACCACAGGGCTGGTCTGGCGGGTCCCCTCCCATCCCTGCACCCCCCGGGTGGCTGCACCCCCTCACCTAGCACCATGGTCACCAGGGTCAGGCTGGTGCCATTGGTGCCGCCGGCAGCCGTGGATGCCATGATGTGCACTTTGTACAGGGTCGATGGCTTCAGCTCCCGGATGACGAAGGAGCTGAGAGAGGGATTCACGGTGGCGCCTGGGGAAATGCGGGGGCTGTTGGCACGGCAGGGGCTGCTCTGCAGTTGCCCCTCACCAGCACGGCCCCTTGTGTCTCTGCTGGCAAGGGGCCCGCATGGGACCCACACACCCCCTGACCCTCTCTGAGGGCTCGGAGTCTGCAGATGTCCCCACCCAACGCATCGAGGTGGGACGGAGGGCAGGGCCGGTGGTGGCACGGGCAGGACTCACTGGACACTTCCGCGGTGCTGTTGGCCCAGAAGATGGTGTAGCTGGTGATAAAACCATTCTGCATCTCAACGGGCACCGGCTCCCAGCACAGCTCAGCATCCGACTTGCCGATGCTCTTCAGATGGAGCTTCGGGGCGTAGGATGGTGCTGAAACGGAGCAGGACAAGTGACCAGGCGCTGTGCAGAACCACTGCCTCAGGGTGAGGGACCAGCGGGGGGATGCGCTGAGTGCTGAGTGCTGCTCCTGAGGTGTGGGTGTCAGGCCCGGCCCTGTGGGGCTCGGTCCAGCTGAGAGCACCTTCGGGGGTGAGCCAAGACCCAGCCCAGTGGGCTGAGCAATTCTGCACAGCCCTTGAATTAGGGGCATGTGGGAGGAAGGCTGGCTTTCCTTTTCGAAAGGCAAAGGCTTGGTGGTGTGGGACGAGCCCCCGGGGCCCCGAGGGCGGCTGCTGGGAGCACACATACCCTTCTGCTTGGAGTAGGCTGCGGTGTGGATGGGTGCCCCGATGAAGTCCTTGTAGAGCGGGTACACTGAGATGTTGTACCGCTGGAAAGGCTCAATGCCATCTGCAACAGAGAGCAGGGTGGGTGAGGGGTTCAGGGCTCTGGCTGCCAAGAACCCCTGGCTGCCCTGCGCCTGCCCCGCAGCCCCAGCCCGCCTGCCCTGTGTCGTACCCCGGGGGTGGATCCAGAGGAAGGGGGGAGGGTGTGGCGTGGGCGCAGGGCAGGGTTTGGTGCTGGGGCAGTCAGGAGGGGTGCCAGCCCTCTGGTACGAACCCTCCCACACAGCCGACCAGGAGGGCAGGGACCCCCCAGCAGCCCCCGGCTTACCCTGGATGAGGGCCGTGGTGGCAGCCCCGTCACGCTCCATCTGCCAGCGGGTGCTGCAGCAGCCGGGCTCCGAGGACACCCGCTGCCACTCCAGGACGTAAGCAACTGCTGGGGCCGGCGGTGCCTCCCAGCGCACCCAGAGGCTGCGCTCACCCCTGGGTACGGCCCGCAGCCTGGCCAGGGGCTGCCCTGCATGGAGACAACCAGCGGGGATGACAGGAGAGGGGAGCATCCCCACCGCATCACCCCCAGCCCCTGCCCAGGCACCTGCCCTGCTCCTCACCCTGGCTGTGCAGCCCGTGGGCAGCCTGCTCGGGAGCCCCCCAGTCGCAAACTCAGGGAGGTGTCTCCCCCATGGCAGGGTGAGGGAGCAGCACCCAGTTTGAGAGCTCATGGAGGTGCTGGGGGGTGTGTGTGCAGAGCCCCAGTGGGGGGCACGTGGAGGTTTTGGACCCAGGAGGTCTGCACTGCCCTCACCTTTCCTCTCCAGGAGCATGACCTCGGTTGCTGCAGACTCGCCGGCGGCATTGTAGGCTGAGAGATAGACCCTCCTGGTCCCTGCCGTCACGGAGAAGTTGCACTGGGTGTGGGTGGTGTTGCAGATGGTGGAGGGGTCCTTGGGGGGGTCTTTGCCCCTCCTCCTGGGGCTCAGGGTGACGTGGTAGCCCAGCACTCGTCCGTTTGCTTCCTGCCGCCGTGGGGCCTGGGCACAGGCAGGGTGTGCGGGGGTGCTCGGTCCCCGGGGTGATGCCCCAGCAGCCCCCGTGCCCCCACCCCTGCCCGTGCTCACCTTCCAGCGCAGCTGCACCTCCAGCTGCCCGGCCGCCCCGGCTGGCTGAGCACTCCACCACGCGTCCAGCTTCCCCGTGGGGGCTGCAACGGGAGAAGGGCGGGCAGGGAGCTGAGAGGGGCGAGCGTGGCCACGCCACTGCGGCTGTGCTGCCTGGCCGGGCAGAGGGGACCCCCTGAGTGACTCCACACCCACCTTTCTCATGGGTGGTGTAGTTCCTGCCTGGGCTCCACTCGCTCCAGTAGCCCCGTGCCGAGCTCCGCCGGCACCGCATCTGGAAGTGGTACCGTGTGCCGAAGAGGAAGCCGCAGCACTGTGTGGTGCCGGCCTGGCCGACGATGCCGGTGACCTGGTGGCAGCCAGAGCGAGGGCTGTGCTGGCTCCTGCCTCGAGCAGGGGCCGGCTGCAGGGGCGCAGGCAGCGCAGGGCCCAACCCCGGTGTGGGTGCTGCACAGGGCATGTGAGGGGGCACCTTGCTGCCCACCCCCCATGCGGGCACCCCTGCCGCTGCCATTGCAGAAGACCTGGCAGAGCTCGGAGCAGAGGGGAGGGTCCTGGCTCCTGTTCGCTCGCCCTCCCCGGTGCCGCTGCCCCATCATCGCTCACCAGCGTCCAGGCGGGGTCCTCGGACACCCGGTAGCGCAGCTCGCACTGCAGCTCCATGTGCGCGTTGCTGCGGGCCACCTCCCAGGCCAGGGTGACGCAGTCGGTCTGGAAGGGGATGGACTGGACGCTCTGCAGGGCCGGGGGGTCCAGCTTGGCTGGAGGAAGAGCCAGGGAGAAAGCTGGAGAGACGCGGTGACAGGCGGTGCGCAGGGCCACAGCCTCGCACGGGGACGTTGTTAACACCATGAGCCGCAGCCAGGGTGCTGGCCTGCCCGGACCCCAAGGTGAGGGTGGGGAGAAACCACTCCGAAACATTTAGAACAGCTTGTGGCAGGGGATGGGAGGCAGTGCGTGCCCCGGGCACAGGGTGATGCTTGGAAGCACAGCACCGGCACTGCTCTGCAGCCCGGGCTCCGGGCCAGGTTAATGCCTATGTAGGAAAAAGATCCTGCGGGACCCGGGGTCCGGTACACGGCCAGGAAAGCCACACGTTTGGGTCTGCCAGGGGGTGAGAGCCCAGTGCGGCCATGGGAGGGCTCAGCTGGTTGTGGGCAGCCCTTCCCTGGGTGCGGAGCAGGGAGGACGAGTCGCACCGTCTGGGAAGGTTCCTTTTATAAATAGTTTATAGGAGCTGGATATATTATTAATAGAACTCCTGAATAAATGGGTAATCAATTGCTGGAGAGAGTTGTAGAGTGCAGCAGGTCAACCGGCGGCTCATAACCCGCCGGCACACGCTGCTCAATCTGTAATGTGGCTTTGGCACCTATTCATCCCGGCAAGCCATTTATCACGGGAACCTGCCCGTAAAATATGACCTAAAAGCCCGACGTGCTTTAATGGCACTCTAATATCCCTCTCGCACTGCTGATGAGTTTCCCCAGCCCCTGACCTCTGCGTGAGGCAGGCGGCTCCGGCTGCCACTCACCGACATCCATGGGGTCGATGCAGAGATGCTCCGACTCGGCCGTGCCCAGCGCGTTGGTGGCAGACACCCAGATCTCCATTTCCCGGTAGAGCTGGAGCAGCTGGCGTGGCACCGTGCAGCGGCTGCGGCCGCCTTGCGGGGTGCAGCCTGTCACCGCCTGGGCTCTGCTCCTGTGGCAGAGGGGGGGGGGGCTCAGGGGGACCCTCCGGTGGAGGAGGAGGCTTGCCACATGGTTTGGCAGAGGGTGAGGGCCAGACACCGGGGACCGTGTCACCCCCCAAGGCTTACGTGGCACACTTCAGCACGATGTTGGTGGGGAGGTGGCTGTTGGCTCCCTGCTCCCACTGGCACGTCAGCCCATAGTCGCTGAGGTTCAGGACGCAGCTGAGGTTGAAGGGTTTGGCAGGCGGGTCTGGGAGAGAGTGGCCGGGGAAGAGCCTGAGCGAAGCGCCTGTCCTGGCTGCGCAGAGCCCCGCTGCCCCACCACCGCTCCCCAAACCTGCCCTGCCCCACCGCCTGCCCGCTGGGCACCGGTGTGCTGAGACGTGGCCGGGCAGAGCCCCAAAACAGCCTCCATCGGCCATCGGCCTCGGCTGCTGCTCCCGCCCCGGCGGCTTTGCCCATCTCGCTGGGGTAGATGTGTGTTGGGGAGGAGACGTGGGAACCCCGGTGCCAGGCTGCACCTCTGTCAAGTGCACGTGTGCACCCATGGGTGACCCGTGGTGGCAGCAGACTTACAGCCAGCCCTGATCTCGGCCATGCCAACGCGCTGCTTGGTCCCGTTCCACTCCACCCAGCACCACAGCTTGGCCTGCGTGCGGTTGAACTGGGGCAGGGTGAGGTTGGACACCTCCATGCCCCCTGGGTCCTTGTGCTGGCTCCCGGCCATGGGCTCGTTGTCCAGCATCCAGGTGATCCGGACCTTTCTCTGCTCCAAGCCGCGGCAGAGCTCGCTTCGGATGGCGCAGGATGCCGTGACAGCCGAACCCAGGGGCACGACGGATGAGCCCACAGCCACCGAGGCACAGCCCAGGGTCCCTGCAGGCAGGAAAAATGTGTCACATCCAGGGCACGGCCGTGACGAAGCCATCTCAGCTCCTTGGCACCCAGGCAGGACAGAGGGTCAAGTGCCTCTTCCCTTAGACGGGCCCCACAGCCACTGGAGAGGAAGAGCCGGGCGTTGGGCAAGCCTGCCGGCACGCGCCGGGCCCCATCCTGCCAGCTCCCACCGCACCGCTTGTGCTCCAGCCCGCCCGCAGCAGCCCCTGCGCTCCACGGCCCCGGCCGGTCAGGATGGGCGCTGGGTGCACAGGGGCGGCGCGGGGCACGCCGCTGCGGGACAGGACGGGCCCCACTCACCACCCGGGCAGAGGAGCAGGAGCAGGGAGAGCCGCAGCAGGAAGGGCGTCCCGGCACTGCGCCTGGCCATGATCTCCTCCGTGGCTTGGGCATCACCTGGAATGGAGAAAGCAGCTGGTCCTGGCGGGTCGGGAAGGGGCTGGGGATGAGGCGGGCTGGAGGGGCCGTGTTGCCACTGTCACTGATGCTTCCTGGAGCAAAATGTCCTTTTGCCGTCAGAGGCAGCCTCTCCCCCGCAGCCCTTCTGCACTGCTGACACCTCCGCCCCCGGGCTCGGCAGCCAGCGCTGCCGCAGGCGCTGGCGTGGAAAAGCGCAGCGGTGAGGCGAGGGCCCCTGCGGCACAACCTGCCACCGGCTCTTGGCCCCGTGCACCCCGATCCTGGGGCGCAACGCCCCGTCGCTGGCCACAGGCACGGGCTGATTTTATCTCAGGTATCTTCAGCCTCTGCCGGGCAGAGATTTGCGGTTTCGGGGAGGGTTAGCGCTGGGGCTTGGGGCCATAGAGGGCTGATAAGCTGAAAGGGGGAAACAAATGAACGACGGCAGCGCAGCGGGGCTGGCCAGAGCTGTGGGGCCTCGGGGTCTTGCCTTCACCCCCTCCTCTGTGCTGCCCCCCCCCCCCCCGCTGCACCCCCTTCCTGCTGCGGGGAACGGCCCCGGGAGCAGCGGCTGCCTCTGTCCTGCCTGGCCGCCGGCTCACCCTCTGCCCCGGGTCAGTCCCAGCTGCATCCTCGGTGGTGCCAGGCACTTGTCACCGGAGGGGCTGCCCATGCTGCACCCACCCATGGGTGCCCACAGCTGCTCTCCCCCCTGAGCCAACATCTAGAGGAAGACGAGGGACTCAATTGTGGGAAATGGGGGAGCAGCCACCCCCGAGCACCTGGCACATGCGGCTGTCGCAGGTAGGGGACAGGACAGAGCAGCTTACACAGCCACAGGCAGGGTGCTCAGCCGGACTCAAGCACTCTATGCCCCATCCCACCTCCCTCCATCCCACCTCGCCTCCATCCCACCTCACCTCCGTGCCTGGTACGTCTGGCCGCTGCTCACCACCCGCTCCGAGCACCGGCCTCTGGCTCCCAGCAGCTTGCCGTGCTCAGCCCGTTTGCTAACATGCTGCTTTCACCGTTAGTTCCTCAAAAACAGTGCCGTTAATTGCTGTGACTCTCTGAAGAAGGTGATTGCAAAACACTTCCCTGAAGGCTGTGACCGCCTCGCTCGCCGCAGGAAGGAAAGCCCAGCAGCACACACACATCCAGCGGTGGGGAGCAGCACCCAGCCTCCCACCCTGCCCGCTCCGGCAGCCAGGACGTGGCACAGTCGGGATGTGGCACAGCCGGCTCCTTGCTGCGACTGCTCTGGGGCCACAGGGCTGGGCTGGGGGGGGACAGCAGGGGAACACGGGCTGCGGGATGTGGGACTCAGAGGGCAGGAAGCAAACCCAGCTGTGGCTTCCAGCGTGGATTGCATCCCCCAGCCCAGCCCCGTGTTCTCACTGGGCGCTCACCACAGGGCACTGGGCTCATCCTCCCATCCTCCAGCCCTCTCCTGGCCCCGGTCCCGGGACAGCACCGCTGCCCCTTGCAGCCAGGCCTGGGCTATCTCCTAAAGCCCGGCCCTGGGCAGGGCTGCCCTGTGAAGCCCCGTTTGGCCCAAGTTGTCCGTGGTCCCACCACACAGTCCAGCTCGCCCCAGAACGAGGGGCCCTGTGAGATGCCCCAAGGGCAACCCAAGACCCGACCTTCCCGCTGGTACCTCCCCATAACGACCATTAACCCGGGTTTTTCCAGCGGCCTTTTGCCCAGGGCCCTGCCCAGGCACCCTGGGGGGCTCACTGCTGGGATGACGGGCAGCTCTGCCCACCCGTGCCAAGCTGGCACTGCTGGGAACCCTGCGTCCCGCAAGATGGGACTGGAACATGGGGGTAAACAGGGATTGCCCAACCCGTGACGCACTCGCAGCCTTCACCATGGAGGCAGCTGTTGTGCAAACAGCTGTTTACTACGGGATTTGTAGCACGTGTTTCACCTCCAGCGGTGCATTACCCAGCACTCACGCAACCCCATGCTCCAAACAACTGCGAGGCCACCCCGACACCCCAGCGGACAGGGTGGCCCGCGACCGTGGGAGAACAGCCCAGGGGAGATGTGCTCCCAGCATCGCCACCCGCAGAGCCGGGCTGCTGGCCGGAGGGAGATGGCCTGACAGTCTGAGCAAAGGTTTTTCCACCAAAACTCCCCAGCCCGGGGCCGCAGCCCCCTGCCCGGAGCGGCTGGGCTGCTCGCAGGGGCGGTGTGGGGGCACGTCTCCCCGGGCTGGGGCACGGGGCCGATTCCCACAGCCGCTGGCCTGGGGTGGGGGAGCTGCCCTTGCAACATTTCCCTGGGGTGTAGCAACCCCCAGTATTTTGGGACGGAAGCGTGGCTTGCAGGCTGTTTACCAGCCGGAGCAGGAATATCCGCAGGTAGCCATGGCGACGTGGGCATCTCCGTGGGAACAGGAGGGCAGCGGAGCTGCAAACGCCCAGCTGGACACAAACAAGCGCTGCCCTCCCTGCGCCACCGATGGGGCCCCGCCACGGGGTACGTGCGATGGGATCCCACATCCTGGTGTGCGGAGGGGACCGTGCATCCCACCCCCTTGCACGCCTGCCCCCGGGCTCACCTCGCCCGTGCTCCGCAGGGAAAGGGTTTGTCCCTGAGGAGTCTCCGAGCCAAACTGTCGGCGCACGGCTCTCGGCACGGCTCCCTGTTCTGCACCCGGGGCAGCGGCCCCTTCCCGAGATCAGGGATGGGGCAGACGTGCGCCCATGACAGTACATTGCTGCCGTTACCAGCTCTTGGTTCCCCTTCGGCCCTGAGTCACTCTCACAAGCCCACAGATCCCGTCCCTGGGATGGGACAGGGGACAAGAGGCAGGGCACCATCCCTGCAGGGCACCCACAGCCCGAGCCACGGGGTCCCGGCCAGCGCGGCGGAGCGGCCACGGAGGGGCTGGGCAGGAGGATGCGTGGGGAGGGGGAGGTGTGAGAGCTGGCTGGGACGGAGGGTCCCGCGGGATGAGGCTGTGACGGTGCAGAGGCAGGTGGTGACACGGGGCCACACGGGACAGACCGGGGAGCGCAGGCTGGAGGGAGGGTGGGCGCTCGTGGCCCGGATGGGGCACGTTTTGGGGTGAGCGGCGGGGCAGTGGGCTCCCAGCCCATGGCGCAAGAGACCCCCCCGCCCTCCGCCCAGGGCCGCCTGACGAGGGGGAAGGCAAAAGGGGAAGCGGCCACAGGGCTTTTCCCGGGTTGCAGCGCGTGGGACAGGGACCGATGGCACCGGGCAGCAGCCCAGCGGCATGGCCAGACCCCTCGGGCCGCTCTAGTCGCAATCCACAGGTAGCACTGGAGGCCACAGGCAGGGATGTCTCCGTTTCCCAGGCGTGTTATCAGCACCTCTGATTTAATCCCTGCTGGGCCGATCATTGCTATTAAGCAGAATAAAGTACATTACCGGTTTGTATCAGCTCAGCTGTCAGCAAGAACTGGCCTCCCAAAAGAGATCTTCCCTTTCTTCTTTTCTTCCCTAAAAAAATAAAATATTGCCAGTCATGTAAGGTGCAAGATCTAAGTGCAAAGCCTGCTGCAGCCACTAACAGATAAGGAGAGCTGTTTAATTGCCATCCAACATGATTAATTCAAACAAACCGCCTTGTTCAGCCATCAGCAATGGGGAGGGAGCAGAGGGCTCCAGGCCAAACCGCCCAGGTGACAGGGAGGAGACCCTCGGCTCGGGATGGCAGCACGGGGGGGGGGGGACACGATGGGACACAGGGAGCCCAGGCTGCCAACACAGAGCTGCCCTGGGGAGGGGAACCTGGCCGGGACCCTCCTGTGCCCGCAGGCTCCAGTCACCCGGTCCCCGGGGGGCACTGGGGACACCCATGGTGCTCGTTCCCGCTGCTGCCACCCAGCTCCTCCCCAGCGCGGCGGCTGCAAATTGGAGAGAATTGATTACAGAGGGCTGAGAGGCTGACCTTGAACAAGGCTCCTGACACATTACTGTAATTAATGAGGCAGGAGGATTAATTTTCTGTGTTGCAGGGATCTGGGGAGTCCCTGGTGGGCACAGGGAGGGGGAGGACAGGGCGAGAGGGGCAGACAGCTGCCTGTGCTGCCTGCCATTATTCATCTCTAATCTGCGAGGTGCCAAAAGGATGCCAAGGGGCTGCAGCTCCAGCGTGGGAAAGCGGTCCTTCGGTTGGATGGGGGAGACATCTTCCCTGGGACCACGTAAAACTGGCATGTCCCTAAATTACTGGCTCTGTCGTGGGTGTCTGCAGCAGAGGAACCTCTCCGTGTCTGATGGTCGAGTCCTGTACCAGCCCCTGATCCCCCGACACTCCTGGAAATTCCCACTCCCTTTTGCCGAGACGCTCCAGAGCTCAGACGTGCAGAGCGTCTTCTCCCTCTACCATTGCTGAAAAGAAATTTCCCTTCGATGCTGCCCCTCATCAAACCAGCCGGGCAGGGGGATTTTCGTGCCGCCCCTGCACCCTCACCCCCCCACGACCGCAGCACCCAGCAGCACGTTTGATCCCAGCTGCCAGGGCTGCACGCCTGACTTCTGACACTTCCCAGCAATCAGGCTGCGAGCACAGCGCGATTATTTTTCTGCTCTAATAAACACCCCTGACAATAATAGAAAAAAACCAGCTTTTATCGGGAGAAAAATATAGCTGGAGATTATTTACTCAGAGTCAATAGCTGCAAAGGGAGGCCGTTAGCCCAGGCAGGCGCTGACAGCCGCTCGCAGTCGGAGCGGCCGGACCGTTGCAGGGAACGGGGCAAACCCCTCCCAACAGATCCCCGCTTGCTCCCACTGTATAAATACACCATCCCGGCTGCGCTCTGCGGGACCACCCTCGGCATCCCCCGTCCCTTTTACGCTTGGAAAGCTGCAAGGGCCGGGAGGGCTTTGGGAGCTCCAGCAAGGGGGGGGTGGGAGCAGCCGTGGGGCTGGAGCCCAGCTCGGAGCCGGCCACCTCTCATCTGCAAAAGGCTCAGGTCTGCAAGAGCAAGAAATTCATGGTCAATTGAGTTGCAGCTAATCACAAAGGGCAATTAAATGACTCCTTCTCCAGGGCTATAAACATCACTGATTTAAATCCAGTGACACACGGAAATAGGAATCCAACCAAGCAGCCTCCAAAAGTGCTTTATTCCCCATTATTTTCATTAGCTGGCTTGTAATTTGATTTGTCCCTCTCCTGCTGCTGGCTTTTTCCACAGCCAAGGGGAGTAACAAATGAAACACTCTCAAACTCGCGAACCCCGACGGTGTCCACGCGGGTCAGGAGTGACGCAGCTCCTCCGGCTCCTGAAAACCAGCCGTGTTTGTGCCCTGCGAGGGGAGACCGAGGGGTTGGGGTGCCTGGACCGTCCCCGCCGGCGAGCCCCCGGCACCGCGGCATGCCGTGCAGCCTGCCAGGAAGCCTGTGCAGAGTCGAGCCCCCGCTGCCGGAGTCACCGCAGCCAAGTGCTCTGGGCATGGGGACAGGGACCAAAGCTACAAACCAGGCTGGGGCCACCCCCTCCCTGCGGCAGGACAGGCCTTATCCCAGGAGCAGCGTGCCAGGGACGTCACCTCCGCTGCTGTTGTCACACGCCTGGGCTGGCTTGTTTTCTGCCAATTCCAATTAATTTCACTAGGCTTTTCTGGCGAGATGGATTAAGGTCTTTCCCCTTCGATCCACTTTTGCCATGAGTCTGCAGCAGAGGGAGTCGAGGCGGTGCTGAGCCGGTCTCCCTGCCCTTATCTCTCCCCTTGGTTCGCTTCCTTCTACCTGTTTCACGGGGGGACTCAGCGGAGGGAGGTGGCCCCAAGGAGGCAGCAAGCCGGGGGCTCCGCCACCGATCCCCACCCCGGGCTGCTGGATGGAGCTGCCTCCCGGGGCTTGGGAAGGGCAGTTCTCCGGGGACACCTCTGCAGCGCCGGGGTCCCACGGGTCATCGTGCTGCCCCGAGTGCAGCGGCCGAGGCAGCTCCGGGGATGCCACAGGCACCTGCAACGGTCCCGCTGGAACTGGCGCCTGCTCAGTCCTCGGCCGAGCCTGGGAAAACCCTCCTGGGCTCACACTGTGCTTTCCAGCAGCCGGCAGTGCTCTGCCCAGGGGCACGATGCCACAGCCCGGACGGGGCTGCCGCTGCGTTTCTTTGCTCGTCAGCGAGGAGCTCGAGGCGAGGGCCCCAGGGCTGGCATGGTCGTCAGCATCGTCCGCCTCTGGGTGCTCCTGTGCACCCTGCACCACGCTGATGGCCTGCCCCCATTATCTGCAATTTCCTTGAAAGCTGTCAGGCTTCGCTGGGGCACCTTTACAAATGAAGAGAGAAGAAAACAACCAGGTCTGCATTTATTCCACTAGAAATTAATCCCCCCCTTCTTATTTAAAGGTATCAGTGAATGAGGCCAAGTTGTTAAGTGACAAAAGAAAAATGATTCTTGCCTTCCAGGGTTATTAAAATCATGTTCTACAATTTTAGCAGCCACAAGGAAGCCCAGATAATGACAGATGATGATAATACATCTCCAGCATAGCCTGGTCTATAATGATACTGCCCATATCTCTTGTATTACCACCAATTACTCAGCATATAAGTATAATGAAAATGTACATCCATTCTGGGGAACTGCATTCGCTGCTTCTGAATCCAATTTCTCCCCCTCCCAGTTGGTGAAGGAGGCGGCTGCAGCTCGCTGCTGGCCGGAGCCACCGCCATGCCTGGCTCTGCTCTGGGGCTGGGGGAGCCAAGGCCGTCCCCGGCAGGAAAGGGTGCCTGCGATGGGTGCGGGGTGCCCCTCGCCCCGACCACCTGTGGGGATGGGAGCGCCTGCACGACAGCCTGCCCATCCGGGACACTCTGCCCAGGTAGGACAGGCAGGAGATGCTTTGAAATGCAAATTGCAGGAGGAACCTGAGCAGACACAAGGCAATGTGAACCCTCTCTCCTGCACTGAGAAGGCAGTTAGGATCTAACCCAGCTGGGGATGGGGCAGCCCCCGCCGAGCTCCCAGCAGCTTTCTCTGCTCCAAAAACCACCTTGAAAGTGCCCTCCAAGTGCTGAGACAGCATCACCCTGCTCAGCGCAGCATCACCCTGCTCAGCGCAGCATCACCCCGCGGGGCCCCAGCCTGGAGGCAGAGCTGCCGTCAACCCCCCAGTGTCACCTTTGGGTGGCCGGAGGTGGCAGGGTCACGCGCGCACCCCCCATGGCCGCGTGCGTGGGAACATGCACCCTCGAGGTTTTACACGCCATCATACCTGGACGGGCTCCCCGCTCTGCGCCGGCAGGCTGCACACTAGGGGTGGCTGTATCCCACAGCAGCACTTAATCCTGTTAAAGCAGAGTGGAAATTGCTCAGATAAAGGTGGCCGTCTGATTACACACCGGATCCACTCCTGCTGCAGCACCTGGAAGCTCAGAGAAAGCTCTTTCTGTGTAAGATTAATATAGATATATATTTCATCTGGATTCTATTATCTCTCACTTTATTCAGGTCAAAAAACAAGAGACAACATCTTTTAAGATGAAAACATAATCTTTTGGAAAATTGAAAATATAGATCACTGTTTGGGTAGAAGCGCGTGCTCACTGCTGGTGCCTCCAGCCCGGCACGCTGCAGCTCCAGGGACCCTCAGCCCACGCGTGGGGACGGCTGCACGTGGGTCCCCGGAGTAAAGAGCATCTCATGCTGATGGAGAGGAGCCGCTGTCCAAAAAGCTCCTGCAAAGCTTTGTGTGTATGTGTGTGTACACCACGCGTGCACAGCGGCACCGGGCGGCCTCGGCAGAGACCCGCGGGGGGCCCTGCCTGCCCCACCGCAATGGGGCCAGGTGCCCCCTGGGAATGGTTTTCCTTGGAGAGAGCTCCAAAGCCAGTTGGCTCTTTAAAACAGGTCTCCAGGTAGCAGAACTTGCCTCATTATTTCTTAAATTAAATGCCTTTAGTTTTTCATAACTTTGTGTAATATATATGTGTATGTTTAATACATAATTAACAGCCCCTCCATGCTCCTAGCTACTCTACTGCAGAATGCGCGTTACCTCCTCTGAGCAGATTGCACTTCATAGCACAATTTTAAATGAGTTATTAAAGAACATAGGTGCATCTATTAATTATTTCATAAATATTAACAAGCCCTTAATGGCTGGAATCCTGGAATAACATGTTCCCAGGGAGTCAATTTTTAAAAAGGTTGTTAACTGCACTGACCACGGGGCTGGCGGGAGCCGACACAACTGCACGCTGCGGTGGGGGGCTGATGGCAATCAGGGGCAACGTCAGCGCTTGCCCGGCAGCACGTGCTGAGCCCAGCCAGCGCTCGCTGCTGCGCCCGGATCCCTTGGCAAAATCCCTGCCTGCACAGAAACCGCACGCTGCCTGCCAGCAGCCCTGCAAGGCAAACAGGGCAGGATGGGGGCGAGGGCACCCACAGGGACCGTGCAATTGTCGGGTGATCTTCTCCCAAGTGGAACGGCCATCTCTCGGCATTGCTGGGGCAAATCCTGCTGCCGTCACCCATTTTACAGCAACGAGAGCAGGCAGCAGGGAACGTAGAGCAAAATGCACAGGGAGCTTGTTCAGTGTCCCATTGGGAGCTGCACATGCATGTGTCTGGAAATCAATGTGCTGCGTGGCACGTGTGTTACCAGCCAAAATAAATCACCAGAACAGGGCACTGACCTGGAGGGAGGCTGTCACAGAGGAAGGGACATCCAGGGAAACTCCTGAAATAAACCACTACTTTGTCCTCTTGCAAGTCAGACCCAAACTGAGGATGGAGCTGGGATCACCTGGGACAGGGGCGATGCTTTGGGTGGGCTGCCCCTCCCATGAGGGCACAGCAAGGTCCCAGCATCCTCACCCAAGCAGGTCAGCACCTTTCAGACAGCCCAGCACAAGGGCAGCCCCTTCACAGCTCCTTAAATCACCCTGGGCCCGTTCTCACTCGTTAACCAACCCGGCTGCAGCAGCGAGCAGAGTTATGGAATAATTATCTCACATTAGCAGTGCTCCCAGCAGCTGGTAATGCCGGCAGTATATCTGCCGTCTCCCTGGGGCGTATTTAGCCTGCGCTTTCCTTTCATGGAGATATACGGAGATGCTGCTATTAAGTCCAGGAGAAGTTACGGCCTTGAACCGCGCACAGCTGAACGATATGCAACGGGGACAAACTGCTGAGCCAGGGCTGGGCCTCGGAGAGGGACCTCGGGGCTGGGGGTGGAGAGAGGGGTCCGGAACCACGGGTTTAGGAATGCCTTCAGAAACGCAAAGCCCAGCCCGTGCTGCCTGCGAACACCAGCAGCAGGACAGGTCTGCGCAGGGCACATCTTGCACCCGCATCCTGCACCCGCATCCTGCACTCGCCACCGTTTTGCCCTGGGCTGCAGACCAAGCATCCCGCTGTGGGGGTGCAGGGACCCCCGTGCGGGGTGGGACCCCTCGGGCAGCGAGGGACAACCCCAGGCTGGGCTGCCAAAGGGGCGTTCATGGGGTGGAGAAGTGGTGATGGTTTCGGAAACCCAGGACGACGCTGATTCACTGGGGCAATTAAAGCTCTTGCTGGCCTTGCCTTAGCAGCATTTTGGCATTTGATTCTCCATGAGTTACAGCACCTTCTTTCCTGGGAGAAATTTATAGCTATGAATTTTGCAAATCCCAGCAGAGCATAATTATCTTCTTGCATAAAGCAGGAGACCTGAATCGCAGCTCCCACCTGCAGGAGAGACGCGTGGTGGCTTCAGGTCCAGGCAGGGGGTTTCCAGCCAGGGAGCCCCAGTGAATTCCCGTGGGCTGGGGCTTTTGGAAGTGAGAAACGCAGAGTCAAACCTATGGGGTTTGGCATGTTTTCATTCCACCCTGTTAATTGTCTTTCGCTGTGGGAAGGCCTCATGGACAGAGCAGGAGTCCCCTGCGGAGCACGGCCCCAGGCAGCCCTGGGCTGCAGGTCTGCAGCATCCCTGCCCCGCCGCCAGCCCCGAGCGAGGGATGCTCCTGCACCACCAAGGGCAACCGCTCCTGGATCCGCTCCCGTACCCCGTGGTTGAGGCCGCTTCATCTCTGACTGGCGTTTTATCGCCGCGATCAGGCAGTAACAGCCTTGGCCCGGCAGCGCACCCCAGGAGCGGCTCCGGCATGAATATTGATGGGGCAGCTGGATGTGGGGGGAAGACACACACTAATTTAATCAGGGTGACAGGAGCGGGACTCCCCGGAGGCACCGCACTGCCGTTTCCTGACATTAATGTTACTTTGTGTCACAAGGCATTTTTTAATGTAGCTTGCTAGTAAAATAATCAGCCTTCTCTGGGGGTAAAGAGGAATTTGTTTCTCATCTATTATGATACAGATGTCGCTCCTCAGCTGTCATTAGCGCACAAGAGGAAAGCCGGGGCAACACGTCTGGTATTTTTAGAAGTATGACATGGATGAGAAACATATTCTTGCCTTTCAAAGGCAATAAACAACCTCTGTCATGCAACATCCCTCAGGGGACACACTGGTGACGAATGCCATGGAGCCCACCCAGCCCCGTGCGATACGCTGGGCTCTGTCCCCGGCCCTAAGCGCTCAGTGCTGGGGGAGGAGCAGTATTTGGGGAGGTCTGGGGGCCCTGGGGCCAGGGCTGGGGCATCGCTGAGCCAGGAGCATCGCTGCCCCAGGGATACCCGTGGCCCCAGAGGGGTTGCTCAGTGGGTGTCCCCAGCACCGCAGAGCGATGCAGGAGAGCCCTCGCCTGGACAACGGGCAGCTTTAATTACAACATCCCTCCTCAACAAGTGCAGTAATTGGTGTTAATGGATTGGTTTGTGTTAATAAGATGAAGATATTTTGACAGCCTGGTGGGAGCCAGTTTGCAGCAGCAGGGTCCTTGCCCAAGCCCAGGAGAAGGTGCTGGGGCACGATGAAACACCGAGTCCCTCACCCTGAGGACCACCGTAGACATCCTCACCCACATGGATATGGGGGAGAGGGTCAGTGCCGGGGATGAAGGGGGCTGGCAGGCGGCAGTGCCTGCCAGCGGGATGAGGAGGAGCATGTGCTCGAGGCACCCAAAGGTCACACCTCCCTGAAGGACAAGGTGCCACGTTTTAGCCCTGTCCCCTGCCCCGTCTGCCGAGAGCGGGTCCTGGGTCCATCCCCCGGGAAAGGCGCGCTGCTGGTGTCAGGGCGTGCCGGGGGAGGCGCAGGGACAAACAGCTCCTCGCTCAGCACTGCTGAGTGACCCCCCAGCAGATAAACGTGACCGTGAAACACCCTGAGCTGCCGCGGCTGCTCCAGCGAGCAGGGGGGTGACACGGGGGAAGCTCTTTGGGGACACCCAGCCGCGCAGGGCTAGCCCCCACCACCCCTCAGCCAAGACACGGGGACAAAGCTCTGGCGGTCCCGTGCCCAGGACCCCCCGTTTTACACCCCCATTTCAGTCCCCGAGGAGCTGGGGAACCTGTGGGAGGGCACGACGGGAGCCCTGGCAGGGATGTCTTGGACCAGAGTGGACTCAGCTCCTGGCAGCATCTCGGGGTACCGGGACTCACCTGCCAGTCCCAGGGGCTGACACATGCCAGGGGCACTGGGCTGGGGGGGGGACCAGTTCAAAGCACCCCCAGATTTAGTGAGTTTTGAAGCTGTCTGCCTGTTCTGCTCCTGACCAGAGATCTGAGGCAGTTTATCAATTTATTTCGCGAGCTTCGCAGCTCACCTTCAAAGCCTCTTGACTCTGTGGTGAGCAGCCCTGCTCAATTCTGCTCATGCATCTTTAATTTCAAGTGAAAAGGTTTTTTCTTTTCTTTTCTTTTCACTGTTTGGTTTCGGGAACCAAGATAACAAAATGAAATCCTCTCCTCAAGTGGACACAGAGGGGCAGCTGCAGCTCTTCTCCCCCAAAGGCAGCCACATCACCCGCCGGGCTCCACGGCACTGCTGCGCCGTGCCCAGCCGGCACGAGGGGCGTGCAGAGCGATCCCAGCTGTACCTGTGCAGGAGCGGCGATGATCTTCCCCAGCACGGTCGTTTAGGCATCAAGCACTACGAGGAGCCAGACGAGCGCTTGAAGAGCGTTAAATCCACTGATGGTCAAAATGCAACTTCATCTCCTGCTCTAACGGGGTCTGGATGAGGCACCAGGGCACAGCGGGGAAAGCACCAGCGCTTGGGTGGGAGCACAGGGATGCACTGTTTTAGTTTGGTTTTATTTTATTATCGTTTTTTCCAAGAGGAAAAAATTGCTATGGCAACTTCTGCAACAGCCAAGCTCCTGGGAGTCTGGCTGCAAGTGAAACTTGCCACTCATCATCTGACAATGTTAATCTGCCGGATTTACATAGTAATTAATGTCAAGAGGCAATCTACAATTTGAGCAATCAGAGTTTCTGTGCATAAAGTCAGACTCCACAGACAGCAATTTATAATTGTGTATAAGAAAGGCGTTTAACCCCTTGTGGGTGTTCCCCAGGGAGCAGAAGCACCCGACGCCCAGCCCTCCCGTGCCCTGACGCCGATGCGGTGCCCAGAAAATCCTTGACCCTCCCCAAGCATCGGCCCCGCTGCTGCCCCAGGCCCGGCCCCCCCCGGTGAACTCGGGGTGTTCATGGCTGCTCGCCCCCCCATAGCTCCCCAATTCCTGCCAATCCCTCTTTGCCCCTGAACTCATCGGCTGTTCCCAGAGAAGAAAACTCCTGCTCAGGTCTGGCCTTTGCTGCCTAAGAGACATTGTGCGGTTTTCCCCCCCCCCCGATGTAATCATTAACTCAGCAAATTGCAGGATCCATTTCTAACGAGGCTGCCATTAGCCCCCCGTGGGATTCACCCTGCCTCCCCCAGAAGCACCAGAATCACCCCCCAGCTTCGGAGCTGCGAAGGAGGGGCTCCAGCCCCGGGGCAGCCCCTGCTCTTGCTGCCCCCACCTTGCCCCCCCACCCCGCTCTAGCCATTCCTGTCCCCACTTCCAGGCTCGCTGGGAAAGCTGCGGTCGGAGCCAGGCAGTTTGGGGGAGGTGGTTTTGGGAAGGAGCAGCGGGAGACCTGGAAACTGGCCCTGGGGGAGAGAACGGGGGAATCGGGGGGGGATGGGGACGGGGCAGCTTTCCACCCCACGACCAGCCTGGTGTCGAGGGGCTGCTCCCGTCCTCCGCTGCACCCTGGGACGGGGTTCAGTGTCTGCCCCCCAGGAAACACCGCAAATCCCTGCGCTGAGCTGTTCCTGCTGTAAAGAACAAAGCTCAGCCGAATCCCAGCATCCTTTCTTCATCCTTTTGGCTGGAGCCAAAAACTTCAGAGGAGGGGAAAAAAAAACCTAATTGATTTCTTCCGTATTAACAAGTCAATCACTAGGGTGGGTTTTTTTAATGACTCATAAGCAAGCTTGACGTGTCTGTTAATTAAATAGCCATCCTAAGCTCTAATCCGCTGAAAGTTAATCATTTGGGGAATTAAAAGGTGTCAGTGCTGAATACCTCATTACTGGAAGTGCTCGCCTGCCCTTGCTGGCAGGAGGAGCCGGGGCGCTGCTGGGAGCAGAGCTGGGGGGAGCAGGGGCCGAGGCGAGGGGCGAGCTCTGGGCAGGTCCCAGCCACGAAGACCCCGAGCCCCGCTCGCCCCGCACCACGCGCGGTGTTTCCTCCCACCAAGCAGGCCCAGGAGCCACCCCACCGCGGCTGCTGCAGCCCTCGCAGGGTGACAGAGCCACCCTCCTCCGAGGGCTGAAGCAGATGGAATGGGACAAATTTGGGGGTAACAAACTGGTCTTTTTTTTTTTTTTTTTTTTCCCCTTTTGAGATCAAGCTTGGTGCCTCTGCTGGGGCTCTTCTGAGTATCATCCAACTTAATATTGATGAAGCCACTACAATTTAATTTATTGGCTCAGTGCACACACCCCATGCCAAGCCATGTGCACGGAGCCGATCGTTGAGCAATGGGACGTGGCGGCCGCCCAGCCACCCGCCCTCACCGGCGAGCGGAGCTGCTGCTCCGGCGCTGCCGTGTGGCACAGCACTAATCCTGCGTTACCATCCACGTAGCACAATTAGTGCAGCGTTATCAGGGCACTAATGGTGTCAGGGCACGTGTGCACTTACCAAGCAGCTGCTATCACGTGGTGAGACCTGCCCGCATCCCGCCGTGCCACCGGCAGGGACGGCAGCGCTTCGCCAAGCCACGCAGGGGACAATTCACGCCAGCGTCGGAGCTCAGCAGCCCCCCTGCTCCCTCTGATCCGCTTTTTGGGGATGGTGGGGAACCTACCCCAGGGAGGAAGCCTTCTTCCCTTGGTCCGAGTGCGGCAGGGTACCCGTGGAGAAGGCTGGCAGCCGCTCCGTCACTGCCCGCAGCCCAAGCCCCCGCAGTCGGGTCCTTCCCAGCTGCATTGGGGAAGCTATGGGGAAAAACATAGAAAGCAAATAAAAAACCCCTCCATCTTCTGGAAATTGTCTTGGGCCAAGACCTTTAGGTTTAAAACACCCTTCTGCAGGGTGTCAGCAGGCCACAGCCTGTGCTGGTCATGCAGAAAGAGGGTCAGAGGAATTTACAAGCCAATTACGGGCTCCTGTGTATTGAATCTTTATTACGTATTTCCCAAAGCCAACTCTTCTGACCCCAAAGCATCCTGACCCAGCCCTACCGCTCCTCTGCCTTCCCAGCTGCCCGCCTCAGAGCGGATACTGATTTCTTGCTTTTCCTGCTTTCCTCACCATTTTATTAAGCTAAATAACAAGAGGGCAAATAGGATAATTCTGGTGGTGAATGAAGGATGCAGGTTTGTGTTGCTGTGTGCATTGTATTAATCATTTAGTGACATGCTGGCTACTGGCCTGATGCAAGATAACGAGAGTAATTAGTTACAAAAATTAGGAGGTGGGCAGATTGCCAACTGTTTACAGGCACCATGGTGATGGGGGGCAGCCAGGAGAATTTCCTTGTCTAAGGCATCAAAGCTTGTTCTAAAACATCTGATTCAATTACGGACTGAGGGCCAAGCTCTGAGCATCAGCAGGAGACAGACCGAGCGTCCCCAGGGTCCCTGCCTCGGCTGCAGCGGGAGCACTGGGGCACGGACAGGACCCACCTGGGAACACATCCTGACCCCGCTCGGTGCCAGAGCTGCTGCTCGGTGCCCGGCTGGTCCGGGTTAGGCGGCCCTGACAGCCCTCCCTGCCTGCCCACACCCCAGCCGAGAGCCCCCAGCCCCGGAACAGCCCTGCTGTGGGTGCAGAGGGAAAGTTACCCCCCGCGGGAAGCGTTTCCCCTCTGTGCCACAACAGCCTCGCCTTTCCTCCCGCGCCTCCATGCCCAGCACACCGCTCACCCGGTGCTGCAGCCTCCCGTACAGCCGGGGCAGGAGCAATAGGGTGACGGCAACAGGCAGCTCAGGGGAAGCCTTGTGCTCGTTAGCAGCAGAATTTAAAGGTTTTTCCTCCCACCCATTCAGGGATTTCACTGGCAACAGCTGCAGCACTGCACATGTGAAAAACGTTGATGAGCGAGTGCTCCCTGCAAGGGAGCGTCCCTCCTGCCGCTGCCCAGGCTCCCCAGTGAAGTCCCATTTTCTGTCCTGCTCCGACATGGCCGTGGCAGGTCGTGCTGGGCATCAGTTTGCAAACTGGTTGCAAAGGGCAAGGAAAGCTGCAAACCACACGGAGCTGGGTTTTGCTCCTCCGAGGCAACGGTCGTGGGAGCGCAGGGGCCACCCGGGCTGCAACCGACGGAGCAAAGCCAGTTTGAGCCTGGCAGCGCAGGGTGGCCATGGTGCCCCACGATGAGCAGCAACGCTGTGCAACTGCAGCGGGAACGCTGTGTTTTGGCTGAACCAGCAGCCGTACGTGTGCACGTCCGTGCACGCGGCACGCGCAGCCTCACCCCGCCGGCAGCGCGGTTGGGAAACCTCCCTTCCCCTTAACGTGCTCTGGAACAGCAGCCGCAGGGAGCACTCAGTATTTTTTCCTCGTAGATACAACTGACGTGGGCAGAAAATATCAGCTGCCACTTGGAGAGGGGTGCAGAGGCCAACTCCATTAAAGCTGCTGGAATTGGTACATTTGACACAACACCAGCTATAACTTAAAGCCAGAGTATGAATAATAGAGCTCTGCGCTCAGACCCACAAGTGAAATATATCGGATTGTTATATCGCCTTCTGCACAGAAACACAATCTGAAATCAATTCCCCGCGTGTCTGGCAAGCAGGCGGACGCCCGGCCAGGCTGCAGCCTTTGCTCCCTCCTCTGCTCCGACAGCCCGGCCGGGCAGCTCCTACCCCTGGGGAAACAGCCACCATGGCTCACGTGAAGCCTCTAATTGATTGCTGTGTCCTAAGCCAATTTGCATACCATTAAAAATAATAGCTGCGCTGGGCGCGCAAGCCGTAGGCAGAGCTGAGGTCTGCGGTAAGGTGCTGTGCGGCTGCGGAGGCCGGAGGCCGGGGCGGAGGGGATGGCCAGGGCTGCACAGCCCAGGGGGAAGGGAGATGCTGAAAGCAGCAGGACCAGCTCTGGGTGCCCTGAGGGAGCCCCCGGGCAGCGGCTGGGGACGGGGCTGGGGACGTGTCCCAGGGACATCCCGCTGGGACCAGGGGCCGGGGGGGGGGGGGCTTCGCCCGAGGGGCGATAGTTCAAAGCGGGAAGGGTTAGTTTGGGGATAGTCTGTGGCTTTGGATTTTCGAGAGCTTCCACGTGTTTTTAGAGACGGCCTGCAGAAGCGCTGAGCGAAGATGCTCTGCCCACGGATGCTGCCACGCCAGCCCCCGCCCGTCACCACGCCGTGGGGCTGCTCATCGACAGAGGCTCAGGCTCGGCACGTCCCAGGGCTGGGGCACGGCAGGAACCGGAGGAGCGTCCTCGCACCGGAGGAGGACGAGCAAAGCCCCTCGGTGGGGAGGGGTGGGCAGGGAGATGCGAGAGGGCACCAGAATTCACGTCGGCGGCACCGGATTTTTCAGGCTTAGCCATGGCGCCTGGCGAGCGGAGGAGCCCCAGCTAATCCTCTCATTACCGAGGTGCTTAAGGAGGGATTACAGGGTTGGGTTCGTCAACGGGTTCCAACGGCGCAGTGCAACAGCGTGGCAGCGGCTGGGGAGCCACGGACCGGCGGTGAGGGGGTTCCCCATGCCGCTGGCACGGGGTTCGGCCGTCGGCACCGTGTGCCGCCCTCGATCATTTTCACTGCCGTGCTGGTTTTTCCAGCAGGAGACAGGACTTATCCATCTTGTAAAATGCCTTTGTCAGAGGAGGCAGGGAACGTATTAGGAGGTGTAAGGGGTGTAAGGGGTGGAATCAGAAAGGAGCAGGCGATGATGAAAAGCACACCATGACATTTATTAACTATAGCGAGAAGTTAAAGCTTGACACCCGTCCCCTCCACTTAGGCTCAGGCTCGGGGAGTCCCGGGGGAGCCGCCGGCAAAGCGCAGGGACCACCACCATTTCCATCGCCTCCGAGCCAGCTCCTGCTTGTGGCACTCCTGGAGGCAGGGGAGTAAGCACAGGATGATCTGAAATGAGTATTGCTTGAGAAATGGGTTTCAAACCACCCCCAAACACCAGATTTTTCAGGGTAGCAGCTGAACTGACAAAACCCGTGACCCCCCCCAATTCGTTGTCCCTTGCCTGGGAGCCTGGGAGGGACTCGGCTTGGGCTGCCCCTTCCCAGCCACCAGCAGGGCTGGAAACACTCTTTAACCTGAAATTACAGTTTATTGGTTCATCGGTTTGTTTGTGTACCTTGGTTAGTTCTTTGGTTACATTGCCTAATTTGTTTATTTACATGTATCTATTTATTTGATTTTATCTGTTTATTTATTTAGCTTGCTTTGCAGAAACCCCAGGTTAACGTCTGCTGGAGAAACCACAGCCCCGTATTGCGGGGTCTGCTGGCAACGCTGCTCTGCCCGCCAGCAGCACCCGAGCCCCCCCCCCGCCACCCTCCCGCCTGGGGATGCTCGTGGGGAGCTCTCCCTCGGCTGCTCCTGCCCCATGGGGGCTGTACAAAGCACCCCACGGTCTCTCAGGCACAGGGCTCAGTGCTGCAGCCAGGGACCACGATTGCTCCGTGCTTCTTGCTCATTACAGCGTACGAGCTCTATTAGCGATGGAGCAAACGAGATCAAGCCCCAGGCAGATTTAACCCAGGCGCAGAGCCCACCGGGGCGTCTGTGGGGTCTGCACGTGCTGCCCCTCCCCAGAGCCCCGAAAGGAGGGAGCAAGGGCCAGGGTGACATGAAACCGCCCGAGGCATCTCACCTCCCGACGCGCTCCCGTCCCCTGCAGCCCTCCCCGGCCCCTTCCAGGGAAATTCTTCAGGAGTAATTGCAAAATCCTCCGGTGCATCAAACGCAGGATGCGACGTTATTAACTTGCCAGCCAAGAGCTGGCAGAAAAGCAATCGTGGCTGTTTCCCCAAGACTGAGTCAGGGATAATTGAGTTGAATGGGAAGGAATTGCTGCTCTTTGTTGTCGGTTAGGAAATGATCTTCCAGTCCTTCCATGCTGATCTCATTTTGGGTTATTCAAACAGACTTTCGAATTACGAGATAAAGTTGTTTAAAAAGACTCCAAAGCTCTTAGAAAAACTTTGAAAATCTTTCTGTTTAAACATAATTCTTCTCCTGGTGTCCTGCTTAAGCGCTGCAGTGTGCATTGTGAACGCCTCGAGCGGAGGGATGCCCAAAGAGTCGGATTTGAGCTCACCCCAGACACCCCCAAAATCCCGTCTCCGGCCGAGGTCCCCGCCGGACCACGAGCCCTCTGCGCCGGCTCCCAGCGGGTGCAGCTGGTGGAGGGTGCTGCAGCAGCCGGCCTGGGTGGTCTCACCCCCGGAGCCGCGTGGGGCAGGCGGGGTGCAGACGCATCCCGTCCCCGCCGTAGCATCCCCGTCCCAGGGAGGGGAGGTCATTGAGGGATAGGTGAAGTTTGTGTTATAGAATGTACAGCGTGCTGGCAGAAAATCAATGCTGAAATATAGCCAGCTTCACTCCCTCCTTTTAATAGCTCTTTTAAGACTGTTTTAAGCTGAAATTATTTAAGGTCGGGGAGGTCAAGTACACAGCGTAATGCTGTTGAAAATTTCCCTCCATTTGAGCTCTTGTGCCCCAATAACGGAGCCTCCTCCCCGGTGCTTGTCTTGATCTGCGAACTGGCTCATCCGAAATGCAGGAGAATCCGGGGTTCTCCTTCTACCCAAGCTCTGAGACATGAAATAAAACATAAAAAACTGCAACACTTGCAGAAAACCCACGAGAGATGGCAGTGCTGCCGGCGGGATTTTGGCCCATGCTTCACAGGAGCAAATACATCAGCCGGGTAGAAACAATAATCTTATCAAAACAGAGGCTTTGCTTCATAAATACGTCCAGGCTGGAGTGAAATACGCCACTGCAGGAGGAGGGAGAGCAGTCAGCAGAATATTTCGATTGATTAAGATGCCAATCACAGCGGGGCTGCCGTCATCTCACCGAGCACAAACAGCAACTGGTCCCAGCTCCTGCCGGCGCACGTGAAAACCCTTCCGCAGGAACGGCCGTGGGGGCCGAATCTCTCGCTCCGTTCCCCTTCGTTAGATGCGAGTGCCCCTCCAAACACCCGCAGCCAGGCGGGACCGTGTCTGGGAGGCTGGCCAAGGGTTTGCAGACCCCAGGCATCACCGGTGTCCGTCGGGTCGCGGGGCCGCGGCCACGGGCTGGGGACACCCCTGCCAGAGAGCACAGGCCAGGGCAGAGTCCGGCCCCGGATGCTGATAGCAGCAGGTAAACGTGTCTAGCTTGGAGAGAACAAGGAACACTGGAAAACGCCTGGAAACCACCAAGTTATTAGACGAAAATGGATGCCAGGCTAGCACAGGACACTAAACTGATTCACTGCAGAAAGCGAAGCTGCTCGGTTCGTTCACGTGAACCAGCCAAACCGGCACGGGGCAGCCCCCGGCTTTGCTGGTTTGGTGCTGGGGGGAGGGGGAGTGGGGCAGAGCCCCCCGGCCCTGCCCGTCCGACACCCCGGCCAGCTCGCTGCAGGTCCTGACGTGCTGGGGAAGGTGCTGCTGCCGCGGGTCAGAGACCCTGGAGCCGAGGAGGAGCTGGGCGCCGCCAGCACCCGCAGTCCCGTCTGCCCCATTTGGATTTCCAGTTAAGGTGAACAGTTTGCTTAAAAACATTTCCCTTTGCCGTCTGAGCTATTAAGCCCTCGGCCAATCCTCCGCGCAGACCATCTCCCGTTTCCCCCCCGTCTGTTTCCGTGCCAGGAGTTGATGGCCGCTCTGCGAGGGCCGAGCTGCGCTGGTGGCCAGCAGCCGTGCCAGGCAGCGCCCGTCGGCTCGTCATCTCCGAGAACCAGCTCGTCGTCTGATCAGACATCCCCACACGTACGTTGCCTTTACCTCTGGGGATCCTATACATGTGCATACCCAGCAGGACCAGCTTCCCTCTCAGACTCCCCTGTCAGAGGGAAGGACTCTTCTTCCCAGGGGAAAAGGTTTTTCCTCTCCCTTCCTCATTTGCGAGGTCGCACCCTTGGGTTTGTTGGCGTTCCCACATTGAATTGGTGCTTTCCTCATCCTCATTCGCTACAGGTTAATTTATACATGTTTTTAATTTCTAATTAAAGATAAATAAAACTTTTGCAATCACACACACACACACAAAAACCTCATCAGAAACAAGTATCAGCCCTCGAAGGGTGCGGAGTCCAATAAACCGTGTGCCCAACCCACTCCCCCCAAACCCATTTGCCTTCCAGACATCCAGCACCGTTTCTCCCGCGCTGCAGCTCAGGGGGAAGTTGCTGGTGTGACCACCCGCTCCTGCCCGCCCCGCACTCTCGCGAGAGGCCGTCACCGTCCCCGGGCACGCTCCCCATCCCTGTCCGTCCCGGGCCCCGTCCCACGGAGTCGGGGGGCTCTGGGAGCCGCCGTGGGGTGATGCTGCCGGGCCGGGCTGCAGCGCGGGAGCCGCGGCATCCGCCGGACACGGCGAATCTGTACGGTTCCTCCTCCAGCGCTCACGAGGGCTTGTCGGTGGGAAGGCGCCTCATTGGGGATTACACTCTGCCGGTGAATGCGCTTAATGCTATAAAAAATGACGAGCACGATTTCTCTTTCTAATCGAGTCCACCTCCATTTGGCCTGCCTGCCTGCCTGGATATCACACACATATTTTTTCTGATTAATTTTCAATTAATGGTCTTAAAGTCTTTCTGCCTGAGCAGTGGTAGAAAATTTTTTGTGCATGTATCAGCATGAAAAATAGGACTGAATTAGCATCGGCTTAAGCCCTGGTACGTAATTAGACTGGAAACCTCCGCCTGGGGGCCTGGGGTGGGTGGGAAAATCCTTCACGTTGAAATAACCCCGCAGCGGGAGGAGACGGACCCTCCGCGGGCACGAAGGCAGCGGGACCCCCGCCCCAGCGAGCCCCCCCGCCCCGTGCTGAGCCGCTGCCCCGCTCCCCTGGCTGCTCTGCTCGGAGGGTGAGGATCTTTATCCCCAAACCTCCGTCTTTTTGTGGTCTCGGCTGCTCCGGGACCATCGCAGCCTCCTGCAAAGTCAACGACAACAAAGCCCTTGGTTGAATTAATTTTGCTTCAAACCCAACAAAAACTTGCAAGAAAAAGAATTAATTATTCACTAAGCTCTAAAGATAATAAAGATAAAAATTAAGCTTGGATTTCGAGACAGAAAATAGTTCCTCTCCTGTTCAAATATAAATTAGGAGTGCACATAAACGCTACACGACTCAAAATTCATTTTAATTTCTAAGCAGCCATACAATATTCATAGTCACATAAGTGATTTCGTGTCTCACCCCCGAGATGACTGCGTTGCACGGTAGGTAAATACCTCCAGTGTAAGACAGCTGGAACAGAGAAGAGCTTCGCAGCCTCCTCTTGAACGGAAGGTTTTCTCTGAAAGGATAAATCCTTCCTTCAAAGCTCTGTCTGGTGCAGAGGTTTATTCCCAAAGTCAGCCCATTCAAGACAAGGTTAAGAAAGAAAAGCCGCACGGGTTCAGCGCCCGGCGCTCGGGCCCCCCCGGGGTTGCTGGAGGGTTCCTGCCCCGTCCCCGAGCCGGGGGGGTCCAATCCTGCGTTGCTGCCTGAGCTGGAGGAGCCGGACGGTGCTGGCCGGGCAGGGAGCCCCGGGGATGGGCTGGGCGAGCGCTGGTGGGGGGTGGCGAGAGGCAGGGGTGCACGGGGTCCCCGGGACCTGAGCCCCCCTCCAAACACGTGCGGGGACAGGGAGCCGGGACGCTCCCAGCACACAGACCAGCAAACGCAGTACTGATCATGATAAGAACTTTATTAAGTTGCTGGGATGGTCTGGGGGAGAGCTCGCCGATTGCAGCAGTTAATTCAAAAGTACGGAGGAAAATCCATGCGGGCGAATCGACCCCCCCCCCTGCAGCGACGGATCCTGCCTCCGGCCAGGCGCCCGCGTGCCTGCTCCGGTCTGGTCTCCGGAACAGCCCCTGTCACCGTGCTGGCACCCAGGCACTACGTCTTCGGAAAAGCAGACAGAATTATTAGTGTGCTAGAGTTTCACATGACTTGACAGCTGTTGCCTCCCTCCGTATTTACCGTGCTCGACCTCAAGCCATCCCTCTCCCTGCCCAGCACTTTGTCTGCGGTACCGGGGGCTTCGGTCACGATGGCTGTGGCACCCGGGGGACGGGGTCCCGCGGGGGAGCAGCCTCTGGGAACGGCAGTTGCCAGCCAGGGACTACTTCATCTTCCATCACACAGGCAAAATTTTATCTAGTTGCCCTCTGAAATGGGCTGGCCCGTGGCTTTGTGTCTCGCTTCCAGCCCAGGCGTCTGCCATCGCAGCAGGCTGGGAGAGGAGCTCGGCTGGGCAGCGCCGGCACCACGCGAGCCGGGGCACTGGGCAGGCTGGGGGCACTGGGAGCGCTCCCCCCCCAACACCACCACCTCCCTGGGCCTGGGGTGCACCCTGTGCCCTTTGCCGTGGGTGCTGGCCGTGCCCTCAGGGCTGCACCAGGGGGATGTTCCGTGCCACGTTCAGCCCCGGCCGGTTTGGCTGTTGGCGGGAGCGGTGCGAGGTGGACGCCTTGGGACGCTCCTTCGTCGGGGGGTGCCACCGAGCACCGAAGCAATGTGTCTCTGGAACAGCAGGAAAACAAGAGGGAAAAAAATTATCTGCATTTTTGCCACGTATTTTTGTAAGTGTTGTGCAGGGAGAAAATAAATGTGTGTAGAACAAATTAGTTTGTCGTGAAGAAGCTTGCCACTAAAACGTTAAGATGCAGATAACGCAGGGAAAGCTTCTGAAACCAAATGCCCAGCTGCACTGACAAGGCGATTTTCGTAAATGCTGTTCAGAACAATTTAAACAATTAATTTTAGCGTTTAATGGGCACTTGGACTATCTGCTGGAGCAGAAATGAGTATGTGTCTTTCATTACCTACCACACTTCCCCTATTCCTCATCTTCTCACCACCATTCCCCGGGGGCAAAACAAGGCATATGTTAATTGAAATTGCAGCACAGCTGCAAAAATAGGAAAAAAAAAAGAAAGAGGTGGATTTCAGGTTTTTGTCGACCCTGTTTTCCACAGAGGGAATGTGATACTCAACTATTTACAAGCAGAAAACTGTCAGGGGATACAAAGGCTATTCGAGAATGAAAACAAACAAGCTGCGGCCGCATGTTTTGCAAACGGGGGTGGAAAGTGAACCCGGTTTATTTTTGCCTGTTAATCAGTGAAAATTGGTCCCTTGTCCACGGAGAGAAGGGGGATGTGGCTCACCAAGCTCCAGCCCCCAAGAGCAGGCAAACCCTCACTGTGCATTTCCCCCCTGTGCAGGGGCCGGGGTTGTGCCCCCATCCTGCCCTGCCCTGCACCCCGCTGCCCCGGTACCCCGGTGCCGTGCCCCGGTGCTGTGCCGCGGGCCCCGGGCACCGCTCGCCGAGCAACCGCTTGTTCACCTCCGTGTTTCTCAACGCCGCGGCCTCAAGTGTGCCGCGAGTTACAGCGGCTGTCAACAGCAGAGCTCAAAGTAGCTTTTAAGCCGCACGCGTTCCCTGCTGGCGAGGGGCGCAGCGCAGCTCTCGCCCGTTCCCAGCCCTCGTCTCCTCCTGCCAGCCATGGCAAGCTGCGCTTGTGGCTCTTGCAGGTGCCTGCGAAATCTGCCACCAGCTCCTCGAGGAGGAACGCGCTGTGTGCCGTGCGATGGCGGAGCATCCTCCTGCGCCCGTGCGCCGCATCCACCTGCAGCCCCAGGTGGGTGATGCCCAGAGGCTCCGGGATGCTCCAGCCAAGATTCGGGGCCGGAAGGCGTTAGCTTGGGGCTGCATCACCACCTCCTGCTCGCGTCCGCCCGCTGCTCCCAGCAATGGGGCACAATTCATTCTGTTGCTTGTTCCGGCAGCGTAACTCCCGTGCAGGAGGATGTCCCCTCCAGCCGTGCTGGTCCCCACCGGCCCCGCCGGCCGCCAGACTGGCTCTCCGTAGATGGCAGCAGCAGCCCGTGGTGCGCACGGCGCGCGGTGCCTCGGGGCTGCTCGGCGCAACTTGTGCAAACGCTGCCCATGGCCCTGCGGATGCAAAACGCGGGCTGCAAAATGGCTCCTGGCACCGGGCGGGGGGGCTGAGAGGGTCTGGGGAGAAAGAGGGTGACCGAGGGAGGAAGAAAGCCAAATGTGAGGTTTGTCTTCAACTGCAATTGCCTTAATTTGCTTCTTTCAGTAACGAGGGGCAGGCTCGGCAGTCCTCTTGCTCCTGCCATTTGCTCGCTATCAAAATAGCATGCCTCCTTGATCTGAAAATGATTATTTTTCTTGACAAATCCTCCTGCTGCCGCTTTTTCTATTAATCTCCCTCTGTCTCTTCAGAGAAAAGAGAATTACAGAGGCTGCTCAGAGGCTCACTTGCTCATCTGTCCTTGAACCTAGCTGGCAAGCCATTGTTAGAGAGGGGAGAGATTCCAGAGAAGAGAATTTCTACAAATATTCCCTCAAATTCGAAAGCAAATTTTCATCCGGCAGCGCTCGCGGCTCCTTTGTGCTCCTGTCCTGGGAACGCTGCAGCGTTTGCCCTGAGCAAGCAGAAATACAGGCAGCATAACTTACACGTCTGTCGCCTCAAAAAGAAAGCATTGTTTCTGGCTAAAAATAGTCAGTTTGAATAACGATTAACTGGTAATTAAGTTCAGAGTTGGACTTTTCAGTAAGGGGGTTGGAGGTGGCCGAGTCCTCCGGAGCCACTGCCGCCGCGGCGCTGGCCCCGATGCTCGGAGCAACGCGAGGTCCTCGGCACCGGCTGGGCTGGCGGGACGGACCCTGGGCACCCTTGTCGCCACACCGCTGGCTTCAGCACGCCGCAAGAGCCTTAAAAAATGGAGCTGTTTGGCAATTGAAACAAGACAAGCATCCAGAATTTGGGATACAGGTTTAAAATCCCTATTACTTTCTGCTGAACACTTAGGAGAGCCTAATCCAATTGGCCATATGGTCCTGGGCTCCCTCCAATCTAATTCACCCATCCCTTGGGCATATTGGAGGGAAAAGGGGGGGGGGGGGGAAATTGAAAAAATGTAAATCACATTTTAATAGACTCATAAAAATACACAAAGTGATGACCGAGAAAACTTATCAGATTTTATGGGCATGTGGGTTGCTCGACAGAATATGGAAATGCCACTCAAACAGCAAAGCTGCCCTCCTAGAAAACTTCACAACATAATCCAATTTATGCCGTTCGCTAGACAGAGCAGCCGGAGTAATTCAAGCCGTCTGCATCACTGTCACCTCTGCTTCTCGCACGTGCCACTCACGGCAAGCGCGAGCTGGTGTGCCTCGCTCGGCACGGCACGGCACGGCACGACACGGCACGGCACGGCACAGCCCTTCCGTGAGCGAACCCCGGGGCGGAGCGGCTGGCTGCGCCCCACATCCCAGCACCCCGGGGGTCAGCCCAGCCGCGGTGCGAGGGGATGGGCGCGGTGTCACGGTGTCAGGGCAGCGGCTTCCCCAGCCGCAGCGGTGGCATCTTGGTGGCCGCCATCCGAAGTCCCCTCCCGCGAGCCAACGGGAGGGACGACGTTAAAATAAACATGGAGAAAGCTTATCTCAGGTCTGCAGGGCCCCTGACCAGCGCAGCGTGATGGAGGGGAAAGAGTATTTACCGTTCCCGTTGACATGCACTAATACCCCCAAAGCCGAGGGCTTGCCCACGAGGACGGGTGCTGGGGTCTGCTCCCGGCAGGTGACATCCCGCCCCGGTCCTGAGCGAGACACAGCCCCAGTCTGGATGCTCTCCCCAGCGGCACGCTGGCGTTGCAGAGCGGAATGGAGACACGAGTACAGCCTGGGTATCGAAACGGCCGACACGCCGAGGTGCAAATCTCTTCTCCTGGGACAGCCCGTGTGGATAACGATTGCCCCAAAGAGCGCAGGATTCGGCCAGAGACGAGTACGCAGGAGCATTTGGCAAATGCGTTGAGACACCGTTCCCCAGATTTCTGCCAGCTGTACAGCTGTAGACTGTTCTCACCGATGGTAATTTAGCCGGTGACTGTTGTTGGGAACAAAGGAAATGTTTGAAGCTTTGACAGAGACAATTGTAGAGGAGAAAATAGGTGTTGTGCAGGTGAGTTGGTAAAGTTCACCCCTCTAATTGCTCTGTAATTGTTCTGCCTTGCAGCGGAGCCTCTCTCGAGCCTGTTTTTCCTTGAACATGCTTGCAAAGAGCTACTTTGTTGGAAGAATTTAATTTTTGCCATTATGTTGTCCAGCACAGTCCAGCTCTGGGTACTTACCACCAATTATCCGTCTGGTATAAAGCTAATGTTGACACAGAGGTCCTCAATGCATCGACTCTGGGAATCTGCCAGGAAGGCTGGTTTCAAGCAGAATAATTAGTGGGCATGGATATATGTGTAAGATGCCCTTGAACTGATGGACTGTCTTCACTCGCTGGGATGTGATCAATTCTGAGGTTTTTCTTTTAGACAAGCCCTTGAATTTAATTCCATTCTGTACAGTAAGGATTTCTTGTCTGAAATTCACTTTGCATCAAGAGAGCCCTGTCTGAGCTCCCCCATTAGCTATTCTTTCCCCTCATCCGAGAGCCTTAAAGCACTTTACTTGGATTAACTAATTAGCTCTCTTCATAACCCAGGCTTTAAGGTAATTTCCCCGTGCGCATTATGAGGATAACACCAACGAACAAATCACGCTTCGCCCAGCATTTCGCACCTATCGCTGCTGCAGGTAACGTTGAAGCGGTTGAGATCAGAGAGAAAGCAGCCCAAAATCTCCTGGGAGGGTGCGGTGAAAACCAAGCAGACATAACCCCGCTGCTGTACCCGTGCTCCCCGCGGTGCCTTTCCCACCCCCTGCATTTCCCGGCTGCAGCAGCACTCCACGCCGCCCGAGCGGGTGAGGGTTATTTAAATTGCAGCCGGTGTTTGGCCAAGCTGCACCCGGAGTCTCAGCCTCGGAAGAGTTTGAGAGGTTTTTAAACCCTGTCTGTGTCCCCCGCCGTCCCGCTGCAGCCTCGGGGCTCACCCCGCGCACGGGGTAACACAACGGGTGCATCCCTGTGCTGCTCCGCCGCGGTTCCTCCCGTGCTCCGTGGTAGCGGTCTGCAGAGGTTTCCAGCTGCGCCGCAAATTCCAAACTTATCTCGGAGCCAAGTTGTGGAGCTGGAGGCTGAGGGGGGAAGAAACCTCCTTTTCTTACTACCTTACGGAGCTGGCGAGAGAGTGGTAATTCTGAGAATTCAATTGAATGATAAAAATAAAACCTCTTACAGAAGGGATGTCATCCTCTCTTGAATTCTGCAGTTTTAAGAGAGATTACTCCAGGCTTTTATGTTTCTCTTCAAGCCCACTGATTTCATCATTGTTACCACGTTCTCAGGACCTTTCCAGAAGGATGTGAACGGAGCGACTCAGCTGAAGTCCGACGGCGCTGCCTGACTGGGGCTTTTTGCTCTGGACGGGGACATTTGGGCAGGTCCAGCGTTCGGACCCTGCCCCGTCGGCGCGGCCCTCTCCCTCTCCCCCCACCCTGCCCTGCTCCTCCGCAGCCCCCCGCGCCTGCCCGTCACCCGGCGGGGATGGCACGGTCCTGTCGGCAGGGCCGCACTGCAATCAGGACACCCGGTTCTTTCTGAATTACCTTCTTCAAACCAACAGCCTCCCTTCCCTAACAGCCCCGAGAGCTGCGGCTCGGGCTTGCTGCAGGAAAGGACCGTTAGTTATTATTCACAGCAGGTACAACGTCGGCCTCCAGCGCCCGCGGCCGCCTGGGTCACGGCTTTCCCTGCAAAACGCGGTCTGGGCCGAGCTGCGCGGAGGTGCGTGCCAGCAGGTCGGAGAGCTGGGTGCCCGACTCCCTCAGGCTTCTCCGACATCTCCCAGCTGTGCACCCCCGTCTTCCCGTTGGAAAATGTCCCCTTGGAGCAGGACAGAGGGTTGCCAGGCTGGAATGAAACCTGTCCGTCCTTCAGCGACACGGGCGTGGGCGTGCAGGCTGGTGTGTGTAACACAAGTGACACTTGGGGTTCGGCTCACCGAAGGGACCCTGGAAGCTCAGCGGGTCTGTGCTTTTCACAAGAAGATGAGTGAGGCCATGTCCTTCCCTCCTGCCCACCCTGGTCATTTTTCTAGGTTCTTCACCAGCGTTTCCAAGAGGAACGCTCTAAGGACGCGGGCCGGTTTCTGACAGGGCCTGATCCAAACCAGCCGACACCAAACGCACTTTCCATCAGCTCTGCTGCGCCTCACATCGATGGCGAAGCAAGAAGCACGATCACGACTCATCCGTGTCCAGGAACAGAGTGAGCTGTGGGCTGTCGCTGTACTCCTCGTGAAGAGCTTCGTCCTGCTCGTGAGGTTCTTCGTCACCTGGGAGGTCCCCTAAAGTCAGCCTCTCCATCGCCGTGACCACGCGGCTCTTGCGGAAGCCCAGCCGGGAGCGCGCAGGCTGCTTGCAGAGACGGAGGCTCCCCGGGCGCGTGCAGGGGTTCTGCTCCGGGGCCGCGGCAATCGGGCAGAGAGACGCTGGGCGAGGGGAGTTGTGCTGCAGGGCTGCTGCCAGCCACAGAGAGCACCAGTCCTGGCTGCTGCCTCTCCCCCATCCCGCTGGCGTCCTGCACCTGGGAATTACTGTAATACAAAGGCTACACGCTAATAGCTGCCCACACGCAGAGATGAATATACCCATTTCATATCTGACTGTGCAGCTTCCGTGCTTTCTTTTGAAAATGTGCCTTAAATGTATGTAGGAATAAGGGCAAGGCAGCACGCCGCGATGGGTAATTGCCTTCTGCAGGCAGAAACGGGGGTGCCCAGGTCCGTGTGTGTGCACAGCGAGCGTGGATATCCCAGCCTGTGGTTTTCGGAGGGGAAGCAGCCGGAGGCAGCCGTGCTCCAGCAGTCTCATCACAGGGCTGCACTTTTATGTCCAAATTACTCCTGCTGCCATTCACCTGGAGCAACTCCGTTTGGCGCAAGCAGAGGAAAAAACTTTGGTGTTTGTGCTTGTCTCGCCTCTCTCCTCCTATTCCCAAGGGCTGTGATTTTATGTTTGTTTAGAGATAATTTCACTGGCCCCTGAGTTTACAAGCCACTCCAGCTCCCTTATAGGGAAAGTTGGGTACACTGTGTACACGGAAGGGTTGTTTACTACTGCTTATATACTCTGGAGGCAATAGGAATAACCGCTGCCATATATTAAATGCCGCAGTATAAAATAGAAGGAGGAAATTCATCTTTTATTTCTTTCCTTTTATAAACTCCTACTCATGTTCAATTGCTGTTCTTGTAAGTTATGAAAAGGTTTATTTTTTGGTAAGCATGTTCCACTTTAGCATCCAAAAAAAAATGAGCAGCGTGTAAAGGGAGGATACAATACCTGCTGGCAGATCCGGGAAAGGAGTGGGCATGAAGGAGGGGAAGAGATTTATCTGAAGGAGGAGGGGAGTGAAATTAAGAGGTGGGATTTACACTAAACAGCAGGGCAATGCGCCATTAGGCACAGAGGAGTTTCTGGTGGTGCGGAGGGGCCCTGCCCTGGTTGCGACAGGCAGCCCCAGGGGAGCGGAGCTGCCCCGGGTCGGAGGGTCCTTCTGTGCCCCTTCGCAGCAGCGCACGGGCTGGGTCCTGCCGGGGAGGCGAGCGGAGCCCTGTCTCGTTATCGCCGCTTCTCCTCTTGGCTGCACGCCCCCGCGGTTTTAGGGAGCCTGTGGGAGATGTGAGCAGCGACACAAAGCCCCTGAGTTTCTGAGGGTCTGTCCCACAGGGCAGTGAACTCTCCCCTCCGACGAAGCCGTCGGTGATGGCTGCTCCTCCGGGCTGGACCGATGGCCGGAGCCCTGCAGAGCGCTCACAGCCCGGCTGGGATGGGAGCAGGTGGTTTGGTCACAGCCTTAGCAGTTATGTTTCTAAAAAGTGACCTTTCCCCACCTGGTTGGAAGGGACTGACTGACAGCACGGGGCTGATGGCAGCTGTAAATCTTGATCCAAGAATGAGTTAGAGATGGAAATTTGTTGCTGCACCTCCAGCAGGTGGTAAAACCCATTGTAAATCTCTGAAAAGCTTGTCAGGATGCTAATGGATTGAGCTCCCGATGCTTAAATTTCACAGCTTCCAGTTGTCCCGAAATGTCACTTGGAGGACTCTCTGCAGAAGGACACAGGGATAGAAACGAGCCCCCTCAGCCTGCGGTGAGCTCTAACGACGGGGACGGCGCTGAGCTCTAGCACCAGAGGGGAGAGACGTGGTGGTGTAGCCAAACCCCAGCCTGGGGCTCGCACAAGGGGCTCGGCTCCTGCTCCGCCACCAGCCAGCCCGTGCTCCCGCGCGCGCCGGTGGGTCCCTCAGGGCACAGGTCTCCGTGGTCTGGGGGCTGTTACCGCCCGGGTGGACGCACACCCCACCGGTACTGCTCTGCTGTTACCTCCCCTCCCGCGCTGCCTTTGGACATCGGGGAGCAGGGCTTTCCCCCAGCTCCAGCCCCACATCTGGGGGTGGTCAGACCTCGCCTTGCCTCTCCCAGCATTCACCCCGCCGGGTTCAGCAGCGCAGTCTAAGAAGGAGCAAAGAGCAAAAAATTCTCGCTGGCGAGGCTGCCTGCGGCGCCGGGAAGGGGTCTGAGCCTGGAGCCTGGGCAGCAGGAGACAAATGGGACGGGGAATGAGTGGCGTTAATGTGCCCGCAACCGGCATTAATTTTACCTCTGCCTCCGTCAGGTGAACAGCGCTGCGGCAGCACCCTCCCTTAGAGAAGAAATGATGATCCCTATTTGTCTTGTCTGGTGTCTCGGCTCTGGAAGCATTTTTAATTCAGTTTCTCCATTTTCCCCCTCTTTTTGTCTTCCTAGTTGTAAGTCCCATTAAAATCTGTCTTGTTGGCTGCTTTGTAAGAACCCAGCAATGGCAGGCAGGGGAGAGCTATATCAGGTATTTCTCTTCTGAAGGTCTGTCCTGACTCAAAGCAAGTTAACCCGTTACTATTTCTAAGCTACTTCTGTTGTATTTGCTTTCAATTCTTTGAGTAAACAAAACGAAAAGAAAGATTCCTGTTCTTGCTAGAGTTCTGAGGTCAGAGACATTTGCAGAATTAAAGGACTGTTATTTTATTTAGTCTTCATGTCCCTTCTGTAAAATAAGATGTGGATTTGCATAATAAAAGGGGTGTTGGGAACGCACGTGTGACTCGGAGACCCATCCTGCTCTTACCACGCTGTGCCCAGATTTCCCTGCGAGTCCTCCCAGCCACTGACGGGGAGGGAGGCGACAAGCGATGCTGCCCGGACAGCCGGGGCTCAGGGACGGACATCGCGAGGCGGCAGGTCCCTACCCAGGCTGGCTGTGCTCGCTCTTCACGTGAACGCCCAGGTAGGTTCACCCCAAGCTAATGCATTGCTCAGCTCAGCCAGCCTTGTTTGACACAACATTTCATAACTCATCTGTCACAAACAATTACTCGTTACATGCATTAACATCCCCAAACCGTGTGTGTTTTGAAATCCCAAGCACAGCCCGTAAGTTTAAAGGAAACAGGTCAAAGTGTGCAGGGGGTGTCACAGCTCTTCCAGCCGCTGCTCAGTGGAGTGCAAACCCAAACTGACCTGGAAATCTCATAAGTTTTATCTCTGTAGAAGTAAATTATTTTCCAAAAGGAAATACCTGAAGTTGTTCTTCCAGAAAACAAACAAACAAAAAACCAAACCCCCAAAAACCCCAAACACTTTTGCAGCAATGCTACCTCCAGCGAAGCTGGAAGGGATCCATCCATTGGCACCTGAACTGTTTGAACCCACCAGAGAGGAGACCCCGGACACTGAAGACAGCCCACATGTCTGAGCAGGCTTCGCGCAGCCTCGGGAGCCTCCAGCGCTGCTCCCCGGGGCCTCCCGCCGCCGTCCTCCCCCAGCAGGGCACGGCACGCTCGGCCCGAGAGCGCAGGGTGACGGCAGAGCCCCTGGGCTGGGGAGCATCAGCCCACGGCGCCGTCCTGCGCTGACGCTCAGCAAACGCAGAACCCACCTAAAATGCAACTTCTCACCCCCTCGGAGCAGACCATCTATTTTTACAGTATCGATTATAGCTTTCCTGGGAGGGGGAACTAAGCACCAAGGTTCCCCACCCGCCGGCCATCCCCCTAACCAGATCCGATGCTCCCAGCGCTCGACAGCGTCTCTAAAGCTGCCGCCAGCACCAGCTGCTGCGGGGCTGCAGCTCCCACCTCCGGGACGCGGCTTTGCGTGGGAAATCTGCGGGAGCGCGCGTGCTGTGGAGTCCCTGCGAGCCGGAGACGGCAACGAACCCTGCAGCTCAGCGGAGCTCACAGCCGCCCGTGGCGGGGGCACGCAGGGCACGGGAATACCGACTGGGGTGATTTTGAACCCACTTTTGTCGTTTGGGTTGAGCCTGCCTGAATTTGTTTTCTGCAGAGCTCCTGCCACAACTCTTCAGAGCGAGCGAACCCCAGCACGTCCCCGTCTGGGAGTCGATACTGGCTTGCGGGGGGCTCTGGAGTGGGGGGCAGAAGGAAACTTTTTTCCTAAATCTGGTTCTAATAAGCAGCCTGACTTTCCGCTCGCCTCCCCGATGCCTCGTAATGCTGACAGACACTGACCTAATGATGCATTTTACAGTGTTAATGCTATTATCAAACTGCTGTCGGCTGGGACCTTTTAATTCATTAACTTGCTTTTGCTCTGGTGGGACTGTCTGGATTTTCAGTGAGCAAACAATAAGAAACAAAATATTTAACAAAGTCTTCCAGAATTCCAATATCATGCCATTGATTTTGAGTCACTTGGACTTCCAAAGCTTAAACGTTATTGGTTTCTGTCATTAAGGATTGGGGCAGTGGAGCTGTGAAAAGCTGCGAGGCAAATGAGTAAATATTAGGGCTGGTTTTTTCTTTTTGTATCTGGAACTGCTTTCCTTTCCAATCAGCTGCTACACCACAGGAGAGCCCAATCAATTAAAATAAAGTAAATTAAAGGCGGAAAAATATTAGGAAGAGAGACACAAACTGAAGAGACTTGCTCGTGCCACCGAGGATCGTGGCAGGAAGCTCCACAGCAGCTCTGGTGCTTCTCCGTTTCCCCAGCCGTTGGTGCTGACGGTTCAGCACCACCAGGCAGCTGCCCATCCCCAGCAGTTCGGGTCCGGACAGGACCCAGCCTCCGTGCCGGGCATCACCACCGCAGGAGGCAGCTGCCTGCTGCTGCACCCGCCGCGTGAAGCCAGGCGCAGGAGAGCACCCGCTGCCTGCCGCGGTGGCCGTGGCACGGGGCTGCGATGAGACAGTCCCCTTGAAAGGTGTCCCCAAACGCCCGCGATCTTCTCCAAGCACGGAAGGGGCCACGGCGCTCGTCCCTTTACCCGAGGAAGGGCCCGAGCGGCAGCGGGAGATGAGGCAGCCGCGGGGTGTGTGAGTGACCATCTGCGCAGTGGCTGGTTATTACCTGGGCTGGGAAATCATTTTTGGATGGAGGGAAAACAAGCTGTCGGGGATGAATAGACGTTAGTGCGCAGATCGTCTTCTGCACAAGAGGAATATCATATCATAGCATGCAAATGTCATTTGTATTGTGATCATTAGCTTGAGCTGTGGGAGGTGCTTTCTATCAGTTAAATTCTTCCAGGGGCTCCCACAGAGAGGAGGAGAACTTCTTAAGTGCACAGTGGCATTTAAGAGATTGCTGCCTGCTCCGAGCAGATGTTCCAAGGATTGGATAGCTCAGTTTGCAAGACAGCTTCAAATTAAAATAAAAAAAGCTACAATATTTATGGGCTGCTCTGCATGGGCTGGAAATCTGAGAGGAACACGTGATGTCTGGTAGCTAGAGTTACAATCAGAAACATACCTGCAAACACAGAGTTTGACTGCAAAGGGGGAGCAGCCAGAGGTTGAGGCCGGTGCAAGGATGGTTGAATTAGCATATATTGAATATTCACAATCATTTCGTTTAGATCTGGATGTTGGTAAGCAGCTCTGCATGCACATCAGTCCCTGGATGGCCCTGCTGGGGAGGCAGAGCGTGGGGCTCCTCAGATGCGTTTGTGAAGGACAAAGAGGGTCACAGACTCTCTATTCAGCTTTCAGAAATTTGTTTCTGCCTTTCCCCTGGGCTGTACAGCCGCAGACAGAGAAGGCTGGCTGTGCCCCTGCCTCCGCCACGCCGCCAGCACATCCCCAGCCTGACCGTTCCCAGCCCCACTCCTGCAAAGCCCTGCCCGGACACGGCCCTGCCAGCCCCGTGCCGGCCCGGCAGTGATTGAACCCCCGCATCATGCTCACCTCCAGGCTGGTCCCGTCTCCGCCGAGGCTTGGCCCTCATCCCCAGCAGAGAAGGGCCAGCTCAGGAGCACCCTCGTTCCCTGGAGTCCTCAGAGGGTGCTGGTCGCAGCACAGGGCAGCCCGGGATGGATCAGTGAGGAAGGAGCAGCAGCACAGCCAGCCTTCACTGAGCTCTACCTCTATCGCTGAGTTAATCTCAAGCTCAGGGGAAGCAGCTAAGGCTGGCCCGGCACTGCTCCTCACCCCCACCTGCTCCTCATTCTCTTGTTTTCCTTTAAACCTGCCGGCCTCTGAGCTGCCCGCTCCTGCCTCAGGATGCTCTCCTGTTATATCCTTTAGCTTCTCTGCAGGGGGCTGCGCTCTTATTTCTACGGCTTCCTACAAGAGGTCTCATGAGCATCTCGGTGCCCGCAGGAGCTGGCACAGGGAAGGATGAGTTCAGTGCTAAGGGGAGGCTGGGGAGGAGAGGAGCAAAGCCCCAGGGTCACCCCTTGTCTGGGAGATCCTCTCCAGGGGCTCTGCAAGTGCCTCTGCCCTTCGATGGAGCAGCCTCAGCTGTGCCGCTGCGGACTCTGGGCCAGACCAGAGAGCGGTTTGTATTGCTGCGGAGCCCGCTATAGATGGCAGCATTGACGAGCCAGAGGCTCCAGCTCCTCAGCTGAGTTTATTGAGATAATTAATGTACAAAATACAACAGAAAATATAATATAAGGTAATCTCGAGTGCAAATTCCTCCCTCGCTGTAGCTCAGAGCTCTGGGAGCAGAGCTGCCCTCCAAGGCTGGGCTCTCCATCAGAAGTGGCCGAGAGCCGTTGAACCGGGCCAGGCTCCTGGGACCGTCCAACTCCTCCACCCTGAGGTGTGGGTCACCATCACCTTCCCGTGTGGGCTCTGCTCCTCAGGGAGGTTTCATCCCCCAAAGTCCTGCCAAGAGGCAACCCTGGATGAGGTTTGGGAGTGCTGCACGGAGGGAGAGACGAGACAGGGACGGAGAGCTCTCACGGACAGGATTTTCCAAGCCCTCACATCTCCAATATATGTAGTGACTGATGGTAACTCAAACACGGTTTGTGATTCAACCTGATGAACCTCAAGCCCTAAATCACACAAGTCTGCCAAGTGAAGTACTTTAGCCTTCTGCCCTCGCCGCCGTAAACAGAGTACGTCTCCAGGCTCCTGGGAGCAGTTTAATGAACTGCCTGATGCTGCCACCAGACTTTCTCATGTTTTGTGTCCCTCCTGTGAAAGTCCCTCGCCCCTTTCCCCATGCTTTCTGCAATGCTTTCTTGTAATTGCTGCCCTTCTGCTGGGGAAAACTACAGAGAAGAGCAGCTGGGCAGGCAATGGGCTGCCTAAGTGGTACTTTTCTGCAGTTACGGCAGCATGATGCAGAGCCCGGACGTGCCCCAGTGATGCCGGAGCAGATCCTGCCCCAGCGCGGGCTCTGTGCCGCAGGCAGGCGAGGGGAGGCTGCCCAGCTCCCCGTGCTTCTCGGAGGGGAAAAGGGGGCAGAGGCGATGCTATGTGGGGACCAGGCTCTCTAATCCCTGCCCCACAGCAGCAACAGGCAGGGGCACTGACTTGGGACACCGACTGTAAGCATAAAGGGGTGTAAGATCCCATCCAAAGCCTCCGCTATCTCAAGAAGTTTCCTATTTGTTTTCCAGACACAATACACTTCATAGCCTCCTGTTTTACTCAGAAGGGAAAAACCTTTACTTATTTATTTATTTATTTAAATTGAGAACCCTGGTGGAAAACAAGCTTTGCTTCCAGAAGCAATTACATTCCATCTCTTAACTGGATTAGGTAACTTGATAAAACTCCAGTGGAGAAATATTTGCTCATATTTAATCATTTGTTGACTTGGCACCTCACAGAAAAAAGCAAAATTAAATAAAAACGTGTAAAGGGCAACCCACTTGCTGATAAATCCTACCCACTCTGAGCAGTTTATTACAGGAGCAACGATCCATTAGCTCTATACATAAATTAGAATCATGCATTCAGTTTATGGAGTTGCAAATTGTCGGCCGCTGCCATTATGTCAAAAATACGCTGTGCCAAGAATGAATCATGATTATTGTCCGTATTGTCTGTCCTCAGCAGATGAAGTCCAGACAGTTTAGGGTTAGGCAGTATGAAAAGCAAAAGCAATTCAAGACCTTTCTCTGGCTTTTTTTGCTGCTTCTAAAAACAAAGCAATCGGCATGCTTGCATGTTAACATAGTCTGAAGACATGTAGTGAATACTCTATTAGTGCCCTGAAAACTAACCCCCATAGCATCTATCGATCATAGCCTTTTTGTTATCTGTGTCCAAGTGCAGGAATACAGCCCTTGAAATGAGATCAAGCCATCAATATTCTCCCTGGGTGTGCGTGCTGCTGGAGCTCCTTATTGCAGGTTGGATCACCACCCTAGGAGCTTTCCATTATTTCTTAGTCAAAAAAGAGAGAGCGCTGCCATTTCTGCTTGATACTGCCACTGCTACATATATGCTGTTAACGGGGAAATAAAAGGCTGTAGTGTTACTTGTGGTTCACAGGTAATCATTATACAGCTATAATGATAGAAAAACAATAGGTCTTGGGGGAATTATGGCAGGAATCAGTTCAGCTAAGTATTGACACCATTAGCCCCGCTGTCTTGCAGCCTGAGCCGAGGCTTTAGCCTGGATGGGATTTCCAGGCGCACCGACACAGACAGCAGATCCCAGGTGAGCCCCAGTCCGGTGCGATGCTCCCGGCCAGCCTGCGCCCTGGACGTTCGCCTCCCTCAACAGAAAACCTGTCCTGGGCATCTGGTGCACAAAGCCAGGCGAAAGCCCGGCCGGAGCCTCCTCTCGGGGAACCCCAGGCTGAAGGATGCTGCCGCGGTTTGGGGGCGCAGCACCCGGCGGTTTTGGCTGGGGGTGCTGGGCTCTGCCCGGCAGAGCGGGGTGATGTTTGGAGTGGTCCCCGAAGCCGTGGGCGTGAGCGGAGAGATGTCTCATTAAGCTGTCAGGGGAAGCGGGGAGGCTGTCAGAGCGCGCTGCTCGGAGGCTTTGACGGGTATCTGGAAGGTGTTACTGTGCTTTCATTTAACAATTAATAAAGCCCAGAGACTGAATCTAATCCTGAGATGATTTCTGCCGGCTGGGAGGGAGAAGGCGTCTGGGGACACCCCGGGTTGGAGCTGGGTTTCCCAGCACCCAGCCTGTGCGTTGCTCTCTGCGACGTGCACGAGAAGCTGCTCAGACACGGGCTCCTGCCCTCGGCCCCGGCCCTGGGCTCCCTCAGGACCAAGGGCCCTGGGAACTTTCCTGCTGAACGGCCGGGCACTGCCCTGCGACGGGGGGCTCTGCTCCTGGCTCGCAGATGGGACGTTACGCCACGGCAGCTTGGGTATCCGGCAAGAGAGGGGGATGGCCGGAGCAGGAATAAATCACAGGGATGCAGGACTGTTGGGTGGAAGGTGACCGGAGAGGGCACGGGGAGATGGCAGCACGGCTCAGGACGGAGCTGCGGGGATGCGGCTGGGAGGACAGAGTCTGCCGGAGCAGCGGCCCCGCACAGCCCCCCCGGGGCGGAGAGCCGGCAGGGACGAGCACTGCTGGGGCTTCGTCCTCTGCAGTGGCAGGGAGTCATCTTAGTAGTCAAAAAGAATTATAAACACAAATGTAATCACATAGAATTAATGTGCCCTAAGAAAAAAAAATACCTTTAGTACCTGCTAGGAAGCTGCACACTTTAGGTGGGATAAATCCGTTTATGCAGGAAAGGTCCCTGTCACAACGAGCGTAGTACTTTGCTCATTAAAGGCTTCAATTCTAATTTAGTTCAGCCCACACTGAATATACTTAGTCATGAGGGGGCTGAGTAACACAACAGGGCTATGTTTGGTATGTTAAATCATTCACTGAGAGGCAGCTTTGAGCAATTCCTTTATTCTACGGGGGTTTAGTTTCTGTTGTATTTTACATTTCACATGGTGCAGTTGCACCACGGGAGATGAGTGCCCAGATGCTCACGTGTGTGCGCACACGCACAAACCTGCACGTATTATTTGGCTACAGATTTTCAGAAGCAGCTTCAGTAACGCAGCAGTTGCACAGGGTTTTGAATGTGCTTGTATGATGCTCAATATCACAAACAAAACCGCGGTGTCTCAGAAAAGGTCTGCAGTGGGCTTTAGGCGGTATTTTTGCAGTTGCCAAGGTGACCCGAAGGACTGTTTTACTCCTACCTTTCCTGGGATCTTTGCTCAGCTCATGCAAGTGGGGTGACTGCCTGGGATACCCCAGGAAAGCCTGCAATTTCTTCTCTGAAGTGATGACCGTGAAGAGCAGCTTTTGGAAAACTTCTACCCTGTTTCCTATGTCCTGAAGATCTGCCCCGGGTTCTGAGGATGAGTTTGCATGTTTGACGGTGCGTTGGGTCTCCTTCGTGTCTGTGCAACGGCCAGCGTGCTGCAGGAGAGATGTTTGGATCAAAACTCTTGGTGCAATCTGGTGCGGGCTTGCTCGGCCGGCCTCGATCGCTCAAGCCGATGCTCTTCAAAGATTTAAAGATCTGGAGAGGGCACTGCCAAAGGGAAGGATTACACAAATTATTTTCTCTTCTTTGGACCCACAATGCAATGCCGTATTTTAAGCTCCCCTCCCAGGCCAAACACTCCGTTCTGGGGGCTTAGCTCTCCTGTTTGCTGGAGGCTGCAACAGCTCGGGGTGGGAGAAGAGACGGGGCTGGGTGACCCTCTCCTTCCAAACGTGCTAATTTAAAATGATGGTTAATAACCCCATCTCACCTGCATGGGCAGAAGGAATAAAAGAAAAGAGGTTCTGCTTTATTTATTCTTCTTAATATGAAATTCATGCCCTGATTGCCTTTGCTTTCTCCAGCCAGGCTTCTGGGAGGTAAGAGATTCAGTTCATGAATCTGAATTTGGGGAAGCTTCATCTTTTGAGCTTTCTGTTCAGGGAAAGTCACTTGATAGCCAGGGAGCCAAGGGGGAAATACATTATTGAAAGAAAAGCTTCCTTTTTAATCTAAAATTCAGCAGGATCTTTGAGATGAAAAAGGTTATTTCCAACAGTCTGTCCAGCATATCTTGAGGGCTTCTCCTTCCCGTACAATAGCGAGTGGGAGGGAGGGAGGAAGGAGCCTTGGTCAGAAACAGAGGCTGCTGCTTCTCTCTCAATTACACCGACATCCCATCTCCTGACAAGGGAATAGCAATTCCCCTCGCAAAGAAGTGCTTGGAGGCTGACTGTAGAAAGCGGAGAAAGTAATTATGGCTTAACTGTGCAAACAGTGACTCCTGGGAGCAGCCCGTCAGAGTGCAGGGGGCTACTCGCATGAGTAACGTGTGAGTTAGCACACTTCCACCCAGGAAAGCACTTAAATAGGAGCCTCCGTCCCTTCGAATTTGCCGAATGCTGTTTAAGAGCATATTGAAGCCCAGAAAAGAGAATGCCGGGATTTCTGGAGCCGGGTGGATGCTGGGGAGTTTGCACTCGGGGGGATCGTGGTTGGCTGCCACGAGATCCATGAAGCCCTGCAAAAGGCACGCATTTTCAGGGCTCGGTTTCTTCTGTTGCCTCCCCCCCGAAAGAGCTTTGGAGCAAGATCAGGATGAGATGCCTTTTGCTGGTGAGATGGTAAAACGGGTCGTACCACGTTCGGTACTGCTGGAGCGATTCCCCGTGCCTTGGTGTCAGCCCAGCCCACGTTTGTGTCTTACGCTGCTTTTGTTTGTTTTGCTCCTGATCAGGCTCCCGGGGTCCGGCACCGCTCACGGCTGCCCCGCACTGCAGCAGCACCGAGCTGCCCCGCGCCGCGCTTCGCCCTTCGCTGAACCAGGAGCTGAGCAGTCCCCGAAGAACCGGCGACTGGCAAATGACCCGCTCTCTGCAGGGAAGAAAATAACCCACGGTGGCTGGAGACAGCCCGTAAGGGCATTTTGCAGAGACGAATTCCCCAGGCCGGTCGGGCCCCCCCAGGCGAGGCCCCGGTGCCACCCCCAGCCGGGTTTGCCGTGCTGCGTTCCCAGGCTCCGCAGGTCGGCGATGGCAGGCGGGAACTGCTTTAAATCACAGATCATAGAACCCCAGGCTGGTTTGGGTGGGCAGGGACCTCAGAGCCCATCCAGTGCCACCCCTGCCATGGGCAGGGACACCCTCCACTAGCCCAGGTTGCTCAATCTGCTGTGGGAGAACAGCGAGTGCCGGGCACAGAGGGGGACGTTGTTCTCCCTGCGGGTGACCGTGGGCAGGAAGGAGATGCAAACCCTGTTCCCATCGCCCCGCGTGGCCGAGGACGGGGTGGGGGAGCTGGTCCCCTCATGAGGCAGCGGGAGAAAATCTTGCAAGAGAGTCAGAGCCATGCTTGGGAGAAACCTGGTTTTCTCTCTGACCTGGAAATAATCTAGATTTGCTTCTGCTCCCAATTTAAACACATTTTCTTGCCACGGTCAATTATTTTAAATCCTCTCCATGGACTGTGCTGTGCTCAAGGAGCTGGCAAGAGCAGGAGCCGCGTGTCTGTATCCGCACAGGGAAACAGGGAGCGACAGGCTCCTGCTCCTCTCTGGGGATGCCATTAGGTGGGATCTCTGTGCAGGGATGGAAATGCAGTAATTCTGCTGTCAGCAGTTTTCTCCACAAACATTCACACAGCCGGCACTCCTCTCCACCCTTGTAGATAGATTTTGGGGCTCACTGTATTAAAGGGAGGGTTGCGTTCCTGCCACTTAGATGACAAATACTAAATGAGGCATTCTTGTTCCAAAAGATGCATTTTATTTTTTTTTTTCTTTTTGCTTCTGTGTTTGCTCCAGGCTGTCAGCTGCACGGCATCCCGCCTGCCCCCCCAGCCAGCTCACTCGCTGCTATCTGGATTGCACCCGGGTTCTGAAGCACCCCGTGCCCGGCGCTCAGCAGTGACATCCCGACTTCAGGGAGTTCTCATGTGTATTGCGATGCGGGCTCGATGCTGTCCATTTATTTTGAATCACGGAAACACCATTAAGCTGGGAGGAAATGTAAAAACCTCTGCTGGCATCCAGAGGAACCGATTTACGCTAATATGGTATTGAGAACAAATTATCTCTTCTACCTCGTTTTACTAGGAACAAAACCACAAGCCCTGGGATTCAAGCTCCCTGCCAAAACTAACTAAAAGCTATTTATAAATGTAAAATATTAGTTATGCGAAGACTTCTTCTAAACAATATTAATATTGTTGTTTCCGTGTTAAACAAAAAGTATTTAAATTAGTTCATTGGTAACGTCTCAGGAAGGTGAGCGTTCGTGCTGATGGAAAGCAGCAGGCTGGCAGCCCGCAGAGCCGGGAGGATTCAGGGATGGGTCACGGGATGCTGCGGGGAGGTGAGACTTGTTACCAGGAGCAGAAGTGGTGGAACTCACCGCTGCCGGGCACCCCGTGGCCACAGCGGTGAGATTTAGGGACAGACAGCATTCACCGGGATACAGGGAATGCCAGGACTGCTGCGGCAAATGAGAGAAAGATAAATGATGGGGAGTTTGTAAAGCACCGTGGTTTAGTGCTCCGTTCCCTTCCGCCATGGGAGAACACCAGAACTCTAAATGGTCATTTTTGGTTTGCTGTTAAAGAGGCAGAACAAGGGCAGATCTCAGGGAAGCACCTTTGCACGCCTTCCAGAACATTTTCTTCCTCTTGCAGGTTTCAACAGATACCGGGAAAATCCATTTCCAATGGAAAATAAACGGGCTCCACAAGGGATATGAGGCAGGTCCAAGGCAGAGCTCGTGTGTACACTTTCTGCAATTATTTCAGTCCCAGCGCGTTGTTTCTCGCCGCACGGGAGCCAAGGGAGTTGCAGGTGGTTTCCCATGCCATCCATCCTGCTTTCTGCACCTTCTCCTTGTTTTGCAATGTGAAGCCGTTGTGTGCGGAGCCATATGGTCTTGAGCAATCAAGGCTACTTTCTGCCTCATTTCTTTTGCAACCTGCGCCGGGATTCCAGCATTAAGTTTAGAGCTGCTAATTATTATCCACTGCAATATGGCAGACAGCGTATTATTTTGTAATAATTCAGGACAGTTCCTCCCCGTTGGCTCAGATGGCAGGTCATGCAGCGGGTGCAGCCGTAGTCACTGCGGAAATACGGATGTGCTCGGGAGTCTGTGCATCCCACCGCTTTCCTCCGTCAGGACACCGAGGCACTTTGTTCCATAGCCCTTCTCCCACGAAGTGTGCAAGCCCATGCGTGTGAGCGAGTGCTCTGTGTCAGTGTAACCACTGCTTCCAGAGCACGACCGAACCCGTTCACGCTAATGAAGGTAAGATCATCATCTCGTCTAGGCACCTGACACTTGGGACAAACAACCAAACCATAGTTCCTGCCCACCTGCCTGCCTTTTCTGGCACTGTGGGAGGGGCAGAGCCGGAGACCCTCAGCCACGGGGTTTGTCCCAAGTCCAGGGCTGAGAGCTGGGATCCCTGCCTGCAGAGACCGCGTATTCCCCGGCTTCCTCGGTGTCTCCTTGTCCCATGCAATGTAATTTTTCCAGTACACTTTTATTCAAAAAGGAATCACCTGCCTAACTTGCAAAAGCCTTTATCTGAGGGGAGGTATCAGTTAATATTGGTTAAAATAGATTTTTCTGAGCACAGAGTATTGCTTTTTTTTTTTTAACGCCTAAACTGCAAAGTGATGCCTTGAAGATGAGATTAGTTCATTATTTATAAAAGTAAAATCCCTCAGAATGTATTAAATATGAAAACATTGTATCGGGGTGTAAGATTTGTGAGGATTAGGCTCTGAAGTCTAGACATTTATCTCTGAACGCATTACATTTGCATTCATTACATATCCTGCTGTACCTCTAAACATGAAAACTGATCTGCAGAACAGATGATCAAAGCAGGGAAATGCAGATCAGAAAACATGCTGTGTTCACTTAGGAATGAAAAAATGTTGTAAAAAGCCCCCTAATTGTCTGATATTCCCGTACATGAAACTCTAACGTAAACCCCGGCAGCAGCGATGGGGGAACCTCAGAAGTAGCCGACATTTGGTTTGGAGATGCTGCCACAGGTTCTGATGTTTTTACAGAGCTTCTCCGAACCCCTTGGCGGAGGAAGGGTGCGAGGACGGCAGGGACGCCCCGCGCTTCCCCGGCCGACGGCGGTGCGGTGCCCTGGGTGCCATCCTGCCACGCCACGGCACGCGTGTATCCGGCACGGCCGACCCTGAGCACATCTCATCCACGGACACACCATCTACGCACGCGCTTCCCCGCCAGGCTCTGCCTGCGGTCAGCGCAACAGCTAGCCGCGGGCAGAGGCTGCTCCAGCCCACCCTGGGTTCCACAGAACCGTGCCGATCGCTGCGTAATTTTTCACTACTTAAGACCTTTCTGCTCGTCTGCCCTGGCTGGATGTTGCGTTAACAGACGCACCACTACTCTGTCACCACACCTTCCCTTCTCCAACACAAAGGCAGCATTGGCCTGATTCTGAGCCTCTGAACGTTATCCAGTGTTTTAAGATTTACGAAAAAAATCAGTATTAATGATCTAGAGATAACTTTGGCCAGCTCTTCTGCAGCTCTTGGATGGCAAGTTAGCCAAACCTGTAGGATGTAACACAATTTTACCATTAATAATTGCTGTTTAACATTCCCCTGAGTTCCTGTTGGATAGAGGTCTAGCAGCATCCTCATATGAAATGCCTACGCTGATACGTCTTTTCCTAAACAGAAGACTGAAACCTGTATTGAGGATTTCTGCCTTTTCCACTTGACTGCTGTGTCACGTTCAGAACTGGTCATCAAGTTTGTAGCGAAAACCTTGAAAACAGGTGAAATTTCAGGTGAAACGTAGCTAATTTTGAGGAACTTTTATTTTACACTGGGAGTAACGGCAGGTCTGCTGGAAACATTCCCAAGTTTCATGAAGCATTCCAGCGAGTTTGGAATCACTTTAGGATGATTTATATGTTTGGAAGGAAACCAGGCTCCCAGGCTCCCTCTGGCTTTGACCTAGACAGAGCTCCACCGGTTGATTTATACCATGATTTATACCACGCGTTTTTTGCATAACTTCAAATCAGAACAAAATTTCAGTCCACAAAAACATGCAAAGTGAGGCTGACAGAATAGTCTGCAGAAAACTCTTCCGTATTATTAATCTGCCTTATCTCTTCAGAGTGCTCATTTCCCAGCCCAAATGCATCCAAATCCCAGATCAGAGGGGACTGTTGTTTCCAGTCTCTGTCTGGCCTTACAAAGGAAAGCTAATTACGTTGAAAGTCTCGGTAACTGTTTAGTATGGCAACAGAAGCAATCCAGCGTGCTCAAAGCTTGTGCTAACTGGTCTAAAACTCTTCTGCTTTTAACAGAAAACTCCCTTTCTTAATAGAAATTTTAAGTGACAAATCCACGGAATGAATCTGGTATTCATTATTTGCAAGAGAGAAGAGAGGGGATTTAAATGAAGCATGTATTCTGTGAGGAGCCTCAGGAAATCGTTTAACAGCTCAAGAGAGAGGGGAGCTGCGTTATCATTAGAATTTACATGATACATTAGCCAGGAGTAGAAATGTTAATCTTTCTATCCGAAATCTATTTGCAAAATTAGTGGAATACTGTTGCTTTAATGCCCTTTTCTTATCATCAAAAGCATAAATCCTTTCACCTCTGCTGGGAACTGGAGAAATTAATTTTGTGAACTATTGTCCGTTTCCCAAAACATCACTGCAACAAGAGCAGGGAGAGACTTCAAGGTCAAAAAGGCAAACAGTTGCCAAGAATCCGAGGCCTTTTTAGCCTCAAAGAACTGCTCAAACAGTACGTGTAAGATGATAAACAACGGGTTGTTTTATCCTGCTGCCTGCTCCACCTGGGCCTGGTACGTGAGTGCAGAGCTGAGGTTGGACTCTCTCCCTCTGACTCCTCTTCTACCTGAAAACAGCATCAGACCTAGTAACAAACAAACTAAGATTTTTTTCGGTGCATCGGGGTACAACAGCTTGCTAGCACCCACAGATGACCTTCTTCCGAAACTGAGTTTCAAACTAAAATGGTAAATGAGTGGAAAGATTTCCTCCTGGCTTTCACATTAAAAACAGTGTTGCTTTTAACTCCACTGGTCCAAAAGTGAACTACCTGGGCATCATGCATAAACCTGAGCACGGGAGTATTGTGAAATTCAGTGGAGCTAAATATGTTCCTGTGTTTAGGATGCACTTAAATACCTTGCTGGATTGCAGCCCCAGCGCTAAGATTTCTCATACTCAAAAATCTCGCTGTAAATTTCCACTTAATAGAAAAAATGGGAAATAAACCCCTGCTTCTCACTGCTCCGACCGCTCCTTCTCAACAGCAAATCGCTGCCTAGCAGACCCGGACCACGTGGTGTTGCTGGGACAGACCGATGTCCGTGCTAGCCACGCCAAACCCAGAATTTTTCCTGAAAGAAACTAGGAATTTCTCTTGTGTGACTCAGCCCAAAATGGTATCGATCCCTAAATAACAAAACATCTGCAGTTCAGATCGCCAGGAGGGGGAACGCTGCCCGTCCCAGTGTGCCTGAGGGGTGGCGGGACACCGTCCCCGGGCGGTCTGTGTGACAGCAATGTCGTGGGCAGTGTAAGGGGTTCGGAAGAGCTTTGTGCTTCGATTAAAAAGGCCTGACAGAGTGCCCTGGGAGGGTAAGACACAGTTCCCGATACTCTGGAAGACGGGCAAATATATGCAATGGGCAGTCAGTGAAATATGCTCAAACTTGATTTTCCTCTGTAGCAAACCATTGCCCTGAAACCTCTTTATTCATTTTCACAAAGGCTGAAAGCTATTTTCTGGCACCAGATCCCCCAAATTTCCAGTTAATAAGCAGGCTTTGTGCTGTTGACCTTACACATGCTGGCACAGCCAGATTTTCCAGCAGAAATGAGAGGCCAGCAGCCAACTCGTATTACATTTTAAAGCGCTGCAGCTTGGAGAGGAAAGGGAAATTATACAGCAGTGCCGCAGCCGCAGCGCGGTGACTGGCACCCTCGGCAGAGAGCTGTGGCACTGGTACACAGTGTTGAAATTACTTTTGGATGCTCTGTCAAGCACAAGATATAAATTGCACAATGTTTTTAAATGTTTTGGAGAGATTGCCTTTTGAGTGGCACCCTCCATTTCTGTATGTCCAGTAAGGTGTAGAGAATTCATTTGCATTTTTCATTTTTATCGGTGTCTTTTAGCCAGCCTGGACCAGGAGAGTGAATCCAGCTGTGTGGATGATGCCAGGAATGTCTCAGCCTCCATCTGCTCTAAGATACAAATTTGATTTCCCCTCATCTTTATTTTCATGTCAAAATTTTTCTCCTCTTTTTCAACATCCTTTTTTCTTCCTCTTTTATCCCTGGTGTAAATCGGATACTATCAAATGAAATGAAATGGAAGGGAATGGACTGCCTGAAGCTATTCGCTGCATGGGAACTAAATACACCTCCTAATAAGACATTCCCTCTTTATTTTTAGCAGCGTACCGTTCATATCTTTCCTGTTATTGTTGAATACTCAAGTGATGCTGCTGCTACACATTATGACTTTCTTTCCTTTGCTTAATTATGTGCCAATCAGTGTAGAGCAAAGCAGAGCTATCAGCTGGTTGCCGGATAAATATTGAGTGCAATGAATTTGCAGGCATTAGTAAGTAAACGGGCATTTCCAAACTTCAAGTTATTTAACTCTTGGTGGAAATGTGTGTCTCTGTTTCTGTGGAGCAACGGAGGCAGCTTATGGCCTCCCGTCTCCAGTCAGAACACTTCCAGCTCAGACAGCCCCCCACGGGGCTTAGAAGAGAGGGTGATGATTTTTGGACCTAATAGCGAGAAACCCCACTTTTTGGTACCCAGGTGTCTGGTTTTCAGCTTGTCCACGTATTTTTACACTGTGCAGACAGGAAGGTGAACGTACTCTGGATAACCTGAACGGCCCTTGGCTACTTGCTGTAAATAAATTACAGGTTCCAAGAGGCATCCCGTTTGTAAAGGCTGGCCTCCATCCCCCCGCGCGGCTGAGCTGCCAAGGGATCCACAGAGGACCAACAAATCTTAGCCTTTTTCTTGCATGTGGATTTTTTTTTTTTCCTTCTGGTGTCTTTACTCTGCTCTTTGTTGTTGTTTTTACATAGCTGAAAATATACTGTCTGCTTCTAATGAATAGCATGAAAAACATACGCTTCCAAGACTCTTGGGTCTTGCCAAGTAGTCTGTTGCTCCCCATATACTGCTGGGATATATTTGCCAGCATTTCAATTAGATCATCAATAACCTAGTGCAGCTGCTGAGAGAAGAACTCAGATGTTCATAAATGTTATAGTCCATTAAGTTCAGATACTTCAAAGGCAGTTTGGAAAGAAAGTCATTTGTTAGGCTGAGTGTCAGTATAGCGGAATGCAAATCATACTGGATGCCAAAGGAAGGGATTAAAAAATGGAGTTTAAAGGTCAAATTAACTTAATTTGACCACTTCTGACATATAATGCAACTCCCTGACTTCTAAAAAATTGCAGTCATTTGCCAGGGTAAGGATTCCTCCAGAAGGCTGTGAGCCCTGGCGTGCAGGATGCTCAGAGCGCTGCCAGCATCGGCGCTGGGACGCGCGGGTAGTCGGGGGGTGCGGGGGGTGCGTGTGGGCGGGGGGATGGTGGTGGTGTATGTACTTGCCTCGGTCAAAATCCTTGTGAGATTTCCTGCCCTCTAGAATTGGAAAAGCAAGTTAGTGCTTCAAGTACAGCAAATATTTAAATAACCGATTAACATCATGACAGATTTTCCCATTTAAAAATTATTTCCTTTTGAAGCAGAGAGAGAATTAAAACTCCTTTCCCAGGATGTTTTTCTGCAGCCTTCCCTCTCCCCTTGGGAGGCCGATATTTGCACGAGGGAGAAGCAGCATGATTTGTGGTGCTTTGGAAGGAGATAGGAATGCAAATATCAGGGTGAATTAACAGCTGATGGAAAATGTGGCCAGCTCACCTGAGAGGAGGGATGGCACGACAGAGAGAGAGAGAAAAACACTAAATCAGTGTGGAACTGCCAAACTACAGCTGAGATTCAACAGCAGAAGAAATCTGGGCATGGCATCTGCTTTCAGCAAGCGGGGCTGCATCCAAGGAGCTGAGCAGATTGGCACCGACCGGGGGTAGCAGCATGACGGATCCTGCCTCAGAAACGCAGGCAGGACTTTCACCCTCTGCCCACCACGTTCGTGGTTTGGAAAGACTTTTCTGCAAAGGTGGGAGCTTTAGGAGGCATAACAAATGCTTTCCCCGCTTGGCAAGGGTGGGAACGGGTGGCTCACCAGCCAAAGCTGTCGTTCTCTGCAGACCCTTCATGACTACGCACATATGGCTGGGAACGGTCCCCCCAGCCTTCCCCTGCTGACTCCCATCCTGCTGTTCTTCCTCCGAGGCTCAAGGTTTGGGCTGGCTAAAACATTTCTGTGACCACTTCGCTGGAAAATTAGGTTTTTGTTTAGCAGAGAGTTTTTCAGCAAATACTTGCTGCTATAAAGCACGTTCCAGAGTTCTGGGTATTTATGGTTGGTGAACCAGTTACAGGAAATGTCTTTGCCATATTTGACCCCAAATGTGACAGTTTTTAAAATTCCTTTAAAAAACAGGGCAACGTTTCTTAGAATCCTGCCCCAGCTTTGCTCAAAGCTTGTCGGACCTCAGCACCCACAGCCGTGAGGACAGGTACAAGTGGAGCTGGCAGGTGGGTGCTTTGGGTTCGGGATGGTTTCACACCCGGTCACCAGCACGGACAGTCTCAGGACTGTCCTGGGTGCAGGGACGGGAGAAAGGCCAGGTTCATGGGTGCTGCGGGGGGAAGACTTGCAGAGCTGATGATAAGCGTCTGCAACGGAACACACAATTTCAGCCTCATGCCCGCAAAATATCTGGGGAAGGAGGTACAAAAAGGAGGTAGGGAAAGTCAGGAGAGGAGGAAGGCAATGATTCTTCTCTTGGGAAAAATCTAAGTCCTCCCCTCAAATCAGCTCCTTCCAGCCAGAGCAGAAGGAAGGGACCTCGCAGCCAGTCTGCCACGGTACGAGCCCCCGGCCATCCCCAAGGACAGCCCTGGGCAAGCTGGACGAGAAGCAGCGTCTGGCTCACCCTGCTTGCAGGGACCTCCCGCAACAGCAGTGGAGAAGCTGGATGTGCCCCTAGCTCAGGGAATGGATGGTTCTCTCCCTGGGGGGGCTGGTAAGATCACAGTCAGGGCAAAATCAGGTGCTGTGCTCCCGGGCTGCCTGCAGAGCTGCCTGCTCAGTGCCTGCAGGACTGTGTCCAGGGTTTGGAGGTGAGCTGCCAGCAGAGCTGTGGAGGGTCTTCCCTTGCTCCCCCTCCCCTGAGGCTCGCTCACGGTTTTAAGTCAGGCAGGGTGGCAGGGAAAGTCCCTCCTGGAAAGCGATTAACTAAATATCTGGTTCATCGTTGTCACTGGTGATACGATGGCACATCTGTCTGTGAGTAACTGGGAGAAAGGAGGAGGGAGGCAAAGATGAAGCTTTGGAAATGACTCATTAGCAGAATGTGAATGAAGCTCTCAGCTTCGCCACCTGAAGCGGGGAGCAGAGGCAGACCAGGTTCCCCTCACCACCACTGCGCCCTGGCCTGAGGGCCCCTGACAGTTCAGAGAAGGGCAGCGGGTTCAGCTCTGCACTGCCTGCAGATCGTGGGGACCTGGGAAAATCCCAGATGGAATGGGATAGGATCAGAGCAGGTACAGGAGGCAAATAAAGCAAAGGCAGAAACTTCTGAGCACTGAACCAGCTGAAGCATCCAAATTTCACATGGCTCTTGCAATGACATGACTTTCTGTGCGGGTGTCTGGCAGCTGGAGCTGTTCCCTTTGCTTCTACATGCAGCTTATGGCTTGAGGGAAACCGGGTGACGCACAGTTCACATGAATCCTGCTACCTTCCTTCTCAGGATCTCTCCTTTTGCAAAACTGGTAGGAGTGAAGCATGGACTTCGTGGAATCACTTGTACCTCTCCTGCTTTCCTGCTTCGTCAAAGCTCAGTCACATGCTGGCTTTGTGATGTGCTTTATTTTTAATTTAAAGGTTTCCCTAATTCATGCTGCTTTTTTTTTTTTCCCTTCTTTCCCCCCCCCTCCCCCCCAGTGCTTTCATTTTACGTGCTGGGAGAGATGCTGTCTGGGGTGGAAAGCAAGCTGTGAGTTGAATGTCAAGGCTGTGACCGTCAGCCTTCTGGAGCGAAGGACTTCCCTGAGCAAGGAGGCACGAGCAGCATTTCTTGCAGGGGGACGGGGTGTGAATCCACCTCTTGTCCTCTGGACGGTGAGTCACAGCAATGCCCAGCGGACCCACAGCTGCTTCCTGCCAGGACATCTCCCCTCGCTTCAACGGGCTTCACGCACGCTCTGGCTCCAAAATCTTCCCTCTCTTTGTTTCGTGCCAAACTGCTTGTGCACACAGCCTCCTCCCCCGTGTTCATCCATGCCTTCCTGATCCCATTTCATCTACCTCTCCTGCTTTTCCTACGCCTCTGAGCGCGGTGGCTTTCCCTTCCCACCATAGCCCACCCAGCTCTCCCCTCACAGACCGACCATCCTGCCCCCCCGGCTCCGTGACAAGCGAAGAAGCTGCAAGGCTGAGCCGTCCCGAGATGGGGAGGGAGGCAGGCACAGAGACGCTTTAGAGGAACGTGAAAGCAGAGGTGTTCTCCGGACAGAAAGGAACTGCAGCTCAGCCCTGACTGCTCCGCCAGGCAGGTCAGAGGGGCGGCTGCAGAGCTGGCACCGTGCTACCTGCTCTGCCACGCTGGCTCCCCTGCCTGGCACTGCCCTGCTCCGTCTCACGATGATCTTCCACCAGTGAAGCTCTGGGCAAATTCAGATCAGGTTATCAATTTCATCAGAGTCAGGAGACAGGAGTGAGATTTGATAAGCATGTGCAATGGCTGATTAAGATGGAGAGAAGAGGAGCCTCCAGTTTAACTCCCATCTGACCTTTCGAGAGGGAGGCAGCGTGTTCAAAAATGCCATTTGGAGCTCTTAAAGGTTTTATGCCCCCGAACATCTCAGAGCTGTTTAAGGAGAATGATATTCAGCTTGCTCATGTCCTGCCAACTCTTGCTTTCACTCCCAGCAGCGGCAGCCTCAGTGGGAGGCTGAGAAGGATTTATGAAAGGTCAATATTTGAATGTGCAAAACTTACTAAGTCTATCAGCGGATGGGGAGAGATTCTGCATCAGCTCTCTGAAAAGTCAGCCTACATTTCCACTCAAGTAGGATGGCAGCTGGAAAATCTCTACATGGCTCCATCGATGTTGGCTCTGGTCAGCTGCGCACACACAGCGCCATAAATACCCATCCTCGGCTGGCACCCAGAGCTGCCCAAAGGAGCGGGCGACAACCGAGTCCTGCCTCAGTGTACCCAGGATCCCTGCAATTCCTCTTCCTTTTGTCGGGCTCCGTAGCTTAACAGGGCAGGTTCCTATCCGGGGCTGATGAGGGCTGCTGCAGCCTTCTGAAGAACCAGGATGCTCCCACTGGAAAGGCAGAAGCATTCCCACCTGGCCAGGGAAGCCCCTTCCCAGTGGTGACCATTTGTACTGGCCAGGCGACATCTCAGGACCACCTCTACCAAACCACAGACATGTAAAGTAAAGCTAGAAAGCAAACGTAGCTCTGAATCTAAATTCCAGGGAATGTTACTGCTTGTTTGCAGGATCACAGCATCCGCAGCTTTCATGGAGTTTGTGGAAAGAGAAAGAAATTTCACGGGAGCAGAGCAAAGAACCTGGAGCGGAGGAGCTGGTGCAGCCATTGACATCTGCTGCAAAGCTAGTATGAATATTTCATATTATACAATATGAAAAGTTTGCACGTGTCTCACAGACTCGGTAGCGTGGTGATGTGTAACTGAGGGGTACTAGTGTTTCAGCAGGAACATATGACATGGATTTGTTCCAGGATTTTAGGATTCTTAGCTGTAATTTTATTCTCATTCAGCAATTTGACAGGCAGCCAGTTAAATTTCAACATAAGAGATAAAGTGAGAAAAGGCTCCTGTTTCTTGGAATCAGCCAGACACCAAGATGCTTCCCGTTTTGGTCGCACTTCAGGTCCCAGGTTTTGGCACCTGGTTTCCAGCAGGGACCGGGTCCGTGCGTGAGGCAATCAGGCACATGCGGTAGGAGCACGGCGAGAGCCACAGGAAACCGGGAAGCCCGTCTGTGTCTGTGTGAACGCCGAGGCTTCCCCGCTACTTCCCAACACCTAGAAATATTAGTGAATTCCTCAGTATTTAAATTCCTTTCAAGAGCTGAAGTGTCATTAAGTTTCCCATTTTGCTGCAATTTACAATTAGTTTACCTCATTAAGCATTGTAAAAGCTGCCGGTGAAGCACCTTGGAGGTTATCCATCACCGGTTATTGCTTCGTGCTGCTGGATTACTGCACAGGCGAAGCAGGAGGCTCCCCCAAGACCGGGGGAGCTCAGCATTGGCGCTCCGGAGCCCCGCACACCGGGGGGACGACGGCGCCGGGGTCCCCCCTCGCGAGCAGCAAAGCCGCAAGGCGCGGAGCGGAGGGGCGGCAGCCACCGCCGGCCGGCCGGTCCCACCAGGACGCGTGCCGGAGCCCCTCCGCACGGCCCGCACATCCGCTGCCCCTGCCCACTGCGAGCCGCCGAACCGAGCGAGGGGCCAGGGTCGCGGCTCCTGCGAGCACCGGGCAAGCCGTCTCCGCAAAACCCTTCCGCAGTCCTGAAGCATCCAGCAAAGGCCAGAAGGATTATTGCTGCTTGGCTATTTTTGATTTAAAAGCGTGACAGTTTGATAATTAGAGGCAGCAGAATGAAGCAATGCACTCCACATAGCACAAATGAAAGCAGCAGAAGTAAAAAATGTTGCTTTTTACCAAATCCTTTGTACCAGAAGCCTAATATCAGCATGAGACCGTAGCTGCATTTTAAGAGAACAATCTTTGTTCTGCATGTAAGAAGCTCTTATCCCTTCAAGCAATCCTGGATCTGTTCTGGTACTCTTCCTCTCTGTCTTTCCCTAGTGCTTGCAATTTATAGTGAGTAGTTAAATTCAACCAAAAGACGGCGGCTCACATTTTGGAACCTGTGTGCCTGAGGATAGCGTTTAAATCCAGAGACGGGCTCCTGGTGTAACTGCCTGATGTAACCTGAGCAACCGCAGTTCTCGTTGGAGCTGATGTGATCCTCATCTCCGGAAACCCAGACACTTACTTAGTCACTTCAATTTGCAGGAAGAAGTTTTATTTTAAATAACTGAACTAGAATAATTTGAATAGTATTAGCCAAAGCACAACTTGCACATTGCTCCCGGCGACAGGAACGGTTAAACCAAAGAGAACACCTGTGTCCCCGTCCCTTGAGGGCCACGGTATATCAGCATGTTGGTTGGGTTTTTTAATTTCTGACAGCGACACTAAACATTGGTCTGCAGGTTGTCTTACACTGCTAGTTCAGGCTTCACACCACAGCAGTGGGGGGAACATTCAGAGAAAGCCACCAGAGCTGTTTGGTGACATTTTTACCCCAATTCATCTAATAAATCTACATACCAACAGAGGGTATTTGGGCTTTTAACTGTTTTGATAAGCACGAGACATTTTGCCAAAGAGTCAATTGAACAAAACTGTGGCAATTAGCTAAGAAGTTCTCTCCGCAGAATTGTGCTCCTTAAGCTCTATTCAGACTTACAAATGAGATTGCTTAAGTGAGGATGCACATACTAATCCCTGCGTACGCACACACACCTGCGCGCAGGGCAGGCTCACTCTCAGCACTGCTGTGCACACATGCTCTGTGCTCCGGAGAAGCCTTTCTGCATTCCTCTCCGGAAGGATGAAATGACGCTATGGAGGAATGGAGTAACAGCGAACCCGCGGCAGGTATGGAGCTCAGAGGAGCAGGGCACGGCTCCGAGCATTAATTACATCTGCTCCCTGGATGTGCAGCTAATGAAAGGCTCCACTGTCACCATGTCAGGACCCCAAGGACCTAACTCAAAGCCCGCTGAAGTCCTTGGAGAGCACCCCTTGTCCTCAGGCTGCCGGCTCAGCTAGCTTCCTGCGGCTTGGGGCTGAGATGGAGGAGAGCCTCTGAAGTGGAGGAGCCCTATGGCTTGATGGAGGGGAGTTTCCCTTACTGAACCTTCTTGGGGAGACAAATCCTCGTGTGACATCCGTCACCCCCACCAGAGCCGGCGCAGGAACGGTCGCTGTGACTGCTACCCACGGGGTGCCCCTCCACTGCGCTGGGTGGCTGCACGCGCGCGGGCCACGCAGAGCTCTGAGCCTGAAATTGGGATTCAAAACCACACTGGAAGCTTTCACCTCATGTTTAATCACTGTTTAATTACGTGTATGCTCCTGATGCCACTTCCAGCGACACAGGTGCTTTGGGAACAGATACCTGCCCTCCTCCCCCGTGCTCTCCTCTCCCTCGCGCTGTCCTGCTGTGAATTTGGGCCTTTCTCTCTGTAAAATGGAGGATAAATCCTCTCAGCGTCACAGGTTTGTGTCTCAGGCTCCAGCCTTCTCCCAGCCTTCCCCAGTTTCTCTTTCAGCAGCTCTGCAGCAGAAGCATTTGGCATCGGGGGATTTTTGTGACCAGGAGGAGCCGTGGCTGACTCACGGGTACCGCTGCCCTGCGGCACAAACCCAGCGCTTCTCCGCAGCCCTCCTCTGGCTGGGTATCTCCAGCTCTGGAGCCTTTGTTTTACCTGTACTCTCTTTGACCATTAAAGTTTATGACTTACATGTCAATAAAGCACAAATGAGCAAACAATCTTGGAAGATAAAATGCGATCTGTGAAGTATGGGAGGCTGCTTATGCCTTACACAAGGGGACAGTTAGTCAATGAACAGGGAGATACACTGAAGAAAGCTGCCATGGGGGAAAGAGGGGATGAGCCAGCTTCGGTTTTTGAGGCCAGTTTTCTTGGCTGCAGTGACGTGCTCCGGGATGGGTCCCTGTGCGGGGCACACGGCCGGGCGAGCTGCGGCACCCGAACAAACCCCGACCCCTCTGGGTCAGCCCAGCCCCGCGGGCACGGGGTCTGCTCTGCCTGCCCAGCCACGTGGTTCTTACACACAGAGAGAAGACAAGAGGTGAATCACCTAGTCAAGAAAGGATTATATTTTGCAGAGAAGTTCCCATTGCATGTATATCTCAGACTGTCCCCAGTGTGGAATTTCAACCTCATCTTTTCATTATGAGAAATATGTTTATAGAGTCATCTCACCTCCTGACAGCTCACCTCTAGGTCGCAGAAAAGGGCTCAGTTCACTTACTCGGAATCTACCTGTCCTGTTTCTCTGCGTAGGAAGCTTTTCTCACGGTCAAAACACATCTATAGGAAAACTGAAATCAAGAAACTGATTCTTCTAGTTTATTGTCTCTGCATTTGGAAAGAAAGATGCTTTGCTTCTTCCAAGAGCAGCTGTGATTATTAGGGATCTGTCCATGTTAATTTTAATGGTCTTCTTACATGGGCTCTCGTGTGATCAGATTATCGATGAATGGTCTGATAACAAATCAATGTGAGGTTGCTGTGTCAGAGCACTGAGATTAATGAATGGGAATCGCAGGCCAGGCCCTGCACCTGCTTCCTTTCTGCAGATTCTCCATCGAATCATTTCACTAACCTGAGTCCTAGAGAGCCATGCTGGTTTGCCCATAAGCCTGAACCTTTGGAAAATGCCAGAGAGTGAAAGTCTCTGTCTGCAAGCTGGTATCCTACAAGCCAGCATGAGTCTTACTGACACGTACTGGTCACGGCGTGATGCGTGGTGCTGTCGGTAAAAAGGCACGGACGGGGACAGTCCCCTTTGCCACGTAACTTCCCTGAACTGGTTTTAAACCGGCTCTGTGTGGCTGAGCTGCAGATGGGCAACATCTTCTCGGACACCAATTTTTGCCCCAGGAATTTGGCTGAGTGTGGAGCACGGATGGATGAGGAGCTAGGGGAGAGAGCAAGAAGGCTGCTCTAGTTCATCTACGGTTTTAATATAAGTTCAGGATGCAACCAGAGCCCTGTATTTACTAATTCACTTGACTGGCAGGCATGTGTTAGCGGGAAAATCGCTGTTTCAATAACCTGTCTGGCTCCGTCATATGGAATCTCGAAATGGAAACAATTGTGCCTGTCACATCACCTGTGATAACCTCCGGCGGGAAGCGTGTCCCTCTTTGTCGGGCAGATAAAGCCATTGTTGATGTGTAATATACTGGGCCAGTCAAACCAGCTTGAGGATTGTCTCTTGCTTTGCTAATTAATTTTATCACCCTTGTCATCTTCTACTCAAACCTAGGCAATCTTAAGCCTTGTAGAATTGATTTCAGGGCAAAGGAGGGATATATGCTTCTTACAGGCCAACTCCAGTTACAAATCTAAAGCACTTGCTCTCTGCTTACTTGCATCAGCGTGTTCTAAAGTAGGACACAGCACTTGGGCGATTTCTATTTTGGTACCTTACAATGTATTTTTATGATGTGGTTTTTTTTCCTCCCTCTCCCCTCTTCTTTTCTTTTATCAGAGACAAACGACAGCTGTGTTATTGGCACAGAGCTGAGAAAGGGAAGCTAGAGGTTAGCAATGGCATAAAGATAAGCAGTTCTGGTGTAAATCAGATCCTTCACAAAGCTGAGATTAGAAATTGTCACTTGTCTACAAATAAATGATGATTTCTTGCCCTCCCCTTATGTGCAAGGCACTTTCATTTTCCATTCAAATGGTTTCTGAACACTTCACTTTGGAGTGGAAAAGGCAAGGATTAAGTCTCCATTCATACTGTGGAAGGACTGACCCTGATTCTGTTCTCAGTACATGCACACCATATGGAACAAACCCCGCCGTGATTCCATCACAAAAGCAAAGAGCAGATTTAAGCAGCCAATCTGGCCCACTGTTTCTTTTTTTGGCTACCAAACATCTCCGGGGGGGTGCTGCCCAAGCCTCGGGATGGGAAACCCAGCAGGACAGGGAAGCTGGTATCTTCGCCATTAAACACCGGCCCGCTGCAGAGAGGCTGCCAGGTCTACCTGAGAGGCCAAGCAAATACCTGGTCAAATAAACCTGGCTTAACCCAGGCACAGCTCCAGGACTTGGGGCAGCTGGGATTAGGCTGCCCTACTTCAGAGTTGGATCTTTGATCCACGGGGCACTCAAACCCTGGGTGCCTTCTGGTAGAGGCTGGGCAGGATTTTAATCCCCGCGCCCACAGGTTTTTGATGGGGAGAGCTCAGCACACAGCGATCACATGTTTGGCTTCTCGGAAAGCTGAAGGATGATCAATAGTTGATTAATCTAGTGAAGAAACTAATGTATTAAAAGCAGTGACTGATGTCAAATACATTCTCTCTTGCTCATTGATTTCCTTATTTTTAACCTGCATGTGCCAAAGTTATGAAGCCCAATTCCAGTGTGCAGCTAGTACATTCATCTATTTAATTTCATATGGATATAATTTACTAAGCAATGTATTTGATTGAGTAAATGTGGTGCCATTGATTTTGTGGCTGAATTATCTGATTTGATTGGCACTGTGTCCCATTTAATAGAGAAAGCAACCAATCCAATAAGTAATGTTAGTAATTGGGTAGTTGTTTTCTAAAGAAAGATTACTTGAGTTTAAAGAACTAATGTTTCTCGGTTGCAGTGTAAACCGGATAAATTTCTACAATAGATGAACATGATAACATTTACCTGATGCAATAACAAAATGCTGGCCACTCTAATGCAGCATCAAGGGTTCTCGGGCAGCATTCACAGAGCAGCTTATGTGCAGTTTATACATTAATACAAAGCTCAGGCATCCGGGCCATGAATTAATTAACCCTCAAAAGCCACTGGGAAATGCCATACGCGCTGATGAATTCACAAAGGCGCACAGTCTGACTCTGTGCGGCCCGTTCCCGGTGCTTCCCCAGCCACGGCTGGCTGGAGGACCGGGCTGACGATGGCCACGGGCGCTCTGGAGTCCGACAGGCGCTGATGGGTCTTCCGGGCATTTGGCTCCAGGACGGGAGATGAGTTTTCTCCACTTACTTGTGTTCTAACACGCATGACCATTAATGTTCTGGACTACACAGCAGCAAGAATAATCATGGGCTTAGAGCAGCCATCTCTGGCTGCAAATCAATAGCGTTCAGATAAGGCAGTGGGAGCAGCCTTCACACCAATGTGATTCCACACAATTACGGACCCATTCCTTTCTGATAATACCTTTCCAAGCCTGAATCTGAGGCAAGTAATTTTATTCAAGGTGATGTTCAATACTGCTAAGAGGAAGGACATTTAATTAAATGCTATACTCGACAAATTTGATACCAACAATCATCTGTCAAGTTCATGTAAAACTGATGGTAATAAAAGCGGAACAACTCATATACTGATTTTTTTCTTGCCTATGCTGTATTATTTTGCAGCAAGAGAAACCGGCATACATCGTTTGAATTCCATGCTTATATATTACAAAATACAATCTAGTCATAATACTGATGTGACAGGCAAAAGGAGCTCAGATATTAGCAGAAGAAAGTGATTTTTTTATTATACTATTTTATCACTGGATAGAAATTTCAGGAACTTAAATTTACCATCACATCCACATCTGAACCTGAGTATCTGGGAGGTCATTTACTCCACTGCACAATAAAAGGGAGTCAGACAAGGTAATGCATAATGGAAATCAAAGCAGAACTTCCATTTGCAACTGTGCCATACAGAACGCTATCAGCTGCACTGTCTAAATTATGAGGAGATGCGACTCTCTGATGATGAATACAGAACATAATGAGCGGGGAAGGACAGACCCTGAGGGAGGGGGAATGTGCCACTTGTAGAGGTGTTTATCAAAAGAGAGATATGCTTCTGTATCTTAAAGTGTTATTTTTCTCAAAATTTATTGCAGATACTGATAAGCAAGACCTGTTTATTTACTTCATGGCAATTACAGGGTTCCTCAGAACTGTCTATTCAGACAGATTTTCCCCACAGAAAAGGCTTTTTGCTGAACATTTCAGGGTTTTACTTCTAAAAATTCAGAACTTCAAAAACATTTTTAAATGTAGAAATATTCAGCTTTTTCTGTTCCGGAGGCCTAAGCCGCAGCTTTCAAATTACTAACTTCTTAAGAAAGGAAAGACGTTTCAGGCTCCAGAACAACAAAGAACAGTTGGTTTCCTCAGAGCACTGTGGGGAAGGAACCCCTGGGGTACCGGGGCTGGGGTGCTGGTCCCGCTGGGGTGCTCCCCCGTGGGGCAGCAGCCCCTCACCCCCCTCCGAGGGACCCAGCGCCCCAGGGATGCTGGGCGGGCTCCAGCCCCAGCTCCTCCTGCTGCCGCCAGCACACGGCCGACGATGCTTTGTTCGAGAGCTGTTGCCAGCCCTGATGTGCTGGCATCTTCATCTGACATGCTGGATTTACCGAGCAAACGCAGTTCTTCCCATATAAAGTGAGGGGGAAAAAAAAGAAAAAAAGAGAATAGCTTTGTGTTAGGTCTTCTCAGCTTTTCAGAGGAGATATTCAGCAGACAGACTCTCCTGCCTCTCCTAAGCTGGCTTTGTGCGAGAACTGGAATGGAAAATGGCAAAGATACCAGCTTATCTACCCTTAATTAAATGCTGAAGTTCTTACGTGTGGTAGCAGAGATGGTGTTGTGGTGCACTGTGAAACACAAACCGCACGAACGGTGGTAATTACAAGTCAAGGGATTTTGCTAATACCGGACTTTCAGTCATTTTCCCCTCAGTAATTAGAGCACAGCAAATAAATCAGTATGCAGTTGATTTAAATGCACTGCCACTAGAAGACTTATTTGCTGATGACTTGCCTTGCAAATCACATATCTACTGTTGCCACATATCAGTGAAATTATTTTTGTTTCTTCAAATTGAACGTGTTTCATACAGATGGCAGGTTCCACTCCTGCTTGCTCTTGGACAGTAACAGGAGCATTGTTAGGGTGACACGTAAGACGTAAGTTGCTTGGACTACTGGTGCTCAAATCAAAACATGCTGCTGAGAATAATAATAAACACACGTGAGGGAAATTCAGATTGGAGGCATCTGTCTGAAAACAAGAAGACACGAGTGACTAGCAGAGATCGATGTCTCCGCAATAAAACCCCAGAAAGTGAAGTCTCTGTCTCGTTTCTGGCCAGCAGGACCAGGTACTCGTCAGGAGCCCGTGACACCCGTCAGCTCTCCCAGTCCAGAGTTTATGGAATCTATGTAAGCCTATCCTCCCTCTGAACCAAATAATCTAGAGTGGTACCATCTGTAGAGCCAGGAAAGCTGGGGAGCTCTTGAAAACACATAATCTGGAAGTACAAATTTCATTAACCAGGATACCCGTCATACGGTTGCAAAAGCCACAGTAGATGTGAGACACCCCGATGCTGCCTCCCTCCAAGTCTGACCTCTCAGAACATCAGAGGGAAGCTGGGCCCGGTTGTCCGAGTGCCCGGAAAAAGACAGCACGTTTTTACTACCGTTAGGCATGCTTTTACCATTTTGCGGACAAATCTTCAGCTCCTTATAAAAGTGGCAATTTTCCCAAGCACTGTGCGTATGCTGAGGCTATAAAAGCACCAACAATGTGTATCCAAAGCAGGATCTTTGTTTACCAGATGTCAGCTAATAATAAGAGGTATTATACCAGCACTGAGACCCATTGTGAAAGCCATGTACAAGCTTACGAGCTAAGCTAGCTGATTTACTGACTGCTTCATACCCGCATTGCATGAGTTGGTTTGAATGTAATCTACTAAAAACACCCCGATGGGAACTATAAACTTTATATAAGGAGCCTTAACTCAAACAGTAAGAGACTCCAAGGACCCATGGAGAATGACTCAAATGCTGCAGTGGATGGATTTTTTTGATGCATTTTGTTTTTTCTTTTGTAGTCACAAGGGCTGTTTTCTGTTTATTTTGCAAAACAAAAGCCGCCCCCCCCCCCCCCCCCCCCCCCAATTCTCCCCAAGTCTCCTCTGGTACAAACACAGGCAAGGCAGGAATGCTGTGCCAGCACACTGCATCCATCCAGGCTTGGACGGGCTGCATGGGAAAACAGCTGGGCAACCTTTCCAGGTATTTGTCCTCAGTGGGGATTTGTAAGAATGGTCAAAATTATTAGATGGAATATTTGCTCCTCTTGGTACAGCAGGAAAGTTTAGCAGGAATGTAAAAGCGTAATTCCACTGTGGAAGAAATGCTTGATGCTGGGATGAAAGCCTCTCCTTTGGAAAAGCAGGGCTGCTCTGCTTAGACTGCAGGTAGTCTGGCCTGAAGATGCTTGTGCACTGGTGATGCACTCGACGTGCACTGGTGTAGCTGAGATCAGAATTAGACCCTGCACGGCTGCAGAAGCAGTGGGGATGGTCAGCCGCTGCACGGTGCTGGTACTGCCGCAGGGACAGGGGACGGTGCACAGGGCTAAGAGTGACCGAGGGGGAGAGCCGTGCCGTAGCTGGCCGCTGCTGGGCTACGTTTCCAGCCAGCTAATGCTTTTCACGCGGATGCTGTTTGCCTTCGGCTGCCGGGCAGATGGCAACTTGCATTACAGGTTATCGAGCTGAGCAGTGGGAGTCAAAACAAAATTATCGCTTTACTCCTCCACACTAATGAGAAGTGCGTCACCCAGTTGTTTCGGCACAGGAGGAGTTTGGTTTATGCTTGCTTTGGATCTGGTCACTGTTGCAAGAAAAGAAATCAATCAGAAAACCCGTGCCAGTGGCCTGGACTGCTCTGGTAAATTCCTTCCGCCCACGTCTCCCGCTCCTTGCCTGTTCCTGTCTGTAGGGGAGGCTTGACAATAATTAGAAAATTATCAAGTTTGTGTCAATGTCACGGTCAAAGTCCCCTCGCCCCACTCCCCAGCCTATTCCCACAAGCACGGGAGGGACAGGGCTCACAGCGCACCCCCTCCTCGCCGCTGCTGCGTTGCGAGGTCGGCGCACGGCAGATCTGCCTCGGCACCCCCAGTTTCAAACAGCAGCAGCTCTTCTACAGAAACAGTTTCTGGCCTCACGTTTCTTCCTGTGGTTTTCTCGTGAAAACAATAACAAGGTATTGATCTACCTTGTTGAGACAATGAAGTCTCTTTAATTAGTTCATTAGTCTGTAGCTCATCAAGACTGGGATGAATGCTCCATTGAATCCTGGTTAATCACAGGAGTAGATGATTTCAAAACACTTAGAGGATGCGCATGGAACTGAGGGCTGGAGGTGGCGGGGTCCTGGGCCAGGGATGAGCCCCGGGTTTGGTTGAAAATTATGATTTTTATCCCTGGAGTGAAACCCTGTACTTGATGACCTCAGAGGTCTGCACGAGGGAGAAGGAAACTCAACAGTGTAAATTTGAAGGGCTGAAAGGGTCTTTTACTGAGCGTGCAGCAAGGTATTCCCAAGGCTGCTGGCAAGTTTGGTCCAGGAAGAAGGTGTTCCTGGTTTTAAGTCAGCGTTTAAAAGTAAATATGAAAATAGGACTATAAAATTACAATGTAATTCATTTTTGTTGTTGTTGTTGTTAAAGCGACAGTCAGCATGTAACTTCCAGAGGAAATTTTTCACTACAAAATACACAAGACTTGCACTGAAACACCAGTACAATTTCCGAGCAGTAGCACATGTTGAATCAGAGCAACGGCTGCAGCACCGCACGGGCTGCAACGCCCCCGGCCAGGAGGGTCTGGGCTCCTCCGGCCACCCGCCCTGCTCCTCCCCTGGTCCACCGTGCCGTTGCCATTGGAACTCCGTTCCTGTCGGTGTGATAGCACGTGGCTGCGAGGCTGGTCCTACCGCTGCTGGACCGCACTCTAAAAATGAATTCCCAACCCCGTGATGCATTATCTGTTCGCAGCTCAATCTAATCGCTGGGAGCAGAAGCAAATAAATTGCAGGTAGGGTCAGGGTGGTTAAAGTTTAATGGTGACATAGTGCTCCGCTGCCTTGACCCCAGGTTTAAATTAGAGCAATAATCCAGCAGCTGTATGCTAATCAAAGGGTGACGGGGAGAATTTTGATCAAAGATGCTCCTCTGAGCGCATCCCTCCTATTTCAGCACGGATAATGCAGCGGAGAGCCCAGCTCCGTCCCAGGGGCAGATCCCTGCTGGGAGGGCGCAGCGCTCCGCACGGACACCCGGGCTCCCATCTGTCTCCTCACCCGGCACACCGGCCGTGCCGCGCGGCCCAGGGCCCGGTGCCCCCGGCTCAGCCGGACTGCGCAACCACCACTTTGTGCTGCCTGCGCTGACCAGCAACAGCGCAAACCTACTGCCCTTCTGATCCCACCTTTCCTCCCGCTGCTTCCCAGAGGAGCAAAGCTCTATTAAAAAGTGTCATTTGAATGCCCACAAACCACGGAAAGAGCCTGGAAAATGCGTTATCTCCCTGAACCTGATACAAATAAGGATTTGGCTGTTTGGTGCCACTTTGAGATAATTGTTTCAAAAGATCTGAATGTAGGAGACACTTTAAAACAACTTTAGAATCAATAGCTATTTTAATTTGCAACTCACAGCTTGCTTTGACAAATAACCCAAAAAAGGAAGATAAATAATACGGTTTCAATTATATTTCTGTACAATATTTATCTTATATTGTGTTGTGTGCTGCTGAGCTAATTCAATTTGCTGCTGCCAGCCCATGCTTGTTCCCCTTTCACTTGTAATATATAAGTTTATGAAGAGGGACTAAATCTTCCTGTGTGAATGGCACTTTATCCCTGAATGTGAATGTTTCTGGAAAATAAAATAAAATAAACCAACAACAATACTCTTTGTAAAACTAAGAATAAAAGCCACACAGCTGAGCTATTTTTCACTAGGGACAAGTGACAGACGATGGAGGGAAAGCAGGTAGAAAGTGTCTGAAACCCTCCAGAGGCTTCTGGCTCCACAGCTGGGAACCAGGACCGGATCCCCTTTGCTCGACCGCGGCGCTCCTTTGAGTTTCCAGGGCAGAGGGGATGGGGGGAGATCCGTCCCCCCCGCCACCCTGGAGGACACAGCGCCCTGCTGGGTCACACTGAACTACTCGCTGTAACACTGGCAGAAAAGGTGGTTCCTAGCCCCTACGAGATAAAGATTTCAATTGATTTTGGAGCCCAGGGATGGAAACGTCAAGTTGTATTTACCTAAAGATGAAGGCAGAAGCTCGCTGGGACATTCCAACACGCCGAGCGAGGTTAACCGAGCGCTATAGGCGCCCACCCCGTCGGAAGGACTCGCCCGGCGCTGACACAAGAAAAGCAACGCTGCTGGGTCAGCACCGGCGCTGGCGGCTGGCAGAGCTCTGGGGCAGGATTTTCTCCCCTGGCGCAGGATTTTCTCCCCTGGCAGGCACCGTAGCTCCCTCCGAAAGGCAGCAAGGGGCCGGTGCAGTACACAGCCTGCAGCGCACGCAACCCGCACCACAACCCCTGCGCTGGAGCAGGACACGCTGCGTGGACAGACTCCAGAACTTTTACTACGGTGCTCACTTACTGACATTTCTTTAACTTTTGTGTTCTGTAATTCATTCTCATGAGGTGCTGTTGGAGCTATTTCTGCTCCTATTCCAATGCCTTTTAATTTTTCTCTAAATTGCTGCCTCTGGAGGTGAAAAACAAGCCATGAGCACTTGCTTCTGCGTCAAGGGAAAATGTCAGTCAGCTTCTGCCTGTGGGCACCCGCGCTGGTGCCAGTCATCTTAAACCATACCAGTGCAACCAGAAAGGCTTCTGGGAAAAAATACAGAAATAGAGAAGAGGCCATTCAGCTAAAGGTTGGGAATTGTTTGCAGCAAACTGACAGATGTTTATGGTTCATAAGTACATTCCCGAAAGGACAATGTTAGTGGCTTGAAAAAATGGAAGGGATGAAAGATGGAAGAATTGATTTAACATCTGTGCTTTTCTTGAAAATGTTTTCTCTATGGAATATCAGGGAAGTTGACATTTTCACAAGGCAGCAGAAGTGAGATTCATGGCTAATTGTGGTCCTGATGGTGAAACAAAGCAGGGGATCCAAAGGAAAGCTTTGCAGGCTGCAACATCTCCTTCGTTGCTTCTCCACCACCTGGAACACTCGCAGTAAGAAAAATATGGGCCCACTACAACTTTGGCCCCTTGGCTTGTTTCACACATTGCTTAAAAACTGATGGCTTTAACAGCCTGTCCTTTGTCTCAGCCCTGCACACAAGGTGGAGAGAGAGAACACCGCTGCTTCAGAAATGCCACGTCGGGAGAGAAATCCACCACCAACTCCTGACATGTCCCTCCGCCTCTCTCCTCTCTGGTTTGCTGACAGCCAGTCCTGCTGGTTTGCAGACTCTCCCATGCAAACAGTTTGGGTTACAAGTGTTTGATTATTTTTTAATTTTCCACTAAACTGGCACTGCTCTAGTGCAAATGTCACGTAACAGGCAATTGCAGGAGCTGTGCAAGCAGAAAGCGAAACAGCAATAAAGCAGCCTGCTTTCTATTCTCTCACACTTCAGAGTTATAAGATCCACATTGCACTTTCCTTCATTTCAGCCTGCTTGGTGTTAATTTTAGCAACTAAACCTTCTATTTTAGAGCTGCAAACGCAGCTGATAACATGGTTAACAACTGTTGCTGTGGGCTCCCTTGGCAGTGAGGCATTAGCATCCTCACTAGCATATTGCATTCAGCTGCACTTCCAGGTTTCGGTCTCACAGCTCCTCCCAAAAATGTGGTTGGTGCTGCAGAAGCAATGGTCACTACCACCGTCCTACACTCTGCGCCGGTCTGACTGGCTTATTAGACAAAGGCTGGGGTATTTTTGCCACTGATAATATCAGCTCTCCAGTGATGGATGAGCCTGTAAGCTATTCCTGTGTCTCCATTATTCATCTCTACTGTATGCTGCCAAAGAGCACAGGGTGCTCGATCCACCGTGCTGGCAGGTTACGTTTTCGGGAGCAGGGAGCTGTACACAGGGAGTACATCGAGTACGCACAAGGCACCTTTGCTCTCTTAGCTGGTGCTTGGTGCTCTCCCCTCTAGCAAACTCTTCTCCTCTGTCCAACAGATCAGGCTGGGGCTCCTCGTGGAGCCTCCCCTGTGTCCCTGGCCAGAAGTGATGCTCCAGCTTCCGTACTCACCAAGGCCCGGTAGCTACAACAGCTTCCAAGTCAGAATGCTAAAGTTTGGGGGATCTGCAGCTCTGGACCTGTACAAACACCCAGCAGCCACAAGGCATGAGTATGTCTTCTCAATCAGGCCAGAGGCGTAGAGCCGCACACCCCAAACTGGGTTTCAGCAAAAGAAAAGTGTACGGGTCTCTGGTACGCAACAATGCCAGGAATCCCAGATTAGCCAAGAGCAGAATCAGCTGAAGATGTTGAGGTTTTCTTTAGTTTTATTTTCAGAGTAATAAACTCTGTAATTAACCATAGCTTAATAAGTCATCAATCTTGTGCAAAAAAACCCCCAAATAATGAACTAATTAACTAGAATGCATTCTCCCAATGTAGACAATCAATGCCTTATCTTAATGTAGGGGTATCTCTAGAGGGGAAGGAGGGAGGTTGGAAACAATTAAAGAAACTAAATATTGAGAGAGAGAATGCTGTTTGTTTTTCCCCAAAAAAGGGAAACAGATTAAGAGAGAGACAAACTCCAATGTCTGAAACCCAGTATGCTTATTTCCCATTTTATTAAGAGAAAATATTGACTAGGAACTACCCTTAGTAACAGGTTTATATTTAACTAAGACAACAAGAACCAGAAGGCTAGTAAACCCCCTTTTAATCACTCTCCTTCCCCTCTCCCCCGAGTTTAAAGAAATGTAAATCTGCCATCAGAGCCAGTGCCTCAGAAAAGAGTGAGTCTGCATTCGTATGCGATTTCAGAACGTGTCCTCCTAATCTTCCTGTCTCACACATTTATTCCAGTGATTCCCTTTGCTTCCTCTTGTCAGCCTGAAGTTAATTCAAGTCATTTTATACTCTAAAAGCAAGTCTTTTCTAGTATGTTTAAAATACAGTTTGAGTCTCTCCCAGTTCAATAGTCACTTGGGTTGTAAGCAACTGCTCAAGCAATTGCTGTGCCTTCCCTCAAGAATATTACATTCTCTGCTGCTCACAACAAAAACATCAAGAGTGTTAATATTGCTGTTGCAGTGACTGACAGCTGCTGCAAATATGGCTGATATAAATTACTGCACTTTGGAAGCTGTGCAAAGCTTTGAAGGTAGCTGGGGTGATCCGTTACATCCTCTTGGGGAAAGCTGGGAGCTGAGAGGCATCCACCAATTTCATTACAAGAGTGCTCAGAAAGCCTTAGATACACCTCACCCCCAAGCAGGGCTATTAAAAGGGACCGAGTTTCATCTTCTGTGCTAAGAACCTCAAGGGCACAAGGCAGAGAAGAAAGGGCCTCCTCCATCCCTTCTGCAGGGACTTCGTGGCAGACAACAACCAAAGAGGAGGGGAAGGTGTCTTTCTTAGCAACAGCTGGTCCCCAAAGGAACAAAAAGACTCCCACACATCGCTCTGGTGTCCACAACACAGCCACACCGTGTTCAGGCAGGCTAGCACATCAGGTCCCTCCTGGAGAGATGTTCAGTGAGTGCACACTCAGGACATCTGAGGGCACACTAGAAGCCAATGTCTGTATCGGGGATGCCTCTGGAGAACAGACCTGTGTTTATTCCCTTCTATTCCAGGGTAACATGTTCTTCTTGCTTCGAATCTGCAGGTATGAGATGGGCTCAACACGTGGTGTGGCACAGCAAATACACGACACACACTGTGGGGGAAATCAGGGCAGCTGTGCGGGATGCCTTCCCATGAGCATCACCACTTCTAGGAAACCTTCTTTGTTTCATCTATCACATTCAAGTCCCATTCCTTTACCAAACCACCCAGTGAGGCTCCCTGAATCAGTTGGAGGAAGGAGTTCTGTGTAAACACATGTGCCAAGGGGTGGGCATAATCTTGGCTGAGTAATGGTCTCTCACCATATCTCCAAAGGGCTCAAAAGCTACGTCAAGGAATGAAAACCATGGTAGAGCTAGTGGAAGAATTAAATCAAACAGATGGAAGTGTGGGAGTAGAGTTTGGGCCAAGAAAGGCCAATTTCAAACCATATTTTTAATTAAATTGGGGAAGTTTTTAACTGATAAAAACATCTTTAGTTGGATTTAATGGCATTTAGCTGCTTTAATTGGGATGTCTATATTTGGAGTTTGCAGACAGAAACAGATAATAAGGCAACAAAAACAGATCACAGGGGCTTAAAATCCTGGCATTTGCATAACCCAATTGTTCACATTATGAAATGGAAACCCTGTTATCAGCTTGCATAAAACAGCTTGTTTTGGTAGATTGCAAATACTGTGTTTAATTAACCAAGCTTCAGGGACAGTGAATCTTATTGTTACAAGATAGAACTCAGTGGAAATAAAGGCATTTTCATTTAAATAAAACAAAAGGGGATGTTTATCAGGATGTTACTTAATTGTCAGCATTGCTAAAGAGTTTTGTTTCTGCTATAATTTATGAACTGGAATTGATCAGTGAAGCAGGGAACCAGACGCCTTTGTCCTGTACAATTAAAGCTCTGTCATCTTAAATCCAGGCATTAATGATGCCAGCAGCTAAGAGGAAAGGAGAAAAAAAATCTGCAAGTCCACTAGAAATCCTAGTTATGAATGAAATCCCATTTTACCCCATTAGCCCTCTCAAAGCATCTCTATCTTGGTAATATCTACCCCTGGCACTTCCAGAAAGTCCATGACAACACCACCAAGGTCCTAGCATGTTCCTCACTGTGTTGGTTTTGCGTGGCAAGGTTTTGGTAGCGGGGGGGCTACAGGGGTGGCTTCTGTGAGAAGCTGCTAGAAGCTACCCCTGTGTCTGATAGAGCCAATGCCAGCCGGCTCCTAGACGGACCCGCCGCTGGCCAAGGCCAAGCCAATCAGCGCCTCTGTGATAACATATTTAAGAAAGACAAAAACAGTTAGAGAGCGTTTTTGCAGCCAGAGAGAGGAGTGAGAAGATGTAAGAACATCTGCAGATACCAAGGTCAGTGAAGAAGGAGGGGGAGGAGGTGCTCCAGGCGCCGGAGCAAGATTCCCCTGCAGCCCGTGGTGAAGACCATGGTGAAGCAGGCTGTCCCCCTGCAGCCCATGGAGGGAGGATGAGGGGGTGTAGCGATTCCACCTGCAGCCCGTGGAGGACCCCACGCCAGAGCAGGTGGAGACACCTGAAGGAGGCTGTGGCCCCGTGGGAAGCCCGCGCTGGAGCAAGCTCCTGGCAGGACCTGTGGATCCGTGGAGAGAGGAGCCCACGCCAGAGCAGGTTTGCTGACAGGACTTGTGACCCCGTGGGGGACCCACGCTGGAGCAGTCTGCTCCTGAAGGTCTGCACCCCGTGGAGGAGACTCACGTTGGAGAAGGCCGTGAAGGACTGTCTCCCGTGAGAGGGACCCCACGCTGGAGCGGGGGAACAATGAGTCCTCCCCCTGAGGATGAAGAAGCGGCAGAAACACCGCGTGAGGAACTGACCGTAACCCCCACTCCCCGTCCCCCTGTGCCGCTGGGGGGGGCGGAGGTTGAAGCCGGGAGTGAAGTTGAGCCCGGGAAGATGGGAGGGGTGGGGGAAGGTGTTTTAAGATTTTGGTTTTATTTCTCATTCCTCTGCTCTGTTTTGCTTAGTAATAAATAAGATGAATTCCCTCTCTAAGTTTGGTCTGGTTTGCTCGTGATGATAATTAGAGAATGATCTCTCCCTGTCCTTATCTCGACCCGTAAGTTTTACCTTTTCTCCCCTGTCTAATGAAAGAGGGGAGTGATAGAGCGGCTCTGGTGGGCACCTGGCCCTCAGCCAGGGTCAACCCACCACAGTCTTTTTTGGCGCCCGACGTGGGGCACGAGAAAATCGAGATAAGGATAGTAATGGGAAGAGGTAACGGGCAAAACATTGACTGAACGTAACTTGAGAGTGATACAGTGGTGAAGGGACTAGAGATAGATTTTGTGTGTAGATTGTCCACTCTTGTTTGGTGTTGTGATAGTGTTGTTTTGATGTTGGTGTGGGGAATTCTTTTTTTTTTTCTTTTTCTTTGTTGATGTGATTAGTGTTTGTGAAGTTTTGTGTTGAATGTATATTTTAATGGTAATTCTTAAATATGTGATTCACAGAGGCGAGGGGTGGAATGTGTTGGTTTTGCGTGGCAAGGTTTTGGTAGCGGGGGGGCTACAGGGGTGGCTTCTGTGAGAAGCTGCTAGAAGCTACCCCTGTGTCTGATAGAGCCAATGCCAGCCGGCTCCTAGACGGACCCGCCGCTGGCCAAGGCCAAGCCAATCAGCGCCTCTGTGATAACATATTTAAGAAAGACAAAAACAGTTAGAGAGCGTTTTTGCAGCCAGAGAGAGGAGTGAGAAGATGTAAGAACATCTGCAGATACCAAGGTCAGTGAAGAAGGAGGGGGAGGAGGTGCTCCAGGCGCCGGAGCAAGATTCCCCTGCAGCCCGTGGTGAAGACCATGGTGAAGCAGGCTGTCCCCCTGCAGCCCATGGAGGGAGGATGAGGGGGTGTAGCGATTCCACCTGCAGCCCGTGGAGGACCCCACGCCAGAGCAGGTGGAGACACCTGAAGGAGGCTGTGGCCCCGTGGGAAGCCCGCGCTGGAGCAAGCTCCTGGCAGGACCTGTGGATCCGTGGAGAGAGGAGCCCACGCCAGAGCAGGTTTGCTGACAGGACTTGTGACCCCGTGGGGGACCCACGCTGGAGCAGTCTGCTCCTGAAGGTCTGCACCCCGTGGAGGAGACTCACGTTGGAGAAGGCCGTGAAGGACTGTCTCCCGTGAGAGGGACCCCACGCTGGAGCGGGGGAACAATGAGTCCTCCCCCTGAGGATGAAGAAGCAGCAGAAACACCGCGTGAGGAACTGACCGTAACCCCCACTCCCCGTCCCCCTGTGCCGCTGGGGGGGGCGGAGGTTGAAGCCGGGAGTGAAGTTGAGCCCGGGAAGATGGGAGGGGTGGGGGAAGGTGTTTTAAGATTTTGGTTTTATTTCTCATTCCTCTGCTCTGTTTTGCTTAGTAATAAATAAGATGAATTCCCTCTCTAAGTTCGGTCTGGTTTGCTCGTGATGATAATTAGAGAATGATCTCTCCCTGTCCTTATCTCGACCCGTAAGTTTTACCTTTTCTCCCCTGTCTAATGAAAGAGGGGAGTGATAGAGCGGCTCTGGTGGGCACCTGGCCCTCAGCCAGGGTCAACCCACCACACTCACCAAAGAGAGGAGGAGGATAAAGCTGGGCAAGTATAAGGGTACATACATTCTTTGACACCCCCTTCTTCAGCATTCAAGCAGGAGATCTTTATCTGAAAAGCCAGGAACTGTTCACAGAGTAAGATGGAAAATAACTGAGCTGCTGGGGAAGAAATGATTAGGTTTTCCTTGCAGAAAACACTGCTGGGAATGGAAAACATTCTTGTTTTGAGTTTGAGACACAATAAACCCTAAACATTTCTGTATCTAGAGGTATTTTTGCTAACATTTCCAGTATGTCAGAAAACATTTTTTTCACTAGAGGGAAAAAATAATAATCAAGCACCACCAGAAATATTGTTTGCCATTTCACAGCCTCCCTGAAGCATCTGTGCCACACAGGCATGGCAGGAGCATCCTCTGGCTGGGGAGCATGCTGAGGTTTAAGAAATGCAAAAGGGAGAAAAAAGGATGCTGTGCAGACAGAGGACAGGCCCTGCCCATATTACCACTAATGCAAAGTACAAATCACAGGATATTTCTCTAAAATATGCAATTGTATTTGAAAGGACACAAAAGCTGTGGTTACTGAGCTGCTTCCAGGAACAAAACATATTCCACAGCCTGAAACAAAGTCTTATTTATACGCTGTGTTTTTCTGTGATTGCTTAAACATGCTTAGCACATTGGTCTTCGCACAGTACAGCACCACTGAATTCCTTCTGTTCAGAAACGACAATGTGCATCATGAGATTTCTGACCACAGTGAAACCCCTCACCAAAATACCCAGAGGCAGCAGGGGAGAGTCTGCATGGGAGTTCAGCAAAAGGCAGAAGCTGCTCGTGAACCCAGTAAAGCATATTATCACAGAAATGTGCTGGAGTAATCAGAGAGGAGAGCAGATGCTGCTGGCCATAAAAGCCTATGTGAAATCCAGCCGAGAAACCTACTGAGAGACCTACAGGGGCAAATTTCCCTGTGGTAGGACAAAAGAGACCCAGCAAGTGAATAGCTGAAAAATCTATTGCAAGGTGCCCATTATCAAGCAGCAGTGAAGCTACAAAAAATAGAGAATTGAATTCGAGGAGGGAAGGGAAGCAGGCACCCTGTGGACACAATTACAGAGACATTTCAGAAATTGCTGGGTGTGTAAATGCAGGAAGAACAGATGGGAGAGGTCTGAGGATGAAAGGGTAGAAGTGGTCTCCCCACATGTGCCAAGGAAACACCCAGCTGCTGCCTCTGCCAGGGCCAGCTCCCACGTGCTGCCCAGTCCCATCAGCGCCCACAGCCCCTCCTGCACGTGCCCTGGCAGCAGTGCCCCCCGCACCCCGACTCTGTGGCACAGGCTGGTCCTTCCCTCTCAGCAGCACTTGGAGGACCCCGTTTCCTGCAGCCCTGTTCCCCACAGCTGCTGTTCTCTCCCTGCACAGCCTCTCCTTTGTCGGTGCCCCTTGGATCACCTCTGGCGCTCAGCCATGGAGGTGGAATTGCTCCTTTGCTCCCACAGCCCATGTCACAGCCCTCACCCTGTGCCAGAAACTTCACTTTGCAGGTGAAGGCGAGGGATGGTACAAACTCCGCAAAGCCCAGCGCCCCTTGCATGCCCAGGGCGTGAATTGCCAAAGGGGCTGATCTTTCAGTGTAAGCACCAGGCTCTTGGATGGATTAGCTCACTCCAGGCTAAGCCTCACACAAGAAGCTGGGCTTTCCTGCAGCTGCACACATGCAGCATCTTGCACACAGTGCCTGGATCAGCTGGGCCCAGGATCAACACCGACACAGCCTCTAACTTCTTGTTACAAGCTGCAATCTCTGCCCCCAGCGAGGAGCAGCCCAGCAGCAGGGCATGCCCAGGGCTGCCCCAGCAGAAGCCCATCACTTGGGAACCTGCTCAGCCTGGTGCTACCCCAGCCCTGGAGCCTCACAGGAAAAATTCCCAACAGCCAGGCTGCTCTTAGAAAAGGTGAACCTGGTGCTTGAAAGGCACCAAATCCTTTAATCCCTGCAGCCACTTTAACCCTTGGCCTCCTGAGCCTCACTGAAGGATCTGAAAGCTTGCTGAAATCCCAAAGTATCACAAGGATCATTGTACATCCTTAAATAAACCTCCTTTCTTTACCTCTCTCCCTTTGTGAGGATTTATGCTCCGTGAGAGGCACAGCTGCTCCTACAGAAATGGCCTGAGGTTTGAAAAACCCTTCATGGTTTTTAGTTCTTGCCTCTCAAGGGTTAACAATCCTCTGGAGAGTGCACAGCAGCCTGTCTATCCACTTTGGTAATTGAAATCAATTTCTCTGCCTTATCTTTAGGAAACCTATATAGTCAAGACACTAATCTGCTGGCTGTGGCATCTTTTAAATGAAAACCTATTTAAAAAAAAGAAAAAGGTCCTTTCCCTGCCTACTGATGTTCCTTCGCTCAGCTTCCAAACAGGGAGACAAACTCTGGACCCCAGACTTTTGGGAAGAAGCACCCATTGCTGGTCAGCCCTTGGGCAAGCTCCGTTCCCCTCTCCTGAGCCCGGCACTTCTGACTTCCCCAGCAAGGCAGGGGCTGTCTCCTCCTGCTCTGCCTGGCACAGTGATGGAAGGGACCCCTCTGCCTACTCATGGACCGGGGAGCTCATGTGCTGGCTAAGGGGACATCTGGTGAGGAGGATGGATGCTAAAGACCCCCAGACTGAGAGGGGAGCTGGGAGAGGAGCTTTTGGGCAGATATCTCCTTGGTGCAGCTCCTTGGCTCCTCCTGCACTTACTCCCAGCCCCTGTTCCCCTGACTCCTGTCACACCATGCTACTGTAGAGGGGTCACAAAACCAGGATGCCAGCTGGGCACACTGATACAGGCACAGCTGCAGTCAGGGATGAAGGCACTGTACCCCCACCAGCCTGCTGCCTCCCTTCACAAACTTTCCCTCTCAAATGTTCAGTTACCTAAAATGAAGCCTGCAGAGAAAAAGCAGACCCAAACCATGTTCTCTGCTAATCCTGGTCACTGGGACTCCAGCCAAGCCAATAGATTTCTAATTTGCAGTCAATTGGGCTTGAAATCCCTGTAGTTTTGATTGCAATTACACAGATCAAGTAATCAATAGGGAATCATACCACCCTGACCCTAAAAAAAGGGAAATAAAAGCCCACAAGCACACCTCTGGTTCCTTGGCAGGACAGCAGGGTGAGCAGGGCAGCACCGGCGCTCGGCAGCGGCGTGTGTTGGTGCAAGGCTGCCCACCCGGGTTCGCTCAGGGCAGGCTGCCCGTGGGGGGAAAGGGAAGCCACAGAACAGGGGATGAGAAAGCAAGCGCAGATATTCATGCCCAGGAGATCTGAAGCTGGGACTGACACATGAAGCATAGACAGACTGGACCTGAGCTGTGACTGACCCAACAGAAATACATCATCCTCCTCAGACGCCTGTGCACTGCTGTCTGCAGAAAGAATCAGCAGAGCTCTCTAGCAAGAAATGTGCATTTACCAAAAGTTAACAAGTTGTACTTTCCTTCAAACTAAGTGCACTTCTTGAGCAAGACAATATAATTAAGTGAGGCACATTAATATCATGAGATAAGCATCACCAACCACATTTATGACAATATAAAGGAATTTGCAGAGAAAAAAGAACTTATACCCTATAAATCAAAGCATTTTGGTGCATAAAATTTGGGAACACAAGTCTATGAATTGTAATAGAGCATGACAAAGTCTCATCAACAGAAGTAAATATTAAGCCCCCAATGACAAACAGATACCAAGCATCCTATCTGAATGTTTTTCAACACATCAAATTTAAAGCAGTTCCCTGATTCTTATTCTCTTAATCAAGGTAATTTGCTTTAAGTGTTCCTTGCAGCTGAGAAATTACAATTGCCCTTTTAATATTCTGGTAATACAAAACAGCATTTTTTTTTCCATCTGATACTAATCATTGTGTGCTCCTCTGAGGGCGGAATCTTCTTTGGGTGAGAAAGAGCTTGGTGAGAGACTAACATGCACATCAGAAAATTCAATGTATGACAGTGATTTGACTGGATAAGGGTAGAGGAGGGAACAGCCATTTCACTGGCCTGGCTTCCCCATCCAATTATTCATTATGTTAAATTGCCATTATATTCCTTTCAGCTCCCTGAGAAGTCAATATAACATAATGAAGTTATCACAAGATGAAGCTTTGCTGAGCTAATTTGGTGATGGTAATATAAAGCAGACCTGGGTAAAGGTTGGGAAGATAGCTTTGTTTGCAGAAGTGAACATGAAGATAGTTGGGGTTATTCAAGACAGGTAGTAGTTTCTTCCACCATCCTTGCCCTTTCAGACAAGATTTTTTTATCTTTTGATTGCTAAAAATGTCAAAAAAGTTTCAATACTCAATGTCACAGCAACAGGAATCTGAAAGGTTAATATAAATATAGGCTGCTCTTGCCTCTGACCACTCAGTGCTGTCAAACAGAAAAGCTTCCTTCATTTCTCCAGTAGTACAGCATTTCAATAAAGTTTCTTAGGAAAGCCTGATACACACATGTTCTTTCTCAGCAGATGCGGTACCAAAGGAATAAGAATGCTGTGCTCACCATCAACAAATAATCCTTCCTGAGTACATCTGAGCTTGTTTTCCTCAAACACTGCTGACAAGTGATGCATGAGAGGGTACCAGGAAGGAAGGAAGGAGACAGTGCCTGTCATGTAGCAATTGCTCAGTACTTACAGTCTACAATAATTTGGAGATCCATCTGCACACATCTCACTAACTATATCTGACATTGGAAACACCTATAATTTTTGATAGCAAACTCCATTTTGAATACAGGGCATATTTTCTGGCTTCATGATGAACTGCAGCCACAAGCACATTTCAGCCGCAGATCTCCTCCCTCCTGCTCGCAGGACACTGCTGCACTTGGGGCCAGACACAGCCCTCCTTACAACACAGACCCTTGTTCCACGCAGCTGGGGCCACCACTTCCAAAGCTATCATTTGTAGCCACACAATTTTGGCAGCCATTTATCAACACCCTTTTGGAACAAGAGGTAGCTTGGGGCTGTATTAATCAATTAATTTATTCTGTTCCTTGTAGGAATATGTATCCTGTCAACCAGTTCTTTAGGTTACAATTGTTCCTCCATTAATCTTAAGCATATCAAACAGAGCACAGGCTCATTGTTGGGAGGGAATAATGGAGAACATTGCAGGGAACACTACCACATGCAGGAATGCCCCCTCAGCTATTAGTCACTTTGCATTAATGTGCACTGCATTAATTGCTCACTAAAGGAGTGGCTGCAAAATACAAAGGGAGTAACATCAGCTGCTGATGTTGGAGACTGACAGAAAGCAAGAGGGTACTAGAGGAAACCAAACATATTTCACTGCAGCTTGGGTGGAGAGTGGCTTCAGGGCTGCATCATCACAGGATGTTTTCTCACTGCCCGCTGTTGAGGAACGGAGCAGCAAGGCTGCTCCAGCAGGCACAGCGGCAGGTCCCTGGGGGATGCCAGGCACATGCTCCCTGGGGCTGGGAGTAATGGGGAAACTGCAGAGCCCAGGAAGGATGAGCAGTTGGGTAAAGAGTGAATGAGGACAAAAACTTCCCAACCAAAATTTCAGACCACAGGTCCCTCTAGCTGAGGATCCCCACTCCACATGGCCTCTGGCATTTAGATCTACATACAAGCACCACTAGTGCAATTTTGTCATCCCATTGCCCACTATTTACCAACTCACAGAGGGAGGACAGTGGGTTTTATTTTGGGTTTTGCTACAAGAACTAACAGAATGAAAGTTAAGGAGCAAGGTGGGCTGATCTGTAAATACCTGGCATTTTTACTCCTGTCTCAAAGCAACATAACAAACCACTCTGAATGCAAACCTGACTCAAAATGAATCATCAAGTACTTCACAATGCAGGTAATTGAAAGAGGACACTAAGGGATCTGGATACAAAGAGAACAGTTGTTCTTTCAGCATTTCTACCCTTTTTCCTTCCCCCTTGAATTTCAATAGGCCATGTCTAATTATTGACTGGCACATATTCCCCCTCACACTGGGTTATTATCAGACCATAGCACATGTGTCAGTCCACAGAATTAGCAGCTATAATTGGACCCTTTTAACAAGGTACACAACACATTTTAAATTAAATTGCATTCCATAAATCAGGTTAACCTTTTCAACATTGCTCTAAGAAAATTAATTACTCATATCGAAGCACATGACCTTTTCACAGTGCTTGGGATTAGCTTCCACATTTCTTTTATTTTCCCTTCTTTCTGCTCCTCCCTCCCCCAGCCCAGCCTCCTTTCTTCCCTTAAAAACACCAGAGCCCAAACAGCACCAAGGCTGAACACATTGCTTCAGCTCTCACTCACAGCTTCAACCAAGTGCAACTGAATTGCTGCTCTCTTTTGCAGCTCTCCTCTAAGCAAGCAGCCCCTCCTCCCCATCCCCTCTGGCAGGAGAACCCAGGGCTGCCCAGGTGCCCACACTCAGCTACAGCATCTGACTCTTGACCTTGGTTTGATGTCTGCTTGAAACACCTGGGAGTCCTGTGACTTCTCCATTTCCATCACCAGCAACTGGCAATGATTCTACCTTTCTGGCCCTTACAATCATAAATAAAGCATGGCTGAGTGCCCTAAAAGCTCAGAAGGGAGAAAAGGCAAAAAAAAAAAAGCTTTATTATGTTAAATTTGCTGGAACTTTCCACAACAGTTCTGCAGGGTTCATGGAAATAAATGTCAGCAGCAGAGTCCCAGTACCAGGTTGGAAACATCAGGAGAAAAAGACTCTTATTGAAGCCAGCATCAAAGCAAGGATGGCAACCTTAAACAAAATCAGGTGGGAAAACCACAAACAGCTACAGCCTCATCTCTCCCCACCTGATCCTACTCATAGCTTCCATGTAATCTGGGTTTTATGAGCTTTCTTATGCCTTCTATGGTGAGTTCAAAAACAGGATTAGCAATATCTACAAATGACAAAACTCAGTTCTAATTGAGAGAATTAGAGCAGAAAAGGCTTTGTTGCTCCTGTGTAAGGGAGCAGAGGAAACCCAGGTGAGCTCAGGGTGTCTGCAGCAGATCTCCCTCACCAGCAGCTCTGTCTGCCCCAGTAACCCACCTGTACCCAGCCTGGCACAGCCATCCCCAGGAGCACAGCACCACTGCAGCAGCTCCAGGACCTTTAGTGAGAGAAACAGAACAGATGAGCACTGCAGGATGAGCAAGCATTAAGATCTCTTCCCAGAGTCCCTTCTGAAGCAAACTCTCAATTTTTTGGTCACATTTCCTCATACTGCATTATATTTGTAATCTGCTATTAACTCAGTCTATTTTATAGACTTTCTTCTGAGCAAATCCTTCAACAACAGAGGAAAAATAATTGGGACTGGAAGCATTCCTCAGACAACAATATTTATATTGACACAAGACAGTGGTAGCTTTCAAAAGTCAACAATTCCTAGAACAAGTTTTAGTTTTGCAACCATACCCCCTGGTTTCTCATGTTAAAACAGGCTTAGCAACACAATACTCTCTCCTGTAGCTGTTCTCTAAGCCTGGGTGGTTTCAGTTAAGCAGAAGCAAGACCAACAATTTTAAACACACACAAAAGGAGCAAGCGCAGCAGGAAGAGATCCCCACTCACTATAGCACCTAGTGAAAGCTGCTCTTTGGAGCTACTCATTGCTCATGCCAAGGCACTCACTACAGCAGCCCAACAGCTCTGTGCACAAACAGGGGCTCAAGAAGCCCCCCCCTGCCCAGAGCCCACCCAGCGTGGAGCTGCCCACGCTCACACCAGAGCTGCCTCCTACTGCCAGGAAGGGGGCAGGCAGCGCGCGGGCAGTTATAGGGCAGCGGCAGCACGGCCCGCCCCCCCCGAGGCGATTAAATGGGGTCCTGCCCCACTCTGTGGCAGTGTGGGTGTGACTGCTCTGGCTGAGGGAGAGGCACGCGTGGGAGGGGAGGCGGCTGCTGCCGCCTCCTCCTCAGCCCTGAGGAGCAGGGTGAGGCCCCCTTCCCATACAGGCAGAGCCTGCCTGGAGCCCCTCCCAAGCTGGACCGAGCAGAGCACAGCAGGTGAAGTGCATGAGGCTGCTAATGGTCTTTGTCAGCTAAGGCCTGTATCTCCCTGCCTGCAGCTGGAACCCATTTGCACCCAGCCTCACCCTGCCCTACAGCACTGCAGGCTGCTGGTCTGCAACTCTGCCTCCACCATGGCTTCCCCCAGCCACCCTGGGAGTCTCCCGATGCTATTTGCTTTCTCTGGGATGGATCCTGCACTGATGCTGGCTTGTGCTCTGGGCTTGAAACTGTCTAGGTGCTATTGCCATAGCCTTCCTTGTGCTCTGGGCTGACTGTGGCTGCTGTCCTGCTGCCTGCAGTGCCTCATGCTCTGGGCTGACTCTGGTGCTGCCCCACTGCTGCACCACCTCACTGGTAATGGTGGGACAGGCCCTCACCCTGCTGGTATGGGACCCCCTCAGTGCCTTTCCTGTGAGGCATCTGCCATCCCTGCTGCACCCTGACTGGCACAACTGATGGTGAGCTGGGGGGGCTCTTCCCCAGAGGTCTGGGGCCTGAAGCCAAGCTCCCTGTGGTAGCCATTGCTGGGCTGACAGGCCTGGGCAGCCAGCTGCTGGGAGACACTGCCAGGAGACGCCGCTGGAGCCCCTGCCAGAGAGGAGGCCACCGTGTGCTGGCCCCTTGCTGCCATACACGGGCCCACGCTGTCGAAGGAGCACACCGGGATGCGTTGCCTGTCTCCAAAAGGTAGGATGTTGCGCAGCTCGGTGCCCGTGCGGTGAGGGGCCAAGGGTATGAGCAAGGTGTGAATTTAGCAGAGGATACAGGATGGTCTGAAGGCAGCAAAGTTGTGCCTGAAGTAAGGTGCTGGTTTTTATCAGGGAGAGGCACTGAGCCTCAGAGCAGCTTCCCTGGGAATGTGTTAAACTCTCTGTTGGCTGGAGGCTTTGAATTCATGGCTGCACGTCTTCCTAAATGCTGTGCCTGAGCGAGGGGGCGTGGGTGCGTGGTTTGGTGTGTGCTGTGGCAGGACTGGAGAACAGTGGTGCCTTCATGGGCTGTAGCAGAGGTTTTATAAAAGTTGCTGACCAACTGCTGTTTGATACAATAGGTATTGGTAGACACTGCTTGGCTTTTAACACAGTCTGTGTGTGAAACTTGCGAAATAAGTGGTGTGTTGTTGCCTATGCGCTCAGTGCAGAAACCTGCAAGGAGTGGGCTGGTGGCTTTTAGGTTGGCACAGTCTGCCTAAGAACAAGCTGTCTTTGTGCTGGGTAGTACAAGGTGATTGTCTTGTCTCAGGTGCTGAGGGATAACTGCAGAATTCTGATAGCTTTTGCAATCTTATCAGCTAGTGAGAAGAAACTTGCCCATACATAGCAGCATTAGGGTACTAGATGTAGTCAGGTCTGAATGGTCTCTGCTTGTCCTTTCTGAAGATACTGATTTTGGTGGTGGTCCTGAGTTCTGCTGAGAAGAGGATTAGGCTTTGATGGGGGAAGCAACTGTTGTTCAGCCTGCGAATTTGTGAGAAAGATGGGTAGCAAGTGACTAAGTTCATGGGAAGAGGCACGTATTTATGGCTTGAGTTCACGTGGGTTTGGTGTTCCCCATGCTATTGGGAGATTGACACAAAGAACTGACAGCCCTCAAAGCGTGTACTTCAGGTTACTGAGTGCTGTGATAAACAGATTAAGGACATCCCTTTCTCTGTCCTGGGTGCACAGGCTGGGGGGTCAGCAACATGCCTAAGGATGTAATGAAGTGGGTCAGACAGTACATTAAGAACAAAGTACTTTGGTACCTGCAGAAGCTGCAGCTTTTCTGTGTGTGCTGTACCTGCAGTGGAAGACTCATTCCTCTTGGTCCCATGGGCAGCAGACCCAGGTATCAGTGTTTACTTGCTGCATGTTGTCTGCCCGGACCCGCAGCAGTGGGGACTGGTGCCGTCAGGCCCTGTACAAATGTGTGAATGATGGAAGTCTCCTCAGAAGATGAGAACATCTGTTCTGCTGTTTCTTCCCTCAAATGGGATAATCTATGTGGTTTTACTATAGACTGTATTTCCCAGCTCTATTCATTTCTTTAAATTGCTCTGTAAGTTGCTGAAGTCATCAGCAGAAATGCTGGAGTCAGCTAGATTTTAAACATTTAAAATTATATAAGACCATTTTCCTTCAGAAAGAACCTTTAAAAATTTAATTATTCTTTTTCTTTTTCCTATTTCTCTTTCCTTTTCTTTTAATGATGGAGTTGTTGAAACCTCCCATTAAAAGTCCCATAATATAAAACAGGCAAAGAAATAAAAAAGCTTAGAGCAGAATGTGACAAAGATTTTCTTGAAAGCATCAGGCATCTTGCTGCTGATCTATTGCCTTTTCTTACAGTGGCGAAGGAATGAGTGAGGAGGAATGGGTTGCTTGGGGGTGGCTCCTGTGTTTTATGCTCAAGTTAATGCCTCATAACTAGCATTGCAGCATGATACCTACTCCTTGGAAACCAGATTCCCAGTGTTTTTGTGGTGGAATATAAAAATCTTAATAACCTAAGCACTATTAAGACAACTGTTGTAGGCTGTGTCAGACCCAAATATGCCTTCAAGGTGTGGGTGGTGTAGAGCAGAGGGCAGTAATGCAGGACTAAATCCTGGCCTCCTTGAGCTTCCTGGGAAGGCAGTCAAGCCTTGATGCAAGCCTTGTGTCTTCTACAGTTCCACAATTGACTAGCCTGTTTCAGACAGGTTGATTTTGGGGTACAAAGTTTGAGACATCAAAGGCAAAACTTACTAAGAGTTCATTGTAAATAAGGAAACCAACATAACTTGTAATGTGCATAAGCTGTGTGTTTGTGTTTTTATTTCTGTGTACCCAGACACACATTAAAAAGATTGAACATAATATGTTAATTGTTTACCTAATCCTTAATGAAGATTGCTATTTCCTCTTCAGAATTGCTGCTTGAAGTAAGATGTATTAAAGCTCTTTCTGACTTGTTGGTGTTGGGAGTAGGTGTTGTTCAGAGGCAGTCTCTCTCTTGGTACCATGAGTGTCCTAGCAGCACTGGCTCCTGTCACTGCTCTGGTCTTCAAAGGCAACTCCCTCAAACGAAAATACAAGCAAAGTTAAAATATAAGTCACATCCAACTGCAGTATCCTGCATCAGTGATCTAAGCTTGGCCAAATACTGTAGGGCTCAAGAATGTTTGTATTGGGTATCTTTTCTTTTCTCCTTGCCTTGTATTTTGTTGGGTTTGGTCTTGCCAGGAGAATACTGTGGCCTGCTGTATGTGTAGTTGTATGGAAGACATTTTCTAGGCAAATGCCTGTGCTAAATGCCTAGTGGTTGTTTGCAATTGCTTCTATGAAAGAATTCAAGTTTTTACAATTGTTCAGAAGACCTTGTTCTGCTGTTGGTTCTCTTCTCTATGGCAGAGCTGCAGTGTAGGTTTCTTGGCTACCTTGAGCTTCCTGTCATTTATAATTATGACAGTTTTTGTTGAAGTGATTGTGCATCAGCCCATCCATCCTTGCCCTCCAGTTGCAATTATACTTTTTGATGCCATTGAATTTCAAAGATCTGGGGGAAATGCTTTCAACATCTTTGATAGCAAAATGTGATACATCATTCAGTTCATTTGGGGCAGTGACTCCTCTGGCTTGCTCCAAGCATTAAATCAGACGTTTTGATTGTGAGTGACAGAGCCATGAAATTGTCTAGTTTACCAGATTAACTAGAGTCCCTCAAAGCTAGCAGTTAATACATAAACAAAACCAGGATCCCCATCCATCTATTCATGACAGTGGTGCAGGTGACTGAACAAAGAGTGTCAACTCAAAAACCCAAACCAGTATCAAGCATAATAGTGCAGATTTGCTTCTAACAGACTTATTTTGCCCTAAAGTTTCATTTGTCTCATTTCACTTATTCCAGATGTTGCTCCAGTAACTCATTCATTACAGCAAATCAAATAAACAAATGAAAAATTAAAGCTATTGTTATCCAGCTATTCCATCAGGGTGGTTTTTGTAGTTCTTTGCATATTTATAATGTTTCTTTGGGCTGCATGTCCAATTAGAACAGATGGCTGATAGGTTACACTGACTTACCTACTCCAGCAAACTGGGCAAGTGTCCATATCTTCAGCAAATGAAGTACTGTGTAGCAGGTATTGAAGGAAAAATGCATTGTAGTCATTGAAAGCTATTTTCACTTGCTTATCGTGTTTTTTCTTGTGGTCTTTTCTCCTGTGCTGTTCATTATCCCTTCTGGAATTTAAATAGCACATTTTATGTATGAGAGTTAACTCCATTTGCTAGATAGAATTGATGTGTTCCCATCCCCTGTATGCATGAGTATAGAGATGTAGACATAGATATGAATGCAAGTCACTCTTGAAATATTCTGAATGCTAGAATATTTCTTTTCCTTCTTTATTTAATTTTGCTGTTTAGAGTGAAAGGAACACATTTAAATAACAAAATGAGCCACAATGTGTGTTCTGCTCTATTCATGGAGTTTTTCTAATTTCAGTTCTTTCTGCAGAACTGCTATAAATACTTTTACATGAGAATGCCTGAGAAACAGGTCATAGCAAAAATTGCTAATATGTACCTTTGATAGAAGTCCTTCCAAAGGTCTTTCAGATTGTTTCATAAAGCAAATAATGTAATTCCATTAGGCTGGAATTTTCAAGAATACCTATTTGAGAATGGGAACCAGATGAAAATTCCTCTGTTCCTTTTCACCCCCAGACATGTTCTGATCAGGGTCCAGATCTCTTATGAGACAGGTAAAAGATCCTGCAGGCTTGAATCCTATGAGAGCAGAGGCATCAGTAAAATTATAATATTTTCATAGGACAATTTGGTCTTTGAAACTACAACAATTTTGCAGATGCTGCTCTTCCAAGAAGAGCTTGTAACCTGGGCTTCTCCTGTTTAGTGCACCAGGACAGCTGTAACTTCTGCGTGCAGCAAAGGCAGAGTCCTTTTCGCTTACAGAAAAGCCACTTGCATCTTTCCTTAATACTTTGTTCTGTGCATAAATCTGCTTAATTGTCAGTATAAGAAACAGTGGGGGGGGAAAAAGCTCTGCAGGCCATTCAACTGGCAGCATTAACCAGGAGAGGCAGGAGCAGTAATTTATTGTACTGTGCACACGAGCATTCAAAGAACTGTTTTTCAGACAGCAAACCTGGCGGTTGCAGGGGGTGGTGTATTTGTTTCACCATCTTGAGAGCTGGCCAGTGTGCTTGGGCTGCGGTATCTGGCTGCTGTAGGCAGCCTTATCTTCTGCTACAGAGGTCTTCAATTTTTACACAGTTTATGAAGTTGTCCAAATCAGGCTGTATGTGTGACATGCTCTGTAGCACATGGTACCTTACCCCAAGGGCTTCTGATCAGCTGTCTGGAATATGCTGCAGGTCCTCACCACTCCAGAGGCTGTCTAAAGAAATGAGTGCTATGGAAACAACAGATTTCTGTAAGAGGAGGGGGGGGAGCTGCCCACATTTAAGTACTCCCTACAAAATGTGTGACAAAATAAAATTCTAACTGGCTTTGGCACCAAACTAAGTAGAATTTTTGGCTGGGGCTTTGTGTGGAGATTTTGGATTGCTGTGAACAGGCACGCTGAAACTCCAGAGGTGGGCAGTGTGCACTAATGTGGATCAAAGCACAATTTGTTGGCTGGATTTTGGCAAAAGAATTTGAATTTTGCAAAGCTCTGGGCTTTTAAGTTCTTCTCCCATGGCCTGGGAGCTGGAGAGACATGATGTACAGTACAACTGAATCTGACTTTTTTTCCCAAAGCATTTTCAAGGAACTTCAGATAATCATCACAATGTGTGGATACTTAAACTGAACAGAATTTTAAGATGTGAAAAGTTGCTTAGAAAAGTTCTTTTGAGGGATGGAGGCACACACTATCTTAGACATAATAAAAATATGTACTTTATATTTTGAAAATTCTTTGTGGTCTTCTAAATATTTTTCATTATAAGGGAATGCATGGACATGGTTGAACCTGAGTAGAAAATATGGGCTGGGAGAACTTATGTATTTTCAGATGATACATTATGCAAAGAATCAAATGAAGCTTTAGCCTCTCATTAAGGTAATCTGTGCATTTTACATTAATATAAATCAACTGCTTTGATCTAAGATGGCTAATGAATCAAATGTGCCTTAAGGTCTTCCAAAAGGATAATATGGCTGGCATGTACAAGGGCACTTGTATTTAATAAATCTGGAAGCCTTGAATAAGGAAGAAAAGGGAAAACATAATGCAAACAGAATACACTTAAAATGTATTGTGACAGCATAAATAAACTGTTTGGAATGTGGGAGCCTTTAGGCTGATGCAATAACCAGTAAAAGAAGCCAGCAGGAAAAAGCTTGCAGTAGTAGAAGAATAGAAAAATTAAAATAAAGTTCAATTCCAGCACTAGTAACAGTAATACAATAGTAAGCAACATTTTTGTCCGTGAGGCAGATCCCCTGGGATGCTGGTGACCTCCCTCAGGGATCAGGCACCTGCAGCGTGTGGAGCTCTGCAGGGTGCCAGCTTGTCCGTTCGGCATCTTCCCACACGTGTCTGCCATGCCTTTAGCAGGAGATCCTGTTGATTTGTACCAAGATGCCTCTTTGGTATGTTCTTCTGGTCAACCCAGTTGTACAGTGAGGTGCTCTGGCAGCAGAGTGGGTAAAGACATTTGGTGTTTAATTACCGCTCTGCCTGCTGTTAATGCTTAATATACAGCAATAAATGCAAGATGATCTATTCCTGCCAGGCTTCCAATGTTTATCATTAATAGAGAATGAACTGACATAAAAGCTTAAGTATCTCTTTCCCCTCCTGTAGTGAGTGAAAACTGGATTTCCTTAACTAATAGATTACTGTCACTGTAATCAGAATGAAGTTCCCAGTCTGTAGTTAAAGAAGAAAATCACTTGCTCCATTTACTTCATATAGCAAAAAAGGCTGAACAGTTAGTGCTTTGTGTGTAAAGAAATGCTGCATTTTGGAGGCAGAGACGAAATTAGCATTCCAAAGGTAGCTGTTTAAGTGCAATCGATACATTGCAGGTGTTCAACAGATTCTGTGGATGGAGTGTTCCTTGTCTGAAGGTGAAATTGGCTGCCTTGCTTCTGCTCTTTGAAGGCGGATTCAGTTTGCTCTTATTTTATATTAAATAAGAGACCTGTGACCATCATATTAATACTTTGACAAAAGCCCTTGAGTACTTTTATCTTTAGGGTAAATTATACTGACTCAAACTAGAGAAATTTTGAATTTTCCTGATGAAGTAGGAATGTCAGCAGTATAAGTCCATTTTACCATTTTCTATATATCAAAGTCTGAGATCCAGCACCAGGATGGAATGCAGGAGATAGACTTGATCCTGGGTAAAGCACTGATGGTGCTTCTGTTGCATCTATTTGGAGTATCAGCATCACCTGCAGTCGTGATCTTGGCTGGGCCAATTCTCATTATAAGAAACCAGAATGCTGTGAGATGTGAATCTCAATCAGCTGGACAAAGCCAGGAAAATACTGAACCTTTCCCTACTCAGTCAAACCTTCCAGGGCTGTGTTTGCAAAGCAGTGAGAGTCCCAGCTGGGGCTGGCACCAGTGCAATAATGTGCTGGGGTCAAGGCAGAGGGATAAATGGTTTACCAGTGACTTCTGGTAATCCTTGTAATTTGAGGCTGTCTCATCTGGGCATTTGTGGCCTTATTTTCAAGGGTGTTAGTCCCTTTCCACCACTCTGTTAATGTAAATGGGTTTTAAAGAGAAAATGAAAACCAGATTTTCTCTGTAGATTTTAAAGATGGTCATGTAGATTTTTGGGGTCTGGTCTAGAGACCAGACTGCAGTCAAGGGAATTCTTCTAGTGATTTAACTGGATAGTGAGTAAGCCACTGAAGAAAAGAACAGAATTTAGCACAGCAGCAGAGAACCCCCAAATATCTGGGCTCATAGTGGGCACTTCCCTGTGGACAAAGCTTTTAGCAAACTAGCAGAGCTGGTGGTGATGGCTGGGCGGTTGCACCCACAGGGAAGGGAGAACAGGCATTTTAGAGAATAGATGTGTTCTTCCCAACCTGATAGTCTCTGTGGACCTGGAGAACAGAGAGCAATCTCATTGTAAAATATTCATAGACAGCTGCTCTATAGCATTTATCCCAGTGTTACTTAAATCTTGAGCTAGTCTATAATTAAAGCATTTATGTTTCAGATGCTTAACAGGGTGTTTTAAATGTTTAGGTCTTGTAAATGATGTTTATTTATGGTTAGCTAATTAAGCCAACAGAGTTCAGCTTGGTCTCAAATCTAGTCCAAAAGATGAGCAATGACATTCCCTGTTACTTTAAAGCTGATGCCAAAAGGATCCCTGCTCACTTCTTCCCTGGGCAGCTCTGGACATGTAACTGCCATGTGTTGGCCACCCGGGTGGGATGCCTGTGTTCCTAGCCCTCCTGGCTGGGAAATGGGCTGCACAGAAATCAAACAGCAGTTAAATGAAGCTGCCTGTCCTACTGTCACAGTTACTGCCCTGGGCTATTGGGAGTCTGTGGTGTCATCCACTCCTCTGGCCCTCTTACTAATTTATTTGATGCTAAATGCTTATTTTGGCCATGTCCATAAGCAAAGGACGTTTTGGTAGTAGCATTGCTGCTGTGGATGTGGTCTCTCAGTTCTGGTCCTTCCTGGGAGGTGAGAGGAAAAGCATCAGGTGTGTGCTGGCTCCTCACCAGCCAGCGAGCTGAGATCTGTGGCAGGGAGGGGGCAGCTCCTGCTGGCCATCGGACTTGGCTTGCACCCTGGGATCCTCCGAGGCTGTGAGATGAAATGGAATTTGGGTTCTTGCTTTTAAGTCTCCCTGAAATGAGAGCAAAAGCTTGCAGCAGCACCAACAGTGAGTCTCGTGTGTGGCCACTGCTGCCTTCCACAGGGCTGCAGAGAACTAAGCCTTTACCCCCAGGCACAGGGGAGCAGAGGAAACCACTCAGCCTTGCAGACTGGAGAGGAAACCTGGTGCTGACACTGGACTGGACATTGGTTGATTTGAGCTCAGTGTCCAAAGACAGCTAAAGTGTTTCTCTAGTAAATAGTTAATTACCATCTCTCTTATGGTATTTGTCAACTACAAGGCTTTCAGGGTAGGAATCATCTATTTCTGCTACTTGTAAAATGCTAAGCACAATGGTATGCCGACTTGTGTTGCAGTCAGCACTATTGTGATGCAAATACTAATAATACAAAGGAAGATCAAGGTAAAGAGCTGTTGGCACCATCTAGCAAGCTTCCACAAGATAATTTTGCAAGGCTGTGATAACTTTCACTATTTCTCAATTTCATTTATATATTACTAAATGTATTTGCATGAGGGGTTGGTCTTTAGCATCCTTAAGTTTCAGTTCTTGCTTTTAATATTTGATTTAACAGCATATTCATGTAATTATTCTCATTCTCTTTCTCCCCACTGTGAAATAGTAGCATATACTTTCAGAAGAATTGTATCTTAGGAGCAGCAACTAAATCAGGTCCCAAAAAGTGCATATATGGAAAGAGTATCTGTTGTCTAGAACTGTCCTTCATGGCTCTGCCCTCAAGCGATATGTTAATTCTTTGCTTGTGACAGGTCCAGCTCAGGCAGGGTGCTCAGGCTGCTTTGGGGACCGGCAGAGCAGAGGCAGTCACTGCTGGACCACCACAGGCTGGGCTGAGCTGGCAGATGAGGGAGAGGGTCTGGCAAGGGGAGATAAGAGTCAAATTTATCATTGCATCTTTGTCTGGAGAGGGATGAGGATATTTTGTAAGAAGCCAAAAATTTGCTGATCACTCTTGATGTTGGCTGACTGCTCATTTTGGCTATAATCAGGAGCAGAGTTGAAGGACAAGGACTTTTTACACTTGCAAATCTTGGACACAGGTTGGTAGTTGCAGAGGCAAAATGTATGTTAAACTGTAAGATGGAGGGTTTGGATTATTGCTGGGGGAGGAATTTGACTGGTCTTCAGTTTGAAGAGTTCATGGCTGTATGGTGCTCATTCAGGAAAAATAGGGTGTTGGAGTTAGCAAGAGCTAAATGTGCTCAGTGGTACAGGCTCTTTGACCAATACTTCCAGTTCACTCTTCTCCCCTGCTTTATTGCCTTTTATTAATTAAAAAGAACAGAGGGGAAAAGAAAAGAGCAGACCTCTGCTTGGAATGAAGCTGGGCAGCTCCTTACAGGGCAAAGTTCCCGTTTTCTCAAATGCCCCTTTCAGTGCATCCACTGCCTTGAACTTGCTGAAGATTTGAGGACTTTGGAGACCTGTCAAATAGGAAGAGCTAGATGTTAGGGTTGTGTGCTACTTGAACCTTTGTTAGGGACCTGCTCTGAGATCTTGGGAAGCTTTTCTTACAAAGCTGTTAGTCTCTGCTTATCTGTCTTGTCTACTTCAATGGCAAGGGACTGCCTTACTATGAGTTTGTGTCCGTGATGGAGCCTGGGTATTGTAGCTAGATTCTGGCTTTATTCCCTGAAGGCAAAACATTGAGTTCATTGTACAAGTGATGGTTCATCAGTCTTTTGGTTGCGTTCAAAAGGATATTAGACATAGCATGTGTAACCTCCCATTGTTTTACTATCTACTTCCTGATGCAAAAACCTCTACTCAGATTTGGTGATGACTGGTCCTATAAAAAAAATATTACTGGTGGTGCTCAAAGTGTAATTAAGTAAACATTTACCCTGTGAGGCTCTGTGATGCCCTGTATACACTTTACAGGGGCCAGATGGTTAGTATATTTGCCAAATGTCACATATAAATTCATGGCATCTCTGTTGCTAACCAGTATGTTTTAGTGTAAATCAAAACACAACCCAAAATTACTTTTAAAAAAATTCTAACACTTTAATATAACTGTTCCCAGTCCGGCTCAAGTAGGGTTTGTTTTTGTTCATTTCAGGAGCCATCTGTGCTTTTAAAGCATGGTTTCAGAGCAATAAAAATGGCTCCAGAAAGCAGTATGAACAGACAAAATGAGTTAAATTGGGTTAAATTAGCTTCGCAATATGAAAAATGGTAGAATCTCTCTCTTCAATTCTGCCTTAAAGTGGAAACGTGTTGCCACCCTGAACAATGCTGAGTCACCACCCAAACCCCATGTTTCCTTCAATTAAGCATAGAGATGACCAGGGAGAGTTTTGATTACAGGAAAGGTGGTGTGGGACCTTTCGCGGGGCTGAGCCACACGTTGCTGCTTCACCTCTGCAGCATCTGGTTCGAAGAATTGCCCAATGTGGGGCACAGCTACGGATGCACACCCGTGCGGCTTAGCAGGACAGTGCAGAAGTGCCGTTGGGGCTATTAATCAGGGATATATCCGCAGTGCTTTACGGGAGAGCGGGTTCTGGGAGCAATGCAATTCAGACTTGAGATGGGATTCAGCTCCTGAAATTCATTGAAACAGCATGTTTAAATCAGAACAATTTCACCTGGATCTATGCAAATTTATGGCATAATATGACATGGAAATGTATGTAAATGTTGTCAATTATTTTAAAGCAAAGGAGCACATAGATGGAGTATTCCATAAAATGTTTTATACAGCATTTTTTGAATTCCTGAAAAAGAAAACCTGAGAAATACCAAATGAACTGGAATTGAGTTTGGATGTTCCAAGCCCATTACATTGGGACATTTTCTTTAAACTGCTTATTAATCTAACCTTGGCATACAGATTTTCAAGAGCATACTTTTCTTCCCTGTAACATTATACCTTTACAAATCAGGGAAATGTCAACTCTTGATTTACTGACAAAGCAGACAACTGACATAATTTATCTCACTTGAGATCAGTTCATCAAACTTGGGAACATCTTGGCTGCTGTAAAATCCAGGCATTTGATACAATCGTGTCTGCTTAAAATGCAAAGGATAACCTACATTTTTAAAATGCTGTAAAAAGAACAAGAAGTGATGCCAGGATGAAAATTTATGAGGCATGGAGCTGGGATCTGAATTTAGCGTTTGCTGCGTAGTGGAGTGTTGTTACTATCTTGTTTGCACAGTTGAAAACTAGTGTTAACAGAAAGATAGAGCAGGAGGGCCAAGGCGTTAGCATTCAAGTCCAGTGCCTGCTCTGACCTGATGCTATATAGGAAATTTTAATGTTCATCCATGATTTAATAAACATAGTTTGATACCAGTGGTTCCTCGTTAGTGAAGCTCTGATTAAAGCAGCACATGTTTTTGCAGTTTAAGAGTGAGTGCTTGTTGCATTCAAATGCAGAATTAAACCTATGAAAACATAGGTGAAAGTGTAAGAATAGTTTAATATCAGCTAGTCTGATAATATTGAAATGGAATTAGCTTTTTCACCATCTATCTAAAGATGTTCTATTTAACATACCAGGATTGTAAGGGTTTTTTGGGGCATAAGGTTTGTTTTGTGTGTTTGCACAGTGCTTGGCATAGTGTGTAGCATGTGGCTGAGTGCTGTGACAAACAATAGCTTCTGCAGCTCTCATCACCAGTCTGTCAGCACCACAGGTAAGAAATTTCCTAGAATATTAAAATACAAGGGTTTAGATTAAAACCTGATAGCCTTTTCCTGTTATATCTAGGTACCTAGATAATGGCCAACTTGATCTGATTTCTCTTTACCAATTTGTAGAAGTGTTGTACAGGCTGAGAGCAAAATAACTGCCATGTGAGATGAGTGTTCTTGTATCATGAAACAACTTTGGTGAACACTTTGCTTTTAAATATTCATGGCGAAGCTATCAACTGATGTGCCAGAAGTCATGTTGACACAAAACCTGATCCAAGGGTAAAGCAAGCCTCCGTCTTGACATGTAGCTCAGAAACCTTCCTCTGGATTTTCAACCCCAAACGTGTTAGATCTGAGCTCTTTTGCAGCCAGTGCTGAACCTGAAAAGAGCAGGGGATGGGAGTATCTTGAGGTGTTTGCGGCTCTGTCTAGTGATGTGTGCAGTGGTGACATAAAGCACTTTTGAAAAAAGGCTCTGCAGGTTATGAGGAAAAGCGTAGCTTAGGTTAACATTTATCTTAACTGTCATCGTTGTTTGTAACACTAAATCTTTCTCATAAATAAGTGGAGAAATCTTTGCTTCAAAGTGAAAAATTCATGCTCCAGTTAAACCTCAATTATATTTCCAAACAATATTTATCAGATTTTCTAATGTGTGCTTAGTGCAGTTCAATTTTGTGCTATCAGTCAAAAGTGGCAGAGCTGGGGAAGTGGGGCTGAAAGGTGTTTTTCACGTGGGAAATGGAGCGTGCAGTAACGAGGCAGTGCTGCCATTGCCAGGGCAGCGTAAGAGGGACCACAGCTTGGGTCCATTTTTAATGAAATATCAGTGCATTAAAAAAATAATCACTGCATTGTTTCTCCCTGCAGAACAAGGGAAGCTGATATGAATTCTTAAAGGCTATATTCTAGGGCCTGAAATGTGAAGCTATAGCTTTGTTCTATAATTCTTTGGGTAGAAAAAAATGAGTGCCTTTGTAATTTCACGAGTCTCTGAATTTATTTCACTGAATCTTTTCTCTACAGCTATTTACCACATTAATTTAGTAAAACCTTGACAACTGTGCATATGCAGAATTTAAGCTATGTCCTCAGGTACGCATTAAGTAAAGATTTAAGGTTTGAAATATAAGATTAATTCAACTCTTGCTTAGAATTGCATTGCAAAATTGTTGATTATCTAGAAATTCATGTTTCTTGTTCATATAAATTTGATCATGTATAATACTATCTATGTATAATGCTAACACTTATGATTAGAAAAGTAAAACTCTTGAGCTGAATGGGAATGAGGTGTGTGCTTAATGCTACAAGCTGTAAGTGTTGAACAGATTCTTCCCAAAGTTTTCAGAGGAAACTCGCAGACCGAGACAGCTGTGACAGCCTGTGTTAGTGATTTGCTTGCTCTTAGTTGGTATTTTAAGCAGTCTCTGGGTCTGGTGCCTCCCTGAGAAGATAGGTGGTCCTGTTCCCATTGAACCAACCATTCAGACCTACTGTGGCTTATTTGAAGTTGGTTGTGCTTCTTCCACTGATCCAATAAAATTGGACTGTTCCCTTTATGTTCTCCAAGGTGAGCATGTTCTTTGGTCCTTTTGTCAAGGCAGGAATTAAGTATACATTTCAGTCCTGGGCAGAGGGAACTTTGTTTCAACAGAGATTTGCTCTTGGCCTGGGTAAATCTTATTCTTAGTGTCTGTTTTACCTTCGTTTATGTGAGCACAAATTATAGCTCACTGAAAGGATAAATGATAGGGCATTTTGGAAAGTCTTTGAACATGCAAGGCACAGTATTGTTATTTATCTCGGATCCGTGCTTCAGAAAGGTGCATTTTATAGAAAAGGAGGGACTAAGACAAGCATTGGAAAAAACGAATGGTACCCTGAGAACGGATTCCAAGATTCCCATTTCAGATACATATAAAGAGGGAAGCTATAGCGGTATCATTCAAATGTGACAGCAGTCACTCCAACCTTTGCTATTACGGTACAAAATTACATGTTCTTGCCAGAGAAATAGGAAGGGCTGATAAGGAAGACAGCTGGGATTTGCTTTCTTATCTATATTTTACACACATGCTCTTTCATTTCCCTCCCACTCCCCTCTGTTTCCAGGATCCAGGTTGGCTTTGCAGAGCTGCTGTTTAGTTTGCATACAATGGGGCAGCTTTGGGCTGTGTCGTTTCTAAGCCCCATAGATATGGGTTGAAAATTAAATTATTTAATTCGTTCATTTTGTAATTGGCAACATTAAGGATGAAGTTCTGCCTAAGGAGGACTGTTGGTCCTAGAAATGTCACTGGAGGTCCTTTCCTGAGCTGTGGATGGAGGACCCAGCTCTGGGGGAATCAGTGTGTAATGATTTTGCTACTGGGTTCACCCACCAATACAGTTGTTGCTTAGGGAATTCCATTTTATTTTCCTCTAGATTATACAGAGACTATCTGAGGGTTTTCCATTACGGATTGAAGAGGGACTTCCGCAATGGGAGACCTGCCTGCCAGGGTTGTACTAACCGAAGACTGGATGCTCAGGCTCCAGAGGAATGTGGAAAAGGTGATCTAGCAATCAGCTCCTTCATGGGGCTGCAATTGCAGCAGTCACCCTGGATTCTGAGTGGTATCAGATTTAAAACTAAAGCAAGGTGTGGGACCATGTGATGGATTAATAGAAAAGTTAATTGGCCTTCCCCAAAAAGATTATAATAAAATACAGCTGCTAGCCTGCCAGAACCAATCTGTGAAGACAGTGCTTGGAGCTTTTTGTTTGCCTGTTTTTTCATTCTGCTCATGACTACTTAGGAAGAAAGATACTTTTTCCAGTCTACGGTCCCTTCAGATTTAGCTTGGCATAGGCTTTTTTACTGGTGCCTCTGCAGCTAGGATTGTGGGAATCGGTGAGCTCCAATTTAGCGGATGGCCATGCAAGTCAGATATGTGCCCATGGTTAAGGAAACTTAACCTGACAAGCATTGTGGGCTGGCTGTGCAAACGAGGGGAAGTTTTCTGTGCCAAGTCAGTTCCATTAATCTTGGGGCGGTGACATCTCTGTGCTCTTATTGATTTCCCAGCAGGCTATTCATCACCAGTCTCATCACGTTATGAGCCAATATGGAGAAGGCACAGGGGGGAAATGGGGCTGGTGTCTTTTATCTCTAGGGCACAGGATGCTCATAATCAATGCAACTTGGAGAAGAAGCCAGATGGGTTGGGATAATTGATGAAAATTGCCTCAAAATAGGAGAGGTTCTACATATCTTACAGGGAGAGAGGGGGAAATGTTTTGGTGTTTAAGGCCAGCAGATATCTTACCGGCTCAGAGCATCAGGTTAGGTATGGGGAGGCACAGACCACTGCTGCACAGCCCCGTGTGCCTGGCAGTGTGGGGTGGGCTGGCTGGACGCTGAATTTGCCTTGTCACAGGCTGTGCCCACACAGAAGCCAGAGCCAGGTCTGCGCTGCCAGACCTGCACATGTGCCTTGTGGTGGCCCTGCCAGACCTGCATGGACCTAAGGTTGGTTCTGTGGTGGCCTGTGGCACAGGGCCAGACTGTCTGAGTTAGACCAAAGCCTATGGTTGAGGTGGTGTCTGTATAGACCAGGACAACTGTTGGCTGCTTTCATTCATTGCTCTTCGCAGTTCTTGTTTTGTACCTGTGTCAAGCACTTTCACCCTGAAGAGGAAGATGTTGACTTCTTCAAAGTGCCTACTCCCAGGTCAGGTGGTGTGCAATTCTCTTGCTGTACCAAGATGCACAAACTCTCCTCAGAATCCCTTGTCTAGTCTCAAACTTTTCACAAAATGTATTTTTCAGCAACTTAATTAATTCTTGTCTTCTCAATCAATAATGAGCCATCACAGTAAAGCCCTACATATTAAGTTGTTTTCTTGTTGTTCTTTAAGACAGCTGCTTGGAATTAAAATAGCTCTTAGGCAAAACTTATAGAAACAATTAAAAGCCTGGTGCTTGGGAGATTTTTTGCAATTATGAACTGATCATGTTTTCGTCCTGTAAAGACTCATGCCTCTGGCATCAGTGGATGAAAACTGTGTGTAGAGATAAGGACAGGAATATTTCTTTGCTTGATTGTGGTCTGAATTCAAACTTTGAGTTGCTGTTTGTTTATTTACTATCACTTAATTTATTTCATTGTGTGCTTTGCACTTCATGGAGTAGCTTTTGACCAGGGGAGTGAAGACTAGGACAGGTTCAAGCATGCTCTGCGAGAGAAGAGGCTGTTGGTTAATCTTGGGGGTTTTTCTGTAGAGAAATTCCACCCCAAATCTGAAAACTTTCCTTTACAAGTTTGGGCAAGGCACAGTGTTGTGTTTGGGGCTGCTGCAGAAAAACCCCTTGGAAAAGCCCGTGGTAGAAGGGCCTGAGACCCTGAGCTGCCTGCTCCCATGCTGTAGGTGACAGTTTACCTTGGAGTAAAGGAGAGCCAGGCTGTAAGTGCACTGAACTGTGTACTTTGAAATCTTGTCTGTCTCCAACTCTTCTTTAAAAGAAGCAAAGAGCAACCACCAACAAAAAAGCAATCCCCAAAAGTATGTGCAAATATACATATATATATACATGTATATTTATACACAGATGCAGCATTTTAACTTCACATTGCTGATGAGAGCCAGAAATGTGAAACAGCAAAACAGGCTCCATTTTTTTAATTAAATTGATTGTCTGGTTTTTATGGCAATTTATTGTTTCATGTTTCCAGATATCAAAGAGCTTTTTCTACCTACAAAGAGTGGAGGAAAAAAAATCTAATTTATTTTCTGTAGCTCATAAAAGGAAGCCCCTTTCCCCGTGGCAGGACTTCTCAAGTCAGTTAATAAGCTGCTACAGTCAAACCTATTAGGAGCACTTCTAAGTGGTTGCCAGCATGGTTTAATTTGCAGTCCCTGTGTCTTATCCTACCCTCTGACAACTTCAGGTTGAAGTGATTGCTATGCCTTTAACTTGCAAATAATTACAGTTGGTGTCCCAAGTTGTGTCTGATCAAGGACATGTTTATACATCCTCAATATCAAAACACAAACACAGAAACGCCTACACTGCAGGCAGGCATGCCCTTGCTGTGTGGGCTTGCCTTTGGTCAGATGATTTCCAGCATCATTTTTTAGTGGGCTGCCTCTATACAATATTTTGCATACTTCTGTATTGGGATATACAAAGTTGGGAAGTCTGTGAGGTGTTCTTGGCCTGTTGCTTGGCAGTGTTAACCTTCTGAGTGCTTGTGGAGTTTCAGGCAGTCTTCATTCCAGACCTATAACTTCCAAGGCTTGTGTGTGTAGACACATGTATATGTACACACCAATTTGTTAGAAATTAAACCATTTTCTGCACATTGGAGAGAAATAACCCTGTGAAGTCTGTCATCCCCATCCAGTGTCAGAACTACAATAGACAGCAGTGTAATTAATGTATTTCTTTCCCGGATGTATTTGTTTTCTTTCACTTTTTATAAGAGAATGTCATTCACAAGGTGGGCACAACAAAAGTGGGCTTCATAATGTGTCATTAGAAGGCTTTTGACCTTGTGCTTTACAGGGTATTATTACTGTTCAGTGTGATAGAACAGATGCTATTTTACTGAAAAAGCAAAACTGCATTAAATTGACAGCACTTTAATTTTTCTTGATAGTAGCAAGAATTCTTATTTCCTATTTTATTTGCATTTTTATTACTGAGAAGCATGGTGACTGAGTTACCTGGTGTTTTTATGTCACTGCTGCTCGTCTATTCAGACTATGATGGTCCAAATAGCAGCTGGACTGTGAATATGTATCACTTTATTCATATGACAAACTTTTGGCACAGGATGCTGAATAAATGAAGTTTCCTGCAGTTAGTGACCTGGATAGTAGCCTGAGAAATGAAGTGTCTTGAAGTGGAACGCTCCATCAACACATACATATTATCACCTAGAAGTGATTCTTCTGTTGTCCAAATTCTTGCCCGGACGATAATATTTTCTGATTCAGAGCATACGTATTAGGCTGGGTAGAAGAGCTATAGACTTGTAGTGATATGGGTTATTCAAATCAAAGATGCTGTATCTTTGAAAAACGGCAAGATTAGGGCATTCTTCAGCTAAGTGGTCCTGGTGGGCTTCAGAAAACTCGTGGATTTTAGTTTTAATTTTTACAGTTAGCTTACAGTAAAAAAAGTTACTAAGATGCCTGATGCTTTGTGACCTTATTCCTTATGAGGGACATAGTGCCGATCCATATGAAAAAGTCAAGGAAACTGGAATTGCTTGTCTAGAAAAGACTGAATGGGATGTTTCTCTTCAAATGTGTAAAAAAACCAAAACAAACCCAACAAAAAAACCCCCCACCAAACACACAAGCAAAAAACCCCACAAAACAAACAAACACAAACTGCTCACACAAAAAACCCCAAACCCAAAATAAACAAAAAAACCCCAAAACACTCACAAACTACATAGGAAGAAAATCTCTCTTGTCTGTTCTAGACAGGTCTAGAAGAAATGGAGTTAAATAGCAAGAAAGGAGGTTTAACTAAATGTTATGAAAAACTTTCCACTGATGAAACTAGTGAAGCATGGGATTACCATGCTATTACCTGGGCAGTGCAGGATCTCTGCCACTGGAGGCTTTTTAAGAAGGACAGGGATCTGCTCGAGTGAGATGAACTGATCCACCCTTGGGTGACAGACACCCGCTTGCCCCTGGGGTCCCCTGTGGCGTGGGCTGCCGCATCTGATCTGCTTCAGCAAGGCTGATTCAGCCAAATGGAGTTCCTGCCGGGGCACTGCCCACCGCAGTGTTTTAAGTGTGCAGTGATTGATTAGCCCCGCTGCACTGTCTGGACACCTTTTAAAGGTGTCTTCTCATGTATCTTGAATGCTTTCCTACATGAATATATATATAGCTGTGTAGCTATTTATAGTCATAATGTCTGTCCTACTGTGAAATTCTGACAGTAGTCAGTAAAAATAGAAATACTTGTGATGCTTCAGGGTCATGTCAAGAGAAAATCTGAAAAGCAGTGACGGTGATCTCTCTCTTGGATGAGCACCTTCTGGAAGGGGTGAATCCAACTTCTCCCAGCAGCATTTGAATCCAGACAGGAAGCTCTTCAGGAGGATATGCATCAGCTACACACTAGCGATGTCGTAGTCAAAGGCACTAGCTATTGGTTTCATAAAGGGGCAAGCAGCAGGCTGTGATGCACAGGAGTTTAGACTAAATGCTTGTACTGTCTGCTATGGCCTTAAACTCTGTGAACCTGTGAATGATTCAATTTACTGCTGATGGGAACAATAGTGTTCTGAAGATGTTCATCCTCATGCTTGGAGGATGCCTAGGCAGTTCCAGCCCTTTGGTCTCTTTGCTGCAATTATTTATATTTATGAAAAAAGTAAAGTGCCTGCAGCATTTTACCTAAAATGGTAATAACCCTCCTCAACAATGCAAAATACTTTCTTTTGATAAGATCATTTTAAAAGGTAACTGCTTATGATAATACAATTTATTCTTTATGGCTTGGGGGCAAGCTAAGATCTAAATGAAGCATGTCTTCCATTAGAACCCTACAGAAACAAACTAATAGGCTGCAAAGAGAACCATTTGCAATGTTACTATAATTCACATGATTCATTAAACAGAAATGGAAAATGATAGCATTTCCCCCTGAAAAAAATCCTTATGGAATTACATGCTGAGATCACTTAGTTGAACTATTTTATTGACTAAGCATCTTGTTGTGCTGATGTGTAGATTATATATGCCTGCAGCCATTTATTTTTTCATTTTCTAAAATTAGAACTCCTTTTTATTATGGGAATGCTATCATGTATTTTCCCCTCCAGCTGTAGCTCCTAGCCATGGCAGGGGCTCTTAGGCATTTTCTAGCAGTGGGCATCACAGAAGCGCTTGGAAACATATCGCTAGTGTTTGCTCTCCCAGGTCATTGTGGGGGGAATGTGGAGAAGGATTGAAGGGCTATGAGTCAGTAAAAGGCACAGAAGTGACGGGTTTTAGCAGCTAAAAATACACATATGTTGTTTTCTGGTTAAGGAGAGGAAAAAAGGAGAAACAAACCCAATGTATTTTTGTCTCTGTAGGGGTAAGAACTGAAAAGACTCTCCCCCTACAGTGTTTGAATGAGTCAAGGTGCCTTTCAGCAACACAAGGGTTAGAGGAGAAAATGCAAATAACAGGAGCAAGTGATGCTGTTTTCTGTCACAAGCTTGTAGGTACCTGCTTTGTCTTTGGGCCTTGCTGTGTGGTTAGTGAGTTCTGGGTCAAATGTGGGAATGGTTGACAAGCGGGAGTGAGTAGAGGCTAGTGAGCTGCACTGGTTTTGAACTCAGTAACTTAATTTTGTCCTGTTTCTTGTCATCAAAACCATGATTAAATTTGGTTTAAAAATGAGCATGAAGCAGTTGAGTCATCGTGGTCCAAAAAGATGCTGATGTGATACTCTTTGTGCACAGGTTAATGGCAAAAAGTAGTATGTGCATAAATGCAACATGTCACAAGGCAAACAGTTCCAGAACATAAATCACATCTTTGCAGAAATTGGAGCTTCAGCTGTGTCCTTTTCTAAGGTTTTGGATCTTTGCTCAACCCACCTGCTTGAGGGATTAGTTACAGGAAAAGCCCCAGCCCCAAGGCGCTGACTGCCATAGGACAGGAGTGCAGGTACGGCATTCTTAGCTGCCAGTGCTGAATGTGGAGGGGGGAATTTCTTGTTATAAAAGCAACTGAAGTGCCAGCAGGATCAGAGCCCCATCTGCTAGAGATTGCTTAAAAACCGTGGCAGAGACCGCTGCTTGCAGAAGAGCTGCTGCCCAAGCTGCGTGGGACAGAGCAGGAACAGGGACTCGGCCGTGGGGAGGCTGTCCAGCCCCCAGGAGGGCAGCCAGGCTTCGTCCCCGACCCCCAGACTGACTGGTGCTGTCCCGCCGTGCTGCGCCCTGGCTAGATGCTGTGTGGTAATCAGCTGGAGTAGAACCTTACCCAGCCGAGCAATGTGCCTGTGCTGCTTTCCAGGTGATTCACGTCTTCGGGATCTGGAGAAGTGTCTTTTGACATGCACACTCAGCCCTCCAAAGAACGTCACCCTTGATTAATGTCAGAAAGCAGAGTGTGCCATTTAAAGGATTTGAGAAAAACGGCACATGGAGCAGGTTTTAATGCTGATTTTTTGACAGCCTTCATGTTTGGCCTTGACATGCTGCAGGGTAGACTCTATCTTCCACTGGCCATTTATCAGAGGTATCACAGGACAGAAAAAGACATTAAAAGCTATTTTAAATGAGTCCAGGATGACCTCAGACTGGATTAATGTATTTGGGAGACTGACCAATCTGACAATCTCACATTCATCAGTGTGAAATCAATCTGAAAGGTACAATGGGTTGCATCTACTTTAATGTTGATGGAGGATGCCACAATTGACAGAATAACCTGGCACTTGCTATTTATTGCATAGGGAAACAGAATACTTGTTTGTATAATAAACATCTCTTCCCTCTTTTGCAACACGTTATGGCAAGACAATATAATGGCAGACTAGGATAACTGGGTATTTTTTGACAGACTCGTACATCTCTTTAGTCATCTGGTAATTCCAATGAAGTGCACATTTCCATGCCATGCAGCAGCGGAAAGCTAAAGCTACAGTAATGGAATGTAACTCTTTTGCCAGTGTCATTTACATTTTGCTTTATTAGACAAAAGTCAAGTAATTAATCAGTTGATTGCTTAATTCAAAATTCAGTCAATTGCAATTTAGGTTTCATCACTATGCTTTCCACATGATGAAATCTGTTTGATAAATTTGATTCTTTTTTGGTTGCCTGGCTATGAATGAATAAAGCAAGTTTGGGGTAAAGACAAGCCAGAGGCTTCAGTTTTTTGCATGTGAGTAGAAAGGGAAATGTTGGGCTGTGAGTGAAATTCCACAGGGAGATTTTTAGACGACCCAACTGGATTTCAGAAAGTGCACCCAGTGTTGTGATTTCAGAACTACTGTGCCTTTATCTTCCACTTCAGCTGAGTTTGGGTGGATTTAACTTTTATTTCCAAATGGGTAAAGCTTCCCTGGTCCAGGTAGCATCTGCAAACTATGAAACATGTCAGAAACCAACCTCAGTCCTGCAGGGAAAATGCAGTGCTCTCTCCTAGTCTACGGAGAGCTCTGCAGGACTTCCCTTGTCGTGTTCAACACAACACTCTGCCCAAGCCTCGTGCAGTAATCTGCGGTGCACGAGGGAAAGTGCTGCAGAGGGGGTTGATGCAGGTGTGCTGTGTCCAGCACCCAGGAGGAGCAGTGGGAATGGGCTGCCGGTGTGCCTCCGAGCAGCCCTGAAGCAAGAGCCATACAGGAGAGAATTAACCTGCTTTTCAGTGAATTGAAGTATGAGTACAAAGAATAACCAAATGTATGGGTTTAGAGATGCTTACTTCCCCATGAAGAATATTAATTCAGTGGTCTCCTTACCTGCGAAACAATAAATCTGTACTCCGTCCTGAATTTCCCACTGTAAGCTATAAAAGAAGCTGTCATTTCCTATTGTCTAAACAATTTACAGCTGCCTTAAAGAGGGTGTCTCTCAGCAATCTTGACATCTCGACTTGATCATAAATTCACAGGTATTGTTGAAGGAAATGCTTTTCCCTTTAGATAAGCATACAAATAAAAAGCTCTCCCCATTAGAGAACCACAGGAAGGTGGCTGTGTCCCACACATGTGCCTGAATAGCAGGGCTCTGCAGTGCCACTGAGGCAGGATCGTGGTTGTCTTCCTCACATTGCCGGGGGCAACCAGAAGAATGCTGCTTCTACCAGCAAGTGCTTTATTATTAGCTTGTATTACTTTAAGAAATGCTCTGCAGTAGAATTGTAATCTGGTAAACCTGGAGCCCATGAAATGAGATTTTCAGTTCTGTGAGCTAGCAATAGGTATGATATATTAAAACAGATTTACTCCCCACATGAGGGAGATTCTGAGAAATCTGATAAATTAACCACAAATATTTTGGGTACTGAGCGCAGCTCGCCTGCTGACCCACTATCCTCATTTCACTTTTCCATCTGCTTGCTGTGTTCAAATGACTGCTCCACAAACAGAATTATCCACAATATTACGTATACTTTTCTACAGAGGAAAGGCCGGGGAATTTCTTCTTGCAGAAGACATGGGAGGTTGTAAGAAGGTGAAACTGCAAGGATTTGTTCATGGTGTTCATTCCAGGGATAGAAATTGGGTCTGGAGCATCTCACTGTGACACCAGAGCATCTGCTGAGGCTGGGCTTCTTGGCACTAGTTGTGCGATTGATTCTGGGTCCTCAGTGCTTCTGCAAACCTGCACCTGCCTCCCCGGGAATCCAGCCTGTGCAGAGGGGGAAAAGTGTGCCAGATGTGCCACAGAACAGCGTAAATTCTGGTGCAAGGAGCAGGTGTGACCTTCCTCTGAAGCTGCAGTGAGCATCTTGGCGCAGTGTTTGATGTGCTCTGACGTGGTGGTGTGTACCCCACTGCCAGACCCTGCTGCGTGCTGCTTGGTGCCAGAGCAGAAGAGCTCCTTCCCTGCCGTGACTGCCAGGTACGCTTGGCACAGGACTGACACATGCCAGGGCAGACGCTAACCCAGAGGAGATGAGTGTGCACGCTTGGGGCAGTATAAAGGGCTACTAATGGCATCAGTGAATTTCTGATCGTCTTTCTAAAAATCATTGTGCTTTTTGGATTCCACCACTTTGGTCTTCCTCCTTCCCTTGCCCTTACTACAAATTTTCTTTGTAAAATGAACCTTGTGTTGTCTTCTGGGGGTCTTGTTCTCTTCCCCAAGCTGACCTCCCCTGGCGTGTCAGAGATGAGTTCTGGCAGCCCTGCTGCAGAGCGCTGGGGATGAGGAGGCTCCTGGAGAGGGTCAGTGTCTGACAGCGCGGTGTCGGGGCCAGTCCATTACCGCTGTGTCTGCTGCCTGTGCAGCATGCCCCTGATCTCTGGTGTGATATTATCGAGACATCGCCAGTGTTTACCTGTCAGACTGCTCAGCCCTGCAATCACCCTAAATAATAGGACAGGAAGAAAAAAGTGGCTGTTTTTCTGTTATCTGTGCTGACACACATGCCTGCAGGAGGGCTGCCATCCCCGCTGTGCTGACCGGAGCGATGGCAGGGCAGACCTTTGTTGTGGAAATGCTTGGCCGACCCTGTGTGGGCACACAGCTTGTACGGAGGGAACCCGGGGAGTGTCTCTAGCTGTGCTGGGGCCTCACACAGTTCAAAGCCATGTTCCTTACATAGAAAATATACTTAAATTTTAATTTTGAGTTCTCACAGCCTTGTGGGTGAGGTTCACAGGTAACGTGACAGCAAATGCAGAAGGAAGGAAGATGGTGTGATATCAACCACAGAGACAAATGTTGCTGGAGATAGATGGTAGATGTGATGACTGAAAAGTTATGGAGGCATCTAGGCAGCAGGGCCTGGAGAATCCTTGCAGCCACTTCTGTGGGAGACCGGAGAGGAGGAACAAGCCTCGTGTGTTTGTAAGCTGGGCACTGCTGATGTGCAATAGGTATATGCAATTACTCCGTGCAGTTAGGTGTGTGTATGGCACTGATACTAATAGCTAACTGGTGTAAGTCTTCGTATTTACATTTATTGGACATAGGTGACTCCAGGTACATTTATTTATTCAAGGTTTTTAATGAGATATAATCGGAAAGGACTTATACGAAATCTGCATCTTGATTTGACATTTAAGTATATGATTAAGTAAAAGCTGCTGAGGTCATCACTTGACTAAATTGGCTTAATGAATGTTGATTACACTGTACATGTTAATTTAATTTAGTGAGATCTTTATCTTCTGAATTGGTTATCACCTTCTGTTCAGTTATTGATTAGGATATGGGAGAACGCCAGTACTGGTTCTGTTCCCAAGTTGATAGGTCAGTGCATCCTGCACGCTGTGCCACTGGCTGATCAGCATGCCTGTGAGCATCTAGCATGCGACATTTTCTGTGTCCGTCTTCCAGGACAGACTCCTTTCCTCTCCACTGATGGCAGAAATCACTCCAGGACAAGGAAGGCCTAATGCCATGTTCAGATCCTCAGATTCCATAGGAACTGCCCACATATATGTTCTTACACTGTGGTGAATGAGTGTATTACTGACATACAGTTGTGCATTTGTACAGTTGTGAGAATAGCATGTAAGGAGATGCTTCTCTTCATATTTTACTAAGTTTTCTGGCTTGCAGACTGGAAATCTGCCTGTGGAAGTGAGTGAAGAGGATGAAGTTCCCTCCGCTAGAAGGCTATGGAAAACTTAAGTGACCAAGAGAGTAACTGGTCTGAGTGTCTGCTGCTGGGCTTTCTGTGCTGCTCTGTTATGTCTTCTGGGATGACGAGGCTAGAGCTTTGCTGCTGCTACTGGTTGACACATGGCTCTTTGGTGGTTTGGGGGCGGGCGGGGGGCAGGTAGGAGGGGAGGGCTCTTCATCCCTCTCCATTCCTGTGTTTCTAGAGCCTACCCTGTCACTCCATCCTGGGATGGCAAAGGCCCCAGCCAGCCCACAGCTTCACAGTTGTCACACTGCAGAGAAGCTGCTGCCCGCAGCACAAGCTTAGTGGATGGGGAGAAGAGCTGCTGCCTTTGGAGAGAGCTGCTCCTGAGGGAGCCAGGTTCCATATGGAACGTGTTTCAGTGGCATATGCCATTAATCCTGCATGCTGAATTATTCAGCAGTTCAGAATAATGAATCATTGAACAAAACCTGGCATTACGCAGATCTCTAGTCCTGGTGCAGCAAACCCTTCCAATGTTCCCTGAGTGGGAGCACTGCAGCTTAGTGGGTGACTTTGCCAGAGCCATGATCCTGGGGAACTGTCTTTTGGGCTGTTTCTTGTGGTTCCATGAGCAGCAGCTTCTCACAGTACATAAAAACTTGAGGCTCAGTCAGCTGAGCAGTTCTGGCTCAATCTGCTCTTCTCCACAAAAAAAGCAGAGCTGCAACATCTCCCGGGGAGCAGCAAAAGGTATCATACCCCTGAAAAAGCCCTTTCTCTAGTGTTGGACTTGCAGCAGTGAGAAGTACAAAATGTTTTGTTAACTGGTTTAAATCATTTTCAGTAGAACTGTGCTGATTTCCATCTGTCATGGATCTGGCCTTTTATCTCCACTGATGTTCTGCAAAGTGAAAACAGTTGTGCCCATCTTTGACAGCCTAAGAGGAATTTTTGCAGAAAAGACTGTTTATGATGCTGAATTTTAAGAATGCAAGACTTGAAGCTAGCAGGATATCTTAATTATTATGATCATTTAAAATTTCTGTAGCTGTAGTGCTCATGAGCTCAGTTTGGAATTAGCTTCTTAACCCAAGCTCTGGACTTGCATGACAGGCATGGCTCTGTACAGACTGTTACCAGGAATCTTTCTTGGGGGCTTAGAGGTGTGATGACAAGATGGATGAGGAGGGAGGGAAGCCCTCGCTGCAGGGTTCCCTCCTGTGCCTCTGGAGTCAAGCTGCCTCCCCAGGCTCCTTCACCAGCTGTAAAATACAGATGTCCTCCTGGGAGGCAGGCGGGGGGTGGTGGTGGTGCCCGAGGAGCAGTGATTCGACAAATAAAAGGCAGACCTGAACTGCATGCTGGGCTTTGCATACCACAGCAATAGTTCAGTGTAAAAACCCAGCTACATTAACATGCAAATAGAGGGTTTCTGGCAGCCCACTGACCAGGCTGTGTGCAGCTGGGTAATATTATCCTACATGTGTAAAAACTATAATCTGGATGCCTCGGAGGAGAATTACCATCCACTTGTCCTCAAATCACAGCCTCAGTGGGTCTGCTGATAACTGTACCTTAGCAAAGCTAAACATGACATGCCCGCACATTTGTCTGTCCTCTTTTTCTCTATTCTGCTCCCATCACTCCTTGGCACTGGGACGACTCGCAGGGCTGCGAGCGGGCGGCAGGTGGGGAGCCTGGGGATGCTGGTCCTGTGCGCACCCAGGGCACGCACACGCCAGCCTGCACCCAGGAGCTGCGTGTGCACGGGGGCTGTTCTTGGTTTTGCTTCATGCATACGGGACCAAAAGAGTTGAAGTTAAATGGTCAGGGGCATGGATTAAATTTAGATCTTTACCCAAGTGAAAAGTTCAAGTAATCTCAGAATGTGGTATGATCAAAAGCAGTAAACATCTCTGCTGCTTCATAGGAGAGTAGACGAAAATGAATCTCGTAAACTCTGTTTACAGCTCAGCAATGCACTGTGTTTTCTGTTAATATTAGATGGGATAACTTTCCAGCAAAAATGAAATCAAGTTGGATTTGGCTAAAAGTTGACCTCAAATGTGTGAAATTTCTTAAAGGTCAAACTATTTGACTTTGTTTGGAAAAGTTAATTTTTAACCAGTAATTTAATTTTGACATTTTTATGACAAGATTTTTCATTTCAGAAATAGATATGTTTTAGTATTTTTATATTTTCCCCTTTAATTTCGGTGGGATTTAAAAATTAATGTTTAAAAATAAAATTCTGCTTCACATCAGTCCTGTTGACTTCCAAATTCTTTAGCTCAATTCTCCAAAACATCCATTGTTTATCTAACTTACCAATTTCTGAACATCAGATTTGGTCAGTGTAAGAAAAGTCAGAGCTCTCTGGGGTGCTTGAATCAAAAAGTAAATAATGCTTGAAAAGGTTAAAGACCAACCCTCCTTGAACTTCTTGGGATAGATGCTTTTGCAGAATATTAACAGGTCTCATCAACCATCCAAATCCCTGACCCTGGAGTCAAGAGGCATGTATGAAATGGGGAGAAAAAAACCCAGAGAATGTAGGGCTACAGTTCCTAACAACTGACAAAATAAGTTTAAGTCCCAGTGCAACCCATTTAATGAGGAAGTGAGCTAAAATACATTGCAGCTGAATTGCTGACTTTGTCTGATGTTGTTCCCACAGAGCTCATTAAACCTTTTTATGTAACATTGCTGCAGCTACACTTTCCAAAAGCTTTCCTCGTTGTGCATTTCAGTTGATGTTTTCATGTATTTTAATAATTCTTCTTTTTGTCCTTTCAATTTAAAAAAGAAAAATCATGGTTCAACAACCTAAATAGCTTAATAAGGGGCAAGTGAAATATTTCTTGTGAAGACTAGCTCTGGTGTTTCATGGTTTAGCAGTGCAAATTTATCCTGGAAAGAAAAAATACTGTTTGTTCCCAGCTTTGAGAACCTGAGCAACAAGGAGCACTGCCCAATGAAAATCACGAGCCCCAAATTCCCCAGCAAGTCAAATAAAGCAGCCACAGCCTCTTTGTGGAAAACTACTGGCTTTCACTTTGGACTACCGCACGGGAAACCTATGGCTATAGCTCTTTAGGAGGGATTTTGAGAGCAACAGTTACTCCAATGTAGTGTTAGTGCATGATGCCCCCCAAAAGGCTGGAGGTGGAGCGGGTGCGATGTCGGATGCTGGGCTGCTCTGCCAGGACGCCAGCGTGGGCAGCTCTGCTGCCTTTAACACCTCTGATGGCGCTTCTGTGCTATCAACAGAGGTTGGGACTGGCACACAGGTTCTTAATCGCTTTCTGGCAAACACTGTTAAGCCTCATTAATGCAAATTAACAGATGATCTATTTTTCCAGAGTCTCAGTCCCATCACAGGAACTTACATTATACTGCAACTTTAGAAAAATCAATTTTTAGTCCTTACTATAAATTGATTTATGGCTTTTTCAGCTTGGAGCTGATGGGGCCTGCTCAGCCCTGAACAGCCAAGTCGCACGCGCCTCCTCGCTGCCTTGTCCACTGCTGGGGCAGGAGGTGAAACTGTTAGGAATGTGCCTGTAAAACAACAACAAAAAAAAAATCAGTCTTGAGGTTTCTTTCTGAAAAGACATGTAAAGCCTTATGCACAGAAAGAAATTAAGTATTTGTAGTGACCACTTTTGAGTGCTTTGCATTCCCTCCTTTGAAGTGTTACAGTAAAAACGTGCACGTTACAGTGAGTGACTTGGCTCCATCCCAGCATCGCCGTCAGCCGCTGTGGAGGGGCTGAACTGTGCGGCGGAGCTGATGGGCTCTGTTAAAGGTTGCTGCCCGTGGTGAGAGCTAGAGCTACAGATGGTCACGGGGACATAGATCTGGCAGTCAAACGCAGGGTATACATGCCTCTCTCTGAGGTAGGTGAGGAGAGGTGTCGTGGGCGTGTAAGAACAACCTTTGTCTGAATCTGATCTTCCTCCCCTTGTTGGGGCAGACCCTGAGACACCCCGGAGCGCTCGGCAGCTGAGGTGCACGTGGGGACTGATTGATTGCAGGACACTTTGAAAGCCTGACTGGATCTGGCTGGGCTGTAGCTTGGGTTGAGTTTGGGTGTTAGCAAGGGTGTCTTCTCTTAAAATCGAAAGATTAGTGAATATCATGGTGAGATGTACCTGATTGGTCTCAGGGGTAGCCGCAGAAGAGTGCTGAGGCCGGTGATGGGAGAGCAGAGGGGATGAACTACACACGGAAAGCCGCAGCAGAGTGAGGGCTTCTGCCTTCCCGCTCCCTGATGCTTCGTGGTTATCTCAGGGACAAGAATACTAAAGGGGGGGCTGGAAATCATAATCACTTCACTTTAAAATGGCGTGGTCTCCTGGGCTCTGACCAAGTAATTACGCTTCAAACTTGAAATGAAATGTCTTTCTTGAAATGAGAATTTAAATGAATTAGCTGCATCTATCAGCAGGCGCTTAAGGGGCTATTTTAATTTAAAAGCTAGGTATAATCCTGGCTTGGCACATACAGCTTAATTACAGTCAGTTTTAACAATAAACAAAAACACAAGGGGAGAGCAGAGCCTGGCCTAGGCAGCTCTGGGATTTAAAATTTTTTACAAGTATTGAAATTGCTTTCTAATTAACTTACTCTAACCTAATGGTATGCCTGTTGAACAAAGTCAGTTAGCTTGATCCCTTAGCTGAATTGTCATTTAACATTTACATTTGAGACATGAGTTCAGCCTGCAAGGCTGCGCCGAGCTCTCTGCTCTCGGAGGCCGTCCCGGCTGTCTCTGGGGCATGCAGCTTGGCTTTCCCTAGGCGAGAGGCGGCCGGTGGCTCTGGGAGCACTGGGCAGGATGGCTGGATGGGGTCTGGTTCTGGGAACGGCTCTTTGCCAGCGCTGTCAGGCTTGCTGGAGTGCTGTGGTAGTGGGAGTCCGCATAAAATAACTGTATTGGAATATAGTAAATGCTTTTAAATGTACTGTATCCCTAAAGGAAAGGGATGATGATTATACTGCTAGTGAAAAAGTCATAGGAACGCAATTTCATTTTTCTACAACTAATAGGAAATTGTTGGAGAAATACAATGGAACCTCCTGAAGAGGAAGAGAACTCTTAGCTGATCGTGAAGTTGTATGTCAATAAGCCTGCTAATTTTGCATCCAATATTTATTTAGCAGCCAAAAATGTTTTTGTCATATTTTGAAAACCACATCATTAGCTCTGTTATTTGTCCCATTAACATAGTTCATCATGCATTGGAGTTCGCCAGTCATCGCAGAGTTAGCGCATAGCTTAGAGCATGGACTGTGATGTGAAGACAGATGTGTATCTCAGGCCTGATTATAAGTTGTAGCTGGCAAAACAGGGAGTGATTTAATGAAGTTTTGATACAGCTCATCAGATACTGAAATGGGAAGATGCAATATTAATTTAGAAACACATTATCATTTCAATTGTAGTCATTCTGAAGAGTATTAATAACAGGGGAGCTTGTGGCAGTTTGGAAAGATGATGTATTATTCTAAAGGCAAAAATATTCTTCAGAATTATGTTTCATTTGACGCCTAAACATCTAGCATATTCCTATTATCACTGTGTAATCAATTTTTTGCTGTCTTCCATGCTTACAAAACATAATCACTTTAGGCATTTCACACGCTGTACTGGAGGCTTCTGAAGTGGTAGGCAGGACAAGCTTAAAACACTAGGTTGACAACTTTTATCTTTTAATCCTCAGTTCTTCTGTGGATTTAACTGACTTGAAATTCCATGTGACAGCAGGACCTCCTTTTGCTGTCACAAGTAAAAGAAAGATGCAAATGTCATCTAAAACTTGCTCCACCTGTGTCAGACGGTGACATTTAATACAGATGGTACTGACCATCATTACTTCTGAAAGCTTTAATCCTTTCACACTGAAATTAGTGTGCCCTGGGAAAAATGAGTGGCATCCTGTTCTGCTTAAACAGCAGTGTAATTGTCAGCTAACATTAGAGTAGTATCTCTGTTGCTGAAGATAGAAAGCAAATATCCTGATTTTTTTTATGACCTCACGTGCAATTGAATAGAAAATTTGATGTTGGGTTCAAGAATTGAACAAACTCTAATTGATATTTGGCGATTGTATGAAGCCACAGTCCTTCTTACCATGTCACTTGCTCAGGTTGTAGCTGCACTAAGTGCACAGCCTGAATTCCTCACGTTGTGTAAGCAGTAAGTTTAGCCTCTGAAGAGCAGTCAGTAGCTGGCAGGAAGGGATGTGCTTTCCCTTAAAAAGGGTACTTGGGGATGTCCCTGCTGCTGAGTCTGTTCCTGTAGGACTTCCCATTCCTCAGTCTTCCGAGACGAGCCAAAAATGACTGTTCTGGAAAACAGGTTTACGTGCCCTGAACTCTGCATCGTATGGTTGAAGCATGGAAACAAATGTTTAAATGGATCCCTGATCTGTCAGGAGCAGAAGTCCTGTAATCCTGCATTTGAATTTTCAAATCCCCCTGTGATGTGGGTATGTGACAAGTCCACTGGTGTCCTCTGTTCCTCCTCCCTCTCCTACCCATCCACGAGTAGCAGCTCCTGAGCCTGTGAAGGACCTGGGGGGTTCACGGATGCCTTGGGGCTGTAAGCAAGGCATAGCTGCATCCTGTTAGTGCTCTGCTAAAATAGGCAGGCTCCCTCTGAAACCACTGCTCAACTTGAGCAAGCTCCAGCCTGAACAGCCACTTAATTAACATAGTCTCCTGGCAATGGTGCGCAAGCAAATTTCCTATCTAAAAGCAGAATCAAGGCAATATTTTGTGTCTATTTTTAGTCACATCCATTTAATCTGTAGATACTTGAAATCCTCAAACAGGCTGACTGCCCGCCAGCTCCTTCCTGATGCTTGACAGTGAATTCTAGCCGGCTGCATTCCTGTGCCATGTCACCAAGATGCAAAGCCAGATCCTGGATGGTTCCTGGGCTGACCCGGTGAGGGGGGCTCAGGGAAACACTCTCGGTGGCTGCAGCAGCTCTCCCCCGGCAGGATCTGCACTCTTGGGGCAACCAGGGGCTCTCAGATGGCTACAGCGAGTATCAAACCCAGATGTTTTCTTCTGTTTCCAGCCCAGTCCTGAAGATATCTTTCTGGCAGTGTCCCAGGCAGTTTTCGTAGGCTTTCACTCCGTCTCTGGACTTCAGCTATCCTGCATGACTTTAATAAACCCATTACTAGTACCTAGCTGGATTCTTGGCAGATCTGCTGGGCTCCAGCTGTTCAGATTGCCATGCTTTCCGTAATTCCCTGACACAGGCAGCAAAACAACCTTTGCTGGTTTCTTCCAGCCTGTGGGACCTGTCATTCTCCCAAGAGGGCTTACAGAGCCTGCAGATTTTTTTGGCAAAACACAGTGCTGGTGAGGACAGGTGATTGATGAACAGTGTTTCTTCAAGTGTGCAAGTGGAAGTGAATCATCCTAGCAGTGAGTGGACAGCTCCATGGGATGCAGATCCCTGTTTGTTCAGCAGCATGCTCGGTTTTAGAAACAAGGTGTTTTCTGGACACTGTCTCCCTAGGGAATTTGCTGGAATAGAATTGAGCTTTTCTTAGGGAAGTGTGAGCCTTATCCTGCAAGCAGGATTAGTCCTTACTGACACTGGAGTTCTTGGTGGCCTTATGTAAGTACCATCTAGTGACTGGTACTTCTGAGAACGTCAGAAGCCACTGTTGTGGCTCAGCTTTACTACTTTCCCCAACAGCTGGCATAGCAGGCGCTGGTGATGTCAGGCATTTGGGCTCCATCAAAATACAGGCATTTAAAATATCTCTGTCTGTCCTCAGTTCTAAGCGCTTGTGAGGGACAGTGTCACCTCTGGTGGTTAGGATGCTTTGGTTTTGAGGTGAGAAACAAGTCAAGATGCGAGCATGGCTGGAAGATCTTATCCTGCCTGTCCTAAGTGTAAAAAAGAAAATTGTTTTGTTTTATGCAAAAGTTCAGAGGAAACAGCTAGAGATGTATGTCCTTGCCTCTACTATCTCATTGAATGAGAAGAGATCAGTCAGTTAATGATGGCCAGATGCTCTGACAGCTGCCAGCAGACACCTCATCCTTCCCTTTGTGGTGTATTTTCATCATGAACAAGTAGTTTACCCTTTGTGTGTATACATGTAAAAAATAACCAAGGACAAGCACAGACAAATCTGCCACTAAAAATAAAATAACAAAATTCTAATTTGAGGAAATATTTCTGTAAAGTAGATAGTTGGAAAAATCATTTCCTCAGTAATTCCTTTGCTTTGTCCCAAACTGAGGCATAAAAGTGTGCTCAAATCTCAGCTTTTACAGCAGTTTTCCCTTCTGGGGAACATGTATAGCTGTCCTGAGTTATGCTTTGGCCCTTACTTGTATTTCAAATCTCATGTATGTTTGGCTGCCCAGAGTGGAAATACTGGAGCCTGACGTGCTGCCGTGGCCAGTTATGTGGCATCTTGGCTCGTGGCATGTTCTCATTCAATAAAATCTATGGAAATAAATCCTTGTGCTAGGCTGCTAGTTTCACAATAATTTAAATCAACAAAGGCCTTAGCGGCCTCTGCGGTGCTCACTGCTCTTGCCATGTGATGGGGAAAGATAAAGAACGAGGCTGTATTTTACTCTTCAGGCTTTGCCATTGGCACATGCTTCTAAATGTGTTCTGTGAATTTATGATGCTGGTGGCAGACTTCCATGGCAATCCTTGTAATTAATCACTCAGTTTAACAATGAGGAACACTTCATTGGTCTGATTAGCACCAGGTGAAGTGATTAGCACAATTAATCAGGTGCAGGGAAGGACTGGGGTGAATTCAGGCAGAAAAACTTTTGTTTGAAAACTGAGTGTTTCCTGTTCCTAGGTGTGAAAACAGCCTCAGTCATGGTGGGCTTGGTATGCCGCAACAGAGCTGCGTGGCTGAGCTGCTGGCTCAGCTGGCACAGGGGTCCCAGTGCAGGGGACAAGGTTTGAATAAAGGGGATCTGTAACAAAGATCCCAATGTTAAAGCAGGTCCATCACTTCTGGAATCTGAGATGGCCAAGTGACTCACGTGAGTTACAAGTGTCTGTGTTTGCACATACCCATGGGGAAACCACAGAAAGTTTCACAAGTCCCAAAATACTTCCTAAAAATGTATCTTTAAAGATATGTTTCCTATTTTGCTTTATATTGGCTTTCAGCTGCCTACTGTTTGACTAGGAAGACTCTAAATTCACTGCTAGTGAATATTTTATGTGGATCAATTCCTGCAGTAGTTCTGAACAACCCTAAAGCAGCTGGTTGTACCAGTCACTTCAGTGCCAGGTTAACATGACAGTTCCTCTCGCGTAGCTCCGCAGTCAGTACTGGAGCTTTCTGTTCTGTCCTCACCTTTGGAATTCATCCTGTAACCACGCATTGCATGCGTAGTTTTTAAATTGCAGCTTAAGGCTCATTTCTGTATCACCATACACTTATGTTTAGGATTTTGGTTCTAGTTCATTGTATTATAATTGGATAGCCTTGGGGAAATCACTGTCAGAATTGATAGGCTCCTAGCAATTTTTTTGTATCTATTGGTGAATTACCATGTACACTTTTTCAGATGTTGGTGTATTTGTACATTCCCATGGCGCTGCATTTCCTTTGGAGAAATGTACTGATAAATTAGCATCGCAAGCAATGGCAAGGGACAGATTTCTTTTAAACAAAGTGATGTGTGCAGCCTGCAGAATTGTTGAAAACAACAAATAGAACAGCTTGAAAACAAAGGGAAATACCTTGAACTGTACTTCTCTTACCCTATGCCATTGTGGAGACTTTTACATGTTCCTGAGTCTGGGTTGGGAGCAGTGGTGTCTGTCAGTGAACATCCCGAGGTACCCACAGTCCCGCCTCCCTGAAAAGCACGTGGGTGTCCTGGCTGCGATGGCCTGGGGGTGACCGGCCACAAGGATTCCCTGGTGTCTAGTGAGGGGGTTTTACCTCGGGAGGATGGAGGTGGCGGGAAGTTTTTCCTCGTTGTGCTCAGCCATGTAAGCTATGGACACTCCAGTCTGACACCTCTTTCTGTCTGACACCTTTGGAGTTTCCCAGAGGTGGTTGGGCAAGCACATACCCATGCAGAGCGTGATGGCACATGTGCTAGTTGCTCAGGCTGGAGTTTCAGTATTAATGCTTTCACTTAGTACTAGCAGCTACTGGTTGTTCCTGGTCCCCTCTGGGGTACGAGGGACATGCTCCCAGGAGCAGACAGACAGCAGCTGCAGAGCTGTAGTGTCTTTGTCACCAAATTGTGGAGGAGACTCACACACGGATGGGGTGATTCATCCAGACTAAGGCAGGAAACATGTTTTCCTGGTGTCAGATCCATTTTATGAATCCCAAGACAGCTGGCTCTCTCCAGCAGAGTTCAGTGAATTCTTTGCTTAAACAGTCCAGTGACGAAGGGATGTAGGAAATAGCTAAGTTGACTGCTCAGGTGCCTTGTTTACTCAGTGTATTTGCCTTTTCCAAGGGTAAGGCCAACCATTAATTCAGTAATTTGTGGGCCCAGCAGACTCAGAAGCTTTCAAAGGTTATTGCTTGCACAGCCTCATCTCCCAATCCTCTGGGATGCGCTATGTGAAATGGTGGAAATGGTGCATGATGAGGGAATGCCCTTTGGAAAAGGTTAAGCCTGCTGCCAGTTTATCACACAGCCCTGCGAGCAGGGAAGAGGGCCGGTGGGAAATCAGAGGGAAGCAGGCGTGCTCCGCTGGTGAGCATGAGCCTCGCTGGCCTGCGTTCGCCTGTGACGTGGGAGATGTATGTGCAGAATTAGGATGAGCCCTGTCTGCGCAGGCAGGCTGGCCGTCCTGCTCTGCTGTGGCTGCAACCCTTCGTTTTAACTCCTTACTAATCTCTTGGCATGATCATGCAAAATCCCCTCCTGCAATGTGGTAGAAACTTCTCTAGCCCTCCTAAACTAGGTTTGTGCTTATTTCAGTTCTGGCCTATTAGTGAATTACCACCTAAATGTTTTTTATGTTGCCAGTGGCTATGCTCACTTTCATGGTTTTTTTTTCCTGCAATATGCATAATTCTGCATTTGATTTTTATGCTTGGTTTGGATATTGAAGAGAAAGTGGGACACAACCATGGTCTGGACAGCTGGAAGGAATGAGAACAGAAGCTGATTTTTCACCATTAATAGTTTATACCATACTGTTGTAAACAAACTCCTGTGTGTGCTCTGCCTTGCTGGGATGTGCTTATAGGTGCTGATTGGGGTTTGTTAGCCCTTTCATTTGTGCAAGCTCCTTCAGGTGGGAGCGGGAAGCAGCCTCGTGGGACTGTGTGGTTCTTTGATTCCATCTGCGAGTCAGCAAGATACTGCAGACAGCTCCACATGCTTTCTGGCTCATTCTTTGTTGCAGCATGGAAGTTGGTAAAACATTTTTTGCTACTACCACCCGCAGCGCGGTGGGGGTCAGCCCCGCAGAGGGGGCAGCCTGCAGCCCGGGGGGTCTCCATCCTTCCCTGCAATGAGCTTCACTTTAAAGGGCAGAACTCGCAATGTGATGCTTTATGGTGAGGCAAAGGTTTCCTTTGCAGACCATATTTATCACGTTCACCTTAATATTTTCATTATTGCTAGCCCCAATTGCCTCAATTGTGTCAGAATTGTGAAACTTTTTAGTACATACTTTTGGATCATTTCTATTTGTTACTGTTTCTGTGCAGTGAAGTTGTGCTTGGTTTTCTTTCTAACCAAGAGCACCAAGACTCTATCAGCTCACATGAAAGGGGAACTCTAAACAGGAAATCCAAGAATTTGCAGCCTCATAAATGGAAGATGAGCTGGGCTCTCACTCGTATTTCTTGCCCCTGGGTGAGCTGCTTCTGCAATAGGAAATCCCGCAGGTTCCTTCTCTACAGCTTGCATTGGAAGGGAGCATTCATGCAGTTTTTTCTGCTCCATTAAATAGCACAGCTGCCCAAGCAGCTAAATGGATGAGGCTAATGAACATGTGCACAAGCTTGATGGTTCAGGAGCTAAATTGCCTGGGAGTGAGCAAAACAGAATTAGGCAAGTAAAGAACCTGATTGTTTTTCAAGTGATAAAAGATTGGCATGAATTACAGGAGGCATTAGAAATTTGGAAGATATGTAGATTTAAATGGATACATTTGTTTCAATTAAATAAAGAGGAGGGAACAAAATGCCTACTCAGAAGCATCGTAGACTGAGGTTTCCATCTGGTTTACTCTGATTCCTGGGCTAAGAATTAATGTCTCTGCATTTGGGGGTTAAGAATGTCTTTGTGGGGGAGCCCACCCAAAACAGAGCAAGGGTGGGACAGCCAGAATAAGAGTGACCAGCCAATATTGTACAGGTGTCGGCTCAGGAGCGCCAGCGGTGCGGCCAGCTCCCTGGTTGGTGATGTGTTATAAGGCATTTCAGTGCAGATCTGCCAGGAGCTGCCTTCTCCAGACGGGCTGGTGTCCAGTTTTGAAGCGGCCTTTGGTTCGGCTCAGATGCTGATTTTAGGAAAGAGACCTGAGCACCCAGCACCGGTGTGAGGGGAGCCCGGGGGGTACAGGGAATGGTCCTCTGACTGCAAACCCCCATGGCTGGTTAGAGCCATCCTCCCGGCTCCTCGTAGGTCTGGGAGAGGGAAAGGCAATCCAGAGGGGCATAGAAAACATCTCCCTTCCAATACAGTTTTTCTTCAGCGAATCTGAACCTTCCCATTTCCTGTGAGGTTTAGTTTCTTCTCTATGAAGTTCTGTTTGGTTTTTAAACCAAAATTGTAATTGGAAGTTTTATCGGGTTGGTTTCCAAAGCTGGTCTTACTTTTTTTGATTATGAGGATTCTTCCTGCAGCCTTTGGAAAACACAATATTTCTGTGAAGGTTTTGGAAAGTATCTCAAAGCAAATTTTGATGAAATCTCTAAGAATTGAAACATGTGAAAAGTGTGCAGTTACAGGCGTTCTCCCCAAAGTAATCTATTGTTATGAAAAACGCAGATATGTTCATTTACACCCACTGCCTTCGGGCACAGAGCTCTCCTGGGGGGGAAGGACACTGCCACTGCTTCTGACTGGCAGCCAACAGAGCCTAACCCCAAATTTCCCATCCTAAAGCTCCTGATGATTCTCGTCAGCCCCAGTCCTGTGACAATTGCCTCGCAGAATGTAAATGCACGGCTTTCGCAGCCCCAGCACCCTTTAGAAAAATCTGTCAGGTTCATACAACTGCTGCTTGGTAGCTTTCTTCCCATTCAGGTCTCAAGATTACTGTGGCACTGATTGAACAGGAGATTCATGGAGGGAAATTAAGCCTCCAGAAGATACAATAATTTAAATAATTGGCAATTTTTTGTGTATGTGAGAACATGAGAAATACAGAGTGTTCATTCAGCATAAATTCCTCCAGGACCACGTTACAGAAGCAGATGAATTCTTATGAAACAAAGATTCTATTTTCATGCAAATATCCCTCAGCAATAAAATACCCAGGGAATAAAAATGACAGGAAAATGTATGATGTACAAGCAGAATTGTTTCCAAAGCAGTGTATTTTCCACGACGCCTCAATAGCTCTTTATTCCGTAGGCCATGTTAGCAACAACGCGCAGCGCAGGATCAGGCTTTGCATGAGCAGCGTGATGGAGAAAGTGACTGATTCTGCTGCTCACACTGCTTTTTAACTGCAATTTCTGTGCAGAAGGGGTCTTCTCCAGTCACGTATCGAGACAAGGAAAAGTTGTCCCCTTATGCAAGATAGGAGGAGAGAATGGCTCTTGGGGAGCCCCTGGAAGGAGGCCAAAAGCCCTCATCCCAGTTTAGAGTGTTGTCAAAATCCAAAGTGTTTGAGATTCATGTATAGTTGCCCTTTGGGGCCGCAGTACAAGTGCAGGCGTAGGCTCTACTTCAGACAGCTCTACCCCGCTACTTAGGACCAAGAAGAGGAAAATAGCTCCTGCGTGTCGTACGTGTTTAGCACTGATGGGGACAATCCTTTGGCAGCAGTGATTAATCAGAAGGACTACAACTCCCTCTCACCACTGCAGCCCCCAATACATGATAGCATGATTTCAAGGCCAGGACGTTACCCCCTTCCCTTATTTTTTCCATTTTGTACATATTAATGAATATACACAGCTGTGAAGGATGGGAACGCAATCCATGTTCAGCAATCTTTCTTGACTTTTTATACCAGGGGAAAGCACCCTCAGTGTTTCAAGATGATCCTTTGAAGGCTGTTCCCTGCTCTCTAGGCAGCTGATAAACGGCTGGAGCGTGAAGCGTTCCCTGCTGCCTGAGCTGATGATTGCTTTCCAAATGGCATATGCACTGGGGGGCAGGGGGACGGCGTGCTGCGGGAGAAGGGCAATAATCGCAGGAAACTCCATCTTACCAAGTGCTGCGGGTATATATCATTTGTATTGTAGGGAAGATGAATAGATTCTGTGGTGGGTTTTGTTTTGGTGGCAGAAGTGTTTCAGTTGCTGGTGTATTTCAAACTGTTTGGTCACCTGGGCTAAGAACCCTTGCTGGAGCAGAGGAAAGCCGAAAGGCTGCTCCTGGCTGGTGAGGCAGGGCTTTCTGAAGCACGGCTGCATCGCCCGGGATGTGAGCGGAACAAGGATTGCTGCTGCCTGGTTTCTTGCCTTTGCTCATTGCGGTGCAATGCAACCCTTTGATTAGAGTTTCTGTGGCACTGCTGTCGCCGCCGTGCCATGCTTGTGCTCACCTCTTTGCCTACCTGAAACTGGGCCAGTTTGTAGGCGTCTCCAGCCTGTATGGTTTATGGTTTTGCTGCTATCTCATGCTCAGAGACGAACTTTCAATTGAATAGATTTAAAATCCTTTTCTAGTAGGGATGCATCCCAAATGAATAGTTCTTCTGCACGCAATTTTATTTTGGGAGGGGGTGGGAAGGAGGGGTGAGGAGGAGTAGTTATTTGTTGGTGTTGATTTTCCTGCTTTGCTTGAATAAATAGAACCTTTTCATATAGGTTTTATAAGAAACAGTTTGCCCTAACTTTTGGAAAGTGAAAAGTTTTTGATAGCTATAAATTTGAAGCTTTTCTTCCTTCTACTTAAAAAATTTAAAATTATTATGTCAAAGCAAAAACCTTTTCTTCAGAACTACTTTCTGATTTTCAAAGCTGTTAATGAATTCCCAATTCCTTGATTTGCTGAGACCAAGGTGTGAGGAATTTACTTGGAATGGCAGCCAGGGGAGGTTAGCAGGGCTAATCCTGCTGCCTGGCCCCAGTGTTTCTCTGCACGCCGTGGGTTGCGTCTGTCCGTTCCCCTTGGCTCCTGCAGGTCTGTCGCTCAGGCTGCTGGCTGTAATGCCAGGCTGTTGCAACATGAATCGGGGGTTTTTTCTGCTGTATCTTGGGCCTTACAAGCATGGTTTTAAACATTAGATGAAACTAAATTAATCAATGTATAAATTAATTACCAAAAATGACTTAGCCTCAGAGGCTGAAGCAGGGATGTGTGAGAGAGAAACCTAAATGCCAAAATTAAAATCTCGATTAAATTTTACAAATAATAGATAATTACAGGGCTTTTTTCCTTTTTTTATGTTCATATTAAATTGTAAGGAATTATTAGATATTTAACTGACATTTATCCAGATAGCCCACAGCAAGTTAGGTAGCAGTTACATGCTGTAATAAATGTCAGCATTTAAAAATTAATTGCTATGCTATCTTAACTTGCTGTGGGCTGTCTCGTTAAATATTAATGGGATGTCTAAAAATATGTTATGAGCTGAAAGGATTATTTGGATATGGGATGGCAGAGTTATAAGGCCTGGAGGGGGAAAGCTGTGTTTGAGCGTCATCAGTTCACAGGGATTGCTTCCTGGCGAGGCAGCTCCCAGCGACGCGTGCCGTCTCCAACAGGAATGGGTTCTCGGAGAGACCAAGCGTGTGTGGAGGCTGAGCCCTGCCGCTCCGGGGAGCGGGGTGCCTGGCAGTGTCCGCTCTCTGTACAAGCGAATCCTTCGGCTCCTTTGATAATGCCTTAAAAGAGACCAGGCCTTGCAGGGATGGGCCAGCTTTTCAGCAAGGAAGTAGATTTCCCCCCCCCCCCCCCTTGGAGAAGAAACAGGAGCTGTGTGGTCCCTAGAGATCCCACTGCTCTATGGAGAGCAGAGCAGTTTCTACCCAGCTGTAGTCCTGGCCCAGATTCTGCAGCTACTGTGGTTTTGGTGAATGTAGGCAATGGGATTCTGAGGAAAGAAGGACCAAAATATAGAAGTTAAGACCTGGTTCTGCCTGTTGTACCCTCTGCATATAAATCTTTGAGGCCTTGGGAAGAAAACTAAACATCACATGTATCCCCGAGCACAGTTTCACATTTCTCGTGCACCCCCATCTCTGGGGGGGCCCACCCTTGTGCTCAGGCTGAGGAGGAGGTGGGGGGGGTGGTTTGAGCACAGCCCCTGCTGCTCCCTTCCGTGTGGAGAAAATCCATAAAGGGGTAAAGATGAGCTAGGGAGGAGCGAGCTCCTGTCTGACATGAGTATTTATTATTTATTTTGAGCAAAATGTGCTAAGTGCTTTGCGGAAAATACACATCTAAGCGTGCTAGGTGTTTAAAAAGCAGTGCAAGCACTGGGAGGGAAAAGTCTTTTGCAGCTCAGTGATAAAAACTGAAGGGATATTTTTGTTCTAACTCAATCTCCCCCTATGAATAATGCATGCTGGTCTCCCAGAAACACAGGGTGATCAGAAATATACTGTGTCCGTGACAAACACGGTGCACATTACTGTAATAGAGCTTAAAGACCATTCCCATTGACTCTTACTATTTAAGGCTAAGAAACGTGCAATGTGTTTTCCCAGACAACCACCACTTTAAGTCTAATGCTTCACTGTTCCCCACACACTAATAACATGTCTAGAGTGAGCAAGAGCTTTTGCACTTAGAGGAAAGGATGTGCAATCTGACTGTGGGATGGGTTATTCCTGTGGCTGAAACCTTCGGAGCAAGCACAGATGCCTTGCAGGGTTTCCCTGGTGAACTCCTCTGCAGCAGCGTCGCTGACATGGCCAGTTAACTCTGCAGGCGAGGAAATCCCCGAGCCCCCCGCCTCAGCCAGGCAGATGCTGTGGGGATCTCTCCCCAGAAGAGGACCCGTGCATGTCCCTGGTGCTGGCGGCTGCAGGGCAGATGCCACAAACCAGGCAGGGGTGAGCTTAGGGGCTACGTCAGTCTCCTGTGCCTCCATTGTGCATCTCTTGTTTTTGTAGCCTCTGAGGCAAAATACACCGTGATGTGGATTTTCAGTCAGCTGAAGTGTGTGAATCAGGTCTGCATGGATTTTTTGAGAGGTGCTGTCTCTGAAATAGAAATGGTGGGATTGCTGCAGAAATACTTGCACGAATCCTCTGCCTGCCTTGTGCAGGAGGGGACAGCGTGTTTCCTCCCGCACAGTTTCTGTCCTTTTCAGCCTCGATCTGTTCCCAATGTGCTCCGTAATACCCATGTGAAGCAGAATATTCTCTGTAAACACTGAGCCTGGTGTGATGCTTGTCCAGCAGGCTGACTTTTCAATTCAACAGAAAATGACAGAGAATTGAATTTAAGATGCTTTGGAGGAATTCCCCCTTCCTTTCCCCTAAGCAGACCAAGGAATGCGATTTCATTCATCATGTACTCAGTTCAAAGCACCATTTACTGCTGAAGGATTGAGCAAATATAATTTAAGTTCCACTGTGCATGTGACAGATTTAATTAGTGTACATGGGAGCTCAAAGTTGTTCAGAAAGTATTTGTTTGCATAAAAATAGGCAATGTCTGCAATTTAAACTGGAATAAAGTACTGCAGTTATGAAGAATTTAATGAGTTGTTGTGTAATGTTCTTTATAAACACCATCCTAGATGGGAAATTGTATTAGGAAATAAAAACTGGGTTAGTAAATGCAACCAAATCCAGCCTTCCATACCCTCTTGCTTACAGGGGCTGTAATTCGTTATTAATGCCATTCAGTTAATCTGAATGGGAATTGTGTGTCTGCAGCGGTCGTCTGAGGAGCTGGGGTGGAAATCCCTCATGCTGCTTATCTCGTCTCTGGGTTAGCTGGAGCGTGGCTGCCGTAGCCGGGCTGGGACGCAGCGGCGTGGCTCTGGGACAGGCAGCCGAGGCACCAGCTCGCGTGTGCACTGCGGGGTCACTGCTGGCTCCTTCAGCTCTGCGTTCACGTGGCTTTCCGGGAAAATCCTTGCAGATAACCTGTTCTCTTATGGTGTCTAGAGAGTTTGTCCTAAAGCACTGCAAGTTTTTTGTGCAGAATTGTCAGAAAATTATTGATCTGTCAGCTGAGAGGCTGATACAAAGAGAGAAGCTCTGGCTTTGGTGGTGTCTTGTAGAAGCCTGTTTACCACAATCAGGCATTGTATGTTAATTGTAAAACTGCTGGCAGCCTGCTTATGGCATGACAGTGAAGCTGGTGAGGATTCAGGGGTGTGTGAAATGTGATGATGCAGCACAGATTTATCTGAGGAGAAGAGAAAAAGGCTCATGAGGCAATGACCCAGCTGCTGACTGCGTGGGGGGATCAGAGGATTCATGAGCAAATCTCAGCACTGATGTTCATAGAAAGGTGTGTGTGGAAGGAATGAGCAATACTCTGCATCTCCTCAAGTACGGTAACCTTCAGGCAGTGATGGAAGCTAATCCGATTTAGCAGGCAGATGGTTCTGTCTCCTCTCTCTCTGGGTTTCTGCTCTCCTGTACAGCAGGTCAGGAGCTCGGCCCCGTGTGCACCAGTGCTTCGGCAGCAAGCGGTTCCGAGGGTCACCCTGCTCTGCGTGTGGTGTAGGGACACCCCTGAGCTGAGACAGGTCACTTTGCATTAAAGGGCATAAGCCATCCGGTGCTGAGCATCCACACTCGGATAAAGTCTTATACGGTCCAAAGCAGAAAAACAAAAGGTGAGAGAAAGGAAGGATTCTTTTCCTTTCCTCTTTAGTGCTGCACAGAGCACAACCAGCCTGAGCTGGCCCTGCATGCTGGGCTGCAAACCCCTCTCTGGGAACACGGAGTTCCTAAAGATGACTCTGCCTAGTGTACATTTGTTCCTGGTGCAACATAAATTGTAAGAATTATGTTCCTTATTCCTTCAACAAACATACTGGTTATTTATTAAGCCTAGAGCATTGTGCATTATTTTGCTTTTTTCATCTGCTGTCCAGCAGTCCAAGGATGCTTTTTCAGAGCTGTTAGACCTAGTGGCCGGCATTCAAACAAGTGACATATTTAATTAGCTTTCTCTTTTTGTAGGCAGGCTGGGGAGGTGGGCCCTATTCCAATAAACTTGTTTCAATGGAATCTCCTTCTTATGCTTCTCATATAAAACCCAGTGACTTACCACCGAGCTGCAGTTACAACCTTGTGGGAGTGAACTCTGTCATTTCCTACTTGGGAACTTCAGTTGTTACCTCGTACCTCTGGAGGTCACTATAACAAAGACAAAAATACAGATACTGGAAATTGTTTTAAGGTTTTTATTTGGCTGTTTGCTCTCTAAGTTATCTTCTGTGTTGCAGCACATGCATGTGTGAAATCTGATCAATTCATGCAGATGTTTTAATTGATTTCTGCATGGGAGGGTCTTGATCCTTCAGTCCATTCTTCTTGTTAACTGCAGTAATCACCACCTACTGTGCCTGCCCAGTTTCAAGATTTTCCCACTGGTCAGAAATGGAAGATGGCACTTCACATCCTGCCCTTAACGGTTTAACATATGCTAATCTGTGTGACACCCCTAAAAGCTCTGATCTTTCCCTGGAGGTTTTGATATAATTGTATTTAATGCTCTTTATACTGATGCCAGAACTGCCACATTGGTTTCTTAAGAGACATGGTTTTAAATGGGAAAAGTCTTAAGGCAAATTAACTCAAGATAGCACCTAATCACATCTCCGATATGTAGTGTTAGCACTGAAGTATCAATTGGCCCTTCTTAATAAAGCGAAGAGGTGCTGACAAATTGCAGTGTAATTTAACAGCTGCTAATTGTTGCCTTTGTAGTATGTAGTAAAGCAAGAAGGGGCCTGATTCTGTCAGCATTTGGTCTCTCTTTATTGCTTCTTTATACTGCTGAGTGGTCTGCAAGAGCTCTAATGAACAGAGGAGCAAGAGCTATCCAGCGCACATTGGCCGGATGTCAACGCTGTTTTAAAAAACAGACTCAAACCTTCATTTTATTGACAGTGTTCCTTGAGCCTTGACTTCGACTTTGGCCTAATTGTGTTTTGAAAGCTCCCCTTTTACCCTCAGTGGGCTGCTGTATAACAGAAGAAAATCCTAATTCATGACTGCAATGAAAACATGTTGTTCCACAAACAGCTGACTTAACGAGGCCTGCGTATTGATTCTTGTTTATAGATGTACCTCATGTATTTGGGTTCTCTGCTGTCTAATGAGGCATGAGCTCTGACTTGAAAAGCCTGGAGCTTTCCAAGCATCCCTCCTTCCTCTGTTTTTTGCCCCTAAAAGTTCTCTGGTGCTTGATAAAATCCTGGAGGACAAGCTAACGACTTTCTTTCCATAGTACTGCTGTTACCCCTCTCCTCTACACAAACACCTCTTCTCATATAGTCATTGCAACAAAAGTTTGATGTCTCTACTCTGTGCCAGATACGGCTGAAACAGGCAAGGGAATTCAAGGGTTACCGGGGGAGGAGGGAATGAAAACACTCCCGTGAGGCAGGGTGGCACTACCCTATTCCCTAGCAGAAAAAAATTTCCCAGAAGACCTGAGCATGCCCCTGGTTACACGTGTCAGGGGCCGCTCTTCCTGTGCAGCCGGACTGTCTTGCAAGGCTCTGCTGACATGGCAAATGCACGAGGCTGGGATGTTTGCATTGTGCCTTTCCTACGTGTTGGAGTAAGTTCTCAGTGGGATTAGACATGGTAAGGGACCTGTGTTCGTGAGGATGCTTGGTTTCGTGGCTGTGCTGCTGATCTCAGCATCATTTAGAGAAGACAGGAGGTCTGTACTAACATGGGCCGGGGTGCCAGTGCAGAGGATGGATCTGGTCTCATATTTAAAAGCATAACATGAATAATGATGAGCGACTGCTGTGGCATCTGAACTTGTGCATGAGCGAGCGTACAATGTCACTGTGGCGCAGAAGACTCTGGGCAGAAGGAGCATCTGTGCAGTTATCTTGGACACACGTCCCTCCTCTCTCCTTTCCATGGCATCTCTCCCCCATGCTGGCAGGAATTCAGGTTAGTCCAGGAGATGCTCTCTGAGTAGCAGAATGCTGCCGCTCCCGTCGCATAGTGACACAAAGAGGGACAGTGACGAGACCAAGGATGTGATGGGGAGATTGTGGAAAAGCCTGGAGTGCTGAATTTGGGAGAAAAATGGAAGTACTACAAATAGAATTTCCATTAATGCTACTGCTTAAAACATCTTTTGTTTGAAATAAAGATGTTGGTGGAGCAATTTCCACTGGTTCTTAGTCCTTGCCAGCAGAGGTGGGTGCTCAAAAGATCTCATCAGCCATTCCATACCATATGTTGTGTCTTTTTAATCCGGCATAGACAACTGCAGCATCAGCCAAAAAGTATTATTCTAGGACTTTCTACAAGAAATAAGAATTTTTCATTCTGCTGATATGCAGCATGACCTTCAACTCTTAACACCCTAAAATAAAGTTTGTCTGAACTTCCCAATTGATATAACCAGACAGCAGTGTAAAGCATGAGAGTTTCTCAGGATCTGAAGCTTGGGCTCTCCAGTTGTTTATCACCTGAAAAGTACAATGTCTATTCCCTGATATGTCAGGTTGTAAACACTATTTTTTGTTTGATGGCTTAGCTTGACTTTTCAATGACTAAAATTTACATCAGGGGTTTTCAATCTTCTAAGTTAGCTCTTAGCCAAACTTCAGATGCCTTTGATCTCTGCCCATGGGTTAACTGCTTTCAGCAGTCTCAAAATTGTTGGTATTGTTAAACAGACAACATATTTTTCTTTTGATTAGACACCGAGGCTAGCACAACTGTCTGCTTTTCAGAGTTATCTGAGCAGCTTTCTCAAGTGCTGGAAGTTTACCCTTGAATATGACAGGTATAAAACATGTTTTCTGTGTCTGTGTATCTTTCAGTCAAGTGATTGATCTGCTACATTAGTGCAAGCTTCAGCTTTGTCACCCTGGCACTTCCAGGCTGAGCTATATGCTCTGCAAGGGGAGACGACTGAGTATGAGATCACCAAGGACACTCCTAGGATGGAGTAATCACCAGTAGAAACCTTTGTGTCATTTGCAAATATATGAATTTGGTTTGTATAGTAATAAGCACAACATGTTGATAACAGAAATTGTTTTCAAGGACCACCACAGAGGAAATACTCTTGCAGTTTGCAGCTTGAGTCATGTCACCCAGCATCTTCTCTTCAATGTGTATTAACTCTTCAGAGGTGTTATCAATCAGCTGGTTAAAAACCTTGGCTAATATTATTTCAACAGATCTGTAAGGACATACAGCAAATACATGAGGAATGTGATAGGAGCTGTGTTTTGTAATTTTTCCTTGAATTAATTTTTGAAAATGCATGCAGAAATGATGAAGATACATTGTAGAAGTAGGACAGAGCATGGCATGTTCGTTCATTTTATTCAGGATAGTGATAATTCCTGGTGATAGTGGACAGGAGAGCAAGGCCCTATCAACCGGCCCCAATCAGGTGTTAAGTGTCATTTCTCCTGCACAGACGTCCCTTCCAGAATAGATGTGGGCAGGAGACAATGTTGGGAGACACCCTGATGCTGCCTCCTGCTTTGGTGTTTTGTGGAAGAGCTGCTGAAGGAGCTACAGGTTCTCAGGGCTAGGAAAATGCTCTCTTCTCTTCTGGTGCGGAAGTAAAATCGGGGTGACCCCGTTGGGTTTCCTTTCCTGGGCAGCAAGAGGCGAGGAGGCTGAGTGCTGGTCCCTGCTCTGCGTGGGGTGCGCTCCTGGCTGAGTCCACGTCTGTGTGCGATTGCCTTTTTGCCTAAAGAGGGAATTAGCAAGATGTGAATTGGCTTTGCAGATCAAGCAACTGGTGTGGAATTTCCCATGCCGTGATTGTGCCACGTGGCACATTTGGGGCAGCATGCCGAGTTTGTGCACCAGAGCAAATTCATCTGCAGTTTTCTTCAAAGAATCAGTTCTGTGTCTCAAGTTTTATGCTACTGCTTGTTCTCCCAAATGCGGAAAGTAACTACTGTTAGCTCCAGTATTTGGTTAGTAATCTCATCTACTGACTTTCAAGGCTTTAATCAGCCCTAAGAATAGAGTAACCTCCTTTAGTAAGAATAGTAAACAGCATACATTCAGTGTGGGGAGATTATCTCCCTTGTTTTGCCTTGCAGTCATTACATGCAAAAAAGAAGGAAAAAACCCTCAATAAGAGTTAAACAATAGTCTTAACACCTGCAAAGTTAAGAAATGGTAAATAGCAATTATAATGTAACAAGGACGTTTTTACTGTGGCAATTGAAAATGACTTATTTGGAAACGAACATCTAAAGAGAAACAAAACTTACTGTGTAGTAATGGAAACAGAATTTTGTAGAAAAGAGAGCTCTGTGGTAGCTGTAACCTTGATGACCTAGGCAGAAGCAGATGCAGTGCATCCTTCCCTCACCGTCTCGCTAATGCAGTGCCTGGTCTCTGTGTGACTGTAACATTAATTCGGGATTTGGGACCTCTTTTCTCTGAGTCTTCTGGTGCCACGGCAGCAGGAGGCATCGACCTACTGGGAACGCGGCAGAGCATGAATTGCCAGACAAAGGTGGGGAAGAAGGATATCTTGGAAGTTTGAATGGCAGCTGTCAAGTGTGTAACTGAGACCAATCTCTGTTTAATTTGCCTCAAGAGATGAGAAATTCCTTGGTGACATTTAGTTATGTCTCCGAAGGTGGTAGAGGTTAGGTTTTTTGGAGACCACTTCTCTGAAGTGCCATAGGATAAGTATTGAATCCCAAGAGGCTCTGGGCATCTTGTTGAAATACCAAGGAGAGAAAAGTAGAAAGACATAAAAAGGTCCTTAGAAAAATTTAAGAAAGTGGCATTTAGCAAGTGTAACAGACTTGTATCAGATGAAATGTTAGCCTTTACACTAATTGTTGCATGTAAAGATCACCAGGAATGTTTTTTAGAGGATGTCTCAGTGAAATGTTGCAGTTCTCATTTGTCAACAAACTTCACTAAGGGGCTATTCATTGAGTAAGACACAGGATGCAACACATCCCTCCTATATTGCAAGATCGCTAGAGTAAATGGATTTTTTTTTTGAAATTATAATAGGAATTGCAAACACTAATAGGTATCTCCCAAATTAATTGCCAGAAGTGCTCATGGGGAGGAACCTCTGGAGAAAGAAGCATTGCCTCCATTAGTGATTGTGTGCAGTGTTTCTAGAAGCACAGAAGCAGAGGGATTTCCCCGACAAAGCTCTGCCGCGTGGTGCTGTCGCCGACTGCCTCTCGCTGAGCCAGTGGAACCGCCTGACTTGCAGATCTGTGTGTTATGAGAGGGCATCTTAATTAGCCGCTCACCCCAGTCAATGGGGTGCCGAAGGTGTGTGGGGGCCTGTGGTGTGGGCTGCGTTGAGCCAGGACTCTGCCCGAGGGGCCACGGTTCCTCCCGCTCGGCTCCTAACCTTCTCCTGAAACAGCGAGAAGCTGGAAGTTGCCTATAGCGGAGGTTTGGTTGTTCCCAGATTTTGTTTGCTTGCTTTCAGAATAACCTGACTGTTGAACTTTGGGCAGCTGTTTGGAAAAAACCAAACAGGTACTAAAAGAAATTTAGGTTTAAAATTAGATTTTAGTGTAATTCCCCCTCCCCACACACGGAGTCGAGGCTTTCTATCGCGGGAGGAATATTCCCGCATGGGATTATTCCCTGGCCATAATGTGCTGACTAGCTGAGAGTGAAGCTTGTTAAGAGGGTTTTTCCTGAGTTCCTCCAGCTTTCCTCATTACCCCTATTTGATGCGGGCAGATCTGGTATGAAGACAAATGCATCTTCACTGCTTAGGAAGTGCCAGTATCTACTGAAATAATGAATTAAATTACTGCTGTGAAGCTCGTTTCACCTTGTGATATGCACGTTTAATTATTTGACAGGTTTTGATAGAAAGTACAACATTTAAGTGTCTGTATATTCATAGCATATGCTCCAATGAACTGATCTTTATGTATTCATGCCTTATAAATGGCTTTGAATGCACCTCGAACAAGGGACTGTATTAGGCATAATAGGAGAGGTACAGCAAAAAGGAGAATGTTTCAATTGGCATCTAAAAGGCATCGGTTTCTGTATGGGATGACAGTGTGAAAGTGCCTCTTAGAATAACCCATGGAAAATGCAAGAGATGAGTTAAATGTGAACCCAGGAGGAAGGTCTTGAAGATTGTGCTTGCAGCAAAAATCTGATCAATGGAGAACAGAAAGCGAAACAATGGCAAAGCCTACCAGCTAAAGTAGGTCACCAGTTAACAAGATAGTGACTCACACAGAGAGGGAGCATTTAATTTTTAAACAGTAAATCTTGAGTTTGCTTGAAATAACATATATATATAAATTTTGCAGCTGGTCAAATAAGATAAAAATATTTTATTTCCATTATTTCATTCTGCTGTTTGCAATTTGTATTATATTTACTTATACAATGCTTTAATAACTTTTAACATTGAAGTCTTGATTATATATGAATTCTTCATGGTGTTGTTCCTACATATCCAGCTCAGGGCTCCCATGAACCATAGCCACTTGAACAAAGGTAGTTGTTCCAGGTGGTGCAGTGATGTCTTCCTGTTTAAATCACTTAGTATGCAAGCAAATGTTTGGCCCCGGGAAGAGATGCATTGTTTTTCTGCTGGTATTGGTCTGTATCTTTCTTTGGATGCTGCACTGAAACTTGTTGGAAGTTGGTAGATTCAAGTTTTGTGTCTTTTTGTAGATGTAATATACAAATATGTGTGTGCCTATGAAAAGCGTGATATATAAAACCATTGATGTATTGCCAGAGAAAGTGGCCGCCCTATCAATTTAATTGGTATATCCTTTATGTAGCTTAAAGAATGTGCAAAGTACAACTAAGGTGACAGAATTCAGATCAATGCTTTCCTAACGTATTTGTTATATATGAACAGTCAATATTTTAATGCAGCGCTTTCTCCAAGAGCAGCTCTCTGTTCACTCGAACCCCAGTTAAAATCTTTCTGTGGTTATAATTAGTATTTTATCTTATTGAGTAATGGAGAAAGATCTATAAGGCATATCTTAAAATAATTTAGCAATAAACCACTGTGTAATAATAGTGTCTTTGTAATATTTTTAATAATGACACAAAGAACTTATTCTTCCTTCTCAGATGTTAACACTGGATTTCAGTTAATGAGGGAAATTCATTGTGGATCTGTCTAGCCAGAGCCTGCACTCCTGTTCGTCCCTAACCTGAACAGCTGAGCTGTTTGCAGCTCAGGGTTTGACCATGGAAGGAAGTGTTTAATAACGATGATAAACCACTCATATATGATATCTAGCCCTACTGTTTTCTTTTGTCTGCTACACAATTTTGTTAGTGGAAAAAGATCCAATTTTCATGCCTATAACTGTTTTCACAGAGCAAATTTTTTCTGTAGTATTATTTTAATTGTGATATCTGCTAGTTGGCGGAGGGGCTGAAACAGCCCCTCGGTCTGAAGACTTGGGCAACAAATGGGCTAGAAACACACAGGCAGGGAAGGGAAGTTACTGTCCGCACAAGGGCAGAGGAGAACACCCAGGTGCCTGTTTGTCAGGATGCGCTGTTTTAAAACTAAGTGCACTAAATGGAGGATGCTTTTCTTTTGGTCTACAGAATGATAGCTCTTGTTATTTTTTGGTCCCAAGCTGAGCTAAGTTAAGCCTATATCATCCCCTCTTAACTAGAATATGAAAGGTCCACGTGAAGCTATGCACCAATTTAATCGGAATAGTTCTTCCGAGCTGTTGAATTCTAAATTGCAGCTGGTGACTAAAGGTGAAATTCTTGCTATTGTACTTAATCTTCTGCATTATCCAGACCAACTCATTCTCATGAGGTTTTTAAAAGCATCCTTGAGAGATGAGCACAAATTCTAGACAGCAAAAGGAATTCAACTAGCAGTAAAATGTTTTATGTCTGGAAAATGTTTGAAAAGAGAGATTTGAACCCTCACCAAGCTTTGTTGGTGGTTGGCAAAAGAGAGGTATCTGAAGCAATCCTTCAGGGAAGGAACGGAACAGGAGTCAGGAGAACATTTTAAACAAAAGCAGAGGAATTTCTGTGAAAAATTTCAAACAATTTTGCATGCAAGCAGCTTCTCATTTTCCATCCCAAACCATCTGTCTTGCTTTAGCCAGTCCATGGGCAGAGGCTCTGTTTGTCCTCCTAGCACATGGCAATGCCAGACTCCCTCAAACCACAGGTTCCTTCTAGTAGTGATCTCTTGATTGCTCTTTCTCCATCATGCCTACGCTACCTGATAGCAGCTAGTGCCCGATACCACCATAGCTCTTTTTCAGTGTAGTCCGGCGGGTTTGCAGGGCGGGCAAGGCACTGTTGTTCCCCTGCAGCGTGGCACGCAGCTGGGGAGTGCCCCCGCCTCATCTGAGCATCCCTGCTCCGTGGAGCCAGAGCTGCCTGGGTCAGCGCAGTGAGAGGCGATGCTCCTTTGGACCATTGCAAAGCATCAGACAGGGACTGTGAAGTGGGGGCTGTGTTTGCCTTCCCTTCTGGTAGATGTTTTTGTGACTACATGCTTCTAGGCATTGGTCTAAAATAATGAAATGCATGTGTATTTTTAGAGATGATGTGAATTTTGGATTAATTAAGAATGTAAGTTCCAGGCTCCTTCTTTAGATGTGAGCTCTTATTAATATTTATAAAAAACTATTACATATTAATACATTCATAATATATAAGATATGTGGCACTATCAGTTTTAATAGATTTTTTTCAGAACATCATTGTAACTGTGAGGGTACTCTCTGTCCTTCTTAGAGTTGAAAGAGTAATCATATGGATTTATTCTCCCAATGTTTATACAAGATTTTTTTGAAAAGCCTCCTTTTTAATTACCCTGCCAGTCTATCAATAAAAGGCTGTAGGCAATGTAATTTCAGCTGCAAGTAGTTGTATAAACTGCAATCAGAACACTCAAGGAGCAAAATGGCTGTAGGTATGAATCTGATTGAATCCAATATATGGCACCGGCGCTGGAGAATGAGAATGAACGTAGGGCTTGGGCTGCTCTGGAGATGGCCGGCGGGGCTTTGGGAGCCGCCCTGGAAGCACGGCACCGTTCTGCGAACCATGCAGGTGCCTGTGCCGCGGGGCACGCCGTGCCGGGAGGGCTCAGCGCTGGCCTCACCGCTGCCGTGCCCCTTGATGGACCTGCTCAGAGTCCGCTCTGGGGCAGCGGTAGAAGTGGGCAGGGGTTGCTGGAGTGTCTGTGCCAGGCTCGATGTCTAGCACACATCACAAAGCAGAGACCAGGGTGCAGGACCGGTGTCCGGCTTATAACTTACTTTCCTGCATACCAGAAATTACTTTAGACTTGTTAGCTGGAGGTGAGTCACTTTTTCATGGAGGAAAAAGAAGCTTCTATCTTTTAGTCCTTCAGAAAGTCTCTGTTTTACAAAAATAAAGCAACTAAGGTCTGGGCCTCTTGTATCACCTTTCCGCGCACGTTTGTCCTGGCGTTTGGCTAAACTTTGCCAAGCTCCTTCCTCTGCAGTAATTAGGATTCCATATTTTTTTGAAATCTTTTTAGCATTCCTCATTTCAAAGTTAATTTGCTTTCAGAACAGCCCAATTAGAGGTGAATCACTCTATATATGTGCAATTCTGCACTAATTGCTTTATCTGATCATTTTATATTTATAAGGTAAGTGCCTTATTTTCTTTAGAAGGGAGCTATCATTGCCTCCCACCTATTGCATCTCAAGGTCTTTCCCATTTTGTGGTTGGCTATTAGCAGTAAAGAATAATGTTATTACATGGTTGTTCAGAGAATTATGCAATTTGCAAAAGAATCACACTAAGGAGCCATCATGTAGTATTTGAAGGGAGGCTTGTGAAGGGCCGGGGACACCAGTGCGGGGAGCCGTGCTTGTTCTGTTTGACACCATGGGCGTGGGAGCTCGGATCCGGCTGTGGCACCTGCTGGAACAAAGCTCTGGTGCAGGAGACGAAAACAATAATTCAGCAATCTGAGGCTGGTCGTGGATGCAGAGAGCTTCCTGCCCCAGCTGATCAGAGCGTTCGTTGCAAACTTTCACTGCGCACACGGTCTCACATCCTGGGCTGAGTTATTTTTCTGGGTTGAAATATGTATCTCCTAGTTTCTCAGTAAAGATACATAAACAGTTAAGAGCGAGCCCCTTTTTTGTGTTTTGTTACATGAATTTAGGATTAATTCTCAATTGGTCCACAATGGTCTTAAAATAAAAATAACTTTAAAATATTTTCCTATTAGCATATGTTGGCAAGAATAAGCACGAAACCAGGCCTGGTTTTCAGTCAGCCTCACAGCGTGAGAGCTCCAGCTCTAAATGTTCACAGCATGTTCTTTCGGCTGTGTTAATATACATCAATTCTCACTGACAAATTAACATTGAACATTTGCAGTCAGAAGGTTTGTTAGCTGGGTCAGCCGCAGTAATCTTACTGTAAGCGTGATAACTCTCGACATGATTTGACCCAAACCTTGTGCTTCTCCTTGGAGCAGGTTGCTCTGACATTACACCCACACCTTCCTTCCAAACTGGTCATGGCAGAAAAAGAGCGAGCACTCTGTTAAGTCCAGACCAAGGATGAAAGAAAATCTAAAATTTTGAGCAGTGGGGGTAAAAATGAAACAGAGCGGGTAAAATGCCAGATTGACTGGTGGAAGCAGCTAATGAGCCAGCCCTGGTAAGAGTCAGATGACTATGCCGAGCCACATTTATGTGGCATTAAAAATATCTATTTCCTTAAAAAACAACACAATAAAAGATGATACTACGTTTTGAAGCCTGCAGCAAATTTTCATGGGAGAGAAAGTTCTGTTTTTTAAAGGAAGAAATTAATAATAGGTAAGTTTTCTGGTGGTATTTACAACATTGACACTTGAACTTTTGGTTTATTTATAATTTCAAGGATACGGTAGCCAAATTAGTAATATAAAATTTGATGTCCTGTAACATTTCAAAGTTGCAGGCAGCACTATCCGTATCTAGCAGAATCCCATCTAACAAGCCAGCAGCAAGAAAAGAAATTGGCACAACTTCAACTCATTCAGGCTGGAAATAAGATTGAGAAATACCATCACCTTACTTCATTATTATTTTCACTTTGTGAATTGTAATCTTGTCATTATCCTTTATGCCATCCCTAAGATAATTGTGTTCTCTGGGGAGTTTCAAATACTTCTTGCCAGGTAGCAATGCCTGAACTGCGTGTTACGTACCAGCACACCGAGTGCTGTGTGATAATTGCAGGGGACATGCAATCTCATTTAAAAACCCGGGGAGCACCTGTATAACCAGGGAAGGTGCTGGGCTCCTTATGCCACACGGCAGCTACTAATGCTGCTGTTAGACAGGTGTGTATTAGATTAAACTGTTTGCTCATTCCATTATGCATTTCCCTGATAATCATAACTACAGGCGCAGGAAGCTCCCGGGATACTAGCAGGCCATAAGAAAGTATTGAAATGTACTGCCTTACCACCAGCTGTGTTTGAAATAAGAAGCTTTTGTGAGTAATTTCCAAACCCACTGGACCAAACAGCTGAACGGTGAGACCCCTGAGCTTGCAGAGCAGGGAAAGCTCCACAAACGCATTGGAAACTCTTGTTGCCTTGGCCTTGGTCCAGCAGAGCAGCAGTGTGTGTTTGGCTGGAGGCTGGTTCGGGGGTCCCTGCTGCGGGCGCTGAGAGCCGGGCCGGTTCCCTCCAGCGTTGGGAGATTGGGGACTGCGGGGCCCTGTGCCGGGAGCGGTTTTTGTTAAGCTGAGCGGGTTGTTGTGTGAGAGGTGATGGGAAAAAGATGCTTTGTAAAATGGCTTTCTTGGCACTGCAACCTCCTCGCGGGCAGGAGCTGCGGGGGCAGTTGGCCGAAGCCCTGTCCTCGGGCACCCCGCAGACACAAATACAACCTGCCTTTGGGGCCAGAATGGTGTCAAAGGCGTCTGTCAGCCTGGGGCAGCAGTGGCGTGGCCGGGTGCGTTGCTGCCTGACGCGAGCCCTCTGCTCCGGCTCTGCCGTGGCTGCTGTCCCAGCCTGCTCCCCTTCTTACCCTGCCTTGTCCCAGGGAGCCGGAGCGTGGGTGGGCAGAGCTGTTTACGGGGGAAGCCTCCTGCCTGGGCACTGGAGGCAGGTATGGGTCTGCCTGCCCCTGCCTTCATCACACCTGCCAGCTTTGTCCCAGCTCAGTAATCAGAGGCGCTGGGCTGTGGCAAGGCTTGACAGCGTGATGAAGAGCACATGCTGATGTGTAGGACAAATTGCTGTAGCAAAGCTGTGGTAATAGCTTGTAATGCAGAGGGAAAGTAAACCAAACAGCACCTGGAAGGTGCAGGCAGGGTGGCGGGTGTCCCTGAAGCCCTGGGCTGAACCCTGTGGGTGCTGCTCCCGCGGCTGCCCTGGGTCCCCACTGACTGCCGGACCCCCAGCAAACAAACTCCTGCATCTCGCTGGCTATAAAATACATGATGGGGAATATTTGTAAGAGCATCAATCTTCATGAATGAGGAGAGGATGGAGTAGGGGAGTCACAAGTGAGTTATCCTGTCACTTCTGACAAATGAAGATAAATTGTGTGACACTGGCTATTTATTTATACACTTTGCTGGGTATGCATATGGGTATGAGCAGGAGAAACAGCGTTATGTGACATACGTAACTGTGTGCTGCAAAGGGCTTTTGTAAGGATGAGTTTTGGGTGGTTATTGCCACATATGATCAAAACGGTCAATGACTTGTCTCCACAGAAAGCTTCAAACGGCACATTTCTCATTAGTGGGTGAGGGAGGGCAGTGGCTGGAAACAAGCGTTGTCGCTGCAGTAATGCAATGAACATATTTCCCCCCGACTCTCCTTAGTCTCTCTGTCACTCAGCTCCATGGGTATATATGGTCCCATGTGGTGTCTGAAAATTCTCAGCTTCCTTGGTCAAGCAAAATACAAAACTTAGAGCCGGTATCATTGTTGTCAATGAAGAAATTGAAATAAAATGGAAATAAAGCTATTTGAACTCCTAGATGGTATTAATGCAGAACAAATGGGTGTAAACAGGCCAAGAATCATTTTAGATAGATAAATAGGAAAAAAAAATGAGCCTGTCAGAGGAGACAGACCCTGAAACAGCCTTCCGAAAGAAATACAGGGGAATAAAAAAAAAGCATCAGCAATTATCAAGTGTATCTTCACTTTATACATGATATGGCAGGTCTGAAAGAGATCATAGGAGACTTTTTCTAGCTGATGCTTTCTGGGATGGATCTCTCTGTTTTCCTGAAGCCCACAGCACCGCGAAGATTGAAATCTGTAATTTTGAGAAATCTGTATTGTTGGAACAAAGCACTGGTAGAGTGTAATCCCCAATGTCTTGCAGTGTTTGCAGCACACGTCTAATCGAGGGAGTCATGAAGATGCAGGATGTATGGGCCTGGGAGAGCATCAAGCACTTAAATTTGCATCTATAAAGGTGCATAATGCAATTTTCAAATTAACCCTCAGCTCAGTGGAGTCCCACTAATCCTTTTACAAAGCCGTGAACCGCTAATCCGAGTCCTGCACTGGGCTTCCTGCTGTTGGAGCAGCTACCTAGATTAGTTTTCATCTTTAAAATGAAACTTGTATTATTTGTATCAAGAGCTCAGTTTATACTGGGGTTGACTTTTTGCTACTCTGGAGAGGTTTCCTGGGAGAAAGCTAGTATGAAACTTTACTTCCAAGTTGTTTCCTAAAATAGAAGGCTGCCGCAGATGAGGTAACGTGTCCTTCGGTTTCCCGGGATGTGGATTACAGATGGCTTCTGCTTATGGAACAGTAAAAAGGTGTTATGCTAATGCAGTATCATGACTTTTGCCTGCGGCAGATAGTGCAAAAGGGAGAGAGACTGGCGTGGGACGGGCCTGGAATAGCTAACAAGTGTCGCGCTGGAGGAGGGATGCACGTAGCTGGGCTGTGTCTGATGGTTACCCATTATCTTCCATCAATATGTTGATAAACTGTTATCACTAAATTATCCTCAGCCTAATACAAGCTTCACATCAGTCGGGTATGAAATCCATTACTGTCTGTCATAGTGCTTGGCTAATGGAAGGAAACCCTGTTTTCTCCATTAGATTTTGGTTGGATCCCTTTATCTGTCCATTACTTCTCCTGTAACTCCTTCTAATGGAATCAGACTAATACAAAATGACAAGGAATCAGGAAAAATGACACCGAAATTGGGGGAGCTGTAAAAGCCTGTATTGCCCCTACTTGGCCTTCTTAAGGAATGTGAAGTCTGAATTAGTTTAAAGATTTGTTCGTTCAGTGACTGATCCCACGAGCTGGTTTCTTTTGCTTAAAATAAAAAGTAGTTTTTGTTTTGCAATAAATTCAGTATACAAATGTCATGACAGAAAAATATTTACTGTGATTAGTACAATAGCTTCCCTGACCTCTCTGTCTTTATAAAAAAGCACACGGTGTGGCTACCTTATAATTTACTATTTTTATTAACTTAATCTCACTGTTCTTTCAGCAATCATTCCCATCAAAAAAAATGGATTTTGTGATCCAAACCAGACAGCCAAAATCCAAAACCAGTTTGTGAACACCCTAATAGAAACATTAATAAGCCAAAGCGTAACGCACATACGCGCGGTCTCGGCGCGTCCGCTCTCTTAGCGGCCCTGCGGTTGGGGGTGAGGTACCCGTGGCGCTGGGAGGGCTCCTGCAGCCGAGAGCCCCAGGGCGAGCAGCACGGCCGTGGCCAGAGCCGCAACCCGTGGGATGAGCTGAGCTCGGCAACGAAATGAGCCGGACCTCGGGGCTGTTTCAGCAGCAGGATGGCTCAGCTGCGCCTTGACCTTTCCGGCCCGGCTGCCCACCCGAGCAGGCAGCGTGGCGCCAGTTGCTAACGGAGGGTTGCAATCCTGTCTTGCTGCAGGAGTTTCATGCGGGATGCCGTGCCAGGCAGCGCTCATTACAGATGTTCACAAGCACTTAACATTAGCTGCAGGAGCTGGGGCTGCTGCCCGAAGGAGGCACTGATCTCTGAGCATTGAGGAAGGAGGCTCATCTTAGAGGGTTTGCTGCATGGCCCAGCCTTTTCTGACTGCTAGCTAATAGCACTGAGGAAGAAATGTACTGCAGGCAGCGTGCGCCCTGCCAGCTTATATCTCAGCGTCGGCAGAGCCTCTGGTTTACTGTGAGTAATACATAAAGGGTCTCATGAAGAAATGATTAGGGAATACTGCCTTCGGGGGAAGAAGCCCTGCTGTCTGGTTAACAGAAGTGCTGGCTCTCCTGGCAATCCTTGCCTCTGAGTTGAGTATTTTTCTATCATTTCTGGCTGGGGATTTTAAAGATTTAGCACTTTTTTATTGTTTAATATTCCACAGTCACATGAGATGAGACCAGGCTGAATAATTTCCTTCCCACTCCCTGTGTGCAGTCACTGAATTCATCTTAATTTCCTGCACCAGTGCCCGTGGACTGGGAGCTGGTTTCTGCCACCCATGAAGTCAATGGCACTGTTCGCAAGCTCGGGTGATTAAAATGGTCAGGCTCCAGCTAGGCACAGAAAAGTGCATTTTCTCATGTATGTTCTTGGTACAATGCAGCAAAAAGGTGTCGGGTTGTGGATCTGTGTGGAGGGCTGGAGAATGCCTTTAGATACCATCACCATTTTGGTCTGTGACCACATGAAGACGTGGCAAAGCAGAGCCCCAGAGAGCAGGTACGGGAAAACAGAATGGCCGGTTAGGGTCAATCCGTGCCAGAGCTGCGGGTGCTGCTGCGTGGCAGCAACATGCTCTGCAGACTGCCTTGGGCTCTGCTCACTGGGTGAGTGAAGCCGTTGAGTCCTGGTTTACTGCCGTGTTCATCACTTCATTGCGGCAGATGAAAGCTGTGAAGCCTAAGGGTACGTGAATCCTCCCAAACCCCGGGCTGTTAGTCGAGGCTTCCTTGTCCCCATCCTTCCCGCTCCAGCACTGCTTTCTCTGTTCCAAGTGCCCGACTGATGTCCTCAGATGGTCTTTGTCCTCCGGCAATTCCTGCAGACCGCAGGTTTCTTGAAGATGGTAGTTTCATTCTGTCTCTAGTTTTCACTCCTAGTCTGTTTAGTGTTTGCAGAAAAAATAGAAACAAAAGACCTTAGCCAAATCCCCAACAAAATCAGATGTGAGAAGAGTGCTTCGTTTCCAAGCTGCTGTGCTGACCCTGGGAGCTTTTCTTGTGCTCTCACCGATACATGCTTCTGACTTTAATGTCTAAAGTTTGTTTACATGCTGGCTCTGAACTGATTGCTTTTTCTCTTGTGAATCTCTAACAAGCTCTTGCTTCCTTGGCAAAAATATAATCCTGATCAAAGTTCCCTTCTTTCTCACTTGATTAGAGATTAAAAAAGCCCACCCTGACAAACCACAGCAGCCCCCCCCTTCCTCCTTGTTTGTGCACCTGAGTCCTTCATTTTACAAACCCTTTTCTCATGCTTCGGTTGCGTATTTGTGGGGACCTCCAGGGCGCTTTGCATAGGAAGTCAGAACAAGGCTCGTGCAACACTTGCATGCTATTCAAATAGGTGTTGGCGTATCGTGGCTAACAGCAGCGACAGCAGGCTAGGGCCAGAGGGAGGAGGAACATTTCCCCTTCCCACTGAGGGAGGGTCTCTGCTTCCCTCCTCATCCTCGGGCTGCTCCTGCGCTGAGCAGTCCCCTGGTGTGCCTGGGCCCTTGGAGACTGGGCCCGTTTCTCCTGAGGAGCACTAGAATTTAATAGAAATAAAGTAAATGAAGAGTGTTTCATGGGTAATTGTAAAGGTCAGCACAGATCATGCCATATCATTTGCTGTTCTTCAAGCATCCTTTTCTGGCTTCTTGTTAATCCCCAGACAGACAAGCTACAAGTGCATGAGTTGTCTCTCTCCCTTTCCCCCCTGCAGCCAGCACCCCCAAGGCCCTGGATTGTCACTGCTGTAACCAGCTGTACGCTCTCTTCTGCAGATATTAATTTTTTGTTTATAGAAAAATCCATAAGGTTTGAGTTATCAAAAGCTGTGTGCACTAGTGGGAAAGACACAAAATCAATGCTGAAATATTGCCTTATTTAATGGCTGCTGTAAATAGCTCTGTTACGATTCTTTAGTAGAGGTAAATTATGAAAGCACAGGAGAGGTCGGTTGAACGTACTTGTTTGCAGCCTACACCCCAGCAAGCCCGTCCAGCTTGCCTTGCCCTGTTAGGCATTAGCTGACGGGAGTTTGGGATATCTTAGTTCATGGGTTTGCCATCACTCACATGGGAAGCAGAGAGGAGTATGGGCTTATTCTGAGGGGGCGTGCTCAGTGCTTTGTTCTGTTTGTTGATACCGCTGGCTGCTGGAGGAGCGAAGCCCGTTCCTCCCCGTGGGGATGCTGCTGACGCTGGCCGTGTGTCCGGCCGTGTCTCCTCGCTGTGCTCTTCTCCCCGGGCCCCGCAGGAGCAGGGGCACCGCTGGCACATCCCGCTCCTCCCAGCGGGGCACCGGCTCCCGGCAGCTGCTTCACGGGGTTTCACTTCCCTGGGGGTCAGCACGGCCCTGGGAAGGAATTCCACCTCACCTTTCTTCTTGCTGTCTCCTTTTTTAAGGTATGTTTTCAGAAACATCGTTGAGGCTTATAAATGAGGCTTTTAGAAGGTTTTAAATACCTATAATTTTTAATGGTTTATTTCCATGTCATTGAATGTAATTATCGCCAGTAGAAGTTCTTTGTAGAATATATTTAGGTTCTTTGGAAAATGCTGGCATTTCCCTGTGTTCCTGGAAAGCCAAGTCCTGGGTTGGGGTTACTGGGGTAACCCGGCTGGGTTTCCATCAGCAACAATACTCACTACAGATGAGAAAAAAATAGCACTCTAGGATGCCTTGCTTGAAAGTCACAAGGAATTAGGAAATCCTACTTTGCATGCCTCCTTGAAGGTCAGACAGGCTCACTCAGTGCACGGCATTAGTCAGTCCAATCACATGTGCAAACTCCGGCGTCTGAAGGGCTCACGAAAGCTGATAAGAGTTTTCCCTGAAGTACTGCTGTAGCCAGTCGGATAGTGCCTGCATCGCCTCCGTCAATATTTAACTCTGGGTCAATACGGCTTGATGTTTGGCTTAACGGAACTTAATATCTGCCTAATGTCAGTAAAGTTCTAGCAACTGTACTAGTGTGCTGCCTGATTTCTGTGGGGAGGGAGTTTCTCGGCCGAGGAGCCACAGAGCGGTGGGGCCCTCCCTGCTGCTTAGGCGGTGAGAAGGAGCCACAGCTCTCGTTGCTTGCAGGCGAGGGCTGTGCGAGCGACTGTCTCCGATTCACCCCAGCCGACTGGGATGCAAACCCACACTGGCTTACTGGGGCTGTGCTGGTAAGAGCGAGCTAAGTATCCGGGGGGTGTGCCTGTCACTGGCACACAGGGCTGATTCACTAGGCAGGGCAGCAGCTTCGCACTCAGCCTTGTCCCCGTCGCGAGTTTGCACAAACTGCTGGGACTCATGCAGCTCTAACGGGCACTAAAGCAATACACAACAGAGGTCCTCTGGTTCCCATCAGTGTCTACAGAGGGGTGGTGCCGCTGTTTTTGTCTGTTCTCTTTCATTCTCGTGAGGATTCCCCTCCTCTCTGACCTGCAGTGATGTGCTGAGGCTGATGCAGCTGCTGGCAGCTACAGCAAAGGTGTGCATCACTGCTGCTGGCTCCGTCCCCCCCTCGAGCTCGACGTCTTTCCTTCCTCCCTGCAGACTGTTTCTTTGGGCAGCAGTTAGCCAGTGAAAGTGTTTTCTTTTTATTATGGTTTTAATATTCATGACATATGCAAATTAGAAAAAAGGTAATTGTCCCAATTAACACTAAATAGGTTTTTCTCACACATCTTGAGTAATTTGATGCTTCTGCTTATCTCATAAAAAGTTTCCTGCCTCAGACTCGGTGCTCATATGAGAGCCTGCTGAGTTTCTGTAATTAAGCTGTGATTAGCCAGCTACAAATTCATGGTTTTGAATACAGCATTGCACTCTTAGGGCAACTGGAGATAATAAAGTGATCAGATCAGTGAACACCTAAGGTACATCAGTCATGGTGAGAAAGCTTTCGCCGTTAATGGCAGGTCAGCTGCAGTGGTTCTGTTCCCATGGACTCTCCCTAGGCCATGCTGGACCGAGGCCGTTGCTGCTGGAAACGCTTGGCATGCCCACGGTCCTGCTGCTCATCAAGGGAACCTGGCTGTGTGGTGCTGTATGGAGCCGCCTCTCTGCTCAGCTCTTCTGATGGAGTGGTTAACCTAAAAATGGCTTTCCGTTGGGATGACCGGTTCCTTTTACAACTGGCTGTCCCTGGCTGTGAGCTTTGACCTCAGACGGAGCCCTTGCAGAGGGACAGCAGCAGGAAATGCAGAAACTCCCTGTCCCCGGGAGCTCTGTGGGTATGTACTGGTGCCGGGAACACAAGGGCTCAGTTGGGGTGCTCACAGCTGATTTCCATCACCAGATGTCTGGGAAGATCGCTTCCACCAAGTGCTTGGCACCCTGTCCCACCCTTTGTATTCGAGAGCAGTGGGAGAATGGTGGAAATTCCTCTGCTCCCCTGCCCTCTGTGACTGGGGCTGTGGAGGTCTGTGATGGGGGTCCGACCAGCCAGATCCCCCTTTCCACCCAGAACAGAGCGCATCTCCTGGGCTTGAAACCGAGGGCCGCAAGGCTATGTTCGTTCAGCCAGAGACATGATGTATCTTGTGGCCTCTGGGCCCAACTGCAGCTGTTTGTAGTGTCAGGGAATGGCTCTCAAATGAATTACAGCTGATATTTCATCACACACATTATTCGGCTAAAGAATAAACTGGAGGGAGCCAGGACAATTCAGTGAAGAAAGCAAGCTGACAGTTCTTGAATAAATGATTCATTATTCACTCAGCTTTGGCTGTTTAGTGCACTTGCCCTGACTCCTGAACAAAAGTTAGCTCGTTTCAAACCCTGCTGCATTTCTGTTTCTCTCCTGTGACCTAACACGACAGATGAAATGCTCATAAACATGCTTACCTTTTGAATTAGAAGTTCTGTCAAATCTGATTCTGTGAACTGCTTGCAGAAAATTCGTATCAGCTGCTAATTTTCATCCCCTTACATCTCAAATACCATTTGTGAGCTTTCTAACTCAATGTTATTTCAGTTTTAAAGCACTTCAGGAAAAACAATGTGGGATTACTTGGCAAAAGAGGCAGTTGTCTAAAGCGCTGTCAGAACAAGCACTTTCTTTTTAGCAGCCTCTCTCTTGCCTATTACCGCTCCTACCGGGCTCGTTACTGACTTGGACCTTTGGGCCAGGCACTGGAGAAATGACGTGCACAAAATCCTGATGTCCTGCAGCTAAACGGGAGCTCTCTGCTGCCTTTGGATGTAGCTCGGTGACTTGGCATTGGAAGCAGATACCCCTTCAACGTGTCAAGAGGTTGAAAACCACGGATGGAGGCAAGGACCGATTCCCTGTGTGCCGGTGCCAGGGAGAGCTGCAGCTCGGAGGTAGGCTGCCGTGCTGGAAAATGTTTGTTTCATACTGGGAGGAATGTCTGCCTTTCTGTGACACACATGTACCAAGCCAGGTCCCTATTCTTGAGCTGAAGGCAATTTTTAAGGGGTTGGGAAGTATCATGGATTTTGTGGAGTTTAAAATACTGTCATGGAAGTGTTCCAGTGGATGTGAATGAGGAAGCAAATGGGGAAATTTGAAACTTCAGAAGATTGTGCAGGAGCAAAGAGCTGCATGAAAAGAAGTGCAGCACCAGAGAGGGAATGGCGGAGCCCGTGCCTAGGTGGAGGGGGGAAATGGAGAGGTGGATGAGAAAACAATGTAAAAACTTATGCAAGATCAGGACTGAACAAAATACCGAAGCAAAGAAGATGATCCCAAATAAAATTCAGAGAAAGGAAAAGAAAGATTCAGAAAGGGGGCTGCACTCTGGACTCTGTGCTGTGCGGGCAAATGGGGCATGTTCCGTGCCAGCCCCTAAAACTTAGTGAAAATACCTGTGAACAGAGAGATCCAAGCTGCCAGGGGGAAACTTCACCCAGAGGGTTGTGAATGCATCCCACGTCATTGCAACAACGCTCACTTGCTGTTCTAGCCTCAGGCAGTGTTAGAATAACCACAGAGAGCACTAGCAAGTCTTAGCTTCAGTTTGGGTTGTTTTGCACAAAGAACTGTGTCCCTGTACGTGCTTATTCAGACTGGGAGGAAACATATAGTATAGATGGAAAACTTCCCTTTCATTGCTAATTTCTCCATCTGTTTTCTGTCTTTGCTTTGTTCGCTTGCAGTAGTGCGTGGGTGCTTGTCGGAAGAAGGGCGTTCCAGAGCCGTTGCACAGCTTTCCTTGGTAAACATGATTTGATAGTCACTTCAAGTGAGGCTTTTGCAGTAATTCTCGCATTTCATTCCTTTATACTCTGCCAATCCAGCTGAGTCCTGCGGCTCCTCTTTGTCCCTCTGGTATTCCAGTCCAACCCTGCCCCCACATGAATGCACAGAGAAGTATTTTTTCCAATTTTTAAAGCCGAGCAATTTTTATTTGTAGCTGTAAGTGGGTCCATTAGTGCCGGTCAGAGGAAAGCTGAAGAACATTTGGCAGATAATTGGGCCTGGGTCCATCAGAAGGTCTTGGTGCGGAGCCTGCTGCACTATGTGCTGGTGAAACATCTGTGTAAATAGCTCTGCAGCTGAGGTTTCATTAGAACTGCCCATCACGACAGTCCTCTTAAAGCTCTAAATACACCAGGGACTCCTCTGTGTCTACCCAACATAGCAAGCTCTCCACTTAGCGAGCCCTGTGCTAAAACTGGGGTCGTCTCATTTAGATGTTCCTGGCTGTAGGTGTAACCTGTGATTCTTTGTTGTAAGGTGCTGAGCTATAAAAGCCCCACTCTTCATAGCATCTCATTAGTCCTGGAAGAGGTGAGGCTGGGGATGGCATCCAGCTGTGTCCCTCAGCTGAGTATATAATTTTCGAGCCACATCTGGAAAGGGGGAGATACATAAATGGAAGCAAATGGTCATCTGTCACAGTGAAAAATGTCTTTTCCGGTAGGATTTACTTTGAAAAAAAGACTATACCTTTGGATGAGAGGAGGTAATTCTAGTGTTTGTGGAACTGAGTGACAGTTGGATATAATCTCAGACTCTTTGCCCAACTCTGTTCAAATTTTGCTCATTTTTAGCCTAGCATACCCATTCAGTTTTTCTGGGGCACCTCACCGCTGTCTCCTGCCTGACCCTGGTTTCCCCACGTGTTTGCCCAGCTCCACTGCTCACCGTGCTACTGTGAGCTCGTGCCTGCTGCTGGCTTGGGATGCTTCTGCATCTTGACATTTGTTCATGGCCTAATGCCACTGCGGCTCAGGGCTTGCTTCAAGAAACTACGTACTGTTTATTTACGTGACTGTCAGAGCCTTCCCTGAACCAGGGAAATAAACTTTCCCATGTAGTCTTTTAAAAACATTTAAAACTGAGAGAAGGTGCAAAACAGAACGCGGCTGGCTGAAACCCTTCTGCCTGATGCCTCTCTGAATCTCTTGTGTAGAGCAGAGGAAGTTCCTCCTGGGTCTCCATCCCGAGTCTGTTACAGCCTGGGCATTCCAGACATTCCAGCTCTTTGGCGTCACCCGTCAGGCTGGCTTGTTCTGCTCTTGTTATCGTCTGCACTCCTGCCCTCTCCATAAACGTGGGAGCGTGTGCCGTGCGGACAGGATCTCACTTCATTGTCCATCACCAAATACTGCACATAGTCGTGGTATGAGTCTGGGCTACAGAGCAGAGGTAGGGTTAACCACCCCTGCTGCTTAGTACAGGATGCTATTTAAAATTATTGTTGCATCACTAAGATCAAGTCAGAGGACTTGCCGTTTGCTTGCTGAGATGTGGATTGGTGCTGTACAGGATGAATACCAACCGAGTGGGGAGTTTTCAGACATGCAGATTTGTTTTGTGGATCATCATCTGTTCCTTCTGTGTGCCACTTAAACTGCCTGTTGTTATGCAAATCCCAGAATGTATTTATGAGTGCTCTCCAGGGATTTCAAATGGCATCTAATCTGGTTAGTAGATCCATTCTGCGAGAGACCTGTGTAACACATTCAGCTAAAGATGACATTGGTATTTTATGCGTTTGACTAGAGACAGAAGCTGTTTTATCCCATTCACGAAGCATTTCAATGCTCTTACTGACCTGAAACCCATGTAACTGCCAGAAAGAAGAATAAACACACAAATAAATGTGAACAAGCATGTACAACATATTTACAGCTCCTGACAGTGTCTGCATCAGAGTCACTGCAAACTGAACTCACCTGTTCTTGGGAATTAAGCAAGGCTGGGCTGAGTCTGTACCGGGATGAGAAACCTGTTGGAACAGTCGCTGTGACTCTGTAGATGGCAGCGCTTTTCCCTTCCTGAGAAATCCGTCCTGATGTCTGTCTGGAGCCCAGCCGACAGCACACCCCACCACTTCTGACCCTCATACTGGTTTCCAAACTTTAGACTGGAGTTTCTCACCAGGGAGTCACGCTGTGCCCCATTTCCCCTCGCACTGGGTTCAGCGTGTGGCCTCAGGTCCTGTCCGGTCCCTGCTCCACCTGCAGCTCTCCTGTCAGGGTTAGGTCAGCCCCCGCTTCCATTTGGCTCAAGATTTAGTTGGTTACTTGTTTTATTTGCAAACAAACATCGAGTTTTTCCTGGTACTACTGTGCCTCACGACTGAGGAGAGCTCCACGTAAACTGCTCTAAAGTCCTTTCGTTGTTTTCCCCTGAATTCTCTCTGCAGACCTGCCCTGGACAGGGGGATGCCCGTGGCACTTGCAGGAGCGCTGGGGCTGCCGGTGGCATCTCTGCGTGCCCGTGCGCCGTGGCCAGTGTCCTTTCCTGCGTCCTCCTGTTTGGCTGCTGCCTTCTCCTTAGGTGGGGGATGTCCAGTAGGAAACTGATGCATTTTTATCCTGTTTGATTAATATTATTATTTTCTTGCAAATAGGTCTTTCTACTGAACTTAAAAACTACACGTATCCTCTTGGAATGTTCCACTGCAAAAGCTTATTTCTAGCCAAAATGAAAAATGACAACACAGACATTTTGATCAAATGGCACATTTAGTTTCTGTTAGTTGATACAAATGTTTCTGATTTTTTTCAAATGCTGCATTAGAATTAGATTGAGGGACATTAACTCAAAAGTATCTTATTGAAATAAAAAATGTTAATTTAAAAAGTCTTTATGTTTTGACTCTAGAAATAAATTTAAAAGGCAAATGTCTTCAACAAAGCAGCATAAGTGTTTGAATAATTTTGATATACATGGAACGCTATCAAATTAATCTTTCATTTGAAGCCTATGAATATCATAAAATTTATAATCGTAATTTCCCCCCAGTCATGGTGCATTCTAGAGAGGCAGAGTTCGGCATAGTTCTGGTCTCCTGCTTCCACGTGGCTCTGGGCCGTGCGGGCATGCGGCGAGGTATGCGTGGCTTGGGGGAAGCACAGAGGGGCAGAAAGTCCTCCGCTTCCCTGCAACGTCTTCCCTTCCCTTTCCCCTTCCCTTCCCCACACACCACTTTAATGTTCCCTGTCAGTTGACAGATTTCAGGAGAGCATTAGTAATTAGGAACTCCACTCTCATCAAGGAAAATAATTAGCAAGAATGCATGCAGTTTACAAAAGCAGTTCAATTAAAGGGAATAACAAGCTTTTTACAGCAACAAAGGAAGGACTAAGTAGACCTCAGTGAGTAAATAAAGTTGTAATCAGTGTGATCAATTTAAAATCTGAGGAAGGCATGAATTGGATTGATATTCCAAAAGTCTAACGTGTGGTCTCATGGGACCGCAAAAGAAATCATTCTACGTTTTAGGGAGAATGCGACGCCTCATTAATTGTGAACAATGAGAAAAAAGTAAAAAACTGACAGATCTCATTTTGCTATAAATTTCTTTGGAAATGCGGATTTTGAGTAGTGTTTTCTTCTTGAGGCTTATGCAAAAATGTCTATGTTGTCTGGCTAATACAAAATTAAAGAAAGGTTTAGAAATGGATTGGCTGGCATTTTAACCATGATCCTTAAAAACCCCCTTCATCTGAGGGCAGCTGGGAAGCAACTTTGATGAGGGGGGAGGGATTTTTATCACAGGTAAGGCTGAGCGAATGGTATTTTCTGGCAGAAAAGGAGCTGTACAAAATGGTCAGGCATTATATTGCTGCGCGTGAGAACAGGCAGAAATTCATGGAGCCGGGGCCCCTCAGCTGCGTGGGTCCAGGAGCAGGGGTTGGGTTCTGCTTTTGCTACAGAACACAAGGATTTAATAATTTACTTTGATTAGTATTTTCATTCTTCCTCATTTTTCTAGTCTTTCCAGTATGCTCAACTTTTCTGCTCAGTATTTTTCAGTGGAAAAAGAAAAATCATTTGAGTGTCTTAAAATTGATGACTTACATGACATCACTGAATAAGCACCTCTGCTTACTGGATCTTTCCCTTTAGACAAGGCAACGCATCGTGGTGAGGCTCTGAGCAGTTAAGCGTACAAATACACCAGCCCACTCTGTCCCCCTCATCTCGCAGAGCAGCGAAACCTTGGCACGCATCCAGCGAGTTAGGTAGGCGAAACCTCCGTCTTGGAAATACAAGTTGGTTTCTTCTAATTCAATTATATTCTCAAGGTCTCCTCTTGCTAAATGTGGTAAAATTGTGTCTCAGCTGAAGAAAACAAATACTCCACGCTGTGTGCTGTATATCAGTCTCTTGTGGCACCCCAGAGAGAGATGGGGTATTCAGAGCAGACATCTGAGCAGGTAGAAGCAAAACATACCCTAATTAAAAATACAGCTGGATAAGAGCGTTCTGACTGGGGACACGGCACACTGAAATCTGGTGGGTAGGTGGTTGCATGAGCAGAGCGTTGACAGATGCAGAAGTGATGGTACGTGACAGGGCTTAGGAGACCCCGCTCCTCCTCTGGCCAGGCAAAGGTCCGTCTCCTGTTGGGAAACCTGGTGAAAACTTGCAGGAGAAACATAATTCTAAAGCTTGCTAGTGTTGCCTGGAGAGGACATGGCCTGCCTATGCACTGCCAGATTATCCTCTGTTGGATACAAGTACATGGCACCTACCAAAAAATGTGTTAGGCTTTGGAGACATCCAGCAAGGCTTGTTATGAGGATGCCCCGCAGTGGGAGTGTATCCGCAGTGAGCCGGCGTTACCGTGTGCTCACACTCATCTGGTGCTCCTGAACACGCCGCAAACCCACGCACCTTGCCAGCAAAGAGCTGGTGCTGCTCTTCCACCATGGGCTGGCCAGAGATGAAACGGGCTGTAACTGACTCCCATCAAATACGGAGGCAGCTTGAGAGAGGGTACTTCAGCGCGTACTTCTTCAGATTTTGGATTATTTTTCCCTACACCCCCCCCAGAGTATTATGAATGATTTTTCAAATTTAAGTTTACTGTTTATGTGAACCTTGTCTGTGAACTCTGCGGTAGCTTGTATCATAATGTGAAGGGTAACATGAAAATAACCTTTCCATAAATGAACGCTGAATGCTGGGGAGCACCTGCAGCATGAATGAAAAATCAGAGGTGATAGGGCTATTTCAGCAACTTCAAACTCCAACAAACCTCTTTGCAGCAGAGGAAAATGCTATATCAGAATCTCCCCATGCTGTTCTGTTGCACTGGAGAAGGATCAGCGTTTGCATTAAGTTCTCCAAAGTTTTGATAACCTTATTTCCCCTGAGGGAGTTTTCAGGCAGGATAATGTATAGCCCATTGTTGTATGTTCCAAATTCCATTTGTGAGAGATCAGTATTTTATTGCCAGACCAGCATTTAAAAATTGCTCTCTATTTTCTTAGCTTTGTGGGAATTTACGGCCCCCAGAGTGGAAAGAAAAGGATTTTTTGATAAGATGTAGGCTTGATTTTTATTTATTAGTTTTGATGGGAATCTTTACCCCACGGATTAATCTTGTTAGTTACAAAAAGTAGTTACTGAAAGTGCCCGGCTCTTTCCTGGAGAGGTGACGTAGCTGAAGCTCGCGGTGTGTGGCCTTGATCCCCAGGCACAGAAGGACTTTGCTCGAGTTGCAGGCACTCGTCTTCAGAAACGCCTGGTGATTTGAGTGCCCAGCCACCGGCATCGCGAGGCAGGCAGTTCCAAAGGCGAGTGCTCAGCTTTTCCTAAAAATAGGACCTCTTTGAGGCATTTCAAGTTTCCTCCTTTATTCCTCTCTTTATGCCATCCTTTAGCAGTTGCTGGGGCCAGCCGTGTATTATACTCTAATACCTCCCTGCAGGCTGCCTTTTGATTGACGATACAGTGCTTTCAGATCCCTGCTGCACCTTTTTGCTCATTCATGCCATCCAGTCAGTCCCTGCAGAGCTGGCTGTTCGTAGGGAAGCAGCCGGATGACGTGCCCCAGAAGCTGGAATTACCTCCTCCTCCTCGCGTCCCCAGCTGCCGCCTTTGCACCGGGCGTGCTCCTTGCCCTGCCGTGCTCTCGCGACTTACCTGCCCGCTGCTTTCTCTAATGCGGGATTCCAAAGGGCTGGCAGTCTCTAGGAGTTTGCATCCCTGCCTCGGCGAGGTCGGGAGGCCCGAATGTGTGAGCAGATGGGGTCCTGCTGGGCTGGTCCCGCACGTGCTGGGGTGCTGGGTGCCTGCGGCAGGTCGGGGCTGTGCTGGGGAGCTGGCCGCGTGCTCCCTGCGGCCGCCGGCCGGCTCCCTGCTGGGCTCTACCTTCCCGCTGGAGGAGGGGCATCAACTTGCCCACGGAGTTTTCCACTTGCTCTTTATTTACCGCAGCATCCATCACGCTGTCTGCTGTTCGCTGCTCTCCTGAAGGATTGAGGCTTTGGTGCGGATCAGAGAAATTATTCTTGGGATAGCGGTTTGGGCTGTGTGCCACTCCAACACAGCTGTGGTCTGAGAGCCTTTAAATGCATGGGTTCCTTTCCTGACGCATTAACAAAGAAACTTGCTAATTGCTGCTAATTAATCCTGTGTATGATTTATCACGTTTATGAGCAAAAGTACTATAACTTTCTTCCCCTCCTTGACAACTTGAGAACATTTAAGCCTTTTGTGTGGCTTGTTATATTTTCACGTTTCAAACCCCACAGTTACTGAAATACTTAGTAATTAGCTCGTATCCCTGTGATACTTGATAACTATATGGGTTTTTTTCTAGTCCTGTATTACTCCATGTATTTTCATGTCATATGGCAAATTAATTCCATTTCAATTTCTAGATTTTTCTCTGAGCACAGAGTCACGGTCCCCCTGAGGCTGGTCTCTGCCCACCTGGGGTGACATTTCCCTGCCTGTGCACACTTGTGCATGTTCCCCGGTAGCTTTCTGGTGAGCGTGAAGCTGCCGCCACGATCTGCTCCACCGTAGGGCGAGCAAGGAGGACTTGCAGGTGGTGGGCACCACACCGCATCGTGCTGCAGGAGTTCCCTGGCTTTTGAGGTCCCCAGAGTACCCTGGCTTTTTCCATGCCGAGAACTGTGTCGGTGCCCTTGCAGGCTACAGCCATGTCACGTTAGCCGGCACTTGTAGACTTTGCTGTTTGGTACTTTTAATTGTACGTCTTTGCCTGGAGGTGTCTCTGCTCATCTTTGCAGCTAATTTCAAGCAGAATCTCTTTTACATTCTGAACAGTCTGGATAAAACGAAGCTAACCAGAGTTTTGTGCCTGTGCTGTGGCTGGGAAGGAACTGCCGGTGCAGGAAATCTGATGAGCACAAGCTTCCTCTGAGTCCAGACATCAGCATTGGTGGTACGGTTAGATTTTTGGAGCTCCTGAAACAAAGCTGAGTTCTCAGGTTTTCTTGTTAGTAAATACAGAGTGTATATATTATTATCTTTAGCATTTTATGACCTTAACTTGCTGTCTGCTTGCAAGGAAAATACCCTTTTAAGAAGTGTTTTAGTCCAGCCCTTCTCCCCTCAAAAGCTCTTTTCTTCTAAACCAGCCATGGAATAGCAGCACTGGCTCTGCAAATGTCATTGGACTTGTTGCTTCTTGATAGCAACACTAGATAAATGGATCTTCCTCCAGGGGTAATGACAGTTTAAAAATGCCCTGTCCTGCCTCTACTTCCTTCATTTGGCAGATTTTTGGTAGTTTATATAATTTGGCAGTGATCCTCTGTCTAAACCATGTCCAACATTTCATGCAATAAACTTAATGGACTTTTCCATCTTTGAACAGCTGAATTCTTTCTGAGCAGCTGCTCTGGGTTATTAATGGCCTAATTAGAGTGCTGCCTTAGGCCTGCCACCGGCCTAGCAAAGACTTTTTTACATATTCCAGTGCACAGAAGCAAAGCGCTTCCAAATGATCTTGCTTAAAGGAAGGGAGCACCTACGGTTTGGATCGCAACAGCACAGCCGTGGAGGCTGGGGAGAACAAAAGGGCCGGTGCAGGCAGAGCTGTTGCGACAGCTGAACAGCAAGGTCCGACTTTTGCAAGGGGTAGGTGCTGAGACGTAGCCGGGCAGAAGTACTTCTGAATGGTGGCAGCGGCTCCATGCAAATTTTTTTGTGTTTTTTGGGGTGAGGGTTTGCCCAGCGTGCCCACCGCCAGCCTGGGGACTGCGTGGCGAGGCCGAGCTGTCAGTCCGTGAGTCCCTGCAGCCCTGGCAGGGAAAGGGGCATTTCTCTCACTACTATGTTTTGAGAAAATCTAAACAATTTTAGATTGTTTTTAAATTTTCATTGGAGGTTTTGTAATGAAAATAATCCCTCCGCCTGTGAAAAACAATAACATTGCCCTTTCCACCCAGCTTTGTGGTTTACTTCATCAATCAACCTTGCTTGGTAGTTCATTTCAAAGGAGCGCCATGACAGCTTTCTTGGGTGTGAAAATTGAAATTTCAGTTCTTGTACTTGCATACAGAAGTAACCTGGCATGTGTCCATTGGTGACTTAGTCCAGAGTGTCTCATCAGACCTTGATTCTGAGGGGAATAAGATTTCCAACTTTACTTTCTGGGATCATTCTGCGGCATCCACTTAAATTGCACTGTGCTAGAAAACCTTTGGGATTGTAAATTTGTTTACCAGACCTTTCTAGCAATCAGCATCCACTGGAAAAAAACCCTGAAAGGGAGTAAGAACAAATTCAAACGGTTTCCAAATCTCGTATTTAACATTCACGGTCGTGTAAATAGTTCTTCAGGTCCAAGTTGGAGCGCTTAGACCTCACCGAACAGACCTGCCTTCTGCAGACGAGGCTAGGAGGGATGAGAGGGAGAGAAAAAGCCTCGCTCAATTAGTCTGGAAGGGCCAGGTCCTCCGGAAGCCGTTTGGAGTGTAGTCTGTAAGGTAATCATGGGTTTGTGTTTGCGTAAGCGGATGCCAGAGGGCTGCTCTTTCCAAACTGCTTTTAAACCCAACGCATCCATGGTGCACACTGTAAATCCTGTTAGAAATAAATAAATAAAACCACCACCGAGTGATTCAGCTATCAGAATCTCAGACGGTTTTGTTTGTGTTATTTTCATTTGCCTGGGTAATCGAATTTGTTGGAATTAGGGGTTTGTCTGGATAATAACATTTTCTAACCCTCTGGAACAGAAGAGGGCTGTGGTGAATACCGATGTACGGAGTGCTGTATTGATTGGAATAAACTGGCCCTAGATAGCATCAATTACCCACTTGTGATGGATGTTTGCTTGCTGGCTGCCAGGTTTGGATTGCACAGTGTTAGCCGCCATTTCTGTCGGCTAGAAACACTCTAATGAAAATGTACCTCCGCCTTTGGGCATCTCTGGCACGCAGAGGAGCCCCGCAGCACCAGCGGCGCTGGGGAACGGGGCACCCTGGCATCCCTGTTGCAGCAAGGAGTAAACCCGCGCATTGGCAGCCTGTCAAACCTGTATCGATTATGGCGTTCAGCCCAAATGTCTGTGGCCACCCTACTTAGCGAATTGCCTCTTTTCTGATGTTCTTTGGTGATTACTAAAGTCAGACACTGCCGGATGTTTGGTGATGGAAACAAGGGCACCTGTAATGGTTTGCAAAGCACTGCAAGGCTGTTCCCCGACCTGGGCTCTTCAGGGTGAGCCTGGGGAGACAGATGACAAGTAGCGGCCGTAGTTTGTAAGTATGAGTGTAGATGATAGCTAAGCTGTGTCATCTTTGAGCCAAATCCTGCCCTGTTAGCAGTTAAGGATCTATAATGTTGATAATTTCTGTTCTTGTGTAGCTCTATGTGGAGATAAAAATGCATCAGCTACACTTAATTTTTCCCGTTTCCCTAGGGTTGTTCAGCCCAGGAGCAATTGGGGTGATGGTCCCTCGTGCTCAGGCACCTGATGCGGCGGGGCTGGAGCTGTTCAGCCCCGCCAGCTCTGCACACACAGGTGACCTCGCTCATGCCCACACCGAATTCCCAGGCAGGAGGGGAGCAGGGCTGGTTTGGTGGTCCCGGCCCCGCGGTCCAGCCATGGGGCTCCCCACCAGCTCCCTCCCATGAGTCTCCCCCAGCAGGAGCAGCCAGGGACAGCTGATCCTGGCAGGCTCAGAGCCTTTGAGGAGGGTTGGGCTTAGCAGCAAAGTGTGTTTTGTGCTGTGGAAACACCAGGGCAGCAAGGCAATACGGAAATTTAGGCTCATGTGTACGAACAAGCGATAAAGCTAGAAATGTGAGCGGGGCTTTGGGGTGTGATTATGTTGCATCGAGAGGACCAGAATTCATCCTAAAAGACAAACTGTTCCAATTGCATTACCTATTGTAGCTGCATGATCATCTGCAGGATAGATTGGGATTAGCATTGTAGTAACAACCTGCTGCTTAACATTCAGGCCTTTGTAATGCTTCTGTGAATTAAAGGAGTCGTCCTGCACCATGCTCTGTTCTGTCTGAGCAGACAAGAGTGGCAAAGCCATTAGCTTGGAGCATATTCGTTAATGTGGCATAAGCAGCTAAAGAAGATGTATTTATGCTCCTTCATTTGCAATTGATAATCTCAAGAGTGAGAGGTTGGTAATAAATTTTCTCACTGGGGCTTCTATCCCTCTGCTGCCCACGCTGCAGAAGGGAATAGACAGCTCATTTACATAAGATAATGAAACTGCAGCAAAATAGTAAAATTGCAAAGCAACTTTGTTTTAATAATGACAGATGCTTCTTAAACGCTTTAATTATGTCTCTCAGAGCAGTTTTAGCTAGGCCACAAAAAGGGAGAACTATGTTGCTGAAACACTTGGAATAAAACCCATTCCCTTTCCATAACTTGAAGTCTCCTCCAAATCAAACTTTTCTCCTTTGCTCAAATGTTGAGGGAATGCCTGTTTCAAGTCCTGAGAGAGAACAGAGGAGTCTTCACAGGCAGACAGCCCCCGTAGCAGTGGAGTGACGTGGGCTGTGGGCAGTGACATCCCGGCACTGGTGGGGGACTGCGTTTATTCCAGCTCGGAGCAAGAGCAGGAGGGACAGCAGCCCGGCAGGTCTGCGTGCTGCAGGTGCCAGAGCCTGGGTAGCTGCCATTTCTTGTGTTGTCCCACGTGAATTTTTGGAGGCAGCTGGGAGCAGCGGGGCTCTCCCCTGGGTTTGCTGCTTGCTGCAGTCCCAGAGGGGTGAGTGCCCTGATGCTGCTCGCAGCCCTGCCGGCTCTCACGACAGGAGAGCAAACCATGGGAATAGCCCCGTGGGCTGGTTTCCCTCTGCTCCCCGGCACCGAGGAGCGCACGGGGCTGCCTCCGACTCTGTGAGAATGGTGCAGATCTCCACGGTTAATGGTACCCGCAGTAACAGTGGTGGAAGCAGTAGCCTAAACTTCCCTGAGCAAAATTCACTGTCAAAGTGTAGCAGACACTTTGTTGTGAAGAGGCAGGGAATGGTGCATCCAACAAAGCGTAGGGAGAAAGATAAACACATTAATGGAAAAAAAAAAGCCGTAATGTGAGTAAACAGCATGCATATAGAGAATGGAAAGAGATTCTGGGCAGCAGGGGAAGATGAAAATAAGCGAACTAGTGCTGAAGGGTAGAAAGCCTAAAAGGATGGGATGGTCTGCGCCTGAAATCTTTCTGCAGCACACTTTCGGTCTTTTTTGCAATGATTCATCTAACCCTCTACTCTGCTGTGTGCCCCCTTTCTTCCTGTAATGATCCCTCTTTCCCTTCGGCTGGACGTCATGTTCTGGTTCCGCCTGCTTCCCTTAATGCCCACGAAAAGAAGCTGCTCCAGACCTGGTACTCCTTTCAGCCAGTGCAGAGTATCTTTGGGGTTGTGAAGTATCGCCTGTATCACAGTCACTTTGCTAATCTACAAAAACCATTTCAAGGCACATTATATACAGAGCCCATATGTTACTTTAGTGCTGCCAAAAGAGTTCTTGTTTACTAAGATCATGCTTTCAGTCGGTGTTCGGAGTGTACTAAATAGCACCATTGATACTACTTAAAATAAAAGGTGTCAGCACCCTGTCTGCCCCAGCAAATTGCTCAGCACTTTCAGCTCTAAGATGTCCCTGGGCACTAACGCCTCCAGCTGAGCTGCTCCTGCTCGCTCGGTTTGCGGTGGGGCCTGATTCTGCTCCAGCCCTGGCCCATCCTTGGAGTTCTCTGGTGTTCTGAAGACCGCTGTTGTGTGCGTCCCCCATCTCCTGGGTGCCTTGGGGAAGAGTAGCATTAGGAAAGTTGTTCTTAGGTTGGGATGGGGGGGTTGTTTGTTTTTTTTTTTTTTTTTTAAATGTTTTTAATGTCTGGAAATGCAGAGGAAAGCCAAAGCCGTGGGTCTGTAGCTGTCGATGCCGTTAACATCTGGTAGAAAAGCAGGCAGAGAGCCTGTCCCTGTCGCCAGGCCCAGCTGGGAGTGCAGCAGCATCCCTGTGGCATCCCGTGCCACTGTGCTGGCCTGGTCTGCCGGCCCGGCGCTGGCGGTGCTCAGCCCAGCCTGCTGCTGACAGAGCCGCGCTCCTGCTCTCCTCCCCTTCCTTCCTCCTCTGGCTGGGACATGGCTTTTAGTTTTCCTGGTGTCTTCTGCTTTGTTTCTTTTCCTCTTTTTACCTGAGCTCCCGTGAGCTAGGTATCCTGCTTTCTGAGCCAGAATCCCAGATTTTTCTAGTTAAAAGCAGAACATTAACATATGACCTTGGCCCCATGGCTGGTTTGGTATTTCAATTTCTCGTTGAAAATATCAGAAACAGAAGTTGCACAGAAATTCTTGAATGAAAATGTCACCAAATTCTCCCAAATGCCACAAGCGGGTTTGGGTTCAGGCTGGGTGTCTAGCAAAGGCTCGGGATAGGTTTTGGTTTGTGCCGGCTGCTGTGCCATCTGCTCTGCCGTGAGCTGCCCAACTCACTTTTTCACCAGGTTTCACCTCCTGTTGCTGTTGCCCTCTGGTTCTGCAGGGCCCAGCCTGCCCCGTCCCCACTTCGTTGCTCCCGGAGAGGGGGGATGGGGGGGTCTCCCTCTGGAGGAGGCTCCGTGGGTCCCTGCTCACGTCCCCCGTGGTGCGAGGCACTTCAGTTTCTCACCTGTGGAGCGAGAGATGGAGGTGGCTCACCTGCGTGCTCAGCAAGCTCGCTCGAGATGGCAATAATGCCACTTCTGAAAATCACATCAGGATCCTGAAAGGCTCTCGATGCCCGAAAGGCAACGGCTTTTTCATGTGCTAAGTTATTTTATTATCTGTAGTTACAGCTCCCTGTTTCCATGGTTCTTATGGCCTGTATGTTACCAACACTTACCCGGTGGTTCTGACGCGCGATGACTTTCTCTCGGTGTGTTAAACCCACCATGGAGTAGTGCATTAGAGGAGAAGCTGGATTTCCTGCTGCCCTCATTCTCCCTGTTCCATCCCCCAATTGCCATTAAGGAAATCAGGTGTATTTTGCTTATGAAAACATTTAGGTCCAAACTTGCCTGAGTCCTTCCCAAGTGACAAAGTTTTGGTTCGTTTGAGGGAAGAGGAGAGAGTTGGTGGCCGTAGCTGCTGGGGGGAGAGCGGGAGTGCAAGGGAGGTCGTGGTGGTTCATGTCGGCTGTCCTTCCCTGCGAGCAGACATGGGGATGCATCAGGGCTCTGACATCCGGGGTCAGGAGAACACCTGCTCGCAGATGTACAATTACTGCTCTAAAATGGGATTTTGCTGGAAGAAATACAGGTTAAAAATTGTTCTCTCTGCTGAGCTGAAAATCTAAAAAGTCTGAAGGTGCCTGGATGGAACAGGGTGGTGGGAGACGGGTCAGAGATATGCCTCTCTCACCATTTCCCGATTTTCTCCCTCTTTTGCCCAGAGGGACTAATTGGTGCTCAAAGGGAACCGATCTCCTTTTTTATGAGTGAAATCTGTTGTCTGATTAATTATTCATTTGTAGCATGATTGGCAGCTCTGCGGTGGTGGGTTCACAGTCGGTAAAGGGTGATCTGTTGACTGACAAGGTTAATTGCTGCCTCGCGTTGCTGGTGGTAACGATTTATGTTGACAATTCCTGGTATTTCTAGCGCAGACGGAGGTTTGCCACTCAGGGTCAGCCAGCGCTGCCCCGTCCTGCCCCGTGCTTCCCTCGGCAGACGGGAGCAGCCGTTCCCTTGCTGCAACCCTTGGCACGTGGGAAGGGATTTCGTTCCCGGAGCAGGTCTCACATGCTAAGTGATGTTGAAGAAGCTTTGCAAAGGCTTCAGTTGGTTTTACCTTTTTCCCCCCTTCTTCTTTTTGACACTTTCTCTGCATATTGATCAGGGTTCAGAATATAAAAGTGAGACTCGGCTCTGCTCTGAAAGTCCCTGCTCAATGGGAGCGTCAAAGCTGCAGATGACCAGGGGGCTCTAGTGAATAGAGATGAGAGAGATTTATGAGGGTGACCCTTAAAAATAATTACAATGGGAAAGAATCGTCTTTTAAATCTCAGCTTACAGGAAACGGCAACTTCTGGGGATTATTTAATAAATGCAGCACTGCAGTGCCTAAAATGCCAGCCTGCCACCCTAAACACGTTTCCAGGGCAATGCCCATCTCTTGCAGTGGAGGAGAGGAGGGCTTTGGGGAGCGAGGGCTGGGCCAGCTGTCCCCAGGGCTCTGCCCCTGCTTTTAGACTTTCTTTTACTGTAGCCTCGAATGGCACAGCTCCAATCCCTCTCATCGTTTCCATCCCAGAAACCACAGACATTTTCTCCCTGCCTCAATATAATAAAGCAGAGTCATAAAGATTTCAGACTAATAAACATTGGCCTTTAGGGTGCTTTCAGCTTTTATCAGGCTAATAAGATTTTTGACTTACATCGAAAGGGAAAGCAGGTAAACAGAGCTTTTATGAACCTTGAAGCCCGCTGGGGACCTGTGGTCCTGTCGGAGGGGCTCGGGTTCTGGCACCTTCCCGTAATGAAAAGCACACGCAGCCTCCAGGCAAACCACGTTGGGAGACCGTGTCTGCAGATGGCTCTGCATGGAGCATCTGGACTTACTCGTTTGTCTGACACCAAACTTCCCGTAGGCAGGCGAGGACAGGGAGAGTTACGCTGTCTGAGCCTCCTCGTCCGTCTTACCCCCCCGATGGGGATCTGTCCTTCCTCTCTGTGCGTTGTGGGCAAGCCCAGCATCACCGCTCCTCAACGCGCACGCGTCCCCTCGGGCAAGCAGCACGAGCAGCTCTTCTGGGGTGATTGGGCTTCGTGGTCAGTTGGGGTCGGTTTTTTCACTGGCTTTTTCTGGCTGATTATCAGGAGAGACCGGGGGTGTCATTTTAAGCAGCTTGGGTTTAGGTATAAAATTTCAGCAAGGAAGAAGGGAGCTGTTCAGTATAAACAGGCATAAACATTATTTTCTAGAAATTATTTTTTATTTAAATTTAAAACCATATTACTTCATACAGCAAACTGTGCACTTTGATATATCACAGTGTCTTAAAAATGAAAATAATCAGAATTTTTTCTTTTTTCTTTTTTTTGGAAATTTTATTTACATCAGCCTAGAATGATCAGCAAGTAACACAGTTACTATGAAACCAAAATTGTTACAAAATGTTTACAAAAAACTATATTCATAGAAATTCTGCATGTCCACAAAGGAAAATCCCCTGAATGTCACGGAGACTATTTTTTCCTTTTTTTTTCCCACTCTTTCCTGTTTTTTTTTTCTTTTGTGTCTTTTTTTGAGAAACATGTCAAAGTAAGGTACAGACAGCAGAGGGCTTGCGATGCCGATGCCCGGCCTGCCCCGATCACCCCCCGGTGACACCCGTGCAGGGGGTGCCGTCGCAGCCCGCAGTCGCTGGGTGTTGGGCTCGGGGTCTCGGCGCAGTTTGGCTGCGCGTGGCTCAGGTTAGCGAGCGCCGGGTGCCAGGGCCCACGGGGTCCCTTTGCAGTGACTGTCCCAACCAGCCGTGCCGGCGCCCAGGTGAATCCTGCTCCGCAGAAGCACCCACCGAGGAGGGAGCAGTGGTCACCCAGAGCTGGAGCTGGTTCCCCTTCGCAAATTCCATCTCTTTTGGATCTGCCATCTCGACATCGTACCCAACACGTGCTGTTGGTTAACTCCAAACAGAAAAGCAACCCCAAAGCTACCTGCTGTGTGTCCCTGCTCTGTTTCGCAGGAGAGCTGGAAGGAAAAAGCAAGTGATAAAGGAACAGTGAACTGAGGTGACAGCAGTTTAGATACAGTTTAATAGCCCAAACCTGTTTTTTTCTTTATTTCCTCCTCACTTTTTCAGTCCCTCTGCCCACCAAGCGAAGAAAGGAACTGATTTAAACAAAGTTGGAAGTCAGATGATTTCTAAGACGTGAGTTGCCGATAGTCACAAACAGGTCCCAAGACAGCTCGCAGAAGGCTTTGAGGCTTTGTCATCAGGCGTGTCCCTTCCGAAGTCGCCCAACACATCACCGCAAAGTGTCAGGCTCGTTGCTGCTCCTCTGCAGTTAAGCACCGCATGGCTTGTGGGCTCCCGCGCTCCCCAGGATGAAGGCAAGGAGTGCACGGGGAAACGGGAATACGGGAGAGACTCAGCAGTGTGGCGATAGCCCGGATTACCCCTCGTTCTGGGGGGAGCTGCCCCTGGGTTAGAGGAGGAAGGCTGAGGGCTGAAACCAGCTCAGCTCCCTCGGCTCTCGGAGGGAAGGGGGGCAGCGGTCCCGGCCGGGCTGGGGGCCGGGCAGCTCCCCCAGCTCCTGCGTGGTTTTCAGCAGTGCAGAACATTTCCTTCTTGTTAAATATCAGATGTTTGAATGATTGAGATTTAATCATAAAACCATATGTAGATGCATGACGTTAGCTGCTATTTCATGGCTGATTTACGGTCAGTGCGAGAGGGAAGGGAACGGGGTAATCTGCAGGGTTTGGTTTTGCTGGCAGATAGCACCAGTAATTCCAGATTCTCACCTGTCACTCAGGTATGTTTGTGAGTAAAATCAAATCAAACTGGTATCAAAGATGAATAAATGGGATTTATGGTATTAGTGATATTTAGTTATGGAAAAAAATTTGCCAAGAAGCAAAAGGAATGCTATTTTCTGTGATATTTTACTTTCTCTGGACATTTAAAGCCAGATTCAGCTTTTGTTTTTATCTTTGCCTTCATTGTAACTCTTTCTAAGAGTTTAGAAATCTGTAAAAGAAACAAAATCTACTGCTCTGGCAATCCTAAGGATTTGTAAACAAATACAGAAAGAATGTGGTTAGCTTTGGGAAACAGACCCATACTTCCAATCTGTCCTCTGCTGTAGGTATTTGTTCAGCAAACAATTAAGAATATGATGCCCGTTGGCAGCTTTCACCCCTAATTTTTCATGATTTGTAGGAAAAGGTGAAAATTTCACATAAATTCTTTGTATATGTTTACTTGAGTCAAAATATGACAAATTACTTTGTTTTGGGTCACTACGTTGCTTTTTTACATCAGGGAAAAAACAAAATAAGGACAAATTCTGTGACTGGAGGTGGGGGGGGGAGCAGCTATCTTCCCTGGAGCTAATTTGCTAATTCTGATCAGCTCCAAAGATAACCTTCCTAACTGCGCCTTGGAAAGAAACAGGTGGGAAAAAAGATCTGAAATCGGCTACAAACAGGTTTGTTCCTTTGGGCGAGGATAAAGTTTCCAGAAGGGCCTTGCAGCAAGGGGAGGGCAAACTGGGTCAGTTCAGCTGCTGGTTCCTGCGGCGGCCGTGGCACCTCGCTGTCACTGTCACCCTTAGGTGTGCAAGGCAGGAGGCTGCTCTTTTCTTCAACACCAGTGTTTAAATCGGAGCTTTTAAGCACCTTTGCGTACTCTCCATGTGTTGTTCTGGGTTACAATGGGCAGGGCTATTTCTGGTTGTTTCATTTCGTAAATTAATCCGCAGAGTGGCCCGCTGGCCACCCGTGCGGTTCCCCACGGGGAGATGGAGCTGAGTGATGTTACTCGAGCGTTACTTTAGGTCAGCAGAGGGGTCTTTGGTAATTCTGACTAAATTCATCTGCAGGACCAGCCTTCTGGGTTAAGCAACCTGAAAATAAGAACATGGTTCATGGAAGATTTCTTAAAAACATTTTAGTGTGTGTTTGCTTAAATCACGTGGAGATGCTGCCTGAGGGGCTGTGGTTCACAGGGCAGAGCAAGAGGGGTGTCAGGTTTGGCTCGCACAGTGCTGCTTGTCCCAGGCCAGCCCTGGCCCTGCAGGCTGAGACTTGCTCTTTCGGGTCTCTGATGCCATGGAGAGCGTTTAGTCCTAAACCAGCCGTACAGCCTGGTCTGAGTGCGAACACAGCAGAGCTGCGTTCAGCGCTGCTGAATTTCATGGAAATCGATACCGTTCGGCTCTTGGGAACAGCTCTGCTCCTGCCGCTGCTGAAGCCTGTGGACTCGGCCGCTTTCCGTGCTTCTTTGCAGGAGAGACTGAGCTTTGTGGAGAGAGTGAAGGAGCTGAGGACCTGGAGATCACGGTGTCACCCTGGGCACGGGCTGGAGTTTGGCACCGGGTGTGAGGGTGGTGTCGCTCAGGGATGGCAGTAGCTCCGTGCATACCATGCCATCCCACCCCTGGCCAGGAGTTCTGCTCCGTTCAGGCTTACTCGCCCATTTGTAGTCAGATGTCTTGGATCTGCTGATGAACGTGTGTGTTGCCTTCTCCCACCACAGCCCCGCTGGACTTCCAGCCACGGGTGGCCGCGGCCAGCACAGCCGTGAGGTTCTCTGCTTCGAGAACCAGCACAGCCTTGACCATCACGGTGCTTCACAGGTACCTTTCCCTTTCCTGGACGACAGATCCTAAACGTGCTGTATATGTCAGTGTGGAATAGATGGTTGCACAGGCGGCTGCTCAGCTGCACCTGACAACGTGTTTCTTTTATTGCCATGCTAAAGAAGCCTTGCTCAGGGGCTCCTCCTTACCCGCTGAGGGTCAGTTTGGCTCAACTCTGTTTCGCCTCCATGTGTTTTCAGTATGTAAACATCAGACTCCTGGATGGTAGTGTGTTTGGACTCCATGAGGCCTGTAGAATCTAAGTGTTAAAAAAAAAAAGGAATGAAAAATAACAAAAACAAAACAGAAAAGCCCCAAGACCCGTGTTACAGTCCGTGCTTTGAAGTTTTTGCTTCTGTGCCGGTGATCGATGCAGCTGTGTTGTAAAGGCCTTGTTCTTGAAATGAACCAAACCAGGCTTTTTTTTTCTGTTTTTTTCTTGTTTTTTTAATCCTTTCTTCCCTAGTTAAGAGTGCATCCAGCCTTGTCTGCTGCAGTTCCTTCCCTCCCGCCCCCCCCGTTCCCATTCCCTAGGGAAACACAGGTGCCAATCCAGTGTTGCAGGTCATGTTGTCCTTCCCTGGCAGCCTTCGGTCGTTGAACGTGTGCATGTTGATCACGGCGTCTGTCTTCACCATGACGGGTGGCTGGGGCTTGTGTTTGACCCGTCGCTGGCAGGTGAGCGACAGCCGGATCTCATCGGCCACGGCGCTGCAGAAGGAGCGCTGGGGAGAGCAGGGACAAAAAGCACCGTTACTCCTGGCAAAATGTTCTGCTAACCTCTCAATGAGCTGGAGGATGCTGAAACTAGGCTCTGCGGAGGGCGAGCATGAGGTTTAGGCTGCATTTAAGGTATCAGCTGTGCTTAGTGGGACTTCAGTGATGCACGGGCGTCTGGTTGACCCCTCTCTCCTTTGGCAAGAATTGTACCTTTGACACAATAAACCCTGCAAAAGGCAGAGCTGTAGGCAGCCGTTGGAGTGCCGGTGCTTTGTGTGATCCCTGCTGGGGGTCTGGTAGATTTATCTGCTGGGAATCAGAGGGCTATCGAAGCCTGCTGGGCTTGCTAGTGGGCAGTTTTCCTCCATCTATCTAGTCCATCACACAGGCAGCTTGCTTTGATTTCTGGTCATGCACACAAATGCACTTTCCACTTATTGTACCATGACACGCAAGGAAGAGGGTAAAACATAAAAGCAGTCCTCTTGTTTCATGAGCACTAATCAGCCACTGCGGGTGGGATGGGCCGTTAGTATAGGTGTTGTGAGAAGTTGATAAAATAGCATGAGGCTTCCTGGTGGACCCTGCCCAGTTCCTTGAGGCTCTTTGAACAGGAGTGGGGAGAAGAGATGGAGACGTCACGTGTGTACGCATTACACCTGGAATATGCTACACGATTGCATGTGATAGTGGCGAGTGGATGTAACAGCTCAGAAAGGTCCCTCCCAGGGACCTCTGTCCATATTTTCATGACTTATGTGTCGCCTTGCTCAAAATTACCCTGCAACTGTTTACTAGTCTAGTTTCTGCAGCAGCAGATGACCCTGATCAGAGTAGACGTGATTTTCCCCCTGACCTTAGGCTGTCAGAGCGGGACAGAGCAATGAGCCTTAGGGGATGGCATTTCGGGGATGCTGCGTTTCAGCCCTCGAGCTGCGGGCACTTGGACGTCCAGGCAGCAGGGGCAGGGCTGAGTCCCGCTGCCCGTCTCCCTGCCTGTCTCTGGGGTCAGCGTGCAAAATCCTCAATGGCTGGGCTAGTGGTGGTGCAGGGAGACGGAGGAAATCAGTACCTGCTCACGCTCTGCTGTTTTGCGCAGCTTGTAGATGAACTCCACCATGGCCACGAAGACGGACAGCACCAAGCCTGCGGCCAAAACGATGAAAATCCCACCGATGTTTTGGATGCCCAGAGCGCTGGCCTCCTTGTTCTCATCTTCAGGGCAGCCATTCCCTCGCCACCACTTCTCCTTCATTACGTGGAGCTTGTCCTCCTCCTGGAGCTGGAGGATGGCAATGGTGATCTTGTCCCTGTACGGTGACCCTGGGGAGGGGGAACACCATTACACAGAGGGAAAGTGGGACAAAAAAATCATGCAAAGCAAGGAATGTGTCTGCGCTAAGCAGGGCTGTTCAGACCTCTCCTCAACAGGCAGGCAGCATAAGCTTTGGTATTTGGAAATTTGCTGTTGGGAGTGGACTATCTTAATCCCATCGGTTGTATTTGCAGTAGCTAGCCCCTCTCCCAGGCTACCTACAGAAACCCTACTGCTGTGACTTACCCATGGGAGTCCCAATCCCGTAGCCTTTGGAATCGATGAGCCCCCCGATCTGAGTCAGGTTGCAGTTCCTCTGGGTGATGTATTCGATGGTGGTTGACTCCATCAGCAGGGCGTAATCGGCTGTCAGGGTTCGCTGGATTCCTTCCTCATTGTTTTTAACAAGTGCTGTGGGCTTGCTGCTCATGAAAGCCCACATTTTTTCAAAGGTGGAAATTTTGGATTTCTGGAAAAATGACACACCCCACCCCCAAAGTAAAAATTAGTCCTCTATTTGCTGAAACCTCATGTCTTTGCAGTAAATGATAATACCAGCTTGAGAACACATCACATAATGGAACTATTACCAATGTGACCTTGTCTTAAATCTCTCCACTTTCACTGCCCAGCATCGTTTGGCTTTGCGTTGCCATAACAAGGGACAAGTTCAGCACACTCCCTGTTGCGCAGACGCTCGGCACTCACAGCTCCAGAGACCTTATCCTGGAGGTGGGACCGAGCCGTGCGCTCCCTGCAGTGAGGTACAGCGAGACCCTGCCTTGATGCCCTGCAGCATTTGCTAGTGTGACAGGCTATCACTATATCTGTTTAAATGTATTAGTTTCCTAACCAGAATTTTGTTTATCCTGTAATATTTCTGCACAATGAGAGAAGACAGAGAACATTTCAGAGGGCATGTTTTTCTCTTTGGCATGCACTATTATATTTTTGTCTTTCCTCAAGCATCGCAAGGAAACGTCTCCTCTGAGATATGTGCAACTGCCAAACAAATTTAACATATCCACGTAAACAGAGGCATAGAAAATATTCAAGAAGATTGTCTTACGGCTAAAAATAAACATAGATATTCTTTCACTATCAGCAGGCATTCTGTTGAAAAAGGAGGGAATATGTTTTCTAGCTTACTATTCATGTGAATGTTTTCTTCTTCTTCTAGAAAATGCGTTGGGTGAGAAGAAATGGTTATTTCATGTCTTTCCATAACATTTGAAATACACCACTTATCTATGACCACCTTCCGAATTGTCTCTATGTAGGTTGTCACAAAAGACATAACTGTCTTCAGTTTAGAAAGACTCCCCAGGAAAGGCCCATCAGCTTTCTCTTGAGGTACCTCCTTGGTTGGTCACTGCAGTTGGGTGAAGGTAGCTCTCATCAACCCAGCTCTATACAGCCAGCTGAGCTCTGGAGAAGCACTTGGATACTGAGGCTTGTGTTCGTGCTTCTGCCAGCTCCTTATGTGCCATTCTTTTCTGCCTAATTTCTTGTTTTTCCTGGGGCTCTTTTTGCCTTCTTATTTTATAAGAGGCAGCTTAGCCAAAAACTCCTCCTCCCTGCTACTGCTTAGCAAGAGCCTGAAGCTGGCTGATAAGTTGGAGGGGCTGGTAAGTCTTTGTGCTTTGCCTTGAATACGGGTAACTGCCCACCTGCAGCTGCACGAGGAGTCGCTGGGACAGAAGCTGCGCTGTCGGGTTTAGCTGTTGTTTATCTCCGTTTCAGGCTCTGTCCTTCCGTAAGAAAGCAGGAGATGGAGCCCCAGCCCATCCCAACTGCTGCTATCGCATCTCCCCCTCAACCTTTCAGTATCACCCAAAATGTGCCAGCATAGGTTCTTCTGATAAAAACACTATGATAACGGTAAATTAGCTAAGAAAAAAAGTCCCTCGTAAGGTTTTATATTTCAAATGCTTTACCTGTCCACCTCCTTTTTTTCAGCATGTTTAACAAAAGTTAAACAAAAGCTTAACGCCCCAAAGTTGGTTAGCGTAGCGCAGTGACAAAGGCTGTTCCTCTGTCTTTAACCCGGTGCGCTCATTCTCCCGACTGAAATACCCACGGACTCATTTCTTCTCAGTTAAAGCTCTTGCTTGTTATAATCCACTTGATGAACGTGCAGTAGTGGATGTGCCGGAGCAAACTTCATTCAAGAGGCAGGATAATCTCCCTCATTTGAAAATCTGGGCCAGTGCCTGTAAGGTAGATTTGTGGCATCTATCAAACCTCAAAGAGCAGCAAGAAATGTAGCCTCCAAAAGGATTATTAAATATCTGTGCATTACAATGGGTAATTGAAATGAATAGCATACTCCACTTGCTGATAACGACTTGTTTAACATTTATATAGTTCACATCAGAGGCCTCTGGGTTCACTGCCTCTCCTTTTCTCTCCTTCTCTTCCTGCATTTAATGCTCCTTGGGTGTTGACACAGAGCTCTTAAACAACATCAGTGTTCTCCCAGTTTAAAGCATAGAGCAAAATAAACTGGCAAAAAATCAATAGGCTGCATTTAGTGAAGCTAATAGGACTTGCATGAGGCATTGTAGCTCTTCAGGCAACTTAAATTACATGAGACAGGGTTCCCTGGAAGAGAAAAAACCACTTTTCTCTTCCTAAATCACTGCTTCTGACCGGCTGAAAGGACTTAATCGTGTTTTGAAATGCCAGGAGGAGCCCAGCTTTCCCTGCCCCGGCTGTGCTGCTTTGAGCCCCCTCCGGGCGTCCTGGGTGGGGGGCACCCTCTGTGCTGGAGCACACCGGGGCGAGGGCTCGGCACAGGCCGGAGTTACCTGTCGCCGCTTCCCAAGCCTAGTGAAACGGCCGAAAGAAAGACCCGGCAACACGGGGCTGAGCCCCTTGGCGGGGAAGGGCTGTCCCCCCGCAGCAAAGCGCTGCTGGCTGCGGTGGCCTCATCTCCCCCAAAGATAAGGCAGGGTAGCTCCTTTGGGGAGGGCAGGTCGAGCCCTCGGTGCAGGCAGCGCGGCTCCGCACACATCTCTGCTCAAGGCAATCTCAGGCTCTCCCTGTAGTCTAAAACCTGCCACCTCCTAACTGGGAATTTATTTCCTATTAGTTTCTTTAACTTAGCTAACACGAGATAAGAACACTCCTTTTCCAAGTGAAAATTCACCAGCTGTAATTCTCAGCACAGCACCAGCAGTTTGATAGACCTGGCTATTTGTTAAAAGTCCAATTTAGAAGCAATTGTCAGTCATTGTGAGAGCAGTCATCAATCAAAAATTGCAGGAGCAACTGTGGCGAGGAGCGTACAGTGCTCCAGCTCACACCTAATTCAACCACTGGACGTTTTTTCCTATTAGGGGAAAAGTTGTCCTTCCCTCTCCTCCTCTCAGAATACTTCAGCCATGCTGCAACGGTGGTCACTTATTTATGGGAATTTGGAGGATGTTACCTGAGAACATACCCTTCAAATAAGCAAAATCATCATCGTTAGGCACAATAATTTGTTAGTAGTAATTTAGTAGTCAGTAAAAAATTCACATAAGTTGTGTTTATTGGGCTGGACTTTGGTGGACATTTTGTTTTGCGGGACCTCTGATCTTACAGCTTAAGTACCTTAAAAAAATCCTTACTGGGGTTAGTCACTGGTTAGAACTCATATTTGCCGCGCTGTGGCTAGGTGCAAATTTCTTCTCTGTGGAATCATGATTTACTTTTATGGGCTGCATAAAAGAAATGTGAGTTGGTGGCAGGCAGAGAGACCCTCCTGTGCCCCCGTGTCCTCTGGAGGGTCCCCAGGTCCCTGTAGGGACAACTTCGCTGGCAAAGGCAGAAGAGGAGGAACTGCTTGGTTGCTCTGAAGCATTAAGATAAATGGCTTGACACTGGCTTCTTCCTGGCAGAGAAATTCCAGAGGTATGAACTCCTGATCATTTGAAATGATGGAGATTATTGCTAATAAACAAAGGCGGTAGTTTAACGCTGCTGATCCCTGCAGCCAGGGTTCACACCAGCGTGATCGTGTCTCCCTTCTGCTTACAGCTCTCCCACCGATTCGGGTGAGGGGAGCTTCTCCTCCTTTTGGTCGGGATAAATAAGATCAGAATCTGGTCTGCTGTCCTCTGCATCTTAATAAAACCCTGCGTTATTACTAAATGAGATGCACGTATGGAAAGCTGAGTACCAGCCCCTCTGAATGCAGTAATTGCCGACGACACTAGGAACGCTTCTAAATTCATTCTTCAGAGTCACAGCTCAGAAGCTACCTTTAATAACCAATGCTTCAAGACCAGTCACCCAAATAAATTAATGGAATAGTTTAGAGGAGCCACTACAAGGCATCTTGCCAAGACATATATGCTTTTTTATCAGTGGAATTGGCAAGAAAGTAACTTTCAGGCTTAAGATTTTCAATTCCAGCTTGTATGAAAAAATAAATTGATTTTCACCAACTGAAGATACTTACTCTTGAGGATTTAACATTTCTGTACAAGTGAATATATATGTACACACACACTCACACTCGTACTCCAAACTGCACATTAAACCTGGCATTTGTTCAGGGAGAGACAGCATCCTTTGCAAGATATGAAGGATTTCTGGCATGATTTATAATGAATGCTAGATGCTGTTCCTAAATTAATTGATCTGTGTTTATTCCTGTAACTCGATCTGCATTGCCAGGGAATAAATAGCCTCTCAAAAGTTCTTTTCATTAAGTCGAAATCTGCCAGTATGGCTGATAAAACTGTCTCTTCTGCTTCCCCCTCGCCGTGGCTGGTTGGCTCAGCTGCACCGGCAAAACCTTTGTGCGAGCAGGATCGCTCGCTGTGGGTCTGCCCCAGAGCCGTGTTTTGGCTTGGTTCAGCAGGGCTCTTCTGCGGTGACTTCCGTGAGCTCTGCAGGAACCCTCGCTCAGCCTGACCACAGGCAGAAAACGGGTTGGCGCGTTGGGAACCGTTGCGGGGAGTAGCGTGCAAGGTATTTGCCTTCCTCTTCCTCCCGTTTCCTTTCCCATTGCTCCCTAAGCCCAGCTCCGGGATCGGAGCGCAGATGAAGGGGCCACAGGGCCCAGGCTGCGACGGGGGGGTCAGTGTAGGTGGTCTGCAGCTTCTTTAACACGGAGACACGGAGGAGTGAGTTCCTAATGTGAGGGAATGACTTTGGGGAACAGTCATACAAGGAGCAAGGCAGTGATGTGGGCTAAGTCCTAGCGGATAATCCACAAAATGGGTACGGGGGGATTCCAGACAGGATGCCGCCATCCACCTTTTGTCCCAGCAACAACAGCCCGTTCCGCAGACTGCAGGAGTGCTGGCCCCAGCAGGCCTCCGGGAGCTTGTCAAGGGCAGCAGTCGCCCAGCAGCCTGCGTAACCCCCTTTTAGCAGAGCGGGGGACGGTGACGTGAAGCCTCGTGCGCTTGGCTGTGCCTTCAGTCCCACCTATCCCGAGGGAGCGCAGACCTCAGCAGACACCGGAGGGGCCTGTTCCTCTGTCCCCCCCGACCTTCTGCTGTTTGACAGATGTCCCCGTGCAGAGCTGCCACACTGAAACCACCGCGGGTTTGCCCAGTCAGTCGACAAAGACCTCGCCGAGCGGTGGGAGAAGTTCTGGCTCTCCCGTACTTCTCTGTACGCGACGGACAAGTGAACGTGGCATCCCACGCGAGCGCTCCTGCTGCTCCAGTAATCGAAACGCTTGTCAGAAGGGACATCCCTGAGAATTCATCTCCAAACAATGATAATAATAAAAAAGGAAAAGGAAAATACACCACATTGATAAACCCTGCCAAATGCCTGTTAGAAGTCTGAAGAATTATTCTGATGGATAATGATACAAAACAATAAATATACTGTGTCCTTGATGATTTTTTTTAAAAAGACGATTTCCTTTTATTCCCATATAAAACTCTTATTGGAAAGAGTAGTTAAAACACACCAGAAGTCTGTCTTTTCCTGATAGCTGTTCTCTGTTTATATTGCTTTTGGAAGGTAACGCAATGCATCTGACCACGCCAAAGACAAAACTGCAGGCACCAACTCCACTGCGGAAAGCAAACTAACCACCAGCAACCTGCTATTCTGTGCAACATTTTCATTTCCCAGAATTAATTAAAGATAAAACCAAACAAAATCCTCCATGTTTCTTTACCAACCCGTGTTGCTGCCTGTCAAAGTAAGCATGGAGATTCAGAAAGCGTAGTGGCTCCTTAACCAAGCCATAGCCAAGAAAAGTTGCAGAAGAATGCTGCTGTTTCTTGTTATTAAAATTCAGCACATTCGCTTCCTCTAATGAGTCTTGGCAATTAAACTGCTGACGGCCTAGTCTAGCTGCCTTTACACTGTGCCTATTCAAATTGTTGCGGTATTCCAGACACAACCTGCTTTTTAAAGCATGAAGTATGTTTGTCGCTCTCTGGCCCACGCATTTCCTTCTGAATTCGGGTGACCGGAGGGGGAAGGATTAAGAGGCGCGGGGGGAGGCAGCCCCGTTCCCGCGGCCAGAGGCTCTGATCTGCCAGTGCTCCCGTCGCCCTGCTGATGGGAGAACCAAAGCGTCGGCACCGCTGGAGTGCTGCAGCCCTGAGCCTGCCGCAGGGGCCGGAGCTCCCGGGAGCGTGGCTGGGGCCCTGCACTGCCTGCGTAGGGATCTCCCAACCCTCCCTTGGAAGGCGGCTTCTGAGTTCATCATTGAATTTAAATTCCTCTCTAAGCCAGGGTGATCATTCCTTAGATTAATCGCCCCTCATTTCTATGCCTGTATTCTCTCACTCTTTTTTTTTTTTTTAAAGTGTGTTTTTACGGGCCAGCTGTGGCTTTAAAGGTCTTTTTAAGCCTCTCAGTTTCTTCCCATTTTTGAGGCAATAGCGAAATAGGAATGCTCTTAGCACCCTCCTCTGCAGTGCTAACTTCTGAAATTAATTATACTTTAAAAAGAAGAAAGTAATGTAATTTGATTCTGATGCATCGGTGGTGTTACCTCGCACAGGGTTCCAGAGGTTAATAAAACTTGTCTACATTGAGTACCTGAAGGACAAGAAAGAAGTTTCAGCTGTGAAAAATACTGGTCAGGGAGGGCCCTTTGCAACATCTGGCCAGGTTTTGGTTTCATTTGTTCTCTTCTCTGCCCCTGAAGGCCAGGTCAGCCTCTGTGGAGCTGTTACTGCAGAGACCGGAGCTGCCGTGGTTGGGATGTGAAGTAGGGAAGATACTTTAGGGAATGTAAGATTTTTCTGTAGGACTTTGATATAAGATACGCCTGTCCTGTTGTGCCTAATATGCGCTTCATTTTAGGGTGTCTGAGCCAATATTGGGTACAGTCTCTGAAGCTGTAAAACCAGTATAAGATTGTAATTGCGACTTCAGTTAGCAGCAGGGAGAGGGGAAATTAGCCATGATGTGAGTCTAGGTAAGCTAAACCGACAGGGGTCAAGGCCTGGACAAGGACACGAGACTGTGAAACAACCTGCTTGTAAGGAGAAGCAGTGGTGGCGCAGGAGGCTTTTTGTCTTTGGTTCTTTGTTCTCGCTCCCGTTGGCCTGAGAGCGTTGCAGCTGCCTGGATGGTAGAAAGCCTTTGCCTGGGCTCACCTTGAAGAAGGTCATAGTAGCTCCATCCTTCACTGCTCCGTACTCTATTTTTGTCTGCTTTGCCAAGTCATCTGCCGAGTCGATGGGGGATTCCATCCTCTCCACCGTCAGGAAGGCGGCAAGGTTGGCCGTGTAGGACGAGATGATAATTAGGGTGAAGAACCACCATATGCCACCAATGATCCGTGTAGACAGTGCTTTGGGCATCAGCTCAGAGCCTGGGGTGGGAGGGGGGGGGAGGAGGAGGAGGGAGGAAACAGAGAGAAAGGACTCGGTTTATATATACATATATACGTTATACACATACATATAGATATAAAGGATCAGGTTTCACTGTCAAAACTGTACGAGCTATGCAATTAAAGCCAACTGTTTTTGAGGCAAATCATCCAGACATCTTGCATGCAAGGAAGTCAGTGGGTTTTTTGTAGCATTTGCAGAGAAACCCTCTCCCGTTATTGCTGACCTTGGGTACAGTGCACAATTTACAGGAAACATTCAAACTGAAGTAATTAACTAGGCTGCTTTTATGAGATTTAAATAGCAAGCCATTTATGAACTTTTATGAGTGTTTTGTTCTGCCATTTAAAAAGTGCTTTGCTTTTATATGGATTACTTTTCAAAGGACACACTCTAGGGAGTGTGTTCAAATACACAAGGTTTAAAAAAAAATCAAACAGTGAGAGAAAGGAACTATCAGGGTCCAGTACTTTGAATACTGGTTAGAAGTAGGGAAGCAGGAGATGTTACAGCATAAAAGGTGTAACAGGTCTGGAATGACTTTTATTGAGCAGACATGAAGGACTAAATGGGTTGTGCTATTTTTGTAATTGCCCAAGACATCTTTTAAAACCAGGAAGGAGCTTTGGGTTTGAAACAGCTGTGTTCAGAGGATATCTCCAACCTGGAATTTGCAACAAAGATTGGGCTTTGCAAAGCAATTTTAAGCACTGTGGCATCAAAGCATAGCATGGAGTGTAGCTTTTCTCCTATCTGAGTGCGGCATGGAGGCACCAGGAAGCAGAGGAGCTTTGGATATCGAGGGCTGCTTCGGTTCTTCTCAAGATCCCACTTCTTTCCCATTCCATCTTTGCCCTTTGATGCATTGGACGGTGTGACATCAGTCTAGCTTTGATATTTTTTTCTTCTTAGATGCAGAATAGAGTTAAAAAGAATACAGCTCTTTTCATGTATCAGCATCTGATAAGAGGATGATTCATCCTGCTAAACCGTCTTGCTGGGAACTGTCACTGTCCATCAGGGCAGCCAAGATCTGGGAACAATCTCTGTTACACGCTGCCGCGGTGGCGCAGGAGGAGCATGGAGCAGTAGCACTGTGCATGCCACCGAGCCGATGCTGTGGTTCTTTTGCTCTCTGGGTATAACGACTGATACGCAGTAAATTGAAGTGTGACAAATGTTTGACATTTTCCACTTATTTCTATTCCTGGACTTTCTGCAATTAGATCACAGCTGAATTTTGTTCCTTGTTCAGAGCTGCTCACAAGCTCCCCCTCTGCTGTCTTCCTAACAGATTTACTGTATTCATTCCATCTATACATATTCTATTTGCTCTCTTCCATCCACTTATATGAATGTAATCCCATCCATATCCCGTTTCTAAGGTCCCTGTCGCACCAGTAACACTGAAAATGCTCAGTCTCGCACGCAGCGGCTGCCAGGCAGAGCTGCTGGAGGAGCCCTCGCCATCCTCTCTGCCCCAGCAGCCTTTGCCCTGCGCCAGAGGGAGTTTCAGGCCATTTCACAATGTGCAGAAGGACCAGATGAGGATGAAAATGGAGACGGACCAGCGGGCAAGATGCCCTGACTTCTGTAAAAGTTGATTTAAAACAGAGGGAGCCAGGACAGAGATCCTGAAATTAAACAAATGGCTTGAATTAACAGAAGTAGGAATTTGCAGAATCTGTGGGATGCTGCTGAGTTTGGTGAATTAAACAGCTGAGGGAGACCAAGGCAGCGTTCCTCCTCGGGCACAGGGGTGGGTGCTCCTCTGTGCACACCAGCAGAAGCACACGTGCGAACACGCCACTGCTCCATCATCTAGCTGTGTGCTTCCAGACGGCAGACTCGGGAGCTGCTCCTTCTGACACCTGCCAGAGCGTGCACGCTTCATTAATAATAATTATTGTTATGCAGTGGCACGTGTGTGCCAGCAGCCAGCTGCAGCTCCTGGGGCTCTGCCTCGCCGGGCCAGCAGTGGGTCTGTCCCTGGAGCTGTGGGTTGAGCTCCTGGGACGGGGGCTTTGACCCGCAAAAGGCGGAAAGTATAAATAGAAGCAGGTGTAAAAAAACAAAAAAACAAAAAACCCCAAAAACCAGAAAAAAAAAAAAGAAAAAAAAGAAAAAAAAAGAGTGAGAAGCTCTGTCCTGCTCTGACACAGAAGAAATCGGATGGCTTTCTTGGCATAAAAGCCTTGGACCTTTTCCTGCTGCCCCAGACAGGGCTCGGCCCTGGCACACGGCCCCCTCCGTTTCTCCATCCCTGCAGTGCAGGCAAACCGACATGGCTCAGTGGGTGTCTGGGTGGAGATGAAGTTCAAAGTGAGCGCATAACAACAGACGCGGTCGCCAAGAGCTCCTGAGCTGCAGATGGCAGCCAGTTCCCCTGGTGAGATTATTGTCTCGTTAGCCCTTTGCTGGCCTTGGCCCCAGCCAGAGGCTGCCTGCCGAGCACGCGGCTCCCTGGGGAGCGGCTCCCGTGGGCGCTGCGCTGCCGTGGGCACGTCTCCATCGGGAGCAGCGGGCGCCGAGCGCTTCCCAGCACGGCGGGTCCCAGGAGGGTGCTGGAGGAGAGCTGCCTCCCCTCTCCCACACCTCACCGCCTTTCAACGGGGAGCCGTGCTGACGAGCGCTTCTGTGCCCGTTCAGATGTTTTATCTTGTTCCTGTCACAAACAAAATAAATTTTAAATTTAAAAAGCCACGACAAAAGGCCTGTGCTGGAGAACCGGCAGGAGGGTGTGTGGGCGGGGAGGCGCCGCCGTACCTTGCTGCATCAGCGCTCCCATCCCAAACCAGAAGCTGTTCAATAGGGTGAAGTTATTCTCCACGATGTCTGATCCTGGGTTACAGGGATGAGCATCGTACCACTCGTATGGGCTGAACCTACGGCGGCACATGGAAAGCGAGAGCTCGTTAGTCGGGATGTGGCATGACAAGACCCTAAAGGAACAGGAAAAAAAGACCCTTAATACATCTGGTGCTGCTGTGCAGGGCCTGCTGACCCCTTCGGTTGTGCAGCTTGTCAAAGAAAAAGACAAATTCAGCCAAGATTTTCAGAAGTGACCAGCGTGGCCGTAAGCCCCATGTCCTGCATTGCTGACAGCGAGGAAACCTGGGCAGCCAGCTCCTTCTGAGGTATCTCAGGTTGCTTCCCCAAAGCCTTCGGTCACTTCGGATCATCTCTGCGACACTAAGTCACACGACAGCAACTGGAGCACACGACTATGGGATGGGATGCGGTGGAGACACACAACCTCTAGTATGCAACAGTTCCAAAATGTGGGAAAAAATGGCATTTCTAGATCATTTGAGGAGAGATGCTGCAGTGGTTCTGCAGCGGTTGCTGGGACAAACCGCAGTATTGCAGGGGACTCTCCTGCAGGCACTGCTGTGAACGTAGCTCTTTTAGCCAGGATCTGGGGAGGATGCTCAACAGGACAGACGCTAATATTTTTAGAGCTGTTTATTTACATTTTCTAAGAGTCCCAAATTTTGCAGAGATTAAATTAAAAACATAATTGGTATAATTGCTTTTGAACCAGGCATTAATTATCATCTCCGCTTCCTTCTGAAATCCCTGTAGCTTCACAGCAGCCCTTTCTCAAAGCCCAGCCCCCAGTTTGTATTAGAAGATATTCCTCTCTGCAGTTCTCTGCCAGCCGTGCTGCTACCCGAGGAGACATCTTGTTGCTTAATTTCTGGGTGCCCTCAATCAGACGGTTGGATGTGTTTGGAGAAAAGAGCCGCAGCTCTCTCCCAGGTGCCTCTCAGCACAAAACACTCCCCTGGCAAACACCAGCCCCAGCCTCTGCTCTGCACAGCCGTGCCTTGAGGCTCCCCTTGGAGCCCGACACGCGGGGACGTTCCGCAGACACGGAGCCGCGGTTCCCGGGCACGTGAACCGAGTGGGGCGGAGCGCAGGAGGGTGCCCGTGGGGTAGACCCCATCACGGGGCGTGGACCAGGTGCAGTGCACAGGGCGTGCAGTTTAAGAAAAGTTCGTCCTGGGTACATCTGTCCCTCTTTTTGCTTCTATTTTCCACGATCCCGCTCATTCGTCCAGGTAACGGCTGAGCTGTTCTTACTGCCTACCTCCCTCTGCTTTTTTAAATAAGAGTAAATCAGAAAGGAAAACAAGAATCAGGCTGAATTCAGACCTGGCTTTACATGCTGCCTCTTCCTTTAAACTTGTGCCTTGTAAATTTGTGCCAGAGGTGCATAAAGGATGGCGCCTGTGCCCTTTCTGTCGAATAAAGGCAGAGTTCAAGAATTAGATGAAAACTTTCTTGGGCTGCCAATGAAAGAATATAAAACGGAAAAGGAATTGGTAAGATCAAATGAGCCTGACAAGATGACACATTGAAGAACTTCAAGGTCTCTGAGTGAAAACCTACTGGTGCTGTTCAAATTACAGAGAAATATTCAGAAAACTGCAAAGCAGCGACAGAGTCTTCGGTGCTTGAAAAGCGAGTGGGACCATTAGCGGTAGCAGAGGGGTAATGAAGGAAGAAGCGAGCAAAGCTCGTTGACCCCATACAGCTGGAGCCGTAATAAATGGGGGCTGCTCAGGATGCACCGTGGGCTGGCTCCCCCTTCCTCAGGTACAGAGCGGGATCTGAGAAATATTTCATCAAAACCTGTGATTATTTTCTTGTCTCTTCTTGGCCTTTTTGGCAGGGAAACGGGAGCATTTCAAAGAAGGTTTAAAGATCTAACGCAAAATACTTTTGAGTCTAAATTGCATCTCCAGAGAAATTTCTTATGGATGACCCAGTCCTCGTTCCAATTAAGATGAGTATTAAACCCACCCGCCCCGTTGTGCACCCAAAGGTGATTAGCTGTAATTTGAAGGCCTTGTGAGTCTGAGGACAGGTGACAATTCAAATCAGCCAGCTGCACAGCCCACTCGCAACCTCACGCCGGAGTTACCAGACAAATTACCCCCACGAAGCCTTATAAATTGCTGGTGTTTATTGCTCTTTGGGGGCTGGGGTGGTTAGGAGCAGAGGCTCCATCAATAACTAAGAAAGACTGATTAAAAGGGGAGATGGATCAAATACATCCTTTGCCTGCCTCTAAATAGTCCCTAAGTTGGTTTTAAGTGGCATTGACCTATGATGATAGCGTCAGCAGAGGACTCTGGTGCCTAGTTCAGGAGACTCATGTCTCTGAATTAAGGCTTTGCTATTTTGACCATGGTTTTCTCCTGAGAACTGAATTTTAGAGGCCTTGCTGGGGTTAAAGCAGATATTACTTCCATTACTTCTGAAAGTGGTAAATATTTTCCACATGAAATCTCTTGCTCTTCATCTCTCTGTGTTAAAAGATCCTTCCTGCAGAACCTTAATTAGACCAAATACTTGGTGTTCTTTGAAAGAATAGGAAGACAGAAGAAAGTAGGATCTGGACAATTTGGGCTGGATTTGGCTATTACATGAGTTGGGAAAAATAAACTCATAAATGTAAAATTGTATTTGAATTGTCATTCCAAGCTGCACAAGCCGTCTAATACTTTATGGCAGCAGAGCCCATCTAGCTATGTTCTGCATGGCTAGCAGAGACATAAAGCGCAGGAGTTCTATCAGTCATCGCAATATTTTTCCTTTTCGTAATTACCTCGGGTTCATTTTCCCAGATGAGTGTCTTTTCCTGCTGAGAGCGCCTGGTTCCTTTCTCGCACAAAGCAAAACCGCTGAGCACCTCATCCTGCCCCGCTGGAGTCCCCGACTCTTCCCAGGGGCTTCGCTTGGGGCAGGACGAAGGGGGCAGCAGCCTTTTGCCCAACTGTCCTGCGTCTTGGGTGGCCCCCGGCCACTTGCCCAGCAGTTGCCTGCGGCCAGGGGGGTCTGCGGGACAGAGCTGACGGGAAGGTGGGGCGATGCGTTAATGGCAACAGCACTCTCAGCCTTGTACCGTGGTAATACCTGCTGCCAGTTCTGTGCGTTACGCCACCCGCTCGCTGACACGACCTCTGAGGTTGTTTTTATGAGTTGCTGTTCGTACTGCAATGCTGGCAGAGCCCAGGGCTCTGCTCCCACTGTGCAAACAGCCTGCAAAGCCGTCCGTGCTCGGACAGCTTCTGTGGGACCTCGGGAAGTGCCTGGAGACCAGGTGTATCTCCATTTGATGGAGCTGCGTTGCAAAGGCTAGGGAGGAGAACGACTGCAATTAAAATCTTGAACATGGAAGGCCGCCTGTGTCCTCTAAGGGTGAAGTGCAACCTCTCCAGCTCTGCACCTCTGCAGAGGAAGGTTCAGGCGATGTAGCTGCTTCACCATCCCAGATGGTTTGGAGCACTAATACTGTCTGCTAAGCCGAGTTTGCTTTGACAACTGCTGTTACGTGTAATTAGGATATTGCGTACTAAACTCAGGAAATCTTCTCTAAATGCCTCTGTGGACCTGAGGGATGTTGAAAATTGCAGATTTGTTGTAACATGAGGGTTAATGGATTCTGGTGCTGCAGTTTCGTATTTAATCTTTACTTTGACTATCTGATTGATGTCAGTGGATTGGATAGAAACTGGTTGCTGAAGGATGCTTGGAGGAAAACGGAGCACAGCAGCCCTTGGAGGGAGAGGGTCTGCACAGAGCCCTGGTCCAAGGTGTGGAGGTTTCTGAAGGCACCACAGGCATAACTTGAACAGGGAAAAATGAGAAATGAGTGTCTAACTGCAGATTGTGCTTAGGAAACTTCCCTGGGCATGGTGTTTACACAAAATATTGAAGCATCCAGCAAGGGCTGCACGTGGCCGGGGAGGGCAGCTGCCTCGCAGGAGGGAGGCAAGTGCTTCGTTTTGGTTTGAAAAGGTGGAATCACGCATTGAGAGTGGCCATGGACTGTGTGTCTCATCAAAGACTCCGTGAAATTAATAACACATGCAAATACATGCAAATTCTGCTGCTTTTAAATATAGAGGTTTTAAATATGCTAATCAGATGCATATTAATTTTGTAAACAGGCACATTGTCTGATCCGTAGCAACGAGTTCTCCATTCTTTTGATATAGGGAAGAGTTTGTGGGAGCATTGCTGGTGGAGGGTTCAGGGACAGGAGCTGAAAGTGGTGTGGGACACAGGAGCTTTGTGTCCAGGACACAGCAGGGAGGCTGGGCTTCTCCCTGGAGAAGGTGGGTGAGAAGCGACCTAACAGGAGCGTGAATGGTGAACACTACAGAGCGGGAAAATTACCAGCTGCTAATGAAATGGAAAGGCAACAGAATTTCTAAAATCATAAAAGAAAGCGCATTTTAAAATTCTTTTGTACTGGAAGTCTACTAAATCTGTGGAACTGCCTGCCCTCATACGGCAAAAGAGGCTTAGAGGTTTATGTTAATAAAGCAAACAAACAAAAGCACATTTAGTATGGTAAAGCAGTACAAAGGATATAACACAGGCTGGAGCTGGCAAAGGAGGAAACAAATTTCCCCCGTGGATAGCTCATCTTTAATTTTCACCACGGGGTTTGTATCACCTCTACAGCCACGCTGAGATACAGGTCCGAAAGGGAACACAGACCACGGGAGCGTGGCAGTCGTGAGCAAGCCCCCGCCAAGAGACCCGCCTGCCTTTGGGTAATGGACCAAAAGTAATTTCATTAATGACCCGGGTTTAACGCTGCAGCTCCCACTGGGTGGTTGGATCCCCGTGACACACCAGGCAGCACAACGGGTCTGAGCGCGGGGAGGACATCGTCGTATGGCAGCAGATGTGGCGTGATGGCAGTCAGGTGGGGTGGCACCGGCGTCCCCCTTACCTGGCTATGACGAACAGCACGCAGCTGACCCCCAGGTAGGCCAGGAGGATGTACATCCAAATGTCAGGAGACAGGGGGTTGAGGAAGGAGAAGACGCTGGGGTTGGTCCCGTTGGGCTTCCGGTAGAGGATGCTGACCCCCAGGGTCATAAAGGGCTTGGAGAAGTCTATCGCTTTCTCCCGAACGTGGGTGATGGTGAGAGGAGCAACGGCCAGATCAGCTTTCTGTGCGCAACACAGAGGGAGAGAGAAAGAAGGCATTGGAAACTGAGGTGTTCCCATCCATCCCGTTACAAACACCCACCCACAGCAGTCACACTGCAGTATTGCGGCAAAACCTCCCCAAAACGCAGCCCTGGGGTTCCCCCTCCCTTTGCACGCGGGGTGCGTCTGCCCTGTGCTCCCCAGAGCCTGGCTGGACCTCCAGCCCCCCTCCCGGGACAGGCAGGGCCCTCTGTGCCTGGCACGGGCTGGAGCTCCTTCAGAGCAGGAGTCCTGCCGTACGGGCTGGCAAACGCGGAGCTGTCGTCAGAGCTGCACTCGTGGCACACGAACGGTGTCTGGGCAGCTCAGCTCACTAGCTCTTCTCCAAAGTCCTCCAGGTAAAGGGATCACGGACTGATCTGTGTGCCCTAGACACAAGAACACCCGATATAATATGGTCCTGTTATTACAAATACTTTTCACCACCTAAACAAAACCCCAACGCAGATGCAGGGTCTCCAGAACACGCTGGGTGAGATTCTGGAGGTGGTGGTGTGGATGCGTTTACCATCTCTAAGAGAGTTGTCCCAGATTTAAATCAGTGAGCTGGAGAGCAAAACTGCTGTTTGCTAATTATACTCCAGGACTTTCATTGTGCAGATTCTCGGTTGGCGTTAGCTTGTGAAATACAGCGCAGACCACGGAGATGTTCCAGTCCCCGCAGCTTTTGCCCAGGTGCAATAAGCTCCTTTTGACAGGCTCTTTAAGATGGTCAGAACAATTATATCTTAACATGGTATAAAACATCTGTGATCCTCGCCGTGCTTGCTTCTTGCCGCAGAACTCTTTACAACAGAGAGTTTGCTGTGTACAAATCCCACTGTGTGCAGATGATTTGTTTTTGTTGGCCTTCCTTTCAATGTTGCTGCGAGAGGAGAAAGTCACAGAGGGAGGCCACTCCAGAATGAAGCTGCAGGAAGTAATATTGCAGCAGCATGAGGTAAAAGGTTCAATTTCTTTCCCCTCCGCCGACTTCATGATACAACTTGAATGGCTGGTTCTGAGGAAGCCGTGGCGCGGGGCAGGAGCACTGCTGTTGGGGAGCGCTCGCTGCCTGCCGGGCTGGTGGGACCGAGCAGAACCCCGCACGGGTCGTCTTCCTCTCGTTGTCTTCCAGGCGTACGGCTGCGAGCCCCACCGAGGAGATGGTTCTGCGAGTTAACGGTGGACTGCACAGCTCATCACACTGGTACTGCCTGAGCCGTGCAGGGAGTTTTAGCTGAGCATATTCTTCACCCTGGCTTCTTGGATGAATTGTGTTTCTTATTATTTCTGTTATTTAATAATTTCTATGCTAGATCCAGCGCGCGACCATATACAACCTCTTTCCGTTGCTTAAGAGCTGCATTTGTTCCTCTCACTAAACATTCCTTCAGGTTCTAAAAAACCCTTCAGTACGTACATCCAAGGCTGCCTCAATGTCAGCTGCCTGGCTTGGCGTTTGTGAATCACGCTGCTGGTGTCACTGACTTCAGGGGAAATGCAGGCACATAAATTACGTGTCTGAAGCCGAGCAGTACCTCCCCCCGTGCCAGGTGCCTAGCACACCCGTGCAAGATTTATTTCGCATCTGAAAATTAAAATTCTAAATTAACCATGAGTGATAATTACCTAGAGATATAGTGGATTTGTCATTACTTGCAAACTTTAAATCAATATTAGCTGTCCTGCTAGAACATGCTTTATTCCAACAGAAACTACGGGTTCACTGTAGAAATTGGTGAAAGTCTCTGGTCTGTGTTGTGGAGGAAGGTCGGACTAATGATCTTGTTTGACCTTGCAAATCTGTGACGAAAGTCAGTAGAATATTTTTAAAAACAGAATCTAGGCCTTTTTCTATAGGAAGAGTTTCTACATGAGCTTTTATCCATTACATACGTATCCATGTGTGTATGAAAGGGTCTCCTCTCCAAAGGACATAGCTTTAGAGGTCCTGAACAGAAGAGTTTCAGGAACTCTCTAACAAGGGTAAAAATTATGTATTTCTTTTCCTAACATGGTTCTTCAGCTGAGCCCTGGTTGATTCCCTTTCCTTCTCACTTTCCAAACAGAAATATATTTTAAAATCATCTTGGTACAGAAAGCACCCGTTTCAATCACTGGCGTTTGTCACAACTTAGAGAAAATGGAAAAAATATTTTCCCAGTGAGCCCGTTTGTGCCAGCTGTGGCTGTGGTGACACTGAGGAAATCTGAAGGACGGTGGGTTTTAGAAGTGGACAGGCGATGCTGGCGGTGCGTCAGACGGTGAAGTTCTGCACCTTAGGAGCAGAGTCTGCATCCCTGGTCCGTGCTGGCAGAGGATGCCCGGCAGGTTTGTAGCTCGGCCGCTCTCCCCACATTACAGTGCGCTTGAGAATTTTGGCTTATCGGTCTCTGAAGTCACAAGGCAGAAATGGCAAAAGAAATGCAGCATTTTAGCTCCTCCATCACTTCTGTGTGGGTGTCCTGACTCAACAGGGAAAACCGAGGGAGATACTGAAGGATTTGGCTATGGATTTTTCTGAAGGAGGGAACAAATGAGCAGTTCTGTGGTCAGTGCTCGCTAGGAACTGCCTGTCTGAAAGATCCTAAGCCAAATTTGTCAAAATGATATAGCAAGCTAAATAACAGCTAGGAGTTTATGCTTTACCGCAGAAAATGGAGAGAGGAATCTGCATGGATGCCCAAGGATCAAAACGTTTTTAGTGCTGAAATAAATTTTTACTGTGTCATTTCAGCAGCTCCTGTGATTTGATCACAGCCCCGTGTCCTTGGCAGTAAATGTCCCGCACAGGCAGGATGGAGCCCAGGCTGGTGTGGTGTCCTGAGCTACTAAAGGCAGTACGGGGCTGCACTTCGATATCCTTTTTATCAATGCAGATTTTTCTGAAGGTGGCCTCTAATTAAGGGTTTGCTGACTGAGAGGATCTAAATCAAAACCCACCAAGGGTGAAGCTTTCATTTGTCGTGCTCTGACATTACAAACCGTGAAGTCAATTATCAGGCCCTGACTGCTTCCTCCCCTCAGCCCCAACTTTTTTGCTGTTGCACAGTAAGATGGATTTTATTGAAAATGAGGAATTATAACAAGTGCCAGTGGCTTAAAGGCCCTTATCCAGCAAAACCACTTAAGCACACGCTTCTGTTTTACTGGAGCTTGCGCACCTTCCAAATCTTATGTATGTTCTTAAGTGTTCTGCTGAATTGAGGCCAGAAAGATGAATTTTGCCAAGGCAGCTACACACCAAATGCAGACACTTCTCTAACACACCTTGAAGGGTTTGGATCTCCTTATTCACCCAGCGTTACAGCATTCTCACTTGGGTGGAACTGATGTGAGTTCAGCAGGCGTTCAGTGGATGGAGGATTGTATTCTCTGCAGAGATATTTGGCTTTTATCAGAAAATGCTAAGTCTTATCTTCGAGTTCTCGGTTATGACAGGAATGTGGCCTGCGGGTCAGAACAGCTCTTGCACAGCCACGGTCACTGTGGAAATCCTGCAGCACCCGACCTCCGCCGGGGGAAAGCCGCGTGTGATGGCTGGTCACAGCAGAGCCCACAAACACCATAAGCACCAAGATAAATATTTATTCAAGAAAATAAGCTGCCTCTGTGCTTATTTTGCCAATCTGAGTTAGGTATTTACATAAACTAATTATGTGTGTGTTGCCTGAGAGACAGGTAAATAGTGCATATTTTACTTATTTAATTGTTATTCAGGTGCCTGTCTGGCAGCATCGACACTTTCATCCCTCCGTCTCTTTTGCCACCACCACTGCCAGCGCTGGGCTGCAGCGCTGTTCTGCTCTGCTGCTCTGCTTCAGGTCCTATCTCTGCTCCCCTCCCTGCTCCGCTTGCTCGGGTGCTGTGCCGTGCTCCAGCACCCCGTGCCGTGCTCCAGCACCCTGTGTCCCCCCGGGCCTGCTGCCTGCTGCCCTCGCTCCTGCATCTTTCTGTTTCTTTCCCCGCGGCAGAGCCAGCCCCCAGGCGTCCGTGGGCACAGGCATCCCCGAGCACTGGGGGACAGGGCCAGGCACAGCCCAGGCAGCCCGTCTGTCTTGTAGCCCGTGGCTTGGAGACGGAGGGGCTGCTGCTGTAGCAGGCGTCGGAGCGCTCTGCCCTGTGCCCGCAGCCCTCCCCTCTTGCTGGCCGGGGGTAGGAAAACGCTCAGCGTGAGAAGTGATGCTCGAGGAGAGCGAGGTCGTGCCCGGCAGCATCCCAGCCGCGCCTCAGCCTGCCACCGCGTGCACCACGCGCAGGAGGTCAGCGTTAATTGTCTGACTCCAGCTCCTAATGGCGGCTCTTACAATTTCAGTCCTAATTTAGACATAATTTTTGTCAATGAATTTATTTAATATCGGTGGTGAATTAAGAACAGATGTTGGCAGGGAAAACCTAGCTGCAAGCTGAAGAGGAGAAATGAGGACCATGAAGCCCTGTTGGGCCTCTTGTAATCTTTTCTTTAGGGAAGCTCATCAGAGACAGAACTACCATTAATTGTACCAAGAGATGTCAAAGGCTGTAGGATCCCAACAAGAACAGCCCTGTTTTTACAGACAAGCCCTATCCTAGGAATAGGTCACCTAGGTGACCAAGCCCGGGGAGGGACAGGCAGGTCCAGAGAGACCTGCAGAAGCAAGCAGAGCTCTCGTGGCTCCCAACGTATACGTCAGTATGCTTCCATCGCCTGGATCGCAACAGGATAAATATGAATCCACCCAACTAATGATGCTGAGCAGAAAAGGAGAAAGTGCAGCCAGCTGTTCTGGCTTGTTTCCATCTCCCTCCTAACGCTGAGTTCTGCAGTGTGTAAACAAGAGATGGAGGACACTTCATCCAACGAAATTGTTTTTTTCCTATTGCTGGCCCCGTGGCTTCCAAATGGATCCCCAGCTCATGGCACTTGAAATAAACATCCACCAGTGCAGGAACATTAATGGCAATGTGGCGGTGTGGTGCAATATGTATTTCTGCCAGAATTTACTGACAATAAATGCCCATTTATTGTGAAAGTGTTAAATCAACTGTCATAAATCGTCCCAAAGGATAGATATTACATCTTCTCTATAGTTACCATTGGCAGGGATTTCCATTAGAAACCCTATTATTTTTCATACCTTTTTTATTCCCACATGAAGTTTCAGATTGAATGGAAATTTGATATGCGCTGTCTCAGCAGAAGACAAGGTTTATTTGTGAACAGGTTTGTGCAAAATGTCCAGAACAACTCATTCTGCCGGTTTTATGTGATTCGGCCCACAAACAATAGGGAAGATTTGCAAGCATTATTTTGCCAGAGAACTAGAATTTATAAACCAGAATGGATGGGCCACAATGCATAGTGTAGTTTGGCTTGTATCAATAATAATTTCTGTGAATAAACATCAATAACAGTTCACTACTGATGAAAGGAGGAGATTCGACAGTTGCTGGTTCCCTGTTTGTTACAGATGCAGGGCGCAGGAGCTGCTCGGCGTCACCTGGGTGCCCCAAACCTCCCCAGATGCCAGTGTGGGGAGTTCAGCATCCGCGGCCCGTCTGATTGAGCCTCCTCTGCGGAGTGGCCAGGGAGAGGGACAATACGCAGCGAGCTGCGGTGAGGAGTCTAGTTCTCCAGGGAATGGGCTGAACTCCCCCAAACAGAGATTTTTTTGTGGTGAAGGACGAGCAGCAGATGAAAGGCACCGGGGCAGGGCTTTTTGCATCTAACCGCACGAGGCTGTCTTCTCCAGATCTGCTACTGGAAGACAGGGTCATGCTGTGAGCTGCTCTGACTGCTGTTGCTTTTCCTGTTTATGCTTAAGGCCAAACTAGAAACAAAGCAATTTTACAAAGGATCGTAGCCTAAGGCGTTACTGCCCACGGCCAGGCATGTTTGGATCAGAGAGGACAGGGGAAGGAGGATGATTTGTGACTCCAAAACAAGCCCTGAGAGCTCACTGCGTAAACAGCCCATCCTGCCACGTGCGCTGTGATTTACACCTTTGCGTGGTTGGCACCATCGTCCCTGAAACACGGTAATTCCGTACCTACCTGGGCTGCCCTGCCTGGCACCTCCGCCCAGCTCCTCTCTGGCTGCATTTCCCACCCGGAGTGATGGGCTGCCCATCTCCTTCTCACCGAATTTTGGCCTCAGATCAGGCTATTCCTGGTACGCAGCACCTGCTGCTCCCACAGCGCTCAGCCCTTCCGAGGGATAGCAATCAGCGTTTCAGCCTCTTGTTTCACCTCAGGAGCACCCTCTCCTGTGCACAGGACATTCCACCCAGCCTGCGCTTCGGCTCAGCCCACCGAGCTGGTGCATCACAGCAGTCCTGGAGGCTCAGTCTCAGATCCACGTGAGTTAAATGGGTCTTCGGCAATGCACAGACTTTCTGCGTAGAGTTAATCCTGGTCTGGCTGTTTGGACGTCACAAAATCCTACCTGCTTTATGCTCCCACCTGAATGATCCCAATTCTTTTACGAGAAGGAGACACCGAATATGGAGGAATGCCAGCCCAGATATCAAACTCACAGTGTGGGCAGCCCTGTTTTCATCACTACAACTTTGTTTGAATGCTGTCTCCAACACTTTTCCTACTAGGTGTGAAATAAGTTTGAACTTTCCCATTGCAAAGTGCCAATCAGTTGTTCCTTTCCCCACAGGATTTGAAGACGCTTTGCTGCTGAGGAAGGGCCCCATCTGGTCGCAGTTTCACTTTTTAATGCTTTACATAAACACTGCTATAAAAAGCAATGACATGCAGATAAAGAAAATAATGGCTTCATATGGGGTTTGGGCAATAGTTATAAATCACTCCAAGGCGTGCACCCAACCACAAAAAAGAAAAGAAAAGAAAGCAGAGTTCAAACTTGATGCTACAAGCTTTCTAGTAGAACTAGAAAAAAGAGAGGATTTGGTCCTTTCCTGTTGCTGTATGTTAATTTGCTTTTAAATAGTTAGTCAAGAAATACTTTAATGCAGGTTGACCATGAATTTCCTGTTACTTAATGAGATTGTTCCCCATACCTTCTTCTCGGTCTGTCTCTTTTAGCTGACCACAGCTTTGGGAATGGCTGAAAGCCTCCCGAGAGCCCAGTAACATCTTGCAGGACACTGGAAGTGCCATGGTTTGGGCTAAGTGACGGTCAGGCTTCTATTCCCTGTATCTTATTCCCTGCTTTGGAGCGATGTACATCTTCAGAGCCCTGCACTACAGATGCTCTGTGGTGTGAGCCACAGACTGTGCTCCCAGCAGCGGGTGCGGACCGCAAGAGCCGTGTCCCGGAGCACGCTGCTGAGGATGGCAGCCTGTGCTCTGCGTCTGTTCGTATCTATGTCACACGCGTCACTCAGAGCACCGGTCTCTTCTGCTGGGATGCTGAGTGTCACTTGTCTAACTTAGCAAGGCTGTTGCGTAAGAGACTATGAGATCTGTATTTTGAGCCGTACGGAGTTTTCTGGAAGCGAAAATACAAAGGCAGGTTTGCACAGCCTGTGGCTTATTCCCCTGTGAGACACAGCGTCCTGCTCCCCCAGGGCTGTCCTTGCATGCCCTTGCCATACTTCCCGCTTCTCCAGGGTAAGCCGTCTAAGGACTACAGTGCTCTTCGCAAACTGATTAAGCATCACTTTGTCCCTGTAAGGGGCACAATCATCATCATCTGCATTTTACAGATGGAGGAAGTATTGCACAGAAGCAACTTGTCCAATGTCATTTAGGGCAGACAAGCCAAATCCGGAAACACAACCTCGATCCCCGAGCCCCAGCTCCGCAGTCTCACCACCAGACAATGCTCTGTTATCTGTTCACAGCAAAGCTCATTTACTGAAGTGACTCACCCAGAAAATACATTCTTCTCACATGAACTGTAAAAGCATCACAGCTGCTACGTACGTGGGGTTATTTTTGTCTCTTTTCTGCTTAGGCAATGTTTGCAAAATGTAGCCAGGAACTTAAGAGGTGGTCCAAGGGCTGCACCACTTGAGCAAGATACTCAGGAGGAGAGAGCTGTGTTACAGCTCTAGGACTGCTTATACTGCTGCCTGCGCTGCGGAGATCATGGATTGATTTTGTCCTGATCTTTTCTTCCAGAGACCTTTCTGGGAATCAGAGGTTCATAAACCCACCAGCTTTCCTCACCTCCCTAACTGGGCTTTGGGGATCACAGGATGTGCTGGAGGCAAAGCACCTAATTAGGAAACCGAGCGACCTCTGGCCACAAGTCGAGGTTTCGGATGGGGTGACTTTACGGTGGCTGTGAGAGTGAAGCTGCCACGACAGTTTCAGTGGTGTTTAATGGGTTTTTAGAAGTGGCTGCGGAAGGAGAAGCACAGCCGCTCTGCTGCAGGGGGAGCTCCGTGTCCCAGGAGATTTTAGAAAATAAGCTGTGTTAATAAAAAAAATAACATAGTAAACTGTCCCCTGCACACCTGCTCTTGCAGTCTGGATGCGTCATCTGGATTCAGCTGAGCTGTGTCTGGGACACGTCTGGGGTCCCTGAGCCCCCTCGGCGTGGTGCCCTGGCCCACTTTTGTCGGGGGCAGAGCAGCAGCAGCCCGGCGCAGGGGAGCGGGTCTCGGAGGAGCCTCTTCCCTCCTCTCTGCCTGCCCAGCCGGCTGAAGCCACGGAGCCTTTTCTGTACGGTGAGAACGCCCGTTCTCAGAAACTCCAGAGGAACCTTTGGACATGTCAGACAGACAGAGACTCTTCTGACAAGCCGTGCACGCAGGCAGAGCCCAGGCGGGGTTAGGAGCTCGCTGCGGGTATCCCGAGCCAGCGAGCAGTGGGCACCGTCCCACCCCAGGCAGAAAGCCTCGGGACAGCCTGGGCACAGCCGCCCCTCGGCACCCACCGGCTGCCAGTGCCCAGATGGGCCTCACTCACGTGGTCGATGAGCTCCTTGATCATGCCGTTCCACTGCCCCTTCTCATCCTGTGCCCCGTATTTCCCGTCCTCCACCAGCCGGATCTCGTAGGTGAAGCCCAGGATGATGGCCAGCTCCTTCAGGAGATCGATGCAGTAACCCTCAAAGCGGTCATTCCCGAACAGGGCCGTGTCGGACTTACGGAACATGACAAAGGGCTCTTCCTGCACAATGAGAAGGCAAAAAGTCCCCGTAAAGGGTCAGCTGCGGTCCCAGCTCCTGCCGGAGGCAGGGCCACCCCTGCGGGTCAACCTGAGCCACGAGGCGCAGGCTCTTCAGGCAGGGTTGGCACTGTGACATGTTGGGAATAAATTAACTTTGCACAGCACATCAGCTAATTAGCAACCTTGTTTACCCCACAAAATTTAATTTTGTCTCTTCTGAGCAGCCAACTGTTTTCCATTTGGTAGGATTTCAGGGAGAAAAAGAACCATTTCATGCTCTGAAAATGAAGTGTGTTGAGAAACAATAAAAGGGGGGAGGACAAATTCACCCCCAAATCCCGCACAGCAGAAATGCAGCAGACCTGCACTGCAGTACCTGCAGCGAGCAAGAGGCTGGTGGGTTAAATACAGGGCGAGGGGGAAAACCACACAGCCCGCCGGTGAACATCAGGCTTGGGCGGTCACCGGGGACGAGGGACGCCGGGGAGCCCGAGGGAGAAAACATGTAGGGGACAGATGGAAATGGCAAAAGATGGTGGGCAGCAGGCAAAAGCTAGAAGGCACGGGGAGGATGGGTATCAACAGCAGCTAATGGACGGCTTGAGTTGAAGGTATCTGCAAGGCTACTGTCCTTGCCCGTGGGGTGGCCGGGGAGGGCTCACGTTTTGCTCTGTGAGCGAGCCGTCTTGCTGAAGTTGCGGGCAGGAAGGTCTGGAGTCCCGGTTAGAGTATTACCGAGATGCCCGGTTCGGTGGAGCGTGGGCACCCTGCCTTGGGGGGGTACGACGAGGGGGTTCAGGACCCAGAGCTGGGCTGTGCCAGCCTGGAGGCTGGCGGCTCTCGTCTCCCAGTGCGACCTACCCCCCCCCGCCTCTGCCACGGGAGACCTCGCCACCCCAGGAGGAGCGGGCAGGAGGTGCCTGCTCAGCCTGAAAGCGGGGAGGGGATGAGAGTGCACGTGAAGCTCAATTTGCAGAATTATAAAGCAAATCTGATAACATCACGCCTATAGAGTTTAGCTTGGCACGCGCAGCTCGGTTAAATCCTGCGCTGCACAGCCGCCTCCTCCTTTCTTCTCTGGAATTAGTGCTTTGTTTGTGAATCAGCTGAATCTGTGGATCTTGATATAAATATACCGGCTCTAGAGCAGCCATAAAGCACTATTAATTTTGGGAAGCGCTGTAGGGATTACATACATATTTAACAGCCGAAGCACTGAACATTAGGACGCCACTCGCTTCAGTAATGTATCTCCAGGTCTCAAACATTTCCTAGGGGGTAATTCTGAACTCTGTGAACCACTTATTCACGGACTATTTCACAATTTATTACTGAAAATGGCCAGACATCCAATTCACAAGCTCTCTCGGTTTGCTAATCGATTTCTCAGTGAAGGTGCCCTCAATTTCATAACTTCACAGTTCCCATATTGCTTGGGGAGAGTGGCGCTGGCTGCTGGGGTAATATTTCTCTTCCAAGAAGTCACTGCAATATGAGCAAAAGGGGAAAAAATAACCTTTCATGCTTTTCCTTTTAAAGGTTCCTCCTATGGCTTTTCTACAATCATTTACACCAGTGCAAAAGTACAAAGGGGTGTTGCAAATGCAAATAAAATTTAGGGTTGTATTTTATTTTTTAGAATCCAGTATGTGAAAATGCAGTTATTGCAAAACTTGGGTCGAAGCACATTTCCTCCTCCTGCAGGCAAGGGAATTGCAGGACAGCTGCGGTTTTGAGGTAGATACCCCGTGGCACGTGTGTGGGCCCAAGGAATGGCGCAATTAATAGGAACTGATATCACCCTTGTACATTATGTAATTTGTACGTGCTCACGGACTATGAGATGAGAATGCTGCCTGAGAAAAGCATGTCAAAGGCAGACGGCTGACAGGTCTCCTCCTGGCTCCATCATTTTGCATTATGCCGTAGCACAGTGATTATCGCACCCTAGACCCAGACATTTCCACAACTCTGGCCGTGCATCTTACCCCTGACAAGATGCATCTTTTCTGGTTTCCCTCAGTCCTGTCCAAACAGCTTTCACTGATATTCCAGTCCTGAACTTATCTGCTGTCCCTCGGCTTGACCCCGCGGTCGGGTGCCCCTCCAGCTCTCAGTCCCTCCAGCCTTCTCCCAGTGCTACCCCCCGTTGCGCGCCAGGAGTTTTCCCCGATTTTCTGCACACAGGGCTAATTAACGAGGGCGGAGGGGGAAGAGGAGTCAGTATATAACTGCTGGTGAGTTTTATCCAGCCGCGGTACGGGTTGGACGGTTCCCTTAGAGCTGATCCTGAGCCTCCACCGGGGAGTGACTTGATGTGATGTGTTACAGCCATGTTGCCCTAAAAATTGGCATCTCCCATGTTCGGGTACTGGCAGCACTTTAGGTTACCTTGCAGAAATGAACTAAACCCTGCCTAAATTTCTGGTTTCTGAACGCACCAAGAATGCATAAATGCAACAGAAAAAACCCCACAAAACCAAACTGTGTGTGTATCGTGCCCGAGTGCACGCATAATGCTGCAAGGGTCTCAACAGAAACAATCTGATGCATGTTGAATGGTTAAAGTGCCTTTTGCTCTGTCATTTCTCTGCTGCTCCTGCAGTAACTCCTGATGTGAGGATTCGTTGCGATAACCGTAGCCAGTGGGGAACCACGGCTGCCGCCGACTCTACTAACGCGCATGGCACAGGAACGCCGCCCCGTGCAGGCTCCCCGTATGCACGCCCCATCGTGGTCTCACGGAACTGGCACAATAGAAAACTTTTGGACTGGGAAGGGAAGGAACTTTTCCAGTTTCCCCAGCGCGTCGAGACATGAAAGCGTTGTGTTACTGAGCGTAGTCAATGAGCTAAGCCTTGGAGAGAGGGACTTTAATGAAAATATTTAATTGGAACAAATATTGTGTGGTGAATGGGAAGTTTGTTAGAAGGAGCGGCTAATTTGCAAGGAAAGCTGCAGCTTTCTGTATTTGGCTCATGTTCTGCCTGCTTCTTTTCTGCTAACCTTTTGCTGAGTGATACAAGTCCTTTGGTTCCTGCCCTTCTGCCCTGGACCAAGGGTTTCCTTTTGCTGTTCTCCTCTGGGCACTGTCTTGGTCCCATTCCTTCTACGATCCAAACCCCCGCTCTACCAGGTCACATCCTTTTGGGAAGGCAAGGACATCGCGAGGGATCACACTGCTCTGGACTGGAGAATGCATCCCCAGCTGGCTCTTTACCATCTGAACCTTTATGCTCTCTGAAAATATGGAACATAAAAGGGCCAGAAAATTTCCATAGCAAAACCATAATTCAGGCCCAATTGTGGGTAGGCTGTCCAAGGGCTGATATTTTTTATTGCTTCCTGGTGACATGCCGCGAGCCTGTGCTGTGTAATACAGCCATATAGAAACCAATGCCACTAGTCATAATTCATTAGATAGTAAATAAAAATTCATTCTGATCTGATGCCTGCCGTCAAATCCAATAGCGAATGTGAGAACAAAATGCAGCGTGACAGCTGGAAGCAGAGGAGACCTGTTAAGCAACCGTGGTTTGCTGGATAACGGCATTACTCTTAGCTAGTTTACCAAATACGTACTTAAGAGGGGGAAAGAAACACGATTGTCACAGCTAAGCCAGCATCTCTGGTTGTTCTTAGTATTTGCTGCCTTCTGTCCCAAGAACGCTCCTATCTGAGGCGGCAGTGCTGGCCATCCGACATGCCCGGGCGCTGGTGGTAAACGGGCGACTCGGAGCTTCCCTGGAGCTCGGGAGGTGCAAACCTCCCGTGTCCTCCAGCGTGCAAAGGGAGCAGGGGGGGACAGGGGACCTGGCTGGGCAGCTGAAGCGGAGGAGCTCGGCCGGGACGAGCAGCAGCCTCCCGGGCACGGGGAACACGTGTGGTTCCAGCCGGCCCCTGGCAGCCTGCTCAGGAGCGGTAGCATCGGGGGATGCCGCAGGGCCCCTCGGTGCAGGTGTACGGGCATCACGGTGCCCTGGCGAGCCCAGCCCGCATGCAGGGGCTCTCTGGGCCCTTGCTCAGCTTTCCAGAGGGACTAGCAGATCTGTACTGGGATGCTGTGAATTTTCAGAAATAGCAGGTAGCCCTGAGATTTGTGGGTGGAGGAAAACAACAGGCTTGCAACTCCTACCAGGACAGTGGTGACAATTAGAGATCTGTTGCTCAGCGAGTCCGTCACATTAGGCCCTCGTCCTTTGGAAATTTCAGTGATGTTCAAACCCTCAGAAGGGCTCCACGCTCCAACCTGAAACGAAGGAAGCAAACGAACGCATGAACACCCAGCTTACATCCCTCACTTGTTCTCAGCATCCTACTGGCCTGGAAAACGGAGCTTGCTTCTTTCATCTCCAGTAAACAGAAGCAAACCTGAAATTAGCGTCTTGTATCAGCTAAACAGAAGGTTTGCATTAACCCTTCAGCTGCAGGTCACTCCAGCTGCACACGTACAATCAACAACCCCCATGCTGCCCTCTGATGCAGATGACTGGAATTTAGGGGCCGAGTGAACAATTTGCAAAGGTACTGTGTAAAGCAAACAATCAAACCGTGCTGAAGAGTCAACTCTGGGCAAGGATAAAGCAGAACAAAAGAAAAAAACCCACAAATATGAGGCCATTTTCTTTTTTTTAAATTTTTTTTTTATTTCCCCACCGATTTGCTTTGGCACAGGCACAGCCACACACAGCTATGTTCCTCATCAATTTGAGGTGCTCTGTTTTTCTCAAGCTATCAGTTTTAATAAATTATTAGACTTTGAAGAAGTCTATTGATCCAGAAATAGCAAAACATGTCTCTGTTTAAGAGAAGTCATCTGGGCAACTCTAAGCCTGTTAACCTGATCTCCGCAGTGCAGGGGAGGCTTTAGAGCAAACTTTGAAGGCAGGACTGGCTAAAGGACTGTGACGGTGAGATAAAATGTCAGGAACGCCAAAGGAATACGGGATTGCTGCCAGGAAACGGCGCAGCGTGGCCATATAGCCAGCCTGACAGCGAGAAAAAACAAAACCCCACACGGTAATAGGAGCAGAACGGTTCATCTGTAGGGTCAAACTGTGAGACGGGACTCGGAGAGAAACCAAAAGCAGGCAGCTCAAACCCACTTGGGAGCCAGGAACTTCCGATATTTTATTTATTGCTATTTTTAAGATTCTTCAACCTCTTCAGCAGTCCAAGGAGAAAACTTGGTTTTACTGCAGCCCCAAAAAGAGACTTTGTAATGAGCAATGCTGCCTGGCAAAAAAATGTCATAAATTCTAGAAGAGTTTCCATGAACTTTGTGAAAGGCTCTAAATATTTCAGGTAAAACCTAAGCAATCCCCCATATCTCCCTTCGATCACACAAGAGCTACAATGTCAAAAGATTGTTCTTGTGCATGGGAAAAGAGAAGCAAGCGAAGAGGCCCCTGCTAGCAGCGCTGCAGACTCAGATAACTATGCCTTGCTAAGTTTTCTTTAAGAAAATTAAATACATGGCACTTAAGATGGAATTAATCAGTTTAAAATATTAAAAAAGGGAAGAAAAAGGAAAAAAGTGCATTAAGAGAACTGTGCAAGTCAGATAGTCAAACTACATGTAATTAGGTTTGGTTAATACTCCTGTAATCCCTGGAACATCCAGGAGGTATAAGGATCAGGAGTTCAATCCTAAAGCTCAACAAACATAAGCTATTATACATAATGCACAATCCGCCTGGGATTTGTTTGTAGTTTGGCGTTTTGTTATTTCAGATTAACTATTGACAGAAACCTAGCTTCAGCAGAGATTTGACATCGATACTTTAAAACCCCTCTAGAGCTGACAAGAGGCTTTCAAAAAAAAAAAAAAAAAGTGGGATCTGTGAAATCTCTGAATTGTTGGACACCAAAGCCGAGCGGCTGTGCAGAGCATGCGTTGAGGTTTGCTGGCTTCCTGCGGGCTGTATGTGACACCCAGCAGCAATAAATACAGCTGGTGCCAGTGGTTCTCCAGTACACCTGAGGAGTATTGGTTTGACGGATAGATAGTGGGGTTGTACTTTTAGATTCACATGGTACCCAAACACTCGTACGTTTTTCTGTTATTCTACCAGCACAGCTCTCTGGCAGTCCGTCGGTGCCACTGTACTCCAGAAAGATGGGTTGGTGTTTTTAGTTTAGACTCTATAAATATTTTGTAAAAAAAGAAGTCAGGCTCTGTGAAGATCGTCTCCTGCTCAGTTCTTGTGAGAAGGTGGTGTCTTCCCCTGCTCCTCTCCTGCCTCCTTCCTGCACAGGCTCGGTTGATCGCAGCTGAGACTGAAGGTCATCGGGTTTATTTGAAATGTTTTCTTTATTTTGTATTTGACACCAAAAAATACCCACTAGGAGAGTGCTGCGGTGACCTTGAGATTTTTTTACGTGAAGCAGAGAACTACTGCTGTGGTGTGAAAGTGTGGCAGCAATTTATTTCAGAGTGAAGGAAAAACGAACTGTAAAAAAGGGGGATGAGGAAGTCAGGCCGTTTGGTCCCTGGGAGCTTCACTGCGCAGGATCCGTCCCCTCTGAACGGGAGGGTGGATCAAACTGCTGCCTCCCGCCTCCGGGGCTGCCTACCTGCCCTGTTCCATTAATTCCCTGGGAAAGTCATCTGTGCGCGTTGGGCCGCTTGCTGCACGGTTAATTGAAAGCTCCCTCCCTCTGCTCCCGGCTGGCATTTCCCACGGTAGCGTAACCTGTCTGCATGCCCGACGGTTACGGCCTCGGCGCTCGTCCCTGGCTGCCCGTCGGCACCTCGTGCGTGTCGGAAAGCAGCCTCTGCTCTGCAGCGGGATTTGCTGCCCGGTCCCAACTTTCTCCTGTAAATCTGCAAGAAGCTTTTAGCAGGGCGGGGGCTCGGCATTGCTCACAAAAGGGGTCAGGCTCCGGGAGCCCTCGGTGGCTTTGCGTGCCTGGCCTCGCGCGCCGTTCTCGGGAGCCGGTTAGAGCAGAGCCCTGGGGCTCGCTCGCTGCTGGTATCAGCTGTCCGCTGCGCAGTGCTTTCTTCACCATGCCGCTCGCTGCTCTTTTTTGTCTTCAACAAACTGATCTCACCTTGAAACCCCTGTTCTAGGAGCTTTAATGCTTTGCATATTGCCTTTTTTTTTTTTTTAAAGTAATTGAAGACAAGAAAAGGAAATGAAGTCCTCATGAACACCTGAGAATCAGATTTGCACATCAGCATCGTATTTCTGTGCCCAGAGGAAATCTGCGCTAATTAGGAGGATCTGAGGCTGCTACCTTCGTGCCGCGTTGCCTCTGGGTGGCTGGGCAAACGGCCCCGAAGCAGACCCCTCCAGCCAGGCAGGCAAAACCACACTTTGCTTTTTTTCTTACTGTCCCTTAGATAACACAGAGAAGGAATAAACAAAAATACACACTACATCCTCCTGCAAAATCTGGGCCGTAATAAGCGGGTGCCATTTCCAGGTCTCGGGCAATTTTCCTTGTGGGAAGTCACACCGAGATGATGCTTTCAAGAGCTGGTGCCTCCTCAGGGAAAATCAAGCCCAGCAAGATGGGGGTGGGACAGGCTTTATTCCTTCCACCTTTGGCCTGAGCACGGAGAGGTTAATGGCTGCTCAGAAAGTTTCTTCTGTGTCCACTATCTCAGCAAAGTGCCACAAGCACTTCTGCAGCTAGTAACTGTAATCCCACCCACGCACCTCGCTTCGGGGCTAGTGACTCATGGTTGAGGCATGGAAAAGGATCTGAGAAATCCCACAAAGTAAATATCCTTTTGTATAAAAACCAGAAAATATGGAAACAATGCATCCATCAGCCATTTTCTCTGTTGCCTGAGTATCAGAGTTAGACTAAGCCATATGCAGATAAGACACACCCTGCCTACCTTTTCGAGACCGTCTTCTTTGAGGCTGATGACATCCAAATCAAAATCTGTCCGTAATCCGCTAGTTTTATTAAAGACAATTCGTCCCGTTAATCCTTCCCATTGGGCCTGTGGAGGGGAGAAAAAGTAGCAGGGCTGTTACTTGGTATCATAAACAATCTTTTGCCCTCCACTGTATGTTCTTTTAATTAGTCCTTATACTTGTTCCTGCTCCCTAAAGAGCATGATTAATTAATAATCGCCTCCGTCACTGTTCAGACTGCAGACAGAGCTGGAGATTTTCTTAACTCTCTTGCAGTCCTTGCTACAATTTTTGTTCGCACCTTTTGTGTTCACCAGCTGTTGCAGGACGTGATGACTCAGTAGAAAACTGCTTGCATTTATCATGGCATCCTTGTGTGCCGCATTTATCCTTGTAGTACTGATAAATGCCGGGCTGCAGGGAGCCTGGGTTTGGGACGCCTCCAGTCAAGCTCACAAATAATGCTTTTTTGCGCAAACCCGCTGATGCTTCCAAGGTGTGTGGGTGCTAAACTTTCCTGAACAATGCCCTCCTTCCTTTCCGACGGAAGGTGGAGCAGCAGAGGCTAAGGGCTTGTCCGTGCTAGCAGGCTCTGTCGTTTTGAATCAGCCCTGGGAGTCTGGTGGGTGCATGCTGCGGCGGTTCCCCGGTTCAGGTTTTGGCAGTATAAGCACGGGGCAGGTGCCCAAAGGGACCGGGGAAGCCCCATCCCTGGAGGTGTTCAACGCTTGACTTGATGAGGTCCTGCACAACCTGGTCTGACCTGGGAGCTAGTCCTGCTCTGAGTTTGAGGTAAAGGTGTCCAGATTAATTTCAACCAAAATTATGCTATGATGCTGTTTCTTTTCTGCCGTGCACTTTGCAGCACCACCAGAATGAATCTCTCTGATTTAGGGGGTGAGAGCGCCCCAAATATCAGATGCTAGCTGTGTTAGCAGAGCAGGTGCTAAGGGACAGCGTGGTGTATGCCTGGGGACAGTGCCGGGACGTGCTGTAAGCATCTGTCCCAAGGAGGATGGTCCCGTAAGGGTATCAGGCTGCTGACATGGTTTACCGCTTTGCAATCGCAGCTCGGCAGTGGAGAACTGGGACTCGGGCGCTTTCCCCTGAGCAGTTCAGACCGTGTGCGCTCCTCTCTGATGAACGTGTTTCCTTGATGAATGGGGGAGCTTGAGAGATCCCAGTGTGATGAAGGTGGTATATCGTATTCTCGGGGGGGAACGACTGGCATGTTTCCCAGTAAATACGCTCCTCTGGCTCTTCCTCATTAATTCCTGAGGCGTAATGACAGCCTCCTCCCAGCCTCACCACCCATGAGTTTTGGGGAAGGCTGTGCTCCGTTTGCTCCCTTTGGCGTGCAGGTGGTTTGCCTGTGGGACGTGCAGCCCCCCGGGAGCCAGGGAAAACACGGAGTGTTTAACGTGCCCAAGGGAGCGAACGCAGCTGCGTGCTGAGCCCTGCACCTCTGCGGGGCCAGAGGCGAGAGCACCGACGGGCTCCTGGAGCCAGACTGGGGGTGCGTGGCATCACCGCAGCCCCCCACGGGCTCTGATCCCGCTGGCGTCAGCCCCGTCTCCGCAGGCAAGCTCCAAGCGCCTGCTGTCCGGGCCTCTGGCAGGCGGTGGCTGCAGCGGAGCGTGTCCCCTCGCCTCCTGCCCCGTGCTTGGCCCTGTCCCCCCGCTTCCCGGGAGCCCCGGTGGCACACGGGGTGCAGGTGGCCTCCCCGGGGCTGGCAGGGCCACCATCTCAGCCCCTTTGCTCCTCGGCAAGTGGGAACAAGCGGGGCTTCACCCCAGGAGCGACAGCTCTGCAGCGATGCTGCGCGGTGGGTGCCACGGGCTGTGCACGCGCAAGGAGTGGGCAGTGCTGGTGTCCGTGGGGAGCCCAGCGCCCAGGACACGGGTGTCTGCGGTGCAGCATCCCTCTGTGCGCCGCTTTGTCTTTACAGGAGTTGAGAGCGAGCAATTTCTGTGCGTTCTGATTGCGATGGGGAGGAAGCTTATCCCTGCAACGAGCTGACACAGTGCCAGGAAGGGAAACAACAGGCAGGCACTGGAGTGTGAGGCTCAGGGTAATTTGCAAAAGGAGCCAACCAAACAAATTATTTACACTCTCTTTTGGCAGCTAGCTGGAGCGGCTTTCTGCAGAAGGGAACAAAACATGAAAAAGGAGAGAGAGGCAGAGAGAGGAGAGATACCATCTTCAGTGCCTATTAAGAAAAAAGTTCATTCTCTCTGCAATGGGAATCATTCTTCCTTTCCGCTCCCCTACGTCTGTGTGCTCCGTGCAGCTCGGGCAGCACCGGGCTGGGCTCTCACTGCACTTAGTGCCTGCACCAGGGGTCTGTAGGTGATACTGCAGCACAAATCGTGGTAGTAACAATTAACAATGTACTTCTGCTCTTTTCTGTTTAAAAATTTGAGGGGATTTTATACCCAGCCTTTTAACTGTGGCCCAATCACATATCCCATTCCGCAGCCAGTTTCATAACTTCCCATGTGAAGAGCCACAGGCACCGAAGTTTAAAAAGGCCTTAGGGTAAATAAAGGGGGTTTTATCACAAAGACCTATCTGGTAGGGTTTGCAGTATCTCCCTGCAGCTCTGCCTTCATTTTTTTTCTTATGTGAGGGCTCCTTTTTGCAGACAGAGCCAAAGCCGGGGTGTGAGGCAGGGGTGCGGGCTCGGGGGCTCTTTTGGGAGCGCTGGGCACCGCTCACTGCAGCTTCCTGTGCTGCGCTGCCTTGGTGAGCTCACTGCTCATAAACACCCCTGCTTTCAGTCAGCTTGCCTGCGTAAGCCAGATGCAAACAAACAATTACATGGGCTGAACAGAGAGAAATCATAATGACTGAAAACAGAGAGGGAACGAAGCTGCCTCCTTGCTCCCCTGGCTCCCTACTTGCTAAATCCAGTGCTCTGCCAAAGCCGTTGATCAGCACGCAAGCAGAGACGCACAGCGCTGCCAGCGTGGCCGCTGGGATTCAGCGGCACCGAATGCCCTTTGTGGACCCCAAGCAAATGTTCCTGTAAAAGGCAAATGGCTGTTGCTCCGCTAAGAAACGGCGTCGGAGCGAGAGTGGTCCAGCTGCTCGTGACGCAGGAAGAGGCCAGGGCAAGTCTCAGTGACAGCACGGGAGACTGCAGCTTGTTTTGGATGTTTTGGCGTGGCTGCACGGATGTTATTTAGAGGGCAAAGACAGGATTTTTTCCTTTCCGGGTGCACTTAGCAGCCTGGTCTATATCTGTGCTTCCCTCCAGTTGTACCTGCCCAGGCGGGGGGAATTTTTATAACCCTCTACCCGCCAAGCCTCTGTGCCACGTGCCTCCGTACCTGCGCGCTGAGCAGCTGCACTGCTCCTGCCGGGGACGTTTTGTGTTAGTGGGAAGCAATTGTGGTTGCAAATCATGCTCTTACCTCTTTTATAAAATTCATGAAGCGGCCGCCGAACCTCCAGGCTTTGTGCCGATGGCACTGCAGGGAGTTCACGGTCATCTGAGGGGCGCGCTGGTAGCAGACGGAGACGACGTGCACCGCGTCGTACAACAGGGCAGCGTCTGTCTAAAGTACAGGGGAACAGCGTTTGTGTTGATTAGTGGTTCCAGAGCAAGGAAGCATTTGGGCAGCAAAGCAGCGCGGGATCCGTAACGTGTCACGGGAGAAGCTGCAAGAGCCCCTCTGAGTTACTCCCTGCCCAACTCCCGGCGGACCCGAGGGTTTCTCTGCCCTGGTCCATCGCTGCCCATCCCACCTCCTGGGTGTCTAACCCTGCAAACAGCCCTCTGAGGGCAGGGCTGGGCTCAAGGGATTCCCTGGGATCTCACGAGATTGCCGTTAATGCGTGTGCTCTAACACAAGACTTGTATAAACCTCCAGGCTGACCTCTCATGCAAAACACGTCCTCAAAACACGTAACTCTGCGCATGACAAAGCCTCACGAGCGTGTTCTTCTGTGACGTGGCTCTTTAGACTAAAAGATCATAGTTCCGTCTTAAAATCAGAGATTGTGAAAATGTCATTTGTCTGTGTGCATCTATTCTGGTTATTTCTACGCATTTACTACTGTATTGTCAAACAAGGAAGCTAGCTGTTTCCAAATGTGGAAGAGAGCAACAGAATTTTCTTATTTAGTCTGTTTGTCTGAGTGTAAAAAACCCCTATATTAGAACATATTATCCACACTAGCTTATACACGGGGAAATAAGAAACAGAGAAGTTAAATGGCTTGTCCATGGACATGGAATTTTCCAAAATGACCCAAACTGTCACCGAAATCAGGACCTCACAGATTTGTAACATCTTCCTGTATTTCACTGATTTGAACTAAGGAGAACTCTTCTTTTTTTTTTTTTTTCTTCCATATAATGTGATGGGTTTAGATTCAATTTCAGATGCCCCATCTCACCTCCAAACACTGATCAAGAGAATTGGATTTATTTTTCTCTCTGATATGGTAAGCCCTCCTAGTGAAAATACATTATTTGCTGGCTTCACAAAGCTACAAAACAGACATGAGTGTAGCAGCAGTATAATAAAACACAATAAAACAAAATAATATAGCAAATAACTGGGCAAATGTGTAACGGGATGTGGCCATGGAGAAAATCCTCCAATGTTGGCAGCCATCCCCGTGTCCTTCCCTTTCCTCAGCACCCGAGCACGAAGAGCGTACCCGACCTGCATCCCGTGGGCTCGTGTTTGCAGCCGCAGGGACAGGTTTTGTACATTTGGGGCCGGGGGAGAAGGGTGGAAGAATATATACGAGCCATTTCATGGTGAATTACATACTGTACTGCCCAGGTGAGATCAGGGCCCCGCTGGGACAGCCACCAGGCAAACACAAATAAAAGGCTGAAGAAGCAAACAGGGAGTGGGAGAGGAGCCGGCGGCGGCGGGGGGAGCCCAGCACCGACAATACGATGCTGCAGTTGTGGGCAGCGCTGCAGAAAAGTAGAACGCTGGAGGAGAATGGTGGGGCTCTCCTCGAAGGAGAAAAAAAAAGAACAGGAGGGATACGAGGAGCAATTTCAAGGTGAAAGTCTGGGACGCTTTGCCACTCGTTGGGGGGGTTCTGGCAGATCTAAAGGGAGAGGGAAGGAGGGAGCCAGTCAGCAATTACGGGGGTCGGAGACAGCCTCGCAGGGAAGACAGATGGGCGAGCAGGTGCTGTACCTTCCGAGCAGTAACTCAGCGGAGCAGAGCTGCCATCAGACCCTAAAAGGAGTCATCAAAGCTGCAGCAAAGCCCATCTCTGGGCATAGCTTTGGCTCTTTCTCCCTGCATCAATCTCAGCGAACTGCCCGGCCCCGTCCAGCCGTGCGCTGAGCTCCCAGCCCCTGGGAGCTGCCGTTCGGCCGCTCTCGGGGCCTGCGTGGAGCGATGACGGCAGCTGAGCCCCGCAAGCCCCTGTGGGGCAGGCCCTGCTACCCGGCTCAACGGTGGCACAGGAGCGTTCCTGCTCCCCAGCACGGCTCCAGGGCTGGGCACAGGGACTTGCAAGGCGATCGGTCTGCCCTCGAGCTGAAACAGGACTTGTGGAGGGCAACCGAAGAGAGAGGGTGCCCTTTCCTGGGTGCTCCGGGGTTCGGGGCACACTCAGCCTTTCGCTTTCCAGGTCAGCGAGCACTCGCTGGAGCTGCACAGAGAAATCCTGCTGCACCTGAACACGGGGTACGATACCCAGCTGATGGCAGCTGCCTCTCTTGTTCCCAGCACGAAACAGCCAGGGCGCTTCCCCGCCGTGCTCAGCCCTTTCTGACACTGAAAGCTTTGAATTTTCCTGGTCGTGGGGGCAGCTTTTTACTGGCAAGAAGGGGAGGGAGGGAACGAGCACAGAATCTCAAAATTGGCAAATCTGTTGGCAGCTGGGAGAGTGTTAACGCAGCAGTGGGCTGCAGAGGATTCACCAGCCGAACTCGCTGCATTTGAGGGACGGTTTTTAAAGAATGCACGTAGCTACCTTGGGAAAGATACCTGGGATGTGTTGTTACTAGTACATCCGATAACTATAACATTTAGCCCTTAACGAATGTTCCTGCCTTCCCTACTGCTCTGGTCTGCTTCCCAGAGTCGACCCGTGCATTGTTTAAACTTCTCATACCATCATGACGCCGTCGAGCAGTCCCAGCTCCGCCTTGGGCGCTGACTGCAGCCGCTCCATGGACCACTTCTCGATGATGGAGGACACGTGCGGGTTCTCCACGTTGAGGATCCGGAAGCCGGTCAGGTTCACTCCAGAGTAGCGATATGGTTCTAGGTCTAATGCATAAAGATCCTTAAAAGAGAGAAACCAGTTTAAACATTTTGTTTAGCTTTGGGTTTTTTTGTGTCTTTTCTGCATCGGTTCGTATCTGTGTTTGAAGTGAGAAGGCAGAGCCCACAGAAGGTGGGAGGCAGGACAATGGCCTCATGAATTTGGCGGATTGTACTGTCTGTTGCCATCAGTCACCGCTTGCAGAGACTCGTAGGCGTTAGTGGAATTCGGGTGTCGTTTGTGCAGGTTTGCCCACACACCGCAGAGGGAAACTCCTGCCAAAGAGCTCACTGTCTGCATGTAAGAGGCAAGTGAATTGTGGGGAGAAAACCAGAATCGCTATCTGTAACCGTGAAAAAAGAGGCTCGCGACCGAGGGAGAGGGGACAAGACAGAGTTCCTGCATCCGAAGCTCCCCGGGGCCTTTCCACGGAGGATTTGCTGTGGGGGGTGAAGCCCACGGGGCGCTGCGGGTGACAGAGCAGCTCTGAATGCAGAATGCCAATTTGCAGACGGCTATCAAAGAGGAGCTAAGACGCATTTCTTGACATTACGACCAGCCTACACAGTCTGCAAATGAATGAGAGTGCCCTTTATACGATGTAAAAAAACCCCAGCCAGGCAAGCCCTCGGCTCTGCTGGCAGCCAGCCCACGAGCATCACTTGGCAGGCAGCGAGAGGGGCACTTCTTTAATGCATCTCCTGGCTCCGCCGCACGTCTAAATATTAACTTCAGGGATTAACTTCAGTGCTCAGTAACTAGTCTGAGTAGTTTTGCGTTAGACAACATGGCAAGAACCTACCGCAGCTGATCTGCTCAGCAAAAACCCAGGGCAGCTGAGCCGAGGGGGATCGTGAACGAATGTGGTGGAGAATGGCAGCTGGGAGGGGGCTTCGTTCACAGGAATCAGTTGTTGGATGAGGCATATTTAATCGGAGTTTAACCAGAACAATTTCTGCAAGTGTTCAACGGTAGTAAAAATGTGGGGACGCGGAAAGGCACCGCCACTGTCATCTGTGATAGAGGGTGGGGGGATGAATACGGGAACGATGTTCATTGCTTTCACAAGGGATTATGAAAAAGAGTTTAAATACAGCATGAGATTACGTGGCTGTTGCTGTTTTGTACGATGTGGCTATTCTGGTAGGACGCAGCCACGCCGTGGGTTCTGCCCATGGGGGAGCTGGAAAAGCACTGGTCCTAAAACACACTGCCCTAAGCAATGCGTAACAAAATCAGCACTTGCCAGCAACTGAGACTTCATTCTCGGTGGGAGAGCAAGGAATTCTTACAGCTGTTTTGCTTTAATAAGCTTTGGGGGTTTGATCATTTCCTTAAGCGCTGGCCTCTGACTTCGCACCCCCAAGGCACACTGCTGATGGATGCTGTGCTTTAATCTGCAGGTGCAGCCAGGGACCGAGTCATTAATCACACCCACAACAGAGTTCAGGGTCTTTCTTGTTGGGGTTTTTTTTCCCTGAAAAATTGCAAGTACAAACCTCCACATGTTGTTAAAGGGCATTGTGAAAACCAGGCCATAATGTTGACTTTTAAATGACTTATGGTAACTAAGGGCAAATGCAGTTGCTTAACCTCTGACAGATGCTTATATCTTCTGGATGTGAGGGTGTGCAGCGGTCGTGTGCCTGACTCACTGGAATAGATTTATTTTCTCAGGATTCATACCTTTTTGTCAGACATTTCAGTTTGTATTCTGCAAATCGTTGTGGGGAAATAATTTTTCATTGCAAAAGCAGATCATTTCCCCCTCAGAATGTGACATATGTGACAAATCTGATCCACCGAGCTCCGGACCTCATGGTCTCCATGGCACAGCTGTCAGACTGCCAGCCCTGGCACCGCTCAGATCCTACGGGTATTTTGGGTGCCATCCCCGTCCTGCCACTCTCCACTGACCCTTCACCACGTTCCTACAGAAGCCAACCTCCCATCAGGTCCCTTCTTGGTTCCAGTTTAAATCTCAGCTGCAACCTGATTTATCATCTCCTGGAATTAGAGGATAATTAAGAATACGAGCTGAGTGTCAGAACACAGAGAGGTGAGGGGGGGGAATTGCCGTATCCGTTTCTTCTGGATTTTCTGCTCCTGCACAGCCACAAATCGAAACATCTGGTTCTATTTTCCACCTCATCTACACTCCCTTTCACTCATTATCCTCTGTACTGCAGATGAATTCTCCCCTCCATCGTACTACCTTTAAGAAAGTTTTATTCTCGGTGTTTCTGTGCGGCTCTTCCCCTTTCTTACATGTGCTCTCCCAGCTCCCCAGCTTTGGTTCATCAGCTGCATGTGGCGATGCTGAGGGCTGATCCTCACCAGACCTAGCATCCGCAGCAGGAACCTGCAAAAGCGGGTGTCCAGGAAGGGCGTCCTCCGCCTGCTCTTGTGCAAAACGACTCCTGGGTCATGTGCCTGCCACAGATTGCCGAGGATCCCTGTCTGGGCACGGGTTTGCTCGGGCAGCTGTCACTGGGAGGAGCGGCCACGGCTGTAATGGGAGGCGTACACGTCCAGCGCGGTTTGGATAACCACCTCTGACGTACGCACTCACGAGTACACGTGTGTCGTGTCCTGAGCCGCACGCAGGTACATTGAGTTGAACGAAAGTACCTGATTATCAGCGCCAGTGGAAAAGCAGACTGGTTTGGCTTAGCGCCTCATCGGGAGAAGGCAGGTTGGGTGTGTAATTTTTGTTTACGTTGACTCGAAGCATGGGAAGAGATTCCTGCTTCTGCCTGTCTGCGACAGCTGTAAGCAGCAGAAGTGAGAGCAGGCGGTGGGGAAACTTCTGTATTTGCAAGGACTCATTTTTACAAGCTGCTGAGAAATTCCTAGAAGTGTTGAGTTTAAGGGGGTTGTCACTGCTTGGGACTTTGCAGGATGTAAAAGCTGGGCATGCGTTAGAGGCTCCGAAGAGTTCCCCCTCCTCTGGTAGAGAAGGCTGGTGGGGCTCTTCATGCCGAAGCCAGTGAACTGTAGTCTTGCTGCCTAGCAAAATGTTGAAGCATTTCATGCCAAGTGTTGATACACGGTACTCAGTATTGACTAGGGACCTTTTAGAAACATTCAGTATAACATAATAGACTAATTCATTAGCACCCCATGGGTCTAGTACTGTAGAAGCTGAAGCACATGCACTGCAAGCTAGGAAAACATTGCCTTAAGGAATGACAGATTAAAATATCTTTCCCATGATATAACTGTTATTTCAGGAAAGTGGCATTAATTGTGATTGCTTATCTATTAATTTATTATAATTCTTCTTTTCCCACCTCCAGGCTGTACCTACACATGAAATGTACTCTAGGCTCAGCTGGGGCTGAATAATAGGAGGTTATCTGGGAAATGCTTAAAGCTGCCTGGAATAGATAATGGCAGCAGGGGTAATTAAAATGTCTTTTGCATTTGAAAAATAAATTTTGCCGTTTTTAAGGGTTAGTTTAGTCTGCTTCTTTCCTGAAGGCAAAAGGATAAATTGGATTTTCAAAATCACACAAAATTCAACAGTATGCTAGACAATAGCATCCTAAATGGAAACAAAAGTGGCATGCCAAAAAACCCAAACCAAAATGCTTCCTGGAGTCAGAGAAGAACTGGCCCGTGTTTAATGAGGGTGGAGTTCATTTCAAGCTGAGTTCTTCTCATGCAAAATAAACCTGCAGTACTGAACTATGGACCACAGCAGGGCAGCTCCAGCTTTTAAGGGAGACCTAGATGAACACACAGAAACACATACCCAGTTCTGACTGAAACTCGGTGCCATTAAATCCTGTCCGTGGGACTACAGCTTCCCAAATTCACACATACGCTCATCTTTCAGCGCATGGGTAGCTGCACTGAAATCAAAATGACTGGGAGGGGAAATAAAAACAGAACCTGCATCTGTGCAAAGCTGGAGCAGCTCCAAAGGAGTGAGCCAGTCCAAAAGCAGCGAAAGAAAAGACCACCGTCTCTCAGAATGAGCACCCGGGCAATGCCGCAGTTGCAGAGATGTTAAAACCAAATCATTGTGGTCTGCTTCTAACCTGAGGCTAAGTCTAGCCCTGCTCTCACCTTCTTGGTAGGGCACCAGACCTCCCTTTCCCTTGCTTTTCCCACCCCACCGTTTTTGAGTCCTCCAGCTGTGCAATGCACACCCAGGACAGGACACCCAGCCCGCTCTCCTGCCGCTTAAACCACCTCCTCAACCGCCTCCTCACTTTCCATTCCAGCTCAGCAGTGAGTGTCAAAGGTGTTTGCACAGATTAGATACTTTACCAGAGTGGTGAAGATGAAGTGGTAGTATTCTGTCATCATTCCCATTGCCATGGCCTTGAGGAGAGTAGGGAAAGGAGGTTAGTAAGAGTGGACACAAGAATATAACAACAGTCATGCAACATAAACGTCTACTGGGCTGATCTGGTAAAGGCGGTGGGAGGCAGACCCAGAACAGAGCAGCAGGGTTCTGGATCAGTCCCGTGAAGCAGTTCAGCATGTGCTTGGCCAGGAGAGGCACGTGCTTAAGTGCTGAGCTGAACTGTGGTCCTCGAACCTTTCTGAATCGGCAGCAAAGCCGCAGTGTCCAGCTCCCGCGGAGGCCGGTGGCATTTCTGGGTGTTGCTGTGCCACAGAAAGCTGGGACACCGACTGCGGCACACTGCCCTGCTCATGGGTCACACGTGGTGCGAAACCGTCCAGCGACAGAGGCTTGCTTCCGTTGGCATGGCTGGAAGAAAGGGGGTTGCCTTTCCTTCTCAGATACCACACAATGAGCAATCTTACATAAACCTGTGCAGAATGACCATAAATCAGCCTATTCTTATGGTTACAAGTCCCTGTACTGGCTAAGAAGCTAAGCAAAAGGCTTTTTATTTCTTACGTGTGTATTTCTGGTACTCTGCATCCCCTCCCCTTCAGTGTCCGTTTGTATAATGAGTACACACAGCTCATCTGTGTGTCCTTCCTTCCTGCGTTCAACAGCCAGATTCTAAGGCAGAGCCTGGTTTAGATACCAGTCAGTAAAAGTAGAGGCACAGGGATGGGGAGTGGGCACATCTCCCATCCCTCAGCCCGTGGAGATTGTGGTCCAGACTCGAGGACTCTTGGCCAGCCCAGGCTCTAGATGTGCCAGCCCCGACACGAAGGATGATTCGTGCAGATTGCTGGGATTTGCATAACTGAGCAGCAGAGAGAACACGCTGTTCTGTGAGGTTTGTCAGAGAATGACTGTGGGCTGAAGGGACCTCGGCTGGAGGACCTTCTCCAGGCCCTACACAACGAGTTCCTGCCTGTGAGAAGGGTCACCTTGAAGTTGGTGGCTGGCTAAAAGAAAGAGATACCCATGTCTTTGCGATGCTGAGTCTTGTGAGCATGTTTTCTGGAGAAAACACATGCAAGAGCACTTTAAAATCTCCACCGATGGGAAAGCGCCTTCAGGTCCCCCCAGGAAATGTTTGCTTCCCTTGGTTTTTGCTAAAATTACTAGGGCAGAATTTAGCTCTGAGGAAGGAAGTGACAGTTTGAAAAGAAGTGAGATGTCAAAAAAACAAGGGGAAAGGAAAGGATCTAGATTACAAGCCTAGATATTGTAACTCTAGAGTGTGACTTTACGCTATGTTTCCTGGCCTGGAAATACCTCTGAGAACGCCTGGCAGCGGTCTCTGTGCGGCAGTGCGCCGTCCCGTCCCCTCCTCCCCGCCCGGCCGGTGGGGCCGCGGCGTCGCTCTCCTGCCCTGCACACCCGGGTGCAAGGAGGTGGAGCAGGGAATGGTACCTCATCATCAGTTTAGATGATGTGATGTGACTGATCGAGAGTAAATCATGAGATTCCGGTTCAGTTCTACAGCAGGATCAGTGGCAGATGAAAAGTCCAGCCTTGCTGTAAGAAGCAAGCCCCAGCTTCCCAGGACGGGGAGCCGGTGTGCAGATTCATCTGGGTTTGTGGGGAAATGAATAAATGATAAACCTGGTGGATAAGCTACAGGCAATCACCAGGATGGGAACGGGAGCTCCATTAAAGTTAAGACAGGCACATCTGTGTGCTGCAGAGTGCAGCAACTGTTCAGAGACAGCTGCCAAGGCGAAGGGAGAAGCTGGGAAGCCAGAGAACAGATGTGGAGCATTAACAAGTGACCAAAAATGAGCAAGGCTAGAGAAGCTGGGGTGAGATGGGAAGGCCACACAAGCAGGCCTAGCTCTGCGATAGGCTTCTACAATGATTTCTTTGTCCAAGAGGGTAAAATAATGAATGGTTTGATGTCTCAGTCGCTCCAAGGAACCCAGACTGGAGCAGCATGTGGCGATGTCATCTGTACATCTTTGTGCCAGCTCTTGCGGTGTTATTGATGGATTACTAATCCATGGGGGGGTTTACCAATCCAGTTTAAAATTGCTGCCCAGATTACCAGTGAAGTGCCCTGCTCCTCGTGTGCTGTGGGAGCGTGGTACTTGCAATAACTTGGGAGCAGGATCTGGGCTGGCTCGGTGCTGCGTGCCTACTCAGAGCTTCCTCGTGAACATTGCCCGGAGTGGCTCAAACTGTTTCACCTTACCTAAAGATGTGCAGTTAAAATCAGTACCAAGCGGTGGAAATTTTAGCACAAATGTTGAGAGCACTTTTTTGCCACCCATCGGCACTGCGCTGGGCGGGCAGCGCAGCCGCGGGGCCGCACGGACCTTGCCTGGTCGGAGCAAACACCAGAGGCCAAATGTCTGCAAAGCTACTGGTGTAGTTACCAAAACGTTACAAAAGGCAGACGAGCAATAACATGAACTTTACTGGTTTGGGGACAACCAGAAGGCTGGGCCATTCTTCCCTGACATTTTTTTGCAGTTCAGGTTTTTTTTCGGTGTGTTGGTCTTGTAACACTGCGAAGCACAAGCAGACTCCCCTCTTCCAATGAAAATTGGGGAAAAATAAGGTTTCTGAGCTTCCTTCAGCAGACATGAGTGCCAACAGTGGGAGAGGCACGAAGGTGACGGTGCGTGCCGCTCAGAGCCTCCCTGGTGTAACACACCGGAGCGTGCAAGTGTGCGGAGCCCAGCCAGGATGTGCTTTGGGTTCGTACCTTCCCCAACTCTGAAAATATTTAACCGTTTTTTCCTGAGTAAAAATACACTATATAATAGTGCTAAGTTGAAATCCATGGATTTGGGTCCTGAAAAAATACAACACACACACACAAAACCAGCCAGAAGGACTTAGACAGACTTTGTTCCCCCTAGTCCCCCCTCTCCTCCATCTTCCTCACTCTGCACTCACAGTGATGAGCAGAGCAGATGGCACAATAAACTATAATAAACTGCATAATAAGTGAACAGCACCAAACACAGCCAGCATGTTAAAATAATAGGCAGGAGACAATGAGTCCCTTATATTGCTTTCTTTAATAATCCCTTCCAGGCTTTCTGATTTCTCTGAGCACTTTCCTTCATTTTGCATCAAGAAGGATGCAAGAGAAGTCTCTTTCCCTGTGCTTGCTTTCTCAGCCCTTCAGGGGATATATTTTATGTGGTAGTGTCTTGCTGGGCTGATACGAGCAACGCTTCCACCGGCTGGTTTTTGGTATTCTTTGTGAGAGCATTTTCCTCTGCCTTTATATTGACCCTGAAACCTAAAGGCACTTGGAAATGAGGAGGAGCTGGGGTGAGCAGCAAACCTTCTAGTCTGCAAAAAATGCCAGCGGAGGAACTCGGGGAAGAAGGAGAGAGACCAAATGAATGGAAAATCACTGACATCTGGCTTAAAGTCCAAGAATTGCACACGGGGCTCATGAGGGGACAGAGGATGCCGTCCCTCCCCGGCTGGCCCAGTCCAGCTGGTTGCAGCGAGACGCAGGACTGTGTGCACAGCTCGGAAAATAGCTCACCAAAACGGCGCGGTTTATCCCCTGCCCTGCGTGGGCATGTATTCACAAACCTGGGGGCATGAAGAAGCACAGAAGGGAAAGAAGATATTTAAAATCGTCAAGCATGAAAAGCTCGTACAGGGCTAAATGATCAGTGACAGAAGTGGCCCAGAGCGCGGTCCTGCCTGATGCCCTGATGAGAGAAGCCAACGGTGCTGCAGGCGGCTGCGGGCGGGGGGCAGAGGGCCGGGGCTGCGCAGCCGCAGACAGCAGCAGGACCACGGCCTGGCCTCAGCGCTGCCTTCGACACACCGCCCGGCATTTCCTCCTCCCGTAACGTTTGTTCGTTCTTACGGACAGTCGCTTTTCGATACTTGCAGTTTTTCAGTGAAAACTACATTTTCTGTAGAAATCCAACAGCATCCCTGCGGAATGTACGCGTGGTAGCTGTTAGCGTAGCTGTGCGCTCTGGACAGCGGGAAGGTGCAGGGCTGCACCGCTCTCTGCGGGGCTCTCCCTGCAGTGCGGCCACCCCGGACGCACGGGTCCCTCGGCGACCACCCCTGCTTCGCCCCCATCACCCCCCCCCCCGCTCACCTGCTTGAGGATCTGAGCTGCCATCAGGTGGCTGCAGTCGAAGATGATGCGGAATTCCCTGCCCCGCTTCATCTCCTTCAGCAGCGGCCGGGCATCGTCGGTGTCCAGCGGGAGCTGGCGGATTTTCAGCCGGATATTGTACCTTGATGGGGCCATGATGAGCTCTTGCAGCCGTATGAGGCCTTCGGGTATCGCACAAAGACAAAGCCACAGTGTTACAGGAAAGCCTGCCTTTGCCCTGCAGGCTGGGTATCACAGCAGGTTATTTCTTCCTGTATTATTTTATGGAATGCAATCAAGACCTTCCTCCCTCCCTCAACCGGCCATTGCTAAAGGCGTATCAAAGCCAAGGTGTCATGTCAATCATTAAACCCCTTGATATTTCCAGAGCAGTTGTTCCAAGGCAGAACAGCTTTTCCTGGTGTTTCCCTGCTGCCCCTGCATCCCATGGTAGAGCTGAGGTCCCTGCACTAGGCAGGAAGAGGAGAGTAGCAGATTGGTCCTATCCTTTGACATCTCTGGGATCATGACATATTTTCTTAAGCAAATGTGCCCTTGAGAGAGGACAGAATGTGATAATCAGCTATACAACAAATTAATATCTGCGGTATTTACCATGCACAACAGCAAAAAAGATGCACTTAGATTTATGAATAGCATAGTTCATAACGGTCACGTAATCATAACTTGTAACTTTCTTACTACCCTTAGAATTAATTTCTTTTTTATGCAGAGGGTACAAAGCCATGCTGCATGCAGCTGAGCAGGAATTATTGATAGCTAATGTTGCAAGAAGAAATTCAGCAGATGCCTATTGCAAGGAGGAAGAGAAGCATGTCCCTCTGCATAGTAGAAGAAATACATTAGAATATGCCACGAAGGGAACATACTGTGACCCACATTTGCAAAACAGGAATGTCAAACTGTGTTCTCATCAGCCCTCCCCTAAAGAAACCATTTGGTTTAGTGGAATTAGGTTGGACAGGCTATCCAATGTGTCTTTTGTTTTTGGGGGTTTTTATCTATAGTGCTGTGCAGTGCTTTGCTTTGTTTAACCATCAACAGCTTGCTTTATGTGGAAAACTTTGTCAGCTATGTTTTATAGAATTAGCCAGAAAACAAAAAAACTTTCCAGATCTGCTTTTGCTTTTAGCTGGGAAACTGCACCATCACTGGCAGCCACAGACCAAGGTCTTTGCTTGTGTAGATGGGCACCGCGGAGCCAAATAGAGCCGAGCTGAGCCAGATCTCAGCACGGGCAATTAATCCTCCCCTTGACCCGTTGTCAGCTGGGGTGGTGCTGAGGGTTACCCGCTTGCTGAGCGCTTTGTGAATGAAATGCTGCAGAAAGAACCCTGGGGCCCTCCACAACGCTTGCCTGAATACTGGGGAACCGGTGTGTCCCCGTGTGCCAGTTACTGCCTGGGGTGTCATTCTGCTCCTAAAAAGGTTCATTAGAAAAGTTCCTAAACGGGACCCACAACAAAAAATCTCTTTTACCTACCTGTACTGTCATCGTAAACCACAGTGGCCGACCTCCATTTCAAATACTGCACCAGGTCCAGAATGGCGTGGCTCAGAGAAGCATAGTCAGGATACAGGTTGACATAGAAAGTGTCCTTGTTATCCAAAGGGTGATGCTTCCATCGAAGCTGTATGTGGGGGACTTCCAGGGCATTGCAGATAGACTGGACGGCGTTGGTACAGGAGCCTTGGGAAGGGCCGAATATTGCTACAACCCCCAGAGCGAGCTGGTCACAGGCTGGAAAAGGAAGGAGGGAAGGATGCTGTCAGTAAAGAACGGGGCACCTCTGCGGGAGGGCTGAGCATCAGGGCAGCCGTGGGGGCACAAACAGCTTCTTCCTGACCATGGAGCCATGACCATGACCCACAGAGCCGTGGACAGACCGACAACCTTCTGGGCACTAACAGCAGCATAGAGTTTAAGTAATTACAACAGTGAAGAGAGGCAGAGAGAGAGAGGAGGAATTCTGGCAGGCGAGGGTCTGGACCGGTGGGTAGAGGCACAGGGACGTTTCCAGAGAAGGCAATACTGGCTACGGCGTGTTAGAAATGGCTGAGCCTCCAGAGTTGTGCAAGAAGTACCCAGAGATGATCAGAATCACCCTGACAAATGCATCCTTCCATCAATTTCAATAGAATTTTTTTTCTGCAAAATAAGGTTTTTCATAGCTTTGTTCAACCTTTCACTGAGATATTAGAACAACTGCATTTGGGGCTGCATTTTTTTTGGGGGGGGAAAGTCTAAGTTTTTCAGAGGAACAGGAACAGGTTATTTCTCAACTGCCTCTGCAGGTCCTTCCAAACTGAACACAAACACTTGCCACTCTCAGCAGGAGCTCTGTGACAGCTACATTTCGGAACGCCACTGCTCCCAGCCCGAAAGGGGCACAAACGCAGGGAGCAGCCGAAGCGCACGGGTGTCCCCAGACATGCACACGTCCCTCATGCGTGTCCTGCGCATCCTGCTCCTCTCCCAGCACTTGGGGCGGCCAAGCTGGGTGCAGAGGTCCGAGGAAACCTCCCCAACAAAACAATCCCAAAAAGGGACAGTCGGGGTCAGTGAACTCGCCGCGGAGCAGATAGCCCCTCTCTCCGGTGATGCCCCTCTCACAACTGCGAGCTCAGGCAGCAGGTTTCGTTCCTCCCAAATCGATAAGCCCTCAGGTCGTCTGCCCTGCAGCTCTGTAGTCCCATTTCTTCCCTCCCCTTCAGGAATTCAAATGGGCTGCTGTTATCCGATAATAAAAAGTGACTGTTTGGAAGGGAACAGAACTTCTACGCCAGGGATGTTAAAACTGCCAGGGATACAGTAAGATAAACAAAGGCATGGCCTATAGACCTTCGCTCAGGATTAGAAGCAAACACTGAAAGGAGTTTTGTGAGGTTTGCAGAGGAAAAAAAGACTAGTTGTTCCCCTTACATTAAAATGCCTCCGGAAGGTCAGCTCCTGGAGGACTTCTCATCTCAGTCGCTGACTAGCGCAGGACAAAATGAGCTGCTGGGTCTCAAGCCAAACCATGCCTTTTTTTAATGAATAAATGGCCACAAAGCTGCTAAGTGTGCTGTGCTCTTACCTTTCTTAGTTGCTTCAAAGCTGTCGTGGAAGTGTATCCTCTGAATGTCGTAGGTTAGTGTTGTGTTAGGCAACAAAGTTCTGTTCCTATTAATAATATTGGCAGAAAATCTGAAGGCTTGCTCCTCAGCACTCATAACCTGGGTATTGGGGCCATCTGCGTACTCAAAGATTCCTCCTGCAAGACAAGACAAAACCAGCATTAAGCCACATAAAGTTTGATTATTAATCTTATGTAGCAAGGACGAGAAAACTCTTGGACAGAGCCGTGACATTTGCAGGCTGAGCAAGGCTTGCTCCTGGGACGTTTCCTGGACTGAAATAAAGACATGAAAACATTTGGGGTTTTGTTATACGCTGGTCCCTGGAAGCGTTCAGAATGCCAGCTTTGCAGGGCAATAGAGGACAAATTTAAAGTCCTGGAGTACATGTATGAGACAGATGAGCGGCTTCCCATAAAACTTAAGGACTAGACCTTGGGAAGTACGGACGGGCTTATTGCTGAGCTGCAGAGATGCTCCAGGTTTGTGCTCTGAGGAGTTCCTGCGGTGCGGAGCTGGCACTGCCCTTCCCTCCGCACCTCGCTGGACTCCTCCTGCCTCGTCCACCCATCAGCAAGTCCCCACTCGGGAGGCAGGCAGTGCGGCACCGATGCCTGCTATTTTTCGTGCCATTTTTAGTGCCCTTCTCATCTTTTATTGTTCCTCATGTTTAGTTATCCAAGTTCTTAATTCAGACCAGCAGAGACTTCTGAATTTGCCTACCCTACAGCTTATCTGCTCAATAATGCACATCTTGAATGCATGCTTTCCCGTGTTCAAAAGTTGTTAATGCCATTACACCTCCCCAAGGGCAGCAAGCTCGTGTCACAGTATCGCTGGGTTTCTTGGCTCTGTGTCTGTGAGCCTTGTCCTCAGTTCCCCACTGACAGCCACTCTAATTGAAGTGACTCAGTGCAGGCGTAAATTATGTAATTGCATGTCCTTGTCTTGGAGATGTGGGCACCGTCCTGTGCCCCTTACAGAGCCACGGAAAGACACATAAACCTTGCTCTATCTTATTAAAAAGTAAACCAAAATAATTAATGGATGAGTGGGATAAGCAAGTGCAATTGGTAACAGATGGTCTCTGAGTTCATTAGCAGAAAGAAGATCTTCCTCTTCAATTTAAGGTAGACCTAAAATGTTTTGTTATAGACAACAGATGTCTTCTCTGCCCTCCTAGTTTTCAAGCAACTGCATGAATCCTCCTCCAGGAGCCGGAACACGTTGTCTATAGTTTTTGCGGCAATTTGGTGTTAGCCAAGAGCGCCAGTTTGGCAAGAGCCAAGCTGACATTCCTGCTGGCGGCCAGGCTTTGCACCTCCTCACAAGAACCCGACCAAAGCCACGGGCTGGGAGCCACGGTAGCGATGCCGGGAGACTTTCGCAGCAAGGGTGCACAGGGAGGCCTCTGACTTTTCTGCTCCCCCTGATCACTTCCCTCCTCTTCCCCTGCAGACTTTGTGCACCTGCGTCCCCAGTTGTGAGGGTGGTAATTAATTTACATTCCTAAACATCCAAAAACGTTTGAGCTGTTCATTGCATCTCTGTGGTAGAAAAAGATGTTACTGATCTCAGTAGGAACGAAGGTAATAGAGGGGAGAATACAGAAGAAGAGGCTGAATGCTCATTCTGGAGACCCATTTCAGTCCCATGCGATCTTTGGCAAATTTTCAGTCTAGAATGCCTAGCAGTGTAGGCAGGAGCCTAGCAAAATTGTGCAAGTGCCTCATTCTCACTGGATCATGCCGAAACATTTGGTTACTGACTGATGTAAGGAAAATTATTCACCTGTACCAAAGTTTGCATGTGCTGGTAGCTCAATCTAAGCTTCTTAGGGCAGAGAAAGTTCATACACAAGGTTACAGCAGAAACAAAGCTAAAGTGAGTGCGAGATTCAGCACTGTCTTTCTGTTCAAAGCTTTACTGTCGAGAAAATTTTAGCACAGGATTTTTTGTTTTCTAGCATCATCCTGAAGTGATGACTGGATTCATCTTACATTGATTACAAACTAACTGACACTGGGCTTTCTCCAGGGTTGCTTTGGAGCATGTCTTATTATGACACAATATAGAAGGACTGGGTGTGTGGATTATTGGTGTTTGATCCCAGATAAATTCATGTTCCAGACATCCAACTGGATATAATAGGCTTTTTGACAGAAAAGAATTTTCTGTGCAGCCACCCAATACCTTGGATTTAGTGCCAGGCAATGAGAAAGCAGACGGGCAGAAGTGATGTATTTCTGGTTACACTGCTGGGTGCTGAATATATTGGGACAATGTGAACTCTACTGCAGTTGCAAGGTGTTGAAGGGCAGCCACCACATGCCACAGCCTGCTCTTTCCTTGGGGCCGGGGAGTGCCTGAGGGCAGATCTGGGCTGCGGCCGGGCGAGCCGAGCACAGCCCCGTCCCTCCGGCGGTGGGTCCCGGTTCCTGGAGATTGCACGCTGCCGTCCCTCTTGGCTCGTGCGCCTCTCCTTCAGAGATGTTCATTCCGATCATTACTTAAAGAGCCTAATAACTGGCTTCAAACAGCTGATTAATGCATAATCTTCATCATGATTACATAGCATAACTGGCATTAATTTGAAAAGCCAGCTAATTATGAAAATAATTGTTGCAGCTTTTCCATTTGAGCAAAATGGAGAATATCAGCTTGTGCTATTGAGGGAATGAGGGATGTGACATCAGCTGGATGATCGCCGGGCCGGGGGACCCCATGCGTCTCCCACAAACGGCAATGGGAAAGATGAAGCAAAGCTGGGTGATCTGCTGCAAAGTGTTCAGACAGACTTGGTCAGCTCTCCCCGTGCTCCCCAGAGAGCCATCACGCGTGGGTCTTGCGACACTAACCTCATTGTGACTTTACTCTTACAAAACCACAGAAAGTCAATAGGTTATAAAAAGTCAACAGCAAAACAGTTTCCACTTTTATATACTACCTATAAACAAGTTTGATCTGAGATAGTAAAACTAACGGTCCTTTAGTGTTGCTGTCTCTCTCAAAACCATTTCTGCCTCTGCCCTGTTTCTGAAGTTGTTTCAAATGTCTTGGAGATTAATGGGTGCTGCTCACTCGACCTGGTGCTAACGACCTTTTCCCGTATTGCCTCTCTCTCTGTCCAGGTCCCTGCTTCCCCTGCCCTTTCTTTGCCTCCCATAGCTTTGCAGACAGATAGAAGACGGCTGTGCTGAGGTCTGTCATGCTTTGTGACATCCTCCTGATGTCCAGGAGAGTATTTGCTGCCAAATTTATCCAGGAAGGGACCATGCTGTTTCCTTGACCCGTACGGCCCATAGACTCCCTGCTGCAACGCCATGTGTTGTTCAGCACACGCTGAGGTTTATCAGCTTCACGTGGAGTTTGTTTGCATATCTGTTCTTCCATGAAAACCTTCTTATGCCATCTTTGTCTGGCCTTCAGTGCAGTGGGATCCAGGTCTGTAGGAGATGGCCTCAGCACAAACTGTCGGTATCTTCTCAGGCGGGACAGGATCGAACACAGCCGTTACTGCTTACTTTTACATATCTTTTGATGGAGTCATCCATTATCATGTGTGACTTCTTGGATTTTAAATATCAATCACCAGGCAAGTTAAATAATTTTCAGTTGTCTTTTACCTTTAAAGCAGGCTAATTGCTCTCCAGAGAATGTCAATCAGCATATGGGAAAACATGCTAATTAGAATCAACTTCACATCTTATTATTTTATGTTACTTTATGTGATGACCACTGATGTTGCTGCTGAGGTGGGGAGTTTTAAAAATTCAAAATGAGAATCCAAAGCAAACGCCTGAAACTGTCCTTCAGATCTGGAGCAGAAGAGCAATCTTAGGGCCGGGGCAGGGAAGGAGGCTGGTGGTACAGGAGAAGGGAGCTTTAGCTACAGAACACAGAATTTCCTGAGTAGCAGGAAATTAGTCTCTCTGTTCAGCGTAAAATCTGGATCCCACAAAACACCCAAAATCCCACGGATGCCAATCAGAAGAGGCCCAAGTCTGTCTGCATGGAGCAACGACATGCTGCACTCCTCCCATCTGCAGGTGATGATGCTGGAAGACCTTCGGAATGGCCCCAGGAGGGAGCCAGAAAGAAGCCTGGTCAATGGGATGGGGATCCTTTCCCTGTGCTCGAGCTTATCCTGAGCTGCGCCTGCGCAGGCTGAATGCAATCGGAGTTATTTTTAGCTCTGTTGAAAGCTAAGTCAAGAAAGTCAAAGTATTTTAGGTTTTCACTTTCTCCCCTCTTCCCCTTTTTAACAAAACAAACAGCTTCATTCTTGGAAAGAAAATTCCAACAGCCCTCGGTGTGTGGTGTGATCTCTTATCTTTTACTCCTTATAAAATCACTGAGTTACTTAGCTTTGAAGAACCACTATTTCTGATAACACTTTTCTCTCCCCCGCTGACAGTGTTGTTAACACATTTAGACAGCTTTCTGACAGTCTCTTTCCATGTGACATCCTGGAAGAAATACTTGTTTTGAAATAGCTCTTACTGAGGATGGAGCCAGCCTGAGCTCCTCCGAGGATGTGAGAGCTCCTGCCTCCGTCTCACGGACCTCTCGTGCCCCACGATCTGTATTTTACCAATTTTTTCTCTGAGGTCACAAACTCTCTTTCCCATTCAACAGCAGGGCTGACTGTGGCATGGCAATTTGTCCTTTTCCGACGGGCTCTGTTTTGGGGACAATATTAGCAAACAGGCCGGTCAGGATGAGTCCACGTCATTGAGTGCCTGTCCCTCCGGGGTGCTGCTCGGTGGGTCCCCCAGGCAGGAGGAGAGCCCTTCCTCACGAGATGTGCCTCCCCCGGGAAGGCTTCGAGAACTGATGCTCCTGCTTATCTGACCAGTCCACTAGAGAGAAATTCACTGTCATGGTCCAGGTTCCTCCAGGGCTGGTGTTTATACGATAAAGAGAAATGAGGTAACACTGGTGGGAAGTGAAAGAAAGTTCTCAGGAGCACGAGGTTGTGCTCTGGGAACGGAGCTAAATCTCCCAGGGACTGCCCGTCAGCATGGGACTCGTGGTCTCAGATGCAATAATATGAATGCAGTGAAAGCAGCAAAATCCAGAAGGCAATAAATATCACCCCCTAAAAGAAGGGAAGAGCAATGACAGATCTGCTCACAGGAAATCTCACCTTGCGCTTTCCCCCAAGGAGCTGCTGCTATAAAATGCTTCAAACCTAAATGCAGCTGGAGTTGGTCCCGCATTCAGCCAGGTGTTGAGTGGGGCCCCTGTATCTGATGGCGATGCCAGCTGGTGTTCTCCGAACAGAAACCGAATCATCCTCTGAATTGATGAGTGCAGAAGGCAGCGCTGGGGAATGCTGGGGGCTCCCACCCTTCAGCACCTATTCCGTCGAGAGCCCTTTTGACTGCCTGGGAGGTCCTTGCACCCTGGACCTGCGCAGTGGAACCCTCTGCCCCGATCCTGCACGGGCTCCCGTCGGACTGTACGTGTCAGACTGCAGCAGCCCGGGACGTGTTCCTGCGGCAGGACCGCGGACGGGCTCAATGCAAAGGCAGTAACGGAACTTGCAAACTTATTGAAACAAACCTTCTGGGAAGGAGCTGAAAATAATTTCTTTGGTCCGTCAATGGGTTTCTGATTTTGACAGAGCAACGGAGCAGCAGGATCTGAGTTCCTGTCCCCTTAAACTGCTGCTGATCATGCATCAGCCCTGTCACTTCAGTGTGGCACTGCTTAATGTGATGCAGCACAGCCACGTATCCAAAGCAATTTCAGGCTTCATAAACATGCATCACGCAAGAGAGACCCCGTGCCAGAATCAGCTGCTGCTGCTGCTCACAGGCCCAAGCTGTCCCCTGCCCAAGGAGGTTGCTCCCTCTCTGGATGCTAATTGCTAAAAACCCAGGAGGAGGATCTGACTCCGAATGCAGGAAGAGGATTAACCTCGGAGTCGATGTGTCCGCACTGCTTACACTCATGCTGCCTGTATTCATTACACGCGTCTTTTATAAGAATTAAAAAGGAATTGGGCCTGTCCCCAGGCAGACACACGTTACTTCCCCGGCAGTTTCTCCGGCTCTCAGATCCGGGGTATTTCCAGCTGTTTTCTGCGGGTCCCAGGCTCGCTCTGCCCCCAGGGACTGACGCAGCCCACCACGTACCTGCCCAGCTGGCAGCGTCCCCCATGGCCACGGCACCCTACAGCGAGATGGGGCCAAGCGGGGGCTCAGCGCAGCCCCGCCACACTCTGTCTGCCCGCTCGAATAGCCTGGCCAGGGGGTCGGCATGCCCCGGCTTATGTTGCCAGATTTGCTCCCTAAGAGCCTTCAGAAGAGGCAGGACGTGGTGAGGGAAGCCGGCTCTCGCTCTGCATTGACCCCCCCCGCCCCGTGAGCTCCGAGGAGGGACAGACACAGGGGAATCACCGGGCCCCGAGGTGGCCGGGAGCTCCCCGTCCCCCCAACGCGGTCAAAAGCGAAGGTGAAAATTCAGATTTGTCACCCTAACGACAGCCCCACGGCACCGGCAGCCTCCACCGGCACTGCCACGCGGCCGCCGCGGTGAGCCTGGAGCGTGGGCCGAATGTCAGCGGGGACGGTCCCGCTCACCAGCCTGGGGTGTCCGGGGACCCCACAGTGGCTGACGGCTGGAGCTGGCACACCGAGTAACGCTCTGGCACCTCCGATTCCACCACGTTTTGCAGCATAATGAAAGGCCAGGTACTCGCTGAGTAATGCCAAGAAAAGGAATTCAAGCAGAAAATCAGATATGCAAAATGTGTGTGTCCCACACGGAGGGATTTTCCCGCCTGCCAGGACAGAAAGCCCGTCACAGCAGGTTGATCCGTTCCCTAGAGATGGCATCTCCTTCTTTTCTTGTTTTGATATTGAATATGCAAAATCCTATTTCATTTGCACTGTATTAGGTACTTCATGTCGCAGGGGGTGACATTCTTCTCCTATGTATAAGCTGTTTAACAGATGAGCAGTCAAGTGGCAAAGAAATACATTATTAATGCTTCTGGTTAAATTAACTGATTAAAACCACTGTAGCTAAAATGTACGTATCAGCACTTTACTCGCACTAAATGTGAAACTAATGGAATATGGTGGCTTGTTTTTCTAATGAAAAGTAGATAGGGATGGTCTGGAAAGGTATGCCGCCTCTAACAGAAATTACCCGTTCGGTCCCGGGGCCACACAGATTCGGTGTGTTCAACACACGCGTTTGCACCCCGGTGAGTGTGTCCGCGCGCAGGCACACGTCTCCACGGGCTGGGGCCAGGCTGGGCACGCCTGCACGGGCTGCAGCTCCTGGAAACAAACTTCTCCTCGTTTGCAACTCCTACTCGCTTGGCCTAATTGGCAATGTTTCCTCTGCCATTTCTTTGAACAAGCTGTTCTGGTGTTGCATGTTTTACATCTGAGAAAGAGCATTTACCACAGCAGCGGTGCGTAACCCCAACCAAGGGAGCCGATCAAAGCGCTAATCTGAGATCAAAGGCCTTCAGCAGTGCTACAGCAGAAATAAATTAACTTAGCAACAGATTTCTTAATGATATTTACAGTTTTAATTTGCATAATACATGACTAAAATGAAATGGGCATTTTTATTTTTTAAGCAGGCTCAATTAATTTGAAAAGAAAAAAAGCAGAATTATAATCTCCTAGGAACAGATTCCCATCAAGATAAGGACAATGGAAGTGCCAGGAAGTTTTCAGTGTACCCAACACACAGCTCACAGCGTAACGCAGGTCTCCGCAAGTGACCCGTGCGTTGCTGCTGAAAGGAGCCCGGTGACACCCGTCCCACCAGTTCCCTCCGTGGTGGCTGGGGAGGGCTCCCACCAGCTCTACAGTTTTACTTTAAGCAGCCTTATTTCTCCAAAAAAGGTAGATCTTGCAAGCTTTGGGCTACTTACACTGGAATCGTTCTCACCATCAGATACCTCACCAGATACTTGGGCTTACTCTGATTAATTAGCAATTCAGATTTGTTGCGCCTGGGTTGCCCCAAGTACGGGATTAAACCGCAGTATTTATTCGTGCTCCGCTTTATGACAGCCCGGTGCTGGGTGGGAGCGTGCCGCCAGCGTGGTCCGATGCCCGGAGCTGCCCCGCAGGACAGGCTGCTGAGCCATCAGCAGCTCCCTCCCCAAAACTTACTGAGACTGTGTAAACTCAGCAAACGCATCCTGGAAATCACCGATGGCCGAATAAATCACCGTGCTCAGATGTCATTTTTATGGTCGTGCTTTGGGCTATAAGCACGTTTTAAACTGTAATATATAGGAGAAAAAAAATGTTTGAAAGCTTAGAATTATTAAGGATCTGTAACACAGGGCTTAGGCAACACAGCTGTAAGTGTATTTTTCTATTGTGTTTTATTGGCCTGCGGTGTAATCTAGTGTTAGGTGTGATGTCCATCTGGCACATAGCTCGAGCGAAATACGAAGCAGAGAAGCAAGGCCACAACGGAAATAAATCCAGACTCCCGTCTGTGATTGACTGGGCTTGTAACAACACCTGCAGGATGATAAAATACTTCAGATTTGTCTTTATTACGTGCTGCGGAGCTCAGCGCTGGCACCGTGTCTCCCTGCAGACGCTCTCCAGTTCCAGACTCCCCCCGGCGCCGCGCGCTGTGCGCTCACAGCGATTCGTTACGGGTGCCCGGGTGGGCAAACGCTTTTCTCACTTATCTCACTGTAAATTGGGTCCGACTACTTAATTTGTGAAAATTGACTGTACACTGAAGACAGGATATTGAAAACTGAAAACACCTTTTTTTTGGGGGGAAAAAAAAAAATTGCCTTCTCAGTTAAACTGGAATTTGCGGGTCTCTGGGAGCTGCTCTGGGGGAGCCTCGGCTCCGGGGTTCGTGCGATGTGCGGAGATCACCGAACCGAGGGCTGGTCTGCAGCCGGCGCTGCCGTCGGGACGCCTTCGGACTGGTGAGCAGCCAGCAGACTGTGCCTCATCCGAAACTTCTTACATAAGAATGAACATCAAATTCATTCGTAAGAACGAACGTGGTATGTAGGAGTGAACCTTGCAGGGCAGGAGCAGTAACGCTGAGCGGGCTCTTCCCAGCACGTGCTCAACCTCGAGCGAAGCACAGCTTGGCCGGCTGCGGGTTTTTATGTTCTCTGTTCATTTTCCTTCCCTACCAGTTATTAGCTCCTGTTCTACCTGGCAATAGAAATACACCTGGTATAAATATGAACTAGAAGGTGTCCTGCAATGAAATGAAGTCGCACATAAAAATTCAACCCAATTAAAATGACAATTATTGCATGTTAATTAAATTCTTCTTAAATATTCAGTGCTAAGCCCCAGCTAATAAATGTTAATACCCACCTGGCATGTAGCATATCATATTAGACTTAAGAAATCTAAATTAAATCCTACACTTCATTTACAATGTAACCAAATACTGACAGAGAACTGATTGTTTCACATTCTTGTGTTGATGCTTCCAAAAATCAGGAATTTAAGTAAGATGATGCAATGAATAGCAAATACAATTCTGCAAATATTATGACATGTTGTTTGTCATCTGCCCTAAATATTTAACAGTTCATTTTTACAATATTTTTATGCCACATGCTGAGAATTTGCTCCTGATAGATGCTGAATTTGATTGATGAAATGGATTCCATTCAGGAGCTGACAATCCCAAACCCTTGTTAGGGTCTTTGCTTTTAGCATCTTCCGGTTTTATCCCTCTCTTTTAAAAAGAAAGCAGAGAAAGGGAAAAAAAAAAAAACCCCAAAAACAACCCACAGAGTTCTCTGGAAAAATTGTTTCTGCTTAATCCCATCTACTCTCTACAGAAAAACCTTTATGTAGGAAAAGATCAAAGGTCTGTAATCCATTTCAACAGGTTTCCTAGAGGTGCGTGGTGCAGAAGGGAGCGCAAGGCTCCGAGTGATTAAACTGCCCTGTGCTGGGGCTCAGGGCAGCCAAAGATGTAATTGGGAGATTTAGACACCTATTCTAGCCCTTTTATCTTCCTATTTTAATGCAGTTAAACAGAGAGAAAAACCAGCCTGTGCCAGGCTGCGGTGCTCGTTAGGCGTGCGGGGAGCGGGAGGTGGTGGGGAGCGGGGGGCTGCCCCTGCCAGGGGTTTTGGGGGGGACCTGTCCTCCCCGTGCTGCTCCGGGCTGCGCTCAGGACAGAACTCCGGAGCCTCGGGAGGTCCAGGCAGACCCGATGGGTCTCTGCAGGTACCTGCCGGGGGGTGCACCCAGGCGGGGTCGGTCTCTTCTCCCAAGTAACAGGCGATAGGACGGGGGGAAACGGCCTCAGGTTGTGCCAGGGGAGGTTTAGATGGGAGATGAGGAAACAATTCTTCACCCAAAGGATCGTCAGGCGCTGGGACAGGCTGCGCAGGGCACTGGTGGAGTCCCCGTCCCTCGGGGTATTTAAAAGGCGTGTGCATGTGGCACTTGGGGACGTGGTTTAGTGGTGACTTGGCAGTGCTGGGTTAATGGTTGGACTCGATGATCTTAAAGGGCTTTCCCAACCTAAATCATTCTGTGATTCTTTGATCTGCCTAGGGCAGACATTTTGTAAATGCACGATGTTCAAAATTTTTTATGAATGGTTATTTTTCCTTCCTTTATTTTTTTTTTTCATTTCTTAATTGTCAATTCTGAATGTCCAGGGTAATTACGGCTGAAAGACTTGCTCACTTAAAAGCAGCACTTTATTCCAGGGAATGAAAGAAAAGAAGGGAATGACAAAAGGGTCTGCTGTGAAAAATGCTTTCATTATTCTCCTGTCATCTGTACTCTCGATGTACAAACAGCTACACACAGAGCAGGGGATGCAAAGGGATGTGCTGGAACTGCCCAGCAGCACGACTGCAAAGGAATGTTAAATTCCCCTAAATGATCAAAATCAGCTATTAAAAATCTTTTCCATCTCATAAAATAAAACGATGCACATGAAAGAGCAGCTTGCGTGGAGCTGTGATCCTTTGGCTGAACACTCCGCTTGCTCCGGGGCTCGGTGAGCGTGGTTGGAGCGCAGGGTCCCCGTCACGGTGGTGGGCACCCTGCCTGCGCCCCAGCCACGCGTCCAGGCTGCCCAGGACGTTCTTATATCGCTTCTGGCCCCGCGCCGAGCTCCGGGAAGGGCAGCACCCGCTGCAGGGCACCCTGCGGGGCCCCTTTCACGCCTCCCCGCCAGCTCCCTCCTGCTCCTGGAGAGGTGACAAGCAGCGAGTGCCACGTCCACCGTGTCCCTGCACAGAGCTGGGAGCCGCTGCTCCGCAGAGTGATCCAACTGTCACAGTGACAGAGCTGAACGCGTTTCGGCATGAATTGAACCAAATATGTGCTAATGAAGCTGAATATTCATTATTATGACTAAACAAAGTGAATCACAAATTAAAGTGGGTAAATTATTAGTTTGGTAGCTCAGAGAAGGGGAAATTTGAAGACCATTCCAATTATAGAGGAGGTGGAATAGGAAAACTTTATTAATAGACTCAAATCCAATTACAAATGCATGTTAGTCATTGTATCGTGCTTCACACCTTTGTCATCAATGACAATGGATGTAACCATACCGCTTGTCTGCTCAGCTGTGACCTAACCACTTAATTGTTCACACCAAACCCCAAAGCTTTGATGTTTTGTGATAATTCCAAGATTTATCATCGTGATCACTGTTTATTTAATGCTAAGGACACTGTTTCCTCAACTACAGCATTATGAATTACCAAGGATTATGTGTTCAGTGGCTCCTATTGATTCATGCAGAGCTAATTAATGAGATACATCACCCAATCATAAACATGAGCAATAACACATGCCTCGTTAGCACAAACGAGCAAACTGCTACAGGGAGCATTGGAGGGTGGGGGCAGGTCTCTGGAAGGGTTAATGGGGTAATATCTACTGATTGAAATAAAACTTCTTTTATGAACTCTGAAGTGGACAGTGAAAAGCAGCACCTGCCCGCAGGCTGCACACTGCAGCAGGGTTGTTGTTTCCTAATTGCCCTGGTCTTGGTGTGGGTATTTCTGCCTCCCAAGGCAGCTGGGGCTGCTTTCAGAGTGGTGGGAGAGGCTGAGGAGCTCGAGGAGTGATTGGAGCGTAAAGGAGACCTGTAGATCTAAGGTATGTTTGTTAAACTTCATTTAGATTTAAAAAAAATGTTATCTGGAGCTTCTCCTGTAGGTGATACAGGAATTACTACTTTCTTCTGGCTCTGGAGCATGGTGTAGCTAAAGAGGTCTTTGAAGGATCAGGCTTTGGCCAGGCACTTGGTAAAGACTAGGAGGGTGGCTCAAGCCTGGGAGCTTCCCCTACGGCCAGGAGCAGAGCCCTCCGCCGTCGGAGCACAGGGGGCTGCCTCGACCGAGGTGTCCTGCCTCTGCGTTGCTATCTTGGCTCTAGGTCTGTTGGGACAGTGCGCAGGATAAGAAGTTGCAGACGAGACTGTGAAATGTCAACTGGCTTCCCATGGGCTGTTAAATAACGCCTTACTTTCTTGTTTTTTTCTGAAATTGCTTTTTTCTGCTGTTTTGTTCCTTTTAGGTGAATTGGTATCTCCTGTGTAATGATTGTGCGGTGTAAACTGGGAGCTATAAACTGAGAGCAACATGAATTCAATGGAAAAAAATTATTTGATGTAAGTTAAGGAAGCTTGGGAGGAAGGGATACTTATGAGTGAGATGCAAAAGGAGCTTAAAGTGCAGCTGAGCTGAATTTGACTTTTTAATTAAAAATCTCTTCAAGGAAGAGATTTCTGACAGGAAAGCTGAGGAGTGAAGGCTTCCTATTTCCCACCCTATTTATAAACCAGTGAACATGAGCTGGCGTTCCTCCTCCCCGCAGTGGGTGTACAGCAAGCAGATTGTCTCTGGGGAAACCACGGGAAGTTGGGCAAAACAATCCTCCCCCTCTTCCTCTTGTGCGAGGGACGAGCAGCCGTGGAGCAGTCTCGTGGTGGTTACTACTGCCGTGCCTGGGCCGTAGATCCCACTCGGGGACAGTGTCCCTGACTTATCCTCTAATTTACAGGTGACTGGTGCAGAACTCAAGTAATAGCTTCAGTTTCAAAGAGCTAAGTGAGAAAAAACAAGATTAATAAGTAGAACAATCCATCTGAAAGCAAATTTGGAGTGGATGCTGTGGACGTATCCATACTATAGTGCTGAGCATCTAGTTTATGCATTGCTTTCTTCTTGATGCGTGTAATATATTTAAAGGCTATTTGGAAAAGATGTTTCTAGCATTTAGCTGGGTAGCAGCATGCGAATCTGCCAAACCAAAGTGTCGGGTCCCTGCCATGCGCCCTGTGCAAAATCCTGAATTAAGCTACTGCAAACGCGTTGGTCCCAGTAATGTCCCCGGGGTGGCGGGGGGAGCCTGCAGAGCGCCGATCCAGCTCTAGAAATTACACGTTGCTCGCAAACGCGCCCCGCGCCGCCGATACAGCTTTGTGTGTGTGCCTCTGCCCGGTGCCGTCGTGGTGGTGAGAGCGGGGACAGCAGCGAGTGATGCGGGAGCTGGGGCGAGTCGTGAGCGTGCTCAGAGCTGTGCGAGCACCCGTGCCGTTTCACGAGCAAAGCCGATGCCCCGCGAGCTGAGGCGTGCGGGGTTCTGGCGTGTGTTCTTCTAAAGCTGGTGTCGCAACTCAGCTGCTCTGCCAGGGTGAGCGTGTGCAGTCTGTGTGCTTCATGGGATTCCCTTAATTAAAATTAACTAGTAACATCTTGGGGCTATAATAATCAAAATACACGAGTTAGCATTGGAAATCAATAGCGTTACTCTGGTCATGCTGTGGACCTTGCTGCTGAAATGTAGAAAATGCAGAAAAGATGTGAAATTAAAACATAAAGTGACATATCAGGCTTCTTTGTGCTGGTGTACTCTTCCCTTTCTTTCCCTCGTTCCTGTGCAAGTGGAGGGGTGGGTGCAGTCCTTGCCCCCCTCGCTGGAGCCCCAGCAGAGCATCTTCATCTTTGGGGCAGCTACTGGGCTGTTCCCAGCCGTGCAGACGACCTTGCCCTCTCCCAAGCAGGGAGTCGTGTTGATCTCCAGGCTTTGCTCAGGTCCCTCTTGGGCAACTACTTACAAGAAATGCAGTGTGAATTATTTTAATTCTTAAATACTGTTTATGGAAAAACTTCAAGGCCTGACCTCAGTCGCATCTCGCCAGACGATGAGTTGGAATAACCCTACTGCTGGGTGTTTCACTTGGCGTTAGAGTAGAAAGAGAATACTAGAGCTGTATAGTGTAAAGAGAAAAACCAGACCCCTGTTGAAGGTAAGGGGAAAAAAAGATGTGATTTTTAAAACTTGCAGATGGTAGGGTTAAGGCCCAGAGAGATGATTCTTTGCTCAAGATCAGCAGCGTGTTTGGCACCGAGTCCTGGGTACCCGCCCTGCGGTGCGAACGCTCTCCCTCCCGCCTTGCGGGCAGGCGTGGGTGAGTGGCTGGCCGGAGCTCCGGGCTGTGCTCCCCCCACCTGTCCCCTCCTGCTAGACAGGAGCCGTTTCAATGCCCGCAGCGTGGTGGGAGACGCGCTATAATCGCAGGGAGCAAACCAGCTCAACAGAACAGCGTGTGGCAGCTGCTTTGAGCTTTACCCTCCCAGCTGCCCGAGGGGGACGGGAGCACGCTCAGCTAGATGAGGGCTACGGCGAGATGTGACAACTGTCTCGAAGTGTTTAGAAGGCATCAGCTCTTATTTGCACAGGTCGTGGGAGGATGAGCGGAGATAGCAAAGATCAGATGGAAATTTTAGGCTGGACTTCAGAAAGAACTTTCTTGCTGCAAAGCCAACAGACTGAAGGCTCGGTCCCTTAGGATGGAGATCTTCCTGATGCCGCAGATAAACTCCCCTGCTGTCCCCCACTTCTACTTTCTCCTGGCCTGCGTCCTCAGGAATGTCCTGCCAGAGACCTTGTGATAAACCAGGCTCCTGAGAACTGCTACAGCCAGGAAAAACTGTTTTCAGTTGACAGACAGCCCCAAATAGCAGTGGGTGTGCTGCAATACTTGTGACACAATCGGTAGCGATGCTTTAATTTAGTCACTTGCTTGGGCAGAGCTGCACAGGGAGGGCGATGGAACGCGAAACCTGCAGGGCAGCAGAGTCCTGCTTCTTCCCTATAGACCAGGCAGCGTCCTGGGCTCCTGGAGAAATCATTTCAGATGCACCAGGTGCTCTCCAGCTGTTAAATAAATGAGCTTTCCCAGTTGCCTCTCTTTAAACTGGCTGAGAGAGAGGATTAACCTAAGAGCCAAGCTGACAACTCAGTCACAAAGTAGGGGGATGGTGGTGAGCTCTAAGAACTGCTCCCTCTTCCTCAGCATCCTGTCCTCCTGCAGAGCTCCAGCTCAGATCTTTCCTCTTTCTCCCCCCGTGCTTTGGAGCCCCGTATGACGAGCATCACCTTCCCATTTGATGGTCTGCACTTGCAGGCAGGAGGGGCAGCTCCTGCCAGCGCCAGCTCGCAGCATCGCTCCGACTCCTGCTCTGACACACAGCCTGCTCCGCTCGCTCTTCACCGCCTCCCTCACCCCCGGCTGAAAACTCCCTGGTAAGGACGGAGGCTGCGGACAGACCCTGCCAGACGGACGGCACAGGCAGACCACCTCGTCCTGCTGGCCCCTGGCCTCGGCTCTGCTTCGGTGCCAGGCGGCCGGCTGCCTCCCCTCTGCCAACACCTCGCGCTCGCTCCTGGCCCTGCGGCTTCTCAGCCCTTTGCGGAGGGACAGGGACCAAGAGGGCTCTTTGGGGAGGGGTACCTGTTTTAAAAAATAACCTGTCACTTCAGTGAAAGAAACCCTCACTTTTACATTTTTAAAGGAAAAGAAACTGCTGTTAAATGCTGTCCTGGTATGTCGTAGAGCAAATAGAAGGTGTCTGGATGCCGTGCTGTAATGACTTGTGATGCTTTGCCACCCAGGAAAGCACTTGGAGAATCACCGGGAGGAAAAAAAAATCTTAGTTTACTCTGCAGGAACCCTGGGCTTTATGCTGCTTTTGAGTTAGTGTGAGGAGCTTTAGGACATGGAAAGCTCCACTCGGCTGAAGAAAGGGACAAATGTTCCCAGGGTGGAAATCTGCTCCACTTATTGATATTAGTAAATTTATAGGTCCCTTCCTTGCATTCCCTGTGACCTGCCAGCAGCGATAAAAATTCAGGGGAGCGTCCTGCTTGCTGGAGGTGGGCTCTCTGGAGCTTTGCTCTAGTTTGGCTGGAGATGAAGGACCCGCAGTAGCAGGTTGCAGCAGCACAGCTGGGGGCCAGAGGCGGCGAACGCTGTCCCCAGGATGACAGGCACAACGGCGATGTGGAGATCTTCTGAGCTATAATTGCTTTCTTGGAGAAAAAACAGCAATGGGAACGGGGAATAGAATTGGTGCCATGTTAGCACATTCGCAGCTGGGGGGATCCCTTCGAGCCCGTGCAATGCAGCAGGAGACCCTGCGAGGGGCTTTCCCCCGGGCTGCGTGGGAGAAGCGCTCGGAGGCGAGGTGTCCCCAGGGAGAGCGATCGCCCAGGGAGGCTCTGCCTGGCTCCTGCTCGCTTGCAAACGCTTTTATTTTTAGACAAGAGCTTCTGCCAGTGGCCTGGTGATCTGCGGGTGTTTCTTATCCTCGAGGAGAGGCAAGTGTGGAAGGAGAAGCTGTGTTTGATATGAAATGCCCCCCTTTAGGGGTATTTCCCAAGGAAAAATGACTAAAGGCATTGAGCAAATGATACAAGGGGAAACTATCAACCGAACTAGCAAAATAGTGCTCCTGCTCAGTACTGCAGGGCTTTGATACTGAGCTGGTTTGCAGCTTTTCTCTTTCAGACAAAGCTTTCTGGTGCCTGCGCAGTCTTTTCAGATCTGTGTGCTTTCTGACAGGGTCTGGTAGTGACAGAGGTTTTGTACACAGGGACAGGTAACCGGACGGCAGCATGATCAGCTGGAGAGGAACTGGGTTTGGAACTGAAAGCGTTAGGAAATGCATCAGAACCGCTGGAACTTAATCCAAACTGTAGTGCTGAAATCTGGGGAAAATGCACAGAGTAGTAGAGATCAGCCAGAGGAGGGTTTGCAGCCTGATGCTGTGTATGTCCGTCTCCGCTTGCCCCGCGAGCCCTGCCCAACCTGAGCTTGGTGGAAGGGTTCCCTGTGCCCGTCTCTCCCCGGCCGCCCTGCAGGTCTGCAGGCAGGAGCCTCCGGGAGAGCTGCTGCCCATCACCCAGGCTTCAGCACAAAGTGACTTGCAAATTCTGCTCTGCAAAGCCTGTGGCATATCGCTGGCAGTACCCTGCCGTGCTCACCTCGGAGACTTTAATTGCCATAATCTTCTTCCATGTTGTAGTAATAAAGTGCTCGTTCCCCCAATAAACAGGAGTTAATTTCGGTGCATTCAAGCTCTGCATTCAGGTTTTTTTGGATTTGGGAGGCTCTTGCTGAAGCGTTCATGTTGAACTAACAAATTTTTATTAATGCTTTCAAATGGAGATGAAAATGATGTGTTATCTCAGAGATGTCAGGCTTGATGAAACCAAAAATCCCACTGGTTCAACCTCTGCTCCTTCTGCTTTATGTAGCTGAGCCTTAATGCAGTAATGATATTGCAGTACCCTCTGAGATGAATAGAGAAACCCTAACTGGATTAGCATGCTGAACTGTTTATTCCAGCTGGGCTTTCTTTGCTCACAAGAGCTTGTCTGAACTTCATTCATTAATGTGCTGCTAAAACAAGTGAATGGGTTTGAAATGTAAGTTTGGTCTTTCTATTTCCCTCACCTAAGCAAGCATACAACTATTTATTTCCTTCTGTAATCCAAGCACAAATCCGAGGAGCAGCCAGGTTAATCTCTTTGGCAACTGAAGCGGTCAGTAGAATCCAACGGAAGGGTGAACATATTGGATTGGGCGGCAGAGATAACCCAGTCCTTATTTCCTTTATCCCTTAATGAAGGGATGGCTCGCCCACACTCCCGTTCTGGGGATGACCGTGCTCGTGCGGCGAGCACAGCGGTTTGGGGCAGCCGGCTTTGGCCGCCGAGGACGCAGCAGCTCCCGCTGGGGATGGTGGGGATGCGTCCCGTTGAGCTAAGAAACTGCGGTGGAGATGCGTGCAGCTATGTGTGCTTAGGTGTTGCTTTTTCCTTCTATGTAGATTTTTCTGTTAATAGTGCTATTTTTAGCTTCCCCTTCCAGAACTCCTACAAGCATGTATTTTTGATCTCTCTCAAATATCTCTTGCTAGCATAGCTGAAACGTTCTTATAGAGTCTATTGCATGAATATAATAAAGAGGTAAGATTTCTTCAAATAATCCTTGCTTGTTAAGTGCCAAAACAAAGATACATAAAGGTCTAGTTCTGCAGGAGGACCATAAGTTAAAGGTCACAGGGAAAACATATGAGGGTGGCCCATGGAGCTAAAGGGATAAACACAAACGCCTTTCTTAACTTCTCTCGTCTCCTTGATGCTCACTCACCACCAGTGGAAATAATGGAGCCTTTTCTGCAGGAGACGTGGGGGAAAAAGGAGTCTTAGCTGTGCTGAGGAGCTACATGTGCTGAATCTTTTTCTGCAAATTTTCATTTTTTAAAAGTAGTATCAGATACTAATAACGAGCCTTTTCCTGGTTTAATAACAAGGAATCTTCCCAATGTGAAAGGCAGTATTAGAAACAATGGGGCCGATTAACTCCCAGAGTTTTCCTGTGACCTTTGAGGTCTGCACTGTGATACACTTTGTATAAATAGACTGAAATAATATTGAAGGACAATGGTTATTTCTTCAGGTTAGAAGCAAAAAAGGCTTTCCTTAAACAAATACGGCAAGTGTGTGCAGAAAGGTCAGCAAACTGAGAGTCCCACAGCTAATGCAGAGGCTGGTATTTAAACCTCAGCCTGTTTGAAAGCTGGGCACCGCTGTGATGGGTATAATCCCTTTGGCAGCATCCCCAGGCACATCCATGTGGAGCTGGTCCACGTCTCTCTGCCCGCAAAGCACCCAATTGTGTCTGGGCAGCTGAACGTCAGGGAGGGCGGCAGCAGCGGCTGCAGGCTCTGCAGCTTCTGGCAGGACGAGCGCTTTGCTCTGAGGTGCCTATGGACCTCTTCAGTCTGAGAAGGGATGCGAGTATTTATCTGCTGTCAGGAGAGTCGGGATCTCCAGTGGTCCTGAATTTCCCTCTCGAGTTGCCCAGCAAACGGGGCCAGCCCTGCTCCGTGGTATGGACACCACGGGGCACCTCCCAGGCTTTGCCCTCTGCGGAGAAGATGCCATAGGCTGTGTTTCGCCCCAGTGCCGTCGCACCGAGGCAAAGCTCCGCTCCCGGCACTCACTCGAGTGGTTCAGCTCACCAGGGGTAGGAGCAAACACTCGAGGTCTCTGTGAGCATCTGCCTTGCCGTCCTGGGGTGGGACGGACCAAGCCGGGACAGCCCTCTACCACAGCACCGCTTCGTCCTACTTGTGCCACCGCTGCCCGTGTGCTGCCTGCACCGATTAATGAGGAGGCATTTTAGGGCAGAGCACGAGGGAGTTGGTTTAATTACCAGGTTACAAAGTATTTGTGCTTAAATTAACTTTGGCTCCATTTTCACCCTGTTACACGAACTCAGTTAAACCACCGCTGAATAGTGCCGACTTCTAACGGGTTCTCTAGTAAGCGGCTGCGGCTTTATCTACTGATTAATAACCACAAGCTGGAGTGAAGGTCGCAGTGTTATGTTCTCCATGGGTGTATGAGAATAAACACGGAAGATGTCCTTTCAGTGTTTCTGTGCAGGCATTGTGCGGGGAGCCCGGCGCATAAACATGGCCATAAAATCATCGTAACATCACACAGCTCAATGACAATATATTGTCTAATTATGGAATGCTCAAAGACATCCTCAAGAAGATATAAAGTGGAAATGTAGGTCTATGGATGGATCCAAGATGAATCCTGAGGAAACTAGGTAAAAGAAATGGGCATCAATGAGTAGCACAGAAATAAGGACTTGAGGAAATTCAACTATAAAAAGATGGGAAAAAGGGGTTGTCTGTATAACTAGGAAGCAGCTAAAACAACAGACCAGAAGGGAAACATAAAGCTGGAAATTGGGTAATAAATCTCTGCCCTCTTCAAAGAAGAGACAGTTCTATTGGAAAATAAAAACAACATTCTAGAACACAACAAAGTGGAATTTATAGTCCAATTAAAAATGCATGACTAAAAAAAGAAAAACTCAAATACTTTTCTTCTTTAGGTAGAATACAGTGAGAACACAGGATATCTGGGGGAAAAAGCCGATTGGAAACTGCAAGAAAGCAATAGTTTGCATGTGGAGTTGATGAAGGACCTCTCTGCCTGAGAGACCCTGCGAAGCCAAAGCTGCTCCAGAGCTGCTGCTTCCCCAGGGCTTTGACTCGTTTGCTCCGCACCAGTTGTGTGTCTGACTCTGGTGCTCCAGCCTGAGGTTGAGACCATGAAAAGTGGAGCCTGGGGAAGAGAGGGTCTCACCTGTACCGTGCCCTTGCTTGGGCCTTACAGGGGACAGCTGTGCCGTACGTGACAGGACTACGTGGGAATCTCGTAGACGTGATTTAAACCTGACATTTTTATACTGTTGGGAGATGTGACTGGGGGCAGGATGGTGGCTTGTTCCTGGAGCGGCAGCAGCAGAGGAAGCCCTAACAGGAGTCAGGAGCAGCCCTGTGGCTCTCATCCCCCGGAGGAAATGCTGTGTCGTAGCATTAATGTGGCTACAGACCTACTGAAACAGCCCACAGCTCACTGACAACAGATTGTCTAATTACAGAGGCCACAGAGACATCTTTCAGCATCATATAAACCAGAAGTGCAGATCTGCGGATGAGTCTCTGACTCCCAAAGAACATGGAAAAGGGGGAGGATGCTGATGTGCTGTGCAGGGAGGACACTTCCCTCTCAGCCGACGCCAGTGTTGGCACTGGGGTGGAGAGAGGGGCCCCTGATAGGTCTTCAGTGGGGGAAAAAGAACATCCACACACCCGCGGAGGGAGGGAGAGGGAAAAACAAACACCATTATTATCACAAATGCTCCTGAAAACTCAGGACAGCTTTTGCATGAGCAACAAAAGCCGCACTAGCCGCACAAACCATCTGGAGCTCCCTGTGGGGATTCAATAAACTTCCTCAAATTGCTTTAGACGTTTCCCACTCTCTCCACTCATTTTATGCGCAGAGTTCAGCGAGACACTGTTTCCTATTCGAGCACCACTTGTCACTTATATTTCGGTTGTTTTTCTTCCCTCTGCCAATACTTTGTTGTTCTGGCTCTTGAGTCTCTCGTGTCCTTCCCAGTACCGGCTTTCGGCACAGAGGGGCCGTGCACCTCGCCGCAGGTCACGCAGCTCGGAGCAAGGCGCAGTCGGCCCCGCTGTACATGAGGGCACACCACCTCCCCTTGGACTGTCCTAGCAATAAGGTGATCACTAGTACGTTTGTGCACCAGGGATGATGTGACTCGGCTGCCTGCCCCCTCCGTTCCCCTCCAGCAGAATCGCTGTCCTCTTTGTGTTCTCCACCACCTCCTGTCCTGTTCCGTCCTGCCTGGGCTCCAGCCCTGCCGCAGCACTGGCAGCGGTGCCAGCAGCACCAGCTGGTGACCACGTTTCTGTCTGTCGCTTATCAGGAGTCAAACCACAGACACTCACACTCCAGCAGTGAATTATGATATAAAAATAAGCATAGGCCTGATCATTGGCTTTGTCTGCTTTTTGCAAACAGATGCTCCATTGTTTATTGAGCCTGTTCTCTAAATCCACTGACATGTACATGGTATTTTAGATTTGCAGGCACTCTTGTATCTTAATTTTTAAAGTGCACCCTTTAAAATGCCCAGCAGATGTATTTTGCGCATTGTCTGTTAGCATGACCTTCTCGCGCAGGACGGTATTTAGCAGCGACCCAAGGCAGAAGAGCTTTGGTTCCCAACCCTATCAGAAAAGCAGATCCCACCACAACCTTGATCTAAAGAAAGCATACGTATATATATCACATCCTTCCCTCGCTGATGCTCAGCATTTCATCTCAAGGAAGGAGACGCTTTATTGTGCTGGAGCTGACCCTTGTCTCAGAGTCTGATCGTTTTCTTCTAGACAATATGAAAATACCCCGAAGTAATGGTCATTAATTGCTGATCGTGTCATCTCACAAGGTATAGAAGGCTGAAGTCTTGGAGAGTTGCCCAGTGCACATTCTGTAGTCTATTAGATGACCAAATAGGTACTTCTGGCGCCTATATAGACTTAATTTGTTCAAATACAGGTCTTCTGTGAATGTATGAGCTCACATGATGATGAAATTAGCTTGCGCCAAACGTTCTATCCCTTGTCTATTTGCAGACACTGCGTATATGTGGCAAGTGGATTCGTTTAAAAAAAATCAATTTTCCATAGGGAATATTTTGAAATAGTATGTCTACCATAGTTACATATACGTTGGATAGAAAAGAACCCCTGCCTGTTCGTCATGCTCTTTGTGACATTTTAAAATCTCAGCCCTGTCCCGTCTACCAGTATTGCAAGAGCGTGTCCTGAATACGGGGATTTGGTGAAGCTCTGCAATACTCAGCAATTTCAGCTCCTGGGGATACATAGGAGCAATTTTCCTCGTGCTCCTTGTCATTTCAGGTTTCATTTCTGAAGAAACTTAAAGGAAAACTCAGCCCAAATTACTCTGTATTTGCCTCCCATCACAGCAAAATTATGTGACAGCTTTTACTCGATTTCTGCGTGAAACCCTGTTTCTTAGTCAAGTACTTTTTGTATGTATCCTGCTAAATAAGAAGGAAATGCAGGTGCTTGAAAGGGTCAAACCCAGCCTCGAATCACTGACTCTCAGCGAGATTGGCTTGGTTCAGCTCTCCAGCCAGAGGAGGTGCGGGAGGACATCTCCTCTCTGAAGTTCTTCCTACTCTGGTCAGAGTTTACCCCGAACCGGGGCGGCTGTGTGGTGCCTCTCCCAAATACCTGGAGCCTCGGGGCAGACGGCAGTGCCGCCCCGTGCTGGCTCTTCCTCGGGTGGTGCGGGCAGCCGGCGAGGCTGCAAAGAACCGAGACCTTTCTGAGCGCCTGCATTTCCAGGGGGCTTTAATGGAAAGACAATAGTAATTGCCGCCTGAAAGTTTTGATGCTGTGTGGTAACGACAAATGTTTTTGCTGCGGTGCACGGTGCCAGGAGACGCGTGTGCAGAAGAGCCGATCAGCCCACGCGAGAAATACTGACCTAGGCCAGATGCTCTCTGCTGATGATGCTAAATCTAGGATTGTTCTGCTTCTAAAATAATAATACAGCAAATCTTCTAAGCATCTTGGTGACAGACATCTCTTCCCTGAGTTCTTCAAAGGAAAAAGCTCCTTTTTTCAGACCTTGCTGAGGTCACTTAGGCTACGGCACAACGCCGCTATGTGGCTTTCAACAGCATTTTCAATTAACACCAAAGTCTAATGAGAGTACGCAATCACAGGTATTCGACTGCCACGGGACAGATAGGAGAAGCAGACTTCAAATGCAGTGTCTTCAGAAACCCAGCTAAAAAAAAGCTTTTTATGCATATTGGTCTGATACGTGCTTTTTTCGCTTGTGCGTTTTGCCAAGGGGATGATACTTAGACAACTCTGACAGGAGGAGAAACCGCTTCGTCCCGTAAGGACTAAGATTGGTCCCAACAAGCAAAAGTCAAATTGGGGAGCGTGGTGAGCGGCAGCAGGCGCAGCTCAGCACTGCCCAGCCGTGAGCGTAGTGCACGGTTGAATAAAGAACTGGCGCAGAAGCCGTTCTGCCATCGGAAACCTGATCAGCAGACAGCAAAAGAGGGTGATGTCCCTTGGTAGCCAAGACTTTGCTATTATTATTAATTTTTAATGTCTTGCTTTGTTTGTGCATCACATACGCACGGCCTGAACAAATCTAGCCTTCAATCAATAACCTGTCAATCTTCCTCCTGTCTTTCATCTTGCAAATCTCTAAGTCTGTGTTACAGGCTGGTTTTGTTGGTGCTGAGAGAAAGGCCGGCGTCCGCGGGGAAGCGGATCGCTTACCCTTGGGTCAGCCTGGCCCTGACTTCCCAGCTAGGTTGTGTGTACTAGTAATGTTTTTTTTTTCCTGCATAAGTGCATCTTTATGATTGCATTTATATTCATGGCTTTAAAGTGTGCTTCAGATGCTCAGCAGGGCACCTTGTTAGACAAGGTCATGCCCTGAGATGCTTTGAATGCATTATGCAAGTGGGATGCAGCGAGCAGGGGGGAGGGCAGGGCAGGTGGGGATGAACAGAGGGACGCACGGATAAAACTCTGAGGTGCTTTGGAAACCTTGCTCGTGTCTCGATGTGCTCCAGGCATTCCCGCTACCTGTGCGTGGGATTAGCTCTCCCGGCGTCGGTCAGTCGCGGTCAGGGCGCTCGTGCCGCCCGTGCGGGCACGCTGTCGGGTTCTTGGCAGAGCCCCTTCGAGCCACCGGTTCTGTCTGATTGTTCCTGCATCCGAGCGTGACCCTCATCCCTCAAGAGATCTTGTAGCAATCGTCTCCCTTGGTTTTTGCCCTTGGTCTGGAAGAGCTTGACTTCTCTAAACCAGACTGAAGCACTTTAAACGCCGCAGAGACCTGCGGGTATCGCTGAGCACACCTGGGGGTTTCTTAGTGGCTGGGAGCAGCTGGCTCGGAGGGGGAAATCTTTGGCTCCTCCAGATCGCCACAAATCACCTGAGTCTGGGGCCACTTTTGTTGCTTTTGATAGCCAGGAAAAAAGTCAGTGCAAATTCAATAGGGACCAGAGTTTGGAAGTCCTGTATTAGATTTGTGCCCTAGAAAAGCAAGTAAAGAAGAGGAACCTTTATTAAGTGTCCCTATAGCACAGACTGAGAGAGAATTCAGCCTGGCTGATTCAACTGGAAATAATGTTCTCAAAAACAAGATGCATCTGTTCTCACCTCCCCTAATGAAATTACTTAGCACCCTACTATTACACTGTTTCAAGAAATAAAATGCACTGGATGATAGAATGATACAAAAAATTGATCCAGGCAGAGGAAGTATGTATGGTGCGACAGCAGTAAGCCAAGCAGCTGTGCCGCACTGTATGCTTCATATAACCTTCTGTTTACAGCAGAAGCACTAACTGCTTTAAAAACGTGCTGGCTTCTGGTTTATTCACAGTTAGCTAAAGACGGCACATTGTTTAGAGTTCGTGGTTCGGGAACGCGTAGGATGTGTTACTTCCCAGTGATGGGAAGGGTTGGGGTAGGGGGCAGAGAATGATTAAACCAAATAATGCAAAGAAGAAGAAATAGCCCGTGAGTCCCTTTTCTTCCGGAATCAAATTTCTGATTCTGGCCGCCAAAAGCGTGGCGGTGGTGACGTTTTCAGATATCCACTGTAAAAAAATAGAGACCTTCATCCCTTGCTCTTAGAACTTTGCATACTCTCCACTTGTAACATGTAACCCTCCAAGGTGATGTCTTTTCTAGGGAGGCTTCAGAGTTCATCTTATAGCGATATTTTTTCCCACTAGAATTGTCAGGAAAGCAAGAAATGCAAACTTCACCGTAACGCCAGTGACCTGTGCCGTGCAGGCCCCTCCGGAGCCCCCTTACCAGCTTCTGCGCCTTTTCACCATCACCAAATGGCTTCTCGGGTTAATTTATGCCCATTGCCTCCGCCGGGCTCTGCGCAGCTCTGCCTCGATTCACACTAACGCCAAAATCCAACGCTGAATAAGAGGGAGGGCTCTATCACCCGAATCCCAAACCTCATCAAAGAATGAAGTCAGATTTATTTGACAACTGTTTTCCATGAAAATGTGTCGAGAGGCATTGCATTAGTACTACTGCTAAATGCTCCGTTAATTGACTTCCCTGCCAGCTCTGCCAAGCTTACACTGACTTCATCCTCTTTCCTCTCCCCGACTTCTGGAGCTTCCCAGCTCTTACCCGTTTTGTTCAAATCGCCCGTGGTTACCCTCAGCCATCCCCCGGGCCTGGGGGGGCTTCTCTGGGCTTTTAGTCTCCTTACGACCGCAGTCTGGGCTCCCCCTCGGTTTCCAAGGGGCAGAAGTACACTTCAGCATCCCTCAGTGACACTAGATATCGCTCTTCTGTTCTTGTAAAGATCAGAAAATTAATCCTTTCTGTGTACTACTTTTTCACTGTTAGCAACCATTACATCATAGTCATCTCATACTGTCCTATTGATTTATTAGCATTTTGCACGATTTCACCTGTTCTCGTCTGCCTCGCTAACCGTGGATATTTTGCCAGGATGTTTTTAGATTTTCTTAAAAACTTCCTACTTATTTGCATAACTTCTAATTTATCTTTATTGTTACCAATTTCATATTTTTCCTTTATGCTTTTTTGTGTTTTGTTTCTGGCTTTTAATTTTATTGCTGGCTTCAGTTCAGCAATAAACCGGGATGGGCTCCTAGCCAAAGCTATCTTCTGCTCTGGTTTGCCAAAGAAAATGTATCTCTATATTCTGGTAAATTCTCCGAAGCTGCCTGGCCGCAGTGTCCTCCTGCCTGGTGCGAGGGTCGGTGAGGGCTTCCCGGGAGCTGCCGGCTGGGACTCTGGTGCCAGCGCTGTGTAAGCAGGTGCCCAGAACCAGAACGTTACTTAGAAAAATTAAACGACTCTGTGCGTTGCAGCGCCAACACCTCGGAGCATCGGCCGTGACACAGCTCTATTTTTAAATGGACAGGATCCCGAATCTGCACTGCAGTGAGGGGGGGGGTTCAGCTCCTTTTGTGCAAGGTCTTTCCCTGGTGTGCTCATCCTTCGCTCCAGAGCCCAAACACAGCTTAGGGGGGGTAGAAGGATGGTTGGCACAAAGAACTGGCTGCTTCTGGGACTCTGAAGCACCTTATCCAGACACTTCGGAACAGTTTTCCGTGACTTGGATAGGAATCGAGCCAAGCCAGCCCTTACCCACCCTCACGGGTGTCTGACCAGCCTGTCTCCAACTTCTGCGTGTGCCTGGGCTGAAGTCTGCCGAGCGCGTTTGCCCCGTCCCCACGGAGCAGGCAGCCTGCGGCACGGGCTCTGCGGATGGGGAGGAGGTGGCTGGCAGAGCTGCTGTCACATCCTGACTGGTGGTGACAAGGTGCGCGGAGCATCGGCTGCCAACCGCAGCGCTCCCACCTCAGCATATGTCCTCCTGCCACTTAGCATAAGCTGGTTTTTGCTAATGGGAATTATCGGTGTTTTGATCTGCGCTGCCGATTGAACTGCTGCACGATTCCCACCGCTCTGCAGCCTGGGAGGGGGGACACACCGGGCGAGGAGCCGCCGGCACAGCCTGCAGCGAGACGCTTCCCCGCGCTGGCTCCAGTGGGATCCTGGTTCCCAGGTCCTCTCCAGACCCGGTGCTGGGCTAGTGGAGGGCTGCGATAGACCTTCTGAGATCCTGCAAAAGCATCTGTTGGGGTCCAATTTCTGCTCATTTAAACCTCCTCCAGGATGCCTACAGCATTTCCTGCTGTTTAGTGGGAGCTGCAGAAAGCTTTTCAACAACCACGGTAAACTCAAAGTATTGGGATTTAAAACCAGCGGTCATGGGGGTCCTGATGTATCTGGCTAAGAGAAGGCTCCATTTTCTTTGCTCTCTGCAAGCCCACTCCAGCAGTGCTATTCTGAATAACGCACCAGTTCCTAGAATCTCAGGCACAGGCTGAGATTGCGGTATTTTTAAGACATAATGAAAAAGGTAATTTTCCCAGCCTCCTTGCAATCTTCATCATTGGGGAGGTATTTTGTGCAATTTTCAGTACTAGCTATAATCATGCTCCCAGAGATGATAGCATCCTGCTGTATTGCCAGGGGTTCTTTGAACCCTGCGATGCTTTGGGCCCCCCAAGTAAGGGAAAAAAAAAGGGAGTACAGCCATCTAGGTGCCATCTCCGCTGGAGCTGCTCGCACAGAAAGCCCCTGCGTGTCATCTAGGCAAAGGCTGGCCTAATACCCAGATTTGAATCTCTGCTCACGAGATGAGAAGCTTAAAAAACCAGAGATCAAAGGTGAATGAATCCCTCGAATGTGTTAGCACACAGAACATATGTCCTGTGAAAGGGACACTGGCATGTCCCTGGCACCATACTATGGTCTGTCACTCTTCTGCCATGCCGTCGCTTCAGGGGAGAAACCCACAGCCCTGAAATTATGATGATCGTCATAATAATTTTGGCAGGATCGGTTGCTACTCAGTGGAGGGGACACACGGTACATACGATGTCCAGTGCGTTAGCCTTTGAGAACCTGATGGGACTTGGAAGAGCTTCTAGATTGCCAGGGACTTTGTAGCCCTCGCTTTGTCTGTGATGGATTCGTTGAAAGCAAGGGCGGAGGGGGAAGCGGGGCCGGCTTTATGGAGGAGATCAGGGCTGGAATAAGAGGTGCAGGTCTGAAGGCTGCAAAGCTGCGTGGGTGCCGTTTCTTCCCCCTGCTCCTGGGAGCCCCTTTGAAGGCGGGTGTCGACCCTGGCTCAGCGCGGGTCAGGAAGGCACGGGAGCAGCGCTGTGACTGCAGCGCGGGTCTCCAGCTGCGTTCAGCAGAACCCCTTGCAGCTGCACGAAGCAGCCGTGCTCCCTCCCCGCCGCCTTCCCGTACCCCGCAGAGAGGGTCTGTTACATCAAGAGACTCGGTTCGTGGAAGATGATGTTTCAGAGTCGTGGGGCAAGAACTGGAAGAGCTGCGAGGAGCGTGTTGCTAATGTCTGAATATGTAGATCTCTGGGGTGTTAATAACAGGACAACGCTCCCAGCAGTGAAGCCGGTTGGAATGAGCTCCACCTCGTAGAGTCAAGGGCAACGCTGGCTTGAAGGAGGCTGCTTTTCACTCCCCAACTGATTGCACAGACGAGTGGGATGCTGAGGGGTAACGCTAAATAGCGCCGAGTCTGTAACGCACTGGCAGCAGCTGATGGAAGGAGAGTGCAAAGTTGTGTTACTGGCAAAGTGGAGCACAGGAGTCTGGGCAGCAGCAGCCTCCGCGGTGCTCATGAAATAAAAACATGCCTCTTGCGCTATGTGCCAGAAGCCATTATCCAGAAAGCGAATCATCCACAGAAAGGACCATGAGGAGAGCACAGCCCAAAGATGGGAGGGGAGGGGGTCTGCAGCAGCTATCTGCAATCATTCACTTAATCAGGAGGTCCCTGTCACAGCGTCACTGCCTTGGGTTTCTGGTGTAAGGGCTTGTGATACATATTTGCAGGCAATAGGGCACAAACAAGCTGTAATGCTCAATCAGATGATGTTAGGGATTTCAAGGCAAACAGAAATGAAAATGTCAAACCTGTTAAGCTTTGGAGTGCTTTCACTAGAACGTGGGCAGGAGGGACTCCAGGAGGTTGTTTAAAAATAGGAGCCAGAGGGAAATTGCTCTCACAATGGTGACATTCTGGTGTTGATGCCCTGCTGGAGAACTGTTCACTCTGCTTTTTATAGATCACAAAAGGAAAAAAAAACAACCCCAAACCCAGGTGATGCTTAATTTATGAACCCACTCAAAAAGCAAGGGCTCAAAACTCAGCTCCGTCATCTTAAGTTCAGCCTTGATAGCGTCTGTGTCGTAGTTCTGAGTGCCTGAACAAAGAGGCAGAAGAGGGTAGAAGAAACACAGTCAGTTGTCCAAGGCTCGGGGCCTCTTATCGTCATATTTACCTGTGCAAGGGCAGCGTAGGACACTTATGCCTCAGAAAGGCAGTATCTTATTTGCATCTCTCGAGTACAGATCTCTACTTCAGCACAGAGCAGAACAGCAGGTCAACTGCCTGTACTGCCTCTGTGTGCTGCTCAGCTAAAGCACGGCACAAGCTGGAAAGCTGCTGAAAGCTGAATTGCCTGAAAGCACGGGAGCAGTAATGACTACTAGGAGGAGTCTCAGGAGCTTTAAGTATTAAGGTAACATAGCTGTTTCTCCTCGATGAGGGCACTGTGCACTAAAGAGATCAGGAAAGGGTTACTGACTGGGATTTTAGCCTGCTTGTTGCACTTAAATGCCATTTCATGCTGCATGTAACTCAGGCTTTTGCTCGACTGAAACATGCATATGTGATAGCATAAGTCTTTTCTTGTGTGTGTTTACATGTAAGCCTTTGGTTTATACTGTGTTGAATAGGAGACAGCATTACTAGAAAGCTTTTTGTTAGACTGAAACCAGTGCACCAGGAAAGCAAGCGTATGATGCACAGAGATTGATTTTTCCTCCCTCTGTGGTCCCTCCCGCAGCCCCCGACCAGGGGCAGGGAGCAAAGGATCAGGCCAAGGCACCTGGTGCAGGAGTCCTGTCCCTCCTTCCTCCCTCCCCTTCCCCGCACAGGGATGTCTTCGCTCGCCACCACAATGCGATTGCTCCCGTGTGCCAAGGAGGAGTTTGGCAGCGCTGTGCCTGACGGCTCTGCCAAGAGCTGTTTGGCAAACACGGTATCGATAGACTGGGAGAGCAGATATCAGAGCCGCAATATGGCCCAGCTCAGGCGGTAAGCAAACAAACTATTGTGCTGCCCCGTTTCTCGCTCAGCTTGTTGAATCTCCCCTTTGTCTGTACCAGAAGTGCTGGTGCCCGGCAGTTGTTTCGGCGATACGGGCACCCATGGGTGTGCAGAACGGCCGCAGGGTCTGCAGCTCCCCCCCGCCAGCATCCCCACTCCGGACAGCCTGCGGTCAAACCCAGCGTCTCCACTGAGGTTTCACGTGAGCTGAGGGGCAGGTTTCTTTTTGCTGCTCTTCTTTAAGGCTACCAGGATTCCCTAATGGTTACAGCTGCTCTGTTAACATAAAAGTGATTTGTTCTAAGCCTACAAATACAGAAACATTTTGCCTACCCCATTTTTCTTTTTGTCTGAGAGGAGGCCAGGCTAATACATCACAGGGTCTGCAAAGCAGCATCGCAACCATCAACTAACGTACGAAAGCGCTATGAATCCTCCTGTCCGTCTCTCCCACCGCAGGCTGGGCACTCCCGTCGTCACAGCCCTGCCTGTTCTCGGTAACCCCCTGTCCAAGGCAGGATGGAGCAGAGGACCAGCGCGACGCCTTCCCAGTCCCTGGCTGGCAAGGAGAGGGTCTGACTTTGCAATGTGCCATATGCCGTCTCCCCTGTACCCATCTCCAGCCCCTCTTTGCTCCAGCTGCATCGTGAAGCTCCCACTCTCCCTTTCCTTCCCCTTCCTTTACCTTTCTCAGCTATTTACATCAGAAGCTTTTCAGAGCCAAGCCCGCCTTTCGCCGTGTGTTTGTAAAGCCCCTCTTGCGATGGGGCCCTTTTGATGTTAGAGCCTCCTCGCTGTCCCTGTGCCCGCGCTGGCAGGAGCGCTGTGCCGCGAGTTGGGAGCATCTCTGTCCTAACGAGACGTGCCGAGCACGGCTCTGCCACAGGTGGTCTCCGCTCTTTCATCTCGGCTGCTCTCGAAGCCATCCCTCCCTCTGCTCCATGCTCCCGGCGCAGGCGGCAGCGAGCTGCGTGCGCTGTAATCAAAGCGGCAAACAGACAGGGAGACTGCAAATACACCGAGCAGTACAAAGGGCAAGACAAAAATAAAGAGTCTGATCCAGACATGCAGGTATAAGATGACAAAAACATAAACAGCGTGCTGGTGCCTGTAAATGAATTGCACTTCAGCAGCCAGGCGAGCAGAGCTGACGGGCAATGACAGCTCCTCTCATCATCTTTTCAATTACCTGCTGAACGCTGGACCTCACAGACGGCAGAAAAGTCACCGGCCCCTTATAGAAAGCGGCTGAAGGATCAGCAGCTGTCCCTTCCCTCCGAAGAGGTGAGGAATAAAGACCAGCTTAGAGGATTTCTAAACCCTCATTCAGTCCTCGCGGCGGCATCGATTGCTCTCCTGTTGCACAGGGGTGAGAGGGAGATGGCGTGTCCCTCGCTGGGTGCGTGCAGCCCCCCGCCCCATCGGGTGCTCCTGCGGGCCTACGGAGCTGTGTTCTTCCCCGAGCACCTGTGCCCAGGATTCCCATCCTGCCAGCGGGGAAAGGGCTTTCCCGGTGGTGCGCAGGGTGGCTGCTTCACCAAAAGGAACACTGATGCGCACGCGCGCAAGAGTTGCTTCCTCGCTGCCTGGGTGAGGGAAGGGAGCCGCAGCGAAGATCAGACTCTGGCTGTCCAGAGGTAGCTGCGTGGCTTTGAGGCAGATAAAAAGCATGTCCTTTATGGAGAAATCCCAAAGGAGCAGAACTGCTTGGCCCCTCTCTCCGCACGGGAAGATGGAGGCAGTTGCAGAGCTGCAGCGGCCGCAAAGCTGCCGGGGACAGGGGGAGGGAGCGGAGGTGGACTCCGCGGGCTGGAAGAAGCGAAGCAGGGAAACAAAAACTTCGGTCACATAAAAAGTCGTAACATTCACCTTATAAAACACACAAACTCAGTGATTTAAAGGGAGGAAAACTACTATTTGTTTCCAAATTTACAGGCAATAATACTTGATTTAGATCCCTGTCTGCCTCCTGTATAGACTGCAGTATAATTTAAAGGACAATAAAGTCTGGGACCATAATACCATCACCACAATAAATCAGGCTAGCTACCACTACTCAGAACAGAAATTATTAATCTGTGTTCCAAATGATATGCCTGCATATTGCTTATTTTAGCTGTTTATGCAACAAGCTGAGATAGCACTTTCCCCGTTATTATTTTTTACTTTTGCAATGAAATACTGTCTCCTCCTACCAAAGGGGCATTTATTACCCAGTATATATGGGGGCAGCCTACTGTGTTGTGCAAAGCATCTAATATCAGGATACAACTTTACAGCGTACCGCTGCACTGTTCATTTCTAGGATGTTCTCGATGCTGAGGGCACTAATTCATCCCCAGCCGGCACTGGCAGGAGCGTGGCGGCGGCGTGCACCGGGCAGGCTCGCCGGCGTTGCTGCACGGTGGGGAACAGGACGGTGCCGACCAGAGAGTCTGTCTGCAGCTGGGGGCCGGGTAACGGCGTTAGTGCCGCTCCCACGCCAGCCGCTGCCCCGGGAATACTCCGGACCCGTTCTCCTCGGCCAGCCGCAGCCCCTCTTGGCAGGGCTCGGGGCGCCCGGGTGATTGCAGACCATCATGGGTTTGACAAAGTATATTTACAGCACTAGGATAGGATTTAACTTTTAAACATTCACATTTGGGGGGATTTTTAATAATCCAAGGGAGAGAAGCCTGTTAAATCGTGAGGGACAAAAGCACGCGTTTTCGTGAAAAAGCGCGCTAAAGAGCTGATCCAACTTTGACTGGTTTTCAGGGGGTGCTTCAGGCCCCGCATCAGTGGGCGCTGCTGGGGTGGGTGAGTCTGCGGCACGTTTCCAGCCCGGCCGTGCCGTGCCGTCCGGTGCGCACGCGCTCTCCAGTGGCAAAGGAACCCCGCGTCCCAAGAGGAGCGGGAGGTCGTCAGCGCCTGTCCCGTGCACAGCTCTGCACACCCTCATTTTCCGATTGCCGTCTGACAGTTGACAATTTGAGCAAGGGAATGATTCACCCAAAGCAACAAAAGCAAGAATGAGACTTTTCAGTTTTCTTCCCTTGGGATAGAAGCCAATTAAGTGCAGTAATCCGTGGTCCTGTCTGAAGCCAGGCACAGCTCCCATACCCCGCTGGCCTCGAAAAGGCGGCAGGACGAGCTTCATTGCTGCAGACGTTTCCTTTTTTTTTCTTTTTGTAAAATCACAATTATCACTAGGAATTTCCCCATCGCGCCAGACTCAACACAAAAAGCCATCCCAGGGAGCACGCAGGAAGCAGTCGCCTTTTCATACCCTTGAGTACCTCTGAAGCGAAGGACTGAAAATCATGAGATTTTAAACTCTGTAAGGCTGGGGACCACTCTTGCATCCTTACGGAGATTTGACCGTACAAGGTCTACCTTCCTAAATAAAAGTGACCAGAATTGTATCTGCTGGTAAGGAATGCTGAGATTGGCCCTTGAGTAGAGAACACCCCTACCTGGGGCCTTAATCTGAATGCAAACTATTATGAACTTTGTGTTTAAAATTAGCGGAATTGCCAGCTCTTCTGAAATCCCTGGGATTTCATGAGAGGAGGACGTACCGCTGTCACGGGCAAACCCACTCGCAGCTATACTCAGGATTTTGTCTACGTTATCGAGGGATTAGCATAATTTTCATTTGCAGGAATGATGTGTTTTCATCTGGAGTAAAACATTAAGATGGTAACATGAATTTCAACGCACTCCTCAGGACTACTTAAAAACTTGTGTTTATAATAAAGTACAATTTATTCGTTAAATAAATAGCATATTTAAAAAAAAAGGCAGCCTCCCACATTGTCTGCAAACCACGTTCTGTCTGAAGCAAAGGGCTGAAAGTTACATTTGTACATAATGAAATATTCAGCACTGAAATTTTCCCCAGGAATGTCCCCATCTGCTGCTAGATTTCTCGTTCATGCTAATTATTAAATATATCTGAACAGAAATAAATAATAGATTTCCTTTAAAGAAGCAGAAGTAAAATTTAATGAGTGTTTGGTGTTGGCTGTGGTTTTCCCTTTGAAGTTGCCGTAGCCTTAGTGCACCCTGAGCCACAGGCATCACCCTCCCCGTCAGCAAACCTCCGAAATGAGCAGCACCGCACGCTCCCACACCGGCTCCTCGCAGCGCCGTCTGCCTCCGCTTTGGCTTTGGCAGCCATTTGCTTTTGTCCCTTCTCAGCTAACAAATACAATTTTTTTTATAGCTATTCTTAAGCAAACTGCAAGACCTAGAGCTGAGTCAGCCTGTCCCTTGAGAAAGCCTTGGTCCCCCCCAAAGCCTCAGCAAACCCCAACTGGAAGAGCTCCAGTTACCTTGATCGTTTCGCTTCCTCGGGAGCTGTCGTGCCTTCACTGGAAGGTACGTTCAGCAATAACGGCAGCGTTTAGTCCACAAAACATCTCACAATACGATGCCCTTTCTTGGTGAGGACTATGCTCTTAAAATTCCCTGTGTAGCATTAAGTATACTTAATTATCTTGCGTGGCCTCGTGCACCATGTCGGGACAGTACCGACGGTGCTGCCGAAAAGCGCCATCGAGGTCCTGGTGCGGTTCCCGTTGCTGTTGTTTCAGCAGCTCTGCACTCTGCGGACATCTTGAGTTAGCCCAAGGAGCTGAGGTTTCTCTGGTGCTGCTTTAGTGGGGTGCGATGGAGCCGGGTCTGGTGAGCTGCGGGGTGAGCGACGGGACACAGGACCGTCCTCCTCTAGGGAGTGTTTTGGGGAACGTGTTCTCTTGTCTTCCCTCATGTGAAAAATGTAGTGAAATTGCTAAGAAATAGGAAGGAATGACAGTGCTATACTACGGATACAGAAAATGGCTTGTGGAAGAAAGAATGAGAAAAATTATCTTTCCTCCTCAGTGCAATTATTGATGCACTTGTAGAAACGTTGCCCGCGTTAAAATAAACCTGTGCTGAGAGGTTTGTCTGTGGGACCCGCCATCACCTCTCCCATTCCACCCCACTTCTGGGTGCATCAAACCTGCTCCCTTGTTCAGCAGGGTTCTTGCCCTGTTCCGTGACTCCCAGAGACTACAGTAATACAAATAAAAAGTACCAGTAATAACATTTCTTGCAAGAGGCCTCCCATGACAGCAGCTAATCACTTCCCTGCTGGAAGCCCGGGTGTTGCAGGAGTTTTGCACCGCGGCCTGGTGACCCCATCATTATACTCCATGTTGTTAGGTTTTCTCTCTTCTTACTGGAAGCAAATGAGTCCCTAATAGTGCAAATTGCTGCAGAAGTGTTAATGAAACACGTTGCAACTGTAAAGTAGGAAGAAATCTGTTACTATAAATTGCATTTCGATTTCCTTATTACCAATTAGACTGAGAGAGTCAAACAGGTCATATTTGTATACAGCTCGTCAGGAACAAGCTTTCACAGTTAAAATAACAAGAGCAAAAGCAGTTTAATTGTTTACTCTGCCCTTCTCGAGGGAAGAGGTCGGTGCTCAGGCACGGCGAGTGGGAAAGGTCCGGTTGGGGATGGGGACGCTCGGGGGTATCTGTCTGTCTGTGGTCTCCTCATCAGCCGATTTCTTTTCCCACAGTCCTAAATATCCCTGTTCTTAATTGGAGAACCTCTTCCAGCAATTAAATATTCTCACCTCTAAGACGATTTTCTTAATCCATATTTTATACCCTATGTGTTTCATGTTATAGGGTGGTTTTACGAATCTACAGAAAGGTGTCTTGTTGATGACAAATTTTGAAGTTAAGTACAAATCCCGTTTGCACCTACCCTCTTTATAGCATAGGAACTTTCTGAGAAGGAAAAGCGAGAGCCACAAATGTCAGGAAGATTAAAAGATCTCTGTAAATGAGGTTTGATTCATCCTTCTATCATTCCTGGACGAATTGTATTGAACTATACTACAGAGTTTGCTGTTCACGAGGCTTTCAGATGAAATCTTGAAACACTTAAAATCTGTACGTTTGGTAGAAACTGCAGGTCAAATGGTTGTGCTGAAAGGAAGTATTTTTAGTTTGCCACCTGGACAAAAAGCTCCTTTGATTTTTTTATTAAAAAAATATTCCTGATGTGGAGATGAATGGTAACTGTGGTAAAACAATTTGGGATCCCTTAGCAGGCAAAGTCTGTGCGTGTGTCTGATCTCCTTCCGTTGGTGACAGTGGAGATGAAAGCTTTGTCTTCTCATCTGCTGGAATATTTCATTCCTTCTCACATCTGTTTTCCCCAATTTATTCCAAATGACAATGGAATTAACATATATAATGGCAAGCAAAAATCTGACATACAGTGCTTTCCAAAAACTTTCTGTCCAAAAGATTCAGCTCTTTCCCTCTCAATTAGCTTTTGGTTTTGGCTAAGTTAATCACAAAGTTGTCATTCTGACAGTCTGCTGTAAAACAAGGGAAAGAGAAGACTGAGGCAGAAGCCAAAGGGTGTAAATTATTGAGAGATGCCATGCATTTCTTGAGGGGACCCAGGCCACGTCTGTTAAAGCCCAAGAACTCGGAAGACCCAGAGAAAACTTGGGAGCAAGTTGAAGCCTTGCCAAGATAGCCCAGTCTGAGATGACTTTGTCCGTAGCAGGTCTTTGTGCCCTAACAGAAACGGCACAGACGTGTGACCCCTCATGGACATTTAAAAGCTGCTTCTCTCCATCCCTCATCTTCCCCCCGAGCCCAAACCCTCTTGGGTGCCGTCCACCCTTGCCCTCTCTGCTCAGCCCGGCACCTTCCCCGGCCGCAGGGCTCCAGGCTGGTGTTTGGAGAGCAAAGCGTCGATGGCTCCGGGGACACGGGCCAGGGAAAGCCACCGGCCGGCGTGGAGCTGCCGGGGCGGGAGGAAAGCTGCGTCAGCCCGAGGGAGCTGGCTTGGCTTACCCTTGGGACTTCCACCGTGACACAGGGCCGGCACGGAATTACGGGGTGGGTGCAGGCACCCATGGGGACATTCGTGTGAAATGCAGGGTAGGAAACCGTGGCTGCACCTGAAGGATTTGAAATGGCAGCGACTAGAGAGGGACAGGGATGGAGAGGAGAGCTCTGGCCACTCGCCCCAGGAGAGCCTGCAGGGACAGGGACCGGTCCGTGGGCGGCCGGCTGAGCACCCAGCTCTGCCCAGCCCGGTGCCACGTACCGACATGGGCCAAAAGGATCCAAACCGGTTACCCGGTAAAGCAAAGCAGGCGAGAGGCGAGCTGGCCCGTGCCGGCGAGGGAGGAGAAAGCGTGCGGGGACGGGAAGGAGCCGCGGCCGCGGCTTGAGATGAGTCTCTGCGCATTTCAGTATTCAGGTATGGGAAGACTCCGAACCCCATCTTTTATGGGTCACCTGCTGAAGCAACCGTAGGGCAGTGTTCCCTATTACAGCACAAACTAATGCATTATGTCTTTGTTATGCTAATGTCCCAGCACTGCACAATTTAAATAGCACTTCCAGAAAAATTAAGTATGTTCATTGACACAGTGAAATGTTTTCACCCTCCATGTAACCTTCACAGTTTCTGTACAAAATCTATCAGTCAGTAAACTATTCATCTGCGAATGCTTACCAATTATTATGCTAATGTATTACAATACATTACAGTGAATTCTTTTTAAATGCCAGGAAATGCAGCTGTCTGGCAACCTACCTCGCCTGTATTATGGCGCTATCAATAAACAGCATAGCATTTGCAACTGGATTTTGACTGCTTTGTCAGAACTATGCGAAAAAATTCTTATTATTTAATATTATGAAGAAATTCAGGAATTAAAGTGGTGTGCTATATTCTCCATGCAGTGGACTCAAGAATGGCACATAAATACAAAATAGACAGCTGTTGCATTGAGCCAACTCATGCATGAACGTTACGGCATGGCGCACAGAAAGAGTACTGTGTGTCCATAGGAGCCACTACAGGTATACGCATGCTCTGATGTATAACTCTCCATAAGTTACATCTCTTTTTTGGAACTGAGTGATATTAAAACTTAGACTAGCATATGTAGACTGCAAATGGAGATACTAGGTTATATATGGAGTATAGCATATTAATAGTTCACACTGAGATGATTCCTGCCACAGATCATAGGAACTGCTTCCAGGTACCGAAAAGAACTTTCTCTTTTGTTCCCTGATAGAGGAAATATTCAATATGAATATAAATTTGGCTGTACTCTAAACCACTGAGGAATGATATGATAAAAATCCTAATTTATTATCTAGAATTTATATCTCTTGCTGAAAAGATGAAATTGCTTAGTCTGTGTATTTTAAATTCCATTGCATTTTTAACGCACTGCCTGTGCTGAGAGGTGTGTGCAGAAGAGGGACCGGCACCCGACTTTGCTTTCCCAGCAGCGCGTTGCATTCCCTTCCCTGAGAACGTGCGCAGATCCACGTACCAGCAACTCGCAGTACTCTGCTATACGCCGTTATGTAGGCTTACATAAATGTATATACTCGGTATTTTTAAACATTTGCAATTGCATAATACTTTAATGAATTCATTTATTCCTCCGTAGCACGACACAGAATATTGGAGAGAGACTGTGCATACATTAGCGGCGCAAAAAACTTCTCGGCTCCAAGGAGGCCGCTGACAGTCGGGCGCCGGAGCCCCGGCCCTTCGCTGCCGGCCCTGGAGGGCACCGGCTGGGTAGGACAGGCCAAGCCTGGCTGCACGCAGGGCTCTGCCAGATAAGATAATCGCCCCCTCGGAGGCGGTGGAAATCTCCGCTTTCTCAGAGGAGGGAACGCCTGGGGCCACGAGATGCTGCCAGAGCCCGAGTCCCGTGGAGCCAAGCTGGCTCAGCTTGGACCTGGCCTCCAGCGGGACCTGCCAAGCGTTTCGGAGCTGGCAGGGAGGTGGTGTATGGGAGAGCAGAGCAGGAGCACAGCGTTTGCCACGCAAGCAAACCCTCTTCCTATGCACCAGCTCCACCATTACAGCCAGCCCTGCCTTCCCCTGGGGGTGTCAGAGCATCTCCTCCTCCTCCTCCTCCTCTTCCTTCTCCTCCAGCTTTTTGGTCCAGGGGCAGTCTCGGTGTAGTGTGGTCTCCGTCACTGGCCGATTCCTAGATGGCTTACTGCAGCAGTGAGCGGTAGTGGAGTGTTTCTGCAGCAGCCCGTTTCAGTATCAGCCCCGTGGCTCGTTAGCTACCTCGTCTTTTTAAATTAAGGTGAGTTGTCTCGGTGTGGCAGATACTTGCGAATTTTTAATCGAAAATGCAAAGACAGACAAATGCAGCTAGAGGCATCCATCAGAACTTCTCTGGTTCCCATATTTGTCTTTTCTCAGAAGCTAATATCCATGAATTTGGTTATTAGAGTCATAATGTAATAATTATTTCATTTAATACTCTAATTATCCCTTGTGATTAATCCTGACCATAACAGAAATGTCTGTGAGTCTGGAAGGCATGTTCCAATAGATTTTACATTATGAATGTTAATTTGAGTTAACAAGTACGATAGCTAGAGGAAAAGAAACCAAAGAGCATGAGGACTTTTAGCTTCTGAGCAAGCGCAGGGTCTTTTCCTGCCTGTTTTTGCTAGTAACTGGGCCAGCGAGCCCGAGTTCCTGCTGGCGTGGATTCCGTGGCTCTGGTGTAGCGTTGGAAAACCCGGGTCCGTGTGTGGAGGGGGTGCAGCAGGCAGAGGTGATGGGGGAGAGCTGGCACGGCTACGGGCACGCCTGTGTCCCAGCGCTGTGTGAGCCAGTACAGCGCTGCTGATCGCATCCATTCGTCGTGTAACGTCCGCATGCGTACCGCGTGCGCAGTGGTGGTGCAGGTGATGTTCTCCTGCGTTTCCCTGCTCCCATTAGCCCACTTTTAGATGGATGTAGCGTAGGGCTTGCGCTTTGGCCAGGCAGTGTTTTGATGCATATTTGAGAGCTGTCTGATCCCACCGTACTACCCCATTTCCGGTTGTTTTCAGCTACAAAGTCATACTAAAAGAAGGTAAAAGTATCTTAAATCCTTAAGTATCTTCAGTGTCTTTGTTGGCAGACTCTGTGCAGCCACAGTGCACCGCTGTGAATAGAACAGCAAAAGCTTTTTTGTAATATCTGGTCTTCAAGTCCAAAGACCTCGGTGAATGAGCTTTGCAGCTGTCAGATACGTATTGGCTGTTATATGCACAAATACCTATTTACACACCTTTACACTGTGGTTGTACCGAGCTAGAAAATTGCTGTCTGGGTCAACACCAACGCCAGCACTAAGTCTGGCATTTCTGTTACTTCGGGCTCTTCCTCAAACAAGTGTGCATTCACATGCACACCCAGACACACACGTGCCTTCACAATCTTCGCATGCCTGCCTCCAGGGATTGGCCATCTGTGCCTTTATGTACAGAGGAAAGAAACGTACGGGCAGAGTGAGCCTATGCTGCTGGCAGAGACCTATGGGGACAGGCTTGTGGGATCTTCAGAGAAAGGCTTTTCCTATAAGACACATCTTTAAACAGCATCGTGTCAAAAAAAGTCAATGGTATCTTCACTGCAGGGGCTGAGACAGTGGCCGTAAACAAACCTCAATTCAGTACGTAAAGACGAGGGAGCGGAGAAATTTCTGCGCTTGTGGGGTGCACACAGGAATCGGGCGAGTCGGCTCGGCCCCTTTCACCACGTAATGCCTGCGTTCATCACCGGGCGCTCTTGCTCCACCTCCGTGTGGGCAAAGCAAAGACGACATAGATTTTTTCCTTTATATACACAAACTATGAGGTTGCAGAAAATAGCCTTTCAAACCGGGGAGTTATTGCCGGCTCCTGGCTTCCGTGTCCATCTATCAAAATAACCGCTGACAAAGGGTGAAGTCTTTGGCCTTGCCTGCACTGAAAGATGCCAAGCAGGAGAAACACATATGTGATGAGTACATTGCACTGCATAGCGATATTTCTGCGGCCTTTACATTCCCATCACTAAACCAGCCAGTCTTTCAGAAACCAGGAATCCTAAAGATGCTGCTTCTGCTCTCATCGTCTGGGGCTCTCAGGGCTGCGGCGTTTGCCATCCCCGCTGGTGTTTCTCTGCTCCTGCTGCGCAGTCAGCGCTGTAGGCTGGTGAGCACTGCAGGACCAGGCTCCTTCTGCGTCTGGGGCTGAGCTGTACATGGGATTCTCACCCTCTTACATGCTACTGCTTAGAAACCATCACTGCTCGGAGAAAAAAAATAATTAGAGTAAAAATTGCTAGTGGTGACATCTGCTTTGTCCACAAGTACTGCCCTTATTTTATCAGCTGCACACAATTCTCTTGAATCCGTTTGCTTCCGTTGTTCCCAAAGAGCTGAGCAGCTGGGTGCCGCCACCTTTCCGGGTGCTGTCAGAACCGCCCGGGGGCTGCAGGGTCTCCGGCAGAGAAGGCACCCGGCCGGCTGCGGCGGGGAGAGCCGAGAGCGGGGAGCACCACCCCGGTCTCGTGTGTGACACACGCACAGCGGGCTGCCTGCTGCACCCTGCACGGGCGGCGAAGATGGCTGAGGAAGAAAGAGAATACGGGGATGCGAGCGGGTAACTGCTCTGCCTCTGGGAGAGTTCTCGTTGAATGCCACGCTTATTTACCCGCTGGTGCAGAGGGAGGAGCGGCTGGCCAAGATCTGCTTTGTTTCGCAGTGCAAGTTACCAGCGACAAACAAATTACCAAAATTGACTAAACAGTACAAAACACCTGCGTACACAAACTCACTTTTCCTTTAAACAAAGGAACACCTGGCAGCGCCTAACTTCCAGGGTTTGCAAATGCTGTTCTTTAAATATTTCTTCAGGTGCTCGCAAACATTTGCAAGTCGGCCTCTCTAAAGCTGGGTACTCAAATTGTACAGGGATGGAGCCAGCTGTCTAATTTTAGGCACTGGAATGTGAAAGGCTGAGCCAAACGTGGGAAAGGCTCCTCTGCAGCCCGAGCGGGAGGCTCGGCTCGGGCAGAACCTCCTCAGGGTTTCTTGTGTCGCTGAGGGCAAACAGGGAATCGCCCCAGGGCTGTATTATAGATGGGGAAATTAAGGTTACCTGGTCTCTTCCCTACCAGTCCGTAGCCCACGTTTGTTCCCAATTTAGTTCACCTTGTAGTAAGTGCGCAGCTATGGGATTTGCCACCTCTGCCCCCGTAGCTGCACTAAACCCGAGTTTCTGGCTGAGCACCGCGTGCTCCTGGCCGTCGCCTGCGCCCCCAGCACCGCTTCAGATGGTGTCCAGAACCGCGCACCTCTCGTCTCTCGGGGGCGAGCGTTTATCTGCAGGGCAGAGCTCGGAGCTCGGGCGGCTGTGCCCCCTCTCCGGCATTCTGCCGAGGCTGGCGGCCGATGGAGAACGTGATGCCTTTCCGGGCGGACGGGCTGCGGTGCGCTCTCCTCGTTAGCACAGACAGAGCCCGTTAGCAGGCCAGAAAGAGATCCAGATGTTGAGCAGCTGCACGCACAGCCACAGTGCACAGAGGGCAGGCCGGGTGGGAAGAGGGCTCCTCTGCGAGAACAAACGGGGCAGTTTCTCTTCCCTTCCTAGTTACGTTTTGCACACTGCAAAGGTGGCTGCCAAGGACTGCAGCCACGCAACGGAGCTGCGGCCTTCAGCTGCCAGGAAGATGATCTCAATTCCTCTGAAAAGTTCACATCCGCCAAAGTACCTCTGCTGGGCTGTCTCAGGTATCCTTGGGCTTGTGGCAGCGCTGCAGGAGCAGGGAAGGACGGGTGGAGGCACTTGCTGCGCTTCACTCTGAGGGTAAGGACGTGCGGCGCAGCACCAGCGAGGGACGTGCTGTTAGGCACTTTTCACGCGGAGCCCCGTTAAGTTTCCCAGAAGGAGCAAACCTCATCCTCTGTAAGCAGAACCATCCCCCAGACTGCCTGTTACAAGCCGTTTGGGTGTTTTATAGCCAGGAGCTATAGGGAGGAACGGACGCCGTGGGCTGCAAGGACACAGGCGCCGTACCCGGGGTAACCCTCACCCCCATCTCAGTCTCCTCCTGGAGACAACCGCCTCGCAGGAAGTTGCTCCAACTCATTCAGAGCCAGGTGAAGGAATTACAACCTGTCAGGAGGGAAATGCCGCCCCATCTTGATTCCAGGGAGGACGGGCACACGCAGCAGCAGGAGACGGAGCAGCCCCGGGAGCGCGGCAGCACCCGCTGCCCCGTGCCGCAGCCGGCCGGCCCCACGGGCTGCTCGTGCCCCGCTTTGATTAATAAGCACGGTCGGCTCCAGCGTAAGCCCCATTTACAGAGCAGCCAGTATCAGTAAAGCCAAGGCCCCTTTTTCTGTGTCTCTGGCAACCAATTACTCATTTCCAGCGCGACAGTCTGTTCTTAATTTGGCAGTTAGGGGCTTGTTGAAGGAAATAATGCAGCAATGTCCTCTTAGTGGGAGTCTCGAAAACAATATTCTAAGAGACAGGAAAAAATTAATGTGAAACTGTGGTGTTTACAAGCCCCTGTCACTGCCCATGCTTGAAGGACTGACTATTAACACCTGGTCAATAACAAGATCTTTCTCTAAAGATTTTTTTAAAAGGCATCAAGGATGATAGTGAAGAGCACGAAAATAATCTGATTAATATGATGTCTCCTTGAAACGTTTCTGAAACGTGTGAAGTATTACTTTTACTGCAGTGTACTTTTCTGTCACAAAGTGAAAAATCAAAGTGCAGAACAACACAAAATGCAGAGATCCTTACTACATGGAATAATGAGGCCATAAAACCAAACAATAAAGTTAAATAATTTACCATAAATATCTAAAGCGCCCAAATTATTCTCTACATTAACTGCCTATGTTTAAAATGATCTTTGCATTCACCATGTCACAGATGGCAACATCAGACAAGAGAGTCCTTGACAAAATCTCGCTGTAATTATTCTTTCCACAGCTGCAGTTATTTTAATGCCTTTTCAGTTAAGCTGAAAGAGACGCACACATTTTATAAATAAGGGCTTTTAACCAGTTTGACAATGAAGCATTTGAAACGTACAGTGCGGAAAAAAAAAAAAACAACCCAAAAACTTTCACTGCATCTGGAAACCTGGGAGAGCGACTGTGCAGACTCGGAGCAGGAAGGCAACTGTTCCTTCCACAGCAGTATTTAGCAATTAAAGCTAAAATTATGTTGATTGTAATGGCCCGAGATAGCTGTTACTAGCAACTTTTGGAGTTGCTCAGACACAATCTAACAATTAGTTTTATTTTGGCTAGCAGCTCGGAAGAGTCCTTTCTCCATGGAGAAACTGCCCCTGAGGGACAGGCAGGAGCTCTGAGACTGACTTCAGGAGAAAAACCCAGCTTGAACGAGGCCGAGGTTACACACCGCTCAGGACCAAGGCGCTCAGCTGCAGTCCAAGTCGGGTTGGCATTTCTGGTTTGTCTTGGTGTTTTCCAAAGTGCTTTAAATTACTGTGGCAAGTCCCTTCTCCCCAAGGAACGCCATGAAACGTTAGCCTCTCCTACCCCTAGAACCTGCTGGCAGCAGCGGCTCGGCTGCGCTGCGTTGGCAGAGCCCGCGCCCTGCACGCACGTCCCCGCTGAAGCTGCCTGGGAAACACGGGGGAGCTGCCCTGGCAGAGGCTGCGTCCCTGGGGACACACTCCAGGTCTCCTCAGAGCCAGTTTCTCAGCCTGGCCACTAAAGCATCCTTCTCCGGGCACTCGGTTACGCTCCCTCTTCCCCACCGTTCTCACCCGCTCCCAGGAGTCAGGGAGTTGGGATGTATCTAAAACTCCAGACAGCTGTGAAAACCTGGGCTGAAGCACCAAAATTGTGGTTCCTGCAGGAGCTGTGAAGCGTGGCAGGGCATGCCAGCTAGCAGAGCTCTGCGTGACCTTCACTCCTGCTTCTGAATCCCTCGAAAGCCTTCCCAACACCTCTCCGCTAGACCTACGTTTCAGAGCCCGAACAAGTGGCCGTATTTTTTAAAGCTCCAAACACTCAACAGCTCTTGTGAAAAACAAAAGCAGCTGAATCCTCGTTAAGTGAAGTTCGCTCCTCTCCCAGCAAGTTGCAGCTGCTTTTCCCTCCCCACTTTAAGCTGTCTATTAGTTTAAAAGAAAAGCGTGGAGACCCAGCTAAAATTATGGTAGCTGTACTAGGAGGATATTTTCCCATTTAAACCAAATAAAGGAAAATGAAAGAATGGAAGATCGGTGGGAGGCTTTTCAAAGCGTAATCCCAGCAAGCTTTGACGTACAAAGAAGACATCGTGGTCTCCGATGCTTGCAGACTAGGGAAGCCTGATTAATGAAGGTTATTGTCGGGGAGGCCTGGCTTTTATGCTCAACGCTGAAAAGCACCAACCCTCAAAGTATTCAGCATTATACAATAACAGATTGTGTGCAGTTAGCCTTAGAAAACAAATGTGCTCTCTCTTATATAAGATTATAGAGCATCCATCACTGCCTGGCATTACATACCGCACAACACCAGTGTATGTAATTAGCAGTACACGAAATCTAAACATTATTTTAAAGGAGTTGGAACAACAGAAAAAAGAAAAAAAAAAAAAAAAAAAAGGAGTGGATGTTCATGTTTCCCTTTCACTTTGAAGTGTCTTTTCCCTCCCACCCAGAGAACGGACTTCTCCATCGCCGCGGAGCGGGGCCGCCCTGGGAGGGAGCGCGGGTTGCTCTGATCTCCCTCCTGCGTCCGCCCAGCCGCACCGCAGGATGTGGCTGCCTCAGCATTCCAGCACAGGGACGGTTCCCTGCCAAAACCCCCGCTCATCCTCTTATTAGATTTAGACTGCAAATGAAATACAACTGTAGAGCTGAAATGGGGAAAATGGGATTTTTTTTTATGAGACACAGTATGCACCGTGTTAATGGGCTGCTCATAAACCACGGCTTGCCTCGAAATCCTCTGCAAAATCCAAAGAGGTGCCACATCACAGGTCTCTCTGTACTTATTTTATCTGCCTACAAAAGGAAACCAGGGCATCAGTTCTCTCTAGGAGGAATGACACGGCGGCTGTAAATCCCCCGCTTTGCTCTGTGGTTCCCTGGCCCTGAGCTGCTGCTCTAAGCCACACAGCGAGGGCCGGGGCGGTGGCCCGGCGAGCAGAGGTGTCCCGGCGCTGCTTTAGGAACCCCTTTGTCCCCACCTCTCCTCTCTTACTCCAGCGCGACTTCACCGCAGCCGTCCGCGGTGCAGGATGGGGCGAGGACCCTCACGATGCCGCACGCGGGCTGTGTGAGCCTGCGAGCCCCCCAGGCCCTGGAAGCGTTTGGATTTGGGGCAGAGGGTAGTTACACACCAAAGGGCAGCTCTTTACACAAAAATATGGGGGAAAGTGTCTTTTTTTTTCCTCCCGTGCCATTTGTTGCTGTCACAGTGCTGCCCAGGGGTCTCCGCTGGGTGCAGGCAGGCGCAGGCAGGCGCAGGCAGGCGCGGGCAGGCGCAGGCAGGCGCAGGCAGCCCTTACCTCGGGGGCTGCAAAGAAAGGACAGGCGTACGAAGAAACAGGGACCATCGGCGGGTGACCCAAGGCCCACTGAAGTCTTTCCATGGAACTCAGTTGCATCGTTTTGTCGCTCACATCCTGCCCACCCTGTGCGAAATGGGAACAGTATTTTCCTTAAGTATTTTGCCTAGGGCTACGCAGGGTCTCTCTCAGAGCTGGGACCTGACCTGAGGCTCCTGGATGACAATCTTTTATCCTGCCTTTTTTTTTTTTTTTTTTGCACTGTACTGTAGTATCAGCCACACAATTAAGAGCTATATTTAAGCACTTGAATGAACAAACAAACTCCATCCTTGAAAGAGTCAAGCATGCCTCACGGGGTCCCCGTATTCCTCAGTTTTGAATCTCAGGCTGATAATTAAAACAAAAAAAAAAAAATCACTTAAATTAACATCACATCATGCTGTGGAGCTAGCACAAAGCTATTGTCACTTCCTATTTCAAACATGCTTGAATTAAAGGGGGCTTGGATTATTTTTTCTTTTAAAGAGAGGCAGAGAGAAGTCACTTGGCTGGATGGCAAGCAGCTGTCTTCAGACGGATGTCCTGAGGGCTCTTTCTGATGCAGCCTGCCCGTGAAAGCCTGGCACAGGGCAGGATAACGATACAGGCACGGCACTGTGTGCCAGTTTTCTGATTCCCAACTGCAGAAGAGCGCGGGGCAGGGCGCTGTTCAGACACCCAGCAGGGAGGCAGCAGCGTGGGATTTCCGAGGTTCCCATAAATGTCACGCAATATTTTTGCCTTGGGTGCACCTTCCAAGATCGCTCCTTCATACGAGGACTTGTGGCCAAAAGAGGCCGCAAAGCAGGTGGTGGCTCCTGCTGTTTCCCACGGCTGCGATAAAGCCAAAGCTGCTGTTGGGGCTGCTGGTTCTGAAGAGCATCCTTGACCTGAGTGGACCCCAGCGAGCGTTCCAGTCCCTGGAGAGCTCTGGCATCCGTGGCCCGACCTCTCTCCCGCAGCACCTCGGCTCTGCCGTGCCCCAGGATCGAAGCTGTCCTGTCCGGGGAAGGAGCCACCCCGAGGCCCGAGCGCACCGCAGGGCCACCGACTTGCCAGGCGGCAGCACCCCGTCCCTCCCCCAGCCCCAAGGGGACCCCCAGCAGAAACAGCCCCGTGCCACAGGCGCCTCTGCTCTGGCACGCGCCTGGCACCGACTGACGCGCAGAATCCTTGGTCGTATGGATCTGGCTGGGGAGCCAAGTGATTGGGAGCTTATTATAGCCTCCTTTTTAATTAAGTGTCTCAAATAGGGATTTAATTGGGATGTAATAGCACACACTATTGTACATTAGTTAAATACCAAGGGATTATTAAGAGTATGTTTTAAGGCTTTACAGTCCCATATTGAGTAAACAGTTGTTAAATTTCAATAAATAACTTTTTTAATCTACATTAAATAAGCACTTAAGCATATTTAGGATACTCTTTTTTTTTTTTTCAGAATGACTCCAGTCAGAGTGTCCCGGGTTGTAATCTCAGTATTTCACTAGTTTAATAGGGTTGCGCCTGCTCCTACCTATTTGCTCTGCCTCAAAGACCCTGCCTTGGTGCGGCAGTCTCAGCTATTTGCATCCGCCTGTCGCAGTCTTTAAAACCCTCACCGTTACAATAGCCCAGAGATGCGGGGAGTGCGCTTAGCTCTATTTTACAAGTACAGACTTAAGGCACAGAAGAGCAAAGTCATTTGTTCAAAGCCACGCGGGGAGTCTGTAACAGAGCAGAACAGGAGCTAACGAAAGATCAAAAAATACTTTTCTAAAAATAGGGCTTTGAAAATCTGTAAAGGAAATGCAGCTCTAACAAATTGCTATATTGCGATCAAAAATGCAATTAGTCGAATGCTGGTTTTGTCACTGACATTGGCAATGAACATACAAATGTCCCACGATCCCCAATATCTAACGAACGTTTCCATGCATTTGCAACTTGTGTCCAGGGAATTCCAGGTCGGGGTACAGGGCTCCGGGAGGGACACCAGTAGATGCCCTGCCACCAAGCTTGGATCCCGGGCAGGCAGCTCCCACCTACGCTGCACCAGGACGGTCTTCCCAAGACGGCACATCAGAAACATCAGGTGTAGGCACCCCGGTAACCATGGCAGTGAATAATTTAGGACTCAGCCTTCATATTAAGGTTGATCTTGAGCTTCCTGCTGCTCTCTGCAGCCGTGGTGTTCTTCCATTGAACGATCAGCGTATCCTGAGGAGTAACTGGGCAAAATGCTGCTGTTCTGTAAACCTGCACCCGCGGCAGAGAGCGAGCGCCTGGGTGTTTGGAGGAGAGGAGGTAAAGCGGAGGCACCTCCGAGCGCAGCCCTCCTGCGGCGGGGAGCAGCGGCGGCTGCACCAGAGGCTCTGTGCGCAGAGACCTTCGCTAGTGCCGGGCTGGAAAAGCCACCGCGCGCGATGGGCAGGGCAGCAGCCGTAGGGGCAGGGGTGCGTCCAGCGCACTTTAGCACCAGCAACCGGCCGTGGGCGACCGGAGCAGGGAGCAGGCGGTGCCGGGATGCGCAGAGCCGGCTGCTCGGGGCACCGAGTCCCCGCAGACCTGTGCCGGCCACGCCGGTCGGGAGATGGGAAAGTCTCTGAAATCTTGCCCCTGCTCCCACGTTCTCCTTGGAGCTGCCCAGAGCTTCATACTCCTCTTGTCCTCCTGCGAAGGAATCTGAATTGGAATGCTCCTTTCTGAAGTAAGTAGCTCCCATTACTCTGCACTGTTACACAGGTAACACTAATGAAGAAGCCAAGAAATTGGGAATCTGCAACCAAGTGCACTGTAAAATGAATGAGAAGCTACTGAAGAACATAAATAATCTGTGCTCCCCATTAGAGGTAGTTAGAACCATTAAAGCAATCCAGAGGAAAACCTGCCCAGGCACCACCAGCCATTCTCCCTTCGAAATCCATCACTGTCCTGTAGTTTTTGTCAGCTGAAATCCAGGGATGGTTAACCCTTTAACATCCAGGCGATTTAGAAATAATTATTGTTACTATAAATCAAAAGTGATGGCTTATCTGGTTGCAAAAACTTATATATAAAAAACCAAAACGAAATAGCATGGCCACAAAGGAAAAATCATTAGCTCCCTAGTGGGTTTACAAGTAATTTGCTAGCAATAAAAATGCAAAAACACATTTTGGTGTGTAATGATCATAAATAATCCTTGGACAAGAATTCTTTCCGGGACTCACGAGTCCACTCCCTTAATGGCAAGTTTTATTACCCTGGTTTCTCTGTGTTTTCTTTCAAAATGCTGCTGTCATAACAATTTACGAATTACAGTCCTGTTGGCATAAACTTTCATAATTCATATGGAAATAGGTTTCCCCGCAAACACTCACAAAGCACAAAGAGTCATGTAACCACATCGAATGACCTTAATAATGCAGTCAGAAAATATAGGTCAGGCTCCTGGGCCAGAACTAAATATAGATGGTCACCAGGTTGGGGAAAAACCCCCGGGTAAAGGCACCTGAGCGGGGCCAGGTGCAGTCCGTGCGGCGCGCTCAGGGCTGTCACCCAGGCTGGTGGCACCTTGCAGGATCTTGAGGAAACAGGGAACATATTGAGCGTTTTGTTTCCAAGCACTGGCAATAAGTGAAAAACCCAACCAGCTGCTGAGGAAGCCTGTGAATGCGATTTTTTTCTTAAAATAGGAGAAAGTACAGCTTGTCCAAGATTTAAACTCTATTAATTTCTTCCCTCCACTTTTTGAGGCCAGAGGGAGAAGAGTGGAGTTCAGCATCCGAAATGAAGATAGCGTGGGGGAGCTGCAATGCGAGGGGACCGAGGATATTATTTAGGCTAGACTAAAGTGGCAGGTCACCTCTGCCAAGGTTAAACCCCGAACAAGGACCGTGGGGTTTTCTTGTGGCTCGTGTGAGTGGTTGAGTTGTTGCTTCACTCAGTGTCTGGGGGGGATTCTTGGAGTAAGAGAGTGAGAGTTAATGAGGTTGGAATTGCCTCCAAAAAGTACTAAACCTAAATGTGAATTCATAATGTAAAGATAAGGATATGCAAATCAGGCTGGGTTTCGGATTTTAGTATGCCATTGCTCTGCCTCTAATTGGAAGAAATGGATCCAGCAACTGAAATTGCCACACTTAATGTATAAAGTTACACTGCAGACAAGAAAATATTTCATGTTTTTCCTCAAATAATCACCACCACATTAATGTATAAGAAAATTAAGTAACTATGGATATAACTGTCATTTTACTTATCAGTTTCTAAATAGATGGGCACGTATACAGAGTCAGTCTTGCCTACTGAAACACACCACTGGGCTTGACGGTGGCTGCTAGAAGAGCAGAGGATCGTTTCTATTCAACACTTATTTATAACTTTAATCTTAAGTGAAGTTGATAATCTGTGCAAAGACAAGCTCTACATTTTAAAAAATGTTACTGGCTTCATCTAGGATTTTGCAACACACTTTCTGGATAACCCTTTCCCCATGATGTAGATAAATAGGAAAAGAAACTAAAGATCTTATTTCCATTCAAATATTATGAGCCAAGCCTAGGTATCAGCCTGAAGCTAAACGTCCAAGGACTCATTTTGAATTTCTTCTAAGTAAAGATGACAAAAACTCATCTTGCAGAAATAAAAATTCCTAAGAAGAAAAGTGCATAAAATGAGGAAGAAAATGGTTTTCTTTCCCTATAAAGGAAAAACAGATCTTTAAGATTTTATAGACCAGAAATTTAAACGAAGAACCTCCTTTTTACAGGTCCCTGTTTCAGCTTAAAATGGTTATAGCACTACTGCAAAAAAATTGAGCCGCGATGGCATCTGGAGCAGCGGGAGGTGCAGGTCTCTGCAGCGAGCTCCGATGAAATTGCTGATTCTGCAGAACTGGTGTCCGGAGGGGAGGGACAAGGATTCCGAGGATTTTCCTGTGGCTTCTCCCCTCCTCTCATCCCAGGGACGTTCTGCCAAAAGAGGGGCCTGCCCCTGGGTTTGCAAACTCTGCTTTGAGCTGCCGAGCGTGGGCTTTAAAAGCGGGGAAAGCTGCCGTTGCCTTGCGGGTGGGAAGCAGGACGCCGGCCATCAGCCTGCTTCGGCACCTTGGGAACTCCGCGGCACTTTGCCACCTCTCGAGACTTCCAGTCTCCCGTTAAGTTTTCAACTTCTGATGAGATGGTTCAAATCAGGAAAATCCTGCCTCAGTGCCAACAGTTAAAACTGGAAGTCATTAAGGCAATATCTTTCCTTGCAACAGAAAGTACTGAACATGTGGAGATAGCATAATCGTCAGTGTTTCTGCCGTCGTAAGCCCACAAACCAAATTGGATTTTGAATGAAGCACATGGAACAGTGACCTATGCATAAAACTTAACTTGACCTCAAAAAGTAATGACATTTTGTCTCCAATTCTACTGCTAATTACAAATGCTGAATTCTGAATATTCACCTGTGAGAAGGATGCACGGCGGTAGCAGCTGTTCTCAGGGGCAGTTTTCTGCCCAGCTCAACCTCAGCAGGCTCCGGCAGCGAACACCCAAACTGTGGGGAGACTTTGGACCCAGGCTCTTCTTCCTCACCTAAACTATCCATAGTTTCAGGCTTCGTCATTTCGATTCCTCTTGCTTCCCCCCGTGGTTAGTTCTCTAGATCAACCCTTTCCTAACTCACAGAGGACAGCCAAACGATCTTCCATTTACTCAAGTCCTTGAACTGGACAAGACCAACGTACCACGTAAGTGATGGGGAATTTCATCGTCCTTCGCCAGGGGTGAGCCCACCTCCACTGCGCACAGGAGCACAGGCAGCACACCAGGGCAGAGATCCCAAATTAGATTAAGAACAATTTAAGCAGCCTGTAATGCAAAGCAGAGCCAGAGACCAGGGCAAAAGTGACCTGAAGCATGATTTGCAGTGAATGTCTTTTTCTCTCATAAATAGGAGAGACACTGTGGGATGATTATCCACCCAGATTTATCTCTGCAGCTCCGTGTGTATCCTTCTGTGCTTAAAAATGTCTCACTGCCCTTTGCATTATTGCATTGCCCTTTACATTCATACCGCATAAACCTCTCAAGTACCGTAAAACTTACAAGGTGTAATATAATGTCGTGATTTTCTTTTACACACCATAAACAAAAGTCACCGAAAAAGGAGCGCGGAAAGGGAGACGTTATTTGGCCTGACAACGATACGGGAGGAAAATATATATACAAGTACACATACATACACTCTTATACACTTAAAATCACAAGCTGGATTGATTATCTGGCATTGATGGATCACTCTAATGTATTACATAGATAAGGAAATTGATTATTCAATAAATCACTGTCTGCACTAAGAACCCAGTGTTAAAAAAGAAAGAGAAAATATTATAAATCTGTCTCGCGCAGGCAAAGAGAAAGCTTATACTTTTAAGGTTAATCATTGTGTACCTTTTGCTGCACATCCAATGAAGGAACAACGTCTCGGAGTTCTGCAGTGCCAAGGGACAGTTTTTCCCTCCCAAAGCTCTCGAGGAAGTGAGTGAACCTTCCTCGCCTGCCTGCCAGCGGGCAGGGTGACCGGCAGAGCCCCGGGGCCAGCGGGCAGGGTGACCGGCAGAGCCCCGGGGCCAGCGGGCAGGGTGACCGGCAGAGCCCCGTGCTGCCAGCAGGCAGGGTGACCGGCAGAGCCCCGGGGCCAGCGGGCAGGGTGACCGGCAGAGCCCCGGGGCCAGCGGGCAGGGTGACCGGCAGAGCCCCGTGCTGCCAGCGGGCAGGGTGACCGGCAGAGCCCTGGGGCCAGCGGGCAGGGTGACCGGCAGAGCCCCGGGGCCAGTGCTTGCACCCTCAGCCGTGATGCTGCCCATGGCGCCGGTGGCAGCCAGGCTGGGGGAGCCGCAGAAGATCACCGGAGAAAAAGAAAGTGCCCCGGAATGCCGCAGCAGAGGGGAGGCTGCACGGAGGCTCCGATTCACATCCTGCAGAACGAAGTGTGACTGCAGCCCGCCGTGAGCTCAGGAACGGGGAGCGCCCCGCACCACCGGCGTGCGGAGGAGGAACCTGCCCGTGCACCCCCAGCCTCAGCAGGCACCCGAGCTACGGGGTCTGGAGTGAGAGCAAAGCAGAGGGAGCAAGAGCAGCACAAGAATCGGAGCAAAAAAAGAAGAACAAAGGAAAATCTAAATGAAAAATGGAATATCCAGGAGTCAGAGAAACCACCCACCTCTGTGCCCCTCTGGAGCTCTGGCCAGCAGCTTTTCTGGGCCTGGTTTTAGCAGGTTTGTCTCACGATTCTTTCTCGATAGCAAGCTCACTTCTGCTTCCCAAGGAAAGGAGCAGGAACTACGTGAAGTAGTTTTTTGAAAACCTCAGGCAAAGCATGTCATTGAAATGCCTTATAGCAGTATTAATAAATAACAGCAAAAGCTAAGCTAACAGACATGCTTTAGAAAGGAAAAACCTAATGGCTGGATGCTTTCTCTGGGGAAAAACGTTTGAAATGGTCTGTGATAAACTTCCTGTAACAAGAATCTGGAAGAGAGAATACAAATATTCCTGCAAGTTATGACTACGATATTGCCGAGCTGAGTTATTTCTAAAAAATCTCCTGGTCGCATCCTGGTGCCATAATGTTCCTGTGACTCTCAACACAGAAAACAGAGTAACTGCTCCAAGTCATGTGTTGGCAGTGATTGAAAACTGCTGCAAGATGTCATTTGCCGAGTGTCCTACAGGTCTGACACTGCCCGGAAGGCTAATACATGAGTTCTCTGGAAGCTGCCGCCTTGCCCAAGAAACTCTGCTGCCTGCGCTGGAAAGTCAAAGGCAAAGACGGCAATGAGAGGGGAGCTGACACTGCGCTCCCCAAGGATAGTTTCTCTTTCCTTCTCCAACACGGAGGATCCAGACCCTGCCGCTGCCCGTGCTGCGGTCCGATGTCACCCGAACAGCCGCAGTCCTGTTACACTGTCAGAACTCTCTCCGTGTATATAAAAATGCAAATGGTTATAGAAAGCGTTAGGCAACGGTCTTGATCTGCTCTAATTTTTACTAGAAAATATATACCAGCCACCCTTGTGCAGAATATGAGAGATTAATAATTCCCCTCCAGTGAGGCATGAATCAGAGCAATTCAGACTGAGCAGCACCTGTTCGGTTTAAAGAAAACCTTTCTTTCTACGGCAATGAGAACAGCCATCTTTTTTTTCAAACTCCCAGACACCGTAGCGATACAGACACACGCATTATTCTTCGCTGATGACTTAAAGGCCAACTTCCCGGCAGAGCAGCTCCCTTCTGGCAGACGCCGTGTCACGTTCGCAGCGCAGCCCCGAGGAGCACCCGCGCAGCGGCGCAGCGCCGTACCCAGAGCAAAGGCGGAGGGGCAGGTGTGGTGCGCGCGGCTCCCAAAGCAAAGCCTGGCTCTTTCCTTCATGCGAAAAGCTTTTCTCAGATCTTCTGCTAAGCACGAGGCCATTCGGTCCATTCATAACAAAATCAGCCCTGTTTCTAACATGCAGCTTCTGCTGCAGCCAGGGAAAAATCCCCTCAGCCCGTGCGCCCAGGCAGGCGCGGTGTCTCGAGGGGGTGGAATTCAAAATTACTGCTGTGACTTACTTCTGAGTGCTTTGAATTCACTGCAAAACTAACCAACAAGTCTAACACTTCCGTCCCAATAGACAGCCATAACTCAGCTAAATTTGTGGGTTATACCAGATTTTATTTACTGTTTCATCCTGGGAGATAAGTTAAAGATGACAGCCATCTCTCCATTGAAGCGGGGGAAAGCCGCCCACAGGAACGCTGGTTCTCTCACCGTACTTCCACATCTGATATCGAATTTGGATTTTGCAGTACCAGTTCTCTTATTTTAAGAACGGCTTATGTTCCTATTCACCTGGGTATCGGTGAGTTGAAAGAGCTGGTCTGTTCACCTCTAAGTCCCCAATTTGAACAAAGGACATGCTGTAGCAATCAAATGTCATTACCAGCTAATGAGTATCCAGTGGCCTACGTACGAGCAGTCAATGGCCTCTTCCCATTCCTTATTGGACGTACGAACCACCGGTACAACCCGAGCTGCTGCAGTGGCACTAATGAATGCTCCTGAAGCTACTGTTTGCAGATGTCAAGGATGGAAGGCTAATTTAAATCAATCAGCCTCAAAAGCCTTGTAATGCGCTTAGTGCTGTCATACCTGGGAATCTGGATACCCCTTAGTGGGGATCCCTGGGTGCCCCGTTCCCAGAGCGATGAGCAAAGCGCAAGGCCCAAATTCAAGAATCCATCTGAACATTTATGTAATTTTAAGGTTTTGTTTCGTTCCCTTGATACTAGCTGGTTTATATGCCTGCTTAAAAACTTTCCCGAACAGGGATGTTTTTCTGACTCAGTAACTACACTGACTGAACTAATCCAAGCTGCAAGTACTCCTTATTTTGGTGTACTCTTTAGACTTAGTGTGACTTGAGTAAGAAGGTCAGGCTGTACTTCAAAGAAAAAAACCATGAACTGGGGGTTTTTTGTGCAGGCGGGTGAATCTTTGGTGTGTCGGTTCCTGGCAGGGCTGAGGCCTGAGCCCGGCACCAACCGGTGCCTCTGCAGACCTTCACCAGCAGCGCTGGTCTCCGGTGCAAGGTATGGGAGCACCTTCCCACTGCCTGGCTGTGGGCTTGCCTGGGGAGGCAGGCAGGGAGGCTGGCAGGGAGGCTGGCAGGGAGGCAGGCAGGGAGGCAGGCAGGCAGGGAGGCTGGCAGGGAGGCTGGCAGGGAGGCAGGCAGGGAGGCAGGCAGGCAGGGAGGCTGGCAGGGAGGCAGGCAGGGAGGCAGGCAGGGAGGCAGGCAGGCAGGGAGGCTGGCAGGGAGGCTGGCAGGGAAGCAGGCAGGGAGGCAGGCAGGGAGGCAGGCAGGGAGGCTGGCAGGGAGGCTCCATTTGCTCCTGCTGTGCAATACCCAAGTGAGCCATCTCATACCAAAGTCATGCTCTTGCTCAGGCAGCTGACAAAATGTGTTACAGCATCTTTCAAGCTGCCTGGGAGAGCCTTTACCTGCAAATCCAAAGGGCACAAGCAGGAACAAATTACAGCTGAAAACCACAGCCCCGTTCCCAAAATCTCCTGTGCTCAGATCTTTAGTTTATCACCATCGTGCAGCACCCTGTGCCTCACTAGAATGACTTTTCAAGTTGTTACTGTGCATTCTCTCTCCTCCTGATGCCACACTGCACGGTCTCCCCCTTTAGGGACTTCTAATCTAGAAGCCAGAAATCTTGTCTTTCCTATTTCCTCCTCTTCTCCTTTTGCACTATTAAGCATTGTGGCAGATTTATTCCACCACTCCCACAGCATCCTCTTCATGTCCTTACTTTAAGCTCTGTGATCACCAAGGGAACCCTCTCTTCCCGTGCTGGTGCCTCCTCACCTGAGGCTACACAGGGCCTCTGCCCCGCTGGGCTGTCCGGCTTCCCGAGATCCCTCTGCCTTCCTCCTTTCCTGCATCCTGAGCACGACGGGTTCCCTGCCGGAGTATTTACCAGCAGTGCATAGTGACTGAAAACAGCCTCATAAAGTGAAATAACTGGTGGGTCTTCTGCATCAGACACGGTGGAGAAAAACTGTCCCAGGTGAATCAGCACAGCCCAGCTTGCTGTTTAAAACCTGAAAGCACTGAGGTGTTTGCTATCGCCCCAACCTGTGAGCAACAAACCATCTGTATTGTGACTGCCAGAGAAGGGTGACCTGCAGTAACGCTGCACACCGCAGCACTGCTCTCAGACACGTGGCGATGGAGAGGTGCGAGCCTAGCCAAGATCACACCGGGGCCATACCCGCACAGTCCAATCCTTCGAAGCCCAGTCCTTCCTGCTGTTTTCCAGGTCACGATGCTTTCCTGAGTGCCCCAAGCCCAAGGAGGTAATGCTGAATGCGCCGGTTGCTCCCTTACTACTTCCCGATTCTGATTTTACTCTAGGCGTTTGACCCTCACGGAGGGGTGCTGGTTGTTGGCTGGGGCACAGCAGCAAACCCCAAAGTCCGACCAGGTCCCTGGGTTAAAATAGTAAATAATACAGATACAGCAAGGTGGCCTTTTGTCGCCGATGGCCAGGGTTTGCTTTCCTCTCCTTATTTACACTGCTGCAGAGGCCGAACAATTTGGGGTGCGTAGGGGGAAGTTCAGAGCAGCAGTGGGGATTGCCTCTGACACCCCACGGCTCTCCTCAGCGCTGTTTGCAACCCAACGGCATTTTCCTGGTTACCTTCCCTCCCAGAGATAACGGAGCAGTCGCGTCCATATTTGCGTATTCACGCACAATGTCTTGCCGCAGATTTAAAGCACAAGCACTGATGCTGCCGAACGCTCAGGTAACACTCGACATGGCGAGCGTCTCGTAGTGCAAACCTGAGAAACGAAGCTGTAACGTCAGAGGAAGGTTCCCTGCGGGGCAGCACAGTAAGGGGGGGGCGCAGGAGGCGAGAGCTAAAGGGGTTAACAGAGGCAGCCACAAAGAAAAGCTGGGGCTGGAGCAAAGACAAAGCAGTGAACTGAGCCGTCCACCTGCTTTAAGAGCTCTTGCTTGTGCTAAGGACCCGCATCTGTTTTAGGCTTTATTATGAGTCATAAATACCAGCACGTTATCCCTGGTTTTACTGTGAACAAACACCAGTAGTAACGTGTGAAGCCCCAGCACATCTGAATCCCCTCTACGTCAGCCCAAACCGAGACAATCCCTGCCAGAAACACGCAGCTTGAGTCTCCAAGGGGCACAGAAGCCCACAGCGTTCACCAGTGGGGCGTCGGGATCCCCCGTGCAGTCGCTGCAAACGGCAACGTCTGCAGCCACAGCAACTTCAATTCTCGTGGCTTTAAGACAACCAGCACTGCTCATTTCACATCTATTCCCTTTGGCAGCATCGCCACAGCGCCGTTTTTATCCTCGCGTTCAGCCCTCAGCTCCTCTCCAACATTTGCCTCTCTCCCCCCCTCGCCCGTTGAGTCCCGGTGCTTTCAACTCGTTATCTGCCTTACCCAGAGACTTCCACCAGCCTGTCTTCTAAGTATGCAAAGGCAAAAAAGCAGTCTAGACGGCATCGCATTAAACCTCTAGCCAAAACGAGGGAAAGGAGATTGCACAGCATAACTGGTGGAGAAACGCAATACATTGGATTATGAGGCTTAATGCTTGCTACAAACAGACTGCGCAGTGTCGGGTTTTATTTGATATTGTGTCTCCGTGAGAGACTCCAGCATCGGAGCTATTCTGGCAGAGCTACTCCATGCAAATGCTTGGAAATCAGGGCTGATAGCTAATACAACGCTTTCCTGATAGCGTTCAGGAGCTGAAGGTGGCCAGGAACACCCAGGCAGGGTGCGAGGCGAGAGGCACAGTGCCCTCTGCTGAGCTGCCAGCCCTGGACTGACTTCGGGCACCGCACTGGCAGCAGGAGAGAGAAGCAAGCTGCATTTCGGTTAGGATTGCTAATTTAGTGAAAGTGCTGATCTGCACCAAAGGAGCACTTCATTTCCCAGGACAAGAGAGACCCAACTTTGCTGGAGATTGAATTACTTTTAGTATTGTTCTGCGCGTGACTTTACAGAAATCTTTTCATAATATCAACCTCCGTTTAGTTTCAGCAATAAAAACATCCAGAGACGGAGAAATTAAATTTGAAGCGGTAGCAATGCATTTGCACCTGCTGGTGATAAAACCAAACGAGGCAGCGTGGCAGGAGCAAGCAGCTTTCGTTGCACAGGCGCGTGTCCCGTCTCCCCCGTGCAGAGGCAGGTGCCAGGCACGGGGCAGAGCAGCCACCTCTCTCTGCGCAGCCAGAGACCACCCAAGGCTCCTTCACCACCCAAGTGCTGCATGACTCTGCTGACTTTCAGCCCATGAGGGATGTCGACGTGCTGGTGCACGCGGTCGGGGGAACGTGCCTGCTCTGAGGAAGCAGCCCGGCACTAAGTAGGTCTGTTTATTTTGGCGGTACTCCTGCCCCTGTGATGAATGAGGGTCTATTTTTTTCTGGTTTGTGGTTTGATCTTAATTTCCTGTATGAAGTTCTCAAGAGGATGCCAAGATCAAATAATTAGACTATTCTGCGATAAAGAGGTAACATTGTTATTCAAATGTATTCAGAATTAATTTACCACCAAACAATTTACACTGCCACCCTTCTATCCTGCTGAAATTACTAGAATACGTTATCTGACACACAAAGCCTCTCATGACCTGAAATAACTTTATCAACCATTAAATGCTTGAGCAATGGGTGCGCGGCCACAGAAATACACATGGAAATGCAGGAGAAGCCACAAAGGCAACGGAGTGATTTAAAAACAGGAAAAACAAAACAAAACAAAACTAAATAAAGCACTTTACTTGCAACAGTGAACGTGCAGAAAGCAGAATCCTGAAGCAGCTCATCAGCGTGCTGGGCCCCGGGAGGTTTGAGGGCCAGATCCTCAGCCGGGGCCCCCGTGTGAGACACCATCGAGGATTCACACCCGCAGCACACAGGGCTCCATCCCAGCCCGCTCCCGGCCAGGGGAAACCCAGCTCAGCTTTCTGCGTGCTTCCACGCCAGACTGGGGAGCACACAGCGGGGGGGTGGGAGTCAGGCTGCCCGCAGGGAAGATTCCCCCAATTAACGGTTTCTGAGCCTGCGGGCTGGTCTCGGGAGCTGTGAAGCTGCATCTCTGAAGCTCTTTGCTTCGAGGAGGGGGAAACGTATCGATCTTAGTTCAATTTCTACCTGCTCCTACCCTGCCACGTTTCATCGGCTCACCAGCCACGGAGAGAAATTTCTCGTTGCTTCGCAGACCCCCAGAGCCCGGGCGGGGGCTCAGGCCGGCTCGGCTCTGCCGCCGCATCCTCACCGTGCCCGGCGAGCACAGCCAAGGCAGCGGCTGCCCGCGGGGCTCGGGCAGCCTGGGGGAGCTCGGGCAGCGGGCAAACACGTCCTGCAGCCCTCTCAGAAGAAAAGGGTAAAACGGCGAGTCTCGGCCCACGTGCGCCCCATTTTCGGGGTGAGAAACCCCAGCCGTGGGCAGCGTGTGCAGGTGGGGCTCCGGCCCCTCTCGCAGCCCGTGCCGTGGGACGCAGGAGCCCCAGCGAGGGAGCGGGGCTGGGCCGTCCTGCCAGCCCTCCCCGAAGGACACCGGCCATCAAGCGTGAGCTGAACTGAAAACCACTGGACCCGCCTTTCTGAGGATTCCCTCTCCCGCATCCACAGACACCCCAGCCATGCGGCTCCCAGCCCTGCGGCTCTGCCTTTTGCAGCCTGGAAAAGCCTGGGTTTCCCTTTATTTTTAAAAATACAACTTCATTTGCAGAGTGTGGGAAGGTGATTTCAAAATAAAATTCCAGACAGGCATAATAAGCCTCAGAAAAGCCAATCACACAGAGGAGGATAATTATCCACAGAATTTGTTTTCTATGTATTTATATAAAATAATCAATGATTTTTTTCCACACAGACTCCAATCCAATTTGATTGTCTTTTCTGTGTTACTTGCAAATCATACAAACAATCGATGCCCTGACCCCTTCTCTACACAAACACAGCTTAGAAAGAGACTACAAGAAATAAAATCTGATAAATTCCTCCGTGCAGGACTGTTTGTTTAAAAGCTTAGCTGGAATCTGATCCTGTTCACAGTGACTTCAGCGATACAAGAGTGGGACTTTCAAACATGCTCGAGGTATAATTATTGCGACAAATATCAGCGGGACTATAACCTCAGTACAAAAAAAACCCGAACAAAATGAGAGCAAGAACCCAGAGGTGAAGGTGATTCCTTTTAAAATGCAGAAAGCAAAATGAAGTCCCTCCCAGGCACAGCGTGCCTCTCCTGCAGAGGAAGGGCAAGGCGAGCACGCAGCCGGGGTTTGGGGGGACCCCAGAGCCAGGAGGGCTGGGGGACCCTGCCTGTCCTTGTGGGAGCAGGGGTGGCCGAGGGAAACGATGGCAGCGGGGCTGCGCGGTTTTGGTGTCACCTCCTCAGCAGCACTTGAATACAAACAAACCCACTAATCAACAAATGCAAGTGCTAAAAATGGATTGACGGCTCCTGTGGTCTATTTTTTACAATTACTTATTAATCTCAGACCGTTGGCATCCATCTGATCTGCACGTATATCTTGCTAACACATCATCCATCAAAATAATCACTCTGAGTAATTTCTGATGATGCTTCAGCAAAGCACGGCGATTGAAACCGGTCTGCTATGAAACGCCAGTCCTTCAGGCTCCACGTGTGACACCGTTTCCCTTCATCCCGCCTCGCTTTGTTAGGGCCGGTGCCATCAGGCTCTACAAAATGGCACCAAGCTCTCGTCTGTCACTTTGAAGGGGTGCTACCACTGCTTTTTAATCTAAGAGAAAGGTTAGATAAATAGGCTATCTACGGTAGCTTAATCATCTTGCACTCACTGCTTTTACTATATGAGGGGCATGATATTGCAAATACTCAGCTGCTCAGTGCAGCACTTAATAACAGGTATAATCTCACTGATCTCATCCGCAGTCAGGGCTGGCAGCATCACAGACTACTCTCAGTCACAGTGGTGTAAACACGGAGTAACTCCACTCGCACCGTTACAGTTATCTGTCTTTTATACCAGAATAACTCGGAGCTGAATTGAGCACCTTGAGCGTGCAGCAGATCTGGACGGTGTTTTCTGATACAGCATTTTCAAATATTTAACAGATTGCATAATAATTGAACAGCTGTTGAATAAGCTTCAGATACAAACTCCTACTTAATAAAAAAAAATCCAGCAACGAGGCACAGATTGTCTTTGTACGCATATATGTATAGATTATGTTTAGATGTGTCGATTAAATATTTATATTTTACTCGTGAGAGAGCACTTTTGGCTTTTCCTTCCCTTTCTTAGATATCTCTTCCTGTATTTGTTTTAATAGTCAGCTTTATAGGAAAAGAAAGCTTTGAAAAGTTACCTGTTTTCTCTCTGGTTTGATTTTCAGTTCTAAACCAATACTTATTTAAGTGTTCTCCACTTCTTGGCATAACCTAATAATTAAAAGAATTACTTGAAAGCCAGGGCAGCTTTGCACAAATTAATGCAGGGGGAAAAAAAGCTGCAATCTTCCAGCGGGCTGAAAAAGAGGTCAAAATTATGCCAGTTTTAGCTGAGAGCGAAGGTAAACACAGATCTCCCTGTAGCCCCGTTTAAAGCCTTTTTCTGATCTTCAAGTTTCTTATTTTACCGATCAAGAAAAAGGCTAAATGCGGTGCTGAATGTTAGGGTATTTCTCGGCAATTAAAGCAAGGCCGTTCCTGCGGAAGGCACGGCGGTGCTGGCAGCGGTGGTGCGCAGCAGTGCTCCCGCAGCGGGCAGCTCTGCCTGCTGCCTGCCTGCTGCCTGCCTGCTGCCTGCTTCCTGCCTGCTGCCTGCCTGCCTGCACGCCGCCTCGCTGCGTTTGCACCAGCCCAGCGCGAGTGTCCCCCACTCCTGAGCCGGGGAGCTCCGGGCGAAGGGGAGCAGAGCTACAGCAAAGCCGAGCGATGTCGGTGCAGGGCTGGCAGCAGTTTCCAGGGTGAAAGCTCCTCTGTCCTTTTGTGCATTTGCTTCGATCCCTGTCTAGAAAATCCATTTTCAGGACAACTGAGGCACCTGGACTTGCGGCTGAACATCTCCGCAGAGCCACAGGGCTACTCCTGGGCCGGAATGCCTCCCATGAGCCACGTTGCTATTCCAGAGGTCTCGGCACCCCCCGCCCTAGCGACTTCAGGTCGTTCCCGTGCAAGAGTCTGCTTGTGCAGCAGCAGCAGCCCCTTGCACGCTGCCTCCGGAGCACCAGCCTGGCAGCACGCCGGGGCTGGCCACCAAGAATCAGGCCTGCTGTTGCCAAGCCAAAAGCAGGATGAGCTCCAAGCCCAGCGCTCCCAGCTGCGGCAGGATCCCCGGGGCACACGGCTTACCGTCCCGACGGGGATCCGTGCCCTGGGACCCGTGGGAAGAGAAATGCCGCTGCGGCACTTGGTGGGGACAGGCTGGTGATGGCGGGGGGGGGGGGGCTCTGCCACAGCTCAGCGGGATGCCTCCTCCCTTCTCGCGTGGTGGGACTGGCAAAGCCCGGCGTGCCCCGTCAGCAGCGGCGGGAGCTTTCCTGGGAGCGGGTTTCTGTTGCACAAAACATTTCCAGCTGTTGCAGGCTGTGGCTGAGCATACCAAGCAGCTTGGCTCAAGTAAAAGTTCAGCAGCCGCCAGAGCCCAGGCCGCAGAGGCAGGTCCGTTAACCTTTTCCACCACCATTTCTGGCACTACGACGTGCACAGGACCATGTCTGCCTGGAGCGCCTTGTTCACGGAAGTCCAGGGGAGAGCAGTCGTTCACCCTGCAGGAATTAAGCCCTTGTCCATGAGACGATCTGGGCCATGCAGTTGCTCGAAACCGTGCTGGAGGTGACAGTGTTTCACTTCAGAAAGCGGCTGTCTCTCAGGACTAGCATTTTTCTCTTACTGGCTTTCACGTTGCTGCTGTGCAGTTGCATTGGGATAAACAAGACCCATTTTTTCCACATATTCACAAATGTATTCAGTTTTCACTAGTTTCTCTGGGTTAGAATTTGGTCCCTGAAAAGACAGGTAAACCTGTCCTTATAATTTTTACTGGGCAGATAGCAAATCCCTGGGAATGCGTACTGATGGCAAAGTACATGGGATGTAACGGGAAATCAGCACTGTTCTTTACATGACATGCTTAAAACAAGTATCTCGTTTAATTAGAAAAAGAAAGATCGTTGACTCTTTCCCAAGCTGTTATCTGTGCAATTACTTTATGTAACATTATTAAAAATTAATTTTCCCCAGAACCTCAGCAATTCACTGAAACACGCCTGGCCCTCAGCAGCGGCTGCGGCACAGCCAGCCCACTGGCATCCTCCAGGCAGCGGGGCTCGGTGCTGCGGGCCCCCCTGGACGGCCTGTCCCTTGTGCTGGGCACCTCTGGCCTGAGATCAAAGCACCTCTGCACAGCACCCCCATTGCAGCAGGCTCAACGCCTCTCCTCGCACTGGCACAGCACCCCTCCTCGCACCGGGCACAGCACCCCTCCTCGCACCGGCACAGCACCCCTCCTCACACTGGCACAGCACCTCTCCTCGCACCGGCACAGCACCCCTCCTCGCACCGGGCACAGCACCCCTCCTCGCACTGGCACAGCACCCCTCCTCGCACCGGGCAGAGCAGCCCCCCTCTCCGGGGGCAGAGCATCCCCTTCTCCAGGGAGGTGGCAGCCCTCCTCGCACCGGGCAGCGCGGTTCTCCTCGTAGCAGCACAGCCTCCCCCCCTCGCCAGGGGCAGAGCATCTCCCCTCTCCGGGGGCTCAGCATCCTTCCTCTCCGGGGGCAGAACATCGCTGCTCTCCTCTTTGCTCCGTGCCCAGCACCCCGATTGCGCCGTGCCCAGGGCGGCTGCTCGCACCGGGCGCGCTACACCCCCCCTTGGCAGCGGCGCGGCACCGCTCCGTGCCGGGACACAGCCCCTCCGGCACCGCGCCCGGCACCGCTCCGCGCCCGCCGGCAGCGTCCTGCCCGGCACCGGGCAGCGCATCCCCCCGCCCCGGCACCGCGCCCCGAACTTCGCCCCGCCGCTACCGGCCCGTCCCCGCGGGGAGAGGCGGCCTTACCTATCCGGATGACATGCGGCATCCCGTGCGAGCACTGGCCCCAGAAGCCGCCGACCAGGAGCGCTGCCCAGTATTCCCAGAGCACGCCGCGGAGAGCCGGCCAGAGATGGGGCATCGTTGGGGAGGGCGCGGGCCGGCGCGGCCCTACGGCCCCAGGGGCAGCGGGGGAGCGGGCGGCTGCTGCCCGGGGCTCAGGCGGAGCGGCCGGTCGGCGCCGAGGCCGGACCGCTCATGGCACATCTTAGTGCGGCCGCGCCGGCCCGTCCCGCGGCAGCCGCTCCGTGCCGAGCCGAGCCGTTCCGCTCCGTGCCGAGCCGAACCGTGCCACGCCGAGCCCAGCCGTGCCGTGCCGTGCCGTGCCGGTGCCGGTCGGGCGGCACCTGCGGAGCCGGGGCTGCCGGTGCGCCCGGAGGAGCGGCTCTGTCCCCTCCTACCACTGATGCGCGCGGCTCGCGCAAAGCCCCGGAGTGGAGCGTGCACACACTCACACGCACGCACACTCACACACACGCTGACACCCCCCCCCCCCCACCCCCCGACACACACCGACACCCGCCCGCTCCCCCGGGGCGAGGGCAGGGCCGGCTCGGCGGGCGCGGGGCAGGAGGCGGCCGGGGACCCTCGGCGGGGACCGCGGGGCGGGGGGCGGCAGCGGGGGGTACCGGGGGCGCCGAGGGTCCCGGCAGCCCCGGAGGCTCCCGGCGTCCCCCTGCCCCCGACGGCCCCCTGTCTGGCAGATCCCGGGGTGCTCGGTGTCCCCGGAGCTCCCGCTGTCCCGAATGTCCCCGGGGGGCCCCGGAGTCGCCTATGTCCCCCGTGTCCCCGACAGCCCCGCCGCCGGGCGCCGGGCGAGGCGGGACAGCATCCCTCGGGCCGCTCCGGGGGCGGCGGGCGGGTACCGGGGGGCCGGGGCCGCTGGAGCGGCGGGACCCGCGAACGGGCGCCCAGCCGGGGCTCCGCAGCCGGGAGTTTAATGACCTCGGTGACAGAGACAAAGGGCTGCACATGCAGCAGATAAGTAGGCTGCTTTGTCAACTTGCTGGGCTAGGCTAGGGCGAATTTATTTTTTCTCATTTAAATAATTTGATCTATTCCATCATTTCCAATCGCTCCCATTTGCCAGCTGTCTGCTAACTGCATCGCCTGGAACATCTGAAGAGCAAATCTTTAATTTTCTTACAAACATACTATTACTCCGTATCTGTTCATCCTTTTAATTTTCCTTGTCCATCGCTTTCCCCAGCAGCAAGCTCGACGTGCTCAGCTGATCGCTGTCCTGCGTTCAGGCGACCCATCCTGGACCAGCCTCCCTTAACCTGAATGTATGAACCGGAGGAGGGGACATATGCAAATCATTATCGGTCTAAAACTCAAAGAAAAGTTCCCCGGGTGTTGGATCTGACAGCAGGCAGCGAGCACGCCGACTGCTGCAGTGAGGCAGACCCGTGGAGGGGGGAACCCTGCGTGCCCATCGCAGTGGTGTCTGGTCTCGGGCTGTTTCTGTACCCGGGGGATTGGCCGGGGTATCCGATAGCTGTCGTCATCATGGAATTGTAAGGAGAAGCTGGAAGAGGCTCTGGGGGATCTGCACACCCACGGCAGGACTAGCCCCTCCTGGAGCTGCTGGTGTAACTCTTCCCAAAGCCTCCCCGGGCACACGGTGCCATGGTTTAACTCGGGCTTCATTTGGGGCGACGGGAAGGTACCCCTGAGCAGGACCTGGCTTCTCAGCATCGTGTCATGGTGGAGGAGACTCCAACTCCTACCTAAGAGTCAAGCCAGAGGGGCAAAGACACTACTCAGTGTCTTCAAAGCACGGTGCAGAAGCTGGGTCTCAGAGGAGATCTGTTGTTACTGTTTATTGTGGGCAAGCTGAGGCCCCGACTTCCACCAGGAAATCTTAGCTGTGTCAAAGACGGTTATAGAAAAGGGTCTCTCATGTTAAGGATATTTTTATCCTTCATGACACCAAAAAACATAAGATTTAGCAAAAGGGCATGGAAGAAATTTTCTTTACTTACTGCTTAAATGAAGGACAGCTGTTTCTGTGAACTTGTTATACAATTAAATGTCACAACCTGGTAAATCATTGCACCTGGAGATAAAAAAAGCCCCATGAACCTATTGGGAGGGAGAGGGTAGAGAGGGCTGGTTCTTCTGTTGCTGTTCTTTACTCTTTGCGGACTCCAGCATTTAGAGGAGAGGGTTTGATTTTCAGTAAGTTGGGACCAGAGGTTCAGATTTTGTGGACTGTTTAAATTAAAATGTAGCTAGGATGATATATTTTACTAGTTCATTAGTGTCAAGAGGCTGCTGCTTGCCTTTTTGCTGCACCAGGCACTAGGAAGGCTCTAACCTTTGCTTCAGGCTCTGGATCCTACTGCAGTACCAGCACAAATAGTTTATTTCTTATTATCTGATCTGATCAGTATCTGATAGGTGTGTGGAGGCCAGTCCTCGTCATGTATGTAGGCCAGAGAAGGAGGTATGTGCCGCTCAGAAAGGCAGGACAGGAGCAATCATTTATCGGAAGCCGGATAGCAAACCAAACCAAGCGCGCCTGGACGCCAGGCAGAGGTGCGCTCTGTAGCTGCAGGTCTCCTTGCTTGGGGTTTGCGTGGCCTTTCCTTCCCGAAGCAATCTGAGCGGCGTGCAGCAGATCACGGCTGTGCTTCCCTTCCTTCGTATTCCTGAGTTCCCACGCTGTCCCCCAGCCCTGCCCCGTGTGTGGCTTGGTGGTGCTCCTCTCTCGGCAGCGTCCTGCTGCCCTCCAAGGGGATCCCAGGGCTGCTCCATGTCATGATCAAAAAGAGGGATAATTTTGGAACTAATCTTAGACGTTGCACTGTAGTTGCCTTAGATTTTTAATTTTTTTCACTTTGTGTGTGACCTGTGGATGCACTGCACCAGGGTCCACCCCTCGAGCAATGACCTTCAGCCATTAGGCCAAACTCTCCATCAGCTGTGGCAGAGTGAGGTCGTTAGCATATAATTACAGCAAAGACAAAATGGCTGAAAAAAGAAGGGCTGTATCTGCCAGGCTGGTAGAGCACCTCGTGGGACCAGAGCTCTACCTCAGTGCTGCTGTGGGGTAAGTGCTGCCCAGCCCCGTGCTGGGCAGGGTGCTGGACTGAGCAGGATGATGCTGGACTGAGCTGCGCGGCCGGCATCTGCGTGGCCTCGATGCGTGGGCAGCCAGCCTTCGGGGCTGACTTTGTGTTGGGGTAACTGGGGCCCTTGTTCAGGAATTTGGGGCTGTTGCCTTGCTGAAGGACAGAGGAAGCAGAAGGGCTCTGGTGTTCTTCTCGTTTTTTACAGTGATGCTAAAAATATAAAGGTGTTTGCCCGGTTCACTACTGCTGTGAAACTAGCTTTAATGCGGTAGTTCATTGCTTCATAGTGTACCAATAATTAGTGAAATTCTCTGCTGTATTTATAACTTATGAACACAGTGTACCATTTAGGAGAAGTCATTTGGTCATTCCTAGTTTGTTATGAGATATTGCGATGCGTTAGATTTTTATGCTGCCTTTTTTACAGTGAATATATGTGGTATTTAGAGCTCCATTTATTACACAGGTAGGACTCTGATAATTGTGTACATTTTATGTTTTTTTATATACATAAAAATCTCAGTTCTCTTACCTACAAATAAAGCTGAATATTTATGAATGCAAGGCTTTTTATTTTCAAGTACGAGAAGGAACTGCTTGCAAAAGTGGAAAACAGTGGTGAAATTATTAATATCTAGGGAAAAATGCTGATTGACAAAGGACCTTTTCAAATCAGAATCGTGCTTTAGAGCAGCAGCAGAAGTATGAACCTTGCAGAAAGAGACATAAGCATTTCTATAGCTATGGCATTTTTCCATGTTAATGAAGAAAAAGAGGCTTCTCTTTATTTTTTTTAATGGTATCTAAACTGGTTCATTTGAATTAGCTACATCCACATGCGTTTTGTTTAGATTTATATGCATCAGGTGTAATATAACCACAATCAATGTGAGTTATGAGGCCCAGCGCTCACATTACCGAGATTCATGTGCTCGAGTCGTCTCCTAAAATACCAGAGAGTAAATATACCGGGGCTGGCAAATGCAGATTTCTGGGACTTGAGTGCCCTCTACTGAAACAGTCCTGGCTGGCCCTTAACTTTGACACCCAGCAGCTTGATTGATGGGTTGCTAAATTAAATTTAAGCCTGCGGTTCACAGGTTCAGCCGTGATGAAGAATCCCTCCTTTCTTTCCTCTCCTGTCTGATCAGGCGCTGGTTTCTTCTCCCTTCTCTTCTTGTAACGCTCCGGTTTTAATTCTGACTCTTCCTGCGGCTCTGCATATGCCACAGTAGATTTTTCTTTTTTTAAATGGCAAGTTAAGATACAGTAAGGATTCCTTCCGAAATAATCATCCGGGGAGCTGTAATCGCACTGATTACAGTGCGGGGCTGGGCATGGCAGCACCCGCAGGGAGAAACCCCCTTTGCCTCACGGACCTCGGGTGCGCTCAGCGCTTTGTAACTGTAAAAGGCGTTAACTCCTTGCGAGGTGATGGTGCCACCCGTGCTCTAGGAGCTCTTGCAAAAAAAAAAGGCAAGAAACCACATTTGCCCCCACAAACTTATTGTAATTTTGTGTTCTATTTTGCTTGCTGGGGAGGGAAGAGGAAAAATTTCCACTTCCTACTCGGCGTTTCATCTGCAGTGGGAACAGCGTTGTGTTTCCCCGAGCAGGGGTTTCTCTTGCCGCGGCGATGGAGGCACCGGGCAGTTCTGCCATCCCCGCCGCGGGGTGAAGGACTGAGGAAAAGGCCAGAAACAGCTGGTGTGTTGTAAATGTTGCTGGACAGATGATTTCAATGTCTGGAGATTCCCACTTCTTAAATTTTTAACAGGTTTATTCTCTCTAATTTCGTACAAGCTTGCCCCGGAAGCGTGTTTTGCGGTGCAGTCCGCTCTGAGTCCTCGCAGAGCGAAGGAGGTGGGGCGGGTGTCGGGGCAGGTAGGGAAACGCGTGTTTTCTGCAATCTGTGTTACAGAGTAATGCTCCTGGAAGAATTGTTGCTGCACTACACTGCATATATTTGTGTTGGAACATACTGTGGTGTAATAGCTGGTTTGAAATGTATCCAGTTCTGCTGAATATATTATCGTGAAAGTCAGGCAAACGCACTGGGAGAATGTGAGCTCCTGTCAAACCAGAGCGCAGAAATGCTCTGCAGAAACTGTGAAAGCGAGGAGGGAGTTGGTACCAACTGCTGCCCTCCTGTTCTCACGCAGGGTGTTTGCAGGGGCCGGTGCTACGGGACCGCTCTGGTCAGAGCCGTGTGCGGGGCTGAGCGCCTGAACAGATGGAAGGCTCCTTTGCTCCCGCCCGTGAAGCAGTTGCCATCCCCTGCCTTGGTGCAAACCCCCTCGTCGCGGCGGGCGCAGGAGCCGAGCGCTGGGCTGGGAACGGGCAGGTCCCCGCTGTCGGCGGGGCTCCGCCAGCGGAGCTGGTGGGAGCGCGCAGGAGGCTTTGTCCCGCAACGTCCCCTGGCTGGCAGGAGACAGGAACCAGCTCTTCCTTCACCCGGGTGGTATTTGTATCACCAATTTCTTCCACAGCCCCCTTTCCAGCCGGGGCAGCCCTGGGGGGTGAGACGAGGGCTGTGCCGTGCTGGGAGAGCCAGCGCGCAGCCCGTAATAGAGCCATGATGACGTGCGACGCTTTGCCAGACTCTCCTGCCTGGAGCTGGCTTAACTAAGGCTGATGGAGCCTCTTTGGATGAGAAGATCTTGTTTTTTCTTTTTAATCAGTTATGTCACAGTCTGCCTTGTCTGAGGGTCCCCTCCTGGCTCACAGCGGTGTCACGCACCTGGCAGGAACCCGCCTGGGTCTTTGCACCAGCAGCAGCACCCAACCGCTGTCATACAGGGATACCTGTCCCTTGGGGGTCTGGGGGCTTTTGCCCGGGAGGGGACAGCAGAAACGCAGGACTCCCGGGTGGGGTTGGGTGGTGGTTCACCCACCCCGGCTCTGGCTTGGCTGCGTCTGCCTGACTCTTGCATCGAACCCCGCACAGCGGGACCCTCGCTGGGCGCCTCCCCGGCAGGGACTCCTTTGATCAGCCGCTCCTTTTGAACTGAACTTGGTTTTGAACCTGGAGGTGGGCTGGTACTTACTCGGCGAGACCAGGCTGAGTGCTTCCCGGCATTCCCACCGGCAGAGTCACCCGAGACAGCAGAAACGCCGGAGAACGCCAAGAGCTGCCCGGCCCCTTTGGCCACGATGCAGTGGTGGTGAGCAGGGACCGTGCCGTCTCAGCACCCCGAGGGTGAAGGTGTCCCGCTGGGTGTGCAAGCAGAGCCGCGTGTGCCCCGGCTGCTCATCAGCCTTACGCAGCAGCAGGTGAATCTGTACAATTGTAGCGTGTCGTATAGGCTGAAAAGGGCAACAGGGAACAAATGAATAAGTAAGACCAGTTTAAATTATTATCTTTATCACACCACGTGTTTGTCCCCTGACAGGAGAAGCTGTTTTGGCCAGTCAGCTCTGTCAAGTGCTCCCTTTTCTGTGCCGCAATATAATCTTTTGAACTCAGCTGAGTGGAAATACATATTCACGTCAGACAGCCTTTGCATGTATTTTTCATCCTCTTTCTGCAGAGGTAGGAAATCATCTTTTTTTTTTTTCCCTAAAAAAAAAAAAAAGCCCTCTATCTTTAGGATTGGTGGGAGAAGCCATTTGCAACTGATGGGTGTAAATTATGCCTGCTTAGTCAGACAGGAAAATTAGAGACTGCAGAATTAGACTCTGCTTGCAATTATCTTTACATGGAACCAGTTTACAAAAAAATTTGGTATGCTCCTTGGCTTTCTGATAAATTCTCATGAGAATTTATTTTGGACCTGTCAGCTTCGAAGTGCGGTCCATTGTATGGAACCCAGGAAAGCTATCTCCTTTTGTCTCCTGTACAAGTATACCAACTGGCTGAGCAGAAGGTTGGTCACCTGCCAACCCGTGAGTGCACAGGGCACTTTACTACCCACATGTCTAATTACCCATGCAAAGATTTGGAATGACTTGTTAATACCTTTTTTTTCCTCTACACATGCAAAGGGCAGGAAAAGAGCACGTTATTTTGAATGCCTGTTAAAGTCGGGCTTCAGTGGAATTATGCTGGGAATTAATTTGGCCAGGGGCAGCCAAGCCGTTCTTCCCAATCCCCTCACAAACTCAGGCCTGTTTCCAATTCACAGCAAATTTCTCAGTTGTTCCAGCACATTCAGAGAAAGTTTAAATGTTGGGTGGGGAAGCTGTGGCTGGATGTGGCCGTTGCTATTCAGAACGCAATAGGGCACGACTAGGCATCGCTTGTCAGCAGGAGACCTGATGTCCCAGGGATAAGGGGGTCCCCGCCTCGGGAAAGGCGTGGGGTGTCCGGGAGAAAGCAGCTTTCCCGTAGCAGTGGGCATCGGCCACGGGCAAGATGCTGTGGAAGGCTGAGGTGTGTTAAATGGGGGGGACAAAAAGTATGTGCCAGTGGGGGAAATGTCCTGGCCCTGGGTTCCTGTGGGATGGTGCTTTTGGGAAGGGGTGTACGAGAGCGGGGAGGAGGAGGAGGTGCCATGTCGTGCTCTGAGGAGACTTGGGGGGCTGGGGTGATCCTTATATCTATCTGGCACCTGCCCATCTGAACTCTGCCTCATTATTTGGGTCCCCCCAAGCATTTCCCTACAATTTCAGGAAATTAAACCCCCAGGCTTTGTAACATGTGCAGAACACCCTTTTCCCACTATCCTGCCTGGATAATGAATTGGTAATTCATGAGACCGCGCGTGGTCCTGATGCGGGGCTGGGGATGGGCAGCGGTGCTGGTGTCAGAGCAGCCGGTGAGAAACCACTCGTGAATATTCCTGCCCGGTTTTTCAAAGCTTTTGGCCTTGTTTTAAGCTGATGTGAGACGCCTTTCAAATCTGGTGCTAAACCAGACCGTTGCGCCAGTTAAATACTTGTTATTCATGGCTGTTGGTGCCTGGGCACGAGGTTAATTTTGGCGCTTTTCAGCTTAGCAAGCAATGAACAGCTTCATGTGTTCTCCTGTTGGAAGGGGATTGTGCAGCATGCTGTATTTGTGGATCGAAAGGAGAGTGTGGGAGGCTTCCCGCGTACGTCGCGTTCCTAGTCACAGGAAGAGAGAAATGCTGCTTTTTATTATCTTTTTTAAATCTGATGTTTATTTGGTATTTTAAAGGTGTTAAGAAAACAGAGAAAATGGATTTCAAAAGATAGAAAACAAATTAGGTTTTGAAATGTGACTTGTGAGCTGGTCTCTAGTTTTCCCAGTTCCCCCTAGCTGGTGGGGTGCTGGTGGGGTGCTGCCCCTCATGCTGCTGGGACACCCCCTTTCCTTCCAGCAGCGGCCGGTGCCACTGAGCAATTTTAGCAACTGCTGACCTCGCCATAGAGGAGAAGTCGAAAGCTGATGTGCCTCAAGCCATGCTGAGTTTCCCTTTAGTGTAAGCCATTTTCAGAGACCTCCTTTGGTCGCACAGCAGATGCAGGGCTCAAAATTCACCCCGGGTTTCCAGATAACTCAGTTGCGTTTGTACTGTAAGAGCTGGAGGAATGAGGAAGATAATGGCTGGGAACAAAAGCGGTGAGAGACCCGAAACCGTGTGGTCTTCCAGCTGGAGAGAGCTGCTCGTCCTTCTGCGCAAACCAAACACAGTGCTGTGACTCTCTGAATTTGTTAATGTTTTATCTCCAAGTCTTTCTTGCACCTGGAAAGACTATAAAATGAATCTCCTGTATTTAGCGGTAACTCTCGGATGCGTCCCGTTCGCTGCAGCAGAGAGGGATCAGCCTGCGGCGTCTTGAGGGCGACCGCTTGCTGGTTTGGTTTCCCCCCAGTTCAGCCAACAGAGCTCCCAGTGCCGCTGGGGAAGGAGGTTCCGGACCCAGCTGTGAATTTCTGTTGACCGCATGCTGGGGACGCCCGGTTCCCCGCTCCGGTGCCCAGCGGCGGCTGAGGAGGTGCCTCCTACGGGACTTGGTTATCTTCTTCCTGTGGCTTTAAATTTGAATCTGAAATGCCTTGTTTAAATTTCATTGCTGCTATTTCTACCTATTGTTTCTGTTTGGTGATGAGACAGAAGAATAATATTTTTAAGCAGGTCTTAGTACAAGTAAAACAGAGCTGATGTGGCTTTATTTTAGACAATGTACCCAAAATCTTCACTAGATTGTATCTGTGCTTTGCGCGGCCTTCCGCTTCATGGTGGGAACATGACTTGCATATTGAAACCTGGCGTGAAAAAGCCCCAGGAAAAATAATGAGCCTCTCCTTATAGTTTATTTCTGTAACTTTTTATGGGAGACACTTGCTTTTTTTCAAATGTAAAGGAAAAACTAGAACTGTGTCCAGTAAACATTCAATATTTGAAGTGTTTGTATATAAAAAAGTATTTTGTGTTCGCTTTTTGAAATATGAAAGCAAAAAGTGAATAATTTTGCATAACTGTTTTATAAGCATTCACTGGGGGAAGGGAGAGCGAGGTCTTGCCAAAATTATGTGTTCTGCACATTTTTTATTTCATTGAAACCCTACTTTTTTTTTAAATCCCTGAGGCATTTCAGTGCACGTAAGACCCCGCTGGCTGTGGTGATGCCTGCGTTGTCCCGGGGCGTGGGGAGCCTGACTGTGTGCTGGGCTGCGTGACAGAATTTAACAAATGAAAGCCAAAATCACACAAAATCAATCATTTGGGTATGACGTGCAGGCGAGCGCTAAGGCAACGGGGAAGTGAGGTGCCTTTATGTTTTGATTGGAAGTGAATATATCTCTTTCCCGGAAAGCAATCACAATTCTCATATAATACTTTCACGTATTTCGGTGAGGTGCAGCCTGGAAGCGGGTGAGAGCAAAGTGTTCCGGCTCTGCCCTCCCAGCGCCCGCTGGGCTCGGATGCTCGCTGCGGGAGGACGTGGCCCTGGAGAGATGCAATTACATACCCTCGTGTTAACAGTTTAAAGATCAAGGAAGGAGTAGTTTGACTACAGATTAAATATAAAGATACCCATTTATGAATTAGGAAAAAAAGAAGAAAAAACCCTCCAAGTAGATTAAAGTCTTGCAGAACTGACTAATAAATCAACTGCTGGCGAAGCGTGGCAGCCTTGTCTGCTGCTCTGAAGGGGCTAAGGACAAGTTTAATAACGCTTTACAATTCAGAGGCTAAATGAAGAGCAAGTAAAGCGAGAGCAGCACACGCACTAACTCTGAAGGCGATGCAAAGAGACTCGGGAACGAGCACAAGCCTTGGCTGCAGCGAGAGCCGGCGGTGGGAGAGGTGACCCCCGGGGACCTCCGCTGCGCCTCGGTCCTCCCTGCTGGAAGGGGAGCACCCCGTAAAATAGGTATTGAGTTTGGGCTGAGAGCTCCTGGGTGAAGGACCCAAATGCTGTGGGCAGCCAGGATTGAAGGGAAAAGCTTGGAGCTTTGTTCGTGGTCGTTCGTTATTTGTGTTGCGGTAATGAGCAGCAATGCTATGGCACCGTTGCAGAGCAGCGCTTGAGCAGCCTGCCCACTGCCAGAGGAGCTTATAGCCATGAGCAAGGGAGTAAGACAATGGATATGTAATTTTTCTTTATAATTTTATTTTGTTAGCTTAGAATGAAGACTTTTCAAAGGCATAGACTGCCTTTTAGTGCTGGGCTCTCAAAACAGGGATGAAGGGACATGCCTCTCTAGGCAAAATCACAGTGCAATGTCAAACTGGCTGCGGTCTGCAATGGGGACGCACTTGGGAAGCAAACGCTCCCAGAGTTTCTTGGGAGAGAGTTGCCCTTTACTGCAACTAGTAAAGTAAATATTTTAGGAATTGTGCTCTTCTGGAAAAAGTCAAAATGCACCTCATCCTAATTACTGCAATTTACTAGTTAGCTGAAGGTAACTAATAAGCCCTGAAAGCCTTTGGGAAGTATTCCTCGGAGAGGAAGCAGCACAGCATGGCAGCAGCTTCTAAGGCTGAAGGGTCTCATCTGCATTTAGTGAGGCGTCTGTAGATGCTGCCTGCTTCCTCCTTAACTCGCATCAAAGCATAACCCACCGCTTGTATCGCTTTCATAGCGAAACAAAAATACCCTCATATGAGCCTAGCAGAGGCTTGTGATCCGTCCTTCGGGCACAGGGTAACAGCAGGAGCACGTTTACTTTTCTGAAGGAAAAGGCTTTGGCAAACTTGGCTTGTGTTCGTGTGCTGTGGCGATGGAGCTGGGAGGTGCTTAACAGAACAGCCTGGAGTTTTGATCTGCTCCTTCCTGGGCAGTGAACTATGCATATGTGTCTGGGAGTCCTTGAGAATGCACAGCAGAAGTGGGTTCGGTGATTAATAAAACATCAGATCCTTGGGATTTTTCTGGGTTCGCTGCATTGCTCTGCCTTACGCTGGTGGAGAACCTGGTGCGACTACCACTAGCAAGAGCAGCAACCTATTGCTTTTATTGGGTGTAGGCTTTTAACGACCGAGTCTTAGGGGTGGGGAGACAGTGGGATTAATTGCTGGCTCAGGGAGTAAATAGCTCTAGGTGAAGTCAAGGGTGATCAACCTCAGGTAGACAGTCATTTCCCAGGAGATGCTGTATGCCAAGGGTACCTCTTGCTATAAATTGCTTCGGATGTTTGAATAGAGACCTCTTATAAACTCAAACACTGCACAGGACACTTGTGTCCTCGCACTGCCATCAGGCCCTTAGTCACCGAATTGTTCAAGGTCACAAGAAGAGCCTGTAGTAAGCCAGAATTAAATCCAGTTTGTTCAACTCCCATAATTTCGTCTTATCTTTGCACCCAGTTTTCAGAACGCTTTTGCTGTGCCGTCCTGCGGGGCGCTCCCAGGTCTGACACAGCGCTGATGCATCAAACATCCTGAGCAATATGCAGATGCAAATCGGTTATTTCTGCAGCGCGCTCCCAGAACCTGCTAAAAGACAAAGAGCACGGAGCGGAGAGCCCGCTGGCAAGCAATGCACTCAGGCCCCTATTAAAAACAGCAGAACAAGTTTAATCTCTGGATGGTGGGGAAGTTTGCATTGTCAGCATTGTTTGATCCAAGTTTTAAAGGCAAAATTGAAATCGTTCTTCACCAGGCTCAACACATTGATCTCTAGAAAAGAGCACTTGTAAATAACCTCCTCGAGAATATGTCACCCTCTTTTTTTTTTTTCTCCGAACTATACTCCTCTGTGAGAAGGGCAATCCCCAAGGATGCTCCAAAAGCAAGGAGAAAAAGCGGAAATGGCTTCAGGGAATTTCTCTCTCTCATTCCTCCTTCTCCAGTCCACCATCGAATGCACACATCGCACGCTCCAGATCACAAGCCATTAATAAGGAAAAATACTGACGCTCTCATTTCCCCTTTCCCCAAAAGGGTTGACTTGCTTTCCTAAATGGTTCATCTCTGACAGTCAACAAGCTGCCGGGCAATTATTTTAAATTACGAAACTCTTAAGTAGAGTTTAATCAGTGTTTTCCCCTCTATCTAGCAGCCATCCCAACTACCACCACCTCCTGTTTTCCAAATCCTCGTTTCTTTTTGCACGCCCCGAGGAAATCCAGCCTTGCGGTGGCACGTCCCTCCCGTGGTGCCGCGGGGGCGGACGCGGTGCTCGGGCACTGACCTCTGGATCCGGGTTTACCTTCCCCTCGGTGCTGATCCCGAAAAGCCGTTTGCTTTCCACTTATGTCAGCAAGGTCACTTGGGCACAGCCTTCGGGGGAGGATGAATGATCCTCTTCTCTCGGGATCAATAGGACGTTTTGGGGAATATCTTCAATTGAAAGGAAAAGCAGCTGATGTTGGACTTGCTTTAAGCATGGTTTTCCCTGGCAGGGTTAGATATATTTAGGGCATCTAACTGCTGGAGAATTAAAAAGTGATTTTTTTTTCCTTCATCACCAAATGAGACATAATGATCACTTTCCATATTTGCAAATTGCGCGGAAAATGGCAAAGTTTGTAATTTGGAGATTTAAAAATTGTTTTGTGGTTTATTTTTCTTAATTAGCCCACAGTAAACTTTGAGATAGTTTGTTGAAATGGCTCGTGGGGGTGTGTGTCCTGTCTGCGCGGCGTGCTTGTGGAACTGCCGTTAACGTCCGTAGGAGCTGCTGTAACGTCGCCTCTTGTGGGATTTGATCTTGCAAGACGCTGAGCACTTTAGATTTGATCTTCAAGTATCTTTTGACTTCAATAAGTTGATTCATTAGCTTCAAGTTAAGAACATGTTTAAATGATCTGCCGAATTGAACCCAGCCAATGTGATTTTCAAATCAGATATATTTCCATCAGGTTTTTTTTGCTTAGGTTTATCAGCTATGTAAGAGGTTTGAGGGGATACTGTGGCAGCTGCTATGACCTACTTCAGAGACTGGGTGAGTCTATCCAGGGCCTCTGTGCTGATTAACAGTGTCTTTCTAAATATGTACACTTCCACTTGAATGTAATTTTCCTGTAAAGGAAAAAAAAAATTAAAAATAAATCAGTGTTGCATAACTGGGGCAAATTCACAGGAAAAGCATCTTTAACAGTGACAGGCATCTAATTCATGCTCTGCTCTGAACGAGGAGGAGGAGGAGGAGGAGGTTTCTTCTCTCGCCCTCCTCATCTGATGCAGACAAATCTGTCTGACCAGGGACAGAAGCAGGACTGTGCTCGTTGGGGACTTTCAGCGGCAGCACGGAGCATTTGATTACGTGTTGTTCCAAAATTAATATATTCTAGCTTTCCTATTGATCTGGAAGGATCATCTGAGATGGACTGGGGGATGGAGGATGTTGGTATTGGGGGGGGGAAACAAATCTATTGCTTTAAACAAAGCTGTGTCTGTATTTGCAAGTGAAAATGATCACGATGCATTTTCAGAACAAAATCTCAATACAGAGCACGGAGCTGCCGGCGCGGGAGAGGCCGTCCAGCCAGGGCCGAGGGGCTCCTGCTGCGGGTGGGCTGGCTGGGGGTGGCCCCGCGGAGCTGCCGGGCTCCCCGTGCAAGGCGAGGACGTGGGCTTGCTCCCAGCCTCGTCTCCCCGGGCTGCCAGCCAGGGGCTGGCGGGTGCACTGAGCACCCCTGGGTGCCGCCTCGCTGGTGGGGGGAGCCCCAAATCTGCAGTGTCAAGGACACTTGACTTTGTCAAGGAGCTGCCAGGACCCCCAAAGCGGGGTCTGATAAAGCCTGGCTTGTTTTCCCGCGGCATGCTCTGCTGCTCACGCTGGCCCAGCACCCCGGAGACCTCGGCGTGTCTGCTGGGACACCCAGGGCAAGCAAACCTCTCGCCTTTCCGTAAGCCTTATGGAAAACCGCAGAGGAACGCCCTGCGTTTGTGTACCTCCGGATCCAAGCATCCAAAGATTGGAGCGAATAGATCCAGGAAGACGCAAGCAGGAGATGAAAGAGAAGAATGCGTGATTCGGAACTAAAATGAAGTCATCTTTAATGAAGCACTTCAAAAATAGCTTTGTCACTTTTACCCACAAAGGAAGTTATTGTGGTGAAATTACATTATCATCTCGTGCTGGTTTTAAAAACCAAGCTGTGCCTCCTGGGGAAAAGTGACTGTAAAAAGCTCTTTGTTTTTTTCCTTGAAAAAACAATGCTGTGAGGATGTGTGTTTTCAATCAATGGGGGCTCATAACTAATGGATCAGAAAAGTTTAGGAGCCAGCAACAAACTGAAGGCATTAATAACTGTTGCTTTCAAGTCAATGGAATTGATCAGCAAATTCAGTTTATTTCTGAATGATCATTATAGAAAAGTGGAAAGCAAACCAATATTTAAAGATGTACCTGCAAGCAATAATACATGATTGCAGGCTTTGGCAAGCTGGGGAGCGGAAAAAGGGCTGGATGACATAACGGATCATTCATAATTGTCAACCAAATTGCATAGCTGGTATCGAGCTTTAAAAAATGAACCATAAGAAGCATTTCTTATTGATTTTGTTTCGTTAGAAACAATATAAGGCTGCCTTAAAGAACTGGGAACAGGCTGCAATTGATTCTCTTTCCTTTTGAGCAAATTCCAGTAGAATTTGAGATTTTATTTTAATTTGGGCTTTATTAATGCTTTTTCTTTCTCTCCTCAGTGTAGGAGAGCTTGGGAGGCCTGGGAGCTGAACTGAAACTTGGGGAAAGCTTACGCCAAAGGGCACAAGCTCCACTGAAACTGGGTATTTCACAGATTCTCTAGAGAAGGGGGAAAAATATATATATAAACCTGGAGTCCAATATGACTTGTACAGGCCAGAGACTACTGAATTTTGGCAGGTATGCAGAGTTTGCTACCACCAGCTTCCCAATTAATTTCTGCTCCTCTGCCAAATATTTAGATTATTGTCAATTCCTACTCGCTGTCCTTCCTCTGCAGTGAAGATACTCTCACTGAAACTTCTCACCATCGAATATCAGATCCGTATTTGCAAACAGAGTGCTCCCTAGCTCAGATGTATAGTTCCCAAATGATCGTTAGGCTTTTCCATGAAAATGTCACTTTAACAGAACGGTGTTGGCTTAGTCAGCAGCAGCCTGCACACCCGGACGCTTGGCTTTCCCTCCCCAGTGCCAGAGAACGATGTTACCTCTTCCACTTGGGTGATTCGTCTCCCATACTTTCTTCTAAACAGATCTATTTGCTCTTCCATCCCTCCCTTGCTGGATAATAAATATACAGCCCCTCATCCGTGAAGGTTACCCATCTCTTCTTCCCCCTCAAAACCACAGGCGAAGCCCGTAACACCTGATGTTATTTAAGGTCCTCTCACATGAGATGTAATCCCCCTTCACAGCTGAGGTACTCTGAGGGGACACATCTCATGTTATTCTACGTTAAACTGGTTCACTTCACATTTTCAGTGGCTGCCGTGGGATGGGGCGAAGCTGGCCGCCCGCTCGGCGATGGGGGGGGCGGGTCTGGGCACGGCCGCGCCTGTCGCAGCGATGCCGATTCGCCCTCTCATCGCCTTTAGCCGACGATCCCTCTAAATCTGGGCGACGGGGGCTGGAGCTGCTGAGGTGGTAGCAGCGTGAGCTGGCCCAGCGGTGGAGGGAGCCGGAGGTGCCGGCCGTGCTCCCGCTCTGCCGGCGTGTGCCGCTGGTCCCGGGCTGGGGCTTGGCAGCGTTGACTTGGTGCAGGACGTGAGTCAACCCGTGCCCTTCCCCGTTTCTCCCTTTTAGCCTCCTGCAAATGCTCGGTAAGGCCGATGTGCACAGCAGCGCTGTTTGAGGTAAGCTGAAACAAACAAACCCCAGCTCCAAAAACGTGCAACAAGTGCCGGTTATTGAGACTAACTTTGGAAGTGTTTATATTTTTCCTTAAAAAACCTTATCTGCTGCCAAAAGAAATATGATGTGAAACCAGATGGGTTTTTTTTCTTTCCTTTCCTGGCATCACCTGTGGGGTGATGTGGCCCTAACGAAGGGGACCTAATTGCATCTGCTGCCATGCTGGTTAGCAAAGATTTTACACTGGGGCCAGGATGACTGTTGCTGTGTCCAGGGCTGGTCCTTGGGGGGATTCAGCTGTGGGTATCAAATTCCAAGTAATAAGGCAAATCTAAAATAACTTCTAGGTGTTTCCTCAAAATGCCAGATGTGCTCAGCTCTCCAGAGGAGCAGGCTTTTCTTAAAGCATTGATTTGTAGGGATTTGTTACTCAGATCTTCCTGTTAAGTTAACAGTAAAGATTCAAAACTGCAAAAATAATTGCAGGATCAAAATTAGTTACAAACACATCAAGACCTGAAGCTGCTGCAAGTTGGTCAGATTTACATATATCATGTGGCCAAATAATTCAAGCTAAACAGATTAACATGTTATGCTCCTGATGAAATGATCCTTGAATATACCACGGCCTCATGCCATGGCCATTATGAGAAGGGGAAAATCCTTGTTCGCTGCCAGTGACATTCAAGTGACAATGAAGCAGAAAAACACCTGGAGGTGTTGCTTTTATAGTTATTTAAAATATATATATATAAATTAAGGTGTTAGAGTCTTACCACGAGTCAAGGAAGGAAAAACAGAGAAAGGTGCTTGTGGTTTTGATTTAACCTCTGACCTGAGGAGCCAGGAGAGGACCACCGAGCGGCTCTTGCTGCCGGTGCCTTTTGGTGACAGCGGGTGGCTGGGGTCTGCTGGCACAGGCGCCGAGCTGCTGGCACGGAGGGAGGGATGTACAACAGCCGTCGCAGGACTGAGCTCACCTATCACGATTTATGCAAACAAAACCAAATCCTCTTTTGGTCCCTATGTGCCAATACCAAATGTAAAGAGCTACTCACAGGCTTTAAGGTCAAGCACGTACTTCTGCGCTTGACTAATATAAACGATGACGCACGTCATTTGGGCCTGAAGCCTGCTCACTTGTCATTTGAAAAATACATAGTGTTTTTGTTGATTATTCATGAATACAATTTCCTTGGTATTGCCTGTCACAGATGTTGCAGTTAAATATCTCTATATACGTAGCCATTGGGTTTGGATAGATTTGATTTGGGTGAGAGAGTGAATCAGATAAAGGGATGATGCAGACCTCCCAGCACCAGCAAAGGTGGTGGAGTTAGTGCCCCTCCCAGTAAATGGAGGCGACTGGGAGACTTCAACCAGTGGAACAGAGGAGGAGAGGACTGAGTTCTGCAGTCAAGCTGGGAGCAAAGTGCCTTTGCTGGTCGCCACTCTCTGTGCTCAGCTCCTGGCAGCTTTTATGGCTGCTAGGAAGCAGGAGATAGGGTTGATAAAAGAAAAGCTTGTTCTTCAGGATCCCTGTTGCACTCTAAAGAGAGAAGGGTGTGCGGGTGGGATTTACCCCAAAAGTATCGTTCGCAGCACTGCATCTCTAGGTGATAGGAAGAGACCCCTCCGATGGGGTGGGGTGGTGGATTACCTGTCTGTGCAGGTGGCTGAGTACTCCTGAGACTGGGAACAGGCGACCTTGGCCTCAAATGGGCTTTTGGTTTGGAGGGGGGATGTGTTTTGTCCCCCGGGAGCGCAGGAAGCGATGCTGCTGGTTACGGGGGAGCTCTTGGGCACAAAGCTCAGCCTGTGCGATAGCTGTGTAAATACAGCTGGCGGGTGGTCTGCTCTTTCTTACTGTTTTATTTTACACAGATTTTTGCTGAAATGTTCTCCTTTCAGCGCCATAATTTTAATGCATTTTATAGGGAGCTCTTTTACGTGTCAATAAAAAGAAGCAGTGCTGGTGTTGCACGAGGCCGTCAGTGTGACGGAGAGCGTGGCAGCGGCTGCTCCAGGGCTGCCGAGGTTTAGGCAGAGCGGACTTGGCTCGGCGAAGCATGGCAGGTCCCTCAGCCGGCACGGGGCCGGCTCCCTGACATGTGCTCACCGTACAGACTGGCATGGTCCTGCAGACCTGTCAGGAAGAAAAGAAAAATCTACAGGTTTTCCAAGCGCTTCTGCGATGGTTTTGACTCGGGGTACAGTCACAGCCCCGCTCAGACACGGCAGAGCAGCAGCACTCGACTCGCTGTCTTAGGGGCTTATGGTAAATGCGTTGATGTTCCTGTGGTTATCGTGGCACTGGCATCTAGACAGATATGGAGATACACATACAGCATTAGCGTAGAGCTCTATTAGCATAAATTACTGATGAATTCACCTAAAAAGCCAAGCCCCAGCTCCATGATTAAAAACAGTGTCAGAACTTCAAAGGGGCAATAGGCATGATTTATTTTTAAGATAATGTGGATAATTTCAAGTACCAAAGGATCTTGCTTATGCTGCTTTTCTTGGTATTCTGCATAATCTGCTGTGTCCAGCTAAGATTAGATAAAAGCAAAAGCAGGATCATTTTTCCTTTCCGACGTTAACTGTTTTGCTTCTCCTTACCCAGAGATGAGGTCTCAGAGCTTCACATGCAGAATGTTCCTCTTGGCTCCAGATAAGACTTTTTAGGGTGTGGTTTTGTTTTTTTTTTTGCTGCATTGTGCCGCTCGCGGTCAGACCTGAGGGAGCACTGGGAGTACGGCCTTTGGCTGCTGGGGCCGGGAAGGGAGCGGTGGTGCCGGTGCCTCAGCTGCGCCGTTTGCCGTTCGGGCTGACCAGGGGCAGTCCAGCTTCACAGGTCTTGTTTGGTTTTATCTGAAACTTCTTATTTACTCATGTTTAATGTAAACGAGCCTTCCACACAAACATTACCAAAGCTTATTTGCAGTATGCCTGGCGTTTTTAAAAGTCCATTTGTTTCATCAGGCTTCTAACTGTTCGCAAATCGTTATTACTCAGGCTCAAAAAGGAGTAACCGCTTCTATAAAACTGACGTGATCTTGGTGTCACTTTTTCCTAAACTCCCATACTTAATTTCTTTTTATTACTAATATCATGGCAATCTTTCTTACTTCAGGAGCTCCTGGAAAGCGCTCACGGTGCTGGTGAGGCTGTTCCCACACCAGTAGCCTCCCCCGGGCTGTAGCACAAAGGGCAGTAACTGTGCGGTTCCTGGCAGAGCGTCTGGGGCAGCGATAACTCCTTGCCAAGTTTCTGCAGGATGGTCTCGAGTGATGATCAGCTGGGCTTTACTCGCACTCAAGCGTTATGCGATGCTTTTTTAAATTTTTTTTATCCCATTCATACGGTAGAAGGCTTGTCGGTATGAATGAGCCTGTACGGTTGGCACTCCCCGCTGACCGCTCGGCGTGGCGAGCAGCCTCCCGCAGCCGCGGGGCTGGACGAAGAGGAGCCGCGTTTCGCTTGCGAGCGTGCAAGTGCACTGCTGGCATCCGGCAAAGGAGCACGAGGTGTGTCTGTTAGTTTGGGTTTTCCCTAAAAAGAAACGACTGGTCCCTTCAAAACTCAAAACTAAGCAAAATCAGCTTTCAGGGACGATCAAACCTCAGCTAAGAGCGTGCTCTTGCCGCCTCGGCTGTGTATGAAACCCAGCCTCTCCCAGAGCTCCGGTGCAGCCGCATCCTCCCCGCTCGTTTTCTTTTATGTTGTTAGTGGCAGCGGAGGGAGGATCGATGCTTTTGGGTCAAGGCAAGACAATGTCTGTGCATTATTGCCATGATATTGACAGCTTGGCTGCTTTTCTTGTATTGTCTATACTTCGTTTGTGAGAAGTACTGTAATTATCCCCTAGTAGTCATTTCAGGAATGGCGCACAACTTGAAAAGAAATCAAAATGGGTACACTTGATTGCAAAGAAAACACTTTAAATATTGAACAATTTTTCTAAAGGTCTAAATTTTCTATTTGCCTCAGCGCTTAGCATTTGTGCAGCCATTTTATATGAGCTTTAACAATGGACACTTTACATTGAGGGCATTTATAGTGATAAAAACGAAGAGGGGTTCATCCCCTGTACCTTTTCTTGCTATTTTACATCTCTCCTTCAATGTGCTCCCAGGCAATTAATAAACCCTTAAATCTGTCTTTTCCCCCCAACAATCCATGCAGGCTTTCCCAACCTAATTGCCAGTCTAGCTTTCATTAAGCCAACTGCAGACTTTTGATCTACTTTGGAAAAGCTTTTGTGTTCAGCATTTGAATGAGCTAGTCCCCTGTTTACAAGATTTACATCAAAATAAGGTTTCTGGAAGAGAAAATGCAGCTTAGCAAAATAAAAAATTGTGCAAAGCCCCAAGAGAACTAATTCGTATAAATTTCAGCAATAATAATAATAAAAAAGTAGCACGAGGCAGGCTGGCTTGGCAGTGCAGAGGTGCAGTGAGAATGGTGCTCCCCACCTCCTGGGCGCCTCTTTCCGTATGCACCAGGCTGGGGAACAGCCCCGAATCTGCAGGAACGGAGTGCTGCACTTCTGCGCATCTTTCTCAGACTAACTTGCGATGAAATCTTCTGGAAAATCCGTCAACCTGAAACCAGCTCCTTAGGCTTTGTGTTCAAATAACTCGGACTGTATCCGTAACACCGAGCCAAGGATGGAGCTCGGCGCAGCAGCCCCAGCTGAAGGACGATGCCTGGGCAGGTGGCCCCAGGTGCTCTTTGCTGAGCAACGCAAGACCCTGGTGATGCTCGCAGCTCTGGGGTGAGGAAGTGCTGCCCGTGTTCCCCAGCTGCCCTCCGGTGTTAGACACGCACCCTGTCGCTCAGAGAAGAATCGATTTAGGAGCTGACAGAAGCTGAAGAAGACTGCAGCAGTTAATTAATAGCCCCGTGTCTTGTGCACTTGGCTCCAACAGCAGACTCTGGTATCAGAGCTAATTGGGAAATCAGTCTAGATCGTATCCTACAGAATGCATTCATGTTAATAAGTGATTTCTGTATTCAAGGGTAGTTTTTATCCAATTTCCAGTACTTTATTTTGACTAGCGAGTCAAATATTCTTGAAGTATCAAAACAATCTTTGTAGCTGTGTAACAGGAGCATAAGGATGTCATTAAAAATGAACCCAGCTTGATCTGGATGCTGGCAAAGCAACTTCAAAAGTATCCCAGTTATTCTGGGGGAAAGGAGCTGTGTCCTCTCAGGATGAAAGGATCCATTTGGGAGTAGCTTAAAGGCAGAATCGGTCGCAGGCGAAGGGAAGGCGGCCTAGGGATCCTTCCAGAAACCAATCGGTAAAACTCTGACTGTGGATTTTGGAGAGCCTGCCAGTAACTGCTGGGGGTAGCCCCCGAACTCGCAGACTCAAGCGTTGCCTTGCGGCAGGAGCGAGCGGAGCAGCAGCATCCGGCGCAACGCTTTCCTAGCGCAGAGAGCGTGGGTTGGGTGTCCTCCTGCGAAGAGGCGTCCAGTGACACCTCTGGGCACCTGGTGTAAAAATGAGGGGAAATACTTGGTTTTGGAGTATGGAGATCTTTTGCTACCAGATGCTGTGGAGCTAGGAGTATAAATGGGTAGGGAAAGAGGCGAACCGAACGGGGGGTAGGTCCATGGGTGGCGAATAGCATCGACAACCCGATCGGCCAGAGAATTCCTGAATCTCTGCCAAAGCTATTAGGGTAGAGGGTGGGAAATGTGCCTCTGTATGAAACGCCTTCTACTGTCTCTCTATATTGTCCACTTCAGCTACTATTGCAAACAGCAGTGCTAGGGCTCTGATTTAGCTCAATTTTTTTTTATTATTATTTTTGTAAAGTAAGGTTGTAGAAGTGCCACTAATGATTAGAAACAGGGGAATCATGGTGGTATCTATGGAGAGTCTGTGTTACATCATTCAAAGCTATGTCCCTCTGGGTTTGAAAGAGCAGTGAATGAGTAGAAAGAAAACAAAATTAACTTTTATATTAGGTTATTGACACTTTGATTCTCTGCATTCCTTCGATGTTTTGGGGGGGTTGTTTGTTTTTCTTCCTGGAGCACCCCTTGGATTTAAGCAAGAGCACTGCTGTTTAGTGGCTTTTCTTGCCGCAGCAGTACCTTAGTAAAAGAGAAGAGGAATGTCAGGTTAATTCAGCGGTCTTGTGGGGTGAGGCACTTCTCACTGGAGAACAGTTAAGGAATTTGGGCTTAAATTTCCTCATTCTGAATGCTTTCTGGCAACATCCCCATATTCTTATAGACCTAAGTGGGAACCTCTGGGATCCCTCTGCCCCACCAACCACAGACAAGCTTGTCTTTAATTTTAGGGTTAAGGCAGTAAAAGCAGGTCAGGATGAAGTGCTTTACAGGTTAATAGTACCTTAATTTGTGAAGTAGTAGAGCAAAACCCCAGAGGTCTGAGAAGTCAATGAAGAATCTTCATTTCCCCCAATATTTTTCTTGCCACTGTAAAACCTACTTTGCATCAATCATACACAGTTGTGCCGTTTTTCCAGAAGGTCACTGTGCAATGAACATGCAACTGCACAAACTATTTCTGCATATTTTTAAAAAAATGAGATATTTTTCTCTTTGCATGCAATTTTTAAGAAGCGGAGAGCAAAGAGCCATAAAGTTTCCTTTTATAGATGTAGAAGACAGCAGCAGAGTGTGCTAAAGTGAGCGAGGAAAACCCAAGGTGACATTTAATTTCAGCGATAATAAGCTATGGCAAAACTCCTCTTATTAAAGACCTAAGGCAAAAATGTTCAGCTGGTATATTCTGGGGCAGAGATGCTGCAAGGAGCGAAGGGAGACGGGATAAGACACCTTGAGCAAGATTCAAAGATCCAGGCATTAATTTTAGGGATGAAGAATTTGAGCACCTCTGCTAAGCAATAGATGGATAATGCCCATTGCAACGAGACGGAGCTGTTCTGCTTCTCGGGTTCGCACAACAGAAATTCTCCCTGGATGAGGCACGGCTGGGGTTTGGGGGCTGGGCTGGCGTAGGGCTGCAGCCCCCGTAGGAACGGTCTCCAGCTCCCGTACCCTGAGCATCCCTGTCTCTTACAGCACGCGTGAGCCCACGGAAGTGATTTCCAACATCAGAAGGGCAGGGAGCTGCAGGCTGAGCAACTGTAGCAAGGAAGGGCTGGAGTCTGGCTCGGGCGCTGCTGCCCCAGGTCCAAGCCACAGACAGGTCTCGAGGGGCCAGTCCAGTCGAATTATCTTCCATGCTTCTGGATGCAGAACCTGCCACCTCTCATCTGAAAACCTTACAGCCTCTGGATTAGGGAAAAAGCTGAGTCAGAATTTGAGTTGACAGGTAGAAAGCATTCAAGGTGAGGTATTTTCTTTAGCAGGTGATGGGCCAGCAGACCCATATCCCATCCCAGCCTTCTTTTGCAGAAATGCCCATTGAAACCCCAACTGTAGAGTATGAAGAGACAGAATTTGTTTGCTTTTATAGGTTTAGAGATGAAGCACCGTCATTCTCACCTTGCACTCTGCTCCAGTGCACAGTGGTGCAATCACTGGAGATAAGGGTCTGATGATGGAGGGGGCTTCATCTACTGCCTTCCCTACTCCAGATCATCCCAGTTTGCTCTGAGTGCCCTGACTCTGCCCCTCTGCTGCAGTCCTCTCGCCACTACCCTTTCATTTGCTGTAAATTCTCATGACTGAATGCTTTCAAAGGCAGGAGGGCTCTTTCAATAGGTTTCTCTGCAGATGTTTATTCCTGGTGCAGCTATGTCTGCAGATAATTGCCCAACACCTACTTTGGCAGCACTTTCTAGAAAGAATTAATAAAATCTAATAAGGCACTTAGAAAGTCATGCAGCTTCACTAGCTGGCTGCACACCCGAGTGGGTAATGCAGCAGGATATTGAGTCTCTGCTCCTTAAAGGACTCCCACCTCCCAGCAGCTGGGAGAGTCTGAGCCGTTCAGCCTTGCGATGGCACTCCTGGCGCTGTGCTGTCAACAGGCGCGGTGCAGAGAAGGTCCACAGCAGTGGTTTGCTAGCAAGCTCCGAGTATATTTGTTAATATAGGTGCCTCCCATTACATGTAAAATAGATCTAAGTAGCCTGGGATGGCTGCTGTATGGAAAGAAATTTGCAGTTTCTACTCTCTCTCTGTACACGTTCTCCTGTCGAGCAATCCCACGGCAGTGCCGAAAGTTGTGCCAAGGCTTTGGGTCACGATTTCAAATCTGGTTCCTTTTTGCTTCGACTCTGTGTTACGTTAGTGCCGTATGATCTCTCAGCACCCTTCAGTAGAGGAAGGAAGACCTTGCTGGCACCCGTAATAAGTTACCTGTACAGTAATTGCATTCACTAATGGGCGAGATGGCTGCTTGAATACTGAACACCTCCCAGTTGTTGCCTACAGTGGTTTTCTCTCCCGAGGTCTCTGCTGCTGCTGTGCTGGGAAGCCCAGGGAGTGAGAAGCGCCGTGCAAAACTGTCAGTCCCATCGGAGCAATCCTCATTTGGCTCTGCAGCTGTAGAGAAAGCGGTGACACACACCGGTATTTGTAGCAGAAGTCTCCAGCTGCGTCAGGTGTAATTCTCATGTTGGCCTCAGCTAATGTGCTTCAGTGCCCAGGAGCGCGTTTCTGACCCACTAACACAGCCCAGCGGGGCTGCGTCTGCTGCTGGGGCAGGAACCGGGTCCCTGCTGGGGGCTGGCAGAAATGGAGGGGGTAGCAGGGCACAACCTGAAGTGTCCCTGCACCTCCCACCCTCGGGAAGCCTTTCCTTCCCCTCTTCAGCTGGTAGGACCAACAAACACCTCCTGCCTGGCTGCCCTTGGAGCTGCACTGCAGGAGGGATGAGGAGAGCGAGGTCAAGGGCTCCTAAATCCATTGCTGAATCTCTGTCTTATCCAGCTGGGTCAAAGCAAGGATGCCTAGCCCAGACCATGTCTCTGGATTTCTAACATTAAGCTGCTTTATAGCAAGTCTGTGAAAATAAGTCAAAGGCAGTAACGGGCAGCCTACTGACCGGCAACTTCCAAGTTCTTAGGTGTCTGTAGAACCAGACCTTTCTCTGCCAGCGTGAGTGTGGATATAAATAGATGCACAGAGTTGAGGTGATGAGTGGGTTATACAATGAACCTCAGTGCTCACAAGAGCCAAAAATACCTACAGACATGATGGGCAGCTTGAATGACACTTGCAGAATGCTGCTAATGGCAAAAAATTGCTGCCGTGCTTTAACAGAGTCCCTGTCACACAATGAATCATCCCGTCCTGCCAGCACGGAGACTTGCACCCGTGAGCTCAGCTAATAGCGGCCCCTCCATCGCACCGTGCATTTGCTGCTCTCCCTGCTGCTTTTCTGCCTGAGGAGGGACGGGGACCAGCAGACAAAAGGCTTCCAGCATTTCATGGCATCCTCAGCCCTGCGGCTCAGATTTCAGGTCAATGTTATTTTCCTCTTCCATTTTGCAAAATGACAGGAGAACTGATCACACTCACCTTCGTGAGGAAGCAAATCCTTCCATTGTTGCAGTATAATAAGGGACAATAATTCTTGGAGAGAGAGTGAGAGACAGAGTTTTTGTGAAATGCTTCCATTTTGTGTATAAACCTATCTCTATTTTTCAATCCTAAATGGCCCTTGCATTGAAAGCCCGGTGTATGACCGTCCACATTCAGTGCGAAAGCTGTGAAGAAATAGAAACTGTTCAGAATTGCTCAGCCTCTGGGAGAGGGGACACCTTTCTCTACGGCTGTTTTTAACTACGCCTTGCTGCAAAGCTGCGATGATTTTACGTTATGGGACTGGGACTAAGGCTATTGAGCTTCTTGTCTGGCTCAGCCACGGACCCTGTGTGGCCTTGGGCGATCTGTCTTGCCGTGCCGTGTGTCGGGCCCCAACCTGTGAGACGTGCGGGATCGGCATCCACTCGCCGCGGGGGTCTGGGTGCTGCCGGGGACGGTGGCTGCGGGGACCTGCTGCGTGTAGGTCTGCCCGTGGCGGGGGTGAAGTGCTGCGTCCGCGCAGTGTCAGGCAGAAGACGGGTTGTTCCTCCCCTCGCGTTGTATCGCAGATCCTCTTGGCCATTGCTTAGGTGGGAGCCTGAGAAGATTCAAGCACCACTTAGGGAATGAGTTGTTAAATTCCTGCTGTCTCCAGGGGTGCATGTAGGGTGTCCTTGTTCTGGCAGCGATCATGGGGAGGGTCACAGGGTTGGAGATCCCCGCTGCCGCAGGACCAAGCTGAGGACGGGCACAGTTGGTGCACTGGTGGCAAAGGCCAGGAGACAGACTCTACGGAGACACAGTGCTGCGCTCTGCACGATGCTCTGGGCCAAATCCTGCCACGTTCCGTGAGAGGCCTCTGTGCCCTGTGCTGGAGACGGGGTGATGCACAGCACGGTGCTGCTGACCGGGAGCCGGGAGGGTCGCAGCTGAGAACTTGTCCCTAGTGTTTGAATAACTTCGTTCTTTAAGAAAACCAACCCAGAAACCCCAGCGCTGCCCCGGGGCCCAGCCCTGCGTGCAGACGGTTTGGAACTGCTGCGGGCACGGGGAGCCCCGGCTGGGCACAGCAGCGTGCAGGCGTCTCGTACAGGGTTTGCCTCGAGCCATTTTTGCTAACAGTAAATGGCAAATGGTTCTGTGACTCCCATGTCCTGAGGCCCTTAACTGATACAAATAAACCCTGTTATTAAAATTGTCAGAGTAGAGTGAGTAAAGCAAACCCTTATTGTGTGCTCAGATGCTCTAGTCGTCCTTCCAGGGACCGTTGGAGAGGTCTGCCTGGAGGCTGCAGAGAACTCTAACGTCGTGCTCTGTATTATTCAGTACCTGACAGTTGCTTGGGATTAACCAGCAATAATATATATCAATACTTGGTGCAGCCGACATACAGAACAGCTCTGGGCATATACTGCAGCTGTCAGAAGCATCGTCCCTCCATCAGGTTGGTTTGCCCGTGCTGTGAATTCTGTTAATGAGTTGCTGTTGGGGTGCTTGGGCAGACTGGGTCTGATTCCTGACTGGGGCATGGCTCCCCCTTCCTTCTGCGCAGGGTTTGGTTTTCCCAGACGCCGTTTTTCATGGCAGATGCTCTGCTCTAGGCAGCCCCGTTAAAAACCAGTGGTGACGTCCACTCCTTTCCAAAACGCCAGTTCACGTGCTGGCTCCCGTCACCCCGCAGACAGAGGTGCCTGGATTGCACGTGTAGCTCGCATACAGGCTTGTGATGCGTTTTGATAATCCTGATGTTAGATGCTGGGAGTCACTCGTGTGGTGCTTGAGCAGAACAAGCAGCAGCTGGGACTCGGGCGAGATGTGCTTCGCTGCGGTTCTGTGCCGAGTTTCCATTGTCTGCGGTTTCTGGAGGTGTGGGCTCTGCCACTGCGGGTTTGCTCAGGATGAGGGGGAACAAATGATTCTCATCCCCTCGGGATGATGTAAGTGTTCCGTGGTGGGATGCGTGGTCTGTTGGAGGGAGCGTGTGTAGCGCAAGGAGAAGGATAGGCAAGGTCGTATCGCTCAGCGTTGGGCTATAAGAAATCTTCAGACATATCTGGTGTTCAGCTGACTCTGGGAACATTCCTCAAAAATCCTAAAATAAAAGGATGGAAACTTCCACCCACCTTGCAAGGAGGGAGTGCCCAATGAGAACTGCCTCCTTGAAACAGAAGTCTGGAGAACTTAAATATCCTACTTATTTTCCTCTAATTTGGAGTGCTGAAATGATAATGGGCTCCCTTGTTTGTACCCGTACCTTTGCCTGAGCTCCTTTAGAGTGCAAAATCAGCGACGTGTCCCTGTCTGCTTCCAACCCTAGGCTCCACTAGACATATATTAGTAGTTGCATGACTCAATTGTATTAATTGTTGCATTAAATTATATGGTACTACTCAAAAAGAATGTTAATTTAGTTTTCTTACAACTGTGTTCAACTTAATTTTTAATCAGATCTGACAGCAAAAATTTAAATCAAGTGCTGCATCTTGGCTCTAAGAGGACCGAGTACATAATGAATGTACTAAAGTGATCAGGACAGTTTGCAACACTAATACACATTAAGCGTAGGCAGGCTGCTGAGCTGTAGACAGTAATTATTCCTTCTCTCCCACCAAGCTGAACTTCATGGAGGAAGAACTGAACCAAGCTCTTGGGTCAGGGTCTGGCAGGCAGTCCTGGGATTGTTTAATGCTGACACCCCGTGAGCCAGACCTGGACGGACACGGACAGGTTTAACGGGGCAGATAACGAAGCCCCGGCAAACTCATGCTCCCAGTAGCAAACATAAAGCAAAAGTAGATTAGAAAGCAGACTTCAATCTTTGTAATTTAGACAGTAATGCAGGAAGGGTAGGAAAGGACCCAAAAGCAATTTGTAGCGGCAGAGTGAGCATGTAACTGCATTTTAAGTTGGAAGCGACAGTAAGAGTGTTTTCCAGGCAATTGCAGCGTTACTGAACTTCACCAACTGAAAGAGCATCTTCCAAACTAGGCCAGGTAGCAGCATGGTTTCTATTCGGCGTTTCCTAGAACTGATCTGTATTCAGCAGATTGAGTCCTGGAGATAAAGGACTACTAATTAGGAGAACTTGGCTAATTAAAGAAAAAATAAAACACTAAGCCTCTAGCAAGCTACCGGTCTGTTAATCACAGTAATATAGTGAGGGGAGTTCAGGGAGCCATGCAAGTTCTTAAAAATCCTAATAGAAACACCACACTTCTCTCTTGCTTATTGAGAGCGTGGCGTTTGGAGTGCGGTAATCTCCTGAAAATACCGGCGGCCGCTCCTTCCACCGTGCGGGAAGGGGCGTTCGTGGGTTTGTGCTCGTGGGTTTCTCTCCTCGGCGCTTGTTCCATCAGCAGGCGTGAAAGGGCTTTTCCTTTTTGGAAAGCGGTGTGCATGGCTGTGTGTCTTCTAATAGGAAAAGCAAGATCTGTATAAATTCATAATGGCTGCAGTAATCTTTCTTTTCCATGCGGAGCTGGTATTAATAAGGAGTGTCACAAACTATGAATTTTATTGTAGTGATATTCATTATATGTGATATACAGGGAGAAAACGTGATGCAGCAAGTGCAATGAATTGTATTTGTTGCAAAGATTAGAGCTAAGTGGAAATAAATTAAGCGTGATGTGTTTTAGAAGGTTCTATATTCTGTAGCAGGTATAAAAAACTGTCCAAAAACGTTGATATGGAAAAGATTTCTAAGGTGCAAACGGAGATACAAACACAGAAAAAGAAAAATAAATTCATTTTGATGCAGAGAGACACATCCTTTGCTGTGCATTTAGAAGAGGGCTGCAGGAAGCAAATATTCCTTCTGTTCTAGAAATTTGCAGAACCAGGATAATTGCTACCTGTGGTTGCTGTGGGAACCAGAACTTTTCAATTCCAGATTTTAAGAGCATAAAGGCTCAGCCAAATGTGCCATATTAATGTGACTGCTGTCATATTACAGGAAATCAGCCAATTTGTGGTTAATATAAACACGTTAGGAAGGGAGAATTTTGTAAAAGTAGAGAATCGATTGGTGGGGTTTTTTTTTTTTTTTTTCCTCGAAGAGAAACTGGGATTTGGCAGCTGGGCTGGAGCCACGGGCTTTGTTCAAAGGCAGAGCTGTTGGCACCCAAAATTGCCTTTTCACGTACCAGGGCGGAGGGGTGGGCTGGGGTCCCTTCGCCCCCCGCCATGGCCTCTCCCTCCTGGGGCAGGGGCAGTCCTGGCCCGTCTGCAGGCAGGAGCAGCCCATGCTCGCCGTGCGATGAGGCTCCCTGGTCCTTCCGCGTGTCAAATATTAGGGCCACGAAGCTGATCGGAGGGATGGAGCACCTCTCCTGTGAGGACAGGCTGAGAGAGTTGGGATTGTTCAGCCTGGAGAAAAGGCGGCTCCGGGGAGATCTAATTGCGGCCTTCCAGTCCCTGAAGGGGCCTACAGGAAAGATGGTGAGGGACTGTTTATCAGGGAGTGTCGTGACAGGACAAGGGGGAATGGGTTTAAGCTGAAGGAGGGTTGATTTAGATTAGATGTTAGAAAGAAATTCTTCACTGTTAGAGTGGTGAGGTACCGGAACAGGTTGCCCAAAGAGGTTGTGGATGCCCCATCCCTGGAAGTGTTTAAGGCCAGGTTGGATGAGGCTTTGGGCAACGTGGTCTAGTGGAGGGTGTCCCTGCCCGCAGCAGGGGGGTTGGAACTGGATGGTCTTTGAGGTCCCTTCCAACCCAAACCATTCTATGATTAACAATTAAACCTCGGTCCGTGCCAGCTTCCACGACTTCCCTTTGGGAACATAACCGCCTGGCTCAGGAGAGCCATCCTGCCGGCAGCGCCCCCAGGCAGGGCCTGGGTCTGTGGTTGTGTCCCCCGGGGTACCACGGGCTGTCTCCGTGCCAGAGACCTCCTGCCCTCAGTCACCGTGCTCTTCCCATCCGGGTGAGCTCCTCCCGCGTCCCAGCTGAGGCAGGCTCGGTGCCTCCCCGGGGCTGCAGCCGGGGGAGCGGGGTGGCCGCCGGACCCCGGAGCACCCCCCCGGTAGGAGCCGTGCCCGTCACGCTGGGTGCTGCTCTCACTCTCGCTTGTAGAACAAATGCACGCTTGTTTTATTTTTCTCTCAGTTAACAACAGGCAAAGCAGCAGAGAGGTAGATGAGGGCCTTGGCTGTTGCCAGCCATACAAAAGGAGTGATGACTGGTAACGGCTCCTCGGCAGGGAGCACGGGGAAGGTGTTGCGAGGGAGAGGAGCCAGCGGCAAAGCAGCGGAGGAGCAGAGCAATTTGGAAGAGCAGAGGCACCGCGCAGCCAAGCCCCAGGGCCCTGCACTGGCGTGTTCCTGGAGACCCCCAGGGCAGCTGGGACCTGCGGGTCCAAGGCATAAGGGATGCTCTGAGGCTTCTAAAGCACACGTGGGACCGAGGGCCGGGGAGTATTTTATTTATTATTTGATTGGAATAAAGTAATCGGGATAAAAGGGCTCCCTAGTTAATAATTCAGTCTTGGTGTCTGGCATCTTTCGCGTGTGCAGTGGTTGTTTGTGCTCGTCGGGGCTTGTCAGCCTCCTCGCACAGCCGGCTTCGCACCTGCAGGGAGCGGAGGGATGCTCTCCGGGCTTCAGGTGCCTGGTGCTGAGCCAGGCAGCATCATACCCAGTGATGCACGTTGCCAAATTTGCATGGTCATTTCTGACCCTCTCAGGACACAGCCCAGAACCATTGCAAATATATCTCCAACATCACTGCCCCAGTAGCGTTTTATTTTTTAAGGGACACTTAAAAGAGCCTATATAGGCTCAGGGGGAAAAAAAACACCAAAAAAACCACCAAAGCAGAGGAAGCGCAGGGAGGATCACAGCAGCGTGATGCTGAGCACCAGCCAGAAATCCTCAGCAGCCGTGCGCTGGCTAGAGCACTCGTCAGGAAATACTACCTGAAGTGCGAAGCAAAGGCGAAGAAGGCTCCAGCTTAGAGACATCTGCAGTGATATTTTATTGATTGCGTAGGACCCTCAAGGCAATTTCGTTAGAGCCTGTAAAGAAGGATTTTGGTTTTGTTCCCCTGGCTGCCATTGTTTCCTGGCTGCCACGCTGCCTAGAAAAGTCCTTCTGATTTCTTTTGTGCTACAAGCTGCTGGAGTAATCGCTTTAAAACTTGGGTCTGGGTTTCTAGAAGATGCTGGAAGGAAAAGAGCAATTTAGCTAAAAACAGTATTCCTTGCATCAACGTTGCGTTTATGATTTTTATAAGCAATGCTTAGGATTTGCTGTGTTGGCACATTTAGGCTGCGTTTTAGCAACTCTCTCTAACGGGCACTTCAGAAGATTAAAAGCAGACCCAAATATTCCTGTACAAAAACTTAGTATGGCAAATAGACTGCAGTTTGTGCTTCCTAAGTCTCATAGGGTATTGCTAAGTGTGGTGGGAATAGGGATTATTGTGCGTAAATGGGACAAATTAAAAGGAACTCTTAGCTGCGCCTGAAACTCGCACACAGAAGGTAGGGAAAATAAGCGACGTTTCAAGCAGAAACGGTGCCCGCTCTGGGTAACAAGCTGTGTCAGCACAAAGGAGTTCTTGCTACTTGGAGTACCTTTGGAAAGTGTGTGCATTATTTTATGTTCTTTGTATAAGTAAGGGTTAAAAAACATAGCATAATTACAAAACCTTTTTTTTTTTTTTTTGTTCCTTCATTTGCAGAGCTTTGCTAGGATAAAACTGATGGACTATTTGATATTTCTTCTATACTTTTTGAGTCCCTCAAATACAGACACTTGCACAACTGTCTCACTCCAGCCAGACATTTCAAAGTGAACTTGATGTTGCTGGATGGTGGGTGCGTGGTGTGTCCATGTCTGGTGCTGCACGCTGGGCTCTGTCTCGGTGGAAGCCCGTTGCTGTTGGAGCTATGGAGTATCGTTTGCTGCCTAATGAAGGCTCTAATTAGTTCTCTGAGCTGTTGTTTTAGTAACTGGTTAAGAATCTAGTACACACTCGTATAGCAATACATATTAGATTGGATGAGAAAGATTTTAGGTTTGTTAGTTCATAAACAGACAATGAAAATTCTCGGTGTATTGGTAATACATCAGTGTTTGCATAAATAGCAGGAGTTATTCTAGTAAAAAAGCAATATACTTGGCATCATGCTAGGCATAGTGGGTGCTTTTACCTACTTTGAATAAATGTTCTCATTTTAAAATGAAGCAAGTCTGTGAATTCTTATGATTTGCTTATGAAAGATCTTATAGTACAATTAAAATACTGGCTTTTACTTAATCTTACTGAGAAACGATGTACTGTTTATTGAGAAAAGGAAATAGCAACAAAGCTTGATGTTACCGTCACTTGGGCATTCTCATTTTCCCGGGAAGGCAATCTGACGGCGCAGGGGCTGGGACGCCTGCAAACCCCACTATCGACGCCGCGAAGGCAGCGGCGGGTGCGCGGGGTCGGGCTGCTGGTGCGGTGCCGGCACCGCTTGTGCCGATGGGTGCTGGCCCCTCGCTAGGGCTGGCTGGAACCCCCCAGCCTTCTACCGAGAGCAGCAGGGGAAAGGTTTCCCCGGGCTGTTTCTTCTGGAGAGAAACAATTCCTCAAAGCCGAAGCGTTTCTGACGGGAGCCGGGGGGGTGTTTGTACTCTGTCCCCACGGCCGCGGGACAAGGAGTGACAAACCTGCCCGTGCAGGAAAATGGAAATGGAGATTTACATGAGATCATTGAGGCTGGAAGTTAGACGCGTTGAGTCAAAATGGCTTTTTCATTTTGAACATCTTTACTGCAGAATTTTAAGAAACTCAAACTTGATGTTTCCTTTAACACTTTCATTAAACACTTTTCTTCAAAACAGGTTTTGGGCCAAAGCAAATCTAACCAGCTTGGGTTTGGAAATCTAGTTTGGATTTTAAACCTGTGATAGTACAACTCTTTCCAAATTCCAATTAACTAGAATTTTTTCTTTGCATTTTTTTTTCTACATAAGCCTCTATTCTCTATGCATTTTTAATAAGCTTTATCCTGGGAAAACATGAGAGCGCTAACTGCAAGTGAAAAGAATAAAGGCAGTTGCTGCGTAGCTCTGAAAATCTGTTAAATACTGGAAAGCTCATAGTAAAAAGCAAAGCAATGAAGAAATCTTAGCTCTGTTCTTATTAGAAACTGTGAATGAAGATAAAACCTTTTCACAAACCTTGTCTGGCTGAAAAAAATGCGGAGTTGCAGCAGCAGATAAACCTGTGACAGTGCTCATACGTGTTGCTGATAGTGGAATAAACAGCACAAGACCTCCATGTCCTTTTTCTCTTCCTAAATTGCAGCACTATGAGTTTGGGGACTGACTGATCCCCCCCGAGGAGGAGGAGGAGGGGAGAGTGCACTGGAGCAGTGTGAAATGCTGAAAGCACCGAGGAGGGAAAAAACCCACGTAAACCCGGATTAAGGAGAAAGTAGTTATACAGATGATCTTTCCAGAATGTATAATTTCTTACATTTTTGTTTTAAGGAGAACAGATGGGCCCGGGGTACCCAGCAGACAGGTTTCTGTCTCCAGTCGATGTGAGCGCGGCAGTGAGTCACTGGGAGCGGGGAGAGGCTGCTGCCCGGGAGGCTGAGCCCGCGGGTCCCTGCGTGCCCACGGCCATCGCTGCCGCTCTCTGCATCCGTGGGGCACTGCTGGGTGGGAGGCCAGGAGCCGCGGTGAGGGGCGAGACTGTGCAGGTGACCCTCACCGGGCCCCGGCACTCGCTGCGTTTGCTCGCCCGGCTGCTGCCACGTGCCGTAGCTCTGGGCAGACGCCGCGGTCCAGCCCTGCCGCAGCCGGGGCCAGCTCTGGGGCGCTCAGGCGAGCCCTCCCCAGCCACAGCTCGGCCCCCTGAGCCTCTTTGCGGCTGGAGCAGGAGAGATGCCCCAGGGCTATAAACCAGGCCCCATTCCCACCCTCGTCCCCAGCAGGTAGCCCACTGCACGGCCTGGCGGGAGCTTCCCCAGAGACCTGGTCCTGCAGCGGCCGCCATGGTGACGTCTGCCCTGGGGACCCAGGACGTGCCGGGTGTCCCTGCGGGGTGGGAGCGAAGAGCAGAGCCTCCCCGGAGGGGCGCGGGGAAGCGGCAGGGTCTAAGCTAGCAGGGACAGGCTGAGGCTGCCCAGCCTCCCACCCTCCTGTTTTCCTTCCCACCTGCTCATATTTTGGAAATACTAAGAAATAATATTTAGATGTTTTATTTAAAACATACTCCTGATTTGAGACTAAGCATTTGTAATGTGTGGCTGGAGCCTCCAGAGCCGCCGTGCGGGGCGTTTGCTGTTTGCGTGCATTGGCATGCGCGTTCATTTACCTGTAATTACACAATTCCAGCCTTGCTAGACGTGGGGTGCTGGAGCCGGACCCCCAGGTCACCCCAACTCACCTGGGGCACGCGGGGCAGGAGGGTGCCTGTGCTGTGTGCAGGGGGTCCTGCAGCTGGGTGCGGCCATCGCGCCGTGCAGAGGATGCGGCAGCGGGGAGCGGGTGGGTCTCGCTCGGCTCCTCGGCCATCCCGGCGAGCGGCCGGTCCCACGGGCATCCCCAGCGCCGGGTGTGGGAGCAGCCTTGCTGGGAAAAGCTGCTGACCAGCCCTTTCCCCGTCAGAACTAATCAGCATCAGACAAGCTAATGGGGAACACAAAACCTATTTAAAAGCTACATTTACCACTTGGCTGATTCCATTACATCGTGTAATATCCAGGTGTCACGTTTCCTCTCCAAATGCCGGTTTTAATGCTTTTCCGGACTGCTAGGCTTAGCGGTGTGACGGGGGGTCCTCCCTCTGTCCATCCTCCACCCCGCGGGACCCAGGAGCTGCCAGGAGGAGAGGGGACCCATGGGGTGTGATGCTGGAGGGGGAAAGCGGGAGCTCCATGCTCCAGAGATGGGGGTGGAAATGCAGTAGCTGGGCTGGATGTGACGCTGCCAGACCCGGGTCCCTGCAGTCCCGGGGACACCGAGCTGATGAGGAGATGCTGACGTCCCTCAGGTTTCCGAGGTTTTCCCTGGACCGGGTCCGTGTGTGCTGGCCTCAGCTCCCCACGGCAAAGGGTTTCCAGCTGATGGCTCCTGGATGGGAAGCAGCCACTTGGTTATTTCTGAGATTTGAGGGCTGAGTGTGTTGGGTTTTTAACATCTCCATGTAGTCTCCATTATCACTGAATTATGCATGATCGCTTTCTAGGTTTAAAACTATTTGCATTTGTTTTGTTTTCTTGGGGGAGACACCTATCCCTGCCTTATCCACACTGCGAATAGACAAACCGTCGCTTTCTGCCCCCTCTGTAAATCCAGGACGGACAGGGGATGTGGCAGCCAGGGCTGTGTGCAGGGCTGTGTTTTGTGGCCTTGCTGTGCCACGGAGTGCTGCTCTTCCCATCTGAAACACGTGTGCCTTGCCTGGAGCCGAACCACTTGCCTGTACCAGTGCGATTTCCCGTGGCAAGCATCTCGTGGCTGAGCTTCCCGTCCGCTGTAGGCGATGTCTCCTCCTTGGTACAGGCTGTTCCTTGTTCCAGGGATGCCGAGTGTCTGGAATCACCTGGAACAATGAATTTCTATTTTGCAGTAATTCTTGGTTTATTTTTGTAAGATATTTTTGTAAGGATTCAGGTGCTTAGTGAAAAGTAAATATCATCTGTTCTGCTCACCCGATTTCCCACACTGGGGTCTATCATGAGCGGCTTCACGCAAGCACAAAAAGCCAACGTAAGGTATATATGTGCCATACGAGTTCTGCTGGGGGACTGGAATAGGCTTTGTGGTGCTAAAATGAGATTTCTTAAGTCATAGCTAGTGCTTGCACTGTGCTGGATTTTACCCAAAGGGAGGGGAAAAAAAAAAATCAGCAAAAGAAATGCTATGCACATAGCTCCTTGAGTTTCCTCTCTTCCCTGTACTTATAAAGCTGAAGTTCCTTTCTTAGCTTTTTCTTTTCTTCTGTTTTCCTTCCCCTTTGGGCCCTTGAAATCTCACAGATCTGCAGTCGTATCAGTAAATGTATCTAGAATTAGAAGGAAACCTTATCTTGAGGCCTTGCTGATATTTTCTGTTCTTGGCACGCGAGTGCCAGGAAAAAAAAAACCTGTGAGTTTGTGACTTGCACTTGAGCTGTCTTAGAGGGATCTGAAATTTTAGGGAGTTCTGAAGCTCCTTTCTAGGTGTCTTCAGCCAGGCATCAAAGATCACGTCACTTTTACTCTTCTGTTTTGTGTTCGTGCTATAGTACGTGTTACCTGTGGTGGCTTTATCGGTAGCTACAGTTTTATAGAACAAGATTAAGGATGTAATTGCTTTCTTTGATTCTTAACAAGATCAAACAGAATGACAGAAATACCAGTAAAAGGTTTCATAAAACGCTCACTTACTCGAACGGGCGTATATCTCCACCTCTCGCAGTTAAGAGGAGCGCTGGCTGCAGGGCGGTGCTCTGCACCCCTCCAGCAATTGATGCTGATAAACGTGCTCAGAGCGTGGGTTTTTCCCCACGTGCTTTTGCACGGCTCAGAGACTGCACACGCACAAAAACATTGGGACAACCGATGGCTCAGCACGGCCCAGGGAGCTGATCCCCGGGGACAACGCGGCAGCCTGTCCTGGCCCCAGGGCACGGCAGCTCGGGGACCCCCAGGCTGGGGCGGGCGAGGTGGCTGCGGGTGCTGAGCGCGGTCCCACAGCCCTGCTCGCCGACGCTCTGCCGCGGTGCTCCGGGTGCTCGGCCGGCTGAGGGCAGCCGCTCGGGCTGGTGAAATATGTCTGGCGGAGGGAGAGCGACATGCTCTTCTCTGTGCCTTTCCGTAGGTCGTGTTTCAGCTCGGCGTGCCGGTGTAAGATAAAACAGGTCAAGTAAATGAACAGACACGAGCTTGCTCAGAGTAAATGCGAGGATAACAGAGTAATGATGTTCAAGCACGACACAACTCATCGGCAGCATAACGGGGGTTTAGCATCTGATCTCACACTGTACAATTGCTCGAGTGCTGCATGCACAAGCAGGAAGCTATCGCCCTGCTGTATAATTTAGCCTTGTGTTACGCGTGATTCCCTGGCTCTAATGCTAAGTACGTGAATGATTAAATGTATGGAGCGCTCAGTCTGCGAGGCTGAAGAAGAGTTTGCAGGGGAGTTCAGCTCGTGTGCGGACAGAGAAGCCAGGACCCAGAAGCGGAGCTATGAAGGTGTATTTTGTGCCATAGCTGTGCCCAGAGGTGCGATTGCTGGACACGGATCCTGTTTGGGATGGGTCCTGTGCTCACAGCTAAGCCGTGACTTCTGAAAAGGCTGCGGTGAGAAACGGTGCAGGAGGACGAGCCAAAGCGCAGCTCGGGCGGCCGGCGCTGCGGAGGGGTCGCGTGCCTCTGCTCTGCTGTGCCGGAGGAGGAGAGCCCCGGCAGAATGGCACGGGGGCCCGGGTCCTGCCGGGCAGGGGGCTGCGTGCGCTCGCTTTGGGCTTGTACGCTTCCAACGTTTTATTTCTGACATCCCTGGCCAAGGCGGGGTGACCCATGGCTGTCTCACCTTCCAGCCCTTTGGCTTCTGTTCTTGTTCGGAAAAGGAAGGAATGATGAGATTTTTGAAATGCTTCCGAAAGTTCCTAGGGGATAAAGTGTCTTTCTTGGCCAGCTCAGTGCTGTGTTCTCCACAGTGCAGGATACGAAATGATGTTTTTATTAAGAAAGATGAAGTTTTCAGGCTCAGCTAGAACAGCTTCTGCAAGGCTGTACGGCAGGGTCACTGAAACAGCGTTTGTCCTGAACTTAATGTAAAGGTACTGAAAAATAGCGTTAAAATGTTGGAGGAATACAGCAAAGGTATCTGATTTGATACACCTTAAACACAAATATTCAAATAAATAGAAGAAGAAGAGAGTGACAAATGGATATTGAAGAAAGCAGTTCTGGGTGCAGGTGCAGAAATGAACAGAAGGGAAGACACGGGATTTTGTTTTCTTCTCTGAAATATCCTCTGTTCCTCTGAGATATGGGAACGATAAGTCTCTGAGAAAAAAAACATTCCTCTTGGTGACCTTACGGATTTAAGATCTATTTCTAAACCAAATTTTCATAAAAAACCTGCCACACACAATCTCCAGATTAAACCTCATTTTATTTTCAGACAGACATGACCTTTCCTAGCTTTGGATATTAAATATCACAAAACCTGCTGCAATTTAAGCTGAGGATTTTACATTTAAATAAATGTAACTTAAAAGCAAAACTAACTTCCCGGCAGAACACAGGGGAACGTGGGGCTGGGCGGGGGGAGCGCTCCCCTCTCCTCCCGAGGATGCCCCAGCGTGGTCCGTGTCCCCGTGCTCCCCTCGCCCAGCCCACAGAGATGCTCGTGTTGCTTCAACCTTCTGGCTGGTCTGCAGGAGACGGCTGTTGGGGCATGGTCAGTCTCCTTAGTTCTTAGCTCAGAAGAAGCAGCTTTGCCCAGCAGTTTGGTCTTCTGTTAGTCACTGAGCTATGTACGCTGTTGGAAAGGGGAGAGTACATTCAGAGGAATCGTTCCCCGTGGACCACCGGTGCTGCTGGGATGGCCAGTGCCATCGAAGTGGCCACAGCACAGGACCTGGATGGCCAGGCTGCCGCCAGTGACCAGTTTTGCGGAGGGAGAAGAGAAGATAACACCACCTGGTGTGAGGATGCTGTTTTCAGTATGCTCCTGTTCACTGGAAGATGCATCGTTGAGGGGGAGAAAAGGCACCGACATCAGCAGATTTTGTCTCTGGCCTTCTCTGTGCTGGAAAACGTGTACTTGGTTGTAAAGTTTGTCTAATTTGCAAGAACTTCAAACTTCAGCAGAGTTTTTTCCATCCTTCCCTCTTCAGCTGGAAATGCCTTTTGGTCAACAAATGCTTTGCGACAACAAATCGATGTTCTTCTGTGTAACAGAATTAACTCAACTCGCACAGCTACAGATTTGCTCTTTGATTATTGTCAATAACCAATCTTTTCATGGGTGAAACGAAGGATCTCGGCTCATTAACATGTGCTTTACTGAATGTCATTTATCAGTAGAAGGAAGTTTAAAACCTCCAAAAGGGGTAAGGGCAGTTTAGATGAAGGTGAGTGCTAAACAAAGAAAAATAATGCAGGACAAGGCTGGGGCGTAGTAAATAATCTTGGTTTGAACTGGGACGGCAATTTCGGATGCTTTCCCAAGGCTTTGTTCTGTTCTTTTTTTTTTTTTTTTGTCTTGCACTTGAAATTTCATGGGAATTAAATGGCTCATCTGATTTCCAGCATACCTGCTTCAATAGCTGAATCCTAAATACCTCTCCAAAGAGTAGCTGTTGCACTCGTGCTATAAGCATACAGCTAGAGTGTTCTCGGAAAGACGGGGTCGGGAGAAATCGCTGCTGTGGGCAAAGCTGGGGACGATGGTGGGTTCAGCAGCAGAGACGTGTTGAAGATGACAGCCAAGGGCCGGGGGCCGCTCTCCCGTGACCCTTGCTGTCCTGCCCGGTTTATCCAGCCCCGAATTGGAGCATCCGTCTCAGATTCGTCACGATGCCGCGCGCCCCTGCCCCGTCCCACCCGCAAAGCCGGTCTTCCTCCCCGAGACACCTCCCTGCTTCGCAGCCTGCAATTCTGATTTACGTGGCTGATTTCAGCAAAAAATGACGGCGTTTGAAAGCAGCCGGTCCCACCGCTGCTCCCCGAGGCAGTGCAGCCGGTTGTGGGTGCAAGGTCTGACCGGACTGAAACACCCCAGAAGTCCAGGCGAACCCCGAATTTCCCAACGTGTCTATTCAGGCCACATAAGCGAGTTGCCATGGAGATGTGCTGAGCGCGGGCACGATGCTCAAGTGATGGAGTCTCACAGCCAGAGGCATCTGTTAAGCTTATTTTTATCAATTTTTAAAGAGGGTATGATGGTGGTATCTTCCCCACCTTCCCCTCATCTCTTGGAAAAGCTTGGCATTTGCACTTTATTGAGAACACGGGCTTCAGCGACTTTGAAAATGAACCTTAACGAACATGAAGCGCCGGCTTGGGGAACGTGTGCTATGAGGGCTGGAATTTAGTAGCAGGGAGCTGCCACCTTTGACATATTGCTCCGGCTTTAATGAGGGGGAGATTGACAGCCCAAGACAGAGGTAAAAGGAAGATGTGCCTTTTGCCTTCACCTCGGGGGGTCACAGCTAAGCCGGGGCCCGGAGCAGGGTCAGGAGGAGGAAAAGAAGCTTTTATTTATGAAACTCTGACTCAGTGGCCGTCTGCAAATGGATCTTTTAATTGGCTTTTCCTTCCCCTTGTTCTGGGTGCGTTGACTCCAGCTGCCTGCCCGCCTTGTTCCCGGAGGAGATGGGCTGGCTGCGGGCTGGGACGGCTGGTGGGCTCACAAATACTTTTACTGACGCGTAAGGGGATGTCCAGCCAGAAGCGCTTCTTCCGCTTACCGTGGGTAACGTGTACCTCGGCAGAGAGGTAGTGAATGTGCACCAGCGTTTTGAAGTCCTTACACAAAAGCCACTGTAGGAGCATACGAGTGCAGGGTAATAATAGTGTTCTGAGGAAGAAGTAATTATTTAATACAAAGTGAATATCTGTGTTTTCCTCCTTTTTTTTTTTTTTACCTGATTTTATTTAGCTAAGTGCCATGCAAGTCTCAACAACGGGAAAATTTCCACTTCAGCTCCAAGCAGACAAAAGCGAGCGTGTCTCTCGCAGAAGTAAATCACGGCTAAGTCCGCTGAGGCTATTACAAGTCGCTATAAAAATGACACAAAGAATCACATAGGGTGTGAGCCAAAAACAGCATGGGTGGGAAATAAAGCAAAGTTATGGCCCTTATCACTCACAAACTGCACTTTCCACAGAGATTCCCATGAAGAATAGCCCTGAATGCCTTGCTGAGAATCAGACAGCGATGATGTGGTGATGTTACTGCTCACATGTTATGATTTTCAGCATCATGATGGCACTTGAAGACGTTGATTAGGCTCTGGCCTCATTAAACTGCGCAAACATGTAATGAAAAGCTGGCCTCCCTGAAACGTCTCGTACCCGGAGCTTCGAACAGAGCAGGTGGCAGAAGGTTTTCGGAGAGGAGATGAAGACAGCAATAAAGCAGATGTGTTTTTTAGGGAATCGGTTTCTGTCCAAATAGGACCGTGCTGGGCTGGGTACAGTCTTTGTTTCATGGACGTAACCACAATCATGGCAAGGAATTATTCTTCGCTCTAAAAAAACAAGGGTTGGCAGCACCCGGGGTTATCCTGTGAAAGGGTGTTGAGACCGTACCCAGGCAGGGAGAGATCGTGACCAGCCGAAACCTGCAGCTCCTCGGTGGCCGTGCCGGGGGGACGTTGCTGAAGCTGGTGCTGCTGCAGCCGCCTGCTCCGAGCCCAGGACGTGCCCGGTGAGGCGGCAGCAGCGGTGGGCAGTGCTGGGCTGGGACAGCCGAGCCTCACCGTGGTGCTACCAAGCCGTAAAGCGATGCTCCAGAAGTTGGCACCCGCCGAGCCCTAATCGCTCTGCGAAGGGGGGCTCTGTGCCCTTGCCCAGACCACGTCCTCTGCCCGCTCCTGCCCAGCCACCTGCGGGGACACAAGTTTTTCTGCGTCTTTGCTCGCAGCTGCATGCAAAAGTGTTTCTGGAACCCAACAGGATTCGCTCTGGAACACATAATGCAGAATTATGAGAGTCGTTTGCCTGAGTATTATCTAATCGTGGAGCTAAACTGAGCTGTGTGATGATACGGGTACATTTTTTACATGAGTAATCTGCAAGGAAGATGCTCTACATAAATGTCACCTGATTTTGTTCTGATTTAATCCCCTTTATTTATTGCACCGTTCTACCTGTTTATTATTTTCAATTTCTCTGCCTGGCATTTTACCTCGCTGCACCTGCCATTTCTGCTCCTGCATCAGGACCTGCAGGTGAGGACAACGGAGCACCTTTGTGTCATTCTCGGATATGAAAGTAAGAGAGGGAATACAGAGAAAATAGATGCTGAAAACCTGCACCATGTGTTCTAAAAGCAGCACTACAGCTCTTTGCAGCGCTGGCAGCAAAGCGGTCCGGATGCAGTCACCGTGCCCTGCCTTGGCTGGCTCATCTTGCTGCCCTCGTTCAGAGCAGAAATCCTCCATCAGATGCAGAGGCGTGGGTGGAATGGGATGGGTGCGCGGGGTCTGCTCTTCCCACCTGCTCGTGCAGGTCGTCCCAGGGTTGGGAGCAGGCAAGCCGCTCCCCGGGCTGGGACCGTGCCTGCGGCATCCCTCGCACATCCCTGCCTGGGAGAGATGTCGCTTCTCCCCAGGTTGTCCAACTCTGGTCCAATGCAGCAGCGCAGCGCAATGGAGGGGCAAATTGCTTGGCTCGTTAGCGTGCGGCTTGCCAGAGGCTGGCGGGGATGGCCCATCACGGCCCCGGGCCAGGTCAGCCCGGAGCTCCTGCCTCGGGGAGATCCGGGGGTTCATCCCGCTGCAGTCCCGGGGCCCAGCCACCTCTTCACCCTGGGCTGAGGATGCTCCCCTGGACCGCGGAGGTGGCTCCGCTCTGAGCAATGGTTGCTGTTGGCAATTTATCAGACATAATTATGCCAATTAGCCCACACATGCAGCTCCGGCTCCAGGAAGGCTTTACGACCTGACAATATATCTCTGCTGGGCAGAGAAGCACAAACCTTTTCCTCAGATTATTGCAAACTAATCAGCCTGGGTAATAAGTTTACAATTTAGCGCACAGCTCGGTAGTTTGGTTATAAATGCTTCGTTTTGTTGCTGGTTTAGTTGCCCTGCTTTGCAGGACTGATATCAATCCTCATTCAAATCAACCTCCTTTTCATACATGCTCCAGTGAAGTGGAATTTTCTGCAGAATAAGGTGTTATTAACCTAGCTCCGCTCTTCCCGACGAGGAACGAGCCCTGCCACTGAAACCATTCCTCACCGATGAACCCTGCTTAAATAGCGATTAGCAGACTTCCCAGCAGCAAGAAAAATGCAAAACCTGCGACCTTTCGAGCTCTTAGCTGCGGTGACTTTTAAGATGTAAGAGTATTTTCTATTTCTCTTCTCAGAACTTCAGCAAACAGTGATTTTTATAGTTCTTCTCGACAGCACGTCGCTTTTCGATTTCTCCATTTCTCTTTAGTTTACTTCTCTCCCTCCTGCGTGAAGGTTTTCTGGGACCAGCTGGGGACCAGCTGACAGCCCAAATTCCCACCCTGCGGAGCCAGCACCGGGCTCCCCCCTCCCCAGCCCCGATAACCCTCGTGTTGCCTGTGGATCAGCCGGCACCGTACTGGCGGTGCCACGTCATGAAATAGGGCGATAATATTTTTGCGCCAAACCTGAGTTAAAACGAGGGTGGTGGAGGGGGGAGGAGGGACGCCCAGAAGCCAGGGCGGCATCTCGGCGCCGGCATGGTGCCGCGGTGCCGGGACCAGTCTGTGCCGCGCACCAGCACCCCCCGGGAGAGATGCGCCGTCGCGTCCGGATGCGCGGAAGGGCAGGCGAAGCAGAGATGGAAAGCACCGCAGCGTTCGGTGTCGGCTGCCAGGTTTACCCCAAAATAGCAGGAGTCAGCGGAGGTTTGAATCGACTGACGTGCTGGGGGTTTATCTGCACGAGGAGCCGTAGCGCTAGCTGAAAAATAGAAACATTAGTGCATGGAAAAACATTTGTAATTTAAAAATTGTTCTCATTTCAGAAAGTTAAAAAAGAAACAGCATTTTTATTTTCAGATTTGTCAGGGTTTTGTTGATGATGATTTCCCTCTCTTGCCACAGTGTAATGTAAAATGAATAAATGCTTTCTCGGCCTTTTTCTCCTACTCAGTAACTTCTACGTTTGCAGAAAAAAAGAAAAATGTGATGGGAACCATCCTTTTTCTCTCTCTAACCTTATTCATTGTGGTGTATTCTTTCAGTAGTAAACAGAGGGGAAAATTTAGGGAGAGCGGTATCAAATTACAGATTTATTTTTTTTCCCCAAAAAACATCCAAAAGGAAAAGAAAATGCTGCTCTCTGTCAAAGCTCTCAGACTTTAATCCAAACAAGTATTTTTTTGGTGGAAGATGTTGCTTTCAGGTGGGCCCAATTTTTCTCAGGGAAAAAAATGTTAATTAGCTTTCTGTTTTAACCACCAAGGAGGATGGAAAGGAGGTTCCGCGTGGGTGACGCTGCGGCCGTAGGAGCGCAGGAGCAGCAGGTACATCTCTGAGCTGGTCCGTGCAGCATCGCCTCCGCCTGCATCCTCTGCCCGCTCCCCCTCCAGCCCCGAGAGCCGGCTGCAGGCAGCAACCCTTCTCAGCCACAGAACCCGATGCCGTTGCCCACATGGGCAGGAATAACGCTTTGCAGAACATCCACAGTGGCGAACTGTGCTTTTGTGTGCGATCGCTACAGTGAAGGACCGAAAGCAGAACGTGAGCTGCCTACGCGGGGGCTGCTGCCCTCCGGAGTCGGGTGCAGCATCTTTACCCGCTGCTGCGTGTTTCTTGTGAGAGCCTCCTCCAGTGCCGTTCTGCCTCCCCGCTTCTGACAGCACAGCTCTGCCCTGCAGGGTGTGGGCACCCTGGGAGGGATCCGGAGGGATGCTCTGGGAGCCGGGAGGGATCCGGAGGGATGCTCTGGGAGCTGCATCTCTCTCTTCTTCATATCCTCATCTGCCAAAAGGAGCTTTAATCACTGACAGCGTCGTGGTTTCCGCAGGGCACAGAGGGGTGGGTGCCCGACTGACTGACGCCTGGGTGGGGTGGGAGCAGGACGGACAGACGGACGTGCAGAGCTGCAGAACCGGGCAGCATGGAGGAGCCTTTCAGGAGCCACGGAGATCTGTGATGGGACCGGCCGAGCGCCCATGTCCGTGAATGCAAGTGCTTGTAGAGGCACGTGAAGAGCACACCCCAAAGCCCCCCCGACCCTCCCGGCACGGGCACAGGCTGTTTCACGGGTTTTTGATAGTTTTGAGCTGCCCCGAGCTTGTTGTTTTTACGTGAGTAAGTCACCTACAGAGCTGGCTGAGGAAAGCCCTGCCCGTTCAGGTAGCTGAGCTGTTCTTCTGAAGGAGAGCTTACATCGGAGCAAAGAACTAACAGCTATAATTATGAGCTTTAAAAATTCTAAAACTTTGAAGTGAAAAGAAAGTTTCGGTATAAACCAGAAATCTATGTTGTAGGTATTGACACAGTCCTCAACCTCATGCGTTGTCATAAATAAGGACATGATAATTAGATATTTTTTAAAGGACAAAATTATTTTATTTGCTTCCCTGCTAGTTTTCATGAGACCATCAGTCATCCCCTGCATAGATAAGATTTCTTATGTTCACTGACAGGATAAATTATATGGTTCTCATCCAGCAAATCAGCATTACTGTGCAACATTATCTCTTGCAAAGCGATGTCTGTGAAAATCATAAATTCTGCCCAGGTTTATTAGATCTGTCTTTTATTCACATATTTATTTTATCCCAACCTGAGGTGCATTTTTCCCCCCTAATTATTAATCATATTAATAAGGGGGGGGGGATGTGGCTTTTTGTGAACCAGAACTGCTGCAGCGATGCTTGGGTGTTCGTGGACTTTTCATTAGAGGGTGCTGTGAAGTCTGACCGTGGCGATGGCACGGCTCTCGGTGCAGAGATAGCGCGGTGACAGATCCGGTGTGAACGCTCATCGGGGGGATGATGATGAGGAGGAGGAGCCGCTCTGCCTTGCTCTGTAGGGTTTGGAGGGGGAGGCGATGCAGCCCCAGCTGGCAGCCTGGCCGCCCGGCAGCTGGTGCAGGAGCGGTCTTCGGCCTCTGTCGGTCTTCATCCTCTGTCAGTCTTCATCCTCTGTCGGTCTCCGGCCTCTGTCGCTCTTGGGGCGGCCGAGACGTGGCCGAGCCCTGGCAGGGGGGCTGGCCAGCAGCCACGGGGCGTGCGGGGCAGGAGCGGGTACCCGTCCGCCCTGTCTGAGCCGGTGCTGAGCATCCTCAGCATCACCACCTCGGCATCACCACGCCTTCGATGCAGCCCGGGAGCCTTTTGAGGCTTTCAAAATCAGAGCTCGCTGGTTTAGGAAATCCCAGTTATTTAGATGGCTTATTAATTATTGGCTTCCACGTTTCCCCTGGCGATCTCCTTGACAGATCTCCAAAGATAAGCTCTGCAGTGGGGAAAGAGGGGAGTTTCTCCCTGCCATCCCCTTGGGCCCTTTGCTGTCAAGGAGAAGGCTGGTGAATCCTAGAGCTCGTTATCCCAGACCACCAAAGTAAATGAACGTGTAACGGAGACGTGACGCTGCGGAGAGCTGTAAATGTCACTGCAAGTCAAGAGCCTGCCGTAAAGCGCAAGGCTTGAAAATGAGATTGAGAAGCGAACGGGGAGCAACGTTGGCATTTAGCGATGATGAGCCTCGTCCCCAGCCCGGCCGTGCTCCTCTGACACCCCCGCGGGAGCCGCTTTACAGCCAGCCGACAGTCAGAAATCGCCGTCTCACCGGGCTGAGGGTCTCTGTCAAGCAAAACTTTGCTCAGACCGAGCACAGGGACTGCGACGGCTCCCGACGCAGCTGTGAACTGGACGCGCTGAAATATTGCCATCACGGAGCAGGGAGGGATGCTGCCCGCAGCGCCCCTGTGCCTCTGATCACAACGCGGGAGCCCTTGCCTCCTGTTAGACATCTGCTCTAACAAAAGGAAACAGCCTTTTGCCAGGTGCGATGTGGCACACGCGTAAAGTGGAAACCACCGCTGAATTTATCGACTGAGCGAGCAGCTGGGTGCACGGGGGTTTGCGGCATTTTTCACACCGCTTGCATATAATACAGTTGGTGTAATTCAGCATCCTTTTATTCTCCCAGACTCATCAAAAACTCTGAGAAATGAGGCTGGATATGTGGGCTGGGGTGAGCGAGGCTGAATTATTGTTGAAGTTATTGACTGAAGAGTGGGAGAAATAGCATTAGAGCCTGGATCTCTTTTTATTCTGTTAGAGAGAGGAAACAGCACTTTCTTAAACTATGAGTCGATAAATAATTGTTTGTGACTTTTTTACCTTTTCTGATGATGGTATTATGTAGCTCTGAGGCATTTTTGGAAGGAGTGCAGCTTTCTTGGCCTGTGGAGGGGTAAAAGCTGTCAGATCATCAGCTTGGTTAATATGAAAAGGAGGAGTCTGGATGCTTGTAAAGAAAAGAAAATCTCTTTAAGTGGACACAGAGAACAGCAGTGATGGGAGCCACTTGTCAAACACAGGCACAGGTTAGACCCCACGGCCAAGGGATGTGCTAATTCTGGTGTCCTCACCCAGTTTCTGCAAGGGCCTGATATCGGGGTGTGCTCGCCATCCTTGGAAGTGCTGGAGGGGCTGGGGCACCCCCCGAGGTGGCACACATCTGGCACCCCGGTGCCGTGGGGCTCCGTTCCCCCATCCCCTCTGAGCTCCCCCGGGGTCAGACACCCCCTCCGAAAGGACAGCCAGTGCTGCTGAGAGAGCGAAGGGCTCGGTGTGTCCGTCCTCTCTGCTCCCCTGATCCAGGTGCCCAGGGCTCCTGCAACCCTTTCCCAGTCTGTACTTTTAATATGAAAAAATACGATTAATTCTAATGATGTGATGCTCTCGTTAATTCAAGCGATGTGATCTCTTCATAAGCTGAGAATGAAACCAATACTATACTTCAAAGAAATGGTGCAGGGCAACAATTTGTAAGGTGTAGTTTATCCAGCAAATTAAAGTTTTCCTCCACAGAGATTTCCATGAAGGAACAAATTATTTACTCCTTTGTTCAGTCATATTAAACTGATGAGTAAGTAGCAGGATCAGACTTCAGGTTTATTGAATGCTTACAGATTTTCATTTTATTTGATGCTCGCCATTCTAGGCTCGAGTTCAGGGACTGGCAGCCCGGGTACTGTGAGGCTGTTTCTTTTCCATGGCTGGTTTCCTGACATTTTTAAGGAAGCCCTGCTTCTTCCAGTACAAGTGAGTTTAATTTTGTAATTAAAATAAACTTTCACCTTGAGTCAAAGATTTGCTTTTCAAGAACGTAACTCAGAAAAGAATGGAATTCTCTTATTTCATCAACTCCCACAAAGTGAACAGCGGAACCATTTACTGTGATTAAATTAATCACTGAGCAGAAATTTGCGTGTAATGGTGCGCCACCAAAGCAGTCGCTAATGATTTTAAGCATTTTACTCTAGGGGTCAGCAATTTCTCACCCCTCTGGGCTGGAACGAAGGGGCTGTCAGGCTCCTTGTGGTGACGTGTCTCTCATTAAATGAGAGGGGTATTTTACAGATGCCAGGGTTATAACAGGTCAGAACATTTTAACGGCAAAAAGCCGAGGGAGGCCCAGGAGATCGGTAACGCTGCCGGCTCCAAGCGTGCCCAGCCTGGTGACACAGCCTCGCCAGCTCGCTGCACGCCGGTGCGGATGCCACGTGTCACCCGGGGCTGGACCGCGCTCCCTTTATCTCCGTGCCGGCACCGCAGCCCTCCCCGTTGCCGTTTGCTGCTCTTTGGTTTGCTCGAGCCAGGGGTCCGGGGCACGGGGGTGTGCGTGGCCGTGCTGCGGGGTGCGACGGGGGCGGACGGGCGTGCGGGGCGGCCAGCTTTGCTGCTTCACGGCTCCCCGGCTGGGCACTGGGGTGGGCTCTCCCGAGCGGTTAATTACAGCCTCTTGTGTGGTTACAGCGAGTGCTCTTAACAGGAGCCGCAGAAAGCCCTGGCATCTCATTTTCAAGGAATAATGTTCTCCTGCTTCTTCTAACTGGCATGGTTAGAGATAAAATTGTTTCTCAGAAACAGGCACAAGATCTGAACTGACATTCCCTGAGAAAATGAATTCTGCAGCTAATTTCCCAATGTACAGGTTGAGCTGAATAGTAAATGAATGATACTAACGAAGAGAAGCGCCTGGGTTTTCATTAAGTTCCAGCTTCAATTGCTTTGCTTTATTTGTGTCGTGTCCCGACTGCAGAAAGCGGCAGCCTCGGTGCCACGGCGCGGGGAGCCCGAGGGGGCGGGAAGGGTATTTGGGAACAGCGTCGAACTGCGGACTGGTTTGGTTTTGTAGGCGCTTTATATTGTCTGGTCACTCACCAAGATAATGAATGTTTTTAAAAGAAATGGCAAACATTGCACGTGGAGAAGAGGCAGCAGACTTGGGGCTCTGCTCTTGGTTCTCCTTGGAGCTGCCCAGCTCCGACACCTCTGGCACGGCTGCGCAGCTCGCGAGTAGGTGCTGGATTAGCGATCGCTCCGCACGCAGCCTTTCGAGGTACAAAAAAAATGTCATTGCATCTCTCATTATCCACTTCATCAATCTCAAACTGTCGCCTAATGACACTCTCCCACTCTTCCTCCTCCCCGGCAAAGTTAAGTAACAAACAGCTGCTCTCAGCCCCGAGGGTGCGGTTCTGAGCCGCGTACCTTGGGGAGATGCACGCTGTCGAGAATGGCCTTTGGAGCAGGCGCGACGTGGTTCCCGGCCCCACAGATTGGTCCTGGCTTGGCTTTTGGGGATCTTGGTGCTTTGAGGCAGGGGGCTGCGCTCCCGGAGCAGGGGAGCGGGGAGGGGACGAGGCTGGGGCAGGGTGTGGGCAGACGGGCCATGGTGGTGGCAGCAGGGGAAGATGCGGAGCTGGTGCAGCCCCAGTTGCTAAGGGAGCAAATCCCATCTTCTCGTTCCCCCGGGATGGGGAGGGCGATCCCACAAGGAGGTGATGCTTTCCTGAGAAGACGGCAGGAATCACCCTCGTAGTCTACTGGGGGAGTCGCGTAGGCAGGTGGGACGTGACCATCCGTACCAGGCTTCGTTAGCGACTGTCGGTAGGAAGGATGATCACGTCTCTAATAGCTGCAGCCCTAGGACGAACCTCTCCGTGCCTCAGCTGCACGCTGTCTAAATCCAGGGTGTACGAGAGCATCGTATCTCAACGGGAAGGGAGAGCGAGGGACAACAAGGAAGAGGAGTCCCTCGATACAACACATTTACTCAGTTGAAGGAAATAAGTCATTCTCCAACTCAGGAGAGGGTCACGAAGGTCATTGCATTAAGTATAGAAATAAATCATCACATGTTTTATTGTTTCCCACACCTTGTTTGTATTATTATTACCTGTGTGGTATGTTTTATTAGCACCAAGTGCCTAATCTCTTGATGCTTTGTTATTTCGCTAGATTTACGTGACTGACAATAAAAATAATCATTTTAAAGTAAATAGCCTATCATTAAATCTCTGGATACTAATAATGAGGAATTAACTCGGCATTAATGCGAATGCAATCTGCCATTAGTGCAGGTAGAGAAGCACACTGTAAGTCACTAACTCAGGACCGGGGGATCAGCGTAGAGGCGACGCGTAGGGGAAACAGCTGTACGTTGGCGCATCTGAAAAATGGATGTACTTCAGAGGCAGCTGGGAGACGGTCGGTGCGGAGGATAGCGGGTGTTTCCCAGAGCCCCAAAAGCCAACGTTTTGTGATTTCCGACACATTCCTGTGTAGGTCCTCTTTGTCCTGGCTGAACCCAGGGTCTGGTGAGAAAGAGAACTGTCTGGAGGAGAAATTGCTTCTGTGAATCGCCTGGACCTGGGTATTTGCACCCTGGAAACTGCCCGCGGAGTGGGAGCAGCTCTCTGCTTTTTGCAGGCAAAAAATCCTGTATTTTCATCGTAATGAAACGCTCACCTCTTGATTCTCTCCCTAATGTCGTCCCCCATCATCGTGTACTCCTCATTGTACTGGAGCATAATCAAAATTTCAAAGGGCTTGGATGAAGCTGATCGAAGATGGATGGGGAATGTTTTTCTCCCCTGACAATAGGCGTTGTTAAGGCTTTTGTGTGCAGCTCCTCGGCTTCTGAAAAATGAGCGTGTAATCTCCATCCTTACATGCAAAGGAAATAGAAAATCCATACAGGCCATTTTAAACCCTATAGATTTCAAAAGCTTTATTCCCCTAGGGGTGCTGAGCAAAATGCTAGTCCTCTATTGAAAGCCAGGCACGCCGCTCCCCCCGTATTTAGGGGCACGACGAGGGGTCCTGCGCACGCCCGCAGCGGGGGAGGACGCTCGCTGATGGGGCCGTTTTGCGCTTGCAATGGCAGAAGTGAGGGGGGAAGTTCTTTAACGGATCTGCTCTTCCTCTGGAGCAACCAGGGGACCCCGGAGCTGGTTCGGGAGAATCCGATGGGATCTCCTGCCCTTAAGCATTTTGCAGGCTCCGAAGCGATAGGGAGTAATCCAAAATCCTTTGAAAGGATCCTTGGACTTCAGTGGCCTTTCTTGAGGCACAACAGTAAGTCCTAAAAGGTGAATGCTCTGAGCTGGTAACCGCTGCTGCTTGCAGGCTGGGGATGGCGTGGCATGGCGTGGCATGGCGTGGCATGGGATGGCAGCTTCTTTCTGACCTCTAGAGTCTGTCAGAAACTCCAACATGCATGCTCTCGGGAAGATTTGGTTTTTAAAAGAAACTGATAAGTGGAACCATCTCACTGGCCTGTTTAGGTAACAGGTAAATTGTTCTGGACAAGAATAAAGGTCTCTATTTAAATAAAAATACTTGTAGCAAAATAATAAAAACTGAGGAAGAGAAAGAAAATGTTCATCAATTTGATCATTATGATAGAATTATTTAATAAAAATTAGAAAATAAAGTGCAAGGATCAATTCTTAAAACTTTGTAATGCTTTAGATAAGTAGCACAGAGTTTTCTTTCCTTTCTGTTTATATTTAGATCAACCTCGTGCAACAGAGGTAAAATCATTTTGGTTAATTTTAGAAGCCCCTTAATTTCTTCATTACTTTACCCGCATTTCTCACCAGCTCCACGGCCTTCAAGCCCAAGACAGTTGACTAAAGACAAATTAGAGCCCGTGCTTCCTTTGTCTGCTTTAATGAGTGGCTGCCATTACCCTTGAGATGCTTCCAGGACTGTGAGCTCTTAAATGCCTGTTTTCAATAAGAAAGATATAATTTTAGTTTTTAATGTTTAAAGATTAATTACACAGTAGCCCCTCTGCAGATCCTCAGCTTCCTTCCCCTAGTTTGCAATTTGATGCTTTAAATTAAGGCAGGGGGTGAGGCTGGCTCTGGTTCCCCACGAAACGTCCTCAGCATCTCTCCTCGCAGCCGCGTCCAGCCCGTGGGACCTGGGAAGGACACGTGAGAGCGGCTGTGGCCAGGTTCGTCTTTGTGCAGCGGGCTCCCAGGCGGGCGGCTCTCAGGGCTTTATTCTGTCCGGTGATTTTCAAATCGCCCCGACGCACGATGTTTTTCCCTCCCCACCTCTCCTCTGATCCTAACTGCGTGACAAAACCCCGGCACTCTGAGCTCCGGGCTCATGTGGGTTTCACGAGGCAAATAATCCATGTTAAAACATGTCAACAAGCTGTGTGTTAATAGAAGCAATTTTAATGCTTAAGAGAGTGCATTTTTAACAGCTATTTTAAAAATAATAATGCTTTGCATTTGGCAACCTTCAGATCACTCCTGGATACGCACATTTGCCACTGGTTGATTGATTTCAGCAATTCCGCTATTATAGCAAACCCAGGACGTTCACGTCGTATTCCTTGCATGTTTCTGGCATGAAAAAAAGCAACTCCAATTTAAAAAATAATTTTAAGCGTTCCTTCATGACCGACCAGCTGCAAAGAAACATTTCAAATCAAAATAATGAGGTTTCTACAAGGGGTTCTCTTCCCTATGCCTTCGGTGAGAAGCACTCAAGACGTTTCCGCCAGCCTCGCTGCCCTGCCCGGCAGCGCCCGGGGTCCCTCTCTCCCGGCGTTCGCCGCCAGATTTTTGGCTGAACGCAAACCGTAAAGCAAGTTCCCGGCTGCTCCCCCGCCAGCACGGGCAGCTCTGGGTTTTCTGGAGCAAACCAAGAGCCCTCCCGCCTACGGTAATGAGTTGTTAGAAGGAACAGATCCTGGAAACCCTCTGTGCTGTGACCTTCCTCCTCCAGCTGCAAGAGCAATTAAGTGTCTGTTAGAAGGAGCGGATCCTTCAAAAGGACCATTTCCCCAGTCATAATAACAGTCATTGGGAAAGGAGAGACCACGGGTGCTGGTGAGTCACACCAGCTTATTGCTCTCGGGTCTGAACCTAACTGAAAAGGACTCTGAATTTTCCAGAGTTTCAAGGGATCGGATCCGTAAGCCCAGGCAGCCCCCAGGGCCCCCAAAAGCTGCGGTTCCCCCCACCCCAGGGCCCTGGGGGTGGCACGTCGCTGCTGGGACGAAGCCTGGAGGAGCCCTGGTCCATGGAGGACTCCAGGCTGCAGAGGATGAGGGGGGTGCCCAGCCCGCGCCGGCCCTGCCCTTCCCAGGTTGCCAAAGGTCGTTTTGTACCAGCAGCGGGATGAAGAGGGAGGTACGATGCGTACGACGCGCTGACGAAAGGTTCCCCCGGGGTTGTCCCTGCAGAGCATCGGGACTTCACGAGAGCAGGAGGACCCGGGGGGCGGGGGGGGCTGCAGCAGAGGTGTCGTGGGACGGGGTCGGAGGCAGGCGCAGTCCCGGCGAGGGAGCGACGGGCTCTCGGGGGGCTGCAGCCCGAGGCTGAGCTCAGACTCGATGAAAACAGTGTTCTCTTAATTTTGTTACGGGGAGAAATGTTACTATTCCTTCGGGGGAAAAGCAGGCGACTGGAAGGAAGGATTGTGGGTTTCTGCAGAAAGACTAGTCACTCTTCAGAGGTTTCACACGTTGCCTTCTGCCTTTTCTTTCCCTACAGAAATAGCTCTTACTCCAGCACATGGGAACGGCATCACAAAAAAAATAAGCTGCTTGCAACCGGCGTAAACTGGCCAGTCTGCTGGCAGATGAATTTATTGTGGCGGTTGAACGTCCGCGGCAGAGCTGTCCCAGCAGGAGCAATGCGTGCCTCTGCGTGTCCCTGGTGTGACCGCAGCCGTGGCTGCCCAGCCTGGCACAGGGAGCAGTAGGTGTTGTGACAGCCTCATCCAAGGGAAAATACTACATACCGTGTAAGAGGCTAAAAATAAGTAACATTTCTCCATCTGTTCTGCTTGCATTAAGAGCACAGAAAGCAAACGAGGCGTAAACCGCTCTGTCTGCGGCTGTAGGTGACGGGGATGGGGAAGGTGACGGGGATGGGGAAGGAGCTGGGGCTGCTCCTCGTGCCCGGGCTGGAGGGGGCCGAGGTGCTCAGCAGGATGCACGGCCGGCACGGGCTGGCCCGTCGAAACCGTTCCAGGGGCATCATTTCGGCACGTTGGCCCCGAGGTCTCGTGCATGAAACGTGTCGGTGGCTGAGCCCCGGGGCCAGCCCCTGTGGTGGCTGCGCCCTCCGGTCTTTTAAAGTCATCTCTGGAAGGGGTGGACAGGGTCAGATTTGCAAATACCTGGAGCCGTGGGAGAAGCAGGGTAATAGATGTGATTATTTTTATGAATGATAGGCAGGAGCCTTGATTTCCATGGGTGAAACTATATAATGTGCCAATTCCTGGCAAACCCACCAAATAAATCTACATTCTGTATACAACTTAATTTCAACTTCATAGCTCAAATGTATGTGTTTATTCCTGGGAGTAAGCACTATTTGTAGTTTCCAGTACAATGCAGCTCATAATTTTTTCACACCTCTCAGAGCAGGTGACAGCTTGCTTGCAAAGTCTAATTCATTCTCACACTGTGCACAAAGCTGTGTTTTTAATGCATGCACAAATAACACATCAAAATAAGACTACAGACAGAAGGATCTGTCCTCATCCCCAAACCACCCTCTTCTGTGTCCGGTAGTAAGAAAGGACGCTGCGCAGCGCTGAGCCCTTCAGCCAGCCCGACACTGGCAGGTGACAAAGCGAGAAGACCTCCCTCTATAATTTCCTCTTGGACAGAGCTCCTTTTTACTTAATTGCAGGAAGCATTGTTATGCTAATTGCTGTTTTGCACCGAGTTAATTCTGCAGTGTTGGACGTCTAAATTAAGCTCCCCGCGCTGAGGGGCTGGTGCCTTGCTGGGCGGCACTGCCGGATGCAGGGGGTGGTTCTTTGGCTCCATCCATCCCCCTGGTCGCCCCGGCGCTGGCACTGAGCACCCCCAAACATCTGCCCGCTGGTCCCGCTGCCCCGTCTTGCCCGTGCTGGCTTCTCGCTCTGTCCGGGGGCCGGGAGCCAAGGCCTGGGATTCAAGATCCTTGTGGAGCCGTCTTTGAAACCCTCTAAGCTGTAATATTCTTTGATGTGCCCTAATTGCATTTAGTCAAGTTTTAGGTGTATTTTAATGGTATTGATTGTTAATAACAAAGCTGTGGCTGCTTAATGCCAAAAGATGATTCATTGTCAGTGGGAGCAGAAAGTCCGGGGGCAAAGTATTATTTCTGACATACAGTAATTTCTTCCAGCGGGATTATTTTATTTTATTTTATTTTATTTTATTTTATTTTATTTTATTTTATTTTATTTTATTTTATTTTATTTTATTTTATTTTTTACCAGCTCTGTGTTTTGAAGGCCGATGAGCGGGTGGGTTCCTGGCAGCGTGGGGCTGCGTGTGCCCGCAGCAGCAGGAGCGATGAGCTGGGGGGGGGGCATGACCGGGGATGATCCTGGACCCGCCAGCCCGGGAGAGTGGGGTGGGTCGCTCAGACCTGGGAAGAGCCGTGGCAATTTTCCTGGAAAACCTGAGGAAGCGGAGGGGGGGCAGCGCCCAGGGGGCTGTGAAGCGAGGCCCTGACATCGGGTGCTGGGGACATTGTTGGGTGCTGAGCAGCTTTCAGCTCTGGCATGAACTTGGGACATACCGATACCGTAGACGTATGTGCCTTCCGGGTCTGCAGTGCGATGCGATGAGTGAGGCCTCGTGGGGACTTGTCATGTAAATAATATTAATGAAAAAAGAGTAGTTCCCTCATTCTGCGTTTCCCTGTATACGTTCCCTTTATTGGTTAATCCTCACAGTTAACAAAATAGATGTTTCTGATCAGATTTTAGCTTGCAGATTACTTATGTGCAATGAAAAGTGTATTAAAATGTAGTATACTTTTTAAAATTAGATATTTTTTTTTTGTGATAAGCCATTCAGCTGTAAATGCATTTCAGTCACACTGAGAAGATGAAAGAGCCTGAGCCACCATATTATTTTAAGTAATCAGGCTTGAGGCTAAAGGTAGCTTTCTTTTTAGCTGACAAATAGAAGGAATAAATAACCTGGACACTAAAAGTTGCATTAGGCAAATAAACATTTCCACAAGAATTATGTGTGACATTCAAGGGAAGTCAAATAAACCTTGACTTATGGAAAGCTATCAAACCTCTCGGAGAATTAAATAACGGAAAATCATTAGGTAGCATTTGCAGCAGCTATTAAAGACCGTCCGTTCTTTCAGGCACTACTGTAAATAAGGTGTGTTTGTAGCGCAGCGTACACCGTGTTCACCCGATATCTGGTTCGGAGCATAACGAGCCATTCGGTTTCATTTGAAACGCCTTTTAATTACGAGAAAGGCGGTTTCCGTGCCTCCGCCTGCCCTGCGAATGCCTGTGGGGGGGTTCCCCCGTGGGACCGTTCACCCAAACCAGCGCCAGGGCTCGGCCGGGCTCCCCCGCGCCGTGTGCCAGCACCTCTCAGTGCTGCCGCGGAGCATCGCGGCTCTGCCACGACTGTGCCGACATCCCCGCGGGGCTCCTCGCCCGCCCCTGCCACCGCCAGCGCGGGGTCCCTGGGGACCCTCAAAACTGGGGTGTCGGGGGGGTAAACCCAACAAGTTCATGTGTCGGCTGCCAGCGGGGAAGAGGCGGTGTCGTTAGGCTCCACGTAACAGAAGCAGCCCCTCTGGGCTTAATTGCACTCTGGAAGGACGAGGTGGGGCGACAGCTCCGTGCTGCTGAGACGGGGTCTGCGGCCGTGCGCTGGGGTGAGAGGCTGGTATTTCATTTCTGGCTCTAGGACACCTGCAGGTATTGGGAACGGTGGAGATTGCGCTCCAGGACTTGGCACACGAGCACGTCTGATGGTAATAATAACCGCCAATCGTGCAGCCCTGCTCTGGAGCAGAAATAGCCGCGCTCGGAGCCTGTCGCTCTCTGCTGCGGCAGCAGATTGCACGGGCAAAGCGGGATACGCAGGGAAAACAATTTCAGCTCAAAATTAAACATGATTTCCAAGACCAGCGCATGTAGCTCTGCAGAAAATGCAACAGTCAACGTGACATAAATAGCACCCAGCGCTGCAGTCAAGCAGCTACTGCGACCCTGAAGACAAAAAGTCGCTTTTCAACTATGCTCAAACTTTTCTGCAAGGGATTTACGTGCTGGTAAAGACTTGGCAGAGGCAGCAGCCACAGCAGTAGGTTTGCCACGCTGGGGGTTGGTGGGCACTTGTGGAGGGCACCCCCAGACCTGTTTACGCTCACCCCCACAGCCGATCAGTGCTTGTACCCTCCCTTTCAGTGCTGTTCCGCAGTAGCTCAGTCCTTCCTAGTTAAGCAGCGAAACCCCCGATTCTTTGGGATTTTAATGCACTTGCGTTATCCTGTTAAAGAGCGGAGGGGAGATGCGCTGCTGGGGGTGACGGGGGGGGTGTTGCAGACCAGCTTCAGCACCTCCAGCCCCCGCTCCGGCGGGGGATCCCCCCAGGATCCAGCTGGAACACCTTGCCAGGAACTCCTGAGCAGCAAAGACTTGTCTGGGGGTTTGGGTTTGTTGCTTTCATCTTTCCTGCGGCTTCACTTTGTTCTTAATTCCGATTGTAAGAAATTAATCAAATAACTTAAAGATGATGGCAACATCCAGCTAAGTGAGCACCCCCAGGGGTGCGGCCGTGGCAGAACACCACGTTAATGTTCGGTTTGAGCAGCAAACATTACGGTTTTCAATTTAGCAGATGATACTTGTGGTTGGTTATGTATCATATGTGCTATACTGCGCGCTCTGGGTGGTTTCTCTCATCAGCAGCAATAGCATTTTGCCAGTTATAAAAAAAAGCCATTTTTCTCTGAGAGCACTTTCTATTTACTGATCCAGTGAAGCAGCGTTGGGATCAAAATCATGTTCTGAAAAGTAATTGATATAATCAGCTACACAGAGCTCTGCGTTCACGATAAAAGTTTTCTCCGGCGAGCCGCAGGAAGCACAGCAAGGCGGCATTCGATTAACGGGAGTTTAGCCCCCGAGCAGAGGAGCGTCGGCAGGAATTCCCTCTTCGCTGCCTTCTCCCGCGGGTGATGTTTCCTCCGGCATCTCCAGGTAACATCAGTGCCCTCCCGCCTGCGCTCCTGCCGCCTGCCAGAGGGATGAAAGAAGCCATCCTCTCCCGTGAAGAAGACAGCCCTTCGGGTTTCTGACACCCTCCCGCAGCGCCTGGGCTCCAGCCCTCGGCACGGTGGGACCGGGGCGGCAGCCTGAGGTGTCTGTCCGCGGCCCCGTTTCCCTTTCCCACCCGGCCCAGCCCCGGCAGCATGGGCACGAAGCCGCTGTGCCCCCGGTGCTCTCGTGGGACGGTGATGCTGCCTTGGGATCACTCGTCCCTCCCTGCTGGCATCCCCACGTGGTAGGATGCCCTGGAAAACCGGTCGCCTGATGTTCACTGAAATGAAACCCAAGCAGAAAATGAGAGAAGCAGTGACCAGGCAGCAGAAACCCCCGCAGCACCCTGCAGCGTGCAGCTTCCCTGCGGTGCCCATGCCGCGGGGAGAGGTCTCCCAGGGAAGCTGCAGGCTGTCAAGCGTGCCCGCGCCTTCGGTGACTTGGCCGTGGGGAGAGAACACGACACTCATTGAAAATGTCATGAAAGGAGATACAAAGGAGCAAATAGTGCAGGCACAGGTTGCCCAGAGAAGCTGTGGCTGCCCCTGGCTCCCTGGCAGTGGTCAAGGCCAGGCTGGATGGGGCTTTGGGCAACCTGGGCTAGTGGAGGGTGTCCCTGCCCATGGCAGGGGTGGCACTGGATGGGCTGGGAGGTCCCTGCCCACCCAAACCAGGCTGGGGTTCTGTAAGGTGCTGCAGAGGGTTAACACGGGCTAGAGCTGTCACCTTCTCCTGGCCACAGCCCCAGCTCAGCATCTGGCTGCGTCGTGTCTGCAAAGAGCCATCACTCTCCAAAACGTGCTTTGAAAGGGTAAAGGTCGGCAGCGAGGGTATTTCAAATGCTCTCTCTGCTTTGAAACGCTGCGGGAGAACGCCAGGGGATGGAGCAGAGCCGCGGAATGAAAGGAGGTGGCTGCTGCTCTGAATTGTCCCCGTGCGCCACCGGCTCCAGCACGGGTGAGGGCTCCTGAAAGCCTTTTCTTGACTCCGTGCACACTGTGCTTGTGCTCCGCTTTGCCAGGACTCGAGGAACATGGTCTAGTCGCTAGCTGGTAGCTATTTATTTTCCCCGTGTGTGGGGGGTGAAAAGGTTCTGTGCCACAAAACTCTGCTCTAGAGATCACTTTAAATTAATCAATTAGGAAAAATGAGCTGTGTGATGTAAAATGTCCTTGCTCCATACAAGTCTTTTGAACTATTAGTTCTCTTGAGGAGATTAATTATGAGCGTACAGAGCTAATGCCCTTTTAATGGAATCAGTTACTCAGTTTCAAGGAGTCCCGGGTACTGAGCACGCTGGCATTAGATATTCATTGTGTAAGTTCCAGATCAAACAAGAGAGGATAAAGCTGATCAAGGAAGGGCTCTTTATTCTCGGAGAGCTGTGCTACACGTGCTGATCTGATGCAAGTCACAGGCTGGGAGTTGCTTTAATTGTCTCTTCTGTATGTGATTCCAGAAACTGGCTTTTAACCTGCAGTAAAAAGGGTTGTTTACAAAGTGCATACATTTGCATCTCAACTAACTCTCCTTGGCTTAATGAAACTTGGAGATGAGCACTTGGCTTCTCGTTACTGCTGGGTTGCAGACAAATTCCTGCCCGGATCCTGCACAGCTTTCTCTGCCTTCTCATTCTGACTGGAGTCATCCATTTTTAGCGTCCACGTTTTTAGGTGCTCGTTTTAAGGTAGCAAAGGCCTGAGATCACACAGCTCCCAGCAGCCTCGTTAGCAATTGAGACAATTAAGGATGTGATGTGCAGATGCTCCGAAATTGAAGCACCAAGAGTGAATCCACTTGTTTAGCAGCAAATTGCAAGTGGAAAGTTGAAGGAAACAATCTCTGAAATAATTCTGATAGGGAAGAAGAGGATCTTTCCAGAACATCTGAAGTCCCTCTAGGACACTTTCAGAAAAGCATCCTTTGGGCAAAAAGACGTTATTAGCTGGGGTGGGGATGTGAGAGGGAGAGAAGGGCCATTAGCTTGGGAATCTGATTAAAGTACCACCTTTCTTGAATGGATTCAACCCAGAAAGCTAGTTAGCAGTCTGGCCCCAAACACAGGCTTCCTGCGAGTCAATACGTAATTTTTTGCAGGCCAGTCTACTCAGACTTATCAATTATGGATCTAACTGGTAGCACAGCTTTCTCTGTAAGGTAACCAGATCTATCTCCAATGTTATTCTTTTTCCATGGTAGAAACAAAACATTTGCTAAACTGAAGAACATTCATTAGCACACAATGGAAATGACCCAGTATTTTGGTTTCCCACTTGCCTAATTAGTTTTTGCAGATTAGCAAGTGGAACAGCTGAACAATCAATTGGACATATTAATCAGGCCTATTTTGGAAGCTTTAAATAGAGAATATGTTTCGTCTCTTCTTTCATTTAGGATATAATGGCTCGTAAATGGACACACACAACATAAATTACATCCTTTAATAAGATGAGAGGAGAAAATGGTGAAGTCTAAATAAGGCAAGCTAGAGCATTTATTGGCAACTCGTTGGGCTCAGCCTCTCAAGCCCGTGAGCGAGGGATGCGGAGCCCCAGCCTCATCGCTCGACTCGGCACGAGCATCGCCCCAACTGCCATCCTCTCTCTTTCCCGCTGGGACCCACCAGGGAGGGCTGTACAGATGGACCCACCAGGGAGGGTTCTCTCCATCCAAGAGCTTCACCTCCCTCTCAGGGAATGCAACCAGTGGTAGGGGAAATAGAGGAACAAGAGAGACCCGATGGGATGGGAGATTTGGATGACCGTACCACGAACAGATCCCGACAGAAACATCCAGGTCTGTGTCTCTGGCATGAAATACCCCCAGCTCTGCACAGGAATGAATTTCGGGGGGGGGGGGGGATCCCGGCTAGACCTGCTTCCATCTGCTCTCATGGATGCTGGGGAATAGGCAGGCATGGCTGATATTTCTCTCACACACTTCTCAGAAAAACCAATAGTGTCCCAGCCAGGTTCGTTGACAGCTCCGACTGAGGAGGAGGTGTGGGATGCTTTGTTCTGTGTGCGGCCATGGCACCAGCAGAGCCGCCTTTAAATGGCAGAATGGATGAGCGGGATGACCTGACCATCATTGTGCAGCTCAAAGTTAAACTTAAGAGTGAGGTCCCCGGCTTAGGTGGGAGGGAGGAGAAGCAGACCGTGACTGTGCCTGCAGCTGCCGGGAGAGCTCTGGCAATCAAAGCAGCAAGGTCAGATGAGAGAGGGATCTTTTGTAGCTGAAAACCTCTTATATCTGATCCAGAATGCTGCAGTTTACTAATATCTGAGCAGTGATGCTATATGTAGGTGTGAGGCAGACGTATAGGTACATTTGATACATTATTCCTATTTGCAAAGGTTCAATAAAAAATGTGTGGGTTGTTGCAAATTATTTCTACCATCCTTCTTGCAATGAAGTTAACAGCTGACTGCGTTCAAATGCATCAGTTGTATAAATTCATAGGGCATTTTCATGTTTCAATCTAGTTATGTATTTCTAGTTGACCAAACATGTTCAAATTACCATTAACTGCAATCCTATCACTTGGTTCACTGAGCAGAAAGGCAATATCTGCGTTTTAACCATTGCAGAGCTGAAGCTGGAGGCAGAGGGAGAGGAGTCGGTGGAGGGGGGAAGGAGGGAGGAGGAGCACAGGTCTGAGCTCTCTCCCGGCACGGTGAACGTGCCATCGCGTCTTGAGACCCGGGCTCACTGGTGCCGTGCCGCCTTGCACAACTTGTGCCAATGGTGACCTGCATCCCTGCGACACTCGGCCCACGGCTCGCCCCTCTCCTGGCCTTTGCTCCCAGCCCAACCGGCTTGCAGCAGGTTTCATCCCTCCATCCCTGGTCAGGCAGGGGACATCCCTGGGCATCCCACACTGCAGGGGCTGCACCCCTGCCCCGTCACCCACGGGTCTCCCGCTCCCGGCCATCGCACCCCTCTGCGCCTGCAGGAGCTGCCGCACCGAGCGGGGTCACGGCAGCCTCTCGGATCCGCCTGCTCACGTCTCTTCTAGCCTTCGGTGCTGGAAACAACCACCCCCTTTCAGAAGCTGGAGGTGGCAGAGGGCCACGGCAGCTCTCCCCGTGGCAGGGCCCGGCTCTGCCCCTTCCGCTCTCCCCCTTCTCAGCCAGAAAACTCCTCCCGAGCTGTACGCGAGGATGCACCACGTTTTCCCCCAGCTGCTGTCACACTCTTAACAGATCTTGCTTTGCCAAACGCTGCTTGGATGTAAATGTACAAATGGGCTAGAAAACAGCTTTTCCTGAAGAGATTAACATAATCAGGAATAAGCCCCAAAAGCCAATTAAGAAGAGAACAAGGTCCTTAAGCCAAGGCCTATTAGACAGGAGGCAGTATCAAAGGCAGCGTCCCCCGTGACGCGGTTCCGGCGGCGGCAGGGGGTGGCAGGGTGGTCTCTGCCTCACGCCGCTGCCCCCGGGCAGGGCAGACCTTCGGCAAGTTCAATGCCGTGTCCGGCCCCAAGCGACGCGGGGACGCGTCTCCCTGTAATCCTTCTCTGGCTGTAGCTGCCGCGTTGATCCCTGCCTGGCTGGTGAAGGGCTGTAAACGCTTTTATGAACCGCTTCTTTTCCCAACGTCCTTCCAAGGGGTCCCACCACGCTGCCGGGCGCTCGGTGAATTATTTAATATGCCGCTTAGGTTTTTAAAGCTGCTGCATCTTGCACCAGCAGAGCTTAAACGAGCCTCTCCTGTGGATAAACGCGTCTGCAAAGCCAGGTCTGACCGTCAGACCTGCCTGTGCTTTCCAGAAAGTCGTTTCTTTTCTTTACACTTGCCGGAGCTTGTTTAACCCTCACCCTCTGCCATCCTGCCACCTTCGCGTTCTTCATCAGGCCGATGAATCTCTTGCTGACCCCAAACATTTTCTTTACCGGTACGTACGTGCCCTCGCGTCAGCAGCGCAGGTCGGGCTCCTCGCTGGGAATATCCCTCGCTGGGGTAACCCCGTGGTGGCACCGTACAGGCAGGGACTAAATTTGGGGATGGATTACGTGCAAAAGCAGCAGCGTTGCCTCCTCCTGTGCTCGTAGCGGCACCGGCACCGACCACGTGCCCCGTTCACAGGGGTTTGCTGCACATTTTGCAGAGATGGAAATCAGTATTTATGCAGGTGGAGCAGCCACGGCGAAGTGCAGCCCTTGCTGCAGCAAGCCCAGGCTGTAACACAGAAAAGACATTTCTGGCTCTAAGCCCCGCAAGGCAAAGGAAAAGGAAAGAGAAATGGATGGAAATGAATGTTAAAAATCTCAGCATGTAGCACATTTGAGATATAGCTGAATACTGTTTCAAGGAAAATGAGACACGGGCCAAAGTCAACACGAATGACACAGAAATTACCGAAAAAATTCACCTTATTTTAATGAATGTGATGCAGGAGAGGCTTTTCTTTTACCTGCAGTTTTGAATTACTTTCCTAGCTCTGCAGGAGGAGCTCACTGCTGCTGCTGGCAGTCTATAGGACATTTTTCATTCCAGAGAGCAATTTTTTGGCAAATTATTAGTCAAAACTCTCTTTTTATTGATAATGCAACTTGATGCTAACCAGAAGTGTTCCACTCCAGCTTGGCTGAGGCTCCTCCGATGTAAAATAAACCCCTGTTCCCGCAGCGTGAGCATGCAGAATGTGTTTCAGACGGGGGCAGAGGAAGGCAGAGGCAGAGGAGCACATCCTGAGACTCAGATCTGGCAGCTGCAGCCCAGCTGGGAGGGGGCTGGCCGGCGTGCTGGGGAGATGCGGGGAGATGGGCGGACGTGGATGTTGAGGACAGTGAAGGCAACAGCGGGGGTGAGCCAAGGCATATCAGACCGACTCGTGTGTTTCTGATTCCCACGTAAAGGCTTGTGGTATAGAAAACATAAGCAGCCAGGAAACAGGCTGCGGTAACCAGCCCTGATAGCAGTCCTGCCTATCGTACCTGTCAGCCAGGGCTCTCGAAAAGCTGGAGTAATAAAAAATAAATAAAGGAAACATTCCAGACTGCTGCCAACTCTGCAAATTGCACCTTGACTTTTAACACCCCATCTGCCGGCTGGTGCTAAAAATTAATTTAGTGCAGCCGATGACAAAAGGCATGTCTGGAGCACAGCATCAGCTGGATGTGTCCAGCAGCCCGGCCGCGGCTCACGGCTCAGCCCCGTCTACAGCCCGTCCCCGCCGGGCAGTGACGGTCCAGGGCAGGCAGGGCACTGCCAGCACCGGGGGGGCACGGCAGAGCCGTAGGGCTGGGGCGAGTCAGAGCTTAAGGGTGCGGAGCCAGGCCAGCCCCACGGCTTGTTCCAGGTAGCTTGGAAGAGCAGGAACAAGCTGATGAGCTCGGGAACAAAAGCCCGCTGTTTGATGCAAGATTTAATTTCGGGTCAGCTGGAAGGCTTTCTAGCACCTGGCTGAGGCTCTGCAGCATAAAAGACATTCATCAGAAAGTATTTCACCTTCATAATATTCTCTTGTATCTTTTCTGGCAACTGGCTAAGATGCACCATTATAGTTATTTTGGGAAGTTGGTTTAATACGGGCTTTTCTCTTGTTTGATGGCAAGTGGTATATCCCTCCCAAGAGACTGCTGCCTTTCATTGCGGGGACCATAATCAGATTCTTCATGTATTAGTAATTACCTAGGAAGAAGCTATAAATATAATGATAATGCCAATGTTTCCTAAAGGTACCAGTAGTTACTTTCAGAGAAATTAATTATCTGTGAAAATCAGATCAAATAAATAATGTTCGCCTGGAATACCTGATATAATTCATAATTTGAGACAGTTTAAGACTAGGGAGGACCACTAGATCATCTGCTGTCACCCCATCAAGCCTCACCCGGCTGTGCGTCTGCAGAGCTGCGTCCCTGGTGCGGCTGACTGAAGCCAAACTGGTGTTTGGGTTGGGCTCCTCATCCAGCCGCCGAGAGCGTACCCCATCCCTGGGCAGAACATTCATGTGGCCTGAGGACATCCCTCTCTTTTCTGCCTAATAGGAACATTTCCCCTAATCCTCCTTCCGCCTGTCACCGTGTTGCGCAGACGCTGCCCCGGAGCGGAGCGCCGCAGAGCAGAGACTCTGCCGGTGAGCGTCAAAGCCAGAGAAGCGATGGGAAAAGCCACTCGGCGGAGGGTGTTCGCTGTGGTTCTTGGTCCTGAGTCTCACCTTTCAAGACAGGGAAAAAAGGACCTAGCTGCTTTTGTTGCAATTAGTGTCTAGTCTCTGTTGCAACTTGACATCTTAATTTAATTTTGTTTGCAATATACATGTAGAGGAGAATGATAATGTAATACAGTAATGATCATTCCTGAGACAGTCACTTATTCAAAATATTACTCCTGTTTAATCAGTGCAGTCGAGTGATTTATTGACTTGCATAACCAATCTTGCCTGGCGTTTCACTGTAATTAAAACAACTACATTCCCAGAGTCCATCTGCATATAATAAATTGTAAAAAACTATGTCAGGACAACATTAATACTGATGTTTCGCATGCGTGACAGTCGAGTACGTCTGAGCTGGCGCTCGTCCTCTTCCCGCTGGCGAGGGCGGGCGGGCGGGCAGGAGCTGGAGCTCGGGGACCGCGGAGTCCTGGGAGGCTGCAGGAGCAAACCCGGACACTTCGGTCTGTCCAGCTGAACCAGGGAAGGGGCACTGAGGGCTTTTCCCGTGAGCGCTCGGGGGGCATAAGGCTGCGGTTTTATCAAATGGAGTTGCCCAGTGCCTTCTTGATTAATGGAGGGAGGTCAGCGTGAGCAGGAACTCGGTGATGCTCAGTTGGACCGGAGGAGACCCCAAAACTGGGGCAGCGGCTGAGAAACCCGAGTCAGCCGCTCGCTTCGTTGCAGACCTTGGCAGGAGTCAGGGAATTCTCAGCCTCAGAGGCAGGAGGCAACGGTGACAGGAGTGTTTGAAATAGGATGAGTAGGTCTGCCTGTCCTGGCTGAGCTGTAAGGAGTGTGAAGGTGAAGGTCACCTCTGTCCCCTGTCCCCCCTCCCCATCGACGCCTGCCTGAGCTTTCCCGACGGCTCCCCACGACCAGCCACATCAGATCATCCCGGACCCACTGATAATTTCACTTTTATTGTTGGAGGGTTTGTGAAAATCAGTTTCTTTTTCTTGAGTCAAATTCCAACAACCAAAACTCAGAAGTATTCTAAAAAAAAAATGTAGTGGAAGACGTCAGCTTGTCGTTGAGAAAAGAACAACTGTCAAAACCCAAAGATTTTCTGCCAAAACCCACTGAAAAATGTTGGCTGAAAACTGCAGAAAGAGAAGCTCGCCCAAAAGAGTCAGTTTGGGTGTTGTCAGCCTTTTTTTTTGACAAAAATTCTAAATATTTTGAAGAAAGGGGACAGCTTCCAGGAATTTCTGTTTTCAGCAGCTCCATTTTCTGTGAGTTCTGACCCAAAATTTCCTCCCGGGAGCCGTGCCAATGCCCCCAACCTGCCGCAGCACTGGCGCCTGGACCTGCGAGATCCAGGGAGGAGAAGATCCGTCCTGGTTTCAGTGGGGCTCGGCCGCTCCTCAGCGCCGGGACGCGGCCGCGGGGCCCTCCCGGAGAACGGGCAGCTCAGCTGGGTGGTTACAGAAGGGGGTCTTCAGTTCTATTTCTGGTTTTTTATTGGTATGCCCTTTTTTCCTCTAATTTAGCCGGTGCTGAATTTCAAACCTTGTGGAAAAATGAAGACCCGAGTCTCATTTTGGCCTGAGTCACTCTTGGCTTAGGATTGCCAGTGCTGAGCGCTGTACGGAGCCCGCGCGCATTGATTAGCATGAACTTAGAGATAAACGAGCACGCCACCGTGTCAGCGCGGCAGGGAGCAATCTGGGCAGCTCACGGCTCCGGCTCAGCCCTGGGTCGGCACTGCCAGCCCTCCGGGCGCTGCGGCTGCCCCGGGAGGATGCTCGAAGCTGCTACCCGGCATCAGCCGCGGCCGGCACCTTGCTCCCAGCCAGGGAGGAGAGGTACGGGGGAGGTAAACGGGTTCCTGCTGGGGAAATGGAAAGCAAAAAGCGGCTGCTTGCAGTGAAACCAGCAGCCCGAGGCAGGCGGCTGGGAGAGGGCTGGGAGTGAGCCGGGGAAAGGGCACGAGGTGCTGCAGGGCAGAGAAAATCAGCTGGATGACACTCAACTCTCACCCAAGGCTCTTATCCGTGTGTTGAAGTGTTGTGATGCTATTAAAATACTAGGAACGGACTTCACACTCTCCCCTGCCTTTGCTGCTTCACGCTGGGCTTGCTGAGCTGTAGTGGTGTGAGACCAGCACGTTGTGTGATAAGATCTTCGCATCCAGCATAAACCAACCCCACACGGTTGCACAGCCCCGACGGAGGAGCGTCCCACGGCCGAAACGGCGATGCTGCCCTTGGGAGGCAGCTGCCACTGCCCGGCACGCATCCCCCGGCCCGCTTTGGACTCTGCGCTCTTCACCAGTCAATTAAAAAGCCATCCAGGACAGAGATTTTTATTGCCAAAATGCTTCCATGGTTTCAGGCCGCTCCAGCCGGGATGCTCCCATGGCTGCTATCAGGTCTCCGCTCCGCTCTGCTCCTTCCAGCATTTCTGTCTCTTCCCTTCCACGTGGGCACGGTGCTGCTGTCGCTCACAGAAGATTTTCCCTTGGTGCTTTTTCAACCCAATATTTTCCTTAGCAGCTTCCTCTGGCTCAGAGATACAGAGGTTTGGGCATTTGCTTTTCCCTTTAGGTGCGATATCAATTGTTCTTCAAGGTAAGGGAAGAGAGATGGAGCATTCAGGGTCTTTGGCCATCCACTCCAAATAATTTTAGAGGAAATTATTTTATTTCTGCTATTAGGCATGGGAACGGGATCAGAATCAAAGCGTTTGGCTGCTTACCCATGGGCTAACTCGGCGTAGCCGCTGGCAGAGCTGTGATCCCGTGGGAGGGGTGACCCCGGCGCGGCGGTGGGTATCCCACCCGGATGGACACGGAGCAGAGCCAGGTCTGGCTGGAGGCAGGAGGTGCAGGTCGGCTGCCTGCGCAGGGTTTGGCAGCCCTTGGAGCCACTGCGAGACTATTTCATGCTTGAGGAGCTTGACAAACGGGAGTGATTTATAGCTCCTGGGTCTGATTTTCATTGCGACCGAGGGCTGTGTGTGCCTCTCCAGCGGTGGGATAACCCAGTGTAAGCCACAACCAGAAACATCTGGGTGTTCCATTTTTAAATTAAAGCCGTAGCTGACGAACTGTGCTGTGAGGAGAAAGAACAGGAGCTTGAATAGGAATAAAAGGTGTCAAACCCGACGGCTCCCCTGCAGTGCCTGCCTGTGACAGGAGCAGCACACGTGTGTCTGTGCCAGGGCGAGAAGCAGCACGGCCGCCACGTGTGCATGTGAGAGAAAGCACAAAGGTGTGAGAGCAGGAAGAAATCATGATCAGCGGCTTTAGTTGCCTCGCTGTCCCTCCGGGAGCCAGCCAAGCGTGCCACTGCAGTGGCTGCTGGCCGGTGGGATCTGTCCCAGGGATGCTGGGGGCACACGGAGCCGTCGCAGCCCCCCCGGGCGCGCAGGGTCAGAGGAAAGTATTGCTAAAAGCCTGTCACCAGCCTGCCTGCCCTTACGGCTGCTCTCATCGCTCCCGAAGCTGTCACGACGAGAGCACTGTTGCAGCCGTGGGTCACGACCGCAAAGCACTTACGCAGGGAGCGGCTGCACGGCCAGCCCGGGCACGTCCGACAGGGTCGGGGGGCAGAGCTGGTGCCCCCGCGGCTGTGCCAGACCCCGTGCCATGCGCTGCCCCACCTCGGGCACCGACCCGCACGGTCCTGTCCCGCACGTGCTGTGCAGAGGCGTCCTGGCCGTCCCCAGCCCCTCTCCAGGCAGGGCACTGAGGTGGCAGCTGCTGGAAGGTGGCACCAAGAGATGGCTTCCAGCAGCGCTTGTAACCGATAACTGCTAACCAATCTATCACCTCTTTCGTTTTCTACACCCTCCTCCCCAGTTTTCACGTTTTGTGTGTGCTGAGCACACACGATCGGCTCGGCAGATCCTATCAAAGCGCCTTCAGCAGACACTGATGGTCCAACCGCAGGCTGCTCGAGAATTGCTGCGTCCCAGCCGGGGGCTGCTGGCCAGCACCAGCACCGGCTCCAGCACCAGCACCGGCTCCAGCACCATCACCAGCACCGGCTCCGGCACCATC